>NC_140581.1:652282927-654928760 GCF_964204655.1 Triturus cristatus | reverse complement strand
TTTGGGGACTACTGTCCAAATGGGGTTGGAAAGTGCTAACATTCCTTGGTATGGTTTTAGCCATCGTTTTCTCTTGTTGTCTTTGTATGCACTGTGGTCCCGCCATCTGCGACCTTTGTGCTACTATGTGCATCCCAAAACCCAAGGCACAAAGAACAGAGAATATTAGAATGACGTTACAGCAACAGCTTGATGACCTCATGGCCATCGACATCGACTCAGATTAACGTGAGTCTGTGTATCTTGCCTGAGTTCTGGCAAAAGGAGGGTCTGAGGAAATTCGATTTTCAATCACAATCGCATTGAGCAGCCATTTTGTGCTCTGCTGCCATTTTGTGTTGCCCTCACTCAGGCAGCACGACGAACGAAGTCTTTTCTGCTTTTCCTGCAATATTGTGTCAAAATAGCCTTGTGCCTCTGTTTATGAAGCTGGTGTTAGAGACTGGCCGAGTACACTAATCCCTGTCTGGTTTTCCTAATCCCTGTCTTAACTATCTGTTGGTTCACACTATTCTCTCCTGACTTTATCTTATCTTCTGGCCTTCGCTGTCCTCCGCTCGTATTCTCTCGTTTCACAACTGTCCTCTAAAACACACGAACGTATCTCGCCACCTGCAAGTCAGTTACAGACATGTTAATACCTTAACCTGTCGGAGGGGTGGCAAACACAGTTGGAGGAGAGGCTTCTTCGAGTTACTCGATATCTTTGTTTTTCAACCTTTTCTATTGGACATGTTCTGTTTTTAACCTTACCTTATTGGTCCTCTATGTATGTTTTAGGTGTGTTCTTTGTTAATGTATATGTTATCTATTTACTGTAAAAGATTGTGCGCCACGGAGTGAAGTGGCAGTCTCCTGAGAACATACCGTGTGTACTTCTAGGACAACTGTACTAGCTGCAGCTAATAAAATCTGATCTCTTACGCCGACAGAGTGTCCCCGTGTCTCTGTTAGCTGAAGCAGGAGAACCCAGGAGATTAAGGCGTACCCTGCTCCACCAGGCCCAATTGGGACTGGTTCTTCAACAGTGTGTGTCATGATCAGTGAGTGTGTCGCACCCCTAATGCCATCTGTTGACTTTCAATGCCATGTAGTGCATTTGGGCTTGCACACAGGCCAATTTCTCATTGAGAATGATGCAATTCCTGTCAGCATCCTATGCCCTGTTCAACATATCACAGATATTCAAATGTGTGTCTCTGGGACATGGAGCAGGTGTAGTGATGTTGTCTCACTTTGTCATCCTGACAGGTAACTGCCTACGAGAAGATGGTGATCTGGCAGGACATCGTCAGGACCGTGGGATCGGCGGGGGATTGGAGTCGGCGCCTACCACAGGTCCGAAAACGGTGGCAGGACATCCGGTGCTAGACCCGGCGGATCGCCCGGGTCCAGCTGGGGCTCGACCCTCCTCGCCCCCACGGCAGGCGCTGACGCCTGACCTCCCACATGACCTGTGTCCTGGCGGTGGTCTTCCCTGACCTCGATAGGCAGTTACAGGAGAGACTTCAGCAAGGAGGGTGTAGGTACATGGCTGTTTGTTGTGTTATGTGTCACCAGCTTTTGGAAGTGCTCTGTACATATAAACTCCCAGAGTTTATATGTGCAGTGCATTTTTTGTTCCCCAATGTCACCTGGTGCTCTTTTTCATCCCTTCCCCTCCTTGACATGTGTCCCCTGGTCTGTGTGTTATCACATTTGCACATGGTCATCTAGGGTGCCGGGAAATCAAAGTGCACATTGCTTTCTGCATCATGTGGGAGGGTGGTCTGTGACATGTGTTGGTACCTCGCGTGTGCCATGACCTGTTCACTATGTTGGGGTCCATATTTGTTGGCACTGATGATGAGTCTCAACATAGGGGTGTGAGGTTTCAACTGCACACCCTTGCACCATGCATGACCAATGTTGTGGCCTCAGACATGATGTGCATGAGTGGGAGATATGCATAGTGCCATGACGGTTGCTCATGGTACAGTCAGCTCATTCCAGGAACACGGAGCAGTGTGCCCACTACAATCCCCAGAGACACCCTGGCCTCCTAATCATGTGTGTCATTCAACACTGTGCACATTGTCTGTGGGTTCAGCATAGGTCTGCCTCTGTGGCATTGTTCCCTGGCCTAGTTTGTATTTTTCCAATGTGTGCTACATGTGTCCACTGGACAAGGATACACCATTTAGCTTGTGCATACTCACACTGGGCAGTGCCTGTGTGGCTATTCACAACAATCTGTTGATGGTTGTTTGTCACAAATATGTGTTGCCAGCCCCACGAGGTGATGTTGTGTCAATTTAGCAATTGTTGCTGCACAGTTTTTGAAACCCTGATTAAGAGGTGTCACTTCTTGATCTGTATCAATCACATTGACTCAGGTATGGGGGGGTTGTGCAGGAGAGGCCTACATGGGCACCCCTGATTTCTCCTTGCCAGGTCTGACCTGTGTGTGAGAATTGGCTGTACAAAGAATCACCGTGCAGTGCCCCTGTGATGGTGGCCAGTGCTTAATGTTCGTGCTTTGCAGCCTGTGTCATTTTAAAAAAAAACATGATTACTGCTCATACATTTTTGGCACATGTGTGTGGTTCAGATGCAACGCAGTTTGGTCTTTGTGTGCTGACCTCTGTGTGTACATTCTGGCTTGCCATGAGGGTGTCTCCACAGTGCAGCTATATTTTTTTACAATACAATTGCAGCCCATTAGCTTATGCATTGTCCTGGGTTTGGACATGTGTGCCACTCTACATGACAGGCAGTGGATCATATGTGTAGCCAACTGTGTCATCAGGTAACGGATGGCCATGTGACAACTGACATAATTCAAGTTGTTAGTCAAAAATGTTTGTACCTTGGCACTCACAGCACTTGTCGACAGTTCTTCATGTTTTAAATGTGGTAATTTGATGATTTGTGTTAAGAACACTAATGTGCCAGCATGATAAATGTCTCCCAAACGTCATTTCCACTTTCATGGAACACGCTGGCACCTTTTCAAAGAAGCCACTGTTAGAATTAAATGGTGTTGCAGATTCTCCGTATACATGTTCCCACAGTGGTCTTGATTTTGTGAAACTCCTTTGTTGTTGGTGATACAAACTAACGTGTGTCAAGACATCAAGACCTCCGTGGGCCCATGTATATGTACTTTCTGCAACACCATTTATTTCAAACAGTGGCTTCTTTGAAAAAGGTGCCAGCTTCTTCAATGACAGTGTAAATGTAGTTTTGTGTGCACTTCCTTGGGAGACATCTTTCATGCAGGCACATGAGTTTTCTTTTCACGAAATGGCGAATTGCCATATTCAATACATGTCGATTGTGAGTCCCAAGGTAACAAAAAATTTTCGTTTTGTGTTCCAAAGTACTTACAGGTCTCTGAATGTGGTGACACCTTGAGTAGTGAGGTGTGTTAGTTTACCTTGGGTGCACCACTACAGTTTCTTTCAGGTAAACACGAGGTGGCATGACTTCATTGTATTGCTGTGCTCACCTGTTCACAGACACTAGCTTCTCAGTGTATTTCTCATTCAAGTTGTGGCTTGGTGTGTTCTTTTTTTCCTTGTGTCCAAGTGGCATAGTGGGTCTACCAACTGGGCAGTACAGGGCTTACATATGTGCGGAGTAATCTAGCTGTTACTCATGATGCATTGCCTGATATGCACTGTGACCTATTGTTCTTGTGCTCATGTGTCAGATGTATACAGGTGACAGATGCATTTCTGTTTCTTCATCATCCGAAACCGAAGGAGACACCTGCACGGACCTGGAGGAGGGACCCAGCGAAAGTGCCACCATTGCTGGCGAGTCCAGTGGCACGGAGGGCGAGGGGAGTCAGTCCGAGGACCTGTCTGGCGGCAATACCCCCTACGACACCGACGGGTCCGACGCTGACTTCCTGGAGGAAGGTGGTGAAGCAGCATCCCCACAGATGTGGGGATGCTGCTACACCACCTGGCAGCATCCCCACATCTGTCCCCGCCTCCTCCGTTACCATCACGCCCTCTCAGTTGCTCCCGTCCCTTCTGTCCGTGCAGAGGCCCACCATGTCTCCTTCGGCCCAGGCACCGCATCCCCTGCCCCTGTCACCCCTGCTGCCCTCAGTGAAGAGTCTGTGGACATACTGCGGCAGTTGCAGGTTGGGCAGGCATCGGTGCTGAATGTCCTCCATGACCACACTAAACTGCTCACACAGATGGTGTCGTTCATGGAGGGCATGTCAGCAACGATGTGTGACCAATGCAAGATTTTGCGGTCCATGGACTCTTCCCTGATGGCAGCAGTTACTCTCCTGCAGCGCTCCGTCCCCAACCACCCCGGACCCATCCACACTTCCCTTGCCCATACCTGTCCAACGCACACCAAGACAGTCACGATCACGCACCCCGCCAGACACAGGCAGCACACCCCCAAGTAAGGCAAAGCGCACACCTCCTGGCACGCACACTCAGGGGGATGTAGGCACACCCACAGGGTCTGGGGACAGATGACATACACGCAGCCACAGTCGCAGTCCGCAGTCCTCACAACCCTGTCTCTCCAAAACCACTCCCCTTGGCTCCCCTGCCAAACGCTCACCCAAGCAGCTCTTTCTGGGTGGGCAGGACCTCGCCCCCGCTGAGCCACCACCCCACAAGCGGGCGAGGAAGTTCCCGGGCACGGGAGTTGAGTCCCCCACCACATCAACCCCCTCCCCCAGGAGCGCTGCACCCCATCCCTCGCCCACCACACCCTCCCTTGACCCTGGGGAATCCTCAGGTGCAGGGGTTCGGATGGACATACTGGCAGCGGTGTGCAGCACCAAGCTCGCCTCCACCTTCAGCGCTGCCCCACCCTCTGTGGTAGAGACGTCCACCCCTGCACCCACCACACCTACCCTTCCCCCTCCTTTCCCTGCGGTGCCTGGTACTGCCACAGATGATGCCCCACCCCCGTCCGACGCACCTGGAGGTTCATTTGTGCAGGCAAGCTAGGGGTAGACGGGGTCTCCTACGTCCCCCCTTGGACTTTACGAATGGACTGGCCATTGGCCTCTGTAAATAGTCTATTTTTTAATATTTTTTTTCTGCTGAATAAAGCCTTTAATTTAACTTTCAACACTATTGCATTTCAGGTACTTGATGTTGGTGATGAGGCTCCTGGAGTTGGTGTTCAGGTAATGTGTTATGGTTCTGAGAAATGTTTTTGTATGATGGTCATGAGGTGTACCATGGTATCTGTGTGCCATCACAATGTCTCTGCAAAGAATCATTGGTAGTGTGTGTTCATTTTGTTTTGAGACATTGTCCCAAGGAGTGTTCCTTCCTCTGTGGCACCTGACATCTTCCCTGCAAACAGTTGTACAATTGTTGTGCTGACCTGTGTCAACATTTCCTTTGTTGGTGACGGATCCCTTCAACAATGGCCATCCCTGCTCATCGATGACTAATGATGAATCGTCTGTGCCATCCTTGCTAGTCACTGTACTTGTGTTTTGAGTATGTCGAAATGCCTTCAGGGACAAATTCACCCTTTTCAGCACTATGCATGTGTGTAATCACAGCCTACCACACAAATGGTATTTGTTATGCAGGGTATTTGGGCACCTGACTCACAATTGTGAGCATTGTATCTAGGGGAATTCCACCCTATTACTTCCATGAGAGACAACATCTTGGTGGCTGGACCAGCACCTGGGCATTCCTATCAGTCCTGGGATGTGCGTAACAGTGTGTGTTCCCTTTGGCTATCTTAGTTTTGTAGGCAGTTACATGACTATACAGTCTTGTGGCATGATATCAGGGTGTGTATTGTGCTGCATCTGCCATGGGTGGGTATGCATGTGTTATTTGTCCTCACACCCACATGTGGTGTGTCATGCAGTGGGTGAAAGACATCCATCCTCCTGGGAGTGGGACACTGCTGTCAGTGATGTGTTGTTATAGCACTGTCATCATAGTCCAAAGTTAGGGATGCGTACATAACACCATGTAGGTGTGGTCATCTGATAATGATGTACACCCCCCCATATCTCTGTCCACTGCTGGGAGTCCTCTGCACCCACCCCCATGTCTCTGTCCACTGCTGGGATTCCTCTGCACCCACCCCTCATATTGCAGGCCACTGCTGGTTGTCATATGCATCCACCCCCATGTCTCTGTCCACTGCTGGGAGTCCTCTGCACCCACCCCTCATATTGCAGGCCACTGCTGGTAGTCCTCTGCACCCACCCCCATGTCTCTGTCCACTGCTGGGAGTCATCTGCACCCACTCCCATGTCTCTATCCACTGCTGGGAGTCCTCTGCACCCACCCCCATGTCTCTGTCCACTGCCGGGAGTCCTCTGCACCCACCCCCATGTCTCTGTCCACTGCTGGGAGTCCTCTGCACCCACACCCATGTCTCTGTCCACTACTGGGAGTCCTCTGCACCCACCCCTCATATTGCAGGCCACTGCTGATTGTCATATGCACCCACCCCCATGTCTCTGTCCACTGCTGGGAGTCCTCTGCACCCACCCCTCATATTGCAGGCCACTGCTGGTAGTCCTCTGCACCCACCCCCATGTCTCTGTCCACTGCTGGGAGTCCTCTGCACCCACCCCCATGTCTCTGTCCACTGCTGGGAGTCCTCTGCACCCACCCCCATGTCTCTGTCCACTGCTGGGAGTCCTGGGCACCCACCCCCATATGTCTGGACACTGCTGGTATTCATCTGCACACACCCCTCATATTGCAGGCCAATGCTGGTAGTCCTCTGCACCCACCCCATACCCCACACATCCCACCTCCTTCCTTATTTTCTTTATCTTTTTGGAAGGAAGAAGCAACTGAGTTCGCAAAGTGTGTAAGTATAAACCTAAAAACTCTATGACCCGACTTGGTACTAGCACCGATTTTTCTACATTCACAATGAAACCCAGGACTTCTAGGCGGTCCCTTGTCAACTGTAAATGCTTCAATAGTTCCCTTTTTTTCTTGAGACATTAACAGAATGTCGTTCAGGTATATAATTTAAAGGACACCTCTTTCCCTTAAGAAGGCAACCACTGGATGTAATAACTTGGTGAAACACCCTTGAGCAGAAGATAACCCAAAAAGGAGACAACAAAACCGATATAATATTCCTCTCCACCAGAAACGAAGACATATTGCGATTTCTTCCATGGGAATCGTGAAATACGCATCATTCAAATACAGTTTTACTAGTTAATTGTTTTCTTGTAACTTGCAAAAGATTAATTCCTCACATCTTGAAATGCCTGTAAACCAGAGATATGTTCAGTTTCCTCAAATTTATTACGGGGCGCCATCCCTTGTTTTTTTCTTTACCAAGAAAATTGCACTTACAAACCTTTCCTCTGACTCTAGGACTTCTACTATTTCTCCTTTTTCTAAAATCTGAGCAACCTTTAAATCCACTAAGCCCATCCATTCCTTGTCTAAGACTACTTCCCATGGGCAGAATTCTTGGAGGGGAATTTCCCCCAAAACTCTGAAGCTTTCTATTGTCTCCAGAATCAAAGGGTTATTTGTTAGTGATGGCCAAATCTTTAGTTTTCCATCCACCTTTGGCTGGGAAAAACCAGTACAAGTATTCCTACTCACCTTCTTATCCTGCACCTTGTGATCTTGATCTGCCTCCTCTGGGATGCATAGATCTCCCTCTTTGCTGAATAAATCTGGTTGAGGATTGGACATTTTTTCTATAGCCTCTTGTATTTTGGGAGTAAAAATGGGAAATTTGAATCCCTCATCTTGCAGCCAGTCCTCTCCTGGTAGCCCTAGCAGAAACTCTTTACCTAATAAAGAGCCTCATATTAGATTGAGCCTTGCTCAGGGCTGCCTGCAAGAGTTGAGACTTATTCCCCCAATGACTTAATAAAGTCGTGTCCAAAAAGGAGGCTGTCTAGATCACCTACTGCTGCCTTGCTGGCCAATTCGGCAGACTTGGGGTTCATCCTCATAATGACCACCTTTTTCCATTCTGTTACCAGACCCACATTTGGATTACCAAGCATGCAAATTGTGTGTTGGCTCCAACCCCTCAACAATTCTACGCCAATCTCTGTGTCCTTAAAATGTGCTTCCTCAGCCATGTCTAAAATGCATGCAAGAGGGTCCAGTATATCCAGTAATCCATCTTGACATTGCTTTAGGTAATGTTCAATACCCTTCCTTGGGTCCTTCCCTGACTTAAAAAGGAAGGTAATCAATTTTGAATCCAGATTAGGAGTATTACAGACTTTATTTTTAATATTCTGCCCTCATAAGATAATGATTTTTTCTGTTCAGGGCTTTCCTCAACCATTGTTCAATACATTTTGTAACATAGGACAAGGGAGACCACTCGGTAGTATGAGGAGGCCTGATTCTGGATTAAACATGTCCTCTCTTAGGGGATCTCTAATAGGTTTAGAGGTTGAAGTGCGCTTTAACCTGTCACCCAGACTTCCCCGCAACTCTAAGCCTTTTTTTGGGATCAAAAACATACTCATCAAACCCCATTTCATAATTTTCGTCCAGGTCACCATCAAGACTAATGGATTGATGACCATCTTTTGTGCCGCTAAGGGCACCAATATTTTTTTTGTGCACCTGCGGACACCACGCTCACCTACATGTCGTATTGGGCCTTCCCTCCCCTACCATCTGGCATTGTTCTACATTTTTTACATTAAAAAAAACCTAAAAGTCATGAAGTGAGAATAAAATGGTTAGTCACTGATGCTTGAAAAACCTCTTTCAATGAAACTGTCAAATGACACAAAGTCGTCCTGGAAACCATCAAGAGGTGATATTGCTTGTTTTCCCGATCCAAAATGGTAGAACATTCCTCCTTTAATTTCAAGTCCCTGTAATGTGTCAAATTCCTTGAATTCCAGTCTGACACCCCATTGTGAACCCCAGGTAAATATTTGGCTTTCAAACCAATTTTGCGTTCCAAGCAAAAATTCAACATTTGCTATGCTAAATATGACAGTGTCCTTTGAAGAAACCTGTTACAATGAAACTGTCAAATGACAAAAAGGTGTCATGGAAACCATTGAGAGGTGATAATAGTTGTTTACCTCATACAAAATGGCGTGCAAATATCTTTACATAGTCGTCTTTCTATGAGAACGTCTTCACCCTGCACCCATCTTCAGCCAAGACTGACCAGAGAGACGGAATTGCACGCATCCCTAGAAATGAAAGTCTTGGCAACATTTGAAAAACAATCCCGAGCACTTCAGGTAAGCGTGTAAGGTGCGTTGTGTGCGCATGCCTCCTAATCAAAGGCTCCACACACTTCAACACATTGCGAGCTCCACTCAGTCTATCAAATGAACATTATATCAAGCACAGCAAATTAGCAAAAAAATATAATTTCATTTTAGGAAATGTGTTTTTCCGACTCCTATGTTCAGCGCCGGACTGGGAACCAAAACCGGCCCTGGTAAAGTTCTCGGCCAGACCACCGGGGGTTGGGGTGAGGCCGAGCAGTTTGCTACAGCCGTTTTCGGCCGATTTCGTTACAGCGGTTGAAATTGCAGCTATGCTGCAAAAACGGCCCTGTAACAAAATCGGCCCCCAGGGGTTCAAAACCAGCCCCCAACCCCCGCGGCCCACCGGGCAAATGCCCGGTGCCCGCTACGGCCAGAACGATTTCGTTACAGCGGTTGAAATTGCAGCTATGCTGCAAAAACGGCCCTGTAACAAAATCGGCCCCCAGGGGTTCAAAACCAGCCCCCAACCCCCGCGGCCCACCGGGCAAATGCCCGGTGCCCGCTACGGCCAGAACGGCCCTGCCTACGTTATAACTTTAAAAGTCCGTAGGATAAAACAAGCAGTACTAAAGCTGCTTTGAAATCGTTAATGAACGCAAAAAGTGACGCCATAAATCTCTCCTTATTTAGGAAAAACGAGCAACTCTAACAATGCTAAGCATGATACAACTCTAGAATTTGTAACAAAGTTAAAAACAACGATCCAAGTGTATCTCGACCAAAAAAAAACCCTAGTGTTCCAAAAAACATTCACAAAATAGGTTCAATATAATGACAGGGATATACATTAGATACTTTAAATATGCGTTGGTGTGCATCTCATCATCGTTACAGTATGCACTTTAAAGATTGTTTTTAATCAGACTCATAGAGTATGTTCTCCAGATGAATGTGTGTTTTCCTTCGCTTAATTTGCGAGAGAGGTATATATTGACACTGCAAAGCATAATTCTACAGTATTTAAATGGCATACAAAATTAAAAGCATCCTTATAACAAAACAATCTGTTTCCAATAAAAAATGCTTTTAAAAAGCGTTTCCTAACATCCTGATAACATTTGCAGAATAGAATAAAGTGCTGAGTAGATTGTGCAGTTTTACCATTAGATGGACAGTTTGCTAGATTTATTGTCCAAGCCCCTATTTGGAGAAACGCTACAATAAAATGTAAGGTTCTTAACCGAAGCCTGGTGAGGTAGAACCGATCCTGTATGCTAGTTACGAGAAATAATTAACTTTTGGATGCCATTAGGCGAGTGGCAACTAAGGTAACCCTTAACAGATGATTTAGCACACTCAGTCATTTCCCTCTTGCCCTCTCTTTGGCCAGTCAGTGGCATATTGTATTCCTTTTTACTATACTTTGGGATGCTGCATGGGCAGTCCAAAGTGAAATTTACATCAACAGTTTTAAGACTTTTCACATGAGCAAGTCAGAGAATTATGTCTCTGTCATCTAGAGCTATTCCATCTTAGATTATCTTTTGGGTGAACTTTATTCCAGTTTTAGGTTTTTGTTAAGTGTAGTCTCATGTCCCTGTCCTTCATGAAGCTAATAAAACCTTCAAACACTGTAAGCCATTAGCAGTCTACGAAAGCAGGCCCGCTTAATCGGCATACAGGAGGGCAGGGACTGGGCGTTTACCTATTTTAGGAGGATCGGCAACCAGATTTTGTAAATCTGTGTCCACCCCATTAATATATAACAAAAACTAAAGTGGGGCGAGGACACAACCCTAGCAGATGCCTCTCGTAATTCAAAAACCTGGGGTACTCTCACCATTAGCACGTTAGCGTACGTGGGCAGTCAAATGGCTCCACAGCAATGATAGAAAAGAAACTATGGGGCATATGTACAATCCCTGATCGCCATGGAAACGTCACAAAAAGTCATAGGGGCTTTCCCTTATTTGCAAGGCAGCGTTAAGCCACTTAACGTGGCTTAATGCTGCCTTGTAAATAAGGCCCCCTTTCACACTATGCTTAGCGTGAAAGGGGTGGGCAGTGGATGTTGCGGTGGGCGTTCCACCGCAACACCCATTGATTTTGATGCTGCCCCCTATTTCCAAGGTCAGTGTAAATAGGAGACAGCTCCAAAATTAAGACCAGGGAAAACCTGGTCTTAAGTTGGCGAAACAAGGAGAAATGGTTTATTTCTCCTCGCTATTGCTTTTTCCATGTGTGCTGCCTTGTGCAGCACACATGGAAAAGCACAATGCCTTGGATTGTTTATGTGTAGGATGGTGACCCTTCCTGCACATAAACAATCCTTAAAAAAAATGAAGTTTTGTAACTTCCATGTGTCCTGCATTAAGCAGCACACATAGAAGTGACAAAATGGCATTTTAGGACTTTTTGTGTGCAAGGAAGGGACACCTTCCTACACATAAACATTCCTCCCATGCACGCAGACAACCTTGCACTATGGTGCAAGGGTGCCTGCGTTGGTGCTACACTGCTAACTGTAGCGCCAGCGCAGGGGCAAACGCAAGGCTGCACCATATCCTTGTAGATATGGTGCTGCCTTGCATTTCAGAAGTGGTGGAGTAAGGTGTTAAGCCATGACAGCTAACACCTCACTCTGCCACTTCCTCGTACATATGGCCCCATAGGGCATATGCACAAGAACTCAACGCCACAGTAGCATCAATTTTGGGACGTTACGGCAGCTTTTTTCTTGTTGCCATATTTACAAGTTGCCGCTAACTGCAGTTAGCTGCACTTTTCCGGCGTATGTGAATTTTTAAGATCGCCACTACTGTTAGGGGATTAATGAGATGCAAGGTGGGTGTTTCCGTGCAAAAACTGCTGCTAACCCCACTTTGTGATATTTACAATGAAATTCTCATATGGCGATAACCCCCTAAAACTCCGCTAAGTCCAGTTAGAGGCAGTTCTTTTAGGCCAGAACATAGCTGGTCTTAAAATTGGTGGAAACACTTGGGTCCACATATTAGATGTTTGGGTGCTGGATAGCGCTACAGGAAACATTGCTGCTCTGCCCTGCGCCAAAAATAAAGGACAAGGATGCGATCTATAAATAAGATATATGGCATTCCTGGGCCCTATTCATGAAAAGTGTTGTATCCCTGTGACAAAACACTGTTGTGACAATTTTCACTGCTCCATCCTTGCGACACCATGGATGCGCCATATTCAATGTACGATCTCCATTTCACATTCAATGACAGATACGTCTGGAATCCTGATGTTTCTGGCAGCGCTAAAGTCATGCATTGCTACAGTTGTGTTGCAAGCATGACGCAACTTCAGCAATGCATGGGGCCAGCCTATCCCTATGACACTGCGTCACCCTTATGCCTGTCATGAGGCAGGGTCAAGGTTTTGACGCAGTAGTGTCCTGACTTGTCACAGTGAAATATGAGAGACTTCACTGCGCCAATCCTACAAGGCTTGGTTGGGTGGGAACGCCCACCCTGCATACGTCATACCAGATGCAGGTATAATGTGGCACAGAGATTCACAAAGACATGCATGTGCTTAGATGCCTCACTTTGTAAATACAGTGCAACATGGTGCAAGATTCATGCTGCAAGTACGTCAAGAAAATGACGCACTGGTGGCCTTAAACCTCTGGAAGGGCTCAGGATTAAACCCCTATGATGGCGCTCAATGGCTGCTATGCGCCAACGCAGGCACCCTTGGGCCATGGTGCAAGGGTGACTGTGTTGCGGAGTTGATTGATGTTGTGGCTCCATCTCTACTTGAGACTTCTGCAGGTGCATCTGGACTAGTGGAGGGCGGAAGTGTGTTGAAAATTGAAACAGCAATCTGATTAAGCATTCACTAAAGACATGAACTCCCCTCTACTCGGAACGAGTTTCTCTTCTTATGTTGTCTAATGTCCGGACTCCATTTTGTATTGTCATGTCTCCACGTGCTGTACACGAGAAGAGTCCTACCTTCTCGTTAGTTGCTCTTGTAATCTGCCTAGTAACAGTCTATAAATAGCTCCTTTGTCCATCTGGCGCATGCCCAGACTTGACCACATCTGTTATCAGTTAGTCCTTCTTTGACCATGTTTTCGCGGGCTCAGGAAATTAGTTACTCCGCCCACGTATTGATTCTGTATCGAAAATGCCCATAAAAGGTAATGAATTCTGCTTCATGTTGTATCCACCCACTTATGAGCCCCTCTTTTGGTGTATAAAAAGGGACTATGTATGCAAGTTCTTTGTGCTACTCTATGCAATACTGAAGGGTGTTGTATGGATTGTAGGACCACCCTTAAGGGTTAATAAACTTCGTCTTTGTACTTTGCAGTTTCCGTGCCAACTTCCTTGTAGATTCCTTTGCAGGAGAGCGAACCCTTGTGTCCTGCGGGCCTAGCTGGGGCCTGTATTCATCAATTGGCGCCCGTCACGTGGGGCTCATCGGCGACTCGGATGCTCGAAGGACTGGTCGTGACGAAGGTGAGGAATTTGGCCGGGGATGTGATCACTGCCAGAGGCATTTTAGTCCTGGCATCCCGAGGTTTTCTTCCTTCCCTTCCGAACTGACCATCTGGGTGGCGCCGGTCCTCGACTGAGACCTCTTCTGTCGGTTCTGCCGTGACAGCCGTTTGGGCGAATTTTGGAGCTTGGCAGTTGGAATCTGGACACTCTTGATTGGTAAGAACCGTTGTACGGTACTTGCTCCGAGTTTTTGAAGCCTGGGTTGGCTATTTGAGTTTGATTTGTGATGACCGGTCATATCTTGTATTGATTACTGTGAGAATATATGCGTTGCAACACATATAGGCAGGTAATGTGGAGATATTTCTCCGGAGCTGTGTAAATTTGAGCGGCGCAAAGTTTAAGTGCCATTTTTGATAATACTGCATATTTTGCATTATTTTTGAGCATGCCTGCTTTTAGCGCACTTCGTAAGTGGTGCTGCTGCTTTGGAAACCGGTTAAACCTCGAGGAATCTGCTCCAGCCCCCCCAGAGGGGACTCCTAATAGGGATATGTATGTGAAGCATGGTCTTTCCTCTATAATGTACAGCACAGTATGGAGGAAATACACCAAAAAGGATCCTGAGTTACGATGGCCTTTGTATGGATCGTTTGATATGCGTAAGATTGAGTATGTGGAACAGTGTATGTGTAAACGGCGTGCTAGGCAAGATATGTTCGAGTGTGTGCGATTATAGGTGAAGGAAGTGCGTGAGCGAGAAAAACGTGAGAAAGCGCTGTTTGATAAAGAGCAACGGAAGAATGATCATGTGCGAGCGCAGGAAGCGAAGCGTCGGGAGGAAAGAGAACAGACGGAGAGACAAGAGAAAGAGCGTAGGCTGCAAGTGTCGGGTCAATATGCTGTTCGGCAGCCTATTTATCCTGTCCTTACTAATCTTGATGATGATTTTTTCCTATTAGATTGTTCCCCGCCACCTTATGTAGGTGCGTCTGCTCCGACAGTTCAGGATTCCGGATCGGGTAAAGATAAGATAGACACGCGATCCATGTTATCTCTTGAGCGCTCGGGTGAGCTTCGGAAACTTTCTTATCGTGCAGTTTCAAATAAGCTGTCTTCTGCAGAGTTATTACCGGTTCTGGAAGGATGGCAGGATAGGGAGAAATTGTATTTTGCTGCCGTTTTCTCTGATGAAGTGGTTGCTGCCTTTCGAAAATATTCTGATGTTTTTGAGCCACAGGAGATAGTGTCGGATTCTAGAGCACTACGTAATGGTACTTTCTCTCCCTCTCAGGTGCCTGATGCGGTCCGACGTCTGTTTGCGCTACGGGATGAGATGCTTCGACTGCGGGACAAAGCGCGCCGGAACAAGGAGGAGGAGAGCTTGACCTTGCAGGCGGACGACCAGCAGCCGTCTTCCTCCCAGTCAGATAAGGGCGAACTAGTGCATGCTAAACCCATGCGAGAGGCGGCACCTTTGTATGTTCCTCCTAAAGGAGCGGGAACTAGTGCGGATATTACTTCTGCCGATGCTAAGGGATATTTTGTGTACAATTGGGTTTATACTCCCTGGCATAGGGCTGATGTTATGGCATTAAAGAATGCATTGCCTGATCCCCGCAAGAATCCAGCGGCCTTTTACGAAGAAGTCGAAGGGGCCTTGAATTCTTGTACTATGACCTTAGCAGATATAGATCTGTTCTTTGGGCTTATTTTACCACCGGATATGTGGCGATCTGTACGGAAGGTGGATGATCAAGCCGCTTTTAAGGCTCGGTGGTCTGGGATTGAGGATGAGGATAGGGAGAGGAAGCCCGCGCAGAAACCGCCTCAGATTATCTTAGATCTCCACGCTGCTATTTTGACCAAGTTGAAAACAATTATTCCCCCTAAAAAGATTGACTGGAACATGTTAGCCTCGTGTAAACAGAAGGTTGATGAATCAGTTGCAGATTTCTTTACGCGCTTTGAGGAGACATTTCATGATTTTAGTGGTCAGTCACTTACGGATGATACGGGTCGACACCTTTTTGCCGATAAATTTGTGGCGAATTTATTACCGGAAATAGCAGCTCGTTTAAAAGCGAGTGAAAGTTCTTGGTCCACCGCGTCTCCGACATCCCTCCTGACTATAGCTCAGTATTATGAGCGTCAGGAACAAGAAGCGAAGGGGCAGGAGGAGAAGAAATCGAAAGATTTGAAAACGAAGGTGATGTTAGCGCAAGTGTATGGTCCGCCCCGTCGGGGTGTCAATAGAGGTAGGGGAGGATTCTATGGTCCCCCTTCGGGTCGCTTAGATTTAAATAGGAATCAATGTGCGTATTGTAAACAATCGGGTCATTGGGCCAGAGATTGTCCGGCGTTGTATGCATCTCGTCAGGGGCATAATCAAGGTGCACCGAGAGGTAGAGGGGGTTTCCCGAATCTCAGAGGGAATTCTAATGATCGTGCTCGTTTTGAACCTACCGTGCAGCAGCGAGATAGACCTAATGTCTTTGATCGACAGCACCAGTATCAAGTGTCAGGGACGGACCGCTCTGGGTACCATGATTCGCAGCATGCATAGGAATGCGTTGGATGGGGGTTAGAATCAGTTGAAGTGCCGGTTGATCAGAAGGGTCCTTATGTCTCAGCGAAGGTTTTGGGTTCTACTGATCGGTTCCTAGTAGATACAGGAGCGACTCGTAGTGCGCTGTCTAAACAATTGGTTCCGAGGGCTCCCCCATCTGGCTTAATGGTTACATCGGTAGGGTTTGATGGTACACTCTCTCGAAGCCCTCTTTCTCGACCCCTTGCATTCCAGGTTGATCCCTTTTCTGCACCCTGTACGTTTTTGCTTGCCCCGAACACGCCTGACAACATTATGGGTCTGGATATGCTCAAGCACTTCAGAGCTACGATCCGCTGCTCCCCTGCTGGAGTACGTGTGATATTAAACGATAATCACCCTCTGACAGAACGGATGTGTGTGGTTACAGAGGATACTGTGTTAGCTTCTCTCCCTCGTACTTTGTGGGCCATCTCGGATACCGATGTGGGACAGATGGTGATTCCGCCTGTCCATATTAGTGTCCAGGAGGGGGCGGTGTTACCACGCCTCCCTCAGTATCGTATTTCCCAGGAGGGGGAGGAGGCCCTTATACAGATTGTGCAGGATTTGATTAAGGTGGGAGTAGTGGAGGAAGTTCCCTACAACGTCTGTAACAGTCCGATTTTACCCATCTTGAAGAAAGATACGGATGCCAAAGTTTATCGGTTTATCATTGATTTGAGGGAGGTGAACAAGATTGTGATACCTCAGTATCCAGTGGTTTCTGATATCACGACGTTGCTCACTTTGGTCCCGCCAACGGCGACCACGTTTTCGGTTATTGATTTGAAAAATGCTTTCTTTTCGATCCCTATTCATCCTGATAGCCGATACCTTTTTGGTTTCACTCTGAATAATAGGTCTTATCGATTTTGTAGAGTCCCTCAGGGCTACACAGAAAGCCCTAGCATTTACAGTCAAGCATTAAAAAGGCAATTGGACTCCTTTGTTCTGCCCGAGGGTGTCGCCCTTATACAATATGTCGATGACCTCTTGTTAGCGGCTGACACTCCTGAGCTGTGTGAGAAGAGTACGTTATCCTTGCTTTCCTTTTTGACATTTCACAATCACAAAGTATCGAGGAAAAAATTGCAATTCTGTAGACCAAAGGTGACTTATTTGGGTCACCTTTTGTCTAAGGAGGGGCGTGCACTCACACCAGATCGTATTCAAGCAATTTTGGACACGCCAGTGCCTTCCACACAGAAGGACGTGCGTGCATTTTTGGGTCTTGTTTCTTTTTGTAGGCAATGGATATTAGGGTTTTCACACATAGCCAAGCCATTATTAGCCCTTTTGACAAAAGACACACCTATTCCGCTTCCCTGGTCAAATGAGTGTGACATTGCCTTCCAGCAATTGCGACAGGCCCTTTGTTCAGCACCAGTGTTAGGGACCCCTGATTATACAAAACCCTTTTCGCTGTATGTGCATGAGAAAGATGGATGTGCATTATCAGTTTTAGTGCAGATGCACGGCGACAAGCAGCGCCCTTGTGCATATTTTTCGGCTGTACTTGATCCTGTTGCCCGAGCATTGCCTGGTTGTTTTCGCTCGGTTGCGGCGACAGCTGTGTCAATACGCCAAAGCGAGGGAATTGTGTTATCTCACAAACTGTTGGTATTAGTCCCCCATGCTGTTGATGCCCTGCTTAATCAGACAAAAACGCAGCATTTGACCAGTTCCCGTTTAACGGGATATGAGTTGACGCTTTTGGCTCCTCATATTACGTTAAAGAGGTGTGTAACGTTAAATCCGGCTACATTGTTGCCGTTCCCGGAAACTCAGTCTGAAGCACGAAAAGCACATGATTGTATTCTTGTGACTGAGGAACAGACAAAGGGTCGTATTGATCTCCAAGATACGCCCTTTCCAGATGTAGATGGAGAATTGTGGGTGGACGGATCATGCCTGAAGCAACCAGATGGTACGACTTCAGCAGCGTATGCAATTACCACACTGCAAACAATAGTGGAGACAGCACGCATACCACAGAAATCAGCTCAAGCAGCGGAACTTATAGCATTAACACGAGCATGTGAGCTCAGTACAGGATTGTGCGTGAATGTTTATACAGATAGTCGCTATGCCTTCGGAGTAGCGCACGATTTCGGCCTGCTCTGGAAGGAGAGAGGGTTTCTAACATCGCATGGAGTACAGATAATGCATGGAGAGTTAGTTCACAACCTTTTGACTGCATTGACATATCCGAAGAAGATTGCTATAATTAAATGTAGTGCCCATAAGAAAGTGGTTGATAAAGTTGGAGAAGGGAATGCTTTGGCAGACCGGGTGGCACGGGAGACTGCAATGCAGCCTGGTGCTACTGCCATGTACGTAGTGAAGTCGCAGGTAGAAAGATGGCACGATGCAAAGAGAGAAGTTCTGGAAATACAGAGGACCGCTTCTGACAAAGAACGGGAGCAATGGTCCAATGATGGAGAATTGGATGATGAAGGTTGTTGGAGAAATAAGCAGATGGATAGATGGAAGTTACCCACAGCTTTTGTACAACCTCTGGTTCAGATGGCACATGGGCTAGCACATGTTGGAGCTTCCGCAATTGTAAAATTGCTTACTCAAGTCTGGGAGCATCCAGAGATTGCTAGCACGGCAAAGAGGGTAGTGCAGACCTGTATGATTTGTCTGAGGTATAACCCAGAAAAGGGTACTCGAACTCCAGCAGGAGGATTTGTGACACCTACTGCACCCTTTGAGGTTTTGCAGATGGATTACATCCAGCTCGAGCGCTGTAACAATTTGAAGTATGTTCTAGTAGTGGTTTGTGCCTTCAGTAAATGGGTTGAGGCATATCCTACGAAAGATAATACTGCAATGACTACAGCCAAGATGCTATTGAAGGAGTTCTTCCCTCGATATGGCGTTTGTAGACTGCTGTGGAGTGATAACGGACCTCACTTTATAGCGGATGTTATAAAGTATGTCCTGAAGGGTCTAGGCATTACCCTGAAGTTTCATGCAGTGTTTCACCCTCAGTCTGCAGGACTGGTTGAGAAGTATAATGGTACGCTGAAGCTCAAGATCGCTAAGATCCAAGCTTCGACTTCTTTGACTTGGCCAGATGCTTTACCGCTGGCATTATTGTCAATTAGATCGATACCACATTCTCGAACCGGTCTCACGCCTTATGAGATCGTTTTTGGACGCCCAATGAATATTTGGGGTCCACCAAGGCCTAAGGCTGTGTATGATGTACCTTGTGTAATGATGAATGATTTTCTGGCACATTTAACGGATAACTTGGTTTCTATTCATCAACAGGTCCGAGAGGCGCTCCCTGATCGGTCCACAGGCGAAGGTCATAGTCTCCGACCTGGAGACTATGTAATGCTGAAGATTTTTGAAAGGACGAACAGCTTGGAGCCGAGATGGGTTGGTCCTGAGCAAGTCCTACTTGCAACGAGGACGGCTGTGCGGGTTTCCAACCGAAAGAACTGGATCCATCCCCTGCACTGTCGCAAAGTGCCGCCTGGATTGGTGGAGCCTGCTGTATTGACCGACCATCGAGAAATTCTGACTGCAGACAAAGGCCGCGCTGTGGAACCGAACGACACTGAGGAGCTCTTTCCGGACCACGTGATTCCTGGAGGAAGACGATATCATCTCAGACCAAGGAAGTGAATTCTTCAGTATCAGGACAGGTTGTCAGAACGGCCCTTAGGTTAGTGAAACGGAGAGCCGATGTGGCAAGGGGGGGGGATCAGCCCTGCATTAGTGTAGCGACACCCGTCTTGGCCCACTGGTGAAGAAATCAACCGCTGCCTAAGGGGAAGAGTTCTGACAACCTTTTAGTTTCAGGAAGATATTGATTTTTCATTCTAAAATGGAGAAAAAGAAAATCCTTTGTGCAACAGGTTTTATCCTTACAGTGGCTATTGTTGGGATAACCACATGGTTTGTGGAGGATGTGACTCCTGCTCGAGAGTTGCTTGTCTTGACTACTCCAGTGCCTGAGGAGCACTACTTTTACACCCTTCCGTATCAAGAATTGAAGCATCGTCAGTCGTATCTGAATAACACTTTCATCCAGATGTTGCATCATACCCATGTTGCCACCAATGCTACGAACTGTTGGATATGCGGTATGATGCCAGCTCATCAGAAGAAAGGAGGCACGCCATTCATACCTCTTCCTTTTTCTCATAATGGCTCTTGTAGAGCATGGTACACTTTGCTTTTTGCCACACGGAAACCTACAGTGGGACGATTACTCTTTAGACTTAATAGGGAATGTCACGAAGATAAAGATGGTTATCCACAAGCGAATGGGACCATATGGGAATGGGAAGAGTATCGACCAGACAATGAATCGATTCCCTATATTTTCACGAACACTAGAGACACTGTGGGGAAGGACCGATTTGTGATTCAAGTGGCACAAGCTCAAGCGGACCTGTGCGTCCAGAGTGTGGGCTATATTCCTGTTGGTGTTAGTGACTGTGTCACCATCCTGAACATTGATGGGTTGAATAATAGTACCTTCTTAGCATCCCATAATACATACTTCGTATGTGGGAATAAGGGTTATTATCGTTTGCCAGCCGGTTGGTCTGGGGTATGTTATGTAGCATTTTTATTACCTCCTGTATTTTTGGCACCTGCATCTTATCATAAAGATTTGAAGTTGTTGAATAATGTGACTGTAAATAGGTATAAACGTACTCTATCTATTGATGATGTTGACCAGACCGATACTAGCCTGCAGCAGTATATTGATTTTAATTTAGGATTGTTCTTCTTTGTTGGAGCTGCCCTAAATAGTAGGAAAGTTCGAAGGTTACCAAGAGTTGTAGAGGCTGTGACAAATCAAACCGCTGCTGCTCTTGGGAATCTTACGGAAGAATTACAAATTACTAGAATTGTTGCATTGCAGAATCGCATGGTGTTAGATGTTATGTTAGCTGACCGAGGTGGAGCATGTAAAATTATTGGAAGTAGTTGTTGTGTGTTTATTCCTGACCACACGCCATCGGTCTATAATGCTATTAACAAGTTACATAAAATTGCAGCTGAAATCCATACAGAAAATGGCACTTGGACCTTTTCTGGATGGTTTTGGGCATTGATCACCACATGGGGATGGAAGGTTTTAACTGGTCTCTGTATTATCGTAGCAATTTTGTTTTCCTGTTGCATTTGTATCCAATGTGGTCCTTTACTCTGTTCCCTATGTGTGTCACTCTGTATTCCTGATAAGAAAGCTATTGCCAATGTCACTTACCAGAAACATTTGACTAAAGAAATAGAAGAAATGATGAAAATTGACATATACGATGATTATTTTAATAAACCGGATGTCTTCAGTGAATGCTGAAAGGGTCGTCTGTTGAAAATTGAAACAGCAATCTGATTAAGCATTCACTAAAGACATGAACTCCCCTCTACTCGGAACGAGTTTCTCTTCTTATGTTGTCTAATGTCCGGACTCCATTTTGTATTGTCATGTCTCCACGTGCTGTACACGAGAAGAGTCCTACCTTCTCGTTAGTTGCTCTTGTAATCTGCCTAGTAACAGTCTATAAATAGCTCCTTTGTCCATCTGGCGCATGCCCAGACTTGACCACATCTGTTATCAGTTAGTCCTTCTTTGACCATGTTTTCGCGGGCTCAGGAAATTAGTTACTCCGCCCACGTATTGATTCTGTATCGAAAATGCCCATAAAAGGTAATGAATTCTGCTTCATGTTGTATCCACCCACTTATGAGCCCCTCTTTTGGTGTATAAAAAGGGACTATGTATGCAAGTTCTTTGTGCTACTCTATGCAATACTGAAGGGTGTTGTATGGATTGTAGGACCACCCTTAAGGGTTAATAAACTTCGTCTTTGTACTTTGCAGTTTCCGTGCCAACTTCCTTGTAGATTCCATTGCAGGAGAGCGAACCCTTGTGTCCTGCGGGCCTAGCTGGGGCCTGTATTCATCAAGTGGACCAGTTGGCCTACTTGGAGTGTTGTTTGCCTGGTCTTTTCTTGAGGGGTACCAGGGTGTCAGCACAGATGGCCATCCATCAGTGGAGGTTGTGGGCTGCGATGTTGGCATCTGTAAGCGTTGGCAAAGTGATGGTTCTGAGGGAGTTGATGAGAAGTTCTACGGTGGCCTTGATCCAGCTGCGACCGGGGGGGGCGATGATGGCGGTGGTGTACGGTGGGCATGGTAAAGGCGTGATGTATACAATGATGGTCGGTCCAGGAAACTTCAGTGATGTGGCTGTAGTTGAAGTTCCCGCTGGCGGAGAAGACGGGCTAAAGCGTGTGTTTGGCTATGTGGGTTGGTGCAGTGACTAGCTGCTTGAGTCCGATGTTGGCGAGGTTCCCCAGGAGGCGGGTGGTGTTCTGGTCACTGAGGTTGTCCAGGTGGAACTTGAGTTCTCCGAGTAGGATGTAGTCGGTGAATGGGAGAGCCTGGGGTGCGATGCGGTCTACAATGGCATCGGTGAATAGGGGTTAATGGCCCAGAGGGCCTGTCGACAAGGGTGCCGTGGAAGGTGGTGTTGAGGTTGGTCCGGATCTGGTAGTGAAGGTGTTCCATGGTCGCCGTTGGGTCATTAGAGTGCATGGTCAGTCAGAGTGTGCTTTTGTAGATGATGGCAGTGCCTCCTCCTGGATGGTCGGGTTGGTCCTTGCGGGTGATTTTGTAGCCATCAGGGATGGCGAAGTCTTGTCCGCAGCAGAGGTTGGTCCATGTTTACATGACGAAGGCAATGACTGAAGAGGTGGTGTTAAGGAGGTTCCAGATTTCAGTGGCGTATTTGTGGAGGGACCGCCTGTTGAGGATGATGCAGTTGAGCCAGTCGGGTGTGCTGGTGGTCAGCTGGCGGTCAGCTGGCCGGCAAGAGGAGCTGGTGTGCTGATGTGGCAGGAGGTGAGTTTGCAGTTTCGGCAGGCACAAGGTGCAAGTGTATCCTTCGGTGATGCTAAATGGTGGGCGGCATGGCGTCTACAGTTGAGAGTGAGGAGCGTGCTGGTGTCGTAGCAGTGGAGTGTCAGAGAGGCAGGGTCCCTGGTGCTGGGCACGGTACAGGAAAATGGACACAGATGGGCTTGTCTTGGGCTTGCCTTTGGCGCTCCACTGACACGCCCGCTATGCATGGCTGCACAACATCCGCCATTAGGTAATGCTGCAGGGGGCTGGACAGCTGGGTGGCGGGAAACATGGGAAAGGACACTGGAGGGACAGGGATGGGGGATCGCAGCACCGACAAAAGAGAGGATAGGGAAAAAGAAACTGAAAAAAAGCACAGGGAAAAAAAATCCAAACAAAGCAAAGACAAAAAAAGACAAAGGTAGAAAAGCAACGGAAAAGAGCAGAAACATGAACTGGAACAGCAGAAAAGAGGGACAGGAGGGCATACAGGCTGCAGAGCAGTGACGCTCTACCACTGTTTCACCAGGGATGAGGCGCAGGCAGGAGCCTGCTGGTAGAGGAGGGTCACAAAAAATTGACCCTGGGGCCAGAGTAACCAGCAGCAGCAGATGGGAACAGCAGCAGCAGCAACCAGATGGTGCAGTGCTGTAGGAAGATGAAGTCCACTAAGGGTTAGTCCCCAGTACACACAAAAGCTTACTAACAGAGGGCAAGGAAAGGCAGCACCACCCGGTTGCCTCTTCCAATCTAACAATGGTGACCAGATTCCGTTTTCCCCAGTTCCCCAGCGAGTAACAGCGGAACAAGCTGCGTACCCAAGGGCCAGGGCCAGAACCAAACCCGTCCCCCTGGCACCCACTGCCACCAATGGCCGATCTCAGTAACTTGAGCCAGTTAGTGGAGTCCCCCACCAGTCTTGTGCGGTGCCCTCGGTGATGTAGGTCAGCCATAGCGCAGGGATAGATCAGGGCACGGTGTGCTTCACCCACAGGTGTTAGACCTGAGCACTACTCGCCCCTGGGCCACCTCCACGACACGTCCCACCTTCTCCTCACCTGGACATTGAAACTGGGGCTCAATGCACTGCACTCTCTCAGAGTCAGCAGGAGCCTCAGCCAGGTGGGATTTCACAAGCCTGGGTACAGCAGTAATCGCGAAGTCCGCTGGGGAACCTCCTGATGCAGGTGATGCAACAGGGTCCCTTTAGGCATGAAGTTGCTGCCCTCCCACCACAAAAGTTTGGTGCAGCTCAGGGGCCTCACCCTTCACAGCATCCGGCCAGTGCAACATCCTCCGGCCTGTGATGCAGAGAGGTGCGGCACACCATTGATAATCTCCTCTATGCACCCCAGTGTAGTAGTGGCGCCTGGTATGTGATGCAGACCTCCCTACGTTGGTGCGCAGGAGCAGCTCTACCGTTCATAGCTCCAAGGTGCACCAGGAGGTCTTCTTACGTAGGTCAGCAACTTGTCTCCATTCGGCCTGAAAGACTTCACCACCAGGTAAGGGTGATTGCCAACACCTCAATGTCTACCGCCACGACCCAGGAACTCCACAGCACCTCCGCCTCCTACTCCGGGTAACAGACGCAGGCCCAGCGAGGCCTTGGGGCCCCAGGGACTCTCCCCGCTTTCAAGGCTTTGGCTGCCATGGTGTTGAAAGGAGGGCGCTATGAGAAGTGATTCATCACTGGTTTTTCTAAGCAATGCGCCTCGTTTCATAATTGTAGCCCTGAATCTGCATTTCCACTTCCCCTGGGACTCTGGCTGGTCATACTTGCTATCGGGGTTTGGAGGGTTGTTGATCTGTGCTGCACTTGGCCCTGGCTGCTCCATTCTGCATTCCATTAGTTTTATTTGCTATTTTTCATTGGAAGTGGACTTGTAGGCAATTTTTGTCTCTAGAGGCAAAAAAACTCACGTTGGGCTGGCTAACGTGTTTTTTGCTACCATTGGTCCTTTCGTCACTTTTCTCTCGCTAACGTCAAAATTTGTATTGCCTTGACTCTAGTGTTAGCGGCAGTTTTCACCGGGTCAAGCTGTTCCTATCGTCATGTAGTGGCTTATTGTAAATACATCGCTAACAGGGCGATAGTTTTTGGTGATAGCCATTGTTAAGAAAACTGCCGCTAACCTGCGTTAGAGTTAGTTAGCGGCAGTTCTTGTACATATACCCCTATGTCTGACGGGGCACACAAATCTACCAATACCTTCTATAGCTTAGAGTGGTTGACCAAGTCGAATGCACTGCTAGGGTCAGCAGAACACAGAAATATGTTGCCCTTTTTTGCAATAGTATGCTTACTCACTATCAGGTTTAAGTTGATACATTGCTCTAGAATACCAACTTAGTGCCTGAAACCAAGTCTCCGCAAATGGGTTTTTTCTTTGCTCTACTGCGATCTATGATAATTTTTTCCAGGTGGTCAGTTTTGTTTATGGCCACCCACCTTAAACTGATCCCATTATAGCCTTCTGTTTTAAGATGGGCTAGGAAGAGTGGTCGGTGGTTGCTTAAAGAGGTGGGCACCACCCCAAATGAATCAAACATTGTTAAACCATGCTTAGAGATTACTATATGATCGAAAAGTGCCACCCCCCGGATAAGTCGGAAGAACAAATTTTTTGATTCAATATTCTGTGTCATCAGTTCTAAATCGTATTTATAAATCAGTTTGCTCAATGATTCCCCATATTCCTCATGCATAAAATGGCCTTGGCTGTTTCCAAAATCCTCTATACACCCACAAGACTTATCAATTGCAGTTTGACCTTCTATATTATTTAAATTCCCTGCCCAGATAAGAATATAGGGTACCGTAATACCTTCAGCAGACACTTCAAGCTCTTTCTGTAAGGCATGAATAACCATGCTCTTAGAGGAATCAAACATGTTATTGTAATAATTATTTAGTGTGATCCCCATATCATTTTTTTTGGTTGTAGGTACAGAATCTGATAATAAACGGAACTTGTTTTATTTGAGATGTCTACAGTGTGGCATGCCATTCTGTATTAACCATCTTACTACTGATGGGTCCGGGTTCCCTGATTCCAATATACTCTAGAACCCTTGGTCAATGGACCGTTGGTGCCTGCTTAGAATTGTAGAAAGGAGAAATAACTTGTCATATCAGGTTCACAACCACAATGATTCATGACTCCGAAGAATCACAGACTCCAGGTTCTAGGTTAGTGGATTTATTACAAAACCAAAAAGAACTGGACATTCAAGCACATCAAGATGAGGTTGTAGAAATACATTAGAACTCATTCAAAGCCAAACCTATGTGCTATTTTCAGTCTCTGGATCATGAAAAGAATGACGAACTCCAAGATCAGGACACAGGACACAGTGCCCCCACGTCAATATCAGGCTTCATCGAAGGTTCGTAAGTATAAAGCAATAGTCTGTCCCTACACCACCACTAGCGTGACATCCCTACTTAGCATTCCCCAGGCAAGTCAGGAAAAGGTGTCAGTGCATGAAGACTTCCTAAGAAGTGCCCTCACGTTGTATGGGTCACGTAGCTAAAGCTATGTTGCTTCTTCCCTCACCATCGATCTCCTCTCTTCTTATAACTCAACCCCCGGGGCACTATCCCTAATTCCAACACCAGAATCACAAAACACGCTCATTACGCATCATCCGTTCGTCTCATCCCACGGGGCACCTCCTCATAGGTGATTTTCCGCTCAGGTTCGATACTACCAGCTCCTGACTCAATGACCTTGATTTTCAGGCCTTCTCCAGTGAGAAAGAACACCATCCCACATTATCAGCACTCCTTGTACGAATGTATCCTCTCCTCCCTAAGACTAACTCCTAAAACCAAAGCGTTATTCTAACTAACACAGACAAATTTCTCCACCTGCAACAGAAACGTGAGAAAAGAACAAATCCAACATGCACATGAAATTCAACTATTAAATCTCTAATACGAGAGCTTCCAGGGAGAATGCATTTGAGGCGTACAGAAGTCGGCCAACATAGGAGAATAGCACGTAGGCCTCATAAAGTACATATAATTAACAATTTTGCCGAGCTTTTTTAAGTCCTCGTTACATAAGCACATCAAATAAGTGAATAATTGCAAGCATCATACACAACTTCTGCACATTAATGCTTTCAACTAAACACATATATATTGCAATATTAATTTCTTCACGTTTATATGAAAAATATACCTAGCACATCACCTTCCATATTATTACAGTACACATTCTAAAGATCAAATGTTAACACGACAGAAGAATAAATGTAGGTGCTAACTACTCGTGATTATGAAGCACCTCTACAGATGAAAGAGCACAATCACACTCTATCACTACTGACTACTGCTATATTCCATGTCATAAATGTAATTTTCTTTCCCTCTGGGATAATGTGTGGACTCTCCAGAGTAGTCAGATGTCCTTTTAAGGTCTTTTCCGTGTTTGTAGTGGTAATGTTCTCAGGGACGATCAAATAGTCTAATGTTGGCATTTCCGCAGGAACAATGGAAGCATCCAAGCCTACTAAGGGCTCTAATTGTGAATATAGGTCATCACAGTCACTAAGGGGGGCAAATCTGTTTGTACTTTCCCATATCTCAGTTTTATCTTGATTGCTGGTTGAATTGCTCGGGCGGTAGACCAATAGTGCATGGATTCTTGTACTTGGTTTGTAAAAAGAAAAAGCCTAATGGTACCACTGTGATTCCTTCCCCTATTGTAAAGCTACTTTGTTGTCTGTGATGGAGATCAAAAAGAAGAAGAAGCGTGACAAGAGATGGTGGCCGAAAATGTACCACTATGCAATTGCCCAGCCCTTGTTTCTTTGTGTGTCCTAACCATGCCACTCGTTGCACCATAATGATGTCCTGTCTTAAAATATTTAGTGTACATATACTGCGTGACATCCAGTGTACCACCTTATTACATAGGACTGCCTATGGCTCACTTGTTACTTGTTTTAGATTTGGTACATTTGTCTAGGATGATCAGTTAAGGTGTTGCATCCGGGGGTAAATGTAGAGAATCTTCAATAAACAGTGGCCTTCTTACATTTTCACAGCTCTGCTCAATGCATTGGCTGTTTCTGGATTTACGCGTGGCGGATGGGTATGATAAGGTAGAACCTCCTTCCGCATTGCCACTGCTTTAGACAGTTGAATGCCAAATGGTGCCCCCTCTTTTACGTGTGCCTGTTCTGACAATGGCAAAGAAGTTGGTACAACATGCTTTCCCACGTTGTTGGCTACACAAGAACCCAAAGTAGAAGGGTTATGCTTGCCCAGATATTCGCTAATAGAATTTTCTATTAGGGTCACGCATTCTTTATTTTCCCTAATTTTGGGTAAGAGTTTTGATTCAATGTTATCAATTTTACTATGCATCCTTTTTAATAATAATTGTAAGCCTTTTGAAAAAGGGGTATCATGATCGATTGGTGGGTCTTGGAGCATCGTGCCATTGCATTTGGGAATAATACACGCTTTATTTGTTTTTGTGGTCATTGAAGGCTTAGTATTGGCCACTTTCGGTGGCTGCCTTTTCTGGGGGGGGGTGGGGGGGAGGTTGGCTCTTCTATAACTGATAGCTCAGTTATCTCCAGGGGTTCTATTGACACGTATAGCAAAGGGGTGGTTTTGGATGTAATACCCTCTATTAATGCATTATCCTTAGCTAACAATGGTGATTCTCTAGTCAAGTTGATAGAATCAATGATAGCTTCTGTTATTACCGCCCATGAGGCACTCTTAGTCACCACAAACCTTGCCTCAGCACCAAACATTTTGTTATTTTGCCTGTTGTTATCTCGTGTCCTACCCGAGCGGGATACCTAAGATGGCCACCATACAATGCCTGGAAGTAAACAAGGTTGTTGCTCCAGTGGTTTGGATCACTCAGAAATGCAGCAGGAGTAAGGAGGGCATTCAGAGGAAGACGTGGAACATGGAGGAGGTGAGACCACAAAGGAGGAAGAGGCTCCCAAAGACAACACCAAGAGGCATCCGGAAAGAAAACTACCCTGTGGGAGCTGCACGGGAGAGACAAGAATGGACTCAGGAGGAGCTGAGCCCAGCAATGAGTCTAGTGAGGAGAAACCGCCCAGAGGCACTGCTACTCAGTCCAGTCGTCCCGAGGGGTGAGAGGACACCATGACTTACCTCTGCCATGACTCCGGAGGGCCAATGCTTCAGACAAGTGCCTTTTCTCCACTATCTCTCCGTAGGAAGGTGGTGGGGATCATAAAGTCACACCAGAATCACTTGATTTCCTTTTTTTGTAGCACACAGCACGGGACACTATCAGTCGGGTGTCTAGGTGGAGGTATAATCCTTTACCCCTGGATTCTCACTGCGACCTGAACCAGAGAGCAAGTCTTGCCATGGGAAGAGAGGACCAGCTGAAAAACAATACACCCCTAGAGATGTTGGCCATTTCTACCTACATGCTCCTATCCCTTCCCTTTCTAATAGACTTTCATTTTTTGTGTGTTTTGGCCATTAGCCTCCTCAAACAGTATTGCTCACCATCAATAAGAGACGCGTGTCCACTGTGATCCCCCAACGTATGTCTCTTCCCTGCCATGAGTGACCACACCTGCCCACGCCATCTGTGAGTTAATTAGTAATAACATTGGTAGTTCTTGCTGGAGTGAGTTCCTGATCCCCAAGAGGTGCCTCCTCAGGTCCTGGACTCTTAGTTGGCATCAGCTGAGTTTCTCCTGTGAAGAAAGGTAAAATCCTGAAGTTTAAACATTTTCACAACCGTGAACAAGCCTGTTCACACTGAGACTCAGCCGCCTGCAATGACCACCAACATGAAGCTCAACTGAACCCAACTCTTTGCGTAACAGCGACCACCAGTGATGACCGGGAATGCGACATCTTCACTTTGCACTACAGTAACGACAGCCTGCGGTGACTGCCAAAGTAAACTCCGGCATCGATTGTCCACACCACCCAATTAGCTCTTTACGCTACAGCGTCTCCCACCCGCGAAGCTGGCCCTGATCCTCATGGCCTTCTACACTGTGAATGGAATTCTACAAGCTGGACTTTAAGAAGGTCAGTTTTTTAGCGGGACTAACCAAGTTCTGCATCTGGTCCACACTCCAACATTTCCCCCAGTCTAGCACGACCAGATGACCGCGAGTGGCACTTTGTGCTTTTACGCGCTATATCTAGTTAAAACTTTAACATTTACTATCTCTGGTTGCACTGATTGGATTTTTGTCGTTCTGGTTTCATTTTATTTATTAGCATTTACTCTTTTTTTTAAATTGGTTTGGGATTTTTCTTGTGTGTGGTTTCACTTTATCACTGTCTGCGTGCTTCATAAATACTTTACCCTTTGCCTCTTGGTTGAGCTTGACTGGTTTGTGTAAAGCTACAAGAGAGTTAAGCACAGGTTAATTCAGTGACTGTTGTGGTGGTTGTTGCTTAAGTAGGGCTTTCACCTCCAGAACCAATAACCCAATTTTTTACAAGAAATGATTGCACTCTTGAATACTGAGCACAAGAATATTGTGGCGCACTAATATCGTGGATAATATATCGAGGGACAAAATATTGAAAGGTGAGTGCACCAAGAGAAGTATAGATTTACTATACCTAACTGCACATCTATGTACCTTGGCAATTTAGGTATTTAGGTAGGTATATAAAATCTTTACTTTCCTAGTTTTTAATATTTTGTCCCATAGTATTTTGTCAATGATATTAGTGTTCCACGATAACCTGAACCCAATATTCAGGAGCCATGCCAGAGGAACACTTGACCATCAGAACCAATGGAGATTATTCAAATGGAGAGAGGCAGAAAACTTAAGCAGCAGGTAAAGAAGTATTCAAGCAGCAGATTTCTGAACACAGTTTGCCAAACTGAGAAGGGGTCCTAGATAAAGAGAGATACTGCAGTCCAGATAGAAATCTATCACCACCTGGAAGAATGAGAATCTCACAACTATAGGGCCAAAAGCGAGGACCTTTGTTGGCATCTTAATAAAAAAGAAACAGGAGTTAGAGTGAATTTAAAATTAGCATATAAATTGTGTTAATTAACATGAATAGATTGTAAATACAATAATTGAATTGAATTTAACATATCAAAGCTTTTTACCTTGACATAACTAGGCCACAAATTAATTTCTATTTCTTGTACTTCGCACATTTTAAAACAAGCATTATTTCTTGTTTCCCTATATAGTTCAAGCTAACAATGTTTCTTTCAACATTTTGAAAAAAACATTAATTCAAGTAGTTGTACGGTCTTGTTTTTGTTGTATTTTTAAATTAATTCTTCTTTGTGTTCCTGAGGTCCTGGAGGAAGGTTAACAAAAAGGGGGGAAAAAAGAGGTTTTCAACGGTTAGGTTCACCCTCCATTTTATACATAAATCAAAAAGAACCTGAATGAACAGGTAAAAGAGCCTAACCTGGGGTGTCGGAAAAAGAATATGATTCCGTTAGTCACCCAAAAGAAAGGAAAGGGCAAAACTGTGCCTTTCTTGAGTCCCCTCACTCACCAGGGTTTCCCCTTGGTGACATGCTTCATCATTGGGGTCCTCTCAGTCCTCTACGGGCTGAGGCGTGCTACAACTTGCGTATTACGTAGGAGCACTTAAAACAAGTTTTATGTGTAGTGCAAGTGTTGTGAAGTGGAGTGGGATAAAGTGATTTAAAATAATCAACTAGTGGGCCAAATATACTTTATTCTTGCTCCTAGCTGATTGGTTAAAAACGGGGTAATATGCTAAAGGCCCTAACTGTAATGGGTAGGTGTGCCTAGCATATGGTCAACTAGTTTCGAGCTTCCCCAGCTCTTCCTCAGGACCACACCGGGACCAGCCCAGTGTGAGAAACCACTCCTAGAAGACCTAAATAACGTGAAAAAAGTGAAAAGCTGCAACTAATAAGCATGCGTTAAAAGGAAACTCAGGAAACACCTACTAGCGCCCAGCCTCTCGGACCGCGTATGCGTATGCGTATGCGGTCCGAGAGGCTGGGCGCTAGTAGGTGTTTCCTGAGTGCGGATTTCAACGTACAAGTGTACGAGAACTCCACACCCCCTCCGTGGACCATGAGGCTTATCGTTTGCCTCTAAAAATATATTTCCTGACGTATATTTCCTGGCTCTTCTATAACTGATAGCTCAGTTATCTCCAGGGGTTCTATTGACACGTATAGCAAAGGGGTGGTTTTGGATGTAATACCCTCTATTAATGCATTATCCTTAGCTAACAATGGTGATTCTCTAGTCAAGTTGATAGAATCAATGATAGCTTCTGTTATTACCGCCCATGAGGCACTCTTAGTCACCACAAACCTTGCCTCAGCACCAAACATTTTGTTATTTTGCCTGTTGTTATCTCGTGTCCTACCCGAGCGGGATACCTAAGATGGCCACCATACAATGCCTGGAAGTAAACAAGGTTGTTGCTCCAGTGGTTTGGATCACTCAGAAATGCAGCAGGAGTAAGGAGGGCATTCAGAGGAAGACGTGGAACATGGAGGAGGTGAGACCACAAAGGAGGAAGAGGCTCCCAAAGACAACACCAAGAGGCATCCGGAAAGAAAACTACCCTGTGGGAGCTGCACGGGAGAGACAAGAATGGACTCAGGAGGAGCTGAGCCCAGCAATGAGTCTAGTGAGGAGAAACCGCCCAGAGGCACTGCTACTCAGTCCAGTCGTCCCGAGGGGTGAGAGGACACCATGACTTACCTCTGCCATGACTCCGGAGGGCCAATGCTTCAGACAAGTGCCTTTTCTCCACTATCTCTCCGTAGGAAGGTGGTGGGGATCATAAAGTCACACCAGAATCACTTGATTTCCTTTTTTTGTAGCACACAGCACGGGACACTATCAGTCGGGTGTCTAGGTGGAGGTATAATCCTTTACCCCTGGATTCTCACTGCGACCTGAACCAGAGAGCAAGTCTTGCCATGGGAAGAGAGGACCAGCTGAAAAACAATACACCCCTAGAGATGTTGGCCATTTCTACCTACATGCTCCTATCCCTTCCCTTTCTAATAGACTTTCATTTTTTGTGTGTTTTGGCCATTAGCCTCCTCAAACAGTATTGCTCACCATCAATAAGAGACGCGTGTCCACTGTGATCCCCCAACGTATGTCTCTTCCCTGCCATGAGTGACCACACCTGCCCACGCCATCTGTGAGTTAATTAGTAATAACATTGGTAGTTCTTGCTGGAGTGAGTTCCTGATCCCCAAGAGGTGCCTCCTCAGGTCCTGGACTCTTAGTTGGCATCAGCTGAGTTTCTCCTGTGAAGAAAGGTAAAATCCTGAAGTTTAAACATTTTCACAACCGTGAACAAGCCTGTTCACACTGAGACTCAGCCGCCTGCAATGACCACCAACATGAAGCTCAACTGAACCCAACTCTTTGCGTAACAGCGACCACCAGTGATGACCGGGAATGCGACATCTTCACTTTGCACTACAGTAACGACAGCCTGCGGTGACTGCCAAAGTAAACTCCGGCATCGATTGTCCACACCACCCAATTAGCTCTTTACGCTACAGCGTCTCCCACCCGCGAAGCTGGCCCTGATCCTCATGGCCTTCTACACTGTGAATGGAATTCTACAAGCTGGACTTTAAGAAGGTCAGTTTTTTAGCGGGACTAACCAAGTTCTGCATCTGGTCCACACTCCAACATTTCCCCCAGTCTAGCACGACCAGATGACCGCGAGTGGCACTTTGTGCTTTTACGCGCTATATCTAGTTAAAACTTTAACATTTACTATCTCTGGTTGCACTGATTGGATTTTTGTCGTTCTGGTTTCATTTTATTTATTAGCATTTACTCTTTTTTTTAAATTGGTTTGGGATTTTTCTTGTGTGTGGTTTCACTTTATCACTGCCTGCGTGCTTCATAAATACTTTACCCTTTGCCTCTTGGTTGAGCTTGACTGGTTTGTGTAAAGCTACAAGAGAGTTAAGCACAGGTTAATTCAGTGACTGTTGTGGTGGTTGTTGCTTAAGTAGGGCTTTCACCTCCAGAACCAATAACCCAATTTTTTACAAGAAATGATTGCACTCTTGAATACTGAGCACAAGAATATTGTGGCGCACTAATATCGTGGATAATATATCGAGGGACAAAATATTGAAAGGTGAGTGCACCAAGAGAAGTATAGATTTACTATACCTAACTGCACATCTATGTACCTTGGCAATTTAGGTATTTAGGTAGGTATATAAAATCTTTACTTTCCTAGTTTTTAATATTTTGTCCCATAGTATTTTGTCAATGATATTAGTGTTCCACGATAACCTGAACCCAATATTCAGGAGCCATGCCAGAGGAACACTTGACCATCAGAACCAATGGAGATTATTCAAATGGAGAGAGGCAGAAAACTTAAGCAGCAGGTAAAGAAGTATTCAAGCAGCAGATTTCTGAACACAGTTTGCCAAACTGAGAAGGGGTCCTAGATAAAGAGAGATACTGCAGTCCAGATAGAAATCTATCACCACCTGGAAGAATGAGAATCTCACAACTATAGGGCCAAAAGCAAGGACCTTTGTTGGCATCTTAATAAAAAAGAAACAGGAGTTAGAGTGAATTTAAAATTAGCATATAAATTGTGTTAATTAACATGAATAGATTGTAAATACTATAATTGAATTGAATTTAACATATCAAAGCTTTTTACCTTGACATAACTAGGCCACAAATTAATTTCTATTTCTTGTACTTCGCACATTTTAAAACAAGCATTATTTCTTGTTTCCCTATATAGTTCAAGCTAACAATGTTTCTTTCAACATTTTGAAAAAAACATTAATTCAAGTAGTTGTACGGTCTTGTTTTTGTTGTATTTTTAAATTAATTCTTCTTTGTGTTCCTGAGGTCCTGGAGGAAGGTTAACAAAAAGGGGGGAAAAAAGAGGTTTTCAACGGTTAGGTTCACCCTCCATTTTATACATAAATCAAAAAGAACCTGAATGAACAGGTAAAAGAGCCTAACCTGGGGTGTCGGAAAAAGAATATGATTCCGTTAGTCACCCAAAAGAAAGGAAAGGGCAAAACTGTGCCTTTCTTGAGTCCCCTCACTCACCAGGGTTTCCCCTTGGTGACATGCTTCATCATTGGGGTCCTCTCAGTCCTCTACGGGCTGAGGCGTGCTACAACTTGCGTATTACGTAGGAGCACTTAAAACAAGTTTTATGTGTAGTGCAAGTGTTGTGAAGTGGAGTGGGATAAAGTGATTTAAAATAATCAACTAGTGGGCCAAATATACTTTATTCTTGCTCCTAGCTGATTGGTTAAAAACGGGGTAATATGCTAAAGGCCCTAACTGTAATGGGTAGGTGTGCCTAGCATATGGTCAACTAGTTTCGAGCTTCCCCAGCTCTTCCTCAGGACCACACCGGGACCAGCCCAGTGTGAGAAACCACTCCTAGAAGACCTAAATAACGTGAAAAAAGTGAAAAGCTGCAACTAATAAGCATGCGTTAAAAGGAAACTCAGGAAACACCTACTAGCGCCCAGCCTCTCGGACCGCGTATGCGTATGCGTATGCGGTCCGAGAGGCTGGGCGCTAGTAGGTGTTTCCTGAGTGCGGATTTCAACGTACAAGTGTACGAGAACTCCACACCCCCTCCGTGGACCATGAGGCTTATCGTTTGCCTCTAAAAATATATTTCCTGACGTATATTTACGTATGTATTTTAACGCATGCTTATTAGTTGCAGCGTTTCACTTTTTTCACCTTATTTAGGTCTTCTAGGAGTGGTTTCTCACACTGGGCTGGTCCCGGTGTGGTCCTGAGGAAGAGCTGGGGAAGCTCGAAACTAGTTGACCATATGCTAGGCACACCTACCCATTACAGTTAGGGCCTTTAGCATATTACCCCGTTTTTAACCAATCAGCTAGGAGCAAGAATAAAGTATATTTGGCCCACTAGTTGATTATTTTAAATCACTTTATCCCACTCCACTTCACAACACTTGCACTACACATAAAACTTGTTTTAAGTGCTCCTACGTAATACGCAAGTTGTAGCACGCCTCAGCCCGTAGAGGACTGAGAGGACACCAATGATGAAGCATGTCACCAAGGGGAAACCCTGGTGAGTGAGGGGACTCAAGAAAGGCACAGTTTTGCCCTTTCCTTTCTTTTGGGTGACTAACGGAATCATATTGTTTTTCCGACACCCCCAGGTTAGTCCTGGAGGAAGGAGCACACCTCAAATGAATTATTACAAGGTCTCTTCCTCTGGCTATCGGAGGATGTATATGTAATTTCGAATGTGCCTTTGTTTATTCTCTTGTGGTACAATACAGGATTATTCATAGGATTCGAGCAAAAATCATTTGTGTATTTTGTTTCGCCATTGGATATTTTGAAATATAATTTGTTTCAAACCATGCTCACAGTGTAATTCCTCTTTTTGAAAAACAAGTGTATAACATGCTGTTTTGAGGGTGGGAGCTTAGATATTTCCATGGTCTCTTTGGAGGCAGACTCCATGTTGGTCCTCCCTGTGGCCTTATACTTAGAGATTTAATAGATTTTCCCTTGCTTTCATACCCAGCAGTTTCTATGTCAAACTGTTATTTGAATCTATACCTTATGTTGTACTGTATCTGGTCATGTCTCTTTAACTAGAGTGCAGCCCAAGCCCTATGCTAATTTTCATTGATTAGCATATTTTGAATTTACTTGACAATTTGACTTGAACTGACTGACTAACTATTTTCGCCTTCAGTAATGATTGGGAATTTCAAATAAACCTTCAAGTAAGTATGATTTGGTTTATCTTTTTTCTGGGGTAATTGTCCTTTGGGACTCACACAGTCCCCAAAATCAGTGCTTAATTTTAATATCAGCGGGTTTTGTAGAACAAAATAGCACCAACACAGGTCTAAGAGACTTTGCTGATCTGAGGACAGAGAGCCATGTCATGGTCAAATAGGAACCCTCCATTGAAAATGGTGCAGAGTGTGCATAGAAATGAGCAAAGACTGGGGGCCACCAATTAGCAGACCAGATGGTGGAGGCACCCAAAATCAAAACCTCAGTCTTTTCAAAGTTAAGCTTTAAATGATTGTATTTCCCCAGTTCACAATTGCAAACAGACAACTTCAGAAGTTAAATTAGGCTTGTTCCCGTTTTTCATCCAGTCTTATAATGATCTTCCTGTCATCACCATAAGCCAGAAAGGAAAGCCAAAAAGATCTGATGAGCAAAGACAGCATGGAAACATTGACACTAAATAATGTATGACTTATGGAAGAGCACTGTGGGGTCTTGTGGACAGAGGCCTAACGGCAGCCTTAGAAAGTCTTATGGTGATGCTTGGGATCACCCATCAAGAAAGCACGATAGCCATGCGAGTGACCCCCCACATAAAAAGAAAAAAGAAATCTCAGACACCTGTTTTAATATCTTAAGGGAGCTGTTGCTATGAATAAGAGAGACATGCCTGTCGATTTAGAAACGTTTCACGTAGAAAGGCTTCCATTTTTTGTTTAAAAACAAAATACTTAATTACTCACTTTTTATTTGTGTAAATTATTATTTTATTATATTTATATTTGATATATAATGTCAAAAACTGCTGTACAGGAAAATAAATACTTTATAAATAGCAAACCTCCAGCATAAACAAAAATCTGTTGCTCGGTTCACACCTGGATTTTGATGGCTAGCACATCTCATTTGTAAGCATATTTGATGGTGGGCCTATCTAACATACATGCTGATTGAGCTCAAATTGTCAAACAATGACGTCACATTCTTTATGGAATGCTACCACTGTTGTGCACAATGATATTTAAGACATTGTGTACCTTTGGTACAGCCCTACTAGGCTTGTGGTTGGATGTGGTGTGGTATGAAGTTAATTAAGGAGGTGCTCGGACTGAAATGCAATGTTTGAGTTAAAGAGATGTGTATAGCTAATGAATTATGTTAGGATGTTTCATAGGTAAGTGTCTGATGGGGTGTTGTAGCTGCTGTATTTTGCTCACAACTTCTGCACATTTTGACAGTTCTATCTGCATCCTCTTGTAGTGACACAGCCGACCCTCATTCATGATAGAACTCTGGGCCCGATTCACAGAACTAACTTAAGACAAAATCCTAAACTTACTACCATTTTGGTATTCACAGAAGGCACTTACTCATTTTGGTATTCACAGAAGGCACTTACTCATTTCGGTATTCACAGAAGTTAGGAGTCCTAACTTTAGGACTCCTAAATGCCTTCTGTGAATACCGAAAGTCTTAAAATTAGGATTTTTCGCAGTTTAGTAGTAGTATAGTTAGGACTCCTAACTTTAGGACTCCTAAATGCCTTCTGTGAATACCGAAATTCTTAAAATTAGGATTTTTCTCAATTTAGTAGTCCTAAGTTTAGGACTCCTAACTTTAGGACTCCTAAATGCCTTCTGTGACTACCGAAAGCCTTAAAATTAGGATTTTTCTCAGTTTAGTAGTAGTATAGTTAGGACTCCTAAATTTAGGACTCCTAAATGCCTTCTGTGAATACCGAAAGTCTTAAAATTAGGATTTTTCTCAATTTAGTAGTCCTAAGTCTAAACTTAGGACTACTAAATTGAGAAAAATCCTAATTTTAAGACTTTCGGTATTCACAGAAGGCATTTAGGAGTCCTAAAGTTAGGAGTCCTAACTATACTACTACTAAACTGCGAAAAATCCTAATTTTAAGACTTTCGGTATTCACAGAAGGCATTTAGGAGTCCTAAAGTTAGGACTCCTAACTTCTGTGAATACCGAAATGAGTAAGTGCCTTCTGTGAATACCAAAATGAGTAAGTGCCTTCTGTGAATACCAAAATGGTAGTAAGTTTAGGATTTTGTCTTAAGTTAGTTCTGTGAATCGGGCCCTCTGAGTTCAGCTTCTCAACAAGTGCCACACCATCTTTGGATGATGAAGTAAGAACAGTGTCCACAAGGAACTTATTCACAAACAAATGTTATCAATTTTGGAGCAAAACTTAAACTCCTAGCCGATTTAATCCATAAGCCAAACAAAAGTATCTTGTTACTTTGGAGTACTTATTTATTCAGACAAATAACAATTAATTGCATAATTCACAATAATATGAAAAAATATATATTTCAGTTTTCAGGCACAAAGAAAATAGTGAAGAAAGTGAAACTAGAGCCCAGTGTGAATAGAAGTAGCCTATAAGGTGAAATAGATATAAAAAAGGTCTTTCTTTTAAAAAACAATGAGGAGCAAGTTAGCGTGTAACGAGTCTTTTTTGCTCTCCCTTTGTTGAGGTCGACGACGTTTCAACCCTCTCTGGGTACGGGGTCTCATCAGGACATAATCTGGGGACTACAAATAAACAAGGTGTGAGTGCCCGAGTCGCACTAGTTATGTATGTGAATTTAGGACTCCAGTGATTCGTTGGCTTACCTAATTACGTTCAATTGAAAAATGAAGGATGATAGATGAATTCTATCTGACGAATCTAAAAAATGAAAAAATAATGTGTAAGGAGTTTCACAAGTAAATCCTTATCAATATATAGATCTTATCCCAAAACCCGGGAGGTATGTCATTTAGCCGGCCCTTAAGGCGTGAACTAAAATAGAACATCTTCCTCAAAGGGACTAGCACCAATCAGGTATATTTCCCTGTTGTTGATCACGCTATAGTGATCTTCATTGAACAATACTTCTTTCCACTATTTACACTCTGTATATCACTTACTTGGAGTATTTAATATCTCCGCGTTCTCCGTATAAACAATGGCAGGGCTTCCCAATTTATAAACGCTGTGTGCCCAATCTGTATAAAGACAATTGTAGTGAAACCTAATCAATAAATGAGGTTGCATAAACCGGTTTGTATTCTGTTTTTGAAAAAATTATTATTACTCACAGGGCTGTTTTAAAGATCCAGCGTGGCCTCGAACTGTACTTAAAGTCCCGATAACAATTCCCTAAAGAAAACGAGGCCAAGAGTTAAGTCCAAGCCTTCACTTCGTGAGTTAATATAGACGAGGCAATGCGTGTAATTACACCACTTACTATTCCAATGATAACGATTAGGGAATACAATCGCCGGATGAGTCAAGCATCCAAATCGCCCGCGCAAAGTCGGTGAACGCTGACTCTAAAGGCGGAAGTATTTAAATCCACCTGGAGGCCTACCTGTGTGCAGGGGTGGAGCCAAATCCTTTGTCGGCCATCTTAAAGTGGGGTGTTTTACTTATAACTTTGCGGACACCGAGGAGGTGGATTACAAGGCGGACATCTTAGAGGGGGGCTTAAGTACACATTTCTTATATATGACTTACTTATCTAATGATAAGAGATCGCCGAATACTCCAAGTGTCCAATTGCCAGCGCGGATATATGAACGCTGACTATAGAGGCGGAAATATTTAGACCACCTCAAAGCCTGCCTGTATCTGGAGATGGAGCCGATTACATTAGCGGCCATCCTAAGGAGGGGTATTATATTCGTATCCCTAAGGGCTACCTGTTGGCTCCGGAACCGGAAGTGCTTGATTCCACCCCGATTCCTGAGTGTGCAATGGGGAGAAGTATAAGGCGGACATCTTGGAGGGGGGCTGTCTTTCTATGACTGGAAAGCTCAATGTTCTAAAAAACAATATGAACAATTATGAGAGAATATATATAACCAAGGAATGTATGTGAATACGGGAGTTCTATGAGCACTGAAGTGCGCTCGAAGAGAATTAATTAGGCCAATTAAGGTGTACTCCAGAATGATTAAGGAGTCCATACCTTAATTAAATTAATCAAATAATAGGCAACTGTGTCCGAGAGAGCAAAATAGACTAGTTGAAGGATTATCAGTAAGAAATCATTATACATAATCCATACACATGATGTTTCATCATACTACCAATGGTATAAGTCAAAGATGTATTAGTGCTTCCTCGCTTGCCACTGTGCTGATCAATTCATGGCAACGATTCATTTTTTTGGTCATAATACAGGCATCTCACAAGGACATCAATGAATCAAAACACTAAAATCAAAATTCAAATGTAATTGAAAGACAATGACTTTCGAAAAATTACAATCTACCAAACGAAGTTCTAATATAGGCCCCACAACCTTATATTTCTAAGAGATAAATCTGAAGACTGGGTACATTATCATGGCTGAACCTCTTTTCACTAGTATATTGGTAAAGTTCTAATATAGGTCACATAACCTTTCAATAACAGTTACTAAAGGCTGGGCACAATATCATGGGTAGAACTCTTCAATTGTATGTTAATGTAAACTGATGAATTTCCGCCATTCTTCTAGACTGTTGAGGCCCTGAGTTGTCGATTGACACTTATCAATCCATTTACATTCCAGTGTCTGTAACAGAATTGACATATCCCCTCCCCTGGGTGGCAGTTTAGCCTTTTCAATAACTTGCCACCTGATGTCATCAGGTGAGTGAGCCTTCTCCTTATAATGCTCAACTAATGGGGCATTTTCAGTAGAACACCGTATTCTGCTTCGGTGTTGGCAGATGCGATTCTTGACTGGTTGTGTGGTCTGTCCAATATAGATCAGCTCACATGGACACCAAATGCAGTATATAACATTACAAGTCGCGCAATTAGAAAATTCACGCAAGATGTAATTAATGTTGGAATGTGAAAAAGACTTGGTTTCCTTAGTAAATTTACAGGCGGTACAACTGCCGCATTTATGATGTCCGGTTATAGGTGGTAATGACCAAAGGTCCGTGAGGCTACTTTTCGTTTCCTTGATGCTTGTATCGGAATGGACCAGATGGTCTCGTATGTTTTTCCCTTTTCTAAAGGAAAACATGGGCAACTCACGGCCGATGTTGAGAGTATTCAATGTTAGCCAGTGTTTCTTTATAGTCTTTTGAATCTGTGTGCTTAAGGGGCAGAAAGTAGTCACACATACCAGTTTAGGTGATGATCTTTTTTCGGATTTTTCCAAAAGTATCTCGCGAGGACTAAACCATGCGCGTTTCATTGAGGTTTTTATTAGTCTTTTTGGATAGCCCCTCTCTTTAAGTCTGGCACTCAGAATGTCTGCTTCTCTAAAGAAATCCACCTTCTCCGTACAATTCCTTCTGAGCCTTAAAAATTGTCCGTAAGGAAGGCCATCTCTCAAGGCTCTAGGATGATAGCTCTTATATTGTAGGAGGGTATTTCTATCCGTAGGTTTACGGTATAGAGTTACATCTAGGTGATTATTGTTGTTTCTGATTTTCAGATCCAGAAAGGGGATAGACTCTTTATCAGAGTTCATTGTAAACCTTAAGGATGTTTGACATTCATGCAGATATTTGATGAATGATTCAAGCTCTCCTTCATTTCCCCTCCATATGAAGAAGATGTCATCAATATAACGCCTCCAACACCTAACATGGTTGGTGAATGGGTTGGAGGCGTCATAGATATACTTCTCCTCATCTTTGGGTCATGTTTCAGACAATCCGTGTCTAGTATAATCAAAGAAACCTGTCTTTAAGCAGATCATTCTATCAAACGTTGAACCAATAATTGGGCACAGTGATCAAAGATGTGAAGTCCTAGGTGTATCTATTTATGTATGTAAGATAAGAAGTGTACACCTGCCTATAAAATAACAAAGTGTTGTACAGAAGATGGGATGATACAAAAAGAAGGTTGGAAGAAGGTGTTGGGTGATAATACAGGGTGTGTTTAAATGGGGTTAAACAGGGGGCAGTAACACCATTGGTGAACACTACATGGTCAAGGGAGGAGGAGGGGTGTAACATGGTTGCATGAAAGTTGAAAACCCGAAAGAGAGGGTAGGTTGATGTGTTAAGACGGGGAGAGGTGTGAATGACCCGGAGTTTTATATGGAGGATGTACACTGTTAGTCCTATTCACAAAGGGCAGCTGCACTCGTGGCAGAGGCCCCGAAGCCGTGACTGGGGGAGCACTGGTGACGGGACCTCGGCTGAGGTCACGCCTTCAATGCAAGCCCCTGACATGAGTGTGGCCCCTCTACCACAACTGCTGGGCCTCCTCAATGAGAGTGGAGGCCCTTTGTGACTCGGCCCCTGAGTGGTTAGGCCCTGGTATGGTGTTGTTTCTAGACCAGGATATTCATCTCTTTCTTGAATGTGAGGTGGGAAGGAATTTGAATTGAAGTAGAGATGTATAACACCGTTGATGCGTAAAAAGAGATTGATGTCTTTTTTTCTCCTGGATCAAATTGATGTTGTGATGCATCTTCTGGATTCCAAACTCTGCGACGGAGACTTTGGGTCAATCAGTCATACGTGGATGAAGTCAAACAGATCCATCCCATTTGTGAATCCTGAAACAACATGAATATTTGTTCTCACTGCATTGACCTGATGTTGGTCAGTGGGGAAGGTAATAAATTGATCAACATGCTCCAGAAGTGCATTGATGATGCGGATTAATATTTGTGAGAAATAATTTTATGAGAAATCCGTTGCCCACAGCAATAGTGTTTTGTAATGATACAGTTGTGCAAAAATGGAGGATGGCCAAAAACCTGATACATAGTAGTTTGTGAATGCGTAAATTGATGTTGACTTCAATTTCATTATTGATGTTATTTATAGCGTACTTGTACAGAAGGAACATGGTGAAGGTCTGGTGATATATCATATTGTTCCATGTATCACTGTATTCTCGTCTGCCCACAAACCAAATATGAATCTCAAGGTCTTCACATGTTTTCAGTGGATGAACAAAATTATGGAACACATTACAATTAATGTTTAGTAAGGAGAAGACCTTGGTCTAGTCAGGAAGATCTTAAAAACTAGTTAACTCTAGTTGTGGCTGCCAACATCACAATTAATCTTAGCATTAGATGACAGTTAGTCTGCAGAAAGCGTTGTACAAATAATAAATATGTTGATAAACACATAAATATTGCCTGAATTGTTTGAAGTCAAAGATACCCAGGAAATGATCTTCCTTTGGCAATTTGTTTGCAACGCCAAGACACCCCAATGCCTATACAGTCTTCTTTCTTCTTTGGGGGCTCTTCTCCTCTGCTTTTGATATCTACAAGGCAGTTATATGAATGAATCATCGTTTTACAATACGTTTGGATTCCTGGAATGAATTGGATGGGGAGGGAAACTGGTTCTTGAGACCTTGGTGGTCCCCTGTGCACATAATATGGCCATATGGGGCAATATCAATTTCTGCCTGTGTTGAAACAGTTTCAAAGGATCATCTAGAATTTAGCCCACTCATCTACAGGCCAGCACCTTCCCGGGCTATTGAACTGAAAGGCCTGTTAACCACGTCCAACAATATCCATCTGGCTTTCAAAGGGGCACTTGCTGCTCCAGAAGAGACTACATGGGTAAGATGGGGAGGAATAAGGTTTTGAATTGCCCCTGGTTCACATATTCATCAAGATCAGTGTGCTCTATCTTTCGTCGTCAAGCATTCAAAGCGACTCCTTGCCTGGTGTTTGTGGTTTTATTTTTCATACAGAACAAGGGCAACCCTACAGGCCAAGAAGAAACCTTGGGTAAATCAATCAATCAATCAATCAATCAATCAATCAATCAATCAATCAGTATATTTGTAAAGCACGCTACTTACCCGTGAGGGTCTCAAGGAGCTGGGGGGGAGGGGTGCTGCTACTGCTCGAATAGCCAGGTCTTGAGAAGCCTCCTGAAGGTTAGTAGGTCCTGGGTCTGCCGTAGGATGATGGGGAGGATGTTCCAGGTCTTGGCGGCGAGGTGGGAGAATGATCTGCCGCCGGTGGTTGCTCTTCGGATGCGGGGGATGGTGGCGAGGGTGAGGTCGGTGGAGCGGAGCTGTCGGTTCGGGGTGTAGAAGGTGAGTCGTCTGTTGAGGTATGCCGGTCCGGTGTTGTGGAGCGCCTTGTGTGCGTGGGTGAGGTGCTTAAAGGTGATCCTCTTGTTAACGGGAAGCCAGTGCAGGTCTCTCAGGTGTGTTGTGATGTGGCTGTGGCATGGGATGTCGAGGATTAAGCGTGCAGAGGCGTTCTGTATGCGTTGTAGTCATTTCAGGAGTTTGGCCGAAGCTCCTGCATAGAGGGCGTTTCCGTAGTCCAGCCTGCTGCTGATGAGGGCCTGGGTAACCGTTCTTCTTGTTTCAGTGGGGATCCATCTGTAGATCTTGCGGAGCATGTGGAGGGTGTTGAAGCAGGAGGACGAGATGGCGTTCACTTGCTTGGTCATGGAGAGTGTTGAGTCGAGGATAAACTCCAGGTTGCGTGCGTGGTTCGTGGGTGTCAGTGCTGCTCCCAGTGTGGACGGCCACCAGGAGTCGTCCCAGGCTGAGGGGATGGAGCCGAGGATGAGGACCTCTGTCTTGTCCGAGTTCAGCTTCAGACAGCTGTTCTTCATCCACTCGGCGACGGCTTTCATTCCTTCGTGGAGGTTGGTTTTGGCGGTGAGGGAGAGGATCAGCTGGGTGTCGTTGGCATAGGAGATGATGTTGAGGTCGTGCAGACGGGCGACATGGGCGAGCAGTGCCATGTAGACGTTGAACAGTGTCGGGCTGTGGGATGATCCTTGGGGTACGCCGCAGGTAATCTCGGAGGCTTCGAAATAGAAAGGGGGGAGGCGGACGCTCTGGGTTCTGCCAGAGAGGAAAGAGGTGGTCCATTCCAGAGCCTTGTCTTGGATCCCTGTGTGTGGAGGCGTGTGCATAGGTGCGGTGGCAGACAGTATCGAAGACGGCTGATAGGTCCAGGAGGATGAGGGCCGCGGTTTCGCCGTTGTCCAGCAGGGCCCTGATGTCATCGGTGGTGGTGATGAGGGCTGTCTCAGTGCTGTGGTTGCTGCGGAACTCGGACTGGGACGGGTCCAGGATGTTGTTCTCTTCGAGGTAGCGGGTCAGCTGTCTGTTGACGGTCTTCTTGATGACCTTCGCCAGGAACAGGAGCAGGGAGATGGGTCGGAAGTTCTTGAGGTCCCTCGGATCTGCCTTGGGTTTATTCAGTGAGGCGTTGATCTCGGCGTGCTTGCAGGTCTCCGGGAAGGTTGCGGTCTCGAAGGAGATGCTGATGGCCTTGCGGAGATGGGGTGCGATGGTGGCGCTTGCTTTGTTGAAGATGTGGTGTGGGCATGGGTCAGACAGAGAGCCTGAGTGGATGGTGTTCATGATTTTGATGGTGTTGTCGTCATTTATGTTGGTCCAGGTGAGCAGGGGATCGATGTGGGTGGTGGCCGCGGAGTCTGAGATGTCGATGGTTGTCGGGGTGGTCTGGTTGTTGAAGCTGTCGTGGATGTCTGCGATCATGCGATGGAAGAAGGTGGCAAGGGAGTCGCACAGGTATTGCAATGGTGGGATGTCGTTTGTTTTGGAGAGTTCCTCCACGATGTTGAAGAGCTCTTTGCTGTTGTGCGCGTTGCTGTCGAGTCGGTCCTTGAAGGAGGCCCTTTTGGAGGATCTGATGAGGTGATGGTGTCTGCGGATGGCGTTCTTGTGGGCTGTGTAGCTGTCTCGTTTCTGTTCGCGGAGCCATTTCTTCTCTAGTGTATGGCAGGTTTGCTTGGAGGCCTGGAGGTCTGCGGTGAACCAGCTGGCTTTCTTGTCAGTGTATCTGTTGGAGGGTGTCTTGATCAGGGCGAGAGTGTTGGCGCAGTTGTCGATCCAACGCTGAGGTTGCGGGCGGCGGTGGGGTCAGTGGCTGGGCTTCGGGTGAGGGTGGTGTTTAGCTGGTCATCGGTGATTTTGCTCCAGCTGCGGCGGGAGATCTGTTGAGTGCAGTGGTGCGTGGTGGGTTTCCGGAAGGTGAAGTGGATGCAGCGATGGTCGATCCAGTGGAGTTCGGTGGTGTGGCTGAAGGTGATGTGGGGGCTTGCGGAGAAGATGGGATCAAGCGTGTGTCCTGGGAGTGGGTAAGCATTGTGATGACCTGTCTGAATCCGAGGATGGCAAGGTTGTCAATCAGGGTGGTGGAGTTGGTGTCGTTTTTGTTCTCGAGGTGGAAGTTCAAGTCTCCGAGGAGGATGTAGTCTGTGGAGGCAAGGGCGTGCGTGCTGACGAAGTCGGCGATGGAGTCGCTGAACTGAGGCTGGGGTCCGGGGGGTCTGTAGACGAAGGTTCCTCTGCGGGTGGTGTTGGGATCGGTGTGGATCTGGAAGTGCAGGTGTTCGGCGGTGCTGAGGGTGTCGTCGGTGCTGGTCAAGACCCTGAGGGTGTTCTTATGTATGATGGCGATTCCCTCTCCAACACTGTTGGTGCGGTCCCTGCGGGTGATCTTTTAGCCGTCCGGAATGGCTATGGCGATGTCGGGTGCCGAGGAGGCGTTCATCCAGGTCTCTGTCAGGAAGGCGACGTCCGGGGAGGATGTGACGAGAAGATCCCAGAGTTCAATGGCGTGTTTGCGTGCGGAACGGGTGTTCAGTAAAATTCATCTGAGGTGGTTGCGTCCTGTCACGGTGGGCGGTTTGGCGGCTCAGAGGCTGGGGAAGCTGCAGCTCCGGCAGGAGAAGGGTCCTTTGGTGTGCTTTGGGGTGGCCAGGAAGCAGGTGTGCGGTCGTCCGGTGTTGAGTGCGTGGAGGGTGCTGGCATAGTAACGGTGTCGTGGTGTTTGCGGGGGTCAGGGGGTCTGGCGCTGGGCGCGGTCCAGGCGCGGACGGGTGCAGACGGGCTTGCCTTAGGCGCGCCAGTGGCAGCATCGCGCAGCGGCCGGCATTTGAAGGGGAGGGACGAGCAGCTGGGAGCGGGGCGGGAGGGGACAGATGATAGCGGCGGGAAAAACTTTGGGAAGAATACGAGGGGACACAGATCAAAACAAGTACAGAGGCAGTCATATGCAGTTGTATAAACAGAGGTTAATAATGGAACCTTTCGGATATGTTCACATACAACCAGGCAATTAAATTACTAGGAGGTCAAATATGATCCAAGAAATAAAACCCCTTACAGTTCTAATAGATTGTTAATATTTACCTTCTAATTTGTCATATAGAGCAACGGTATTTCTATGGCTTACTCTGTTATGTGCTCACTAGTGATCATCATTGAGATAGTGCAAAAAGTAAAGTGTTTATGCAATAAAAATGCAATCGACCAAGTAGTAACAGCCAGTGGCCTTTCTACAAATATATAGGCAGCAGCAAATATTGAATTTAGTGTTAAACTTCCTATTCTGATTGAATCTGTGTGGATTTCAAGTCGACCTTATGGAATAACTTAAAAGGTATTCATCGAGTCAGTGCGTGGTTGAAGCACACAGGTCTGAAATACATTGTTCCCAAAATGTGCAACGGAAAGTAATTGGAAAATCATCGTTGTAACAGTGTAAAGATTTACTGCGCCAAGAGGTATCGCAAGATCACCAAAGTACGGAAATGGTAAAACAAAATGTAGAATATGGTTAGACATAATATAATTAAATGTAGTGCGATTGTGAGCATGCATCACACACGAAGCACGCAGCATACTCCGAGATCCCCTGGGCAGGGCTATGAGTGCAATATAAATTAAATAAAAAAATAATTATTGGTAAAAGGAATCGATGTCCTACAAAAATGTAACATTACTGGACAATTACAAGTCTTACCAAATTCTTTGAGTAATAGGCGTGTCAACATATTTGAGGAAAGCGAGCACCAAAGAATTAGATGCCTTTTACTTGGGAATATAGACCATCCCTTTCCAAACAAGTGAAGAGGAGGCGTAGGGGGAGAACGGACTGTGTCACCCACGTATTTAAGCATCTGTGCTTCTTTACTGCAAAGGAGTGAAGACGTGATTGGGCACATGTGGAGAGAGAACAAACAAGCCAGCTTGTGAAGCAGAGTGCATTGTCATTAAAGGAATGTACAGGGAAACAAGGGAAGACAATATGAGGGGGCAAGACCAATGGTACATTTAAACAAATTAATGAGAAAAAAAAAATGAAGCAGGGATGAAAAAGGGAGCGCACACAGAGAAATAAGGGGGATAATGGAGTTGAAAGTGAACAAGTCTCTGAAATAATGATAGGTCGCAGCGTTTTAAAGACCAAGGTGCCGATTACGATCCGGTAAAAAATTTCCCCGTACGACTCGTATCCGGTCTTTTTACCGTACGAATCGTACAAGTGCCGTACAAACTGCCAATTACGATTCGCATGGGAAAAAGACCATACGAATCGCATTGGGAAGTATTCCCCACACGTCCTCGGGTCGGAAAATGTGTCCGACACGTCCTCGGACGATTTACCGTACAAATGTGAAAAGTGAAGTCCGACCGAGGAATCACGATCCATCCCGTGCGTCCGATGTTACAACCGTATGGAAAAAACACGGTCCGCACCGAACACCCATAGCAACCATGGAGATATGTGCCCGCATACGCGCCCAACACTCCCCCCAGCCCCCTATCGTCCGAGACGTACCCCCCGTGTATGTACACCCCCACCTGTGTATGTACACCTGTGTACGTGTCGTACCCCTGTGTATGTACACCCCTGTACGTGTCGTACCCCCCCCCGTATGTACACCCCTGTATGTGTCGTATCCCCCCGTATGTACACCCGTGTACGTGTCGTACCCCCCGTGTATGTACACCCCTGTACGTGTCGTACCCCCGTGTATGTACACCCCTGTACGTGTCGTACCCCCGTGTATGTACACCCCTGTATGTGTCGTACCCCCGTGTATGTACACCCCTGTACGTGTCGTACCCCCTGTGTATGTACACCCCTGTACGTGTCGTACCCCCGTGTATATCCACCCCTGTACGTGTCGTACCCCCCGTGTATGTACACCCCTGTACGTGTCGTACCACCCCCTGTATGTACACCCGTGTACGTGTCCTACCCCCCGTGTATGTACACCCCTGTACGTGTCGTACCCCCTGTATGTACACCCCTGTACGTGTCCTACCCCCCCGTGCATGTACACCCCTGTACGTGTCCTACCCCCCCGTGTATGTACACCCGTGTACGTGTCCTACCCCCCCTGCATGTACACCCATGTACGTGTCCTACCCCCGTGTATGTACACCCGTGTACGTGTCCTACCCCCGTGTATGTACACCCGTGTATGTGTCGTACCCCCCTGTATGTACACCCCTGTACGTGTCGTACCCCCCCCTGTATATACACCCGTGTACGTGTCGTACCCCCGTGTATGTACACCCCTGTACGTGTCGTACCCCCCGTGTATGTACACCCCTGTACGTGTCGCACCCCCATGTATGTACACCCCTGTACGTGTCATACCCCCCGTGTATGTACACCCGTGTACGTGTCCTACCCCCCCGTGTATGGACACCCGTGTACGTGTCCTACCCCCATGTATGTACACCCATGTATGTGTCGTACCCCCGTGTATGTACACCCCTGTACATGTCGTACCCCCCGTGTATGTACACCCCTGTATGTGTCGTACCCCCCGTGTATGTACACCCCTGTACGTGTCGTACCCCCGTGTATGTCCACCCCTGTACGTGTCGTACCCCCCGTGTATGTACACCCCTGTACGTGTCGTACCCCCCGTGTATGTACACCCCTGTACGTGTCGTACCTCCTCATGTATGTACACCCGTGTACGTGTCCTACCCCCCCCGTGTATGTACACCCGTGTACGTGTCCTACCCCCCCTGCATGTACACCCGTGTACGTGTCCTACCCCGTGTATGTACACCTGTGTACGTGTCGTACCCCCGTGTATGTACACCCCTGTACGTGTCATACCCCCCCTGTATGTACACCCGTGTACGTGTTTTACCCCCGTGTATGTACACCCCTGTAAGTGTCGTACCCCCCGTATGTACACCCGTGTACGTGTCGTACCCCCCGTGTATGTACACCCCTGTACGTGTCATACCCCCCTGTATGTACACCCCTGTACGTGTCGTACCCCCCGTGTATGTACACCCCTGTACGTGTCGTACCCCCACCCGTGTATGTGCACCCCTGTACATCAGAGTCGTACCCCCACCCGTGTATGTACACCCGTGTACGTCAGAGTCCCACCCCCACCACAACCTCCTAAGTACGGAGCGCACCCCAGGCCCCAACATCACAACCGCATGTACGAGTCGTACCAAGCCACACACAAGGACAGCACTGTACAACCAAATGGCCCATGTACACCCCGTACACAGGCTAAAAACGCACGTACACAACCAGAACAAAACAAAACAACACAAGAATACACCATTCGAATGGCACAAAGCCACTAAACATGTCCAACAACCACTAAAACAACACATTCACTGACCTGCAACTGCCAAAAACAAACAGAGGCCCAAAACACCACCACTCCTTATAACACACCCACCCAAAGTTCAAACACAGCCACACCCACCAATGGACCAATAAAAAGGGCCCACACACACAAACCATGAGCCTTTGCACCAGACTCACTGCTGCCAGACCCCACAGACAACCTACAGCACCATACTACAAGCTTTACCACACCTTACACTTGCACACCTTCACACAACCACCTTCACAAACACCCCCTCATCACATTCACACACACACACACCTGCACAACCACACCCACACACCCACAACCATCCACACCCCCCCCCATCCACCCCCACACCCCTCACCATGCCCACTAACAAGAATCCAAAGTTCAGTAACCGAGAGTTGGAGGTCCTTGTCGATGAAATCCTCAGAGTCGAGCCACACCTCTTTGGAACATTGGTCAGACAGACCAGCATGTCAGAAAAAACAGCCATGTGGCAGACCATCGTCGATGCTGTGAATGCTGTTGCGGACACCAGAAGGAACAAGCAGGAATGCCAAGCCAGGTGGTATGATCTGCGGATGAGGGTCCGAGCCAAGATGACGGACGAACACAACCAGGCCAACGTCACTGGAGGAGGGCCGTCCCGCAGACCCGTACACTACCATCCCTGGGAGGAGAGGGTGATGGCCATACTGCCGGTGGAGGCAGCCGAAGGATTAGGAGGACTCCGAGACCCGGGTGAGTACACAAACAACGCACCTCACATGGGGGGAACGTCATCCACAACCAAACTCACAAACAGGCACGCAACCACCCCAAGCTATCACATGACTCAACCACACTCCATGAACACGCACATGCCACTGGCGCCACCATGCCCCATGCACCCAGCTGGACAATGTCAAGTCACAGGCCACAGAAGACACCAACACATGACACGGTAAGCCAGATGGCGGGAGTGTGGGCCCCAAAAATCACATAGTGCAACTCAGAAGCAGACAACAATGCCCTCTGCCCATATGGCCTAGGTCACAGCCAGACAAACACTGTGTCCCCACACAGGAAAGACTCGCCAGCAAATGGCGGACGCCTTGCATTAACACATGGGGGTGAAGGCACGTTTTTGCACATGACAGCAGCTAATGAACAGCCAACACTGTGAAAGAGTGGCAGCACACACCACCACAGCAGCAGCGCTGACACAGACACTACACCCAATAGGTGCCTGGAGATCAGAAACAAACTCACATCAACAAGCCAAGGGCCATTCAAAGATCTGCTAACAGTGTGTGCCCAGGAAGCTGGGCTTAGGTGACAGAGGGTGACACACAGAGGGAGGGAGAGGGGGACAGAGAGGGAGGGAGACACGGGAAGACGGACAGAGGGAGGAGGCTGACACACAGAGGGAGGGACAGGGGGACACAGAGGGAGGGAGAGGGGGACACAGAGGGAGGGAGACACAGGGAGACGGACAGAGGGAGGAGGCTGACACACAGAGGTAGGGACAGGGGGACAGAGAGGGAGGGAGAGGGGGACAGAGAGGGAGGGAGACACAGGGAGACGGACAGAGGGAGGAGGCTGACACACAGAGGGAGGGAGAGGGGGACACAGAGGGAGGGAGAGGGGGACACAGAGGGAGGGAGACACAGGGAGAGCAAATCAGCCTTGTGGTGTGTGGGAATGTCTGGTCGTCAGCAGGTGGACTGCGTGCATGTAGACAAGGGTGGCCAGTGCCAGCACCCCCCCTCTCCTCCATGGCAAAACACAGGGCCATGTCACCACCTGTGCACGAGCACAACGACAGCTACCTGCATTATCTAAGTGTGTGGAACCACTCCATATGCCCACGTACAGTGCAACACGGAAGGCGCCAATGCATGGCTCGCCACACCTGCCCACTCCACTGCTGACTGCAGTCACACTTGACGCAGCAAGTAAGACTGTGCCACACATAGTTAAAGGTGCCAAAGTGGTGCCCAAGGGACACACCCATGCACAAGTGCACTGTGAGTGGAATGCAAGACAGATCCTAATTCCCAGAGGCAATGTTCCAACTTTGAAACTGATGAAACATGGATGTTGCATGGACCAAAATTAACATTGTCTCTCTCACACACAGGTCAACCTCGTGGTTCACCCCCCAACACTGGGGGGGAAGACTCACAGGACCCGGCTCTGCGGGAGGCCGATCCCACCGGCAGCGACGACTCTCACCACTCTGTGGACGACCCCGACCAACCTGGCCCCTCTGGTGTCCAACGACCTGCAGCACCTGCGTCAGGTACAACGGGGCCAACCACCACCCCCACTCCTGCCACATCCCAGGAGACACCCAGGATCCCTGCCCCACCACCACAAAGCAGCCAGGCTGGCCAAGAGGGACACGGTGTCCCGGGCACCCAGGAGGAGGCAGGCGACAACGCCAATGCCACCCCTCAGGGGTCCCGGAGACCCGATGTGCCCACAAGGGCAGGCCAGGTGCAAGTGGGCAGGGGTGGTGGGAGTGGAGGACGGCGGAGGCGCCAGCCTGACCAGTTGGCTGGGGAACCGGTATATTCCCATGTCCGTAACATCCTGGACACATACCGGCAGGACACCACGGGCATGGCCCAGGTTGTGTCCACCCTCAATGAGATGAAGGGGACCCTCGATGAGATAAAGACCCAGCAGGCCCAGCAACATGCCTGTCTACTGCAACACCAACGGAGGATGGAGGACAGACAGGCTGAGCTCGTGACGGTGTTCCAGGGGATTCACAATACACTCCGTCAGATGGCCGACAACATGGGCAACCCTCCCTGTGCCAGAAGGCGTAGAACATCACCACCCACAGGGAGGGACCAGGAGGAGGAGGAAACATCCGATGGAGCATCCCAAACATCGTCACGGCCTGCTTCTGAGGGTCCCCGCAGGAGGCCGGGTCGTCCACGGAAAGGACCATGAGGGTCGGCGCTACATCACCATCTCCCAGGACACCTGGCCTGGCACCTGGCCCACTGGAGCAACAGCATCACAGCATCAAGAGACATTCTCTGCCACATGGCCTTGCTGGTCACTGTCTGACCAATGTTGACAAAGACTGTGGCATGGACTCTGAGGATTTCCAATGGCAAGGACACCAACTCCCCTACTGAACTTTGGATTCAAAACTCCCGGAAAGCCCCTCACGTCATACCCCCCCACCCCCCCACAAAAATAAAAAGTCACACCATGAAGAGAAGATGCCTGCTGGTTGCATTATTACCTTACATGTGTCTTGTAAAGTCTAAACATGCCTGAGTTCTCTCTTGACTTCAACCATCCACACCCTGGGGCCTGAGTCTGGCACAGGACACACGGGTCACAGTGTATTAGGCAAGACAGACATGGAGCACCATACACACCCGTGATGGGCCCAACCAGCTGAGGGGGTGGCAGCACAACCGTGCTGACAGACACATTGAGTACAGCAACAGTCATGCGCAGAGGTCAGGGATCCTGTCCAGTGTCCTGGGGGGCACCCAGGTATGTGTAGACAGGTGGCAGAACCATGTCCTGCAAGCTTGAGTCCGGTGGATGCAGAGAATGGGGGCCTGGCCAACGTTGGATGCATGGGGATGGCACATGTCACAATACCCACACAGTCATGGACATCATGCACAATACACAGTCTAATCCCACACACACAGCTTGCATCTTGCTACTCGACACATAGACACATAGCCACTATCACGGAAAACCATGCCAGACATGCTGGATGCACCGTGGCAACACACCAGCATTGACTGAGAAGAGGCACCTTGGAGGCATAGGGACACCTTTATTAGTCATGTTTTCGGGATTGCAGAGGCAACTTGAAGTACACATGAACACTTCATGTGGAGTAACATGTGGGACCAACACTGGCACCCCCCTTCTGCAGCACAAATGCGTGATAGCCATGGAACTGGCACACAATTGTCGGCTAACAGCTAAACACCCACAGCTGCTCACGGAGAGACTGCCATACACCATTGATCCGCTGATGTAGAAGTCCCACACCATGTCAAGCCAATGCAAACCGTATGTGTCCGAGGGCAGTGTTACACACATTGATGCCATCATCACAATCCACTATCCCATCACTGATGACTGTCAACAAGTCAGACCATCTATTCAGGTGTACACAGCTGCATGTTATGTGTACCATGGTGATGCAACATGTCTGCAGAGGAACCAAACATCCACAGGGGCAGTGTGCATACATCGTGAACAACTGCCACACCCAATACACCCCTGATGCATCCCTTACCCTAAGGAGACTTCCAAACGTGTCCGTGCCTGTAACGCTGAGTCAGCACACGATGACGTGTCCATGAGGAATAGCAGTGCCACAACAATGCAAGCAGCAGACGGCATGCGCAAGCACCTGGGGAAGAGAGACACACAAGAAGTCAGCCACAAAAAGCACAGCCACTTGCATGTGCATTTACTCGACACATGTAAGGATGACAACATGCTAGGTCACAATTATGACTGGGGAAATACAACCATCACTGGCACCATCACTCCAGTGACACACCCACACACACCTCTGACTCACGTGCCATACATGCATGTGGAGACACACATCACAACACATGCCACACGGGGACCAATGCGTGCACACTCAGACACTGGTACTCACCACTAAGCAAAGAAGTCGCGTATGAGCCGAGTCCGGATGTCCTCTTGCGGCTCCACATCCTCCACATCACTAGGCCCATTGCCACACCCTTCGTCCTCCACGGGTGGATGGTCCTCGTCATCTTGATCCAGGATGAGTGGTACAGCTTTCTCAACTGCCATGTTGTGCAGCATGCAGCAGACCATGAAGATTTTGCAGACCTTCGCAGGGGCATATGGGAGGGCGCCGCCGGTCTTGTGTAGGCACCTGAATCGGCTCTTCAGCAGGCCAAATGTCCTCTCTATCACTCGCCTTGTCCGGCCATGGGCGGTGTTGTAGCGGAGCTGGGCCGGCGTGATGGGGTTGCGGAGAGGTGTGATCAGCCATGGCATGTTGGGATAGCCAGCGTCCCCTACATGGGAAGCACATGGATATCATTAGAACTGGAGAAGCGGTCGTGCCGGTAGTCTACGCAAAATACAGGACAAACAGACTGTACCCACCAACAACACATGCTCGTTCGTTGCGCAGCTGCGTCATCATTTCAGGCACCCTGCTACGCCTCATGATGTAGGCATCGTGTGCTGATCCTGGAAAACGAGCACAGACATGTTAAATCACCATGTTGGACAGACACACCACAAGGGCATTGATGGAGTGGTAGTGCTTGCGATTCCGGTACGCTACCTCCTGTGCCTGTGGTGGTACCAAAGCAACATGTGTCCCATCTATGGACCCAATGACATGGGGCATCCCTCCCAGGGCATAGAATCCACGCTTGACCCCAGTCAACATTTCAGGGGTAGGAAAATGGATGAAGTCATCCAGGTGAATCAACATGGCCTCTAAGAAATCATGCAGCACACGGCAGAACATGCTCTGGGACATGCCACCAACATGAGCTATGGTATTTTGAAAGGTACCCGTGGCTAGAAAATGTAGGGCTGCCATTACCTTCAGCTTGGGTGTCAGTGCCGTAGGATACCTGTGCTGCGGTTGCAGGTGTGGTGCCAGTCTCGCCGTCAACTCCAGAATCAACCGTTGGGGGAAGCGGTAGCACCGGATACGATCATTCTCCCGCATGGCAGCCAAGTCCGGAATTGCTCGGGGAAGAGGCGGCGCTCTGCAGTAATTTGGAAGTGACAAGGAAGAGTGAGTGCACTACAACAACAAATAATTTGTACTGAGCACATGTTAATCTGTCTATACACATATGCTACATACGGAGTCAGGTATGTGCCACATGCCCTGGACACGTATGGCTGCCAGGTGACACTCCTACCAAGAGCCAGCTACACACGGAGATTGAGAACCTCCACATGCCATGGCATGGGATTAGCTGTGTCCCAGTGCAAGTGAACAGCCAGACGCAAGACAGGAGTGACATACACCCACACATCAGCAGAAGTAGGATGCCGATTGCAGAGACTGGTAGCGGAACACTAGAGCCACAGGTCACATGACATTACACTAGGACAGCCCACACACCTTGCCATGAAGGTGCACATGTCATGACTCACCACACATTCATAGAGAGGATGCAGACATGTCCTAGTTACGCTACTCCGTGTCCCATGCATACATACGCACCTCACATCCGATACCACATGTGGCATGGTGTGCGGAACAGTGTGCAATGTCAATCTACACACAGACACATGTTGGTTGCTGCAACAGCTGCAGCTTTTGAGGGTGCTCCAACATCAACCTAATGGGAAACCCCCACACATACATGACATAGTCACATCGTGCACCGTGGGTAGTGACAAGTCAGGTGTGGTAACCCCTGTACCGGGCATCAGGGGACACTTCCGTGTGTTGGTGTCCGTGCCATGCCAGTGTCGGTCATCCCAAGTGTGCAGTACGACATGCACACATGTCAAAGGAGTCAAGGGCATGCCTGGCACACATTGCACCGTCACACATAACATCTGTACACATCTCATCATACATCTGGTGCCTTCTCGACTCAGGAGTAATGTGCCACATCACAGCCTGTCACACCTGTGCCCCACACATGTAGTACTGCACAGACAATGCCTTGATGTCCATCCATGGACAAGTATGTCCGCCCTATTCCTTCCTGTGTGCTGCCTGTCACCACTGTGATGTGTGAAAACCGCCGTACTGCTGCTAAGAGGGCCTGTGTACGTTCCCATATCACTATGGGAGTGCTGCCGTATGTGTACCCATAGTGATGGTGAGCGTACAGGCATGTGTACGGTCAGTAAGTACGCATACGCGAGAACACCCATAGTGGTACGGCCCGTACACACGCCTGTACGTTCACTATCACTATGGGTGTCCTCGCGTATGCGTACTCGTAGTGATAGTGAACGTACAGGCGTGTGTACGGGCCGTACCAGTACGAGTACGCATACGCGAGAACTCCTATAGTGTTACGGCCCGTACACACTCCTGTACGTTCACTATCACTATGGGTGTCCTCGCGTATGCGTACTCATAGTGATAGTGAGCGTACAGGCGTGTGTACGGGCCGTACCACTATGGGTGTCCTCACGTATGCGTACTCGTACTGGTATGGCCCGTACACATGCCTGTACGTTCACTATCACTACGAGTACGCATACGCGAGGACACCCATAGTGATAGTGAACGTACAGGCGTGTGTACGGGCCGTACCAGTACGAGTAAGCATACGCGAGGACACCCATAGTGGTACGGCCCGTACACACGCCTGTACGCTCACTATCACTACGAGTACACATACGCGAGGACACCCATAGTGATAGTGAACGTACAGGCGTCTGTACGGGCCGTACCAGTACGAGTACGCATACGCAAGGACACCCATAGTGGTACGGCCCGTACACACGCCTCTACGCTCACTATCACTATGGGTGTCCTCGCGTATGCGTACTCGTAGTGATAGTGAACGTACAGGCGTGCGTACGGGCCGTACCAGTACGAGTACGCATACGCGAGGACACCCATGGTGATAGTGAACGTACGCACGCGTGTACGGGCCGTTGCTATGCATTTGGGGTGCCCTAGGGGCCCGGAACGCACCGTACCTGTGGGTGAAGCTCAATTTTACATAGGGGACACATGAGGGACAAGTATTAAGGCCTACATGCATGCTGGTTGTCATGGAGCCCAAGTTTAAAGTTTGAATTTGTTCTGGAAGGTGCACAGCAGAAGTCAGTTGGAATTAATCTACTTTGTTGGAATGTGTTTGTGGGGTTGACATCATGCTGAAGAAAAAAACACAATAAGAACCCACAGACTGTGCTAGGTTTGAAGGGATTGGAGGAAACATAGGATGCAAATGTGAGTGACCAATCACTCTGTACTCCTGTGCATGAAACAGGACAGCAAGGCAGATATAAGGCAGCCAGGTCCCATGAGGGAGCACTTGCCTGCACATATTTCCTATCTAACACACTGCTGCTGCTCGTGATTCCCTGGAACCATGTCAAGGTCTGTGGAGAGGTCACAGCCATTCACCCTGGAGGAGAACCTGGCATTGCTGGATGTGATCCTCCCACAGTACCCCCTGCTGTATGGGCGACCAGGGTATCTGGTGAGTGCAGAGCTACTAGCACAGACTGTGTCCCTTTTTTTGTGACTGTGACTTCTGCCATTGTGTCCAGGTGTGACACACATGCTATGTACTGTAGGGGGGGTCTCGGGGGGGGGGGAATGCCTGATGTCTCCCAGCAGTGCCCAGACACAGGAGGGGTGGGTGCCTATCACTCCCAGCAGTGCCCAGAGACAGGAGGGGTGGGTGCAGAGTCCTCCCAGCAGTGTCCAGAGTCAGGAGGGGTGGGTGCAGAGTCCTCCCAGCAGTGCCAAGACATAGGAGGGGTGTGTGCAGAGTCCTCCCAGCAGTGCCCAGAGTCAGGAGGGGTGGGTGCAGAGTCCTCCCAGCAGTGCCAAGACATAGGAGGGGTGTGTGCAGAGTTCTCCCAGCAGTGCCCAGAGTCAGGAGGGGTGGGTGCAGAGTCCTCCCAGCAGTGCCAAGACATAGGAGGGGTGTGTGCAGAGTCCTCCCAGCAGTGCCCAGAGACAGGAGGGGTGGGTGCAGAGTCCTACCAGCAGTGCCAAGACATAGGAGGGGTGTGTGCAGAGTCCTCCCAGCAGTGCCCAGAGTCAGGAGGGGTGGGTGCAGAGTCCTCCCAGCAGTGCCAAGACATAGGAGGGGTGTGTGCAGAGTCCTCCCAGCAGTGCCCAGAGTCAGGAGGGGTGGGTGCAGAGTCCTCCCAGCAGCGCCAAGACATAGGAGGGGTGTGTGCAGAGTCCTCCCAGCAGTGCCCAGAGACAGGAGGGGTGGGTGCAGAGTCCTCCCAGCAGTGCCCAGAGACAGGAGGGGTGGGTGCAGAGTCCTCCCAGCAGTGCCCAGAGTCAGGAGGGGTGGGTGCAGAGTCCTCCCAGCAGTGCCAAGACATAGGAGGGGTGTGTGCAGAGTCCTCCCAGCAGTGCCAAGACATAGGAGGGGTGTGTGCAGAGTCCTCCCAGCAGTGCCCAGAGACAGGAGGGGTGGGTGTGATGCACAGTGTGAGCCTTGATAATTGATTGTGTCTTTGCCCTCATTCCACCTTTGTACTTTCACTGGCACGTACTGCTTTTGCCCTTCCCCAGAGGAGTATGTCCCTATGGCAAAGGTGCAATGCATTGGCTGCATGACATGCCTTGTTGTAACCAGCTAATGTGTTCCCATATGTGTCTCTGTGACATGTTGCAGGTGTATTGATGTAGTGTCCTCACAAGTAGGCGCCTCTGCCAAGGAGCAGATCTGGCTGACCGCCGTCAGTGCCGTGAGGGGTGCGGATGGTCGGAGGCGGAGCCTGTCCCAGGTGAGGAAACGCTGGCAGGATATCCGGTGCTGGACGCAGAGGATCGCACAGGTCCTGCTGGGGGACTCACCTGAGAGCCATAAGAACCGCGGGCACCACTGTCTCTCCCACATCCACAAGCGTGTGCTGGCGGTGGTATTTCCAGACTTGGACAGGCGCTTACAGGATATGCAGCAGCAGGAAGGGGGTAGGTACATGTGTGTTTGTTGTGTTTCACCAGCATTTGTAAGTGCACTGTTCCATGGATGCACTGCCAGGGTTTAATGGTGCTGTGCAGATCCTATTACCCACAGTATTGCAGTGCTCTCCTGCCTCCCTTCCCCTCCTTGCAATGTGTTCCCTGGTCTGTGTGACGTCACTCCGTCACAAGGTTATGTAGCCTGGCACCTTCTCCACGTGTACAATGCCTGCAGCATCATGTGTGGGGGTGGTGTGTAACATGTTTTGGGACCTTGCCTGTGCCCTGTCCAGTTCTGGTCTTGTGGGTTCCATGTCAGTTGGCACTAATGCTGAGTCCAGAACAGGGAGTTAGTCTCTCAAGTGTGAGGCCTTACAGCACGCATGTCCTATGTGGTGGCCTGTGACATGATGTGCATGAGTGTGCGGTACGCATAGTGCAGGGATGGTAGCATGTGTTGCAGTCATTCCCATTCAGGAGCATGGAGTTGTGTGGCCACCACTGTCCCCAGGGGCATATTTTCCTAGGTATCATGTGTGTAATCTGAATATGTTGACAATCTCTGTGTCTACAGCATAGGTTGTGCTCTGTGCCATTGTCCCCTGGCCAAATGTATATTGACGTGAAATGTAGTGCAAGTGTCCACTGTACAGACTGACCTGATTTTCCTTGTTCATACTCACGGTGGACATTGCCTGTGTGTCTTGTTACAATCATCTGATGATGCCCATTTGTACATGATTATTTGGACGGGCGCACCTTGGGTATTTTGTTTGCAACCTTGATTTGTTGCATCCCATGTGTATTTCACCCAGACTAAGGGATGTAAGTGCTTCCTGTGTCTCCAAATAATTGTCTCATGTAGGGGGTGGGTGGTGCGGGCATGGCCTTCATGTCACAACCTGATGTCTCCTTGCTAGGACTGGCCAGTGTGTGATGTTGGTCTGGACATGCACTCAAGGTGCAGTGGGCCAGTCATGGTGGGCATGTTTTCAGTTTAACCTATGCTGCATGTGCCTCTTGTTCCTGGATATGGTCCCTGCTCATCCCTATTTCCTGCCACGCTGTGTGGTGCAGATGCAGTGCTGGATTGTCCCCAGGGCCGTTCTCCTCAGTCAAAATTCCATTCCATCTCATTTGCTATTGTGTCATGCTCTCCATATTTTTTCGGTGGCATGGTGGGTCAAAAAACTGTGTCTTGCATGCCCTACATATGTACCTTGTTTTGTAGATGTAACTCTTCTTTTGTTTCAGGCTATGCACTGTGACCTATGTAGATTGGACTCATGTGACATATGTATACAGGTGTATGATTAATTTCTGTCTCTTCACCCTGCCCACAGCATCGTCGGGGGACACGGAGGGAGACATGGGCACAGACGGAGCAGAGGAACCGAGCACCAGTGCCAGCGGTGACATCGGGGCTGGCACATCAAGTGGGACTGAGGCGAAGGAGAGTGAACCCGGGGACCTGTCGACTGGCACAACAGAGTATGAAGCTGACGGGTCCGAGAATGATCTCTCCGAGTGGGCGGCAGCTGCACCAGCAGCTGACAGCGGCACTACATCTCGCCCCGCCCCCTCCATTGCCATCAGCCGCCTCCCACTTGCTCGTGTCCCTTCCCAGCGTGCCCGGTCATCACATGTCTCCTTCCTGCCAGGCACCGCACCCCCTGCCCCTGTCTCCACTGCTGCCGCCAATGCCGAGTCTGTGGACATCCAGCGGCAGTTGCAGGTTGGTCAGGCTGCGATCCTTAATGTCCTCCATGGCCACAGCCAGGTCCTCAACAACATGGAGGCATACTTGGAGGGCATTCATTCATCGCAGGCTGACCAACGCAGCTTGCTGAGGTCGATAGACTCGACACTGACTGCAGCAGTGGGTCTCCTGCAGCGCTACCTCCCACCCCCTACCCCTGCCCCATCCACACTTCCCACTCCCATGCCTGTCCCACGTACACCCAGACGTCAGCATGCACCCACCACGACGGACACAGGCACCACACCAGCAGGGAAGGTCCACCGCACACCTCCTGACACGCACACACAGGGTGAAGTAGGCACACCCACTGGGTCGGGGGGCAAACGTGTGACACGCAGCCAGAGTGGGAGTCCGCATTCCACCCAATCCACTCCCTCCAAATCCCCTCCCCTCAGCTCTCCTGGCCACATCTCCCCCAAAGACTCCTTCATGGCCGCTCTGTCCCTGAGCCCCACAGTGACGCCACCACGCAAGCGGTCAAGGAAGTCCTCTGTCAGGGTGGTTGATTCCCCCCCTGTCTACACCCTCCCCCAGTGGCGCTGCGACCCATCCCTCTGACCCCCCCCCCTCCTTGGGGCCTGTGGTTCCTTCGGGTGCAGGGGATTCCCTGGAGGACCTTGCAAAGGTGTGCAGCGAGATCCTGGCCTCCGCCTTTGGCCCTGCCCCACGCCCTGTGGTGGAGTCCTCCATCCCTGCATCCACGACGCCTACCCTTCACCCTCCTGTCCCTGCGGTGCCTGTTTCTTCCCCCCCACATGATGCCCTCACCCCTGTGGAAGACGACGGAATGTAACTGTGCAGGCAAGCTAGGGGACACGCATCCCACTGTGTCCCCCATCCAGCTGTGACTTCTGGACTGCCCAATGGGCTTTGTAAATATTGAACCTTATACGAACATACAATTTTTGATCATGCTGATTAAAGCCATTTTTGTTTCCTTTGAACACTACTGCTTTTCTGATATTGCTGGTGGTGGGGCTGCTACATGATTTTGGGTGGTGATCATGTGTTGGTTGTGTGGGAAATGTAGTAGTGTGCTGGTCATAGGGGGGACCCTGGGATCTGTGTGCCATCACACAGTGTTTGCTAGGTTTCTGTGTTCATGTAAGCAGTTGCTGCATGGTGAAATTGTCCAAAGGTGTATTCCTTCCTCTGTGTACCCTGACATCTTCCCTGCAGGGTGTTCCCAATATTTAGCGCAGAGCTGTGTGTACATTAGCTGGGTGTGTGACGGACTTCTTCTACTTTGCACATGCATGCTGTGCGATGTCTCCTCCTGCATCATTCGTGGCATTCTTGATAGTCATTGTACTTGTGTATGTGGACTATTGACATGACTTCATGTGGACATGTTTTCTTTTCTGCACTATGCATGTGTATACTCCCAGCCTTGCACACATGTGGTTACATGTACTGCAGGGTCTTTGTGCACCTGACTGACATTTGTGGGCATGGTATCTGTGGCTACTCCACCCTTTGCGTTACATGGGAACTGCTATAAGTGTTAGGCACCCACCCCTCCTGTGTCTGGGCACTGCTGGGAGGACTCTGCACCCACCCCTCCTGACTCTGGGCACTGCTGGGAGTGATAGGCACCCCCCCTCCTGTGTCTGGGCACTGCTGGGAGGACTCTGCACACACCCCTCCCGACTCTGGGCACTGCTGGGAGGACTCTGCACACACCCCTCCTGACTCTGGGCACTGGTGGGGGTGATAGGCACCCACCCCTCCTGTGTCTGGGCACTGCAGGGAGGACTCTGCACCCACCCCTCCTGACTCTGGGCACTGCTGGGGGTGATAGGCACCCACCCCTCCTGTGTCTGGGCACTGCTGGGAGGACTCTGCACCCACCCCTCCTGACTCTGGGCACTGCTGGGAGTGATTGGCACACACCCCTCCTATTTAACAATATGTACGCTTTGTCCATACACGTGTGTGGGTTCGCTCCATGGGGGTACGGGTCGTACTTACACTGTTGGGGTGGGGGGTGCGCTCCATACGTACGCGGGTGAGGGTACGGGTCGTACTTACACTGTTGGGGTGGGGGGTACGCTCCTTGCATACGCGGGTGGGGGTACGTGTCGTACTTACACTGTTGGGGTGGGGGGTACGCTCCATACGTACGCATGTGAGGGTATGGGTCATACATACACGGTTGGGGTGGGGGGTAAGCTCCTTGCATACGCGGGTGGGGGTACGTGTCGTACTTACACTGTTGGCATGGGGGGTACGCTCCTTGCATACGCGGGTGGGGGTACGTGTCGTACTTACACTGTTGGCATGGGGGGTACGCTCCATACGTACGTGTGTGAGGGTACGGGTCGTACATACACGGTTGGGGTGGGGGGTACGCTCCTTGCATACGCGGGTGGGGGGACGTGTCGTACGTACAATGTTGGCATGGGGGGTACGCTCCTTGCATACGCGGGTGGGGGTACGTATCGTACTTACACTGTTGGGGTGGGGGGTACGCTCCATACGTACGCGGGTGAGGGTACGGGTCATACATACACGGTTGGGGTGGGGGTACGGGTCGTACTTACACTGTTGGGGTGGGGGGTGCGCTCCATACGTACGCGGGTGAGGGTACGGGTCGTACATACACGGTTGGGGTGGGGGTACGGGTTGTACTTACACTGTTGGGGTGGGGGGTGCGCTCCATACGTACGCGGGTGAGGGTACGGGTCGTACATACACGGTTGGGGTAGGGGTACGGGTCGTACTTACACTGTTGGGTTGGGGGTACGCGCCATACGTCCGCGGGTGAGGGTACGGGTCGTACTTATACTGTTGGGGTGGGGGTACGCTCCATACGTCCGCGGGTGAGGGTACGGGTCGTACTTATACTGTTGGGGTGGGGGTACGCTCCATACATCCGCGGGTGAGGGTACGGGTCATACTTACACTGTTGGCATGGGGGGTACGCTCCTTGCATACGCGGGTGGGGGTACGTGTCGTACTTACACTGTTGCATGGGGGGTACGCTCCATGCATACGAGGTGGGGGTACGTGTCGTACATACACGGTTGGGGTGGGGGTACGCTCCATGCGTCTGCGGGTGAGGGTACGGGTCGTACTTACACTGTTGGGGTGGGGGTACGCTCCATACGTACGCGGGTGAGGGTACGGGTCGTACTTACACTGTTGGGGTGGGGGCTACGCTCCATGCATACGCGGGTGGGGGTACGTGTCGTACTTACACTGTTGGGGTTGGGGGTACGCTCCATGCATACGGGGTGGGGGTACGGTCCGTACATATCCGTCCCCATGCTATGTGATGCTTGTGCGGCCCGTACCCAGGCCTTTGCCACGTGGGTACGAGCCGTCCCGTCATTGTTGGGGTGACGTAGGTGTGGGCATGGTACGACTCGTACCCACGCTCTTAAGGCGTGGGTACGGGACGTACCTGTCTGGTTGTGTTGCCGGTTCGCGTCGTCAAGAACTTCCGTTGTGGCGGTCGCTGGCTTAGCTGGACACGCCCCCACCCCCTCGTAGTGACCAGGGCCTGAGGGTCAGGTATGTCCAGGGCATGTGTGCTGTGTGACTATGGGGGGGATTTGTGGCCTGCCCTGGACCTGCCACCCCCCCCCTTTACCCCCTCCCTTTGTTGTTCTGACCTTCTGCGGTGTCTGCGTCGTAACCTGTAGAGGAGGTCGACTGCTATGAGGGCCGGGATGACACGTAGGTTCGGGTCCATGTCTGTCCGTCGCGTACAGGTCCTCCTTGTTCGCGTCGTCCTGATTTCCCGGCAGTTTTTGGCAGCCGGAAAATATTCACCGTGCGGGATGACGTTGGTGCGAATCGTAATTCCTGGTTCGTGAATGGCAGGCTGCGTGCGTCCCGACGTCACGTCGGCGCTTTCCCGGATCGCATTTGTATGTTTATTTTCGTCGGTCGGGGTTTTGTACGATTCGTACTGAAATGGTGTTTCCGTGCGAATCGTAATTCCATGTTGGTATATTTTGACGACCGGGTACGCGTCGGACAGAGAATATGCTCCGTCCGACGGTTCGTACCCGGTTTTTACAGGATCGTGATTGGCACCCAAGCAGGGAGGTACAAAAAGAAGCAAACATTAGCCAAGTAATCAGAAGTCCAAGGCAAGATTGAGATTTTTAGAATAGCGCAATAAATTGTGACTGGTAGCGGGGGAGTGAGTGTCATGTGTAATGAGAGTGTGTTTGTGGTGGGTGTTTGTGTGTGTGTGTGTAAAGAAACATATATTTTCAGTTGTTACAACGTCAAATGCATTTTAGGATACCATGATGTAAATCAAGGCGTGGTAAAGGTCAGCGTGTTGTATTCAGAGGTCGAAGTGGGGGAAAAAAAGTAGGGGAACTGTGGGCGGAGAATCAGAGGGCGGGAACAACCTGAGGATTGGATCAGTGGGCGGAGTCAGAGGTGTGGCCAGAATGTGCAAAACATCACAATTTTCTAGTATTTCTTTGGCATTTCACTGACCAGTTACAGCTTATTATGGTATTTAATTTAATCAATGGCTACATATGATTATTTAAGGTTTAATATGAGTTATTGACTTTTAAATACATTCACAAAGTGGGATATGTTTCCAATTACAGAATGTCTCAAATACGCTTAAAAGTGGAATCACAAGCCATTTGTCTACGAGCCATGCAGCTTCTGCCATTAGCACTTCTCCTCCCTTGTACCACAAGAGCAGTTCAAACATTAATGGCAAAATATCCTAGTTTGCAAATGTTTTCTATATAATTATGGCTCTGCCATATTTGCCACATAATACATCATCCGCTGGATAATCTTTTAACTAATAATAAAAGTTACTAAAAAATGTGACTTGTGTTGCTGCAAAGTGGACGGCTCTTTGAAAAGGTTGACTGATCACCTTTCTCACTGCTGCATTTGTATGTTACACTGGTACTAATAAGGCAAAATCTTTACAGAGATTATTAGCATGTGTAAAAATTTCAGAATAATAAGGTATCAGAATACATATTGCATTACGCTGCAGACTTTTTTTTGCTGCATGATTTAGTCAATACTGCAGCATGTTTATCCCCCATAGCTGCATAATTTCAGTGGCCCCAAAGCAGGCAGCACGTGTTAAAAGCACTTGTGCATGAAGCAGAGAGAATGTGAAGTTTGCAAACTTAGTTTGGTGTGCGTGCAAATCCTGCATTGCCGATCCCTGGTGAGTTTCAGCAACTACTACTGCTGAAACAAGGCCAATGGCGGTACCAATGGGTGAGGCGGACTGGCCTAAATGGCAGGGCCAGCTTTAACGCTGGTAGTGCCCTGTGCAACAATGTTTGTTGGTGCCCCCCAATGACACCTATACCACGGACTCTCTCACTACCACCCTTTAACAGTGCCCCTCAAGTCTCCAGAAACACACTATCTCAGATGCATTTGTTTTGATTTACAGCGCCACTCATACCAGTGTACGTGTCAGACCACTTTACATCACACACGTTACACAGAGACAATCAATCACACGTGTGCAAATCACTGTTTAGGAAATGTTAAATAAAACAAGGGACTAAAAGGTGTAGGAGTCACATGATAACCCTACTAGTAGGCAGTATAGTTTAATAGTAATTGGTCTAGAGAAACACAAACTCAGAATTTAAAAAGTAGTACCATGGTTGGGGGTTCTCTTTAATAATCAGAATAAATCTCTGTTCAAATTAACACTTTTTGCAACATTAGGATAATCAAAGATTGGGGGGGAAAACATAATGCTCTATACCTTGCAGTTTCCGTGCAGCTCTTTGATGCCAGTTAATAGCTCACTGTTCTATGTTAGAATTTTAACTTATAAACTACAAGTAACAAAAGGATCTCTCTGATAAAAGCAGTAACCCACTGACTTAGTTACATTATGTGCACTTTGTGATCTGCATTGTACATGTTCTTTGCAGCAGGCACATTAACCCTCTGCGCTACCTTTCCAGGAGTCAACCCTTCCACTAGACAAAACTCAGATCTCTCTCTAGTAAGAACTTTAATCACTGGAGTTATCATGACATTTTTATTTATGCTGATAATTGCTGGAGGCCAGGAAGGAAGCAGCAAGTGTTTTTAAAACCATAATATACTTTCAAAAACGATGTCCCCACCTGAAATCAGTGCACGGTGCGGTCACACTGTTTGCACCGCCCTAACCTGCTCAAGGGTTCTGTGACCTCAGTGACAGAGTCACTGTTGCTCTAGGATGTGCTGCTTCACATGCTTGCCCACAAGACTGGAAGGGAACTTCAGTATGGATTGTAGTAGATAGGCCTTCAAGGTTAACCCACACTTGCCACCGCTAAGGTCCACCTGCTGGTGCTAAGACACCAGGACTTCTATGGTCTTGCGGGGCCTTCTAAGGTCTAGCACAGGAATGTGCTCCCTCAGGAGAGTGGTCTGGGGGAATGGTCATGAAGGCTGAACCTGGTTCCCCAGATCCAAATTCGGCAGCTCTGACCATAGTGCCACATCCTCTCCCCCACTGAACGTCATACTGCCCCACTTAGACAAGCTCACGCTGCCTTCGGCTACAACCCAATTGTGCCCCGCTATAAACACCTGGATGTGTCTCAATTCAAATTACGCACAAGAGTAATATGTTGCCTGAAAAAAAAAGAAAAAACATGCTGGAAAAAGCAATCACTCATAGGGAATGCAAGATTAAGTAAAGCATGTGAAATGTAATCAGAAACAACATGGTTGACCCTGTTGTAGGCAGGTCACTCCCCACAGCTCCACGAGTTGTGCCCATGTCCCTTGCTCCTATCTCTCGCTGCTGCTGCGAGTTCGAGGCCATCCTCCACCCGCAGGCTCCCGCCTGCGCCTCATCCCTGGTGGCCCAGTGGTGAGCCGTAAGTATCTGTCTGCTCGCTCTGTCCCTTGTTTGTATTTCTTTATTTCCTTTTCTCTTAGCTGTAATTGTACTGTGTTGTATTGTAAATGTATTGTATTTGCGCTGTAGTCTGTTTTTCACTGCCCCTGTATTCGTTCTCTGTCCGTTTTCCCCTCAGCCCTTCCTTGTGTTTTTAGCCGTCTCCTCTCCCGCTGCTGCGTCCCCTGCGGCCACACCCCCCTCACTCGCCCAATCGTTCCCGCCTCCCAGCTGCTCCTTCCTCCCACCTCCCCTTCTTATGGTGGCCGCTGCACAGTGAAGAGAGTGACCCTTGACCCTGTTGTAGGCAGGTCGCTCACCACGCCGCACAGCTCCACCAGTTGTGCCCGTGTCCCTTGCCCCTAACTCTCGCTGCTGCTACGAGTTCGAGGCCCTCCTCCACCCGCAGGCTCCCGCCTGCACCTCATCCCTGGTGGCCCTGTGGAGAGCTGTAAGTATCTGCCTGCTCGCTCTGTCCCTTGTTTATATTTCTTTATTTCCTTTTCTCTTAGCTGTAATTGCACTGTGTTGCATTGTAATTGTATTGTATTTGTGCTGTTGTCTGTTTTCTTCTGCCCCTGTATTTGTTCTCTGTCCGTTTTCCCCTCAGCCCTTCCTTGTGTTTCCAGCTGTCTCCTCTCCTGTCGCTGTGTGCCCTGCGGCCCGGCCCCCCTCGCTTGCCCAATCGCTCCCGCCTCCCAGCTGCTCCTCCCTCCCACCTCCCCTTCTTATGGCGACCGCTGTGCAGTGAAGAGGGTGACCCTTGACCCTGTTGTAGGCAGGTCCTTCCCCACGTCGCACAGCTCCATCAGTTGTGCCCGTGTCCCTTGTTGCTGCAAGTTCAAGGCCCTCCTCCACCCACAGGCTCCCGCCTGCGCCTTATCCCTGGTGGCCCAGTGGTGAGCCGTAAGTATCTGTCTGCTCGCTCTGTCCCTTTTTTGTATTTCTTTATTTCCTTTTCTCTTAGCTGTAATTGTACAGTGTTGTATTGTATTTGCACTGTAGTCTGTTTTCCACTGCCCCTGTATTCGTTCTCTGTCCGATTTCCCCACCAGCACTTCGTTGTGTTTTCAGCCGTCTCCTCTCCCGCCGCTGCGTCCCCTGCGGGCCCGCCCCCCTCGCTCGTCCAATCGCTCCCGCCTCTCAGCTGCTCCTCCCTCCCACCTCCCCTTCTTAAGTTGGCCGCTGCACGGTGTAGAGAGCAACCCTTGACCCTGTTGTAGGCAGGTCGCTCCCCACCCTGCACAGCTCCACCAGTTGTGCCCGTGTCCCTTGCTCCTATCTCTCGCTGCTGCTATGAGTTCAAGGCCTTCCTCCACCTGCAGGCTACTGCCTGCACCTCATCCCTGGTGGCCCAGTGGTGAGCCGTAAGTATCTGTCTGCTCGCTCTGTCCCTGTTTGTAATTCTTTATTTCCTTTTCTCTTAGCTGTACTTGTACTGTGTTGTATTGTAAATGTATTGTATTTGCGCTGTAGTCTGGTGGCCCAGTGGTGAGCCGTAAGTATCTGTCTGCTCGCTCTGTCCCTGTTTGTAATTCTTTATTTCCTTTTCTCTTAGCTGTACTTGTACTGTGTTGTATTGTAATTGTATTGTATTTGTGCTGTAGTCTGTTTTCTACTGCCCCTGTATTCGTTCTCTGTCCGTTTTCCCCTCAGCCCTTCTTTGGGTTTTCAGCCGTCTCCTCTCCCACCGCTGCATCCCCTGCGGCCCTGCCCCTCTCGCTCGCCCAATCGTTCCTGCCTCCCAGCTGCTCCTCTCTCCCACCTCCCCCTGCCTAGCGGGCGCACCACTGGTGTGCTTAAGGCAAGCCCGTCTGCACCCGTCCACGCCTGGACCGCGCCCAGTGCCAATGTTACGACGCCAGCACCGTCCACACACTCAACACCGCCTGAAGCGCACCCATGGACCCTTCTCCTGCCGGAACTGCAGCTACTCCAGCCTACAAACCACCACCACACCCACCGGAGCAGGACGCAACAGCCTCTGATGCATGCTACTCAACACCCGCTCCGTCCGCTCCGCCCGCCCCGCCTGCAAACACGCCATGTTGCCTTCCTGACGGAGACCTGGATGAATCCCTCCTCGGCTCCTGACATTACCATAGCCATCCCTGACGGCTACAAGATCACCCACAGGGACCGCTCCAACGGGACAGAAGGAGGAATCTCCATCATCCACAGAAACACCCTCAGAATATCGACCATCACTGACGACACGCTTATCGCCGCTGAACACCTGCACTTCCAGATCCACACCGACCCCAACACCACCCTCAGAGGAACCCTCCTCTACAGACCCCCCTGCCCCCGGCCGCAGTTCAGCGACTCCATCGCCGACTTTGTCAGCGCGCACGCCCTGGCCTCCACAGACTACATCCTCCTCAGAGACCTGAACTTCCACCTCGAGAACACCAACAACAGCAACTCCACCACCCTGCTCGACAACCTCAGACTCAAACAGCTTGTCTCGACTCCCACCCCCTCCGCCAGACACATGCTCGACCTCATCTTCTCCGCCAGCAACCACGTCTCCTTCAGCCACACCACCGAACTCCACTGGACTGACCACCACTGCGTCCACTTCACCTTTGAGAAGCCTACCACGCACAACCGCACACAACAGGCCCCCCGCCGCAGCTGGAGCAAAGTCACCGAAGACCAGCTAGGCACCACCCTTGCCTGAAACCCTCCAATGGACACTACAGACACCGCCTCCGCCGCCTGCAACCTCAGGCAATGAATTGACGACTGCGCCAACACTCTCACCCCAATCAAGAAATCCTTGAACAGACGCACCGACAGAAAAGCCATCTGGTTCACAGCTGACCTCCAGGCATCCAAGCAGGCCTGCCATAGGCTCGAGAAGAAGTGGCACCACGAGCAGACACCGGACAGCAACACAGCCTACAAGAGCGCCATCCGCAGACACCACCAACTCATCCAAACCGTCAAAAGGACCTCCTTCAAAGAGCGCCTTGACAACAACACACACAACAGCGAAGAGCTCTTCAACATCGTGAAGGAATTATCCAACCCCAGTTCCAACTCCAACGACATCCCGCCATCACAAGACCTCTGCGACTCCCTAGCCACCTTCTTCCACTGCAAGATCGCAGACATCCACGACAGCTTCAGCAACCAGGCCCCCCCCGACAGACACAGACACCTCAGACTCACCGCCCCCCAGCCACATCAACCCCCTGCTTTCCTGGACCCACGTCAACGGCGAAGACACCATCAAAATCATGAACACCATCCACTCCGGCTCACCATCTGACCCCTGCCCGCACCACATCTTCAACAAAGCAAGCTTCGCCATCGCACCCAATCTCCACAAGATCATCAACAGCTCCTTCGAGACCCCCACCTTCCCGGAGAGCTGGAAGCACGCCAAGATCAACGCCTTACTCAAGAAACCCAAAGCAGACCCCAAGGACCTCAAGAACTTCCGGCCCATCTCCCTTCTCCCATTCCCGGCAAAAGTCATCGAGAAGATCGTCAACAGGCAACTGACCTCCTTCCTCGAAGAGAATAACATCCTGGACCCATCCCAATCTGGATTCCGCAGCAACCACAGCACCGAAACAGCCCTCATCACCGCCACCAACGACATCAGGGCCATGCTAGACAATAGAGAAACCGCGGCCCTCATTCTCCTGGGCCTTTCGGCCGCCTTCAACACCGTCTGCCACCACACCCTCCGCACACGCCTCCACAACGGAGGGATCCGCGACAAAGCCCTGGACTGGACCACCTCCTTCCTCACTGGCAGAACGCCTTTCCCCATTCCGTTCTAAAGACACCAAGATCATCTGCGGCGTACCCCAAGGATCGTCTCACAGCCCGACACTCTTCAACGTCTACATGGCACCGCTCGCCAACATCGTCTGATCGCACGACCTCAACATCATCTCATACGCCGATGACACCCAGCTGATCCTCTCCCTCACCAAGGCCACCACCACCGGCAAATCCAACCTCCACGAAGTAATGAAGGCCATCGCCGAATGGATCATGAACAGCCACCTGAAACTGAACTCAGACAAGACAGAGGTCCTCATCATTGGAACCACCCCCTCCGCCTGGACGACTCATGGTGGCCGACCGCACTGGGAGCTGCATGACGCTCACTGACCACGCACGCAACCTGGGGGTCATCCTGGACTCAGTGCTGTCAATAACCCAGCAAGTAAACGCTGTCTCCTCGTCCTGCTTCAACACCCTCCACATGCTCCGCAAGATCTACAGATGGATCCCCACCGGAACCAGAAGGACGGTCACCAAGGCCCTCGTCAGCAGCAGACTGGACTACAGCAATACTCTCTACGCAGGAACCTCAGCCAAACTCCAGAAACGACTTGAACACATACAGAACGCCTCTGCACGCCTCGCCCTAGACATCCTCCGCCACAGCCACATCACAGCCCACCTGAAAAACCTCCACTGGCTCCCAGTCAACAAGAGGATCACCTTCAAGGTCCTCACCCACGCACACAAAGCACTCCACAACACCGGACCAGCGTACCTCAACAAACGACTCAACTTCTACTCCCCGAACCGCCAGCTTGGCTCCGCCGACCTCGCCCTCGCCACCGTCCCCCGCATCCGATGAGCAACCGCCGGCAAAAACCTGGAACACCCTCCCCATCCGCCTACGACAGACCCAGGACCTGCTGGCCTTCAGGAGACTCCTCAAGACCTGGCTGTTCAAGCAGTAGCAGCACCCCTGCCCCCCCCCCCCGCGCCTTGAGACCCTCATGGGTAAGTAGTGGGCTCCACAAATGTACTGACTGATTGATTGGCTACCTTATCACTTTTACACTCATTATTCAGAAATCAATGCGTGTTTTTTGCCTGAAAAGTTAAGGACATGATTACAGGGCCAGAAAGGAACTGTTTCAATGTCCATTGCTTATATCCTTACAAAATGTAAGCAGTATGGTTTTAAAAGACCACATCCATAAACACAGAGCCGTGGTACACATTTTGTTTTCCAATCCCCACATTATTACAGTACCTCCAGGAATGGTGCAATTCCCCACCCAGGGAAAACAATGCTATTCAAATAAAAACGCGAAAACAAAAGTAGCACTTCATTGCCAAACTCTGTAAAGTGGAGTGTTAGAAAAGGTAGACGGACCGGGAGGGTCGGCCGGGGTCAGGAGGAGAGGTCTCCGGGGAGAACCGTCTCCAGCGATCGTACAGACAAGTAACTTCCCCCCCACAGACAGATACCACACACGGATAAGGTTCAGTGTTCTTTATAAGCACTTCTTAAGGTACGGTTGAATGGTACAAGGAGGTCTGGACTCAGGGGTCCCCTCGATTCGAGTCTCGCAAGGTAGGAAAGGGGGTAGCGGGACAGTCTGTTTACCAGTCAGGTAGTTCGGATGAGATGATGAGCTCACAATCCTCGAGCTTGGTGGTTAGGTGGTACGGGCCGCGGCAGCGCCAGCAGGTCCCGGTGATGATGGTCGTTACAACGGGCCGCGGCAGCGCCAGCAGGTCCCAGGAAGACGGTCGATGTACGGTCCGCGGCAGCGCCAGCAGGTCCCGGTGAAGATGGTTGTTACAACGGGCCGCGGCAGCGCCAGCAGGTCCCAGGAAGATGGTCGATGTACGGTCCGCGGCAGCGCCAGCAGGTCCCGGTGAAGATGGTTGTTACAACGGGCCGCGGCAGCGCCAGCAGGTCCCAGGAAGATGGTCGATGTACGGTCCGCGGCAGCGCCAGCAGGTCCCGGTGAGGATGGAGATTGCAGAAGGCCGCGGCAGCGCCAGCAGGCAGAACGATGGGTCACAAGAGCGGGCTACGGCAGCGCCAGTAGACCGTCAAGGCTGAGTTCACTCGGTGTCTCTCGACTCCAGGATACAACTGCCTTCCTGCTCCGGAGCTGCCCCAGTTATAGGGCTGGTGCCCTTTGATGTCCGGACCCTCGCACTTGGAGGTCGGAGGGTCCGGGATGAAGGTGTCCAGACACTCAGCAGGGGGTGGAGCCAGTGCCTGGGGGAGCTGGGGGCGATCGGCACCTGGCGGGGGAGAGCCTTTGACACCTCGTTCTCCCATTGACCTGCCAAGTGGTCCGCTCACCTCCTGGGTGGATGGTGGTGCCGGGATGTCGGGGCCGGCCAGGCCCGGGGTTGGGGTCGGGGTGAGGCCACGCGGCCGCGTGGTGCAGGGCCCAAGATGGAGGCTTGACCCGGCCGGGGAAGCCGGTGGGGCTGGACCCCGTGATGAGTAGTGGTCCGAGGGCAGAAGATCCGTCGGGAGACGGGGTACAGGTGCTTGTCGCGGGGGTATGCCTGGTGGGCCGGAGCTCGGGCCCTGTCGTGCGGGGAGGGAGCAAGCCCTCTGTGTGGCCTGTCCAACATATGTCCCCCCCAGCTGAAGGCGGGGAGAGTCACCCATCTCCTTGGGGACTCTCTTCGTCGAGGCGGAAAAAGCGGGACAGGCCATCCGCGTTGGCGTGGTCTTGGCCTGGTCGGTGCTCCACGGTGAAGTCCATTCCCTGCAGGGAAATGGACCAGCGCAAGAGTTTTGGGTTCTCCCCCCGCATCTGCATCAGCCATTGCAGGGGTCGATGGTCGGTTTGTACCCGGAAGTGGGTACCGAAGAGATAGGGACGGAGCTTTTTGAGGGCCCACACTACTGCAAATGCCTCCCTCTCGATGGTGCTCCAACGCTGTTCTCGGGCCAGGAGACGTCGACTGATGAAGGCCACCGGCTGGTCATGACCTTCGGGGTTCAACTGAGAGAGGACGGCCCCGATGCCGTGGTCGGAGGCGTCGGTCTGCACCACAAATTCCCGACTGTAATCGGGGGCCTGGAGCACAGGGGCGGTGCACAGGGCGGCCTTCAGCTTCTCGAAGGCCGCTTGACAATCAGGAGTCCAGTTAATCCGCTTCGGTTGGTTCTTGGACGTGAGACCCGTGAGGGGCCCCACGATGCTGCCGTAGTCCTTCACGAACCGCCGGTAGTAGCCGGTGAGCCCCAAGAAGGCTCGGACCTCGGTCTGGGTGACGGGGGGCTGCCAGGACTGGATGGCCGCAATCTTAAGTTGTAGGGGGGCCACCAGCCCGCTCCCCACTTGGTGCCCAAGGTAGGTCACAGACCCTTGGCCAAATTGGCACTTGCCGGCCTTAATGGTGAGGCCGGCCCGCTGGAGGGCTTGTAGGACCTCTTGGAGGTGACGGAGGTGGTCGGACCAGTGGCGGCTGTATACAGCGATATCGTCCAGGTAGGCAGCGCTGAACTCTTCGAGCCCCGCCAAGACCTGGTTCACAAGGCGTTGAAACGTGGCGGGGGCATTCTTCATGCCAAAGGGCATGACCTTGAATTGATAGTGGCCATCGGGGGTAGAGAAGGCTGACCGTTCCTGAGCCCTTGGTGTGAGGCCGATCTGCCAGTAGCCCGCTGTTAGGTCGAAGATACTAAGGTAGCGGGCGGCCCCCAGCCGGTCGATCAGCTCGTCTGCTCGGGGGATGGGATGAGCGTCGGTCCGGGTGACAGCGTTCAAGCCCCGGTAGTCGACGCAGAATCTCAGTTCAGGTGCGGTGCCGGGGGCAGCGGCTTTGGGAACCAATACAACCGGACTGGCCCAGGGACTGTCCGAGGGCTCGATGACCCCGATCGTGAGCATCTTGGCCACTTCCTCTTGTATGCAGGCCCGTACCCGATCTGGTACGCGGTAGGCCCGGTGTCGGACAGGGGGACTGTCCCCGGTGTCTACGTCGTGCAAACACCAAGGGGTGACCCCGGGGGTGAGGGAGAACAGGGCAGCGAACTGCAGCAGGAGGTTCCGGCAGTCCTGGCGTTGCTCCGAAGTGAGGGCGTCAGAGAGCCGGACCCCGTCCACGGAGCCGTCATTCTCCTGAGTCTTCAGAAGATCCGGGAGGGGTTCGGAGTCTTCCTCTGCCCCACTGTCCGTAGCCATCAGGAGGCTGAGTTCTGAGCGCACAAAGTGTGGTTTGAGTCGGTTGGTGTGGAGGACCCGAAGGGGGTTCCGGGAGGTCCCCATGTCGATGAGGTAAGTGACGGGGCTTTTGCGCTCGACCACTTTGAAGGGCCCCATCCACTTATCTTGCAAGGCACATGGTTCGGTGGGGGACATCACCCATACCTGCTGACCAGGCTCGAATTCAACGGAGGAGGCATTGTGATCATACCACCTCTTCATGTCCTCCTGGCTGGCCTCGAGGTTCGCCTTGGCCATCTCCCTGAAGCGCCGGGTCTGGTTTCGTAGGGCCAGGATGTATTTGAAGACGTCTGGAGGGGTTGTTAGGGGGGCCATCTCCCAACCTTCCTTGACTAGGCTGAGGGGCCCTCGCACAGGGTGCCCGTACAGGAGTTCGAAAGGGCTAAAACCGAGGGACTTCTGGGGAACTTCCCGGTAGGCGAAGAGGAGGCACGGGAGTAGTACATCCCACTGGCGACGGAGGGGCTCTTCTAATCCCCCAATCATCCCCTTGAGAGTGCGGTTAAAACGCTCCACTAGTCCGTTCCCTTGGGGGTGATAGGGGGTCGTGAATCTGTAGGTGACCCCGCATTGTTGCCAGAGGGACTTCATGTATTTGGATATGAAATTTGTGCCTCGGTCGCTGACGACTTCTCGGGGGAAGCCTACCCGGGAGAAGATCCCCATTAGGGCCCGGCCAACCACCGGAGCTGTCACGGTCCGTAGGGGCACCGCCTCGGGGTAGCGGGTGGCATGGTCCACTAGCACTAAGATGAACCTGTGTCCTTGTGCCGTGCGGGGGTCCAGAGGCCCCACAATGTCTATCCCCACCCTCTCGAACGGGGTGGTGACCACAGGGAAGGGTTGCAGAGGGGCTTTCAGCTTCCGACCACTCTTCCCGCTGGCTTGGCATGTGGGGCAAGATCGGCAGTGGTTCAGGACGTCATTCCTCATTTTTGGCCAGAAAAAGTGGGTCACTAGGCGACTGTACGTTTTGTCCTGGCCCAGGTGTCCAGCCAGGGGGACATCGTGGGCTAAGTTGAGCAGAAAGTCTCTGAAGCGGAGAGGTACCACCAGAACTCGACCGGCCCCCAGCTCGGCGATTCTTTGCTCGCTGTAGAGCAGGTCGTTATCCCAGTAGACCCAGTGAGTTCCGGTGGCGTCCCCTGCGTTTTGGGCGCTGGCTTGTTGGCGGAGTCCCTCGAGGGAGGGACAGGTCTTTTGTTCCTGGCGGAACTGTTCTTGGGTGGGCCCCCCTTCTTGACGCCACTGAGCCAGATCCGGAAGGTCCTGGGGTTGCGCGTCCTCTTCGGTCGTCGGGTCCGGGAGGCCGGCCTCGCCGTTGCCCTCTACTGGGGCGACCGGGGGCGGAGGTGCTGGCCATTCGGGTTCTTCTGATCGGGGGCGGCACGGGCGGCCATGGACCGGGTGGTTATGCAGGCCCAGTCCGGGAGGCCCAGCATCCCCAGGTGCTCTCTTCTCTCGACGGTGGCCCACGGGGAACTCTCGAGATCATTCCCCAGGAGGCAGTCCACGGGGGCATCGTCCCGGACCGTCACTTTCAGCAGGCCGGAGACCCCTCCCCATTCGAATGGGACGCAGGCCATTTTACACATACTCTCAGAGTTATCTGCCGAGCGGACGGGGCAGAGAATGTTCGGCAGGATCTGCTCGGGCTTCACCAGGTGACAGCGGACGGCCGTCACACTGGCGCCGGTGTCACGCAGGGCCTCGGCCCTCTGTCCATTAATGGTCACCCACTGACCGTATTTCCTGGTGTTGGCGGGTAGGGGAGCCCGCGGGACCATGTCTCTTCCCCCTAAGCACGCCAGGACCATGGCGGCCGGTTCCCACCCTTGCTGGGCCGGCTCATACTCTTCGGGTTCCTCCGATAATCGCTCTTCCCCCAGGGCGGCGGCCGCTACCTGGCGGGGCTTGGGTGTTTGGTTTAGCGGGCAGCTCGGGTCATTGGCGTAGTGGCCTAGTCGCTGGCACCGGTGGCACGTGACGTTGGCTCGGAACCCGGGCCGCAACGGGGGGTTGCCCCGGCCGGCCGGAGGCGGGGTGCTGGCCACGGGTGTTGCTGGCAAGGCGTCTCTCCCTCGACCCTGGCCCCCTCCTCCTCCCCGAGGACGGTGCTGGCCTTGGCTGCTTCTGTTCTGGTCGTGTGGCCCTTTCCGGCCCACTCGGGTGCTTTCCCATCGGTCAGCTTCGGCGGCGAGCTGCCGGGGGTCAGTCAGTTTACTGTCGAGGAGGTGCTGCCTGAGCTCGACGAAACAGTTGTTTGACAGGTGCTCCCATACCATAAGGTTGAAGAGTTGTTCGTAGGTGGTGACCTGACTCCCCTTGATCCAACCCTCGAAGGCACGGCTGAAATAGTTCACGTATTCTACCCAAGTTGTACCTGGGATCCGGGTGCAATCTCTGAACCTCTGGCGGTACATCTCGGGTGTGAGGCCGTAGCGGGTGAGGAGGGCAGCCTTCATGTGGTCGTAGGACGACATTTGGTGATCTGGGAGCTGCAGTAGGGCATCGCGACCCTCGTTGATAAACCTCCCCCAAAGTCCGGCTCCCCAATCACTCCGGTCGATCCGGTGGGAGGTCATGGCGATCTCATAGGCTTTAAACCATTGCTGTATGTCGTCTTCTCGGACATACTCGCGGACAACATCCTTGGGGATATGGACTTTTTTCTCAATTGGCCCCGGGGTGTGTGGTCGCTCAGGCACCCCCAGTTCCTTATTCTGTTTTCGCAGTTCTATCTCCGCTAGTCGGCGCTCGTGCTCGAGCGTTATTTTTTTCTCCTCCAGCTCTCTCTGTCTCTGCTTCTCTTCTCGTTCATCTCGGAGCCGCATGTGCTCGAGGTTGAGTTTCTGTTCAGCTAACTTGAGTTCCCCATCCATCTTGAGTCGTGCCATCTCCAACTCGTGTAATCTGATTCTGTCTCTTTCTCGGATCTCCTCTTGTGAGAGGCCCGTTCCCCGCTCCTCGGGAGCCGTGGTGTTCCCCTCTGGTGTGCTGCTGTTTTGGTCTGGTGTGACGCTGCTTTGGTCGGAGGGTCCTGCGACCCCAGTTTCTGTCCATGACTCAAGGGCGCGCTTTAGATCATCCTTGGTACTTAGGCCGGTGGTAGCAATGCCAAGTTCTATGCAAAATTGTCTCAGTTCGCGGTGGTTGTATTCTTCTAATTTCTCCATTTGGAATTTCTCGGTGGGGCTGCTATCTTTGGTCGACATCGTGTTTTTGTCGTGGGGTGAGCTACTCTCTGTACGATTACGCGTTGATTCGGATCGCGCCGCTGGCCACCAATGTTAGAAAAGGTAGACGGACCGGGAGGGTCGGCCGGGGTCAGGAGGAGAGGTCTCCGGGGAGAACCGTCTCCAGCGATCGTACAGACAAGTAACTTCCCCCCCACAGACAGATACCACACACGGATAAGGTTCAGTGTTCTTTATAAGCACTTCTTAAGGTACGGTTGAATGGTACAAGGAGGTCTGGACTCAGGGGTCCCCTCGATTCGAGTCTCGCAAGGTAGGAAAGGGGGTAGCGGGACAGTCTGTTTACCAGTCAGGTAGTTCGGATGAGATGATGAGCTCACAATCCTCGAGCTTGGTGGTTAGGTGGTACGGGCCGCGGCAGCGCCAGCAGGTCCCGGTGATGATGGTCGTTACAACGGGCCGCGGCAGCGCCAGCAGGTCCCAGGAAGACGGTCGATGTACGGTCCGCGGCAGCGCCAGCAGGTCCCGGTGAAGATGGTTGTTACAACGGGCCGCGGGAGCGCCAGCAGGTCCCAGGAAGATGGTCGATGTACGGTCCGCGGCAGCGCCAGCAGGTCCCGGTGAAGATGGTTGTTACAACGGGCCGCGGCAGCGCCAGCAGGTCCCAGGAAGATGGTCGATGTACGGTCCGCGGCAGCGCCAGCAGGTCCCGGTGAGGATGGAGATTGCAGAAGGCCGCGGCAGCGCCAGCAGGCAGAACGATGGGTCACAAGAGCGGGCTACGGCAGCGCCAGTAGACCGTCAAGGCTGAGTTCACTCGGTGTCTCTCGACTCCAGGATACAACTGCCTTCCTGCTCCGGAGCTGCCCCAGTTATAGGGCTGGTGCCCTTTGATGTCCGGACCCTCGCACTTGGAGGTCGGAGGGTCCGGGATGAAGGTGTCCAGACACCCAGCAGGGGGTGGAGCCAGTGCCTGGGGGAGCTGGGGGCGATCGGCACCTGGCGGGGGAGAGCCTTTGACACCTCGTTCTCCCATTGACCTGCCAAGTGGTCCGCTCACCTCCTGGGTGGATGGTGGTGCCGGGATGTCGGGGCCGGCCAGGCCCGGGGTTGGGGTCGGGGTGAGGCCACGCGGCCGCGTGGTGCAGGGCCCAAGATGGAGGCTTGACCCGGCCGGGGAAGCCGGTGGCGCTGGACCCCGTGATGAGTAGTGGTCCGAGGGCAGAAGATCCGTCGGGAGACGGGGTACAGGTGCTTGTCGCGGGGGTATGCCTGGTGGGCCGGAGCTCGGGCCCTGTCGTGCGGGGAGGGAGCAAGCCCTCTGTGTGGCCTGTCCAACATGGAGCAAATGTGTTTGGGTGTAAATAAAATCAATCTGGCTACTTTGCAACCACTCTGTTTTGCTTTATTTAGGTATGTATTTATTTTTCATATATTGATCCTTTTATTTATTTCTGTCACGAGGATGCACTTTGGACTAGAAAAATGTCAGAAAAAGATGACATTTCCAGCAAAAGTATTTTTCTTATTTGCATCCATTTCACAGGGAAGCAAATAAACGAAAGAAGGAGAGGGAGGGTGAGAATACTTTCTTGAAGTCACAGTTTTCAGTAAATGAGGAGGAGCGAGACAGAAAGAGAGGGAGTAAGAGGAAGAAAGAGAGAGGGGGCAGCTTCCAGCAGCAGAGCAGAAGTGGACACTGTCCTTGTCTTATCTGGGCAGGAAGGAAGAGACAAAGTCATTTTCTTCTCTGCCAACCCGCCCCTCGCCCAACGGCCTCGAACACCGAGCCTTAGCCTTGGCTATTTCTGCCGTCCTGGGACGCATGTTTAAAAGAAAACAGTAGCGGAACGGAATCTATTGATTGAAATAATTAGGGGCACACCGTGCCCTGCCTATCCCACCCACTTTGACAACTGGTCGTATTACATATGTGACAAAGGCATGCGTTGTAAAAGCATGCATTGGAACAACAGATATTTTTCCCAACCTAATCACCATCCATGTAGGAGAGGAGGAGCTCACATATTTGCTGCGTGCATGTGATGGCATGTATAACCCACCTGTGAGGACCGAATCTGCCCTTATAGCGTGGGTAAACCCTGACAGACCCAGGCAAACAATATCTTTGTGAGGATTGTTGCATTAGGAGGACAGTCCCAGTAGTGTGCTTAGGTACTGAAGGAAGTGAACCGCCTAGGGCCATATGGGTCACCTCGGACCACCTGTCAGCCTTCCATACCAAATGAGGAGTCGGAAAAACAGTGGAGAATATACACCAATAATTATTTATTATATTCGCTAAGAGCGGGGCTCCGTCTTCCCAGCCTCGAGAGAGTGCTACAGAGGGAACTGAGTAACTGTAAGTATAGAGATATATTGTACGCATTGCATGGTTAGCTAAGAAGACGCCCACAGTGGAATTTTCCAAACAGATGTGACTGGACAGCAAAAGACAAAAAAAGGCTTTTTATTCTCATATCTTACACAGTTCAGAATGCTCTCAAGGCAGTTCCAGCCTGTGCTACAATCTAACTGTCAGACAAGTGGGAGGGGTGCCATATCAAAGGAAAACTATGCGCTAGCACAAGCAGTTCTTCATTACAGAAACAAAACTCAGCAAGGGGGATTTCTCACAACAAAGAAGGATTAGTTTTGAACACCACACAAAATGGAGCCTGAAAAGCAAATGGCGTAGCGAATGCTAACTTATACATGGCATTATTAGAGCATCAATGAGCATATTCTTATAGTACTTTCGTGTGAGTGTATAAAAAACACTTATATTTGCTTGGATCCGCTTTATAACCTATCCTACTATCAAAGAACCTGTGGAGTTAGAATAGTAAATGCACACTTCATTATGGTCAATGGTCGGTCCTTACAATATTAGGTATGTTATGTTGTGTGTGTGAGGTATGGGTGAACATGGTGTGTCCGTTTGTGGGGAAGTGGTCAAAAAGCAGGAGGACCATCGGAGGCTCCTGGGCAAGAATGGTGATTTGAAAGGTGAATTAATTGAGCACCAGAAAGGAGGAATGGGTCCTAGACAAGTATGGAATATGCTGGTATTATCAAATAAAGTTTCTGTAAGGCCCCGTGGTGATGCAGAAGAACGTTATCAATCTTTGGAAGATTTTAGGCAAATGGTGAAGTACTCAAATGGGAGCTAGATGTGAGACAGCCAGATATGAGTGTCGTTTAGACTAATACAGCAAAGTTGCACACTCGAAGATTACTTTCTGTACACCATTGTATTAATGTGGGAAGAAGGGAAGTGATCCTGTTCCCAGGAAGAGTCCTGAAAGATGATTGGATGAGAGGAGGAGAAGATGCAACATATTTTATAGACTGTTTATAATAGCATGTGTTCCTAGAGAAGGTTATCATGACTCTCCGTCATTTACCACTGCCATGCCATATACTCATCCAAATTTTTCCTCAGACCCTTTTATTGATTGCGGTTGCTCCTGCTACTGCATATTTCTCCTGTTGTATCCCTTATTGCTTTGGGACTCTACTGAGTTTCATGGACCTGTCTTTATGAGAAGTTCTGCTTGGATTAATTCTTGACTTTTAGATATATTTTTAGCTTTATGCTTGATCTCACGCTCTTTCGAATTTGTACTATTTGTGGGCTCCTACTGACACCTTAGAGCCCCATTCTTGGAATAGGGATTACTTCCCTTATGGAACACACTTATTGCTTTTCATTTTAATTAATTAACCATTTTTCTTTTGTCAATTCTATATCAGATTGACTATTTGAAACTAATATGAATAAAACTTATGATTTTGAATAAAGTTGAATTGCTAAATCTGAATAAAACCCTTAAAATCTTAAATTACTTCTCATTTTTGTCAGAACTTAGAGTAGACATTGTGATTATAATGTATGGGATGTTTTGCTCCTGATCTTCTCAACTACAATGGCCAAGGTCCATTGATCAGTTGGGCTGTAATACAGCAGGGATCAGCCCTGTGTGTGATGGTAAACCGAATTTTATTTAAACTGATTGCCGCTCCATCAAATCTGGTAGCAGAGGAAAGGTTTACGTTCTGAGAAGCAGAACTATAAATCCCTGCCCAAGTTAAACTAATCCCTGAGTCTCAAAGCCCAATGCCCAGAACTTGAGGACTGACAAAGTGCAATTTTCCGAAAGCGGTTGCTGTATTGGAGGTGTGAGTATCAATAGGGTCCAGCGTCGTGAATTTTGATTAATGTTGTGTTTATTAATTACATCTGGAGTGTGTGTGTTGAAGGATTTGGTAATGCTATGTGTTTATTGTGAAGAAGTTGAAGAGTTTATCAGGTTCAGCATGGTCTAAGATCCTGGGATATTGAAATAAGTGTAGAAGACACTTATATGGTTTTCTTGTCTGCTAAGATTTGTGGTGTAGATCTTCAGTTATCATCGACTACACAATTGAGATAGGGATTATAGTGATCTATTGTGATTGTACTAGTATTGATTGATGATGGCAGAACCTAATTGCACAGATAGTGGAGCTGCATTAATTTGAGTGATTTCCCGCCAATCAAGATTTCATTTGTTTGTGTGAAATCTCTTTTTGTGTGAAGAGTTGAAAGGTGTAAAAATCTTAAACCTCTGATTGCTGAGTTACCTTTTTTATTTCATAGGGGAGCAAACAAATATTTGTTCATTTAAATTTGGTTAAAAGTTGTAGAAATGTGTGTGTAAGAAAAATTGTAAAAGAGGGTGAGCTGCTGCAAGGAGTGAGCTCAGTCGTCATGGTGTGCCGATCTGAGATTGGTTGGCTGATATATTGCTGTGCTGCAATTGATTGATGGCGACACAGTGTGCCGCACTGTGATAGGTGAATTATTGTGTGAGAAGCGCATTGCGATTGGTTAATGAGTCTTCAAGAATCAAAGCTGTCACATGATTGGAGAAGGAGATTTGACCTTTACGGAATAGAATCAAAACATTTTTAATCGCATTACTGAACCATTTGTTGATGAACTTTTCAAAAATCATTAAATGTCTTAAGGAATTTAAAACATTTGTGAGAGGTGGTGTTACAATTGCGATACGGATAGGTGAAGAGGCACCTCCCAAGGGTGCACCTGCACATTATATGATGATGAAATTGGGATTTCATACATTTGTGTGGCTTAGTCAATGGTGCAAGATTACTGAAAATGAGTGTCCTTTGAGTTACATATGGTACATTTGAGTTGAGAATTATAGATAAATTGAAGGAGAAGCTGTACAAAATGGGGCCACCACCTAGACCTGCACAGTACGAGGCATTGAATATGTGGTAAAAGACAGCATAAGACAGGGAAAGAGAGAAGTACCAGAATAAGACTAGAAGAGCAGTGTGGAATTATGCAGATGCTCTATGGAATGATTCACAACAGAGATGGAGGAAAGCCACAGTCGAGGGAACTAGATTATATGCATCTATTACTACCAAGACACATAATAAACCAAAAAAGAACAAAACACAGGGAAAGGAAGATGAAAAAGATGAGAGGAAGACGGATATCGATAGTGATTCAGGGGATATTGGATGCATCGTTAGCCGCGCGTCCACCATCTTATGTGGTCCCCACAGCTAGTGCTGATAAGAATGCAACCATAAGTACACAGTGGCTAGTCACCCTGTTGAACAGAGTGCACTGTATATTGAGAGACCATTTCAGACATTACAGATTGCTCCAGCACCTGTTGGTACAACACTAACACCAGGGTTTACTGCTTTGATTGTGACTGTTCAGGTACAATTACCACAAATTGCGACAGTACAGACAGTGCCAAGGCCAGTTGCAACTGTCCTAATAAGCATTACCCCGACTTCAGGAGCTCAAGGAGCAGTATGAGAAGTGACTATGACAGGGTATATCCTGACATCGTAAAATTCACAGATTGTTGCCTAGAAACAACCACAAATGATTCAATGATTGAGAGAGGGGGGGGGGGGGTTGTCTTTATGGCACCAATAGCCCAGGGAGAGACCATTTTATTTGCGGATAGGATTTTCCCAGTATGGTTTGAGGAAACTGCAGGACTTAGAAAGTCAGAAAGTTCAGAATGACAAGTTACTCCAGAACCTGAAAAGGAGGGACCACTTAATGTTTCCAAACTAAAAGTGGGATTAGAGAAGAATATTAGGGTATGTTTAGAACTTGAGCATTTGAATCAGTATCCGGAACAAGCGTTGATTTACCTGAGAAAAGAAATTACAAGACCTGCAGCAGTTCAAACATATGATGTAGATCTTTCAAAAAGTTTTCCCTTACAGAGAAGTTACAGAGTTCAATGGGATGATGGAGCTATTGAGACTTATGCGTTCTTCAGGAATACAATTACACATAACTGAATTAGTAAAATGCATCCGTAAATGGAGTGACTTAGAAAAATTCAAAAAGTAAATGGACAAAGGAGCATGACATGAAAAAGAAGCAACCAAAGGTAGATGGGGAAAATAAAAAGTCATCAACAGGTTCTCAGGATAAGGAGGAAGCTTTGGCTTACCCATTAAGAGAAATAGCAGGAGGAGCGCATATCCATGTACCATGGAGCAGAGGTGATCTTGCAGCATTTACAATTTTCCAAAGTTGAGAGACAAGCCCACACAGTGGTACAAACAGGTTGACACATTTATCAAAATTTCAAAATCCTGCGGATTGATTTAAATACACTTTTTGACATTGCAGTGCAAAATGATTTGTGGGCTGAATGCAAAGTTGTTGTACAATGGCCACATGAAGAGCCAACAAGAGATGCCCGCACGAATGCACCATCTCCTGTAATCATGGAAAAATATGAAGCAGTGATTATTTTCCAGGAAGGCAAGGTGCCTTTGAAAGATATTGATAGGTTAAAGATGAAAGGAACTTCACAAGAACCAAAAGAATCAGTGCATGATTACTATGAGTGATTGCTACAAGTGCTTCAACAACAAAAAAAGGGTTCAAGAGAAGATCCGGCTTGCTACCGGCCCATTTCTCTCCTGGACTCCGCCGTGAAAGTTATGGGTAAAGTCGTTCTTGCCCGTTTAACATCGTGGTTGGAGGAGCACTCTATAATTTCTGACCTACAATATGGGTTCAGACAAGGGAGGGGAACAGTTGGCCAATGCCTTAACTTGCATTTGATCATAGGAAAGTACACGGTCGCTAAGCAGGGGGACCTCCATCTAGCCTTTATGGATTTGTCCACCGCTTTCGACCTTGTTAATCGACAAAAACTATGGGCCTTACTAGCCACCCTGGGGCTTGACACAGTTCTGATTTCTTTCCTGGCTGTTATCCATGAGGACACCACTGCAGTTGTTCGTTACAGTGAAGACGGAAGTCAGACTGATGCCTGGCAGGTAAAGCGTGGTGTAAGACAGGGGTGTATTCTTGCACCCCTACTCTTCTCGCTTTACATCAACAATTTGGGCCCGGTTTTGATTGCAACTAGTAAAGACATTCCGAAAGCCGGCTCCAAAATGATTCCCGCATTGCTATACGCGGATGACACAGTTTTATTGGCCAGAACCGCGAGAGGACTTCAAGCGCTTTTAAATGGTTTTTATGATTTTATGGTCTCTTTTTTAGATTTATTAATCAATTTTAAAAAATCCCACTCTATGTCGATTGGCTCGGGGAGAGCAAAAAGGGTAAAATTCTTCTGCAATGGGCAGGAATTAACCAAAGTTCAGTCCTTCCCCTATTTGGGAATTGCATTCGACGACAGATCATCTTGGGTTATACAACGCGCTCAGAAAAAGAATAATTTAGCCAGAGCCACTGGCGCATTGCTGGGCTTTGCAAAACGCATAGGGTGCAAACCGCTTCCTGCTCTATTAAAAATTTATACCGCAAAGTGTTTGCCCATGGCACTTTATGGAAGCGAGGTCTGGGGTTACAAGGCTGCTCCTAGCATTCAAGTAGTCGAAAATAATTTCTTTCGGAAATTGTTGTCTCTCCCTCCGTCTGCTCCTATTTTTAACATTCATGAGGATTTGGGGATGGGATATGTTGCCGACCAAATAGCTGTTGCACCGCTATTAGGTTGGTTGAGGGTTTGGGCTCAACAGCCACCAAACCTAAACCAACAAATTATCGAAGACTGTCTGTCCTTGGAAAAAGCCCTGTCTATCCCATGGCTACTTTATATCAAAAACAATTTGAAATCACTCGGCTGGCTGGATTTGTTCACCAGCCCTTGTGTTTTAAGTAAAGAACAAATTAAGGCCATTAAGCATCAATTTTTGACCAGAGCAATGTTGTCAAGGGAAGGTGAGGAACTGGGGAAACCGTTAGTTAGGAGGTTTGTTATGTTAAGTTTGGGGAGTGGGATTCAGCCCTATTTAACTTTCATTAACAAACCTTTCCACATGTTTTTGCTGATAAGGTTTAAGCATGGTTTGCTCCCTTGGCTCTTGGCTTACCCAAAAGGATTTTTTAAGGAGGGAACTTTGGGGCCCTGTCCTTGTGACAACATTTCTGAACAAAACTTGTTGCACATGTTATTTTTTTGTAAATTTTACTCTTCTCAGCGCAAAAAATTCATTTTGCCGATCTTGAAGAATTGTCAATTTAAGCAAGCGAGGCCTGCATTGATCTATTTACAAATGTTGGACTCTCCTTTGACTTGTTTTGGGGTTGCTTGTTTCATTGTGGGTGCTTTAAGAGCTAGAAACAGGGCCCTGCTTATATAGTTATCCTTTAACGAACATTGCTCCTAAATATGTTGTCATGGACAGAGCCTTTCAGAAGACATGATTTTTTAGAATGTATATTATCGAATGAATGAATTAATTGTATAACATACTTTTATTGTATAATGCGCCAAACAGTATTGTATTTAATTTTTGTGTTAAATTATTTTCTGTAATTGCATTTGTCTGTATCATGAATTTCTGTTCTGTGCTTTGATGGTTTTAATATTTTAACCGAATAAAGCAAATTTTGACTTTGACTTTGGTTTCAACAACACAGTGGGAGAGAGTATCTAGGACCTAATGATATGGGATTTTGTGTATCACTATTTGTTATTGGGTTACAACCATAAATTAGTACCCATATATAGTAGAGTGTGATTTGTTGGCAAACAGAATCTTTGGCTGACATCCTGAGATATGCAAAATACTGTAGTGATGAACAGGAAATGAAGCAGAGAAAGGTTATGGAGCAATTCATGTTAGTCCAGAAAAAGTTTGCTCAGAACGGTTTTCAGAATATGAGTTCACAGAGTTTTGCCCAATCTGCCCTCTGCTTGGAGCACAGGGTTCCAGAAAAGCTCTGCCAACCACAGCATGGCAGAGTGTTTTCTCGTGCATGGCTTGCCAACATTAAGTTGGCGAGTGTGAGTGAGAAAATCAAGCGCTTGACTATCTCCCGGTGAGATTTGTAAATGCGGGCGGCACTACAAATCGACACGAGCAGAATTATACCTGAGTTATAAGGTAACTCCACGGAATGCTGTATCCACGAGTTCCGTCCACCCCTATATTCAAGGGGTTGGTTCACAAGCTGGAGTACAAGGTGCTCAAGGAGGATTTGGCAGAGGCAGTGGTGTTCCAGTTGATCTGAATTCTGGTATGGATCTTGGGACTCTGAAGATAATAACTCCTTGTCACTATAGTATCAAGATTGTGCATTGGAAAAGGGAGTATAGACTTAATCCAGATAGAGCAAAAGGAAATGTCCTAATGCAGAGAGGAAATCAAATGCAGATGCAAAATGTGTCAGTTCAGCAAATACAAGTGCCAATGCAGAAACTGGTCCCGATGATGCAAGTTCCACAAACTTGATGATCCCACAGAATGTGGGGAGCCTCAGATTTAACTTGAACCAGTTGCCCAAAGCAAACTTAAACCCATTCCAGAACCAGAATCAGAACCCATTTCAACAGTTTCCTATGTTTCATAATGATGGTTTCAGCTCTGACAATTCCCAATGATGGTGCCTGAGGGTAGAGAAAGATTGCATGCTTGGCGCAGTCATGGAGGTAGACCAAAGTGGACAATTTGTATACGGAGAAGTAAATGGTCACCCAGTGTCATTTCTGATTGACACATGTGCTACCCACTCCACTGTGAGAACAGTGAAAGTCCCAGACTTACTCCTCTAAGGAAAGAAGATCCAATTTGTAGGCGTTTCAAATAAACAGATCACAAACCCAGTTTCAGAGAAAGTTCCTGTAAAAATAGGGTTGTTTGAGTAAAAACATCAATTTGTTATTTATGATTCAAGTCCCATAAACTTGTTAGGAAGAGATTTGTTGTGCAAGTTAAATTGCTAAATTTAGTGTACTCCAGATGGTGTAAAATGTAAAACACATGATGAAGACGTCAAGCTTTATATGGCTCTACATGACACAACTGTAGGGTTGTTCCCATTGAGAACAATGGAAGACTTACCTCCTGGTTTGAAACAGACAGTGAACCCAGAAGTATGGGATTTCACAGGGAAGGATATTAGACTAATTAAAGGTGTAGAACCTGTCCGAGTCACGCTGAAGCAAAATGCAGTGCATCCAAGAATACCACCATACAATTTGACCCCAGCAACAATTGCAGCAATAATACCCGTAAGAGGGGGAAATTGATATTAAAAGAACTTGTTGTGAGTCCGTGCAGCTCCCTGATAATGGGTTTGCAGAAGCCCAATGGTAAATATCATATTGTGCAAGATCTCTGAGAGATTAACAGCATTGCTGTTCCATACGTTTTCAAATCCCGTACACTGCGGAATGGTACACAGCTGTGGACCTTTGTCAAGCTTCTTCTCAGTATCATTTCATGAAGATTCATGGTTTTTATTTCCCTTCATGTTTAAACAGAGTGTTTTGGCTGGTGCCGAGTCTCACAGGGGTGTACAGAGAGCCCTTCTGTGTTCAACCAGATCCTGAAAAAGAATCTGGAGTCACTACAGATGCCCTGTAATTCAGTTCTCGTGCAATAACTTGATGACCTACTTGTGGCATTAGAGACACAAAAAGTTTGTAAACAGGATATGATTGCCTTATTAAATCACCTGGCCAAGATAGGACACAAAGTGTCTTGAGGTAAACTGCAGTACTGTCATAAAGAAGTCCAGTACTTGGGACATACCATTGAGAAAGGAGCAGGAAAAGTGTCACCAGAATGGGTGGAGGCAATTGTACAAATGAATCCACCTCGAACCCAGAGAGAAGTCATGATGTTCTGGGGATTGGTTGGCTACTAAAGGCAGTGGATACCTAACTTTTACCTAGTGGCTAAGCCTTTACTGAGGATGACACACAAAGATGTGCCTGAACCGCTTCCATGGGACAGAGAGTGATTGAAAGCTTTCCTAGAGCTGATACAAAGTCTCTGTCGTGCCCCGGCACTAGGAAAGCCTGATTACAATAAGATATTTACATTGTTTTGTAGTGAGAAGCAGCGATGCGCACTCTCAGTGCTTACTAGATGCTTGAAGAAATGTGGCTTATTTTTCAACTACCCTATTTCTAGTCTTAGTGGCCTGACCACTGTGCACTTTAACTCAATGCAACTGCACTGTAAATGTCCACATAGTAATCATTCATTAATCCTAATTATTTACAACAAAGTATACATCGTCTTTTCATAGGTTACATGAATCAAGAAATGAAATATTCCTTAGTAACTCATATTCACTTTATTGATAACCATTCATGTTTAGTAATCACAGAAACATAATTTCTCCAAAGAGTTCCAGAATGTCTTTCTTGCCCAATGCATTTCGGGCCAAGGGCCCTTCTTCGGGGGCTTCAATCTTTTGAGTACAAAAACAAATCATGTTTTGTCACAACATTCTCAATTAGCAAGGGAGCACATAGTCACAACAACTCTTAGCTGTGCCAACAAGCCTGCTTTTGTGCACAATGAAATGATCCCACAGTGGAAGGCCACCTAACAAAGACACGAAATGATAGAAAGTGTGAGTGAAAAATAGGTCCCAATGGAAACTCAAAGGTACTGTGTGAGAAATAAAGCCATAACTCTACACCGATATGGCGACAACTAATTACGTGCAGTCCCCTAATCAAAAGAACCTGATACTCACTGCGGTGACTTCTATAAGAACACACTGTAGGCAGAAGATCACAACATGCCATTACATATCGTATGCTATAAATCCACCATCAACATACATGGCCAAAGGTATTCACTACATTAACACACCTTCGCAACTCCTCGGAGTCTTCTCAAACAAATGTCAAGGCTCTATAGAGGTGGCGTTCCAATGTGCTTGATATGCTGTGGAGACACGCATAAAGTTACATGAGCCTTCCATACTAGACTCTGCTGTTACTCCCATCATTCCACCGGAGGACCTTTTCTCACCTTGATGCCTTTATCAAAATCGTGCAGGAAATAAGCAACACAAACCGGACGCTCCCGCGAAGCGTTCAAAGACCCGAGGCTCTCCTGCGTTAAACTCCAGACGCTTATGCCGGAAATTAAATACTACTGCTGGTAACAACTGTAATACACAACGGACTGCTCGCTCTCATGAGCGTCATCTTAGAGTGGTCTTGCTCACGTCAGCTCATTATTACCATGACAACACGAATGCAACGTAAACTACTAGGATCCTTAACCCCAAACTCAAAAGTGAAAGGAAAAGCTGAAAATAAGTGCAAAAATACCTCAGAAGATAAACAATAACCAACAGACACATTCATAAATAAATTAAATCAGATCACAGAACTGAATATCATAGGGGATATGAAGAGAGGTACCATACAAGAACATGTTTCAGAAGCATGTAATACACGTATCACAATATCAACAATAATACAATATTGCATCATATACACTGTCATAGAAAACATCCATAATCAATTTTCTCATTTAGACCCCTGGGGTCTTGTGTATCAAGTTGCCTAATCCAATACACTTCTCTTTGAAGCAAGGATCTGGTAAGATCCTTCCCTGGAAATTGTTCAACTTTCTCAATTACTTGGAACTTAAACTGTGCTATAATGTGACAGGCCTCTGCCCAATGTAGTGCCAGACTGCTAGTTTTATTCTGGGTTCAAATTGTACTCTTATGTTCTGACATGCATGTTTTCACTTTTCTTTCGGTGTTCCCAACATAGAGTAATCCACATGGGCATTTAATGCAGTAAATAATGTTGTATGAATTGCAGTCTGAGTTGTGATACAGCTTGATTAACTCGCCTTTGTGCGGATGCTGTAACTTATTCCCCACAATTACATTGTTGCAATGCACGCAATTTGAACATTTCCTGGTGCCTTTAAATTCTTGGGTATCTTTAATCCTAGGACTGGCCATCAATAACTCGTTCAGATGGGAGTGTTACGCCTGAGGCATTTCTTTACCAATGTCCTTCCACCGGGACCTGACAAACCAGAAGCAGAGTTTCTGAAATTCAGACCCAAATCTAAATTTCAAGCCCCAGTCTCGCATAAGGTCTTTTGAAAATTTGGTGAGGAAAGATCTTCCGAAATTGATCATGAAAAAATCTAAAAGAAGTAATTTCTCATTGAATGACAAATCAGTTTTGAGATCTATTCAGAGCAACCCTGAAATCGTCATCCAAAAAGCAGACAAAGGAGGTGCTATTGTGATCATGGACAAATAATTTTACATTGAGAGCGTAAACCAACATGTCTCAGATTCTATGACATATCTCCTTCTTAGGAAGGACCCCACATTGGAATTGATGAAGACTTTAGAAATTATTCTTTACTAACGCTTTAGAAACGGGATGGATCTCACCCTCAACTAAATCATACCTGACTCTAATCCTAGAAGACCCCGGCTGTATATGCTCCCAAAGATTCACAAGGGTCTCTACAATCCACCTCTAAGACCAATAGTGACAGGATGTGGTACGATTTTTTGAGCCTTTGGGTCAGTATCTTGACTATTTTCTTCAACCATTATGTCCAGAATTGGACATTATACGAGAAGGATACCACTGACTTTTCGTTGAAACTCGAGTCAGTTAAGTTGGATCGAAAGACTCTATTATGTACAATAGATGTGAAATCGCTGTATACCTCGGTTCCTTGTGTAGGAGGCATGGAAGCTGTGGAGTGGGCACTCTTGAGTCAACCTGTAATAAGGGCAGATAAAGTGTTTTTGTTAGAACTATTACATTTTTGTTTACACCATAGTTACTTCCAATGGGAACAACAGTTTTATCTCAAACAGATGGGAACATCTATGGGTTTTGCGGGAGCCCCCACGTATGCGAATACTTTTATGGCAAAATTTGAGGCAGACTTCATATACAATGACCAATAATGTAAAGAACATCTTCTCTTATATTGTAGATATATAGATGACATTTTTCTGATGTGGACCAGCAATCAAGAAGCACTTGAGAAAAAGAATGATCAACTCAACACATATGAGGAACATATTCAGTTCACACAATATAAGTGAAACATCTATTGAGTATCTAGATGTACAGATATCTCTTAAAGATTTGGATATACAGACAGAGGGCTTTAAGAAAGAAACAGACAAAAATAATGCACTATTGTTTCAGAGTTTTCATCCTCAAAATCTCATTCAGAATCTACCTTATTCACAGTTCTTACGTATCAAACGGATTAGGGGACTGCACGTGATTAGTTGTCACCGTATCGGTGTAGAGTTATGGCTTTATTTCGCACACGGTACCTGTGAGTTTCTGTTAGGACCTATTTTTCACTCACACTTTCTATTATTTCATGTCTTTGTGTGGTGGACTTCCACTGTGGGATCATTTCATTGTGCACAAAAGCAGGCTTGTTGGTACAGCTAAGAGTTGTGACTATGTACTTCCTTGCTAATTGAGAATGTTGTGACAAAACATTATTTGTTTTTGTACTCTATAGATTGAAGCCCCCGAAGAAGGGCCCTTGGCCCGAAATGCATTGGGCAAGAAAGACATTCTGGAACTCTTTGGAGAAATTATATTTCTGTGATTACTAAACATGAATGGTTATCATTAAAGTGAATATGAGTCACTAAGGAATATTTCGTTTCTTGATTCATGTGACCTATAAAAAACGATATATATATTGTTGTAAATAATTAGGATTAATGAATGATTATTATGCAGACATTTACAGTGCAGTTGCATTGAGTTAAAGTGCACAGTGGTCAGGTCACTAAGACTTGAAATACGGTGTTCAGATAAGGCGTGTTCAGACAGCACGCACTCCATTGTAGCACTCTCAGACAAGCAAGATAATTTGGTTGAAAATACAGTGAAAGTAAAAGGTGTGCTTCACTCATTTACTACAGTTTATTTTTCAACTACCCATGACCCTGTAGCCGCAGGTCTGCCATGCTGCCTTAAAGAAGTCGTGGCCATCGATGTAAGAATTGAAAGGAGTGAGAGCATAGTAATGGGGCATCCTTTAACTGCTATGGTCAGGGCCGGATTAGCAGTAGTGTGCACAGGGTGTTTCCCCAGTGGGCTGGACGGGTTGGGCCGATTTTGGACTGGTGGGGGCTGTTTTTGGTACAGGGGTCTGATTTTGCAATATCTGCCCTGTGTACCAAAAGCAGCAGTGCTTCCCACTGGCAACACTCCCCCACCGCGGCCAGTCCGACTTAGTGGCCAGGGCTGGTTTGCGTTCCCAGTCCAGCCCTGGTTATGGTCCTTCACTCTGCTGTGATTCTGCTTACCAGAAAAAAAACAGTACATGACCCACAATAGACTCACAAAATATGAGCAACAGATCTTGGCTTCTGGAAATGTGGCTTTGAGAAGGTGTAAAATTTTGAAACCCTAAACACTGTTACCTATAAATAAAGATATTTGTGATGAAGTTGAGCATGATTGTCTAGATGTCACGGATTTAATCACCAAGCCAAGGCCAGACATTTAAGATGAACTCCTGAAGGAGCCTGATTATATAATCTTTGTTGATGGCTAATATCTGAGATGCATTGAAGGCACGCTGAAAGCAACTTACGGTGTTTGCACCATTAATGGCATTGTGGAAGCTTCATGGCTTCGAGATGTTCCCTCAGCACAGGTTGCAGAATTAATTGCCCTTGAAAGATATTGCAGATTAACAGTCCAATTGAAAGTGATTGCATTTAGAGATGGACAGTATGGTGTGGTCCATGATTTTGGACAGTTATGCTTGCAAAGAAATTTCATGACATCCTCTGGAACACAATAAGGAATGGCAAGCATGTGAGGAATTTGCTGGATGCGCCCCAGTTGCTTACAGACATTGCAGTGGTTAAATGTGCAGCTCACTGAAGTAGAAAGGGTTACATTGCCATTGAAAACAGGTATGCTGATGAAGTTGCACTGTACATTGTGCATTAGTGGCCTCCACATTTAATGAGGTTTTTGAATCTGAAGAGGGCATTGTCTTTTTAATGTTGATGTCAGTAGCTGATACATGAGAAAAACTCAAATGAGTACAGGAATATGTTTCATAAGCAGAGCAGCAGGGCTGCTTCCTATGACACAAAATTTCCTTGGAGACACACATCTAGGGAGAGATGCAATGGTAAAGCTATTCAGACAAAATGGGTTTAATCTCAGATTCAGGATGCTTGCAAAAGACTGGTGCCATCACTGTGTAACATTTTAACAAATCAACAAATGAATGTAAGGAAAAAAACACTCGTCACACTGAGTCACATGGGGAGATCGGGTGGTCCCTTCAACAGAATGCAAATGGACTTTATCAAGATGCCTGTTTGTAATGGGTTGAGATATGTCCTGGTAACAGTGTGCATTTTCTCTAGATGGGTGGAAGCTTGCCGAACAAAGAGGAATAACAGTCTCATTATTGCAAAACTACTATTGAGAGAGTTAATACCCAGGTACAGAATGACCGTTTCTCTGGAGTCAGATCGTGTGATTCATTTCAATACTGTGGTCCCAAAGATGCTTCCACAAGCATTACAGATTGAGCAGAAATTGCACTGTAGATATCAACCTGAAGCTTCTGGTGTCGTTGGACAGCTTAATGGCACCATAAAGTCTGGATTGGCAAAAGTTTGAGCTTTTACATCACTGAAATGGCCTGATGCTTTACTTCTGGTGTGACTGAGTATCCGTAGTATCCCAGAAAGAAAGACCGTGTTATCACCTCATGAGATCTTGATGGGGCATGCAATGAGACTGCCTGCTGTACCTGCAAATGCACTTGTGAGCATCGCAGACAATATGATAAGCGATTACAGCAAAGGATTGGCTGATGTGGTGCATTCTGTTTCTCACCAGGTTGAAGCTGCAACCCTAGACTGCATCAAAAATAGTCCCACAACCTCAATCCTGGAGATTGGGTAGTGATCAATATGCACGTTTGGAAGACTTTTCTGGAACTGAGATTGGAAGGCCCCTTCCAGGTTATTTTTATAATGAACACTGAAGTTGCTGCTGGAGTACCAAACTTGGTGCATGCCTCACACATTTGAATTGTCAGAGACCCATAAGAAGAATGAATATTCTTTTCGCCTGAACAAAGAGCACTGGTGACTGAATCACCGCATGCAGAATGATTGCAAGGAGCAGCATCTCAAGAATCACCACAACAAGGAGAAGCAAGGGGTGAAGAGATACAGGCAGTTGCACCAACACAAGTTCCTGTGATCTAACGAAGTGGCATTGAAGTCTCAGACAAAGAAGAAACGACCGAAACTGAACTTGAGAAGTCAGAAAAAACAAAACTCAACTTTAGAAAGCGGTTGAGACAGCATCAGCACGAACAGAGTATCTGAGTGAAGGAACAAACACTTAAACAAGAAGAGTCATCCGCAATGTTAATTGGCCACAAAACCATGGTCAAAGGAGACTAAGAACAAGTGTGTCCGTTGATTGAATTCCACCAACCATCACTGAAGAGACAGAGCCAAGTGGTGCAATTGACACAGAGGAAGATCAACAAAGACTGAGGAGATCCAAAAGAGCGAGAGCGCCTTGTTGAAGGTATTCTGCAACTGAATGGACTTACTACTTAAACAAAGTACTGAATGTATCAGTGAGTGACCTGTGTGATGTGAAATCTAAAATGTTCGAACACAAATGATGTCAATCTAAAACAAACATTTTCAATAAAACTGTTTGAAAAGATTTCTGAAAACAAAACAAAAGTTTGAAAGACATTTGAGACAACATTAAGAAAGTGCAAAAGACTGTAAAAAAATATTATTTTGTTCTATGAAGTTTTATCTAGGCTCAAGGTTGCAATAGAAGAGTAGTGATAACATTTTAGAAGAACACGGAGTAGGGGTGAGATTGTCTATACGAAGATTTCTGAAAATAAACTGACTGTGTAAAAAAGAATGCCTAAAGAAAAGAAATTACTCAAGAAAATTGTTTGAGAAAGTGTGAACTGAACTGCTGACTTATTGTTGTGCATTTTTGCTTAAATGATCAGACTACAGACCAACGTTTTGCCATCGAAATAGAGGCAAGATTATTATGGGTATTGCTTTTTTAGTAGCAGTATTAGTGATTAAAATATTACTAGTAGGGTTTATTTCACACCTGATAAAGAGATTAGGTCTCCAAATGTATCTATGACACTTAAACACACAACATATGAGGAGCAATTGAAAGCATCATGTGCAAACTACAAGAGAGATGACTACTCAAATAATGTTTATTCTAGATTAGTTAAAGAATACACAGAGGCTATGGAGACAAAAGACTGTTATGTCTGTGCCCACTTACCATCATCAGCTGCAGAAGTTACTTATCACCATATACCATTGTCATAGGCAATCACATGTAGTATTTTGCTTATATTAGTGCATAGGCAAGAACACTTTGAATATTTTTATTCAAATTATGATGTAGTGCCTTTTTGAGTGCAATTGTTACAGATTATGAATTTACGCCCACAAGCAAAAGAAATGGACCCAGCTTGGCATTTTCAAAATTAACCTGCATAATGAGGCCGTTAGAGAAAGTATTCATTATGACATTAGAAGGGAGAAACACTAACATTCCACGTAGGAAGAATAGTAGGAGGATGTTTTGAAAAACATTTGGAAGAAAGAAGAAGATGAGTTTGAAAATGATATAACCAAATCTAAAATTAGATAGCATACAAAAAACGGAAAATCTGTGTTTACAAAAGAAGAACACAAAGTAGAACCAGACATGTGGGAATTAGTAGTTGTGAATGCACATTTGAAATTATGGGCGGTACATGGCAAATTTTAGATGGAGAAGGAACAGCCATTCCAGGAGTTTATTTTGTTTGTGGACAGGATACTTTTTTCAGTTAAATGCTGATTGGGAGGGCATTTGCTATTTAGTTATATTGCTTCCTAAGATGTATCATGTATATAGTACAGATGCTTTAACAATGAAACTATCACACAGACATACACATAGTACACAACTTGGAAATCAATTAGTGGGAAACATTTTTGGTGCAATTATACCACCGGTAGGAGTCATAATAAATGATGAGAAGATTAGAAAGCTTTCAACAGTTGTCAACATGCTGACAACTAGCACGTCTGGGGCTTTATTAGTTGTGAACAGAGAATTAGTAGCTATTAAATCCATGGTTTTGCAAAAACACTTAGCATTAGACTTTTTGCTAGCATCTACAAGATGTTGAAAGTTCAGCATTGCTGCTCATACATAGCCGACGAAAGTAAGAAAAGACAAGAATTTGCAAATAACATTTCTAATTTCAAATTTGAATTAGAGCCATTAGAAACACATAGGCCCTCATTACGATGTCAGTCGGAGTTGCCTCCGACCGACACCATTTCAGTGAGTGAACCGACCTAATTATGGTGCGACCACGCATTGTGAGGTTGGAAACTTCCATTTCTCTATGGAAGCTTTTGCTGCAGGCGGAAACCGCATGCATCACAAGCTCCCATTGAGAAATGGAGGTTTGTGAACATCCCTGCACCCACATGGTGCAGGGCTGTTTAGGGGGACACCATAGGTGCCTCCCAGGCCCAAATGAGGAAGCTGCGGAGGGAAGATGGCCATGCTAGGGGCCCCCAATGTCGCTTTCTAACAGCCTTTCCATGTCGGAAAGGCTGACATGGAGAGGCTGACGGAAACTTACATTATTGTCCCGACGGTAGAAACGCCATCCTTAAGAGATTATGGTGAGTTTAAGAACGACCGACAGACTCCATGAGCCTGTCAGAAAGCATTGGTTGGTCCCTCCGACTGCTGTCTCTGACCGTACGCATCGTAATGCGTTGGAAAAGGAATTAAAACAATTGGAAATTGGTTTGCCGCTGCAGGAGGAAGAATTCTGAGAGCTATTTTCATGCCAATAATAGGGCTTTGCTTATTTTCTTTGTTTGCCTTATTCAATGGTTGTAGATATAGCATTAACAAAAGAAAGAGCAAGGAAATGGTCGAAAGAATAGAGACAAAAATCTCATTAAATGATCGCATTAATGTAGAATACACAAAATCAAAACAATTTAAAAGCCAAAAGAGAAAAAAACACAATTGAAGATGAAAGTTAGCTTTGATGGATTCACATGTGTAAATGTGATGCTAAAGATAACCATCAGAGGGGGGAATTTATAGGGGAGTTTTAGGAAATACTCAGAATAATAAAGTTGAAATATAAGTGCCATATTAATGTAAAACTTAAATAAGCAAAACGTGCTGTAAAATATGCAAAATGTTAGTACATAGCTATACTTGCTCGTACAAGGTCTCAAAATTGTTTAAAGCAGCATTGCTTAGCAAGTAGTTTGACAAAATGCGCTGAAACACGCTTAAAATGTTTAATTCTTTACCTTTCAATGATCATGTTTCTTAAAAAAATATTTCACATAGCTATTCAAAATGTTTCCACTTATAAAATGAAGTTTGAAATGTCTGTTGAAAACTTATCGTTTAGTACAATTATGAAGAATATTTATACATAAAATGCATCAAATAAACTGAACTTGAGCTCTTTTAACAAACCTGTTTCATCCCAAAATGTTCTCTCATTACTACAGATGTTTTAATTTCTATTTAGCCCACAGTTAGCTAACATACAATCTGCTTTATTAGAAGGTTAGAAATGTTGTCTCATTCATGGGAAAAGATGTTCAGAATGTAAAAAAACCTCATGTGTAGTATAGACTAATACAGCAAAGTTGCACACTCGAAGATTACAAGCTGTACACCATTGTATTCGTGTGTGAAGAAGCAAAGTAATCCTGTTCTCAGGAAGAATCCTGAAAGATGATTGCACAAGAGGAGGAGAAGATGCAACATTAATTGCAACATATTTGTCCTACTGTTTATGATAGTACGTATTCCTAGAGTACGTTATCACCGACTCACCACCATTTACCTCTGCCAAACCATATGCTCATCCAATTCTTTTCCCAGACCCTTTTATTGAATGTGGTTCCTACTGCTACTGCACATTTCACCTGCCTTATCCCTTATTGTTTTGATACTCTACTGAGTTTCATGAATCTCTCTTTATGAGAATTTCTGCTTTGATCAATTCTTGACTTCTGAATTTATTTTGAGATTGATGCTTGATCTCACTCCCTTGTGAATTTGTACTCTTCATGGGTTCCTATTGACACATTTTCAGCCCATTCTTAGAATAGGGATTTCTTCCTTCATGGAACATGCTTAACGCCTTTCATTTTAATTGATTAACCATTTTGCTTTTAACAATTCTGTATAAGATTAATTATTTGAAACTAATACAAATATAAAACCTATGATTTTGAATATAGTAGATTTACTAAATCAAAATAATAAAGCCCCAAAAATCTTAAATTAACTGTCATTATTGTCTGAACGTAGAGTAGAAATTGTGATCATAATTTATGTGATGTTTTGCTCCTGATCTTCTCAACTACAACGTTCAAGGTCTGTTGACCTGGTGGGCTGTAGTACAGCGGAGATCAGCCCTGTGTGTGATGGTAAACCAAGTTTTTTAAAACTGATTCCTGCTCCAGCAGTAATGTAGGATACTTTGTTGCAGATAAATATGGCAGAAGGAGATTATTTAAGGAAGGTGAATGTGTTTGTCAAAATATAGTTTCTGAGCTGAAGAGCCATAGAGGAATGATGAACCTGAAAGTTTCTTCTTGATGGGGTAAGGGAAAAGGAGATGGTTTGTTGGAAATATAGGTAGGACAGAGGAATACATTGTGAGGGGAAAAGAATGAAGAGTTTCCTTCGAGTCCAATGAAAACACAAAATCAGTGGCAAGGAGGGAAAAGGAAAGGGAAGGTTGATAGAATAAGGCAAATACACAAATCCTCTTTGGCCAATGATGAAGATAATGAACTGTCAAGCGGCAAGCTGGAGAAGTAGTCAGGCAGCATGCTGGTCTCCGTGAGTGAAAGTAGGAATTCCTATTGCCCTTATGCTTGCAGTCCAAATTGAGAGGGTACTGAGAGAAAATTGGTGAAAGCTAAATGCTCAATACCCACATCCACCAGAAGTGTGGAGTCATTTGCTCATTCCATGCAACTACCTAAAGCTGGTAGAACTTCTCTTGTGTTTCACCTTTATCAGGCCTCTATAGTACTGTAAGACTTCATGGGAAATGCTAGACTTTCCCTGCCCATACTTTCACATGCCAGCTGCAAATGGAGGCTTGTAAGCGGAATATATATATATATTTTTTTACTATTAGGAGAGATACTTTACTGGGTAAAGTAATTTTCTTCCAATTTTTTTATTGGTAGTATGCATGGGATGATCAATATACAGGCATCACGTTACAAGCATCAATGCGGTATGTTGTTGCCCATCTGTAAACAGTAGCTTGGCGCCGTTCCAAACTCACAGAGTGCAAGCTTTAGGAGGCGCCACCAAGGAATTAAATTTACAAGGTAACCTTGGCCATATCGCTGATACAGTTTTTGGGGGACCCTTAATATCCCACAATCTCGATAGTCTATTTGCAATTGTGCCCTGTAATCACATTACTACTTTTGTGAGTCACATTTTCTGATACAGAAACAAAATAGAACAAACCTCCCCCCAACAACTTCTATTGCTATTTGACAGCTCCTCGCGGAATGGGTGACCCTCCCCGTGTTGCAGTAGTGTGTCTTTCTTCAGTGTGCAGGCAAGGCTTTATTGTGGTGCAGCATCTCGTGTCTCTGACCCCTATGCCCAATAGGGGGTACATCTGTGTGGGGGGAGTCAGGGGTTCATGTGGGGGGTCACGCTTCCAAGGTGGACTGGCAATGAGGGCCCAGCTTATCTGTGGGGGCATCCAGGCAGGAGCCTGAGGGCTTATTGGACAGTGGCATGGGCGTATGTGTGTCGCTAGGGTACCATCCCTACACGGGTGAAGTCCTAGCGTTGTTACCACTATAGGCTTACAGGGAGAGGCGGGGGAGCAGGCGAGGAGGGGGGTCTCTAGTAGCGAACTGTGTTGTGTAGGTGGCCCTGTGTAATCCCCAGAGGGGCTAGCGCGGGTCCCATCTTCGTGGTTTGCTCCCTGCACGAGGTCCATCATAATGCCCCAGGTCTCCAAGTCGCTGTCCACGTTCTCATCCGTGTGAACCATCCTGAGTCAGCGCTCCTCTGCAACCCCCCATTCCTGCAGGTCCGCCCTCCATTTCCCCAGGGTTAAGCAAAATCTTAATGATTATTTCTGAATCGTCCAGAAACCTCTGGGGATATTCTCGCCTTTGCATTAATTAAAGCATTGAAAGAATAGTTATTCTAGGACATCAAATGTAGAGCTAACGGTGATCTGTTAATTTTTTATGGGCGCAACATGAGCCTTTTTTTATAGCATGGGTACTGAAGCGGAAGTTGAATGTAGGGTGATGAGGTTCACTACAAGCATTTCATGTATGTTCTCACATTTAGGTGCTGTTTCTGCATTGACCATGTTGCCAGTGGTTCAAATAAGTCATGAGCAGTGAGTGCATAATTTGCAAAGAATGAGTGTCAGTGCCCGAAACCCTGCTCAGAAGCCTGGGGCCGATGCTATTAAATGTCAGTGCAACAAATACCAAGACTGTGAAGTCTTGATTCCAGCTCACGCCTCTTTTAATACACTCTTAATTTCGCTTGTGCAGGTTCCTGCTTTCTTCCTTTGTGACGGTTTCCACCCTTTCTCTACCTCCTTCTTTCCTCTTCCTGTATTTTTCACTTTCTTCCTCTCAGTAAATGTCTGGTGATGAAAGAGTAGCACCTGTCCCCAAAAATGAGTGCAAGTGGACCCCCACGGGCAATCACCCTCTCCAATTAGGAAACTGCCACGGCTAACACCACAGGAGCGGCACTGAAAAAGAAATAGCTTTTGCTGGTGGATTGAACACTGGAGAAACTCTGTGGGTGGTAAGTGCATTGGCCCTAGCAGGCTTTAAGCAAAGGAAGGACTTTAAGGGGAGCTGAAGTTCCCACACTCGGGCTGACCGAAAGTGGGGTCACGCGGGGACGGAGAGTCCAAGTCCCTCAGAGCAGGGACTGTCTACCTGTGACCGCTGCAGCTGTTTTGTGTAACGTGTAGGTGCAGAAAAACATCAAACTACTGAGGGGCAGTGGGAAGTGGGGTGGGCTTCTCGAACTTCAGTTAAGCAGGCCGTGAAACAATGATGAAGAGACCACCTTTCTTGCACCAGGGGAAGGGGGCTGCAAGCCCTTTTTAGCGAGGGGAGTCCATCCTGTGTCTGATTCCGCTGACCTGAACAGAGTTTCAGTACAGGCAAGTTGTCTTTAAGCCAACGAGCTGCGGATTGTGAATGGCAAAGTGATTGTAAATATATCAAACGAAAATACTAAAAGCATTAACAGAAAATTAACAATTTGCTGTTTGTTAGATTCTATTACTTTTATCAGAAACGACTGTGCAAGTGAACATTTTATTTTCCAAATTGGTTCTATGCAACTGTTGCTTATTTTGCAGATTGGATTTTGTTTTTGCAAAGTAAGTACCCTGTTGCTCATGGTGTTTGACAGTCGACCAAAGAGAACCCAAGACAAATCTTTACCACAAACGCATTTATTTCAACAGCAATGAAAATGCACATCCGCCAGAGAAAAGCTTAATTGGACCAATAAAAAAGGTGCTGCCATCTATTGCCAGTTTGCACTCTAGGCAACCCAGACAGAGGTATTTTCTCAGGAACCGTGTGAAGAGGCTAAACACCATTTTGGCCACCGTAAAAAGCGCATGAGACTGAAAAGGCAGACGGTCCACTCTGCAACCCTGATAGTTGTATGCCCCTGAGGCTTACATTATTACAGAAGTGCTTCTATATTCCACACATCTTAGAATTTCCAAATTGGTTGGAGATAAAAGGAGTTCAAGGGGAGAGTGCATTTGCACAGCCGAGCTTTGCCAAGACAGCACATGATTTAGGTTTCAAGTCTGTATGCAAAAGAAGGGTCATGCCTTTTGCCTTAGCAATGGGAGACAGAGGTCATTTTACCTTTTATGAAAGCAAAGCAACACAATGCACAAGGAAACACTTATTTATGGATGTTAAGTGAGTGTGTTTTTTTTTGTTTACAAATGTTTCAAGAAAATCATTAACAAGACAATTATGTCAGATAAAGCTCAATTTGTTCCATAGCAAGTTAACCAAAATATGAATACTGATATATGCTATCGTCATCAGGAGCTGAGCTACTCATCCAAACTCCCCTTCAACAAAACACACAAAAGAGGATGTTGGATCACAGTATTAGCGATCTCCTTGTGGAACCCCAACCCAGGGAACAGACCAAAATCACTGGTTGCCAGGTAGTCAAGCAGACATTGAAATTTGCAACTTGTGTTTCCAGACAAGTAGACTATGCACACTTGACTTAATGAGAACAACAGACACAGAAACAAGCCATGTTAACAACTAGCACAACGACCGACAAATACAAGCCCTGAGGGTGCTCCTTTGAATGCCCTTGGCTCCAGAAATCTAGAAAAATAGTATAAGTTGTGTTTTATAAACGCTTCATAACACAGCACAAAATAACATAGCAAATGATCATATATGCAATGATGAGGACACCACACACATACAGCGTCGCACTCTGAAATTTTTCATAATACTGTCCAGGATGGACACAGTCTTGTTGTCAGATCAGCATCACACATACAATTACACACACAAACCATTAACTATGTTGGAGTTGTATATATGATGTCTTCATACACTTGAGTCTGGGATGAAAAAGATTACTGGTAAATCACACAACAAACACATCCTTTGTGTGCATATTGTCACGGTCTACTCATTGAAATGTAAATGCATTAACCTTGAATCACACACAACTTCTTTATAGTCAGAAATCACACTGATTGCACACTGGGTCACAGACTCACCTAATGCCATGAACATGTTAAAATATGGACTTGTACATTGTCACTGTGACTAAGCCTAGAAGGGTAAATGAAAATTGTTGGTATTAGCCACAAATTCAGTGTGTAATGTGCCCCTCAATGTTAGCTCATTATGGTTTTGTCAGCTATGCATATAAAGGGTCATTTCAGCTTTAAAAATCTAACTACACACATGTGCTGACTGATCATTCAAAGTACCCGCATCCGAACCGATTCAGTCACAGCCAGTGGCAGAAAGTTATTGTGGTGAGTATTCAAAGGACGCGGTAGCCGCATCAGAACTGAATCAGTCACAGCCATTGGATGTTTGGTTGTTATGGTGACAGATGCAGGTGAGTATTCAAAGGACTCGGTAGCCGCATCCAAACTGATTTGGTCACATCCATTGGATGTTGGTTGTTATGGTGACAGATACGGTGAGTATTCAAAGGACGTGGTAGCCACATCCAAACCGATTGGATGTCGGTTGTTATGGTGACAGACGCTCGTTTCGATTCCTATCGTCATTGCGTGGAAACCGAATCAGTAATCTCCCATAACCAATGTATCAAAGTCACTCGCGGTCCGATGATGAGTTTTTGAACGTCGCGGTAGGCATGTCGTTTGCAAGCAATGTAATGCATTGGACCGATTTGGAAAATGCGACCAATGCGAACCTATAGCTTTGTCCACATGGAATTAAGACCGCCTCTGCCTTTTAGATATAAGTCTGTCTGTTACATAGAGACTTCACTTGCCTGCACTACCTGCATCATTCATGCGCCTCCCCATCTCTCTGCTGCTGCATCCACATCCTCTGGGAGCTACTGTGGCACGTACAGTGGACAGGGCCCCAGCTTTCAGAGAGGAGGAGAATCAGGCCCTTTTTGACACCCTCCTGCCACTGTACAACCTGCTCTATGGCAAACCAGAGGAGCAGGTGTGTTATGATCACACTGCATTTTCATTGGACATGTGCAATCACCATACTATACTACCATTAGGATTCTCATTGACAAGCATGTAAAATGTTATCTGTAAGTTTCAAAGTGTGTTCTTGGCAGGTACACTGCTGTAGAAGTGTGTGTACTGGGGTGAACATCTTATCACTGTTCTCATGGGACAGATTCATCATTCAACCCAGGACAACTGCACAGAATGCCATATGCCTAGCCCTAGACATTGTTGGCAAACTGACCATGAACAATGTGTACAGGTGTCTGACTCAGAAACATGCTGCATGTGCACTAAGATTCTGTCACCATGTCATCCTTACAGGTCTACGCCCATGAAAAGGCCAAGATGTGGAGGACCATTGCCAAGAAGGTGCACTCATTGCCGCAAGAGGTGGCAGGGACTTCATGGCTGGGCCAACAAGATCGCTGAGATCCAGCTGGGCCTGTCACGTCCCGGCAAGAGGGGCAGGTGCCAAACATTGACCCCCAACTGCTCCGCATCCTAGCGGTGGTCTTTCCTGACCTGGATAGGCAGTTGAAAGCCAGACAGCAGCACAGAAGGGGTGAGTATGTGCCTTTTCGCACACCTTTGTTAAACATGCATGATACAGTACCTTAGCCTGCTGCCCCTTTTACTGGTTGTAAATGCATATGCACAGGGATCATTTGATGCCCGGTTATGCCCCTTTCATCAGGGAGACGTGAGTCAGTTATGTTCAGGGAAGTGACTGTAGTGCCATGCTCATGTGATCACCACAAATCATAGAAACATGTGCATGGAGGTAACCTTCTGGAGTAATGCAAATGCCCAACATGTGCTGGCACATTGACTAATGTATGACCTGTTCTCAGTATGGTTTCCACAAATGTGTGAAGCATGTTGTTATTGGAGCAAACAAGTGTGAAGAGGCCATGTTATACATCCCTGCAGCAGGTGACATCAAGACTGAGGCATTGTGGAGTTTTGCTTGCTCATTGTGTCACTGTTAGGTCCCTGCAGTGCTGCTCAGTGTTATAAAATGTTTCCCATGGGCCAATTACAGGTATGCCAACTCTGGTCATCTGTCATACCGACCTGTCACATGATTGTGTGGAAGATTCCATTCAAAGTAGTGAGTCAATGTGTCTGACTCTGTAACAGTGACAACACATGCCATTCACTGACAAACACAGGTGGTCACTGGTTGAACCCTGACTGAAAATGTGAGGTCTGGTGTTAGAGTTGTTAGATACACATTCACAACAGTTGCCATGTGTGTAAATGCTGTTTACTATACATACTTGGGGCTTTTTAAACCATGTGTATGATGCATCACTGTCAGCCTGAGAGGTGTAAAATATGCATCATCTGGAAGTGAATCAACAATATGAGATGGGAAAGAAGAGCAATCTAAGCTGTGGGAAGTGTGCAATATATGAGGGAAATTCAGACTTAGGCAATTAAAATGGCTCTGCAGTCAAGACAGGATTGGTACACAGTGTTGACTGGACTCATGAAGAATGGAGGTTCAGTACTGATAGTCTGTACAGACAGTGCACCCAGAAGGGCCATCAGCATGGTGTTCCACCAGAAGCATTGTGAAGATGTAGACATCGGATTTTGAAGTGTGTTGACCATTGTTCACATGTGAAAATGGTGAGCTTTTTACAATGTGCACAACAATCTGATTCCTCCTCATGACACTGTGCATAGATGACACAAGATAGTGGGCCATTTGCCTCTCATGCTAACTATGCCTACTACCTTGGTGAATTCTCAATCAGTCAGTTGTGTGACCTGACAGTGGAGAACTTAAGTTACATGACAAATGAGCACAATCACTGTTATCCGTGTGACATGACTTATGCAATGAGTACGCAAGATTAAAGTTGGACATGGATGTCATTTGACCTGTGACATTAGAGCCAATGGTTCCCAATTTGATGACTAGGGATTGCCAAATGGATACCATGTCTCAATTCAATTGTGTGAATCCTATTCCCATTTCGAGCTCTATATTTCCTTGCAGGAGATGAGACAGGTATGTCAGGAGACAAGACCGTCAAGTGCAAAAGAAGATACATCACCTGCTACATAGTGAACTAGTCGACATTGTGGTTGTGGCAATTGATGCTTGTTGGACTTTGCCCTTTTTGGCAGGTTCACCCCTGAACTTTTTGCCTTAACCTCTGACATGGTGGTAGTGGTTTTAGGCCTCTGAGCACTTTAGCACTGTGGCCCATTGTAAAGTGCCTGCGCTCTCTGTGTACGTGTGGTGAGATTGGCCTGCCCTCCCATAGGAATACATTGGGGATAAGTGTGTCCATGGTAATTCCTGGTATGAGGGGAGTGCAGGGTTGAGTTTAGTATGTATGAACTTGTGAGGATAAATGCTGCGCAATGGTGTGCACAGATTTATGGTGACTGGTGGAGAAATGCCACTTTTAAAAGTTGGCATTTCTGTGTGCTATGTGTGTGCCTGATGTGAATTGCCTGTCTGGCTTGTGAGTGACAGGAGCTGAGAGGTGTGGATGGCTCCAGGAGGGGCAGGGTGAGTCAGCGCTAGGCTGAATGGGACACCTGGAGTAAGAGTGGTGGGAGTGGTAATCTCCTGACTCTGAATAGGATGGTGCTTCCCTAGTGAATGCTGGCTCCGCCCCCCTGTGGTGTGTCTGATGGCGAGCCCCCACCTGACAAAGGGGAAGAGGAGCTTCCAAAACAAAGCGCTCCAAATCCCCCCTAAACCAGTTGCAACTGGTTCCCCCATGCCCTGCACTTTAGACAAAGGAGAAGGGGTGTATAAATATAGGGGCTGTGACCCCATGATGTTGTTCTGTACTTTGGTGCTGATCCTGCTGGGGCGTGCTGCTGCTGGGGCCCAGGGGGGGCTGCCAGGAGGGCTTGCCTCCCTGGGCCCTGCATTGCCCCTTTATCCCTAAGAACCTCCAGGACATCTTGTGTTCTTAGCGCCTCGTGAGCCCTGGGCTGGATTCTTCTTTTCACCCCAAGGAAGAGGAGAACGTGTGGGCTTCGCAGCGCGGTGCTGCAGCCCTGGGAGAGGGAATCCCGGCGTGAGTGATTCTCCCGTGATGCTCGAAACGGCGGGTGCCTACCCCGTTTATGGGATCTTAATTGCAGGTGCCCACCCTGCATTATGGTGCCACGTGAGCGGGAGCCCACCGCGCTTTATATTTTAAACTAGGAGGGAGCCCACCCCTTGTTACCGCCGCAAATAGGAAAGGGACCGCGATCCGCGGCCCGCCTGGTTGTGGGCGGGCCAGCAGACAGAAGCAGAAGAGGCCGTATGCGTGAGTGGCTTTTGAAGACCCAGGCGAGAGCCTACCCACACCAAGACGTGCTGAGGAGGACGGGAGCCTACCCCGCCTCCATGAGCTTCGTTGAGAAGTCCCGGGTCCCAGGAGGGGGCCCGGGTGAAGGAGAGAGGCGACCGGAGCAGGCCCCGACCGAGTGATACTCCAGACGGGGCTACCGTAGTGAAGAGGGAGTCCCGCAGGCAGCCGCAGTGTGACCGGGCGAAGCCAGAGATCGCCTGTCCCGGTGTGTGCTAAGTTTCCGAGCGGCCCCGTCTGGCAGCGGTCCGCTCCAACACTTGGGGGCAGAGTCTTTTGAGAATGAAAGAGCCCCAGAGGGCTCCAGTGACTTGGGGGCAGATCAAGGCACATTGTCGGTGCCTGGGCGGTCCCGCCAGAGAGCGGACCACCCCAACAATGGGAGGCATGTTTTTACAGCCCCGTGGGGGTCCAGAGGGCACAGAGGTGCTGGGCCCCCCTTTAAGAAAGTGCCACAACTGCGCCGCACCAGCACGGGCAGCTGATGAGAATTGGGCACTATTGATTCAGATTCCCTGAGTGGGACAGGCGGCACAGAGGTGCCAGGCCTTCACTGGAGTTACAGTTGCGCAGCACTTAGTGCCAGCTGCCACGTTTAGGCCACAGTTCTTTGGGGGGCATGTTTCGAGAGAGGAGTGAGATGCACTCCTTTGCTCTAGCGCAATGGCGCACTTTGGATTCCGCCCTGACAATCTGGACACATGGCATTTGAGCCCCTTTGAGAAGGCCAGTTGGCCAGGGGGTCAGTGGTTTACGTGATATTAGGAAATGTGATGCTTTACTGTGATTCGTGCCTCTAAATGCGTTTGGGGATGAGATTATGTACGTAATGTGTTTATGCCAGTGAGATTATATCCTACTGTGAGTATACCCCTAATGTGAGTGATGCTTAGGAGGTTAGGGTCTAAGATGTTAGACTGATGAGGTTGGCGTACAATGTGTTTGGCGCCTAATGTGATACTGTGCATAATGTGGTTTATGTTACAGGATGATGCTGAGTACAGTGGTTACCAGTGATTACTGGTTGTACGTTTATGATATGTCTTACTTGTACTAAGTTCACTATGTGATGGTTCTAGCAATGGTCCAGTGGGCCCTGCCAGGTGTAAATAATCCCTTGTAAATATAACCTAGTGCCAGGTGACACGATGTATATCATGTGTTTACTATTCTAATGTGTTATGAGAATACAAAGGCTATTTTTGATATAATCTTGTGTGGAGTTCCTTTTGTGGTGTGCCTGGGATGTTGTTGCTGTGTGCGTGCGCAAACGCTTTGCACATGGCCTCCGGGATAAGCCTGACTGCTCATGACAAGCTACCAAGGGGGTTGAGCAGGGGTTATCTTTGGCGTGTAACTCCCTTACCCTGACTAGAGTGGTGGTGTCTGCCTGGCTTTGGCGCAAGCCTTAGCCAGCCAGAGATCCCATTTCTAACAATGCTGATACACCCAATGTTGCAGATAACCACATGTGTGAGTGAGCAATGTTAACCTGCAGAATGACAAGTGCCATGTATGTAAATGTATGAAAAGTCAATAGCACTAGTCAAAATGATGTAGTTGTTTGAACTGTGAGGATTTTTGATGTTACCTATGTGTCAAGTACATACAGATGACTTATGTGAATCTTTTTCATTTTTTTTCACAGCATAAGCACCAGCCAGTGGAGGAGACAGTGTCACGGATATAGGGGGAGCAGTTCGCCAGTCTGTCCCCAGTGCCGATTCGGACGTGGAGGCATACACTGGCAGGGAGGATGAGGGCAGCCACACTGAGAGCAGGTCTGCAATTCCATCTCCAGCATCTGAACACCAGTCAGGCTCCAGAGATGACTCCCATGTGGTGGAGGAGGACACAGGAAATGATTCCTCAACATCGGAGTCCACCACCACCACCACTCCCATCTCCATCTTCCCAACTGCTCCCAGGCACAGTGTCCGTGGCCAATCCTGTGGCAGGGGAACCATCTCCTTTGCGCCAGACACCTCACCCCCTGCCCCTGTCTCCACTGCTGCTCTCAGTGTAGAGGCGGTCGACATCCTGAGGCAGATCTCTGTAGGACAGACATCAGTACTGAAGACCCTCTAACACTGTTTGCGGATCCTATGTCCTGAGACTCATGCATATTCCTACTACTGTGTAGGACACAATCTGCACATTCAAAATGGGATTATTAATTTGCGGTACACGCTACAGCCTGAGGAGCTAGATGCAGATTTGCTGCAAATTACATTCTCCAAAGATGACCGTAAACACATGCTGATTGGGAATTGTGTGCAGGGGCACCAGTCCACACATGGGGACTGTATCCTACATTGTTGTTGGCCCATGCTTCTTTCAATTCCAAGATGGATTTTTCTACAAATATTTCAATGACGACTGGGACACAACCACTTCTGTGTTGTTGTAGTGGGAGGCACAGAAATCAGTACAGAATGGTTGGGTCTGTGAAGTAGTGTGTTGTCTGGGCCAATATCCTCTGGGCTTTACTATATACAGACGCATCATAATGTCATACTATTGTGAGTACATTGTAGGTCTGTTGCTCTGCGATGTTTCAGTGTGTGTTGTGGTGGAGTCATGCATTCACTTTCCGAAACCACCGACATCCTCTGCAGAGTGCCCCAAGAATCATCACTCAGCCTCCTGCTTTTCAACATCTACATGGCCCCACTCACCGCTATCGTCAGACAGCATGGGCTCAGCATTGTATCCTACGCCGATGACACCCAGCTCATCCTCTCACTCACGAAGAATCCCAAAGACACCAGACTCTTCTTCCAGGAATGAATGAAGAACGTGACAGACTGGATGAAAGACAGCTGCTTGAAGCACAACTCAGAGAAGACCAAGGTCCTCATCCTCGGACCCTGCACCTCCACCTGGGACAACACCTGCTGGCCCTCCGCACTCAGGAACCCACCCACCCCGACTGACCACACGCGAAAACCTCAGCATCATCCTTGACTCTTCCCTCTCCATGAACCGCCAAATCAACACCGTCGCCTCCACTAGCTTCAACTGCCTACGCATCCTCCGTAAGACCGTCAAATGGATCCCCCCGACTGCAGAAGGAACGTCACCCACGCGCTCATAACCAGCAGACTGAACTACGGCAACGCCCTCTACGCCGGAATCAACAGAACTCTTCTACACAGACACAAACCATCCAGAACGCCGCAGCCAGACTCATCCTCGGGAAACAGCTCCATGAACACATGACCCAACACCTACAAGGCCTCCACTGGCTCCCCGTCGGGAAGAGGGTGACCTTCAAACTCCTCACCGACGCCTACAAATCCCTCAACAACATCAGACCCAAATACCTCAACGAACGAGTATCTTTCCACGTACCCAAGAGGAACCTCTGCTCTGTCAACCTCGCCCTGGCGGAGGTCCCCCGCATCTGCATAACCAGAACGGGTGGGAGAGCCTTCTCCTACATCGCAGCGAAAACCTGGAACGATCTCCCTGTGAACATCAGACGCTCCCCGACCCTGCACGTATTCAGGAAGGACCTCAAGACCTGGTTATGGCAATTTCTGTTCCGCCGTCAAATGTGTGTTTCCCCTAGTATCTAGAGTGCTAACTGTACCTACCTGATGATGACATTCCCTCATAATTGACACACAATCTGAGATCATCTATTTTATTCTGGCCTCTGTGCTTTTACCTGTCAAGTATTTGTTTTTTAAAGACCCACTGCTGCTGATCAAGGGAGGTGTGTGTAGGTCAGATTGTCCAGATGTGACTTGCCTTCCTGCAAGGTCCCTACATACAACACAACCTAAGTGCACCTGCCAGGACCTGAAAGTGATGGTCATGTGGGGCAGATGATACTACCTCTGTCAAGGCATGTAAGGCAGTGCACCAAGGTAAGTATGCTCTAAAGGCTATCCACCAGCCTCAATTTACAGCACAGCTGGTGAGCTGAGAAAATCCTGGCACCACATTACAGTGGAGTGGTGGGGATTGTTTAAGTGAGTCAGTCTCTTGGTGTGGTTTACGAAGGCACCAAAACAGTGGCCCAAAGGTGATCCTGGTGCACCAGCACATCAACCAATGCCCAATTGCCAGCAGAGCCAATATAAGGGTATGCTAAACACTTTCTGATTGGACTCAACACCCATAGGGCTCTATGTGGTTCGGCCCTCCGTCATGTGTGTCAGCCCAGCCTGAGACAGCTTCCCCACACACACATACATTCCTTGAGATGCTGTAGTTGGCTGGTCTGTCTTGTTTGTGCATCAGCCCTCCCCCCCAGTATTTCACAGGTTTTTAAGGGACCATTTAGTAGATGATGAGGCTTTGTTTGTTTTTTAATGGATCCTAAAGCACTTGCATTGCCACTCTGCCCATTCATCAAAGTAGCCAGTTACTTTTGCTGCAAGAGTATGGGAATGCATTTCATGGAAAATGACTTTTGTATTTGTTTATTGAGAAATTCTGGCAGCATGTACTCCACCTGTAGGTATTGAGGCACTTTGCATGAGCACCAGTTACATTGTTCATGTACGCATTGCCGGGGGTATTTTCCCCCAAACCCCAGATTTGCATCAACATTCCTGGGGTATTTGCCCCCAATATCCAGAGTTGCATCTGCATTACTGGGGGTATTTGTCCCCAAAAACCCAGATTTGTATCTACATTACTGGTGGTTTTGCCCCCCAAACCCCAGATTTTCATCTACATTACTGGTGCTTTTGACCCCCAACCCTAGATTTGCTACTACATTACTGTGGGTTTTACACCCCAAAACCCAGAGTTGCATCTACATTACTGGGGGTTTTGCCTCCCAAACCCCAGACTTGCATCTACATTACTGGGGGAATTTGCCACCCAAACCCCAGATCGGCTCAACACGGCTGGGGGTATTTGCCCCACAACCCACAATTTGCCTCAACATTGCTGGGGATGTTTGTCACCCAAATCCCAGATTGGCATCTACATTACTGGGGGTATTTGCTACCCAAACCCCAGATTAACTCAACATAGCTGGAGGGATTTGCCCCACAACCCATAATTTGCCTCCACATTGCTGGGGGTATTTGCCACCCAAACCCCAGATTGACTCAACATTGCTAGGGGTATTTGCCTCACAACCCACAATTTGCCTCAACATTAATGGGGATATTTGCAACCTAAACCTCAGATTGGCTCAACATTTCTGGGGGTTGCTCCACAATCCCCAATTTGCCTATACATTGCTGGGGGTATTTGCCCCCAACCCCAGTTTTAACTCTGCATCACAATTTTGGCTGGACATTGCTGGGAGTATTAGCCCCCCTGTGCCCCGCCCTGTGTCTGAATTGCTGGAACTATTGCCCCCACCCCAATTGCCTCTATCTTGCTGCAAGTATTCCCCCAACCCAAATGTAACTGTAGAGTCACCTCTGCTTTCTCTTGTATTGTCCTATGCAAGGTAGTTACGGTATTCTGTATAGGTAGGTGTCTAACTTACCATCTACGACGACCGCGTCAGTTGGGTTGTAGTATTGCTCATAGATGTAGAGTATAGGGATGACATGCGCAATGGGATACATGGCTGCACTGTCTCATTTGCAGGATTCGTGTAGTGTTGCGCGTTTCGGAGCTGAAATACTACCCTTCCGGATGCTCTGACGTATTGGTTTTGGCAACCGATTCGGCGCATAGGAAGTACACATCTTACTTGGGCGTTTGGAATTGCACATGGAAAATGCCTCAGGACAACTCCATTCTGCCTATCTGCAGGCTTCTCCTTCGAAAATGAAGACAGAATAAAAGTGAACCAAGTCGTTCGGTAAGTGAAGGATTTGGGGGGGGTGCTAGAGTGCGGCTGCAAGATGGCTGTCATGTAGTGAGGCTCTGCAGGCTGGACGGATGATCCGGCAATTATCCTGCAGTTTGGGCGAACATCGCAGCCCGCACATCAGGGACAGTGACACTGAACAGGTGTAGTATCTCTTGGCCATAAGCTGAGGGACTGAGACTGCTGGGGCCGAGCAGCAGCGATAGAGGAGTGAAGACGCGAGCTCTGCCTGCGGGGACAAGATGGCAGCCCAATCCGAATAACTTTGATGCAGTGGGATCGGGCCCGGTGCGGAAGCTGTGGAGATGATGGCAGGTTCACGGACTGGTGGAAGAACGACCGTGAAGAGAAAAGTAACGGGCGGCGCAACCCGTGGCTCTCTGCTGCAGGCGGACTGTGAGAAGCTGCTCTTCGGCAGGCTCCGCCCGGGTCCACATGATGTAGGAGAGTGGAGGAACCCAGTGAGGCCTGGAGAGAACGGCAGCGGTGGGCACACACCGTGCTGAACACCCGTGCAGGGCTGCCGCCCCCCCTAGTTACCAGAGTGGAGGTGAACCAAGGTGTGCGTGAGCAGGGGAGACAGCCAGGAAATCGCCTGGCAGACGCTGCAGCAGCTAAAGGGGGACTTGACAGGCACAGTGGGCTGAGAGAACCGACTGGGCCCTCCCAACATCCATTGTGCCTGGTTCACTGACCTGCGAGGAAACTGGTACAGGAAGGCTCAGGTTTGCAGGTCTGCGGAGGTGCAGCTGCGAAGGGGAACAGAGATGGGCAGTGAGGCCTGAGGCTCTCTGCTGCGGCCGGCCCGTGAAAAGCTGCTTGCCGGTGAGCCTTGCACCGGCCCTCGTGATACAGGAGAGTGGAGGAACCTAGTGAGGCCTGAAGTAAACAGCGGTGGGAGGCACACACCGCACCAAAAACCTGCATACGGCTGGACCCCCTGAGTGACCAGAGATGTGGTGAGTCTAGGTGTGCTTGAGAGGGGAATGGCGGTCGGGGGAATCACCCGGCAGATGCCGCAGCAGATGTGAGGTGATCTGACGAGGACAGTCGGGCGAGACGACTGACTAGGCCCGGCCGACCCCCGCTGTACTGGGCTCTCTAACCCTTGAGAAAACTGGTATGGGAAGGCACGGGGCAGACAGGAGTGGCAGCAGCAGTGGGGGGAGGAACAGACTGTAGCTGTGAAGGTGACCACCCCCCCTTTTCCTTCTCTGCCCGCCACGTATGGCTCAGAGGAGTGGGGCCTGATGAGCGTGACTGTGGCCCATGCTGCATAGTGCAGCAAAAGTGAGCGGGGGTGCTGGGGGACAGGGCCAGGAGGCACAGGGCTTGGTGACTCCCCACAGGGCTCAACAGGACATACTCAGGTCGCGACGGACCCTGACTGAGGTGGTGGACTCTTCCGTAAAAGAGGTGACGTCTGGATGTAGTGGCCTGGACGGGCGGAAAGGTGCGGTCTGGGTAGCAGCTGGACGCATATCTCTCCCCATCTCCCCATGTTAAGCCTGCATTGGAAACAAATCCTGGTGAGATGAAGTGACCTTGTGGGGAACGGCACCTGGTGCTGTGGACCACTAGGGGCCAGACATTTCCCATTGCTGCGCTCCAGCGAGGAAGACCGAGGGCTGGCATTGCACTGGCCCACCAAGCCACGCTGCTGTGAGTATGGAAGAGGTGCCGCCTGAGCAGATGGGCCCTGTGGGGATTGACCACCCTGCAGATCATAGGGTTAGATTTAGGTTTAGAGTAAGTTTATGGTTTGGTATTCAGGCCTTAGGCTGAAACTTAGTACATTTACCCTTGTGTTCAGCTTATTCAATGTAGTGATATTCTCAGTAATTATAGTATTTATTACTTAATCTTTATATTTGTATTAACATTTTTGAAATATTACAATTTAAATCATGGGATTGAACCAATATTACACCAATATATGTGTGAACAGTGTAGCTATAAATTCCTATTTGTTTAAAATATTTACCAATACAAATACTCAATAATTTACAAACATAAATATGCCCTGTTCTCTACAGTAAAAGATATATAATTCGTCAGTCAAAAGAGTTAAGGAATCGTTCCCAGATTCTATTGAAAAATTGAGTGGTAGTGATTCTTGTTAGTGGTATCTCAATAAAGTCAGATTCTATGTGGTGTTTTCACCCTATCAGAAAGGTGAAGCGCATATTTTAATTGAAAACTATACCTATACATGTTAGATTGATGCTTTGTGTCAATTTCTTGGTGTGTGTATTCAGCCATGATGCATGCCTTCTTGAAAGGGATTGAGAATCCGCCGAGCAGAATGTCATCTTTTGAGTGCACCAGGGGAAATGGGTTTAGGGAGCATATCACTTGGAAGGGGATAAATCAGTAGGCAAAACAACTAATACTTTCCAAAATACCATCCATCAGATCAATACTCCTTTGGTGCTTCTAAAGTACATGTTTCTTCCTTAGACTTGAAGGATACCTACCTCCACATATGAACTCTGGAAGCCCCTAAGACATTTAACTGTTTTCCCATCCATACTCATCATCAGTTCTGGCCCTTAGCCTCAACTAAATATAGAAGCTGTTCATTAAGATCTTGTGACCTCTGTTGCCTACCCTACACAACAAGAACATTGTTTTCCACCTTTAACCAGATAATTTGATAATCTGTTTCCAGGCCCCAGTCAAATGTCCCTTAAAGGGATCTATGATGCACTTGTGACTCAAGGAGTGATAATCAAACAAATAAACTAAAGTCTTATGCGTTATCACATTTGCTGTTGACCCTTCAGAGCAGATTTGGAGATGATCCTGCTTTCTGAGACTCAAAAAGAGAGACTATGGCCTGTTTGATCTGGTGAAGAGATATTGACAGTATGCCAGGAAATGCTTGAGGGTGAATGGGGACATGGTGGGTATGGCTGTATAAGGTGCTAAAAAGTATAATAGTTTTGCCATAGATATTCCGGTCTTACAGGTTTTACCATTGCAAATTCTTCTGTTTCTTGCCGGCAGAGTCGGGCCTGATTTACAAAGATAACTTACACTTTTGAATACGTTTACACAGTTGAGTAAGTTTACTACTTTTTGGAGATCACAAACTCTGAGTGTAAGTTACTACTAAACAAACAGTAGTACGTCCAGCACTACACAAGACTAACCACTGGCATTGCAACACCCTCCCACAGAAAATAATGGAGGTAAGGATTTAAAATAATGCATGAAATATATTGAAAAAGTAAATTAAATTAAAAAATAAATTCCCACCTAAAGATAAGAACAATCTTAACTTGCATTATTAATTATTAAAAGTGATGTATAGAATTAATTAAAATTAATATAATTTTTTGAATAAAAAATTTGTATTCAATTATTTTTCGTTCAAAAGGTTATTTCACTACTTTATAATGAAATAATAAATATGTACTATTTTCTTTTATTTTTAAATCATATTTATTAATTTATTTGTATTTACATTTTGAACTATTTTAAATAATTGAATTTAACATTTTTTCCTATGAGGTTTATTTTAAATCCCTACCTCCATTATTTTCTATGATAGGGTATTGCAGTGGTTGGCAATCTATAGTGCTGGGCTCACTACTGTTTTTTTTTCTCTTTAGCAGTAACTTACACTCAGAGATTGTGAATACTAAAAGTAGCAAACTTACTCAAAGGTATCTTTGTGAATCAGCGCCACAATTTTTAAGATGCCATGGGCTGGGGGGAAATCAAGACACCTAATGCACATTTGAAAATCAAATTCTCATTGTTGTCAAATTCCTGTTGGTATCTGTTGATACCAGTCTTAGATCAATTTGCAAGGCTCGATAAGGGTTATTTTTCCCACTGGGGTGGTGACCCTAGAGGAATGAGTGTTGTTTCTTGAATTAGAGAAAAACTCTTGCCTATTCTCATAGCTATCAAAATGTTTTCTTTATCTGTTATGGGGCCAGTGGTGGCTATGGTGAGGCTCACTGATAATGGTTGATGAAGGTGTATTTAAAAAAAATCAATAGGCCATACATTTCAGGGCAGAGGTGGCCTTTCATATAGACTACTGAGCGATCATAATTTACTTTTGCTCTTGGCAGGACAAATAAGAGGTTTTAGTGCAGTTCTACTGAGCAGGAGTTTGAGATATTTGCACTGTTGGGAAGAAAAGCTCCTAAGTGACTCTGGAGTTTGTGTACCCCTGTCCTGAGTTCTACTCTAAGCAATACTCTGTTTGTTTTTAGTCTTTTGGTTCACAAAATATTTAAAAGCAATACTCTCCTGGATGTGAAGACCAGCAGTTGTGGCAACATGTGCTCATAGAAGAGGGACAGGGCTTTTAAGCCTGTCACCTTCAAAAAGAGGGCTCACTGTCCCCTACTGGTACCTTCTGTGCCTAGTTTATCTTAACTAGATATTTCATTCTTTCCACATTAGGTATGGATGGCAAAGGCATGATTGCTCTGGCTGTATATGGTAAGGTGAGGTCATAATTACTGCAACCCTGTTTGTATTCCTGCAACAATCCGTCTCAGCTGATACCACGCTCCTTGAGGTGAGAGGAAATCTGAGATCCCTTTTTCCCAGAATAGTTGTTCAATTTATAAAGTGGTGAGCTTTTCAGAAAGAGAAATTCTCAAACAAGAAAATAGAAGATGTAATAGAGCTGTTAACTATATCTTCAAAAGCAAAAGAGAAAGCACACCACCCATCTGAGAACACAGATTCTAATGTTGAGCATTGTATTGAACTATAACACTTATAATAATAGTTATGTCACCCGAAAAAGAACAATTGAGAAAAGAACAATCTTGAAAGGAAAGGTGAATTTAGAGTTGCATTCGCAAATCAAAAGGACATTGATGATAAAATATTAGGAAAATAGTCCAACTTGCCATATGAACTTGAATCAGTCGGAGCTTGTGGAAACAAAACATTTCCTGCCAAAATGACCAAACATTGGCAATGTCAATACGTCTGGCTTTAAAGGAAAGTTGTATGGAAATGTGAAAAGAACGTGAAACAGGAGTAAACCCGTTTACCCAGTTGAGACCGGGTGAATTATAATACCAAAACAACAATGTCTCAACCAGTAATTACAAGGACAATTTTAAATAAATGCATAAATAATAAAGGAAGGGAAGCAAGAGACCAAGATAAGAAATGTGTCATTATTATTATACAAATAGTTATAACAGCACTATAGTATAATTAAATTAAATGAAAGCAGCCAAAAATACACCAATTGTGTACTGACCGTGCTAGGTGCAAGTGATAAGTGCAGTGACACAAGTGATATATACAGTGTGAAACGGCGCAAAGTGGAAACAAACATTAATCATAAGCCAATTATATAAATACAGTAAATCATTTGTTATAAGGCATTGATCCTAAGGTGGCCATGGATTACACTGGAATGTCAACGGCATTTCGACCTTATGTAATTAAGGTCATCATCAGGACAATGGCTACAATTTGAAGAGTGCTGAGATCATACAGTAGTTAAATCCACAGGAAATCAAAAGGAACGCTAGTGAATGAGCATTATCAGGAAGTCTTGCGGGCACGATGAAATTCTATTCGCAGACCGGTTGGCTATCTGTGGTATAAGACGGTTAAGGTCGTAAATCTACTGTCCAACTGGTACGCACGATATCAGCTGTATCAATGTGCAGTGTTCAATAAATAAATTCCACGAATCAACCCAACTTAAGTCCGAATGGAAACAAACGACAATTATTTAAACGATTAGTCCGATTAAATGCGTAGGGGTGCCATAATTGCACATCAGGATGCGGCGGTAACCGTTAATGGAACCAAAAATCTCTGCCCCACAGTTCCGGACGATTAATCACCAGATAACCAGAAACAAGCAGAATCAATACACAAGAGCAACTTGCTCTTGTGTTTAATTATACTATATAGCTGTTATAACTATTTGTATAATAATAATGACAAATTTCTTATCTTGGTCTCTTGCTTCCCTTCCTTTATGATTTATGCATTTATTTAAAATTGTCCTTGTAATTACTGGTTGAGACATTGTTGTTTTTGTATTGTATGGACATGTGAAGCATTAAAACTAAATAGCATGGCAATAGATATTTTTTTTGTGGAAGCAAAGAACTGCTGAATAATGTTGGTGTAGGTTAAAAGGTCTGGAAACTGTCAAGCTAGACATAAAAATCCATGTAGGTTAATGACTGCCCTCTTCCCACCTGTTCTGCTGCCAGGGAAAAACAACATAAATTATGTAGGTATCTAAGACAATTTAATGGCATTCCAGTGTCATGTTTGTGCCCCTAAAGGTTTATGCTCAGAAAGCTTGATAAATAAAAAAAAAGATCACAGCTGTGTGGAGGGTAAGCCTGTTTTTTGCTGAAGCACACACCTTCTGCCCAATCAAAACATGTACCCCTAGCTCTCAACATGTGGTTGGAGCCAAATCCCTTCTCTAATGATGCTCACACGAATGTCTGGTGACAGCTTTGCTGTCAAAAGCCAGACAATAAATAGAAAGAACATTGATAAAAGGTAGGAAGATGACATTAACCTGTGCAAGTAATATTTTACAACAAATTATACTCTAAAAAGAAAGAGACTTTACTATCAGCTAAACATTTGAATGCAAAAATACTTGAGACTCAAATTGTAATTATGAAATGCAATGTGAAAGGTTAATACAATGTTATTTGCTTTCATGAATAACAGAATGAACTGTGGAAGGAAGCAACAATATGTCTGCACAGAAGTCTCTATAAAGATCCTGTGAAAAGATACAGGCATGCAATGGGCTTTAGAGAAAATAACTAGTAGCAGTGAGGTAGATGACACAAGGGACCAGAATGGTCTTCCTGCTGTTTCCCATCTCAAAAACCATATCCTGCACCTAGCCCATACAATGCCCTGCTTCTTTTTGGAAAAGGTCAAGGGAATTGGTGCTGTCTGGAGGTGAGAACCTAATGAGCCTCGTGCCACTCCCGGGCAATTGCAGCAGATGTCCCACCAAACGTGACAGGTGAGCATGAGGTGTGAGTTTATTAGAACTGGGATTCCTGGTTGATTATGGTATGCACCCAGACCAGAGAGGAACCACCACTCTAGTCAGAGTAGGCTAAGTACACACTAATATAGACTGTGCTCACCCGCTAGTAAGTTGCACAGAGCAGTCAATTTTATCTAAAGAGGCGATGTGTAAAGTATTTGTGCAACACAAATTAACACAATGAATACACCACAAAAAGACTCCACACAGGCTTAGTAAAATAGAGCATTATATTCTGAACAAAACAAGAGCAAAACAACAACAATCCAATGTATAGAAGTTGAAATATTGAATTTCAAAAGAATAAGTGAAAAATAGCACTTAGAAGCAAATAGTGCATTAGGGGTTATTTGAGGTCGTGCTGGCACCGGTACAAACTAAAAGTGAGGACCCACCGTGATGGAGCACCAGCCAGCTATAGGCTGCAGGCCCCAGTGAACAAAGTACCTCTCCTGGTGGCAACTGCGAGATGCATCAATGTTGATCTCGTAGATCGCGGATGCGTCAATTCTTCTCCACGCAGGGATTGCAATGCATTGGTTCCAAAGGCAAGATGCTGGGCTGAGATGTGTTGGCTCTGTAGAGCGATGTTCCAGGTTTCTCCTTGCAGTCGAGGGATGCATTGATCTCTCCGACCTGCAATGACAGCAATGCACGGTTTCGATGCGTCGGGCTCTCGAGGCGCTGTGTTGGTTCCAAGAGCGAAGCACCAGTTTTACACCCGCAACCGGGTCGATGCATCGGTTCTGCTACATGCAGACAGGAGTTGCATGGATGTCCATGTTGCAAGTATCTGGGCCACTTCCAGTGAGACAGGCACAGGAGCAGGGATAGAGACTTTGATATCCCCGAGCCTCAACCAACAGGAGGCAAGCCAACAAGCCCTTGAAGAACACTTGGAGAAAAGAGAGTCCAACTCTCCTTCAGCAGATTTAGAGAGCAGGGCATCAAACAGAAAAGGATGCCTTCCAGATCAGCAGTGCAGTTGAGTCCTTTAGGCAGCACAACAATTCTTCTGGCAGAGCTTCGGTTACTAGTCCAGTAGTGTCTGACTTTAGGGTGTCAGAGACCCAGTACTTTTACCTAAAAGTGCCTTTGAAGTTGGGGAGACTTTAAAGACTGGTCTCTGAAGTACGCAAGTATCCTTTCACTTCAGCCCTGTCTGACAGATTATGGATGGGGGTGAATCAGCCCTTAGTGTGGGGACAGGACACTACTTTTTCAGTAACGTTTTAGCCCCTCCCTTCCATCCTGCACAGGCAGGGCAGATGTATGTAGATGGGTACTTGGACACACCTAGCCTTCCTGTGTTTGTGACTATCTACAGGGAATGCTCAAAGTGTAGCTGTCCCTCACCCCACAAGTGTGTTAAAGACATACCGCAAGGCACATAGAGCAGTAAGTACAGGGAAATGTCCACTCCCAGTGGCATTTCTAAAACAGTAAGGTTAAATCCAACTTCACCAGTAAAGAGGATTTATCATTACCATTCCAAAGTTCCAACTGGCAACTCCTCTCTGATCAGGAATCACAGTTTAAAAGTGTATTAAGGAATTCCCAGTGTTAACCTATGAGAGGGGTAGGCCTCACAGTAGTGAAAAACAAATTTAGCTGTTTGTCCATACCAGGGCATGCAAAACATCAGAGTACATGTCCTACATATTAGTTCCACAGCACCGGCCCTTAGGGCTACATATGGCCTACCTTAGGAGTGACTAATGTGTAAAAAAGGGGAGTTTAAGGCTTGGCAAGTAGTTTTAAATGCCATGTTGAAGTGGCAGTAAACTACACACACAGGTTCCTGTACATGGAGTGTATGGGTTTACTACCCTCAGAAATTCAAAGGTAGCCCCCCCGATATTTTCCTACATCAAGAATATCAGTGCATACAGAAAGGTCGCCTCTCTTTGTTTTGGCCTTTCTACTTATCCTCTGCTGGGACATACCTATCTCTACCCCATCTTCCTGCAGATTCTTAAGATCAAACACGATGGCAGTGTCAGCCTATGTGGGCCCCACCACAATGCTCAACGCCAAATGCAACCCAAAACAAAACAGGACATTTTAATCCACATTTGTGTCTGCTAGGCAAGGATAAACCCCATGGTATTTATGTCGGGACACACTTTACTACAAAAGAACCCCATGGCTGAGGTTTCTGAATGTCAGCTCACTTACCAAGTCAGGAAGAGACTTGAGGATCCAGAAACTGTCCTGGAAGTGCTGTTTGCTACACTGGAGCTTCCTTCAGGAGGACAAATTGACCAAAAGAGGCAATAACAGCCCTATGACCTGCAAACTGAGAAAGAGGTACAGAGGTTTTCAAGAAAGCAGCCTATAATAACGCTGCTTGGTCTGGGGGGAGGATCCAGTCTACCAAATTGTGGTGAGGTCACCTCTGTCCCTGTCATCCTAAGTAAGGGTGTCTAGCTCCCACACCAAACCTCTAGCTTGCTTGGTCTCCCTCTCTGTCCAGGAAGTGGTTGGGGTGTTGCTAGCATGGCTAAACATTCAAAATTGTGCAGGAAGATGGGAACATATCCACGTTTTAAGCCTGCTTTGTGGAGTCTTAGCGCCTTTATAAGACTGTGTCAGACCTGGAGGTGGAGGAAACTTGACTGCATTTGGCATGTCCCTTGATATTGACTCGAGAAACGTGTGGCTCCCAAAGAACTTTCCCGCAATTGTGTGGACTAAGAACTAAACCAGACTGTGATCCCAGCTTGACTCTTACCCCACCCTCCACATCACCCATTGACTCGCCCCTTAATCTTGCCCCTTCCTGCTTCCTTCCTGACCAACAATTGGTATGCCCGGATGAACTTGTGACCTTTATTTGGGTGGGGCCCAGGGGGCTACACATGGCACAATAATCAAGTAAAGGGAATAGAGTGTGCTAAGGACATGCAGAGGAGGATGTTGTGAATATGCATTTGCTTTCCTTCACCAGTATACCTTCCTTTCATCCAGCAAGGCAATGAACTCTCCCACCTCACCACCATCTCAGTGCATGCATGCACACACAATCCGAGGAATGTAGCTGGAGCAGCCCAAACAACTCTGTGCTGTCCACGAGAAGCCATCCAAGCGTTATATCAGATAGTTTCTAAACGTGGGACCTATAACAGATTAACTTTTAAATATTGAAAAGCCATTTAACTAATTTCAACTCATTTTGTTTTCTTCTATGTGTGTTATGATTTTCATATTTGTAGTATGTAGTTGTGTATTGCCATTAAAGTACCTTTTCTTTATTGACAAAGCACTGGTTGGACATTCACATTATGGCCTACTTTGTTGCTGAGCATATCACCCTCTCACTCCCACCTCACTGAGAAAGCCATGGACTGCTTTGCCTACCTACCCAGAGGGTCAAGTACTAAAGTCATGCACGTGGTGTTCGGTTTTTCAGTTCTGATAGTCAGATGACCCCATGACCACAACGTTGTTTAAAAGCCCCAGTTATTACGTTTTGTGCTCAGTAACTCATGCTTGCCCAGGGTCTCATCGAACCACTCCCCCTATTTGCAGACATTATAGACTCCCACTATAACCTGTTTTAACAAGAAGAGCTGTATCTTCCTTTCAGTCCCCCTTTCTTTTCAAGAGGAAGAGGCATGGGGAGTAGATACATAATATTGTTCTATGCTGTTCTATAGGACTACATATAATGCTCAATGTTCAACGTGGAGATGGGTTTTCTGCCTAATAAAAGAAAGAAAAAAACTAACTCAGGGATTAAAAGGGACTGTCACACTAAATATCCATTTCAAAACACCAGGTCTTAACCAGGCTCCTAAATGTAAGATTTCACTCTGTTTTTACTTGCTGGAGGAGGGACGTCCATAATTCGGCCACCGTTCCTTCTTCATGCCTTACTCCCCATCCACAAATCTGAAGAAGCTTAGATCAGAAGGGAAGAGGTAAAGATGCTATTGGTAGTCCCTTTTGGGAGGAGACAGGATTGTTTTCCAGTTCTGGTCAGGTAGTAGTAGAACTAGCAGGGCTTCACAGTAATCCTATGTCCCTTCTGGTCTCCAACTCCACATTTTGCAGCCAAGACACTGAAAGTTTGGGGTTTCAGTGTGACAGGTAGTTTACAGATGTTGAAACTGCTGTCTGTGCTTCTGAGTATAAGCTTTGTCTTCTGACAAATTGCTTCTTATTCTTTTAACATGAAGACTGGTGTTTACATTACTTTCTCTGACAACAAAGTGAGAGGATTTTGTAAAGTGACCTAGGTGACACACTTGCTGGCATACAGGTAGTGTGAAAGGAAACACTGTAGGGTTTCGGTTTTGTAACACACAACAAAATGTAAATACGTATTAATGAACTTTACAGATATTTCAAAATATATCAGCAGAAGATCTTTTGTGAAAGTTTACTATTATTTGCTATTCACAAACTACCAGTTAATAGTAAGTTTAAGGCTGTGGAGACTCACTGTTGGGGCGGAGAACTCCACACATAAAAAGATAGGAAAGATAGGACAGGCCTGTGTTTTTTATGTGCAGAGTTCCCCACCCCGACTGCGGAATCTCCGCAGTCATAAACTTACTATTAACTCCTAGTTTGTGAACTGCACAAGTTTAGCCAACCAGGCTTGCCTAAGAGTAGTAAAGATTTGAATGAGTTGAGTTATGAGGTTATCAAGAAGTAATCTAAGCATTCCTCATCATACTTTTCTCACCATCGCGCCTATTACCTTAATTCCTTTTTTAGCCACCATACTGATGAGGTTGCTTGGTAACACTGGTACCTCACATCTGAAATGTATATGGTGATTGTCCTGCTTATAGAAGCAATTAGTGTGAATGATAACAATAGCAAACACAATAGAAGCATTTCTTCTAAATTCAGCGTTTTTGGTATTTCTGTATTTCATGTTTGAAGCACCTTGCTAATGATTTTGGCGCAGGACTCTTTCCCCAGATGCCAACACAGATGGTTCCAGACCAAGTTATACTTGAATTTAAGAACTGTGTTATGAAACTGTAATCTTTGGCCTCATTTCCGTGTCCATTCAAACTCTGAACTTCAGGCATGTCAGATGCTTTAGCAGAGTCTGGGTCAAGCATTTGGTGCACAGCCCCAGATAACACAAGCTACTGTTTCTTAATTAAATATCCCAAGAAAAAGAGGAAGCACGGTAGTGCCAGCATCTAGCGCCATCTAGTGCTATAGCCGCGTTTGCTGTCTCATCATTAATCAACAGGATAGGCTTCCTACAAAATCTATAAATAAACTTTGCATCTACCCTGCAGGCACTTAAAAAGCACGGGCCCTGCAGAATTATGCCTGCGTTGCCTCCCCTTCTGGTAGCCCCTTCATGTGGCTTCTAGGTAAAAGGAATTCTTTAAAATGATTCCCATCTCTTAGTCTTGCATAGGACTGCGTCTTCCGAGCACACCATTTAAGCATGGCTATTGGAATTAACTGGCAGTGGAGGACCAGAGGAAGCTGCAAGGAAAGGCCAGTTATGCTGTTGGGAAAGCAGAGTCTGCGCCACACTGAGCGATTATAGGCACATTATACAGCACATGCTGTGCAACTATTGTTAGCCATTCTGCCATTTTAAAACAATGACACAAAAGAGAATCACGTGCTATCAAAATAAATAGGTTTCGGGATATATATCACTAAACACATCCAACACGTCTTATTGAAAATATTCTTCAATCGCAATTAATAATTTTGTTTTACATAGAAGCACAGAGGTGTCATTCTAGGAGCAGTCTCCCACCGCCTGCAGTAAAACAGATTGTGGCATGTTCAGCTCTCCATGCCACTGGAATCAAGCAAGCCTGGCTGACGAGGGCTGAAATGCCAGAAACCGGTCCTAGGATGCTTATTATTATTATATATATTTATAGAGCGCGACAGCTACTTCCGACGGAAGTGTCTCGGCGCTAGCGTCCTACAGGTGCAAGGGATAGAGCAGGAAGAGGATAGCAACGATCTCTAAGGCATTCTGAACAACCAAGTCTTGAGGGCCTTTCTGAATGGCAGTTCCCTGTCCAGCTGTCTGAGATCATTGGGTAGGGTGTTCCATAACATTGTAGTTTTCACTGAGAAAGCACGCCCACCTGTCCTAGCCTTTCTAAACCTCGGAATGATTAAAAGATTTTGGTTGCAGGATCTGAGAGTTCTTGAGGGAAGATATTTCTGAAGTCTCTGTCTCAGGTAGTAGGGTCCAACCCCTCTCGTTGCTTTGTGAGCCAAGACAAGGGCCTTAAACTGCACTCTTTTCCTTACCGGCAGCCAGTGCAGGCTTTGCAGATGAGGCGAGATATGATACCGTAAAGGCACATTCCTCAACAGCCTGGCTGCAGCGTTTTGGATACGCTGCAGTCTACCCATCAAGTAATCCGGAAGGCCAATATACAAACTGTTGGCGTAGTCGAGTTGGGAAGTGATAAGGGCATGCACCACTGCCTTCCTACAGTTCATAGGAAGGAAGCGTAGGAATCTTCTAAGTGTCTTCAATCTCCAAAAGCATTGGGAGGAGATATGCATGACTTGAGCCTTGCCAGACAGTTGCGAGTCAAACCTGACCCCTAGATTCCTAGCCGCCGTTACCGGTGTTGGGGGCGGGTTCAGTTCTGCTGGCCACCACAGCTCCGTCCGGGGAGGAGAAGGTTGGTTGAAGAATAGTACCTCCGTCTTATCAGCATTTAGTTTAAGACAATTATCAGTCATCCAGGAGGAGATGTTTAATAGGCATTGCTTAAAGTTGATAAAAGCTATGTCACTATTTTCCTTAAAGGAGAAGATCAGCTGCGTGTCGTCTGCATACGAGACAACTCGTACCCCCCATTTCTCAATGATGTCAGCAAGGGGTGCGAGATAGACATTGAAGAGCGTCGGACTCAATGCCGAGCCCTGTGGCACCCCCTGCGCCAAGGATCTAGAACTGGAAACATGAGGGTGTATAGCAACCTGTTGTGACCTCCACTCCAAGAAAGACTGAAACCAATTCAACACGGTCCCCGTCACTCCTATTCGGTGTAATCTATGTAGGAGAATCTCATGGGAAACCGTGTCGAACGCTGCAGATAGGTCCAACAAAACCAGCATTGCACATCTGCCTTGATCCAGGGTTTCACGGATCGACTCGGTGACTTCCAGTAGAGCAGTTTCCGTGCTATAACCCGCCCTAAATCCTGATTGTGAATCATGGAGGTGATTATTGGATTCAAGGAAGTCCGAGAGTTGTCTCTGGACTTCTTTTTCAAGGATTTTTGCAGGGGCTGGCAATAGTGATATGGGCCTGAAATGTTTAAGTTCCGAAGGGTCAGCGCCTTCTTTTTTAAGAATTGGTCGGACCAGAGCCTTTTTCCATTCCGATGGGACGATACCCGTTTCCAAGGAAGAATTCCAAAGTGAATTCAAGGAATCGTTAAGAAGAGGAGCTAGGAGTTTAAACACTCTGGCCGGGCAGGGGTCCAGAGGGGAGCCAGACTTAATTTCCTGAAGTTCCTTCAGAGAGGCTGCCTTCTCAAATCTGCGAAAAGATGTCCAGTTGGCTGCCGTACTAGGCAAAGGTAGATCACGATTACTGGTTGAAGGAAAGGTGGAATAGATCGTCAGAATTTTGTCCTGAAAAAAAGTGGCCAGTTGCTCACATAGATCCAGGGAAGGTGTGATAGAACTCTTAATGGCTATAGGTTTCAGAAAGCCCTCCGCTATCCTGAAAATCTCTCTGGAAGGATTATCTGTGTTCATGATTTGTTTAGCCATGTAATCTCTCATAACCTTACGTTTTAATGTATGGAATTTTTTTAGGGCTATCTTATAAACTTCTTTTGCAGTGGAGTCATAATTCTTTCTCCAAATACGCTCAAGTCTCTTACAATGACTCTTTTCGCAACGAAGCTCCGTATTGAACCAGGGTGCAGATGGTTTATTCCTCACCACCTTACAAGGTTTAATCGGGGCCAATAAGTCTAAGGTTTCCCGGACCCATGTAGTGACACGGGAGGTGTCCAGATCCGGATTCCCAGACAAAGTAGGGGAGGTCTTGTCGAGTACTTCTCTCATGGATTGCAGCGTAACTTTCTTCCAGTTCCTCCTGCTTTCTATCATTGGTTTGTTGAGATTGTTCGCACACCTATAACTCAGGCTGAACCGGACCACCATGTGGTCAGACCATGTAACCGGGAGCAACTCTTCAACTATAAGAAGGGGATCATTGGGGAAGAGAAGGTCTAAGGTATGACCAGCTGCGTGAGTAGGAGAGGATATTTTTTGCGCTAAGTTAAGACTACTTAGGGATTCTTCTAATTGGTTGGCTAGAGGGCAGCTGGCATTGTCCATATGGACATTAAAATCACCAAGAACGGTGAAATTAGAATAGCGTAAAGATAGGTTGGCAATACAGTCAAATAACACTTGCCAATACATGGCCAATGTATTAGGGGGTCTGTAAACCAATAGTCCCGCCATTGAGGATTTGTTGGAGAATTTGATGTGAAAGGCCATGGCTTCAATAGGTCCCAGGCCTTCAGTTTCCATGTAGTTCATATCCCACTCTTCCCTTAGGATTATAGCGAGCCCTCCTCCCAACCTATTGTCTCTCCTATTTACATTGCACAGCCTATAGCCCATAGGGACCGCTAAGCTAATATCCGGGTTGGAGCATTCTCTTAGCCACGTTTCTGTCACAAACAGTATGTCCCAATCGTGGGTCTTCAATAGTAGCCAGATGTCTGCAGCATGTTTAGGGAGAGATCTGCAGTTGATCAGACCGGCCCTAATCTGCTGATCGTCCTTCCGATTATGTGGAAAGACAACACGAGATGGCTCCATATCCCTATCACGTGTCCTGGCCTCCACACCTCTATCAAACTTAAGATTGCAAGACTCACAATGAAACTCTACCTGTCCTCTGCCTGTAAATGATATGGTGTCTGGAGCGCAGCGCATAGGCGCGGAACATTGAGGCATTGACAAGGCGAGCAGCTGGTTACGAGTCCAGGGCCTAATCGGTTGGAAGGGCTGTCGAGCAGCATGACTGGCACTGAGCACGGGTCGAGCGCGGACGGGCGCAGACGGGCTTGCCTTACGCGCGCCTTCGGCGCGCCAGCGGCGCGCCCGCTGCGCGCGTCCGCTGCGCGACCGCTTTAGTGCCATAGAAATAGTCTTCAGCCTAGACAGACCGCCCACCTGACCTCCCACCCAAAAATGGCCGCCGTGATCCCGAGAGCCCGATCCACAGGAAAGCGCCTGCTCGGGACTGGGATGACTGCGGGCAGGTTAGTAGGAGACTAAAATTTATGTAACTGACCCAATGATTAAAAATGGCAATCTTAAGATACTTATGTGCAAATACAGCAGGAGTGCAAAATACGCGTGTGAACGGTAAAAACAGTTAAAAAATGGCACAGAAATACAGGCAGTCACCACAAAGAATACAGTTCAGTAATTCAGTAGTTCAATGATTAATAGAGAAGTGCTATCCTGCTCTCGGCTCAAGCCTCAAGAGCGAGTGGATGCTTGTTTCCAGTCCAGGGAGAACCTGGCTTGGCAGTTCGGGCTGGACTGTTCCCATGAGGCACAGGATCAAGACTGATTTGCATATGGCTGGGTTCAAACTGGAACGGCATGGTGAGCAAAAAAAACGATGGATTTAGGCCCAGATCTCTGTACTGGGGTGAATGTATGACATTGTTCTGCATTCTGTCCATCAATTGTTGTTTTTGCATGTTCAGCTCAGCAGCACACACGCCTTCATGTACGCACTTCTTGTGATAAAAGGCGGCTTCAATTACTCTACATGTTCTTACTTACCTCTAATACATGTCTTCCGTTTACAGAAGACATTGTACTCATACTATAAGCGATCAGGAAGCACGTATGCAGGGGCGGCTCCTCCACAATGGCAGAGGAGCGTAACCCCACTGGCTCAGAGCCAGCAACAAAAAGATAAAACGATATTTCATTATTGTTTTACTGTTAAGCAGCTGGCTCAGCCAGCGTGTGCAGAGAGGGGTGGGCGGGGCATAGGAGGAGGTAAGAGGAGTGCTATGTGCACTCTCTAAGTGCGCATATGTGTTTGGCCGGCCGATTCAGGCCTACCAAAACACACATGCGCACTTAGGTTCCTCTAACCCGGCTGCATTGAACAGTTGGGCTGTAGAAACCCCCATACACTCCCTGACCTGAGTGGAGCGTCTTTGCAGCCCATGCTGCACTGCAGTGCAGGGATTGGACAGGGAGTCTGATGCAGCCACAGTGCCTGCTAGGGCAAGGAAGAGGAAACACCAGGCACGACATGGGACTCAGCCGGCAACTTAAGGTAAATTATTTCCTTTTTTAAAAATTATTAAACTCCCACCTCCGCTCCCCGTCCCGAGCGTGCCGACTCCCCCACCTCACCACCTTTTGTTTGTGGCAGCCGCCACTGCACATGTGTTCATTAGGCAGACCTACAGACAGTGGAGAACCTTTATTATTCATTAGGCACGGACTTTAGGATTCAAGAACTCAGACCAGAGGGAATCAGAGAGTTGCAGCATATTATTAATTCTTAAATCTGGAAACCCTCTTGAAATAGCAACTATTGTGAAAGTGCCTGTGACCTAAACATAAAATTGCCTGAACAGTGACACACAATGTGCTCATGACCAAACTCTGTCTGGATTACCTTTAGGTATTTAAGCTTGTAAAGGATCATTTAGAGCTGACCTCCTCGGATTCCCTCACGACCACCAGGCAACAATGCCCCTCATCTCTCCATAGCCCCTCTCTTACATACATTTCATTTGATTTAAAGCACTAGTAAATGCTGACTTTGCTAATAAGAATGTATATCTATCCAAACAAACACTTTTCAGCAACATTAGGAACAGATAATGAAAGACTGGGTGGGGGAACAGAACGTTCTAACCTATTTTATGAAGTTTTCATGCAGCTCTTTGTTGACAGTTCATAACAGTCACTGTTCTATATTAGGGTTGTATCTTATGAACTGCGGTGCCAAAAGGATCTCTGTGACAAAAGCAGTAATCCACTCAGCTATCCACATAAAAGGCAGATCTGTGATCTGTAGGGTACGTGTTCCTTGATGCATGCAAATTAACCCTCTGCGCTACATTATGGCGAGTCAAAACTGCCCCTAGACAAAACTATGATCTCTCTCTAGCAGGAACATTAACCACAAGCATTATTTTGACATTTTTAATGCTGCCTGAAAACTGGACTCACAAGGAACTCTACTGAAGGTGTTTTTAAAGCATAAGTTATTGCTAAACACAGCACCACCCCCTCCCCAGGTGCACCCAGTGCAGCCTTTCCACCACTTCTGCTGGGACGCTTTACCCCACATTCACTGCCCTGGATGTTGCTTTAAGCGTCTCCCCGCTCCTCACAAGTCTCATACCATGCTCTAGAAGCAGTCGTTCTTTGTGCCTTGTGGCATGCCCTGCATTCCTTCAGAAATGAAAATGTCTGCCCTATCTCCCCTATACCTCCATCCCTCTATTGCAGTGTTTCCCAAACTGTGGTCCGCGGACCCCCAGGGGTCCGTGACACATTCCTAGGGGGTCCGCAGGCAGCAGTTTTGAAAGCACTGCAAAGTATCTTGTTTAATTTGCAGTTTTCAAAGAACAATAAAAGTGTCAAGATAACACCAGTGATTTATGTCCCTGCTGGAGAGAGATGAGAGTTTTGTCCAGTGGCAGCTTTGACTTATCGAATGTAGCATGTAGCGCAGAGGGTTAAAATGCCTACTGCAAAGAACATGTACCATGCCTTTTAAAAAACGGTATTTTATATGCATAGGTCAGTGGATTACTTCTTTTGTCAGAGAGATTCTTTTTTTTACTGTGCAGTTCATAAGGGACAATCGTAATCTAGCACAGTGACCTATAAACTGTCATCAAACAGCTGCTTGCAAACTGCAAGTTAGTGACTTATGTTTTTTCCCAGTCTTTCATTATCCTGATGCTGCTAAAAAGGTTTATTTGGGAGGAAATACATTTTTAGTGTTAAAGTCAATGCTAACCACTGTGTTATGTTCTGAATCCTGCGTTTGTGCTTCTCCAATCCAAGCACTCCTTAACAATGCCTACCAGTATGAATGACATTTGTATTCTACACCTTGTAGTCCCCTTTGCCTTATGTAACATTTTCTATACACTGATTTACCCGTATGATTCACTGTCTCTATTTGTGTGTGATGTAAAGTGCTCTGACATCCTACAATGGTATGAGTGATGCTATACAAAATAAAATACAGGTGACAGAGGGGCTATGGGGAGATGAGTAGCACTGTTGGAGGGTGATAGTGGGGGAATCATTGAAGACCCCCCAGAAAGATTGTCGAATTCTGGTGCATAGTCAGGTCTTCATTTACTATTCTTTAAAAGCTAATACAATTCAATATATAATGATAAATGTGTTGTAGACTGCACCATTGTTTCCTAAATGATTTGGGGGGAGAGCCTCCCAAAGCCCCCTTTGTAGTGGTCAGGCTCACTCACTGCACTTGGTGTGCACCGTATGGGGACTGGTCTGAAATCATTTGCCAGGGCTGCTCTGGATTTCCAGTCTGGCCCTTGCAGGAGCAGGAGCCTCGTACTGCGAAATAAAACCAACCATTGAAAAGTTAGTCACGGAGATGCAGCACCAACCTTCCCATTAACTTCTTTCGTTTTCTTGCAAATGCTTTCAATATATAATACAACAGAAGTGGCGGAGAGGGTCGTTAGCCTCCTTGGCTTAACACACTCCGCCACTTCAGAAACGCAGGGCTGCACCATATTTACAAGAATATGGTGCAGCCCTGCGTTTCCCCTGCGCTGGCGCTACACTTAACAGGGTAAGATTGTTAATGTACAGGAAGGTCCCCCTTCCTGCACATAAAAAATCTTGAATTGTCGTTTTGTCACTTCTATGTGTGCTGCTGAATGCAGCACATATGAAAGTTTCGGAATGTCATTTTTTTATTTATTTTTAAGATTGTTGATGTGCAGCAAGGCGTTTTGCAAAAACGAGGAGAAATGAAGCATTTCTCCTTGTTTCGCCAAGTTAAGACCAGGTTTTCCCTGGTCTTAATTTTGGCGCTGCTTCCCATTTATGCTGCCCTTGTAAATAGGATGCCACGTCAAAATTCAATGGGTGTTGTAGGGGAAACGCCCACCGCAACACCCACTGCCCACCCCTTTCACACTAAGCATTGGGTGAAAGCGGTCTTATTTACAAGGCAGCGTTAAGCCACGTTAAGGCTTAACGCTGCCTTGTAAATAAGGCGAAGCCCCTATCGCCACGGGAACGTCTCAAAAAGTGATGTTCCCATGGTGTTAGGGGCTTGTAAATATGCACCTAAAATCATTAGTAATTTGAGAGTTTGTTTTGTGTGCACACGTGTTAATTGTTTTCGAATTACTGTTTTAATGTTTGAAATTTAAATCCTACAAATTGCTTGGGGGTCCCCGGCATACAGTGGTGACTCAATGGGGGTCCTCAGGAGTCAAAAGTTTGGGAACCACTGCTCTATTGTATTAGGATCGAGGAGTCGACACTAAACTGTTCCTTTCTCATCACTGCCCGAGGCTTTGCTACAGCTGTTGGTCTGCAGTCCACTGAAGGGCCTGTGTCGCAGATGGGTTGGAACTGCCCAGTTAATATTAATAGTGTTTGGCATCTCGGTGTAAGATTGAAGTGCTTAGAGCTCCCTTGGCAGTACTCCAGTAACTAGCTAGACTCAAAATTTGTAATGGCACTATCTTGTGTGTGAGACAGCTTGTTAGTGATTTCATTTAATGTATTCATCTGTAGTGGTCCTGAACAAATGATGTATTATGTGGCTTGGCTGCATGGAGGGAGAGGACAGTTAGGCAAAGAACCTTCTGTCCTTTTAGATGGGTCTTTCTGGAACTGAGACAGCAGCTTGCTCTTAGAAGTGTTTTTTCTTCTTCAAAGTTTTCTCTTGTGGAAATGCTTCACATGCTCGATGTGAGCTGTAATCTATGCTTTGTGGTGGGAATGTAGACTGCTCATAACAGAATGTACTGTGATGAAAATGTTTACTTGTTCGATATGACCTGCAACAGCTTTTTGTTGCGTGAAGTGGGTTTATGTTTCACATGAGCAGTATTTTTTAAAGTTTTTGACATGCATCGTGTGGATGTAGTGCGACTGGTTTGTTTGTTCTGGGGTCACTCATCTTGTCCAATCCCAGTCACTTTACTTTCCATTGTGACCCTGGTATTGCCCTCTGATCCTACTTTGCCCCAACCCCTCAGGCTTCCGCTCACTGAAGTACCATTTTGGGTTGATAACTCCTCCTCCTGTGCCCCTGCTCCAGCCTGGGCTTTTAGAAGTCATACTGCTGTGTCTTCCCTGCTGGAGCCTGCAAGTGGAGTCCAGGACTAAAAATCCTGCTCTTGTTCTCAGACATTTGCTCCTCTTATCCCCTCCCTCCCCACTTGACCGAACAGCTTCTTCCTCTAAGCATTTCTAGATTGTGCCTGGACTGACTACACCGACTACTGTAATAATTTAAACCCTCTCAGGCTAATGCAATGGCTACTACAATAATATCTATCTCACCCCGTCCATATCGCAGTTCATATGTTGTTGTTAATTTGATTTGTATAGTGCACTAATCATCTGAGAAAGTATCCAGGCACTTGGAAAGGTGTGGGGTGCCCATGGTGCTTATACAAAAAGCTAGGTCTTCAGCTTCTTATGGAACTGAAGAAGTGAGGAGGAGGCTCTGATGTGTTGAGGAAGGTCATTCCATGTCTTGGGTGTGATGTAGGAGAATGAGCAACTTCCAGTTTTGCTGTTGAGGATGCTGCGAGTGAAAGTAAAAGTAAAAGTGAGGCAGAGCATAGGTGTCTGGTGGGTTGGTGAAAGTATACGCAGCTTTTAAGGTACTCTGGTCCTCGGTTGTGTGGGGCTTCTATGTGTGCATGATAAGTTTGTATTGGCTATGCTAATTAGTGGGGAGTCAGTGAAGCTTCCTGAGGAGCGGTGTGATGTGGATGATGCTTGGGAGGCCGAGTATGAATTTTGCGGCGGTGTTCTGGATGGTCTGGAGTCTGTGTAGGAGTTGTTTGGAGATTTCAGCCTAAAGAGTGTTGTCGTAGTTCAGCCTGCTGGTGATGAATGCTTGTGCAACGATCCGTCTGGTGTTCTGAGGCAACCATTGGAAGATCTTTCACAGCTTGTTTAGAATGTGGAAGCAGAAGGTGCACACTGCGTTGACTTGAGCCATCATATTGGGCTTGTTGAATAGTATGATCCCTAGTTTTCTTGAAAGGTGTGTGGGCATCCTAGCTCCAACGGCCACTAGGTGGAGTCCCATGGGGACGTCTTGTTGCCAAAGACCAGTACTTCTGTCTTTTCAGAGCTGAGCTTCAGGCAGTTTGTTCACACCCAGTCTGCTAGCATGGTCGTGCATTTGGTGAAGTTTGTTCTGATGGTGGTTGTCTTGTCCATCAGGGAGAGGATGAATTGGGTGTAATCGTCATAGGAGATGACGGGAATGTCTTGTGATCGGATGATGTTGCCTAGTGGTGTCATGTATATGTTGGACAGGGTGGGGCTGAGCAACTGAGGGACGATCCCTGTGGGACTCCGCATGTCAGTTTCTTGGTCTTTGATGTGAAGGGTGGCAGCCTGACCCTTTGGGTTCTTCAAGTGAGCAAGGAACGGATCCATTTGCGTGCAGATCCTTGTATGCCCATCTTGTGCAGTCTTCTGATGAGGGTGTTGTGGAAGACAGTGTTGAAACCCTTGGAGAGGTCAAGAAGTATGAAGACTGCTGTTTCTCCTTGGTCCAGGATGATTCAAAATGTCGCCTGAGGCCATAATGAGTGTTCTGGAGACTCTATCATACCTTGAGCTGATGGGCTTCTGCTGACCATGAGTGTACTCTATATATTGTAAACTTATAGATTAACATTGTCATCATGGACTGGGATTCTGTTACTTCTTGGGGATTCCTACAGTACTGCATGCACTCTAAAAATATCTTCTTGGAAAGGTCCTGTCTCACTCTGCTAGAGTCACCATTACAATTCCAGGTGGCTTCACAGTACAACCAGGTGTCCAGGGTGGGTGCCATACATTACCTACTGGTAGCTGAACAGTGCTTACAGGTGCTCATCTTTTATCACTTCTTCATGGATTGAACATAGTAATTACTGGGTGGTTAAGCCGGTCCTTCAAGGCATGGGCTTATATTTCTCCTTTATATTATTAATCAATTCTATGTGTCTTAACAGTGTCTGCATGACAATACTAGATGACTTAATAGTCTGGGTCTTTGTCACTCCTGGGTGAACTCTGCATAGTATTCTCTGGTTGCTTAACCAGGCCTCTAGGGTTAGCGTTTTTGTGACTCCATACTAGACCCACATAATTGAACACTTGTTGAACTCTCTGATCATCAAGGGTAGCTTTTTCCTTATTGCGCAGGTCACTCTACTGATGGTAAGCATCTGTTTGCTCACCTTTATCTATTCTCACACTCTGTGCATTTCAATGATATGTGGTGCACCATGTTTGGAGCATATCTCTTAACCACATGAAAACCACTCAACATCTCCCACATAGTGCATGCTATCCCAAGAATTGCCTATGAATGGTTGCATATTGAAGGTATTCATGGCCTCCTCAGGGGAATGAAGTACTATAAAAATGCTGCAATACAATGCAACCTTTATAAAATGCACCATTTCAGAAACCTAGGTTCCAACTGTTTCTGATGTCTCCTTTCTGCACCTCTGATCATTGAAAATGACCACTGTACTCTAGATACGTTATGACCAATGAAATGTACAGTGGAAACTTAGCCTTCCTTGTGTTTGTAATACCACAATACATTGCATAATTTATTTTGTAATCCCTGCATATTTGTCATGTTCTTCAGCCATGATGAGGTCAACAGGTTAATTGAAGATAGCCTTCCTTGTTGTTAGTCTTTTTGATCTCTAATCTTACACTGAATCCGTTGATTACACTGTTACACTTTATGGCACTGGCGCTTATGGGCAATCTTCAGTAAGGTCACATGAGTGTGGCTCTTATTCAAATGAGGGAGAGGGTATATTTAATTGTTTCATACATGTTGGGTATACAAAACACAATTATAGTTTTTGGGACCTCACACATAGGCCTGGGTGTAGAATTCTGCTCCACTTGTGGAGTTTTGCCCACTCCATGCTCCGCGTAAAGCACTGAATTCCGAAAAACTCTGCGTAGCAGAGCGGAGTTTTTTTTATTGCCCTGCTCACCAACATTAAGTTGGTGAGTGAGTAAATCATTTGAAAGACCACCTCCCAGTGAGATTTCTCAACGTGAGCGGTCGCAGCAGGTTGCGACCGCTTGCGTTGAGAAACCTGCCGCTCGCATTGAGGAAGCTGCCACTCGAGCAGAACATCTACTTGAGAGGCAGAAAGAAGCAGCGCAGTCTTGCGCTGCATGTGGTGCCATTCGTACTGAAATTACAGCACAGGACAAACTCCTGCCACTTAAAATGAATGCAAGCAGCATGACTTACCTTACTCCACCGCTTGCGGAACTCCATGTAGCACAGAGGAGTATTTTTTGGCACTTCGCAGAGTTCCGCATAGCAGAACTCTGAGAACTATACCCAGGCATACTCGCACACCCAGTTTGCTTTTTGGTACAGTGGAATACTTTTTTTTTTTAGTGTTTAATGTATGCATGTTGTGCCTAGCTTGGGAGTGTAGCTCTTATCTGAACAGAAAAAAAGCTTTTAGAAGCGCTACTGAGAGGGGGTTTTGGCTCAGCCCACACATTGACGTCCTTGAGTACATAATTTCATTAGGAAGAATTTGTGTTCTTCTGCTTAAAAAGAGTGCTTGTATTGCTACTTTTGCCTAGTGGGAAAGCTTATGTTCAATACAGCAGGACAAAATTGGATAGGGTGGCAAGCTAATGATCGGGACGAAATGTCTGCTATACATTATGTCAAAGGCATTAGTAGTCCTGGTGTATTTAATGTGAAAGAATTTGTAAAGCTAATAGGCATTTAAGGGTGGATTGCTCTTAGACTCTGCTAAAACCTGTAGAGAGAGATATGTTGTTGCAAGGAAACTCAGAGATTACTGTAACAGGCAAGGGGTGGATCTTGGTTATCCTATATGACAACCTTGGGGTAAAAGATTAGTACTGTAATAAAATTTGTAGGCACTTTTGAGTTTAGGTACATGTTGGTTTGTCAATTGTAATTTTATACATATCCGTAATTTTATAACTGTATGGCTGATGGTTTCCAGCTTTTGTGCAATGCAGTAGACATGTGTTGGTTACAATGAAAAGAAAATGGTAAATGCTATAGCTATGATTGGTACATTGGTAAACATTATGTCAGATGACATATACTGGTCTGTGTATTCTGACAAGTTGCCACAGAGGCAGTAAGCCTGGCTTGTTAATTCCAAAAAGCATAAGTTAAAGTCAATATGCCTCTAATGGTGGATACTTAGTACCCAGTTTTAATGCCTGTATTTAGGTACTTCGTTATATGCAGACTTACAGACTACATGAGTATGCAAGAGCTTTAGTGTTGATCACTGCATTTGAAAAACTATGGGGTTAGATAATTTACACTCTGAAAATCCTTGCTAGACCCTTTTAAGAGAAACTTCCAGGTTTATTTGTCTGCAAATCTCTTATAAGAAAACCAAATATTTAAAAATACATACATGCACACACAATGGACATACATATACATACATAAATGGGCCTTGGTTCAGCCTTCTTCTGCAATGGCTCTGTTCAAGTGTATTCACACTCTGCCTCGTGCATGACAGCACACAGCATGAAGCAATGGGTCGGCCACTTCAGGCACTGGCTCTGCTGGTCTGAGATTAAAGGCATTTCTCTTGCTCAAGTGTGCACATACACCTGAAGATGAGTGTGCCGAATACCAAGAACGAAAGTCCAGGTATGTATGGATTTACTATTCTTAACTCCATACTTATGTACCCAGAAGTTACATATATCTTGAAGGTACACATACGTGGAGTTAAGTACCAATAATCTCTATTTATCCAGTTGATATATTGTCATTGATATTTCGACCGCGATGTTCGGCCCACCACAGTTTTCCCTCGATATTCGTATGAAAAACAAGATGGACTAGAGTTTTAATGCCAATAGAAAAGATAGCTGAGGTGATACGGACAAAAGTTAACTATGCTGGTCATTGTCCATAAATGTCACAACAAAACATTTTCCATCCATAATTTGGCACAAAACTGCATTTTTGTGCTGTGTGTTAAAGTTAAGGTGGATTTATATAGCGCACTGCCACCTCAACCGGGTCTCCCGGCACTAAAAAAACACACAGATGCAGAAGGCCCGCTACCGACTGAAAATATGCTTTCTTAATTTCTTAGGAACATATAATGACAAAACTGAGCGGAAGTTAAGAGACGAGCCATTCCCTAGCGAACTGGCCAGAATACAACAGGCTCTGGCCCTCGATCTTGAGCATTTGATGCGCGGCATGGAGAGCAGCCATTTGTATGAAGAGTGGAGAGCAGTGCTTAATTTGTAAAATATTAAGTGCCAGGGCTCTGACCAGGAGGCCACTGCTGCTTGTACCACCCATCTCCCTTGTCATCGCTGCCAAAACAACTACTATCCATCTTTCTCGCATGTAAATGCGTCAGTTCAGATTAGTCCAGGTCCCCAAAGCTAAAGCAATGGCTGGGGAGGCAGGTATTAACAATTTTAATGTATATTGTATGGTTAAACTACCGTTGTTCTGAACCTCTCTAAATTAGATGAGCAGCGCCACCATGTGGTGGACTGTTCTAAATATGGTGTTGACAATTTGGTGCCGAGCACCGGAAACCAATTAAGTACCGGTGCTTAGCACCGGAAAGCCCCGTCTCAAATTAAGTACTGGTGGAGAGCTCTTGAAGGGTTCTATTTGGTTATTTTTCAAATAAAAAGAGAGGAAGATTGCCTGAGCAAAATGTATGCTTCAGGCAAACAGCTTTGACGCTGATGTGCTGCTGAACGGGTAGCCAAGGTAAAACGCATAGCATGGTTTATGGCTTTGAATAATCTGAAGACGATGAGGAACATAAGCCTTTATCCGAAGCAAACACAAGTGCAGCAGTCCAGCCTGGAGCCAGCAAAGGCTGTGGCCACTGGCTTTATATTGGATAAGGTGAGTGGTTTGGCAAGGTGTCTCAAGCGGTGTAATTCACAAGAACACGGCGAAGTCACAGAAAGAACCTGAGGTATCACTTGGAGATCATGATTGACTGTGACCCCCTGACTCTTGCCAGCCTGACCATTGAAGAGGGTCAAAAGGAATCCTTCCAGAGCGAAAGATGGGACCCTAGGACAAGCTTCCCTCTTTTATCAGGATTCAGTTTAATCCAGTGATCACCCATCCATAGTTTTATTTCCGCTAAGCATGTTTTAAGCGAGTTGTCATTTGTGAAGTCTAGAGGACAAAACATCTGGGCATCATTAGTGTACATAAAAAGATTACTGTTAGGGTATGATATTCAACTTAGAGGACATTCTATATAGCAGAGGAGGAAGAGAATTGAATTCCGTGTACGTTTTAAACAACATTTAACAAAATGTAAAAAGCCAGGTATTTTAATCCATTGAAGTATGCAAAGAGTATACAATAATACTTGCAGCAAGATGTATCCTAATGTATTTGACATAACAAATGTAAATAGGCATTTTGATGATGGTTTTCTGGAATTTGCTGGAACAGAGGACCTCCAAATGCTGGAGACTCCAGCAAGCTAAAGAAAAGCTAAGATGTGCGCTTGGAAAGGTTGTGAGCTATGTAGTTAATGTCACAAGTGTAGTACATAAAGCTTTTTGGGGTGTGATGCATGCACTTTATAGGTAATTTTATGGTCCTGGTGTTGATTAATGCACTTTGTGCAGTGGCCAAATTCCTGCATCGTACTGGATTTACTAATGACCCACACTGTAAATATAGCTGAGGTCCATGCAGGTACCAGCGGTGAGGCGGTAGGACCGCATGGGCGTGGATTTCGAGGGACGATGCCAAGGGAGAATTAAAGAAATAATTAATTTTCCCTCGGCATCGTCCCTTGAAATCCCGCCCTCCTTCCCCTCAACGCGGCCGCATCGCTGCAACCAGCACGGACCGCCGCTGGGTAAAAAGGACTTCAGAAAGATTCACAGAAATGCTGTCTCATTAACATTCATTTGGCTTAATTCCCTTTGCGATTTTTGTGAATGGCTCCAAATGCAGGGAGAGTACTCTGCAAGGGTCTGCTGTTGTCTGTCTTTGCATTGCCTTCAATATTGCTAATAATTCATTTCACACCTTGAAGCAGACTTCCAAGGTCACAGGTCCCCATTCCTGGCACTGCTGTCAGCAAATCCCAACACTATCAATGCCTGCAGCTAACCCTCGCAAACCGTAACCATGGGTAGCTTCTCATTTGCAATTTGTTACTGATCAAGCGCTCTGGCCAACCTTCTTCCCATTTGTCTCCCACGATTCTTTCTTTACCACGTGAGAGGTAATGGGGGTTAAAATTACATGAATCAATTTCAATTTACAGTGTAACCCATTTGGCTGCACAATAAGGACCAGGAATAAGTGACTATAGTTAAGTAGGTTTATTAAAAGTTAGCAGTCAAGTTAAGGTACACAAATCATAGCACCATGCTGTAGAGGGACAGAGTAACAACTGGGAAACCAAACCTCCTAATGAAGTTTAGGCATACCAATAGAAGGCACACAAGAAGTTCATTCACACCAATACCAAAGATCGATAACAAAATTAGCTACTGAGAGAAGAGTTTCTGGTTCTCTCGTATATACATGGGTAAAGTCAAATTGTATAAGGGATCGCAAAACTAAAGAAAATGCAGAAAATGTGGAAAACCCAGGAAAGTTCGGGAAGTAACGGAAGGTGTCAGCATCTCAGAAGCTCAGTCAAGAGTCTTCTTGGGTCCGCGGAATTGAGTGTTAGCCTAGGCCACACTCTGCAAGAAACAAAGGAAAGAAGCATAGAGATCTAAACCCCTCAAAGCCCAAGGACAAGTGGTGCAACATCAGGCAGGAACAACACTAGATATTTCCACCAGAATCTCCCAGCTAACACCCCTCTGCTTACATCATAAGGGGTTCCATTGTCCTTTTCCATTCTCACATTGTAAACTGCAACATTTACAGAATGGAAAACAGGTCTAGTAAGGGAAACTTTTTAAAGTATTAAATCAATTGGGCACATTTAATATGCCTGTGCACTTTCGAACATAAATTAATAAAACGGGAAACAGCGGTTACAACGCTGTTGTTACCACGCAGGTAGGTAACAACGCGGTCGTTACAACGACCGCGTTGTTACCACGCGTGGCTTTACTTCGCAAGTCGTTTCTACGACTTACGCTAGGTGGCGTGCAGCACTAGGGAATGTGTTAGATTTAAGATCCAACACATTCCCTGCTGTTGCGCTGACTGGAGTAGGAATAGTAATTTATACTATTCCTAAGTCCAGCGCGCCATCTAGTGCAAGTCGTAGAAACGACTTGCGATGTAAAGCCACGTGTGGTAACAATGCAGTTGTTGTAACGACCGCGTTGTTACATACCGCGTGGTAACACCATATGTTGTAATGTCACACATTCGAATAAAACGGTCAGTACATTAGATTCATATTACATGTGGCATACAGTAAATCTTGAATACAGGTGTATGAATGTGACAAAGAACTAAATGAAATATACAAAACATTAGTGCACACATTGCATAAATCATTTTCGTTTCTAAGGTGAATACATTCTTATATTGTGAGGATGGTTTCTACTCAATCATCTAAACAGTAAATATTGTTTAATGAATTAAGGGACACTATATATTAATTTTCTAATTCTACAGTGAATGTACTTCAATAATGATCCAGTGCTTAGTGACCTCAGATACCAGTGTAAACTATGTATGCATTTTATTTCCCATTACAGGACAGGTAGGGGCGATTGCCTTACCGTGCCATTTCCTTGGAATTATCTAAGAGTCATACTATGACATTACCAATACATTTGCTAATCACAATATCACTAAAGTATGTGCACTTTGGGATTTTGAAATTGTAGAGACTGACACTTTGCAAAGATCACTATGTTAAGTACTCCTGGATGTGTCCCCTCTGGACTCTGCACCTGATGCAGCTCCTAGGGTACAACAGGTTGCTACTATGTTTGAATCCTGTGGTAGCTTTTCACCCTGGGCACAAGGCACAGCAATGTTCCTGATGTATGACAGGCCCCAAAATTGGCTTGTCAAGACAATCAACACTGACAAGTCATTATAGGGGCTTCACCGCACATCAGAATCTACATGCTCTAACCCTATGTGACCCACATATCATTGCTATGCACAAGGCTATGCCTATGCCTTTGCCTATAATCCATTACTTTGCAACATTACCTCCAGCACCCCAAATCATGAACAGATACGGGGGCTCTAAACTCCTCATTCAAAAGTTTCCATCAGTAAGCTGCATCATGCACCTTTCAATATGAGAGAGGGGTGCATGGAAGCTCACCTGCTCTGCTGGAGTAGTGTAGACTCATGCACCTGTACACACATTCCTATGTAGCATTCACAGCATCACATACATGTCTGGTACAGGGATAACATTAGCTCTCTACCTACAGTACAGAGCACCTTGGATTTCTTGAAGTTGTCAGTGCCCGTGTTGTGATTATTGTTCACACTTTTAAACTCCATGGTGTAAAATTGATTCCAGGAGTTGAGAGTTTCACCAGCAATGCTCATGAGAATATCAGATATTCCTTCATAAACTTTAATCCCACTAAGACCGAGAGGGTCAGTGTTAGAAATTGGGTTACTAGTTGTGGGGGATGTAAAGAATTCACAATTAATAAGTTTGCAATGTACTTTTTGCCAAGAACCAAGTACCCCATTGCTGCACTTGACTCACTCAGGGTAGCAAAGCCAGGGCAGGCTCTGAGACGATTCGACCGGTGCCACCGCACCCTTTGCTGACTTCGGGTGGGGGCACACATTGCAAGTATGTTATTGTTTAAAAGCACCTGCTGCCACGTTCCTTGCCTCCAGCAATTTTCAGGTAGCCATAAAAATGTCAAGATAACTTCGGTGATTAGTGCTCAGACATCCTACACTGGTATGAATGGCGCTATAAAACTAATTCAATGTATCTGAGAGAGAGTGGTTATGTAGACTTGAGGGGCACTGTTAAAGGATAGTAGTGAGTGATTCCATGTGGAGGCGCCAATAAACATTGTCACACTGGGCACCCACCAGCACTAAAGCCAGCCCTGAGCGAAGCAGAGCAGTACAAGCCCTACTCAGGGAAGATGGTGTGGGCTAGTTATCCCAGTCCACTGGTAGGCAACAACAACACTAAATAAATTATTATCCAGTCACTGCCTTTTCTGTTCAAAAGGAAAAGCGATTTTAATACACACACAACTACTAAATACCATGCATTAAATTACAAATATATGCATTTAGGTGAACCGAAATGTCGTTGGTGACATCCTCATCTCACATTGGATCTCGAGTGGATCCTGTACCCGATAGCCACAATCCCTCCTCACCTATACCAGATGAAATATCACAATTTGGGGGGGGGGAGGTAATTATCAATAAAACAGTCTTCCCGGCCTATATAGGGATTCACCACATTAATACAAGCAACCATGTGTCATAATGTAACACTGCAGCACCATTGAAATCACTGAGAACAATGCCAATGTTATAAAATATTAATTATTATGGAAAACATTGCATTGTCAATACCAATATTTTAAATAAAGCATTTCAGTTCAAAACATGTGTATCTTAGTCTTTCCTTTACTGTAATTAATGTACTACTGCAGTCATAGAAATACCCACAAGGGATCTTCTCACTCCAGAGCCGAAGAGTTAAAACGCCGCTCCAAGAGTGGTTAAGCTCAAGCAAAACCTCTTCCGTGGTCAGGGATTCAATCCACCGGGAGAGGTAGGGTTAATATTTAAAAAAAAAGATTGCTGGGGAGCTTCTGCTCCTCCTGCAGCCCCCAGCCCCCATAAGACAGTTAAAAGACGCTGGTGATGCCTCTGTTCAAATCGGGGCCATAACAGACACAAATATGCCAATTTTCAACCCCATCCGGCTTGGCCACTGCATGAATCGGCAACTGGTTTTTTCAATTTTTCTTTTTTCTGTGATTGCCTTGGTCCCACCCAGGACACTCACGAGCAGCAGGGGCCTTAGGGGCGATAGGGGGAGTCACAAAGACTGCACTGATCTGTCAGTTCCCCATGCATGCTGCACTTCTTGTGCAAAGTGCTTGAGCCAGCTCTGGTTGGCACTCATGCTGCCATTTTCTGTCCCAGGGGCATGGGGTCCCCAGGAACATCAGCAAATCTTGAATTGTGGTTTGTTGATGATGCGCAACTTTGCTAGCGAGTTTCCGCTTTTCCTGGCAAATCGACTCTCTATTTACCATGGCAGCCGCAACAGACACGGGAAGCTCCGAATGCAGAATTTCATGCGAGTGTGACCAGAGTAGGGTTGAGCTGTGTGGAGCAGTTCCCTTTCTCCCCTCGACTTCTATGATACCAGAATGGACTTAGCGCTGTTAACAAGCATCTTCCTTGTTGACAAAACGCTCCAATGCCAGCTACTGACATGAACACGGGCGGAAAATAGACCCTCACTCCAACTACCAAGAGGAGGAGGTCAATAGGCACTGTATGCAGACAGAATAGAGGACCCCCTTACTGATACTAAAAGATATATCTGGCATCCACAGAAGGAGGTAAGGAGTACCTTCTGGCTTAAGCTATGGCAAAGGCTTGGTTAAAACTTTAACGCATACTAAAATATCATGCTGGATACTGAGCAATGTTGTGTTGGATATTAGTCTTTCTTCTTGCTCTGAGAGAGAAGACGAGAGGGTAAGAGAAGCGCTGCTATTTCAGAGAGCCATTGGAGGTTGAAAGGGTGTCTCCAATTATTGCCGGGCAGAAGTAAAAGCTGAACAGTTGGGGGCTCGAGAGTCATGAAAGGGGGAGACAGGACTGTAATGAAAAGAAGGAGATAGACGTTGAGGTAGGAATACATCTGGACGACTGTGCATAAGTGGGACTGGGTTAAGCCACAAATTTAGAATTAGTAGGATCTGAAGGATATTTGTGGATAGCCAAAGCTGAAAAACAAAAAAACTCCCTCATCCCCAAGAAAGGGCCGAGGATATCCCCAAAGGGCTATGGCTTGGTGGACGCTGATGGAAAAGTGAAAGCAAATCACCCCCGAAAAAATGGGGACATTAGTGGGGGAGAGGGGGAGTGGGGATGTCCCTGTGACCAATAAGACAATAGTGCTGCAGCTGTTAAAATCCCCTGCTGGGTCTTAGTCTGTGGTAAGTGGTCAAACAAGCTTGAGGGAGCAGCTCAAGTGGGAAGTGTGGGTGACGGGTGTGCAAGAACCTTCTATTGAGGGCTCGGAGGAAAATCAAGTATGGATTCAATCACTTGCCCTGATGCCAAGCCAGAGAGAAGGAAGACAAGGGGGTAGAACCAGACTGTTTTCAGTCTTCAACAGCAAACTGGTGAGAAGTGGACTGAGAGGTTGTGACAAATATAATTGAAGAAATATAGGGGAGGCCAACAGAGGTGGGAATGCTGAGATGAGCCTGGCTGAGAACAGTAGCACCTCCCTTATTCCACAACTACCAGAACAGGAGATAAGCAGAGATATGGGGGGAGGAGTCAGTGGCAGCCCAGGTATGGACTCGGCAACAAAGGCAACTTAGATACCAACTGGAAGATCAGGAAAATCATTTAAGGAGATCAAACTTGCTCTTTTTGAATATCCCTGAGAGAAAAGAGTCTGCATCCTCACCTGTAGAGTTGTAAAAAATGAACTAAGACTCCAGCCCTCCTGGAGTTTAAGGATCTTCTGTCGATTATGAGAGGGCATTGTGTCCCTTTTACAGAATATGCTAATGCTTCACGGCCATTACCAGTGTTAGTAAATTTGGGAGATTTCAGAATCCGAGAAAAAATTATTTCACATGCAATTAAAGAGCGGAGTTTCAAATCATCAGAGTGCTTTAACTTCCAGGTCTTTTCTGATATGACGTTTGAGAATTCAAGGAGACAAATAGAACTGAGATAATAAATTCCCAAGTTTAAGGCAGATGGGGCCCAGGATATATTAATGCTGCTGGCACAACTAAAGGTGTTGCTAAATAAGACGTTCAAGATTTTTCAAGAGGCTGAGGCAGCAAGAAGGTTTTTACATGAACTTTAGAAAAAATAGGTTAAAATGACATTAATAGCTGTATATGGGGTTTTCAGTGCTATGCGTTGGGGGAAGTGTTTCCTTTCCTTTTTAGGTCTCGCCTGAGACAGCACTTTAGCGCTGCTCTGGCGAGACTTATAGTAAGCGAGTTTTAGAAGTGCAAACAGTGGCTTTTCAGGCCTCCAAATACAGTGCATGTGCGTCGGCCGGGCGCGCGCACCATTTGGAGGCCTGAAAGCACTCATTTGCTTTCACTTTCGCGGGCCGCACGGCCGCTTTGATGTGATCGCAATCGCGTTTTTTTTCTCCGCCCCTTTCAGCGGCTGCTGTTTCTGAAGAGAGTTGGGGAGTTCGCAGGCGTATCGACATACTCGATAAAGGATAAGGATTGTACGTGTCCCCCAGTTCCCTAAAGTGTGGATTATACGTTTATTTCCATTATAGCTGTAGAGCGAGAAGAGCGATTATTCCCTTTTAAGGTTCAGCCGTGATATACTGCAGACTCAGTCTTATAACAAAAAGAACATTCGGGAGATATTGAGTCTTTCACGTTATCATTTCTTTATTTATTTTAACAGGGAATTTGCGTTAAGTAACTGCAGCGAAAGTGTCAGTCAGTTGCTAGGATGGAAACCTGTCAGTCGCCCTGGAACCTCCAGAGGTGAATCACATGTGGCCCGTGCTACGTTCCCTTTGTTTTGCCCTCACTCACAGATGTTGACGGTGTTGACTGTTTCTCCGTGCCAGAAACCGACACTCGAGCAAATAAAAGCTAGATACACTGAAAACAAGCACCGGCAAAGCCAATAGGTCGGGCGTTGTCCTCCAGCCTTTTGGCAATACTTATTTTTCCATGACTTTTGCAAAACTTTATTGTTTTGGATGCTGCCAGGCTTTTTGTCAATCTAAAACAACAAGCATTTGCAATGCAATAGGGCTTGCATTTATAGGAGTTTGAGCTATTGGCATTGTAAATGACAATGCTTTTTATTTAAGTTTGGTTTTTTTAACACATAAATAAAAGGCACTGTCATTTATAATGCCAATAGCTCAAACTCGTATAACTGCGAGACCTATTGCATTGCAAATGCTTGTTAGCTTATGTTGTGTTTTTTGTTTCAGGTCACTGATTGAGAGATTGAGAGATGCACAGTCAGGATTAGGGCACTGAGTGTAGTCACCACACTCAAAGGGTGAAGGGTGGGTAGGGCCTCCATGCGGAAGGCAAAGAAGGTGCATGGGTACCCAAATGGGGGATAGAGGCAGAGAAGTTTGTGGGGGTAGGAACTGTACAGAGGGACATGGGATGTTCGAAGGGGGTGGGGTGGAGAGGCCTCAGACCAAGAGTAGGGCTGACCCCGTGGACGAAAATAACAGTTTCTAGGATCTGAAAACATCCTTCATAAACAGAGGGCGGTTAGTAAAAGAACTAGTATAATGTAGAAGAGTGACTATGAGGATTTAGGCTGTATTGTAATGGGCTTTAAATAGAAGACCCGTATGGCCAGAAATACATTTTGCCTACTGTCAATCAATGTCGATGGGCTCAATAATAGGAAGAAGTGCAGGGCCACATTAAATTGCTTGGAAAAGCAGAAATAAACTTTATTGTTTTCACAGGAGACTCACATTACTAAGGAGAAAGAGGGGCAAGTTACTTGGGGGCCTTTCAAGCTTCTGTTTCATTCTGCCACGTCGGCAACCCATAGGGGAGCAGCTGTTTTAGTTACTAAGCGGTTGAGGAGTGAGATTACTAAATCGTTAATGAATAAGAAAAGGAGATGGGCGATTGTAGAACTGTTAAGCTAGCACGTGCCAATTACATTAGTCTCGGTATATGGTTCGGTAGCCAATGAGCTGGAGTCTTTATATGATTTGATCTTCCATCTCGCTCAATTTCCCCAAAATATTATAATGGGTGGAGACTTAAACTGCACCCAAATTCCAGAATTAGATCTGAGCAATCCCAAAGCTAAGCAAAGGAAGCTCGGAGTGGTGCAAGCAATAGTCAGGTTGAAGAAGGAGCTAAGTCTTTTTGCTCCGGCATAGACTAAATTCTAGCCTGAAACAGTATGTATTACTCTCCGCGTTCTTTTGGACGGCCTCAAGGTAAAAAGATTTTCGTATTGCTGATTCTCTGTGAAATGTGGATGCAGGATACGACCCTAGCTGCTTTCCAGATCAGACAGTTCCCTATCTGAAAGTTCAGATGCCTTTTAGAAATATCTCTAGGCGAGGTGGTCTTTTAATAACGCCTTATTTTCAAAGGAAGCCTTCCTGGAAGAAGTGGAGAATAAAACTCACCTTCTATTCTTGGAAAACAGAGGCTCTGCATTGTTAGAAACTATTTGGGATGCCTATAAACCTACAATGAGGGGGTGAGATCATAGCCTATAAGAGTGCCTGGAGAAAGCTAGAAAATGACCAACCAATAAGGGCCTGATTTAGATCTTGATGGAAGTACTGCCGGCCGAGGCAGCGATCCTGAGTACTCCGTCAAGCTGACGGCAGACTATCAGCAGGATTTAGATGTATGTGCAGGGGCGTAACAAAGCCCCCACAGCCCCCGCGCGGAGCGGGGGAGGGGGGGGGCGAGCTCCAGGGGGCCCCTTCAGCCCAGTACCCTGTCGGGAGAGCTCCTGAGTGTGGTAGGAGGGGCCCCCCTTAATGTACTGTGCAGGTGAGCCCCCTCAAGTTTCGTTACGCCACCGTGTACGTGGGCTGACTCGCAGCCGCCTTTGATAGGGTGGGCACAGGAACAACCAACAAAATGAATAATAAATCATTTTTTAATGCCAATCACTTTCATTAAACATTGTACTGTGTGACTGAACGAAATATACATGTGATTATAATTACTTGTGATTTTTTGACAAATCAATAAAACGAGAGAGAAGAGCCCAGCAAACCAAGGGGACTGAGCACCGTTTTGCACAGTAAAATGAAATCTCCTCTTGGGAGGTCAATAATCCATACTCATGTATTCCTAAAATACTTACTCACGCATACAGCCAGCTCACAGCCCTCCTCAACATCTGCAAACAAAACTAGTACCACATAAATGTCAGAATGCACAGAGCTTTAATGACGTTACATCAGCACTTTTCCAGATTTATTCATGACACATATGAAATCTATGTCATCGTTAGTAGTCTCACCATCTATATGCTTAAGTTCTGCCTGACTCTAAATGAGTCGGGGGAACTTTGCTTTGGCAGAGAGGGTATTCTGTTGCTGTTTTGATGAACTCTGCCAAAGTCTAAATCGGGCCATTGGTCTTTTTTTCTGGAAGTCAAAATTCTTCAGCAGGGCAAGGCAGTAGGCTGTATCTGAAAAACATTCTCTTAAAGTTGGATAGGCGCTTGGCAGTGTACTGTTGAAACCATTGGTTCTGGTGAGAAAAGCGCTAAATGGGAGGTATTCAAAACACTCACCAGGTCAGTCAGTCACAACTACCAGGGATATCCCATCCACCCACATATAAACCCCATAAGATATAATGGAACTTATATTTCGGCGGACGGGATATCCGTCAGTGTTGTGACGGAGCAACCCGTATGCCAAGATCTAAATCAGGTCCTTAGACTCTTTTTTGGAGCTTGGAATACTTTGGAGTACTTGAATTCCCCAAAATGTCCAAGTTTCTAGATATTAGCAGAAGTCCAGTTAGACACATTCAAGGATCCCAGGTATTCAGGAAAAGCACTTAGGGGTCAAGGCTTACTCCAGCAGAGGCCACCAGCAGGGTCCAGGTCCAGCTTACCTGTTGGAACTGGTAAGCTAAGAGTTGCAGGAAAAAAACACTTGTATCTTTATGTATCCCTGTAGCCAAACAGGAGGCCAGCCAATTGACGCTTGTATTCGACTTCTTGGCCCTGGGTACAAGCGGGAGCAGCTCCAATTCTCTTCTGTTGTTCCTGAGGTCCAGCAGTGTTCTGAAGAAGGTGTCTTGCCTGGCACTAGGTTTGGGGTAAGGGTGACTCTTGCCCCCTCCCTAACCAATGGGGTAAAAGTTCCCTGGGGTAACCCTACCCACCTTTGCAGCAGTTCCTGTGTGCCCAACTCTAAACAAATCCACAGTGCATCTCATTAACTAAATCCAAGATATAGAAAACCTTCTCCCCTTGTGCAGAGCCTGTGAGCTCACCCAGATGTGTGGCCATGGTAATAAGCAGCCCCCCTGTGGTCACTCCAAACCAGTTCTGGGGCAGCTCTCTGATCACTGGGTCTGGCACCTGCCTGACTGGGAGGTCGAATGAAGGGGTCTGTCCAGGTATCATCTGACAGTGGAGGCACCTTTGAAGTTAATTAAGTTCATATGAACATAGCCCAACTGGACTTTCTGCCAGAGGAACAAAAACGCCTCCCTAAACCCAGGCCTTTGTCTCTGTTCTTTGAACATTTGTCACACCGTGTTAGGACTAAGCACTCACTGGGACACTGCTATAGAGCTAATGCAAATTAGCCTTCAGGAGCTTTAGGCAGGAAAAGGTAACTTTCTAAAGGTTACTTTTCCTTAATATATATTAAAATTCTGACTTTACCATTGATTTGAGATTTTACTTCTTCCCAGTCTAGTGCTTCTCTATGAGCCAGGACGCCTTGCTCCAATGGAAATAGATTTTGGGTGCAAGTCACTGTAAGGACATGTTAACTTTAAATTGTTACATTTCCTACTTTTAAATATTATGCACTCTGCCTTGTGTGCCTTAGGGTCTACACAGGGGTGTCTTATTTATATTTGAAAGGAAGGTTTTCTCCTGTCAAAAGGGCTTATCTTGAGATATCAGGCTGTTGGATTTCATTGCAACTGGCAGCTCTGCAGTAATGTTTTTGTGGCTACATTAGTGGATGGCACAGTAGTGTTGTGGTCCATAGGGGAAATTTAACTTTCCATGCCATGGGTGTATTTTGGACACCATATAATATAGTGTATAGGAAAGTTAAATATCCCATTTAGCATTTAGACAATTTTGACAAGCATTAGGGGTAAGATCACATACACTGTGGCCTGGTTAGTAATGTCACATATCACATAGTCACACAACCAGCAGCATCAGCCCACAAAAAAATGTGATGTGACTACACAAAATGAGGCTCTTTCACAATTGTGAATACCTGTTTGATATGAGCAAGTTGGCCATTGCTTGCACGGCCAGATTTTGTCTGTGGAAACTCACCTGGTTATCAACCAGTACCCTTGATAGAACAAGTTTCCAGTTTTTCTGAATGCAAGCATGTGTGCTTTTCTGTCCTAACGAGCTACAGACTAGCTAGTAGTACTGTTTTCCAGGAGAACCAATGTGCATGGTGTTCCTGTGATTTCTGGAGTAGCTGTGTGTATGGCTTGGAGTAGTCGATCAAACATTTTGATGTTCATATAAATTGTCCCAGTTCAGCTATTGATTGGAAAATCACAAAACATCATCAGGGGTTGCTGCTAGTGTTCTTGATGGCATTAAAACATATAGTGATGTATACCTTAAATCTGTTTGATTTATGCCACAACTCTTTGTCGGTATCTGAATAGTTCTTTAAGGTACTATTTGTTATGTTTTTTTCTTCTGATCCTTTTTACTCAGGTAATAGATGTGAGGAAAGGAGGAGATAAAACAAGAAAGAGTGTGGGGGGGGGGGGTGATTGTGGCAAACCCTCCCATTACCAATAATTACTGCTTTGGGTAATTGTTGAAGTCAGTTGAGTGAATTATCAACTCACCTTGACTGCTCAGTCCTCAGAGCACTCTCCATTGCAGACATGTCCCCGCCAATTCTAGGAGGCTTTGCTAGTCTTTATTAGTAGTGTGCTCCAAACAGCTCTGAGCCACGCCTCAGGACTGCATTGTGACTGGAGTTACCCCTGGGTCCTTTGAGCGCTACCGAACCCACAGTAGGACAATGAACCATGCACTTAGGTCTCTCTCATGCCTGCTTCAGCAAGCCAATTACCAAGTTTGACCTCCCATACCTTTTGGGTGAGCTCAGAGCTGCGCTCCTCTAAGGCCAACTCCATTGTTCCTGGAGGCTAAGGGTCATGCAGGCCACCTCCGCCACTTCAGCCTCTGCTGTGTCTTCAGAAAGTCTACAGTTGGAGTGCCAGGCTTCAGAGAGACAGACTGAACGTTTATTTCTGGCTTGCCACATGTGATTTGATGTTATGATGTGTTGTGTTATGCTATGTTAGTTTATTTCCAGTTTAAAGCATGTTATGTTGTGTTGTTTCGTGTTGTATAATGTTATCTGTATTTGCAAAGCACGCTATTACCCGGTAGGGTACCCTGGAGCAGAAAGCGGTGGCTGTCCAGGGCTGACGAGGGGCGGTCTATTCAAAGAGCCATGTCTTCAGCTTCTTGCAGAACTCGAGAATTGAAGAGGTTTTTATTATGTGTAACGGCAGGCCGTTCCAGGCTTTAGGAGCGATGTGAAAGAAGGCAGGACCGCTGACTCGAGTTCTGTGTATACATATACATTTTAGGTTTCTCTACATGCTGACAGCCCACAATTCAGATTTCCCTAAGCACATCGTTGCTACATTATGGTCAACAATGTCTTATGTGATTTGGGATGTAGATTGTGAAGAATCTTGTGGGATTTCTCACAGTTTTGTGAATATCCATATTGCAACACACTAGCTCTAAGCTATTCACTATTACCTAAACAAGTGTTTGAATGAACAGCATACTAACATAATATAAAAAATGTAAGAAATACATTGCAATACAGTTATCTACACAATAAAAATAAAAGCAATCAGCATTAGCAATGAATAATCGGGGGCATTCCGCCCCAGCCCAGAAATGGCATGAATACACACAAGCATTGTCAAAGCCAACAAGTCTTGCCTTTTGGAACTATTGACTTTGCCAATGGGGAGTAGTATCAGCAAAGAAAAATGCCGATACTGTGCTGCATCAGCCACAATAAAAAGAAAAACAAAAGGTGCAATGATAATGCTGGTGCTTGTGGCCATGTCATTTCATAGGTGTGTGTGCTGTGACGTGGAGTTTATGAAGGGATAGAGATTTTCCATGATTAAAGGTTTGCATCAATAATGATGCACCGGGACAGAAGCATTATTTTGGGGGGAGGTGTGTGGATCTCCTCCCGGAGCCATCCAGTGGCCCCGGGAACCCCTGCCCCTAGAGTCGGTCAACAGCGCTAAGAGGACTCTTTATGACAGAATCTTTTGTGTATGATTTCAGATCTGCTGCCCCTACCTCAGTGCACCACAAGTCATGGACCCTTTATGATAGAATATTTTGTGTGTTATTTCACATCTGGTGACCCTACCTTAGTGCAGCACAAGTCATGGACCCTTTTTGATTGAATCTCTGTGTGTGATCCAATGATTACTGTTGTACTTGTTGCCAGCACCAACCATTCCCGAAGGGCTGGCTTACACTCACCCCACACGCATCCAGCACAGACGTCACTGGACATGTGACCCTGGTAATAAAAATGAGTCGAACGCACGTGCCCGTACCCAGTTCCACTATCTATCTGTGGGTTCATTATGTATGCAACATGCTGCCCCTAGGCCCTACCACATTACATAGTGCTCTGGACAGCGTATGCAGCCATCTTACCTTTGACAGTGGGGGAAAACTTTAGTTATGTAACTTTGTCTCAGTCATTATACAAGTACGTACGTAGAGACTGCATCATTAGAGTACTGCAAAAAGAGTGTATACTGAATTTATAAGTGCATGAGGATCGTCGGAGTGATTGTATAAGTACATATGTTGGTGCAGCCTAACTCCGACAACGACCTTTTCTCTAATTAGCTGCCCTTCATGCGCCAAAAACTGAAACTTCAACTTTCCATGGCCCTGTATTGCTACAGCTGCAACACTCTACTGAATGTGCAATAAACATTCATATCTCCACAGATATCTCATGTCCACCATCTTTCTTGTGTGGAACTATGGATGAATATAGGGTCAGTAATTCCCCGTACCTTCCATGTTGGCCATATTGTGGGACTTGGCTCACAGAGTGACACTTTGGCTTTTCCAACCCGGGTGACGGTAGCACTCCAACATGGACCCCCGCAGCCACTCTCTCACTGCTGGTACACACCCACACCACACCCATCCAGCACAGGCGTCACAGGATACGTGACCCTGCTAATATAAAAGTCCGGGTGCACGTGCACTACGCCATTTTAGAGTTTAGAGTACATGGTCTCACTTCTCACTGAGTTAGTAGCACCGCAAGCACTGAGCGGGTGTACAGCCTGCGATGATGATTGGTGCACTAGTATGTCCTCTGCCATGGCCATATCAAGACTCAGTACCCAATGTGAGACCTATTACCTTCCAGAATGGAGCTGCATGATGTGGAGGTTGCCGTTGACCGCGAAAAGGTGAGCAGTGAGGCCTGGGTGTGCAGTGGCGTGCAGATACATCTAGGCGGTGGGAATGGATGGGGTGCAGCAGCATGAATGCAGAAAGGCTGCACAGCGATTTAGGCGTACGCAGTCGTATACACCCTGCCATTACCCTTTCTTATTGCATTTTTAATAAGTTTTCCAATAGCAGGACAGTTTTTATAGTCGGTCAAATGTCCGTTGCTCCCATATCTGTAGCAAAGTAGTTGAGTATTTCTTTTTTCATACTTTGTACCCTTAAATTTACCAGCAAATTTTGACGAACTTTCCTTTCTCTGTTTTTTTTTTTAAGAGGTAAGGTGTGTTGGGAGCATCAAAGCATGCAGACACTAGCGTGACATTCCTCTCACAGATCATGGCTGCCTCGCGTCACTTTGGGAATTTTATGTTTTGAATGTGAGAAGGTTGGGAGGTAGAAGTTAACGGGGCTTCAGTCAATCTTGCTTTATACTTGCTGTGTACAAAACATGTTCTACGGATTAAACCACATCAAGAGAATTACCGTCTCTGTCTTTTCATTCCTGCATACTGGTCGTTCCTACAATTATTATTTCTGTACTATCTTTCAGATGTCGGAGCATGAGGGTGCACTCTGTCCCGGCACGTGGTTGGAGACACACTGGTGACACAAAGGTGAGCTGTGAAGATTTTCTCCAGTGTCACTCTCTCACTCTCTCTCTCTTCCTCTCTCCTTTGATGGACGCATGGCGTACAATCTTATCTTGCTTTTATCTAACAGACTCTGATTCACAAATTGACGTCCCCACCCTCCCAACACCACCAGAGCTGAACACGTGTAGAACCTGCGATGATGCGTGGCCATCCTGGCAATCAACATCCATTTGTGAGCTCCATTGACCGCGTATACTGAGGCTGAGGAGGTTCCTTCGGCACGTGGTCAACTCTCTTTGACACACGCCGGTGGCGGAAGGTGAGGTTCTGGACTTTTAAGAGTCCAGAGGTGTCAGGGAAACAACACCCAAAGACCCCTGAGTTCCTCCTGTCTCGGTGCACAAATAAACAGAGACACGGGCTTCTCGATGGTGGCGTCAAAGACCAAGGTTTATTTTCTGCAGGGACACAGAAGTCATAGGAACCACACAGAGGCAGAATCTACGAGACTGTTCGAATTGCATTAAGTGGGTTGTTCCTTAAATACACGAAAAATGTCTTTAGGCAACATTACATGAATATTTCTCATGCCCAACCCGGTATCCCAAACAAACAGTAAATAGACATCAAACAATAATTAGTCGTAGGTTTTCGGTATTCGATCAGGTCCCCTTGTCAGTTTTCCATTCTTTACCCGATCCTCCCCATCATAAAAATCGTAACCTCCCCATTGTAAAAGCCCAGAAGGAGAGGAGCAGAGCCAGATGCAAAGGATTGAAAAGTAGGATAAGAGGTGTTTATGGATCATAAACGGGCATGGCTACCGTCTTCGGCCTTTCAACGGACACGAGAACCAGTATAGCAGGACTGGCCTCAGGCAAGGGAGGCAGCTTGATTCTGCCTAGTCATGCAGCGTCAGCCTTTCCCGGGGCTCGAGCTTACGTGTCCTTAACAAGGTGACTCTGTCGGGGTCATTGCCCGTTCATTGACTATGTGAGGGCAAGAAACAAAATGGATGCCGTAACTAAAATGGATGCCATGACTTTACAACAGAATGCCCTATTTCTCAGTGAATTCATGCTAGTTGCGTAGCGAAAACACTGTCATGTATGTAATGGATCATTTGCGGTTCATTGGTACCAAAATCGTGTCAGTACTACGATACCGATTTCACGGGCTCGGATCGCTACAGAACCTCAAAGGTGAGCAGAGAGGCTTGCTTGCGCAGCAGCGGGCACTCTCCTCCGGCCAGTGGGAGTAGATGGGGTGCAGCAGCCTGGATGCGCAGTGGCAGGCAGTCAGCTCCGGATAATGGGAGTGCATGGGGTGCAGCAGCCTGGGTGGGCAGCGACTGTTATACACCTCTGAGCAGTGCAAGTGTATGGGCTACAGCAAACTGGGGACCATAATATCAAGAACGGCGATAACATTATCACCGCTTTAGCGGCAGGAAACTGCCACTAAAGCGGCGATTAGTGGCTTGATAATATGCCCTTGAGAATTCCCGTAGAAGCCCAGGGTCTGGTGTGAAGGATCTCAAACCTGGGCTTCTATGGGAATTCACAAGGGCATATTATCAAGCCCCTTATCGCCATTTTTGCGGCTGTTTCCTGACGCTAAAACGGCGTTAACGTTATCGCCGTTCTTGATAATATGGCCCTGGGTGCGCAGCGGCTGTTAGACACCAGTGGCAGTGGAAGTGGATGGGATGCAGCAGCCTGGGTGCGCAGAGCCGAAACAGAGAATTACACGTGTGCAGTTATATATAGTCTGCAGTTACTAATTCTATACTATCTTACAGATAACTAAACTTGAGGGTGCAGTATGTCCCAGCACGTGGTTGGAGACACACCGGTGACACAAAGGTGAGCTGCGAAGAGTTTCTCCAGTGTCAACACTCCCTCTCCATCATTTCCTTTCTCTCTCACGCTTTCTCTCTTTCTCTGTCTCTTCCTCTCTCTCTCCTTCTTTCTTTCTCTCACTTCCTCTCTCTCTTCCTCTCTCTCACACTGTTTGTCTCTTTTCCTCTCTTCCACACTGTTTCTTTCTCTCTTCCTTGTATCTCTCTCTTTCTTTCTTAATATTTCTCTCCTCCTCTCTCTCTCTTTGCCTCTCTCCCCCTTCCACTCTCTCACTCTTTCACCCTCTCTCTTCCTCTCTCTCCCTCTCTCACACTGTTTCACTCTTTCTCTCTTTCTCTCTCTCACTCTTTCTCTCTCTCTCCTCTCTTTCTCTCTCTGTCTTCCTCTTTCTCTCTCTTTCTCTCTCTCTCCTCTCTTACACTGTTTCTCTTTCTCTCTTCCTTGTATCTTTCTCTTTCTCTCTCACTCTTTCACTTTCTCTGTCTTCCTCTCTGTCTTCCTCTTTCTGTCGTCCTCTCTCTCTTTCTCTTTTGCTCTCTCTTCCTCCCTCTCTCACTCTTTCTCTCTCTTCCTCCCTCTCACACTGTTTCTCTCTTTCTATCTTGCTTGTATCTCACTGTTCATCTCTTTCTCTCTCCTTTGCTGGACGCATAATGCACCATGTTATTTTTCTTTTTGTCTTGCAGGCTGTGATTCACAAATTGTCGAGGGATGACACGCCATGGCTGCACATAGTTTTATTTGTTGTTGTTTTGTTTTAATAAAATATTTTACACACATTATTTTATTTGTTGTTCTTTTGTTTTAAAAAGATTTGTATATGTAAATCCATACATGACTAAGATTCTTATTTGTCCAACCTCACAAGCATCTGTTTTACTAAAACTGAAACACCAGACGATTTGTTAGGCTACACATTTAACAAGCATTTGCAATGCAATAGGTCTCGCATTTGTTGCAGTTGGAGCTACTGGCATTGTAAATGGCAGTGTTTTTTATCAATGTTTTTGTTTGCATTGGAGTGATTATTTAAAAATTACACACTATACCATATTATAAGCTATTCTAGCAACTGTACAGTAAAGCTATGGCTATTTTAACGTAAAGGAGTGTGAATGGATGAATAAAAATACAAAAAACAGGATCTAAAAATTTACGATGGAATGTATAGCAGGGGACAGGGACTACCGATTACAACAAATGTACTTGAAGTGATTGGGGCATCATATGCAATTAAACAATCGGTAGTACGGGGTGTCAGCGACGCTTGTGCAAATGTTGTTCAGCTGGTGAAGTGGTCAGCTCTGTTTGCAGATGCAAAGTGGTGAAAGGTGAAGTATTCAGCTCTGTTTGCAGGCACAAAGGGATGAATGGTGAAGTGGTCACTCTCTTCAGCGGTGAACATGCTCTTTACTGTTTCTCATGGGCATCAAGAGACTCTGCCAGGTCTAAGGCATTCCAGAGACCTTATATAATGGCTGGGGTTTGTAAATTAACCTACATTAACCACCACTAAGAGATGAAGCGATTTCTGCAACATCACATGATTTTTCTCCAAAATGTGTTTTTTCAGTTATACTTTTTGGATTCCTGGGATGCTCTGGCATAAGATTCCCGGTTCCACCTAGATTCATTTGGTACAGTAAATAAACACAATAACCAAAAATACTCTCAAACTGCAGTTTAACGGAGACGTGGTTTTCTGTGTAACAGACAAATGCCTGACCATGGTCCCAGCAGGGGCATGTGCCACCTAATCTAGAGACACTTCTCTCACAGGAGTTGTGCCAACTCACCTGCAGCCAAAGCTATGGGTCACGGGAAAATGGGATGGAGAGTAAAGGGGGTACAGGGAGAGAGAGAAAGGGGGCACAGGGAGAGAGAAATGGGGGCATGGAGAGAAATGGCGGACCGAGAGAGAACGGGGGAAGAGAGGCTGGAAAGGTGAAAACGAAAGGGAGAGAGGGCACTAGTGAGGGTGGTACCGGAAGGGGAAGGAGGTGGACAGGTGATATACATTTTAAAAAGCAGGTCTTTGGCAGTAGGTGATGACTGCTGGCAAGGACCAACACCTGAAAAGGAGGTTTGACATCCGAGCCCCCACTATTATAATGTGAAACTATCATGCAACGACAATATCACAAAAAGGTGCTAGTTTTCCAAAGACACATGACCCGCCTGATGTCACACTACAAGATTCTTATAAGTCCCAAGAACATAAAGACAAATTCATCTGGCACATTGGAAAAAAATTATACTTTTCAAATAGCCCTCCGTATTAAATTTGCTCCATTTCTACGCTCGGTTAACAGATATAACTACTACCCAATCAATGGTATTCAATTGATCCACCTCGAAAGAATGAAGGCTGAGGCAGACTTGCCTTGAGTGTAACCTCTGCCACTTACAAGTGTACGTCTGACTGAGCCCTTCTGCCGGTATTGTGTTGGACAGCTGGTTACAATTCGATCAGTTGAGCCCCTTATGTGTAGCCTTTAAACAGAAACACAGCAAAGCCCGCTTTTGTATTCGCCAGATAACTATGAAAACCAGCTATACACGAGGCGCGAGCAGCAACCGGAGTCACAGAGGTAGAGAGACCAGCCTTGGCTCCGCCGGTTATGAATAACTTAATATCCACGTACCTACCAAACATGAATGTGTCCTTCTATAATGGATGTGGTATACATGTAAAGTGCTCCAATACCTACGGATTGAGTTTGCGCTAAATAAAAAAAACAAAAAAATAAATACAAAGGTCTAACAGATCTGTTCCAGGTCAGGCAGCGGAGTCATAGTTCGCCCGACTCTTGTGAAGACAGAGCAGCCGTCCCTGAAAATCAGCAGGGCAAGGGCGAGGATGTGGTCCGTCGGCTAAACTGCCGACTTTGGTGCTGGAAACCAGAGTTTGAGCCCCGAGGTCGCATCAACATCCTGTGATTCTGGGCATATCACTTAATCTCCCCGTGCCTGAATGTGTAATGTAAATACGGTGCTCGTGTAAAGCGCTCCAATAAACTTCGGGCCGAGTTCGTGCTATATATATATATATGCAAAAAAAAAACAAGTGCAAAGGCAAGTAACAGTACAAGGACATGTCGCCAGCTAGTCACATGCACTCATAACCACACCTACAGGCGATGCAACAGCACAGTGAACCCATCCGCCCAACACCGGACATTTTGCAACTTGCTTTTACATGGTGTACGCATAATTATACATTTACCACACTTGCCTCTTATCACCATCTCCTGCATATTTTTCCTTTTCTCGCATAATTTAGCCAACCCTGCCAGTTATACTATAAGAAAGTAAACAAACTAAGCAGTTCACAGAACTTACCCCAGTAAAACAAGCGTCTTCAAATAGGTCGTGTCTCCAATGAATGTCGCTGATTCGCCTTCTTTGAAAATGTTCAGTGCTGCACGTTTAAATAGAGCATTGGATGCACGAAAGATATCACTAACAGCACTAAGTAAACAAAGTAATTGCTAAAAATGTCCTAAAACATGCCGCCCTAATTATCGCTTGCCATGCAGCTTTTATGACTAATGAAGGCGTGGCGGAGGCGCCAGTAATACGCCTGCTCCCGATCACAACATTGAAAGTGAGAATTATCACAGCATGAGACCCCACAGTAATCATTAGCACAGCATGTCGACAGGCGCCCCAGGCTGCTGGAGCACTCACCTATAATTAATGCGCAGCACGTCTTCCGGAGACAAGCACTCAACTGGAATTAACGCGCACAAGCTGTTCCACTGTGAAGCGCGTTCACAGACCAGAATCGGCTCGTGCCCAGACCAGAATTGGCGCAGCACGTCTTCCGGAGATGAGCACTCAACTGGAATTAACGCGCACAAGCTGTTCCACTGTGAAGCGTGTTCACAGACCAGAATCGGCTCGTGCCCAGACCAGAATTTGCACAGCACGTCTTCCGGAGACGAGCACTCAACTGGAATTAACGCGCACAAGCTGTTCCACTGTGAAGCGCGTTCACAGACCAGAATCGGCTCGTGCCCAGACCAGAATCGGCTCGTGCCCAGGTCTGTCTCCCTTGGGAGTAAACACGGCAACAATAGTCACGTTGGCAGCAGCGCTTCGCGCTGCAACGCCAGCAAGACCTAAAAATGTTCCTGTCACATTTGTTTGTGGGGGGTGAGCGGGGATGGCGGACAAGCAGCTGCTGCTGGGGGATGTTGGAGTACTGTTGGGTGTCCGACCTGCATCATCGTTGCTTCCATTGCATCTCTTCTCAGAGACCTGCAAACTGGCGGCCTGGCTCGTAAAAGTGCGGGCCCGAGAAGTCGCACCGGAAGAGCTGCGAGCCCAACAGTGGTTCGCAGAGGGAGACTTGCAGGCCCAAGAAAGTTGTTGACGGTATGCTGTGATGTGGGAAGAGGGTGCGTTACCTGCTTATGTGGGGAGAGGCAGCGTGAAAGGGGTATCTCTCACAAACAGAGCTCCGGTATGTTTTCAGAAATGCCTCGGACAGATGCCAGCTGACGGACTGAATCACAAAATGGCTTTTCAATGCTCATATAGTAAGACTTATTAACAGTTCGTACCCAGGCTCACAGAGGGACAACTGCGGCCCGTCCGCTCGACTCACAGAGGCAGAACTACGAGCCGTCCGCTCCCAAAGGAACGTAGTAGCTCGCAGAGGTACAGGCACAGCAGCCTACTAGCTTGCAAAGGTGGACAGCTGCGAGCTGACAGACAGGCTTCTAAAGGCATACCTCCAAAGTGGTGATGTTGGGCACAGGGAGCGTAAAAGGGTTATCTTCCTACAAGTGTCCTGGAGTGGAAGTCGTGCTGCCTGGCGCTCACCTGTTTCTCCTTTATTGTTAATAAATCTTAAACCTTCACTGCGTCCAAATCATCATTACACAGAGCTCCGCTATATTAAATTGCCCCGGAACCTTCTTTCACATTTTCACTCGATGCGAGGCACAAGATAGCTGCTTACACTTCCTGGTTTCAAGTGTTAGCAGCCAATCAGAGGACACTTCCTGCTTTGAAGAGTTAGCAGCCAATCAGAGGCAAGTTCGTGCTCGGGAGTAAGGCACCGACCAGATATATATATATTTTTTCAAAAACTACTGAACGGATTTAGACCCTTTCAACAAAACCGCGCTTTCTGGACCAAGACCTTTCTCCCTGCCAAAGTTGGCATAATTCTGTTCAGCAGTTTGACCTGTATCCTTGTCTAAAGTTTTCTATGGAAAATCCATTGAGAAAACACATTTTCACACACCCCTTTTTTCTTAGCCCCCCTTGACCAATCACCCCTAAACTTTCAAGGTAGGAGCTGATTAAAAAAGAGAAACTTTTGGGAAAATTTCATAAAGATTCGTTAAACGATGCCAAAGTTATTAGCAGATCCAAAAATGCTTTTCCTATGGAAACTACATTGTAACTATAACTACCTACTGGCGACCACCAGTAGGTAATATATATATATATGTATTTATATATATTACCTACTGGCGGTCGCCAGTAGGTAGTTATAGTTAGGACCCTCTTACCATAGGAAATCCGCAACATTCTATTTTGAATAACTTTGGCGCCGGTCGACGAATCCTCGCCAAATTTTCAAAATAGGTGGGGCGCTGCGCTCCGCTCCTACCCTGAAAGTCTCGGGGGGATTCATCAAGCGGGGGCTGAGATAAAAGGGGGGTCCCAAAACACGTTTTTCCCATGCATTTTTCCATAGGACCTTTAGACACAGCTACAGCCCGAACGGCTGAACAGAGTTAAATGAAATTTGGCAGAGAGGTAGTCCTCAGATCAAGGAAGTGCCTTTTGTAGGTTTGGTGTAAATCTGTTCAGTAGATTCTGAGAAAATAGCCTTTAAATCAATATATATATCTGAGCCAGCTTACGGTGCGCTTACGGTGCGCTTACCGTACGCGTACGGTGACGTGCGCGAGCGCGATTCTGATTGGCTGATAGATCTTAGTAAACATTCGAATCGGTCGAAACCAGGAAGCGGTGGCCGCCATTTCATGTGTTTCAGTCAGAAAAAAAAGGTAGATAACTTGAAAAGGGGGCAAGGAAGAGAGTTACAGACCCCCTAACATTTGAAAGGGGGTCAAAGAAGGACAGAAAAGTACAAAAAAAACATTTATTAATTTTTAAAAAAATCGCGGGGTACGCGTACGGTAAGCTAACCGTACGCGTACAGTAGAAAAAAAAATAAAAAATGAAATGAAATGCAGATTTAAGTGTTTAGATATTAGGGGGCTCTAAAAAGAGCCGTTGTGTTTATGAAGTGATTTTTTAGTGGTACCTACAAGTAAGTACCGATGCAGAGTCTAAGGTTCAAGAGGAAGACTCTGTTCCCTTCATCATTGAAGTGCACACCATCTCCTCTATAAATGTCTTGCATGTCGTAACGCAAGTTGTTGTGGTAAATGGAACCCATACCATAGTCACGGAGGAAAGCAGAAACAGATTTGTTGACGTGCTTTCTTGCTTTGTCAATCTGTGGACAGAAATGATTGGACCAGTTCCATTTTTGCCTTTGGCATATGTTAGAAAACACAAAGGCAGTTTTAGGGAAAAGTGAAAACAGTTGTGCAAAGGTCTCCTTCATAAGCATTTCCAGACCTACCCCAGTCAAAGTGCCTAGGTCATTGCCACCACAGTGCACTATTATGAGGTCAGGGTGTTGGATTTGCATGAAGGATTTCACCAATGGCATCAATTGGTGCCACTTTAACCCTCTCTGACCAATCCATTTAATGTCTACATTTGGCAAAGCAAGGTCTCTCACCATACCTGTTTTCTCTGCATACTTTTCACTCCAGAAGACATAGCTGTGCCCTACAATCCACACTGTGAACATCTTCAAAGGAGAACTGGATGCACTCAGGAGGTGTAATTCAGTAGAATGGTAAAAAGAAATGAAAGACAGTTTGGAAATGGAGGCATACATATATATATTTTTTTTAAACTGATTGGCTGTTTCATACCATTCTACAATAAAAACTAGGCTGTCTGTGTAAATTTATAGAAGCATGTTTTGTATTGGTACAGAAAAATGTGTTACCAAAGAACAGTACTATGGATTTGCTGTTAGGTTTGAAAAGTCAAGCACTCCTGCTCTTTGGAAATGAAACATTGTTTGGTGAACTTCTGACCTAACTCTGCACAGCAGTGTTTCAAGAGCTGTTGCTATGGTAGCAGGCAGAAGTCAAGTTGGGGGAAGGGTACTCGGCAGAAGTCAAGTTGGGGGAAGGGTACTTTTGGAAAAGGGTTGGTTTTCAACCAATAGAAATGTGTGATTACATTTGAAAAAAAGGGGAAGCACTGAGATTTGAAACTTACATGTATATGTGTGGAAAAAGAGAGGGAAACTTTGCCATTATCTGGTTCTGCTGAGAGGAGAGAGGTGTACAGAACAGAGATCCTGGCTCTGATAATCTGCTGTTTGAGTGCCACATTTCTTTCACAACTAACTAATTTTAAAGGTGAGTTTAGAGTTTGAGAGGGGATGTATATGGTAAATTAAGAAATTAATAATAGAATTGGAATTCCTTTTGTTGAAGTTGTGTTTATCATTTTCTGTTTTGGGAGAAATTTAAATGTGAGGAATAAAATAATATGGACTATGTTTTCACGATAAATTAAGGTGTACTGGTATAAATAAGGAATACTTTAAGGGTTTGAGGTTGCACTCAGTAATGCAAATACATTCAGCATCAGTAAGGCTGGTTGCCCTTGCTGGAGTGTAGTCAGTCACCCAGGCTACACATGTTGTTGGTCTCAGAAAGCTGTTTGGTATTGCTCTGGTGATTCTACATTTGCATTAGATGGAAAGGGGGGGGGTATTTTTTTCTGCAGAAGCAGACTCTTAGCACACAGCCAGCTGCATATCATGTGGAATCATGCATAGTATTCACAACCGAGTGGGGTTTGAGGTTTCAGTCAGTAATGCAAATACATTCAGCATCACTAAGGCTGGTTGCCCTTGCTGGAGTGTAGTCAGTCACCCAGGTTACACATGTTGCTGGTCTGAAAATGTTGTTTGGACATGTGCTTTTTTAATAATCTGAAAAGTGGATTCATAATGTGTCAGACTGTAAAAGTACTTATCACTTGCCAAAAAAAAGAGTAGTAAGTGTGCTTTCAAATTGGCAAAGAAATTTCGTTTTGTGACTAATATGAAAACATGACTCTGTGTGCAAATAGGAATTACAGGCAGAGATTTATTGCGTATTGCTCTGGTGATTTTACATTTGCATTAGATGTAAAGGGGGAGCTATTTTTTTGTGCAGAAGCAGACTCTTAGCACACAGCCAGCTGCTTATCCTGTGGAATCATGCACAGTATTCACAACCGAGTGGGGTTTGAGGTTGCAGTCAGTAATGCAAATACATTCAGCATCACTAAGGCTGGTTGCCCTTGCTGGAGTGTACTCAGTCACCCAGGTTACACATGTTGCTGGTCTGAAAATGTTGTTTGGACATGTGCTTTTTTAAGAATCTGAAAAGTGAATTTAAAATGTGTCAGACTGTAAAAGTATTTATCACTTGCCAAAAAAAAGAGTAGTAAGTGTGGTTTCAAATTGGCAAAGAAATTACGTTTTCAGACTAATATGAAAACATGACTCTGTGTGCAAATAGGAATTACAGGCAGAGATTTATTGCGTATTGCTCTGGTGATTTTACATTTGCATTAGATGTAAAGGGGGAGCATTTTTTTTATGCAGAAGCAGACTCTTAGCACACACCCAGCTGCTTATCCTGTGGAATCATGCACAGTATTCACAACCGAGTGGGGTTTGAGGTTGCACTTAGTATTGCAAATACATTCAGCATCACTAAGGCTGGTTGACCTTGCTGGAGTGTAGTCAGTCACCCAGGTTACACATGTTGCTGGTCTGAAAAAGCATTTTGGACATGTGCTTTTTTAAGAATCTGAAAAGTGGTTTTAAAATGTGTCAGACTGTAAAAGTATTTATCACTTGCCAAAAAAAAGAGTAGTAAGTGTGGTTTCAAATTGGCAAAGAAATTACGTTTTCAGACTAATATGAAAACATGACTCTGTGTGCACATAGGAATTACAGGCAGAGATTTATTGCGTTATGCTCTGGTGATTTTACATTTGCATTAGATGTAAAGGGGGAGCATTTTTTTTATGCAGAAGCAGACTCTTAGCACACACCCAGCTGCTTATCCTGTGGAATCATGCACAGTATTCACAACCGAGTGGGGTTTGAGGTTGCACTTAGTAATGCAAATACATTCAGCATCACTAAGGCTGGTTGCCCTTGCTGGAGTGTAGTCAGTCACCCAGGTTACACATGTTGCTGGTCTGAAAAAGCAGTTTGGACATGTGCTTTTTTAAGAATCTGAAAAGTGGATTTAAAATGTGTCAGACTGTAAAAGTATTTATCACTTGCCAAAAAAAAGAGTAGTAAGTGTGGTTTCAAATTGGCAAAGAAATTACGTTTTCAGACTAATATGAAAACATGACTCTGTGTGCAAAGAGGAATTACAGGCAGAGATTTATTGCGTTATGCTCTGGTAATTTTACAGTTGCATTAGATGTTAAGGGGGAGCTATTTTTTTATGCAGAAGCAGACTTTTAGCACACACCCAGCTGCTTATCCTGTGGAATCATGCACAGTATTCACAACCGAGTGGGGTTTGAGGTTGCACTTAGTAATGCAAATACATTCAGCATCACTAATGCTGGTTGCCCTTGCTGGAGTGTAGTCAGTCACCCAGGTTACAAATGTTGCTGGTGTCAGAAAGCTGTTTGATATTGCTCTGGTGATTTTACATTTGCATTAGATGGAAAGGGGGTGTTATTTTTTTATGCAGAAGCAGACTCTTAGCACACAACCAGCTGCTTATCCTATGGAATCATGCACAGTATTCACAACCGAGTGGGGTTTGAGGTTGCAGTCAGTAATGCAAATACATTCAGCTTCACTAAGGCTGGTTGCCCTTGCTGGAGTGTACTCAGTCACCCAGGTTACACATGTTGCTGGTCTGAAAATGTTGTTTGGACATGTGCTTTTTAAAAAATCTAAAAAGTGGATTCATAATGTGTCAGACTGTAAAAGTACTTATCATTTGCCAAAAAAAGAGTAGTAAGTGTGCTTTCAAATTGGCAAAGAAATTTTGTTTTCAGACTAATATGAAAACATGACTCTGTGAGCAAAGAGGAAATACAGGCAGAGATTTATTGCGTATTACTCTGGTAATTTTACAGTTGCATTAGATGTAAAGGGGGAGCTATTTTTTTGTGCAGAAGCAGACTCTTAGCACACAGCCAGCTGCTTATCCTGTGGAATCATGCACAGTATTCACAACCGAGTGGGGTTTGAGATTGCAGTCAGTAATGCAAATACATTCAGCATCACTAAGGCTGGTTGCCCTTGCTGGAGTGTAGTCAGTCACCCAGGTTACACATGTTGCTGGTCTGAAAACGCAGTTTGGACATGTGCTTTTTTAAGAATCAGAAAAGTGGATTTAAAATGTGTCAGACTGTAAAAGTATTTATCACTTGCCAAAAAAAAGAGTAGTAAGTGTGCTTTCAAAATGGCAAAGAAATTTCGTTTTCTGCCTAATTTCAAACCATGACTCTGTGTGCACACAGGAATTGTTTTTAGATATTTAATTTGTGATGGTGTTATTGTGATTTTCACTTGTAGGAAAGGGGTACATAGTATTTTAAGATTTGAAAAGATCATAAAAAATGTAGTAATATATTTAAATAAAATAAAGGAATTTTTGTTTAGTTTTTTTCAGGTATTGCTGAAGAGCAGTGAACAAAATTTAAGATGCCTACAAAATCCAGACAAAGGAAAAACCACAAAAAAATCTATATTTGAAGACAACTGGAGGACCTAAGTTAGCTGGAGATGCTCATGTTGGGAAAAAGAGAAAGTCTTCTGGTAAGCAGACAAAAGATTTTTTAAAGAACATCTTCAAAAAAAGAAAAAATGTACAAAATGTCTGTACTGGAAAGAATCTTTTCAATAGAAAAGAACAGGAAAAAATTGAGAATTTAGTTAATGCAAATATACCTTCTGCAATAACAAAGATTAACTTAAACAGAAAAACAGCGTTTAAAGAGATACGTAGAAAAATGTTTCAGAGAAGAGTTATGTCCAATTTGATAAAGGATGTAAAGAAATATAAGAAAAAGGCAAAATATTACAAGAGAAAAAAAGAAATTGAAGCCATTGCAGCAAAGGCATTAGAATTAAAAAGGAAACTATTCATTTTAATTTTGAATAGGATGCGTACATTAGATAAAATGGTCAATGTACTGAAATCACAAAGCAAAAGGAAAAGAGTAGTGAAAAGAACAAACTTTTGTAAAGTGTTTTTAGGAGAATGGATGCATAGTTCAAGTAGTGAACCTTTTTTTAATGAAGAGAGTTATTTTCAAAGTAATAGTTTGCTGCATGCAGTTGACACCAGAGGTCGTGCTTACGAAGTGAAAAATGGTTGTATAATGGAGAAGGAGAAAATGGTTCCAAGAGATGAGGTACAAGTGATGGCGGATGAGGCTATGGGGAGACGTCCTAAAGCCCCAGTGTACACTTGGAATTGTAGTAGTATTTGCACTGTGCGTCAGGAATCTATTGATAAATTTCGTGAGTTTCTAAGAGAATATAGTAAAAAAAGTGTAAAACAGAAGATTTAGGTGCTTCAAAGTCTAGATCCATGCAGAGTGAGAGAGAATACTGGTTTGCAGGGTCATTCTCTGGCTTGTCTATCTAGAAAAGTGTGTAATAGTGTTTTCCATCATTTTAGGATGCTGGCTGTTCATCATACTGAAATGAGAAAGTTTGTGAGACGGTTGTATTTTGCTAAAAGTCCAGCAATAAAGTTAGATGAATTGAATAGGGCTCTGTTCCGTGGATCGGTATCAGATGTAGAGAAGGTTGTTGATGAAATTCAGTTTTGTTACTTTGGTCCTGAACAAGACAGTGCAGAAAAGGACACAGTAAATGGGGAAGAAGTGGAAGAGAATGTAGAACCCTCTGTAAGTAAAACATTTAATGATCACATAACAAAATTTGCAATAATCTCTAATGAAAGACCAAATATAACTTGTATTTGTTGCCGCAGAACTCATTATAGAAAACAAACTAGGAATGTTGATCTCTACAGAAAGAGTGAAAATGAAGATAATTATAAGTGGAAGGATTTTGCCACGTATATATTTCTTGAAAATTGTTTTGAATTGGGTGAAGATCAGCGTATTTGTAAATACTGTTACAACAAGTTAGAGGAAAATAGAATGCCAACCAGAGCTGTACATAATAATTTAGAATTGGATGTTATTCCTGCAGAACTTTCTGAATTACATACATATGAGTCTATACTTATTCAATGTGTTCATCCGTTCCAGACCATAGTACGTATGGAGCCCAAAACTGGTAAATTACCTCCTTCAGATTTACTGAGAGGTTTAAAAGGTAGAGTGGTGTATTTGCCCTTGGATTTGAAAAAAAATATGGAAACTATTGATGCAGATACTTTGGAAACTGAACCATTAGTTATTCTGGTTAATGGTGTACCTACAAAGAATAAGAAGATTTGGCAGGAGCTGGTAGATGTACGGAAAGTACAAAGAGCAAATTTGTATTTGAAAAGGAATAACAAATGGTATGAATCAATTTATATAGAAGAAGAAGAAGAAGATTTACAAGAAGACACAGAAACACCAACTGGACAAATTGAAAAAGTGGACAAGTCAAAGGAAGAAGAAATTTATGAACATTTTAGCATACATCCTCTACATTCAAAAGAAGCTATGGGAGACAATATTGATCTGTTTCAGATGAAGAAAGCAAAAGGAACTCCCGTGAGTGTATGGGAGGAGAGCTTGGAAGCTCGATGTTTTCCCCAGCTGTTTCTTAAAGGAAAAGGAGGACGATACGATGAACGTCCAGAACAGATTCCAGCTTCTGAGTATCGGACTACAAGACTATATGCAGAAGATCCCAGATTTCGACAAAGTATTCCTTATTTGTTCCATCTTTTATTTGAAAGCGACTTGTCTGCACTATCTTATGCAGTAAATCACATTTTAAAAAGTGGAGTACATTTACAAAATGTGTCTGCTAAGGATTTTATGGAGAAAGTGCAGCACCGAGATGATCATTTGGAAACACAACTGATCAATCTGATGGCTTGTCAGCGTGGGACAAATGAATATTGGTACCGACGCCATGGTGAATTAAAATGCATGTTACGGAATTTAGGAACACCAACATGGTTCCTTACCCTAAGCTGTGCTGAGTACGCTTGGGATGATTTACTGGATTTTCTACGAGAGGCAAATTCAAACATTAAAAACATTGAATACAAGACAGCAGGAGAACTGTGCTCATTGGATCCGGTTAATGTTTGCAGATATTTCAATCATAGATTTGAGGCTATGATGTCCTTCATCTGCAATAAAAAAAATCCACCCCTTGGAGAAGTAGTGGATTTCTTTTGGAGAAAAGAGTACCAGGCAAGAGGCGCTCCTCATATTCATATGCTGTTGTGGATCAAGTATGCCCCAAAGTTTGGAACAGATACTGATGAAGCAGTGTTATCTTACATTGAAGAATATGCAACATGTGCTATACCAAAAAGCACAGAAGAGAAAAAGTTAAAGGAGCAAGTTTTACGTTTCCAAAGTCATCGGTGTGGAAAATACTGTCGACGGAAATACAAGAGCAAAGATAAATACTACACTAAATGTCGATTTGGATTTCCTAGACCTGTTCTTTCAAAAGGAAGAGTAAACAGTTTTATGTCATCTGTGAGACATACTATCACAAGAAAATCACCTAAGAATACCTACAACCTAAAAAGAAAAGAAGAATCAAAAAATATAAATGACTACAACCCAGTCATTTTATCCATGTGGAATGCTAACATGGATATACAATATGTAGCTGACAATTCCATTGCTGTTGCTCGATATGTAACGTCTTACATTACTAAATGTGAAAAAACTGAATTGAAAGAAATGTGGGAAGAGATTTCTCATGAGAAGACTGTCAGTAAGAAGCTGTACAGTTTCAGTTTAAAGATGTTATCGCATCGAGAAATTGGATCCTACGAATGTTCAGATAGGTTATCTTCTGCAAGTCTCTACTCGAAATCAAGAAGAATAATTTGGGCAAGTTTAGGCCTTGCAGCAATGAGAAATCGGGTACTGAAATCTGTTGGAGAAATTGAATATTTGGCCGAGAATGACCCGGAAAGTACAGATATTTTGAAATCAAACATGTTGGACACATATTATCCAAAAAGAAGTCATCATCTGGAGAACATGTGTCTCTATGAAGTGCTGCAGAACTACATTTATTCACGGAAAGCCGCAGAAGACATCAACAATGGAAAATATAAAGTCATTGGTGAGGAAGGATGTTTGGTGAAGCAAACAAAAGGAAGTTTGATAAATCACAGGAAGCTGAGTTGCGACACTACTGACAAAAAGGAATTTTACTACTTGGCTCTTTTACAGCTGTTTAAACCATGGCGTACAGAGGATGAACTACTGGGAGAATTTCAAAGCTATGAAGATTCTTTTAATGCTTGCAAAGACAGCATACAATGCAGTACATTCTCAACTTATCTGCAAATGTTAAATGAAGAAATTGAACAGGAAACTACAATTGCAGCTGAAGTAGCTAGAGACAGTTCTCAAGACAGCCAAAGTTCAGGAACACTCAGTCAAGATCCCCTAGGACAACCAATCGTTGAAAATGAAGCATCAATAGCCATGAATGAAGTGGAAACGGCTATGAATCAAGCTCAAGAAGAATTTATAGACTTACAAAATTTGGAAAGACAACTGAATGAAGAGCAGCAACAAATTTATGAAGAGATCAGAAGCAAAATTGATCACGGATTTCTACATGAAAAAAAAGAGTGCTCATGCACATCATTTCATCCAATCAGGATGTATGTAAGCGGACAAGCTGGAACTGGAAAAAGTTTCTTAATAAAAGTCATCAGAAGCTACCTACATCAAAAAACGGATTCTACTTTGTCTTGTGTGGTTACTGCTCCAACTGGGTTAGCAGCATATAACATAAAAGGAATCACCTTACATCGTTTGCTAATGTTACCAGTGGAGCATGAGAACAAAATACAATACAACAAGCTAACTGGAGAAGCATGCTTGGAAGTTTCAAGAGTATTGAAGAAGATGCAAGTTCTCATTATTGATGAGGTGAGCATGGTATCAAACTTAATGCTTGCCTTTGTGCCTTTAAGAATGCAGCAAATTCTAAGGACAGACTATGACGTGTTATTTGGTGGAAAACATGTCATAGTTTTTGGGGATCTTCTACAACTTACTCCAGTTAAAGGACAACCAGTGTTTAATACTATGACACATGAAGACACAAAGAAGTCATTGGGAAGCATCGGTAATGCAAATATTTGGTCCTTCTTTGAGTACAAGGAACTTACTACTAATATGAGGCAAGCAAACGATGAAGAATATGGAAGTATTCTGAAAGATATCAGAATTGGACTACTCACAGAAGTTGGCAAAAAAGCATTACAGAGTCGGCTGCTAAAAAATTTATTTCCAAAGGAAGAAATAGTTGCAGAGAAGATATACAAGAACATTGCAGAAAAGAAAAGTGTCATCTGCTTAATGCCAACTCTACGTGAATGCTCAATATTCAATGAGGAGCTTTTAAAATTGGAAAAGGAAGATATCAGGAAATTGGAAGCAGTGGACAAAATTGAGGATGGAAGAATTACTATCACATTAACAGGCACACTGAAAAATAAATTGGATTCACTAGAGAAGAACATTTCCAAAACAGCTGGATTAGAAAAAAATCTATATGTTTGCATGAACTGTAGAGTATTTTTAAGGAGAAATTTGGATGTTGAAAAAGGTTTAGTTAATGGAGCTATGGGAAGAGTTGTGGGTTTTATTAATTATCAGAAAAAAGATGGAATTGAATGTTTAAAAATAAAATTTGATCAGATAGAAGAAGTTAAAGACATTTGTCGTTGTTCAGTTCGTTTCATGCTTGTGAAAGACTTATATGTACGTAGGAAGCAGTTTCCGTTTTCACTAGCATATGCTGTAACTATTCACAAGTCTCAAGGATTGACTGTAGATTGTGCTTTTGTGAACATTGGTTCAAATGTGTTCAAAGAAGGTATGGCTTATGTAGCTTTGTCACGAGTGAAAACATTATCTGGTTTATTCATGATAGACTTTGATGACTCAAAAGTTAGTGCTGATACAAATTGTGTAAAGGAGTATAATAGATTAAGAAGAACCTATGCTCCTCATTTAGGTCAGTATCCTGTGTTGGAGAAACGTGTAGTTTCTCGTAAAAGGAGAAATGAGAATATCTGTAATGAAGATGTAGAGAGGAGGAAAAAAAAGAGCAGTGATGTAATTGCAAGCAAAAAGAAAAAGGAAAATGAAGAAGAGGTTGTAGGATGTCATTTTGAAAATAGCTCTGGTGTCAACTGCTACGCTAATGTAGTGCTGAATGTTGCATTTTATCTGGAAAGTGTGCAAGAGCAGATAATAGTAAATCAGAGAAAAAGATTCTGTTCTGAGTTGAGTCTCCTTTTTCAAAAGCTGAGTAATGATAAAACTCAAATAGAAAGTGCTACTGAAATTAGAAAACTTTTAGATGTATGTTCAGGACGAACACAGTTTTCTCAAAATGTACAGCAAGACGCACAGGAATTCTTGATGTTTTTTCTTCAGGTACTGGAAGAAGAAGGGGTTCCCATTGAAAATATGTTTGGTGTCTCTTATAAATGGGAACATAGTTGTGAAAACTGTTACAATACATGTGGCTCTAATGTTGATTCTGAAAGGTTTATTTATTTAACATTGCCAGAAAGTAAAACAGTTACTTTTGCTAAATTAGTTAAAGATGCTAATCATAGCATGGAATGCAGTGAGTGTCAATCTGAAATGTTTTCAACGTTAATTTTAAAGGAATACAGAAAATATGTAATTTTAATGATGCAACGATATAAAGCTGATGGTTCAAAATTGGATACTTTAATAAAGAAGTTTACAGGACAGCAATTATCAATTTCAGGAAAAACTTTTGTAACAGTTGCAATAATTTTCCATGAAGGACCTACTGTTACTTCTGGACATTACACAGTTTATCTTAAATGTGAAAAAGGCTGGACACTGTGTAATGATTCCCAATTGATTTTCAAGCAACGTTTGCCTTTTGATTTAGCAAATTCCTATCTAATCTTCCTGAAACCTAAATTTTAGAGAGACTTGGCAAGATCTGTACAAAACAATTTTACCATTTTATTGGATTACCATTGGAATTTTCAAAAAAAATGATTTTACAAATTATCATTTGGCCTAATGGAAAGGTAACCAATTATAATGTGGACTTTTTAAATTTTTAATGAAACTTTGGAAAACCAAAAATTTTGACAAAATCGGTAACATCTGCACAATTTAAATTTTTGAATGTTATTGGATTGCCATTGGAAATTTATTCAAAAAAGATTTTTAAAATTACTATTTGGCCTAAAGGAAATGGAACCAGATGTATTGTGGAGTTATTTGAGATATATTTTTGTGATTATACTTCTGAAACAAAAATGTCAGACGGTATTTTAAAGAAATAAGTATTGATATTAGATGATATTTTTTTAGAATATTATGCATTTCTATAATGTTATGTTTAAGTAAAAAGAGATTCTGTGCTTTTTTAAAACAATCTTTGAGATTGTTATTTTTTTTTTGCCCGCTGTTAAATGATGAATGCAATTGCTTTCACAATTTATAGTGAAATGCAATATATTCTGAAAACAGCAAAAAAAAGGCAAAAATGTTTTGGGGAAAATATGTAAATATGTGTACTGTATTATAAAATGTTTTATTAAATATTAATACTTTTTTCTTTTTTTTCAGATTGAGATAGAAAATTTTCGAAAACTTGAACCATTTTTAAAGCAATTAAAATTAAATTTTAATTAATAAATAATTTTTTGAGTGGGTATGGTAAGTCAAAAATTTCATGGTCCCTTTTTTCCACTTCTCCACAATCACATTTTCAGTTTTTCATTGTAGTCTCTCATGGACCTTGTAATGTGATGATTGATTTTTAGTGTTTTTTAAAAAAAAATAAAAAATTACGCGTACGGTAAAAAAAAAAAAAAAAAAGTTAAAAAAAATATATAAAAAAAAGTTGAAAGGTAAGGTTGGCTCTTAAAAGAGCCGTTGTGTTCATGCAGGGACAGAGGAAAGAAAGAATGGGAATATTAGTCGGTACGACAAATGTGCTGATCTATTAAATTGTTCACTAGGGCAACACTGGTCTCCCTATGACAAATTAGATCATGACAAGTGGCGCACCGAATTAAAACCCTCGCAAACCGATGGTTGGTTTCCAGAGGACCAGAAAAAGGAGATGCTCCCCCCACAGATGAAGGGCTCAGCTGACCTGCCGAAGATGGACTCGGCCCTGCAGATGATGGACCAGGCTGAGCTGCTGTGGATGTGCTTGGTTGACTTACTGAAGGGTTACCTTCAGTATGTCGAGCATATGTCCTACCGTGTACATCATGAAGGTGTCTCAACATGGTGTGATTCCCGAAGGAATACTTCTTGTTGGGATTCCCTCTTGAAAGTACACGGTCACAAAGCTTACAAGTCACTAAGGGTGCATTTACCTTTTTCTTGCCCTCTGGAAAAGAAAAATACTCCCATATGAAAGAGCTCTTTTGTTTCCTCCTTCTCTGCCTCAAGGTAGTGCTGCTAGCCTCACTCTCAGAAGAGGTCTGCTGTTCTGCCATCGTATCACAAAGACAACTCAGCACCTTCTCCTAAGGGATCACAAGCAGAAATGAGGGGAATGGGTGTGGTGTAGGAGAGTTCTAGAACTGAAAGTACTTTAAACCAATCAAAAGTTTTGTTTCTTGATCACATGACCTACCGTGCGCGTACGTTACGCTTACGGTGCGCTTACGGAGTGCGTAAAAAAGACACGCGCACGTGCGCATGCGCAAAACAGGCACGCCCCTTCACTTCCGCGTAACATGCGCGTGCAGCGTACGCGTTACGCACTGCGCACGCGTGACGTACGTCTACGCAAATTGCGTAAATGAACGCAAACAGCGTAGAAATCTAACGTTATAAAAGCAAGACGTGCGCTTACCGTACGCGCACGTTAAAAAAATACTAAAAAAAAAACAAAAAAAGGGGAAAAAAAAAAAATATGTTATATTAATAAATCTTACCTGTTTAGTTTAAAAAAAATGGTAAAAATAAAAAATATATTGTAGAATTTTTAAAATTTAACCATAGTCTTTAAAAAAGGATAGAAAATTAAAATAAAAATATGTAAAAAAAATTGAAAAAAAAAAAAAAAAAAGAAAAGGTAAATATAAGAATTAGCATTTAAAAAACCTTGCAAATTCACTGAAAAAACCATGGGTTTCACACACGTTATAGTTAGGAATTAGCATTTAAAAAACCTTAGAAATTCAATGAAAAAAACAAAGGTTTCACACATGTTATAGTTAGCTGGACATTTCACTCGTAAAAAACCAATGAAATTCCCCCGTTATAGTTAGTTCAGCTAACTATAACTCGCGCGCCCGCAATGCACTACTGATGACGTCACATATTACATCACTCATGACATGGTCACTGACATCACTCATGACATCACTGATGACATCTCAAATGACATCACTGATGACATCACTGATGACATCATCCTTGTGATAGAGTGGCAGACCTCCTCTTCCCCTAATATAACCTTTGATACACACATTCAAAAATAGAGACTAAAATTTTCAAAACAATGGACATACCAATACCAGTTACAACAACCTCTTCAGTAATTCTAAGAACTACATACACATCCACTCATTCACCAACAGTCATATACAGTCACTCATACATGTACTCACTCATCATATGTACTCATACACCTATACATCCTGTTACACAATGCCACTCATCCATAGAGTTACTCACACATACTCACTCATGCTAATAAAGAAACAAACATACATTTATTTGCATATACAGTTATACACACAACACCACACTTACTTCTACGGAAACTTACACATACTTAGTCTTCTAAACAGTCACTTATAGAAACACATACTTATTCATACAGGAACTCTTTCAATCTCTCACTCTCACATATACTCACTTATATACACCAATAGTCACATATATTAGTTTAATAGATATGTAGTTACTCATAAAGACACTATTGAGACAGTCATTCACTCACTAACACACCCATACACACACTCATCCACCCATACAGTCCTGCACACATGCTGTCTTCAACACATACAAAGAGTGAATCACTCATTCATGCACCTATGCACTACATATTACCCCCACCAAACCATGCAGACACTCAGACTGATACTCAAAAAAACAACTAATAACCTATATAGACACCCATGAAGCTAATCACCAACCCATGCAGCCACTTATACACAAAGTGAGAGACTGATACAGATATTTTCATATTTAAACATTACTCAGTAAGCCATGTATTCACTATGATACACTTAATCAGTCAGTTACACAATACATTTTTCAAAAACAAAGCATCCATTTAGACACTTATATACCCATTTATTCTTCCATTGACCTTGAGATATACATATATAAAACATATTTAATTTTCAGAAAAACACACATTCACTGGATGATGTCATCAGTGATGTCATCAGTGATGTCATTTGAGATGTCATCAGTGATGTCATGAGTGATGTCAGTGACCATGTCATGAGTGATGTAATATGTGACGTCATCAGTAGTGCATTGCGGGCGCGCGAGTTATAGTTAGCTGAGCTAACTATAACGGGGGAATTTCATTGGTTTTTTACGAGTGAAATGTCCAGCTAACTATAACATGTGTGAAACCTTTGGTTTTTTCATTGAATTTCTAAGGTTTTTTAAATGCTAATTCCTAACTATAACGTGTGTGAAACCCATGGTTTTTTCAGTGAATATATATATATATATATATAATCCAATGCAGCGAGAATCGGAAACCAGGAACGGACACCTCTTCTTTTGTGCAAATTATTCTATTTGTATTTTTGCGCTATGCCGCCATTATATATTATATTACCTACTGCCGGTCGCTAGTAGATAGTTATAGTTAGGACCTAGTTTCCATAGGAAAAGCTTTTTTTTTCCCAATAACTTTGGCGCCGGTTGACGAATGTTGGTGAAATTTTCAAAACTACTGTTCAGCTCCGGTCAGCTCCTGTATTGAAAGTTTCAGGGTGATTCGCAAAGCGGGGGCAGAGAAAAAAGGGGGGACGCAAAACGCATTTTCCCCATGTTATTTTCTATAGGAAACTTTAGACAAAGCTACAGCCCGAACGGCTGAACGGAATTACACAATTTGGCAAAAAGATAGCACTTGGTTCAGAAAGAGTCCTTTTAAATGGTGTAAATCCATTCAGTAGTTGCTGAGAAATTTAAAAAAGAAAAAATTCCGATATTTATGACTGTGGTGGATTCACGAACCCTCCCGACCATGAGCTTCACTGTGATTGGCTGCCAACACTCCACTACCGAGTCACAAGAAAACAGTAAATCAAAGTGAAAAATGAAGAAAAGGGGGCAGGGTAGAAACACCCTGACCCCTAGGCCTGCTCAGGGGGAAGCTTTTTTTTTTATTTTGGCGGAAATCACATTAGGGTCTCGACGAATCCTGCCGAAATGTTTTAAAAATGAGGCCCCCGGATGGGTCAGGTCCCGGGGGCATTGCTGAAAAAATAACAGCGGGGGCCCGCTGGGGCCCCCGCAGCCCCAGGGACCGCCACCTCCCTGGAGCTCTTTTTTTTAATTTGTAAAGAAGTGTGGGGGGCTCCACCTCCCCGGGGCACTCTAAATTTAAAACTGGGGTCTGTTAAGGACCCCCATGCCCCAGGGACCACCACCTCCCTGGGCTTTTCAAACGTTGGGACGGGGCCGCGTGATCCCCCTCCTGGAGCCCTCGATGGCCCTGGGGACCGCCAACCCCGCATGGCCGGCTCCTGCAGTGTCCCGGGATGCCCACCCCAGGGACACTACTGTTTGCAATCACAGGTCAGGAGCCGTGCGGCTCCTGCCTTGTCATTGCAAACTCTGCTTTGCCTCATTGAAGCGAGAGCATTCCCTTCTCTTGCTTCAAAGAAGCAAAGCAGATTGCTTTTCCACAAGGGGAGCTGAAAGCAATGCCGGCTCTCGCAGGAGGCGGGGAGTTGGCAGGGACCGTGGGGGCATTGGGGCTCCCCCCACGGTCCCCAACGGAGAGGCCAGACCCCGAAGATGGGGTCCCCCAGGGCCAGAAGTGGCCTGGGAGAATTTAAAAAGTGAAAAAAACAGGATAAGACCGGCCCCGGGGATGGGGTCCCCGGGGCCATAAATGGCCTGAGGAGGGGGGGCCATGCGGCCCCCCTCCCAAAGAAATAATAGATGGCCAGGCCCCGGGGGATGGGGTCCCTGGGGCCATAATTGGCCTTCTGCATAATTTAAAAAATACTGCCATGCCCCGGGGGAGGGGGTACCTGGGGCCAAAAGTTGCCCAGGTGTGTGTAGACCTAGGAATCAGTGAGTGTGTATGTAGTAACTGGTATTGGTGTTCGATGGTTTCGAAAATGGTAGTCCGTATTTTACAGTGGGTGTATCCAAGGTTATATTAGAGTATGAGGAGGTGCAATAGATTTTCACGTGGATGATGTCATTAGTGATGTCATTTGAGATTTCATCATTGATGTCATCAGTGATGTCACTGACCATTGTCATGAATGATGTAATATGTGACATCATTAGCAGTGCATTGCAGGTGCGTGAGTTATAGTTAGCTGAACTAACTATAACAGCAGAATTTCTATGGTTTTGTAAGAGTGAAATGTCCAACTAATTATAACGTCCCTGAAACCTAAGGTTTTTTCAGTGAATTGCGAAGGTTTTTTAAATGCTAATTTCTATAACTATAACGTGCCTGAAACCAATGGTTTTTTCAGTGAAAATATATATATTACCTACTTGCGGTCGCCAGTAGGTAGTTACAGTTAGGACCTGTTATCCATAGGAAATCCGCAACATTCTATGTGGAATAACTTTGGCGCCGGTTGATGAATCTTCATGAAATGTTTAAAACCGGTGGAGCGCTCCGGTCCGCTCCTATCCTGAAAGTCTCGGACTGATTCGTGAAGCGGGGGCCGAGAAAAAAGGGGGGTCCCAAAACATGTTTTCCCCATGCAATTTTCCATAGGAACATTTAATCGCAGCTACAGCCCGAACTGCTGAACGAAATTACACCAAATTTGGCAAAAAGGTAGCCCTTGGATCAGAGTCGCGCCTTTTTGTTAAATGGAGTAAATCTGTTCAGTAGTTTTTTATATATTAAAGGAAAACATGTAGATATATCTGGGCGGAGCCTATCCACTCATCTTATCATGAGATCTGATTGGCTGTCAACACTTCATCCAAGAAGTGTTGACAGCCATCTTGGGACCAATATACATGATAGCACCTAATTAAAAAGCATTGCAGTTAATAGAAGGTTTTAAGACTTTAGTTACATTACAAATCATTTGTTGATGGTACCATACTAATTTTAGGAATTGTGGTGTGTTCTAAGGTGATTTTACCATGTGAAAAAGCCTTCTGCTGGGATATCATGAATCATGTTTGAGAGAAAACTATTTTCTCATGCTTTTCCCACAGAGGTTTGGAAGGTGATCTATAAGCTAAACTGAGAGCATATTTTCTGTAAATTCACATTATCTTTCTCAGTCATGTGAGAATGAAGTCTGACATTCTCAGTAAAACATGTACATCCAACAAGGGCAGAGACTGTCAGTTGATTCCTTTATGTTCTACTGCAGCTTCCCAGAGTGTTCTGAAGAACAACTAGAGCGCTAACAGTACTACTCATGACAAACGTATGGCACACCTGAAGCCATCTTGATTGGAATAAAGTGGTAACTCTTAAACATTTAATTTAAAAAGGAACAAAATGAGGGGGTTCATTTTGCCATAGAAAGTATGATTAGTGCTGCAGAAAGAAAAAATAGGGCACATTTTGAGTGACTTCTCAAATCCTCTTCTATTTCATAAAAAAATTATGACATGCAGACTGAAACATGCACTTTCAATACCAGCAGCAGACTTACCTGCTGAGCAGTAGCTTTACTACAGTGATCTAATAAGCAACTAGAGTGCTAACATTCTGAATTTATGGCAAATGTGTGACACATCTGAATGTCTTCTTGATGGAATCAAAGTAAAAAACTGAAAGTATTTCCTACTGAGGAGACTGTAGTAAATGAGGAAATTAGGAAACTTTATAACAAATAAGTCCCCCAAGATGGCCACCAGAGACAAAAGAGCCCAAATGTAGTACAAATATCACCCAGATGTAGCCCAAGTATAACCCAATGACACAGAGTGTTCTAAGGAACAACTAGAGCGCTAACAGTCTTACTGAAGCCATCTTGATTGGAATAAAGTGGTAACACGTAAAACATTTAATTTGCAAAGGAACAAAATGAGGGGGTTCATTTTGCCATAGAAATTATGATTAGTGCTGCAGACAGAAAAATTAGGGCACATTTTGACTTCTCAAATCCTCTTCTATTTCATAAACAAATTCTGACATGCAGACTGAAACATGAACTTTGAATACCAGCAGCAGACTTCCCCGGTGAGCAGTAACTTTACTACAGTAATCTAATGAGCAACTAGAGTGCTAACATTCAGAATGTATGGCAAATGTGTGACACATCTGAATGTCTTCTTGATGGAACCAAAGTAAACAAGCTTTGAAAATGCAATAGGTCTCGCCCTGGTTTAAGTTAAAGCAATTCTGTTTGTAATTAGGTGGCTTTTTAGCTTTGCTTTTATTAGTGTTTTTCAAACTTTCATGTACATAAAATGCATGTGTATGCATACATGTATATGTATATGCATGCATGCATTTATATTTGTATTTATATAGATATGCAGATTATATATATGTTTATATATGTATGTATATATATACCCATACATATATATAAATGCATATGCATATATATGCATATATAGATATGTGCATATATGTGCATGTAGAGAGAGGTAGAGAGAGGTGTAGAGATAGAGGTGTAGAGGTAGAGGTGTAGAGGTAGAGAGGTAGAGGTAGAGAGGTAGAGGTAGATGTAGAGAGGTAGAGAGGTAGAGAGTAGTAGAGCGAGAGGTAGAGAGAGGTAGAGAGTAGAGGATGAGTAATAGAGAGTAGAGAGTAGAGAGTTAGTAGTAGAGAGTAGTAGAGAGTAGTAGAGAGAGTAGCAGAGAGTGAGTTGTAGAGAGTAGTAGAGTGAGTAGTAGAGTGAGTAGTAGAGAGTAGTAGAGAGTAGTAGAGAGTGAGTAGTAGAGAGTAGTAGTGAGTAGTAGAGAGTAGTAGAGAGTAGCAGAGAGTGAGTAGTATAGTGAGTAGTAGAGAGTAGTAGTGAGTAGTAGAGAGTGAGTAGCAGAGAGAGAGTAGTAGAGAGTAGTAGAGAGTGAGTAGTAGAGAGTAGTAGAGAGTGAGTAGTAGAGAGTGAGTAGTAGAGAGAGTAGTAGAGAGTGAGCAGTAGAGTGAGTAGAGAGTGAGTAGTAGAGAGTGAGTAGTAGAGAAAGTAGTAGAGAGTGAGTAGTAGAGAGTAGTAGAGAGTGAGTAGTAGGGAGTAGTCGAGTAGTAGAAAGTGAGTAGTAGAGAGTAGTAGAGAGTGAGTAGTAGAGTGAGTAGTAGAGAGTAGTAGAGAGCAAGTAGTAGAGAGTGTATAGTAGAGAGTGAGCAGTAGAGAGTGAGTAGTAGAGAGAGTAGTAGAGAGTAGTAGAGTAGTAGAGAGTGAGTAGTAGAGTGAGTAGTAGAGAGTAGTAGAGAGCGAGTAGCAGAGAGTGAGTAGTGGAGAGTGAGTAGTAGAGAGTAGTAGAGAGCGAGTAGTAAAGTGTGAGTACTACAGAGTGAGTAATAGAGAGTGAGTAGTAGAGAGTAGTAGAGTGAGTAGTAGTGAGTGAGTAGTAGAGAGGGTAGTGGAGAGTAGTAGAGAGTGAGTAGTAGAGAGAGTAGTAGAGAGTGAGTAGTAGAGTGAGTAGAGAGTAGTAGAGTAGTACAGAGTGGATAGTAGAGAGTGAGTAGTAGAGAGTAGTAGATAGCGAGTAGTAGAGAGTGAGTAGTGGAGAGTGAGTAGTAGAAAGTAGTATAGAGCGAGTAGTAGAGAGTGAGTAGTAGGAAGTGAGTAGTAGAGAGTAGTAGAGTGAGTAGTAGAGACAGAGTAGTAGAGAGGGAGTAGTAGAGAGAGATTAGTAGTGAGTAGTAGAGTGAGTAGTAGAGAATAGTAGAGAGTGAGTAGTAGAGAGAGTAGTAGAGAGTGAGTAGTAGAGTGAGTAGAGAGTAGTAGAGTAGTACAGAGTGGATAGTAGAGAGTGAGTAGTAGAGAGTAGTAGATAGCGAGTAGTAGAGAGTGAGTAGTGGAGAGTGAGTAGTAGAGAGTAGTATAGAGCGAGTAGTAGAGAGTGAGTAGTAGAAAGTGAGTAGTAGAGAGTAGTAGAGTGAGTAGTAGAGACAGAGTAGTAGAGAGGGAGTAGTAGAGAGAGATTAGTAGTGACAAAAGTATGGCACACATGAAGCCATCTTGATTGGAAAACAGTGGTAACACTTTAAATATTTAATTTGCAAAGGAACAAAATGAGGGGGTTCATTTTGCCATAGAAATTATGATTAGTGCTGCAGAAAGAAAAATTAGGGCACATTTTGACTTCTCAAATCCTCTTCTATTTCATAAACAAATTCTGACATGCAGACTGAAACATGTACTTTGAATACCAGCAGCAGACTTCCCCGGTGAGCAGTAACTTTACTACAGTGATCTAATGAGCAACTAGAGTGCTAACATTCAGAATATATGGCAAATGTGTGACACATCTGAATGTCTTCTTGATGGAACCAAAGTAAACAAGCTTTGAAAATGCAATACGTCTCACCCTGGTTTAAGTTAAAGCAATTATGTTTGTAATTAGGTGGCTTTTTAGCTTTGCTTTTATTAGTGTTTTTCAAACTTTCATGTACCTAACATGCATATGTATGCATACATGTATATGTATATGCATGCATGCATTTATATTTGTATTTATATAGATATGCATATTATATATATGTTTATATATGTATGTATATATATATATACACATACATATATATAAATGCATATGCATATATATGCATATATATATGTGCATATGTGTGCATGTAGAGAGAGGTAGAGAGACGTGGAGAGGTAGAGAGAGGTAGAGAGGAAGAGGTAGAGAGGTAGAGGTAGAGAGGTAGAGGTAGAGGTAGATGTAGAGAGGTAGAGAGGTGGAGAGTAGTAGAACGAGAGGTAGAGAGAGGTAGAGAGGTAGAGAGTAGAGGAAGAGTAATAGAGAGTAGAGAGTAGAGAGTGAGTAGTAGAGAGTAGTAGAGAGAGTAGCAGAGAGTGAGTAGTAGAGAGTTGTAGAGTGAGTAGTAGAGAGTAGTAGAGAGTGAGTAGTAGAGAGTAGTAGTGAGTAGTTAGAGTAGTAGAGAGTAGCAGAGAGTGAGTAGTAGAGTGAGTAGTAGAGAGTGTAGTAGAGAGTAGTATAGAGTGAGTAGTGGAGAGTGAGCAGCAGAGAGAGAGTTGTAGAGAGTAGAAGAGAGTGAGTAGTAGAGAGTGAGTAGTAGAGAGTATTAGAGAGAGTAGTAGAGAGTGAGTAGTAGAGAGCGAGTAGTAGAGAGTAGTAGAGAGTGAGTAGTAGAGAGAGAGTAGTAGAGAGTGAGTAGTAGAGAGTATTAGAGAGTGAGTAGTAGAGATTGAGTAGCAGAGGGAGAGTAGTAGAGACTGAGTAGTAGAGAGTGAGTAGTAGAGAGTGAGCAGTAGAGAGTGAGCAGTAGAGAGTAGTAGAGAGAGAGTAGTAGAGAGTAGTAGAGAGTGAGTAGTAGAGAGTGAGTAGTAGAGAGAGTAGTAGAGAGCCAGTAGTAGAGAGTAGTAGAGAGTGAGTAGTAGAGAGAGAGTAGTAGGGAGTAGTAGAGTAGTAGAGAGTAGTAGAGAGTGAGTAGTAGAGTGAGTAGTAGAGAGTAGTAGAGAGTGAGTAGTAGAGTGAGTAGTAGAGAGTAGTAGAGAGCGAGTAGTAGAGAGTGAGTAGTGGAGAGTGAGTAGTAGAGAGTAGAAGAGAGCGAGTAGTAAAGAGTGAGTAATAGAGAGTGAGTAGTAGATTAGTAGAGAGTGAGTGGTAGAGGGTAGTAGAGTGAGTAGTAGAGAGTGAGTAGTAGAAAGTGAGTAGTAGAGAGTAGTAGAGTGAGTAGTAGAGACAGAGTAGTAGAGAGGGAGTAGTAGAGAGAGATTAGTTGTGACAAAAGTATGGCACACATGAAGCCATCTTGATTGGAAAACAGTGGCAACACTTAAAACATTTAATTTGCAACGGAACAAAATGAGGGGGTTCATTTTGCCATAGAAATTATGATTAGTGCTGCAGAAAGAAAAATTAGGGTACATTTTGACTTCTCAAATCCTCTTCTATTTCATTAAACAATTCTGACATGCAGACTGAAACATGCATTTGAATATCAGCAGCAGACTTCCCTGGTGAGCAGTAGCTGAATAGTAGAGAGTAGTAGAGTGAGTAGTAGAGAGAGAGTAGTGGAGAGTAGTAGAGAGTGAGTAGTAGAGTAGTAGAGAGTGAGTGGTAGAGGGTAGTAGAGCATAGTAGAGTGAGTAGTAGAGTGAGTAGTAGAGAGTGAGTAGTAGAGAGAGTAGTAGAGAGTGAGTAGTAGAGGGTGAGTAGTAGAGAGTGAGTAGAGAGTATTACAGAGTGGGTAGTAGAGAGTGAGTAGTAGAGAGTAGTAGAGAGTAGTAGAGTGAGTAGTAGAGACAGAGTAGTAGAGAGGGAGTAGTAGAGAGAGAGTAGTAGAAAGTAGTAGAGTAGTAGAGAGTGAGTGGTAGAGAGTAGTAGAGTGAGTAGTAGAGAGTGAGTAGTACAGAGTGAGTAGTCGAGAGTGAGTAGAAGAGAGTAGTAGCGAGTGAGTAGTAGAGAGTGAGTAGTTTAATTTAAAATGAACACAACGACGGGGTTCATTTTGCCATAAAAATTATGATTAGTGCTGAAAAAGAAAAATTAGGGCACATTTTGAGTGACTTCTCAATTCCTCTTCTATTTCATTAAACATTTCTGACATGCAGACTGAAACATGCACTTTCAATACCAGCAGCAGACTTCCCTAGTGAGCAGTAGCTTTACTACAGTGATCTAATAAGCAACTAGAGTGCTAACATTCTGAATTTAAGGCAAATGTGTGACACATCTGAATGCCTTCTTGATGGAACCAAAGTAAACAAGCATTGAAAATGCAATAGATCTCGCCCTGGTTTAAGTTAAAGCAATTCTGTTTGTAATTAGGTGTTTTTTTAGCTTTGCTTGTATTAGTGTTTTTCAAACTTTCATGTACATAACATGCATATGTATGCATATATGTATATGTATGCATGCATTTATATTTGTATTTATATAGATATGCAGATTATACATATGCTTATATATGTATGTATATATATATTCACTAAAAAAAACATAGGTTCCACACACGTTATAGTTAGAAATTTGCATTTAAAAAACCTTGCAAATTCACTTAAAAAATCATAGATTTCACACACGTTATAGTTAGGAATTAGCATTTAAAAAACCTTGCAATTTCACTGTAAAAACCATAGGTTTCACACATGTTATAGTTAGGAATTAGCATTTCAAAAACCTTGCAAATTCGCTGAACAAACCATAGGTTTCACACACGTTATAGTTAGGAATTTGCATTAGAAAAACCTTGCAAATTCACTGGAAAAACCGCACAATATTTATGATTTTTTTTTTTTTTGGGACCTTAGGGGTTTTTCATGGTCCCCCTGAGAAGGCCTAGGGGGTCAGGGACTCTCTACACTGCCCCCTTTTCACGTTCTCCACATGTGTTTTTAGCTCGCTTCTGCCTCTAAAACTCAAAATGGCGGCTGGGGGGTGCGCGCACCATGCGCGCACCCTGCGATTTTTTGAAAAAAAATAAAATGGTTTTTTCACCCTTCGGGGTCCTTCAGGGACCCCCTGACAAAGGCTAGGGGGTCAGGAACTCTCTACCCTGCCCCCTTTTCACGTTCTCCACCTTTCTTTTTCACTGTCACACACAAAATGGCGTCTGAAACTTCCTGATTTCGACCGATTGGAATGTTGACTGACATCTAACCACCAATCAGAATGACGCTCGTGGACATTTGGTGCGCGCCCCGTGCGAGCACCGTGCGCGCACGGTGTGCGCATATAGATATTTATCTACATTTAACTGCAATTTTCTCAGGAACTACTGAACAGATTGACACCATATATGCAAAAGGCACATGCCTGACCTCAGGACTACCTCTTTGCCAAATTTCAAGTAATTCTGTTCAGCCGTTCGGGCTGTACCTTCGACTAAAGGTCCTATGGGAAAATGCATGGGGAAAACACGTTTTGGGACCCTCCTTTTTTCTCAGCCCCGCTTGACGAATCACCCCTAGACTTTCAGGGTAGGAGCTGAGCGGAGCGCCCCATTACTTTTGAAAATTTCACGAAGATAAGTCAACCGGCGCCAAAGTTATTCAAAATAGAATTTTCAGATTTCCTATGGGAACTCGGTCCTAACTATAACTATCTACTGGCGACCGCCAGTAGATAATATACACATACATATATATATAAATGCATATGCATATATTTGCATATATATGTGCATATGTGTGTGTGTAGAGAGAGGTAGAGGTGTAGAGGTTGAGGTGTAGAGGTAGAGAGGTAGAGGTAGAGAGGTAGAGGTAGAGGTAGAGAGGTAGAGGTAGAGAGGTAGAGAGGTAGGGAGTAGTAGAGAGAGAGGTAGAGAGGTAGAGAGTAGAGAGTGAGTAATAGAGAGTAGAGAGTGAGTAGTAGAGAGTAGCAGAGAGTGAGTAGTAGAGAGTAGTAGAGTGAGTAGTAGAGAGTGAATAGTAGAGTGAGTAGTAGAGAGTGATAGAGAGTGAGTAGTAGAGTGAGTAGTGGAGAGTAGTAGAGAGTGGTAGAGAGTGGGTAGTAGAGAGTAGTAGAGAGTGAGTAGTAGAGTGAGTAGTAGAGTGAGTAGTAGAGAGTAGTAGAGAGTGAGTAGTAGAGTGAGTAGTAGAGAGTGAGTAGTAGAGTGAGTAGTAGAGAGTAGTAGAGAGCGAGTAGTAGAGAGCAAGTAGTAGAGAGTGTGTAGTAGAGAGTGGTAGAGAGTGGGTAGTAGAGAGTAGTAGAGAGTGAGTAGTAGAGTGAGTAGTAGAGAGTAGTACAGAGTAGTAGAGAGAGAGTAGTAGAGAGTGAGTAGTAGAGAGTAGTAGAGAGTGAGTAGTAGAGAGAGTAGTAGAGAGTGGTAGAGAGTGGGTAGTAGAGAGTAGTAGAGAGTGAGTAGTAGAGTGAGTAGTAGAGAGTAGTACAGAGTAGTAGAGAGAGAGTAGTAGAGAGTGAGTAGTAGAGAGTAGTAGAGAGCGAGTAGTAGAGAGAGTAGTAGAGAGTAGTAGAGAGTGAGTAGTAGAGTGAGTAGTAGAGAGTGAGTAGTAGAGTGAGTAGTAGAGAGTAGTAGAGAGCGAGTAGTAGAGAGCAAGTAGTAGAGAGTGTGTAGTAGAGAGTGAGTAGTAGAGAGTGAGTAGTAGAGAGTGAGTAGTAGAGAGTGTGCAGTAGAGAGTAGTAGAGAGTGAGAAATAGAGAGAGTAGTAGAGTAGTAGAGAGTGACTAGCAGAGTGAGTAGTAGAGAGTAGTAGAGAGCGAGTAGTAGAGAGTGAGTAGTGGACAGTGAGTAGTAGAGAGTAGTAGAGAGCGAGTAGTAGAGAGCGAGTAGTAGAGAGTGAGTAGTAGAGAGTAGTAGAGAGCGAGTAGTAGAGAGTGAGTAGTGGAGAGTGAGTAGTAGAGAGTAGTAGAGAGCGAGTAGTAGAGAGTGAGTAGTAGAGAGTGAGTAGTAGAGAGTGATTAGTAGAGAGTGAGTAGTAGAGAGTAGTAGAGAGCGAGTAGTAGAGAGTGAGTAGTAGAGAGTGATTAGTAGAGAGTGAGTAGTAGAGAGAGAGTAGTAGAGAATGAGTAGTAGAGAGTAGTAGAGACTGAGTAGTAGAGTAGTTGAGAGTGAGTGGTAGAGAGTAGTAGAGAGTAGTAGAGTGAGTAGTAGAAAGTAGTAGAGAGTGAGTAGTAGAGAGTAGTAGAGAGTAGTAGAGAGTGAGTAGTAGAGAGTAGTAGCGAGTGAGTAGTAGAGAGTGAGTAGTAAAGAGAGAGTAGTAGAGAGTGAGTAGTAGAGAGTGAATAGTAGAGAGTAGTAGAGAGTGAGTAGTAGAGAGAGAGAGAGTAGTAGAGAGTAGTAGAGAGTGAGTAGTAGAGAGTAGTCAGTCAGTGTCAGTCAGTGTCCATCAGTCAGTGTCAGTCAGTCAGTGTCAGTTAGTGTCAGTCAGTCAGTGTCAGTCAGTCAGTCAATCAGTGTCAGTCAGTCAGTCAGTGTCAGTCAGTCAGTGTCAGTTAATCAGTGTCAGTCAGTGTCAGTCAGTCAGTCAGTCAGTGTCAGTCAATCAGTGTCAGTCAGTGTCAATCAGTCAGTGTCGGTCAGTCAGTGTCAGTCAGTCAGTGTCAGCTAGAGCAGCTCTGCTGACTTGGTTCTTTGGCTCTACAGCGGCTCTGCTGACCTGGTTCTCTGGCTCTAAAGCAGCTCGGCTGACCTGGTTCTCTGGCTCTAAAGCAACTCTGCTGGCCTGGTTCTCTGGCTCTAAAGCAGTTCTGCTGACCTGCTTCGCTCCCTCTACATCAGCTCTGCTGACCTGGTTTCTCTGGATCTAGAGCAGCTCTGCTGACCTAGTTCTTAGGCTCTAGAGCAGCTCTGCTGACCTCGTTCTCTGGCTCTACAACAGCTCTGCTGACCTGGTTCTCGGCCTCTAGAGCAGCTCTGCTGACCTGGGTCTCTGTCTCTAGAGCAGCTCTGCTGACCTGGGTCTCTGGCTCTTAATCAGCTCTGCTAACCTGGTTCTCTGGCTCTAAATCAGCTCTGCTGACCTGGTTCTCTGCCTTTAGAGCAGCTCTGCTGACCCGGTTCTTAGGCTCTTGAACAGCTCTGCTGACCCGGTTCTTAGGCTCTTGAACAGCTCTGCTGACCTGGTTCTCAGGCTCTAAAGCAGCTCTGCTGACCTGGTTCTCTGGTTCTAAAGCAGCTCTGCTGCCCTGATTCTCTCCCTCTAAAGCAGCTCTGCTAACCTGGTTCTTAGGCTCTAGAGCAGCTCTGCTGTCCTGGTTCTCTCCCTCTAAATCAGCTCTGCTAACCTGGTTCTCTGGCTCTAGAGCAGCTCTGCTGACCCGGTTCTTAGGCTCTTGAGCAGCTCTGCTGACCTGGTTCTCAGGCTCTAAAGCAGCTCTGCTGACCTGGTTCTCTGGTTCTAAAGCAGCTCTGCTGCCCTGGTTCTCTCCCTCTAAAGCAGCTCTGCTAACCTGGTTCTTTGCCTCTAGAACAGCTCTGCTGACCTGGTTCTTAGGCTCTAGAGCAGCTCTGCTGTCCTGGTTCTCTCCCTCTAAAGCAGCTCTGCTGCCCTGGTTCTCCCCCTCTAGAGCAGCAGCTCTGCTGACCTAGTTCTTAGGCTCTAGAGCAGCTCTTGTGACATGGTTCTCTGCCTCTAAAGCAGCTCCGCTGACCTAGTTCTCTGTCTCTAAAGGCTCTGACCATCCAAATGTTTAGCTTTTTTTGATATGTACTACTGTCAAGGTAAGATTATGTAATCCAAACACTATCAATGCACAACTACATTCAGCTGTGCACTATATATATATTATCCTCTAACCAGCTACTTAGTAAAGTACTACCCATGCAACCTAGGAACCCTCCTGTCTGTCCCATGCACTTCTCCAATCACCCATCCAGCACTATCTATGTATCCTATCACTCCACAATACCTAAGCACTTATAAATTCAACATGCACTCTCTTTGCAGCACTGAAATTATTCTAGTTACTAGTCATGTACCTAAGAAATGACCAAGCCAGAAAATCTAGTACAGCTACAATATTCTGTGCACTATGCATGCAGACCTCTAATCAGCCACATAACATTGATACAGTCTTTTAAATACTCAGTTAGTACCTATGCAGTCTAGGAATCCTTCTGTCTGTCCCATGCACTTCTCCATTCAACCATCCAGCACTATCTACGTATCCTATCACTCTGCCAATACCTAAGCACTAATAAATTTAGCATGCACTCTTTGCAGTACTGTAATTACTCCAGTGATTAGTCATATACTTAAGGAATGGCCTAGCCACTAAAACAAGTGCAGGTACAATATTTTGTACAATATGCATGCAGCCCTCTAACCAGCTACATACTATTTATATGCTCTTCTAAATACCCAGTTAGTACCTATGCAGTCTAGGAATCCTTCTGTCTGTCCCATGCACTTCCCCATTCACCCATCCAGCACCATCTACGTATCCCATCACTCCACCAATACCTAAGCACTTATAAATTCACTATACACTCTGTTTGTAATACTGTAATCATTCCAGTTACTTGTGGTATTCTTATAAAATGACCTAGGCACCAACACAAGTACACATAAAATATTTTGTGCATAATCCCTACAAATCTCTAAGCAGATACATACTATTGTTCCACTCCATTAAATACTGAAGTAGTACCCATGCAGCGTAGGATACCTCCTGCAGTCTCATGCAATTCTTCAAACACCCATCCAGCACTATGTTCTTATTGTATCAGTCTGCCAATACCTAAGCACTTATGGGGCAGATTTACAAGCACCCTGCGCCACCAGTACGTCACTGTTTGTAACGTAGTGATGACGCCAGGCACTCCTTCATATTTACAAGGAGAGGAAAAGCCACCCTGCGTGGTCTTTCCTCTCCTCATAAATATGACCCCTTCATACACAGAACTTTGCGTTGAAGGGGCGTTCCATAGGTGTTGCTGTGGGTGTTCTCACGCAACACCCATAGAACAAGACACATCTCCAGATTTATGAGAAATCGTAAATCTGGAGATGTGTCTGAATGCTGCGCCATCCTAGAGTTGGTGTAGCAAGGCGCAAAAAGGAGAATTGTTTTCATTTCTCCTCATTGTTTCCTCTTTCAATGCATGCTGCATTCCACAGCATACATTGAAAGAGGAAAATGCCTTTACTGATTGTTTTTGTGCAGGAGGGTGTCCCTTCCTGCACAAAAACAATCTCCGCACGACACAGACATCCTTGCACCATGGTGCAAGGGTGCCTGTGTCACCACATGGCTGCAGTTTGTGCAGCAGTGCAGAGGGAAGCACAGAGTTGCAACATATTCATGTACATATGTCACATCCCTGTGCTTCGGAAGTGCCACAGTGCAGTGCAGCTAAAGAGCTTGCAGTGTCACGCTGCAGTACTTCCTCATAAATCTTCACCTATAAATTCACCATACACTACTAATGCATTCTTTCAGTCAATCATGCTGTATACATATATTCAACCAAACTTTCACACATTAGCTTGCAATTATAGTTCTTTCTTTAATCTGATATGGTAGTTCTGATAAGAACTTTTTTTCTTCTTTTTTCTTTTGTATTTTGTTTTACAATTTTGAACTTTTTTGGGTGTTTTTTTTAAAAAAAATGAACAAAAAAAGAATGAATAAAACAGGAAACTTTTGGAATTACTTATCATTCCAAAAACAAAAAAAACAAAAATTAACAATGATGGTTGCATTGCGCAGCACAAACTGCACCGACGCATATGTTTCTTACACTTCACGCAGTGTTGCTCGAGAAAGGCGAATTCTGGCCTAATGTCCATTGCAGGTGTTCCTGAGGACGCTCCAGACATACTTCCCACAGCAGATGAGGGGTTCAAAGCAGATCGCCTCATTTCCTCCTGAGCAAGATTGAGAGGATGTGTGGTCCGGAGATACTTGTACATAGAAGCAGTGCCACAAGAGTATTTTTTTTCACTGCCTCTTGACAGGACTCGGTCACAAATTTTGCACGTTACCTTGCTCGCATTTACTCTCTTCTCTTCAGGTGGAAAAGTGAAGAATTTCCACACAACAGATTCCGGCCTCTGTGGACGTGGTGCCTCCTGCAAGAATTCTTCTTCAGAAGATACTTCCTCCTGCTGCTGTCCAGATGCCATTTTGTTTGATATTTTTTGAAAAATACCAAAAAAAACAAGCAAAAAGGGTTCTTGTAGGAAAAGAGATGTCTCTCTAAAGATGCTCCAACAAGAATGATTAAAATGGGTGGGGTCCTTCAATAGTTACAGTGAGAAAAGTTATGAACCATTGAAATCTTGTTTTTGAGGTCACATGGGACCCGCGCACTCTGCGTTCACAATGCACGCACCCGACTTCGCGAGAATATATCTAAAAATAATATAAGTTTATTATAAGTACAAATATATTATTTTTATGAATATCTTAGATTATCTCTTGCCCTAATATGTATATTAAAGACACATACATATCATTTTAGAACATAATTTTTTTTTGCAGGAGTCGCGCACCTAGCGTGCCCCAGCACATATATGACGTCACGCGAGACCCGCCACCGTGCAAGCGTCTTGTACCGTAATGGGCGAATATACGGGAGCAGGAGTCGTGGACTGGTCGCATACCAATCGCGCACATCACGTAATATTAAATGTATATGATGTAACTGAAAAACACGCAGTCGTGGCACAAGAATCTGCGCACTCACCGTGATGTGTACGCTTTGGGTGAGCGACTCCGGAAAAAAATTGGAAAAAACATTTTCTTTAAAGAAAATAATATCAATATATCAATATATTAAAATAAAAAATAAAAACAAAGAAATGAATCAATATTTCACTTTGAATTGATAGTCAAATTTTTGTTTGCAATTTTCAGAAAAATATATAATGTTATTTCATGAATAAAATATTTATAAATAAACAGTTAAAAAACTGTAGAAAATCAGTACAAAAAAATAGGTATAACTACTATCACACTTAAAAATTTGCATTTAAAAAAGCTTTGAAATTCACTGAAAAAAACCATAGGTTTCAGAGACGTTATAGTTAGAAATTAGCATTTAAAAAACGTTCGAAATTCACAGAAAAAAACATAGGTTTCAGGGGTGTTATAGTTAGCTGGCCATTTCACTCATACAAAACCATAGAAATTCCTCCGTTATAGTTAGTTCTGCTAACTATAACTCGTACGCCCGCAATGCACTGCTGATGATGTCACATATTGCATCATTCATGACATGGTCAGTGACATCACTGATGACATCACTGATGACATCTCAAATGACATCACTGATGACATCACTGATTACATCATCTACGTGACAATCTGATACACCTCACCATACTCTAGTATAACCTTTCATCACTTACTATAAAGTACAATATTTGAAACCATTGACACACCAGTACCAGTTACTACATACCCACTCACTGATTCCTAAGTCTACACACACAACTACCCATTCAACAACAGAATCATTTATACATGCAGTCACTAATTAATAAAACACTATCAACTGCACATATAGGCATATATAGACATTGACACATCAGCAGTCATCTTAGTCGGTTATGCAGTCATCCTACTCACTCATAAAAAAAAATTAATCACACTTACATTTACTCACTTACACAATTATCCAATAACACCTCATTTATTCAAACACATAGTAACTCATAATTAATATGTTAAAAAATCACCATTACAATTATACACTCATTCATATAGTTACTCTCACAATCACTAACTCTTACGTATATTTATTTATATACACCAACTCTCACATACAATGCCTTTTATTTTTTACTTTGTTGAAGATGTACAACTAACACATATATTCGCTCACCAACACACAAATAAATATAGGTTCCGTGTAGGGTTTTGAGTATACAGGAAAATTGGCGCCCTGCCTGGTAGCGGTGAGTCAGAGTAATTAGAAAATAAGGAGGATACGGTGCCGCTAGGTCAGAGGAAACCCCAATAACCCCTGAAGGGAGTGGCAAGGGCCCACTCAGTAAATACAATAAAAGTCCTGGGCACACGTTTAAAAATAAATATACGTAAGCGTTTTTCTTTTCAAAGAAACATGATATGACAGTATGGAATGGAGATAAGGTCGACACAGGTTTTATAGTTCTTTTCAAGTTGAAATGTATTTGAAAACATCAAAGAGAAAACCGGGATGAGAGTCGGCTCTCTCCCTCATTCACGTGGAGAGAACCTCGTTTTCCTCAGACCCTGGAGCATACAGACTTCACGGTTGACGGCTGAACCCGCCCGTCATCCCGTGGCCTATATTTTCAACAAGCCACCACTGGCTTCTTTCGTTTACTTTGAACCCGACTAGGCCAGGTTAGAATTATCACCGGCCTCATGCCCTGAAGAGTCACGGGTATACTACCCACTTGACGAAACACGTGTCGGCTGGTTTTCTCTTTGATGTTTTCAAATACATTTCAACTTGAAAAGAAGTATAAAACCTGTGTCGGCCTTATCTCCATTCCATACTGTCATATCATGTTGCTTTGAAAAGAAAAACGCTTACGTATATATATTTTTAAACGTGTGCCCAGGACTTTTGTTGTACACAAATAAATATACTCAGACACCCAAACAACTGTTTCCACATGCACTCTTAAACCTATACACCTAGTCAATCAACCATTCACACATCTATGCATAGAGTTACACACACCCCATCCAACCACACACAAACTCAGTGTCCCATACAAATACTCACCCAACTAATCAATAACTAATATACACACTCATGTAGTTAGTGACCAACTGATGTAGCATGTTTTACAACAACAGAGACAATGATGCACACATTCACATAGTTTAGTTACTAATCCATGTATTAAGTGAGACATTTTTAATTACTCACTTAAACAGACAGTCACGCAGCTACTAAATCCTCCATCTTCAATACAGATTGGTATATATATAATACATATTTAAATTTCAAACTAGACCACATTCACTGGATGATGTCATCAGTGATGTCATTTGAGATTTCATCAGTGATGTCATCAGTGATGTCACTGACCATGTCATGAATGATGCAATATGTGACATCATCATCAGTGCATTGCGCGCGCGTGAGTTATAGTTAGCAGAACTAACTACAACGGAGGAATTTCTATGGTTTTGTATGAGTGAAATGGCCAGCTAACTATAACACCCCTGAAACCTATGTTTTTTTCCTGTCAAAAAATATATATATATATATATTATCTACTGGCGGTCGCCAATAGATAGTTATAGTTAGGACCGTGTTTCCATAGGAAATCCGCAACATTCTATTTGGAATAACTTTGGCGCCGGTCGACGAATCCTCGCGAAATTTTCACAACTAATGGGGCGCTACGCTCCGCTCCTACCCTAAAAGTCTCGGGGGGATTCGTCAAGCGGGGGCTGAGAAAAAAGGGGGGTCCCAAAACGAGTTTTCCCCATGCATTTTCCCATAGGACCTTTAGTCCGAGCTACAGCCCGAACGGCTGAACAGAATTACTTGAAATTTGGCAGAGAGGTAGTCCTCAGGTCAAGGATGTGCCTTTTGTAGGTCTGGTGTAAATCTGTTCAGTAGGTCCTGAGAAAATAGCATTTAAATCAATATATATATCTGTAAGCGCGCTCCGTGCGCTTACCGTAACCTTAGCGTACGCGTACGGTGCCGTGCGCGAGCTCAATTCTGATTGGTGGTTACATGACTGTAAACATTCGAATCGGTCGAAATCAGGAAGTGTCGGCCGCCATTTTCTGTCTCTCGCACTGAGAAACAAAGGTGGGGAACGTGAAAAGGGGGCAACGAAGAGAGTTGCAGACCCCCTAGTGTTTGTCAGGGGGTCCAAGAAGGACCCAAAAGTACGGAAAATACATTTAATAATTAAAAAAAAAAATCGCGGTGTAAACGTACGGTAAGCTTACCATACGCGCACGGCAAAAAAAAAATAAAGAAGTAACAATCACATTTATTAAATAAATTAAAGGACCCACAAGGGAGAAAAAAACAAATGTTACTGTGTAAAAAAAGGCGAGGCACACACGGCATGGACTGCGCAACGTGGGTGCTCGGTGCGCGAAGCGCACCGTGCGCGCAGGGTGTGCGCACAGTGAAAAACCAGAAAAAAAAATTAAAAATAAATACATAACTTAGCATTTAAAAAAACGTACAAATTCACTGAAAAAACCATAGGTTTCACACATGTTATAGTTAGGAATTATCATTTACAAAACCTTGCAAATTCACTTAAAAAACCATAGGTTTCACACATGTTATAGTTAGCTGTACATTTCACTCGTAAAAAACCAATGAAATTCCACGTTATAGTTAGATCAGGTAACTATAACTTGCGCGACCGCAATCCACAATGTGTAATTTCAGATGTCATCATTGATGTCATGAGTGATGTCACTGACCATGTCATGAATGATGTAATATGTGACGTCATCAGCAGTTTATTGTGGGAGCGCAAGTTATAGTTACCTGATCTAACTATAACGTGGAATTTCATTGGTTTTTTACGAGTGAAATGTACAGCTAACTATAACATGTGTGAAACCTATGGTTTTTTAAGTGAATATATATATGTATATATACACACACACATACCTACTGGCGGTCGCCAGTAGGTAGTTATAGTTAGGACCTCGTTTCAATTCAAAAAGCATTTTTTCCTTTGTCAATATCTTTGGCGCCGTTTGACGAATCTTTGCGAAGCTTTCAAAACTAATGGTTCACTTAGGTCAGCTCCTGTCTAGATAATTTCGGGGTGATTCATCAAGCGGGGGTTGAGAAAAAAAGAGGGGTCCCAAAACACGTTTTCTCCATGTTAATATCCATAGGAACTTTAGACACGGCTACAGCCCGAACTGCTGAACGGAATTACACTAAATTTGGCAAAAAGGTAGCTCTTGGTCCAGAAAGCGTGCTTTTTTTAAGAGGTGTAAATCCGTTCTGTAGTTCCTGAGAAATAAAAAAAATATATATCGATATCAGAGGGCCGAGGAGGGGTCGTGAACCCTCCCGAGCGCGAGCTTCATTTTGATTGGCTGTCAGCACTCCAAACTAGGAAGTGTTGGCAGCCATCTTGTGACTCAATAAAACCAAGTCATATGAAAAAAGGAGAGAAAAGGATTTGAAAAATAAGAAAAGGGGGCAGGCTGGAAACACCCTGAACCCCGAGTGCCAAAAAAGCATTTTTTAAAAATATTTTTGGACAAATTCACGCTGGGTGCACAAATCCAGCCTATTTTTTTTTCTAAAACTATGCACAGGCTCCCGCGCTTCATTTCTTTAAGCTCTCCGGTAGGCCGGGTCCCGGGGAAATGTTTTATTAGGGTGCATAGGCCTGTGGGGGCCTGTGGGGGCTCCCACAGTCCCGGGGACTGCCACCTCCCCAGGGCTTTATTTATTATGTGTGGGGAAACATGGCCCCCCTGCAGCCCCGGGGACCGCCACCTCCCCGAGGCTTAAAAAAAAAGCGTGGGGGGCTCCTGCCCCTACACTGCCCTGGGGACTGCCACCTCCCCGGGGCATTTCTCAATATGGGCAATGGGGCCTAATGGGCCCCCCAAGCCTCAGGAACCGCCACCTCCCTGGGGCTTAAATTTAAATTATAATGTGTGGGGTGGCTCCTGCCCCTCCTCCCACTGCCCTGGGGACCACCACCACCCCGGTGTATTGAGTTAATAAATGTGGGGGGCGCATTGTGGGCCCCCCAAGCCCCAGGGACCACCACCTTCCCAGGCCATTCAATATTTAAATACAGGGGTCCGTAGCAGTCCTCCTTGGCCCTGGGGACCACCACCCCGAGGGCCGGCTCAAGCAATGTCCCGGGGTGACTACCTACAGGACATTGCAGTTTGCTATGGCAGGCCATATTAAACCCTGCTTTGCTTCATGGAATCGAGAGCAGGAAACCTGCTCTCGATTCCATGAAGCAAAGCAGATTGCTTTTAGACAAGGGGAGCTGCATGTCAACAGCTCCCTCTGTCCAAAAGCAATGCCAGCTCCCGCAGGATGAGGGGAGTGGGCTGGTACCACAGGGGCATTGGGGTTACCCCTGTGGTCCCAAACGTGAGACAGGACCTGGGGGTTGGGGTCCCGGGGCGAAAAGTGGCCCAGGGAAGGTGGGACACATAGCCCCCCTCCCTTTATTAAAATTAATTAATGGCCAAGCCCCGGGAGATGGGGTTCCTGGAGCCGAAAATGGCCCAGGAGGGGAGCCGCTTGGCCCTCCTCCCTTTAAAAAAAAAAAGGAATGGCCTAGCCCCGGGGGATGGGTTCCCCGGGGAAAAATCAGCCTCGGAGGGAGGCTGCATCGCCCCCCTCCCCTTTATAAACAAAAAAAAGAAAGGCCTAGCCCTGGGGGATGGGGTCCCTGGGGCCATAATTGGCCTCAGGAGGGGGGTGCATGGCCCCCTTCCTTTTAATAAAAAAAAAATGGCTCAGGCCCCAGAGGATGGGATTTCCGGGGCCCAAAATGGTTACGGAAGGGGGGACACAGAGCGTCCCTTCCTAAAATTAAAATAAAAAGAAAGAAACCCGGCAACTCTCGGGAGGCCCCACCCCCTCCGTGCACCACTCTGCAAATGCACCTCCTGGCCTCTGCAAACACGCCTCTTGGCACATTCTGGGTTGGGGGATTAAGTTCCCTTCCATCCTAAGGGTCCTGATGGGCCAACTAGCCCACCAGGTACCTCCACTAAGCCCCACAAAGTGGGATTGCTGAGAGGTGGTCTGAGGCCATGCCCCTTTTTGCGCCACTCTGCAAACACGCCTCTTGGCACACTGCTGGTGGGGCGATGAGGTCCCCTTGAGTCCTCAAGACTTCAGGACTAAAGTGGATTTCATTCCCCGTGCAGCAGTGCGTCAGGAGGCACTTTTGCAGAGTGGTGTAAAAAGGGGGCATTGCCTCTGAGCACTCGCAGCAATCCAGCTGTGTGGGGCTTACTGGAGGTAACAGGAGCCCTAGTTGGCCCCTGAGACCATCAGGAGGCTAGGGGACTTCATCGCCCAACCAAAAGCACGCCGGGAGGCTCATTTGGAGAGAGTTTGAGAAAGGAGGCGTGGCCTGTGTCCACCTCTCAGCAATACCACTGTGTGGGGCTTACTGGAGGAAACAGGTAGGCTAGTTGGCACCTAAGGACCCCCAGAAGTGAAGGGGTCTTCAATCCCCATCCAAAACCATTCCAGGGAGCATGTTCGCAGAGTGGTGGGCAAAGGGGGCATGGCCTGCTATGAGAACTTAGCAATCCTGCTGTGTGGGATTTACTGTATGTAATAGGAGGGGTAGTTGGCCCCAAGGATGTCCTTGGGGCCAGCTATCCCTCCTGTTACCTCCAGTAAGTCCCATACAGTGGGATTGCTAAGAGGTTTTCAGAGGCCATGCCCCCTTTAGTCCACCACTCTGCAAATGCGCCTCCTGGCACACTACTTGTTGGGGGATGAAGTCCACTTTACTCCTGAGGGACTTTGGAGGGCCAAGAAGCCCTCCTGGTACCTCCTGTAAGTCCTATGCAGTGAAATTCCTGAGTGCTGTTCAGAGGCCCAGCCCCTTACTCCACCATTCTGCAAATGCAACTAGTAGTTAAACAAGGATTGGCAATGCAATAGGTCTGGCATTTGTGAGAGTTAGAGCTATTAGCGTTGTAAAAGTAAAATATTTTTAATAATGTTTTTTGGAGTAGAGTGGATGTACGTTGTGTGTAGTGAAATTATGTGGTATGTTGTGCAGTAAAATTATGTGGATAGAAAGTATGTGGTATTTAGTGTATAGGAATTTTGTGGAGTGGGATTATGTGTTATGGAGAGTAATTATGTGGTATTGTAGTCTGTGTTGTGGAGTGGTAACCTCAGGTTTAGTCTTCCTCGTTTCCACAGAAGCTAAACTATAAACTCAATGAGACACAAAAAGAGAAGGAACCACTGAGGAGCACTTCTGAATCTAATCGGAGGTATGAGCAGAGCCACTCGAATTATGTGTCTGTTTGGCAGCACCAATTGTCACATAATTAAACATTTTCAGCATTTTTCAAATATTCCATCATCTGCCACATAATCTACAGATTTGAACAAATTAAATATTGTTTCTAGCTCAAACGGCTCAAATGTTCCCCAAAATGTAGCATCACGTGTTACATCGTGGTGAAAGGCCCTTTGCAAAGCTGGAATGGTCACGTGTTACTTATTGCTAAATGTGGGTGTTATTTTGGTACTAATGGTGCACGATCCTCTCTTACTTCTTTCTATACCTCTCTTGCCTCTAACTGTATTTTTCTTGCTTCTTTCTGTGCCTTTCTTCCTCTTCCTGCACCTCACTCTCTTCTTTCTGCTCCTCTCTTGCCTCTTTGTGCATTTCTCTTGCCTGCTTCTGTACTTCCCTTGCCTCTTTCTGTACCTCTCTTGCTTCTTTCTGTACCCCACTTGCCTCTTTCTGCACCTCACTCTCTTCCTTCTGCATCTCTTACCTCTTTCTGCACTTCTCTTGCCTCTTTCTGCACTTCTCATGCCTCTTTCTGTACCTCAAGTGCCTCTTTCTGCACTTCTCTTGCCTTTTCTGAACCTCACTTCTTTCTGTATGCATCTCTCTTGCCTCTTTCTGCACCTCTATTGCCTCTTTCTGCAACTCTGTTGCTTCTTTCTGCTCTTCTCTTGCCTATTTCTGCACACTTCTTGTCTCTTTCAGCACCTCTGTTGCTTCTTTTTGCACTTCCCTTCCTTCTTTCTGCACTCCTTTTGCCTCTTTCTGTACCCCTCTTACCTCTTTGTGCACTTCTCCTACCTCTTTCTGCATCCCTCTTGCCTCTTCCTGCTCCTCTGTTGGTTCTTCCTGCACTGCTCTTGCTTCTTTCTGCACCTCGTTTGCAAATTTCAGTATCCCTCTTGCCTCTTGCTGCACCCCTGTTCATTCTTTCTTCACCTTACCTGCCTGTTTCTACACCTCTCTTGCCTCTTTCTGCACTTCTCTTGCTTCTTTCTACACCTCTCTTGCCTCTTACTGCTCCTCTCTTGCCTCTTTGTGCATTTCGCTTGCCTGTTTCTGTACTTTCCTTGCCTCTTTCGGTACCTCTCTTGCCTCTTTCTGCACCCCACTGGCCTCTTTCTGTACCTCTCTCTCTTCCTTCTACACCTCTCTTGCCTCTTTCTGCACTTCTCATGCCTCTTTCTGTACCTCTCTTGCCTCTTTCTGCACCTCAAGTGCCTCTTTCTGTACTTCTCTTGCCTTTTCTGAATCTAACTTGCTTCTTTCTGCTCTTCTCTTGCCTCTTTCTGCACCCTTCTTGTCTCTTTCAGCACCTCTGTTGCTTCTTTCTGCACTGCTCTTCCTTCTTTCTGCACTCCTCTTGCCTCTTTCTGTACCCCTCTTACCTCTTTGTGCACTTCTCCTACCTCTTTCCGCATCTCTCTTGCCTCTTTCTTTACCTTTGTTGGTTCTTTCTGCACCTTACCTGTCTGTTTCTGCACCTCTCTTGCCTCTATCCACACCTCTGTTGCTTCTTTCCGCACTTCTCTTGCCTCTTTCTGCATCCCTCTTGCCTCTTTCAGCACCTCTGTTGCTTCTCTCTGCACCTTACTTCCTCTTTCCGCACTTCTCTTGCCTTCTTTCTGCACTTCTTTTGCTTTTTTGTGCACCTCTCCTGCCTCTTTCTGCACCTCTTTTGCCTCTTTCTGCACCTCACTTGCCTTTTTCTGCACTTCTTTTGCTTTTTATGCACCTCTCGTTTGATTTTGCAACTCTTGTGTCTCTTTCATCACTTATCTTGCTTCTTTCTATACCTCTGCTGCCTCTTTCTGCACCTCTCTTGCCTGTTTCTGCACCTGTCTTGCCTCTTTCTGCACCTGTGTTACCTCTTGCTGCACCTCACTTGCTTCTTTCTGCACCCCTCTTGCCTCTTTCTGCACCCCATTTCCCTCTTTCTGTACCTCTCTTGCCTCTTTCTGGAGCTGTTTGCTCTTTCTGCACCTCTCCTGCATGTTTCTGCACCTCTCTTGCCTCTTTCTGCACTTCTCTTGCTTCTTTCTACACCTCTCTTGCCTCTTACTGCTCCTCTCTTGCCTCTTTGTGCACCTCTCTTGCCTCTTTCTGCACTTCTCTTGCTTCTTTCTATACCTCTGTTGCCTCTTTCTGCACTTCTCTTGCTTTAACCTTTTTGTACACAAACTTACAGAGTATGCTATTTGAAACACAGGTATTCAAGTATTTGTATTTGTATTTTTATGAACAAGTCACTAGGTAAAAGCAGAGAAACATGTATGCATACCTTCACAAACTTGGTTAGACTTACAACATTGATATGCTTACGATTGCTGTTTTATATTTGGGAGCCGTAACATTCTGAGCACTCGATTAATAGTAAACCTTCAAGAGAAAAGTGAGGTTTAAGACATCTTGGGAGAAGGATTAGTGATTAGGCTATTTTGTATGAGTCTGTGATAAGGTACAGTCGAAGTAGGCCTTTTTCTGCATCTCTTTTGCTTCTTTCAGCTCTTCTCTTACTACCTTCTCCACCTTTCTTCCTCTTTCTTCCTCTCTCTGGACTTCTTTTGCCTCTTTCTGTATTTTGTTTGCTCCTTTCTACACCTTTCTTTCTCTTTCTGCACCTCTCTTCCCTCTTTCTATACTTCTCTTGCTTCTTTCTGCGCCTTTCTTCATCTTTCTGTAAATGTTTTAGTTATATAAGCATAGTTAGAAATTAGCATTTATAAAACCTTAGAAATTCACTGAAAAAAACATAGGTTTCAGGGCTATTATAGTTAGAAATTAGCATTTAAAAAACCTTTGAAATTCACTAAAAAAACACAGGTTTCAAGGACGTTATAGTTCGTTGGACATTTCACTCGTACAAAACCAGATAAATTCAGCCGTTATAGTTAGTTGACCTAACTATAACACACGCCCCATAAATGCACTGCTGATGACATCACATATTACATCACTAATGCCATGGTCAGTAACATCACTGATGATATCACTCATGACATCTCAAATGACATCACTGATGACATCACTGATGACATCATCCACTTAATATCTGACGCACCTCCTCACACCCTAATATAAACTTTCATACACCCACTCTAAAATACAGACTACCATTCTCGAAACCATAGACACACCAATACCAGTTAGTACATACCCACTCGCTGATTCATAGGTCTACACATCCACTCACTCACCGATACAGTGACTCCTATATGCAGTCACTCATCAATACAGCCTCTGATATATGTACTCATACACCCATACAGACACTCACAAACTGCCACTCATCCACAGAGATACACTCACACCTAGTCAATCACCCAAAGACAAAATCACACTGCCATTTACTCACCAATACAGTTATACACACACCATACAGCCACTCTCACAATCACTCACTCTCACATATAGTCACTTATATACTCCAACATACACATATACTGCCTTTCACATATGTAGTTACTCACAGATATACCACTGAGACATCCATTCACTTCCCAACACAGCCATACACATATTCACTCACCCATAAAGCCCCTCGCAGACACACTCATGAACCCATACACCCACTGAATCACCCACTCACACATCCATGGAGGGAGTCACACCCACCCACACAGACACTTAGGCACCCATACAGGTAATTAGACAACCAATCATTAACCCATATAGACACTTATGTAGCTACTCACCAACCCATGCAGCAACTTACACACCAACTGACAGACTGATACAGACATTCACACAGATTAGTCATTCACCCATGCATTCACTAAGACATGTTTAATCTCTAATGTAAACAGTCAGTCACACACCCACTAAATCATCAATTCAGACACTCATACACCTTATCATTTTTTAAGACACCTTTGCATATCTATAATTAACATTCTTAAACTTTTAAAAATCACCCAGTCTCTGGATGATGTCATCAGTAATATCATCAATGATGTCATTTGAGATGTCATCGGGGATGTCATCAGTGATGTCACTGACCATGTGATGAATGATGTAATATGTGATGTCATCAGCAGTTCATTGCAGGGACGGGAGTTATAGTTAGCTCAACTAACTATAATGGCTGCATTTCTATGGTTTTGTACAAGTGAAATGACCAACTAACTATAACGTCCCTGAAACCTGTGTTTTTTTCAGAGAATATATATATATATTTAAATCACCTCACGCTGCCAGAACGCAAGAATAGTCACTCTCAGGATTTGCAATTTAAGGAGTAATTAGTATTTATTGACTTGACGTGTTTCGACAGCACGGTCTTTGTCAAAAAGTCATATATATATATATATTTATTATCTACTGGCGTTCGCCAGTAGATAGTTATAGTTAGGACCACGTTTCCATAGGAAATCCGCAACATTCTATTTGGAATAACTTTGGCGCCGGTCGACGAATCCTCGCGAAATTTTCAAAATAGGTGGGGCGCTACGCTCCGCTCCTACCCTGAAAGTCTCGGGGGATTCGTCAAGCGGGGGCTGAGAAAAAAGGGGGTCCCAAAACGCGTTTTTCCCATGCATTTTTCCATAGGACCTTTAGACACAGCTACAGCCCGAACGGCTGAACAGAGTTACTTGAAATTTGGCAGAGAGGTAGTCCTCAGCTCAAGGAAGTGCCTTTTGTAGGTCTGGTGTAAATCTGTTCAGTAGTTCCTGAGAAAATAGCATTTAAATCAATATATATATCTGAGCCAGCTTACGGTGCGCTTACCGTGCGCTTACCGTACGCGTACGGTGACGTGCGCGAGCGCGATTCTGATTGGCTGTTAGATCTTAGTAAACATTCGAATCGGTCGAAACCAGGAAGCGGCGGCCGCCATTTTCTATCTCGCACTCTGAGGGGGTGGAAGAAAAACAAATGTAAAAAACATATAAAGGGGCTGTTTAGACTGCTCCCAACCACCTAGCCTTGATGGAGGTGTCCTCAAAGAACCCCCAAGGGCAAAAATGCAATTTTAATTTTTTTCGAAAAATCGCCGATTACGCTTACCGTACGCGTACGGTAAAAAAACTGCAAAAAAAAAAAATATCCATATTCTACACACCCCGTGCGCAAATGATGCCGGAAGGGAACCATTTGTGCATGGCATATCAGCAATTCCATAGCACAACAAAAAATCAAACAATACCTTTCACAACGAAGCGCATAATATGTCCTTCGCGCACCGTGCGTACATGGCCCATCCAGCGTAACGTGGGCACGCGGAGCGCGTAGCGCACCACGTGCTCACCCAGCGTGCACGGAACGAACTGCGTTAAGTGGGCGCGCACGCCACGAATGGCGTAAAGTAACTTAGCATTTAAAAAACCGTACAAATTCACTGAAAAAACCATAGGTTTCACACACGTTATAGTTAGGAATTAGCATTTAAAAAACCTTGCACATTCACTGAAAAAACCATAGGTTTCACACATGTTGTAGTTAGCTGGACATTTTACTGATAAAAAACCAATGACATTCCCCCGTTATAGTTAGTGCAGGCAACTATAACTCACGCGACCGCAATCCTCTGCTGATGACATATGTGTCTTTATGAAAAAAAAATATTTGTAATATATGTATAGCTAAAATTTAATGGAAGAAGACATGGGCAAATAATTGTCTAAATACAGTATTAGCATCAGCAGAGGATTGCGGTCGCGTGAGTTATAGTTGCCTGCACTAACTATAACGGGGGAATTTCATTGGTTTTTTATCAGTAAAATGTCCAGCTAACTATAACATGTGTGAAACCTATGTTTTTTTCAGTGAATATATATATATATATATATATATTACCTACTGGCGGTCGCCAGTAGGTAGTTATAGTTAGGACCACGTTTCCAAAGGAAATCCGCAACATTCTATTTTGAATAACTTTGGCGCCGGTCGACGAATCCTCGCGAATTTCTCAAAATAGGTGGGGCGCTACGCTCCGCTCCTACCCTGAAAGTCTCGGGGGGATTCGTCAAGCGGGGGCTGAGATAAAAGGGGGGTCCCAAAATGCGTTTTTCCCATGCATTTTTCCATAGGACCTTTAGACAGGGCTACAGCCCGAACGGCTGAACAGAATTACTAGAAATTTGGCAGAGAGGTAGTCCTCAGGTCAAGGAAGTGCCTTTTGTAGGTCTGGTGTAAATCTGTTCAGTAGATTCTGAGAAAATAGCCTTTAAATCAATATATATATCTAAGCCAGCTTACGGTACGCTTACGGTACGCTTACCGTACACGTACGGTGGCGTGCGCGAGCGCGATTCTGATTGGCTCTTAGATCTTAGTAAACATTCGAATCGGCCGAAACCAGGAAGCGGCGGCCGCCATTTCGTGTGTTTCACTCAGAAAAAAAAGAGTGATAACAAGAAAAGGGGGCAAGGAGGAGAGTTACAGACCCCCTTACATTTGTGAGGGGGTCAAAGAAGGACAGAAAAGTACAAAGAAAACATTTATTGATTTTAAAAAAAATCACGGGGTACGCGTACGGTAAGCGTACGGTAACAAAAAAAATAAATAAAAGAAATGAAATGCAGATTTAAGAGTTTAGATATTAGGGGGCTCTAAAAAGAGCCGTTGTGTTTATGAAGTTATTTTTTAGTGGTACCTACAAGTAAGTACCGATGCAGAGTCTAAGGTTCAAGAGGAAGACTCTGTTCCCTTCATCATTGAAGTGCACACCATCTCCTCTATAAATGTCTTGCATGTCGTAACGCAAGTTGTTGTGGTAAATGGAACCCATACCATAGTCACGGAGGAAAGCAGAAACAGATTTGTTGACGTGCTTTCTTGCTTTGTCAATCTGCGGACAGAAATGGTTGGACCAGTTCCATTTTTGCCTTTGGCATATGTTGGAAAACACAAAGGCAGTTTTAGGGAAAAGTGAAAACAGTTGTGCAAAGGTGTCCTTCATAAGCATTTCCAGACCTACCCCAGTCAAAGTGCCTAGGTCATTGCCACCACAGTGCACTATTATGAGGTCAGGGTGTTGGATTTGCATGAAGGATTTCACCAATGGCATCAATTGGTGCCACTTTAACCCTCTCTGACCAATCCATTTAATGTCTACATTTGGCAAAGCAAGGTCTCTCACCATACCTGTTTTCTCTGCAAACTTTTCACTCCAGAAGACATAGCTGTGTCCTACAATCCACACTGTGAACATCTTCAAAGGAGATCTGGATGCACTCAGGAGGTGTAATTCAGTAGAATGGTAAAAAGAAATGAAAGACAGTTTGGAAATGGAGGCATACATATTTTTTTATTAAAAAAAAGAACTGATTGGCTGTTTCATACCATTCTACACTAAAAACTAGGCTGTATGTGTAAATTTATAGAAGCATGTTTTGTATTGGTACAGAAAAATGTGTTACCAAAGAACAGTACTATGGATTTGCTGTTAGGTTTGAAAAGTCAAGCACTCTTGCTCTGTGGAATTGAAACATTGTTTGGCGAACTTCTGACCTAACTCCACACAGCAGTGTTCCATGACCTGTTGCTATGGTAGCAGGCAGAAGTCAAGTTGGGGGAAGGGTACTAGGCAGAAGTCAAGTTGGGGGAAGGGTACTTTTGGGAAAGGGTTGGTTTTCAACCAATAGAAATGTGTGATTACATTTGAAAAAAAGGGGGAAGCACTGAGATTTGAAACTTACATGTATATGTGTGGAAAAATAGAGGGAAACTTTGCCATTATCTGGTTCTGCTGAGAGGAGAGAGGTGTAGAGAACAGAGATCCTGGCTCTGATAATCTGCTGTTTGAGTGCCACATTTCTTTCACAACTAACTAATTTTAAAGGTGAGTTTAGAGTTTGAGAGGAGATGTATATGGTAAATTAAGAAATGAATAATAGAAATGTAATTCTTTTTGTTGAAGTTGTGTTTATTATTTTCTGTTTTGGGAGAAATTTAAATGTGAGGAACATGTAAAATAATATGGACTATGTTTTCACGATAAATTAAGGTGTATTGGTATAAAAAAAGAATAGTTTAAGGGTTTGAGGTTGGACTCAGTAATGCAAATACATTCAGCATCACTAAGGCTGGTTGCCCTTGCTGGAATGTAGGCAGTCACCCAGGTTACACATGTTGGGAAATATAGGCAGAGATTTATTGTGTACAACTCTGGTAATTTTATATTTGCATTAGTAGGAAAAAGGGGGAGCGATTTTTTGGTGCAGAAGCAGACTCTTAGCACACACCCAGCTGCTTTCCATGTAGAATCATGCACAGTATTTACAAGCGAGTGGGGTTTGAGGTTTCAGTCTGTAATGCAAATACATTCAGCATCACTAAGGCTGGTTGCCCTTGCTGGTATGTAGGCAGTCACCCAGGTTACACATGGTGGTGGTCTGAAAAAGCAGTCTGGACATGGGCTTTTTAAAAAATCTGAAAAGTGGATTCATAATGTGTCAGTCTGTAAAAGTGATTATCACTTGCCAAAAAAAAAGAGCAGTAAGTGTGCTTTCAAATTGGGAAAGAAATTGCGTTTTGTGACTAATGTGAAAACATGACTCTGTGTGCAAATAGGAATTACAGGCAGAGATTTATTGCATTTTGCTCTGGTGATTTCACAGTTGCATTAGTAGGAAAAAGGGGGAGCCATTTTTTGGTGCAGAAGCAGACTCTTAGCACACACCCAGCTGCTTTCCATGTATAATCATGCACAGTATTTACAAGCGAGTGGGGTTTGAGGTTTCAGTCTGTAATGCAAATACATTCAGCATCACTAAGGCTGGTTGCCCTTGCTGGTATGTAGGCAGTCACCCAGGATACACATGGTGGTGGTCTGAAAAAGCAGTCTGGACATGGGCTTTTTAAAAAATCTGAAAAGTGGATTCATAATGTGTCAGTCTGTAAAAGTGATTATCACTTGCCAAAAAAAAAGAGCAGTAAGTGTGCTTTCAAATTGGGAAAGAAATTTCGTTTTGTGACTAATGTGAAAACATGACTCTGTGTGCAAATAGGAATTACAGGCAGAGATGTATTGCGTTTTGCTCTGGTGATTTCACAGTTGCATTAGTAGGAAAAAGGGGGAGCCATTTTTTGGTGCAGAAGCAGACTCTTAGCACACACCCAGCTGCTTTCCATGTATAATCATGCACAGTATTTACAAGCGAGTGGGGTTTGAGGTTTCAGTCTGTAATGCAAATACATTCAGCATCACTAAGGCTGGTTGCCCTTGCTGGTATGTAGGCAGTCACCCAGGATACACATGGTGGTGGTCTGAAAAAGCAGTCTGGACATGGGCTTTTTAAAAAATCTGAAAAGTGGATTCATAATGTGTCAGTCTGTAAAAGTGATTATCACTTGCCAAAAAAAAAGAGCAGTAAGTGTGCTTTCAAATTGGCAAAGAAATTTCGTTTTGTGACTAATGTGAAAACATGACTCTGTGTGCAAATAGGAATTACAGGCAGAGATTTATTGCGTTTTGCTCTGGTGATTTCACAGTTGCATTAGTAGGAAAAAGGGGGAGCCATTTTTTGGTGCAGAAGCAGATTCTTAGCACACACCCAGCTGCTTTCCATGTGGAATCATGCACAGTATTTACAAGCGAGTGGGGTTTGAGGTTTCAGTCTGTAATGCAAATACATTCAGCATCACTAAGGCTGGTTGCCCTTGCTGGTATGTAGGCAGTCACCCAGGATACACATAGTGGTGGTCTGAAAAAGCAGTCTGGACATGGGCTTTTTAAAAAATCTGAAAAGTGGATTCATAATGTGTCAGTCTGTAAAAGTGATTATCACTTGCCAAAAAAAAAGAGCAGTAAGTGTGCTTTCAAATTGGCAAAGAAATTTCGTTTTGTGACTAATGTGAAAACATGACTCTGTGTGCAAATAGGAATTACAGGCAGAGATTTATTGCGTTTTGCTCTGGTGATTTCACAGTTGCATTAGTAGGAAAAAGGGGGAGCCATTTTTTGGTGCAGAAGCAGACTCTTAGCACACACCCAGCTGCTTTCCATGTATAATCATGCACAGTATTTACAAGCGAGTGGGGTTTGAGGTTTCAGTCTGTAATGCAAATACATTCAGCATCACTAAGGCTGGTTGCCCTTGCTGGTATGTAGGCAGTCACCCAGGATACACATGGTGGTGGTCTGAAAAAGCAGTCTGGACATGGGCTTTTTAAAAAATCTGAAAAGTGGATTCATAATGTGTCAGTCTGTAAAAGTGATTATCACTTGCCAAAAAAAAGAGCAGTAAGTGTGCTTTCAAATTGGCAAAGAAATTTCGTTTTGTGACTAATGTGAAAACATGACTCTGTGTGCAAATAGGAATTACAGGCAGAGATTTATTGCGTTTTGCTCTGGTGATTTCACAGTTGCATTAGTAGGAAAAAGGGGGAGCCATTTTTTGGTGCAGAAGCAGACTCTTAGCACACACCCAGCTGCTTTCCATGTGGAATCATGCACAGTATTTACAAGCGAGTGGGGCTTGAGGTTTCAGTCTGTAATGCAAATACATTCAGCATCACTAAGGCTGGTTGCCCTTGCTGGTATGTAGGCAGTCACCCAGGATACACATGGTGGTGGTCTGAAAAAGCTGTCTGGACATGGGCTTTTTAAAAAATCTGAAAAGTGGATTCATAATGTGTCAGTCTGTAAAAGTGATTATCACTTGCCAAAAAAAAGAGCAGTAAGTGTGCTTTCAAATTGGCAAAGAAATTTCGTTTTGTGACTAATGTGAAAACATGACTCTGTGTGCAAATAGGAATTACAGGCAGAGATTTATTGCGTTTTGCTCTGGTGATTTCACAGTTGCATTAGTAGGAAAAAGGGGGAGCCATTTTTTGGTGCAGAAGCAGACTCTTAGCACACACCCAGCTGCTTTCCATGTGGAATCATGCACAGTATTTACAAGTGAGTGGGGTTTGAAGTTTCAGTCTGTAATGCAAATACATTCAGCATCACTAAGGCTGGTTGCCCTTGCTGGAGTGTAGGCAGTCACCCAGGTTACACATGGTGGTGGTTTGAAAAAGCAGTCTGGACATGGGCTTTTTAAAAAATCTGAAAAGTGGATTCATAATGTGTCAGTCTGTAAAAGTGATTATCACTTGCCAAAAAAAAGAGCAGTAAGTGTGCTTTCAAATTGGGAAGGAAATTTCGTTTTGTTACTAATGTGAAAACATGACTCTGTGTGCAAATAGGAATTACAGGCAGAGATTTATTGCGTTTTGCTCTGGTGATTTCACAGTTGCATTAGTAGGAAAAAGGGGGAGCCATTTTTTGGTGCAGAAGCAGACTCTTAGCACACACCCAGCTGCTTTCCATGTATAATCATGCACAGTATTTACAAGCGAGTGGGGTTTGAGGTTTCAGTCTGTAATGCAAATACATTCAGCATCACTAAGGCTGGTTGCCCTTGCTGGTATGTAGGCAGTCACCCAGGATACACATGGTGGTGGTCTGAAAAAGCAGTCTGGACATGGGCTTTTTAAAAAATCTGAAAAGTGGATTCATAATGTGTCAGTCTGTAAAAGTGATTATCACTTGCCAAAAAAAAGAGCAGTAAGTGTGCTTTCAAATTGGCAAAGAAATTTCGTTTTGTGACTAATGTGAAAACATGACTCTGTGTGCAAATAGGAATTACAGGCAGAGATTTATTGCGTTTTGCTCTGGTGATTTCACAGTTGCATTAGTAGGAAAAAGGGGGAGCCATTTTTTGGTGCAGAAGCAGACTCTTAGCACACACCCAGCTGCTTTCCATGTGGAATCATGCACAGTATTTACAAGAAAGTGGGGCTTGAGGTTTCAGTCTGTAATGCAAATACATTCAGCATCACTAAGGCTGGTTGCCCTTGCTGGTATGTAGGCAGTCACCCAGGATACACATGGTGGTGGTCTGAAAAAGCTGTCTGGACATGGGCTTTTTAAAAAATCTGAAAAGTGGATTCATAATGTGTCAGTCTGTAAAAGTGATTATCACTTGCCAAAAAAAAGAGCAGTAAGTGTGCTTTCAAATTGGCAAAGAAATTTCGTTTTGTGACTAATGTGAAAACATGACTCTGTGTGCAAATAGGAATTACAGGCAGAGATTTATTGCGTTTTGCTCTGGTGATTTCACAGTTGCATTAGTAGGAAAAAGGGGGAGCCATTTTTTGGTGCAGAAGCAGACTCTTAGCACACACCCAGCTGCTTTCCATGTGGAATCATGCACAGTATTTACAAGTGAGTGGGGTTTGAAGTTTCAGTCTGTAATGCAAATACATTCAGCATCACTAAGGCTGGTTGCCCTTGCTGGAGTGTAGGCAGTCACCCAGGTTACACATGGTGGTGGTTTGAAAAAGCAGTCTGGACATGGGCTTTTTAAAAAATCTGAAAAGTGGATTCATAATGTGTCAGTCTGTGAAAGTGATTATCACTTGCCAAAAAAAAGAGCAGTAAGTGTGCTTTCAAATTGGGAAGGAAATTTCGTTTTGTTACTAATGTGAAAACATGACTCTGTGTGCAAATAGGAATAACAGGCAGAGATTTATTGTGTACTACTCTGGTAATTTTACATTTGCATTAGTAGGAAAATGGGGGAGCCATTTTTTGGTGCAGAAGCAGACTCTTAGCACACACCCAGCTGCTTACCATGTGGAATCATGCACAGTATTTACAAGTGAGTGGGGTTTGAGGTTTCAGTCAGTAATGCAAATACATTCAGCATCACTAAGGCTGATTGCCCTTGCTGGAGTGTAGGCAGTCACCCAGATTACACATGGTGGTGGTCTGAAAAAGCAGTTGTAAAGTGTTTTTAGGAAAGTGGATGCATAGTTCAAGTAGTGAACCTTTTTTTAATGAAGAGAGCTATTGTCAAAGTAATAGTTTGCTGCATGCAGTTGACACCAGAGGTCGTGCTTACGAAGTGAAAAATGGTTGCATAATGGAGAAGGAGATAATGGTTCCAAGAGATGAGGTACAAGTGATGGCGGATGAGGCTATGGGGAGACGTCCTAAAGCCCCAGTGTACACTTGGAATTGTAGTAGTATTTGCACTGTGCGTCAAGAATCTATTGACAAATTTCGTGAGTTTCTAAGAAAATATAGTAAAAAAAAGTATAAAACAGAAGATTAAGGTGCTTCAAAGTCTGGATCCATGCAGAGTGAGAGAGAATACTGGTTTGCAGGGTCATTCTCTGGCTTGTCTATCTAGAAAAGTGTGTAATAGTGTTTTCCATCATTTTAGGATGCTGGCTGTTCATCATACTGAAATGAGAAAGTTTGTGAGACAGTTGTATTTTGCTAAAAGTCCAGCAATAAAGTTAAATGAATTGAATAGGGCTCTGTTCCGAGGAACGGTATCAGATGTAGAGAAGGTTGTTGATGAAATTCAGTTTTGTTACTTTGGTCCTGAACAAAACAGTGCAGAGAAGGACACAGTAAATGAGGAAGAAGTGGAAGAGAATGTAGAACCCTCTGTAAGTAAGACATTTAATGATCACATAACAAAATTTGCAATAATCTCTAATGAAAGACCAAATTTTACTTGTATTTGTTGCCGCAGAACTCATTATAGAAAACAAACTAGGAATGTTGATCTCTACAGAAAGAGTGAAAATGAAGATAATTATAAGTGGAAGGATTTTGCCACATATATATTTCTTGAAAATTGTTTTGAATTGGGTGAAGATCAGCGTATTTGTAAATACTGTTACAACAAGTTAGAGGAAAATAGAATGCCGACCAGAGCTGTACATAATAATTTAGAATTGGATGCTATTCCTGCTGAACTTTCTGAATTAAATACATATGAGTCTATACTCATTCAATGTGTTCATCCGTTCCAGACCATAGTACGTATGGAGCCCAAAACTGGTAAATTACCTCCTTCAGATTTACTGAGAGGTTTAAAAGGAAGAGTGGTGTATTTGCCATTGGATTTGAAAAAAAATATGGAAACTATTGATGCGGATACTTTGGAAACTGAACCATTAATTATTCTGGTTAATGGTGTACCTACAAAGAATAAGAAGATTTGGCAGGAGCTGGTAGATGTGCGGAAAGTACAAAGAGCAAATTTGTATTTGAAAAGGAATAACAAATGGTATGAATCAATTTATATAGAAGAAGAAGAAGAAGAAGATTTACAAGAAGACACAGAAACACCAACTGGACAAATTGAAAAAGTGGACAAGTCAAAGGAAGAAGAAATTTATGAACATTTTAGCATACATCCTCTTCATTCAAAAGAAGTTATGGGAGACAATATTGATCTCTTTCAGATGAAGAAAGCAAAAGGAACTCCCGTGAGTGTATGGGAGGAGAGCTTGGAAGCTCGATGTTTTCCCCAGCTGTTTCCTAAAGGAAAAGGAGGACGATACGATGAACGTCCGGAACAGATTCCAGCTTCTGAGTATCGGACTACAAGACTATATGCTGAAGATCCCAGATTTCGACAAAGTATTCCTTATTTGTTCCATCTTTTATTTGAAAGCGATTTGTCTGCACTGTCTTATGCAGTAAATCACATTTTAAAAAGTGGAGTACATTTACAAAATGTGTCTGCTAAGGATTTTATGGAGAAAGTGCAGCACCGAGATGATCATTTGGAAACACAACTGATCAATCTGATGGCTTGTCAGCGTGGGACAAATGAATATTGGTACCGACGCCATGGTGAATTAAAATGCATGTTACGGAATTTAGGAACACCAACATGGTTCGTTACCCTAAGCTGTGCCGAGTACACTTGGGATGATTTACTGGATTTTCTACGAGAGGCAAATTCAAACATTAAAAACATCGAATACAAGACAGCAGGAGAACTGTGCTCATTGGATCCGGTTAATGTTTGCAGATATTTCAATCATAGATTTGAGGCTATGATGTCCTTCATCTGCAATAAAAAAAATCCACCTCTAGGAGAAGTAGTGGATTTCTTTTGGAGAAAAGAGTACCAGGCAAGAGGTGCTCCTCATATTCATATGCTGTTGTGGATCAAGGATGCCCCAAAGTTTGGAACAGATACTGATGAAGCAGTGTTATCTTACATTGAAGAATATGCAACATGTGCTATACCAAAAAGCACAGAAGAGAAAAAGTTAAAGGAGCAAGTTTTACGTTTCCAAAGTCATCGGTGTGGAAAATACTGTCGACGGAAATACAAGAGCAAAGATAAATACTACACTAAATGTCGATTTGGATTTCCTAGACCTGTTCTTTCAAATGGAAGAGTAAACAGTTTTATGTCAGCTGTGAGACATACTATCACAAGAAAATCACCTAAGAATACCTACAACCTAAAAAGAAAAGAAGAATCAAAAAATATAAATGACTACAACCCAATCATTTTATCCATGTGGATCGCTAACATGGATATACAGTATGTAGCTGACAATTCCATTGCTGTTGCTCGATATGTAACGTCTTACATTACGAAATCAGAAAAAACAGAATTGAAGGAAATGTGGGAAGAGATTTCTCACGAGAAGACTGTCAGTAAGAAGCTGTACAGTTTCAGTTTGAAGATGTTATCGCATCGAGAAATTGGATCCTACGAATGTTCAGATAGGTTATCTTCTGCAAGTCTCTACTCGAAATCAAGAAGAATAATTTGGGCAAGTTTAGGCCTTGCAGCAATGAGAAATCGGGTACTGAACTCTTTTGGAGAAATTGAATATTTGGCCGAGAATGACCCAGAAAGTACAGATATTTTGAAATCAAACATGTTGGACACATATTATCCCAAGAGAAGTCAACATCTGGAGAACATGTGTCACTATGAAGTGCTGCAGAACTACATTTATTCACGGAAAGCCGCAGAAGACATCAACAATGGAAAATATAAAGTCATTGGTGAGGAAGGATGTTTGGTGAAGCAAACAAAAGGAAGTTTGATAAATCACAGGAAGCTGAGTTGCGACACTACTGACAAGAAGGAATTTTACTACTTGGCTCTTTTACAGTTGTTTAAACCATGGCGTACAGAGGATGAACTACTGGGAGAATTTCAAAGCTATGAAGATTCTTTTAATGCTTGCAAAGACAGTATACAATGCAGTACATTCTCAAGTTATCTGCAAATGTTAAATGAAGAAATTGAACAGGAAACTACAATTGCAGCAGAAATAGCTAGAGACAGTTCTCAGGACAGCCAAAGTTCAGGAACACTCAGTCAAGATCCCCTAGGACAACCAATCGTTGAAAATGAAGCATGAATAGCCATGAATGAAGTGGAAACGGCTATGAATCAAGCTCAAGAAGAATTTATAGACTTACAAAATTTGGAAAGACAACTGAATGAAGAGCAGCAACAAATTTATGAAGAGATCAGAAACAAAATTGATCACGGATTTCTACATGAAAAAAAGAGTGCTCATGCACATCATTTCATCCAATCAGGATGTATGTAAGCGGACAAGCTGGAACTGGAAAAAGTTTCCTAATTAAAGTCATCAGAAGCTACCTACAGCAAAAAACGGATTCTACTTTGTCTTGTGTGGTTACTGCTCCAACTGGGTTAGCAGCATATAACATAAAAGGAATCACTTTACATCGTTTGCTAATGTTACCAGCGGAGCATGAGAACAAAATACAATACAACAAGCTAACTGGAGAAGCATCCTTGGAAGTTTCAAGAGTATTGAAGAAGATGCAAGTTCTCATTATTGATGAGGTGAGCATGGTTTCAAACCTAATGCTTGCCTTTGTGCATTTAAGAATGCAGCAAATTCTGAAGACAGACTATGACATGTTATTTGGTGGAAAACACGTCATAGTTTTTGGAGATCTTTTGCAACTTACTCCAGTTAAAGGACAACCAGTGTTTAATACTGTCACACATGAAGACACGAAGAAGTCATTGGGAAGCATCGGAAATACAAATATTTGGTCCTTCTTTGAGTACAAGGAACTTACTACTAATATGAGGAAAGCAAGCGATGAAGAATATGGAAGTATTCTGAAAGATATCAGAATTGGACTACTCACTGAAGTTGGCAAAAAAGCATTACAGAGTCGGCTGCTACATAATTTATTTCCAAAGGAAGAAATAGTTGCAGAGAAGATATACAAGAACATTGCAGAAAACAAAAGTGTCATCTGCTTAATGCCAACTCTACGTGAATGCTCAATATTCAATGAGGAGCTTTTGAAATTGGAAAAGGAAGAGATCAGGAAATTGGAAGCAGTGGACAAAATTGAGGATGGAAGAATTACTATCACATTAACAGGCACACTGAAAAATAAATTGGATTCACTAGAGAAGAACATTTCCAAAACAGCTGGATTAGAAAAAAATCTATATGTTTGCATGAACTGTAGAGTATTTTTAAGGAGAAATTTGGATGTTGAAAAAGGTTTAGTTAATGGAGCTATGGGAAGAGTTGTGGGTTTTATTAATTATCAGAAAAAAGATGGAATTGAATGTTTAAAAATAAAATTTGATCAGATAGAAGAAGTTAAAGACATTTGTCGTTGTACAGTTCGTTTCATGCTTGTGAAAGACTTATATGTACGTAGGAAGCAGTTTCCGTTTTCGCTAGCATATGCTGTAACTATTCACAAGTCTCAAGGATTGACTGTAGATTGTGCATTTGTGAACATTGGTTCAACTGTGTTCAAAGAAGGTATGGCATATGTTGCTTTGTCACGAGTGAAAACATTATCAGGTTTATTCATGATAGACTTTGATGACTCAAAAGTTAGTGCTGATACAAATTGTGTAAAGGAGTATAATAGATTAAGAAGAAGCTATGCTCCTCATTTAGGTCAGTATCCTGTGTTGGAGAAACATGTAGTTTCTCGTAAAAGGAGAAATGAGAATATCTGTAATGAAGATGTAGAGAGGAGGAAAAAAAAGAGGAGTGATGTAATTGCAAGCAAAAAGAGTAAGGAAAAAGAAGAACAGGTTGTAGGATGTCATTTTGAAAATAGCTCTGGTGTCAACTGCTACGCGAATGTAGTGCTGAATGTTGCATTTTATCTGGAAAGTTTGCAAGAGCAGATAATAGTAAATCAGGGAAAAAGATTCTGTTCTGAGCTGAGTCTCCTTTTTGAAAAGCTGAGTATTGATAAAACTAAAATAGAAAGTGCTACTGAAATTAGAAAACTTTTAGATGTATGTTCAGGACGAACACAGTTTTCTCAAAATGAACAGCAAGACGCACAAGAATTTTTGATGTATTTTCTTCAGGTACTGGAAGAAGAAGAAGTTGCAATTGATAATTTATTTGGTCTCTCTTATAAATGGGAACATAGTTGTGAAAACTGTTATAATATATGTGGCTCTAATGTTGATAATGAAAGGTTTATTTATTTGACATTGCCAGAGAGTAAAACAGTCACTTTTGCTAAATTAGTTAAAGATGCTAATCATAGCATGCAATGCGGTGAGTGTCAATCTGACATGTTTTCAACGTTAATTTTAAAGGAATACGGACAGTATGTAATTTTAATGATGCAACGATGTAGAGCTGATGGTTCAAAATTGGATACTTTAATAAAGAAGTTTACAGGACAGCAATTATCAATTTCAGGAAAAACTTTTGTAACTGTTGCAATAATTTTCCATGAAGGACCTACTGTTACTTCTGGACATTACACAGTTTATCTTAAATGTGAAAGAGGCTGGACACTGTGTAATGATTCCCAATTGGTTTTTAAGCAACGTTTGCCTTTTGATTTAGCAAATTCCTATCTAATCTTCCTGAAACCTAAATTTTAGAGAGACTTGGCAAGATCTGGACAAAACAATTTTACCATTTTATTGGATTACCATTGGAATTTTCAAAAAAAAAGATTTTTTAAATTATCATTTGGCCTAATGGAAAGATAACCAATTGTAATGTGGACTGTTTTAATTTTTAATGAAATTTTCGAAAACCAAAAATTTAGAGAAAATCGGTAACATCTGCACAATTTAAATTTTGGAATGTTATTGGAGTGCCATTGGAAATTTTTTCAAAAAAGATTTTTTAAATTACTATTTGGCCATGCGGAAAGGTAACCAATTCTATTGTGGACTTAATAAATTATTAATAAATCTTTCGGGAACCAATATGTTACAGAGAATCGGTGAGATCTGTACAAATTAAACTTTAGAATTTTATTGGATTACCATTGGAAATTTAATCAAAAAAGAATTTTAAAATTACTATTTGACCTACAGAAAGTGGAACCAGATGTATTGTGGAGTTATTTGAGATATAATATTGTGATTATACTTCTGAAACAAAAATATCAGACGGTATTTTAAAGAAATAAGTATTGATATTAGATGATATTTTTTAGAATATTATGCATTTCTATATTGTTAAGTTTAAGTAAAAAGAGATTCTGGGCTTTTTTAATACAATTTTTGAGATTGATATTTTTTTTTTGCCCGCTGTTAAATGATGAATGCAATTGCTTTCACAATTTATAGTGAAATACAATATATTCTGAAAACAGCAAAAATAAGGCAAAAATATTTTTTGATAAATATGTAAATATGTGTACTGTATTATAAAATGTTTTAAAAAATATTAATACTTTTTTCTTTTTTTTCAGATTGATATAGAAAATTTTCAAAACCTAGAACCATTTTTAAAGCAATTTTTAAAAAAAACAAATGAATAAATATTTTTTTGAGCGGGTATGGTAAGTCAATAGTATCATGGTTCCTTTTTTTCTACTTCTCTACAATCACATTTTCAGTTTTTAATTGTAGTCTCTCAAGGACCTTGTAATGTGATAATTGATTTTTAGTGTTTTACAAAAAAAAAAAAAAAAATTACGCGTACCGTACGCGTACGGTAAAGAAAAATAAAAAAAGTTTTTTAAAAAATATATAAAAAATAGATGAAAGGTAAGGTTGGCTCTTAAAAGAGCCGTTGTGTTCATGCAGGGACAGAGGAAAGAAAGATTGGGAATATTAGACGGTACGACAAGTGTGCTGATCTATTTTACTGTTCACTAGGGAAACACTGGTCTCCCTATAAGTAATTAGATCGTGACAATGGGCGCACCGTACTTCAACCCTCGCAAACCGAGGGTTAATTTCCAGAGGACCAGAAAAAGGAGATGCTCCCCCCACAGATGAAGGGCTCACCTGACCTGCAGAAGAAGGACTCGGCTCTGCAGATGATGGTCCAGGCTGAGCTGCTGTGGATGTGCTTGGCTGATTTACTGAAGGGTTACCTTCAGTAAGTCGTGCATGTGTCCTTCTGTGTACATCCTTAAGGTGTCTCATCATGGTGTGATTCCCAAAGGAATACTTCCTGTCAGGATTACCTCTTGAAAGTACACGCTTACACAGCTTGCAAGTCACTAAGGGTGCATTTACCTTTTGCTGGCCTTCTGGAAAAGTAAAATAATCCCATACGTAAGAGGTCTTTTGTTTCCTCGCTCTCTGCCTCAAGGTAGTGCTGCTAGCCTCACTCTCAGAAGGGCTCTGCTGTTCTGCCATCGTATCACAAAGACAACCCAGCTCCTTCTCCTAAGGGATCACAAGCAGAAATGAGGGGAATGGGTGTGGTGTAGGAGAGTTCTAGAACTGAAAGTAGTTTCAACCAATCAAAAGTTGTGTTTCATGATCACATGACCTACCGTACGCTTACGGTACGCTTACGGCAAAAGTGCGCATGCGCTTAACAGTCACTCCCCGACACTTCCGCGTAACGTGCGCGTGTAGCGTACACGCGTACGCGTCCCACGCGGAGTACGCGCGGCTACGCAAATTGCGTAACTATACGCAAACAGCGTAGATAAATTACGGACGTTGCGTAAACCGTACGCTTACCGTAAGCTTACGGTACGCGTACTAAAAAAAAATAAAAAAAAAGGAAAAAATGTATTGCTAATAAATTTTACATGTTTATTTTATAAAATATATTTAAAAAACATATTATAGAATTTAAAAAATTTAACCATAGACTTTAAAAAAGGATAGAAAATTAAAATAAAAATATGTTAAAAAAATAGAAGAAAAAAAAAAAAAATTAGCATTTAAAAAACCTTGCAAATTCACTGAAAAAACCATGGGTTTCACACACGTTATAGTTAGGAATTAGCATTTAAAAAACCATTGTTTTGAAAATTTTAGTGTCTATTTTTGAATGTTAGTATCAAAGGTTATATTAGGGTGAGAGGAGGTCTACCACTCTGTCACAAGGATAATGTCATCAGTGATGTCATTTGAGATGTCATCAGTGATGTCATGAGTGATGTCACTGACCATGTCATGAGTGATATAATATGTGACGTCATCAGCAGTGCATTGCGGGCGCGCGAGTTATAGTTAGCTTAACTAACTATAATGGGGAAATTTCATTGGTTTTTTACGAGTGAAATGTCCAGCTAACTATAACGTGTGTGAAACCTATGGTTTTTTCACTGAATTTGCAAGGTTTTTTAAATGCTAATTCCTAACTATAACATGTGTGAAACCTATGGTTTTTTCAGTGAATTTGCAAGGTTTTTTAAATGCTAATCCCTAACTATACCATGTGTGAAACCTATGGTTTTTTCAGTGAATTTGCAAGGTTTTTTAAATGCTAATTTCTAACTATAACGTGTGTGAAACCCATGGTTTTTTAAGTGAATTTGTATGGTTTTTTTAATGCTAATTCCTACCTATAACATATGTGATTCCCATATTTTTTTTTATTGATTTTGTATGATTTTTTTATTATAAATTCTTATCTTAAATGTGTTTTTTTTAAAAAAAAAACAAGTTTTTTTAAAACTTTTTATTCTCTTAAAACACTATGTTTTTTTAAAAAAAAAATATGCAATATATCAAGTTTTCTCTTTTTTTTTTTACCAAACAGGTAAGATATATTAGTATAACATAGAAAATATTTTTTTTTTTTTTTTTTTTTAGTGCGCGTACGGTAAGCGTACGGTAAGCGTACGGTTTACGCAATGTCCGTAATTTATCTACTCTGTTTGCGTATAGTTACGCAATTTGCGTAGCCGCGCGTACTGTGCGTGGGGCGCGTAGGCGTGTACGCTACACGCGCACGTTACGCGGAAGTGTTGTGGAGTGACTGTTTTGCGCATGCGCGCGAGCGCGTGTCTTTTTTACGCGCATGCGCACTTTTACCGTAAGCGCACCGTAAGCGCACCGTAAGCGTAACGTAAGCGTAACGTACGTGCACGGTGGGTCATGTGATCATGAAACACAACTTTTGATTGGTTGAAACTACTTTCAGTTCTAGAACTCTCCTACACCACACCCATTCCCCTCATTTCTGCTTGTGATCCCTTAGGAGAAGGAGCTGACTTGTCTTTGTGATACGATGGCAGACCAGCACTCTTCTGCTGAGAGTGAGGCTAGCAGCACCACCATCAGGCAGAGAAAGAGGAAACAGAAGAGCTCTTTCATATGGGAGTATTTCAGTTTTCCAGAGGGTGAGAAAAAAGTCAATGCTGCCTTGGTGACTTGCAAGCTGTGCCAGCGTGTACTTTCGCGAGGTAATCCCAACAAGAAGTATTCCTTTGGAAATCACACTATGTTGAGACACCTTGAGGATGTGCATCCTAGGACACATGCACGACATACTAGGGGCAACCCTTCAGTAAGTCGAGCAAGCACATCCACAGCAGCTCAGCCGAGTCCTTCTTCGGAAGCTCAGCTGAGCCCTTCATCTGTGGGGGCTCAATCACCTTTTTCAGAACCTCTGGAAACGAACCCTCGGTTTGGTAGGGTTACTATGCGGTGTTCATTTTGCCATGATCTAATTGTTCATAGGGAGACCAGTGTTTCCCTCATTAACAACAAAATAGATCAGCACAAATGTCCAACCAGCTAATGTTCCCATACTTCCTTTCCTCTGTCCCTGCATGAACACAACGGCTCTTTTAAGAGCCAACCTTACCTCTCAACTTTTTTTTATTTTTTCTTTAAAACTTTTTTTGTTTTTTTTTACCGTACGCGTACGGTAAGCGTATTTTTTTTTTTTTTTTAAAACACTAAAAATCAATTACCACATCACAAGATCCTTGAGGAATTAATAACTAAATACTAAAAATCTTTTTGAGATAAAGTGGAAGAAAGAGACCTTCTAATTTCTCAGTTACCTGTCCCACCCAACAATTTAATTTTTAATTAAAATGTAATTGAAATTACTTGAAAAAATGGTTGGTTTTTTTTGAAAATTTTCTTTCACAATCTGAAAATAAAGAAAAAAGTAATAATATTTAATAAATCAATATATTACACAGTACACGTATTTACATATTTTTCCCCAAAAATTTTTTGCCTTTTTTTTGCTGTTTTCAGAATATATTGCATTTCACTATAAATTGTGAAAGCAATTGCATTCATCACTTAACAGCGGGCAAAAAAAAAATAACAATCTCAAAGATTGTATAAAAAAAGCCCAGAATCTCTTTTAACTTAAACATAACATTATAGAAATGCATAATATTCTAAAAAAATATCAACTAATATCAATACTTATTTCTTTAAAATACCGTCTGACATTTTTGTTTCAGAAGTATAATCAGAGCAATACCAAACACCTTTCTGAGACCAGCAACATGTGTAACCTGGGTGACTGACTACACTCCAGCAAGGGCAACCAGCCTTACTGATGCTGAATGTATTTGCATTACTGACTGAAACCTCAAACCCCACTCGGTTGTCATTACTATGCATGATTCCACAGGATAAGCAGCTGGCTGTGTGCTAAGAGTCTGCTTCTGCACAAAAAAATGGCTCCCCCTTTACATCTAATGCAAATGTAAAATCACCAGAGCAATACGCAATAAATCTCTGCCTGTAATTCCTATTTGCACACAGAGTCATGTTTTCACATTAGTCACAAAACGAAATTTCTTTGCCAATTTGAAAGTACACTTACTACTCTTTTTTTTGGCAAGTGATAAACACTTTTACAGACTGACACATTATGAATCCACTTTTCAGATTCTGATAAAAGCACATGTCCAAACTGCTTTTTCAGACCAGCACCATGTGTAACCTGGGTGACTGACTACACTCCAGCAAGGGCAACCAGCCTTAGTGATGCTGAATGTATTTGCATTACTGACTGAAACCTCAAACCCCACTCGGTTGTGAATACTGTGCATGATTCCACAGGATAAGCAGCTGGGTGTGTGCTAAGAGTCTGCTTCTGCACAAAAAAATGGCTCCCCCTTTCCATCTAATGCAAATGTAAAATCACCAGAGCAATACGCAATAAATCTCTGCCTGTAATTCCTATTTACACACAGTCATGTTTTCACATTAGTCACAAAACGAAATTTCTTTGCCAATTTGAAAGCACACTTACTACTCTTTTTTTTTGGCAAGTGATAAACACTTTTACAGACTGACACATTATGAATCCACTTTTCAGATTCTGATAAAAGCACATGTCCAAACTGCTTCTTAAGACCAGCACCATGTGTAACCTGGGTGACTGACTACACTCCAGCAAGGGCAACCAGCCTTAGTGATGCTGAATGTATTTGCATTACTGACTGAAACCTCAAACCCCACTCGGTTGTGAATACTATCCATGATTCCACAGGATAACCAGCTGGCTGTGTGCTAAGAGTCTGCTTCTGCACAACAAAATGGCTCCCCCTTTCCATCTAATACAAATGTAAAATCACCAGAGCAATACGCAATAAATCTCTGCCTGTAATTCCTATTTACACACAGAGTCATGTTTTCACATTAGTCACAAAACGAAATTTCTTTGCCAATTTGAAAGCACACTTACTACTCTTTTTTTTGGCAAGTGATAAACACTTTTACAGACTGACACATTATGAATCCACTTTTCAGATTCTGATAAAAGCACATGTCCAAAATGCTTTTTCAGACCAGCACCATGTGTAACCTGGGTGACTGACTACACTCCAGCAAGGGCAACCAGCCTTAGTGATGCTGAATGTATTTGCATTACTGACTGAAACCTCAAACCCCACTCGGTTGTAAATACTATGCATGATTCCACAGGATAAGCAGCTGCCTGTGTACTAAGAGTATGCTTCTGCACAAAAAAATACCTCCCCCTTTCCATCTAATACAAATGTAAAATCACCAGAGCAATACGCAATAAATCTCTGCCTGTAATTCCTATTTGCACACAGAGTCATGTTTTCACAATAGTCACAAAAAGAAATTTCTTTGCCAATTTGAAAGCACACTTACTACTCTTTTTTTTGGCAAGTGATAAGTGCTTTTACAGACTGACACACTATGAATCCACTTTTCAGATTCTGATAAAAGCACATGTCCAAACTGCTTTTAAGACCAGCACCATGTGTAACCTGGGTGACTGACTACACTCCAGCAAGGGCAACCAGCCTTAGTGATGCTGAATGTATTTGCATTACTGACTGAAACCTCAAACCCCACTCGGTTGTGAATACTATGCATGATTCCACAGGATAAGCAGCTGGCTGTGTGCTAAGAGCGAGCTTCTGCATACAAAAAAATGGCTCCCCCTTTACATCTAATGCAAATGTAAAATCACCAGAGCAATACGCAATAAATCTCTGCCTGTAATTCCTATTTGCACACAGAGTCATGTTTTCATATTAGTCACAAAACGAAATTTCTTTGCCAATTTGAAAGCACACTTACTACTCTTTTTTTTGGCAAGTGATAAACACTTTTACAGACTGACATATTTTGAATCCACTTTTCAGATTCTTAAAAAAGCACATGTCCAAACTGCTTTTTCAGACCAGCACCATGTGTAACCTGGGTGACTGCCTACACTCCAGCAAGGGCAACCAGCCTTAGTGATGCTGAATGTATTTGCATTACTGACTGAAACCTCAAACCCCACTCGGTTGTGAATACTGTGCATGATTCCACAGGATAAGCAGCTGGGTGTGTGCTAAGAGTCTGCTTCTGCACAAAAAAATGGCTCCCCCTTTCCATCTAATGCAAATGTAAAATCACCAGAGCAATACGCAATAAATCTCTGCCTGTAATTCCTATTTGCACACAGAGTCATGTTTTCACATTAGTCACAAAACGAAATTTCTTTGCCAATTTGAAAGCACACTTACTACTCTTTTTTTTGGCAAGTGATAAACACTTTTACAGACTGACACATTTTGAATCCACTTTTCAGATTCTGAAAACAGCACATGTCCAAACTGCTTTTTGAAACCAGCACCATGTGTAACCTGGGTGACTGACTACACTCCAGCAAGGGCAACCAGCCTTAGTGATGCTGAATGTATTTGCATTACTAACTGAAACCTCAAACCCCACTCGGTTGTGAATACTATCCATGATTCCACAGGATAACCAGCTGCCTGTGTACTAAGAGTCTGCTTCTGCATAAAAAAAACCTCCCCCTTTCCATCTAATGCAAATGTAAAATCACCAGAGCAATACCAAACAGCTTTCTGAGACCAGCAACATGTGTAACCTGGGTGACTCACTACACTCCAGCAAGGGCAACCAGCCTCACTGATGCTGAATGTATTTGCATTACTGAGTGCAACCTCAAACCCTTAAAGTATTCCTTATTTTTACCAGTACAGCTTACATTTTCGTGAAAACATAGTCCATATTATTTTACATGTTCCTCACATTTAAATTTCTCCCAAAACAGAAAATAATAAACACAACTTCAACAAAAGGAATTCCAATTCTATTATTCATTTCTTAATTTACCATATACATCCCCTCTCAAACTCTAAACTCACCTTTAAAATTAGTTAATTGTAAAAGAAATGTGGCACTCAAACAGCAGATTATCAGAGCCAGGATCTCTGTTCTGTTCACCTCTCTCCTCTCAGCAGAACCAGATGATGGCAAACTTTCCCTCTCTTTTTCCACACATATACATGTTAATTTCAAATCTCAGTGCTTCCTCCTTTTTTTCAAATGTAATCACACATTTCTATTGGTTGAAAACCAACCCTTTTCCAAAAGTACCCTTCCCCCAACTTGACTTCTGCCTAGTACCCTTCCCCCAACTTGACTTCTGCCTGCTACCATAGCAACAGCTCATGGAACACTGCTGTGTGGAGTTAGGTCAGAAGTTCGCCACACAATGTTTCATTTCCAAAGAGCAGGAGTGCTTGACTTTTCAAACCTAACAGCAAATCCATAGTACTGTTCTTTGGTAACACATTTTTCTGCACCAATACAAAACATGCTTCTATAAATTTACACATACAGCCTAGTTTTTATTCTAGAATGGTATGAAACAGCCAATCAGTTCTTTTTTTTATAAAAAAAAATGTATGCCTCCATTTCCAAACTGTCTTTCATTTCTTTTTACCATTCTACTGAATTACACCTCCTGAGTGCATCCAGTTCTCCTTTGAAGATGTTCACAGTGTGGATTGTAGGGCACAGCTATGTCTTCTGGAGTGAAAAGTATGCAGAGAAAACAGATATGGTGAGAGACCTTGCTTTGCCAAATGTAGACATTAAATGGATTGGTCAGAGAGGGTTAAAGTGGCACCAATTGATGCCATTGGTGAAATCCTTCATGCAAATCCAACACCCTGACCTCATAATAGTGCACTGTGGTGGCAATGACCTAGGCAGTTTGACTGGGGTAGGTCTGGAAATGCTTATGAAGGAGACCTTTGCACAACTGTTTTCACTTTTCCCTAAAACTGCCTTTGTGTTTTCTAACATATGCCAAAGGCAAAAATGGAACTGGTCCAATCATTTTTGTCCACAGATTGACAAAGCAAGAAAGCACGTCAACAAATCTGTTTCTGCTTTCCTCCGTGACTATGGTATGGGTTCCATTTACCACAACAACTTGCGTTACGACATGCAAGACATTTATAGAGGAGATGGTGTACACTTCACTGATGAAGGGAACAGAGTCTTCCTCTTGAACCTTAGACTCTGCATCGGTACTTACTTGTAGGTACCACTAAAAAATCAAATCACTTCATAAACACAACGGCTCTTTTTAGAGCCCCCTAATATCTAAACACTTAAATCTGAATTTAATTTCTCTCTTTTTTTTTTTACCGTACGCGTACGGTAAGCTCACCGTAAGCTTACCGTACGCGTACCCCGCGATTTTTTTTTAAAATTAATAAATGTTTTTTTTGTACTTTTCTGTCCTTCTTTGACCCCCTTTCAAATGTTAGGGGGTCTGTAACTCTCTTCCTTGCCCCCTTTTCAAGTTATCACCCTTTTTTTTCTGAGTGAAATACACAAAATGGCGGCCGCCGCTTCCTGGTTTCGACCGATTCGAATGTTTACTAAGATCTAAGAGCCAATCAGAATCGCGCTCGCGCACGTCACCGTACGCGTACGGTAAGCGCACCGTAAGCGCACCGTAAGCGCACCGTAAGCTGGCTCAGATATATATATTGATTTAAAGGCTATTTTCTCAGAATCTACTGAACAGATTTACACCAAACCTACAAAAGGCACTTCCTTGACCTGAGGACTACCTCTCTGCCAAATTTCAAGTAATTCTGTTCAGCCGTTCGGGCTGTAGCTGTGTCTAAAGGTCCTATGGAAAAATGCATGGGAAAAACGCGTTTTGGGACCCCCCTTTTATCTCAGCCCCCGCTTGACGAATCCCCCCGAGACTTTCAGGGTAGGAGCGGAGCGTAGCGCCCCACCTATTTTGAAAATTTCGCGAGGATTCGTCGACCGGCGCCAAAGTTATTCCAAATAGAATGTTGCGGATTTCCTATGGAAACAGGGTCCTAACTATAACTACCTACTGGCGACCGCCAGTAGGTAATATATATATATATATATATATATATCTCACCATCGGAGGATTGCAATTACCGGCACTTCCGCATCCATAATGCCTTGGGTCATTAGACCGGCCCATTTGGGGGCGTGAAATTGGCATTATAAACAGAGACCGGAGCACGCATCCATTACTGCGACTGCCTCTGAATAAGAAAGATGAACTTTTGAAACGCGTTAGGCGAATCGCATTTCAATACCTGTTTGATTGAAGCTGCTAACAGGAGCCTCCTTGTACCCTTTATTATAGGTTTGCCACCTTCAATATGCGTTTGAGTGCTACTCAAGTGTGGGCAAAATTGGAGCGTGATATTGGACGGATGCCCAGCCGTCGAGCTTGTACCACCCCATGAAGTGAAGGGGCCATGCGGCTTGGTATGCACCGAGCTGCTTTCAGGAAGTGCATATTAGGGATTGAAAGCAGACACTGTCTGTGGCGGCCCATCTGAGGCCTTGAAATGGGGACAGAAATTAGTGCACCATCGGAGGATTGCATTAACCGGGACATCCGATTCCATAATGCCTTGGGTCATTAGACCGGCCCATTTGGGGGTGTGAAATTGACATTATAAATGGAGACCGGAACACGCATCCATTACTGCGACTGCCTCTGAAGAAGAAAGATTAACTTTTGAAACGCGTTAGGCGAATCGCATTTCAATGGCGGTTTGATTGAATCTGCTAACAGGAGCCTGCTTGTACCCTTTTATTTAAGGTTTGCCACCTTCAATATGCGTTTGAGTGCTGCTCAAGTGTGGGCAAAGTTGGAGCGTGATATTGGACGGCTGCCCAGCCGACGAGCTTGCACCACCCCATGAAGTGAGGGGGCTACGCGGCTTGGTATGCGCCGACCCACTTTCAGGAAGCGCATATTAGGGATTGAAAGCGGACACGGTCTATGACGGCCCATCTGAGGGCTTTAAATGGGGACAGAAATGAGGGCACCATCGGAAGATTTGCATTAACCGGGACTTCCGCATCCATAACGCCTTGGGTCATTAGACCGGCCCATTTGGGGGCATGAAATTGACATTATAAACGGAGACCAGAGCACGCATCCATTACTGCGACTGCCTCTGAAGAAGAAAGATGAACTTTTGAAACGCGTTAGGCGGATCGTATTTTAATGGCTGTTTGATTGAAGCTGCTAACAGGAGCATGCTTGTACCCTTTATTAAAGGTTTGCCACCTTCAATATTCGGGGGATTTTTTGCGCAAAATTATGGATATGACATGGAAAAAAGAATACTGGATGGTGGCCTTGGATGTGACATCTCCATATACCAGCATTAGACATGAAGACGGCATCCAAGCCATTTGGTACTAACTATCACAAAAATCTCCTCAATATAAAGATCAGAATGACATGTTGGTGGAGATGTTGGAGTACTGTCTCAGGAACAACAATTTCATGTACAACAACCTCCTTTACCAACAACAGATGGGTGTAGCTATGGGGGCCAGTTTCTCCCCCAGCTACGCCTGCTTGCACATGGGACGTTTGGAGGAACTGGTCCTCAAGAACCAACATGCCAAAATCTTTGAGGAAAATGTGATTGTCTGGTTATGTTACATTGATGATCTTTTTGTACTATGGAATGGCACTAGTGAACAAGCTGTTAGATTTATTGCTGAGATAAATGTCAATGACCTTAACCTCCATTTTACGGCCACTATGAGCCAATCAAGTATAACATTTCTTGACACTGAGGTCTATATTCATAATGACACTATTTAAACTAGGTTGTTCCATAAGGCTACTGCAGGAAATTCTACACTTCATGCGAACAGCGCACACCCGCCACATCTTATCAGCAGCATCCCCTATGGTGAGATGCTGCGGCTCAGAAGGATCTGTAGCAATTACACTGATCTAAAAACAGCGCAACATTTGAGCAAACAGAGAAAGGGGATATTCTGATAATACCATTGACAGTGCCATTACAAAATCTATGAGACTTAGTAGAGATGTGTTATTGGGTCGCAATAGAACAGTGGTACAAGCACCAGCGCAGCAAGATGTCATGACAGTAGGGAATAAGGACAAAACATCCAATCCCTTCAGAATTATCATGGGTTATAGCAGACAACATTCTAGCCTTCACAGGATTATCAATCTTAATTGGCCCACTGTACTTAGTGACCCTGTCATAGGCCCCATGCTTCCTTTGATAGTGTCTATTACGCACAGCAGGGCACTGTCAATGAGGGACTGCTTGGTCAACACTAATCCTGAAATGATTGATAAGACCACTTGGTTACAAACTAACAGTGAATTCTATAAATGTAAGAGATGCAAGGCCTGTCTTCATGGGACGAATACTAAGTCATTCACAGACCCTTTCAGTTGCAGAGAACACAAGATCAATAAGCTTTTAACCTGCAAGACCGAATATGCAGTCTATGTCCTCACGTGTCCCTGTGGGCTCAGATATGTCGGCAGTACAAAACTGGCCATACATAAACGCATTCTGCAGCATCTCTGAGCAATCTCAAATCAAGATAATACTTACCCGGTGGCTAGACACTTTAAAGAAGCACACAATAGTAACAACAGTGGCCTCAAGTACCATGTCATTGACACCATTGCACCCAGTAGGAGAGGCGGGGACAGGGAATCTAGATTACGGAGATTGGAGACACGCTATATCCTCCAATTAGATTCCAAGTCCCCGGCAGGCCTTAATATTACTGAGGATCTCCACACATGTCTTGGCTAATTATTACTTGCTGTATACTCGTAACATGTACCATTTTGGCCCAAGTTTTTAGCATTGATTTTACCCATTTCCCCTGTCTTAGGCTTTTTATTTATTTGACATTAGGGTTTTATTGTGTCTTTTACAGTATTGGCCTCAAGTAATTAAGGTATTATATATGCTTGAATGTTATTAACATTGGGGTTTTTATATATGTATATATTCCCCTAGGTTATTGGAATCATGCAATATTTCATTGTCTTGTATATAACCTATTTATTCTTCTATTTATATATATTTATATATTTATGCATTTATTTATTTATTACGCCAGTACTGTATGCATTGTTTTGCACATAAGGACATGGTTCCCTTTACATTCTACTCATGTCTATACTAAGCCAATACACGTCAGGACAATTTGGGTATGATTTCAGCTTCCATATTCCCTCTTTGCTTACCTTAGCTGTTTCTTTTCCAGTATGACCAAAATATATATATCTTGACTCTATAACTGTCCATACTTAAGTGATGAACGTTTTTAACAGTCCCTTTTAATTCAGTATCACTTTAGCACTTTATATCTGTTCACACCTGGGAGATGTCGACCTTTCATACGAATCAATATATTCCTTTTATTAACTTTGATATCCATACCCATTATTATGCTGCTATTAGGCTAATTATTTATGGTATCTGACTTTTGAGTTTTTTGTAGCCTAGGTATTATCAATATCAGTTATCAACGTTTGAATACCTTTTACTAATTTTTGGCTACGCATTAATGCATTGATTGAGGCTATGGCAACTTTATGCACGGTATTGTTGACAACAAGGGCTTTTTTACACATGTTCAAATTTCTATTATGTCCAATGTATTAGGATTTCAGCTGGTTAATGGAGATATCGATTTTAATACATGGCTATATGCACTTTTGATTTGTCATATGCATAATTTTAACATTGTGTAAACTTATGAAATGTTATTGGATTTACTACGATGCATAGTATTTCTTCAGTTACATTGACTACGTCTCCCACATGATTTCGAGTAATTTGCACTGTCACTTTAAATTCTGCATTCTCTGAAAAGTACATTGTCATGTGAGCAAGGCTCGGAGGAGCCGAAACGTTATGGCTGTTTACTTTAAAATAAAATAATTTGAATTTGCACCTACCTGAGGTCCGTGTACGGTGTTCGTGATCATAAGGAGGATTCCTGCAGTCTCGACGCGGTAATAAGGATATAAGGATATATATATATATATATATATATATATATATATATATATATATATATATATATATATATATATATATATATATATATATATATATATATATATATATATATATTATCTACTGGTGGTCGCCAGTAGATAGTTATAGTTAGGACCTATTTTCCATAGGAAATCCACAACATTCTATTGGGAATTTCTTTGGCGCCGATTGATGAATCTTCGCGAGATTCTCTAAACTTTTGGCCAGCTCCGCTCCGCTCCTACCCTGAAAGTTTCGTGGTGATTCGTCAAGCGGGGGCCGAGAAAAAAGGGGGGTCCCAAACACATTTTCCCCATGCAATTTCCCATAGGATCAGTTGTCGCAGCTACAGCCCGAACCGCTGAACGGAATGACACCAAATTTGGCAAAGAGGTAGTCCTCAGTTCAGACTCGTGCCTTTTGCATATTTGGTGTGAATCTGTTCAGTAGTTCCTGAGAAAATGAGGGTAAAAAAGTTAGTGATATCTGTGGCCGCGGAGGATCCGCGGACCGTACCCGCACCGTAAGCGAACCCTCCCCGAACGGAGCGCGCACCCTCCCGATCGCACGCTGAATGCTAATTGGCTGTCGAGCGTCTCTCTACATTCGAAACCAGGAACTGTTGGCGGCCATTTTCTGCCTCGGTAGAAGCGAGGCTGAAGAAGCAAGGGGAATAAGTGCATAAAACATATAAAGGAGGCAGAGTGGAAATACTCTGAACCTCTAGAGGTGCTTAGGGGGTCCCAGAAGGACCCCCTGGGGCCCCCCTTTTTAAAAAAAAAAAAGCGGCGGCACATCCTATCGCGTTGGATGCACGGATTCTCTCGCGGTGGGTGCGCGGATCCACGGCAACGTTTTTTGAAAAACGACAAGAAATCATTGGTTGTATAACAACTTTCTACACTGAATGGTAGGGTGTATATTTTTGTTTTTTAAAGGTATGATTGTTATTGGTTAACAAAAACAGATTTTAAGGAACATTATATATGATAAGCTGATATGTTGAAAAGTCAAGCACACTTCCTGTCTTGTGTAGGAACATTGTGTGCTCAACTTGTGACCTGTGAGCTCAGTGCAGTGTTCCATGACCTGTTTCTGTGGTAACAGGCAGAAGGCAGATTGGGGGAAGGGTTGAAATGTATTTCAGTTGGAAAGGGTTGAAATGTTTAACCAATAGAAATGTGTGTTTGCTTTTGAGTTTATGTGCGAAGGATTGTGATTTGATGTTTACATGTATATGTGTGGAAAATGAAAGGGAAACTTTTTCATTCTTTGCTTTTGCTTAGAGGTGCACAGTGCAGAGATTCTGGACAAGAAAATATGGTGAGTGATTGATATACTCCTTAATCTACAAAAGAACTTGAAAGATGAGTTATTTAATTGTGAGGGGATGTAAGTGTAGGGAGTACTTTTTTTCTCTACAATGTGTGTGCATGTAGAAACCATTCTGTGATAGGCATTTGTGTTTTTCATGTGTTTGTAGACAGATAACTGTGCAGTTTTTATATTTTGGTAGAATTAGAAACCAGTCATTGTTTATGAATTTGTGAAATGAGTCATGCTATATTTCTATACTAAAATGTAGTACTACTTCTAGATGAAGAAATGTGTTTTGATATAGTGCAAGGGATAGTGTTGTTTGTCTAGAATCACACAGTGAGTCTGTGTGCAGTTGGGAACCACTGTGAGAGAAGCATTTGGTAACATCGTGTATTTGCTGACAGATAACTGTTTTAAAACATGTTATGTTGTCAAGTTTTAGTAGCATTAGAAGACAGTTATGGCTTATGCTTTCATTAAATGAGTCAGGCTTTGACATAAAAGTGCAGTCCTGAAATATGTAGATTGTGTGCAGTTCCCTTTCCACTTGCACTGTAGTGGATGAGTTTTGGTAAACTGATAGGGATAGTGGTGCTTGTCTAGAATCACACTGTGAGTTAGTGTGTATTTGGGATCAGTGTGAGAGAATCATTTGGTTAAATCATGTATTTGCTGACAGATAACTGTTTTAAAATCTGTCATGTTGTGAAATTTTAGTAGCATTAGAATCCAGTCTTTGCTTATAAGTTGATTAAATGAGTCATGCCTTGACACTGATGTGCTGTACTTAAATATGTAGATTGTGTGCAGTCCCCTTACCCCTTCCACAGTAGTGAATGATTTTTGGTAAAGTCCTAGGATAGTGTTGATTGTCTAAAATCACACTGTGAGTCTGTGTGCATTTGGGAAAGGATTGTGAGAGAAGCATTTGGTAACATCGTGTATTTACTGACATAGTAATGAGTTTTGGTAAACTCCTAGGGATAGTGTTGTTTGTCTAGAATCACACTGTGAGTCTGTGTGCATTTGGGAACCACTGTGAGAGAAGTGTTTGGTAAGATCGTGTATTTGCTGACAGATAAGTGTTATAAAGCATTTCATGTTGTCAAGTTTTAGTAGCATTAGAAGACAGTTATGGCTTATGCTTTCATTATATGAGTCAGGCATTGACAGTAAATTGCAGTTGTGAAATATGTAGATTGTGTGCAGTTCGCTTACCACTTGCATTGTAGTGAATGAGTTTTGGTAAACTCATAGGGATAGTGGTGCTTGTCTAGAATCACACTGTGAGTTAGTGTGTATTTGGGATCACTGTGAGAGAAGCATTTGGTAACATCCTGTATTTGCTGACAGATAACTGTTTTAAAACCTGTCATGTTGGGAAGTTTTAGTAGGATTAGAATCCAGTCTTTGCTTATGCGTTGATTAAATGAGTCATGCTGTGACACTGATGTGGTGTACTTCAATATGTAGATTGTGTGCAGTACCATTAACTCTTCCAGAGTAGTGAATGAGTTTTGGTAAACTCCTAGGATAGTGTTGCTTGTCTAAAATCACACTGTGAGTCTGTGTGCATTTGGGCAAGGATTGTGAGAGAAGCATTTGGAAACATCGTGTATTTGCTGACATATACCTGTTTTAAAACCTGTCATGTTGTGAAGTTTTAGTAGGATTAGAATCCAGTCTTTGCTTATTCGTTGATTAAATGAGTCATGCTTTGACACTGATGTGGGGTACTTAAATATGTAGATTGTGTGCAGTACCATTAACTCTTCCAGAGTAGTGAATGAGTTTTGGTAAACTCCTAGGTATAGTGGTGCTTGTCTAGAATCACACTGTGAGTTAGTGTGTATTTGGGATCACTGTGAGAGAAGCATTTGGTAACATCATGTATTTGCTGACAGATAACTGTTTTAAAACCTGTCATGTTGTGAAGTTTTAGTAGGATTAGAATCCAGTCTTTGCTTATGCGTTGATTAAATGAGTCATGCTTTGACACTGATGTGGTGTACTTAAATATGTAGATTGTGTGCAGTACCATTAACTCTTCCAGAGTAGTGAATAGGTTTTGGTAAACTCCTAGGATAGTGTTGCTTGTCTAAAATCACACTGTGAGTCTGTGTGCATTTGGGTAAGGATTGTGAGAGAAGCATTTGGTAACATCGTGTATTTGCTGACATATACCTGTTTTAAAACCGGTCATGTTGTGAAGTTTTACTAGAATTAGAAGCCAGTCTTTGCTTATGCTTTGATTATATGAGTCAGGCTTTGACATAAAAGTGCAGTCCTGAAATATGAAGATTGTGTGCAGTTCGCTTACCACTTCCAGAGTAGTGAATGATTTTTGATAAACTTCTAGGTATAGTGGTTGTTGTGTAGAATCACACTGTGAGTCTGTGTGCATTTGAAAACCACTGTGAGAGAGGCATTTGGTAACATCGTGTATTTGCTGACAGATAACTAATTTAAAACCTGTTATGTTGTCAAGTTTTAGTAGCATTAGAAGCTAGTCTTTGCTTATGCATTGATAAAATGAGTCAGGGTTTGACACTAAGGTGTAGTACCATGTACTATTCTGTTCACTGTGGCAGAACTGAAAAATTTAAAGCTTTTACCTAAGCACTGTCCTAGAAGTAGTCTGATTATTTAGTCATAATCTAAGTACCAAATAGACTGCTTCAAATGTCTATGCAGTATGCATGTAGTGTTCTAATATACTATACACTTGTCTTTTACACCTTCAATTCCCTAGTCAGTATCCATACACTTCCAGGAAACATCCTGTCACTTCCTTTGCAGTTGTCTAGAGACCCATTCAACAGCATGTACTAATCCATTCACTGTGCCAAACCCCAAACACTTATACATTCACCCAGACACTCTCTTTCCAGTACTCTGATGATTCAGTCACTGCCTAAGTATTCATGCACAGAGCCAGGTCTTTGCATATGGACTTCTTCAAACCCCTATCCACTATGCATGCAGTCCTCTAAGCACCTACACACTTGTCTTTCACTCCTTCAATTCCCCAGTCAGTATCCGTTCACTTCCAGCAAACACCCTGTCACTCCATTTGCACTCCTCTAGTGACCCATTCAGCATAATGTACTAATCCATTCACTGCGCCAAACCCTAATAAATTCCCCCAGGCACTCTCCTTGCAGTACTCTAATCATTCAGGCAGTACCCAAGTACTCATTCAGTGACCCAGGCCTTAGTATATGGACTGCTTCAAACCGTTATCCACTATGCATGCAGTCCTCTAACCACCTACACAATTGTCTTTCTCACCTTCAATTCCCTAGTCAGTATCCATACACTTTCAGGAAATACCCTGTCACTCCCTTTGCAGTCCTCTACTGACCCATTCAGCATCATGTACTAATCCATTCACTGTGCTAAAACCCAAACACTTATAAATTCACCAAGATACTATCTTTGCAGTACTCTAATTATTCAGTCAGTGCCTAAGTATTCATACACTGAGCCAGGCCTTAGCACATGGACTGCTTCAAACCCCTATGCACTATGCATGCAGTCTTCTAACCACCTAGATACTTGTCTTTCACACTTTCAATTTCATAGTCAGTATCCATACAGTCCAGCACTTGTGACTGCCTTTGCACTACTCTAGTGAGTCATTCAGTACCAAGTACTAATCCATTCCCTGTGCGAAAAGCCTAGCACTTATAAATTCACCTAGGCACTCTCTTTGTTGTAGTCTAATCATTCAGTCAGTACCCAAGTAGTCATGCAGTGAGCCAGGCCTTAGCACATGGACTGCTTTAAATGCCTATGCAGTATTGATGCAGTCCTCTAATCACCTACACAGTTGTGTTTCACACCTTGAATTCCCTAGTTAATATTCATACTCTGCTAGCAAACACCCTGTCACTCACCCAGTGTGTCTCCTTATAGTACTGTAATCATTTAGTCAGTTAGCATATAGTCTTTTAGTGAGGTAGACTTTAGGGCATGAACTGCTTCAAAGTAGTATGCACTATGCATGTAGTGTTTTAACGATCTTCACACTTGTGGTTCAGGGCTATAGTTTCTTAGTCAGTGTTTATATAAAATGTGTTTGTACAGTAATGGAATAGTATAAATTTTAAAGTTATTAATATACATGTATTTGTGATTCTTTTTTACAGATACAGAATAGTAGTGTTTCTCATCCGTTTGCACTCTTCTCGTGCAAGATTGTTTGGATGAAGGGTCCTTCGGTGTTTCATCATACTTGCCGTGCCGTACGAGTATTTCTTGTTAGGATCCCCTCACAACAGAACTCTTTTGCAAATCTTGCACGTGACCAAGGTGGCATTGATCTTTGTTTGCCCCTTGGGAAAAGTAAAAACTTTCCACACCACTGAAGGAAAACGTTGTGGGCGTGGTGCCTGCTGCAAAAATTCCTCAGATTCGGTAAATATTTTAAAGCGACAACAATTACAGTTTTTGTAAGTTAAACTTATAAAATGTTGTTAGCTGTATACATTTTATATATCTGTGATTTGTTTCTTGTGGTATTTTGTTAAGAATGTGATTAAACAAAGAGGACTAGCTTAAGTTGACCAGAGTGTTACAGTACTCAAATTTAGTTCTGTCACAGGCACCTTGTTGGTGTATTCATGAAGCCCTCACCCACCAACCTAGTTGGTGGCATGCTTCATCATCGGGCCCACCCAGTGACACCTAGTATGTCCCGGGTGTGCTACGACGCCTGATTACAGCGGAGCTGGTATATTGCTGATAGTGCAGTGAGGTTGGGTGAGTTGTGATTTAAAACGGCTTGGTGGTGGTCCCAGTACCCGAGGGTAAATTAAATTTTAATAACTGGGCCGTCACCAGCGGTTAAAAGTAAGGCTACAGGACGCGTGAGGGTGGCGAGGTACTGCCCCCTGCGACTTCAGATGGTCGACATGTTTCAGCCAGTGCCTTAGAGTGTTCTGGCTTTCCTCAGGACCGTTTTTTAAAAAAAGGTGTGGTGAAATAAAACAGACTTAGTGTTGTGGTACAGACTATGTGATACACTCACTTAGGCGTTTTTCTATATGTGAGAGGGGGATTCCCTTCTCATGCATATCTGTACAAACAAACATTAAGAATAAGGACAAAACATTTACAGAGAGAGTCAGTAGTCAATTTAGACATATGGTCAACAATGCTTAGGTGGCCGGATCTATAGTGCAAGGTGAGAGGACTATAGTCGGCTGGGTGTGATGGTACTGGTGGTGCCATCAGAGTGAAAATACGCGACTAATTAGGAGCGGTGTGTGGCTAAAACACGGAAATCACACTTAAAGTAGTTGACTTAGTGTTGCAGGGCGCAAGAAAATTGTTCTTACGCTTTGGGTTATTAGCCAAGGCTTCCTGGAGGGAAGCGGTAAGGGGATGACCCTATGGGAGAAAAAGAGATAAGCTGTAGGGGTTAGGGACCTGTGAGGAAAGAAGCGCTTACCAAGTTTGTTGTTTGGAGGCTTGTCACGTTTGTCATACTCACAGTCTTTTTGGTCAGTGCCTGCCTTGTACCTGTTGTCCCACCGTCGTCCTCCGGTAGAATGAGCCTGTCGGCGTGTGGGCTTTTTATACTATGGTTAACAAGGTAATGATGAGCACCTGTGGGAATAGTAAGGGTGGAAAGACTACCCCTTTGTGTTGTTGCTGCTCATGCTCGTGGTTTGCACACTAGTCTCTCGTGCATGCTCAGTGTATCAGCGCGGTTGCTATGTTGTTGCTCATGCTCATGATTTGCACACTAGTTTCTCGCACATGCTCAGTATGAATCCGTGATTATAATGCAGGTGATTTGTACTCTAGTCTTTTGCATATGCTCAGTATGATGGCGCGATTGCATTAAGGTACATGTAGCAACTAAAATATGCCGCCGTTGGTATGGGGAAAGGGGCAACACCCGTGTTGGGTGTGGCGTGGTCTTATCTGCGCAGGCGCGAAGGGATCAGCGTTGGCTATGTATGCGCAAATATTGGGGAAACATGCCTGTGGGACGCGCCGCCTCCCAGAGTGGTTCGGCCCGTTAATTACTGCTTAATGTGCATGCGCTGCTAGGCGCTGCGCGCTAAAGTTGACATGGCAGTATTAGGGGGGTTGAAGCATGTGCCCATGATTATGGCAGCCTAGTGGTACACACAAGGGGGAGCATGATCTATGTCTATGTACAGAGGGACTATGGCACGGGGGACTGACCACTGTACAGAGGCGTGGTAATTGTGACTAGTGTAGGTCTAGGGTGTGACTGAATTCCATGGTATGGCGTCGTTGAGGCCATTGGTTTGGGTGGATAGACGATATATCCAACGTTGTTCCTTGCTGAGTAATTTCTTCTCATTATCCACTGCCAGTTCCGGTAGTTGTTCGATGATGGTCCAGGTCAGGTCATTGGGAGTGTGTCCCTGGGTGATGAAATGACTGGTCAGTTTACTGATGTTCTTCTTGCACCTGATTGTGCTCCTGTGTTCTGTGACTCTAGTTCTTATTTTGCGGGCGGTCATACCGATGTATCGAAGGCCGCAGCTGCAGGTGAGTAGGTAGATCACATTACGTGAATTACAGTTTGTGTGACTGCGTTGAGTCCACACTTTGTCTGGTTCTAGTATCAATGTTTTCGTATGGCTGGTAAGATGGCACACGCTACAGTCATTGCATGGATAATGTCCAGAGATTTTAGGCAGGCCCCACGCATTCAGGATAGTGTTGGGTTCTCTATTGGTCAGGGGTCTGGGGCGGGTGCTCACGAGTTGGTCTTTCAGGTTGTTGCACCTTTTGTAGGCAAACCTAGGGTGACCCATTGTCGTTGTCCAGAGTTTAGGATTTTCCAGTTTCTGCGTATGAGCTTCGCCACCTCATTGGAGGCTGTGTTGAATGTGGTGACACACGTGATGGGTTGGTCACTCTTGTCCTTGGGTACAGTTTCCAGGAGGGCCTCCCTATTTTGGTTCCTGGCTCTTTTCTTGGTTTTGTTAATGGTGGCCCGGGGGTAGCCTCGTTCCTCCAGTTTCTTAGACAGGTCTGCCGACTGATTTTTGTAGTCGGTTGCTTGAGTGCAGTTTCTGCGTATACGCAGAAATTGCCCAAATGGTAAGTTTTCCCTTAAAGGGCGGGGATGGAAACTTGTGTAGTGGATGAGTGAGTTCCTTGAGGTAGGCTTGTAATAGGTGGTAGTGATCAGTTGGCCATCTTTGGCCTATATGTTCAGATCAAGGAATGCCAAGTGGCTTGCACTCGAGGTGCTTGTGAATTTCAGGTATGGGTCTCTTTCATTGAGCCAAGTGAGGAAGAGTTGTAGAGTTATTTCTGATCCCTGCCAGATCATAAGGATGTCGTTTATATATCGACGCCATGTGAGAATATTCCTGGTATAGGGATTGGTGTTGTGGGTGATGTGGGTCTGCTCAAAGAGGTGGACATAGAGTCCTGCCACGCTGGGGGCGAAGACGCTGCCCATTGAAGTTCCGTTGGTTTGGAGGTACAGGCTTCCCTCGTACTCGAAATAGTTTTCCTTTAGTGCTATTGTGGCACATTGGAGGATGAAGTCTCTGGGTGTGCGGTGCGGCCATGGGGACTCCATAAGTACCTGTCTCAGGACTTGGATGGTGGCGTCCTGGGGGATACTGGTGTAAAGGCTTTCAATATCCAGACCCACCAGGAGTTGGGTTTCTGGGTTGAATTCAGTGTTGTTGATGAATTGTAGTAAGTGTTTGGTGTCCTTGATGTAACTGGGTGTTTGCTGGACCAGTGGGTTAAGAAAGAAATCGCAATAGCGAGAGAGGGGTTCCAGAAGGGAGTTGATGCCAGACACTATAGGTCTGCCCGGGGGGGTGGGGGAGAATACCTTTATGTATTTTCGGTACTGTGTAAAAGTATGGTACTTTTATCTTTTGGGGGCAGAGGTACTCTGCTTCTTGTTTGGAGATGTGTTCCGCCTGATGGGCGGTCTTCACTAGTGCCTGAATAGTGCTTTGTAGTGAGTTGGTTGGGTCATGTTCCAGTTTCTTATAGTTTCTTTGGTCGCTTAGTAGTCGGCGGCATTCGGTGTCATAGTCCTGTTTATCTAAGAGCACAATGCCTCCTCCCTTGTCGGCAGGTTTTATTATGATATAGGGATTGTTTTTGAGTTCCTGGATGGTTTCTCTGTCTTCCTTCGACAGGTTGTTGAAGTGGTTGGTTGGTTCTAGGTTCTCGACATCATTGTAAACAGCCAATTCAAAAGTGGTGATCTCTGGGGGCACTGTGGAGGGTGGCGGGGTGAAGGTGGATTTGGTCCTCAGGCCGGTTTTCAGTGGGAGTTGAGTCGTCTCTCGAGGGTTTCTCGAAGAAGGCCTTGAGTTTTAGTTTCCTCATGAACTCCGCCAGTTCCACGTGCAGTTTAAATTTATCCAATCTAGTCGTTGGCACGAAGGATAGTCCCTTTTCTAGTACTGAGACCTGTTTGGGTGTCAGTGAAATGCTAGAGAGGTTAAACACCATGGACTCATGGGTTGCTTGGTTTATGGTTTGCTCGTTCCCGGTTGGCTGGGTGCCTTCTGGCGAGTGTTCGCGCTCACTGGGTTTCCGTCTTCGGCCCAGTGTACTTGTGGTTGCGGGTTGTGTCTTCTCTTTCCGCGTGTTCTTCTGCCCTGTCCTAAAAAAGGAGGCATGTGGGGTCCATGGTTTCCTGGGAATAGGGGCATGGGGCCAGGTGTATACGTTTGCTGGTATCCGAAGTAGGGGTTTTGCATTGGGCCAAAGTTCGTTGGGGGCCCGAAGTAATATCCAGGTGGTCCTCCCTGCCAGGTGTTTGGCCAGCGTTGTCCGCGGCGACCTCTGCCACCCCGTTTGTGTGAGCTATTGCTAGAGTCACTAGATGCGGAACTGTCATCTGCTGAGGAGTCTGAGGCATTTGAGTTATTGGCTGGTGGGGTAAAGTCTTCTTCAGAGTATGGAAAGACTTTGGCATAGCTAAATTTTTTGAGGTCTTTCTCAAATTTCTTGATTTTAGCTTGGGTCAGGTACTCCTTGTACTCGTTAATTTATTTATTTTGGTCATCTAATTTCTTTTTGTAGGCTGTCAGGGTTGTTTTGAAGTGGCTTTCTGATAATTGGATTTCAATTACGATGGCTTCTGAAAGGCGTTTGGCAGTTTTTATAATTAGTATCATCCAGTCCCTGGTGCAATGCCAGGCGATCTGGGCCCAGTCCTTCCAGAAAGTGGGGTCATCTAGGAAGATCCTGGGTGCGTTGGTGACATTCAGTCCTCTTGGGGCCGTGTTGGTTTTGACATATTGAGCTAGGATCACTCCATGGAGGATGGTGCGGATCCTGTTTCTCTTTTTCTCAGTGAGGGTCTCCCAATCAGTTGTTTGGGCTATGGAATTAGCGATGTTGAAATCAACTTGAAAAGAGGGGTCTGCGAGAATATCGTTGACCTCCTCCTCCGTAAAGGTAAGGCCATGGTTCTCGGCCATGGTGATGTTGTCAAACTCTCGCAGCTGTGCTCTGCCTATATATGCGTGTAACAAGAGGGAGAGAGAGGACTAGTTAGCTAGTCCGAGTCCCCGAGGGTTTATATGTGATTAAACAAAGAGGACTAGCTTAAGTTGACCAGAGTGTTACAGTACTCAAATTTTTGGTCAAGCATTGTTGACCATATGTCTAAATTGACTACTGACTCTCTCTGTAAATGTTTTGTCCTTGTTCTTAATGTTTGTTTGTACAGATAATGCATGGGTTTGACTGGTTTTACACATCCTACTCCTTCCCTATTCTGTGTACTGTCTACGTTTAGACCCCCGATTCTTTTTTGTGGTATAGTCTAGTTTGTTTGGGGATTGGAATCTGGGCAGGTCTTTAAAAATCTTTCCCTCAGACCCTTCTTTCAGGTGGTAGTTTTGATGTTTGTACAGATATGCATGAGAAGGGAATCCCCCTCTCACATATAGAAAAACGCCTTAGTGAGTGTATCACATAGTCTGTACCACAACACTAAGTCTGTTTTATTTCACCACACCTTTTTAAAAAAAACGGTCCTGAGGAAAGCCAGAACACTCTAAGGCACTGGCTGACACATGTCGACCATCTGAAGGACGCAGGGGGCAGTAACTTGCCACCCTCATGCGTCCTGTAGCCTTACTTTTAACCGCTGGTGACGGCCCAGTTATTAAAATTGAATTTACCCTCGGGTACTGGGACCACCACCAAGCCGTTTTAAATCACAACTCACCCAACCTCACTGCACTCTCAGCAATATACCAGCTCCGCTGTAATCAGGCGTCGTAGCACACCCGGGACATACTAGGTGTCACTGGGTGGGCCCGATGATGAAGCATGCCACCAACTAGGTTGGTGGGTGAGGGCTTCATGAATACACCAACAAGGTGCCCGTGACAGAACTAAATTTGAGTACTGTAACACTCTGGTCAACTTAAGCTAGTCCTCTTTGTTTAATCACATATAAACCCTCGGGGACTCGGACTAGCTAACTAGTCCTCTCTCTCCCTCTTGTTACACGCATTTTGTTAAGAATACCATGTTGTTGTTTTTTTAACAATCTTTTTGCTTTTGCAGGTCTGTCATCGACATCCGTGGTTCCCACAGGAGTGTTCCGCTTTGTTGTTTTGTATTATTGTTGTTACATTTTGTTTATTAGTTTATTGTTTATATTTATGTTAATAAAAAAATAAAGTTTGAAAATAGTTTATCGTTTATAGATTTATTATTATAAAAAATAAAGTTTGAAAAAAAATTAATAATGTTTTTGGTTGTTATCTTAAGTGCTGTGTGACTCTTTCTTGTTCTTATTACTGTTATTTGATGGAGTCCACCATGGTGTTAAATTTTGGGGCACTTATCGCTGGAATACTAGTGATATCTGCAGTTTGCACCAACTTCTGAATAGTGTGTTAGATTTTTCTCAACTTTACTTCCGTTAATGTGCTGATAATGAAATAGAGAGTAACCGTTCCCGTGCAAAAAGACATGAGGTGCACGTTTGCGATTTATTCTAAATACTAAAATCCTGTATTGTATTGCACTGAGGTATTGGCTGCACTTACAGTGTACACACGAAATCTATTAAGAAATCTCATTGTATTTATATTGATTGGGAATAGTGTGTCAGGTGCTGGATCTTGACAAGATACACTGCTCAGTTCGTATATTGTTCTGCACACGAAAAAAATCACATCACAACTTTCACAGCAATTGCAATGCGAAACAAATTCCGGCGATAAGACACGTTAGCACCAGGGATTTTACACCTGCTTTCTGCTTTTGTTAAGCAGGACAACTACCTGCACGATGAAAGGGAACACAGCCAAGTGCCACACCAGAACACCCACAGGTGCCATAGAGTCAATGAGCATGATACAGGGATACCCATGAGGGCCAGAAGACTCATCCCAACAACTCCAGGACCACCAATGCCCCCCAAACCCATATCTTAGTAAGTGTGTCCCTGTGGTCATTGTCTTAGCATGATAGGCACGAGCCCTGCAACATCACAGTGTGCTGTCACCTCCGCATTGGTAGTGAGCCTGGATGTGTAGCTACGTACGCATCCTCCTGCATGCACAACTGGCGTGTGCTGGTCTGGGGTTCACAGGTCAGTGCAGGGGTGTGCCTATCCGGCAAGGGGAACGGGGTGTCCGTGTACAGGAAGTGCGGTAAGTGTGTCTCTGTGTTCTGGTGAGGCCTGTTGCAAGAGCTGCAGCAGTCGATGTTGTAAAGTGGCATGCACCACCTCCAAACGGCACTGTGATGTTGTAGTTGGAATGTAGCAGGACATGCGCAAATAGGCATTACAATGGCGTGCTGTACGAGTGCACGAGATACAACAGCTCACCGTACAAAAGTGTGGGGGCTCGTGGGAGGGAGGAGCAGCCGTTTGGCAACATAACACACAGTGAACTCGACCATGTGCCACATGCTGGGCATCTCATCCATGATGACCACGGTCGCAGACATCCCACAACACCAACGACTGGCCTTTGTACACATCCTGTATGAATGCAGCGTGGTTTTCACTTCTATGCTCGTTCAGTGGTGTGATGTTGGCGGGTTGTGTGACTTGTGCTCCTTGTTGGTGTGTTTCATTTTGGACATTGTTAGTCTATATGTGTGTTGTACTTAATTGTGCATGTGTGCCCTTCTGCCCATCTCCCCCCTCCCCCCACTCCCTGCTTCTTCCTCTTCCTAGTGCTGTTGTGTCTATAATTTTGTTGCTGCACACATAAATACATGTAAAGAATAAATTAGAATAGTTCCTTGATTCTTTTAGGTTTCAAAACTTCTCTATTGGTTTCTTTTTAATTTTCCATATGAACCGTTTTTTTTAAATATTCAACAACACATAGAAGTCAGAAGTGCAACGTATTCTATCAACACACTTTCTAGAATATTCTACAACACGTGCAGGTTAAAAGTTCATAAATTTTTTAAAACTTTACGATATTTTTGGTAACATATTCTTGAACATTTAATGACACGTGCAGGTTAAAATTTAACGATTGTTTTAAGTTTGAACAGTGCCTTCCAAATGCAAGTAGCAGGTGTGGTTGAGCTGAGCAAATTTTATCCTATGATATGTACTCCACATTGAAACTGCTTTTTCTTAACCAATCACAAAGATGCTTTTCCACAAAACTAATGTGCACCCTACTTTTAAAAAAGAATGCTTTTCATGATATCTTTAGAGATAAGTTATAGATAGGAATTAGCATTTAAAAAACCTTTGAAATTCACTGAAAAAACCATAGGTTTCAGGGCCGTCATAGTTAGGAAATGGCATTTAAAAAACCTTTGAAATTCACTGAAAAAACCATAGGTTTCAGGGGCGTTATAGTTAGGAATTGGCATTTAAAAAACCTTAGAAATTCACTGAAAAAACCATAGGTTTCAGGGGCGTTATAGTTAGCTGGACATTTCCCTCGTACAAAACCCTAGAAATTCCCCTGTTATAGTTAGTTCAGCTAACTATAACTCGCGCCCCCACAATGCACTGCTGATGACGTCACATATTACATCACTCATGACATGGTCAGTGACATCACTGATGACATCACTGATGACATCTCAAATGAAATCACTGATGACATCACTGAGCTATTCATTGCTTGTCTGAGTACCTGTATGACTACCTGAGTGTCTGCGTGGGTGGGTGGGGGGGTGTGACTTTCTGCATAGATGTGTGAGTGGCTAATTCACTAGGTATATGTGTTCAAGTATGTATCTGTGAAGGCTGAGTGAGTGTGTGCATGAGTGTCTCGGTGAGTGAATGGATGCCTCAGTGGTACATGTGAGTAACTCCATATGTGAAAGGCAGTATATATGAGTGTTGTACTATATAAATGACTATATGTGAGAATGAGTGATTGTGAGAGTGCCTGTATGGATCAGTGTGTCCTTGTATTAGTTATTGTATTAGAGTGTAAGTACGTGTTAGTATATGTTTAAATAAGTGAGGTGGTATGTGTATAACTGTGCAGGTGAGTAAAGTAAAGTGTTATTAATTATTTCCATTACTGACTAGGTGTGTGAATAACTCTAAGAATGAGAGGCAGTGTGTGAGTATCTGTATAGATATGTGACTAGATATGATAATGCTGTATTGATGGCTGACTGTATGTATGAGTGAGTGTATAGGTGAATGAATGGATGTGTGTAGACCTACAAATTAGAGAGTGGATATGCACTAACTGGTATTGGTGTGTTCACGGTTTTGAAAATTATAGTCTGTATTTTAGACTGGGTGTATCAAGTGTTATATTAGGGTCTGATCAGGTGCATCTGATTTTCACGTGGATGATGTCATTAGTGATGTAATCAGTGAAGTCCTCTGAGATGTCATCAGTAATGTCACTGACCATGCCATGAATGATGTAATATATGACATGATCAGCAGTGCTTTGCGGGGGCGCGAGTTATAGTTAGCTCAACTAACTATAACAGGCGAATTTCTCTGGTTTTATATAAGTCAAATGTCCAACTAACTATAACGTCCCTGAAACCTATGGCTTTTTCAGTCAATTTCTAAGGTTTTGTAAATGCTAATTTCTAACTATAACATGCCTGAAACCTATGGGTTTTTCTGTGAATTTCAAAGGTTTTTTAAATCTAATTTCTAACTATAACGTGCCTGAAACCTATGGTTGTTTCAGTGAATTTCGAAGGTTTTTTAAATGGTAATTTCTAAGTATAACGTCTCTGAAACCTATGGTTTTTTTCAATGAATTTCAAAGGTTTTTTAAATATCGAACTACTATTGTGTATTTGTCATTAATACTATTTTTTCTAACTTTTCAACTACATAAAATAAACTGCAAAAGTACTATGTAACGTAAAACATTTCACAAATTACAATGAGTTTTTAAATAATACAAAACAATTTAACATTTAGATAACATATTTTCTCCCTTTTTTTGCTGTCATCAGCTACTACTTAACTTCACTATTCACAGTGATGCCAGTGTAGTTTCATCATAAACAGCAGGGGTAAAAAAAACAATCAACTAGATGCTGAGCTGAGCTCGTCACGACCCCGCCCACTGATTGATTCCCCCGCACAGGCAGGAAATCAATCGCGCGTGGGTGGAGCGCAGCCATTATGACGAGCCCAGCTCGTCATGAGCACAGCTCCACTGTGCCTCATGACGAGCTGGGCTCGTCATGAGCATGCAAGCGGTTAAAGAGCTTACGTAGTTTCTCTGCACAATTTTTCCAATACACCACATAATGTATAATGGGCGACCCTTGACCTCCTGGTAGGTCGCTCCCCCCCCTGCTGCAGCTCCGCCTGCACCCCCGCTGTCGGTGCTCACTGATCGCTGCTGCTGCCACCGCCGGTGAATTCGAGGCCCTCCTCCACCCGCAGGCTTCCACCTGCGCCTCATCCCTGGTGGCCAGTGGTGGCCCTTAGGTTCGTTTTTCACTGTTTCCTTTAGCTGCCGTTGCTCTGTTTCCGCATCTGGCTGTGCCCCCTGCCCCCGCTCGCTGCCGGCTCTGTGCCCCTTGTACTTGCATTCTGTATCCCAATCACCGCTCTGCTTTGTGCCCCTGTATTTTGCTTTCTGTATCCTGATCGCCGCTCTGCTCTGTGCCCCTGTGTTTTGCATTCTGTATCCTGATCGTCGCTCTGCTTTGTGCCCCTGTGCTTTGTATTCTGTATTCTGATTGCCGCCTGCTCTGTGCCCCTCTGCTTTTGTACACTTTTCACTCCTACGTGCCCCGCGCGGGTCTCCCGTCCTCCGTCCCTGCTGCTGCCTCCACTGTGGCCCCGCCCCTCTGTGCCTATTTGCCACACCCGTCCCTCGCCTCCCGCCTCCCAGCTGCTCCTCCCTCCCCACCTCCCCATATATGTCGACCGCTGCGCGGTGAGGAGAGCGACCCTTGACCTCCTGGTAGGTCGCTCCCCCCGCTGCAGCTCCGCCTGCACCCCTGCTGTCACTGCTCACTGATCGCTGCTGCTGCCACTGCCGGTGAATTCAAGGCCCTCCTCCACCCGCAGGCTTCCACCTGCACCTCATCCCTGGTGGCCAGTAGTGGCCCTTAGGTTCGTTTTTCACTGTTTCCTTTTTCTGCCGTTGCTCTGTCCCCGCATCTGGCTGTGCCCCCTGCCCCCGCTCGCCGCCCTGGTTTGTGCCCCTTGTACTTGCATTCTGTATCCCAATCACCGCTCTGCTTTGTGCCCCTGTATTTTGCATCCTGATCGCCACTTTGCTCTGTGCCCCCTACCCTCCGCTCGCCGCTCTGCTTTGTGCCCCTTGTACTTGCATTCTGTATCCCAATCGCCGCCCTGCTTTGTGCCCCTGAATTTTGCTTTCTGTATCCTGATCGCCGCTCTGCTCTGTGCCCCTGTGTTTTGCATTCTGTATCCTGATCGCCGCTCTGCTTTATGACCCTGTGCTTTGTATTCTGTATTCTGATCGCCGCCTGCTCTGTGCCCCTCTGCTTTTGTACACTTTTTACTCCTCTGTGCCCCGCGCTGGTTTCCCATCCTCCATCCCCGCCGCTGCCTCCCTTGTGGCCCCGCCCCCTCCGCGCCCATTTGCTACACCCATCCCTCGCCTCCCGCCTCCCAGCTGCTCCTCCCTCCCCACCTCCCCATATATGGCGGCCGCTATGCGGCCGCGACGCTGGCTTGCAAAGGCGTGCCTAAGGCAAGCCCGTCTGCGCCCATCCGCACCCGGCCGGCGCCCAGCACCAGAACCCCTGGCCCCCGCACCTGCCAGGACGACCACCTCCGATACGACGCCAAGACCCTCATCGCTCTCAACCCAGGAAGAAATCACACCTGCTGCAAGGCCGCCCGAGGCTGCATCCACGGCCCCTTCACCTGCCGGAACTGCAGCTTCTCCTGCCTCGTAAGCGCCAATACACCCTCCACAACGGAAGCCAACCAGCTTAGATGCATCCTGATCAACACCCGCTCCGCACACAAACACGCCGTTGAACTCTGGGACCTACTCGACACCACCTCACCGGATGTCGCCTTCCTGACCGAGACCTGGATGAACGAAACCTCCTCGCCAGACATCGCCATAGCCATCCCAGACGGGTACAAGATCATCCGCAGAGACCGCACCAACAGGGCCGGAGGAGGAATCGCCATTGTCCACAAAAACACCATCAAGATCTCAACTAACACCAACGACACCCTCAGCACTGCCGAACACATGCACTTCCAGATCCACACGAACCCAAAGACCACCTTACTCCGTAACCCCATCCGACCCTCTCCCGCACCACATCTTCAACAAAGCCAGCAAGTCCACCGCTCCCCACCTGCACAAAATCATTAACCTGTCCTTCGAGACCGCCACCTTCCCCGAGATCTGGAAGCATGCAGAGATTAACGCCCTACTGAAGAAACCCAAGGTGGACCCTAGCGACCTCAAGAACTTCAGGCCCATCTCCTTGCTTCCGTTCACAGCTAAAGTCATCGAGAAGATAGTAAACACCCAGCTCACCCGGCACCTCGAAGACAACAACATGCTAGACCCATCCCAATCAGGATTCCGCAGCAACCACAGCACCGAGACAGCCCTCATCGCCACCACAGATGACATCAGGATCCTCCTGGACCTCTCCGCCGCTTTCGAGACCGTCTGCCACCTCACACTACGCACACGCCTTCACGACGCAGAGATCCGTAACAAGGCCCTGGACTGGACCACCTCCTTCCTCTCCGGCAGAACGCAGAGAGTCCGCCTCCCCCGTTCCGATCTGAGGCCTCCAAGATCATCTGTGGCATCCCTCAAGGATCCTCCCTCAGCCCGACACTGTTCAACGTCTACATGGCACCACTAGCATGCATCGCTCGACAGCACGACCTCAACATAATCTCATACACCGACGACACTCAGCTGATCCTCTCCCTCACAAAGGACCCCCTCACCGCCAAATCCAACCTTCACCAGGGAATGAAGGCCGTAGCCGACTATATGGAGGACAGCCGCCTCAAACTGAACACAGACAAGACGGAAATCCTCATCCTCGGATCCAACCCCTCCGCATGGAATGACACCTGGTGGCCCACTTCACTGGGGTCCCCCCGGCCCCCACCGACCACGCACGCAACCTGGGAGTCATCCTCGACTCGAAACGCTCCATGACCAAACAAGTTAACGCAGTTTCCTCCACCTGTTTCAACACCCTCCGCATGCTCCGCAAGATCTACAGATCGATCCCGACCAACACAAGGAAAACAGTCACCCAGGCCCTAGTCAGCAGCAGACTCGACTATGGAAACGCCCTCTACGCCGGAGCCCCCGTCCAAGCTCATCAGCAGACTTCAGAGAATCCAGAACGCCTCAGGACGCCTGATCCTCGACATCCCGTGCCGCGACCACATCACCCCCCACCTGAGGAACCTGCACTGGCTCCCCGTCGACAAAAGAATCTCCTTCAAACTCCTGATCTACGCACACAAAGCACTCCACAAAACCGGCCCAGCCTATCTCAACAGTCGACTCTCCTTCTACATACCCAACAAGAACCTCCGCTCCGCTGACCACGCCCTGGCCACGGTCCCACGCATCCGGAGAACCACTTCTGGAGGCAGGTCCGTCTCCCATCGCGCCGCCAAGACCTGGAACACCCTCCCCCTCGGCCTGCGACAAACCGAAGACTTGCTATCTTTCAGGAGACAACTCAAGACCTGGCTCTTCGACCAGTAACAGCCCATCCCCTCCCCCCACTCAGCGCCTTGAAACCCTACCGGGTACGTAGTGCGCTTTACAAATTATGTGATTAATTGATTGATTGATGTATCAAAAAATTTCGCTTTAAAAGCATCCAGTATGAATTCCTTGAAGATCTTACGTAGTTTCTCTGCACAATTTTCCCAAAACACCAGATAATGTATCAAAAATTTTGCTTTGAAAGCATCCAGTATGAATTCCTTAAAGATCTTACGTAGTTTCTCTGCACATTTTCCCAATACGCCAGATAATGTATCCAAAATGTTGCTTTATAAGCATCCAGTATCAATTCCTTAATGATCTATACACCTTCCCATTAAAGCCGAATAGTGTATCTAAAATCTTTGTTTCAGAAAAATTAAGTATGAGTTGGGTAATTCATAAGGCAATCTCGGTTTCATTTCCAAGTGTGTATCATTACAGTGACTCCAACCATTATTACACTTTAAATAAACTGTATAATGTCCACTTGTAGTAGTACTTCCAGCATGGAAACAATAGCAACTGTTGCAAAAGTTCTTCCAGAAATAGATACTTGATTAGCAACATAAATGTTAATTTTGGTTTCCACTTTTCTTCCATTTGGTAAACAGCGTTTCAGCATTATAATCAAATATTTTCCATATCTTTGTAGGCATAATGCAGATAGCATTCTTGATTTACAACGAGAACACATCATCTCATGATCAGCTTCTTTTACTAATTTGGAAAATGGTACAGATTTGTAGTCAGGTATTGTTAAATATAAAAATCGTTCTCTGTCAACTATAGTGCTTGAAGTTAACGAACACTCTTCACATTTATGTTTCCGTTTGTAACTGAGTCCAAATAAACTCTCAATCTGAATTCCTTCATCTTCTAGCACTCCAAGCATAACCATCAGAAATTCTTGTGCATCTTGCTGTATATTAGCACTGAACGTTAAAGATCCAGTACATGTATCCAACAGTTGGCGAATACCAGAAGCAGAATGAATTTTACTTCTATCAGTTCTCAATTCTTGAAATAAAGTGTAGAGTGCAGAACATAAAGTTTTTTCCTAACTTTCCATAATTTCATCACAAACATCTTCAGGATAAAATATAACTTTTAGAATGACATTACCATAGCAGTTGACACCAGAAGCATTTTCTAATTGGTATCCAACAACATCATCACTTGTTTGTATTTTCTGCTTCTTTACATCTTTTTTGTTTCTGTTGATTTTCTTTCTGCTTTTCAACCATAGTTAATTCTTCAACATATTTGCGTTTTGAACACACAACACATTTCTCATAAATACGATATTCACCTAAATGGGGAGCATAAAGCCTTCTCAAACTATTATATTCTCTTACACAATTAACATCAGCACTAACCTTGTTCTCATCAAAATCAATTAAATACAAACCAGACAACGTTCTAACTCGAGATAATGCAACATATACCATTCCCTCTTTAAACACAGTTTTTCCAACATTTACCAAAGCTTAGCTATACTTACACCTTGTGATTTGTGAATAGTTATTGCATATGCTAAACAGAAGGGAAACTGTTTTTTACGAACATACAAGTCTTTTACAAACAAAAAATGTGCGGCAGAACGTGCAATCTGTTTTGCCTCTGCAATCTGATCAAATTTAACTTTCAAAAATTCAATTCCATTTCTATTTTGATATTTCAAAAAAATCAACAACTTTCCCTATTGCTCCATTTACTAAACCTTCTTCTACATTCAGATTGCGCTTCAAAATTACCCGACAGTTTAAACATACATCTAAATTTGTTTCTAAGCCAGCAGTTTTTGATACAGACTTTTCCAAAGTAGTTTTTCTGAAAGAACAATTGTTATTCCTTGATGCTCTATTTTATCAATAGCTTCAATGTGAACTATTTCTTGATTTTCCAATTTCATAAGCTCTCTATTAAATGTATAACACTCTTCCACTGTAGGCATTAAGCAAACTATAGACTTTTTTTCTTTCATTTTCTTGTACATTACTTCTGCTGGTGTGTTTTCATTTGTAAACAAGTTTTTTAGTAGACGACTTTGAAAAGCTTGTTTAACATGTTTGCTTAGAACACCAATTCTTACATCTTTTAGAATATTTCCATAATCTTCATCTCTTGCTTGTCGCATATTCTGAGTGAGTTTTTTATATTCAAAATGTAACCACAGATTCACATTTCCAATACTTCCCAAAGATTTCTTAGTGTCTTCATGTAGAAGAGTTTTAAACACTGGTTCTCCTTTTACAGCGGTTAGTTGTAGCAGATCTCCAAATACAATTAAATGTTTTTCCCCCAAAGAGAATGTCGTAATCTGTTTTTAATACCTGTTGCATTCTTAAGTGTATAAAAGCAAGCATTAAGTTTGAGACCATGCTCACCTCATCAATAATTGAAAGTTTCATTTTCTTCAGCACTCTTGACACTTCATAAGAAGCTTCTCCAGACAACTTCTGATATTGTAATTTATTATCATACTCCACTGGTAACATCAATAATCTATGCAAAGTAACTCCTTTGACATTGTGCACAGCTAATCCAGTTGGAGCTGTTCCCACACAACATAAATTTGAACCAGTAGTTTTTTTAAGATAACTGGTCAAAACTTTATTTAAAAACGTTTACCTGTCCCAGCTTGATCACTGATGTACATCAGAAGAGAAGATGAACACAGACATTCTTTTTTTTCATGCAACAAACCATGTTCTATCCGTTCTCTCGCTTGCACATATATTTCTTTCTGTTCAACATTTACTTGTTCTTCTAACTTTTCCAATGTTATATTCTCCTCGTGTGCTTGTTGCATTGCAATTTCGACTTCATGCATAGCAATCGCTGCTTCATTTTCCAGCATAGGTTGTCCAGGAGAATCTTGACAACATGGACCACTACTTTGACTATCTTGAGAACTTTCATGAGCTATTTCAGCTATAATAGACTTTTCCTGTTCAACTTCATCATTCAACATTTTTAAATATGTAGGGAAAATTGGACATCGAATGCTATCTTTACAAGCATTAAAAGAATCTTCGTAGCAGTCAAACTCTCCAAGTAATTCACTTTCGATACATCATGGTTTAAACAGCTGCAGAAGTGCTAAATAGTAAAATTCTCGCTTATCTGGAGTTTCACAACTAAGTTTCTTGTGGTTTATAAGATTACCCTTTGCATGTTTTACTAAACAACCATGACATCCAACAACTGCAAACATTCCTGCTTTTAAATTCTCTTTAACATTTTTTTTGAAACGGTAATGTTGAAGTACTTCATACAGACATAGCTGTTCCAGATGTTGACTCCTTTTCGGATAGTATGTGTCCAACATATTAGTTTTAAGAATGTCTGTACTATCTGACTCATTTGCTGCTAATTATTCAATTTTTTTCAATGATTTCAACACTCTATTTCGTTTGCAGGCAAGACCTAAACTTACCCAAATGATTCCTTGTGACTTTGAATATAAACTTGAAGAACACAAGCGGTCTGAACATTCATACAATCCAATTTCTCAGTGGGAAAGCATTTTCAAACTAAAGCTGTACAATTTTTTACTAAGACTATTCTCTTGTGCAATTTCTTCCCACAATTGTTTCATCTCTGTTTTTTCAGATTTTGTTATTTACGATGTAACATAAATTGCAACAGCAATTGAGTTATCCGTAACATACTGGATGTCCATGTTCGCATTCCACATGTTTAAAATGACTGGATTGTAGTCATTGATATACTTTGACACTTCTGTTCTTTTTAAGTTGTAGGTATTCTTTGGAGATTTCTGAGTTATTGTGTGCCTCACAGAAGAAAAAAAAGAATTTACTCTTCCTTTACAAATGACTGGACGGGGAAAACCAAACCAACATTTGGTGTAAAATTTTCCTTTAGACTTGTATTTTCTTCTGCAGTACTTTCCACAACGGTGACTTTGGAAACGTAAAACTTGCTGTTTCAAGCTTCGATCTCCTCCTTCTCTTGGAATCTCACATGTCACATACTGTTCAATGAAAGACAATACTGTTTAATCAGAATCAGTTCCAAATTTAGGTGCATCCTTGACCCATAGTAGCATATGTATATGAGGTGCACCTCTTGCTTGGTATTCCTTTCTCCAAAAGAAATCGGTAACTTCTCCAAGAGGTGGATTCTTTTTATTAGAGATAAAATACATCATAACTTGAAACTTATGATTAAAATATCTGCACACATTTACAGGATCCAATGAACACAGTTCACCAGGAGTCTTTATTTCAACATTTTTTATATTAGAATTCGCTTCTCTTAAATACTGAAGCAAATCTTCCCATGCATACTCTGCACAGCTAAGTGTGACAAACCATGTTGGTGTACCTAAGTTCCGTAACATACACTTGAGTTCTCCATGACGACGATACCAATACTCATTTGTTCCAGGTTGACATGCCATCAAATTGATTAACTGTGCTTCTAAATTTTCATCTGTTTCTTGAACTTTCTCCACAAACTCTTTCGCAGAAAGAAGTGATTCAGGAACTCCAGTTAGTTTTAAGTATATGATTCACTGCATACGAGAGAGAAGACAGATCACTTTCAAACAAAAGGTGAAATATGTATAGAATGCACTGTCTAGATCTAGTATCTTCAGAATATAATCTTGTTCACTGATATTCTAAAGCTGGAATCTGTACAGGTCGGTCATCATATCGTCCACCTTCTCCAGTAGGAAACAACTGCGGAAAACAACAAGCTTCCAAGCTTTTCTCCCATACACTCATTGGAGTTCCCTGTGCTTTTTTCATTTGAAATAACTCAATGCTGCTTCCTATCACTTCTTTTGGATGCAAAGGACATATTGCATAATGTTCATAAATCTCTTCAGTCCTTGACTAGTCCACTTTCTCTATTTGACCACTTGAAATTTCAAAATCATCTTCTAAACGTATTACCTGTTAATCCACATTTACATTTTTGTAATAAATATTGTTCAACTTTATTAACATCCACAAATTCTTGCTATAATGTTTTTCTTAATATCCAAAGGTAAGTACACCACTCTTCCTTTCAGCCCTCTTTGCAAGTCTGTTGGTGGCAGTTTACCTGTTTTAGGCTCCATCCGAATTATAGTTTGAAAAGGATGAACAGATTGAATTAGAACCTACTCATATGTATTCAATATGGCCAGCTGCTGCGGAATAGCTACTAACTCCAACTTATTATGCACTGCTCTAGCAGGCATTTTGTTCTCTTCGAATTTGTTGTAAGAATATTTACATATATGTTGATCACTACCTAACTCAAATCGACCCTCAACAAACAAGTAAGTTGCAGATTCTTCCCACTTTTCAAATACAAATCAACATTCCTACTTTGACTTTTATAATGAGTACGTCGACAACAAACACAAACATAGTTTGGTATTTCAGAGCACACTACAATAAACTTTCCAATTTCTTCTTCAAACTGATCAGTGCTAATCACTTTCTCATCTCCTCTAACATCTGTAATTGTGAAACTTTCACTTTCTATGAACTGCTCTTCTGAACCAAAATATCGCATTTCAATATCGTCACACTTTTTTTGAAAATCTGATAAAGAACCATATAAAAGACTTCCATTCAGTTCACTTAAACGTAATGCAGGACTTTTTACATAGTACGGTTTCTTTACAAAGTTCCGCATTTCTGAATGGTGTACTGCTAACATCCTCAAATAATGTAAAACACTTTTACAAACTTTTCTTGAAAGACAAGCCAGAGAATGCCCATACTTCTCAGTATATTTTCTTACATTACATGGATCTAGTCCTTGTAACAACTTAATCTTCTGTTTTATACTTTTCTGAGTATATTCTAGTAGCAAATTTCTCATTATATGAATGGATTCCTGTTGAAAACTATAAATGCTACTACAACTACACTTATACACAGGAGCTCGTGGACGTTTCCCTTGTACTTCTTCAGCTATTAACTCTTCTGCACTTTTACCAACCATTTCCTCCTTTGGAAGAGGAACACCATCGTGAACTTCGTAGCCACGACCTCCAGTATCAACTGCAAATGATAAACTATTTTCCTGGAAGTTACTTTCCTCATTAAAAAAGGCTCAGTACTATAAGTATGTCTCCAATGTCCACTAAAGATTTTACAAAAGTTTGTTCTGTTCAGAAGTCTTTTTTTTCTACTTTTGTCTTTCAATACTTTGACTATTTTATCCAATACTTTCAATCTCTTTAAAATCAAAATGAACAACTTCTGTTTCAAATTGAAAGCAGTATCCACTATACTTTCAATACGCTGCTTCTCTTTGAATTGGAACATTTTTCTTTTATATTTGCAGCATGTTTTCAATAAATTCTGAATCACTCTAGATCGAAAAGTCTCTGACTAATTTCTTGAAATTGTTTTCCTCTCCGAGTACCAGATACTATTTCTTTATCATCTTTCCTTTCCTCGTATTTGAAATTGAACTCTGCTTCACCTTACTTGAAAAATTCTTCTTTTTGCTTTTTGTGATGTTTTTCTCATTAAATGTTCGTAATATTTTTCTCAAAAATTGTCTTTTGCTTTTACTCAAACAAACAGTTTCTCTACTACTAGCATTTTTTTCTACTTCAAGATCTTTCCTTTTCGTCAAATATATATTTTTCTTCTCTTTTCTTATTTTTTTCACTTCTTCTAGGCATTTCCAAATTTCAACCCAAAGGAAATAATTTTGGGAAAAACAAAAAATAGATTCAATTATTTTTCACATTTCTTCACTATGTTAAAATAATAACATACAATTGCAAAACTTCCACTAACAACTTCCAGACCCAGTGCTGCAACGTGATGGAGCACAACAGATGAGCACTAGGATGACAAGTAGTGCCATAGAACATACAGCAAGTATTTATTTAATTATTTACACACTCCTTTACCTATTTATATATAACTGCACTACCTCATACTTTTCACCTCTCCACCACACCCAACCACCCCACACCACTTTCTCTGCAACCCACCGCACACAACTTTATAAATAGTATTTTTAAAACTTTTAATCTATGTACTTAGAATGATATTATCAACCAAACAGCACGCATAAAAATTTCCATTATTACCTAACAATTTTATCAACAACTTCGTAAACATAACACTGCAACCAGGGCTTTAACTGGAGGGGGTGTCTGTGGGGATGTGACCACCAGCACTTTATTTTTGGGAGCCTCAAAACGGGTCTTTATAGGGATCTATTTTCCGACCTCACAAACGTAATCCGTTTTTTTCTTTATTGCACTGCAGTGACACTGTGAGAGCATGCACATTGCTCACTACTTAGAAGTGCAGACATCATGCCAAGTGACTCGCATTGTAGGAGAAGGGAAATCCTTTAAAGAGAGCCATTTTCTCGCAGTATCTCCCTTCTCTTTTTGCATTGCACCAGCAACATCATCGTGGGGTGATTAGCAGACAGACCACCAGGCGCGCAACGCCCATTGCCCCGGTCCTAGGATGTTTGATTCCGGTCCAGGGAAGACATGGCTTGGCAGTTCGGGCTGGACTGTTCCCATGAGGCACAGGGTCAAGACTGATTTGCATATGGCCATGTCTGAACTGGGGTGGCGTGGTGAGCAAGATAACGATGGATTAAACCCAGATCTGTGACTGGGGTGAATGTTTTGCCAAAGTGCAACATTCCGTCCATCATCTTGTGTGTTTTGCCAAAACATAAACCATCCCGTGGCACTCTTTATAAATGGGCCCAGTGAAACTACATTACCTTTAGTAACTACACATGCCCACGTTAAAAATATCCGTCTTATAATCAGAAACATACGCACCTCCCCGACCCCCACCCATCCCTTGCTTAACCTTACGAAATCAAATAACGAGCCCCAGCACTGCCGTTACCGCCACTATAGCCATACATAGACTTGATGTCAACAGGTGTCTGCGGGAACGCTCATCAGTGAAACCTATTAAAATCTGCAATTTTGCAACTCAAACATACACCATACCACAAGACGGTTTATAAATAGTCACAGTACCACTACACCACCTCAACACCCGCCCTTGCTTAACTTTACGCAATAAAAGAAAAAGCCCCAGCAAACGTAGAAGCGCCACTATAGCCAAACAGAGGCTTAATTTCAACAGATGTCTCCCGAAACACTCACCAGCAAAGTGTATTAAAATATGCAAATTTGCGACTAAAACATATCCCATGCCATAGGGTGCTTTATAGGTGCTCCCAGTGGTACTAGATCACCTTTAGTAACTCGACATCTGCACGTTACTATATTCTGTGTTTCAATCAGCAACATAACCACCTACCCCACACCCACCCTCGCCCTTGCTTAACCATACAAAATCAAACAGAAACCCCCACCATTCCCAGTAGCACCACTATACCCATGAACGACGTTAATTTTAACAGGTGTTTGCCGGAACACTTATCAGCAAAAAGTATTCAAACATGCAAATTGGCGGGTAAAACATAAACCATCTCATAGCACGGTTTATAAATGGGCCCAGTCGAACTACACCACCTTTACTAGCTAGACATCTGTATGTTATGAAAGTCATTTAAACACTCTGTAGAGTGTATAGCAGGGCATGGGGAGAGTAAACAAAGTTCTAATTCCCAAACTTTTGATATACAGTCCCTTTACTGCATCTATATTAAAGATATTAAATGGAATGAATAAATTGACGAGTGTCTCAAAAGGGATAGTGAAGCTCACCATCAGTAAAACACAAACCACTTCAACACCTACATATATCTGCCACAGCGACACAGCCTGCAAATAGTATCACTTATAATCACATGCAGTTCTCTAATGTCAACAAACTCATACCGAAAATATACCACAATTTAATTTTTTTTATCTCTCACACATTTATAAAACATCTCTTCTACAGAAGCACTCCCCAAATACTTCTATTCCATAAGAACAGACAATAATTAATACGTTTACTAACATATATTTTAGTATATCTACCGTTTTATTATTCACTAGTCAGAAACTACAAAAACTATTCACTATACCCAAATGCAAACCAGAAACCATATTCATATTTATCTCAACTTAGGATCACATGATTCAAACTATGCGTACATATAAAAGGAACGTATCACTTTTCCGCATATTTCTGCATTTCGTTGTATCGCTTTTAACTTAATAACACAGACGTCTCCTACCACCACCCCCCACCCCACTATTTCCACAAAAAGTATCAGTTGCAAATGTGCAACATTTTCTTTATCTTCCCAAAAACATTACAAACTCAAAGTAACGCTGTACATCATTTTCAAAACAATACAGTCCTATAAAGATGACAAACTACACTTCTTCTCTGTGAAAAATTCCTAAACATATATAAAATACTTATATAACGACAGCTCAAATGTTTTGCATATTTCATAACCAATATCAAACACCACACTTTACTAACAGTATATTACTTTGAAATAAAAAATACTTTCAAAATTAAAAACATCACCTCAAATACTTAAACAATACTATAAAACACATAACACACCTTGTTCATTTCTAACTCACCTTTGTAGTTGTTATCCAGATTTCAAATGAGACACGCATACAATTCTCTCTTTCTCACATAGTACATGTAAAGCTCCGACTACATCAAGAATGAAATCAGGAATGGCACAATTTCTCCGTCACTCCACACATAAATACATGTAAAGAACAAATCAGAATACTTAATTCCTTCAACGACATTCCAAAATTTACCTCCATTGGTTAATTTTGAATTTTCCTTCCGAAAAGCTACTTATTATTCCACGCCACATACAGGTCACAAGTTCAACCTATTTTATCACCACACTTTCTGGAACCTTCTACGACACCTGCAGGTTAAAAGTTCATCTTTTTTTTTTAACCTAACAATATACTTTTGCAACATTTTATCGAAAATTCAACGGCATGTGCATATTAAAGGTTCACAATAGGGGTCTGTAGTTCATCAGCTTTATTCCCAACTCTAGCAGCACCTCACCTTATGCCCCCAGCGCCATCAGACCCGTAGGAGTCAGTGCTTTCCTCTTTCCAAATACCAAATTCATTTCATACACACAAATTTACATTTGCACTTCCTATATAACACCCCCTAAGCACCATACACAAGTTACAATGTTCAAAACAAAAGTTCCTCCAAGTAGCTATAACTACATGTTGACACTACTTGCACAGATGTGGCACAGCACCCAGAGCACATGCCTTCACAGCATATGTCACACAGCTTGGGCTCACACTTTCATCCCCGAGTCCGGCAGCAGCTCAGCTTAGCAGCATGAGACTCTACTCACTACCTCACATATTTTCCGTACCCCAGAACTTTCAGACCAGTACGGGTCAGTAGTTTGTCCTAGTAGTTATAAACACATGCTGACACTTCTTCCACAGCTGTACTGCAGCGGCCACAGCACATGACTTCACAGCATAAGACACACAATTTAGACTCACGCTCTAATCCCCGACTCCCGCACCACTTCACCTTAGCAGCATCACACTCTAGGCAATATCTCACTTAATTTTCGTAGCCTAGCACTTTCACACCGGTAGGTATAATTAGTTCACTTCGCACCCCCTCTATAGCACATCCTAAACACCCCACAGAGGTTACAGTGCTCCTACCCTTCTACTTCCCACTTTTTTTGCCCTTTTTCCCCTTACTCGCTTCAACGGAATTACAAAATGGCGGCCAACACTTCCTCCTTCCATGAGACTCTAGACAATACCTCACATATTTTCCGTACCCAGGACTTTCACACCACTACGGGTCGGTAGTTCATCCTAGTAGGTATAAACACATGCTTCACAGCATAAGACACACAGTGTGGGCTCCTGCTTTAATCCTCCAGTCGTGCACAAGCTCACCTTAGAAACATCACACACTAGCTAACACCTCACTTAATTTTCGTAGCCTAGAACTTTCACACCGGTAGGTATGATTAGTTCACTTCGCACCCCCTCTATAGCACACCCTAAACACCCCACAAAGGTTACAGTGCTCCTACCCTCCTCTTACCCACATTTTTCGCCCTTTTTCCCCCTTACTCACTTCAATGGAATCACAAAATGGCGGCCAACACTTCCTAGTTGCAAACACTCGCAGCGCTCGCAGCCAATCAGCAGCAAGCTTGTGCTCGTAACGCCTCCACCAATCAGATGGCAGAATTCCCAAATATCGATATCTGTAAATTTCGATATTTCTCAAAAACTACTGAAATGATTTACACCAAATAAACAAAAGCGTGCTTTCTAGACCAAGATCCTTCTCCCTGCCAAATTTGAGGTAATTCCATTCACCCGTTCAACCTGTAGCTTTGTCTAAAGTTTCCTATGGAAATTAACATTGAAAAAACACGTTTTGGGACCCCCTCTTTTCTCGGCCCCCCCCTAGATGAATCACCCCCAAACTTACCACATAGGAGCTGATCTCAACAAAGAATTAGTTTTGAAAATGTCACGAAGATTCATCAATCGGCGCCAAAGTTATTGCGACTAGAATGTTGCCATTTTCCTATAGTAACTAGGTCCTAAGTATAACCACCTACTATATATATATATATATATATATATATATATATATCGAAGCTCAAGGTTGCCCTGTAGTGGGAAGCACTCTGACGCTGTTCGTGGGTGACACCCTTTTATTGGTACAAGAAGCGCAGATGGAACATCAATTGCGTAGGCAGTTCAGCAACGTCCCAGAGCCTGACGCGTTTCGAAGTGTAGAAACCTTCTTCCTCAGAGGCAAGGACGTTCTGAAGGTGTGCTTTGTGGACTTGCCCCTTAAATTGCCAAATGGCCCGCCCTAGATGGGCCCCTCATGCCGTTCTGAGCAAGGGATGCTGGGTCATAGATATGCCAGAAAACCCGGTCTGTATAGACCGCTCATCGCCATGAGCGAGGAATGCTGGGCCATGTAGTCCCTGACGAATTTGATCGCGTTGCACATCATGTTCCTGCCGCCAAATTCAAGCCCTCAGATGGGCCTCAATGTCCATGCCCCTCTTTAAATCCGTCACAACGTCCCCAATTGCAGGTCAGCTAGGTAACTGTCCTTCTGGCCCCCGGTTGTGGGGTGGTGCATTCCCGACGGCCGGACCTCCGCCAAAAATCGAAGCTCAAGGTTGCCCTGTTGTGGGAAGCACTCTGACGCTGTTCGTGGGTGACACCCTTTTATTGGTACAAGAAGCGCAGATGGAACATCAATCGCGTAGGCAGTTCAGCAACGTCCCAGAGCCTGACGCGTTTCGAAGTGTAGAAACCTTCTTCCTCAGAGGCAAGGACGTTCTGAAGGTGTGCTTTGTGGACTTGCCCCTTAAATTGCCAAATGGCCCGCCCTAGATGGGCCCCTCATGCCGTTCTGAGCAAGGGATGCTGGGTCATAGATATGCCAGAAAACCCGGTCTGTATAGACCGCTCATCGCCATGAGCGAGGAATGCTGGGCCATGTAGTCCCTGACGAATTTGATCGCGTTGCACGTCATGTTCCTGCCGCCAAATTCAAGCCCTCAGATGGGCCTCAATGTCCATGCCCCTCTTTAAATCCGTCACAACGTCCCCAATTGCAGGTCAGCTAGGTAACTGTCCTTCTGGCCTCCGGTTGTGGGGTGGTGCATTCCCGACGGCCGGACCGCCGCCAAAAATCGAAGCTCAAGGTTGCCCTGTTGTGGGAAGCACTCTGACGCTGTTCGTGGGTGACACCCTTTTATTGGTACAAGAAGCACAGATGGAACATCAATCGCGTAGGCAGTTCAGCAACGTCCCAGAGCCTGACGCGTTTCGAAGTGTAGAAACCTTCTTCCTCAGAGGCAAGGACGTTCTGAAGGTGTGCTTTGTGGACTTGCCCCTTAAATTGCCAAATGGCCTGCCCTAGATGGGCCCCTCATGCCGTTCTGAGCAAGGGATGCTGGGTCATAGATATGCCAGAAAACCCGGTCTGTATAGACCGCTCATCGCCATGAGCGAGGAATGCTGGGCCATGTAGTCCCTGACGAATTTGATCGCGTTGCACGTTATGTTCCTGCCGCCAAATTCAAGCCCTCAGATGCGCCTCAATGTCCATGCCCCTCTTTAAATCCGTCACAACGTCCCCAATTGCAGGTCAGCTAGGTAACTGTCCTTCTGGCCCCCGGTTGTGGGGTGGTGCATTCCCGACGGCCGGACCGCCGCCAAAAATCAAAGCTCAAGGTTGCCCTGTTGTGGGAAGCACTCTGACGCTGTTCGTGGGTGACACCCTTTTATTGGTACAAGAAGCGCAGATGGAACATCAATCGCGTAGGCAGTTCAGCAACGTCCCAGAGCCTGACGCGTTTCGAAGTGTAGAAACCTTCTTCCTCAGAGGCAAGGACGTTCTGAAGGTGTGCTTTGTGGACTTGCCCCTTAAATTGCCAAATGGCCCGCCCTAGATGGGCCCCTCATGCCGTTCTGAGCAAGGGATGCTGGGTCATAGATATGCCAGAAAACCCGGTCTGTATAGACCGCTCATCACCATGAGCGAGGAATGCTGGGCCATGTAGTCCCTGACGAATTTGATCGCGTTGCACGTCATGTTCCTGCCGCCAAATTCAAGCCCTCAGATGGGCCTCAATGTCCATGCCCCTCTTTAAATCCGTCACAACGTCCCCAATTGCAGGTCAGCTAGGTAACTGTCCTCCTGGCCCCCGGTTGTGGGGTGGTGCATTCCCGACGGCCGGACCGCCGCCAAAAATCGAAGCTCAAGGTTGCCCTGTTGTGGGAAGCACTCTGACGCTGTTCGTGGGTGACACCCTTTTATTGGTACAAGAAGCGCAGATGGAACATCAATCGCGTAGGCAGTTCAGCAACGTCCCAGAGCCTGACGCGTTTCGAAGTGTAGAAACCTTCTTCCTCAGAGGCAAGGACGTTCTGAAGGTGTGCTTTGTGGACTTGCCCCTTAAATTGCCAAATGGCCCGCCCTAGATGGGCCCCTCATGCCGTTCTGAGCAAGGGATGCTGGGTCATAGATATGCCAGAAAACCCGGTCTGTATAGACCGCTCATCGCCATGAGCGAGGAATGCTGGGCCATGTAGTCCCTGACAAATTTGATCGCGTTGCACGTCATGTTCCTGCCGCCAAATTCAAGCCCTCAGATGGGCCTCAATGTCCATGCCCCTCTTTAAATCCGTCACAACGTCCCCAATTGCAGGTCAGCTAGGTAACTGTCCTTCTGGCCCCCGGTTGTGGGGTGGTGCATTCCCGACGGCCGGACCGCCGCCAAAAATCGAAGCTCAAGGTTGCCCTGTTGTGGGAAGCACTCTGACGCTGTTCGTGGGTGACACCCTTTTATTGGTACAAGAAGCGCAGATGGAACTTCAATCGCGTAGGCAGTTCAGCAACGTCCCAGAGCCTGACGCGTTTCGAAGTGTAGAAACCTTCTTCCTCAGAGGCAAGGACGTTCTGAAGGTGTGCTTTGTGGACTTGCCCCTTAAATTGCCAAATGGCCCGCCCTAGATGGGCCCCTCATGCCGTTCTGAGCAAGGGATGCTGGGTCATAGATATGCCAGAAAACCCGGTCTGTATAGACCGCTCATCGCCATGAGCGAGGAATGCTGGGCCATGTAGTCCCTGACGAATTTGATCGCGTTGCACGTCATGTTCCTGCCGCCAAATTCAAGCCCTCAGATGGGCCTCAATGTCCATGCCCCTCTTTAAATCCGTCACAACGTCCCCAATTGCAGGTCAGCTAGGTAACATGGCCCAGCATTCCTCGCTCATGGCGATGAGCGGTCTATACAGACCGGGTTTTCTGGCATATCTATGACCCAGCATCCCTTGCTCAGAACGGCATGAGGGGCCCATCTAGGGCGGGCCATTTGGCAATTTAAGGGGCAAGTCCACAAAGCACACCTTCAGAACGTCCTTGCCTCTGAGGAAGAAGGTTTCTACACTTCGAAACGCGTCAGGCTCTGGGACGTTGCTGAACTGCCTACGCGATTGATGTTCCATCTGCGCTTCTTGTACCAATAAAAGGGTGTCACCCACGAACAGCGTCAGAGTGCTTCCCACAACAGGGCAACCTTGAGCTTCGATTTTTGGCGGCGGTCCGGCCGTCGGGAATGCACCACCCCACAACCGGGGGCCAGAAGGACAGTTACCTAGCTGACCTGCAATTGGGGACGTTGTATATATATATTCACTTAAAAAACCATAGGTTTCACACATGTTATAATTAGGTGGATATTTCACTCCTAAAAAACCAATGAAATTCCCCCGTTATAGTTAGTTCAGATAACTATAACTCGCGCGACCGCAATCCACTGCTGATGACGTCACATATTACATCACTCATGACATGGTCAGTGGCATCACTCATGACATCACTGATGACATCATCCTTGTGATAGAGTGGTGGCCGCGCGAGTTATAGTTATCTGAACTAACTATAACGGGGGAATTTCATTGGTTTTTTACGAGTGAAATATCCACCTAACTATAACATGTGTGAAACCTATGGTTTTTTAAGTGAATTTGCAAGGTTTTTTAAATGCTAATTCCTAACTATAACATGTGTGAAACCTATGGTTTTTTTAGTGAATTTGTATGGTTTTTAAATGCTAAGTTATGTATGTATTATTATTTTTTTATATATTTATTTTACAATCAACTACATATTAAAAAAGTTTTCACCGTGCGCGCACGGTGCGCGCACCCCTGCGATTTAAAAAAAAAATGTTTTTTTCTGCCTTCGGGGTCCTTCAGGGACCCCCTGACAATGGCTAGGGGGTCAGGAACTCTCCACCCTGCCCCCTTTTCACGTTCGCCACCTTCCTTTTTCACTCTCGCACTGAAAACAAACAAAATGGCGGCCGACACTTCCTGATTTCGACAGATTCGAACGTTGACTAACATGTAACCACCAATCAGAATTACGCTTGCGCACGTTAGGGTGCTCGCACGGCGCGAGGCTATAGATATGTATGTACTTTTAACTGCAATTTTCTCAGGAACTACTGAACAGATTGACTCCATATATGCAAAAGGCACATCCCTGAGCTGAGGACTACCTATCTGCCAAATTTCAAGTAATTCTGTTCAGCCGTTCGGGCTGTACCTTGGACTAAAGGTCCCTATGGAAAATTGCATAGGGAAAACGTGTTTTGGGACCCCCCTTTTTTCTCAGCCCCCGCTTGACGAATCCCCCCGAGACTTTCAGGGTAGGAGCGGAGGGGAGCGCCCCACCTATTTTGAAAATTTCGCGAGGATTCGTCAAATGGCGCCAAAGTTATTCCAAATAGAATGTTGCAGATTTCCTATGGAAACACGGTCCTAACTATAACTATCTACTGGCGACCCTAGATAATTATCTACTGGCGGTAGATAATTATCTACTGGCGGTCGCCAGTAGATAGTTATAGTTAGGACCTATTTTCCATAGGAAATCCGCAACATTCTATTGGGAATATCTTTGGCGCCGATTGACGAATCTTCGCGAAATTCTCCAAACTTTTGGCCAGCTCCGCTCCGCTCCTACCCTGAAAGTTTTGCAGTGATCCGTGAAGCGGGGGCCGAGAAAAAAGGCGGGTCCCAAAACATGTTTTCCCCATGCAATTTCCCATAGGATCTGGGGTCGCAGCTACTGCCCGAACCGCTGAACGGAATGACACCAAATTTGGCAAAGAGGTAGTCATCAGTTCAGACTCGTGCCTTTTGCATATTTGGTGTGAATCTGTTCAGTAGTTCCTGAGAAAATTAGGGTAAAAAAGTTAGTGATATCTATGGCCGCGGAGGATCCGTGGACCGTACCCGCACCGTAAGCGCACCCTCCCCGAACGGAGCGCACACCCTCCCGATCGCGCACTGAATGCTAATTGGCTGTTGAGCGTCTCTCTACATTCGAAACCAGGAACTGTTGGGGGCCATTTTCTGCCTCGGTAGAAGCGAGGCTGAAGATGGAAGGGGAATAAGTGTGTAAAAGATATAAAGGGGGCAGAGTGGAAATACTCTGACCCTCTAGATCTGCTTAGGGGGTCCCAGAAGGACCCCCTGTGGCCCCCTTTTTTTTTAAAAAAACCCGGCGAAATTCGCGCACGGTGCACGCATCCTATCGCGTTGGATGCACGGATTCTCTCGCGGTGGGTGTGCGGATCCACGGCAACGTTTTTTGAAAAACGACAAGAAATCATTGGTTGTATAACAACGTTCTACACTGAAAGGTAGGGTGTATATTTTTGTTTTTTAAAGGTATGATTGTTATTGGTTAACAAAAACAGATTGTAAGGAACATTATATATGATAAGCTGATATGTTGAAAAGTCAAGCACACTTCCTGTCTTGTGTAGGAACATTGTGTGCTGAACTTGTGACCTGTGAGCTCAGTGCAGTGTTCCATGACCTGTTTCTGTGGTAACAGGCAGAAGGCAGATTGGGGGAAGGGTTGAAATGTATTTCAGTTGGAAAGGGTTGAAATGTTTAACCAATAGAAATGTGTGTTTGCTTTTGAGTTTATGTGCGAAGGATTGTGATTTGATGTTTACATGTATATGTGTGGAAAATGAAAGGGAAACTTTTTCATTCTTTGCTTTTGCTGAGAGGTGCACAGTGCAGAGATTCTGTAAAAGAAAATATGGTGAGTGATTGATATACTCCTTAATCTACAAAAGAACTTGAAAGATGATTTATTTAATTGTGAGGGGATGTATGTAGACTATTTTGAACCACTGTGAGAGAAGCATTTGGTAACATCGTGTATTTGCTGACAGATAACTGTTTTAAAACCAGTCAGGTTGTCAAGTTTTAGTAGCATTAGAAGACAGTTATGGCTTATGCTTTCATTAAATGAGTCAGGCATTGACAGTAAATTGCGGTCGTGAAATATGTAGATTGTGTGCAGTTCCCTTACCACTTGCACTGTAGTGAATGAGTTTTGGTAAACTCATAGGGATAGTGGTGCTTGTCTAGAATCACACTGTGAGTTAGTGTGTATTTGGGATCATTTGGTAACATCATGTATTTGCTGACAGATAACTGTTTTAAAATCTGTCATGTTGTGAAGTTTTAGTAGCATTACAATTCAGTCTTTGCTTATATGTTGATTAAATGAGTCATGTCTCATTCTGCTTCAGTGTTCGTTCATACCTGGGACCTCTTGTTGGGACGGTTGGGCTGCTGGTGGGACCTGCGAGGCGAGTGCCTGGTGTTTGACTTGCCGCTGTCTCCCGTCACCGCCGCTGGTGCTCGTAGCGGAGGGAGCAGACTACAATACCCAGAATCCCCGGCAGTTTTCCCGCCCCTACACACACCCACTTCTGCGCCCGGAGGTGCCAAATACGAACAGGCTCCCTCGGTGGAGCGGGAGCCTTGTCTCATTCTGCTTCAGTGTTCGTTCATACCTGGGACCTCTTGTTGGGACGGTTGGGCTGCTGGTGGGACCTGCGAGGCGAGTGCCTGGTGTTTGACTTGCCGCTGTCTCCCGCCGCCGCCGCTGGTGGTCGTAGCGGAGGGAGCAGACTACAATACCCAGAATCCCCGGCAGTGTTCCCGCCCCTACACACACCCACTTCCGCGCCCGGAGGTGCCAAATACGAACAGGCTCCCTCGGTGGAGCGGGAGCCTTGTCTCATTCTGCTTCAGTGTTCGTTCATACCTGGGACCTCTTGTTGGGACGGTTGGGCTGCTGGTGGGACCTGCGAGGCGAGTGCCTGGTGTTTGACTTGCCGCTGTCTCCCCCCGCCGCCGCTGATGCTCGTAGCGGAGGGAGCAGACTACAATACCCAGAATCCCCGGCAGTGTTCCCGCCCCTACACACACCCACTTCCGCGCCCGGAGGCGCCAAATACGAACAGGCTCCCTCGGTGGAGCAGGAGCCTTGTCTCATTCTGCTTCAGTGTTCGTTCATACCTGGGACCTCTTGTTGGGACGGTTGGGCTGCTGGTGGGACCTGCGAGGCGAGTGCCTGGTGTTTGACTTGCCGCTGTCTCCCGCCGCCGCCACTGGTGCTCGTAGCGGAGGGAGCAGACTACAATACCCAGAATCCCCGGCAGTGTTCCCGCCCCTACACACACCCACTTCCGTGCCCGGAGGCGCCAAATACGAACAGGCTCCCTCCGCGTCGCGGGACGCGCGCGGGCTAAGCCCGGGCAAAGGGCGGGCCCTCTTAGGCCCTCAGAGGCCTGAGGAGGCTGGGCTGGGCCTACTTCTTTACATTTAGTGATCTTAGTTTGACAAATTGTATTGTAAGGTTGGGTGGTGTGGGACAGCTCATTGTTTGATTCTGCACATACCTGTGAAGGGGAGACATTAGCCGGTGTTTATTTACTGTTTAGCATGGCTAAAGTTAGGAGCAAAACAGGTTTGAAGGTGGTGGGCATGGGGACACTCGATGGCTATTAGAAACAGGTAGAAATGGCCGTTGCCAGGGAGATCGATCTAGTTGAGCGTAGATTGTCCTTGGATCCCATCAGCCATTTAGCTCCTTCGTCTTTGCCCGCCCCTATCGATGTTCCATCGGTCTGCTCGCACCCCTATATGATTTTGAATGGGTCTGTAGCAGCAGACAGTGCCACGATTTCTCCTGCCCCCTTACTTGGAACTAGTATAGCCACTTCCCCTGTGGCTGCTTGCACCAGGCTATCGAGGGCCGGACCACACATGGCAACCAATCGCTGTAAAACTGCCCCAACGAAAAGAAAGGCTAAAAATACTCTTCATGGTAGCCGGCAACAGGCAAAACAGCCTAGAAATAGTAAGTCCGCTTCTGGGTCGGATCAAAATGAAGCCATAGTCCCTCCCATAGTTATTGAGAATCGGGGGGAGGGTAGAAGTGACTGTACTAATTTAGATATTGAACATAGTAATGAGGGAAGTATGCTGGACTTAGTTAAGATTTTGGATGTACGCCTTAGGTCAATTACTTCACCCCTAATGGCCAAGTTGGAACTAATAGAAGAACGACTGATGTCCATTGAAACACACCTTAATACTAAGGACCCAAAGAAGGGGCCAAGTTCTTCAGTAGCTTACCCATTAAGTGTAGCTTCAGCCCCAGTAAATAACTTGTTGGACTCTTTAATCACCCCACTTCAACAACCGGTACCCCCAGCAGCTCCCCAGGGGGTAGGACCTAGTATTCCATCTTTTGTGCCAAAAGTCACTGGAGCTACTCAGGGAGAGCAGCAGGGTCTTGGGAGTTCTGTGGGGAGATTAAGTCCTTTAGTACATCCCCCTAAGAATGCACCGTCGCTACATTTACCAGCAGAGGCATGTCCATACACAATAATACTTGCTAATGTCCCTAAAATTGAGGGCAGTCAAAACGAACATTGGACCTCATTAAAAAATAAGGCCCTCCACTATTTATCCGACAAAACAGTTATGGGACAGCATTTGTATAATAATTTTTTGATGATTAGAAGGGTGCCGTGGGTGGGTAAGACCAAGAAAAGCTTAGAAGGCGGGTTGGGTCAGTTAGAATCTTAAATGAGCATGTAAATGTACTCCCTTTGGGGTTCTTTTATCCCCCACATAATATCAGGCAAGTGTGCAGTGACCCATTTATAACAAGAGATTCTTATGAATTCACCGTCCCAGTCTTTAACAGATTTGATACCTTCTCAAATCTGGGCGAAATTGAGTGACTAGGGACTCAAGAAGACACTTTTTTCCCTGTTACCCAGGTTAGTGTTCGCACTACAGTCACACCGGTAAGAAATGCCCCCCTTGTAGATGAGTGTGATCTAGGCTCCAGGGGAACACCTGTAAAGCTGGTAACATGGAATGTTGCTGGCCTCAAACACAAAATAGATGACCCAGTCTGGAGGGAATTTGCGGGTCTGGGTGACATTATAGGTTTACAAGAAACCTGGGATACAGGGAATATCCTGGCATTGGATGGGTATTCTAGTTATTTTATTCCGGTGGTTCCATCCAATATGGGGAGGGCGAAGGGTGGACTGGTCACCCTAATTTCCGCCACTATCCCCGGCACTCTTATTCAACTAGATATGGGATCACGTAACTGTTTAGCTGTACAAATCTCCCTGAGTGGAGTGGTAGACGTTTTAACCCCTTCCCTGCTCATGACGGAACCATTCCGTCATGAGCCACGGGCGCGCTGTGCTCATGACAGAGTGGTTCTGTCATGCTGCGGCCGTTGGCGGCCGCTCTGCCCACGCGGCACTGATTCCCCGCCTGTGCGGGCGATCAATGCAAGTGGGCGGAGTCGTGACGGAACCACTCCGTCATGAGCACAGCGCGCCCGTGGCTCATGACGGAGTGGTTCCGTCACGAGCATGGCAGCGCCGCGCTGACCCCGAACCCCCACAGCGCCGCGGCGGAATTCGTGCCGCGGCGAAGGGGTTAATTATCAACTTTTATAATTCTTATGACAGAGTCACCCCGACTGATCACCTGTCCTTGTTACATCTTTTTTTGGCAAATTATAAGGAAGCCAACAAAAAAGAATGTTTTATCATAGTTATGGGGGATTTCAACATCCATGGTTGCCTTGATAAATGCTTGTCATTAGACTTGTTAGGTCCGATAGAACAAGGGGATACTCATTTTGAACATTCTGCACAGGGAGATCTCCTTGAAATTATTCTGGCGGATAACGGTTTGATGCTCCCACCAATGGTGGCTGAGGAGATACCTACCTTCAAGGGGAATGGTAGTCACTCAGTTATTGACTACATCTTCATTAATTTAACACTGGGAGTTAGGATTCTTGGATATTCACCAGTTTGGTCACAATTTAGTGACCATAACCCAGTGGTCCTCAGTGTCATGGATCTGATCACAAAGCCTGAGATAGCTAAAAATAGAAAGGACAAATTTGATATCCGTCCAACAGATCAGGCCCGCAGGATTAGATGGAGTAGAGTCATACCGGGAGACTTTCATACCAATTTAATAAGGAAGGTAGGATCTGCGCTGGACACATGTTTGAATCTGGAAGCAGATGATGAGGAGGTTTTAGAGGCTTACTCAAAAATTTGTACTCAGGTTTCAGCCGACCTTAGACGTACAGGGATAGCTAAGGATCCTGCCGAAAAAGGGTGGTTCGATCATAACTGCTTGTCAGCTAATAAAAAGCTGAAGGCCGCCCTGAATGGTAAGCCAGTGAATCGGGCCACGGTGGCCTTATTAAGGAAAAACTATAATAAAGTTCTGGAAACCAGAAGAAGGGAGATACGGGAGGATGCCTGGGAAGAGTTAACCTCCGTGGATGTACTTAGGAATAGCGCCAAATTTTGGGCTGTTGTAAATAAACCCTTTTTTCATGACCAATGAAATAACCAACTTGATTGTGGTATTCGGGAACAGTTGTGGTACTCTCATTTTAAGTCAGTCTATGAAGGGGAACATTTTGAGGAGGTGAATATACTTACTCCCATTTTTCACCCTTACACTCTAACGGTTACCGAGAGTGAGGTGGCAGACGCTATCGGTAAGTTGACGTGTAACAAGGCTCCGGGTCCCGATGGCGTTCCTGCTGATCTTTTTAAATCCGATCTCAAGACCTGGTCTACAGTTTTAACTAACGTTTTTAACAGGGTATGCGTTGTAGGGATTCCGGACACTTGGTCTGAATCTGTTATCATACCCATTTTTAAGAAAGGTAATAGAGGCAATCCCAGATGTTATCGCCCCATTTCTCTTATTGACTCTGCAGTGAAGGTGCTGGGGCGAGTGGTTCTAGGTAAAATAAGTGCCTGGGTGGAGGACACAGATACCCTTTCCTGCCTCCAATACGGGTTTAGGAAGGGACGAGGGACCATAGAACAAAGCCTCAACCTCCATCTATTAATTGGAAAATACACAATTGCCAAAAGGGGCACGCTATATTTAGCTTTTATGGACCTTTTCTCGGCCTTTGACCGAGTGAATAGGTCCAAACTTTGGGGATTGCTCCTTAAACTGGGCATAGATAAAAAATATTGTGTATTTTCTTGCTGACCTACATAGGGACCTAACAGCCACAGTCAGATATGACCGGCTAGGTAACTGCACGGGCAAGATTGGGATCACTAAAGGGGATAGGCAGGGGTGTATTTTAGCCCCCTTGCTTTTTACTCTCTATATTAATGATTTGGGTGCGGCTCTCATGGGGGCGTGCCAAGACATTCCAAGGGCTGGCAAGATTTCCATTCCAGCACTATTATATGCGGATGATGCCGCTTTAATAGCACGCACAGCAGTGGGGCTGCAACCTCTCTTAAATGTATTTGCTAACTTTATGAAAGCGCTGGATTTAAGTGTGAAATCTCACGTAATGATTGTGGGTAGCAAGTCCAAAAGGTTTCAGACCTTGCACTGTGAAGGGAATGTTCTATCCAGGGTTTCAAGATTTCCTTATTTGGGGGTAATCTTTGATGACAGGTCTACCTGGTTGCCCCAACTAGTTGCTAAACGTAATGCCTTTGCTAGGTCTATTCTGGCTGTTTTGGACTTTGCCCGAAAGTTAGGGACAAAGCCTTTAGAGGCAGTGTTGAAAACCTATGATGCTAAGTGTATTTCAATAGCTATGTATGGAGCCGACCTATGGGGGTTGAAAAATGTAAAGGCGCTGCAGGTAGCAGAGGATAAGTTCTTGAAATCTATCTTATCCCTTCCCCAGTCAACACCTGGATATATTGTTCACCAGGAGTGCGGGGTAGAATATCTTTCAGACCGCATCGCCTTAGCCCCGCTAATAAAATGGATTTTAATGTGGTTAAACCCTGAATTAGAGTTGAATCATGAGATTCTCAGGGATTGTTTAGCCCTTGAGCATGGTAACACCATCCCCTGGTTGAACTATGTCAAAAAATTAACCATTGATATGGGTCGTCCAGAATTGTTTGATCACCCACAAAATTTATTAAAGGGGGATGTGAAATGGGTGAAAGACACATATAAACAGTCGGCATACCTAGCAAGAGAAGAAAAGGAATTACGTAAACCAACAGTACGGGCTCACCAGTTGTTAATTACCTCCAGTGGCTTAGAACCCTACCTGAGAATTGTAAACAATATGAATCACAGATATCTGTTAACTAAGTTAAGACTGAAAAAATTCCACCTTCTCCTTACTGATCGTCCAGGGTGGACGAAGGCAATGGATTTGGAGATTTGTTCCTGTGATAGCTTCTCTATTAAAGACACTGTGCACTTTATTTTCTTTTGCAAACACCTTTGCCCTATTCAGAAAAAGTTCATTATTCCTCTCATTAAAGATAGAGGTTTCAGACAAGTTAAACCTGCTCTTTTGTATCTTCAGTTGTTGGAAAACCCTTGGGTGATTTTTAATATAGCAATTTTTTTATCAATAGCATTAAGACTGAGGAAAAATATAAATTGGTTATAGAGTACATAGTGAGAAAATATGAACTCGGTCAGAGCCTCTTGCTTTTGCTTTTTAAATGTGTTTGTATTGTTGTATATAAGTGATTTTAGTGTATGGCTTATAATAATGTGCAGTATTGCTTTGTCACATTTTATATAAGAGGTCTTGATTTCGTTGTATTTGTTGTATTATGTACTATACTTTTATGGTTTTTGATATGAACCGAATAAAGTACTTTTGACTGACTGAGTCATGCTTTGACACTGATGTGCTGTACTTAAATATGTAGATTGTGTACAGTCCTCTTACCCCTTCCACAGTAGTGAATGAGTTTTGGTAAAGTCCTAGGATAGTGTTGATTGTCTAAAATCACACTGTGAGTATGTGTGCATTTGGGTAAGGATTGTGAGAGAAGCATTTGGTAACATCGTGTATTTACTGACAGATAACTGTTTTAAAACCTGTCATGTTGTCAAGTTTTAGTAGCATTAGAAGCCAGTCTTTGCCTATGCGTTGATTAAATTAGTCAGGCATTGACATTAAAGTGTAGTCGTGAAATATGTAGATTGTGTGCAGTTCCTTTACCACTTCCACTGTAGTGAATGAGTTTTGGTAAACTCCTAGGGATAGTGTTGTTTGTCTAGAATCACACTGTGAGTTAGTGTGTATTTGGGATCACTGTGAGAGAAGCATTTGGTAACATCATGTATTTGCTGACAGATAACTGTTTTAAAACCTGTCATGTTGTGAAGTTTTAGTAGGATTAGAATCCAGTCTTTGCTTATGCGTTGATTAAATGAGTCATGCTTTGACACTGATGTGGTGTACTTAAATATGTAGATTGTGTGCAGTACCATTAACTCTTCCAGAGTAGTGAATGAGTTTTGGTACACTCCTAGGATAGTGTTGCTTGTCTAAAATCACACTGTGAGTCTATGTGCATTTGGGTAAGGATTGTGAGAGAAGCATTTGGTAACATCGTGTATTTTCTGACATATACCTGTTTTAAAACCGGTCATGTTGTAAAGTTTTAGTAGCATTAGAAGCCAGTCTTTGCTTATGCTTAGATTAAATGAGTCAGGCTTTGACACAAAAGTGCAGTCCTGAAATATGAAGATTGTGTGCAGTTCGCTTACCACTTCCATAGTAGTGAATGATTTTTGGTAAACTCCTAGGTATAGTGGTTGTTGTCTAGAATTACACTGTGAGTCTGTGTGCATTTGAGAACCACTGTGAGAGAAGCATTTGGTAACATTGTGTATTTGCTGACAGATAACTAATTTAAAACCTCTCATGTTGTCAAGTTTTAGTAGCATTAGAAGCTAGTCTTTGCTTATGCATTGATAAAATTAGTCAGGGTTTGACATTAAGGTGCAGTACCATGTACTATTCTATTCACTGTGGCAGAACGGAAAATATAAACGTTTTACCTAAGCACTGTCCTATAAGTAGTCTGATTATTTAGTCAGTTTCTAAGTACCAAATAGACTGCTTCAAATGTCTATGCAGTATGTATGTAGTGTTCTAACATACTATAGACTTGTCTTTTACACCTTCAATTCCCTAGTCAGTATCCATACACTTCCAGGAAACATCCTGTCACTTCCTTTGCAGTCCTCTAGAGACCCATTCAGCAGTATGTACTAATCCATTCACTGTGCCAAAACCCAAACACTTATAAATTCACCAAGACACTCTCTTTCCAGTACTCTTATGATTCAGTCACTGCCTAAGTATTCATGCACTGAGCCAGGTCTTAGCACATGGACTTCTTCAAACCCCTATCCACTATGCATGCAGTCCTCTAAGCACCTACACACTTGTCTTTCACACCTTCAATTCCCCAGTCAGTATCCGTTCACTTCCAGCAAACACCCTGTCACTCCATTTGCACTCCTCTAGTGACCCATTCAGCATCATGTACTAATCCATTCACTGCGCCAAACCCTAATAAATTCACCCAGGCACTCTCCTTGCAGTACTCTAATCATTCAGTCAGTACCCAAGTACTCATCCAGTGACCCAGGCCTTAGTATATGGACTGCTTCAAACCCATATCCACTATGCATGTAGTCCACTAACCACCTACACAATTGTCTTTCTCACCTTCAATTCCCTAGTCAGTATCCATACACTTCCAGGAAACACCCTGTCACTCCCTTTGCAGTCCTCTAGTGACCCATTCAGCACCATGTACTAATCCATTCACTGTGCTAAAACTCAAACACTTATAAATTCACCAAGATACTATCTTTGCAGTACTCTAATCATTCAGTCACTGCCTAAGTATTCATACACTGAGCCAGGCCTTAGCACATGGACTGTTTCAAACCCCTATGCACTATGCATGCAGTCTTCTAACCACCTAGACACTTGTCTTTCACACTTTAAATTTCCTAGTCAGTATCATACAGTCCAGCACTTGTGACCGCTTTTGCACTCCTCTAGTGACCCATTCAGTACCAAGTACTAATCCATTCCCTGTGCGAAACGCCTAGCACTTATAAATTCACCTAGGCACTCTCCTTGCTGTACTCTAATCATCCAGTCAGTACCCAAGTAGTCATGCAGTGAACCAGGCCTTAGCACATGGACTGCTTTAAATGCCTATGCAGTATGGATGCAGTCCTCTAATCACCTACACAGTTGTGTTTCCCACCTTCAATTCCCTAGTTAGTATTCATACTCTTCTAGCAAACACCCTGTCACTCACCCAGTGTGTCTCCTTATAGTACTGTAATCATTTAGTCAATTAGCATGTAGTCTTTTAGTGAGGTAGGCTTTAGGGCATGAACTGCTTCAAAGTAGTATGCACTATGCATGTAGTGTTTTAACGATCGTCACACTTGTGGTTCAGGGCTATAGTTTCTTAGTCAGTTTTTATATAAAATGTGTTTGTACAGTAATGGAATAGTATAAATTTGAAAGTTATTAATATACATTTATTTGTGATTCTTTTTTACAGATACAGAAAAGGAGTGTTTCTCATCTGTTTGCACTCTTCTCGTGCAAGATTGTTTGGATGAAGGGTCCTTAGGTGTTTCATCATACTTGCTGTGCCGCACGAGTATTTTTTGTTAGGATCCCCTCGTAACAGAACTCTTCGGAAAATCTTGCAAATGAAGAAGGTGGCATTGGTCTTTGTTTGCCCCTTGGAAAAAGTAAAAAATTTCTTCACCACTGAAGAAAAACGTTGTGGACGTGGTGCCTTCTGCAAAACAAATTCCTCAGATTCGGTAAATATTTCAAAGCGGCAACATTTACAGTTTTTGTAAGTTAAACTTATAAAATTTTGTTAGCTGTATACATTTTATATTTCTGTTATTTTTTTTCTTGTGGTATTTTGTTGAGAATACCATGTTGTTTTTTTTAACAATCTTTCTGATTTTCCAGGTCTGTCGCCGAAATCCGTGGTTCCTACAGGAGTGTTCCGCCTTGTTGTTTTGTATTATTGTTGTTACATTTTGTTTATTAGTTTATTGTTTATATTTATGTTAATAAAAAAATAAAGTTTGAAAATAGTTTATCATTTATAGATTTATTATTATAAAAAATAAAGTGTGAAAAAAAAATTAATAATGTTTTTGGTTGTTCTCTTAACTGCTGTGTGACTCTTTCTTGTTCTTATTACTGTTATTTGATGGAGTCCGCCATGGTGTTAAATTGTGGGGCACTTATCGCTGGAATACTGGTGATATCTGCAGTTTGCACCAACTTCTGAATAGTGTGTTAGATTTATCTCAACTTTACTTCCGTTAAAGTGCTGATAATGAAATGGAGAGTAGCCGTTCCCGTGCAAAAAGACACGAGGTGCACCTTTGCGATGTATTCTAAATACTAAAATCCTGTATTGTATTGCACTGATGTATTGGCTGCACTTACAGTGTACACACAAAATCTATTAAGAAATCTCATTGTATTTATATTGATTGGGAATAGTGCGTCAGGTGCTGGATCTTGACGAGATAAACTGCTCAGTTCGTATATTGTGGTGCACACGAAAAAAATCACATCACAACTTTCACACCAATTGCAATGCGAAACAAATTCCAGCGATAAGACACGTTAGCACCAGGGATTTTACACCTGCTTTCTGCTGGTGTTAAGCAGGACAACTACCTGCACCATGAAAGGGAACACAGCCAAGAGCCACACCAGAACACCCACAGGTGCCATAGAGTCAATGAGCATGATACAGGGATACCCATGAGGGCCAAAAGACTCATCTCAACAACTGCAGGACCGCCAATGCCCCCGAAACCCACATCTTAGTAAGTGTGTCCCTGTGGTCATTGTCTTAGCATGATAGGCACGAGCCCTGCAACATCACAGTGTGCTGTCACCTCAGCGTTGGCAGTGAGCCTGGATGTGTAGCTACGTACGCATCCTCCTGCATGCACAACTGGCGTGTGCTGGTCTGTCGTTCACAGGTCAGTGCAGGGGTGTGCCGATCCGGCAAGGGGAACGGGGTGTCTCGGACATGTCCGTGTACTTGAAGTGCGGTAAGTGTGTCTCTGTGTTCTAGTGTGGCCTGTTACAAGAGCCGCAGCAGTCGATGTTGTAAAGTGGCATGCACCACCTCCAAACGGCACTGTGAAGTTGTAGTTGGAATGTAGCAGGAGATGCGCAAATAGGCATTACAATGGCGTGCCGTACGAGTGCACGAGATACAACAGCTCACCGTACAAAAGTGTGGGGGCTTGTGGGAGGGAGGAGCAGCCGTTTGGCAACATAACACACAGTGAACTCGACCATGTGCCACATGCTGGGCATCTCATCCATGATGACCACGGTCGCAGACATCCCACAACACCAATGACTGGCCTTTGTACACATCCTCTATGAATGCAGCGTGGTTTTCACTTCTATGCTCGTTCAGTGGTGTGATGTTGGAAGGTTGTGTGACTTGTGCTCCTTGTTGGTGTGTTTCATTTTGGCCATTGTTAGTCTATATGTGTGTTGTACTTAATTGTGCATGTGTGCCATTCTGTCCATCTTCCCCCTTACCCCCACTCCCTGCTTCTTCCTTTTCCTAGTGCTGTTGTGTCTATAATTTTGTTGCTGCACACATAAATACATGTAAAGAATAAATTAGAATAGTTCCTTGATTCTTTTAGGTTTCAAAACTTCTCTATTGGTTTCTTTTTAATTTTCCATATGAACCGGTTTTTTTAATATTCAACAACACATAGAAGTCAGAAGTGCAACGTATTCTATCAACACACTTTCTAGAACATTCTACAATTTGTGCAGGTTAAAAGTTCATCAATTTTTTAAAACTTTACGATTTTTTTAGTAACATTTTCTTGAACATTTAACGACATGTGCAGGTTAAAAGTTGACGATTCTTTTAAGTTCGAACAGTGCCTTCCAAATGCAAGTGGCAGGTGTGGTTGAGCTGAGCAAATTTTATCCTATGATATGTACTCCACGTTGAAACTGCTTTTTCTTAACCAATCACAAAGATGCTTTTCCACAAAACTAATGTGCACCCTACTTTTAAAAAAGAATGCTTTTCATGATATCTTCAGAGATAAGTTATAGATAGGTATTAGCATTTAAAAAACCTCTGAAATTCACTGAAAAAACCATAGGTTTCATGCACGTTATAGTTAGGAATTGGCATTTAAAAAATCTTTGAAATTCACTGAAAAAACCAAAGGTTTCAGGGGCGTTATAGTTAGGAATTGGCATTTAAAAAACCTTAGAAATTCACTGAAAAAAACATAGGTTTCAGGGGCATTATAGTTAGCTGGACATTTCCCTCGTACAAAACCCTAGAAATTCCCCTGTTATAGTTAGTTCAGCTAACTATAACTCGCGCCCCCGCAATGCACTGCTGATGACGTCACATATTACATCACTCTTGACATGGTCAGTGACATCACTGATGACATCACTGATGACATCTCAAATGACATCACTGATGACATCACTGATGACGTCATCCATTGAGTATGTGTTTCTGAACAGTTTTAATATGTTTAATGTATATAGGGAAAGGCCTGTTGAAGAATAAGTGGGTGTACAAGTGTGTGAATGGGTGATTTTCTAGGTGCGTAACTGACTCTATAAGTGAGTCATTAAATGTATGGACTAAACTGTGTGAATGTCTGTATCTGTATATCTGTTGGTGTATAAACGGCTGCATGGTTTTGTGAATGGCAATATGAGTGTCTCTATGGGTTATTGATTGGTTGTCTGAGTATCTGTATGGGTGCCTGAGTGTATGTGTGGGTGGGGTGTGTGTGACTCGGTGCATAGATGTGTGAGTGGGTGATTCTATGGGTGCATGGTTTTAAGAGTGCAACTGTGATGGACTGTATGGTTGGGTGAGTGTATGTAAGGGTGTGTTAGTGATTGAATGTATATCTCAGTTGTACATGTGACAGTAACTACATATGTGAAACACAGTGTATATGTGTATAAGAGTAAATAACTATCTATATGTGAGAGTGTGTGATTGCGGGACTGGCTGTATGGATGAGTGTGTGCTTGTACTAGTAATTGAATAAGAGTGTCAAAATGTTTTAGTATTTTTATGAGTAAGTGAACTTGAGTGTGTTTAACTGTTTAGGTGAGTCAATTGGACTGTGTTTAATTATTTGCACAACTGACTTGGTGTGTCAGTACCTCAATGGATGATTGGCAGTGTGTGAGTGTCTATATATGTGTATAAATGCATATGATAGTCTTGTACGGAGTGACTGTAAGTATGAGTGACTGTACAGGTGAGTGAGTGGAGGTGCATGTAGATCTAAGAGTCAATGAGTGGGTATGTAGTTATTGGTATTGGAGTATCTATGGTCTTCAAAATGGCCGTCTGAAATTCTGAGTTGGTGTATCAAAAGTTATAATAGGGTGTCAGAAGGTGTACTAATTTATCACATAGATGACGTCATCAGTGATGTCATCAGTGATGTCATTTGAGATGTCATCAGTGATGTCATCAGTGATGTCACTGACCATGTCATGAGTGATGTAATATGTGACGTCATCAGCAGTGCATTGCGGGGGCGCGAGTTATAGTTAGCTGAACTAACTATAACAGGGGAATTTCTAGGGTTTTGTACGAGGGAAATGTCCAGCTAACTATAATGCCCCTGAAACCTATGGTTTTTTCAGTGAATTTCTAAGGCTTTTTAAATGCCAATTCCTAACTATAACGCCCCTAAAACCTTTGGTTTTTTCAGTGAATATATATATATATATATATATTATCTACTGGCGGTCTCCAGTAGATAGTTATAGTTAGGACCGTGTTTCCATAGGAAATCTGAAAATTCTATTTTGAATAACTTTGGCACCGGTTGACGAATCCTCGCGAAATTTTCAAAACTAATGGGGCGCTCCGTTCAGCTCCTACCCTGAAAATCTCTGGGCGATTCATCAAGTGGGGGCCGAGAAAAAAGGGGGGTCCCAAAACGCGTTTTCCCCATGCATTTTCCCATAGGACCTTTAGTCGAAGGTACAGCCCGAACGGCTGAACAGAATTACTTGAAATTTGGCAGAGAGGTAGTCCTCAGGTCAGGGAAGTGCCTTTTGCAGGTCTGGTGTCAATCTGTTCAGTAGTTCCTGAGAAAATAGCATTTAAAAGCATATAAATATCTATAAGCGCGTACCGTGCGCGCACCGTGCGCGCACCGTGCGAGCACCCTAACGTGCGCGAGCGTAATTCTGATTGGTGGTTACATGTTAGTCAACGTTCGAATTGGTCGAAATCAGGAAGTGTCGGCCGCCATTTTGTTTGTTTTCAGTGCGAGAGTGAAAAAGGAAGGTGGCGAACGTGAAAAGGGGGCAGGGTAGAGAGTTCCTGACCCCCTAGCCTTTGTCAGGGGGTCCCTTAAGGACCCTGAAGAACCCCGAAGGCGCACACGGTGAAAAACCAAGAACAAAAATAAAAAAAATTAAAACAAATAATACGTAGTTTATTGTAAAATAAATATATAAAAAAATAATAATACATACATAACTTAGCATTTAAAAAACCGTACAAATTCAATGAAAAAACCATAGGTTTCATACACGTTATAGTTAGGAATTAGCATTTAAAAAACCTTGCAAATTCACTTAAAAAACCATAGGTTTCACACATGTTATAGTTAGGTGGATATTTCACTCGTAAAATACCAATGAAATTCCCCCGTTATAGTTAGTTCAGATAACTATAACTCGAGCAACCGCCACTCTATCACAAGGATGATGTCATCAGTGATGTCATGAGTGATGTCACTGACCATGTCATGAGTGATGTAATATGTGACGTCATCAGCAGTGCATTGCGGGCGCGCGAGTTATAGTTATCTGAACTAACTATAACGGGGGAATTTCATTGGTTTTTTACGAGCGTTTTCTGTTCAGCCGTTCGGGCTGTACCTTCGACTAAAGGTCCTATGGGAAAATGCATGGGGAAAACGCGTTTTGGGACACATGTTACAGCTAACTGTAACATGTGTGAAACCTATGGTTTTTTCATTGAATTTGCAAGGTTTTTTAAATGCTAATTCCTAACTATAACGTGTGTGAAACCTATGGTTTTTTCAGTGAATTTGTATGTTTTTTTAAATGCTAAGTTACTTTACGCCGTTCGTGGCGTGCGCGCCCACTTCACGCAGTTCGTTCCGTGTGCGCACGGTGCGCTTCGCGCCCTGTGCGCGCACAGTGAGCACGCGGTGCGCTTTGCGCACCGCGCGCCCACTTTATGCAGTTAGTGCCGTGCACGCACGGTGGGCACGCGGTGCGCTACGCGCACCGCGTGCCCACGTTACGCTGGATGGGCCATGTACGCACGATGCGCTTCGCGCACCGTCCGCACACGGACATATTATGCGCATCCTTGTGAAAGGTTATCTATTATTTGTTTTACTAATACATATGCCATGCACAAAAGGTGTACTTCGGGCACCTTTTGCACACGGGGTGGTGCAAGTGTGGATATTGCTTTTTTTTTTTAATTTATTTTTTACCGTACGCGTACGGTAAGCGTAATCGGCGTTTTTTGAAAAAAAAATATATCTTTTTTTACCTTGGGGGTTCTTATGGGACACCCTAACCATGGCTATGTGGTTAGGAGCTGTCTAGCCTGCCCCTTTTTGTGTTATCCAGCTTTGTTTTTCCTCCCCCCCTCAGAGTGCGAGAGAGAAAATGGCGGCCGACACTTCCTGGTTTCGACCGATTTGAATGTTTACTAAGATCTAACAGCCAATCAGAATCGCGCTCGCGCGCGTCACCGTACGCGTACGGTAAGCTTACGGTAAGCGCACCGTAAGCGCACCGTAAGCTGCCACAGATATATATATTGATTTAAATGCTATTTTCTCTGGAACTACTGAACAGATTTACACCAGACCTACAAAAGGCACTTCCTTGACCTGTAGACTACCTCTCTGCCAAATTTCAAGTAACTCTGTTCAGCCGTTCGGGCTGTAGCTGTGTCTAAAGGTCCTATGGAAAAATGCATGGGGAAAACGTGTTTTGGGACCCCCCTTTTTTCTCAGCCCCCGCTTGACGATTCCCCCCGAGACTTTCAGGGTAGGAGCGGACCATAGCGCCCCATTAGTTTTGAACATTTCGCGAGGATTCGTCGACCGGCGCCAAAGTTATTCAAAATAGAATGTTGCGGTTTTCCTATGGAAACAGGGTCCTAACTATAACTATCTACTGGCGACCGCCAGTAGATAATGTATATATATATATATATATATTCAATGAAAAAACCATAGGTTTCACACATGTTATAGTTAGCTGGAAATTTTACTGATAAAAAACCAATGAAATTCCCCCGTTATAGTTACTGTAGGCAACTATAACTCACGCGACCGCAATCCTCTGCTGATGCTAATACTGTATTTAGACACTTATTTGCCCATGTCTTCTTCCATTAAATTTTAGCTATACATATATTACAAATATTTTTTTTTCATAAAGACACATATGTCATCAGCAGAGGATTGCGGTCGCGTGAGTTATAGTTGCCTACAGTAACTATAACGGGGGAATTTCATTGGTTTTTTATCAGTAAAATTTCCAGCTAACTATAACATGTGTGAAACCTATGGTTTTTTCATTGAATTAGCAAGGTTTTTTAAATGCTAATTCCTAACTATAACGTGTGTGAAACCTATGGTTTTTTCAGTGAATTTGTACGGTTTTTTAAATGCTAAGTTACTTTACGCCATTCGTGGCGTGCACGCCCACTTAACGCAGTTCGTTCCGTGCGCGCACGGTGCGCTTCGCGCACCGTGCGCGCACAGTGAGCACGCGGTGCGCTTCGCGCACCGCGCGCCCACTTTACGCAGTTAGTGCCGTACACGCAAGGTGGGCACGCAGTGCGCTACGCGCACCGCGTGCCCACGTTACGCACCGTGCGCACATGGAGGACATATTATGCGCTTCCTTGTGATAGGTAATCTGTTAAATTTAATTTGTAAGTGATGACAATAATATGCCATGCACAGAGAGTGTTTTTTTTTTTATTAAAATTTTTAGCGTAAGCGCACCGTACGCGTACGGTAAGCGTAATCGGCGAAATTTTCAAAAAATAAAAATTTACCGTTTTTGGCCTTGGGGGATCTTTGAGGACTCAACTAACATGGCTATGTGCATGGGCGCTGTCTAAACAGCCCCTTTATATGTTTTTTGCCTTTGTTTACAGCCCCCCCCTCAGAGTGCGAGAGAGAAAATGGCGGCCGCCGCTTCCTGGTTTCGACCGATTCAAATGTTTACTTAGATGTAACAGCCAATCAGAATCGCGCTCGCGCACGCCACCGTACGCGTACGGTAAGCTTACGGTAAGCGTACCGTAAGCTGGCTCAGATATATATATTGATTTAAAGGCTATTTTCTCATAATCTACTGAACAGATTTACACCAAACCTACAAAAGGCACTTCCTTGACCTGAGGACTACCTCTCTGCCAAATTTCTAGTAATTCTGTTCAGCCGTTCGGGCTGTAGCCCTGTCTAAAGGTCCTATGGAAAAATGCATGGGAAAAACGCGTTTTGGGACCCCCTTTTATCTCAGCCCCCGCTTGACGAATCCCCCCGAGACTTTCAGGGTAGGAGCGGAGCGTAGCGCCCCACCTATTTTGAGAAATCCGCGAGGATTCGTCGTCCGGCGCCAAAGTTATTCAAAATAGAATGTTGCGGATTTCCTATGGAAACAGGGTCCTAACTATAACTACCTACTGGCGACCGCCAGTAGGTAATATATATATATATATATATATATATATATATATATATATATATATATATATATATATATTACCTACTGGCAGTCGCCAGTAGGTAGTTATAGTTAGGACCCTGTTTCCATAGGAAATCAGCAACATTCTATTTGGAATAACTTTGGCGCCGGTCGACGAATCCTCGCGAAATTTTCAAAATAGGTGGGGCGCTACGCTCCGCTCCTACCCTGAAAGTCTCGGGGGGATTCGTCAAGCAGGGGCCGAGAAAAAAGGGGGGTCCCAAAACGCGTTTTCCCCATGCATTTTTCCATAGGACCTTTAGACACAGCTACAGCCCGAACGGCTGAACAGAATTACTTGAAATTTGGCAGAGAGGTAGCCATAAGGTCAAGGAAGTGCCTTTTGCAGGTCTGGTGTAAATCTGTTCAGTATTTCCTGAGAAAATAGCATTTAAAAGCATATATATATGTGGGCGGAGCCTAACCACACATCTCATCCTGAGATCTGATTGGCTGTCAGCACTTCATCCAAGAAGTGTTGGCAGCCATCTTGGGACCAATATACATGATAGCACCTCATTAAAAAGCATTGCAGTTAATAGAAGGTTTTAAGACTTTAGTTACATTATAAATCATTTGTTGATGGTACCATACTCATTTTAGGAATTGTGGTATGTTCTAAGGTGATTTCACCATGTGAAAAAGCCTTCTGCTGGGATATCATGATTGAGAGAAAAATATTTTCTCATGCTTTTACCACAGAGGTTTGGAAGGTGATCTATAGGCTAAACTGAGAGCTTATTTTCTGTAAATTCACATTATCTTTCTCAGTCATGTGAGAATGAAGTCTGACATTCTCAGTAAAACATGTACATCCAACAAGGGCAGAGACTGTCAGTTGATTCCTTTGTGTTCTACTGCAGCTTTCCAGAGTGTTCCAAAGAACAACTAGAGCGCTAACAGTCCTACTTATGATAAACGTATGGCACACCTGAAGCCATCTTGCTTGGATTAAAGTGGTAACTCTTAAAACATTTAATTTAAAAAGGAACAAAATGAGGGGGTTCATTTTTCCATAAAAAGTATGATTAGTGCTGCAGAAAGAAAAATTAGGGCACATTTTGAGTGACTTCTCAAATCCTCTTCTATTTCATTAAAAAATTCTGACATGCAGACTGAAACATGCACTTTCAATACCAGCAGCAGTTTTCCCTGGTGAGCAGTAGCTTTACTACAGTGATCTAATGAGCAAAAAGAGTGCTAACATTCTGAATTTATGGCAAATGTGTGACACATCTGAATGCCTTCTTGATGGAATCAAAGTAAAAAACTGAAAGTATTTCCTACTGAGGAGACTGCAGTAAATAAGGAAATTAGGAAACTTCATAACAAATAAGTCTCCCAAGATGGCCACCAGAGACAAAAGAGCCCAAATGTAGCCCAAATATCACCCAGATGTAGCCCAAGTATAGCCCAATGACAGAATGTCCCAGAATGTTCTTAAAAACAACTAGAGCGCTTACTGTCTTCATTATGACAAAAGTATGGCACACCTGAAGCCATCTTGATTGGAATAAACTGGTAACACTTAAAACATTTAATTTAAAAAGGAACACAATGAGGAGGTTCATTTTGCCATAGAAATTATGATTAATGCTGAAGAAACAAAATGAGGGCACATTTTGAGTGACTTCTCAAATCCTCTTCTATTTCATTAAAACATTCTGACATGCAGACTGAAACATGCACTTTTAATACCAGGAGCAGACTTCCATGGTGCAGTAGTTTTACTACAGTGATCTAATGAGCAACTAGAGTGCTAACATTCAGAATTTATGGCAAATGTGTGACATATCTGAATACCTTCATGATGGAATCAAAGTAAAAAACTGAAAGCATTTCCTACTGAGGAGACTGCAGTACATGAGGAAATTAGGAAACTTCATAACAAATAAATCTCCCAAGATGGCCACCGGAGACAAAAGAGCCCAAATGTAGCCCAAAATCACCCAGATGTAGCCCAAATATAGCCCAATGACAGAAGTGTGCAAAACACTTATTATTTTGTGTTTTTGCAGTGTTATATAGTGCAGACTTGTCAGGTATTGGAGTGCTTTACATGAGCATTGGTTACATCACACAAGAACAAATTCATTTTAGTTGTAGACATGGGGAGACTAAGTGATTTGACCAGAATCACAGAATGTCGAGCTGAAGCAGAAACTTCAACCTGGTTCCCCAGTTGCAAAGTCTGCAGTTCTGGAAGTAACACCACATCCTCTCCCCTAAGTGCAACATTTAATCAAGTGGTCAACTGGATAAAAAAACATAAAGATAACAAATAATTTAAAAGTGCTTTGTCGCTATTTGAAAACTCAGAAAATATGTCCTTATTTTAGTCTTTTAGAGCACTAACCATAATTTTGATGCCAATAAGACCCTCTGATATATGTAATTTCTAAAGGAAATGCTCTAGGTATTACAGTTTTGATTACATCAAGATGATGTCAGGCGTTCCACACTTTTGTAATAAATATAGAATGTTAGCAATCTAGTTGTTCATTAGGATACTGTTGAGAGGCAGAGGCCAGGGGCACGGACTCTGAAAATTGAAGGCAGGTAGGAGGGTGCAAAGGCAACAATTTAACCACACTGAGCAGGCAGGAAGGGCCGTGGAAGCACAACAGACTATGGAGGGCAGTGGAAAGGGGGGCAGGGGCAACAAACCAACAATACAGGACTTGCAAGAGAGGCTGTTGGAGGGAAGATCTGTTACGGGTCAAGGAAGCTAGGGGCGGTCCCCAGATCCCCGGGAGCCACCACAGAACTGAGCAGGAGAGTGAGTCAGGGACAAAAGGGGCACCTTAATTTGAGCCGGGGTGCCTAGGAACGCTTGCTCCAAAAATGAAGAAAACAGACATATGAGACATGGAATTGGAGGCAGAATACAATGGCAGTTTAATGAGAAGATGCAACTTCAAAGAAACCGCAGAATAGAGACATAAAGTACAAAATACAGAATCCAGATAATCATACAGCTGTCATAATATTCTCTGTATCTCAATTAATGTACTGACAGAGAGAGAGAGAAAACACATCTATAAATGCATCATGAGAAACAAGTTACACCAAGGAAAATGTTACCTAGGAACACTCACGTTTACTCTTAGAGCAAGCATTCCTGCAATTACAATACAAAATCTTTTAAATGCAAAAGTAAAGAGAACAATGGTTAAACATAACATGACATTTCATATAGGTAAAATAGAATAAGATACTTCAAGCAAAGCAGAGCAAGACATTTTAAGCAAAGGAAGACAAGAGCTCCCAGCTCTTGGGGAAAACCTGCACTGCCTGTTAACCTACATACAGACGGCGAGGTAGTCCGTCGATATCTGTGGGTGCTCCCTTTTTATATCATTTTGTGGGCTCCTTTGCACGCTACATCTACCTACGTATGCTACCCAAAAGCTTCGTCTGCAGATTTTACCAGACATTTCGTCATTTACCCACTTAATGCTGACAATGGACTGGGTGAAAAGGTCAGTCTCTCAGGCCAATCGCTTATCGTAAGTTCCATAGAGCAAGCAGAAAATAATGGGTATTGTACGGGAATTCAATATATTCATGTATAAAATCTCCTCAGTTCTCCTAACTTGACGCTCTGCGGTTGCCACTTCCTTAAAAGCGGGAAACCTGCCCAGGAAGCAAGTACCAGTCCAGGATGCAGCCTACTGTATGTCGACAGCTTCAGGGGGATGTTGAACTTTGATACCGAGCACGGAGCACTCGGGTAGGGTGGGGGCTACTAGTTTGGATCAGAAGGCCTCGCAGACCTGCCTTCAGACTGCTATACACTAAAATTGCAGAGCTATGGTCAATTTAACAAAGAGGCCTACATATAGAACAGAAGGGCCTACACAGGGGTTTTATGCTGGCTGAGTGGTAAGGATGTCTCAGGATAATTATATAGCAACACAGGACCCGCTGGTCAATTTAATACGGCCTACAAATGCAGCTGGCAGGGCAAGGACAAGGGTCTCATACTTCAGGTGTGGACAGAATGGGCCAGGGGCCCCCTGTGATACAAAATCTACCCTCCTTCAAGGCTGTGGCAATGTAATAGACCATTGTGGGCAGAAGGAAGAGGCAATGGTAGTACAACCATACATGCCAACAGACCCGATTCAGCCAGGAAACGTCCAATGTTTTTAAGCTCAAATGGGCTTTATTTGATCTGTCTCCTGTCTACAATATCCTCTTTTTCAATGTAACTCAAAGGGGAAAATGAATACCCCAGTTTTTTTTCAAAATCTCCCTCTTACCAAGTTCAAAATGTTCGCAAGTATGGTACATTGGATCATGGAAGGAAATGGGATAGGGACATGGACTTGGATAACAGAGGACAGGAGGGACATGGAGAGGTGCACCAAACTGACCCTGCAGGGCAGGCATCAGGGTTTGCAGCAGCACAATACACCACACAGGGCATGCAGGACGGGAGTGCAGCACAACAATCCATAGAAAGCAAGAGGGAGGGGACAGGACCATGCACATGGACAACAGAGAACAGAGGGGCAAGAGGCAATGGTAGCTAGCTGACCATAATGGACAGACAGGAGAGAAAGCTGCAGCATAACAGACCATAAAGGGCAGGAGGGACGGATCAGGGGCATTACAATGGAACAGACAAGCCAGGAGGGAGGGAGTAGGGCTGGGGGCAAGGGGGCAGGGCAGGAGCAGCAAGATAGCCATGGAGGTCAGGCAGGATGGGCACTAGAAGCAAGACACACCATGAAGAGCAACAGTGAGACTGTGATGGCATACACACAGACCATGGAGGGAAGGTGGGAGGGGGTCAGGGGCAGCTAACTGACCACACAGGGAAGGTGGGAGGGGCCATGGCAGCACAGAAGACCATGCATGGCAAGTGGGAGGGTTAGTGGCAGCACAATGGCTATGATGGGCAAGAAGGAGGGTGGAGGGGCATGCACAAAGGACGATGGAGGATAGAAGGGAGGGTCAGGACCTGTGCACAGACAAGAAAGTTCAGGGGAAGGGACCTCACGGGGCAGGCAGGAGGAGCAGTTGCAGCACAACAGACCAGGGAGGGCAGAAGGGTGTGGCAGTACAATGGACCATGTAGGACAGGAGGAAGAGGATAGGGGCATGGCATGTGGACAGGCAGGGTGGAGGTGGCAGGGACAGGTTACAGTCATCTGACAATGCTAGGCAGGTGGGAGGGGAGTGGCAGCTCAACAGAACACTCAGAGTAGATAGGAGTGGCAGGTCCATGGGACATGGTGGGCAAAAAGGATGGAGCAGGGGCATGCACAAAGACATCGGAGGGCAGGGGGAAGGAGAATAGGGGCAGCAAGCTAAGCACAGAGTTTAAGCAGGAGGTCAATGATGGGGCATAGAATTGGGCAATGGAGGGCAGGAGGAGTGGACTGGTACATCATACTAAATTGAGGGCAGTGGCAGCACATCAGACCATGCATGGCAGGAGGGAGGAGGCTAGTCCATGGATTCACACAACAGAGGATAGGGAGGAAGGGGATGGGGCAGCAAGCTAACTGTTCAGAGAAGGCGGGTATTAGGAACTTTATTGTTTTTAAAACATTGTGTCTGTGCGAACTACTTAAAATATGAACAAGTATGCAGCATAATCTCACTTTTATTCAGGAAGAAGAGGACGTTTGTGACTGTGACTCCGGGCTCACTTGGCAGAAACACCCCCTGACCCTCCACCCCCTATCGCAAAATGTAATGCCCGTGAAAAGGGTAGGTGAACACAGTGTTATATAGAACATAGTCCTGAGAGCACGATTGAAAATGAAAACTAGATATAGTGTATGGTATAAACTATGCACCAAAAAGTGTGATATAAGATGAACCGGGCGTGAAATATAATATGCAATACATTGTGCGCAATGACAGATTCATTGGAGAGCGCGAGATAGCACAGGCACTAGCGCGTGCTATGCGATATGCGCCTTGGAGTGTAATATGCACAGGGCAGTGTTGTGTAACCTAACTAGTCTCTAAAGTTGTAATATAAAATATGTGCTGGGGAGTGTAACGTTGCATATGCACTGTGACAAAGATATGGATCCCAGATTGTAATATGTATGGCATAGCACTGTGCGTTATAACATAGGCATCGAGAAAGGCACGTTAGATGGGGCAATATAACCCGTGCGAAGACAAGTGTGGCATGACATATTCACGGGGTGGTGTTACAGTGCACATGGGCTAGAGAGTGTCATAGCATATGCACTAGCTAGTGGAATACAACACAGAGGTGTGTGGCACTCGGCAGGCAATGGTGGGTGTAACACAGCATTGGGCTCTGTCAGGAGCACGCTGTGACTCTCAAGTGATGTTCGTCCCCTTTCCAGAGAGTAAAATAAAAAGTATTACACATCCGGCAGTGGATGTGTGTTTTATTAACCGTGAGGGGGGTTTCTTGCATAGTTTTGGTCGAATTTTTGTCGAATCCCCTTTGAATGGCTTGGTGTGCATGTGTATTAAATGTGCCCATCAATAGCTACCCATGTTTGTATAAATAAACGACAAGGGTGTCTACCAGGATTAGGCACGGTAGGGCATCAGACATGTCAGAGCTTCACTAGTGGTGTAAATACATTCCACGTGGATTCATTGCATGCATAGTCGCCTTTTAATGAATATCACGCAAATCGTCATGGTGATAGGTACGTACGGTTTGTCCAGCATGTCCTAGGTGTGTCTATAAATATATATTTTTTTAAAATAATAAAAAACAGTGGCCGGCCCTGGGGATTGGGGTCAAAAAAATATAATTAGGAGACTGGCCCTGGGGGATGGGGTCATCAGGGCCAATAAATTAGAATAAGAAGGGGAACCAAACAGCCCCCCTTCTTAAAAAACTAAAATAAATAAAAGACTGGCATCGTGCCGGAGGCCATGCCCCCTCCGTGCAGCACTCTGCAAACGCGCCCCCAACAGGCATCTCCAGTATGCGCCAGGGAGCTGCGCTGCAGCCAGGTGTTCTGAGGCCAAGCCCCTTTTTACACCTCTCTGCAACGCAGCTCTGTGGCGCTTACTGGAGGTACCTAGTGGTCTAGTTTGACCCTAGGGACCCTTAGGACTCAAGGGGACCTAATCTCTCAACTTAGAACAGCCACAGGGCGCGTTTACACAGTGGTGAAGGGAGGGGACGGGGCCTGAGGTGACGTGTGCAAACACGCACTATGGCACGTTTTAAATTGGGGATATAATTTCCCTTCAATACTGAGGGCCCCTGGGGGCTAACTAGCCCACCAAGTGCTTCCAGTAAGCGCCACTGAGCTGCATTGCAGAGAGGTGGTCCAGGCCGTGCCACTTTTTACACCTCTCTGCAACGCAGCTCTGTGGCACTTACTGGAGGTACCTAGTGGGCTAGTTGGACCCTAGGGACCCTCAGGATTCAAATGAACTTAATCTCCCAACTAAAAATGGACACAGGGCGTGTTTACACAGTGGTGAATGGAGGGGACGGGGCCTGAGTTAACGTGTGCAAAAACGCCCTGTGGCCTGTTTTAAGAGGTAGTTTTAATCCCCATGCCCTATTATATACTAGGGGCTTACAGAGGAGGTCATGCTAATCACAGGGGGACCCCAACGCATAATGTTCCCTAGTGTATGTAGGTGTTTTCACTGTATTCTAAGTGTCTTTTAACATAGCACTGGCTCTAGGACTGGTTAGTCAGACTCAGTTACCACCAGTATCCGTCTGAAAAAGTTGAGGGTACAGGATGATTTTGCAACAAGGCTTCTTTCTGCTCTTCTTTTTGTTCTTTCTGCACGTTATCCTTCTTCCTGCACTTATCTTCGTATTTGAGGACTTCTGTTGCTTCTTTCTGCACTTCTTTTGTTTCTTTCTGTGCATTTTTTCTTCTTTCTTCACATGTCCTATCTCTGTAGGCATAGTTAGAAATTAGCATTTAAAAAACCTTTGAAATTCACAGAAAAAACCATAGGTTTCAGGCACGTTATAGTTAGGAATTAGCATTTAAAAAACCTCAGAAATTCACTGAAAAAACCATAGGTTTCAGGGGTGTTATAGTTAGCTGGACTTTTCACTTGTACAAAACCATTGAAATTCCCCCGTTATAGTTAGTTCAGCTAACTATAACTCGCGCGCCCGCAATGCACTGCTGATGACGTCACATATTACATCACTCATGACATGGTCAGTGACATCACTCATGACATCACTGATGACATCTCAAATGACATCACTGATGACATCACTGATGACATCATCCTTGTGATAGAGTGGCAGACCTCCTCTCACCCTAATATAACCTTTGATACACACATTAAAAAATAGAGACTAAAATTTTCAAAACAATGGACATACCAATACCAGTTACAACAACCTCTTCAGTAATTCTAAGATCCACATACACATCCACTCATTCACCAACAGTCCTATACAGTCACTCATACATGTACTCACTCATCATATGTACTCATACACCTATACATCCTGTTACACAATGCCACTCATCCATAGAGTTACTCACACACATAGTCACTCATGCTAATAAAGAATCAAACATACATTTACTTGCATATACAGTTATACACACACCACCATACTTACTTCTACGGAAACTTACACATACTTAGTCTTTTAAACAATCACTTATAGAAACACATACTTATTCATACAGGAACTCTTTCAATCTCTCACTCTCACATATACTCACATATATACACCAATAGTCACATATACTAGTTTAAAACATATGTAGTTACTCATAAAGACACTATTGAGACAGTCATTCACTCACTAACACACCCATACACACACTCATCCACCCATACAGTCCTGCACACATGCTGTGTTCAACCCATACAAACAGTGAGTCACTCATTCATGCACCTATGCACTACGTAATACCCCCCACCGAACCATGCAGACACTCAGACTGATACTCAAAAAACCAACTAATAACCTATATAGACACACATGTAGCTACTCACCAACCCATGCAGCCACTTATACACAAAGTGAGAGACTGATACAGATATTTACATATTTAAACATTACTCACTAAGCCATGTATTCACTATGATACACTTAATCAGTCAGTTACACAATCAATTTTTCAAAAACAAATCATCCATTTAGACACTTATATACCCATTTATTCTTCCATCGACCTTGAGATATACATATATAAAACATATTTAATTTTCAGAAAAACACACATTCACTGGATGATGTCATCAGTGATGTCATCAGTGATGTCATTTGAGATGTCATCAGTGATGTCATGAGTGATGTCACTGACCATGTCATGAGTGATGTAATATGTGACGTCATCAGCAGTGCATTGCGGGCGCGCAAGTTATAGTTAGCTGAACTAACTATAACGGGGGAATTTCAATGGTTTTGTACAAGTGAAAAGTCCAGCTAACTATAACACCCCTGAAACCTATGGTTTTTTCAGTGAATATATATATGGTTGTTATTTGCTAGTAATAGTTAGGATCATGTTTCCATAGGGAAAGCCTTTTTTGCTTTGCTTATAATTTTGACTCCGCTTGATGACTCATCACAAGACTTTCCAAACAGAAGTCCCATCCACCTCAGCTCCTTCTTGGAAAGTTTTGGGGTGATCTGCCAAGCAGGGGCCAATAAAAAGGGGGGTCTCAAAACATATTTTACCCATTAATTTTTCTATAGGAAAATTAGACAGAGCTACACCCAAAACGGCGGAATGGAATTACACCAAATTTGCCAGAAAGCTATATCTTGGTCCAAAGTGCTTTTTGTGATTTTATGTATTTCCAATCAGTAGTTTCAGTGAAATTAAGGTTAAAGAAATATAGATATTTCCCACTGTTGAGCATCTGGAGAGCTGACAAATCTGAAGATGAGATCTGATTGGCTGTCACCACATCTACAAAGATGTTAAATCAGCCATCTTAGGACTTAGGGAACCAGTCCCCTGTCCTGAGATAGAAGTTTAAAAAAATATAGGGGAGCAGGAAAGGGATACACTGCCTCTCTAGGCCTGGTAATGTGGCCCCAAGGGATCCTCTGGGACCAAAAACTTAATTAAAAAAAAAAAGAATTGTGGCAAATTTGTGGAGGATCTATGGCAGAATTGATTTTAAAAAAATGTGTTTTACGCCTTCCTTTCAGGTAGACCAGGCGTGGCGAAGTTTATATAATAGAGGAGGTTGGTGTGTGGATCCCCTGGGTCTGAATCATTTAGTGAAGGGGGGCCGCATTTGGCCCTCCCTCTCAGAGCCTCTTTGAGGCAGCGGGGACCCCACCCCCAGGTGGAATTACTTAATAAGCGGAGGGGAGCCTGTGGCTCCCTCCCCAAACCTCATTACGGTCCCAGGGACTTCATTCCCCGGGCAGATTTTTTTAATACAGGAAGAGGGCATGCAGCCCCTCTGCATAAGCTTTGAACTGGCCCTGGGGACCCCATTCCCCGTGGATGATTTTTTTAATAAAGGGAGGAGGCACCTGGCGCCCATTCTCAGTGTCCAATCCTCAAAGGGGCCCGAGGACCTTCATCCCTTGGAGCCAGTGTATTTTTCTGGGGAGGGGGTGTGGGTTTGGCTTCCCTCCACGAAGATCAGCTCCGAGGCCTCCTTACCTCAGAGCTCAATCGCAGTATCCAGAGGACCACATTTTGTGTTCCCCTGTCTACACAAGGAAGGCAGCCGGCTGGGGCTGTGGAGATATTGGGGCTCCCAATGAAGCCAGGACTGCGAATGCCCAGGTGGCTGTGGGGCACCCACCAATAACATAAGAAATTGCCCAATCTCGCTGGGGAAGCCGGCACCGGCTACAGGGGCTTAAACATGCAGACCAAGAGATCGAGCACCTCCTCAACCTCTTGGCTTGCGTGACTGCTCCCCTACTGCTACGGTAGCGCCTGTTATTTACTTGACCAGTCCGTCAATCGAGATGTAACTTTTACTCTTTTGTTTTTATTCTATTGCTCAGCACCTGTTGTTAACTTTCCTTGCATTGTATTGTGCTTCTGCTGCTGTTATTAGCATTCAGTTCCTGTTATTGTGGCGTCCTGCGCAGCTCCCACCATTTTTCTCCTGCTCCTTCCCTCCTACCTCGTTCCAGCCCCTTCCACCTCCCAGGACTAATTATGGAGGTTGAAGCATGGATGGACCCAACATCTAAGCAGCGAGTGATCAAACCAGACATAAGGGCTAATGTCTGTTATCTCTGCCCAAGGCTGTGAGGTCAAGATAAGGTCAAGAGTGTGGCCCTTTACATGAGTGGACTGTTGACCAATTGATAAAGGTCCATTGAGAGCATGGCAGTCTCAAATAGACCCGCTGAGGACTCTCTCTGTGCCTTATCCCAATGGTAATTGAAATCACCCACTACAAAAAGACGTTTGTATCTGGAACATAGGTCAGTGATAAGTTCCAAAAAAAGATCATTAAAACTAGGGGTGGTCCTCGGAGGCCGATAAACCACCATAAGTAAAATGCAGGATGATTTAAAGGAGATTTTTACCCCCAAAATATCTGCATTGTCACAGTTTTCTGCTATTATTTTAGTAACCATTAGACTCTTTTTTTAAAGAAACGCCACCCCACCCCTAGTGTCCCCTGGTCTGTTTTGCCAGAAGGCATCAAAATCTGTTGGGAGTGCTGCAATGATGTCTGGGGTTGACATATCCCCTAACCAAGTTTCCGTAAGTGCCAGGATGTCTATATCACCATCTTGTAACAAAGAGAAAACCTCCATATGGTGCTTTTGTAAAGAGCGTGTGTTTTAAACCGCTACCTTCAAACCTAGTGCTGTAGGAACATCGGCATTTTCCTGAGCCAGTAGGTGTGATGGCCTGGAAATGACCTCAGCACTATCAGTCCTCAATACATTTTCAGCCTGCAGCATCACCCGAACATTAACCTCTAAGGTGTGCTTACTCTTGGCAAGGCTCCGTAGCTTTTCCACAGTGTAAATTAGCGGGGGAACAGGGGTTCTGGCCCCTGGTCCCGGGCGCGTGCGGACGGGCGCAGACGGGCTTGCCTTTGGCGCACCTTCAGCGCGCATCCGCTGCACGTCGGCACCATCAGTTAGTTTTGAAGCTGCGGTGGGCGAGGCAGTGAAAATGCTAGAGCGCGTCTAAAAATGGCAGCGTAAGCTGTGCTACTGGAAGTGATTCTGAGGAGGCCGTAACCGTCTACTCCCTCCACTCAATCAGCATTCTATAGCTGCGGTGGACCGGGGAGAGGTGATCGGCATACAGCAAATAAGTGAAAAATGAGTTCATAGCCCCCAGAAGTTTCAGAAAAACAATTGAACAGCATAGCACAAATTAAAAAAGTGAGTTAAAAATTACACTGGTTCATCCAATACAAAGATTTAAAAAAATCCCCCAAGCACAAAGGGCTGTCAGCGTATCTTGCTTCCCGGCACTACCTATGCTTCTCTATACTGCGCGTCGGCACCATCAGCTGGTTTTGAAGCTGCGGTGGGCGAGTCAGTGAAAATGCTAGAGCGCGTCTAAAAATGGCAGCGTAAGCTGTGCTACCGGAAGTGTGTGTGTGTGTGCGTGTGCGTGTGTGTGTGTGCGTGTGTGTGTGGTGTGTGTTCACTGAAAAAAACAAAGTCAAAGGGATGAAATACCTAAGTGACAATTTGAGTTAAAACATACCGTTTTAAGTTGAAAAAAAGGCTGAAATTTGCCCATTATCGTTATCTCAAGTAACTATAACATGTGCACTAAGGTACCTATAACTCACACTCCAGACATGCACAGTTGCAGTGATATTATCAATGATGTCATAGAACATGTCATGAGTGATGTAATGAGTGGGGTACTTAGCAGTGCATGCCGAAGGTGCGTGTAATAGTTACCTTAGGGCACGAGTTATAGTTACTTGAGATTACAATAACTGGTAAACTTCAGTGGTTTTGTACATTTAAAACAGTATGATTTAACTGACATTTTCGCCTAGCTATAACATCCCATTAACCTTTTGCTTTTTCAGTTAATTTATAAGGTTTTTCTTTTAATACAAAGTAAAATATTATTACCAGACCGAACTTTAACGTTACTTTAACCTTTTTTTTTTTTTTGGTGACTTTCTTCGTGTTTCTTTATTAAAATGTTGGCCCTGGGGGATGGGGTCCCTGAGGCCTCTCAGAAACTTGGGATGGAAAGCCACCCACATCCCTCCCCTTTATTTTTTTATCCGGTCCCGGGGATGGGGTCCCGCGGTCCTTTTCAGGCTGAGGGAAGGGGGCATGTGCCCCCTCCGCATTATCAGAATGTCAGCCCCACTGGAAGAAAGCCCTGGGGCCTCTTAAAGGCTTGAGCAAGGGGCAATTTGCTCTGTCCCCTTAAATTATAAATGCACTACCCCCGGGCTCGGGCCCTGTCTCACTCGGGGGAGGGGGGCGTTTATAGCACATTTAAAAAAACTTTTACCATGGATTCTTGGATCCTCCATGAATTTGCATCAAAATTTAAAAAATGTTTTTGCCCCTGGGCGGGGTCTCTGTGGGACGTCTGCACCAGGCCTATGGAGTGAGGGCTTTCCTACCCAGCACCCCAATGTATTTTTTTTTACCTTTTTTGTGGGACTCAAACTGAGTCCCAAGCCCTGAGATGGCAGCTGCCACATTGTTGTTAATGTGGTGGCAACCAATCAGATCTTAGCATGAGGTCTGTCGGGTCTGTGGAGCCTCCACAGTGTGATGCATAAAAAACAAGCATTTGCACTGCAATAGGTCTCGCATTTACGGGAGTTTAAGCTACTGGCATTGTAAATGGTAATGCCTTTTATTTATGTTTTTAAAACCAAAACATTAATAAAAGGCATTGTCATTTATAATGCCAATAGCTCAAACTCGCGTAAATGCGAGACATATTGCATTTACCAGAACCCTTGTGCAGTGGCACTGGACCATACCCCTCTAATGATAACCCAGCCATTAAAAATCCAGTCCAACCGATGTACAGTATTTGTCCTGTAAATGTGATTAATGTCCACAAAAACTCTGTTCAGAGCCCATAAAAAGCAGAAAATATGCCACGCCCTTGAAATGATGGCAGATTCTATTTAACAGAAGATCTCTGTCCACACATATTACTATCCTTGGAGATGGTGCTTGTGACTGCCTGTGCTAATAATGAAATTCTTGCATTTATCAATAGGGCTGTATATTCCCTATTGATAACTGCAGGAAATTCATTATTAGCACATCAGTGCTATCGCTTAAATATTGATCGCCACGGAGGTCTGCAACTATTTATAGTGTGTCAGAACCTACTTCACTTTTTATGCCCATTCAATCCTTGCCACCGTTTATGACACTGGCAGGAAGAGAACAAGCCTTATATTTGCTCTAGTGATGTGTACATCTGGGGCCGGATTGGATAAACTGCCAGGTGCTGCTAATTGGCATTGCGGAGCTATTTAGCACAGTACTATGTATTGTTAATTTGCGTTCAATTGGGAGCAATGCTCCATGGTGCGGATTCGCCAAGTTTAAATGTGTAAAGCGGAATGCAAATATGAAAAGCACTGATTCTGATCATTATGTGGGTAAAGGCTTGCAGCACATGAGCAAACTGCACAGTGAAATTGTGCATGGGCAAACTGCTGATGGAAAGATGTTTGCGCTCTTTGACTCCTGGTGACATTTTAATATTGATTAAAAGAACGGGAAAGTTTTTTATTTGCATAAAAGGTTCATTCCAATCTTCCTTGAGCGAACTTTAGCATTTCACATGCGCTGATTCTTTGGCAGCAGAACTAGGTGCATCAAACATCTCTGCGAGTTTACGAAAGCAGCGGACAGACTCACGCAGGATATTGATTATTTCCATAGACTTACGGGTGCACATACATTTATCAGAGGATGTGGCATAATGGCTAGAGCGATCAACCTCGAAGCTGGGGGTTGGAGTCTAGGCAAGGACGCTCAACATCCTGTGAGTATGAGCAAATCACCTAATCTCCCCCGTTCCTAACAAAACAAGCGTGCGCCTGGAGTGGATGCAGCCTCCCTCGTCTTGTTAGACAAAATCACAGGCAGCACAGTAACAGATTCAAAATTTGGAAGTTTGAGGTTTGTCTAGTCTAGCGTTGCCCATGCGCAGTGGCCATTTTGGAATGGGATGGCAATTACATGCGACTATTTTTGGGTGGGTGTTCATGGCATTAATAAATGATATGCCACAAAGGGGTACAAACACAAGAAGCACCCAAGTGTATTTTTCATGGACAGGAGCTGGGGTTGCTGTCTCTCAGCAAGGCGGAGCAGAAGTGTTACTGAGAGCTGTTTGTGTGGTGCCAGGCGGAGTGCAGGCGCAGCAGGATCCATGGTGGCTCCCGCGGGAGAGAGCGGTACCCCAACTCCGCAGACTCTACGGTGCAAAGCTGCCGCTGCCTGCTCAGGAGGAAAGAGGAGGGCTCAGTAGGTAGCGCAGGTAGTAGGTGGTGTGTGCGCTGCCACTGCAGCACTTCTAGAACTGCCCAGGTGAGTCTCCTGCACTACCTCCGCAGTGCTGTCCTGCCTGTAACTGGAGCAGTGGGACTCTCGGCATGGATGGTGTTGGGGCTGCCCACCCTTCCCTGTCTGCGGTGCGGGCTACTGCGTTGCCCACTGTAAACTCACTCCAGAACCCTATAAAAAAAAGCTCCATTCACACACACACACGTGCACTGCAGGAGCCTATGTTACACCACAGAGTCATTACCTCTGGCAAGTGGTCTGCTTGACAAACAAGTATACCCAAAATAGTGCTGCAAGCTGCTAATATCCCTACTGCGTCACGCCGCGGGTAAGAGATCCAATCCAACTGGGCGTGGCTAAAAGGAGACAGGGTGGCAACAAGCAATGATTGCCTGCTTTCAGTGCCCTGCCTTTAGCATAATTTGTGATGTCAAACGACGCGCATGAATTAAAGCTGAAGGCAGAGCTAGGACGAGGCTTCTGGAATCGTATAGATTCCAAGAAGCCTCGTAAGACGAGAGCAATGCATGCGCTGCTTATGTCACACGAGACCTAAAAAATAATTATAAGTGCTCAAAAACTACTGAACATATTTACAACAAATCACAAAAAGCATATTTTCTGAACCAAGATGTAGCTTTCTGCCAAAAATGGTGTCAATACGTTCAGGCCTTTGGGCTGTACCAGTGTTTAAAGTTTCTATGGAAAAACGAATGACGGAAACCATGATTTGAGACCCAAACTTTTTCCCAGCCCTGCTTAATGGCCCCCGCTTGATGTATCACCCTGAAATTTTCCCATTTGGAGCTGAGGTGGAAAACATTTGCTTTCGAAAGCTTTGTGAAGATTCGTCAAACGGTGCCACAGTTTTTTAGGAAAGGAAAAATGATTTTCCAATGGAAACACAATCCCAACTATAGTTACGCAGTGGCCACCGCCACTGGGTTATCTATAAATATACACACACATTTACAAGGCGTCTCAAAATCGGGGCATGACAGACGTAGAAGTAAGTCTAAAGGATTTAGTCCTACTCGAGGCCAGCTTTTGAGCGGTGTCAGCGATGCCACTGCACTGGGTGCCAAGGTTAGGGGGGCGCCATTTGTGCTCCGAAATCGGCACCAGTCGAATTTCCGAAAAACCTGCACTGCGGAACACTGTTGTACCTCTTTCTTTTCCACAATGTTAATCTTCGTAGAAATAGAAGAGAGGTAACAGTGTAAATAGATCACGAGGTACGCTTATGCCCGTCCATGCGCATTGTTGCCAGATTGGGCTATTTCCTGCACAAATGGGTGGCATTTTTCCCATATGTGTGAGAAAAAACCCAAATTGCAGGAGGCTACTTTTTGGGCGTTTTGTGTTGTGCACATTTTTTAAGCTGGGGCTGCGCCTCAGCAGTGTTTGCATCACCACATGTTGCAAAGTCATCCTGTGCCCTGGGCACCCACCAACTTTTTGCTGACTGGAACTGGTGGTAACTGACTCTCACTGACCCTGGGCTCTGCCTAACCAGGCCCAGGGCCAGTGCCAAGCTGAAAGGAACACATTAGAATACAGTTAAAACACCCAACATACACTAGGGTACACTATGGTATAGTGGGGTAACCCTGTAATTGGCATGACCTACCCCATAAGCCCCTAGTATATAATAGGGCAGGGGATTGAAACTACCTAGAAGTCCCCAGTACCCTGGGGTATGGCAGTTTAGAGGCCAGCAGCTTTTTCTGCACTAGCATGTGTGCAGTGCTGAAGCCTGAGGTCAGTTTAAAAGCAGCACTGGGTGCCAGGACTGCTTTGAAACAGTAGATTGCTGGTCAAATTCGACTTTGATACTATAAACACAGTAAAAGGAGAATCTGCAATATTTCTACAGAGTCAGAACCCCTAAAGTCTCCCCTAGTTGCACAGGGGGTGGGGGGTCCTGTAGAAATTAGGGAAATACTTATAAAATATGTTTTTATAAGCCCTGGTGCTGAAAGACTGGCCCAAGTCATTTTCCCCATTGCAAACACCATGGCCCATAGGTTAACATGGTAGGAAGCTAATGATTAATAAATATTGATAGGAGAGGACTAGCCGGACCATTCAAAGACTTCCCAGAATGGGAGTAGTAAATCCAACAATATTATATTGTTGAATTTCTCCTAAAGTGTACATACAAGAAGTTATAAGACTTTCTTGTTTGTAAGTCCAAATTCAGCCTTTCAGTGGTCTGCCCTGATTGGTCAGAGTTAAGTGGATTAGCCAGGCTGCTTTGAAGAGGTGATAAAGGACCACTCTGCTGGGAGGGCAGTGTGCTGGTCTATAGGTATGCCAGGCCAGGAGGTGGAGTCGTAAACTATGCTCTTCAAAGGCAGAGGGGAGGCCTGGGTTTCAGTTTCACTCTGACACTCTTGACCCAGAGTCAGGGCTAGGCTTAAGGAAGGTATGTGCAGATGGTAGGGGGAAGAGTCCATGGAAATAAGCCATCCCGGGGGCTGTGTTTAGCCAGCTCTTATCTCCTTGCTGGAAAATCAGCCATTATGGTTTTGGAAGAATGATGCACTCTGGGACAACAAAATGCCACACTCTGCAGGATGTGGTCATAACTATGAGGAGTTCCCCTGCTTTCATTGGTCAGAGGTGACCTGTGGCTTGACCCAGAGAATTTTGAATATGTATCTGAGAGGGGCAGAGCCCTCCAGATCTGCTGCTTGAAACTTCTGCGAAGTACTGCTGTGCAAAGACTTCTAAGGCCTGACCTCTGAAAACTGCACCATCTGAAAACTGCAGCCCTGTGGATTACCTTGCTACAAAAGGACTAAGAAGTAGACTCCCTGCAACCTACAGGTTAACAGAGCTCACCTGGACATCCCCACAAAGAATCCCCAGCCTGGAGTACCAGTGGATTTGAAAGGGTTTTGTTCAAGTGGATTGCGGAATTGAAATTTCACACTTTCAAGGACCCTCTTGGAGATTCCAGAACCTTGGACTGTGTGTTGGATACTTTGGAACCCGCAAGCAGAGCTTCAGGAAGGAGTTCTAACTGGATCCGCCTGCTGGAGAAGGCGGCACTGCACAGTGGTGACATTCTCCAGAACCGTTTCTAAAGGTGTGTCCCTGTCAGAGAAAACAAAATGACTAAAAGGGGCACTGTTGGTTTCTAAGCACTAGAAAATGACTAATCTTTAAAAATTCATATCTCTGGTTCCCTACAGTGAATTTATTTCGTTTTGGTGTCATTTAAAAGATACAAATATTACATATTTTTATAAATTGGTGTTGGGTTTTTATTTTGTGTTGTGTCTTAATTATTTACTGAAATGGTGTTTTTGAATGCTTTACATACCTGTCTTTGAAGTTAAGCCTGTCTGCTCGCAGACACGTTACCAAGGGTTGAGCATAGGAATAATTTTCTAAGACCTATGCTGGGTCCTATTATGTGTTAGTGGCCTTATTGCCAGTGGCAGACCTACATTTGCCCCTACCAATAACCCACTTTCCAACACCACAACACTATGATAATTGGCAGCCAGCCTTGTACGAATGGACAACAAAGCACGCAGCTGACTGGCCCTGATTGGCCAGTGTGTGTAAGTGCAACCACACTGTCTGCTCCAACTGAGGATGCAAACTAACTTGTTTGGGTCCCAGGGCCGTCAATCTGGTAGCGCGCGAAAGCGCTACCAATGACGGCCCTGCAACCATTATTGTCCCGAGCCCGCCTTGTGGCAGTGAAAGTCGTGCTGAGTCGGAGTGCTGTTGAGTTCAAGCGCGCAGTAGGAGTCAGTGTCAAGGCAAGGACTGGTTCACCTATCCCGCAGCCTGCTTCAGTTTCACGTGAGATTCCTAGGTGCTCAGCAAGTTTATTAAGGTAACATTAGTGGTTGAAGTGTCCACTTCTCCTGCTCTGATACTGTCAGCAGCCCCCCTCTTTCTCTGTATCCCTCTCTTCCGGTCTCTCTCTCGCTGCTCCTCACTTGCTGAAAACCGTGACTTAAATAAACATCTCTTACCCTCTGTTTTCTCTACTTTACTTCATTTGTTACCCTCTGAAATGGATCCAAAAAAAGAAACACTTTTGCTTAGTGATTTGCAGACTGTTTACTCTTGTGACGCTGGGTGAAACACCCTCATGTGTGCTTAACCACCGTAATATTGCAGGCCCTGCACTCTAAGCACCTTGCACATGAATGTTAAAAGTTTGCAAGGACTTCGCCTGATCCGCTCGCAGCGATATCACTGCATTGGCAGAGTCCTGGACCGGACATTGGAGAATGTACATTTTTAGGTCTCGCCTGAGCCAGCGCATGCTCTGCTCTGGCGAGACATTTAGTAAGCCGCTTTTGGAAGTGCTTCCAAAGCGGCCCCCAGCTTGCGGTCACGCGCACAAGCTCGCGCGTCACGCTCCGCCTCTCCAATAACAGCTGCGCGTGCATCCCTTGTTTACTTTCGCGCAAAGCGCGGGTGCTGCAAATTTATAGAAATAGATGTTTATTTATATTTCTTTACTTTTGCTATAATCGCGGCACCGGCGCTTTACTTTTAACATTAAAAGTAAAGCGTGTGTGCCGAGATTATAGCATAAGTAAAGATATAGAAAACAACATCTATTTTCTTTACTTTTGCTATAGTCGCGGCACAAGCGTGGGTGCCGAGATTATAGCAAAGAGAGGCATAGCCAAACCATTCTTTTTAGAGGTTTGTCCATAGCCCTGCTCTCCCAATACTGCCCCAGACCACTCCTGTACAAGCAAGCACCCAGCAAGTTCGTTGATGTCCCCCTCGCCCCCAAGATACCGCTAGATCACTCCTGTGGAAGCAGGCCCATGACTGCCCCATTTATTTATCATGGCAAATGCTTGGTCGCTCCCATACTAACAGTGCCTTGCCAACAATTTATCACTCCCACTGTCGCAGTGCAGCTCCCTTACAAAGAAAGCATCCGGCACACACTCCAGCCCACATACTGTCACTGCGCTGGTCCCATACAAACAGTATCATGTGGGCCCTAAAAAGCCCCAAACTTAAACAGCTGCCACGCAACTCCTGTACAAACGGCACCTGGCGAGCACTTTCCAGCAACCACACTTAAACCCATAATGCCATTGTGCTGTTCCTGTACATACAGAACCCGACAAGCACTTTGAAACTTCCTAACTCTCTCCATGCTGATATCGGTTCGCTCCTGTGGAAGCAGAGCACCCGGCGAATGTCTGAGAGAGAGCACAACGGCTAAGTGATATAAAAACGAGCACCCTAATCATTAAAATTATTTTGTCAAACCTGTAATGTCTCCAGGCAGAAGCAAAAGCATGCGCAAAATTAACAATGCTTTCTATTCGTCCTGTTATCTTGATTATTCACTGATATGTGTATGTTAAGTGTGTGTCTGATCTGCAAGATGACCTTGGTTTACAAGGTCCACAGCCAGACTAGCACAACAAACAGGAGAAAGGAGTCGGACGATAGCTGCACACTTTTGCGTTTTGCGCATCTGGTGTGTAGTGCTTAAGTTTGTGCCGTACTTTTGTGTCTGCGTGTGGGCTTTGTCTGTGCTCATGAATGTGTGTTTTTATGTCTACGTGCATGAGTGTACATAAAAGACCGTGAAACAAAACACCTTTTTTAGTACAGTTAATGGACATTCCAGAGAGCAACAGATGTGCACATCATATTATAAGTCACTGGAGTTTTACGCCGATGACACACAAATCATCATCTCAATCTCGTGATGTAAATGAAACAGTAGATAGGTTCTGTAACTGCACGGAAGTGCAAAGGTGGATGAAGGGAAACTGCCTGAAAATAAACTCAGGAAAGACCAAGGGTCTCTTTTTTGGAAACAACCCTGCCTTTGAGGTTCCGTGTGGGACGGAACGACACTTTTGGGTGGTGACGAATATGGATGAGTTGGGTATCTACGAACCGCAAATGACGAGTATAGTGGGTGTACGCAGTTTCGCTACGCAACCACGTATGGTTCGTCTTATTTTCGGGTTTGTTCATCTGACCCCTCGGGTTCCATTTTAGATACGGCATCCATTTTGTTTCTTGCCCTCAAGTAGCCAGCGAACGGACTTCGTCCGCTTCGTGACCCTGGGACTCCCAAGCTTACACGAGGGACACGTGTTCCTTTGAGTATGACTTTTATGACGAGAGAAACGACACGACGAAGGCAGATGGCCCCGCTCAAGGCTCATCTTGCCGTGCCGGTCTATTGTTTCAGTCATGCATACATTAGACACGGTGTCTCTGATCCCGTTATCAAGTTTCCTTTATTGCCCCCGACACTCTTCTTTAACCTGTTGTGCATCCTTGTCCTTTCTTTGCATCTGTTCTTGCCCCTTCTCCTAATGTGTTTACGATCAGGATGGAATGTGTTTTATTGTAGAGAGGATATGTTTTTACAGTTGGGAACTGGCAATACTGTTGTAATTATGTTCCGGCCTCCTGAAACATGAACGCGACCCTTTTGAAGTTTATTATGGGAACTGAGTTGTAATCTTTGTTCACTATACTGTTCTATGGGAAAAACGTGTATAAAAGGAGCGATCCACTTTTGCAAATTGAAGCAGTCTCCGAGAACCTACACGCTGTGTACTTCTTGTGACCTCTGTATCCCTGCAGTAAATAAACGCTGATCTCTGACGTCGCTGGAAGTGTCCCGTGTCTCTGTGTTTGGTACGCCAGAACAGGTAACCCACGAAGGTTTCAGGTGTTGTTCCCTGGCACCGCTGGGTCTTAGAAAAACCCAGTCTTTCAGTTGGCGCCCAACGTGGGGCGACATCAACGGTACCGGTCCAAAGCCCGACGATCGTGAGGAACTTCGTGTGAAATCTCCGAGGGAAGGTGCACCCCGCTTCATCGATCCAGTTGTCGAAATAAGTGGCCCGACGTCTTTTCCCGCGAAGATCCCCGCCTCCTGACGGCTGCGACGGACTGATACCCTGACTGTCGACCTGTTTTGGCGCCTGGCGTAGTCCTTTGTACGGCGAGACGATAGACGGGCCTTCCTGGTGACGCCATTGTTCTTTCAGTTAAGTATTTGTGGGTCACTCCCAGTGTTCCTTTGTTGTTTACATGGTACCATAGCATTCGTGGTTCTTAGTTGTTGGGTTTTATTTGACGATTGCAATTGCCAAAAACCGAGGGTCTCGCAAACCTTTTTTGCGAGGATATCATAAATTCGATAGCCCTTGAAGTATGAAAAACTCGGTTAGTGTGCGCGATGCCTAGCCGTAGTACTTTGTTTGGATTTTTCAAATGTTGCAGAACGGATTCCCGGCTGGAGGATTCATGTCCGATACCTCCGGTTGGAACTCCAATTTACGAGCTCTCTAGTCGCCATGGTGTGGGTCCTATCGTGTATAATGAATATTGGGTCCGCTACACTAAAAATGATGGCGTCCTTAGTTGGCCATCTCATGGTAGTTTCGAAACTGCCGTTTTAGATAATTTGGAAGCTAAACTGTTTAAAAAGAAGGTTAGGCCGGCCATGTTTGATTCCTTCCGGTTATGGCGGAAAGAGGCCAAGCAGAAAGAAATCAAACAGAGTAAGAAAAATAAAAGAGAAGGCGTTATTGCGGTGATGCAAGATGCTGAACAGTATCAGCGAGACAAAGATGAGAAAGAGCAGGAAGTTAGTGCTCGACTTCATCGTATGGCGGTGGATAAATGTTATCCGGTGCTGCCGTCTAATGTCGATAAGTCGGGAGAAGAAGCGGTAGAGGATTCGCTATTGTCTTATCTGTTGAAATCACCACCTCCCTATGCTCCCGATACTCTGGGCCCTGTGATTCTACCTCTTCCTCCACCTGCTGTTTTGGCGGCCGCTGGTCAGCCCGCCGTTCCTCCCGCTCTCCCGAATCCCCTTGTGCCGCAGATAACGGCTTCTCTTCCTACTGCGCCTTTTCAAGTCCCTCTTCAGTCTGTCGTTCCCACTACTCCTGGTGCTGCGTCTACTTCTATTGCCTCCACCCCTACTGTTGCTGCGCCTGCATCTTCTTCCTCTTCTCCTTCTGTTCGTAGCCGTCTCCTGACTGCTGTTGCTACTCTTTATTCTCCGCTTTTTGGGCCAATACTCGGCTCGACTCTTTCAGATGCCGCTCAGAGGCGCAGTCAGCTTCCTGATGATAGGGAACGTGAATCGCTGGTAAAAATGGCACGTAAATGGATTCGTAATCCTGTTAAATACTCTTCGCGTGTAGTGTTTGAAACATTTTCTCAGTTTAATGCGCCCACTCAACGATTCGTGTTTGAGGAATTGTGTAAATCGTTGAAGGAGGAGTGGGATCATGATGTGGTAGATAATGTACCGTCAGAGGTTTCTGATCTCCAGCATCGGTTCACAACTGGTGTGATCGTAGGTGACAAGGTTCGAGAAGCTCTAGAACGTTTGTTATCATTTCGATGTACAGTGCAACCTCGAGCATTGTTTAAGGAAGAAACCGCAGAGTGGATGGCAAAACCTGGTCAATATCCGATGCGGGAAGTTCCCCCAGTATGGATGCCAGGTGATCCTAATGCTAACCCTGCTGTCCCAGGCCGTTTTCAGAGAGTGTGGATACACCTCCCTTGGAAACGATCGGAAGTCTTACAGGTGAAGCAAACTTTGCCTGATCCCCGTAAAAATACAGCGGGTTATTATAAGGAGCTGTCCCAATTGGTGGATGCTACTGTTATGAACCTTGCAGATATTGACATGTTGTTTGGCAATGTAGTGCCTCAGCCGATTTGGGCGAAAATTCGTCACGAGAATCACGCGGCCGAGTTAGGCGGTGATTGGGCTGCCCTTACGGCGGCAGACGCTCAGCAAGTTGGTGGGGCTAAGCCTGAGCAGCTTATTGTGGAATTGCCCCAGAGGATAATCACTCTTATGAAAACGCTTATGCCGGCGATGCGCGTTAATTGGGACAAGTTGTCCGCGTGCAAGCAAAAGAGGGATGAAAGCGTTTCCGATTTCTTTACCAGATTCGAGGAAGCATTTGTTGATCATAGTGGCCAGGACATGGGTTCAGAGGGTGGTCAGCGACTGTTTGTTGATAAGTTTGTATCAAACTTGTTGCCCGAACTTAGCAATAAGTTGAAAAATTCTGAGAGTTCATGGGCTGTTTCTACCACTGCTCAAATATTGGCTACGGCCCAATATTACGAAAATAGGGAAAAGGAGGAAAGTGAACGTGCAGATAAGAAAACAAAGGATCTTAAAACTAAGGTCTTATTGCAGCAAGCGTATCCTCCGCGCTCAAATTTCAATGATTCGCAACAGCCAAATAGATCGCAATCACAGTTCTCCAGGTCGCAGATGCGAAATGACTCTCCCGCACCTCGTTTTGTGTTGGGATATAATCAATGTGCGTATTGCCGAGGAGAGGGCCATCTGAAGTTTAATTGTCCGGTTCTCCGTGATAGGAATAATGGTGTGTCAGCTCGAGGAGGTCGTGGTGGTCCCCAACAAGCTTCACGTGGTAGAGGTCGTGGAGTTACTCAGAATCAGGTCGAGCGTTTTGCCACTTCCTCAGACTCGCAGAATTGTTTCGATCGACGTGAACCATCGTCCGGTAGATCTGCACAGTATCATGTGGATGACTGTTACGTAGAGCGTGATGTTGATACGGATGGTATCTACTAGGACAGCCATAGACGAAGGAAGGGAGAAGTATCAGTTCCGGTTGATCAGAGAGGGCCTTATGTTGCAGTAGCCACATTGGGCGTCGTTGAGCCTTTTCTGCTGGACACTGGTGCAGCAAAAAGTTCCATTATGCATTCGAAACTCCCTGGCGCGCCTTTGTCTGGTTTAACGAATGTTTCCGTTGGATTCTCTGGCGCCCCCGTTAGCAATCCAGTTTCTAGCCCCTTGCCCCTTACGATTGGGTCTCATGAGTTAGAAGCTCCTTTGATTTTGACTACTGGTTGTGGTGAGAATCTTTTGGGTTTGGATTTATTGAAGAGGTTACATGCGACTTTGTACTGCTCTCCTGCGGGTGTGGAGCTTACATTGGGTGAGAATGTGATTTCCCCTATGTATCTATCGATCGATAAGCTCCCACCGGAATTGAGTTCACTTCCGGTTTCTTTGTGGGCGGCAGGTCCCAATGATGTGGGCCTGCTGGATATCCCACCTTATGTTGTTCAATTGAAAGTTGATGCGCGTTTACCACGCATACCCCAGTATCGTATTTCCCTTGATGGTGAACGGGCACTATTAGCGATCATTTATGATCTGATCGGTAAAGATGTTATCGAGGAGACACGAGGTAACGTGTGTAATAGTCCCGTGTTGCCTATTTTGAAACGAACTGATCCGTCCAAACCTCCCGTGTACCGTCTAGTTATTGACTTACGGGAAGTAAATAAAATTGTTGTCCCGCAGTTTCCTGTGGTTCCAGACATTACAGCTTTACTGACTCTGATTCCAGCCTCTGCATCATGGTTCTCGGTGATCGATTTGAAGAATGCGTTCTTTAGCATTCCGATTGCTGAGGAAAGTCGTGACTTGTTCGGATTTTCGTTAGGAGGTCACAGTTTCCGGTTCAAACGCGCACCTCAAGTCTATTGTGAGAGCCCATCGATATACAGCCAAGCTCTTAAAAGTCAACTAGATGCATTTGTGCTGCCGACTGGTGCGGCTTTGATTCAGTACGTCGACGATCTGTTGGTAGCTGCAGATACTGAACAAGTTTGCAAGACTGCTACTGTGTCACTGTTACAGCATCTCTGTGACTTACACCACAAAGTGTCACCTTCCAAATTGCAATATTGTTGTCAAGAAGTTACCTACTTAGGTCACTTATTGTCAAAGGCGGGAAGAAGGTTGACCCCTGAAAGAATCGCAGCAATTGCTCGAATGACTGTGCCAACAACTCAGAGAGATGTGCGTGCCTTTTTAGGTATCACGTCATACTGCAGACAGTGGATTCCGAATTTTTCACTGTTAGCGAAGCCATTGATAGCTCTTACGTGCAAGGACGTTTCGACTCCTTTGCCATGGACGGAGGAATGTCAGAAAAGTTTTTCTGAACTACGTGATGCACTGTGTTCGGCTCCTGTGTTAGGTACTCCTGATTACAGCAAGCCATTCACATTATACGTTCACGAGAGGGAAGGTTGTGCGTTGAGTGTTTTAACGCAACAATTTGGTGACAAGCAGCGCCCGTGTGCATATTTTTCCCCGACCTTAGACCCGGTAGCTAGAGCGTTGCCAAGTTGCTTGAGGGCGACAGCGGCAGCAGCAGCGTCTATTCGGCAGTCCGCAGGTCTTGTTATGGATAATATGCTCATGGTGATGGTTCCGCATGCAGTTGATACTCTTCTGAATCGGACAAAGACTGAACATCTGACGAGTGCAAGGTTGTCTGGGTACGAGCTGACCCTTTTGGCAAGTCATATACAGATCAAACGTTGTAATGTACTGAATCCGGCGACATTGTTGCCGATTAATATGGAATCAGATGATGTGCCACCACATGATTGTTATATACGAACTGAGGAAGAAACAAAAGGTCGTGTGGACCTGAAAAACACTCCCTTGACAGATCCCGATGGTACTTTGTATGTGGATGGTTCGTGCTTTAAATTGCCGAATGGCGATGTGACGACTGCGTATGCTGTAGTGACGTTGAGCACGGTTGTGGAGACTGCAAGATTGAATCAGAATTCGGCACAAGCTGCAGAGTTGATTGCATTGACAAGAGCGTGTGTTTTGTCTAAAGGAAAGCGAGTGAATGTGTTTACCGACAGTCAGTATGCATTTGGTGTTGCGCATAACTTTGGAAGACTGTGGAGAGAGAGAGGATTTATGACATCGCATGGTACGAAGATTCAGCATGGACAGCTTGTGAATGACCTTTTGGATGCACTTACACTGCCTAAACAAGTGGCGATTGTTAAATGTAGTGCACATCGGAAAGTGACGGATGATGTTGGTCGTGGTAATGCGTTTGCGGATGAGATTGCTAAGGAAACGGCTAAGGATCTTGCGACCCGAATGTATGTCACGAGTTCAGTGAGGTGGCCGATGGAGACTGGTATGTGTGAAAATACTATTGAGAGTGTGAAAGCAATTCAGAACGAAGCTACTAAAGCCGAAAAGACTAAGTGGAAAGAAAGTACGGGAAAGATGGACATGCATGGATGTTGGGTTGACCTGACGGAATGTCAGAGGTGGATGTTACCAGATGCGTACGTATTAGCTGTTGTGACGATGGCTCATGGGTTGTCACATATCAGTGCGAAAGGAATATGTAGGTTTTTGTCTCCTGTATGGAGGAATGAGGGTATTGCTAATTGTGCCGAGAGAGTGGTTAAGAACTGTATGGTGTGTTTGATGCACAATCCTGGCAAGGGCACTCCCACTCCACCTGGTCATTTTGCTCCTCCTGTTTGTCCCTTTGAGGTTATCCAGCTGGACTTTATCCATATGGAGAGATGCAATAACCTAAAGTATGTTTTGGTTGTGGTTTGTGCGTTCTCCAGATGGATTGAGGCCTATCCTCTTAAGGACAACACTGCCCTGTCCACAGCAAAAATCCTGCTGAAGGAATACTTTCCTCGGTACGGAATGCCACGGATTGTATGGTCGGATAATGGAAGTGAGTTTGTGGGAAGTGTAATGCAGAGTGTGTGTAAGGGTCTTGGAATTCGTCAAAAATTCCATAGTGCTAATCATCCACAGGCAGCGGGTTTGGTGGAAGGGTACAATGGTACCCTGAAACTGAAACTTGCAAAAATACAAGCTACGACTGGTCTATCATGGCCTGATGCCTTGCCTCTGGCTCTCCTATCGACCAGAGCGACCGTACACTCTCGAGTAGGGCTTAGCCCATATGAGATTGTGTTCGGCCGCCCTGCAAATATTTGGGGGGTCCCGAGGCCAAGGGCTTTTGATAGTCTTGAGTATCCAATGTTAATTGATTACCTGCATGATTTGACCACTAAACTACGGTTAATCCATCAACAGGTCTTTGAAGCTCTACCGGCGCAGACAGAGGGTCCTGGACACCAGCTCCGGCCAGGGGACTGGGTTGTTACCCGAAATTTTGGTCGGAAACGTAACTTGGAGCCAAGATTTGTAGGACCCTTTCAAGTCTTGTTGACCACGAGGACTGCGGTTCGACTGGAGGGCCGGAAGAACTGGGTACACGCCAGCCACACGAAGAAGGTACCGATCCCCTTACCAACGGATGGTTGGGTGAGGACTGGGATTTCGGCAACAGAAACTGAGACTCCTTTGCACTTTGTGCCGTTTAGCGACGCTCAACCTGTGGGGAATGATTTGTCACTGCCAAACCCACATGTGGAGTCATCGGTAGCAGAGAGCCCAAGGTCTGATTCGTTGTCCACTTCATTGAATACTGTTGCGCCAGCTGAACAATTGTTTGTAGAACAAACTCGACCTGGAAGAAGTCGATACTTTCTTCGTTCAAGGACTAATAAAAATTAGTTGTATATTTGCTTTTTGATGCTATGAACATTATGGACAATTATATCCTTTCTTTTTGAGTTTTTATGTGCTGTCCCACGGCTAAGAGACTTGTAATAATACTGAACTTTTCGAGGAAACCTCTCCATCCGGGTCACCGTAGGGCCGTGCGGGTACACAGTGCAAATATAACTTCCTAGGCAATTAACATGTTTTGTATATTGCTATTTAAAACGTGTCCAAGTAGTATAGCCAAAAACAGGGCCGTGCGGGTACTCCTTTCTGTTTAGCAGGTTTCTGACGCTAGGTCGGTTACTTTTGTCGATTCCTGGGAACTCCTGGGGATTGATAATCGCTACTCAGAACAAAGTGCGTCAAGTACGTCACGGACGGTTTGTAGAGGATGGCATTCTCTAAGCTGTTGGAAGTAGAAAGGATGTCGGCGCAGAGATCAGAATTAAGAAGAGTTGTACGTACAAAATGTTTTTTGTTTCAGGTGTTCCTACTGTTCCTGACCGTATCTATGTTATTGGTGGGTGGAGTGTATTTTGGAGTACACTTGTTATTACCTTCTGTTTCACCTACCTCTTCTCCTAAACTGAGCTCCCTCACCACTGTTTCCCCACATTCTTTTCATCCTCTGCCCCAACATGAACAGGTTAGACGTGCGGAATTTATGAATAATTCCTTCGTTCAACTTCTACATCAGCATCAGTTGGTAATGAATACTACCAATTGTTGGGTGTGTGGGTTAATGCCACATACCATGGATAGGGGTATTCCATATTTGGTCCTTCCTTACAGCTCCCAGGGTTCGGCTCGAGCATTCCAAACTATGTTCCGTAGTGCACTAGATTCCTACCCCAGTCGAGAGCCACGTTCTGCCAACTTTGGTTCTGGGCCATATCACAAACCTTTGGCGATAGCGATAGCGGATTTAGATAGAGATGTTTTTGATGCATCGCTTATCCCAAGTGAAGAGGTACAGGCTTATAAGGATCTGAGCGAGGCTGAGTATAGTGAGTCAGTGGGTGATAGACAGCTTAAGAGCTCGTCCCCAATATGGATTGTACCACACCTTGGTAATTTCTGCTTGAAAGGTCTGGGTCGAAATCCGAGAGCACAACTTGGGAACAGTGCTTGCACTGACACGTATGTTCTGCCGATGCTCTCTTCCCCTGTTTTTCTGACCGCTAAGGGCACTTATTTTGTATGTTACGAACGCGCATATACATGGTTACCCCGTGATTTCTCGGGTACCTGTTATATTGCGAATCTTTTACCACCGACTTTCACAGTTGCCTCAGATTATCACAAGACTAGAGTTGTGAGAGGCGTTATTAGCAAAGAGGATACTGCCGGTCAAGAAGCAGGAGACTTCTTTAAGGGTTTCTTGCCGTTTTGGGGACCTATGGTTAATAGTAGGAACCTAAGACAGCTGACACGTGTAGTAGAGTCGACTGCTAATATTACTGCAAGTGCCCTTGGTAATCTAACAGCTGAACTTCAGGCGGATAGACTCATGACGTTGCAGAACCGTATGGTTCTAGATGTTGTTCTCGCGGATAGAGGTGGTGTGTGTAAAGTTATCCATTCGAGTTGTTGCATTTTTATTCCTGACAATGCTCCAACTGTCTACCAAGCCATCTCGAAGTTGCACAAGATTTCCGAGTCCATACACGTGGACGAAGGTAATTGGACGCTTCTAGGATGGTTTTGGGGCCTGATGTCAACTTGGGGTTGGAAGATTCTGATGATCGTAGGAGTTGTTGTAACGTTTCTGTTCACGTGTTGTCTTTGTGTACAGTGTGGTCCTGCCTTATGTGGCCTATGTGCTACAACGTGTATAAGACGACCATCTGTTACCAAGGAAACGTTGATGAATAGAATGATGTTCCAGCAGCAATTGAACGATCTGATGAACATTGAAATAGATTCCGATCTTGACTAGTGCTTGCCTACATGAGGGCAAAAGGAGCGTCTGAGGTTCCGTGTGGGACGGAACGACACTTTTGGGTGGTGACGAATATGGATGAGTTGGGTATCTACGAACCGCAAATGACGAGTATAGTGGGTGTACGCAGTTTCGCTACGCAACCACGTATGGTTCGTCTTATTTTCGGGTTTGTTCATCTGACCCCTCGGGTTCCATTTTAGATACGGCATCCATTTTGTTTCTTGCCCTCAAGTAGCCAGCGAACGGACTTCGTCCGCTTCGTGACCCTGGGACTCCCAAGCTTACACGAGGGACACGTGTTCCTTTGAGTATGACTTTTATGACGAGAGAAACGACACGACGAAGGCAGATGGCCCCGCTCAAGGCTCATCTTGCCGTGCCGGTCTATTGTTTCAGTCATGCATACATTAGACACGGTGTCTCTGATCCCGTTATCAAGTTTCCTTTATTGCCCCCGACACTCTTCTTTAACCTGTTGTGCATCCTTGTCCTTTCTTTGCATCTGTTCTTGCCCCTTCTCCTAATGTGTTTACGATCAGGATGGAATGTGTTTTATTGTAGAGAGGATATGTTTTTACAGTTGGGAACTGGCAATACTGTTGTAATTATGTTCCGGCCTCCTGAAACATGAACGCGACCCTTTTGAAGTTTATTATGGGAACTGAGTTGTAATCTTTGTTCACTATACTGTTCTATGGGAAAAACGTGTATAAAAGGAGCGATCCACTTTTGCAAATTGAAGCAGTCTCCGAGAACCTACACGCTGTGTACTTCTTGTGACCTCTGTATCCCTGCAGTAAATAAACGCTGATCTCTGACGTCGCTGGAAGTGTCCCGTGTCTCTGTGTTTGGTACACCAGAACAGGTAACCCATGAAGGTTTCAGGTGTTGTTCCCTGGCACCGCTGGGTCTTAGAAAAACCCAGTCCTTCACCTTTTGGTCCCACACCTGGAGGCCACAAAATGTGGGGACACTGTCAACCTCGGTGGAAAAGGTTAAAAACCTGGGCAATATATTTGACGACAACCTGACTTTCCTTTCGGAACTCAGGTGAACGCGCTCACCTCACCCAACTACAACAAGGCTAAAATTCCTCCAATCACAAGCATTGGCATAGCCAATAGGTCTCGCTTTTGGGACCTTATAAGTGTTTCGTTATGCAGCACAATATCCTTGGTGCAACAACATCAACTGTTGCATGGCTAAACACTTATAAGGTCCCAAAAGCGAGACCTATTGTCTATGCCAATGCTTGTTTAACTTTGTGCTAATTGTGAGGCTCCCCGGTTGTATCCTAGTACACTTGTTCTGCGTTTCCTATTACTCAACACGCGCAGCTTTGATTTGTGTTCTCGCCATCCACTGCCATTTGTCACCTGCTTCGTATCCGAGAGGTGCGATCTATGCAGTTAAGGGCATAGGATAAAACATGAACTTTAATCCTTTGTTTTGCATGGTGTACAATTTGACCAGTCAGTATTTGAGTGCCTTTCTCTTGAGTTTTCTGCTACGGCATCCAAACATATCATACAACAATGAACACATGGCTAAAACAAGGCAGACCTAATGGGTTTGCTAATGCTTGTTAGTAATATCAGATAAATAACGATTTAATTGTGAATAATTTGAATTGAAAATGTTTTGAAGCTGAAAATATGAGACTGAATTCAATATTACTAAGTCTGTGGAATGGTTAGTGGACACTTTGGCCATTAATCTTACCTTAATAAACCTGCTGGGTGACTAAGCCACTCGGAAGACCACTAATCGTTCCTCTTCTCCTGCTCTGCCACTGTCAGCTGCCTCCCCGCTTTCTTCCTCTTCCTCTTTTTCGCTCTCTTTCTGTCTCTCTCTCGCTGCTCTTCACTTGCTAAAAACCCTGACTTCAATAAACTTCTCTTACCCTCTGTTTCCTCTACATTTCATCATTTGTTCCCCTGTGAAATGGATCCAAAAAAGAAAGAAACACTTTTGCTGGAAATGTCTTTTTCTGACATATTTCTGTTTAAAACAAAGTGCAGCCTCGGGATGAAGAGAAAAAAGGTTCAAAATACGAAAAAGAAATAACTAAATAAAGCATGACAGAGCAGTCACAAAGTGGCCAGATTGGTTTCATTCGCCCCGAAACACATTAGCGCCACTTTACTTTCGTTTTCTCGTCTTTCTTTGAACAGTATTGTTTTCCACTGGTGGGGAAGTGCACAATTCCTGGAGGTACTGCAGTACCTGGTTGATGACTGGAGTGGTAAACATTTAAAGTGATCCTTATCAGCTGTTTTTCTTATTTTAGTTTGTAAAATGTGTACCGTGGCTCTGTTTTCAGGGATGTGGTCTTTTTAAGCCATACTGCGTACATTTCGTAAGGATATACGCAATGGACATGGAAACGGGTACCTTCCGGGCCCTGTAGTCATATCCTTAACTTTTCTGTTAGAAACACTCATTGATTTCTGAACAACGAGTGTAAAAGTGTTAAGGTAACCACGCTGTTCTACTTACGTTTCACATGATTTACTTAATCTTGCATTCCCTATGAGGGCTTGCTTTTCCAGGATGCTACTTTTTTTTTTTTTTTTAAGCAGCATATTTCTCTCGTCTAGTGCATAATTTTAATTGAGTCGCCTCCAGGTGTTTATAGAGGGCCACGATTGGGTAGTAGCTGATGGTAGTGTGACTGATGGTGTCATAATATCTGTTCCCCATCTTTATTTCGTTTACATGATATTTGAGCATCCATTTTATATACTCTAAAATGTATCCTGTATATATTTAATATGTGGTTGAGAAACCATACAACTCAAAACAAAAAATAATGTTTGTTTGGGGGGATGGGGCACCGACAAACATTGTCGCACAGGGCGCCACAACCTCTAAAGCCGGACCTGGTCTACTGGTATATCTGACCTGTCCTGGTTTTTCCTTCTCAAAATCTGGTCACCATACATAATTTAGGCAACCCTGACGCATGATTTGGTCCTCCTCTGCCGCATAATTGCAGTGGCTCTGCCCTTAGCACGGCCTCGTTCGGGTCAGTCTACTGCCCTTGTACTCTTGACCTTGACCCTTATCGTCCATCTCTCGCTGCGTGTTGAAAGAGCACACCTGAACTCTGATTAACAATGGCTGATGACGCTGCGTTTACCGCCTTGCAATGGGCCATTCACCAACGTCCCGCCCCAGAGAGAGATTGCCGTTATCGTTTGAGGGCAAGAGGTTTATTCGAGGAACAGGGAAAATAATTAGCCACAAAAATGAATCTCCCACAGTGGAAGGTGCGTCGAAAAAGGCTGAAAACCAGTGCTATGGAATATATAAAAAGCAAATAATTACCTGTTCAATAACTTATTTCCCTTTTTTATAATGATTTATCATTTTGTAATTCTAGAGCTTCAGGTGAACATGCATCATTCTAAATACTGTTCGCAAAGGGGCAGATTCGGTATTTTTGCATTTGGGATGCATCAACCCAAATGCAAATTCGCAATTTAAGTAATCACAAAATTTGCGATTACTTATATTGAGAATGCATTTAGGGAATTGCAAATTGAGATTCTCTAAATGCAATTTTAAATTGCGATTTTGCAACGAGGGATCGCAAATTACCATCAATTTAAAGTTGGTGTGCGCAACATGTGGTCACATGGCAATTTCAGGGGTGCATCAGTGTGTCCTTTTGGCACGCTTGCACCCTTTAAATTGCATGCGCAATTGCGAGTACCTATTTTGTACTCGCAAATTGTGCATGCAATTCCCATTCATTCCTATAGGCCTCTAGGCCCATAGGAATGAGTGGGAAGCTATTCCTTAATTGAGAATCGCAATTTGCAATTCGCATTTAAGGAATATGTAGGAATCACAATTTCTTTAGCGATTCCTGCATGCATAAGAAATTGCGATTCCTAAATAGCGATTTCTAAAATATCGCTATCAAGCAATCACAATTCCTTATGTTAATGCATGTGCCCCTATGAGACTGGTGGCCATGTGTATCAAAATAGAGTTTTGTGATTCTCAAATAGCGATTTTCAGCTAATCACAATTTGAGAATCACAAAATGCAATCTATGTGGGATTCGATAATAATTTTGCGAATCCCACATATTCCTTATTTGCGAATCGCAAATTGAGATTCGCAAATAAGGAATAACTTCCCATTCATTCCAATGGTCTAGGAGGCCCATAGGAATGAATGGGAAGGCATTCTCAATTTGTGATTACCAATTAGAGAATCGCAAATTGAGAATGCAGTTTCAAGGGTGCCAGGGTGCCAAAAGGACACCCTGTTGCACCCTTGAAATATGCATGTGTAGCGATTTTCAGCGAATCACAATTTGAGAATCACAAAATGCAATGTATGTGGGATTCGATAATAATTTTTGAATCCCACATATTCCTTATTTGCGAATCGCAAATTGAGATTCGCAAATAAGGAATACCTTCCCATTCATTCCAATGGGCTAGGAGGCCCATAGGAATGAATGGGAAGGCATTCTCAATTTGCGATTACCAATTAGAGAATCGTAAATTGAGAATGCAATTTCAAGGGTGCCAGGGTGCCAAAAGGACACCCTGTTGCACCCCTGAAATATGCATGTGTGCACATGTGGCACACATACGTGCTGTGCGCCACATGGTACTTTAAAAAATGCAAAATAGTGCATTTTTAAGTGAAATCGCAATTTACCACCAACTTGAAGTTGGTGGTAATTTGCGATTCCTTAAGGCCAAATCACACTTTTTTTGTGTTTCTTACATTGCATTTAAGGAATCGCATTTAAGCAGCCGCAAAATAGGGAATCGCAAAATTTGCGATTCCTTATTTTGCTAGGGGTTTTTGTGTGATACATTGCACAATGCTAATTTGCGATCGCAAACGCTGAAATTCTGCAAATTTCAGCGTTTGCGATCGCAAATTGGCCTCATACATATGGCCCTGTTTTTGGGAATTCTTGAACTCTGTAACTATCCCGGAGAGAGGAGTTGGCCCAACGGCTAAGGCGCTCGACCTCGGACCTGGGGATTCTGGGTTTGAATCTCCGTAATGTCAGCCCAACATCCTGTGATACTGGGCAAATCACTTAATCTCCCCGTGCCTCATAAAAAATGAATGTGTGTCCTTGTGTAACGCAACTGTTGCTATGTAAAGCGCTCTGGTCAAGTTTGCGCTATATAAAACTGCAAAAAGATAAAAATCACCGCCATAGGTCTACGGTATAGCGCTCTGACACTATTGGGTAATGTTCGCGCTATATAAAATGCCTAAATAAACAAATGATGTATCAGTCACAGCGATGCAAATGTTCTTTTGTTGTATTTTTGGGAGATTTCGCGTGCGGTACTCCACTCATGCATAGTTTTTTTTATTTATAATTGCGCTTTCTCTGTAATGCGCAAACTGGAAAGAAAATCTTTCTATAAGCGCGAGGGTGTATGTGAGAAGCACACTGATCAGTTCTGACCACAAATACGCTCTCTAGCCCTCATGCAACACGTTAAAAAAAAACATGAATAAAATAAGGGGACGTTTTGAAGTGTTTCAACAAAATGCCCACTAGAGGGAGTCTGGGCGCTTTCTAAAAGCCTAGAAGAGGCAAAAACACAAATCAGATACAGTAAAATAGCCGATGTGTGATGATGAGCATGGGGGTGGGAAGGAATAAGAAGCAGAGCTGGAAAATGAGACTGGTAACCGTGAGCTGTGCGTCCCTTATCAGGGCGCCTGCACGGAGCTGTTTCTAAAGGGATGCGCAGTGCACAGATGCCATCTACGGCGCTGCGCCCTTCAGCTGTTTTGCAATCACACTTTGTGAGCGCTGCATTTATTATGTGCGGAGAGGGGAAATGTACACACGCGTTACTCACTTGCTTCCACAAACACAGCTGCCTGCGTGCAATGATTATAAATATTTGCAGCTGCGCGTGGAAAATGGTGATTAGTCTTATTGTAAAATTGTGTACCATCTTCATACACCTATACATCATCACATATGCAAGACAAGAAGGTGCGTTATGGAAAAGGTGCACAGCAATTTACTACATACATGTATTTTGCAGAACCCATGTGGAATACATAATCAAAAGCAAATGCATACATTAAATGTAGGCACTCGTACAAGGGTCTGCTGTAAAGGCTCCAAATTCACACTGCAGGTTCTGCGCTTCGGTGTTCCAATTTACAAGCAAGATTGCATTGATCCCGACACATCCCTTCCAGGAGCACCTGATTAAGTGTCACCAGCCTTAGAGGTTAAAGATATACATATGGTGCACCGCCCTCTCAGTGATTAATACGCTGCGCCCTCCAGACTGCCGCTGTGTGTGACACCACATCCACCCCGACGGAGAGGTAACCCCCCGCAGCTGGCAGCCTCCAGCGGGTCTGAACCATCCCAAATCGCTCTGTAATTCAATTAGTCATGTTTCAAGGAGGGAAAGGGGCGGGGTTTATTTTCTTTTCCATGGGCTCTGGAAAACGCCTCTTTTAGGTCAAGCGGACCAATCAGAACTGAGCCCATAGGAAAAGACGATGTGCGAGAACAGGGCTGTTGCTGGCACACAGAATTTCTTTTTTTTCCCCCTTTCAGTGGCTGGCTGTTGGCAGTGTCCAGTCTCGCCCCCGCACCTTCGTGTCTCCCCCCTCCCCTACTGAAGTGTGTCTTACTGCCCATGGTCGCCAGCCTTGGCCACTCTTCCTCTGCTAGGACTCCTCCCACCCCTAGGACCGTGGAGACCCAGCTCCCCGGGACACTGGATGTACCTGCCGCTGGAAGAGCCAGCCTCCTGGAGCCGGCGTGGTGTTGTGAGGGAGGGACGAGGAAACGCGTTGTTATCATTCTTATATTCACCCCTCATGCGGGGTCTCTGAGCCGCCCATTCAGAAAAAAAGAAGGCGTGTCGCTGCGAGGATACATCCTGCTTAACACCACCCTCTGCACATTTGTTCTCATCTCCAAAACTGACTTTTGCCCCTCCAATCACCAGCTAGTTTTTCATTTTCGTGGACTTTTTTATTTTTGTGTGTGGAGGGGGCTGCCTTTCATCTTTAGCTGGTGTGCCTTGCCTGCTGCCCGAGGAGGAGGGGTGCAGCCGCCTCGCCCCCTGTGAAGTGCCGGAAAGGTTATTTATTATTTTTTGTTGCTGTTGTTGTTGCTGCCTCTTCTGATGTCAAGGATTTTATTTGGTGCGTTTCTCACAAGTTGCTGTCTCCCGGGGGCTGAGCGCCTTTTGTAGCCGAGACTTTTGTTGCGCGCCCGTGGCTGGAGGAAGGGGCTGGGGAGCAGCTCATCTTTATGCATGTGACTGGTGGCGGCCGGCGGCCAGGGAGCGGCGTCTGCCCCCGGAGCCAGCGGGGCTCGGGACGCCGTCTATAAAGGGACCCCTCGGCTGCAGAGGAGGGAGCGGGGCGCGCACACCCCCAGCCATGCCGCGCAGCGCGCCGCTGGAGCCGGGCGAGCGCTGATGCAGCCCGGGAGTCCGCGGGGCCGCTAACGGGGCCACCCCAGCCGGAGGAGCCGGAGCCTAGGAGCCGGGAGCGCCTGCCGGGCTCCGCGTGAATGTGACAGGACAGCCGCCCGCTCGCCGCTGCCGCCGCCGCCGCCCAGAAGCAAGGAGCGCCGAGATGCCGCACGTGGACATGCTGGCGCTGATCCTACTGCTGCTCTGGATGTGCGTCCGCAGCCAGGACCCCGGGGCCAAGGCGGTGGCCGACCGCTACGCCGTGTACTGGAACAGCAGCAACCCCAGGTACGAGCAGTGATTGTGTGTGTAGTACGCTGCACACGAGGGGTAGGCATTCTACGCAAAGCATGCACTGCACAAAGCACAACGAGTTTAAGGACACTGAAGTGGATAGATCACGAGGCATATGGTGGCTTTTACATATTATGCACCCATTTACCGCACACAATCCGCAAAAGAGGTACATAGTGCGCTAAGCAACTACTACCTTTTACACACTAGTGACACTACACGAAGCATACCGAGGTTCACGTGCGCTGCCCAATGCACGTATAAAGTGCACACAGTTCCTTGCACATAGGGTGCATACAACTTGTTTCACATTCGGATCACTGCACGTGCTAATCACGGTGTTTAATGTTCACATCTCAGACTGCAAAGCTGCACTTTTGTACAACGCAAAATGCATGATGTACAAAGTTCACATAGCATGTAAGTCTACTGAGCAATAAAATGGGACACGCGCACTACTCTAATATACAGCAGGCAGTGCACATGGCGTCGTGCACGAATAGATCATAATCTACACATAATGCACACGCCGTGTGCTTCGTACCTCGGCAGTGGTGTCCGCACGCAGAACGTTCATAAACACAGGTTAAGTTGTGCCGTTCTCCCTGCGTATATTACAGATTCTGCACAGAAGAAGCACTGAACACATCGTGCAATCCTCACGGTGTGCTATTAGCACTTTCCACATGCGCTGCAGTGCACCTATTACAGATGGCGCACAGTTAAATGTTAGATGCGGTTCATCCTTGTACTGGGTTGATACATACTGCGCGCGACATACGCGTACACAGCAGTCTAGCTGGGATCAATGGAAACCACGCATTACACGCAATGTGCGCACAGTGTACCATGGACGCAGCACGTGCAACTTACAGAGAATATTCGACATGCGCCCATCCCACGCCTTCAACGCAACTATCCCGCGCCGGCACCGCGCAGAAACCCATCACTGACTCTATATACACACCCAGTACACGTGCATTGTGTGCACTTGCACGCAAAGGATGGACAGAATGCACTCAGTGCAAGATACACTTTGCATGTAACGAGCTCTTTGCATGTCAGCAAACAATTCTGTATTTGACTCCGGGTTGGGCCCTTCTGCAGCCTGACATGCTCTGCACGGCACAGCGTGTGCAGACATCGCCTTGTACAGTAGGAACCGCACACGTGTACATGCCCGCACACTATGTGTACTAGCATGGTACAACCGGGCTGCATTTCACAGCCGCTCCCCTCAGGAGGCGCCCGGTTCTGTGACCATTGGGCACCAAGGGCGCCTACGAAGAGGCAACACACAGTGCAGTCGCCCTGGTACTGGAGTGGGCATCTGAGTGTCCTGGCTTGGCCCTTCAGGTGTAATGTGCACAATGGCTCATCTTCCCTGCGCTCTCCGGCCGCCTCTGCTTGGGTGTCCACTGTACCATCTGTGCACTGCCGGTACCTCAAGGATGCTATGGGCGCCGGGGATTGTACCCAAGGCGCGGGGGGGTGAGAAAAGTGCAACCACGGCCTGTCCCTACGAACTCACCTTATCACTATCGGGAGAGGGGCGCCCACGATCTGTGCCTTGGGGTATTAAATATGTTGTTAAAACTGTGGTTTCTTGCGCATCGTGGCGCAGTGATAGTTAAGAGAAGATCACGGTAAACGAAGTACATCGCACGTGGCACACGTGTGTCAAGAGCGACGGATGTGGCTCCCCGGACGCTGAAACCTGTAAGCCGGTGCCGACTGCCTGGCACGCGGGACCTGTGGGCGCAAGACCCACTGGGTTAGAGACGACGGGAGTTAGAGGCGCACCAATCTCCTCCCGTGGCACCAGCCGCCCCGCGCTCACTACCCTCCAACAGGCACCCGCTGCCCTGCACACCTCACTGCTGCCGTTCCGCAGGCAGGAGGCACCCTCATCCACTCGTGCCCGCCATGCTGTACCGTGGATTCCAGCCTCCACCCTGCTCCGGCTGCCCCGTTTATTGCTGTCTGTGGTGCCAACCTCGCCCTGCTGTTGTGGTTGTGTAGTACAGGCGCATCACGAGACGGGACGACAGGTGTCTCGGGGCATTGCTGTCACTTATCCATTGAAAGTCATGGTTTGGGCATTAACATTTTTGGGTGGCTCGGCGCCATTTAATTGGTCGGAGGGTCGCTTCCCGTCCCTGTCAGCGCGCTAGTCTTGCCGGTTGCTTCAGCTCCTCGTCCATAACGAGCGGGCATCAATCTGAAAAAACACGAATTCCCACGACAAACCACTCAGTAAAGTCTCCCTTTTCTGCCCACACTGGATGCTGCGCGCCTGATCATGTGTGTAGCTCTTGGTATACTGACCCTGTCGAACCCAGGGGCTAGTCCGAGGCTGGGGCGAGAGCGGCACGGGGGACTTCTTGGCGCTTGGTAATATGCAGCATATGCTGAACAGTGTACTGGAGTCGGCGTGGCTCTTTCCTCGCCTGGTGGTAACGCATGTTATCTGGCCGGCTTGGAGGGGGTCTCTTCAGCAACAGGCAGCGATTAACAGACGTGCCCCGCACATTCTGTGGGAAAGGGGAATTGTGACAGCAACCCTCATCCCTTTCCGGGGATAGCTACCAGACTCCGTGCCCTCGATTGGCAGGCGGGCACGTGATTTATTGATACTTTATGTTTGTGAAACGTGACCCAGTCGGGCGCTGAAGTCTATGAGCCGTTCACGGTCCGCGAGTCCTGGTCCAGGCTGTCTTTTAATTACACATGACAGTTTCTAACGAATTATCGGTAAAACGTAGCAGCAATGCGTCTGATTTCCAGAGGGCACGAAGTTAGGATGTTTTCACATTGAAGTCGGTTACATAAGTGCAGCACACTCGATACACCATCATATCCAGTAATCATGCGTGCATACGGTGCAGCTGCACCCGCAGTTCGTGGTCAAACGCATAATCCAGCCCGGGTACAGTGCTTGAAATGGAAATTTAAAAAAGCGCAGGTACTCACGGTCCCAGAGAACCTGTTTGCAACCGAGTGCCGGTACTCTCCCCCCCCCACCCCCCCCCTCAATTAGAAGTATCGCACCCCGTCAGAGAAGTGCAGGTACTCTCCCATAACATGAAAGAAGTGCAGGTACTCGCTTCCCGTCCACTTAATTTACTGCCCAGGCTTGTGTCTGCAACATAATCTCTGCTTCTTAGAAGCATCCTGCCCAACAAAGGGCGCACGAGCCCTTCCCACCAAGGTTTTCCAACTTAATCTATAACGTTCCTCACAGGAAGGACCTCGGAAACACGGAAGAGCCGGCCCTCGCGAACATCACGGCGGGACCCGCGTTTGTTCTCATCTTTTTCAGTGCCATCTCTCCCCCTTCAGCCCCTGCCCCTCCCCACAGCCCGAGGCTGGGCTATTCTTGAATTGTGCATGTTTAGTAAGTGTGTGTGTGTGTGTATAGTACCCAAATACACACCTCGTTCATTTCTCAACTTTCTACACACACATTTGTAAACCTGTTCCACGTTTACTTGTATTAGCATAAAACCCCGTGTATCACTGATCCCCGCGAGGCATGGGGTTGGTTCATCGTCTTAATGGCAGCCCCAAGCCTCTCCGCACAGCCGTACTCTCATCCATTGAGCAATGGGCATATTGTTCATAAAAAGTGAACAAAACCTGAAAATTATAGGTGTGTCCATTGTTAGCTGTAACTGCTGCTTCAGCAATCCCTCCCTGCTACAGAGACAACGTGTGTCCAACAAAGCAAACAGTATTTGGTATACATTCCTAACTCCATCAATATTTTTGTACACCCACCCAACCAGTGTAGTCCAGTATTCCACTTTCTATTATCGATAAACATTTCCATGTGTGAAAACTACTCCTTTTTTTCAAGCTTACTGTCCCAAAATAGCAGCGTAATGTACAAGAGAAATTATATGACGGGTAACATGTAATATTGTTCTTCCATATTGCCATCATGGGGTGCGGGTGACATTTACAAATTACTTGGCCTCTGCATTGTAATATATATATTGATATATATATATATATATATATATATATATCGAGAGAGACAGAGCGCACGTGCACAGATATGTGTACTGATGCAAACTATATGTGTGCACAACTCTGGCAAACATCCTCTCACAGTTTACCTTTGAAATGTGAGGTTTACTGCACAAACCAGCAGCTTCTGCTGCCGTCTCTGCTTAGCTTCATGAAAGTGCCCCCCTCCCTGCAAGGGAAACACCATGACTCTGCTCCGGTCACCTGGGTACTGCATGCTCCTGGTTGAAACCAGATGTGAAGCAAGCCCCTTTACCCAGTATGTGTGATATCTCCTACCTTCACCGGCATGGCTCCTGATGCAGCGCTTTGGCTTGAGATGAGAGCGTTGTTTTTTGTCACAGGTCATGTTTTCATGGGTCCTCGCTGCCTGTACAGAAGCAGCACCAGTGCCCCCTTAGTTCTGGCTGCTGTCAGTTAATTTAAGGGAACACAGAAACATTTTGACCTCCTTCGCCTTGTTTGCTGGCTGTAGTCTGAAACCCACCCAGCCCCTTGCCTCAGTTTTTAGTAGATAAAAAATGGCAGCTTTGGGCTTGGATAATTCCATCACTACTACGTTTGATGGAGAATAGCAATGAAAACACTTTTTGTAGCTCATAAGCAACAGTGAAATAGCGCTTTCTGTATGTCTTGTTTGGAGGACATGCAGTAATATACCACAAATGTTTTGAAACAGAACATTTTTTTATGCACAGAATTGTGTTGAGAAGTCTCTTCTACATTTGTCTGTAGTTTGTGAATGTTGACTCAAAACTGACATGGCTAACATAGATAACTGACCTAGTACTAGGGGTGTGCGAAATTTGTGTAATTTGCTTTTGCATAATTACGTGAAATCTCAGGAAAATTTAATAAAATTACGCAAAATGGAGATTCATTCCTGGTGCTATGATTTAGGGTGAAATGTGCCCGTGTGTCAATCTTTCGTGCGAGGATGCATTTTGCGGTAAATAATTACGCAAAAAAAAGCAATGCGAGTAACAGCCACTGGCGCTTTGGTTGTTCGTGTTGTTCCAGTGCGATAACTTGGTGTGAACATGTTGTTTTTATGTGAATTTTCGTGTAACAAGCATAATGCAAAATTGCTGAAGTTATGCCAATGATATGGTGTAATTTAAATTTTGCCTGGGCCTACCTAGTATATCCACTAAGTGACCAGGTATTCCGTGCACATTGGCAGGGTATTTGTAGCAAACAGCCAAGTACGCATTGAAAATTGGCCAAATATAACTAGCATTCTGACAGGGCTTATGCAGGGTACTTGTTGTTTGTAGATAGCAAACTGGCCAGGGACACATAAACCTACCTAAGTACATCTGGCAAGTTTAGTGGGTAAGATCTGCCAACTGCCCTGCTACATATTGCCAACTAGCCAGTTATATATGGCAAATTGATTAGGCTTTCATGGAAAAATAACTAGGATCACGTTTTAAACTGGATATGTACATACTGACCCCTGGCTAGCTCTATGTATCCAGATACCCAGTTTCAGAAGATACTGATGAGGCATGCATGGTAAACTGGCTTGGTATGCATGGCACACGGGCTCAGTACACAGAAATCTGTCTGGCCCCATATAGGAAATGGACTAAATGCAAATATCAGATTGCCCATGGCAGAATGGGCACATATGACAAACGTGCCGGTTACTTCTGGCAGTCAGACTAGGATCGAATGGCAAACTGGCTAGGTACGTGTAGCTATCTGCTAGGACATGCACTGCAAATGGGTATGCGTGGCAAAACTGAACGAGCACTGGTGGCGAGCACTGGTGGCAGACTAGCTAAGTCTTCCTAGCAACAACTTGTGCGCTTTCTGTCTCGCCACAGTCCTTCAATCCTCGAGCCATTAAAAGCTCCTTTGTCTTCATCCACTATGAACTGCAGGGGACTGCTCATAAAATTTCTTAATTCTCAGCACTACCTTGGTATGACAAGCCTCTTCGCTCTGCGCTGTCCACGATGTGTATTTATAGCATCTCCTTGGTCTTAAAATGAAAAAAAAAATGTTCACCTGTGATAGTTTTCGAGAAAATGGAACTGAGGTAACTGGAGAGAGTGCAGGGTCTGAAAATCCCTGGGTGCAAATACTGACTTCTTACGCAGCTCCATAGTCTGCACAGAGACTGCAGAAGACGGGTACAGTCGTAGCACGTCTATGCCCTGAACCATGGCATGACTATTTGTTCTTTTACCTGGGCTTCTGCTGTATCTGATAAACTGAAACAGAATAAGATTGCAGCCATATTTGTTAAGGGTTCGGCTGTGTATATGTGTACCAGCTTGGTTAAAGAAGGACCGTCTTCATAACCCTTTTCCAAGTCTAGCTGAAATCCCAGTTCACCAGTTAGAAATATGTCTTACTGGAGTCAGTTGCTGGCATGTGGGCATTGTGAGATCCCATGCGTGTCTATGGATAACATTTAAATCTACGTGCACCTTAGAACTGGCCATTGGTGTCTAATGCTGTCTTTTTGTTTCAGACAGTATTTCTATGCAACCAGTAGAATGCCCCTTGTTTTTCCCACTTGGCATCTAAAGACCAATTCAGAAGTCTTTCCCCTGATGTTTCTTAATTTAGACATGAGATATATTAATGAATTTCTGGGAACAAATTCTCTCTCTCTCTCTCGCTCTATATATATATATATATATCCATTATGGCTATCCAGTGTTCAAGGCCTAATGTACTCCCCCTGGATCCAGCAGCAGCCACTTGTCTCCGGAGATCTTCACCAAGGCGACCACCTACAGCCTGGTGGACATCACAAATGTGGTCTTTGACATACATTTGTACTTCATAGTCACTCCCTTTGTTCCTTTTCTGAAAAGTAGTAAACCGTTTTATTGGTGATAGATTATAAAACCCCTAATCCACAATAAACGTTTTACTTTTCAGACCAGGGTGGTAGAATCCATGGAATTCAATTTTTGTGGGCTGAGTAAAGAAATGTGATGTAGGAATGACTTACTGAGACCTGTGTCTAAATTTCGAAACAAGGCTAATTACCTAATCGTCAAGTAAACTTTGTGAAGACAGGGGCTCTCTGCTTCTTCGCAGCTTTTATTAGGATGAAAACAATGGAAACTGCTCAGTTCTCCCCTAGGCGGGATTGACTACCTCCCAATAAAGGCCAGGCTAATATTTGGAATGTTTTCGTTGTGTTTTCTTGAGATGCTGAATTGCATCTGGTGTCAAAAGTGCCTGCAGCTAGAGCGCGTGTTCAAGAGGAACGTGCGCACAGGGAGCGCCATCTTGAACAGTTGCTTTGAATTCTTTGGAAGCTGCCACTGCAATTAGCAACGCACAATAATTAAAACGTTGGGACGCTTCACAAGAGGAAACTGAGCCTCTTTGCAATTAATTTTCATAGTTTTCGAAAAGATACTTCATGTGCACGCACAGCGTTTTATTGAGCTATGTTGATATAGCAAGTGTGTGCTCTACCTTTGGTTTTGTGACTCGTTAAACATTAGGCCTGGAGGTATCAACATTGTAATTATTCCTGTACAAGTTTTACAACGCTCATTTAAGTTGGCATGTGGTATTAAAGGCGGACTATTGCAGCTTTCAGATGTAAGGTTTAAGTTTGTGAGTAGAAGCAAGAATTTATTTTAAATGGATAATTATACTTTTAAAATCATAAAACTTAGAACAAAGTTGCTTCGGTAAAGTATGTGCAGTTCGTTGAAGAATTGATAGCCACAATAAAAACGTTATAGACAGTGTATCATTAAAGATGTTTTAAAATGAAATGATTTTGTCCTTATTCTGCGTAATATACTTTGGGCGTGAACCCCCTGGAATTTGGTTCCAAATAAAGTTTATCGGTGAACAAAAGTTATCAGACATTTAAAATTAGAAAGATGACTTTTGGTTTCTGAAGGACAACGCTGAAAAGTATGAATTAAAACAATTGTGTTAGTAACCTGTTGCACTTTTATTATATTTTAAATGTTTAGTCTGTCCAACAAAGCGGGCTACTCGTGTTCGAGTTGTATGTTTCTGCATTAAACGCGGACTGTAAAAAGCGCCCGCAGCGGTCCCTGCTGGGAGTTATAGTCAGTGTCCTTGCAAAGAGTGCGAGCGGATTCATACCCAGGGACTGGCAGCCCTTGTGAGCCTGGCGCGAGCTGGCCCGGCATGGCCTCATTAGAGCAAAGCGCGCGGTGTTAGACCAGACTCCTCCGCGCCGCGTTGTACAAAATGTGCCTATATCGCGCGAGCGTATGTGCTGTGTTGTGTTCAAAGCCGGCCTTTGGTAAGATAGCGCCCTGGGCGTGGGCGAGAGAAACGTGGCGCCCTCGTTGATGGTATTACATTAAATGAGGCAGCAGGGGGTCCCCTTTGTGTTTACTGGTTAGTACCTGGATGAGCAGGGGCTGGCCCCTGAACGCAAACATCCCCGGACCTCCCCAGCACACCCAAATCAGATGGCTTAGCTGCCTCACGCAGATGGTTTTGTTGATGTGTGCCAGCAGGGGCCAGAGGGTGAAGGGAGCGAAAGAAAGCGGTCTAAAGGGGTGTTAAAAACATTGTCCGCCGTCTGATAATGAAGGACTGAATGAAACCACTTAAACATACAGAAACTAACAGGCAGGGGGGACAAGGCAGGAGCAAGATGAGAAGGGCGCTCCTGTTGACATGATCTTAATGCACCCAGCTCCATGCGCCCCTCAGACCCATGCTAAAGGTGGGCCCTGGTTGTGTTAGAGTGCAGGAGGCATCCAGAAAGGCCGCTCTGTTGTGTTTTGCTGTTTCCTTCTGCTTTGGGGTTCGTTTCTCCTTTGCCGTGTAGGGCCCTCCCGTCTAGGGGTTCGACATCCGTTTAGCGCTCCTTCTAGGCGCCTCCGGACGCACTGTCAGAAGTTCATCACTCGTAGCTTAGCTGATTTTAATAGTGTTACTCTAACCCCGACGCGCTGACAGACTCTCGGCCCCTTTCAGACGGTGCCTCGTAACTAACTAGCCATTTCCCCCCGTGAATCCCACACAATGAGCAATGCTTTTTACAGGCCTCGACCTTTGCCGGGAGGGCACATAGCGGAGGGGCGATACCACCCTCTCAAAGACTCCCACTCCATCTTTTGCAATGTCCCTCATAAAGGCTCCCCACCCCCACGAGTCCCTGGACTGCTCGAAACGGAGCCATTTCTCCTGCCTGGGCCGAGAAGACGAAGCAGCCATTGCAGCCGCAGCCCAGATGCACCAGCGGCGGAGGGAAGGCCCAGAGATGCCCGGGCCGGCCGCATCTCCATATTTAATAATACGTCTGCTGCTCTCCCCCTGCGCCTTTTATTTATATACAGTATTATGCATGCACGTCACACGCTGCAGGCCAAGCAATTATTGAGCTTTTTGTCTCACAAGCATGATTTTAAATGTAACCTCCAAGAATAACTGCTGAATAATATTGGGAAGACCGAAGTATTTTTCAGCAAGCCTTCGAATCTTGACGTAGAAGGATTACTGCACAGGCCTGTTTTACATTTCTTGTTTTCTAGCAAAGCTTAAAGATTCTCCATCAAAAAAACATAGCTTTCATAATTCCCACAGCCTATTTTAATATTTTTCCTCACTTTTGCAGTTCATTTTCCAAAGTACAAGCGAAACTGGGTGGTAGAGAAGTGAATGTTGACTTTAGTGGTGGAGACTGGACAATTGTTGTAGGTAAAATGCCTGTTGAGACACGTGTTAGAGGATAAACCACACATGGAAAAGTTTGCTCCATATCCATAAATTGAGGGGCTATATTTAATGCATTATCGCCGAAAAGAAAACATCTAAAATTTGTTTGTTCTAAGTTCTTGACTTGTCAGAGCTCAGGCCTTTCAGAGAGCTTTGTTACATGCGTACATTGCCGTAGTGAAAACCTACTTGTAGTGGCAATTTATGCCATGCATGGCTCTGTTTGGATGGATTGTTGGGAAGAAAAAGTGTTCCCTAAGATTTTACAGGAGACATAGGTGAAGTGGGTCCTGTGTGGGCGGAAGGTGGTTATCGAGGGTGATAGGGGTGTGGGAGGGGTGGCAGATGTGACCGCGCGGGTCGAAGGCAGTACAAGTACAGCCCAGAGGATAGAAAATCGGGGATCCATCTTGTGTTACTAGGATATTCAACAGAAAAGCTATATACTGTTGGGTGGAATCAGATTATGTGGTGTGTAGATAATCTTGCAGTCGCCGTGACTGTATAGTGTAGTATATAAATGTACTAGATCTTGAGTCATGTATATTTTTGAGGATTTATAACTAAATTACAGCTCATATAAACCAACTGATGCCTTGATAAGTCAATGGCGTAAAGAGTCTTGCTGTGCGAGCGAAACCTTCAAAACCTGGTACACTTCATTTAAGAACTGTGATCCCAGAGAATAAATAAGGAGTCGTTTTGTTAATGACTGGATGCAATGTCTTTTAGTCCCTCCTAAGCGACAGGGCAACATTTTTGTTGAAAGGCGCGTAGATTTAGAAGTGGCAGGTAACAGTTCTTATCTGAAGATGTCCTCTTCCAGTTGATGAGATATTAGAGGATAAAGTTGCCGCCATGCAGTAAGTAGTGCCGTATGGGATCCATTGTAACGTACAACACAATATCACCATGCTGGCTTGAGTTTCTCCTCCATGAATTCTTTCATGTGCTGTAAATTAGGTCAAGGTGTTTCAAAAACAATGTTCCATGGTCTCTATGATTTCGGATAAATGGCAAACTCCTTTTTAGCACTGAAAATTCTTAAATACACACATATGCTTCTTGCAGCAACGTACTTTGAAGGAACATCATGCACAAAACATTCAAGTGCAACACAGCAGCATTTCTACCCATTTGAAATTCAGTAACTCGTTTCGACATCGTGTTTGGACTAAAAACTTACCTGTAGCAGTATCATGTTGTAATCATCACAACATTTGCCTATTAATTGACTCATTTATTAAAGCTTTATAGGCCCGGCTATACATTGAATCCTAGTGTTAGAGTGAGCAGAAAGGATCTGAAATACTTTGTGATGTTAGCTACTTTAAATGAATCATCTCTGTATAGTTTACGGTTACTAATTTAAAGGATTTCAAAATATTGTTTGGAATTTGATTCTAAAATTATCTGTATATATTCACAATCCCTGCTTCACACATGTAGTGTGTATATTTTTATTCATGTAGTGTTTATATTGTTTTTGCAAAAAATATACAGCGACTAAGGAATTACATCCAATGAGAAAAAGCAATTTAAAGTCAGAAAAAGATTACCCGCAAGAATAAAAAGTTACATAGAGTATTGCATGGCAGTGTTTTGTACTAAATATAAAAATTAGAAGTTAGGACGGCATTCTGCGTAAAAAATGCAGTTTTCCTGTTTGATTTCAGTTTACGGATGGGAAATAAATGCCCACGCCCTGTTTCTGTGTCGAATCGCAAAATGGCTGCCGTGTTTTGTTCTTAAAGACGGTGGTGCTTCATTTGTACTAAATAGGCATTTCAAATTGAAAATACAGTCAAAGGTTCCTTGGACTTTCCAATTATTCTGTATAGTGTAATGTCACACAGTTAGTTTCCTGTAGCTACAATTTCCTTTGTCTGTTCTCATTTGCTTTTAAAGGTTGGTCCAACTGGTTGTTAATCAGAAGACTGTGCATTCATCTATCACAAAACTATATAATTAACAGTCTATTGTTAGGACATTCAAGAGGCACCATTTATCCATGTACATGCTTGCTTTAGAAAGCTTCACCTCACAAAGGAGAAATTATTAGTTATCAAAATATTTACTTTCTGTTTTGGGTTTGGTGGTAGGGAGGGTATGATGACAAACTGGTAGGATTGTTGAATTGTGCTAGCAAACTGTATTTTTTCACCCAAGTGCTAGAAAAGTTAAGTTACATTAACATTTTTTGAAGTGTTTGCCCAGAAATCTGCTTTTAATTGCAGATTTTATCTTACTGGCAAACTCGTTCGCTCTGCCTTGCATAGATAAAATATTCTTTTGTTATAGATGCCTTTGCCCTTATGAGGCTTTACGCATGTGATAATCTCTCTAGGCAGTAAATCGACTGCTCATCCCTGATATAAAGTTTTTTTATATGAGCAGAAGGAGAATGTTGAAAAAAGACCATTAATAAAAATTATAAAAATCCCACAATTTCCCTATTTTTTCCCATATCCTAAATATTTTCAATTTTTGTAGAGAGAAAACTACAGGTTGAAATTACCAAAGAACCTGAAGATGAGCAGTCCTCTGGAAAGATTAGCAAGCCGATAGCACTGTGGTTATCTGCTCCCCAGTCGGTCTCTTGAGTTCAGCAGTTTTCTACTTTTAGGTCTGGAAATCTATATTTCGAGGACATAAACGAGCCAGAGTGGTCTTATCTCCTGAAGGCACAACGCACGGATGATTTTTTAGCAACTCCATTCCAAATTTTTTATAATTTTATTTGGATTTTCTGCTTCCCATGTGTTCGCGACCCACTGTAATCGGCACTCTCTGACCATGGATCTTGCCCAGGTTAGTTGATACATGCCCTATATTTTTACTAGTGATCGAGAAGGCTCACCAAATATCTGTTTACAAAATAGGACATTTATGTGTTGTTGAAGCACAATGCGCTTAGCTCTATTCCAACACATATGAAGCCACTATTCGCAGTTCAAGGCTCTTCTTATTCAGCTCTTGCATGGTGCATGTCCGTGAGGGCAGAGAGCAGGTTGGCTTCACCCACTGACAGATGATTCCTGGAAGAAGAAATGTGATGTGTGAGCAAACGCTGCTGCTCTCAGTTCCTTCCAAGATCCAGCAGCGAGCATCCTGTACATTGTTACTACCCAGATGAGCTGTGGAGGGAAAGCAAGCAATGCAGTTTTCACATTTAAATGATGTGCAAGGCACAAAATCATCTGTCCAAACCTAATGGTATATGTCATTACACGCTTCTGAATGCCTCTCACGACTGACACCATTCTGTGGCATCTTTCTGTTGAATGAAATAGGTCAGATTGTGTCTGCCCTGCCGCAAGGTTAATAGTAGTCTTTTTTGGTATATGAAACATTTAAGTGGTTTGTTTTACTTGTCTGACCTTTGACCCACCTCTCTTTATGTTGCCAGAGTGAAATAAAAGTAATCTTATTCGCTGTTTTCCCTTGCCCATTTTAGTTACAATTATTTACAGCGGTTCTTTGGCTGATTTTTATAGCTCATGTCCGGTCGCTTGAAATTTTGGCTTTTGATAACTTTTCTCAAATGCGATGTTCATGAATCTTCTCTTAAGGATGTAGGACGCTGCGCAGGAATGGCTTCGATATTCTTTTAGTGGGATTGGGAAGTGGCCATCCCTTTTGTAAGCATCAGCAGACACACAAGGACTTTCACCATTGCGATGAGGTAGATATCACCGCAGTTTGAGATATTGTCATATCATTTGCATTCAGCACATCGGAAATTAAATAGGTTCTTGTTGAATGAGTAATCGGACTTATTACCCTACTCACTGGCATTACTTTTAGCAACAACAGAAGTAGCCAGCCTGAGTCAAACTGTTTGTCCTTGGGGCATGTGGCCTATAATTTTAAACACAATTTTCTACAGCAGGCACCATCTTGGCTATCTTAACTTTGTCTCTCTCATCTCTCACGTTTGAATCAAAGAATCAAAATGGCTGAGTAAGAAAACATATGTAGTCATTGTAGCAAGAGCTGTTCTTTATTTTGACATGTTGTGCTGTGTTTTGTTAGTATCATATATAAAGTGCATTTCTAGCCCTGTAGGGTTCTGCTGGGACTGGTTATTAATTGCACCCGTAGACCTAGCCAGCTCTACTATTTAAGACTCTAAACCAGTGGTTCTTATCCTTTTGACTTATGTGGACCCCCACTTAATCATTACTGGATTTTGGAGACCCCCACTGAGTCATTCCAAGTACCTGGCGACCCTGGTGTGAGCAATTTTTTTGGAACCTTAAAACAATACACACAAATACAGAAACAAACACATTTAAAAAAATTGACATTTTCATTTTAATGGCAAATTGGGGGCATTTATGTATTTGACTGAGGCCACCCAGCTTCCATGTTCTATTTTATTTGATGCATTTGTATTGCTACCACAAATCAATCTCATGACACCAACTCAATTTTCTTTTACATTTATGGAACGCAACACATTTTTCAGTTTTACATTTTGTTTTTCTATTTATATGCACCTATTAATCAGTTAATATTTTTTTAATCGTCTACATTTGTGGACACCATGAGTAGACCTTGCGGACCACGAGGGTTCCACGGACCGCAGATTAGGAACTGCTGCTCTCAACAGTCTGTCCTTGACCGGTTCATGGGAAGAGAGTTCCAGAGATCAGCTGCCCAAATCCAGAAATCTTTCCCTCTGAGCTTAATGTCTCTTAAAGAGTTGCCGGATGCAGATTTCAGGCTTGTCAATGTGACAGACTGGTGGAACCTTTCCTGTAGGAACACTAGATAAATAAAAACCTTGGTGTGTAAAGCATGGAGCTATACATAGGTACATGTGTGCTTTAACAGTAAGTGTAGCGAGCTCCTAGAAATATGTGGTTGATTTCCCCCAATTTTGAGGTGCAACAGGCAATGGAATTAGCTGAGATGCACAAGTAGAGGGCACTGCTGAAGGCATGTCGAGCAGAAACAAAGGCATTCACACCCAGTATACGCCGTCCGGAGCTTGTGTTTTGCACCAAGCCCATGTGCGGTATTTACTCAAACACAAGTTTTTAGCCTTTAACTATTTAACTGACCAAGGTTATCACAGGAGACTACATCCAGGATACCCTTGGACCTCACTCTAGTTGAGGTTTCCACTTCTGACTTCCAACTGGTTATTACTGTCTGTCAAGCTGGTAATTGCAGTGAGTCCATTTCTTGTTGAATCATTCTCCTGTTTTTGTATGAAACTGTGGGATGACACTGCTTTGCTGTGTGTTGTACCTGGTAAGGGTGAACACCAATCATGACATATCTTTGTCCGTCACTGATGGTAATGTAGTTGGCAGGTTTTATTTGACATAAAGCAGCTTGGAATAATGAGTAGTCTTTGTTTTTAGCTCCCCTCGCTAGTAAACAGTTTTATTTAAGGAAGAGTGAAATTAAGTGTTATGCTTTTGCCACATGTTCAGAGGCAGGCTGTGAAGGGCCTGCTCCTTGGGCAGAGAGCCAAGTGTTGAAAGTAGAACTCCTGACCCCGTGGCACACATTGGCCATTCTGCTACATGCCCCACAATGCATAGCTGCATCTCTGCAGTTGCTGCTAGACCAGCTGCCTGGGGTCGTGGGAAGGGGCCTGTACAGCTCTTTGCATGTTTCCAGTACAGTGCCTCTTAGTTTTGCTTCTTAACTCCATGACATATGCCTCCAAGAATAAGGGTACGTTGTTCCATTGAGTCATAGATTTTCTGCACCAGTTAGCGGTGCCTTCAAGACTATCCTCTAGAATTCTGTACTAGGCTTTCTGAGAAGCGTGAGCTGCGCTGATGCAAGTGTAGACAAAATGGGCCTAGCTTTCCTTTGTGCAGCCATGTGTCCAGATGTGCTGTCAATGGAGTCACTCAAAAATCCACTCCTGATACTCATAAGAAGCCACAGCGATACTTGCCCCACTGGTGTATGGCTAAACCTCACACAAGACTTACAAATAGCTGAGCTGTTGACTTTTTTTTAACCATAACCTTGCTTTCTTTTTCTGTTTCTTTGCTAGCCCCCTCATCCTTTTTGTCTGATTTGCTCTCCTGCGGACAAGTTGAATGAGATCCTGTTTTTTGAACGAGAAGCGGGATGGTTCAAAGAGCGTTGGTCCACCAAGTGAAAGCGCTTGTGTCAGATCATTGGGAAGACTAGGGAACACTAGGTCTGCTGAAGATGCCCTCCGTGGCAGCGAGTGCGTTCTTGACAGCATCCTTGGTACCTTTGCTGCCGAATGCGTAACGCAGCTCACTAATCCTGTCCTTGCAAGACCTAGCTTTAGCCGACCTTAGGACATGTTTCAGTTTTCTCTAAAGTAAGAAACAAGCTGTGAAAAATAACGTGTAATTATAGTCTTTCTTATGATGCAAGCGGGGTCGTTGTGCTCAAATAGTGCCCAAGTCGTTAGATATGACAACCCTCCAACCTCTCTCCCATCTTCCACCGCGGTAGGCTTCACTTCGAGGCCTATCAATTAAGCATCACATCGGTAAATATGCAGGTTGTTGCTGCCCTGTAGGTGATTGGCAGCAGATGAAATATTGCTAACTGTGCTGTTTTTGCTTGCTGGCAGCAAACAGTGCAGTAGAAACAGAAATAGCAGCATACACAGATCAACAGCCCAACAGTTCATTGTTGTGGCAAACCGTGTCGATGGAATGAAAAGGTTCCAGGGTACTTCTCACTTTCAGAGCTGCCAGTCACTGCCGCGAGCTCCCAATAGGCTGCTGTACTCCTAATGAAGCGATTGTCATTAGTTGGTTTTTCCACGCTATGTAGAAAAATGGAAGCGAGGGGTGCTGGGCTGAGCTTTCGCTGTCACAGAACATTTTAAAATAATTACACACTCTGCTGTCACCACGTCACCTCTGCTGTTAGGGTAAAGGATGCGAAAAGAGTTGTGTTTGTGTGCTGAAAGAACTGCACATGCGCACTTCACCTCCACCGCCCTTTCAACCCTGATTGCTCCTTATGAAAGTCGTATTTTTTTTGCATGGATCTGTCTTTTAGAGAAGGAAATGTATATTTTATTCTGTTGACGGAACACCATGCCTCTCCAAGCCCGCCTCCTTAAGCAGCGCCCTTTGTTTTCCCTTCCTTTGTTCTGTGCCAGTTAGACCTAAAGGGAAACGAACATCAGGAGAGGTGACAACAATGCTCAAATTATTGTTTGCACGCCAAAGCTTGCTTATCCTGCCAATGTCGCAAGTCTCAGGTTCGTATCCAGTAATTGAGAGGGAGCTATACGATTTTGTATGACCTCCTCTGTAGAAAGGATCGTCCTCCAGGTGTGTGGACTTTTTGCCACTGACCGACAATAGAAAAAACATGGCTAATCTAGGGTTTTTCTATATAGGGTTTCTGAAAATATAATTTTTGAAAGATCCATCTGGCCAGATACAACTGAGTGTGCCATACATGCACTTCACAGGGCATATCATTTTTTACAATTTTTATTTAGAATTTATATTTCAGGCCAGTTCTAAATATGGATCCAGTAATTTAACACCTGAAGTTACCAAAATTCCAAGGGTATCATTAATTGTGGAATGTGGCGATACCATTGGATTACACGTAATCCCATGTAGACCCCATATAGAAAAAAAGTCCAACATAGGGAAATCGGTGTTACAGGACTCATTTTTGCATGTGATTCCCAAATTCCAGGCTTTATGCAGGAACAAATTACACCAGGTCCGGCCTGGTGAATATCTCCCGGTACTGCCAGCTGTAGCTTCACGTGAATTAATAGCGTATTACTCTTTGTACATCTGCAGCTACTGTGTGTGCCACACTGTCTTGCCACATATTTTAGATATAAATGGACATTTCACCAGACCCACCATGTGCGGTGTTAAATCCACACTTTAAGATAAAATAACTCATATTAGACGTCTTGATTAGTTATTTTTTTCTTTCGAGTCATTGTAAAGTATATTCTGTGTGACAAAAGCTTCTTTTTCTCAGTTATGCTGTACTGTGATAGTACAATGAATTTGAAATTTGCACTGTTGTAATTACCAGGAAAGTAATTTTTATTTGGCAGCTTTTTGAAAGCGATTTCACTTACTCGGGCAGTTTCTGAATGAGGCTTTGCATTGTATGCATGCATTAAATATTACATTATACCCTGTACATCTGCATATATGCTATATATTTTAATTACACTTTCAGTATTTGAAACAGAACTGCATTGCTAATTGGTTGGAATTTACTTGCCATGCAGAAGCATAGCTATTAAATACAAGTAAATAGATATTTGTCATCTATGCCTCTCTCATCGCTCACGCTCTCTCATTTCCCTATATGTATATGTTAAGCACTGTTATAAAATTATAATGGCAGGTTTTGCCGTTGGCATTCAATTGTTATTAGAAAATCTTGCATCGGTCTGGAAAACTGGATTATTTGGATATTTTTGTACAAAGCTCCACTAATATTCATAACATTGGGGAAAATGGAGGCGTGGCTTCTGTGCGCTTGGAGCGGTCTGTTTAAATCTCATAGGTCCAGCTGCTGTCTGCCGGCAGCACCACCAGAAGCAACCTCACCCTTGTGATGGTCTTTCTTCTAACAGCAGTTGTCAGCCTTCAAATGTTCTGGAATTAGGCGAGGACCACAGTGCCACAGGAGCCTTGGAATGTGGCCGATTTGCATGTGGCATGCTTTTATGCAGATTAGCAATTTGGGCAGAAAGATTTTCATATCAGTACATTTTGTGGCAGAATGGAAGTGGCCCAAGTATTCGCTCCTGCTTCACTGCCCACGCTTCTATAATGGGCAGTAGGCAGTGCTTAATTTGTATCTTATCTTTGCAGGCAGTGGGCACCAGCGCAAATCTTTTTGGGGGACAGGGGCTTGCTTTTGTTATAAGACTTTAAGGCAGAGAAGAAAAAGAAATACAGACAAGCATTGGCATAGCCAATAGGTCTCGCCTTTGGGACCTTATAAGTGTTTAGCAATGTAACAGTTGCATAACTAAATACTTATAAGGTCCCAAAAGCGAGGCCTATTGGCTATGCCAAACGGCCCTGCGGCCATGAAAGTGAAAGTGATCGCGATCAAACATCAAAGCGGCCGCGAAAGTAAAAGTAATAGCGGTAAAGCGCGGCGAGCGCGCCCGCGCACATGCACTGTAGCTCTCGGCTGGCCTGGTAGCACTTTTTGGAGCCCTCTCAATAAGTCTCGCCAGACCAGCGCATGCGCTGGGTCAGGCGAGACCTAAAAAAGGAGGGAGAAAAAGCCATGGAAATTATGACTAAGGAAAAAAGCAGAAATGAAAAAAGCTGCAAAAGTGAGATAAAGAGTCAGGAGCCGGCAGCCTTTGTATTTGGCAACCCTTTTCAGTTTTACAAATTAAGCTGTGTCTAGGTCTCTGCCGTAGTACTATACAACTCCATCTGCAACCCAAAAAATAAAATCCTTTATGCATTCAGGATCCTCGACTCTGAAGTCGAGTTCAGGTCTTAAGTCCGCCCTGTGAAGCAGTCTTGTGTTGTGAGGGGAGAAACCTTCTTTTTCCCCCTGCCTCGTTATGTGATTTACAAAACTGTGACTAGAGGGCACGCCAGGTGGCCTGATGCTCTGCATTGCGTGCTGCCTTGCTTAGCTATGGTAACATTTTTATATTCAGGGTACGTTCCTATAAATGTATTTGCAAATTTCTTGTGTATTACCTGAGGTGCGTGTAGCTTGCTAGCCCACTGCGGATGGCGCAGGTGGCGAGGAGCGCCTTGTAACAGCCCTTGCAAGCGCTCAGCCTGTCCTAGCAAATGCTGAAGGCGCAGCTGCCTTCATAATGAACTTCAGACTTGGTGCACCCACAATGCCCTGCGCAGACAGCTTTTAGGGGTGGAGATTGCAGCAGCGAAGGCCTGTCATAAAGGAACTGAGATTGTCTGTCTTGAAATCTGTTTTATTTCATCCGTCCCAGGTGCACCCTTAATTTGCTTCAGACCTATTCTGTTTTTTAAATTCTGTCTGTGAGCTAAAGCAATGGGGGAATAACTTCTCTTCCCAAATATAGGGCCCAGCTGTGAGGTAGAAACCAAGTGGTCTAGCTTTCACTGGAGCATAATTCCCGGTTTTGTTTTGAAAGTGAGTCAGAGCCCTCCAGCCTCAGATCGATGTTTTCAGAAGATCCCTTATCTTGCCTGCCTTTGTCTCCTTCCGCGGCCTCTTTGTTGGGGTGAGCGCTTCATGGAGGATGGCGTCTCTGCTTCTTTGTATTGGCAGCATTTGGTTCCAGGGCATTCTTGAGGAACCTCGCTCCTCACACTCCGCTATTGTGGTTGATAACCCAGCAAGTTCCATTCATCCAGTGGCGGATTGATGCTCTATAACGTAGAGTTTATTTTCCACAATACTCAAGAGTATTTCCAAAGAGCACCCCATTAAGCGACCCTGCTCTACACATTTCTCGTTCATGCCTTCCTTGATGCATTGAAGGCGTCATGGTGCTACGAAGGCTTCTCAAATTGGTCTGCTCTGAAGTACAGGTCATTATTCTGTGATCATGCCCAATTTCCACAGTGAGAAGTTATCTAGCTATAATACAAAAAACTGGAGATTTGTATTTTGTTTTTGTAAAATGCTCCATGCTGTTTGGAACCTGCTTCGAAGTACTTGGGTTTTACAGGTTAAGGGATGCCTAGGGCAGGCCGGCCCGGTAGACAGGACATGTCTCCTGCGGCGATCAATAGGTCTGTAGAAGCTGTCTCTAGAAGAGCTTTCTATGTTTGAGCTTCGCGGTGATAAGAATGATAGTAAAGGCTTGTCCTGAGAGGAAATCCTGCCCATCAGACTTGTGTGCAGGTAACTAGTAGCCAGTTTTAGGCATATGACTAACTGGGAACTTCCTTGAGTCTCTGGGCTTGTGCGCAGAATTCCAGAGAGTGGTGCTTTGTACATGTAGAGATTCACTCCCTAAAAGTTTGTATATGCTTAGGTGAAGGAGAAAAGTCTAAGAGTGGCTGACTGGGGTGTATTCTGCAAGACTATCATGCTTTAAATATTGTCCTAAAAAATGGCAGCCGGAAAATAGACTACCACAAAATTATCAAGGTAAATAAATATATGTAGGTAAGTGCAGTTTTTCTCCACATCTACTTATCATGATGATATCTGTCTGTTTATCTATCTAGACATACATATATCGTCAAGGCAATATTGTGTAGGTAAGTATATGTAGAGAAGCGCAGATTTGCTATTAATTTCACATCTAGCTACAATAACAATATATGTCTTTAGCTACAATGACAATATATGTCGTTAGTTATATTGACAATATATGTCGTAGTACCACCAGAATAAATACTTATGTGACATTATGTGCAGGCATTGGTTTCATTTTCGGCATAGATATATATATATATATATATATATATATATATATATTTATATATATATATATATATGTATATATGTATATATATATATAGATATAGATAGATAGATATATATCCCACAGCTAGGCAAGCAAAGCAATGCCCTCGCCTTACCCCTGCCGCATCTGACGGCGTTCCACAGCGGGACGGCGTGTCCCAAAACAACAAATCCAACGCTGGTTTAGCCTAAAAAAAAACGCATGCTGTGGACCAAAAGTCGTTGCAAAAGGTGATTTATTAAAGAAAAGCTCTGACACACTTTACTCGTTTCGGGGAAGAACCCCTTGTGATCAAGGATAAATATATATATACGTCTGGCGTGCATTGTTTTATGCTGCTCCTCGATGTTCTCCTGCTGGCAGGCTGTCAACGAATAAACACGAGCTGATACTTACCTTCGTGTGGAGTCTCTTCAAAGGGGTTTCCTGTTTGTTTGGATATATATACATATATATATATATATATAGATATATAGATATATAGATATAAGCATTTGCTAGGTAGATACATAGCTATGCATATATTGTAGATGTGGAGTTATACCTAGATATATTTATCTTTACAATATTATGGTAGTGGATAAGTCGATATTCTGGCCACAATATTTTTGTAGAACAATACTTTGTAGTAGGTAGTGTAATGTATAACTGACTGAAGGAAGAGAGCTGTTTTTGTGACCTCAATACTGTGGCAAGATATTCTGGGCATCCACTTTTCATGGACTTGTGTTATCCGCAATCTTGACTGTGACCCTTCTCTGATTGGGAGACAATGAAGAGTCTTGCAACATAGGTGTAGCATGGTAGTTAGGGAATGGGTCGAATATGAACCACTTTCTATATTTCCAAATATACCTGCCACATTGGGTGTACACACAATGTGACAGCTATCTTGGAAGTATGCAGAATAACAATCTAAGATGACCACCCACTACTTTTGGTTTTGTCAGTGCTTGTGCAGCATTGGAAAAGCTAATACTGGCAACCAACAAGCATTGGCTAAAGTCGACATATTTAGTTGCTTGTAATTCATTAGCATGTGTAGTCTTTCCTTCCTTTTCTTTGGTTTGCCCCTTCCTTTACTGTGTAGTTATGCTGCTCACTTTGTTTAAGCACTCTACGAGAGTGTCTGCGATTCCAGCTGTCTCTCTATAATGCTTCTCTTTCCTTCTCCTCGTTACTCCATCTTGATTGTGTGGTTTCTCCCCTCCTTCCTCCATTTTATGGTCACCCTCATGTGCTCCCTTCCTCTGCCCCCTTTCAGCTTCACATCTGACTCTCTCACCCCCATTTACTTTCTCCGTCTCCATCCGTGCTCCACAATGGTCTCCCTAACCTATTTGCTCTCCCTCACGCCTTCCGCGTTGCTTTCCCCACACTGGTACCCTCCCTGCTGCTTCCTGTCCCTGGTGTTGCCTCCCCTCCTGCTTTTGGATCGACAAATAAAAATAAAATAGCTGCTTCACTTTGTAGGCTCGCTTGAGCATGCATCATGTGAGCGCCAACATAATAACACACTAGACTTTTTTGTTTCATATTTAGCCATTCTGTACTGCATTTGAGGATGCGGTATAGTATGGTTACAATGTACTGGCAAAGTCAAAAGGGCAAAAAGCCACTTCATTTTGGCTTTGCCAATGCTTGTTATTTAAAGCTTTTGTTGTTACAAAGTGGTTAAGTGACGTTGTAACATTGTACCTGTACTTTTTTCTTGTCTATTTCACAAGCAATGACAGTGGAATGTGCTGCAGAATTGAAAGGCTTATTATTTAGAAAACATTACTAGTAAAACAGCCAGATATGCAAACATTTTATTAAAAGCATGTTTTGGAGGCATGTTTTCCATTTTTCTTCTTCTTTTTAATGGCACGTCTGCAATAAAAAATAAACAAATATGTTACCATGGATTGGCAAATGCTTGTTAATTTTGTTATATCCTTCTTTTATTTTTAGTGACTGAAAGTGACTAGATCGTTTTGAAACTTGAATGTCCATATCTGTCAGTCAGTTGTCTTTTTTTAGTGAAGGATGTGTTGCTCTACCTTGGGTAAGTATAGATGTATGGTAGTTGAGTGTGTCATTACAAGGACTGTGGAGACTGAGCAACATACAGTTGGGATGTCACTCTATCACACAAGTAGAAAGGTATTATTTTCTGGCGTGCTCAAAAATCTCTCAATATGGTGTCACGAGCTAAAATTCATAGAAAACACACTTCCTTTCCTGCAGAGGATAGATATGAAATGTTCTATTAATGTAATGCCCCCCCCCAACGGCAGAAGCTAACGACCTTTCGCACAGAGCCAGCCACAACTAGACAAGATATTTTAAATGTTCACCTTCCCATACCACATAGTATTAACCATGGTGTACAGCATGGAGGCACTTTATGGGCAGCGACTTTACATCTGTGTGACTTCTGGAGAGTAACAGCCTTTCTTGGAGCTTCAATGGCCTTTCTCCCTGATCAGAGGTAATGGGCTGATCAGTGGTGCAGCAGCGTAGTCTGGTGGTCGAATTTATTTCTTTTGGTCTCCTCTTCAAAAACTATTTTTTGCAAATCAAGCATTTTTGGGGAATAAAAATGAAAAACCTCAATCCACAAGTGACTTTTAAATGGTTAAGAGTTAAAAAAAACAAGCACACCAATGCATATGTTTCAGCTATTTTATAGTTTTGGTTAGCTTGAATATATGTTTTGGTTGACAGGTTTACACATATTTTCTCCTTAAAAAAGAAGTGTAAGTTTCTCTAATGTTGATACTTATTGATTTTGACTGGCAGCCAGGGTGGGTTGCCCCGCCTGGCAAAAACTAGAAAGATACCTGCCAAGGCTCGCCAGCTAGAGGGTGGGTTGTTTCTATCAACAGCAAAATCTGCATACTTGCTCAAAAATGTTACTTTCTTTAGGGGTGAAAAAAAATGCACTGGCTCCATCCTCAGTTTAACTGCTCCCTTCTGAAAAAGACAACCAAATTCTACCAATTACCATCAGAAAATGGTGGTGACTGAAGCCGAAGTGAATCCATCACTGTAATCTGGCCACTGTGTTTCAGTACTGTGCTGCCGGAGGGGAGTGGGCAAGAGAAGTGGGTGAAGTTTTGATGTACGGCTGTCTGTGATCTGTGCACCTCCCCCTTCGCGGGGAGGGTCAAGCTTCTCATCAATGTCATAAATATTTTAATTGATTAATCCATGGCTCCCTAGCGCTAATACTCTTATTGCTTTTTAGAGGAGCTAGCAGGGATAGGAGCAGCTGTTCACTCACTTTATCTATGGAAAAAATCGAAATCCTTTCATGTGTTCTCGTTTTAGGCATCTCTGTGTCTCATCAGTCAGGTTTGAATAAAAAATGTGGGCGATTAGGGAAACTTGAAAAGGCAAAGTGTGCAGAAATGTATAAAGGGGAACACACTTTGGCTATGCCTGTACAGTCACATTTTCGCCTTCAAAAAGCAACTGTCAAACATGGCAGAACTTTGTGACATTCTGGAGTTAATTCCCTCTTTCCGAGGTGTGGCTAGTCGAATGGCATTCGTGCTTGCTTTAATAAAGCTGGCAAAAAGGTCAAATGCAAAATTGTATTCAAACCTGCATTGTGCTTATTTTCTCCTCGTGACCTTTTGTACGAGACGGTATTTCATAATACCCTTTTTCCATTTTTCCTGACCTTGTCACTAGCTTGAAAACACTGGTAAGCCAGCAGCAGAAATGTTTTAAAGAGCAGTGCAAATGATCACTTATTTTCTTTCCTGAGCTGCTTTTTTTAGGTTTCACCTACCAGACCATATGTGCTGCCTGATGCGAAAAGACCTATTGTCTGTTTACCGTGAGCTGAGAGCCCATCCGTTGCTTAACATTGGTTGGCCTTAGTGCCACTCATCTTTACTTGTTTTTTAATGGTTAGCTTGCTTGTGTGTGCTTTACTTCCCTTTGTTGTGTTTGTCCCTCTTGGCACATTGGACATTACTTGTGTCCTTTCACGGCTTACCTTTCAGACACTACTTTTTAGGTCTCTCCTACTAGACAGCGCATGCACTGCCTTTAATGAGACCTATTGTTAGCTTTCAGTGGTCTCGGAGCCCACCCATCGCTTGCATTGCTTGGCTTCATTAGCACGCACATTTGCTTGTATCTTATTTATTAGCTAGTGTTGGGTTTCTTCCTCTTGTTGTGTTTGTCCCTCGCTAGTGCATGGATGCATTACTTGGGTCCTTTCACTGCTCTTTTTCCTGGTGCTACTTTTTTTCTTTTTGTTTAAGCACTCCACTACAGTGAATGTGTTTTCCTGTTGTTTCTCTCTTGTGCTTCTTCCCTCGTGCCATGCTCTGTGTTGCTTTCTCTTACCTTTGTGCTTCTTCCCTGCTCTACTCTACCTTCGTGTGCTTTTCCCCCTGCATTGCTTTCACACCCATGCGATTCTCCCCAGCTCCACTTTGCTCTAATGCACATTTAATTTTCCTGCCCCTTTCCATGTTCCTGTCTGTCCTTAGTTTGCTTCCCTCCTCGCACCCTCTTTATTGCCTGCCCACAAGCACCTCTGTGTTTCTTTTTCTCCTCCCTCTGTGTTGCTCCATGATTCCACCCCCTCTGCCCTCCGTATTGCTTCCTACCCCCGTGTTGCTTCCACCTCCACCCCTCCCTCATGTTGCTGTGTATCGTCCGTGTTTTTCCCTTTGCCCCTTGTTCTCTTCCTCATGTCACTTCTCACCTGCCCACCATCTTATTCATCCCAAAACCAGCAGCAATCAGTTCCTAACACACACACACACACACTTTCTAAAGAACATATTTCTGTGATTTTTTTTTAACTTTAGGTATGTCCTTTAAGAGAGTAAACTTAGTGCACAGTGTGTAGCATGGTGGCCCCACTGTGCGATTAGTATTCTCAAGACCCTGAATTCAGTCGCCAACTTTGCACTCATTTTGTCTTCCAATCCTGCTTCTTGACTCCCGCACAATGTGGGAGCCTGCACGACTTTTCGATCAACTTAGCCAGGGAACTTGTACTGCAGCTCTACTTCTAAAGGGGTTCAGTGGCACCAGAAGCCGCAGGATGGACAAGCAAGTCCTGGTGTGTCACTGTAGAGGTCAGGTCCGCTGCTGTTTTTTACTGAAGTGTACGATTCCTCTCGCTGACACGGAACACCAGCCGTGTTCCTGCTATCCCAGAGACATTGCAGACTGAGTGCTGCAGAGGAGTTTAGTGGCCAGCCCTTTTTTCTGCTTTACAAGTTTTAGATCTCATAGACTCTACAGGTTTACAACATTGCAATTTGTAGGTCTTGCTTATAAGACAGCTTTTAGCTGGCTGTAGGTAAAAGCCTATTGTGGACCACAGTGCTTTAAGTAGGATGAAAAAGGTAGGGGAAGAGGTCTCTAAAAGGGATGTTGCCCAAGTAATTAAGAGTTTGGCTGAAAAGATGTGAAATACAATCCTATGCTGTACACAGCATGCTTCCTCATCAGCATTTGGGTGCCTCTTTGTGAGTTTTCCGTAGGGGTGGGCGATAAACGAGTAGTTCTCAGTGTTTTGCTCATGTGACAGAGTTTTTCTCACCATTGGCTCACCAATGTTCAGTTTGTGAGCGAGAAAAAAATGAGCGCTAGACCGCTTCCCGATGAGATTTCTCAACTATGGCAGGAAAGCTGCTGCTCAAGTAGAAAATCTACTCAAGCGACAGAAAGCGGCAGCGCCCTCTGGTGAGCCACATGGTGCCATTCGTGTTGATTTTACAGTGCGGGACAAACTTCCAGTGCTAAAAATCAGTGCGAGCAGCGCAATGGACGCAAAATCTGCCACTTGTGGAGCTCCACGGAATCTTGCCGAGTTTTTAGGTAACTCAGCAGAATTCAGTTGAATAAAACTATGCAGGTTTCGCCCCTCCTAATTTTCTGTTATAGCATCCAGACATGACCCAGCAACAAACATATGCCTAAAACAAACCATACCCGTTGACTTTGTGAGTGCTTGTTAAATGTTCGATATAAATGAGTAACAACAATGATTTTCTTATAAATAATTAAAATTGGGATTTACAAATGGTACTTATGTGACCATCACTTTCTACGTATTGGAAAGAGACCAAGGATTTCATGAGTACGTAATATCAACTCTATTATAGCCCACTGACTAACATTGCCTTCAGCCTCCGCTATAGAGCTCTCAATCATGCTCCTTTATTAACACCTTCCCACAAGCAGAACTAACCTGGCCACCCACATGTGACTCAGTTCACATGTACCATGCAAGCATTGAAAAAACCCAAACCTCGGCCTTTTAACACCAAAATCTCTTGGGTTTTCCAATACATAGTAAACTCAATTCCAATTTGAATTCAAAATTGCACCAAAGAAAAGCGAGTTTACAAATTCTAACAGATCCTTACATATATCAATTATGCAACGTATATACAGTAACGTATTGCTAAAACCATTGGCAAGGCCAATCGGTACCAAAGGCTTGATCTATTAGCTTTGCTAATGTTTTTTTTTTTGGTAAGGTGCTCCATGAAATTACATGTGTTGCATAGCTGTCTCGCTTGTGCACTTCATTCTGCCCTTGTGCTCCATGTTGCTGTCTCTCACCTGTATGCTTCTCCCCGCCCTCCATTTTGTGCTCCCCCTCATGTGCCTTCTGCCTCTCAAGTTGCTGTCTCACTTGTGTGCTTCTCCCTCGAATGCTGCTTCCCCCTCCCACTTGCTCGCTCCCCATTGCTGCCCACTCCCACTCTCTGCTCCCCTTAAATCCCTTCCATGCAGTCATCTTTTAATACATTTATTTTTGACAACGGCCAGGCAGCAAAGTGCCCGACTGTCTTAAATGCGCTTTTACACTGTTTCTATTTCTTTTGGGGTTTTTTTCTATTAACTGATCCATCTCGGATTTTTAAATTTAAAAAATAGTGCATGCATCATTCATTTTGTAGGCACGCAAGTGTAACGGAGCATCCGCATGCTTACAGAATTACATGGCTGCATGCTGCACGACATCTTGGTGATGCTGTACAGCATGGCTAAATAGCGTTGTCAAAGACAATAGGTCCCAAAAGTAAGTCCTACGGGCTTTGCCAATACTTATTTAATATATCCTCCAGCCCAACACAAACATGTAAACATTTACATATAGTGGTAAACATTTACAAATCGGGGACGCGTATGTCCATGTATTATGTACCTAGTTGCCTATTAGTAATGTGTTCATTGATTGTTAATTTGTGGGTTTATGAAGTTTCGGGTGGTGGGAACACAATTATTCTGGGTTTGCCAGGATACATTTTGCGTACCTCAAAGCAAGTGCTCTATAGAATACGTCTGAAACTCGTGATTTCGCGGAAAGTTGTGAATGGTTGGTTTCTATGGTAGACAGCCATCAAGAACGACTAGAGTTCCTGTTTTTTACACATGTGAATAAATGGTTGTGAATCGCTGCCATCAGAAGTAATGTAGAAAAAGCATTAGCAAAATTCATAAAGCTGTGTTGTGCAGGCACTTGGAGCAACTGAATTGTGAGGATTAGGAGATAAGGGAAAAAGATTTTGCACAAACTGAATGGTCCTGGTGGTCTGCTGTAATCTGTTTTTATGTGTTTATAGTTTTGTGAGGAATGGGTATGGCTAATGGACAAACTTGACAACCCAAGACCAGTGTTGCCTTCAAAAAGCTTGTGGCTGTGTCAGCCCGGCTGGCTTTACCCCCAGTGATATTGGTATAGGCAGGGATAAGTACTTACTAAAATGTGTTTCAAATTTCGCAAACTTCGCTTTAGAATTTTCAGCTGCAAGCAAAGTTACGATAACTTTGCAAAAATGTACATCCTTAGCGAAATGTGTAAAGAATTTCAAAACATTGCTCACATGCTGAATATCTCCCCCCCCCTCCCCTCCTCCAATTCAATCCATGTGATGTGATTATTTATCTCCAGGGCCACTGTTCAGTGGGCCAGTCCTACAACGTTTTCCACGAGGAGCTTAAAATGCATCAATGTCAATGAGAAATAAAATAGTGCCCACCTACAATCTTTGAAGAACAAGCAAGGCCTCACAGGCATGCTTCTACACATTGCATGTTCTCACCAGCATGACTTTGAGTAATAATTGTTGAATTTCCAATAGGTACCAAAGACAGAAGGTATTCTATTGTGAACGGGTCTTTGTCTGTCTCTCTGCCCCTCCAGTTCGCATCCCTGCTCTGTTTCTGTTTAGAGGGCGGATGGGGCGTTCTGTTTGTAGCTGTATGTTTAATTCGAGTAACTTCCCAGGGCTCCCTACTGCAAGTTCCACTTGAAGGGAGCTCCAAAACAGAAACTCCAAACTGCAGTAAATATTGACTGGGTCTCCGAGCTGAGCCCTGCTCGCAGCCTGCATTGGCAGCTTGAAAGGCGGCCATTGTTCCCCCCAGCCATCACTCCATAGCCAGGGCCGAAGTATGCATGTGTTAGGAGCCGAAGAAAGGCAGCGAGGGGAAATTAAACAGGGGGAGCAGCTGAACTCGTAAATGTGCAGCCTAGAGGAAAGAGAAGCCTACAACAAAACAGGGCAGGAGCTTAGGCTGGCCTACAGAAACCCTTTGAGAGGCGGCTGAAAAGCATCGGCTGCCCTCTTTTGGAGGCAAGGTGAAGGATACATGTAGCTAGCTGCCTGTGTCACTTAGCGCTTGGCGTGACTGAGCAACGAGATTTGTGTGTGGCTCCCGCGAGGGAGTGCGGTGAGCCCTTCAGGAGATATTCACTCCATGTTCCATCCTTCGCAGGCAGTAGCAAAATATGCTTTTTTTATTAGTAGGAATAATTAACATGATGCCTTATGGTCGATTCAGAGCGTGTTGAGATGCGCTCAGCACACAGAAATACAACAATACAGTTATTAAGAAAATAGCCAATCACAGTAAACCAGATGATTTTGTGTTTCAAAGGGGTTACTCGTCATCAAGGGTGACAAGCATCACGTGATTGTGAAAACAGAATGAGTTTTGAGGGTGCTAGAAGGAAAACTAAAAAACATATCCATGTTGTAGTTTGAGAACACGAGGAGCCCCATTCAAAAAAACATATACTCATCTATGGTCAACTCAGATGTATAAATGGCTTCATTTACGCCTGCAAATTCAGTTTTACAGTTCACAAACGTGAATTTACACCAGTATGCAGAAATACCATGAACATTTGGTGACTGCATGGTTCCCTCTCATCCTGGGTATGGCTGGAAATTTACCTCTATCATGGGCGAAAGTAAATCCCTATTTGGGATAGGAATGGTGAGAGCCCACCCAAAAATTAGTTAGGTAGTAGGGGAAGCAGTTTATTCAGGCGGGAAAATGTTTTCCCAGTGGAGAAGAAAAGGATGAGCATGTACAAGGGCACTTGCTGTAAGATACACATGCGTAGCTTCACATTCAGTTAAGCGCATGCGGCTGTTGAAGCATGTGAGTACCTGTAAAGTTGTGGTGGTTGCAGCTTTGCAGGAGTCCTCGTGCAATCCTTAAAAATTTACAAACTGTAAATGCCCATCCATCTGTAGGTGTAAACCTACCAGTATAAATTGACTTTTCGTTGTGCACCGTGCCTGCAGTGTCATAAATGCACTCAACAGCAGGAAGCTAAAGGAAACAAGTTTAAGGCAGAGCTGCTAAGAAGACATTTTCTCTTTTCCTTTTTCAGTGATGCCACATTTCTCAATGCACTGCCTGGCTGTAAGTAAATTCGGGGGATGGCTGTCTAGTACCCACTGCCACGCAGCATGCATAAGTGAGTTGCATCTGCCGCAGTGTGTAAGCACTTTATGCAGTAAACAGAACATTCAGACGGATTTTCTTGAGCTCACTGGTATGCTGCTTGTGGTACAGTCTGAACTCGTACATCTTTAGAGATAAACCCATCCTTTGGCAATGTTTAGCATGGAGAAGTTGACTTGAACAGTAAAACAAAAAGCTATGTCGAACAACAGAAGGAAAAAAAGTCACTTGATAAGCCTGTTTGCATGCAGATGATACTAATGTGCGCTCAGACAGGTCAGCGGGCATCGAGTGCAAGAGACTAATGCACCTGTTAGACATCAAGGCGTGCTTCACGTGGCAATAGACCCGCCTGAGCGGATAAAAACCAATCTAGTTTATATGCTGGCCCCAAAACCTATTCCAGCATCCGTTCCCTCAGCGATTTCCAATTGAGATCCATCTTAATCAGTTCCGCGGCTTGATTGGGCAGCTTCGGCACATTTCCTGTGGCGGTGTGGGTTTTCAATGGACCAATCGAAGGCGCGGGGCGCGATGACGGATGGGTCCCGAGGAGGTGAGGGCTTGTTCGAAGGCAGGCCGCTTCTTCAAGGAGATTGATCGGGGCTCGCCTCTGAAGCCGTCTCGGGCAGCTGCGTGCAGGCCGGGCTCCGGGCTGCGGCCTCTGCATTCAGCGGTTTGTTAAACATGATCTGGGCGCATAATAACAGGCCTTTATTTCCTGCTATCGGATTGAGCGAGGCACACTCAACTTTGACCTCTACCTCATTGCCAACCCCCTACTTTTTGTCCCTTTCTGTTTGCTTTTGTGTAGTTAGGATGCAGACTTCTTTTATCCGAAAAAAGATAAGGTAAAACAAAGTTTAGCTTCTTTCATTTGATTTGTATGTAGCCCTGATATGTTTGTGTTAAGTAATTTTTCGCTAACGACATTGGGCAAAAATGTCCTTTATTAAGCTGTTACCATTGGCTATTCATTTTCTTCATACTCATGCACGGGTGGCTAGGCGTGGTAGGTGCTATTTCTGCGCGCCTGTTTTCAGCACTTGTGCACTGCTGTGCATCGCTTATGACTGCGTCGGTCGCTTGTTATTTTTTTCAGTCATAAGCTTTCTTTTATTTTATTAGCTGATTATTTGTGCACATTTTTTATCGCAATGTTTTATCATGCACCAGCATCTAGTTTTCAATTAATAGTGGTTTACAACACAAACAGCGACCCTGTCTTTCCCCAAAACAATTCCCTCTCTTTAGTGGCGGACCAGTGATGCCAGCAAACGTTAAAGAAAGATCCCCATCATTCATAACCTGTGGATTCTGAGGGCGTGATCATGCTCTTGAAGGAATTCCACTCAACGTATATAGAAAAGGCACATCTTGTTTTATTTCATTCCAAAAGATATAGAAAACGGGCCTTGCAAAAACAGCACAGTATTGAATAAGTAAAGCATTGTCACGTGACCCTCAGCATGGTTTGTTGAAGTATTTAAAGAGGCATTATGTTTGAATGTGTGTCCTTATCTGTGTACAGCCATATCCAAACATACATAGTTGACTGAGATGGGGCCACTACCGTGTTATATCAATAACTCTTTATGAGGATAGCAATGTCTACTCAAGGGTGCATGAATCCTAATAAATGTTGCCATTGTGACTGTTAAATCTTTTTACAATCTGGTAAGCTAGATAAGTTATCCATGCACAAACAGTATAATATCACATGTATTTCACTATTCACTCTGTTCCAGTGTCATTCAAAAAACAGAGCTCTGCTGCTGGTATGAATGACTCACTTTCTGGGCATCTGTGTCTCATGATCCAGAGCACACAGAGCATGACAAAGTGCTTTAGCCTGACCCGCAACCTAGTTTATACCGCATTCAAAGTGCTTAAATGCAGAAGGTCTACAAATATGAATCTATATATCATAGGTTGCAACCCAATATTTTTCACACAAAAAAAACACGAAAATTGGACTTTCTCATTACGGAATTGCCTTTTTTAAGCGAGTTTTGAACAGTTTTTGAAACTCAAATTCTATCTAGTCCTGTGGGAAGAGTCCAACATCAGAAGGCAACCGTGAGACATTATGTCATGCAATTCCTTAAAAAATTGTAAATATTAGTCCTTCAAATATAAATGAGTCTATTGGATCTGAAGATACTGTCTAAGGGCTAGATGTACAAAGCCTTTTTGCGGTTGGGAACGCAAAAAGGCATTTTCAAATGTACAAAGCCCTTGTGATTCAGTAACCTGATACCTAATCTCAATTTGGGTTTGCGAATCGGTATTTGGAAGGGGTGTGTTTAGGGCGTTCCTTCCAAATACTGATTCGCATTGGTATGTATAAATGTTTTGAGACCGTAATGCAGCCGCAAAACATTCACACTTTACAGTTAACTCAAAGTTAGTGGTAACCCATTTGCAAATGGGAAGGGCTTTGAGAATGGTTGAAAAAATATTTTTTAAGATCAGGCAGTGTTCCACAGTGTTATTAGGACCACAAAAATGAAACTTAAACATTCCATTTTTTTCTTTTTAAACACAAGTATACTACACACATGCTTTTTAATTCTTTTTTAAAAAGCAATCACAGACATGGTGGTTGCCTAACCCAGCAGGCTAGCATCACTGTGATGGGAGCGAATCGTAGTGGGTCACAAATTGCGACTTACCTCATTAATATTCATGAGGTTGGTCTAATTGTGACCCACTACGAATTGCTATTTAAGGAATGGGGGCTAAATAACCCCTTTGTACACTAGTGATAGTGATTACCAAATAGAGATTCGCAAAAACTCACTATTTGGTAATCGATATTAGTATTGTTCGCACGTCTAGCCCTGAGTCCCCAAAAGCGTTATTGGCTGGACTGACAGATTTAAAGCGAGTGCAGAAATTCACTGGACGTTGCTGATCAGCTGAAAGTGATACTCTTGTCCCAGCATTTGATTTGGCTCTCCCTGCCCACACAGACACTTTTTCAGTAACATCCTATTCATTTGGCACACATAGGTTGCTACCGAAGCATAGATCATTGTCTAAATATGTTTTGGTCACTGACCAAAGAAAATGCAGCCCACACAATGTACTTTGAAAAAACACAACTTGCCCAGAGCAACGAACTCCAGTTATGTGTTAAGGATTTGGTCCCAAAGTAGTCCTAGGTGCACAATTTGGAACAGCAGCAGCCCAACTCCCTATAGTCAGAGTTTGAGCTCTCTGTAACTGCCCTCACACCCTACACCCTTCATTTCTGTCTCTATGGGATTACCGTTCGCCCCCTTCTGCCCCATCAAGTAACATCCTTTGTCAAACAGGCTGTGAGGGATGAAGGTCCCACACCCTGTAAGTTATTACCATACCAGTGATGCTAGAAAAACACCATCAACCAGTGTGGCATAACAGTAGTGGTGGAGTGGGATACTCATAGGAACCCAAGACACCCTCAAGTCCTCTCCTGAACATGTAGGTTCACTGCTAAGTGGTCATCCGATTCCAGCCAGGTCGTATGCTTCCTGAGGCAGCCACTGGTGATTGATTGTGTTAAAGGTCTTAGAGGTCTAGGCTGGAAGTACAACGATCTGTGCCATGGACCTTTGGAAACCATTCAGTGTGTGCTTGTGGGATGTCTTAGTCCCTGGTTCATCGGAAACGTCAAGCTGCGTGGCATCAGAGGTGGCTGAAGCAAGGAGGTCGGATGAGAGGCAAACGATTATCATCAAATCATACCTTCTAAAGAAGTTGTCATGCAGTAGCTATTTACAGGGACAATCTATACCCCATACATTGGAAGGGCGGAGCTGACCAGTGGGACTAGAAATGCAAGAGTCCATCCTTTTCCCAAGGATAGTATTGAAACTTTAGTTTTACAGCTAAATTCTAAGAAATTTTGCAAAATACATCCCTGTTGTCTCTTACCTGGTTGAATCCTACACACCAAGCAACATTAGACATATATATAGAAAGTAAACATTCTGTAGAAGCTAAGACAACAACTCTTACACTGATTGTATGTTTGTTTTACCCATGCTTTCATTGGGTTCAAAGATGTACATGTAGTGAATGGCTAGCTAAATAAGGAATGCCATACCATTCTACATTTCACTCTACTCCTGTGGAATGCACCTCACCAGACACATTCATTCTACTTAGAGCCACCACACTCAAAGAATGATGTGGCCATTGCTAATCATTTGTGCTGAAATCTTTGTCTGTTAAACTTGTTATTCCTATGCTGTCGTATGGGGTGTGATGTGTAAAGTAATTCATGGCATTCAAGATGCAGTGTAGTGCTATGCAGAATGCTGTCAGCTATGCATTGGGAGTAGTTAGGATTACGTGGCTTCTTAACAGCTGCTTTACCAGTTCAATAGTTTCCAATTCCTTTTGTTTGGTTTCTGAAAATATACTGCAGAGACAGAATAAGACTTATACATCTACAATGAGAGTCTGCAAGCCTACACTTTAGCGCTTCATGAACACTAAAAATAAACAATTCTACTTTAATTGAAGTTTTAAAAATATGTATCTGTTCATTACTATACTCACTTTGCTTCGTTTTACTTTATGTATAGAGCATCTGCCCCTACAATCAGCAAACATTGAAACGGTACAGAATGAATAACATAATACAAGTGTACAAAGACTGCAACTGAGCTAGGCTCCAAAAGCAAATTAGAAAGTTTCAGGGAAAGCCACACACAGGAGATGGGATTTCTGAGATTCCTGATAAATATGCAAGGAAGTGGAGGGGCATGCAGACAGAGTTCCGCAGCATAGGGAAGGGGAAGTTCCACAGCATAGGGGTCGTAAACAGTTTACATTGTGATGGGGCCATGGAGAGGACGATGGAGACCAGTCTAAACTGAGAGGTAGAACAAAGGGAATGAGGAGGGTTACAGGGTTAAAGAAGAAAGTTAAGGTAAAGGGGTCTTTGAGTGGGGGATGGTTTAAAGAAAAGCAAGTGGGGTTAAAGATCGATTTAAGAGGAGTGACTGAATAAGAAGGGAGGAGCAATTAGCAGGGTAAAACAATAGTCAGTGCGGGATAAAATGAATGCTTTAGATGATTGGAGAGTCAGGCGTGATTGAATCTTACAAAGGTTGTATAGCTGCAAGCGACTGAAGCTAGAAAAAATGGAAATGTGCAAAGAGGCGACAGTAGAATCATAGGTAAAGCTCAGATTGTGACAGAAGAGGAAAGAAAAATATGAGAGGCACAGATAGAAAAAGGAAGAGGGACATAATGATGAGAGATTGTATGGAAGAAAAGATTTTTAATCCTCAGGGGATTGAGATGTAATGTGAGAGAATACAGCCAGGAGTTATCTGCTACAGTAAGAGATGAAATTGTGTCATGGAGAGAAAGGATGAGACAGGGAAAATAGATGAATAGCTGGAATTCATCATCAAAAGATAAGAAAGGTTAAAGGAAGTAATGATCCCTTGGATGAGCAGTGTAGATTGAAAAGAGATAAAAAGAGAAGGGGGCATGGACAATCTCCTGGAGAATTCCATTAAGTAGGTGAAGATAGGGAGGTAACCCAAAAAACGGAAAATGTGTAAGCATAAAGACAAGATGAGAACCAAGAAAGAGCAGTGCCAAAAAAGACAAACTAGAGAGCAAGATAAAGTGGTCATCTGTGTCGAAAGAAGCAGGCTAGTCTAAGAGGATGAGAAGTAGGGAACATTTTAAGTGACAATCAGAATGCAGATAATTAGAGACAGCATTAAGTGCGGTTTCCACTGAGTGTGTGTGACAGAACTCTAATTGAACAGAGCTGAATTCAAGAAAGCAGAGAGTTGGTGGTGCACAGTATACATTAGGGGAATTTAGAAAGAACAGTGTAAACAAGAGACGTGGGGGTGAAGAAAAAGAGGTCAACAAATTCTGGTAGCAGGATTTTTTAGCAGAAAAAAGAGCAGAATCATCGAATGGGTTAAGAGATGAGAGACAGGCCTGATCAGACGGAGCACGGGCTAACCACTGCCTCTCTCCCCTATGTATGGAAGCCTGTTAAGAATGGAAAGAAGAACTAAGGAGAGGAGACTATCAGAAGAAAAAACTTTACAACATTATTTGTCCAACTTTGTTGGACCTGATGTCAAGTTGAGTTATGGGAGAAGAGATAAAGAGTGTTAGAATATAGGGATTTGTAGACTCTTTCAAAGGCTGATTAATGTGAGAGTTCCTGAGTTGATTTGACTCAATGAGTGGCAGAGTTATTGCCAATCCCTGGTTTTGGTGTGATTTACATATATTTCTGTATGTGTTTATGTGTGCGAGGGGCTTCTCAATTAGCATCGAGAGAGATCAGGAGCTCTGCTTGTGAGCTGTCCCTGACACTGACTTACAGAGGAAACTACTTGAGGAGAAAGTCCATGGCTAGACATCATCCTCTGCCGAGAGAGTAGCATCTGAGGCACAGCTACGTTTTTTTATAGGCTAGTCTTTTAGCCGGGCTGTTTGGCCCTGTCTGGAAAATCCATGTTCTTCTTGTACTTTTCATGAGTCTGGTTTGTCTTCTCCCAAGGGTTTGGTGTGAGGATGGTGGATCTACACTTAAGGAGGCACCGGTGGTCTTTGCCCAGCCTTCGGGCAGTCCTGGCTGGACTTGATGACTGGAGCCATCTAACTGAGTAGAGGGATCTTGATTATTAGCGGGTGCCAATGATGCTGCCATCTGTGGGTGAGGTAGTGCACTCAATGTCGTCATGCTTCCCACCGGTAGGTCAGGCTTTGGACTCCAAATTTCGCCCATTCTGATTAGGTAGTTGTATTGCTTTGCAGGGTAGTAAAGGTAGTTTACATCTGCTACTGTCCCCAGGAAGACTCCTGGAATAAATATTGGGCCTCTGTTTTACTGAGCCTCCACTTGAAGACTGTCAGTCTGCTCATATAACTGTGCACAGCAAGGTTGAGCTACATGGTAGTTTGTCTACCATCTGATGCCTGCACCTGCTTGCAAGGAAGGACGCACTAAACGTATAGGGTGTGTGTGTTTCTTAACAGGAGGTTGTTGAAAGTAGGTCGCTCATTGCTGATTAATTACTACTCATTTTGTAGGACAAAATGCCTTTTGTGTGTTATTGAAGGTTAAGGCTTTAAGCTATGGATAGAAGTGCAGAGACGTAGCAATACGACGTTTGCATGAAGGTTCACGCAGGGAGCCTTTCCACAAGACATGGAGAAAGGTAACGGGCCCGGGAAGCCATTCACTGGGAAAATCCCTTCCAGCGGTGTAGCTGCATATACCCTGCTCATTGTGTGCTAGAGCTGGCGGCACGTCTCTGAAGGAATGATACTGCCTACAGATTTAGCATTACCTCCTGAATAGTTCCTTTATGGGTGTCCATTTTCCACCACGTTTGTGTTGGTGATAATCATTTACAGTATTTCTCTGGAGTGGTGAATTCGCGGTAATAACAAAAATGTGACTTGATCCGATAACTGCGCATTTTTGCTCGAAAATCGCCTTACTTAAGGGGGCTGTGGATGAGCCTTCGTCTACCCCAGTAATCTCCTCAGCCTAATGAAGCGAAAAGGCCCTTTGGCTTCCATACTACAGTATTTTTAAATAAAGCGGGTTTGAGCCCGGGGGCAAAGTTAACATTGAGATAAATCAGCAAACAGATATGTATATTTTGAACGAGCACCTAGTTGGCACACTTGTTGCATTTCGAAAAAATGCAGCATTATAAGGGGACGTGTATATTTCGCTGCGTGCTCGCAACTGTAAACTCCAGTGTGTGTGTGTGAATATCTTGTATTTTTCAAAATGATCTTCTCTCTTGTTCTGTTTCTCTCTCGCTGCATTCTCCTGTCAAGCCCACTTCATAAACGGGAGCAGCTGGAGGCCTTTTCATTGGTATTCAGGGATTATCCCCCTCAGGCTTTTAATAAGCCCTGATGCTTGAAATGGCGGCTAGGGTGCGCTCGGAGACAATTACTATTCAGTGCTGGGGGCTGAGGGCTCTTCAGTGGCCCAGATGGCTAGGGTTCAGTGGGTTGCAAGCCCTCGTCCTCCCCAGAGCAGATCACTGGAGCTGAGAGGTTATTTGACTGTTGTGAGCCGGCGAGGGAGGCGGGGGTGGGCGAGACCTCTAACTGCGGGTTAGACCGTATCAATTTACAGATAATCAGCGCTGTAAAAGCAGCACTTTAATCACCCCGCTGCAGATGAAGTAATATAACCCCGGGACCGCATGGTGCTCTCGTGCGAGGGTGAGGCGTTATTTAGACGGATAACGCTACGCACATTCACAACATCGTCTGTTCTATTGTTTTGTTTACTCTGGGCGATGGATGGTGTTGTGGCTGCCAGCGAGCACTGAGCTGAATCCGTCACTGCTGAGACCGACAGGGCTGGAATGGCAAGTGTTACCGGGTACCAGATGGGCTGCCGGGGAGAGGTCTCGAGAAGCAGAAGTGACCTTCACACGGCCAATTTTTTTAGCAGGAACAGATAAATGTTTCAATCTGCTCGTGGCCATGGCTGCCGCTGCGTTTCCAGCGTGCGTCGGAAGGAAGCTGCGCGCAGCGGCGGGCTTCCGTTTCCTGTCGGGTCAGCCGCGAGGCGGGAGGGTTTGCGGGTGGAATTTCGGGTCAGTCAGTTGCCGGTGGCGTGTTGACGAGGGGCAGAGTGGCGCTTTCCATCTCCTGATCTGCCTGGCTGGGCAGCCCCGGATGAAGGTGCTTATTACCGAGCAGCTGTTCCCCGTCTGGGTGGACAGACATTCGTTTTTTTAATCTTTATTCCCCCTGATGGCAAGGAAGCTAATTTGCACCTTTGTGGATGAAGGCTAATGTTTGCTTAAACGAGCTCAGAGGTGCTCTGCATAAACTGACTGCTGGCCCCTGCTCTCTGTGGCTCTTGCAAGGCAATCTCCTCGCTTCAAATTTGATCAAATATAATGCATATTTACCTCATAAAAATAAAACCCAGTAAAAGAATATGCACAGCAGACTGTAAAGAACTCTCCGGAGACGTGCAACTGGAAGTATCTTTATTCAGGATACCAACACAGGCTCCTCAGGAGGCGGAGCGCAAGGTACACGGCTGCTGCGTGGGTCATCAGCTGTCAACTGTCAACTGGTGACATTAATGTTCAAGTGTCCGGTGCATATGTATCTGGCACAGCAAACAGGTAGCTGTAAGGTGCCCTTCTCACCCTCCCACATACTGCTGTCTTTTTGCATGCGCTACACACATCTGTTTCACTTGTTCTGAGGATCGTGCAGTTTGAGGGTACTACCAGTGTCTCTTACGGCCTCAGTGATGTGTTATTGTAACCATAAAGCATAGGACGTGGCATTCTGTTCATGGACGCACACTGCCCAGTAGCCACACACAGTATTAAAGAGCAGCTGGTTCAATTTATTGGCCTCGGCAACTGGTGAAGCTTAAAGGTGTGAGTCTCCTGGTGCATGGGCGTTAGACCCGCGGTAAAGAAATGATTTACTCCACAAAACAGCCCAGCATTGCAGGGTGTAAAAGCTGATACAATGGCTGCTTCACTGCAAAGACATCCGAACATTTCTTAGCGAGTTCTTGCTGGTGACATCTTGCCTATATTTAGATTTAGCGTCTCTGGCGGGCCAATTCAGTCTTTCATCCTTCCAAGATGAATCAGTCAATTACCATTATATTCAGTTATGAACGTGTTTTAGAAATCACAAAACATTTGTTAACACTATTTAAACAGCGTTCTTATTGTGGTAGATGTTGTAGCAGAAGATATTTTAATGACAACAGAGTGATCCATGGATCATTGTGTCCACTGTGGTATCCTTTAAAGACCCTAAAGGCTCGTCGGTGAGTTGGCGTTCTCCGTTTGCAGTGTGCATAGTATTTGATTGCGTTTTGGATATCTAGCTATGCAGACCCGTGTTTAACCAGGTTTGCAACTGCTGCTGCACCAAGGATACTATGTATTAAATAGTTATTAAAGTTTCTGTTCCATTTAGCAGTGAGGCACATCCTTTTTCTTAACTTGGCAGAGTCTATAGCAGTTCAGTGACCCTCTTACAGACCTCTACTAGGAATTCGCTTAAGAAAGACATTTCACATCAGGTTAGGGGTTAAGTTCAAAGTGGGGTTGCTAATTAATGGATTTTTTACTAAGAAGAAACTGTCCTTGCATTCTGATTCTCCTATATCAGCGGTCCATTGACGCCTAAGATCATAGGACAATAGACTAGAAGATTATCATACATAGGTTTTCACAAACATCTCTTCGTATAATGGTGTTAACCTCTGTGAAGGTTGAACGAAAAGCACACCAGGGCACATGTTGAAAAATATATCTATGAACTAACAAACAGGTAAACACAGTCTCCTCTGCCTACGCATTCTTCGCAAGATCTTCAGGTGGCTCCCAGTCGACACCAGAAGGATCGTCACACGGGCCCTGGTCACCAGCAGGCTAGACTACTGGAACACACTGTGCGTAGGAATCACCGCACGCCTCATGAAGAGACTACAAAACTCAGTAGCAAGACTCATCCTCGACTTCCCCAGGCACACCATATCCCACCGCACCTCAAGATGCTACACTGGCTCCTAATACTAAGAGATGCCAGTTCAAAATGCTGACCCACGTATACAAGGCCCTGCTCTACGAAGGACCAGCATACATCAACAGACGTATGGCCTTCCATCAGCCGAGCAGACACCTGCGGTCCGCCTCTTCCTCGCGGACACCCCCTGGATCCGCTGAAGCAACAGCGAAGGATGCGCCTTCTCACACTTGCCAGCCAAAGCTTGGAACAACCTCCCCTGCACCTCAGGACATCCTCATCACTCCAGGAATTCAAGAATAGGCTCAAGACATGGCTGTTCGAATAACAAAGAACAACCAAGCAGGTAGCAACTCCATCGCCATGAGACCCACATGGGTGATTTGCCACGCTATATAAATACTTGATTGATTGATGTATGTCCATGCACTTGTCTTAATACCAGGTCACAGAGGCAGAAGCTATCTTGGAGTGGCATTTGGAAATCTGTAGACTAGAGAAGTGCTGCATGCAGTGTGAAGTAAATGTTTCTTAAAGTCATTGCAGGTACCCCTTGTTCTTCCTTGGCAAAGGGTTCACCACCGTAGTGTTGAGGAAGAGACAAGTGACCAAAGCTTAAACTGGCTTGTGGGTGGTTTTTCAACCAGTCTACTTTCTTGGTGGACCAATAATGAAGAAACAAAAGCAGATATGTCCTGTCAAAGAACTTACTGTGTTGGGAACACCGAAATCGATTTGTAATAAACAAGACTAATTATTGCAGCTTTTAAATGCAGACACCTTTATGCTGCTGCCATCCAATTTATCCAGGAAACTGCTTGTGCCACCTTTGAAGACCAGAAATTCTAAGACAGTGAGGTGATGGCAGCCTTTTTGGGTGTGTTTCATTAACCTCCAATTAGTAAAGACTCCTGTGTGACTTGCAATCTATACTGTTTATAGTTATCACATATAGCACAACTGTTGCCTTTATCTAAAGATTTCACCCCTGAATCTTGGCAGAAGAGGGCAGTCACTGATATACTAATATAACCGGTAGTTGTGGTGGGGGGCAGGGCGAATATGTAGCTCCTCTCATGCCTCACCCACCACTAAAACCAGATGTGTTGCTTGTTAGCGTGAGGTAAAAGAGGAGGTTTATTATGTGCACATATACATGATGAAAAGCCTGGGTTGAGCACGTCAACCCTGCGATTGCCAGGAGAATGGTTGCCACGCTCCATTTGAAATCTTTCCTCCTTGTCCACCCCTCCTTTCCTTCTTGTCGGCCTCATATTCCCGAACTACCCTTGTGCAAGTTATCCCTCCGCTGAAGAAATCATTTGTAAGCAGGAAGTGTAATATGGGCAGACAGGCAGCCTACCTGCAAATAATGTTTCATTAGAGTCTCTCAAACTGACAACTGTGTCTGCGGCAGTGGCGCGCTCCTCCGGTAAGGTCTAACGATCACGTATGTTTATATTCCTCGTTCCTGTCACAGCTCATGTTCACTGAGAATTCCCCTCTTAGCGCTTATTAAACTAAAAAGAATATAATGCAAAGAATATAAAAAATTATTTGATGGGAGAATCTGCATTAGTAATTTATGTTGCGTGACGCTGGGCGACCTCTGTTTAATTAACTATGCAGGCAGGTATTGTAAACATTTCCTTGCTAGGCAAACGCATTCAAATTCTGTTCAGATGTGAATAGTAGTTCCTGGCAGTTTGTTTTCCATCAACAAATAGTGCATTTGAAAAAGGGCTATTAGGTGAGGATATTCCTGGTTACACCATGACTTGGAAGGGAGCGCAAGCATGCCCTTGGGGACTGTTGGTTTCCACAAGTGCAGTAGTCAGTCAGATAATTGTGTAGCATGCCCCACTGGGAGAGCCGGGTTATATGTGCTGACCTGTGACGACTACATCGACTAGGCGCATGGAGATGGCGACATCTCATGACCTCATGGCATGCAAGTGGGAATCCGAGGTTTGAACCATCAGACCTTGTTTGCTAATCCCAGACCATTAACCATAAGATAGCAAATTTATTTCATAACCAGTAAAACACACAAAAAGGTTTGAGACTTGTCTAGTACAAAGATGCATGCTGGGACATGGAGTTCCAGAGTTGAAGGTGGAAAGGACACACAATGGAAATATTTTAATCATCAAATATTCTCAAAGATGCAGACCCACTCACTCCGCCTGTAGTCAATTGCAGCCTGTGGGATCACCAGAGCAGTACCCCAGGTGGAGAGATAGGGGAAAGGGATTCAATACCAAATGAAAAGTTTACTGTAGTGGCCTTGTCTGAACGTAGCTGTACGCAGAGGATTCACAGCTTCTCCACACTCAATGATTGGAGTGATGCGAACTGAAGCCTAAAAACCATGAATACTTATGGAGAAATGGAGGTTCAGACTCCACGTTCTTGCTCCCCAGGTCTATCGGCCACAACACCGTCAGGCAGATACATTCAGGTATTGTGCTGCTGTTCTGTATGTTGACCCACTCACGTCATAAGACACACCTTCCATTTTACATATGAATTCCAGAGTTGAAATATATTACTGGCCTTTTTGTGTTATTTTTACCTTGCCTGTGTCCTCTATTTTCCCTGATTGTTTCTTGCAAGAATTTTCAGAAAGCACTCTGTCACGGATATGACTTAGGATTTGCCCACGGTTTTGGCTCAACTTTGTGACTTTTCACTTACATTTTATTTCCTTACATTAGCGTACACATTTATTATTAGTTTTACTTTTGTAGGGACTTTTTTGTCTCCTTGGGATTTCACAAGTTGAGAGATGCTACTTCTTGTGTTGTAATCAGGATCAAACTTCATACAACATAACTTCCTGAGATACATCAGAGGACGTTCCCCGACAGCTGTGAATTTGCTGAAATGACGCAAATGGATCCTCCCTGTACTTCTGCTGAACCTTTGTAATGCCTACAAGAAACTCCTACTGAGGTTTCCCTGCGTTAATAGAGCTCATGAGGCGAGGTACCTCCTTCTTACTTCTTTTCCACATGTCAGGAATGAGGGAACCCTGAAGGGGCTGGAGCTCCAAACTGTTAAAGCACCATCTCATTCCACGGTTGGGGATGGTATTTCACACCTATCACTGGTGGCTCTGACTCGGATGGCATTTCACAGCTATCACTGGTGGCTCTGCTGGGGATGGCATTTCACAGCTATCACTGGTGGCTCTGCTGGGGATGGTATTTCATAGCTATCACTGGTGGCTCTGACGGGGATGGCATTTCACAGCTATCACTGGTGGCTCTGCTGGGGATGGTATTTCACACCTATCACTGGTGGCTCTGCTGGGGACGGTATTTCACACCTATCACTGGTGGCTCTGCTGGGGACGGTATTTCACACCTATCACTGGTGGCTCTGCTGGGGACGGTATTTCACACCTAGTACTAGTGGCTCTGACGGGGATGGTATTTCATAGCTATCACTGGTGGCTCTGCTGGGGACGGTATTTCACACCTATCACTGGTGGCTCTGACGAGGATGGTATTTCATAGCTATCACTGGTGGCTCTGAAGGGGACGGTATTTCACACCTATTACTAGTGGCTCTGACGGGGATGGTATTTCATAGCTATCACTGGTGGCTCTGCTGGGGATGGTATTTCACACCTATCACTGGTGGCTCTGACGGGGATGGTATTTCACACCTATCACTGGTGGCTCTGACGGAGATGGTATTTCACACCTATCACTGGTGGCTCTGACGGGGATGGTATTTCACACCTATCACTGGTGGCTCTGCTGGGATGGTATTTCACACCTATCACTGGTGGCTCTGACGGGGATGGTATTTCACACCTATCACTGGTGGCTCTGACTCGGATGGTATTTCACACCTATCACTGGTGGCTCTGACGGGGATGGTATTTCACACCTATCACTGGTGGCTCTGCTGGGGATGGTATTTCATAGCTATCACTGGTGGCTCTGACGGGGATGGCATTTCACAGCTATCACTGGTGGCTCTGCTGGGGATGGTATTTCACACCTATCACTGGTGGCTCTGCTGGGGATGGTATTTCACACCTATCACTGGTGGCTCTGACGGGGATGGTATTTCACACCTATCACTGGTGGCTCTGACGGGGATGGTATTTCACACCTATCACTGGTGGCTCTGCTGGGGATGGTATTTCATAGCTATCACTGGTGGCTCTGACGGGGATGGTATTTCACACCTATCACTGGTGGCTCTGCTGGGGATGGTATTTCATAGCTATCACTGGTGGCTCTGACGGGGATGGCATTTCACAGCTATCACTGGTGGCTCTGCTGGGGATGGTATTTCACACCTATCACTGGTGGCTCTGCTGGGGATGGTATTTCACACCTATCACTGGTGGCTCTGCTGGGGATGGTATTTCACACCTATCACTGGTGGCTCTGACGGGGATGGTATTTCACACCTATCACTGGTGGCTCTGACTCGGATGGTATTTCACACCTATCACTGGTGGCTCTGACGGGGATGGTATTTCACACCTATCACTGGTGGCTCTGACGGGGATGGTATTTCACACCTATCACTGTTGGCTCTGACGGGGATGGTATTTCACACCTATCACTGGTGGCTCTGCTGGGGATGGTATTTCACACCTATCACTGGTGGCTCTGACGGGGATGATATTTCACACCTATCACTGGTGGCTCTGCTGGGGATGGTATTTCACACCTATCACTGGTGGCTCTGACGGGGATGGTATTTCACACCTATCACTGGTGGCTCTGACGGGGATGGTATTTCACACCTATCACTGGTGGCTCTGCTGGGGATGGTATTTCATAGCTATCACTGGTGGCTCTGACGGGGATGGCATTTCACAGCTATCACTGGTGGCTCTGCTGGGGATGGTATTTCACACCTATCACTGGTGGTTCTGACGGGGATGGTATTTCACACCTATCGCTGGTGGCTCTGCTGGGGATGGTATTTCACACCTATCACTGGTGGCTCTGAGTCTCATTTGACCTTTTCCCCCTTCCTTAGGTACAATGTACCGTTGCGATGACCAATTCCTACTCTGGTGTAATTTGAATTGGCACCGGTAACTGACAGCTTCACTTTTTTTCATAATTTCAATTTCATTTACATTGTTAGGGTTGCAATCACTTAATGCCCCATCCATTATGGCTCTGGTGCTGTGAGGTCTAAGACATTCTCAAGTATTTCATGATGGAAAATGTGCTGGTTGCAGCAAAACACCCCTGAAAGACCAATTTGACGCTGCTCAGCCCACATGTCGGGAGAGTTGGCCATTGTAGTTGCTGCCTAGTCTTTCTCAGTTGTCACATGTTTTCAGTGATTTCATGTGATGTCGTCCTTTTCCTGCAATGAATATGATGCACTCATCCATGCCTCTGGTGATTTTCTACAAACTTACTTTGCAATATGGGGCATTTCTGTGGAGGGCATGCATTTGTTAAGTTCAACATTATTTCCTGTGGGGGTTGCACTCGGATGCATTTTTCCAGGACTTTTCCGGTGTAACCTTACCTTTATGTGCTGACAGAGATGAAGGACATCTGATCGGTTTTACAAGCTCTTCTGTGTCTGATCACCATCTGTGATCATGTTCAGTGAAGGGAGTTCAGGGCTGTTTCCTGTTTAGCCCCTTCGTTAGAAGCATCAACCATTTCAGTGAGAAGTTCTGTCCCGCTGGAGGTGATGTTTCTCAAGTTAGAGGAATTCCTTGATCCTGGCGTTTCTCCACTTTCCAACGCTGGGTGATCTTGGTATTGCTAAAAGTTGTGCTCCTTTGTTATAACAGAAGTGGTCACACACTGTGAATTAGTAAAAAAAAAAAAGGAGCCAGGAGAATAAAATGCTATTTAAAAGGTTCATAGTCGCTGCTAATTCTGGTTGAAAGGGTGTTTTTTCACCTAAGCTGGGATTTAGGAAGCTGCAGTCTGCATGCTTAGTGTCTCTCTGCTACTAAATCTCTTACTGGTAATTGGCTTGCTACTGTACACATAATTCCCTCCTATCATGGTGAAAGAAAAAACAAAAAATCTGTAATGACTCTGAGTGGTGCACTTGGCAGAAACCTGAGCTGCCCACTCATGCTTTATATGATGCAGATTTCTGTCCTTGGACAGGTACAGTAATGGAGCATTTATTGGCAGACATAAAATTCTAATGCCGATTGGCTTATTTTGTAACATAATGCGATGCACAGAAATGATCATTGTAGCGGCTTATATCTTAGGTTAATTGGACATTGCCTGCAGCTAGCTGGCCAGAGCAGTGTCTGCAGGCTCCAGATCATGAGAGCAGCATTCCTACTGGGTACGCGGTGCTGCAATGGCGCAGCAGACAACTTCAGTATAAATATAATGCTGCATATTTTGATTTTAAAATTCCTAGTAGAGAAAATGTGGATGGAGTTTAATTCATGTTACAGAAATTACTCTCACACCCGAGGCAGAAAGATCTTGCTTCTGATTTTTAGTCCACCTGCACATGCAGAAGATTTCACCAGTAGATCTGGAATCAGCGGATTATTGCTTTTTCTTGATTGTCACATATCAAAAATGAGAATGTTATGTATTTGCAATTAGCTGAGACCCAGGGAGTACAGCCAGTCAGTAGTTGCGAACATTTTCACATAAAGTGCACCTGTAATGTTGATTAGTACTTCGATGGCTTCTCTTTGGTTTATCCTTGCAGATGCGCCTCTTACGGGACAAATGAAAATGCCACTTGTCGTCTGACACCCTGTGTACGAAACAGCAAAGCGTATGGCCAAGTATGTGTACTGAAGGCTTCCAATGAACTCTCTCCTGCCAATTTCCAGGTAGTCAGAGTTACAGATGCGTCCATGGCCCTTCTCAGACTATTTCCCATGAACTTGCCATGGCACCCTGACGTTACATTTTGCACTGGATTATTAGTCTGTGTAGGAAGCGATAAAGCATTTCCTTGTATTGAATTTGAGCACGCTGTGAGTGAAATATTGTGGGTTGTTTACAAGCCAAGCGTTCACACGCATATTGGAAGGCGAACAAACTTGATGGGCGTCCATGGTTCCTGTGATGCGATCTGTACGTTTACAAGAACCAAGGGCACTGTTCCCCCTTACTTCAGACGCCTTTCCTCTCCGTTTCCTTGGAAAAAGGCAGCTCATAGCCGTCTATCTACAATTTTTCAATGTACCTTGTAGTGCCCAGTTTTCAAAACTTAGGGGGCAGGTTCACAAGGGCATTTATGAATATGTAAATCAGTAGTCCTGCAGTATTACTTACTTCACTTATCCGTAAATGCCTTTGTGAATTGACCCAAAACATCTAAAATGGGATTAAAACGGGACTAGTCATGGTAAAAATAGAAAGGACTATGCCCTGGTTGCACTTTTACTAATAGGAAGTTTGACCTTTCAGGGCCGATTCGCCAAAGTATTTATGAGTACTCCTGTAGGACTGCTTCACATACTAATAAATGCCTTGGTGAACCGCCGTGCTGTTTGTTGAAACTGCCTTGCTCCTCAAAATCCCCTGAAGCACCAGATGTACGGTCTTCAGAATTACAGCCAGGACATTACAGACGAGTACTAATCTCTCGTAAAAGGCGCCACATTTTCTCTGCATTAGCTAATCTGTCTGATACTGTATTACACCATAAGGATTCTGGCTGGTTGAGGTTTGGGCTCACTTCAGTCCTTGTTAATTAAAATGAGTTAATGTGAACCGTCTCCCTGACAGTCTCCTTCCTCCCCAAGGATAGATAATGCTAGCCCAGTAAAATCATCGGCCTCTGTGATCTACCCGCGCCCCATGTCCACTGGTTGCGGGTCTGAATGCTGGCGTGGTAAAGTTACATTGTAGGATAGCTCTGTCTGGAGCAAAGAAAATCTTGGTTTCCGGGCTGTTTGTTTTTCAAGGCTTGAAATCCACATTGATTATCAGGAGCATGAAATGCACCCATTACACCCCATTAAAAGGTCCGCTCTAAGAGAACCGCTTCATGAAGAGCAGGGCCGGACGGGGGCACCAGAAGCAGCTTTGGCAACAATACTGGAACCATCCCTGTTGCTTCCTCTCCTTGCTCTCTGTTTCCATCCATCCATTCTCCCTCTCCTTTCTCTCGTCTCACTCTACCGCTCACCCTCACTCTCTCTCTCTGGAAGCCCGCTGTTTCTGCTGCAATTAACTTCGGAGAGCTGGGAAAAGCGACAGAGGCAGCAGCAGCGGCCTCCAGTGGTTCCAGCCCACCGGGGAAATGCCCGCTGGACTAAAGGCCAGTCTGCCCTTATGTACCCGAGTCAGCTGAAAAGAAAAAGTGCATCAAAGTTGCAACAAAGATAGGATATAAATACACCTTCCACTCAATTGTGGTAGGTTATTTCAGCATGGTTCTGGCAAGCGTGCTGCATACTGGAAGCATCCAGTGACCCCGGTACATGACCTTGTGATATGCATGGGCAGTTTTCCTGGAAACCTATGACAAGTAGCTAAATACAAGACAACAATTGGAAATGTCCCTTACTCCCTACCAAAGATTCTGCTCAGTCTGTGTTTTTGAAACACCAGACACGGCAAAGAGAATAGGCTCGCTAAGTGCTGAATTGAGGCAGAAGACAACACTTTAGATCCTGGCTTCCTTGTTTGATCAAAATTGTGACCCTGAGCAAAACACTTTGTTTCTTTGTGCCAGTGCCTAATTTGAACAAGTGAGAGGCACTTATTTGACTTTGACACAGAGCAAGAGAGGGAAAACACACATGGGGCGGGAAGATGGGAAAAAGAAAGACGGAAAAAACGTGACAAGGGGAGAAAACAGGAGCATGAGAGAGTGAGACAATGTGGCAGAGTGTCTGGGGGTGTATTCAAAGGCTAGTGGTGGAATCAAGACTAGGCTGCATTGCAAGTAGGCGTCTCCCACGTTCAATAGCTCCGACCCGGTCTTCTGTGCAACAGTTTAGGCCCTGGCACTTATTTCTTTATTTCTTTTACAAATTAAGCACTGCTCTATGCCACAGCTCTTAATGCAGCCAAAATCAGAACCTATTACAAACAGCTATAGCTATTAAGCACTGTGTAGCAGACTGTCCCAGAGGTGGCCAGAGTGCCGTTTTCTGCTCTACAAGTCTCCCTGTTACTTTGGGTAAAATGTTAAGGGTTTAACCTTGAGACAGAATGACCCACTTGCAGACTATTTTCTTTTGCGAGAAACTTGGCCTCATGCACTAATATTTGGCAGCGAGTAAATAATGAACTCGCTTGAGCAAATAACGAACAATATTTTAGTGACTTTGGCTGCACTAGTGGTCGGGCGCGTATGGCTGTGATTAAGTTCGCCTGTTATTGTAAGCAGCCCCCCCCCTTTACCTTCACAAAACTGCATCCAACATATATATATTTTAACCCGGTTTTATTTTATTTTTTACCTCATACTGTTCTGGAACGTTCGTCGGCGATGCGGAGACTGCGCTGCCTGCCATTGATGTCCTTGGCCTGCGCCATGTGCTTTCAGCTCACAGCTCCTTTTCTCTACCCTGTAGCTCCTTCTTGTTCAATTAAAATGGCTCCTTTACAATCCTGATTTATTTCATGGCCTTGGAAAAAATGGCTGCTTGAACTCGGTGTAGTGTTTGAAAAATAAACATACATTTTGGCGGCAGAGGAGACTGGCTAGGGTTCCAGCTATTAAATCAACACTTCTTGAACCGAGTGTGAACAACCTGCTGAAATCGTACGGTTCCCTTCCTGAAATCAGTGACTGTGTTCACGACACCATTCAGTTCTCTGTCACATATCTTATGAAACATGAAAAAATACTTTTCAATTAAAATTTGTTTTCTCTTATTGAACTGTATTTTATGTTCTCTTATGATATACTATTATCGCTTTACAATGAGTAAAATGATCCTTTATTTTAATAACTGTTTAAATGTCTAATACTTTTTGCCCAGATTTCTTTAGTTTCTTTATTTTGCTTGCATTTACTTTCACTATTAATCTGTTCTGCACCTCAGTCGAGGCAGTAATGGAATACACGTGTGCATGGCTGTGAAACACTTTCTGTAGCTCAGTCTCGCAAATAAAAGTTGACTGCATGTGCCCTTCATACACTGTCAGTTCTCAGATTCTTGCTCCAGTAGGAACTGGCCTTTGGATTACCAGGCCTGCCCTACCAGCCTCCCCTTATATCAGTGGTAAAAGGAGCATGGCACGCAGGTGTTTAAATAATTTACACTCATAATCGGCCTTTATGTTGCGTCGGCGAGCCGGGCCTCTGTTATTCTAGTGCATAATTGATGGTGCTCAGAAGTGGAAAAGTTAGAAAAGCGGAAGGAATGCGATGTGAAAGTGCAGCGAGGCGGCTGCGCCTCGCGCGTCTTTTCGGGCCTAAGCTGGCCGGGGTCGCGCGGGATCGCGTGCACGCGCCCACCAAGGAACAGGCATCAGAAGTAACAGATATTGACTTGCCATCTTGTTAGTGCTGCTATTGGGGGAGGGGGCTTTCTTCAGTCGAATCATGAGGTTTGTTGCAGCAGCAAGTGCGAGAGTTGTTCGGTTCACCCGAAAGGTCATCCAGCTTCCTGAAAGGTCACAGGTCACTTTTCAATGGGAACTGCAGCTCCGGGATAAAGTCGTTCTTGTCTGTGGCCCAGCTGGGGGTTGACATGCAAAAAATTGGAAACTTTTCTCAGCAGCAAACAAAGACATTCCACGAAGTAGGTCAATGGAATATCAGCAAAGGGTCAGTTTATTAGACATTAGACATAGCCAGTGAATATTATTTTGATATATGTGGTTAATTAAACGGCAATCTTTCACCCTCAGCCTGTCGTTCAAAAATGTGTTTTTCCTTCACTCACAAGGAAGCAGTGATCTGCAGTTATAACTGAGCAAACGTGTTATTACACCCACGTTCCCTCAAAAGCCTGAATAGCCAGGTATGGCACCGGGAGCCTTATGCTGCTTATGAAATGGCAGAAATTCAAATCTTGCTTTCATTACGAAGCCTGACAAAAGCATAATGGTGGGGACCAGCGTTTTGTAGTTATGTTTTTCAGCATTCACCTAACAATCAAAAACACTATGTATAAATGCATGTTTTTGTACACCGATTTCAGTATTGTGGAATATGTGATGCGGTGGCGGTATTGACAGTACATAACATGTTTTGTGGTGGGCGGTCTGTCATGCATAGGTTCTTCTGGAGATCTGGGTTCTTTGAGAGCAAGATTGTTATGACTGGGTGCACTGTTGTCAGAGGGTTCCTTAACCTTTTGGAGATGATTTGTGGCATCTGGTTTGAAGGCATTCACTTAAGTCATACTCCCAAGATGGAGGGCATAGTTCTGGCACAGATTTGCAGGAAGAGAAATCATTGCACGTGGAAGGTGGCATAGCAGTGTTTGAATAGACGACCTTGGGTATGGCTGTTTTTTAGGAGGCACTCAACTGTGAGAAAAAGTATTTTAAAGACCATGGATAGGCGTGAATGACTATAAGAGCTCTTTTCCGTCAGAGCCAGTCTGTTTAGTATATGTTTGGAGATGTGGAAGTGAATTTAGGAAAGTCACGTAAAGTATTTGCGGCAGAGCAGTGCTTAATTTGAGCCAGTGGTTTCAGGTGCTTAGCTCTGGCACTTAATTGTCAACACCGGCACTTATGACAGTCTACCACATGGTTGATTATTAGTTCAATATGCATAAAAAATGACTAATACCTTCCTCCCAAACCACCCTTATAGCTTGATGGGTCTGGAATAATCTGAATTGTCACACTTGAGGGAGTGTGATAGCAAGGAGTTGTGTTGGTACTGTCATTGGCAGCGCTGGCCGGGTCAGTGTGTGGTGCAAACTGCAGTGGCCTCCTGATGAGGGCACTTAGGTGCTTACAAATTAAGTACTGCGGCAGAGTTGGCTATTAGGGGAGGCTAGAGAAGGCTCTTGAAGATGTCTAGTTTGGCATGCACTGGGGTATTGCTGGGCATTATTTTAGCACAGAGGAAGGGAGTGGCCGATGGATCCTACCCAAATTATGAAAGAGAAATAAACAGGGCTGGACTGGCCATAGTGGGTATCAGGCGTTTGCTTGGGAGGCTGGAAGCGTGGGGGCCGGTTTTGGAGCAGTGGGGCCAGTTTTGCTACTGGGAGCCGGTTTTGCAGCCATGCAGCAATATCGGCCCCCAGTAACAAAGACAGCACAGCTAGGGGACGGTTTTGCCAAGCAGTAGCCGTTCACGCTTGCACCCACCCTCCCGGGGTGGGACCTGGTCTTACAAAAATGCCATGGCTTCTTTGGGTTTCCAGTCAGGCTCTGTAAATAAAGCTTCTGTAGTCGCAGACATTATAAATGGAATGCTATGCTATGCTATGCTGGAAAGAAGATGAGGGATGATGATGGTGGAAACTTAAGAAAGGCGGCTGTGGATGTCATTGGTCCTTTGCAACACCGTCTACCTTCTAAACCAAAGCATACACTAAACGCAAGTAAATTACATTGGCGTCACATTACACTTCTCCAAAAAGCAATTCAGCAGGACTATATTTCATGTACTTTGCATCAATCAAGGCTCGTACGATCTTCAAAACGTATGTGTCTTACACAAGTACACCCATATTCAATCTCTGCTATATGTCTGCGCCAGAGATTGGATGTAATATTCATTGCAACCGCACTTGCTACGCCTGCCTTGGCTTACTTGAAACTCCAAGAGCTTTGTTCTCCAAGTCAAAACGTTTGACTATCACTTGCTTCCAGATTTGAAACTTACTCCCGGTGAAACTAAGATCCCACAGAAGAGTACCAAAATTACGTATATATATATATATATATGTGTGTGTGTGTGTGTTTGATGATGACTGACCTAGAAATGAGAGCTTACTTTTCGTAAGTCCTTAAATAAAATAAATATTTGGTGGCCTTTCACCGTCTGTAAAGGGGCACCCTTACAGTCGGAAGCCGTTTATTGCCCTGCTAGTGATCACATCATATACATTGATATTTACACCAGGAAATGATGAACACAGGATCATTGGTTTTGTAACAGTGGTCAATGTTTCCATTTCAATGTGTTTTTTCAGGCTCGGAATGCAAGGTAGGTTTTGCGTCACTGAACTGTTCTAGCGGAAATGAGTCAACAGCATCCAACAAATAAATAAATAAATAAATAAAAATGCCATAGCGGGGTGGAGTGTGCATAGACCATTCAGAAAGAAAGTCATTGTCATAGGGTAGAGATGAGGGCAAATGACGTTTAGCAAGGGACTTTTTCCCAGGTAAAAACAAGAAAAGGATGGGGAGTCACTCAGGAAAACGAAAAAAAGTGAAATGTAAACAAAGTTAAACAATTGAAATTTAATGAAGTCTGATGTTATTAAATCAAAACATCATATAGAGCTGATGACACAGATGTTGCAATGGGGTGTGCTAAATTTAGTTTGCAGACTTTGTGTCGGGAGTCACCACATTGCAAGCGGTGCATTGGGAGTCATTACATTTTTGATACATTGACACTGGGAGTAACTCCCTCACATATGTCGCTAAAATGATTTATATTAATATAAGATATATACACACACGAATATAGACAAATCACTGGTTAAAATTACAAAGGTTAAAAAAAATGATCTAAAAGTACTAAAAGTACAAATTATAAAAAGTAAATACTAAAACGAGGAAAAATGAATAAAAAAATAATGTTCGGAATATTAGGAAGGGTAATCTACGTATGTATATGTATTCATCTCTCCATATTTGTGTGTGTGTGTGTGTGTATGTAAATATATATATATATTCACTGAAAAAACCATAGGTTTCAGGCACGTTATAGTTAGAAATTAGCATTTAAAAAAACCTTAGAAATTCACTGAAAAAACCATCGGTTTCATGCACGTTATAGTTAGCAAAGGCAAAGGGGGTCTGGGAAGTGTTAAGTCTTCACCCCTTTACTAAAAAAGAGGGTGGCTGGGTGCTTTACATCCCACCATTAAAGTAAAACAAGTGTTTCTGTATATAGAAGAATCCTACAAGTTAGATGAAATCCAAAGTGTATATATATATATATATATATATATATATATATATATATATATATATATATACACATGTCTATTTGTAAAAAAATAAACTTGTTTAAAAAATAAACATATTTAAACAGATATGTAATGAGATAGATAGATATATATAAAACATAACATAAATTCTAAAACTTAGCTGTGAAGCTACAATGTAAATATGCTCCCAATGTAATGATGTCTTGCGATCTAGTGTCCACCATGTAATGAACCCCCACGTATTTGCTTGTGAACTAATGACCAGTAACCCCCATGGGTCTTGCATGAATCTACTAGGAAGTGTGTGCTAATGGAAACAACTGTTGCAGCGATATGTGTTTGTGTCACACTATGCATGTGGCAGCGGCCCTCTTACATAGGTGAAAGGTTCGGCCGTGTGTCAGACCTTTTTAAGTCCAGCATCAGTCCTGTCCTCAAAAACTGCAAAACACCCTGTCTCTTCCTCCAACTCATGCAGGAGTACTTCTCTTGTGAATGGATAACATATTGATCGATTCAAGAACAGATAATCAATACTATAGGGAGGATGCTTTTCATCTTGTGGATTTGGTCAGTGCTTGGTATTGCTATTTTTTCCCAAGCAAGTTCCACAAAGGTGTCGGCAAAGTTGAGTAATACTGTAATCACGCGTGTGCTGCTATCGTGTATGTAGAATGCTTGGAATGAGCATGGTGATAAAGGGCACCGCTGGAGGGCTCTTTCAAGAGGTCCTTTAGTGATTAAGAATGCAACTTGTGCAAAGCAGACACGTCTTGGTGGGACTCTGTATCTGCCGTTTCACATTCCTTAACTATTCCTGCTGTGGCGTGTATAACACAGGACCATGCGAGGTGTCGGACAGTGTGCAGCCCTAAAGGGACATGCAAGGTGAGCAGACGCATCCCCCTCATCAAGAGCTCTGTTCTGATTTTTGGCCTGTTTTTCAAAATCCTTTCTAGGAAGTCAATATCATGGTAGTAACAATGTGTGTCTTTCCAACGGGATACATCCACTGAAGAGATTCCTTCTGTCTAACAGGCCAGCTGTCGATAGCTGCTTGGGAATCCACTCTTAATGGAACATGATGTATTGTTTCTATAATGAATGCCGTTTAAAGTAGCCACTACTGTACCTTTCATAAATAATAATGTAAAACAAGCATTGATACACGTTTGATGATGCTAGTGAGGCTCATTACTCATTCACTGCATACACGTTTTGTGAACCAGTTATTGTATTTTTGATACTATGGAGTGCAAACCTGACCATTCTGTCGTTTTAGACCCTCAAGATCGAAGGTTACAACACACGCATAACGTAATAGCATAATTGTATGCCCCACTCTCGCCTCGCCACAATCAGTAGCTCTCTCTCTCCTAATCCTGGAATTGTTCTGTTGCAGCTATGGCGACGGCTCTTATGGTCCTCCAAGAGCCGAGGAACGCACAGTAACGTAAAGGATCATTAAAATGGCCTAAAGAAGAGTCATTTTACTAATTACAAGCGAACGGTGGTGATGAAGAAGGCTGCATCCACACACATGAAAACAAACATGGCCGCTCGTGCCAGCAGACTGGGCGCCATTCGAGTGGCAGTCGTTCATAGCAGTCGGTTAGTGCCCCTTCGAGTGGCAGTCATTCATAGCAGTCGGTTAGTACCGCTGCCACATTCAGGCATTGGCGACAGGCGAGATTAGCGTTCATAGATATAGGTGCGAGGTGGCTGCTCCTTTTTATCCCTGAGCACATTTTGGCTTCAATATTAGTATCTTGGTTTCTTGGCCTAAATTCTTACTCATTCTTTTTTTTTTAACATTCTTTTTATTAAGCGTGCTCAGTAATCAACAGTTCAGTTACATACTCTTGAATTGTTGATAAGTCACATACTCTTCACCTTGACGTTTTAAACCTAGGCAAACACTTTAAAGCTTCGCTCATGGCACCCCATTACCTTTCCCTTCTGTGCCTATCCACTACATGCCCCGATATGTTCGCCAGGGTCCCCAGACTTGTCCACACTTCTTCGGGCACCCTCTGCTTGGGTACATCGCTTGTTCTGCTTGCTGACACCAGTCGAGGTCCGAGATCCAGTCTGCCACTGTAGGAGGGCCCCCCAATGTTTAGCAATAATAACCCACTCCTTATTAAACTAAAATCTCTGCTTGGGATAACTCGGAACAGAGAGGCTTCTCTAATACAGACATTTGCATGCTAAATGCTTCCCTGTGACATTCTTAAGTGGCTAATTACTTTTTATAGTTATTCTTAAAAAACTGCTTCATCTACGGTTTTAGGAAACGAGCTTTCGTGAACTCTGGAGTCCCCTAATTTTAGGGGAACACACGTGTGCACACACTTTTTATTTATTTATTTGGCAAATATTAGGATATAGACAAAAACAACAATAATGTGGTAAGAAAAAAAGAGACTCACAAAGATAAAGTAACCCATACAAAAACGATTATGACTGTAAACGTGACAGTGAGAGGAGCAGGACATCTTTCAACTAAAAGGCAGTTGCATAACTTTCAGGATGGTGCAGTAAATATTTTAATAGTCTATAAAGAAAGTAGCATCCGGACTCTTTTAAAGTAATGACTGCTGTGGAGTCCCATGCCACAGCACTCCAAAGAAAACAGAGGAGCAGTAATGAGACCCCCAGGAGACCAGGCCCCCAGCAGCTCTCACAGGTCCTCCGTGCAGGAAGGGTGGCTGTCTTGTGTGCCCCTGGGAAGGCTCCTTGGCGCTTAGAACCCCCGGGAACGCCTGTTCGGGATATTTTGAAAAACAAAACAAAACTGTTCAAAACAAGTATTGTTACATGTTGTCTCCATAGAGATGCGCTCGTCTCTGAGAGGCCTCAAGCACGTCTGGTGAAAGTGCGCATCCCACACTCTGCACCCAACAATGGCACGGGCCCTGAATGGGGCGTTGATGGCATGCAAGCCTCCTTTAGAGACCAACCAGTGAAGGATGCCACAGTGTCCCTCGGATTCCAACCAGGGGGCAGTCTGGAATCTCTGATGTTGGTGGTCGTTATTGATGCAGCATTGAGTTAAGAGAGCTCGATTGTTTTTGTTTAGTGGATAAACCACTTGAGTAACAGTTGTATATATTTTGTGGCATGCTATATTTCAAAACTGACACTACAGTCTGAGTGTCTCACATCAAGTAAAAAATAGAAGTGAGACTTAAATACCCTTTTTGTTATCTTTGGAAAACGTTGATGTTAAACGTTTGTCTGGTGCATTTATAACTCTAAAATAAAAAGCAAATCCTAGGCTCTATTTTGAGACCTTATGTTGACTGTGCTTGTGGCCTGTGTCTCATGCACTTGAGCTCTTTCCTTCCTTTTCTTTAGTGTCTTCTCCCATCATTGTTGCTTCTCTGCACCCTGTACCAAAAGCATAGTTTTGGATTACTTTGACCCTCCGCAGTGTGCGTTAAGGTCCTTTTTTCGTTCGGTTGATGTTTTATTTTATATGCTGCTATAAATGTCTGCCCATGGCCACAGCTGCATGTTGTCATTTTATTTAGAAGGAACGCCATCGACTAAGTAGGTATGCCTTGAAATGCAGGCAAGTGAACTCAGGGGACATCCCACCTGGCGGATTGCCTCATTGGTGTGAAAGCCGTAGCACAAACAGCGTAAGCCGGGCATTATCGCCACCGGTCCAGTGGGTGCTACAAGGATACTCCAGCGGGCTGTGCCACTATCGGGGATTTTCCTTAAACTTCAACTCACCCCCAGTGATTGCTTAGCGATATAGTAACCCTTGGACCCTCACAGACTCATATGTCAAGGGCAGAGATTGGGCCAGGGTGGGTTGGCTAAAAGGGAGCTTTATGTGAGATATTTTTTAAGTTCTGTAATTCCTCAGGGCCACAGGGGACTTTGTGTCCATTGCTATCAATTTCCTTTAAAATGTTTCGAATGAAATCAATCACTGTTCCTTTGCATTCATTTTCCACTTTAATGTCAAAAGCAAAAGAAATGTGGTGGAGAACTATTAAAATTAAAGTTGATAAAATGTAACTACTATTAGTCAAATGATGTGTACAATTGAGAGGTGATTCTAGGGATCTATCACACTTTCTCTTTATTTTTGTAAAGGGGCATCGGCTTCCAAGTTCCCTGCTCCTCCTCTGGCTTCATGCGCCTCTCCAAAAAGGGGCAAGGTGCATGGATCAGTTCTTGACCGAGGAAAGGCCCTGGCACACTCACCACATCAGCACCTTCACTGATATTACTTTCCCGCTAATGTACCACCTCCTCCACCTACTGCTCGTTATCCATAGTGAACTGCTGAAGCTTAGCCGCTTGACATCTTGCTTTCTAGGGCCTAGCATATTAGCACTCTTCAAACTGTTTGGGATGTGTACAGTATGCTCGGAGTACCTCTGGCAGGCTCCCGCGTCAGAGGCAGAGCTCCCCTAAGGTTGCACGCAGACACGGTCCCCTGCAAGGAGCTCAGTTTTTAGATTTGGTTTTATACTGAAGAGGTATTGGGGGATATTGTAGTGATAATGCATTTCTCGCATGTAAAGAGTTACCAAACATCTTCGTCCCTTCCTCCTGTGGTGCTCCGTTACTCTGTGGCACATAATCCTTACGAAGCCCTGTCTGTAGTATATTTTGCTAAGAAGTGATATAAACAAACACTGCTGTAATTATAGCTATGAGGACTTTAGAGCTTATCACATGCCATTGATTGATTGCAAGCAATCCTTTATTGAATGTCTGCATTAGTTCAGCATTAATTTAGACATTAATTCCTACTAAATTGCAAAACAGTTGAGAAATGATGTATTATGGCTGCTTCAATTCCAACCGAGTTAATCATGTTTGTAAGCCGGCTCGCGTATCCCGAGCTGCGGATATTCATTGCGGGTTCATTGCATTGAAACTGTGCACAGCCGCTCATCCAATAGTCAGTGAATGTGTCTTTCGTAAAGCCTAGCATACACACCAAAATGCATAATTCTGGCTGGGGGTGACTTTGAAGTACATGAGACATAAATAGGATTTCACATCATTTATTGTACTTGGAGATTGCTAGAAATCAGCCCTCACAACTCAAAATCAAACCTTTTTTGTTTATGGATTATTCCATAGTCCATAACCTAATGTTTCTATTTGTGCACAGGAGATGGACAATCTTACATAATTACATTCGGGAATACTCTTGCTAAATATGCCGGAGAGCTCAGCCTTTTCTCTTTACCAACATCACCTGCTGTTGCATACTATAGACCTTGATAAGATTTAGGCTTGAGAATAAGAAACTATTCCTGTCCTTTTTCAGCAAGTCAGTGCAGCCAATAGTCTTGCTAAAAATTCTCATTAAAACATATTACTTACATCCTGAAAATCATTATTCATGTCAAACATCTACCACTAACTACTGATGCAGCATTTTCAGTGGTGGCCACAATCACCTCAATGGTTTTAGACATCACACAGGTATTTAAGGAAATTTTTACACACGTGTGTATATGTGAGTGTTATATATGTTATGAATTCTGTTCGCATCGTGATTGCAAAATGAAGGGCAGGGTCACAGATGGAAGCTGCCTGCATTATAGTGTCGGTTTACCCTTCTGGCTTAATGATCATGTCAACTGGTTTCTCTTGTGACCTGAATGAAAATGTCAACATCCTTCTTCTCACCTTGGGTGTTGATGACCTTTGTTGAAATGGAAGGACCATTGGGACATTTCCTGCTAGTTCTGTGAGTTTTGAATTTTGAGACTTCCTTTTCTGGAGGGGTTACTAGGGACTGATTAGTTGGGGACACATTGACGAGATGCTGATCGGTAGTGAAAGAACTGCCTAGACCTGTGGCTATCCTACAAAGACGTGACCTTGTAGTGCGTGCCCAGATGGTCCATGTCTAGGAGCCCAACTCATTCAACCATCACACTGAATTAGAAGACACTGCAGTTGTGATCCTAAGAGGTTGCTCCCTACTCTCAATTGCCACTTTGAGTGCTCGAGCGCATTCAAGCATCAAATCTTTCCGTGATCCTCTGCCTACCGTCTGCACGCAATCAGTGCTGAGGAGGAGAGAGAGGCTTGCTAGCATGGAAAATGATTTAACCCAACATTCCCCATCCAGACACAAGAAAGCTAATAGCCCAGCCAAGGTATTTCAACACTGCAGGATTTCATCCTTTCTAAGTCCTTCATTTTATAGATATGGCCTTTAAATCTGCTTTATTTGTAGCAATAATGCAATGCAAATTGAAACGTGAAGCTTTCAAAGAGAAGATTTATTTGCTTTATTTTTATCTGGTGTTTTAGTTTAAGTTGAGTATATTCTTAACAGTGGCAGGGAAAATATTACCGCCCTACTTGTGTCAGTATTTCTTGCATTATATTTGGTTTGCATTATAGGAACATTTGAACCCATGATATAATTGGCTGCAAAATGCTACTTTCTTGTATTCATATTTATTTCCGTTGTTTGTATCTTTTCATTTGCTTTCTCTCTGTTTATTATATATCAATTTATCATTTACGTATGACCTTTATCTCAGCCTTCTCTTGTAACATGTGCATGCCCATGTATATGTAAAATTCTAAATCCAGCAATAAATATATATATGAAAATAAATATACATACACATCAGTGTTAAATGTGAGAGCCTTACTACCCTGAGCATGTTTTTGGTTCAAACAGATTGTACGTCTGAATGCCGACGACAACAATATTGTGGTAAACTAATATCGAAGATATAATATCGAGGAACGAAATATCAATGGGGAAGTGCATATAGGGAAGTATAGATGTACTACTCCTAATTCCACATCTATGAAGATGCGTGGAAGGAGCGTCAAGTTCACAAATGGTTTTATCAGTCCAATACTGAAGTCCAAGTTGTTTTTTTTTCAAAAGATTTTTTCACAAAATTCAAGTTCCAACAGAATCCAATATGGGCACATCTACCTACCTTGAAGATCTATGTATTGCGTAGGTACGTATATGTGGAGTTAAGTATAAAAAATCTTGACTTACCCACCTGTCGACATTTTATTTTCGATATTTTGTCACATCTATATTGTTGAATCAATAATTGAGGGCACACCGTTCAAGCAGACATGCACTTACTCTTCTCTCTCTTTCTGTACATATATATATATATGTGTGCTTTCTCTTTATCTTCGGGTCATTTGTTTGGTGTTAGACACACAAAATGTAACCTGAAGAGAGCAACAAATTGAGAGGGGAGAGGATGTGGCGTAACAGCAAGAGCTGCTGCCTTTGTAACTGGGAATCCAGGTTCAAGTTTCGCCGTTGGCTCAACATCCTGTGATCAACATCCTGTGATCCTAGGCAAATTACTTAATCTCTCCGTGCTCATAAAACAAAAAAAATGAATGTGTCCTTGTGTAATGTAACTGGTGCACATCTAAAGTGCTCCAACCCCTTTCGGGTCGAGTTTGCGTCAAAGTTTTTTTTCTCAGTGTTATGTAGCATAATGCTGAAAAAAATTATACCTTTCATTTTGATATCATGATCGTTTATTTACAAAAGTTTGTGATAGCCAGATCACTTTTGCAGGCTTTCAGTGAAGACATTTCTGAAAATCTCCCAAAATGACTAAACAAGACACTTGCTGTCTGCTGCCAATCATCTGTAGGAGACCGTGTTTGTATCTGTAAGGCATCCCTTAAAGTTACAAACGTCCAGCTGATAGTATGCTCTGCGACTAGTGGGGAGAAAGTATAAAATGGCATAGAGCCCATTTCCTTTTCGTTAGATTCGAAAAAGTATTTGTCTCACAATCACTTTGTTGCCCATGCTTGATATGTATGTTTGTGTTCTAAATGTGCAGGTCTTTGGATAGCTTTGCTTTGGGTAACTGAGACCTGAGGTGATGGGGTGGGGAGTGAAGGTGACACAAGATGAGTTGAAAGGCCTGTGGGGCTGGGGTGGAGTGGGCCACTGCAGATCAGAGAAGTGATTTAGATCCCAGGCTCGCCTCCACGTTCTACATGCCAGGTGCATCTTTTAGGCACATACTGCTTACTATAAGTGCCTATCAGGCAGGTATGACTGGCACACATTTGGTGATTTGTCCAGTTATGGTCCCTGAATGGATGCCAGGGCTGATTCAGAGCCCACCACGTGCAAAGTTGGCACATTGTTCTGAGTGATGAGTGCCATGGATCAGCCAGTTTTGGGAAAGTGCTGGTGATCCAGTGACTGCCTGGGCTCCTGCCCTGGTGTTTGTTCTTTCAGAAGCATTAACTTTACTGCTTGAGTCTGCTGTTACTGACTTCCTTCCTTTCTTATTTCAGCCAATTTCAGTGCAAAATGCAGTTTTTAGCTCCATTACTCTTACTCTTAGCCCACCAATCTGCACAAATGCTTCAATTATCAAATAAAGAAATACTGTCCCTGTAGATTAACCTACTTAACCATAGCTGCAGGGTTGTTTTCGCTGACTGTGAAATATACATGTTTCAGCCCCCCTCAAGTCTGCCAATCAGAGGTGCTGTTTCACCCCTTCCTATATCGAATGCAGCTATGTCACACAGTGTCTGCACCCGGAGCCTCTGTCTCCCCTAGTGTTCCTCATACTAAACATTCTTCACCATTTTTATCTAACCTGAGTATTTCATTAACCAAGCATTGCCACTTATGTATTTTTAAATATATGCAAAAATGTCTTGCTGCTTGGAAATTCACGAGTTTATGTAAAAATGTCAAACTGTGAATTGGAGCCTGTGGTTGATGCATAACATCCCTCGTATGAATCACGTGTTTGGAAACTGATGTTCGCCAAACTAGGACAGCCAAACACTTATGTGGTGGTCCCCTAACGATACATACATTGCAAGTTAAGGAATTCTAAGTTTCAGAATGGTTTAAATCCTATTTTTGAAAAATAGTTCCGAGACTTGAATTATGGACTGCAACCTTCAATACTTGAGTTTATTTACATTACACGTGTTTTATCTGGAAACGCATACATCGACCTACCTCTCTTTTATTATTGACGAAAGAATTCATTTAAGAATGCAGCTTTGTTTTAAAACACATCTTCAAGAAGACTTGCGACTATTTGGACAGAAAGTTGATGTAAAAGTCATAACATTTGAGCGCGCCTTTGAAAATGCACCTGCGTCCTCTGATATATTGTCGGTGGCCGCAGCTCTAGTTTCATGAGCAGGAGCCGGAGGGAAACCCCTTCGGACGACACGGCCATTAAAGCTCGTGACCAACGGCGCCGCCATTAAAGCTCGCGACCAACGGCGCGGCCATTAAAGCTCGTGACCAACGGCGCGGCCGTTAAAGCTGGCCATGGACAGCGCGCCATTGAACCCTCAGTTCGGAGACGGACAGCGCCGCCACTGACAGCGCGGCTACTGAACTCAGCCGGGGACGGACAGCGCGGCCTTTGAACCGCTTTGGCAACTACTGCATGGGAAAAGGAAACCAAAATAAACGACACACTCTTGTGAAGCGTTTATGTCATTATGATTTAGAGTGCCTGCAAACTATTTTTTTATTGTTACGGTCTCGCAGCCTTTTATGTTTTTGGAGGTAATATGGCAGAATTACAGGCTGTAAATTACGGCCGTGTAGGTTGTCGGCGGCCTGCCCAAATTCTTTCTGTACTTTGCTGCAAGTTAAGTTTAAATTACTTGGTGCGTTGTTGGGCGGTGTGTTCGCTCACGCTTTGATGGGCTGTTAAATCTACAAATGCCCTGTAGGTATAAATTACCACTAATGATTGAGGGCGAGGCAGAGAAAACATTGCCATATGCCGCCCGTGATTTAGTGTCCCGCGGAGCTCCCTGCAGCCCCGGGGTCACCGCCGGACATCTGGAAATGTCCGGATCGCTTTCTGCCCACTGGTGTCATCTCCTGCGTTGATGCCATAGAGAAAAGCAGAAAACCACGACAATGTGTTCAAGCTGGCGCTCATTTTTTTCATTAGACCCAAATGTTTTTTATGCAATTGTTTGAACAGCAGAATTGTATTTTCCAGTGCTCGTTGATCCGGAGAGATAAGGCTAGGCATGTTTTTGTATCAGTGCTTATATAAATCACAGGCTGTGTTGTTTTTTTTTCTATCTTAGACATTGGAGAACATCTGCATTGTGTTGGTTTCTTGAGTTTTTAGGCATATGGTAAATTTATTTTGTGCTTTTAGAAACAATGAGTTTGTTAAACTAGAAGCCCACGGAGTGGAGAGCACGCTTTAGGAATATGTCATGCCCTGGGGTCCAGCAAGGGTCTGAGCTGGGGGATGCAGGAGCGGTCAGTGGGGTGGGTGGTCAGCCATGAGTCTCATTGGTAGGACCCAGGAGTTGTGTGATTGGAATTTCTTGTCTAGCTTTTTCTGCCCAGACATATGTTGTTATCAGAGTATTGTATGCATTCGTGAATATGGCTAATTATGGGAAGATGTTGTCCTAATTTAAATAAATACCAGCTGAGAGTAATTCTCAAAACCACAGCAGATGCCGTCTTGGGTCAGGAATTGTGTAGTATTTCGCACCACAGAGCTTGACAAGTCCCTCTCCTATGGCCCTAAGGATATGTTGCAAGTCCATAAAGTCCCTTCAAAGGATGGGTGTCATTTGGGGGAGACATCGGGTCAGGAAAACCTTATCACTGGCACAACAACAGAGGGGATTTCACACCACGTCCCTTGGAAGTGTGACATGGATACAGATTTGCTGGTTGTGTTAAAATCACTGTTCAAAACGTTGTGTCTTACCGAAAGTGATTGTAGAAAATAAATACAGAGCCAGAAAATGGTACAACAATAACAATAGTGCTTTCAGGATGCAACTCAAAAGTTGTTGCCCTGGGTGAAAGTATTTTTCTAACTTTTGGCTTGTCGTATGTGCACTAGTGTACTAGTTATCGTCTTCATCAAATTCAATTTGGTTTGACAGATGTAATTGTCATGAAATCATTTTCAGTTTATTGAGTGATTGGCAGGGGAAGTCACCAGAAATATTGTGGTACAATTCAGAGCTCGTTGCGGATTCGTCTTTCGCAGCGAGCGCTCCCCCAATAAGCAGGAACGATCAGAGACTGATCATTCGTAGAAGCGGGGACATGGAATGGCAGAGGGAAGATCTGGAACTGACTACAAACACAGAGGAGAGAGCTGGTAGTGGAGATGTGCTCTTGAAGACCTATATTCCTTAACGCTCATAGATTGCACAATACTATCTGATATATATTGAATGTAGCGAACTAATTTACGTTCAAAAGTTTGAACCCACTTTGGAGCAAGGTCTGCATGAGCAATGAACCAAAAAAGAGCGGCAAAAGTAGGTAGGAAGTCAATTGAAATGCAGCTGAAGTGAGTGTATGCTGCAAGATGGCCGCCTCGTACCATGTTTAAAGCATTCCTATAGTTTACATTGCTGGTACTAAAATTCTTTTGATACATACCGAGAATTGTTTCTAATGTTGACCCGCTAATCCTCCGACATGGATATTGTAGGCGACAGTCTACAAAATGGACATACATGATAGGCTTCCAAACATTTTAGAAGTTTGGGGGGTTTTCGCTCGTGAACAGCCAAGTAAAAGCTAGCACCTTCTCAAGTTTTGCCTGTGGGGTTTTGTTTGCTCACCCATATTAGCTAATGATGAAGGGATGCATCCTGTGCATTGAAAGTTCGACTCTCATAACTTGATGAGAAAAACAAGTTTTTATACCTTTAGTTCACACTTGTAATATTGTGTCCAGTCCTACCGTGCTTGGGATCTGAAGGACACAGCACTCATCTTGAGTGGATTTTTTACTGTTTGTCTTCTTAGCTTGATTTGACACCATATATTATTCCAACGAGCGCACCATCGGTGATGTAAACCTGATTCATCAGCAAGGACTGCATTTTCAAACACATTTGAGTCTCAATGAGACATTCTCTGAAAATGTAAAAAGCATGTAACTTTCAGTAAAAAACATTTGACTCTGCCTTAAATCACAAATTCATTTTATTCAAGCTCTTTGCGGTGCTAGGATTTCAGAGAAGCTCTAACCTTCAATTGATGGCTTTTCAGTTGCCATTTTTAATCGCACCCCTGATTGGCTCCATCTATTTGACGGCTGGAGTGCAGAATCTAAAATGGGTCAGCGGCTACTCTGGAGAAAAGAACATGTCTTCCTAATAATGGCTCAATTCCTAGTGCCTTATGAGGGTGCTTACTGCTTTTGGAAGGCGCGATAAGATTGATGAAGCCAGTTCTTGACGATCTCTTGATAAATGAAGGAGCACCTGGTGGAGACTGTATTTTGGCAGGAAAGCCAGCTTTGGCCCAAAAACTGTGCCTGGTATAAAGCCACGAAAAGGGTAATGACAGGAAACCAAGCGTATTATTCTTTCATTCCGTCCTCGAAGATAATTTGTGTCACCCCCAACAATAAATGGAGGATTTTTTTAGAGTAGTTCGTTTTGCAAATATTGCTTTTTGCTTTATTCAGAATATTTCACGGCTGAATGTAAATACGCCTTTACTCACTCCACGGAGAAGTGAGGAACACCGTACTGAACTACTAGAGTAGAAGTAAGGAAGCTTAGGCAGTTTCTTAAGTCGGTCCCAGTAAAGAGGTCCCTTTTTCTGCTTAACTAGTATTGTAGCGAATGCAGGGTTCCAATGTATGTGTGGTGTTTTTGAAAATCATTGCAGCGCCTGGTCAGTGTTTTCTGTTCTTCGGTGTTTGTATTTTGTGTATGTTTCAGCAGCTGGGGAATGTTATTGTGAGGAGCTATGGAGTATTTTACAAGTGTTATCAAAGATAGCTGCAGCGACAGCTGAACAATATTGTAATGCGTGATGGAAAATTGCAAATTTGCTTTGTCTATAAAGGGAAGCATTTTGGTAGCCCTTTTGAACTGGGTGGTTGACAGGTTTTGCACAATGCTAGCCCGTTTCACCTCTAGGCTGGTGGTTTAGGGTCTGCGTATGTTGGTACCTATTGAAAGTTGTATTCACATCAGCTGACCTGCCTGCCGTTAGTGTGATTAGTTGGTGGACTGTTCAGGGTCACCTAGGGCAGTAGCTGTGGTGATGGTTTCAGCAGAGAGGGCAAGAACTGAATGGCCCTTCAGGGAGAGTACACATCACTGTCTGCCAGAGCAGGGTGGAGGCATTTTAGATCCCCTCATAAATTCTTATTTTTAAATTCTCTGGTCGCAGTTAGAAACTGATTCCAACACGCTCAAACAGTATCTACTACCATATTAGTTGAAGAATCATACTTTCGAAAGGCAACTAAAACCAACTAATTTTTTCATTTTATTTCTTAATTTCTGTTCTTTGTGATCTAGTTTTCTGTTTTGTCTTTTCTTCCTTAATATATCATTGTATTGTATTACAGCTGAATATTTTGTGGTGATATGGCCTATTTTCCATCATCAGGTTTTAATTCCTTGAAATAGTATGATTAAAATGACAACAAAAAAACGTATTTTGAAAAACAAAACATAACTTATTCACTAAATACATGAAAATTGTTAATGTTGAAGGGATATTATTGCTTTGTACATTGGTCACAAAAAGTTATTAAATGTTGACAACGTAGTTTACAAATGATTGCCGAGGGATACTACAGGTTGCTACGGAGAATAAAAATATGGAGAATATTTAGCATGCGCCTACAGACAACTAGTGTCCGCAGAAAAGTAAACAGGGACACATCTTTTTGTGCTGAAATGGATGCTACTGCAATGCTCACATCATTGTTGTAACCTCGAAAGAAATGTGAATCGTTTGTGTGTGGGCACCCCCAAAATACTGATTAGTGAAGTGTACAATGTCCAGAACACAACAACAAAATTACTAATGAAGGCTATCAAACAGCACACAGTGTGGCCATCCTAAATGAAGTATTTACCCGTTGTCTCCGCAGTAAACTTTAAAGACACAAATTACTGCACACATTTGTACTCCAGAACCATCCTACATTTCTCTCTGCTTAATCTATTAGGATTCTGTTAATGGGAAAATTGCTCAGAACTAAACCGAATAGTATTCAAAATTAAATATTGGTCGACACTTGAAGGTAAAGCATCCTTCAATCGAGGTCCAAAATTTGTGAGCAGAACATACATTTTTTTGGGTGAACATCACATCCCATATCTCAGAGAAACGTTTAGAGAAAATACACATCAGTGTTTGGAAAACCTTCCAGTTTACACACAAGAGGCACAGACATCAATTCTAAAAAAGCAGACTACATTATTAGCTCTGTTTTTTATACCATTGTTGGCTTATTTTCCTGATTACAAGGAAATATCCACCACCTCATTAAAAAGGGAGATTGTATTTCCTTTGTGAATACTTCCTGATCCTCAAGCTTGAAGCTTGACTCCAATGAGCCTCAATAGAAAGAGGGAATGGTGTTAACCTGATCTCGTCAACTCCTCCAAGTTCCATTCAGGCATAAGGACAACTGGAGTGCACAAAATGCGTCTGGGCGTGTTTGTCGAACCCTGTGGCTTGGAGTTAATCTTTTTTGTGAAGGTTTTCCTGATCGTGACTGTGGACAGGTGTTAGCATGGTTAAGCGCTGTGGCAGGATCAAAAGGTTAGACAAACTGGCCCAAGACTTTAAACCGCGCAGTTGTCGTATGTCAATTGAATTATCATTATGCGCTACGAAACGGTCAATCAAGCGTTGGGGGAACCGTGCTGAGTCTTTGGCTCCTATGGCTCAGAGGGCAACATTTTGATTGGGTTCGTTTGATGATCGTTCTTTGCACTGGGATTTAGAGCGAGAGATGGGATGTTAGCACCACAAGGCAGGCTTAATGCCGTAACCAGATTTAATCTCCGCGGTATCATTCTGTGGAATAGTGCCTCACGGGCGCGGTATATTTTTGAGAATTTATTCAGTCGCTGAGTAATCCCTGCTCCAGGGTTAGTACTTTGATTTTGACTCACATGTTTAACCCCTGAAATGCCAGCAATGGAAATTCTGCTGAGTGGGGCACCTGTACTCTTTGAAGCAAGCAGCGACCTGCTGAAATTGAAGTTTTAGTTCCATGCAGAAGTACTCAGGAAGAAGAAGGGGCTAGAAAGCAGTTGAAGAATACAATATTGCACGGTCTATTGCAACACTTTAAAATAAATCCTCATCTCTTGCGCCTGGGCCGCTAGCAGGGGTGAGACTGAAGCCGGCCCCTCACTGCGGATGGCTGCACATGTGACCACATCTCTGCCTTGGTGACGTTCATGCAAAAGATAAAAGTGAAATCATTGGACCTTAAATGACCCATTTAGTTAACTCCCTGAAAGAGGTGGGCTGGCAAAGTAATTGCCAGGAACAAGCTGCCAGCGTGTTCTGTCCTTTATAAAGCACTACAGATTTCGCAGCCTGCGGTATCACCAAGGAGTAGCAAAATGCATAAGCATCACATAAACCCAGATAATTGAAGTTTATGCCGCCGAGTGAAAAAAGCTAATAAAAGCTACCTTGCACAATGTTTTCCCTTATTGCCACTTTATGTTTTTATTGCTGAAAACAAAAGTGTTCAACTTACCGACCGGCATTGGAAAAAAAAGAGGGGCGCTCGCTTTTTTATGTATTGCTTTTGAAAATTATTCTGTTGCGTTATTGCTACGTAGAGTATTTTTTAAGCAGTTCCCTTCACATTATGGTTGTCTTCCTTGTTCTTTTATTTTGCCATTGGATGCTCACGGGGTTCGTTTTGGGAGCAGGCGGGTTTTAGTCTGAAAAAATTACACATTCAGGTGCCTTTAATAGCTTGGTACGTTCAGCAGCGCAGTACAGTGAATAGTACAGTGATGCTATAAAGTGCACTGGATGGCTCCATTGCTACCAAGCAGGATCATTTGCCTGGGTGGCTTTTGCCGCCAAGCGGATGTAGACCATCGATGGACGATGCTCCCTTCCATGATGGCTTGTATGCTGCAGTGCGGATACTGTAAGGTGGTTCCTTGTTTGACATGTGTATTTAAAGCAATGAAACAGATAACACGCTTCTAGCTAGCATGGCTTGCGACTGGTTTTCTCAGTAAACCTATTAGCAGTCGAACGCGCGAGTCTCGTTGCATTTTATGCAGATCATAATAAAAAAAGTTGAGTGATCATTTGAAAAATAGGTGCATACTCTATCACAACCGTAAAAAAATCAAGTGCATCACATGGAAACTAAATACAGGCGATTAATTCTTCCACCTGCAAGCAGACGTCTACCCTGACCTCTAAGATATTTACTGGGGCCATCTAATAATATTTTTCATGCTATTGTATTTTGTCCTTTTTTTCTTCACATAGAAAACTCATGGAAAATGTTTGTGTCTCTGCATGAAAATGACATATTAAATGCAGTAATTTTTCTAGTTGTAAGGTTTCTGAATATAAATTGACTTTAAAGGTGGTGAACAGGCAGCGAAGCCATAGAGGATGACAGCGTTCTTCGCTTTTTTCCTTTTGCGCTTGCTTGTGGAGACAACAACTGTAACCACATTGTGATCTCTAATTATCGTAAACGGTGTTGTTTTGGTTTTGTTTTCTTGCATTATATTTGCTGCTGTAAATCATGGATTAAATAGGGAGGTACATTCCAGATTTTAAATACCATCTTGGAGGGAAAATACGTTTGTTCACGATTCATGATTTTATTTACACATCAACAAAGGAGATGGAATATTGGTTTCACACAGATTCAGCAGTGTCCTCTCATATTATCCTTAATTTCTTGTTTTGATAGTGGCTTTACGAAGCCTCCTGCTGTCCTTCTTTTTCCTCCTTATTGTTGCCACCTAAGTGCTGCTGTTCTCTTTGAAATTTGTGGCGAAAGAGTTAAATTTAATGATAGGGAAAAAAGAGTGTGACGAGTGCTCTTCTGCATCTGTCATGGTTCCTCCTTCATGCTTCCATGCGTGTGCCAATGACTTGCGACAGAATACGGATAGGGGCGGGTGGATGGGTAAGTGCCCAGCTCTTGCGACCATGCGCTGCCTGGGCAGGAGAGTCTCAGTGGAGCTCCCTTGCCAGGCTTGGCACGCGATGCACAGGAGGGAATGAGAGAGACACAAAAACCGAAATATACGCTTCTAGAAATCCATTTTTTGTCGTAGAATATCCCCTATTCCTACCCCACCAGCAGGAGCGGTACACAAATGTCTACCTTCCTAATGAAGTAGAGCCAAGATGTGGCAACAGTCTTTGCTGCTTACCACAAAATTACGGATCTCTCCATTGGATGGAAAAGAGAAAAGTGGTGGCAACATGCATCGCTGATGCTTGGCTGCTTGCAGCACAGCTGTGGGCTTCCGCTGTAGAGCCTATTTCAGTTTTCAATGTTTACAATTTTCGGAGTATTGCGGTAAAAAGTTTAAAATTATCAGTCTGTTCTAAGCAGGTGGTACATGTTGACATTGGATACGGATCCAGGTGATCCACGTAGCCTCTTCGATGGCCGCCACTGTGCAACTGAGTAACACCTACTTATATGTTGCAAAATGAGCACAAAATGCACAGCAGCAGTGGCTATCTGATGGTGTACTGGATGTCGTCTTAGCTTTATCTTGTCATTGCTAGAAATATGTCAATTTAATTTGAAACCTTTGATTCTAGTCTTGGACTTTGTCCTTGTGTAAAATTTATGGATATAATGGGGACTGTAAAGCTTATTTTTAAAGATTTTATCGACTGTGTTTTCATTATTCTTTAAGTAAATTGTATATTTTGGAGAGTTGCTAAGTGAAATTTGAAAAATCATGCAGATGAAATTAATATGTCTTACAATTTTTAAGCCTTCTGAAAAAGCTCGCAACTGTGAGAGGAAAAAAAAGCAGCAAGTAGAAATTAGCAGTGCATGGAATTTACATTTCTCAGTGACCTAATATCTCTGCTGGTAGTACGCCTCGTAATGATTTGTTGTGGAATAAAATGGCTGATGTCGCACTGCATTTTAGCATGCAGCTCACATTTGAGTTAAGGTGTTCATGCAGCTCACATTTGAGTTAAGCTGTTCATGTTTGTCTTTGTAGCTGTCTCCCAGGAAGATCAGAACTTGCTCATACTCCTTTTCTTGATGACCTACACAAAAGATGGCATTCTTGTTGACTTACGACGTTATGCGGGTGGTGATCTTCCTGAATGAAACAAAAAAAATAGAACACGATCAGTCTATTAATCCTATGACTTTAGATTGCTTCTTTCTCAGACACTAAAAATAAATCTTATAGGCTCTCTTCCTAAGATTTAAAGTGACAGCCTAAAATAATTTTTGTTACGTAAACCAACGCATTACTTTTACTGAACCTCTTAAAGCACTAAAGCACTAAAGATGAAGGGAGAACACAATATATTTAGTATTCTAGCTATGTCGAGACGTCTTGTGCTTTCTGCTGCTGCCTGGATCGAGACCGATGGATCCTCTAGCCGCTTCTTCTGCAGCTTAGCTTGGCTAATTCCTCTTCTGCCAGACCAGGCATCTTGTTAGCGGCTAACTGGGCTCCACTTCACTTCATTCCGTCCACAAATTCTTAACCCCCTTCAGGCTAGGTAATAGTCATTTTGCATCTGAACATGGTATCAGCAGGTCTTATGCTACCTTTATTGGTAAAGTATGCAGGATTTTTCTGGGCAGTACCTATCAGAGGAAGATTTGCTGACACACCCCACTAGTACACAGAAGACACTACTCCCTAAACTGCACACATGCACAAGTAAAAGGAATTAATGTGAGATCTTTGGTACACCTAACCCCAAGAAGCGGGCAATAACAGGGATGTGAAGGTCAAGGGAGAAAGTCAGAGGGATGCTTAATAGGGCATTTGTTAATCCTTAAATAACATAAAGATGTAGTTATTGTATAATTAGCCCTTAGATAGCGCTTCTCTGGCACCAATGAGAATGTAATTGGTGCAGAGACATTTGTTACAGTTCAAGGGTGCACATAAAACTGTGCCTACCAAAGGATTGAATTGAGATCCATTGAACCTGAGCCAAGCTCCCTGGAAGACGACTGTTACTAGCTGGTCTTTATTTATATGCAAATACACCAGAAAAGAAGCAGCATGACTCCATCATTCAATTAGGAGAGCAGACATGTTGTTGCTCAGGTCTGCAAGTAGAGTGTATCTCATATTGTAAACTGATTAGCCACATTTGTTTTGAGCGCATTTAGCCTGTGCTGCTGTGTGTGGACGTGAGCAGCATTTCGGCGATCAAAGTGACTTTCCTAAGGGGTCTGTGTGCCTGTGGGATGACGATGACGCATAAGTGGTGACGCCAGTGCTGGAGCATGCTTTGCGTGGAGTAATGCAGTGCGGAAATACACTGTGGAAGTTACAATATTGACCTGTACTTAAATTTTCTCCACAATATTGCCTATAAACATACTTTCAAAGTGAGTAGAAGTGGGGTTGGAATAGTAAATCTATAATTCGCTACATAGACATTCCTGCTGCCAACCGACTGTACTGGACTTTGGTTGTTGCCTCCTCTTCTCACTACTGGGACAGATCAGAAAGTGAGTCCTTCCCATCAAAGACTGCATCCCACAAATGGCTATATTTTAGGCTTCAACCAAGTGGTTAACACCACACAGGCGCGTCTGTTTCTTTTTGAATAGCCAGAAAGGTATTAGTCGTTTCCTGGATTGTTGCCGGGGCTCTTCCGAACTGCTAAGATCTATTTGGCTACTGGAGAAAATAATTTAGGTGTCCTAATGACATATTATCCACAGTGTTTGTCACTTTGATTCCAAATCTGCTGCAAATCATTTAGATGAAAAAGTAAAATTCCATATGGCTAGGAATACAAACCTGGCCTTATTATTTAACAGTTGATTATTTGACATTGTTGTGCCTTCAGGAATATTAGGTTGAACTCGTGCCCATGATTTAGCATGGTAATTGAAGGAACACAAATTTCACTCACAGACAATGTCAGAGAGCATCTGAGGTCAATAAATGATAGCAGTCTTTTGCAACTCCTGCTTCAGCTCGCTTCTTTAGTATTGGTGTACCTTCCTTCAGTAGATACTAGGAACGGCTTCCATTTTGTGGACTTTATCCCACAGAAACAGTGAAAGAGATAGAAGGCCTCTGTGTGTGAGATGCGGATGTTTTGCTCTTCCTGCATGTCTTAGCTTTTTTTTAAAACTTGTTTGATTTGTTATTTTATTTGTGCTTGACAAAACACCTCTACCAAAATATTCAAGTCCACAAAGGTTTCACCACTGCAGTAACCATATTTTCTGATATCATATTGCAGAATATTCATAGGTTCATCCATCTTTGTGGGCTTTGCCGCTGTTGTTTACAGCGCTCAACAGATTGTATTTTCTCATGTAATGGAAGTTGTAATGGTGATAATGCCAGGCGCCCCAGACTTAACACATTTCCATATTTCACTTTTTCAGGCTACATTCAGCACTCAAGATCCTGGTACCATGCCTCCTGTTTTCTTTGTATCATTCCTTAGTGCTACATTTACCCCTCAGTGTCCCCCTGGCTGGCAGCGCTGAGGATTTGCCTCATGATGATGATGATGATAGGAAATTTGTAATGCGCTACTTTGCCCAAGGGCGCATCTGCTCTTCAAGTGATCAAGCTAACGCTTCCAGGCGGTTGCTGGTCGGAGGTTTCATTGTGATACTGTGCTATCAGTGTTTTTGAGTGAATGATGCTTGAGGGATGGGAAATCCAGCTCCACAAAGGTTCTGCTTCTGACCTTTTTAACCCCACTACCTCTCGAGCAGTTCACCCTGTTCTGTCAGTCACCACAATACGTGCGTCCTCGTACCCAATGACAAATTAAAGATGGCTGGTCTGGCAGACAACGAGTGCAGAGTAGCTCTTCCCTACTTCCTTGTTTGATTTGTACCATAATCGTCTTTGATTTTGAATATATGTTTTCAATTTTAATGGTATAAAATGATGTATCTAATTGGGCACATGTAACTTTTCTGTTTTTATCCCTATAAGGAGTTGAGTAAAACAATGTTGCAAATTATTAAGAACAGTTTTGTTAGGATGCTATTTGACTCTTCTACTTTGTCCCTTTTTTCATGAATCTTTTCCCGCTTGTGTGCATGAAAAGTATTCTAGATAGAATTTTGTAATGCACGGAATATTAAGAAGAATTCCAGAAGAGGTTCACTGCTGCAAAAGTGACGTGTTAAGAATGGAAATCTTTTCCTCCGAGCAGTCTTCGTGATTGGGCCCATCTAGCTGCAGGCTTGTTGGCCTTTGGGCCGATGACAGAAGAAGTGTGTGCAGTCTCCAGTGGAGAATAGCTCACAACAGAAAACACCCTTGACCTAAAGATTCTGAACAGCCAGCAACTGCCCTGGGGATTTTTTATTGATTTGTTTTTATAGTATTTTTTGGGCACTTTTGGTATAGTGCTGCTAGGCCCCAAAGAGTGACAGTGCTTTACAAAAAAGGAGCATAGGACAAGAACATTCAGATCTGCAGTTGGGAGAGATATGGCATAACATTTACAATAGTTAGGCTAGGGAGAGCTGCATACATTTGTGGCTGGCACTGGAATAATCATAGGGCATTTAAATGCGGTCTTCATTGGTAGTTGGCAACAAAGTGAGGATTAAACATACTTCAGGAGTCGACATAGCCTCAAAGCTAGCCCCTTTTCTGTTCATTCAACAAAGAAGAGTTGTGCTTGGAAGGGGCACCATAGAGTGATTTGCCGACGCCTGTACGCTGGCAATGTGTGGAGTAGATTGTGATTGCAGTCGTTGAGGCCAAGCGATGCTGCTCGTACGTGTGGCGTACTGCTTCAAGCGTACCAACAGTGAGGAGTGCTGAAGCTCCTCTTTGGACGGGAAGTTGTTGAGCGCTGGTGGAGCTCAGGGTGTTTTCATGATAAATCAGAGCTGACCAGTTCCCCAACCCACTGCTGATAAACACTTTGTGCATACTTTGGCAATGCATATATGTCAGCGGTGGGTATGAGCAACACATTGGGTTGTTAAATGATTTGAACCCCCTAGTCTGCATAAAGGTGAGCGCTGTTTGTTTGCTGACAGTGGGTGAACTGTGCTTCACTAAATAATACAGCTCAGTGCGGATATTTCTTTGTGACATTTTTATGTTGACATCTGATAGTAGCGCTGGGTGACCAGCACACCAAACTTTCAAGGATATTTTCTGTCTGAGCAAAACTGCACTTCTAATGTGTTCAAAACTCGTCACTTCCACACTTCGACTGAAAGCTGAAGTCCACCATTCAAGTACCTTTCTTCCAGTATTCCAAAATGCTACTAGTTGACAATCAAGCCCCCCTGTGCAGCTAAACCACTCGCTGCTGGCCATGCATGCTGGGTTCAGATGCACCGTCTCTGGTGTCCTGGTGGCATGCAGACTCACATGAAGTATGTAATATACAGCTCACTCTTATGATCCGCTGTAGATGGTACCCTCATGCCTTCACATTCTTCTTATAGCTTTGCCTACAGCTGATTAGAAAATGTACAAATGGAGGCTAAGCGTACACTTATGTTTTTGTTTCTGATGGTGCAGTTAGCAATTTGCCATTTGGATGCCTCATGATCTGCTCCACATGGGACTCAAATTTAAGTTCCATCAAGACCGATTCAACCTGCCATCTTTTGGAGCACTGTGAATTGAGTACCACTGATTTGGGTATTAATAACACCTGTTGTATACAGTGCTTAGAAGTGGCAGGATAGACAAGCTGAAAAAATAGTCTTTATTTCACCCTGCTAGTTTTCTGAACATGCGCAGTGGAATATTGCGCTTCTTTTTTAGCCCGCAGTTTTCCAGCTGTAAACGAGCACCGCGGAGTAAGCGGACCTCGCAGAGCACTACCCATCCTGCTAGCTTCCCTGGACCGGTGTGGTAGGGTGAGGGATGTCTGCATGGCCTGATGCTGCTGCTTTCCCAGGTTCAACGGGGTTCTGTAGTCCCCTCCGGTGCATAGAGGTTATCAGATGGGCATTCAATCGGAACAAGCAGCCGGTGAGGCACATCAGTCATCCATCTCGTCTCTTTTTTTAGATTATCTGTGTCTATGATACCTTTCCCATTCTACACTGACCTGCATTGATATCAGTGCACAATGGGGGGAACTGTCGTGTACGGGCAGGACAACAATCCCCAGAGGGCCTGGCTGCCTCCGCCCGATGAAAGGCGGATAGGTTCCCAAGTCATTCGCTACCCGGCCTTAAAAATAGGAAGGGATGGTGAGGGGGCAGAGGGAAGGAGGTGCTGAGCGCAACAGGGTTCTCCGGTTGAACAATGTCTCCTGTGTGTAGCCTTTAAATTGTAGGCCTATTTTCTTCAGGGCTAAAACTGAAACCTTGCACCATGTGGAATATATTTGAATAAGCAAAACGCCTTCCGTACCTAAAAAAGAAAAAGCCAGTGGCAGTTTGTTTAACAGTTTGTGCCGATGAGTCAGAATGGTTTGGAATAGCATACCAGCCATCAACAGTTCCCTCCAAAGATCTCAAGAAAATCACCACCCTATTTGTAGAAGTTATGATTACTTTTTAATATATTTGGCAGGATTATGCTGCAGTTTTTAGTCATTGGAATTGCCACGTTTCACTTAGATTTGGTGGGTAACTTATTATTATAATTTGTTTAGTAAAGCTTCTTGTATGCTTCTGCAGGTCACTCCGCAATTAGCTCAGACCTGTCTGCAAGATGTGCTTGGGCCTACCTGAGGCTTCTAAGGTAACCTGAGTGTTTTTTTAGAAGGTACTAGAAACACCAGTTCTATCTTTCCACCCTCCGCGCCCTGCTCGGACTTTGTTTTCCTTCTGGATTACAGAGTCAGGATTCCACATAATATCCAGGGGTGGACTGCAGGATAAACAGAGAAACCGCGTCTTGACAGCTGCTTCCAGTTAGCGATTTCCCTTCTTCCTTCTCTCCTCCAGCCTTTAAAAGAAACTGAGAAGCTTCTAATTTGTCCCACATGGCTCCGCTCCCCACGGGGCTGTTGTCCCCGTTGCCTTGCTGCTTCCATTTGAGCCAAAGAAAACATCTACTGAAGCCTAAGCAGTCCAGACAGCCGCCAGCGCCCACTTCTGTTCAGGTGTCCTGGCAGGAAGTGGGGCTCAAAGTCTGTCCAGAACATACAAGGCACGGGTGGGAAGGTCAGGTCTGAAACCGGATGCAGCATAGTCGCAGAAGGGGCGGTCCTTCTAGCTTGGCCACTTGAAACCCACTTACCTTTAATAAGCGAATACCTAGCGTCAGATTATCTTCCAAATATGCAAACCGTGCACACCTGCCCTGCCACGTGGCACTGCATTCGGTTCGTTCAAGCGTCACTGAAACCTAGGAGCTAATTCTATGACTTCCGCTATCATTGATGCAGACACTGTGGAGAAGAGTATGAGGGTGGAACGCAGGCAAGTTTGTGAACACCATATTCTGTAAGAGAGGTGGTGTGGTGATGTGCAGCAAGGAAGGCTGAGCTCATATTCTACACAGACTTTGAACACTAAGGGCCTAATTCACAAAGACTTTGCTATTTGTAGGTGTAACTCACGCTTGTAGCACTCCTGTCTTACTCCAAAAATTGAGGAGCGCTCCTCCCTTCCTCCTGGATTACTTGCAGGCCTATTTCACAAAGGTAAATCTATCTGAGGGTGTCTCCTGATCTGTAAATGTAAACCTGCTCGTAGGTGTAAATCTACGCATAGATACAATTTACTAATTCTGGGTAGAGATTTACTTGTAGTAGGAGTATGTTACCTCGCCCCTTGGGTGAGAGGGTGGGAACATGTTCAGTTCAAAATATGGCCATAAAGTTACTACCAGTAAAATTGTGACATGTTTTAAGTACATGACCGAGATCTCAGGTTACATTATGTAGAACTATGAATTTCAAAATATAGGGTAATGGGCATTTCGTAAAGAAAATGAGACACCTGGCAAAAATTACTACTGGAAGTACATAAAGGCCACACCTGTGGCTCTGATTTGAACCAGATTCGAACTATATTTGTGTTATTTGAGAGAGAGGAGAGTGTGTGTGTGTGTTGCAATATATTCTGTTTAAGGATTCCAGTTTTCCATTTTGACAGATAAAAACCGACAGAAAACTATTTGTTTCCTGCCTATGTTTATTAAAAGTGGAAAAATGCAGTAAATTGGTCTTCTTGTGAGTGCCTCTCCATGCTGTCTTTCATGAATTCTAGTCCAACAGTTGAGCAGATACACAGCATGGGGAGTTAACAAACCGAATGAGTTTTCCTTGAATACAGGCACATGTAAATATATGTTTGTAATATAATGGTTATATTTACCTGTGGGTTTAGTGTTTTGTTATATTTGGCTGCTTCATTTGTTAAAACATGACGAGCATCAAAGTAAAATACATTTGCAAATATACCATTTTACCACTTCATTTATTCCCAAAATTCAAAATAAATATGTATGAATAACAATAAAATGGGCCCAAAAAAATATGGATTAATTCTGACACAAATGATGTTTACAGTTGTATTGCATTTTTCCATTTTTGTTGTAGTTTTTTTTTAATGTTTGTATAATGTGATTTCTGTAGGTGTCTGCAATGTTTACAGTTGTATGGCCTTTTTACATTTGTTATATTAAGTGTATATCTTTTATATTTGTGCAGTGTAATGTATATAGGTGCATGAAAGATCAAAATGTATACGACTATTTCTATAAATTTGTTTTACTTTTATGTCATTTATTTTATTTTTTAATATATTTTGTGATGTATATAGGTGTATGCAGACTCTAAGGCAACATTTGTTTTTCTTTAATTCACATTTAAAAAATGTAATGTGTTGGGTTTGTGCTGATGATAGTATTTGCTGCATTCATTGATTTTTATGTGATTCCCTTGCAGTAACTTGAGTTGTGTGTGATTCACTCCAGTGCTTGCTTGCAGTAGAATTGAGCCTTTGTGGGCTACAGAACGACTGTAATAGATGTGGGTGTAAATTTTGTGAATTGCAACCGACCTACCCTTTTGAAGTACTCCTGAAATTCAGGAGTAAACCTGTGTGAATCAGGCCCTTTGTGAACTGGGTCCGTGGTTTAGGACAGGCATAGTAATTCTCAAATCTAAGAATATTATTTCACATACTCCAAAAAATGTCTTTGTGAATTTCCCCAAAGTATGCGAAGTGGCTTTGAAGGCAGACAGGGGAAGCCTATAACAGGCGCTTTGCATGCCTATAACAGGCCTAGAACTGAAGATACCTCTCTGAACACAGATGCAGTTGCTGAGCTGGCTGACGAGTAGAGACTCACTGTCCGGCTGGCCTTTGGATGCTTAGATAGTGGCAGCTGGCCTGCCAGCCGTCAGCATGGGTGTCAAGGAAAAATTCCATGGAGGCGTTTTGAGGAAATATAAATAGCTAATGGAATTACTAGAATGGGACTCTGTTATGTTCTAGATGTGCCACCTTCTGCCATTTATTCTTTTTCTACATCAACCTAATGGGACATAAGTGTTAGGGCTGTTTCTGAATGTGTTGCAGTGCCAGCCATTACAAACATGTTAAATTGTGGAGTGAACCTCCGTTATATAATTAAAATGCATGTATATTTCGTTAGCTTTTTCATATTGAATGAGAACTGCCTACAGTCTTCCCTACAGGGTTAAATTGGGTGAAAAGGAATTTAAACAAATGTTGCCAAAAATTGGAAATTGGATCTGGCCCATTAGGCAGGGTTCGTTTTCACATATACCTTCTGGTGGGAAAATGGCGGGCTAGAAAGGTGAGATTAAGCTGTATGCAGGGATCCAGTCAGGGACAGTACTAGCTCATTTAACCCCTTAAAATTAGTCCAGGAAAAAACAGTAGGAACACTTTTCCATTAAATGAAGGAAAGCTGCAGTCTATAAGCCCATAGATGTCACATGGAGGAGTTTTTCTACTTTTGTTTCACAATTTAGTTCCGGGCTTTAATTTAAACTCTATGCATGTGAGCTACTAGCTTCAAAAACGACATATTGGAAGAGAAGCAACAAGTTTGCATTGAAAATATATTAGGTCTCATCTAAAAATCCCTGATATTCTAGAAACTCCCTCTTCAAAATGTTACTCGGAACCCCGGGATTAGCAGTCGAGAGTGCTGGGTACACAAGTTTCCGTTCTGCCAAAGGACCTAAATCTAGCCAGATAGTGAACTTGCCACAGCTCATCACAAATAGCGACTGTGACATCTGGTGGAGCAGCTGTCTCTCTAAACTTAGCTCGAAAATTGATTTTCGATAATAACAGTCATCTAAGATTCTTTAAACAACAGTTATTAAAGTGCAGTGGATATTTGACCAAATAAAGCAAAAAGTGTTGCCAAAGTCTTGGGGTGAGCTGTGCCACCTGATGCACGTCCAAAAACACACCGCAAAAGTAGCTGGCCAACTCCGCTTTTAGAAGTGGCGAGCTTACCCTCTCTCAGTCTTTGCACTTTTCGCCAAGCTACTGCTGTGCCTTTGCAGACAGGACTTGGAATTTCTGCACCAGCACCCGACTGGTCATTTCTAATTGTCAAGCTGTCCGCCTTCCTCTCGAACGATTTGTTTGGGCTGAAAAAAATAGAAAAGGTTTGATTACACTTTAGCAGATTACTCGTCCATTGTATTCTGAGGGAATTTCATTATAAATTCTGCCGAGGCAGGCACTCCCTCTGCACATAATCAGCTGCTGAGGGTTCTTCCGTTTTCTGCTCACTCAGTACCTGTGCAAATTTAATATATTTTACATCCTCCATGCCAGGTGGAAATCACCCATCTGGAGGCTGCTGTCTTCTGGAAGTGGCAGAAGATCACACAGCCAGAAACCAGATTGCCCACAGAGCTGGAATATCTCACCGTGATTCATTATTCTCTTGGCGATTAAGTTGGTTTTGTTGTCCAAAAAAAGGGGTGATCAGAGCTCAGAAAATGTGTTGCTCATGGACTCAGATTCCAGAAGGTGACTCATCCTTTCATCTTCCTTAGGCAGGTGTAGTAGCAACTATTCCCTTTCGTGATCCTGTGCCGCATTCGCTTGTGGTCCAATAAAAACCAGTGTAGGGACCGCTACACCTAGTTTTTTCAAACTTTCACCTAGAGTTTACAAGTCAACTGCTGCTGGGTCGGCCTGCTTCAGAAACACAAGGAGCAGGAAGTTTGCCCTACAGAGAGCATTAAAAGTACTTAGTAAACCTAATTTACCTTGAGAGCCACCTCCCCCAAGCCCATTAAAGCTTTTGCCAGCCTCAAACATGTATATTTAATAGAAGTGGGAGAGCCACTGAAAGCTCAAACCTGATTGCTGGGTCTGGCTCAGCTCGAGCTCCCCTTGTGTCCTCAAGCTCAAAACAAGCCGCGCTTTAATATGCCTTCTGCTTGTTATCAATGCTCTAACCTCATGCACAAGGAATTAAAAACAACGCAGTGAGCTTTTGATGTATAAAGAAGGAGAGAGAAAGAGATACGAACTAGTGGCTGAATAGCAAAACAAGAAACCAAAACATCCCGGATCTAATCCCAGCTTCACTGCTTGACCACATTGTGTGATCCTAGGCAAATATTTTATTTCACTGAGACTCCTTTTTCTTCATCATCATATATCAGAGCACCTTCGAGTAGCTGAATTTCGGGTGTCTACCACTTGCTTTTGATTTAATAGACTATAATGTTGCTTGTTGCATAAAAAGAATACAGGATATACATGACAACCGACTTGCCTCTGAGTTCACTAATGGCTTTATCTTCTTCGGGGGTCATCAATGTTTCTAAGTTCAGGTTTAAAAGCTATCACTTTTCAGTAAGTGCCTCTCAATGCATTGATATAGTCTGATGTGCTAGTTAAAATGCACTTTTTAAAAAAAAATTTGCTGAGACTATCATATTTGTATAAATATATATCTGTTGCTTGATTTTCATGCTGAATATTTTTCAGGCTCGTGCACCGGCTCTTAGAGCAAACCTTACCATTGGCTCGGCCTCCCCCTTAATGCAATATGTATTTACAACTAACCATTATTTAATCATCCGTGAATAAAGATGAAAACTATTGGGAAGAGGTTAAGGGTCCCGCAGCCATCTGACCCCTGTACAGCTCTTTAAAACCAGCTGTTTTCTTAACACTATGCTGATTTTAAACGTTCGCGCTCCCAGCTGCACGTGTACGCAAGACACAGAGCCCCTACATTTATTGGATGTGAATTCAGCGTGATGAAGGATTTTTTTTTTGAAAAATGCAAAAAATCCTCCCAAATTTTGGATGTAGATTAAGAAATGAGTGCACGAAAGGTGTAGGATTTGTGTTTAAACCCGGGCCCATTGACCATTTGAACCCTTCGGACTGACACTGCCCAGGCCAGTCATTGTGATTGGAGCTGTGTCCAAACCACCCAAAGAAAAGCAGAGGGGACCGAGCCGCCTCAGCTGAGGCCTACGCCTTGTGCATACTTTCCTTCTTTTAGGCAGCCTCACGGAGCATATTCTGCACGATTTTGTGCCAGGAAGTGCGGTGATTTTGGCGAGAACCGTGACCTTTGAACTCCTCCTTCCATGATTTGGTGTGTCAAAAATTAATGATGAGGCTGGCTCGTTGTTCCAGCTTTCACAGTCTTTGCATTTTAGGTATCTGCAGTTGTTTTGTTTCCAGTCCCTTAGCAGCACTAATTTAAAGCAGCAACGCTATCAAATCTAGTTTCTTTTATTATACAATCCCATTGGCGGTTCAAACCAACAAAAAACGTCCCACTTAACACGTATTCTTAGAATGGTTTCATGTTTCCTTACGCGATGAAGTAAGTGTTTGGGGGTTTAACTGTTCGCTTCATTATAAAAATGAGGCTATTTGGATTTTTTGAGCGATTATCAAAACCTGATGGCATTTATTATTACCTCTGCCACAAGCAAAAAATGCGCAGACCAGCAGCGGGTATGATTCCAAGAGTCCGCCTGACAAGAAAACGCAAGAGCAGTGGTAAGAGGAGGTAGCTTGCCATAGTATTGTATTGTGTTTTACTGTATTGCAGCATTTACATAGCGCTTACTACCCCTATGGGGGCGCTGAAGCACTTGCCTACACGAGTAGCATGCAATACGATGTGGTGTGTGGGTTGGAAGGATAATGTCTTTGTTTTGATCCTTTTCGGGAAGTGTTTCCATTCCTTGTGGGATTACCACAAAGGTGTAGTTATTGTGTTACGGGACACAGCACATAGCAAGTGAGAGACATACGTGCAGTTTTATGGTTTTCTGTAGGCTGGTAGCTGTGAATGGCTCTACAGGGCCCTTTATGAGAATTCCCATGATATGCTTATAGCTCGTTACTGGACTGGGTTGTCTAATCTGTGATTTTGTTTATAGTGGTGGTCCTGAGCTGGCATGGTTAGCGGGAACGAGAAAAGCAGAGAGATCTGTTGGGATGGGCATTTGTATTATCATCCCAAATCTGAGTGTTTCTGTCAGACGTAAAGAATCAGTCCGATTGTGTAGATATTTGGTACCTGCCGTGGTGGACTATTATAAAGTCCTCCAACTTGTCCAGCAATGTGTGACAGATCGCTTCAGTTATTCCATGCATGCTCATTTGGTGATGACTGTATAGTGCTGGTGATTGACAGCCCTCGTAGCAGATATGCCTTATGTGGATGTAAGAGGTTTAAGTTACGATTTGTTGCTGACCGTCATGTGCTATGCTATTAATATTATTGTGGTCCATAACTGTTATATATGTTTTCAACTGTCTTCAGAAGTGTATATGCTCTGGGTGCTTGTAATGTTTGCTGGTAATGAGTTCCAGGGCTTGGCAGCCTGTACTAAGAAAGCAGGGCCTCCTACAGATTTCCTATGGTAAGGTGGTATAATAAGAGTTGCAAGCCTGGAGCGCTGTGTTCGGTTTGGCTTGTATTTCTTGATTTTAACTGGTAGGTATAGGGGTTCTTTCCTTGGGACGCTCTGTGGACAATGCAGAGTGCATTGAACATTGCCCTTCTAGCTATAGCTAGCTCATGGAGCGACTGCAGGGCTGGAGTTATCTGTTCTCTTGGGTGAAGGCGGAGAAGAAGTCTTGCACCAGCATTTTGGATGAGTTGTACTTTGCATATAGTGAACCCGGGTATCCCTAGGGATGGGCTGTTGGCACAGTCAAGCTTGGAGATTACTAGCGTTAGGATGGCTTGCAGTTTATGTTGCTGTGGAAGGTATGGGAGGATACGACATAGTGTTTTCTTTGTGTAGAAGGCACTCTTTGTGACATTAGCATGCAGCATTAAGGATCGGTCTGAATCCATGGTTACTCCTAAGTTTATAACTTATCTTGATATTGTTGGAGGGGATTCAAGTTCCTTAGGCCATATGGTGGTAGTTTGGTAGATTTGTCACTGTCCGCAGGTCATAATCTCTGTTTTCGCAGAATTGAGGTGTAGATGGTTATTCATCATCCATGTGCTTATGGCACAAAGGCCGTCATTGAGTTGTGAACTGTAGAAGTCTTCAGGGCTATTCATTTTAAAATCTTTTGGGTGTCATCAGCATAGTTGTAACAGGTAAGGGTGTATGATTTGATCAGATTTGATAAGACAGCTATTAAATAACAGAGGGGATATGTAGTCCCTGGCATTTAAGGAAACTACTTTGTGAGCGGATGTGCTTCTTGTGAAAGGGCAGAATACTGTCACTCCCTGTGAAGGTAGCCAATGGCTGAAGTGTGGGATGGCCCAATGCCGCATGCTGTACATGGTTGTGGCAGATGGAAAATGTGAATGACACAAAACAGAGCAATGGATGAAGAGGGCTAGCTGAAGTAAGGATATTATACATGCAATTTTAGTCTATTCAAAAGGTCTTGGCTAACGGCAGACCTGAAAGGGTAGTTTTAAGTTAAAAAAAACTGGCTGTACAAAACATAAATCACAGGGGTTTGTCTCTAACTTAGAAGGAAGTGATATTTGACTGCCGTAAACTATTATTTCAACATGCAATCTTGAAAGAAGTACCAAGTGATGGTGACATGATGAGTATAGGGTAAACCTGTGCAGCAAATAAATAGATGGGAAGTAGAATGCAGGCCCATGAATATGAAATGTAAACAGTGAAGCACCCTCACTGAATATAAAGCCCTGACAATCTGTGCTCTTCCATATAAATCGCACTCCATGTAGTCCCTCCACAGTCGTTAGCTTTTCCCTTTGGGAGCGAAAGCCAGCCGGGAGGTTGAGTCATAAATACTTGTACCTTCAAGACAATGGGAAACTGCATTTTTTTTAAAGAAATCTGTTACTCTTTTTTCAAGCCATGTTGCTAGAGCAGAAGATTGGAGCCATGTGGTTATTCCCAAACTTGGCCGTTCCGACAGATATCCTGCCAAAATAAGCCTTCTTTTAAAAAAACATTTTTTAATGTAATGTTATAATTTAGGGATTGGTTCTGCTGGTCCCTATTTTTGGTTAGCCATGCCTGTTTTATAAACAGGTTTGGCATGATAATAATTCCAGTACCAGTGCAAGTCATATTTTAAATTTGGCTTTAGAAAATGGAGAACTTTTGAGTATATTATGTATAGGCTTATGTCTCCATGTATAGACATACAAAAGTATTGTCACTGAAAAAATGGGTTAATGGGAAGTCAAGGTTGTTTACTCAGAAGAAAGATGTTTGCCATTTAAAAAACATCAGTTTAGCGCTCATAGATATTACAAGGCAATAGCTAAAAGCAATCCGACCTCGCAGTTAAAGTGAGCAGTGCAATCATAACTGCCCCCATGCACTTCTCAAGACCTCTCGTATGATGTCTCATCTGACATGGAGTGTGAGCTGTCTGCACTGAAAAGGCTCTTACCAGCAACCGCTCTGCGCACGCGCTTCATTCACCACATGCTGTTCTCTATCGCCACCTCACTGACATTGTGACCTTTCACATGATGAAATATGATCTGTGCTTTCTGACCTCAGGCCTGATGCCCCCAAAAAACCTGTTGCACATGGTCTCAGCAGACCATGCGTCTCAGTTGACCACGCGTCTCAGTTGACCGCGCGTCTCAGTTGACCACGCGTCTCAGTAGACCATGCCTCTCAGTTGACCATGCTTCTCAGTTGACCATGCTTCTCAGTTGACCATGCTTCTCAGTTGACCATGCCCTGATCTCAAACTCTCCACCTTGCATCAGCTGCGCATTGAGGCTTCTTTAAAAACACACATCAACGGATACCAATTAGCCTTTGCAGATTATAGATGGTTTCGGCTATGGTTTCTGCAATATTCGGGACAGACACACATACAGTTCCCCCTTTAGATCAACGAATCGTGCACCTTCCTCCGGCGCTCCTCTCATACTTCCTTGGGTTGGGGGCTTCAACTCACTCCACGTATGCTGCACTAATTGAACATGTTTGATATTGTGCAATGACATCTGGAATAAACGTTTTCTGCCAAGGCCAGCAAATTGAATTGCTCGGATTCTCGGCCCATGAAATGTTGTCATTTTTAATCCTCTGCAACTAAGTTATAAATATCTCAAGAAACACTGAACAGATTTACACCAAACACATATAAACCTTTTATAACTGAAGTTCTATCTTAGTGCTAAATTTGGGGCAAATCCAATGATCAATTTTTGCAGAGAGCAAAAATTCCTATAGGACTCATTCTTTTCATATGAACTTTATGTTACAGAACGTGTCCTTTCTAGTTAGTACAAAATTCAGTGTCTGTGCCGACACAGTCCTGGTTCTCTGTGTCTAATCTGATATCCGCCCATCTTATTTTCCAACATGGTGTAAGCTTGAACCAGTGTAGGCACCAGGAGTAAAGAGATTGCCAACAATCCTCGGCCAGCCACTATTTTTTATCCAATCAATGATTGAGGGGAAAAACAGATTTGCAGCATCCTTGATGTCCCTCGCATGAGTACATTTGGATCTATTGTAGACCACATTGAAACGCTGCCTGTGAGCAGATCATTTTCATAAAGCCTTGAATGCTGGCAGCTGCGGCAGGATGTGAGAGATGTCGCGGCAAAGCGACGAGCCTGTGAGTGGAAGAAGGATCCTCACTGCATGTCTTCCCTCAATGTTTAGTAAACTTAGTGAGACCTACAGGTTAGAGAGAGTCCTTATGTTGCTGGCCCTTTAGTGTGGCATGGAAGAAGGCAGCTGTATTTCTGTAGTAACATGGATGGAGGGAGATAAGTGTGTGCTGTTCAGCTGCTGTAGTCACGGGTTGTAATTCCCCCCGTACAGATTTAAAGATTGAAGAGCGAAAGGACAAGTAGCACTTTTGCGATACACAAACTGTGCATTGCAGAAAAGCACTCAGCCCGCCTAACAGCGCTCATATTCAGAAGGGGCATACGTGGTATAGACCTGGGCAGCAGTGCAGGTGTTTCCATTTCTGGCACTTATTCATGCACTGGCCCCCCTACCGGCTTGGCAGAATGGTGGGGCCTGTTGACAGGTGCAGGGAGTGCAAAGTAGGGACATGCCCTGATTGTTAAACCTAAGAACGTGATCAAAAATAAACGGGTACACACATGCTCATGCCGTCAACAAGAGGTAGTGGAAGGGACTGCCACGCAGCAGAGCGAGATCGTAAGTAATCCCGTCCGCGTTGCTCTTTCGCCAGTGTCAACGCCACCAGGGGCCAGAGAAGGCAAAGGAGCGCATCCTGCTCACCAGGTATCAAGTACGTGTCTATGATACCTCCATCCTTTTCAGCCTGCGTCTGATGTGCATCTCTGAGTCCGCCATCTGTATAAGACATGCCGAACTGCTCCCGGTACCATCCACTTATAATTGTGTCAAATGCATTGGGTGAATCGCCTGGACTTTGCAAACCTAGCAGCCATGAGGGCCTTTGTTGCCTCTGTAATGCTAGGAGGGAAGGCATTTCAAGTGTTTCTGCCCTCGCTGAGCCGATGCGCTTTTAGCAGACTCCTCCTTGGTATGAAGAAGCCTCTGCAATGAATCACCCACAGACGTGGGTGCGAGACCATCTGGCCTCAATGAAGCAAGTCACCCTAGTTAGCACCATGACCTGCGTCTAGTCAAGGCCTCAGGAATTTGAGACAGACTCCTGTGTCTGTATCTCGTTCCCTACCCTATGGTGTAGTGCAAAGAATCAAAAAATACCACACGCACAAACATTAGAAGGATGGGGATGAGTAGGATAAAAGTATAAAGGATAAATGCCTTGCTGGTGCCTCGGGTTATCCAAGCCCAGGACGCATTCCCAGAAACGCCACATTGAGTGGCCGCAGTCCCTGCCATTGCTTTCAGCACGAGTTGCTTGTTTGGGTGGACGTCTGAGCGCGCGCCCCGTGCTCAGAAGGGTTGAGATCACGTGGGACTCGCTTTATTAGAAACTTGCAGGCCTTCCTGCGTGGGTCTGCCTGTGTGAAGGAGAGGGGATTTCAGCAGTAAGCCTTTAGATTAATTCCTTCCTGGGCAGGGGTCATAGGTTGAGAAATGGAGGAATCAGCAAGGCAGGACAAACACATTTTTTGTTTACTTAATAAGGATAAAGCCCAGAGCAAACACGTCCAGAGGACGCCCCATCGGAGCAAGCGCCTTCTTTCTTCTGGGATTAGGAGCATGGCTCTTGCAAGGGCGAACGAGATGTGTGCACGCGATGAGAAGGAAGGAGGCAGAACGCAGCAGCCATGATGGAGAGGTTAAACATGTCTAGTAGAGTAACACATGCGAGAAACATGAAAAAAGTTTACAGAGGGGACGGTATCTGGATAATTTCATATGCTGCTCTGTGTACGTGCCAGACAGGCTTTAATGCAGGCTGACACCTTGCCACAAACACACGTTGTCGCAGATTTACTGTTTGGTGATATAAAGGAGTTCTAAGAAAAGTTTGCACGATTCTTAACCAGATCTGCACAGGAGAGGAAAGTTTATCTGTGTTGGGAAAATGTTCCTTTGCAGCCGGCAGGCGAGAGCTGACAGCTCCATGTTTGGTCAGACCAGATAAAGGCGGTTTTCAGATAAACGTGAGAAAATGCACCTGTCCTGCAAGAAGAGTTAGTAAATGGTGGGAAAGTAATTGTGTCACCCCATTCCCGCAGTTATACTGCTTTGCAGGAAAAAGGCGTGTGAGGAGGTGAAGGAGGACACATTTATTGGGATGACCAAATACATACAAAGATGACATAGTATGTAAGCGGGTGAGGCTGAATAGGTACCATAAAGAGTCCCCCACTGATGTCTCAAAAGCTAATGCATCATATACCAGCTCTGAGCCCTTTTCGTGGGTTAATAAATGGTCCTCAACCTATGATGTACCGAAGTTTGTCTTGAACCAACAAAGTGACAAGCAACTTTTTGACACTTAACAATTGAGGTTCATTCTTGTATCTCCTGCAACTGCAGACAGAAGCAACCAGTGGAGAAAGGAGAAAAATATCTCCTTCAGCAATTCTGCTAAAAAAAGAAACAAACCCTCTTTTCTTCTCTATTAAGACCCTTTGGATCCGATGCTCAAGCGAGTTAGTGGACTGAGTACCACTTTTTATGTCGCCCCCTGCAGTGACCTGCCAGTCACCCTCTGCAAGGCTCATTTCTAGATACCTATAGACTACGTATTGACTGGTAGGTGAGGAGTCTTAGTGACAGACCAGGGCTAATGTAGCAAATCCGTGAGGATGGAAATAGAGACCCCCTCTCTGACTCCTCTAGCCTCCTAAATCTGAACTCAAGTTGGATTCTGAAGCCTCCTACCATTTTGGATCTGTGAGTTTCTCTGAGCCCTGTTATGTTATGTTATGTTTGTTATAAGGAACATATCAAGCGCTTGTTCACCAAACGGCTTCTTGGCCCTGTGGCCTTAAGTACTATGTCTAGGCCCTTTATATTTGACTGTACATAAAAATAGACTGATTCTTCTTGCCAAGAACCTTTCACTCGTAGCTGATGGTGTTGGACATGTCCTTCACTGTTGCTGCTGCCACTGATAAGGAACTCGTTGTGAAAAGAGCTACGGATGGCCACAGTTTCCCTAGGTTCTGTAAATGTGGAACTCTCACACACCCCCACTTTATCAGATTGATGTCAGTGACTTTTTGTTCTATCAGCATGGTTCAGTAGGACTGAAGCTATACAACAAACAAAGCTCCGAGAGTGAATATTCGCCACAATGACCTGCAGTAGTCTTGGGTGTCTATAGCTCAGCTCAAGCCCATGTACTAATTTAACATTTGAGGATGGACTGAAAAAATAACCGAGTTGAAAGTTGATTTCTGAAGAAATATTCAGGATGACTCTTTTTCCTTTTCACATACTGAATGCGGAGCAGGCTGGTTCTGATTGGAAAAACAACTTCAGCGACTGATATGCAAAGGTTTATTTTGGACACATTTTAACCCCTTCTGTGCCCATGACGAGCTGGACTCGTCATGGGCCGCGGTTGCGCTGTGCCCATGACGAGTCCAGCTCGTCATGAACCCCACCCGCTAATGAAACGCCCGGCACAGGGCGTGGAAAGGGCGGGGCACTGAAGGGGTTAAAGACCCATGTTGTCATTTTGAGACAGACATGGGGTCTGTTCTTTTCTGCAACTGAGGCAATAGGAAACCGATATGGTACGTTATCGCCCCCGCCTCAAGTCACTTTGAAGTGCACACAGGTACTAAATAGTTTTTAATAATCTCTGTGCAGTGGAGTTTAATCTGGGCTTCTGAAAGAAGGACGCCTGGACAAATCTCAGTTTCCTGTAAACATGACTTGAGTAAAATCCGCCATTTTAAAGGCAAATTAATGTCAGGAGCACAAAACCAAAATAAGGAAAATCTGAGCACAACTGGAAGCTGAGCATCAGTCGGAAAAAAACAGCCTTGAGTTAACTTTTCCTCTTTAGACATCAAAATGTGTTTTGGCCGACTGACAACACCATAAGCTCAGGCTGTCCACATTTGAGGTACAGAGTGACTGACTGAAGGTCTCAGATCCTGCCACGTGTTTTGACAGATCATAAATTGGACCACGGATGGGAGGCCGGTGCCCACATAAGCAGGGCCTGTTCTGTAATATCACTCCCAGGCAGCCATGCCGCTTACTCTTGAAATTTTCTGCCAAGCCCTGCTTTTTAATTACTTGGCGTGTGAGCCAGAGAAGGTCACTGTGAGTTTGTCAGCTTTGCCTTTTCACATGTTAGAGGCATTTTTTTGGTATCTGAGTCTGGATTTGATTAGATTCTCCCTGAGCAAGGGTTTGCCTTCTGATGATTGGCACCTCGAGGTCGTCTGGTGATAGGCAACATGAGGCCTGCTGCTGTTAGTTTAGACACCTACAGAGAAGCCATCTTGCTTGACATCCTATGACCCGCTTGCTTATTTTCATAGCAGTGAGGGATGAGCTGCTCGCGGGGTGAGAGATACAGAATTCCCAGTTGTCACTTTCTTCTCAATGCTGCAGGAGGCACAGAAATTCCAACATAGATGAACAACTTTGGCAGCGGGGTAAACTCGCTTCTCAATCAACACCCGTCCTTAGCCCCAGGGTCTTGTTGCAGATTGTATCCACTGTTTCGAGTGTAAATGAATTTGAGCAGCTTCCTTCCTCTGTGTGGAGTGAAGACTTAACGGTCCACACAGTCCTCTTAACTGTCTCGCTAAGAGGGAGACCCCATGTGGCACAGAATAGTAGTGTATGATTAAGGAGACCACGTGCGCCCCTCAGACTCTTCGAATTGTGGGCTCACATGTTCCAGGCTTATTCCCTCTCATGCAGCGAGCTTTCATGCTGAAAGGATAAGGCACTCCGTTTTGCTTTCTTCTGTGATAGAAAACTCTGCTTTCTGCTGTGTCGCCAATGCACACGAACTCTTGAGCGCTGCATCTTTGGAAGAAAGCCAGAGGAAGGGATTTAAATAAACATCCATTAGTTAATACATTGTTGTGTTTTTTTAAAGAGCAGCATTACATTTTCTGATCACTGTGAGACCCAAAAGTAGACAATTCAACACATTGCATGAACAAGACAGAGAGCACCCCTCGGAACGGGGAAAAGAGGGTCCTATGGCCCCCACCTGATATCCCCCTGCAGTGGGTGCAGTCACTCACAACACCCACCCATTATAAATCTCTTCCCCCATTTCAAAGGCCGGTCAAATTGCTGCCTTCACAGTGTAAAATGGATCGGCTGCTTCAAACAGCTGAATGTATTTCCCGTAGGAAAGGCGTACGTTTGCAGCATTACTGGATCTAGTGGTAGGGCTCATTGACCCAGTCTGCGCCCATTGAAACCAGTTTAAGGTGAGCTGCAGCGTGGACCAGGGCGGTGCACCCTATCTGTGATATGGGCCATGGTCAATCTTCAGTGTTTTACCCTCAGTGGATGATCCGGAGAACTCTACAAGTTGGAGACAATTCCTCTGTGCTTTCTTCCTATGCTTCAATTTCTGCACTAATGCACCTTCTGAAACATGTAGTTTTCATCCAATTTTAACTGAAAAGTGGTCTCGGTGATCAATGTTCCTCTAATTAAAGATTTGTGGAGGACTTTTATCACACAGTTGTTAGATTGCATCATGCCCTCAGTTTCCATATGAACAGCTGTCCTTTTACACACTGGATTTGAACTCTGGAACCTTGTAGGAATATTAGCAGTCATAATACTCCACTATAAACATTATGCTAAAAAGTGTTAAAGCTACAAGAATTGTATCTGGCATTAGTACGCCTGAAACAAATGTACATGTCTGCTCAAACTTACAAATGTGAGAAAAGTAAAAGGATTTCGCAGCATGTTCGGTTAGCGCATTTATTGAGCACTTTGAGGAGTGCGCCATAGTGTAATGTGAAGATCAGGATTCTGCTCTGCACTAGGCTGATGGTCTCTTGCTGATAAACTCTCCAAGGACCACAGAACACCCAGGAGCAGGGCCCTAGAACTAGGAGATAAACTTTCCAAGGACCACATGACTTTTAGGTACAGGGCCCCAGAACTATATGACTATCGGGGAATTACAAACAAGTTGCAGCAAGCTTTCCTGACTCCCCCAGCGTGGACCCTTGTGGTTTCACTCATGCAGCGACCACACTTCAATTTTTATATTTCTTCCAGGAAACAAGTTCTTTAAAATCCTTTCAGCTTATTGTTTATTTTTTTCTGTCTTTGCTGATTCTTTGGGCTTGTTGGAGTCCTTTTTAGGTCTCAAATTGGTAGTAATGGACTCTTGAGTGTAGTTAGGTGTCTCACTTTATTGTAGATTTGAAGGAGCTGCTTAAATGAGTTTACCATTGATTTTTTTTTCTTTTAATCGTAATCCTGCCTCATCTCCACCTTTCGCCATGTACAGATTGTTTTGTGGCAGGGCACGCGGAGGAGCCGGTTGGGAGTGCAGAAAAAATTGTAGAGAATTTCCTTTACAAGACAGATGATGAGGAGAGTATCTTATTGTATCTTATCTCCCTAATGAGGCTTGTTTTACCATAAGGCTGTGAACTCCTGCTATATTCCGGTATCTTGCTGTAGTCCATGACGTGCTCTTAGAGTGACTACATCTGCACTAGAGAGTAGATATTTCCTTTACCGTTGTCGAGATTTACGCCTGTACCATTCTCAAGTGCAGTTTAGTACATCTTCAGATGTTTATGGTGATGGGCTGAAGAGTGGGGTAGCGTGTGAGCTCCTGATATGGTTGGGACCAACTCTGATTCTGCATTCATTCCATAGCAACACCCACATTATCGTTTTCTCTAAAGTCCAAAACATGCCATCTTACTAGAAGATGTAAAAAAAAAAGCAGCTAGGAGGGACCCAACATCTTTCTGCTGAACCATCATCGAGGATTTAATATGTAGATTAACCTCAACGGAGGAAGCAAATGCAAGAGAAAACCTTACAAAAGTAACGAGCCGACCTATGAAATTAAAGAGGTAATAGAGAATCCCATGAAGTGCGACACTGAGGAGGTCACGGAACATAGCAGAAGGCAGTTGGGAGCGAGGAGGATCTACGGTTGTGCATGATCCTCTTTCTAGGTTAGTGACGTGAGAACGACAGAAAGGATTGCCCGGATGGGGCAGTTTTGGGAGTAATTTCATATTATGTGGGGATGTCTGGTGAATAACAACATAACATTGTGGGGAACCCATGCATGTGTGCAGTTCTAACAAGGAGCATGTAGTGGAGTGCAGTTAAGATGAGGATAAAGATGTGAGTTAGCTGCTGATGCTCCAGTATTCACGACGACTGCACAACATCTTATGTCGCAGTTGCGACTGTATGAGAAAGGGCTCAATTAGAGATCTGGCTTGTCCATCATATGCCATAGATTGTGTTCTAAATGTGTTGTGGATAAGTGCAGCCATGTTGTCATGCCTGCCTGGCTGTCTGGCCCAGGTGTCTGTAAAGAAAGATACAGAAGTTTGGTTTCTTCTTAACTGGAGTGTAATTAGGTTATTCCATTGCTGAGCACTGCTCCTTCATCCTCAGTCCTAGACATTTATGTAGGTTGGGTGTTTTCCATGATGCTTTAATGATAAATCCGAGAGGTGCTCTTGGCGGGTTCAGGAAATGCTTTACAGTAGGCACAGATTAAAATCTGGCCGTGGCCCTATGACAGACTTTTTCTTCATTCTTGCTTATTAGCTGATATATAAGTTTCCAAAGCATGGGTTTGAGTTTGCTTAGCATTTTTCAAAATGTGATGGCTCTCTTTGACATTTAGAAATATCGATTTGTTTGTGAATTATGATGAAAGTTCTAGTTAAAATGTAAGCGAATGTTCTAAAATATAAGTGAATTGAGTTATGAGACTCTAGGGTGAAATTAGTGAGCGAATGATGTTCTAAATTGTTCTGCATAGTTAAAAGGACCTCCAACTTCTCTCAAAATAGTAGAGCAAAATAACGTTGGTGAGAAAAACTATCTCCAGCGCTAAATACCAGTAAATAGCAAAGATGCACCACTTTTGGAGCCATGGACAAAATGTCCTTTAACAGAAACGTGTTCTTCATTGAAGAAGATGTATGTGTGCACTTTTGACTCCACCAGGAAGTAGGATGTCGTTTTCTCTGCCTCCAATCACTCACCATCTGCAGTAATGCCCTCACTCCGTCTTCCAAAGGAGCACGTGCTCTTGCAGCCCCATAGTGTTAAGCAATGGCTTCTACATCTGGTGGACGGATTAAGTGGAGCGAAAACAAAAAAAAACATGGAGGCTGAAAACCAAATGTAGTCAGTTGGGAGGAAGAAGGCCGGTGATTAGAGAGAACATTGGGAACATGCTTGGATTGTTTTCTTCCTCCTGGGAAGCATGGTTCTCTAAAGAAGTGCTGAAAGGCGAACTGTGGTCACTCTTCCTCTAAACGACTGCTTTTTGTTCAGTCCAGCCCAGCATGTGAAGATATGTATTTTCATCACAAAATGCATGCTCCAGAATGTCTCTGACAACTCTCTTCAGCTGCTGGCGCCATCTTGATTGGAGCTTATGTATTGTCTTGTTTTTTCAAGCAAGTGCCATGGCTTGCGAGCTCAGCGACAGTGGTGGGATGAACACCAGCAACCAGCTTCTGTTGGAAATGCAACTGTAGGGCATAGGATATAGAAACAAGTTTGGACAGAAGTGAACACGTTTGCTTCCCGGGAGCAGTTGTGTTGAATTGCTGACAAACTGTCAATAAAGCAGCATGTACACGTGTCTTTGATTGAAGCAGTTATGTTTGACTCTGTTTGTTGTCATGCATTGATTGATCACCAACCTTGTCTTGTGTACTTGGCTCTGGAGAACTCCTTCTTGGTAGCCTATGATGCCTGGTGTTTGCTAGCAAGAAGTTAATGCACAAGGTTTTTTGGGCAGCTATGTGATTGGTTACTCCTCTGCCTGGAGGCAGCTTCAAATTAACGAGTGAATTATTTTCCTGTTGGCTGCCAGTGAGCCAAGTGAGTGAACATGAGTGATTTCGAATTAGCGGATACGTTGAAAATGAACAGATAAAGGCTCGAGCAATCTTTGAAGTATGTGTGTTATTTGTTAGAACTCTGCAAACAGGCACCTTGAGGCTAAAACTAACCAGATTAATGTAGGAGTCCATTCACATCCGTGACAGTTCTGTGCAGTCCTCTCATACTCACTTCTGGTTCTCCAAGAGGGATCGCTGGATCCAGGGTCTCAAGCCATGCGCAGGACCGATGCTGAAACGGTGCGCCTCGCGACAGAATGCCAGCGTGCCAGCTTGTGACTTTTCTGTGTAAAAGAAGCATGTGTTAAAATAGTAACAGTTCCTGCAGATATCTCATGCAACGAGCACTTGTTTCCCTACATGTCACCTAGGAAGAAGGAATGTGTGAGATTGTATCTAATATCACTGTTTTAGGCGCCCCAGCACTTGTTTATAGAGACAACAATGTTTAGCTATTTCTGATTTTCTTTTTTGTTTTATTGTTTTTTTACTGCAAAATGTAAATCCCTAAGTAAAATCCGTTATCTAGGCTTGGCCAACTTGCAGCCACACTTAGTACAATATTTAGTACTTATCTAAGCCTACTTGTGGAATTTGCCATATTTACTACTTAGCTAAGCGTGTCTGTGGAAATGTTCCGTATATACTACTTAGCTAAGCATGCTTGCGGGAGTTTGCTGTATTACTCTTTACCTAAGCATGCTTGCGGGAGTTTGCTGTATTACTCTTTACCTAAGCATGCTTGGGAAGTTTGCCGTTCACCTCAGTGTGCCCCACTTCTCAGCCGGCCTCATATTTTCTGCCTGAGCTGCGAATGCTTGTAGGAGGGGGCTTCAATTTTCTCACGAGCTCTAAACAAACAACTATTTCATATTCTAGGTATCGAATAGGAATCCAAAGCGCAGGTAAATATTGTAGATCTGTGTGAATTTCATTCACGAAAATTCATCAGCACAACAGCACACCAGCAGCATGCTCACAGACAATCTCTAGATTAATGTAAAAACCTGATTTGGGTAAAAAAAAGAAAATAATCAGCCATTGAAACATGCAAGCAGTGATCCCGGAATCGTAGATTTATAGAGGTTGATTTAGAGAGGGTCGTATCATATTATCATATGGTTTGTAAAGAAGATGCATGGTTTGCACACTGGGCAGAAACTATTCTGAGAATGTTTTCCTGATAGAAAGTAGCATCACCTTGGCAAAAGGTTACGCCATGTACCCATGGAACCCTATCCCCCTTCTCAGAGACCCTTCCTTCTATGGGCATGGCGCTGTCTTGAGGGTAGCAGTGGGGGTATCCGCTGCAGGGAACAATTGTGAATTTTCCCAATCTGTGGTATTTACAGTCTCAGAATCTGCCCATCATCCTGCCAGGGCACAAAGGAGCCCATCGGCTCCCTTTACCGCAGAGAAATGGTAGGTGGTAAGATAGTAGCAATAAAGAGGCAGAAACTTTAATGCTTCCAACATCATTATCGGGGAGAGTATGCCCTTTCCTGCAGCTCTGATATTAACATCAAGTTTGATGCCGAGACAACGACAAAAATAGGCTTTGTTGGTTTTAGGATCTGAGTCTGGGCCACCTTGTATGGGGGACACTACCCAGTATTGCTTTGTTTATTTTCTATTTTTTGGAACGCAGCCGGGGCTCCGTATCCAACGACTTGTTACGGCTTAACGGCGGATCACTTCCTCAAATGAAGAGGGCCGATGCACGAGCGTCCTCACTGGGGCAGCAACGGTACTGTGGTCTTTGGTGTGGAACAAAAAGCTCCTTAGGAGCCAAACTCAACATGCCTGTGGCTTATGGGCTCACAAACTGAATGAGTTCAAAGAAGCATCCTTTCTCTTAAGGTTAATCAACCAGCATGACAAATCCTTAATAGTTACCATTGTGGTAGGTTTCCCCAGTTCATTTAGCACTGCTTTGTGTGGAAGTGCATTTCCCACCGGCTCCTGCGCACACACGGACACATCATTTTAAGAAAGAAAAGAGAGCACAACATCCACTTTGGAGCAGTTGCCCTTTATTACTTTGCATGCAGAACCTATTGGATATTCCAGGGGAAGGTTGGGTAGAAATTAGATCTGCTTTTTTCTTTGTGACAATATATTGCACACAGTGATATTTTATTTTTGTATAACTAGATGTTTGTGGGCACATCTCTCACAATATGTTATCAGAGTGTGCATTTAACCTTTACTTTCTGTCAGTTTGCACATTTGTACAGTTAGTACATTTCAGTGTTCTGCAGCTCTTGTTGAATAAAAAAGTAACCGTGTAAAAGTACTGGTTTGAGACTGTAGTCTAATATGAGGTCAAGAAGGGTCAGATCCATGCCAGATTTTCAGGAAACCCACAAAATATACATTTACATAAAATAAATTTGCATGAAACCCAGGTCCTTGGTTCCCATGGAAATCTGGCATCATTTCGGCTCCCCAGGGCCTACTTTTGACCCAGCTGGACCACTCAGTGCTCTAGTAACCGGTCCATATTTACTGCCTGCTGGTAGACCTGTGAGCGCCCTGTAATTACTGAGTAACATGCTATCATCGACCAATGCGTTTATTGAGTGATTATCGGGATGTTTTATTAATTTACGAGGAGGGGACCACCTAAGATGGTGCATCGACTAAAAATAAAAGAGAAGCTGTTATCGCATTGTTTTATTGAGTGAGAGTTGCCCATGGACGTCTAGACGACAAACTGTGGAGTTTTCTTTAGCATGTAATCAACAACAAATTGTACATACATAAATGCGTGTACAGACGTAGCAAACCAGGTTCTCATAGGCCATGTGCCTCCATTGTGATAAGCAGCTGATGAGTGAAGAAAGACAACATGTAAATTGGACTCAAGGCTGTTGAGAGAAAAGTCTTTAATGTAGAGACTAGTCTCCTCTGCTACATCTGTGAATGTTCATATAAACTGTAGACATAATTGTATTTCTGAACCTTGCAATACGTGTGAAGACATGCCGATGGGAAGGCAGTGGCACACTGAGGGGTAAAAACGACAGCAAATATCACTGTAGCATACCAGCAGTGCTCAAAATGGTGGCATGGAATGGACGTGAGGCGTCTTGCCTTTATTTGCTGCTGCAGTGGTGGACTTGTGCCTCTGAAATCCTACACACACAAAGGTCGCATTATAATGCACAGTCCTCACTCTCCCCAGGCCAAAATTCCTCTTGGCCCTTTGTAAAATGTGGTCAAATGGTAATGATGAAAGCCTGCAATACAGTGCTCAGACCAGATCTCTGGTGCACAGATATACATTTTCTGTTGACTGGTGTCAGTGCTGAGCTAGGTTTTCTAACCTTCCACTCAGCCTCCGAGACGGAAGAGCAAGCATTCTTCGGAAGTCATTTTGAGACTACCAAATGGATGTCTACTATAATATCGATGACAAAAATATTGTTTGGGCAGATTATCGTGTCAAAAAAATCGAGGATCAAAATATAGAGCAAGTCAGTGCAAATATGAATGTATAGGTTTACTATTCTTAACTCCACATCTGTGAACCTTGAAGATATATACATTGCCACGGTAAAAAGTTTTGGAGTTAAGTGTAGTAAAACTTTGCTTACCCATAGATACTTACCTTCGCAATATTTTTGTCCTCGACATTCTTGATGCGATATTTTGTCCATGTGATATTTTTGACTCAGTATTTTGTGTAAACACCTAGCCAAAGCCATTGTGTTGTCTGCATTTGGAACTCTGAAGGGGTATGCCATCAGACAGTGGCAACTGTAGACATGATTAATATATCTTTACACAATTGGGTAGTGCAAACCTCAGCAACAGGCAATTTAGAAATAACTTTTATCATGGATGCTTATTTTTCTTATTCTCTGTATTATTAAGTTGTCCATGCCTTACAGTTTCATGCATTGCTTTTGTAGATATTTGTATATGTCCCATCCTCTTGTGTAATGCTTTTATTTTTATTTCTGCAGAAATCATTTATTGCTTTTTCGGTGTACACTATGATCTGTTTGCTTCCTAATTCTTCTAGATACACCTATCTCTAGATTTACTGAACACAAGTTTAACTTGTAATAAAATGCGGATGCCCCAAACACCCACCAGCAAAAATAAACAGAAATGCATCTGCAAATGGCATTGTTCTCCTCCAAAGTACCAAGATGGGATTTAGGATTTTGGGACTGTTAAGAAAGTGTGTGGGTGTGGCTCAGAGTTTGGATCCTCTTTGCCGTCTTAGCCTTTTCTGCCCAGTGAAGAGGCTAAGTGCCCTTGACTGCTCCGCGGACCATGTTCATGGCTTTGAAGATTATCCTCTGTTGCTGCGGTAACCAGTGCCAATCAATGAAATGGGGGCAGGAGTGAGGGGGGACGGGAGAAATCTCACCCACCCCTTCCACTCCGATTGCAGCATTTTAAATACATCTTAAGAAATTGGATTCAGTGCAGAACGCCGATAAGAAGCAATGACTTAGGGAGGGGGGAAATGGGCCCCTTTCGATAATTTGAGCATACATAGTCGCTTCCTCCCATTGAATCTTCCTACGGAACAGTGCTAAAAATCAATAGCAACAAAGCAAAATCAATAGTTCCTGCACCTTTATTTTATTGCATCTACTGCGCAGTGCCAAAATCACCCCAAAAAGACCCAATTATGGTGTAAAGGTCCTTTATCTGCAGTTTTCCATTTTCTGCTCAACACACGCTACGGGGAATAACTACTGCTGATTCTTTTTGAACCAAGGCTATTCCATTGAATTGTTCTCCTGTAAGAACAAGCTATCTGGGAACAAAGAACGGGCCTCCCGGTACCTTGTATTGTATGGAGCTGGCTCTGTGTTGACATAATAAGCACGGCATGAAATTTTTTTATGGAAACGTAACTGATGTATCCCTGGCCCTGCCCCCAACAGGCATCCATAACCACCTCCTAAAATATGGCATATTCTGCCCAATCTCCAGTGTATGTAGAGACCATAAATAAGAGATTGTCTGCATGTAACATGAGTGGATCATTTCCTTCTGTACCTTTCTGAGATGCTTACCTGATTGCTGTGAATTTTACAGTTATTAGTTTTTTAACCAAAAGTGAGATAGACCGGTCAGGACATTGCATCGATGCTGGGCGGCTTGTTGCTGTGACCTTCGGTGTGAAATGAGCTCCAGGTGATGGTAGCACAGCAGTACATCCCTCATTAGGCCGGTGCACTGGGGTGCCTGTTTTTAATGAGTTGGACTGCGGTTGCAACAACGGTAGGTTTAGTGGGAGTTTGTATGAAAAGAGTAGCTTGATGTAGTGAAGCACTTGTGGTGTCGAATGGGAGGACAAGCCACGAGGGAGTACGGCTTTCCTGGAAGAGGTTGCCATAGTGAGTCTTGGAAAATAAGCAGTGAGGTCATTGAAGTTGATAGCAAAAGAGAGTGAGCAACTGTCTGATATGACTCTTTCCCCAACTTTGGTAGGCAGTGTGGGAGAGTTAGTTTTTAGATGTTTTTATGCAAGTCATCAATGTTTATGTGATTAATTGTTGTGACTTGGAGTTTGAGAGCGACGTCGTTCACACAATGTATTTCCACCGTTTTTTTCACTTTGATTAACCACCCGTGTCTAGCTCCAGGATTAAAAAGCATGAAAAAAGTGAGCTTCATCTTATTTCCCAGTATTCAGGGGATTAACGTGAAATGGTGGCATGCTTTTTCAGAGAAATATATTTTCCTGTGGAAGCGTACGTACACAGCAGAGAAGATGTTCTCCGACAGGCCCTTCCAGATTAGACAGAACTGCCCTCTGAAAATCCTTTGTCCGGGATGAGTGCAAATCTAGGCTGGAAGTAGGGTCTACACTTTGTTTAGCATTACCACATTTCTAATGTGTAAGCCGGCTTAACTTGCCCCTTTTAAGCCCTTCAAGATCAAATCCAAGCAGGCGTTCATACCAACAATTGAGTCTCGCTAGCTTCCTTTCTTTGCCTTTGCACCGGTCGAGGCTATGCCTTGTCTTCTGAAAGAAGTCCCTTGAAGGCAGGCATTAGAGTAGGGTTTGGGCTATTCTCTCTTCACAGCTTCTGGCCCCGGACTTTCTATAATAGGCATTAGTGAGAGCCTGAAATTGACGAGACATTTGAGAAGCGGGCTTGAAGTTTGGAACAGAACTGTCCTTTATGGATTTTTTTTTCCATGTGAGGAAAACAATCTTTTTCAGAGCATAAAGGATGCGCGCTAATCTCCTGCCATCTGGAAAATGGTGGAGCCAGAGGTTGTTGGCGCTGGGTCACGTCGCTTATGTAAACTGTCAGATTCCTTTCCTGTTTATGGCATATCGAGTTGAACCCAGCAAACCTTGGTACTAACCGCAGCTAATTGTTAATTTCTCCAAATGGGAATGAGCTCATATCGATGCGTTTTTGGTGGCAGCTGGTAGATTCTCAGTGCTGAGGTTTGTCAGTGTGCTGTTATGAGTTTACCATTGGGCAAGGAATACTTTGAAATAGCATACAAGGATGCCCGTCAGTTTCAGAGATGTTGGTAGGCCAATTGAAATCCAACACTGGTGATACCAAGAACAATGAGACACCAGTTGAGTTCAGCGCCTTGGCCTGAGACAGGCCCCCGTGCTTCTTGCAGAAGCACTGCAGTGGGGTGTATTTAATTCATTGTGACGTGCTAATGATGCCAAATGAGACACGTCTACCGCACATGATAGTTTAATATGTGTGGATGCTTGTGCTCTGCAAAGAATGGGTATCTTGGCTGCAACCAGTGTACAGGACTACTCCTGCTGGGACAGTGATTTAGGTGAAATCGGACGGAATGTTAGTCATGATAGATGATGTCCAGGGTGAGCCTTAAGGCCTCAGACGTCTCCAACTGGTAGTTCTTGAGCCACCAGTGGCTCTCCAGCCCCTTGTGAGTAGCTCTCCTCTGTGCAGCCCAGCCTCCGACAATAGAAACTTTTTGCTTGGTTGAATTAGCATGTGTATGCCATAATAAAAAAAGCATACATTCAAGATGAAAATGTGTGTATTTTCAGAACCCATAAGTTGTTGTTTGGAGAAAGAAGTTTGAATTTTCAAAATGTATTTAAAGTTATTATTTGAGTTGGAGAAATGCATTACTCCCATTATCACCTTGGTGCCAGGTGGGCTGCAGCTATGGCTGTTGTTCATTACCCATGTAGAGGGGAATGTACTGGTAACCCTGCTTAATGCACTGATGCAATCACTGCTGACAGTCTTGTTTGGGGTGGTCACTCCTACATCACTAATATTGGTAGCTTGTGATGATTTTCATTGAGCATAAGTAGCTCTTGTTACAGAAAATGTTGGAGACCCCCAGGCTGAGATACTATATTTCTTTTTTTCCTATTGGTTGTGCCCTCAGTGCTCCATGTTAGCAGCACTTTACACTTCATTTGATCTAAAGAAAACCTTTATTTGTCCTCATGAAGTAACCAGCTGTCCCGCTGGTACTGCTACAGCCAGCATCCTATTTCCAGGGCTCGCTGAGACCAGGTATGTTTGTGGGATTAGCGGGCCAATCATTGAACTATGCTTCGATACATTGTACCATCTCTTAGAGGCACCATAGATTCAGAATCTAGCCCGGTCTGGAATGGAGACAACATCCCGCTGCTGAACCTCGTGCAACCGTCCGTGTGGGTGTGCTGACTTTGTAAACTTAAATCTTTCAGGCTTTGGGGTATGATTTTTAAAAAAGTGATAGGAGTCAACATGAGGTATCTGGTATAAAAACTGCAGTTCATAAGAGTGGATGACAGTGGCTGCAGCTGTTGATTTTACTGCCCTCAATCTTCGCCTTCTGACCCCACCCCTGTGTTTTTTAGCACCCGCCATTATATCGTTCTGAGCTTGAGTGACTTACCATGCTTTGCCTCCAGTAACACTGATGCCCTCTCTGTGCAAAGGGAAGTGAAAAGTCAGCATTGGAGGCAGACCATGGCAAAGTAGGGCTGCCTGAGCACACGGGGGAAGAACATATTTGTAGCCGGGGAGGTTCTACAGCCTCTACGTGAGGCAGAACATTTCTTGGACTTGCTGCCAACACAATCTGATGTACCAGACAGATCCATAGTGACAGACCTGCCAGCATATTTTAAGTCATTTAACAGTGAAATATCTGGAAAGGTTCTTGCTGTGTGAAGAATCAATGTGAATGTTTGCTATTATTTTATATAAACAATGGGTTGATGTACACATTTTTTTATTTGCAACAGCAATCTGTAAATGGAGGCCAAAACTCTGCAAATTCGCCACACTCAGTTGTGTGGAGTTGTTGTTTTGGATTCAGATTTGTGAAGCTGCTTTTTTGCTAGCAATAATTTCCTTTTGCAAATTTATTTGGCATGTGCTTTTGGCAAATTTCCATCGTTTAGTTGATTAGAGAAAATCCTAACTTTTAAAAACAGATTTTTTTTTTGCATTTGAGCAAAACAGTCCACCCAGCACTATTCTGAAATGTTGCTAGCTCCCGTGTACTTTCCTTGCTGGTTTATTTAGACATGCAGTGAGTGTGCAAGCTTTGTCAAAGACTGAGGTCAGGCCTAAAATCATATCCACTGGTCTTGTGAGTTCAGGTTTGCAACAGTTGTTGCATGACGAGTGCATGCGGTCTGGATTTAGAAATGCCTTTATGGCGAGAGCTGCAGTCTTTGTAGAATACCAGTGTCTGTGCCGTGCCTGCTGTGCAGTACCGCATTCGTTCAAGAAATGCACTCTTCATTTTATTTGGAAAGTAATTTGGAATCTTGATGTGCTTTCCAGAGAAGATATTCTGTCTGAAGAAAAGAGTCTGGGGTGTGAGCAAGCCAAGCAATGAGGGGGACTGCATCTGTATTGTCAAGGAGGCAGGTGTCTGCTTGGTGTTCATGCGGTAGAGACGCCTGTGGCTTTCATATCTGTTTCGAATGAACATGGGGGGGGGTATAAGGAGATGTATTTCGTCGTAGGTCAATGCTCCGTCCCGCGCCATCGCCGAGCGCGGGCGTGTGTGGTACTGATACCACAGGCTTGTAAGAGTTGGGTAAAACGTATGCTTACAAATGATCAAGCCTTCACTGATAGAAAAGAAGCCGCCAGGTAAGACCGGCACAAGTAGTTCTCCCAGGTCTTCATGAGAATTTCATTATGCACGGCGCACAACCTGTCAATAGCTGCGGGTGAAAGAGAGCGTCTGCAGTGGGTTCTCTTTTTACAAGCATAATTTGCATAAAGATTAAATTGAAGAGCTTTTTTCATCGCAACCTGTTCAGTAGCCTGGAAAGTACCCGGTGCCTGGAAATGGCTTGTCTCGCACAGACGTGCAGCAGATGCTGTGCGTCAAGTGCACATAGATGGCTAGAGCACCTACCTACAAGTAAAAGTCCACCAAGAGTGCTTAAGTGCCAAATCTCTTCAAGCTTGGTGTTGTGATCAAAGTTACACCTTGTTGTTAGTATCCAGAATCGGTATTAGCCCTGGCCTGGACGAACACAACATTTAATACGCACCAGGCCTGATTCATGCCATTGGGGTTGCATCCGTATGGGTAAAGCACAACAGACCTACATTCTTCAGTCGGTGCAGTTAATTAGTCAAAAAGTAAGGGAGAGAGACACAACATACTAATCCTTGTGCTCTAAAAACTGCCACAGCGACAGCTGCCCATTCATAGTGTTGAAAGCTTATAAAAACAGAGGCCACCTTGGCAGATTTCTGAATTATAAATAGTCTTCCAGTGATAAGAGAGGACTGTGTTATGATGGGCGGGCAGTAATGTGGCAGCTACCAGTTCTTCCATTGTTGACTCAACAGCTGACCAAAGAGAGTCCCCCCACAGAACCAGAAATCCCTCCCTCATTTGAGAATGTCTAATATTTAGTCATGTAAAACAGTTTTGACCTGAAGTGACCAGTGTGCATCTATCTTATTTTAACAGGAGTCACTACACTCCTTTCACATGAAATTGGAAACCCAACAAGCCAGACTGTAGGGGATTTTTTGTTTTTGAACTTCAAGATAAAAATGGTGCAGAAACTTTACAGTTGAAATAGGGACCTCAACCCTGTTTTTGCAAATACTCTTCACATTACGAACCATTAGCAACAAAAAACAGCACTAAGAATCAAGAACCCGGCCTAGCGCGCAACCAAGATGGCCGCGTAGGTGCGAAGCTCCCGAGGACCTCCGCGACCTCCTGAATTAATCCTGATTATATCCTTTCTTTGACGAGGGGACTGTGTCTGTGTACCCGAGCTGAGGCGGCACCCGTTTTCCGTTTTCGAATCGGACCCCGGACACTGGTGGGAGCACCGCTCGAAGATTGCGGCCTTCTCCGCGCCGGCCCCCCGGATTGGAGTTGTGGGGCGATCCGGGGACAAAGCGAACAACAGCGGCGGGCAGGGCTGGGCGACTCGCGTACCCCGCGCTTTCACTTTCGCTTTTGCGCCCTCCTTGCCCTCAAGCGAGGTAGGGTTGCGGAGCGGGGTGCGGTGGTGTGGCCTTGTCCCGGTGCCCGGCTGACCCGCCGGCTGTGAGTTGTCCTGCGGTCACCCCCCCCCCGGAACCCGTGAACTGGTTTATCGGCCCTTTTGAGGAGATTGGCACGACTTTGGGAGTGCGACATGTCCACAAAGCAAGATGGCGACCGGGCAAAGGTGAAATCGACCCGCCGTGGCCCGGCACTTCAGTCAAACAGTATGGACCGCTACACCCTCCAGAAGGGATCCCCAGAGGCACAGCGTACATCCCCCGCGGGCCCGGCTGAGGCGTCTGCTCAGCCCGCGGATCTGACCCTCCGGGACGTCATGGGCGTCATTGCCGAGATGAAGGCCTCGGTGGACCAGCGCTTTGATACTCTGGCGCAGAAGATAGACTCGGCCCTGGTGGATGTGGGCCTGGTGAGAGCCGACTTGTCTAAAACAAATGACCGGGTCGATTCCCTGGCCCACACCACCTCGAGTCTCACTACAGACGTGGCGGCCCTTCAAAAGGAGGTGCACCGGCTTGGCCAGGCGAGCGCCCTGATGGACCGTCGATTGGAGGACGCCGAGGGTCGGGCCCGGAGGAACAACGTTCGCATTGTCAGGGTGCCGGAGGGACGGGAGGAGGAGGCGGCAGATTTGTTTGTGGAAGACCTGATCCTCACCCGTCTCCAGCCCCGGGGGCTGAGTAAACTTTTTGCGGTGGAACGTGCTCACAGGGTCCCCGGAGGAAGACCTAAGGCCGGAGCCCCGCCGCGGCCTCTCATTGCCCGGATTTTTAACTTTCGGGACAGAGACGCTATCCTGCAGACTTCCAGGCTACAGGGACCGGTCAAGCTCGATAATATGGACGTGAATTTCTACCCTGACTTTACTCCGACAGTCCAAAAGCAGAGACTGAGTTTTCTCGGAGTTAAACGTCGCCTACGGGACCTGAACCTTAAGTACTCAATGCTTTTTCCAGCTAAGCTGAGGGTGGAGGTGGATGGTCGCACGCACTTTTTTGACCGTCCCGAGGCGGCTGGGGACTGGTTGGATACTCTGCCTGGGGATCGGGGCCGGGGGGGTGGGGGGGGTGCGGTTGGCGGGGAGGGCTCGCCGGATCAGAACTGAGGGGTGAATAGTAGGCCTTGCTCTGGACAACATTCCTGTTACCATTCACTGACCGTGTATGTTCCCCTCCTATGGAGGTCGTGCGGGGTCCATTGGGGGCTTTCCCTCCTCCTCTGGGGGACTAGTTAGTTTTTCATCTATGGGGCGACAGGCACACTGCACTTTGGGGGGGGCTGTCTGGGCTCATGCAGGGGTGCAGGGAGGGGGGAGTTCTGTTGGGATGGGTGGGCGGGGGTGGAGTGTTGTTTGTTTGCACCGCAAGGCGAACCCTTTACTGTATTGTTGTTTTTGAGATGCTCTTTGGGGGACGACTGATGGCTTCCATGTATGATGGGGGGTAGGGATTTGACTGTGTTATCATGGAACGTTAACGGACTGGGGGATAGGATTAAGCGTGGTGTGGTCCTGCAGTATCTGAAACGGATTTCACCAGATGTGGTCTTCCTGCAGGAGACACACCTTATAGGTAATTCCTTTCATGCCATGAATCGGCGAGGCTATCGCTTGGCGGCCCATTCGGGCTTCACCTCGGGCTCGCGGGGGGTGGGCATCATGATTAAGAACTCGCTCCCATTGGAGATTGATGAGGTGCGCCATGATGAGAGGGGACGTTACACTGTCTTGGTGGGTAGAATGGAGGGCAAAGTGGTCGTTTTTGTATCAGTGTACGTTCCGCCGGGGTTGCAATCTACCACGTTTGCGGACCTGGGGCGCCTCCTCCTTGACCTCCCGGGTGGGCTTCTGGTAGTTGGGGGAGACTTCAATGCGGTGGCTTCTGGGTCTATGGATCGTCATCCCCCCAGGGACCTCCCCCGGGCACAAGCGTGGCTGTCCGGCCTTTTAGATACACTAGGATTGGTGGATTGCTGGCGACTAAAGCATCCCGCGCAGCTGCAATACACCTTCCACTCGGGTGCCCATAGTAGCCTCTCGCGGCTTGATTATGTCCTTGTCCCTGCGGCCTATGCTGGGAGAGTGGGAGAGGTGCGCCATTTGGCGCGGGGTATTTCAGATCACTCCCCATTACTGTTGCACTTTGATGTCTTCCCGAGGGGGGAGGGCAGGGTAGCCCCAATCAATGCCTGGTACCTGCGCGACCCCACTATTCGAGCAGAATTGATCAAATCCTTGCAGCGGTACTTTGAGGAGAATGTGGGGTCTGTCCCTTCGGCTATCTCCCTTTGGGAGGCTTTTAAGGTAGTTCTCAGGGGGGAGGCCCTCTCCCTTATCTCCCATGCCCGGAGGCGCGAGCGGGAGGAGGTAACCCGGGTGGAGGCCGAAATTACTGAACTAGAGGGTGACCTGGGGAGCGGGGTGACGGATTCCACATTGCATGTTCTACACCTCAAGCAGGCGGCCTATAGGGCCCTCGTCGCGGAGGCGGCCAGGGGCCTCAGTAGGGAGCAACAGGGGCGACTGTATGATGTGGGTGATAAGGCTGGTAAATTGATTGCGTGGTTGGACAAAAAGGAGAGAGCGAGTCGTGTGGTTCCGTTGATCGAGAGGATGGATGGTGTGTGTGTCACCGAGCCGGACGCCATTGTCTCCTGCTTCGCGGATTATTTCCGCGAGGTGTATTCCCCGGTTTCTCCCTGCTCGGAGGAAGATTCCCATGCCCTGCTTCGGGACATCGCGCTGCCCTCCCTTTCGGTGGAGGACAGGGATTCGCTGGACGCTCCTCCCACCTCGGACGAAATTGCCCTTGCTATCCGCTCGGTCGCATCTGGCAAGGCCATGGGCCCCAATGGCATCCCTATCGAGCTGTATAAGCTGCGACCGGATGCACTGGCGCCCCACCTGCGCGCGATGTTCCTGGCGGCCCGCTCGCGGGGTTCCCTTCCGCCGGACCAGCGTCTGGCCACGATCGTGGTGATCCACAAGGAGGGGAGACCCCGTGAGCGGGTCACATCCTATAGGCCCATCTCGCTCTTGAACGCGGAGCCCAAAATCCTCGCCAAGGTGCTGGCCAACCGGCTGGTCGGCGTGGTGGGCGACTTGGTTCACCAAGACCAGTCCGGCTTCATACCCCATCGTAACACGGCCCTTAATCTGCGACGCTTGCACGGGGTGCTCGCGCGTGTCCCGTTCGTGCGGGAGCCGGCCATCTTGGCGTCCTTGGACGCCACCATGGCGTTTGATACGCTCGAGTGGCCATACATTTGGGCGATGCTGGCGAAGTTTGGCTTCGGACCGGGCTTCATCGGCTGGGTCAAGTTGTTGTATTCCGGCCCATTGGCGCAGGTGGTGGTGAATGGACGAGTTTCGGCTCCATTCGCACTGGGACGGGGCACGCGACAGGGTTGCCCCCTGTCGCCTCTCCTGTTTGCACTGGCCCTGGAGCCCCTGGCGGAGTGGCTGCGGTGGCACCCTTCCATCCGTGGTCTCCGCTGGACCCCCGAGCATGAGGACCGTGTGTCTCTCTACGCTGATGATATCCTTCTATATCTCGCCTCCCCGCGTAAATCACTGATCGTCCTAGTTGATGTTTTGCGCTCATTCGGTCGCAACTCAGGCCTCGTCATCAACTGGGGGAAATCCTGTGTATATGTGCTTGCCGGGGGGCTCCGGTCCTACCACGGGACTGTCCGATCCAGATTGCTTCCCAGGGGTTTCGGTACCTGGGTATATATATTACTCTGGACCCGGAGGCCCGCTACGAGCGGAATTTGCTACCCCCCCTCCAGCGCTTGAGGGAGGACGTGGTGCGTTGGCGGCGTCTGCCGCTTTCGCCGCTCGGCCGAGCGGCCTTGTTTAAGATGATGTCGTTGCCGCGCTTTCTGTACGCTCTCCAGAACACTATGGACTTGGTCCCGGCGCGCTACTTCCGAGAGGTGGAGAGTTTGCAGCGTCGCCTGTTCTGGGATGGGAGGCCACGTATTGCCTTGGCTAAATTGACGCTTCCGTGGTACGATGGGGGGGTCGCCCTCCCGGATATTAAACGGTATTACTGGGCCTCCCAGCTAGCTGCGATTAATCATGGCCTTTACGGGCCCGCCCTGAACCCGGCATTTGAAATGGACAAGATGCTCTTGCCCGGTGGCGACTACAATCGAGCGCTCTATTCTGGCGCGCCGGACCCTCGCCTGACGGGACCAACGCGTGTCATGGTGCGTGTATGGCACGCGGCTAACGCAGCTATGGGGTGGAAGGACCGTTTGACCCGGGCGTCACCGCTCTATGCGTCTGCGAGGTTGGGCTCCCTGTGGACCTCGAAGGGCTTCGAGAAGTGGGACACGATCGGTATCAGCACCGTGGGAGATCTCTGGACGAGGGGGGGATTCAAAACTTTCGAGACGCTGCAGACGGAGTTTCAGTTGCAAGGCAGTGAGTACTTTCGGTACTTACAAGTCCGCCACGCGCTGGGCTCCGTCTTCCCGGATGTCGCGTCCATTCCGGAGTCTTCCCCCCTAGAGGACAGAGTGCTGGATGGCCATGTCCCAGACAGCACGATCTCCCTTATATATAAAAAACTGATCAACGACCGATCGGGCCTGCTGACTGGCCTCCGCGAGGCCTGGGTTGCCGATGGGCTGGAATTGGATGACGAGGACTGGATTTCCGCGGTGGCCTCTCCGAAGGAGGTGGCCATCCCGGCTCGCCTTCGCTTCGTCCAGCTTAAGATCCTCCACCGGGTTTACGTGACGGGGCCAAGGCTTTTACGTATGGGCTTTGCTGAGGATGGACTGTGTAAGCGTGGCTGTGGTGCTTTGGCAACTTTCTTGCATATTCTGTGGGAATGCCCAAAGGTGGAGCGATTCTGGCGTGGTGTGCATGAGGTCCTGCGAGTGGTTACGCGTGTCGCGCTGTTGCCTGAAGCGAGGAGATGCTTGCTGAATGTGTGGGAGCCAACCGACTACTCGGTTCCGCAGACGCGGTGGGTGACTCTTGGATACATGATAGCTAAGCGTGACATTGCTCAATTGTGGGGATCCCAGAGGCCCCCGGCGGTGTCGGCCTGGAAAGAACACATGGATTGGTGTATGTTTCGTGAAAAGGTGGTGTATGTTGCGAGGGGTAAGCCTGGGGCGTGGGTGAAAATCTGGGGCCCCTGGAACGCCTATCGCGGGGATATCTGCGAGCCGCCACTGCTGCCGGCTGCCTCACCAGCTCCGTCCCCCTAGCCGACCCCCTCCCCCAGCCATGGGCACGTGGTTCCCCAGTCCCTGATCTGTTCTCATTCCCCTCTTCAGAGTTTGGCGATTGGTTGGGGTCCCCCACTTAAGGAGCGCGTGCTGTCACTTGGGATTGAGGGTTGCCTTGCGGGTGTGGTTTTTTGTGTTGTTGTGTTTCGACAAAAGGAAACCGTATTGTGGGTTTTGAGTTATGTGGCCTGCACTGCTGACATCTCCTGATTTACCCTTTTTGCACCACCAAGAGAATTTTCTGTATGTATGTCATATGCTTCTGCCACTCTAGCGGCCGGCCAGATGGTTGTAGGCCCATACCTGTAACTATTTGAGATTGCAATAAACGGTTTCAAAAAAAAAAAAAAAAAAAAAAAAAAGAATCAAGAACCCCGTAACTCCTAAATGTCATGAGTGGTTTAGAGTAGGACTCAATAGATTAGTCGAAGTGGTGGAGTGCGTATGATCAATTTGCCTCCTCAATAGTCTCTTAGTCGCTGCCCAGTTTTCACCTACATTTCACCAGCACCTGTATTCTCTGTGCGGAGTTTAGAGGCCACGCAATACTCAAGAGCCATTAGGGACTTGGCGAATTACATTCAGACACATTCGTAAGACTCATAACCTTGTATGAAGGTTCCTGTAATGTGGTGGTAGGTAAGAACTCAAAATGTGGATCTCCCGACCAGTTTCCCGAACACACTAATGCCATCAATTTAATACATATCAACTACTGTACGTTTCCCCACCATGTAAACAAATCACCCCCCCCCCCCAATTCCCCAATTTTTTTTTACATGTTTGGTTTTAATTGTTTGTGTGCTAACAGTCCTCTGCACAACGTGTGAGTATAAGCAAGGGGGGAGATGCTGGCTGGGCTGGTCAGCCTTTGAATCCAGGAACCATTGTCCTGGGTCACTGGGCTTGCCCACGAGGCTCTTTTATAGACAGTGCTAAATAATACCTTCAATTTCGACATTCGATATAGAAGAAAATACTTCTGATCTTTAGCATATGATCAGTTACCAGAAAACAGACTTGGTAGAGATTTAAAGCATAAATGTTCAAATGTATTTGGAGGCTGAGGCAGTTTTCTGCATTTTTATTGATGGACTACATTGCGATGCATCACTTTTTAGCTGATATAATAAAATATTGAGTATGAGTAAAGTCTACCCCTAGATGTACGTATGGTTGGCTTTAATGTGGGTAATCAACAAGACCCTGTGCTATTAATAATGATATGTGTGTGTAAAATGTGTCTAAATGTCAAGAGTGAATGTGGTTTTAATTGCAATGCTTGAACGTGTGGAGGAAGGAGAGACAGTGTATGAATCCAGTTTTTAGTGCTAGGTGAAAAGTACCCTAGGATTGTTTTATCAGGAATGCACGCCGTTATAGAGGCACGGTTTCAACCACTGAAGGGTAAGGAGGCGTCTGGACCAAGCAGACGGGTTTCTGGGTGTGTTCTGTCTCCTGGCCTTGAATCGGTCATTGCAGTTTGTATCGTGGTAGAAACCTGTGCATGTTCACAATTGGACATAGTTCTGTCACGTGCTGGGTTACAGGTTTGGAAGAGAATGGCGTTTTGGGGGGGGGGAGAGAGTGCCATGTATTTTTGGAGAGAGAAGAGTAGCAATATTTGTGGAAAAAGTAGGTGTGTAGACTTGTGGGCAGCTCCCTGCACAATATCTAGGCAGTTCGAATACTGACACAAATGATTTCAAATGTCCTCTGGTTATTTAATTCCACCGTAGGATTTGAAGTGGCCCTTGTGAGAAACGAAGGTTCCTAGTGTTGGCTGCTTTCAAGTGACCTGATCCGGTTTTACATGAGCCGAAACGCAACCCTGAAAGCGCTATCTGCTCTTTCGTTCCTCATCTTCTTTCTAAGCGTGTTCCTGGTCACCTTCTCTGCCGGTACACCGGAAGTGGCGAGCTGGGAACAGGATGAAGGTCGAGGTCCCGCGGACAATTCGCCATTAGCCGGACAGCATGCTTTCTGCCGCGTGACTAAAAGGAGTGAATTGGATCAAGGGGCTTTTGGTCAGATTCCCAGGCAGTCGGGGTGTAGGGGGTTAGAGGGGGGATTCTGGAGTGGGGAGTCTTCAGCAGAGACCATCAAAGAGCCCGCCTGCAGGTTACGCAATGCGTACTTTAAACGGTCCGCTTTGTCATCGGAGGGGTGGCGTCGACTGGGACATACTGGGAAGCTTTTCTTAAGCAAGCGTTTCCAATCGATGATGGTGAGAATAGGCCACAGACAAGCTCGTGACTGTGTTGCACAAGATGGTGCGTCCCTTGCCTCTGCCCGCAGTGCTGGAGGAAGATTCCTCTAGGGCGGTGCAGAGGCCGCTGCTCCGAAACATCAATGCCATTTCTGTCAGATTGGTTGGCAGCCGCAAGAACGTTCGATGAAGAAAGGAAGTCTCGGGAAACGCCCAATTTAGAAATTAGTATTGGAAGGATTTGTTTTACAAGGAGCCATTTTGTCTCTTCCACTGTGTCTGATGAGAGCACGGACTATCAGTCCACAAGAGTGTTCACAAAGTCTTTGCAGTGTTTTAAAGGAGCAAGGCATACTGGGACATTTCAGATTCCTCGCTCTGGGCCAGTGTTTCGCCATTTGTTTTGCTCCTGCCATGGCGAGTTGCAAGTTCCTGCCCTTAGTGGGTTGAAGTTCATGGTCCAGAGCTCCAGAGCTTTCGGAGTCTGACCCAGCAGGGCCAACCACACATGCTTTAAGGAAGGAACTACACTAGCTATACGCGACAGAGCCTCATGCTAAGATTCCTGACCCAGGGCGGAGTTTGGGTTTGGGCCACCTGCGTGGACTCCACAGGAGCAAGCTAGCTAGTGATATGGGGGGAATAAGTGTGATTTACAAGGGTGGGAGCATTTTGTGTCCCAACACTAAACATGTTGGAGTGTGGCATCTGTCTGCTGTCTTAGAAGAGTTGTGTCAGAAGTATGGTGGTGTTAGCTATGTTAATTATTTATTACGTTGCTTTGATTGTAACTCACTAAAGATGTTGCCTTTCTGTCAGTTCATAGGGTACGATACTCTGTTTATACTGGAGCAGGTAAGATAGCAGGCCAAGCTTCAGGGGCCTGTGCCATCTGGTGTCAGCCCACTCAGGTTATGTGTAGTTGTTTGTGTAACCAACATATATTGTGTCTTGGGAATTTAGGACAAAGAAATTAAATTGGAACCTAGAAAACACGAGTAACTTGAGAACTGTGATGGCAAAACTGTGGTCTGCGAATAGCACTTAATTTTAATGTAAGGGAGGATTCAGAAAATACTCTATTGCATGTGGTCTCTAAAATACTAACCCCCTGCTCCCCCAACGTGTTTAAAATGCACCACTCCATGACTCCCTAAACCCTGGCCTTCTGTAAAGTAGTCCTCAAAATCCTCAACAAAGTGTCCTGTTTCTTGCGCAGTTGGCCTAAAGGGTCGGAGGGGGGCTCCATACACACCTCCCCCCTTATGAATGGTCTTTAAAGCCTGCCACTTTTAACTAAAATTGCTGCCCAAATGTGCTTAAAAATACATTGACACTACATTTGCCCAAAAATCTTGGCGGAGACACCCCCCCCCCCCCCCACACACACACACGCACACAAGTACAGCCTAAATATATAAAACTCTTCTGTTTATGTAGCACTTCATGCCTCCACGTTGTGCTTTTTAAGCCGAGGAGTTGGCAAGTATTAGTGTTTTTCGCTGTAATGATACTCAGTTTATCAGCCTTGGAAGGATGAAAGGATGGGTTTTTCTAGCTGGGGTTCAAATCCAGGCCTGCCGGTCTCACACAAATGCAAACGGAAAACTTAACTCGTTGCATCCTTTTAATAAATGGGTGAGCAACCAGTGACGAAGAAATTCTATTTGGAAGCAGGTGAGCTGTTAAACCGTTGTTAATATCTGAAGTATTAATGTTATGTTAACTCAATGGTAGGCCCTAGTGTATAACTTGTTTATGGGCGCCTAAAATCCCGAAATCTCTCCCATGTTGGTAGGTCTTGGGCAGAGCAGGGTGGGAGTGAAGGTTCGCGCTCCGCCCTCTTGACCGCAGTTGCTACACTGACCCGTGTCAGTAATGAACGACTTCTCTGATCGATGAGGCCCGGCGTTTCATGCACCCACAGAGCTAGATTGCCTTTCCGGCAAAGTCACGTGCTCCATGTATCGTGTTTTGTTTTTGTCAACATGACTCTGTTTTCCCGGGCGCTCTTGGAATCGGATTAGTGTGATTGCAAACTGTTCAGATTTGCCATTGTTTTTTAAAGCAATTTTTTATAAGCAGCTGATGGCGCTGTATTGTCGTGTCCCGACGCCTTGTTTGTAGCTGAAGCTGTTGAAGGATGAGGGACGTCAGAAAACAGTACACACAAGAGCCAGCAGGGGGTGCTCTTGCCAGTGAAAGCAAAATGTTGAAGGAATGTTGCATTTTATCATAAATAAAACGGTGTTTCTGTGTTTTTTTTTCCTCCTGGAAGTTTGATGTTAAGTATTTCGCCGCACTAAGCGTGCGGTCGAGATTTTATGCAGTGTTCGCCCTTACTAGTTTACCTCTGGTTAACCCTGGGAGCAGACGCAGGAAGGGCGCGTGATGTGGACGATGGGAAAGGTATGTGTCACAGGCACTCACAGCTCTGTCAGCGGCAGCCGCAGCCTGGAGGGCACGCAGCACCTGCAGGGGCCCGGGCTAATTTGGAACGAGGTAATGGGGCCGTCCTATGACACCGCCGCAAAGGAATGTCACGTCTTTCATCATTTTCGGAGTGGAACAATCGCGGTGGCTTTTTACGGGGCACCGGGCACTCTCTTTTCAAGACTCGAGGACTCTCCATCTTGTTTCACACCATGTACTCCGACAACGACGCAGCGATTCTTTCTTCGTGGGTTTGTGTTCGCATCAATAAGTCTTTCAGTAGCAATTTCTGGGATCCGTAGCGAGGCGCTATGTCATCTAGGTAAACGGAGGCTCCCACAGTTTGTGAATGCAAGGCTTTTTATGAGAGCTTTTATCTTCCTCCTATCACAGACCGACTGGATTAATAATCGCGCTCTTTTTAATCTAGCGGTTATAAGGTTGAAAGGCTGAGTGGGCCCTGCTGGGATCTGAACCTATACTCTGTAGGTTGAACAGAGTCCCTCAAAAGCCACGAGCATCATTTATTGTTGTCACATTCACGTATTTGAAGCGCAAATATGAAAGTGTCCGTTTTCTTTGGGGTAGAAGTGCCAACAGGCAATTCAATGGGCAAACAACTTCTCACAGCCCGTTAAAATGTTCATACACCCTTATCAAAAAGGAATCATATGTGAAAACAATGACTGATTTCTTATTTCCTTAAAAAGACGATTCCACATTTATGCACGACACTCACCCTTACTTGGGGACACTCTGAAAATAACCAGAAACTGCAGACTGCTTCACAGACCTCCACATGAAGACAGAGAGGAGAGAAAGGGATGGATGATGGTTGATGTCCTGGGGCCAAGATGAAGAATAAATATAGTCCCGACCCTGGGGTTGTGAACTGATAACCAGGTTTTTATGGCGCGGCACATTACCGGGGACCCTTAGAAGGCAGCAATAGCTTCAATGAAAGAAACATATTAGGGCTCAGTATTCTCCTTTGAAGGGCCCTCGGCTGCACCCAAGGCTCCATCTTTATTCAGAGTCCGCGCGCATACATTCAACCAAAATAGAAATCTGTCATGGGACTTACTGTCCTCAACGAGTCGCGATTCGCTCACAATGACCTCCTCTGATCTAGCTGCATAGAGCACACCGGAGCAGCGGCACAGGAAGGTTCATGGTCCTGGGTGCTCTAAGTGGCGTGATCAGGATTTGGCTTCAATGCTTCATAGATTGGAGAGCAGGTATCTTGAGTAAAAGCTAGCAGAGAGAGAAGAGAGACACTATTAATTCAGTTTTTTGGTGTGGTACAATCTGTGTTCCCGACGAAGGACGCGATGTCCGAAATGCTTTGGCGATGATTTGTTTAATGGGCATAGTCCGTTCAGTACATAACATAACTTCGTGGAATAACATGTAATTATGCGAAAATGAACATCATGGATCCAAAATAAAAAGGATGGTTGAACTAAATTTGTTGGATTACATCTGGTGATTTCGGCCATTCGTTCATAAAGCTAACTCCAGCTCAGAGAGTGGTGCATTCAAGGGACTATTTGTCAGTTAACGGTAGGTTGTTCTTTGGATAATGTTCGACACCCTTGGACAGAGGGCGTACCTTGTAGCCTGCCAGAGCTTCCAAAATGGATTTGTAATTAAGAAAGAACTTTGGAGTGGAATATAGGAACCTTGTATGGCGTGCTGTTTGTAAGAGTCACGTTCCTGTGGGAAGCGTCGCCTTCCGTTAATAGCCCAGTTTGTCTCCATCTCAAACCAGTCTGTAAACAAGCTCTAGTAGAGTTGTGTATAACGCACAAGACGCACGCTAAAATGTCCCTCCTCGCCTCAGAACTACTATTCAGGATATTTCTCATAAGCACTCGGCCAGGCAAGCTCAATGAGACAGGCGCTGAAGACCATGTGCATTAGAATGTCTATAAAAAGCTATATAATGAATGGGTCTGATGGCCCTTCTCAGTGGCCAAGCTCGTTCTGTGAGGTGAGGATTGTTTTGAGCAATACATTATTTTTATTACGTTCTCTAGATTGTACGCAGTACACAGCTTTGTAGCTCTTGGGCACAAGCATTTGGTGCCCGCGTGGAGACCCGCTTACGATAATGTAATGTGATTAGGGATCAAGGGATGAGCCCGGAGTCCCCAAACCAGTACCGTGCCCTGATTCCCCATTCACCAGGCTCCCAGTTACTGCAGGCCCCAGAGTACCTTTAGCACTTATTCATACTGTTTCCCTTTAGTTGATCTTTATAAGCCTGGTTAGTGCTGGATATTGGTTCTCAGACTCAAGGGGGCTCTATGGATGGGGGACGTGTTTTCCCTTTAACCTCCAGCAGCTAATGGCTGATCTTTTGCCCCAAAACTCTAAAGAGTTGACTTTTCTGCAGACTGCCTCACCTTTTTCCGCTTGAGGCGACAGTGAATAATGTGCTGCAGCAGTGGGTCTTAACCCAGCATCTATAGGAGGATCCCGTGCACCAAGATGACCTCCAACCATTGTTTCCTGTCAATAATCATAAACATGTTGAACTAAATAACTGTGGAAGGATGGTTCTCCTACCAGGATAATAGTTTTATCAAGTAACAGTAACACGAAGTCTATTGTACTGCTTCCCAAATGCATTGGATACATGTATTATTCAAATCAATAAACATATGTTAAAGAAATAATCATAATCATAAAAAAAATATTTGTAGTCATAATCTGGTTGCTTGTTCAGGAAGGATTATGTGTGAATGTACTCTGACCTAAACTAGCAGTCGGCTACTGACTATTATCAATTTAATTGCTTATGATTTCCCCCCAAAACTCATGCATCTGCACACTTAGAGAGTCAGTGTTCTAAGCCAGGGCCGGACTGGGAACCAAAACCGGCCCTGGCAAAGTGCTCTGCCGCCCCCTCCCCCACCCCCACGGGGTGCGGCCGTGCTCTTTGCCAGGGCTGTTTTTTTGCCGATTTAGTTACAGTGCCGATGAACTTCACACCATTCGCGGAGTTTTCTACACTTCGCACTCCGCGGAGGTCGCGGAATGCAGAAAGCTCCGCTCTGCGATGAGCAGTGGAGCTTTTTCCCCGCTCGCGATCGTGTAAGTTCACGATCGTGAACAGTAAGTTCGAAAGCGCAAGCTGCCGCTCGGGTAGAATTTCTACGCGAGCGGCAGAAATACCACCACAAACTGCAGTTTGCACTGCACTCCGCCACTTGTGTAACTTCGCAGAGTTTTTTTGTAACTTTGCAGAGTTTTGCGTAGCAAGACTCCGCGAACTACGCCGAGGCCTACTTGGAATGGACAATGCTGAAGACCACTCAGGGGATCGGTAACAATAGGTGACAAAGGCAATCACTGCGTAAAAGCAAGAGGACCAGGTGCTAATTTTACCTTAACACATACTGCCTACCGGTAAATCCTACTCTGCTGAGTAGTGCAGGCACGCCCCCTTTCTGATACAAGAAGAATAGGTGCTTGGAGTCTGCAAGCGGCTGACAATGCAAAGCAGCAGAAGTGAAAATGTGCAGCCTTGATGTGTCTTTTCGGTGGTCTACCGATGTATACAAGCATACTTCACAGAGCGCTTAGAACAGGGCCGGACTGGCCGTAGCGGGCACCGGGCAATCCCCTGGTGCACCGCAAGGGTGGGAGCCGGTTTTGGGCCCCTGGGGGCCGCTTTTGTTACAGGGCCGTTTTTGCAGCATAGCTGTAAAATCGGCCCTGTAACTAAATCTGCCGCCCCCTACCCCACCCCCACGGGGTGCGGCCGTGCTCTTTGCCAGGGCCGTTTTTTTGCCGATTTAGTTACAGGGCTTTGCATTGTCAGCCGCTTGCAGACTCCAAGCACCTATTCTTCTTGTATCAGAAAGGGGGCGTGCCTGCACTACTCAGCAGAGTAGGATTTACCGGTAGGCAGTATGTGTTAAGGTAAAATTAGCACCTGGTCCTCTTGCTTTTACGCAGTGATTGCCTTTGTCACCTATTGTTACCGATCCCCTGAGTGGTCTTCAGCATTGTCCATTCCAAGTAGGCCTCGGCGTAGTTCACGGAGTCTTGCTACGCAAAACTCTGCAAAGTTACAAAAAAACTCTGCGAAGTTACACAAGTGGCGGAGTGCAGTGCAAACTGCAGTTTGTGGTGGTATTTCTGCCGCTCGCGTAGAAATTCTACCCGAGCGGCATCTTGCGCTTTCGAACTTACTGTTCACGATCGTGAACTTACACGATCGCGAGCGGGGAAAAAGCTCCACTGCTCATCGCAGAGCGGAGTTTTCTGCATTCCGCGACCTCCGCGGAGTGCGAAGTGTAGAAAACTCCGCGAATGGTGTGAAGTTCACCGCCCAGGCCTAATTCCAAGCTTGATTGCTGCCCTGTGTCTGTCCAGGTTAACGTCGATCCAGTTACAACTTCTCCCCCACCAGTTCAGCTGAGAGCACTGATTTCATTAGTTTACCTACTGATTTGAGAACACAGCCTTGGTCTTATACTGGTGTGTAGTCACTCTCGAATGTAAACATGCAATTGCAGAGGAAAGTAGATGTGCTGTATTCAAATAGTGTATAATTGAATTTTTTCTGTGTACTTTTGCTGAGGTATGAAATGGCTTGGGGGTCTTTGGCTTACAGATGTGATTCAATGGGGTCCGCAGAAGTCCATAGTTTAAGTGCCACTGTGCTACATCATTCTGTCGAGCATTTGAGGATTGCAAAACTTTTTAGTTTCTAAATGATTGTAACTACTTTAAAGATGACACACGGAATTTTGGATACTAAACATAGCAACTTGGTTAGAATAAGTGAGAATGGAGGGCATTTGAAAGGAGCACGCTTTCCCTGCCATGCAGAAGACTTGCAGGTAGTTTTCTGCCTTCTTTATTTTAACATAGTATTTAAGTCCTGGTCAGGCCAGCCATTCATGCCAAGGTCTAGCACTTGATTGCTTTGACTCGTAACTTTTGAAAGGACTCTTGGATGGCCCTTTGGTTTAGCTGTACCCGAAGTTGTTCAGCAGGTATAGTGAACCTAGTGGGATTTTCACTATCTTGATGTTTGTTGACACCAGCGCTACTCGTAATGAACACCTTGATTGGATGCGCGACTGCAAACTTTCTCATGTCAAAGTGCGGTGTATCTCTGACGCTTGGGGCTTCCTTTCTTAAGCTCCTCCATCTGTAATTGCAGAAGCCCCACATATCGGGGGGAGCTCGGAAGCAGCCATTGAAAGCTGTGATTCATTTTCAAGCTCCTGTGAGGTATGTTGCACATATCTGCTAGTCGGCGGATCCGCTGGCCTCAGAAGCGACTTGACAAGAGTTGTTCCTCCTTATAAAGTGAGCACCTTGTCCCACTCTTATTAAAGTAGCAGGTTCTGAGTGTGCGGTGAGGCCTGCTATACTGTGGTCATCTTTGCAGGGTTTAGGAGTCGTAGAGCAGTTATTCTTCAAGGCAACCCTTCTCTGGAATTAAGAACAAGGATGTCCGTAAACATATACCAGACGCGAGCAGTTATTTTGCAGAGGTTTAGAATACAATTCATGACAGATACTCAGACGGTCTTCCATACGTCGTCTATCTGCTCCAGGCATAGAAGGTACTTTATATAGTAGTGATTGTGACAGAATTGAACCAAACAGCTTTATGGGTCTCCTAAGACGGGTGACTTTGTCGACTGCAGTTAAAGATGCCCAGAGAGTGTACATTAAGACAGTATAGAAGTGTCTGTTGTATCCTGGCATGGACTGTTCTTGAAGTTCCCTGCTCAGGTATGCACTGGGTCAACAAGCATTGGCAAAGCCATATATCTGGCTAATGTGCAGTTTTGCTTGTAAGTGTTTCCATGGGTTAGCACCTTAATGCCAGACCTACTGGATTTTCCAACTGATATTTGTTTTAAGTAGCTGGACTGTGTTCCTTGTTTGTGTGTGTGTAAACATATATGTGTGTTTTTGCATTTGACTTGCACACAATTCCTGACTAAACATTAAACGCTATTGTGAAAAAAAGGCGCAACAAAAAATGATCTTTTTCCTTATAATGCATGGTATGAAATCATACTTATGATGTGCAATGGTTCAGTGTAGTTCTGAGATGTAAAACAGCCCCTTTTGGATTTCAATGCAAAAACTTCATAGGAGGCGGAAGGATACATTAACCTCTCAATAGTATAAGGTGAGCGAAGAAGAATCCTCTTGGCGGAGCCAAAGCCCACTTAAAGTGTACCTTAATGAGTTGGCCACAGTAGGTGTTGCACACAGCTGCACTGTCCAGCCCAACCCAACTATTTTGATGTTTAAGGAACTGATAACAATAAGTCTTGGAGGCAGCTCCCCGGTCAAGCAGGACCCAAACACACTGCTTTTAGCCTTGTGCTGCATAATGTCTCCAGAAATTCTAGATGGCATTTAGAAACCAGGTTACATGGATAAAACATTGCATTTTCTGTTCATTTATATCTAACATGGTTTAATATTGTGTATGATTTTATACATTTACCTTCCGAACGCAGTGGCTAATTTTCTCATAATGCACAGAACGTCTAAGAAAAGACTCATGCTGAACAGCATAAAGACTTCCCGCATTACAAGCAAATTAGTTCCCACGAATCAGTTCCTTTAGTCTCCCTGTCCTCCTCGGTAGTCAGTTCTTTCCCTTTGTTACTCTAGCATTTCATTCCCCTCAAGTATATAAAGTTCAGGAACCTCCATTCCATTAGCTCCCTTTGTTAGGACAGTTTTCCCCTCCTCGAGAACAAAACGAACGCGAACCTCCCATTGAGTGCGCCTCCTTTGTTAGCCCCGCATTCTTCACAGCTGTCAGAACCTGCATTGCAGCAGGCAAAACACACATCGAAATAGCAACTTCAAAATCAAATGTATGCCTCAAGTACCATTAAGTCAAACCTAAAAACTAACCACTCTCAGTAAAAGTATTCTACTGAATAAAGACTTGCTATATTTGCTGTATCCTTTCTACCAGACACCCAAGGGGCACATTACTTTATTTTGATTAATGGTTTAATAAAGGTGCTCCACCTTGAAGCAAACTTTGTTTTATGGCTTGCTAGAAAAAAGATTTTGCAAAAGTACTTGTTGGTTCCAAGCTCTATAATGTCACCAGTCTGCTTGATAGACGGCATTATAAGATTGTGGTTCACTAGAACTAGACTAGCCCTTGACAATCTATCCACCCCGTCAGCGGCCAGGTCCTTGCTGGGTGAGTGGGTAACTTCACTTGTCCTGAACTTGTGTTTGCCTCTCAGCCCATTTGGTAAACATGTCACTTGCCTGTCTCCATGAATTCCCCTTATGTGTCTCACCCTTTCTGGTAAAATCTGGCCCCTTCCTCTGTAGGTTCCAAGGCGAGAGGCCCTGTTGTATGAATTGGCAACCTATGACTACTAGAAACAATGTTCCTCTTGTCCTGGTGCAATACCGCAGCTCTAAGCAGAGACGAAGCGGAGACAAAGGACATCAAGGGGAGCCTTCTGGGACATTTTGAAAAGTGTGTTGAATACGGAGTGTGATCTCAGTCCATTCCCTGAAACTATATGGAACCTCACTTGTTCCCTTTGACTTGTTCAATGGACATCTGGACCTGCATTTTAGACTTCCTATTTGTCCATGGACTCTCTCTAGTTTGGTATTGTACTCTAGGTTGTAGTTATCTCAAAAAAACATGCAATGCCAGTTGATGGTCTGTTTAATTTTTGTCTTACTGATGTATCCTACTGAGTAATTATATATACACCCATTTTGTACAACAGATGCCATATCAAGCACTGGTAAAGCCAATAGGTCTCGCCTATATGAGATTGATCTATTGGCTTCATCAGTGTGTGTTATGCTTGTTGCACAGCAGCACGAGCTACTGTGCAAATGGCTTGAAGTCATGAAAAGAACAGTGCTATGACACGGCCCATGTTGGCCACGCCACAGCTCTTTTTTCTTTAAAGCCATGTTTCACAGCAGCCAGTGCTGTTGTGCAATATGTTAAAAAAAGAAGCGGCGGGGAGAATACGATGGAGGCACAGGAAGGGGAAAAGCAACATTAGGAAGATGAAGGGGTAGGGAGGGCTCACAAGACTGGGGCAACAACACAGACAATGGATGCTTGGGAGGGGAAAGTAGAAATAGTCCCTCCATAACAGTGCGAGCTGCGGATAGACACTAATTAGGTTGAATCAATCGATGCTTGGTCCATGCTTCACAGAAAGGAACGAAAGTGATGCTTGGCCTGCATTGGCCAATTAGTAGGCAACAAGGAAGAGTGACACTGAAGCTGACAAATGGTAAGCAATGGTTGGGTTCAAGTCCTTTATTGTAAACAATAGTCAGCAAGCAAGAGTGGTAGCAGTGCATGTGCTGTCATACGCTCAACCTAAAAATTATGTTTTACAAACATATGGTTGTTTACCGGAAGTTGGACTCAAATTGTGATTTCTTGGGTCTGCCCAATATACCTTTACTGAAGCAATTACTTTGCACGCCTGAGGCTCATTCCTAGTTCACAACAATCCCGGTGGCTGATTACGCAACTAATAAATACCAATTCCTCAGTGTGGTAATTACTGGGTGTGCCATTGTACATCCTTCCTAGTTTCAGACCTTGGAATGGTGATAACATGCTAATTGCACATATTTTCTCTGGTTCTGATGTGGGCATAGTCGCATGTTGCACACAAGCCCTGCACGATTTTTTCTAACTTTTACCTGGGGAAAATTATGCAAGCAAACAGCCTCACAGTGCGCACTTAACACCTGAGTTAGAATCCTGCTTTGGCTGCAAACTCATGTTTGTGCCTCAATTGGAACTCGTGCATGGAAGGAAATGAGGCCTATCGTCTATAAAATAGCCTATTTTCCTACCAATTGTAGTACTCCCACACTGAAATTGTCATTTGGAAAGCGCATATTCAAATTCAAGCTGTCTTCACTATTATATATGATGTCAACTACAATCCTACTAAACAAACATAGCTAACATGCACCCCTACTCACTATTCACAACATGCCTTTATTTCTGGCACCTGATCAAGATAACATCAAAATTGGAAAATAGTCAGTGGCATAGCGGGGTGTCAGGAGCCCTGGAATAAGCATGGGAAATGGTCCCCCATTTCCCCAGTCTGGCTGTAAAAACAGAGCCACCATTGTGGTGGCGAGGGCCCCTCAGCACCCTGGGCCCCGATGCCATTGCACTTGCTACACTACTGATTGCTACCCCCCTGGAAATGGTATGTTTGTGGAAATAAAGTTAAAACATTAAATAGATTCCTTTTCCATACCATCTGTGTTGTGTGAGCCGGTACAATAAAATATATATATATATATATATTTTGATGTGTTCTGAGGTCTGAGAGCCCCCATCTACAGACTTACAAATTTCTACCTTCGGACAGAAAGCAAAGATCAAAGTTAATGCAGGCGTTGATCACCCAGCACTCAAGTGAAGTGGCCGTGGTGAAAGTGGAATACAGAAAGTGCCGCTGACCTTCACCAGCAGAGATGGTTGCTGATTCTCCAGGTTGCTTGCTCTCTTTGTCCATCAACATGAGTGAAAATCGATTACAAAATTTTCAGAAGACTTCCATCTGTAAAGCGTTTCTAAAAAAAACACATGTAAAATGTAGAGGCCGGCAGCTTTCCAAATGCTGTGATCTCTTCAGGCTCCGTTTGTGATTGGGAGGAGCCCCTGATCCATGGTCGATTGTTGTTGACGCACAAACGCTCCACGGCCTGTCTTACTACTAATCTATAAAACTTCCTAAAACAGCAAGCGTGGTTTGACCATTCTGCTAAGGTTTTTTCCTTTATCTTTTTTTTTTTTTTAGAACACATATATTGCATACTTTTTCCAAAGATTCTATGTTAAGCAGACCTCTTATTTGTAATTGTGCTTGTGCTAGACTTGGAGAGAACTCATCGTATCTTGCCCATGTGAGCGCCATGATGCCGTCCCCCACATGATTGTGCAGGATCTGACTCACAATGAAGTGCGTTGTCATGCGGAATCATTCCAGCCACCTGACTGGTTGAGCATTCAGAGGCTTTTTAGAATGCGTTTTGCTGTTGCTTCTCTTCGCACTGTGGATGGACATCTTGAGGCTATTGTAGACCTCTTCAGCGTGCAAATAGTTCACATTTACTGATACGTTTTAGAACATGTTTTGCTGTTTCTTCTCATCAGTTTGTGATTGGGTGTCTTGAAGTTGCTGTGGACACCTTCAGACATTTACCAATGTGTTTTAGAATACATTTTGCTGCTACTTCTCTTCAGACCACGATTGGATATCTTGAGGTTGATGTACAACTTCAGCATGCACGTAGCACGCGCACTGATAACGTTTTGCCGTTTCTTCTCTTCAGACTGTGATTGGACATTGTTGTAAAGGAAGATACAGAGTCCATCTGTACATGTAGGTTACTTCTTTATTAGTAGCTTGGTTCCAGCATAGGTGGTCAGGATGGTAGGAGAAGATAGATGTTACAGAGATAGCCCCACCAGGAGCAAGCTCCGAACAGCTCAGCCTGAGTTGACTAACTGACTCTCTAACACAGAGAGGCACTCAGGCATTCTATGATGTCATGGAACATTCTGATAGAGCAGTACAGTGGAGAATAGTAGACAAGTAATTTACTACAGACATCTTGAGGTTGTTGTAGACATCTTGAGTGTGCACACAGCTCACATTTGCAGACAACCCTTGTGATGGAAGCGCAAGGGACCATGTCGGAGCGCCTGCACCGACACTCCTTCACGTGGACAAGCTGGAAACCTTTGCCACTGTGAAATCCTTTCCTGCTTGGAGGTGGCCGCTTCAGGAATCAAGTGCCTGTTTATAGAGTCTCAGGAAGTTCAGCACCATTCTTCAAAGCAGAAGACGCACGAATGTCACGAATTCATCAAATTTAAGAGTAGAAAAGAAAACTCCCACCCACTTAGATGCCTGTCACAGCAGCTGTGAATCGGATAAATAGAGCCCACCAGACGTAGATGAAAAATTGTGGGTTTACGAAGGCCTGTGAAGTGTCAAGGGGGCCGACCTGGGATTTATCGCGCGCTTCGCAGCATTCCTCCACGGGTTAATGCTGTCGTAACAGAGCTCCTCACGCAGTCGAGGTTGGAGGTCAAAGTGCAGTGCCAGCTGCCTGATTCGCCAGAGAACAATACAAGCATCTTTCTGCACTTAGGGAAGGAACATTCCAGAAGGGTGTTATGTCAGGCCCCGCGCTAACCTCCTTTCCTGCACTCATTGTGCTCGCGTGGAAGGGAAATGTTGTGTCACTTAAAATGAACCTCCGTGCCCAGTGTGTTTGCCGGCAGATCCCCATAACTATTCTCCATTAGGCAGTGAAGACTGACACTTCTTGGGGTGAGTGTCTGAATGTTTTCCCAGATACTCACCAGTTTCCTGCCTCGTTTTCCTGCTTCCAGAGTGAGTGCCTTTTGAAAGGTTTCTGAGATTAGCGCATAACCGACCTGTGCTGCCTCAGACTGGTAAGAAAGATTATTAAAGCAGAGAGAATGTTTATATAATATTTGGTGTGAATTGGAATGTATTTTCTTAAAACTAAATTAAACAAAGTTAACACTAAATGGCAAATGACTGGTGTCTAAGGGACCTTTGGCATGTTTACTGAGAGCACCATTAACTATATAACACAGCTTCTAGCTTGTTTCCGAGTCAATCTGTAATGAAGCGAAGGAGTCGGAAATTACAAAATAAACAAAGTTTATTTTAGTGCCAAATAACCGACCCCCTGGTGCGCAGGACGTGCACGCATCACACTATCCCTGGACTATTGGTGTAGTATCTCCACTGACAATCCAAATAAATGCAAAGCTGCAGGTTTAAGTCCTCTCTATTTAAAACTCCACAGTATCCAAACATCCGCTTCAGCTCCCAGGACAAGAATCCTTCCCTTCATTCTATCCACCAGTATGCATACCTGGAACTTAGAATACCTGACAGTGACCTAGTGCAGTCTCAAAGGAATGTCCTACTCATGCATACACATCACTCACTATGCTACAACTCTCTTATTAGATTGGTCCCTTGTGGCTTCCTCGTGGAGTGACCTATAAGATCCACCTCCACAAACACACGTAAAGTCTGCCCTCCCCATCGCCAAGCCCCTGCGACCCCGTGCTACCATTCTCTTAAATTGGTTCACACAGCACACACATTATCAAAGACTTACAAATAATGCATATTCAAACTAAGCAACCGATCTAATATGTGGTCTGCGGAAATCAAAACCAGCCTAAAAGACTCCTACTGAAGCCAAGCTGGTCGAAAAGAACCTTCAGAATGATGCTCCGCTCAGCAATATCAATGGTAACGCGATCCACGCGATATACTTAAGAACTCCCATACTACACACCACCTAGAGCTCTCTGCTGCGTGAATCAACTCACAGAGCAGTTGTGCAGGAAGCCCACATGCTGGCGGGGGCACAACAGGGGCATGCCATGTTAACTGATCTGTGGCTTATCCACAAGCAGTTCAGAAAGGAACTGACACAGAATTTTTCTTAGACATCTCCCAGTCTTGGTAAAGTAAGAAACACAATCTGCTGAAGGCTACAAATCTATAGGTGTTTGCTCTGTCGGTGTTTTGTGTCTTTGAGATAATTCCACAGGGTCATCATTTGTAGAAGTTTCCCAGAGAAATTTCAGAACATTTTTAAACCTTTAGAAATACTGCAACTAGCCAGGTCTGGACTAACATAAAAAGCTTTCCGTGATATAAGTGATCGTCTCAGAAATAAGTATATCATCTGCAATATCCCAAAAGGTGGGAGTGTTTGTTATAACGCATTGAGCATTGCACAGCTGGTCCCTGCAATTCAATGTAGAATGTTACCAGGGGAATGTCTTTCATGACCGCGGGAAGTTCTGCGGTGGTTTTGATTGATGCCAAGTCAGTTGCTGGCTGTGCGGGACTGGGCGAGGGCTGGGGTTTCTACTGATGGAATAAACTGGTAGTTCTAGCACATACATCTGTGACCTGTCGTGTTCACTACAATATTGTGGCCACGAGGATGGGATCGAAACCCACGTGTGCATAACACAATGGATTAGCAGCCCTGGTGACCACACGGTCATGTCAGTGCTTGTATCCTATAGCCTAACCAACTGTAATGGACTTACTGATTTTGACTGGTGGCAACCACATGACCTCCGTGACTAGGCAGCGAGTATTTCCATTGCGGTGCCTGCTGAATTAGTCACGGAGCTCCAAACAATACAGGGTAGTCCATGTCTAATTTTCTTTAGGCTGCGGTGAGACGGAGCTCTCCAGCTATTCAAGATCCGTGCGCGTAAACAGAAATTGTGTTATGGGCAAACAATAGCTGCAATGGGAAAGGCCAGCACCATATTGGCAGAGGAAATAACGAGAAGCATGCATGACATTTACATAGAAGATTATCCTAAAACCATTGGGTTTGCATGCATATCCGTTCCTGTGCCTCGCCTTATTGAATCACGGTCACAAGAAGCTTAGCTTCTCAGTCAGCTGTGCAGGCTGGCAATAGAGCTCTAGTTATGTTTGTGGTAAAACACTTTTATAAAGGTACTCTTTCATAAAAATTTTCATTTCACACCATGCCTGCCTTGCTGTTAAGTTTCAAACAGTTACTGCATTCTCCTACTTAATGTGCACACAAAAGGTTGTTAGTGGAAATAAGAGGTTTTGTGTTTCCTGTAAAGTAGCAATTCGTTCCAGTACGGATTTTCTCTGTGGCTTTCTGCCTGAACCACTGTGGCACGCCATGGACCTCGCAGTGCACGCTGGGGCCATGCGGCAGCCTGACCTCGCTGTGCACGCTGGGGCCATGCGGCAGCCTGACCTCGCAGTGCACGCTGGGGCCATGAGGCGGCCTGGGCCAGCGCAAGTCACATCAAGGGTCACATGCACCAAAGCGAGGAAGAGAAGAAAAGCAAAGCATAGAGGTTTCTGGTTTCTCGGAGAGGCTCGTAGTTGTTGCGGGGATATGGCCTCCATGTAATGATAAGGCTTAACAACTTGTAAAAGCAGCGAGCGGCCTTGGTTGGCCATGTTAAACAATTGGCGGGCTTGTGTTTCCCACTGTCCGTTATCTGAGAAGGGTCTGCTGGGAGCATGGGTAGAGTTGTGAATAGATGCTTGTGGCAGGTCCTGCAGGGAGGCCCTACACCTTGAGTGAGGCGCACAATGAAAGAGATCTGGACACAGATCAGCTACAGGCTTAGAAACAAGATACAGGCAACGTCCTCCATTCCGTGGGTCAAGTGAATTTTCCAAGCAGACTAGATGAAGCTTAATTTTCCTAAACATTGTTATCCCCGGCTGGTGAGCTAATGACCCCTGCCTTCAGAAGCACCTGTATCCTGGGAATCCTGGGAACCTGCTATGCGACAGGACCGAAAGCTATCCTTATTTCACCCACTCACTTTACAAATAAAGAAGTGCTGTGACTGTATGAGAGCACCGTTGGTTTTACCAGGTTAAATAGTAGTGTAAACGCTTATTTCATTCAGGCTTGCTCTTGTTAGTAATTTTTGTTGCTGTGGAAGTGTTACTGAGAAAACCGTAGATCCCCCCCTTACAAAGAAGCTTGTGATTTCTGTAGAAATGCGGAAGAATGCCACTTTAGATTCCACTAGGCCGCACACCTATACTGACCCGGTGTTACTCAAGCTTAGAGGATGGTTCGCTGTGTGACGGCCGCAGGTGTGTCAGAGTAGGGCACCGAAGCTGATTGGGCAGCAGTATTTTTCATGGGCTCCAGGCTGTTCTAGAACAGAGTGTTGAATAGTGAGTCAATGGCTTGCTCAGTTAAATGACATACTTTTGTTCTAAAAACATGAGTCCCCAGTGCGGATGCCCTTGTTCGGTTCTCTTCTTGCCCTTCAAGATTCCTCGCGTCTTTGCTTTCTACTGTCCCCTCCAGCTCTATCCATCGCAAGACGTTCTCCTTCTTATGAGCCCTTTCCTCCTATTCTCACATTTAATTTCCTCTTTCTCTAACACTTTTCCTTCCTCCCTCCATTTTCTCTTCTCCTCTCTTTCTTCTTCAGTGTTCCCATCGTCTTCAGACCTTTCCTATCTCTTTTTCTGTGCCATATCGATCATCTCTTAACCTGTAAAACTTCCATATCACCTTGCACAAAGCAAACACTATCAATATGTTGTGCATCCTTGCTCCAAACCCTTGCATTTTCCTTTGGAAAGCGTTATCAAGGGCTAACCTAAGTGGTTCCAGCTGATCAGAATCTGAAAGGAAGCCAGGCCTCCATAATGAAACTGTATTGATTTGTAGAAGAAAAAAATGCAAGATATGGATTTCTCAGTTACAATGAAATTTCTTTGTTGTATGTAAAATATTGAAATCCGATAAAAAGCGGTTTGGTGGGTTTCCGCACAGGCCGCAGAAAAGGCAGTGCTACCCATGAGCCTATCATTATGCATTGAATGATACATTATCAGTGGTGGATGGAAACCGGCTGAACATAGGAGCGTCGCCGGCGTAGGTGTCTATACGTGATCTCGCTTGTTACATTTCTGGAGCGATAGAAGATAGATATCCACCCTTAATGCAGTGTAGTCTTTATTTTCCAATATCTTTTCACTTAGTTTTCCCTTATAGAGTAAATGCGCTTCTTTTCAATCAGACTCTTCATTCACATTTGTATTGGCATTCAGTAGCGGCTGCTACCAGTTGGGGTTGGGGGGCATGTCCATTGGGAAGGAGATCTAGATATTTTAGTTGGTGCAGGTTTGCTTTCTTGACAAAACTATCTCAAAAGCTCAAAGGTTTTCAGTATCCTTCTTCGTATCTTGTATTTATGGCGCAAGAGTCAGCAATGATGAGTTGAGATTGGTTGCATAGAAAGATAGAACTGTGAATGTGTGGCCAGAGCTTCTCGAACCTTTGGAACAAAAGTAGACCATGAAACTGGTTAGTCAATCAAATTGAATATATTTTTCTGTATACATTTTCCAATATTTGCTTGGAATTGGAAAATAACCTTCCTTTTTGTACAGCTAACCTCCTTGCCACGCGTTTGTTCATTCTGGTTTCGCTCCCATCATATCGGTTGCCAACAACTATAAGTTGACCCAGGCCCTATAGAGCTACTGGTGTCGACCACCATAAAAATCTATCCAGATGTCTCAGCCTTCGGTGTTTGTTTGCTTCACATCTCAGATCATATTTTATTAAAAGGCCCTTCTAAAGATGGGTGTCATACTGTTCCTAAAGCAGGAGAGCATCAGTCATTTCGATTATTTACGTTATTACCATTCATTCAATGCATTGAAGACTCCTGTTACACCTTGTCTCAGACCTCCAACCAACACACACTATCTCAATTGTTAGGCAGGGGGCTCCTCCGTAAATGGCGGAGGAGCCTCGCCCCACTAGCTCTGAACCAGCAGGTGAAAAATAAAAGGAGTACCTAAATCGTTTAATTTTTCACTTGCCGTCTTTGAGCCAGGTCATTCAGGGAGGGGCGGGGCCGAGGCATGGGAGGGGGGAGGAGTGCAATGCGCACTCTCTAAGTGCGCATATGTGTTTGGCCGGCTGTCTCAGGCCAACCAAAACACACATGCGCACTTAGGTTTCTCCTGCCCGGCTGAATTGTATAGTGCGGCTGGAGAAACCCCACAAACTCCCTGGTCTGAGCGGAGCATCATTCCAGCCCGATACCTGCGCTGCTCTCACATGAGAGAAGCATAGGGATTGCACAGGGAGCCTGTCCCAGTGTATGCAGGGACCAGGAAGAGAAATCGGAGCCTCGACGCGGGAGGCGGCCGCAGCTCCAGTTAAGTGGGTTTTTCATTTGTATCACTACCCCCAGCGCGCTGCCACACTCCACCACCTCTTCATGTGTCGGCCACGCCTGCTGTTATGTAAATTAAAGCCCACCCTTATGTATCTTTTAAAGGGCATAATGCCAAGTGCAATTATTTACCCTATCTCAGACAAGCCACTCTGGGTGTCCAGTCCAGTGAATTCCAACTGAGCCAAACCATGACAGAAGACAACTCCTGTGGGACCCCCACCTGCCACCCTCATAGGGGATAATTCTGGTCATCTGGATCAGAACACTTACCCTTGGCACAGGACCATCTCCCACAACCCACGAGCGGCATGAGAAGCTCCCAGCTAAGTTCATGAAGACCTGCGTTAGTGTTCGCAGCCCTGGCAGTAAGGCCCCTCCCTCATGAGCCGACAGTGGGGCTGAAATCGTGATCTCAGTATGGCTCTCAGGTAGAGTATGAGGAATTGTGGTATATCGAAGCCAACCATGAGCCTACCCTACATGCCTCCGACACAACTATGTTGTGTTACACATCAAATTCCTACTCTCATGCACAACAACGTTAACACCATGGCTACACTACACAGTAATTACTACTCTTACAACTAAACCCTTCACATTTCTAGCCAGCGCTATGTGAAGGGGTCTTTAGGTGTCAGAAACCTAATGTGTTGTATCATTGTTTTCTTTTATTTTGAGATAGCTGTATATATGGCATAAAAACCGGACGTGTTTAGATGTTTGAGATCTACCTAATTATTTGACCTTTATTTCAACTTAAATGTGGGAAGGAGATTCCTAACTATTTTCATGAGTTCTTTGATTATAGCTGTTGGTCCATGGTTAAATGAAAACCTGCTTCTTAGTGTGAATTTTTGAAATTGTGGATGCTTCGTGTATTTCTGGACTGGCCACCCGGTGTAATGAACCTTGTCTTTTTCTGATCTGGTGAGGGAGCATTCTTTCTGGTGGTTTGTGGACCAATGTGGGTAGTGTTTATACAGTGGGGGAAGTGAGGCTGCCTTGTGATGAGGAGCTGGGGATTACTTGGAATTCTCCTATTTTTTATTATTTGGGGATTTTATTTGGATATTTGTCAAGCTCAAATCAGACCCTAAAGGTTGCTGAGGCACAACATTGTGAGGGTGGTCCATAAAAATGAGGTTGAGAGGATACACTGAGTTTACCTACCACCGTGGTTATCTTCTAGTTATCATATTTACATGTCAGTTAGTACATGGTATTTTTATGATTACGTTCTATACTTTTCAAGTAGTCTGTGTTCTTTTTCATGGGTGGAATGTTGTGAAGTTGTTGGGCAGGTTATAGTGACACAGTATTGTGGCTACTTCTAGTGTGTATGTAATTTTTACATTGGTTTCAGAAAGAGATAAATGTGTAGACATACTGCAGTTAATTTCTGCCCCAATAAAGGCACGAGCAAAGGCCAAGAGGTGCCTTCCCCTTAAGGGAAGACTTATTCTCTACTGAAGCTGAGTGTGGCAGTGTATAAAATACAAATGGACTGTGTTCATCTGTAGCTTCATTGTCGTAGCATTGATGTTTTGTATTTGCCTATATCCAACGCATGAGACTGCACACCTCATACCAACTCGAAAGCATGACCCTGTGTTAGGGACTTAACATGTACCAACATAACTGACCATCTGTACTCTCTCAGAATTACCCCACCTCTAATGTGTTGGGTACCACCCACAGCTCAATTTAACGGGTTTCTCCCAAGATCTTGGAGTTTAAGCCCACATTTCAGGGAGTGGTGGCTGACATTTTGACTAGTTAAGAGGACTCTCACGCGAAGAGCTAAAGTTAGTAGCTCTGTAAAACCTTCTACTCTTCCTTAACTTTCCTCATATAATCCCGGGTATTAATGTAGAATATAATACCATACACATCTGGACAGGCATAGGAGCTCTGGCATATACACAGGGCTTGTAGGTGCAGTAAAACAGCCTGAAGGAGCTGCCTTAAGGCTTGCATACTGGTGCCATGAAGAAGGATTTGAGTTTGCAGGCGCTACGACGAGTAACAGCAATGCTATTTCGCATTGTGACTAGGATTGTCTCACTTGTGATTTTTCCCTAACAGACTGGGCTCTGATTTCTCCAGAGACACACTTCTTTCCTTACTCTCAAGCATAATAAGCCGCCTAAGTGAGAAATACATATTCAGGGAGAACCTGCATTGTTGTGCTTGTAATTTACTCTTCATTACTGTGCTCTTCAAACCCCTCTTATAAAGGCACTGCTGCTTTAAAAAAATTCTAATATAACTAATCCTTTTCCCACACATTGTATATTGTCGCAAATCACTGCATTGTTATAAGTTTCCGAACCGCGAATTACCTTTATTAGTGGCACAATTGGCAAATTAGTATTCAAGAAATGCCGAATAGGCTGAAATATTGATAATCCTGCGTTTCCAATTCAAAATGGCTAATAAAATGCGAGCTGTAAACAACCCAGGGGTTTTCATAGGATGCAATTGGGTGTCCTGTGCGTGGTTCCAGTACAGCACCTGTGTTCTGTGTTTTTCCTCCCCAGGCTCGTGCTACAAAACTTGTAAAGAACACCTTGTCCAAAAAACAATAACTGGAGTTTACATTTAACACCTTGTCCCAAAAACAATAACTGGAGTTTACATTTAAAGCATTTAATGCAGTGAATGATGTTTTACTCACCCAGGATTGAGTAAGTCAAATGTATCTGTTGTATCTTATCTTCAATGCAATGCATCTTTCCTGGTTCATGGTCCTTGCTGCTCAGCCAGTGTGGATGTTGTAGAATGTTGGTATGAGTGGTGAGGACTTATTTGTATTACCACAGTATCCTTTGAATACATTGTAGAGTCCCCTTCCACTCCTGAGAGCAGCACAGTATAACTGAGGTAGGGAATTTCAGCTTCAGACTGCATCTTCAGCTTCAGCTACAGAGTGCATCCTGACTCTTCAACATGTGGAACATGTGGAAAGTGTTTTAGTGGAAAGTAAGGAAGGACAATAGAGAGGTGCATGTCTGATTATGTAGCCGAGAGAGAAAGAAACTATACTTATCATATACAGATTGACCAAGGACTTAACTTTGTCTCACACTTTTAAGCCCGGTGGAGCCCCCAAGTAGTAAATTCAGGCAGAGCTAAAAAACGGCCCTCAAGAGGGGCCTCTCAGAGGCCCTATTCTTCTGCCATTGGCTTGGCCATATTTTGTTTTCACTGAAAGCAAAAGCTGATCTCACATGAAAAAACAATACTGAAGACTTGGTGCTGGGACGGACTCCAGGCATGGCAGATAGGTTGTCACCATTGGTGTGCGAGCCAGCATTTCCTTCCACTAATAGCTCCCAGCCCCTGCAAATAAATCCACTCAACTGTGCTGCAATTGCACACTGAAAATGCATGCAAAGTGCCAGATATATAAACTGTTCAAAAAATATCTTGTTGCCTGCTGATTTGTGTTATTAATGCTGTAAAACAAGGCTCGATTTAGTAATGTTCAAGCTTTGGGCTATAGCCCACATGTAGTAAGCCATACCGTTAAATGCAAATGCCACACTTTAAAAAAATCACAAATTCTACACGACACCTTCCTTTAAGAGATCCCTCCAAACAGTGGCTTCGCTACCGACTGCCCCTGCTGTGTACTGCTCGGGCTTCTTTCGCTAGCGGTGCTTGTGAAGGTAGCTGAGGTGGCATTAAGCTCTTCAGCTGTAGAATGAACAGGCTCCACTTCTGATAGGGTAAGATTCATGATCTGACATCATCGGCGAATCGCACACAATATAAGGTCCGAGCCCCTTCTAATGAAGAAATCAATACCCTGAGAGCCAATGGCTATTGGCGCATTGGTTACTGGTGTGCAGGATGTTTACGCAAGTTATGTTTATTGTGTGTTAGATTGATAATGATGAAGATTGTCATCATAAGGGATATGAGGGAAAGAGTGGGGTGGAGGCGGGAGGCTGGCTGGCTGATTCGGTTTCCATGCAGTGCCTTCTTTCTCCACCAAGAATTCACTAAAGTGATTATTGCCTTGCTCCCTGGGGACATTTCTGCATAGCCACACCTACGCTTAAATCAATGCATTAGTAAAGCAGCACATTGGTTTGAAGCACATTCTAAAAAGGGAACCAGACATTATCAAATCGCCCTGCGGTACCCTTAATTCTGAGATCAAGTAGATTGCTGCCCCTCACCATAAAAGCCTAAAGATGGCGACTGATAGGCAAACACAGTGGGTAGCACAATTTTTGGAAACCCTCTTCCACAAATTAAGGACATACAGGGAAACAGTCTTGCCACCGCCAGGCACAACTGATCAGAAAAGGCACGTTTAAGTAATGATTTAAGAGATGTTTATATTCATAGTGTGTTATGGGGCAGATCGCTTGCTTCAGCCACTCATCTAGAAACTTCGAGCGCTGCGAGGCCGTGTGCCTGCAAGTCATGCAGCGAGTTTTATCAGTAAAGGATTAGATTAAATGGCTGCCCAATAACACTGTTCATTGTGTACTGCTGTGCGCGTGGGGAAGGTCAGATGATGTTGTGCAAGGTCAGAAAGGATTGTTTCCTGTTTGGGATTTAGATTTGCATCAGATCGCACACTAGAGCACTGGAGGGCGCTCACTGCGAAGGGCCTCGGTATAGGTTTTTTCACACAATCCACCCTTTGTCTTATTGTTGGTCTCTAACAAAGGGAAAGACGCCGCCTGCTCCTGGGCTGGCCGGCTCTCTGATAATCTGCTGCTTGATAAAGGCTTGTCTGGTCGCGGCCTGTCCTAGCGATGTGTCACCCTCTTCAATTTTGCCTCCGATTTTTAGACTGGCCAACATGTACCCGGGGCCTGTGCTTGTAAAGGGAAAATGAGAAATAATGACGTAGGAGAGAGCTCTAATAGCATTGGTAGAGAGATTGGAGCATCTGGGCAAGGAGCGGCTCTCGAGTCGGTAGAGACCGCCATCTCAGTGCCTTCTTCTCTGCCTCACTTCCATCCATCACTCCTGAGACACAGAAGGAGGAACATATATAAAGTGCTTTGGGCTTGCTTAGGGCTCAGCAAATAGCAATTCATCACACTGCCTGCTTTAAAAGAGACTATTCATTGACATGTGAGAACATTACAATTTACCCAGTGTTCCCCAGTGTCACGAAGAGTCACATGCTCAGAATGAAACCAAAAAGAATCTCCCCTTCCGTCTCAGTACTGGTATTTATATCTTCCGCTGCACTGCTGTCGCAGCTTCAGCCTAGCATGCTTCTGTTTCTGGGCGTCCCTCGGGTCCCCATTCCTGTACCAGGGACCCCAAAGACCTGTTTATTGTAATTAAAGGCCCAGAAGACGTATATGTAAGCTTGTGCGGTGCATGCCAAGTCGTATTCCAGGGATGAGGAATATGCGCCTTCCCAACAATCTGCCTGGACTTTTCCTTTATGCATGGCTTCCAAGACAGGCTCTGCAGATAACTGTGGAATTAGCATTGGTGTGACTCTCGCTTGCTCAGCACTAAGCGACTTCATGCGTATGGATTCAGAGTTTGGATACCATGGGCACTTTACTTGAGATTACTTGCAGGAGTAAGGCCAGAACTGGTTAGCCCCTTCCGACTATCGTCCCTTTCGAGCATGATTACTCAGAAATTCTTATTCAGCTTAGTTCATACATCTTTTTTTTCTACTCCATTGGGACCTTTTGGTCTGGGCAACTTTCTAAAAAAAATTAACCACTAGGGAACATTATGTTTTCCTCCTCAAATTGTGCTGCTGTAAGCACTTTTATTCATCCATATTTTGTATTGACCAAACCAGCATTTATACTCCAGTTGCAGAAACTCAATGATTACCCAATCCAGGCCTAGCACATACAAAGCGTAAAAACTGGTAGAATGTATGTTTAAACAGGACCTCAAAGTGCATAGCCCTGCCGCCTTCACAAGCCAGCACTGTTTGCAAAGGATGTGGTTTTGGTGAAAAGCAATATTGGATTGTGTGTCTTTCAGTCTTTTGTGTATTGGAAGTGAAGGTTGATTGGCAGCAGGCGGAAAGCACAAGTCTACATGGGCTTTTCCCTTTAAATTTGATTGTATGCTTGTAAAATGAATTCCCGCGGAATCCCTCGGGGAGAAACATAGACATGTATTATTTAAATATATGTCCACTCAGCCACAATATTCGGTGGAAATGTCAACACTTGTGGTAAGGTACCACTTTTTAAATTAGTTCTTGGAATAATGACGTTGCAAAAATTGATGTCACTTTAACCAGTAATATGTAGCGCTATTGTCCTCCTTCCCCCAGAAGTTTTCTAAAAAAAAAATATGTTTTGTAGTTTTTGTGTGTTCACAGCGTCTTTTGCCTGGGATCTGTAAAAAATCCAGCAGAGTTCACAAGGATTCAATATTTGCTTTTTCAAAGCGCTGCCACACCATGCTTTGAAATCCAGCACAGTCCATGTATTCACAAGAGGCCGCTTGTCTCTCAGGAACAAACCCTTTTGCGGTTGGAGGGTAGATGTTAGCTGGGAGTCGTTGAGGTCACGCGAGAAGTGCTCATCCTCGTTCTGACTGTTGTTAGGCGCTCAGAGTTGCCGTGGACACTGCGATACAGGAAACGCTTGCTACGTCATACATTTCTTAGAAGACATAAAAGAAAGCCTCTCATGAGTGGTAAGGCTGTGTAGTCCGTCCATGCTTTCATGTAACAAATACTGTGGCTCATGTCTCTGTTGAATTGTATTGATTGAGCTTATTGGTCTGGTTGATTCTCTCTCTTTGTTTCTCCCTCTCTATAGTATCCCCTCGTCTAGATTTTCCAGTTTGTCTGAAAATAAAGTAGTACCAATTCTCGCCCATTCACTGACGTCTTTATAGTTCATAACTTCTTGAAGAGCTTTATTGTTAGTCCCTCCCTGGTCTTGGCAAAGAGAGATGGAGAGAAAGGGAGAGAGAGAGAGAGAGAGAGAGTGTTCACAGAGGGGTACCAGAGCACAGCAGAGTGAAAATATAAGAGAGAGAGAGGGGAGAGGACACAATGGAGTGAGTGACGAAAGAGAACAGTAGAGTGACAGTGATAGACAGCCAATGAGTGAATAAAAGGACACCGAAGGGACCTTGGCATTGAACAGTGTGGACTTATATGAAAGACCAGACATAGGGCATCAGCAGCTGAAAGGGTTGACATTGAAATGCAGCAGAGTTGTAACAGTAAACGAGGGCAGATGATTGCAAGGGACTGGCGGAAAGCAAATGGAGTCGAAAAAATATTCCTGAAGGGAAACGAACTGTTTGTGCATCGTTGCATGCGTTCTTTATTGGCTCTATAAGTCAATCATGCTTCATTGAGCTTCTTAAAAGTGAGGGAGGCTTCTAACAAGAAGGTGGATTTTGGTTGCAATATATATGGACTGTGGAGGGACTTGAACGTTAGCAACCATGAATATTGGTTACACAAATACAATTATCGTGTTTGTAAGAACACACTCGTTTTTTGCCTCTCTTAAGGCAAAAAGCTATACTTTTGGTAAAGTATGTGAAGTATGTGTTAATGTAAAGAAGAATCGCTACAAAGAATACTTCCCACCCCATTCATGTCTTCATCATGTGCTTAATCAAGAACCTTTTTTCCAATTTTTGAGGCCCTGGCTGTAGACATGTCTTTTATTTTGACGCTGCATTTCTGCCACGAAGTGCCATACAGATAAGTAGCGGAGGAGACATACAGGCCTTTCTTTGGCTGAAGTTCGTCTTTAGTAGGGTTTTTGATGTCCCTTATTCGCTGCTAGCATCCCCTGGAGGAGCAGTCTTCTCTGGGTAAGGAGCGACACTTTGGACCAGACTGCGGGGTTTCCGCGTTCCAACCCTAAGAGCTCAACCTGAGCGTTTGCGGGTTGTTCCGTTTCTTTTTCTCAGACAGACGTTCCTCCTCCGGTTATGTCCAGGTTTATGATATAGTATGATCATACCTGGAGGCTATTTGACTTGCACTGGGCACTCTGCAGATACTGGCGCCCCCCAGTAATTACCCGAGGGCTCCAGTTCACTAGAGGGTGCTGAAAGTTGCCGGTCTGCTGTTTGTGATCTATCCTTGTCCTGGCTCAGGTTATCAATCTCGAGTTGTCTTTCTGCCATGCTTTTTTGAGCTGCCCGCTGACAGTCACCACACTACTGGCTATGATCTACCTCACTTGATCATTCGCATGTCCCCATCAGAGCTGTCTCTTTGTGCGAGACAGGCAATAGAACACACTGGCAAACTCCCTTCCTATGGATGTGGCGGTGTGAATATGTGTGCTTTGGTGGGGATGTACTGTTAACAGTTAATGGTGAAATCCTGGGCAGCGGAGCCTTGTGACTCACAAAGCAGCCTCTGTCCTCTCACAAAAATATTCTACCTTTGAAGTGGTTCACCACGATTGGTGCAGTGTAAATTAGTGCATTCACTCCTAGGGGCTATACGTCAGATCTAAAGTCACAGTACTTTTCCTGAAGCATTCCAGCGCTCGCGCCCTTCAGCGGTTGGACATTGCAGATCTGCTTGGTTCTCATCATTCAACTAAAACTTCAAAGAAGCCTTGCAGGCTTGCGCGCTTTCTGCATTAGGGCATCTGCCAACCAGAAACTTTTCGAGCCAACACATTGTTGTCTAAACCAGCACCCTGCAAGCCTGTGTTTGTACCGTTTAAGAGACCGTACTTGCCCACTATTGAGTGAGCACAGTCAGCCACCCGTACCTCTCACCCCTCTGGAGGAATCACACAACACTATGCATTCCTGCTATACAGTGATGTACATTAATTGCCAAAAGGCATTGCTAATGCTGAATGATATTGTCACTATATCTTGCACACCTAGATTGGAACCCTGTTTGCAACCAAGTATTTACTTTGCTTATGTCTGAACACCAACTTGAATCCCCTTGTTTGCACAGGTTGAGAGGCGGGAAATAATGCAGGGGCAATAAGAATGCAGTGACAATCCTTGGTTGCACCCTGCTGTCTTACATGTCACAACCCATGCTATAAAGTTGAGTGCTGCAGTTTATCCAGATTACACCATTTGCTTAACATAAACTCATGCATGTTCAAGCTTGTGCGTGCATCTCTTAGTCTAGCAGTCATTTATATATACCTAAAAAGTCAATAAAGCGTAGGCTCCAGTAATGCATTTATTTCAGTGGAGAATGAATGAAGCATAACTGGTGTAGCCAGTAGCATTCATAAGTGCTTGTGTGGTGGTGTGTGTGTGCCTGGACAGATACATTCATATAAATACTGATAACAAGGTATACATGCGCAAGTGTACAGAGACATGCACGTGTTTGAGGCACGCGCATACACGTACACATACCTTCTCTCACACACACACTTTTGACCTGTGTGTTCAAGATATATGTACTCATTTGCTTGTTCCCTTCTAATAAGCTTCCTGTTCATTCCAAGAAAGGTCACCGAGGAGGAAATTAGAGGAACCCCTTGAAACAAAACATCCTTCCTGCACAGCAGGCATAAGTATAGAAAATGGATTTAATTAAAACGGCGCAGTGATGGCAGGAGAGGCGTCTGAGAACATGGTCTGATCAAAGAATACTTGGAGTCATACCTGGCTGCACGGCAAGGTTATTTCATCCTGACAGGAGGGCGCCGCTCTGAGATCAGTACCGCTCAAGCCTTGTAGAGAGGGCTACTCTCCACTACTATGCAATTCTAACAAAGTTCTGTGCATTTGTGTAACATTGTATTTATTTAAACCACTGATATTAGTGCACCCTAACCCCGAGAGGCAGTGGAGCGCTGAACAGTTAAAACTTTGACCAAGTCAAGTACAAGAATGAATCCAACAACCATAAATGTATTTTGGTAGACTATTTCTGGCATTAGTTTTTTGTGTAATTGTTCAAAAGAATCTCGGAGTTCCCCAAAGTTAATTCGTTCTATCAACGGAAATTTGACCTGGCATGGCAGTCTCCAAGGCAGAATAAAAAGGGGGCTGTGCAGGCAAAGTCACCAGTAGGGGGCTCCCACTGAGCGCAGATCTGGATCCTGCAACTCTCAACACTGCAGGCAAAGCTAGGTTTTATTGTTACATCAAAGTTCGTATAAGAGTGATATGCTTTAATAAAAGGCCCTAAACGCCGTGCAATCTTTTGTGATTTGAAAAAGTCTCACTGGATTGTATCGATTCCCTCACTGCGCGTTGTTTGTCCTTTTTGCAGAGATAAAGCCTTGCATTACACAAGCGGACAGCAACGTTTGGCCAGTCTTGGAGCTGCCGTCCATAGACCATAGACACAGCTTTGTCCATAGACCATCGAAGCAAGACATAATCACTTGTGCATGCAGTATAGTCTCTTACTGCGTATAAGGCAAACACATGCTTTAGGAAGGGGAAATGGCTGCACGTTGTTAGTCATCACTGGTGCTACACACAGGTACCATGCAAGCATCCTCCTTATACTACACGGAGAACCCTGAAACTGTTTCCGAGAGCCTGCGGGGTGCATCCAGATGTGTGTAGGTGAGTGTCTGTGACCTGCTTCTATTGGAAGAGCATGCTCCTTTTCATGGCCAGGTGAAGTTGGGATATTGAGGAACACAGGGCTGAGGCTGAGGAGTTAGATCCAGTAGCTAGCGGGAGCATACCACCTTAGCAGAACCTACCATTGATAGCTCTGATGTCCTGGGACAGAATCTCAAACAGCCTAGCTGAAGAGTTCGATTTTCAGAAGCATCCTGATTTTATTCTGAGAGGACCGGATGCTAGTAGGTGCAGGCAAGGTAGCAAATGGAGTGTCCTGTGAGAAGATTGCCCCTGTTTTTGTCCTTTCCACAGCTTAAAAGCATGACATAACTAGGACAGCATGTGACTTGCTCAAGGTGACCACTGACCCTGGTCTGCAGGTAGACAAGTGCCAGCTTTATAAAGATCGGCTGTTGTTGGTACTTGAAGATTGGCATTGTGCAGTCTTTTCACTAACGTATGTGGGTGGAAAAGTTACAGGCAAGGTTAGGAAGAGGTTGTTGGGAATTTCTCCAACGCATACTTTTGAGATGAAAATGTGTGTATTTTCAGAACTCGTCAGTTGTTGGTTGTAGAAAAATGTTTGAATTTGCAAAATCTATTTAAAACTATTATTTGAGTTGGAGAGATGCATGACTCTCATTATTACCTTGGTGCCAGGGGGTGCACCTCTGGCTGTTATGTATTACCCATGTAGAGGGGAATGTACTGGTAACCCTGCTTAATGCACTGATGCGATCACTGCTGACAGTCTCGCTTGGGGTGACCGCGCCTACATGACTAATATTAGTAGCTCGTGATGATTTTCATTTAACATAAGTAGCTCTTGTTACAGAAAAGGTTGGAGACCCCAGTTCTAGGGGGCTGCTTTTGTGATGGCAAGAGGTGCAGTTCGGATCCAAAGACATGTGCTACAGTCACTCGAAGTACAAGACATTTAACATATCTCATGCTTCCTGACTTGAATATGGTTGGCCTTGGGGAGGGCTGAAAACAGATGACTGCATTCAAGCCCTGCGTTGATAATGTTGATTGTGCAGGCAGTGTTCCAGGATTTACTTTGTTAATTGTGTCAGCAGGGCATACTCAGTCTTTATCAAAACAAGCAAAATATTTTACAGGAAGAAAAGCCCTAAACCTTTCTGGATCATCACTAAAAGGTGTATAGTGACGTACTGCAGGGAAAAGCAAGGTTGAACTCAAGAAATGCGCTCTGAATTTTATGATCAGCTTTTATAATGCTTCGGTAAATAATTTAAAAAAATGATGGCTTCATCTGGGCATGTATTCCCTTAACTGACTTGTCTGTTGTTACGTCGCTACAATATTATTTGGGTTGCCTGAAGGAAGGGATCCTGATACGATTGTAAGGTGGGAGTATTTTAATCCCTAAGTCTGAAAGTTAGGAATTGTAGCGGGTGCCAATGTTTATTTTCACCTGCAAAACATTTTGAGGTCCTTGAATATGCCTTTGTTTTTCGCACTTGTTTTGTCACTTTCCTGGTGTTCCCGTCCCTACTTACCATTTATCTAAGTTCATTTTGTGCTAATAGAAACCAGCCATGTCCAACATGAACCCTAGATATGCTCAACCTACTTGTGTGGTTTAATGTCATATTCCAAATTTCATCCCCTTGGAGCTGTAATCACTTTCTCAGTTATTTCAGTTTTTTCATACCACGTCTTTAATTTCCTTTTAAGTAAGCGCCAAACGTTGGTGTCTTTTTTTACATAAGGTTCTTTTTATTAGATGTCCAATTTTCAATAGTACTGACAGACACAACCAACGCGTTTCATTGCTTACAGGGACTTCATCAGGGCCTAAACACATTTTTTAAATGTACATAATCAATACGTGGCATTTGTTAAAAACATTCAATCCATATCTTTTTTACTTTTTTATTTTTATATAATGTTTATATTTTCATAAAAACATTTTAACAATTTGTTGTGGAAAACTGATTCTTAAAATGTTTTTAATAAAATATAAAAACTGTATAATAATTAAAAAAATAGGAAAAAGAACAAAGTAAAAAAAAATGATTTGGATGTTTTTAACAAATGCAACATGTTGATTATGTACATTTTAAAAATGTTGTTTAGGCCCTGATGAATTCCCTTTAAGGGATAAAACGCATTGTCTGGGTCTGTCAGTGCTATTGAAATTTGGATATCTAATAAAAAGAACCTTATGTAGAAAAGACACCAACGTTTGGCAATTAATTAAAAGGAAGTGAAAGAAGTGGCATACAAAAAAATTAAAATTATTGAAAAAGTGATTGTAGCTACAAGGGGATGAAATTTGGAATGTTCAATGTGAGCAAGAATAAATTGTTGCCCTACTACAAACGAGAGATATTTCTTGTATATAAGCAAAAATTCAGTTATTGCATAGACTTGATTCCGGATTGTTAGCATTTTTATGTATGTCATTGCATGGTTGCATGCAGACAAAAACACACAAACACAGACCTGTGCACATTCAGATGCAAACACAGTGACTAATTTGTCCATTACTGACATTACAAGACAGTTGTGCTAACTTGATTGTTGGTGCTGAAGCTCCTACTACACAAACAAATACAAGTGTGTGTATGAATACAAATTGGTTATTCAGCCAGATACTTATTGTACGTATCTGTGTGTATGTTTTCTGAACATGAGTCGCCTAAGGAGTGATACAATTGCATTACGGAGGTATTGAATACAGACATTGTCCAGTGCCACCTCCAACTACACATCAACATCCACAAGTTGTATCTACCATATCACACACAAATATGCAAACACACAGAGGCTCGCTGCGATGATTGGCAGAGTTGCATACCCTGGCTCAACTGGAACATCTTCAGGGTTCCTCCTTCCACGCCCAAATTTCCCATATTGATTCTATAATGCGCTTCATGTACCTGAACTCACTTAAGACATGGTGGTTCCTTCGTGTTTCACTGCCTCCCTCCTCACATCCTTCCATAACTCACCTGCACATTAATGACCAGCACTGACCCTTGCTTCCTTTAGTGTGTGCAGGAGCACACTCTCTTCTTGCATCCCTGAGGTATAGGTTTCTGGCCTCACACACTGTCTTCAGACCACACTTGCAAACAAATGCTTTTACGGAAGTTGACCTTGGCTAGACATATGATTGAAGATACATGATGGATGAGTCACAACTCATGCAGAAACATACTACTTGTCCCATCCCATTAATAAATGAAAGGACATATATGCATGTACTGGCAGCTCACATGGCACAAAAAAAACATGCATACAATAATGTACACACGTTGACTTCCATTGTTTGCTATGAACCACAGTGCACACGGAGAACGATTAGTCCTGAGGCTCAGTGAGTGCTGTGTTTTTGGGTTGCACCTACAAAAGACGTCAGTTTACCTAGAACTTACAGTGGGTTTAAAGCCCCCCCGATTGCTTACCATTGGTTAACTTTATTGCCACTCAAATTGGCTTGCTTCTTATTCGATTGTCCATCTATCTCACTTTTAGGAAACTCCATTTTTGTTTTTATTAAGCTCTCCATGAAAGTACATGTGTTTCCAGCTGTCTCCCTTTTTGCTCCCCCACGATCCGTGTTAATCACTTCTCTCAAAGTGCTTCTCTGCCCTTGGGGCTCTATGTTACTCTCGCCCATGAGTTTCTTTCTTTGTCCCCTATTTGTGCATCTCCCGCTGTTCTCCTTGTTACGTCCTCCCTTGCACACTTCATTCCCCTCACCTCTCCCACCTCCTTGACTCACTGCACTGTTGCTCCCTCCTTCCCCATGTCCCAGTCTAATTTTTTTCATGTTTTTTCACTTCCACATTTTTTTTATTTACCTAGCCATCTCAGTCAATATAAAAACACATGCCAAGCACATGTATCACGATACATTCACGTACACGTCATAACGAAGTGCATACATAAAAAATGATGTGGTCAGCACAGCTGCATCAGTGCGCATTTTTTTTCTTTTGCTCAATCAGTACTGATGCTGTACAACATAATCAAAAGGCATTGGCAGAACCAATGGGTCTCAAAGGTGATTATCAGTTTGTTCATCCTTAAAGTATATGGCAAGTTACAATCTAGAATTGTTCACTGTTGCCTGGTTTAATTGCTCTTATCCGTGAGCACCATAATAGTCTTATTGGTGCAGACAGCCGCATGGATAATATTTTGAGATCAGAATTCAGGCCCAGCCACGCAGTGCCGTTCAGCAATTAAATGGTGTTTGATGGTTCTGTCTGCGGCTCAGGTGCAGAGGCTGCCGTCTCTGGTTGACACTCTTTATAGCCTCGTAAAACTGGGCCCAAGGGAAATCTAGCTCGACTAGGCTTTCAAAATGGAAATAGCTGCAAAGGGGCCGGATAAAGAGCAGTGCGACACTAGCAGCAAACGTAATAGTGAGATGCGCTTAATTTGATCCGTTTTTATGTTTAGTGGAGAGAGGCCGCCCATACGTGTGGCCGGTCAGTCTGCAGGTCTGAGGTTCAAATCCACCCACCTCGCCCGGGCATGGCCGTCTTAACGCCATTATAGGCCCCGGGCAAAGCCGTACCAACTGGGACCTGCTTATACAACCACTCACAGGGATACAAATGTTCAGTAGCGGCTCGTGGAGGGAGTTCCGTGGGGCAGTGAGGCGGGGCAGGGAAATGTAAACACCGGAATATGGATGAACGGAGGTAAGTACACATTTAAATTAATAAAACGAATTTCGTTGCGTGCGCTGCATCGCAAAATGTGATGCAGCGCGCGCAAAGGAATTTGTTTTATTAATTTAATTGTGTACTTACCTCCGTTTATCCATATTCCGGTGTTTACATTTCCCCACCCTGCCCATCCCCCGCCCCGCCTCACTGCCTCACCGAACTCCCTCCACGAGCCGCTACTGCAAATGTTTAATGGAAAAATAGTGTTAAATTCTGGTCTGCATTTGGCCCTATCCTCGTGCGGCTCCCGGGCAAAGGCCTGGCGTGCCCATGCGTTAAGACGGCACTGCACCCGGTGGTTGGCAGTATACGGGATTCTGGGACAGCCTGACGTGGCAAACATAGTTCAATCCAGAGCTGGGAGCGCCTGTGAGGCTGGTTGCCTGATGGAGCCACCTTCCTGATGCCTTCACTTGATCTGAAACTGAAGTCTCTGCACGAGGAGTTTCACAGAGCGCGAGCGCGAGACGCGCGCGGCGGCAACATCTATATTTAAACCCCCCGACTGGGCTTCTCCTGACACTCTCTCACGCGGCCCTGCCTGCCAGGGCTTTTATGTTTCTCTTGGCAGAGGTGCTAAATGTTCTGCTCATTACACGTTTTAATTGCTCAGTTGTGCACGGAATTCAGATGAAGCGCCCAAGACGCCTGATTAATTGCCCCCTTTTTATCCCGTGCATATGAGGAGGGCACAAGACAGGAAGATGACGAACGGCCCGGCTAAGTGGTGCGCTGATCGATAGAGTGCTGTCCATTTGGGTAATGGACGTCTCTGTCATATCAGCTGTTAAAGAATTCAGTCGAAATGGGTCCCCAAAGGTCTACAAAGCAGAAACCATCCAATATCAAAACCATTACTGGTCACCCTGATGCAGGGAGCCGGGTCTCTGGAATACTGATAGAGTGCAGCGGGTACACAGGGCCTCCTGGAACCGGCCACGCGACACGCGGCTGCACAAGGGACATGCTTACTTCGACCCTCCCTTACCAATGCGTGTGATGTGTGCACAAGTACAGCACATGTTAGGTTAAGTGCACAGGATTGGTGTGTCTAACATGGCTACTCTAGGTCTGCCATACAGAATTGCAAACAAGCACAGCACCTACAGTTGGCACCCAACACAATGAAATGTGTTGTGTGAGATTGAATTTAGGAAACTTTCACAAACATCAGAAGCAAATAAGGGGGTATGAAAAAAGGAATCAATGCACTGACTTGTAAGTGATTAAGCTGATGTGATGTAAAGGGCGAAAAGAGAGCAGCGTAGCTGGTAAATAAAAACTAGTGTGCCATAGCTAGCCCACTAAAACTAGAAAGTGGCATAGCTAGTGAAGGAAGAATACAAAGTGCCATGTCTAGGAAAGAAGAGAGAGGGCAGAAAACGAAGTCTAGGCTGTCCAATGAATGTTTACTTCTTTATGGCAGCTTGAACTGTCCATTGTATTCGATAAACCTTGATTCACGACCAGAAATGTACAAGAAGCTACCTACCTGCTTCAATGAAAACCTCTTAACTGGCCTATCTAGTTTCTACAGTGGTAATTACTAAGACTGGACATTTCCCCATAGCACAGAATCTCAGTACACACATTACTTTTCTTTTTTGTTTTGTTTATTTATCAAAAATGTTTTTTTTAATATTTATATATATTTCTATATTGTTATATACTTTTTTTATAATTTGTGTTAAATTCACAAAAACATTTACAAATACGACAAAATCATAATAGCATTTCAGTTTGCAAGAGACCATTCTTAGCTTCTCTTAATTTAGAAACAAATTATAGTATCCCCCAAATAAACACCATCATCCTACCAATCTCACCTTTCATTCTACTCATACATACCATCAATCATACCAACAAAAACGAAAGGATTACAATAAAAGCACATCTGTGGTAGAGTCCTACCCGTTAATCCTGTTTGTCGCAGTTATCAAAAAACACAGTTTTGACATTCACAAGTCCGTCAAATTTATTTCTGGTTGATTATTCTTTTCACTTGGTTCTTGGGTAGGACTCCCAGAAGTGTAATCACTGGTCTACGCACGTTTCGGGGACAACCAACAAATGTATATCACCTTCTTCAGGACCAAGAGAGAAGTAAACTTTTCATCTGTATAGTGGTCTGGGGGTCTATATGTGTTTAAGAACATGGAAGTGTCTCTGATTAGGACGTTCGGATTGTTGTCATCAGACGATTGTTATGTTACGAAAATAGTTCCCTAATGGATGTACTCTCATACAAAGAAACAGGGTTGGTTACAATCCGATCTGTTGTTGTATTGCAGTTATTATGTGTCCTCCATGTTATTGAGGGTATAGTGACTCCATCTGATTTTAAAGATGTCTGTCGACGTCTTAATATAATGTTGTATACCTGGTATCTTGTTCTAGAAGGATTGTATTTCCTGGATTGGGTATTCCCAGGGATTCAATCAGTATTTCGTCTATCATGCACACGTCCCCCTAAGTAAGAGCAGTACAGCACCCCCTCCAGAGGTTAGTGCCCAGTGCAGCCGCACTGCTCTAAAGCCGGCCCTGTCAAAATAAGCAGTGCTTCATTTGAGCGGGTGATTTCCGGTGCTCAGCACTTGCACTTGCACTGGCACTTGATTGTCAGCAGCGGCTCTAGTAATAGTCCACCACATGGTGGCACTATCTATCATGTTTTGAGATGAGCAGAACAACAGTGTTAATACGTTAACATCCATTAAAAAAGAATAACACCTGTCGCTTATGCCATTGTTATTTCGTTGGGGGCCTGGAATAGTCTGAATTGTCACACTTGTAGTAGTGTGATGAATGGTAGGTATGTTTGCACCGCCATTGACCGCATTGGCAGGGGCAATGGGTGGCGCGGGCTGCAGTGGCTTCCCAAGAAGGGCCCTGACACTTACTTTTATTATTTTACAAATTAAGCACTGATTTGCACATGCGCCTCAGTTGACTTGCAGCAGAGCACACACTTATACATTGCCCACCTCTGCAGGCACATGCTCTTGCACTCAAAGAACCTTAAGCCTCATATAAATAAATGTTATTTTAGGAATAATCATTACAATGACCTCAGCAACAACTCAATTAAAGCCCTTTTCAATATTTGCAACTATGTCAAGAGTTGATGACTGTAATGCAAAGTGTGATCTGTGGTCACTTATGAGTTCTAACCTGTTAACACCTTTTTTTATTGGTATTGTGACTAAGAAAGACAGCTTTTTATTAAAAGTAGTCTTCTTCAGTCTCGCAATTTAGAATTAGTCAAAGCTGGTTGACTATGAACCAGAGATGGTTCCTGTGAGTTACTTAAAGAGGTCCTCTGTCAGCTATCCAGTGCATGGCCTGAAAAGACTCTGAGTAGATTTTGTTCTTTCCTTGGTAGTCTTATTTTCACCAGGAGTATTTTCAGAGTGTTGTGTTCGCAATGCTTAATTTGAGAAGGTGTTTTCTGGTGCGGGGCACCTGCACTTAATTGTCAACACTGGCGCCTGTGACAGTCTGCCACAAGGTGGCGCTGTCTGGCTAGTTTAGAGAGGACCACAAAAACAGTTACTTATTACTTCAATATAAGTTAAAAATTACTATTACCTGCCGCTCAAGCCATTCTTGTAGTTTTGCGGGCCTGAAATCGTCAACAATTTCACCCTTGTAGGAGTGTGCTTACGGTTTTTACAAATTAACCATTGTGCGTTTCGTAGCAGCGGCCCATGCCCAGCCAAAGTAGTGGAGCAGGCCAGAGGGAGGGAGCTGGGGCGGGGGTTTGGATATAAAATAGAAAAATAAATAAAAGTAAAATAAACATACCTGATCCCCGATGTCTCCACCGTTCGCTCCATCGTTCTCTTCCTGCTTGTGGGGCGGGCTCCGAGACCGCACTGCCGCCAATCATGACACTGCGGGAAAGCAGCGTCAGGATTGGCCTGAGCGCTATGACCTTGCACTTCGAGGCAGACTGGAGCGTAGCTGGGGCTGGAGAAAGCTTCACTGCGCATGAGATTTTTGGCTGCCTGAAACCGTCGGCCAAACACCCCATGCGCAATGAAGGGACAAAGGAGTGCACTGCCCCTCCTCCACCACAGTGTCATCCCCCTGGACCTGCCCCCAAGACTCGTCAGAGTCCTGGGGCGGGTCCAGGGAGATTAAAATAAAACAGTTTAATTATCGTTTTCTTTGCAGGTGGTGGCAGGGGGGACGGCACTCCTCCGCCCTAATAGGGGGGCTGCTGACGTTTCGGAGTACATTGGTATATTATGTACTGCATTGTGGCTTATATACAGCTTAATTGCAGCGGTGTCATGTCTCTTAGCACATCTATACCATGAAACATGGCATCGTGGAAACAGTAGTTTCATGACATACCCAGTTTGTTGCCACAACACAACTGGTCCTCCTTTTATGAGCTCCGTAAGGCTTATTTAGTACACAGAATTTTCTGAGGCATGAACCTATGGCTACCCGTAACAGCACCCTCGGTTTACACATCCCTTAAAGCTGATGTGGCAGGCAGCAGAGCTAGCTTATGCTATCATGCCCACCTATGATGGACTAGCGATTGATTGGGCTGTAGGATGGGAGTCTTGTGGATAAGTACCTAGGGTTACACGACAAAGGCTGATAGGGTCATATCCTGGCATGAACTAAATTGGTCTAGTCAGTGGTAGGGGCAGATATGGAAAGAGCCTGTATACTGGCATTGAATGTACAACCTGTGAGTAGTTTGAAGAGAATGGGTTTGAGGTAAATGTAGCTGTTGTATTTGCTCAGTATCCTCTGCTCTGAAATCAATACTTTTCCTCGGGTGGCCACCTCACTCTGGGTTATTAAAGACACTGTTCCATAACAAGGCTTTACTGTTATAACCTAATGCATTCTAGGAGTTGTAGTCGTGTTTGCTTCCATTGAACTAATTAGGCTAACACATCTAAAACAAGCATTGGCATAGCCAATAGGTCTCGCTTTTGGGACCTTATAAATGTTTAGCCATGCAACAGTTGCATAACTAAATACTTATAAGGTCCCAAAAGCGAGACCTATTGGCTATGCCTTCGCGGCCGTGCAGCTGCGGAAGTGATCGCGATCAAACACCAAAGCTGCCGTGTGGCCGCGAAAGTGAAAGTAATCGCGGTCAAGCACGCGCGCCCGCGCACATGCACTGTAGCTCTAGGCTGACCTCGTAGCACTTTTTGGAGCCCTCTCAAAAAGTCTCACCAGACCAGCGAATGCGCTGGGTCAGGCGAGACCTAAACAGTGTAGGGGTGGGCGGAATTTGCGGAATCGCATTACGCAAATCTCCGCGAAACGGTAAAAAATCTCCGCGAACATGCAGAAATTCCGCGAACACGCGGAATTGCTTGTTCGCGATACTTTTTTCCTGTTCGCGATCGCTGCTTGCGTGCTCGGGGTGAAATATCTCGCGAACACGCATATTGAGAACGCGAACAAGCAAAAAATTTCGCGAAGTTGCGGAACGCAGTTTTTTGGGCAATTTCGCGTTCTCCGCGGAACGCGAAATTACCCAAATTCCGCAAATTCCGCGAACGGAACGGAATTTACCGCCCAGGCCTAAAACAGTGACTTCTTGGTGAAGAGTTGAGGACTGGAGGCAGAATGACCTGGAATGAGGCGGTCGCCCTAGTTTTTCAGCACATAGCTGCTCTGTGAGTAATCACCCCTAACTATAATGCTTTTCAAAGCGAAGTGGGGCTTGGACATAAAAAGCATATGGAGGGTTGGCTGAGTCAGCACAAACTGGGAACTCGGGCTTGGATTGCGGCTTCACAGGTCGGTGACCTCCGCTAATAGCATCTTTGGGCCTTCTGCTGCTTCAGTTTACAGAAGCTGCATTTTTCATAGTACGGCACTTTACGTGCTCCCAGCCCACCGACTTACGCCGGCCGTGTACCCTCTCCACCCCAGCCCCAAGAGCAAACATAAGATCCAGCTATCCCTTTGTACGTCATCACGGCGGGCCTCGCGCCCCTGGCCGTCCTTAACACAACGTCTGTTGCGTGCCCTACAGATTCTTCGACTAAGGGCTCCTTCGCAGCCGCTTGGTTAACATTTGAAAGTAGAGTTTCAGGCACTGAGTAGCCTGGCTGGGTCATTAATTTTCAGTACGAGTCTTCAGCTATTAATGAGGTCACGGCCTGAGGGCAAGTCTAACATGAAGGGTCAGATACCCCTCCCCCACCCGGCCTTTTAGCGTCAAGAAGAGCCCTCGCCCCAGACAAAGAGCTGTGCCTCGCAGCCCTCAATCTCGGGTGCTTTATCTGTAACCTTTCCTTCTCCGAGATAAGGACTCTTGTCTCAGCCGTCTGTATTCAGCAAAGGGCACGGAACAGGCCCGGCGCCACACGTGGTTGTTGTGTGGGCTCAGGCACCGCTCTTTACATGGCGGCCGTGGGCAGTGTGTGTTCACATGGAGTGGCCAGGGTTGTCGAAAGGACAGAACGCATGTCCTAAAGTGTTTGGAAACAACGATCAGACCTTTATCGAGCCATGCAGATGGCCGCTCTAGGTTCTGTTGGTGAGAATCATTTACCCGGATACATGTATAAACTGTTCTTATAGAGGATAAGAGTTGTGTGCAAGTATGTTAGCAGAGCTCACTGGTGGGCAGAGACAGGGAGGACACTTCTTAGGAGAGGTGCCAGCACTGGGTATGTGTACACTTCCCACGTCATTGGGCCCCTGCCCCCCCTGCAGTATGATGTAGCAGTTACAGACGCGGGTGATATTTTTACTTTGCTTTTTGTGCCCTCAGCTGATGGGGTGATATTGAACCAACAACGCGAGGACTGCCTCTCTCCATGCCGACAAGGCCTGCAGCGCTTTTCGTGCCGACGGTTGTCCAGTGCCGAGCACCAGGCCGCTTTTGGAGACGGGTTGGCAATCCAGTTCACTGATTGGCAAGGGGCGCGCCTGCTATGCCAAGGCGCATTAACCGTCTGAGCTATCATAGCTCTGCAATAGAGCCACAGTAACTAAACCAGACAATATCGCTTTCAGTCAGAGTGGGCCTGAGTTTAGACCTATGCCTTAAATTCACACGTTGGGTGTTTCAGTTCTACGCATTCCAACTTTAAACGTTTCTTCGGCTTTGCACTGTGGGCAGAGTTACGTTTCAGCCGTTGTTTCAGTCAGTCAACCAGCGCGCTGTTTGTTTTCCTCTGCAAACGGCGGCGGGGCATTCACTCCTTCCCATGTGTGGCCCGCTTGTGGGCAGAGATGTTGCAGCCTTGCATGTGCCAGAACGTCTCCACGCTAGTTTGAACCCCAACCCGGGGCAATGTCTGTGGTTTGCTCCGTCGTTTTCAAAGGCATTCTAGCCATACTTTGCTACACACCATTTCTTTGCATGCAAACAGTTTGGCGAACATTATCCTGTCAATTTACGGAGCCGCTGTCGTCGCTGCCAGAACTTTCTGAGTGAAAGCAGAGGTGGCTCTTTTAGTGGTTTTCTCACAGGGAGAGGCTCATTAAGGCTTAGCACACCGCAGACTGGTAAGGGGTGGGGGAGGGGCGATAAGAATATGTAAGTGTAGTCTTTCACTCAACACAACGCATGTTCTCTTGTAGCTTAAAAGCAAAACTATTGATGCAATGCATGGGCGTGCTTGTGCTTCAAATAATGCAGCAGAGTTCACTACATTATGCATCAAGAAAAAGTAAATTATGCTGCATAATGCAACAAGTATTTTGTGATAGTGTCGTCACCTCATTAGTACCAGATTAACATACAAGTACAGCAATAAGCAAATGGAAGATGACCTGTCAACATTTTCAAAGGGTATTCCACTGCACGGTAAGGCGTCTCACCGTTTCAAGTAACTTTTGATCCATTTGAGTTACAAACTATTTTTTTGTTGAAATCTGCAGATTATGCAGCAGATGATAGATTATGAAGCAAATCTTGTAAATCCATGATTATGCGGAAAATGCAGCAGCTGCACAATTACATAATTCCAGTGGCCCTGGTGTTATGTTACATAGGTTTGTAAAGCGCTATGCTCCATAGTGCTGTCGGGTTCGGGTACGTTCATGCCCTGGTCACAGGGATTTTACCACAAGCTGGAGACTGTTTCTGTTTCTGTAGGATCAGCAGAAGTGTGCTCTGAGTTAATGTGTTGATTTTATGTACTTGCTTGTTTAAGAAGGTTAGTATTACGTAATATGACCACAAAACACCTGTCTCAATGCAGTTTTAATGTTACTGAAAATAAATACTGTTCCCAAAACTTCAGCCACATCTTTTTATATCTGATAATAGGCATGTGTGGGAAACTGGACCCTGTTGCAGTACCCCTCCTCCTCCCCACATTTCGCCTGGCATTTGATGCAACTTTGACTGAAAGTGTGCTGGATCCCTGTAAACTAGGTCCCCAGTACCAGTGTTCTTTCCCTAAACTGCACGATTGTTCCTCAATTAGCCCGCCCTTTAGGATCCTTAAAAGTGCCAGTCAGTAGTGCCCCCTGGTACCTTGGGTCTTGAAACTAATGAGGGACCCTAAGGGCTGCAGCACGAACTGTGCCACCCTAAGTGACCCCTCCGCAAGCTCATGCTGTCATTGCTGCCTGTGTGTTTGGTGCAGAGAAAAATGAAGAGGTGGCACAGCACACACCTCTATGTGCCATGCCAGCAAAACACGTGTGGTATAAGTAATTCACCCCTACAGCAGGCCTAACAGCCCGAAGGCAGTGTGTACTATACCCATGTGTGGGCATATATGTGGGAGTGGACATGTCCCTGTGATATATGAGCTCACCCTTCGATTAAAGTGCACCGGTAAGCCATAACAAGTACATAAATCCACACTGATGCCGGTGCTGGATTTCTTAATAAATGCACCCAGAGAGGACCTTAGAGGTGCCCCCTGAAAACCTACTGACTACTATTGTGTTGACTGACTGGTCTGGACCAGTCATCCACCATAGACTAGTTTCCGACCTCCTGACGCCAGAAACAAAGCCTGCTCTGGGCAGAGGTGTTCACACCTCTTCTACGCAGGATGTGCATTCCAGGGCGGGAAACTTCAAAGGCCCTTCTGCCTTTATTATACAACATAGGCCTCTCCAAATAGTGGAAATGCCCACCCCCCTGTCCTGACCTCACTTTTTGGCAGCAAGACCGGTGAGAAAATTTGTAAGATTAGGAGGTGTGCCCACATTCAGCCATGACCACCCCTAGGGCGGGCAAGCTGATTTGAACCCCACTTTTAAAATTCCTCCATCTTGTTTTGGACAGAATTAGCATTCTAGGGTCAGGGTTATGCCCACTTCCGACAAAAAGTGGTCATATAGAGGCTGTTGACACCCTAAATGTAGGCAGCCCATTGGCTACTACCTGTCACTCCCCTTAATGCTCCTAAATTTTGTATGTAGGTGAGACCCCTGAACCAAAGAACTCAGATTTGATGGCTCAAGAGAAGGAGGAAGAAGAGTCTGTGCCTAGCGAGAACTGCAGCAGACCTTTGGACTTTGGCGGAAAACCCTGCCGACCTTGGCCCTCTCTCGAAAATTGCAGCAGATTGACTCATCCTGAGAGCTGAAGAACTACCAAAGCCTTGGGTAGCCTGCCAGCACTTCGACAATCACTTACAGTCTAGTCTCCCTTTGGGTAGAGGAGCTACTGCCCTGCAGCCACTGACAAGCAGAGTCCAGTCCACCGTCTTGCAGCTCCCTGGCCCGACTGACAATGCAGACGACCAGGAGAAGGTACTCATGCTTTGTAAGGTCAGATCTATCTCCCTACTGATTGTGAAGACACCATGACCAACCTGAGCTGTGCAACACCAACCCCCGGGGTACCAGACGCCCTGCACCAAACACCAACAATGAGAGTCCAGTCCGGATTCTCACTGCACGAGGACCAAGCAACCATAGAGGAACATCAGCATCACTGAGACCCACTTCAAGAGTGGCCCAGCTGCCTTGATTTCTCCTCTGCCAGCTGTTTGTCCCTGACCGTGAGGTGCACTTTTATGCACCCATCACAGTGACCAAACCACTCTGCAACCGAGCTGCCCGGCCCAGGTCCTAGCGAACCCTTTGGGCCCCCGTGCTCTGAGAACCCTTGCGACCCAAGCCCCCCATCAGGGAGCTCTCGAACATGCCCGCAAGTCCTCCTGTGTAGCCTGTTTCTAGATGGGCCCCCCCTTCGCCGTAGCACACATCTACCAGCCGCACCAGCACGCTGTTGCCGGTAGAACCTGGGCGGTTCCTGAAGAACTGCTGATAGTACTTTGGACCTTGGCCCACTACAACTGCGCACCCTGAAACTGTCTGTACCTACCTTTATGCATCTTTGGCTTTTCCTCCCATAGAATTGCATTGTGCATAAAAGCACACAGGTTTGAACGTTTTACTTACCTGTGAATATTTGGTATCAAAAACAGTTCTTACTTTTGAACAAAGTTCTTGATTTTAAAACATATATAAAAATAGGTGTTATTTTGTCTAATTTGGTCTTAGATTTATTCTTTGAGTGTGTGTCTCATTTATTGCCTCTGTGAGTACAATAAATGCTTATCACTACCTTCTGATAAGCCTCACCGCTCGCCCACACTACAACAAAGTGAGCGTTAGTATTATCTGATTTAGCCTCTGTAAACCAATTGGGGACCCACTGGACTCTCTGCACAGTGTACTTCATTTTAGTGCACTATTTAGAGAGCCAGCTTCCTACGACATGTATTTGTAGAAATACAAATGAACTCTGGTGCTACATTAAGATCACTCAAACCTGCTGCCTTGTGTGACCACCACAGAAGGCCACAAGAGGGTCCCAGTATACCAAAATGGTATAAAACTACCTTGTTGATAGAACATTGTAAGATCCATAAGGCAAACTATTGTTTTGCCTAGGACACCAGAAATCCTTGTTTCACTGCTGATAGGTACATTAACAGATTGCTCACAAAAAAACAGAAGGTGGAAGCAATTCCTTCTAATGCAGTTATCTGTTTTCCAGAATGTTGAAGGAAGGATACACAGGCAATTTAAAGCAAAGTAGTAAAACACGCTACTGCTCGTCTGTGTTGGAATTGCTGATGATAAAATAACAAGTTAAATTGTAACCTTGTACCCACATACTTAAATATTTGGAGTTGCAATGTATTTTAATTATTTTCAATTAGACGACTGAATGGAAACGGATTGGAGTGGGAGGAGACCAGATATTGCTATCCTTAATTGCATGCAATTAAATAAGCCCCATACTGCTCGTTACCTGCACCGAATGCCTGATGCTTGCCAAAAGTTCCAACATCCACCAGCTCGCGCTCATCTGCATACAGAATAAGCAGGAGCCCCTCATTTGTCATTACAAGGGATTTATTTCAATAAAGTAATAAAGCGCAGGGATAACCGATAAGCACACTTAAACCCTTAGAGCATTACCGCAAGCATGTAGGAAGCGGACACCGTACACGAGGAGCTCTGCATTCGCTGACAATAAGAGCTCAACGCGTGAAGTAAAACGTACATCTCTCCCTCGGTCCTCTTCTGTTTCAATGGCAGGGTTTACAGGACTGCACATGAGCCTTTCAGATTGAGATTCTCCTAGTTTGACTCAGCCTATCACTTTGGAGGCAAAAACATTGAGGTTTGTCACCTAGGTCCATCACCACCTCTACAAGACGTTTGTACAGCCCACAACAATAACAAACCACTCAATTATTGAAGTAAAGTTACCTAGTGAGTCAATTTAATCAAAAACCCAGTGCTCCAGTCCTGAGCATGTCTTTGGCAAACACTTTTGTTGTGTGGTCATGTAGCTGCATTGGTGCCATTGATGAAAATCAAGACTACAGTTACCAGAATGCATTTTGTTGTTAAATATGAGCTCCGGTCTGGAGCACTGACTCCCTTTTTGTCTAGATTCATCTGGTATCTGTATGCCTAAGTTACCTTTTAAGACTTCCAAGATGAACAGTCGTCATTGGTCAATCAAGGATTGGGTGTAGGTGGCGCTCTTAAGAATAAAGGGCTCTCTTCTGAGCAGAGCCCAGGCCTTCAGTGCACAGCAGTGCAAAGACGTTGCTGCCTTCCAGGGTAGGTGTTTTACATTGTATGCAACAACTTTCGGTCCTCAGAGTGTCCCCATGATGTGCCCCACACTGAATATGTAGCTCCGCTTCCTTCCCCCACACAGCATTTGTTTGCCTGCTCCTTTTCATCTCTCTTGATCCCTAAGCCTCGTGCACTTGTTTATGTCTTCCGTTTCTGTGCATCTACACTGTGTGCTCAGTGAGCAGCAGGATGGACCCTCTGGCCTTTAGTCTGGTACTACCCTCTGCCCCTTGGGGTCGTTTAACTATAATTTATGCATTGTCTGATTTTAAGGCCATGTTTTCTTGCTTTCAAGCCATCGTGTGAGTTGCAGATTTTTTTCTGCTCCGGCAGTGCTGTGATTTCACAGGTGCGTTTTCAACCACAAGTTTATCGGCCTATCCTTGTAGGAGCGATACAGACAGAAGTCTCTTTTTAACACATATGCTGAGACCTAACCAGATCAGTAGCAAACACCTGTTTCATCTGACATGGAATTGGTCATCTCACTTTAGTGCAAATAAACACCCCAGATAATGCTGCAGGTCTATGTTGAATAAAAGGTTTGTACTTACTTTAACTCCAAAGTACTCACATTGTGTACACACTGAACACCTGAAACTCATCTCAGATCATGGAATGTTAAATGTTTCAAGACTATACGTAGGAACTCGCCTTGTATCCCTGGACATCAATAGATTTATCCAGCAACATGTGTTACCATCATCACAGTTAATATTTCAAATGTGCAGTCTCCATTGGTATACAGTCGCGTTTCGCACATTTGAGGTTGTTTGTTTCGAGAAATAAATATGGCCTGTCCTGGCCAGGCAGTTGATACCTATGCCAATTAACTGGCGTCTTGATCAGCTTGGTGTTTTTTTGTTCATTAGGATTTGCCTCTTTTCCATTCAGGAAGTGCTGCCTGACACTATTTTAAACCATAGGATGCAGCTGTACCTGCCTACCTTGACCCTTAGTCTTAACGTGGGCTTCCAGGGGTTTGTTGTTGTAGGCAGTGAGAGAGGGGTGCATTGGCTACAACCGGGACTGCCCACCTGTGTAAAGTCATGGCAGCATGGCTTTAAGTGTGCCGGGTCTTTCCAGCTCTTTGACCTGGAAGTTATTAAATATGTACATTGAACTGTCTCTCTTGGGCCGTATCTACTTAACCTTTCTGATAAAAACACTAATCGATTTCTGACTACATAACGTAAAGAATGTTAAGGTAATCCACATCAGTGTTTTTTTTCCTGGTTAAATTTTCCGTTTAACACTCATCGGGAATTCTAGATTGAGTAAGCTATTTCCAGGCTGTTGTATTTCTGTATTTTTGTGTGTGTAGCATACTACTCCTCTATGGTGCAAACTTTGAATCATCACCGCCACGTATTTATAGCGATCGCGATTGTGAGCTCTGGAGTCAAGGCTGAAGGCATTGGGTGTTTCTCACAGTGTCTGTCAGTTCGTCAGAAAGATATTAAAAAAACATGCTCATCCAATCCTTGGCCACTGTGCTGAGCACACAGACTACTGGTCACTTACTCCAGTTACAATTGTGATTCTGTGCAAATGTGTGTGAAGGAGGTTCACAGTTGTAAAAATATTCCCGTGGTGAAATTTAAAGGAGATGCAGTGCTTATTTGTTTGTAGTTGAATTGTGTGTTTAGAGGGTGGTAAAGTGGCGGGAAGGAGATGAGAGGGAGTGCAATCAGGAGAGAATGAAAAGGGCGCTGAAGAGAAAAGAGACAAGACTATGTGTGAGATATGCAGATGGACGTGTCGTGGAGAGAAACAGGGCGTTCATGTCTAACACAGAGTGAAGAGATTGGGAGTGATTGAGACACTCTCAAGACCAATACACATTCCACAGGGCTCAATAATTTTTGATTTGCAGTCTTACTTTCAGAATTGAAACATTCTCAATATTATTTACAACAAAATCACTGTTACTCATTTATCTTAAACAGCAAACAACCATTGGCAAAGCCAACAGACCTGGCTGGTTTTAGGTGTATGTCAGCTGTTCTGTTATATACATGGTTACAATAACAGAAAGCTCAGAGAGGAAGCAAAATGTGAAATCCATAGTATGCTGGGAGCTTACTATGGAAATCATAGAAATGTAGCTTGTGTTTAAGCCACGCCCCTAATTAGATAGGCCACTCTCTTCACTGGAACTCAATCCGTAGACAGTGGAGCACTTTACATGAGCATCAGTTGCATTACGGGGGTTCACATCATTTTTTAGGCATAAAGAATACGTTATTTGCCCAGATTCGCAGGATATTGAGCCAAGACTCGAATCTGGTTCCGCACCTTCAGAGTCAGCACTTCTGTCCTTAACATGTCACCTCATCATTTCTGAAAATTCGGCCTCAATTCTTGGCTTTCCAAAGCTATAACCCTTCGCTTGACGAGCCTCGGGAGCCCCAACAAAGATAATATCAATCAAGCACTCGTTATTTTAAAGTAAACATAGCGCCTCGAGGCCGGACTGCTGTGCGCAGAGAAGGGTTTAATGATACTTTAAGGGATGTTTCTATGTCGGCTCATCCGCTCTTCCAGGCGTCGAGCTCCCTGCATTAGGAACGCTTTTAGCCGCACGCCAGCTGTGTCTGTGCGCCGCCTCGCAGCCGGCAGGACGCGGGATAGCTTGAAGTACAGTACATGAGAACCGTTACTGGTACCCCAAAGTGACAAAGTGATTTATGAAGCGTCAAAATGGCTTCCCTTTGAAGAGGCCCCGCTCTCCGCGCCCGTCTTCTCTGTTCACTGCCGCTCTGACAGCAGCATACTGTTCCTGTAAGGCCCTTCAGCGGCCCCCGTCTGCCCAGCCCCCGTGCCCCCTACCACCTTTTGTTATTTTAGAAAGGAGAATACACCGTGAATGAGGAAGCTGGTGAGAACAGTGGAGGAAGTGGCTGCACTCTGTGGCGTTCACACTCACTTCATCACACCTTACGTAAACACGTAAACATTACTGCGTAGGAGCTCAAGGAAGGGAGCCGCGCCTCGCACTGTCACCGTCCAATCAGCTTTCAGGTTGTCCGAACCGAAATATATATCCCAGGGTATTTATTTTCACTGCAAATATTTAAAAGATAATGTTTAAATAGGGGTTTGTACCTTCCAGCTGTAGGTTTCTGTGTCAGCACGGCAGGGATTGGAGCTCTTTACACGAGCAGTTCTGGATACTATTTAACTGTCCTTAAACATTTACCAAACAATAGCTTTTCAAGAAACAGATCGTGTGTTCCCAGTATCGTTCTTCTTTGCTATAAGGTGAGTTTACCTTGTTTCTTCTTCTGTCAGTGTTTGGCCGATAGAACAGTTTCCCCTTCTTTCGGTTTCTGTTTAATACTAAAAATACAAATAACAACGACCTCGAGTAAAGGGCACACTGCAAACTTCGTTGTTTCTTCGATTAGGTGTTGGTGCTGCAGCGACCTCAGACGCCTTTTTGTCAGGGTCCTGCCTGGGCCGCTGCTGTGGTGGTAACCCCAAAGGCCCGACCCCCTAACCTCCTGCCAGAGAAAGGGCCAGGGCAAGTATGGCCTAGCCCTCAAGGAACACATTACAGCTGAGGTGGTAGACAGCTATGTGCACAGAGACCAGGGTTACAGAAGGCCTCTAAGCCAATCAGCCTTTATCATATTCACACTGCACCATTGGCAATAACGGTAAACAGGTTCTTGGTTTCTAGGTAGTTTATTTGCATGCACCGGGTTCCCAGGCGTGCATTCACAGAACATTTTTGTTGTAGCAGGAACATCTCGAACATAAGGTGCTGTATTTCGAAGAGAACAGTCTAGAGTCTGATAGGAAATAATGGAGTAGAGGAAATGTAAATGGCACAGTCCGCTGAACAGTTGGTTTTACATTACAGCTAATGTGGGGCACAGGATTACTCGGGACGTAACGGAGGACCCCACAGTGCGGGGAGGGGGGGGCACACCGTTCACCTCACAGGGAACCCCCTTGGGCTGGCCACCTGCAAACAAATAAAGCACTCCGAAGTAGCAAGGCAGTTAGGGAATGGGTAATGGGGGCCCCCTTACCTTGCGGGGGGCCCTGAGGTTGTGTTACGCCACCGAATATACTCTGCCCACAGCCACGCTATTTTTTGTCCATTGTGAATGCTGGGATATGTAACCAGGGTTTCACATTCCAAGATTTAACAACTGAGCCCGAAGACCACATTATTATGACATTGCTTGGTTCTTGTGAGATCTTTGATAGTCCATGGTCAGTTGGTGTATATGAGATACAAGATGCATATAAGCACATAATTGGGTGTCTGTTTAAGATTGGGTGAATTATGCAAAACATTTATTTTCCATCTGCTAACAGAATTCCTATTTTACATGCGGTAGAATGTGGCAGAAGCAGTCTGTAACCAGAGAACAATGACTTTGCTCTACTTCAGGCCCTGCCAGAGTTGAACAAAATATAGTTTTGTCTTTAACGAGATTGCACCCTCTGAAGAGCTGCACAATTCAAATAACAACCTGAGAAAACTCAGTGTTACGGGTTGTGCCTGCCCTTCCTTGATTTTGGACAAGTAGAGAAGTAATGACATAAGACATGTTTCAGCTTTGAGTTATGGAATGAGATCTTCTCAGAATAATAGGCCATGGATCTTATCCAGAAATCATTGCCCAGATTTGCGCAGAACAAACTGTGCAGACCAATTACATGTAAGCAACAAATATGTGAACTCCTCCCGTGCATGGATAGCGATTAGGTTGGGAAAATATCAGTTGTTACAACACACGCTTTTGTAACGCATGCCTTTGTCACACTTAATACAGCGCGCTGACCTAAACTACGCCTTGATTTACATGGTACTCTAAAATGCATTTGACGTTGTAACAACTGAAAATATATAACACACACAAACCCACCCCACTCCATATTTGGTAATAACAGGCCTCTGTTCCCATAGGCATTTTTACAGTCTCAACAATTTTTAAACAGTTACTTTTGCATGAGTCGGCAATTTTAGTACTTAATTTGAACTGGTGGCTTAATTGACAACACTGGGACGTATGATTGGTAACACATGGTGGTGCTGTTTGTGTAATATAGAGAGGACCACAACAACTGCTGTTTATTAAGCAAATAGACATTAAAACAGCTAATACCTGTCTCCCAAGCTATTCTTACAGCTTTTGAGGTGTGGGGGAGGGTGGGGGGCTCGAACAATCTGAATTGTCACACCTGTAGCCGCGAGATGGCTAGTAATTTGCATGTCATTGGCAGTGGCAATGGGTGGTGCAAGCTGGGGTGGCCTTCTAACGAGGACCCTGGCACTTTTTTTTTTTTTTACAAATTAAGCTCTGCACTATTTAGAAAAGAGCTGCGGTATGCTGTGGGTAATGGTCCCTTAGACTGCATGGCACACAGGGGAAGGACTGGTCTGTAGATTTAGACCAGTTGCCTACTGGAGAAGACTGTGGGTAACCCCTGAACTGAATCACTATGCGTTAGCACTTTTGGAAACGCATAACATGGATTCCGGGGGCAAAATTCCATGGTTTAGAAAGGTAAAAATTCTCTTAAAGTCCCTAGGAATGGGGGATCTTTGGGATAATCCACAGGGGACTTTATTTCCTACTAAATTACAGTTAAAAGAGGCTTACTGGTCACTCATATCCCAGGAGGAGTTCCAGTCACACAGTGATCCATCATATACTAAGGTCTTTTTAGAGCTGAAACACACTACTGGGTATGAGTTGTACTGGGATTTGATTACACTGCCTCTTGATAGGAAATTATACCACCAGTTCAGGGTAGGTACTCTCCCATTGAACACAGTCACCTGTAACTGGGCATCTAGTAAAAATGACCAAATGTGCCCTTTTTGCAAAATTTACCCTGAAACTATAGCACATATCTTGTTTATCTGCCCAGAATATAAGGTCCCCCGCCTAAGATGGATAAGAGCAGTCTGTATTCAAAAGGGTATTAGGACGGGGATCACTGCATTGAGAATATTTCAAACTGACTGTTCTGAAATAATAGTGATAGCTTTAGCTAAATTCCTGAAACGGATGTGGTTAATAAGAGTTGGGAAACTGAAAGCCCTCCAGCCGCCCTAAAATAATCTTAGTACAAATGTGGAATTTTTTTATATTCTTCTTAGCGTGCTTTTATGAAAGACAGATATTTATTTTTTTACCTGGTCGAGTAGGAATGCCACACATGTAGTAAACTTAAATCCTGCTGTTTCTAGTTTTAGTATCATGAATTATGTATATAATCTAAATGTGTAGCCTAAACTGGAAACACTTGATGACGAACTGTTTTTAAATATTGTTTTTGTAAATGATGATGAGATTTGTTTTTAATTTGTCTTTTATGACAACAAGTCGAAATAAAGACTGTTTGATGGACTGGTCTGTTTGTTCACCTACCTAGAACTGGGACAAGTGAAAGCAGGTGCAAATATAACACATCTGTCCTTTGGCCGTTCCACTCATGCATGAATGACGCTTATCTTTTATGCGTGGGCCGCAGTGCCCTTGCCATGTGTGATGTACAAGAGAGTGACATTGCCCAGTTCTACAGCATACACGTTGTAGTCCCTCCCCTTCCCGTGGCCTGTCCTGTAATGCCATCATTTTTTTTTGTTGAAGAAATATGTTATTATTTTCAATATTACAAACCAGCACCAATTGGTACCCAAACAATTTGCCAAACTCCACCACATCACAAAGAGTATGTCTTACAGTAAAATCATAGGAATATCACAATGATGAGCTGTTCAGCATATATGTGCACATACATGGCCTCCAAGAGACCAAACACCCACCCACCAGCTATGCCTCCTCCGAGACCACTTGACCCTTTAGCATCCGAAGAAGAGGAGGAAGATGCCCCGTCTGGAACGTAAGGCCATAGCTATGAGGATGCATAGTAGACAACACAAACTCTATAATAACATTGTGACAACTTTCCCAGGGGTGGAGAAAGACAATTTTTATCCACTGTGTTTTTTCTTGTGAAAGACCAACACACACATCTGCATTGCATTTCCCTAACCAAAACAGCAAACATGTAAATAGCATTTCTGAAACCAACCAAGCCTTGTGCTTCTCAGGCCCCATTTCCTTGAACTCTGACCCATGGACCGCATGGAAGCGGAGCCAAACCTATCACCCTGCAGCGCCTCCTAGTGGAGAGTCAACACTCTCAGAGGCCACGATGCACCGCTTGGCTGGCTGCTGAGATGCTGCTGTGTCAATTCTCTGCTGAGTAGATCTGCTTGAAAAAAGCATCCCCCAATGAGCTGCTAATGAGAGCTGTGAAAAATGCTTGCAGGAGATTTTGCGCAGGTGCTGCCATTACTCACTTTCCTTTCCTGGAGGATTGTTTTTCACTCTGTGCTTACAGCTGAGCTTTGCCTTACAAAGACTGTTGAGTTTTGGTGGGAGCTATTAAATAGCAATGCAATGCTTTGAAAAATGTTATCCAACCCCTTGTACAAGCATACATTTCGACACGTAGCACTTTTAAAAATCTCTTAACTGATTAAATAAACCTTCATTGTATACCGAACGAGACCATTAGCATTCCTTCCAGCTAAAATTTTTTAAGTCCGCTTTAGTTTAGAATGCCATAGGTTTAAATGAGGAAAAGAAAAAATACATGTGTGCCTCGTGTAGTAATCTCCCTCCTTCTGGCAATTGCTAGCACTACTCCAATAATGTGCAACAGCCCCACAAGGAAGTAGGGTCTCAGAGCTGGACACTAGCTTCCCTTTTAATGTATGTAGACGTTGCACTCCATTGCATGGTGGCGGTCGGAATCTGACATTTCCCACAGCCGAGCCCCTGGTGTAATTTAAGGGTAGCAAGCTGTAGTCAACTGCTACCCTTCGGTTGCTACTTTCAACTTCCCTGGGCACATTGCGACCCCTGTGAGCTATGTAATATGATTGTTGATTTTTGTAAAGTTTACCTAATTTAGATTGGCTTGTTCTACTAATTGCTTGGTTGCTAGTCCTTATCATTCACTGTTTAGGAGGTGCCACAACCTTGAGGTTTTTCAGAAATAGTGATGACTGGTCCGTCAACAGGGCCAGAGGATGTGCGACGCCACTTATATCAATTCGTTAGGTGCGAAAGTGCTTGAGCCTCTCTATGTTTGTGAAGCACTGTTAATGCAGTGACCTAATTGAGTTTTGGAAAGCCTCTATAACTCTTGTTTGCACTTCTGTGCGCAGACTGTGGATACAGGAGTGGCGACCTTGTGGTTGCATTCCCCTGTCTCCATGTGATCTTTGACAGAACTGTATCTTCCTGCTCCTTGTGTTCCATTTTAAATTGGAAGCTCCTTGAGGCAGCTGTTTCTGCCTTGAAACACTATACATAATACACGTAATTAGGCATAGAGCCTTTTAAATACACAAGCACCAATCTGATGGACACGATTTAGCTGTCAGGGCCTGCATATGTCAATAAACGAGCAAGCGTAGACAGGGGCAGCTCCAGAAGGCTCCACGTTGCCAGTGTCCGTTGTAGAAGAGCACTTTGCTCTGAAAGTCTAAACATTTTTACTTAAATCCATTTAGAGGGCATGAAGGCCCAGGTTAGCTCTTCAGAAATGCTTGTAACAGGTGCCTTTGATGCTGTTTATCGTTTTTATTTATTTATAATACACGCCTAAATTCAAAGAGTTCTAAAGTGATGTGCGAGGGATTAGTTATCCAGTCATGATCTCTGCTGAGGCCATTGATAGATGTTAATTGCCTGACACGCCCTGAGCTGAAGGCATTCTAAGCCCTCAATGGACGAACCAATATTACTATACTTTTATAGCCAGTTGCTGACCGCTGCATGTATTGTTAAAGGCGCTCTGCCCCACCAGGGCCTGCACTAAGGGAGAGAGAGGGCCTTTAAAAACAAGTTAACCTAAAGAAAAAAGCTATTGGATCATTCCATCCACTGAGGGTGGAATGTTCTGAATTAAACAGAGAGACATAGAAAAACAAGCATTACAGTTTACATGTGTGTCTAGGGTGCCTATGACTCAATTCTGTCTTTATCTACGTTTTGTCTTTTAACCTTGCAGCAACAGTGCTCCTCAGCTTAATGACAATCTGCTGGCTTCATGTTTGTTGGCCTAGAAATAGTTTCCACTTGCACTGTGATTTCTTATCATAACTATTAATTGACCACAATACCAACTCGCACGCCCTTACCATGAAATTGCCTTATTTTGTCTGTCTGACATTTTTTTAACCTCAGCATGTTAGGAACCAGACAGAACCATGAAGCTGAAATTTTACAATGTCCTGATTCTAGTGGACAAACTTTGTCCTGCAGAGTTGCATCTTGGCCATTGCCACGCCGAAACGTGGTGTGCAGGTTAATCACAAAGGTAGTCAACTGCTGAAGCACCTACTTTTACATGAGACTTTGAGCCTTGGTGAAGTTTTTGAATGTGTTATATTAGACCACGTGTCTGAAAATATTTTTGCCTCATTGTTTGTAGTCTGGTCAGCCTGATGCCATCATCACCTTTGCTGTAATATAGAGGCTCTGGACACACACATATTGATTACTACCATCTGTTATAAAATATGTTGTCATCACACTCATTAAGTAAACCCATCCCCTTGACACTGTGAAATGTGACACGGCTGCCAGCCGTCGCCTGTCTTCAACTTCCCACCATTTTATAATGAAGGACTGTCCTACAGCTGTCCACTGATAATTTGAGTAGTGTTAGATATCCCAAATGATTTATTATTGCTATATTCATGTTTGTAATAGCCTAGCGTACACCCTGGTTCGAGGTGGAAGCGAATGCCTGTCCTTAAAACGATAACCCTTTTACCCGCCAGTCGTGTTTCTTTTAGTATGTTCTTTAGTTTGGGTTGCACCTTCCCAGTTTTTTCAGTGGGCGCATGCAGGTCATGTCAATGTCGTGCATTAGTAAAATAAGCTGCTAATAATTCGCTCCTAGAGATTTTTTTTGTAATGAGAGCTCTTTTTAAGTCCTCTTTTTTCAGGGAAACCAATGAACTGAGCAGTACCATTCTAAAGGTCTGTCAAATGTCATTTGGAGCGAGAGGAGAATGGGGTCCGTAGGGTCAGTCTTTCTTCCAGATCAGTCACGGAGGTTCCAGTACACTTTTCTTTACCTTCCAGCAAGACAGTGCCATCAAAATAGCCTGACAGAGCTGTGACGAATGAGCCAGGCACACCAAAACTCCAGATCCAAACTCAGCTCTTTAAATGTTACTCTCACTGGGTTAGCTGAAGGCCTGGTTGACAAACCTTGAGCTCACACCCGTATAAATCTGCCTGACAGAAGGTTGGTAAGGTTGATGCTGGCCAGGAAGGCTGTAGATGGCCACAGTGTAGAAGTATGTGGTAATAATTCTGCATTGGTACCGGAGATAAAGAACTACGCACCCGTCAGTCTAGTTAATGATCTCGTAGGCTCACATTGAAGACTGCCCCTGAGCCACAATCGTTTCCAGTTGAAAAACTTGGAAAGAGTTAGCTACTGTGTCGGACAGAGCTGCCCCATGACTATTTGGTCTAGAGCTTTTTGTTTCCTATTTGTGGCTTCTTTCTAACTTTAACAGATCTTCGCCGTGCTGGTGCAACAATGTTGCAACCCCAGGACCAGCTGTGACTTTCAACTAGTTACATGAAAGCAATTTGTTGTTGCAAAATATTAGGAGCACTTTGTAATTGAACAAGAATGACTTTAAACGGCATAGCCATACGATGTTTATCACAAGAAGTACAGGGCGAGCTCTAATAACCATAAAGCTTCTTATGGAACGCTTTTATGGGGCAGATCTATCCCATTGGATACATCTAAGGCTGTTTCATAGACCCACTCTGTTAGGAGAGTCCCTCCCAGAGATGCTTCCATGGCAGCCCGCGCTTGCCCAGTATCTTCACGCATATGATAACGGCTGCTATCGCCGCTAGATTCAAGGGGGCTCTCCTTCAGTCATATTCCAGATACCTGTACTCGTCTCTTTCGATTCAGGGTTGCCATTGGGCTGTGTTGTTCTGTTTGAAAAGCACTACCCCCTGGACTCCGTAGAAAGACCAAATGTACAGTTTGGGCAGATATTTAGCAGAAGTCTCTTTACTGCAATCCCTGCTGGACTACACTGCCGTCTTCCTGCCTCTCTGCCCACGTGTAGCACTTTGAGAGAGCTAGAATGCCAGATAGAGCAGCAGCACTTTACTCACCTCTGTGGCGGCTGATGCGTACTTACTGTCTGATGTCCATAGTTTTCTCTGTGTGTAGTCGTGGCTTACCCCTGTCTTAGGTTTGAATTAGTCCTGAATTTGCAGGAGTCAGATGAGCGCACATACGGGATTCACAAAGCGTCTTTTCTTCTGGAAATTCAATAAGTATGTCACACCAGAGGCTGGACCAGGCGACATTAGTGGTCAGCGACAAAGCTTTGTGAATCAGCCCTTTAGCTCCCATACTAACAGCAGTGCTCCAGGGTAATGAAGACTGGGGAACACATGTGGTGGTATAGGGAAGTCATGTGGAAAGGAGGCACATGTTCCTTTAGCCACATCTATACCGTGGCCGTATTTATAAAGGGCAGAGAAGACTTCAGAAGTAGGTGTGCATATTTGGGGAAGTGCTTAAAAGGTGTATTTTTTGTTTTATACGCATGTTTGTCCCAGGCATGCTTTTTTTGCAGTTTTATATAGTGTAAACTTGGCTCAAAGGCATGCGAGCTGTTAAATGTTCTATTTTCTTCTAAGCTCTTTATGCTTATAAGTAGAGCTCACATTTCAGTGGAAAATGACCTTGCAGATTGCAGCATTGTTAGCAAGACAACGAGCAGTGTACATGTTACTGCAAGAGGGATACAAGTGCCCTCTGCCATGCTTTCCCTCAAGCGTAGGCTGCAGCAACGGAAGCGGGGGGACTAGTGTGGCATAAATGGAACACTGGCAAGATGCTCTAAAAATTACATTATAAACCAACATATTAACATCCCAATGAAAGCCAATTATTCCACATTAGCAAACTCTGAAAACAATTGCTTGTAAGGAGGGAAACTGCTTGCCTACCAGATGTAAGGATGAGAGAGAGGCTTGGCGCGCCCTCTGATCCCATCTGGATGAGCAAAGACCAGAGCCCCATTAACAACAAGAACACTTTCGAGTCATTTGCATAATTTGCTAATAGAATGGAAAGCACAGAGGGGTCTTTTCAGTCACTTGGACTGCAGGGAGCTCGTGCGCACGCGGCATCTTTGATTCCCTTGAACTAAATCCAATCTGCGCAGGAAATTCTGCATGCAATGCTGGTTACCCAGTCCAGAGCCCTGCGGATAGGCTGCAAATGTCTTTTTCTGAATTCAATTGGTTGCCAAACAAATAGTTCCTCGTTTTTTGTGCAGGGTCTTCAGAGCGCTGGCGGTGGATGTTGAGATCTCCCTGTTGCAAGGTGCACTACTGTTTGCGAGCACAGAAGTAATGCCATGTTGAGGAGGGGGTCTGCTTTATTTGTTTGAGTAGTTGATCTGTTTCCCCAACTGTTGCTAATTAACTGAGAACATACTATGTAATCTTTGAAAGCCCCCTCGCTCCTAGGTCTTGTATGCTGCTTTGTAAAGAGTTCTGCCCGGCCCATTATGAGGTCTGGCCAGCCCTCTGAGCTCGACGATCAAAAGATGTGTGTGCATTATCAACCCTAATGCACACGCACCAAAGGCCTGCCAATCACACCCACCTCTAGGGGCCTCGAACAAGTCCAGCAAACAAGGCTCCTGTTTCTCCAGGGGCTTTTTATTTTCAAATCTGCTCTTGGAGTGGGGTTCTCCACTTATTTGCAAGTGTATGCAAACACCGGAGGAGATTAGGAACATCAAGCGGGGCCTCTGCTTTTGTTGTTGAATTCTTTCCTTCCTAAATGGCCTGTGAAAGCATTCTGCATTCATTGGGTAGTCCTCGCTCCCATCACTTACAATGACGCATATGCTGGCTCGCTTCTTTTAAATACTCTAAAACAGATGTGTGTGTGTTGTGTCTATGTGTGCGTCTGTGTGTGTGCACTGAAGACCTATTGATGAGAATGAACCACAATAAATGTTGGTGTTGTGGAAAAGAAATGTAATAAATTCTATCAATACACTTTTATCTTTTGAAGCAGCGTGGATACATGAATAATCACAAACGCACACAAACAAACTACGTCTCTCTCCGTCTCCCACATACAAATGCACATTTAGCTAAACTGTCCCCAAGCTCCAAGAAATATTTTCTTGCAAGTAGCACCTTTCCTGGCTCTTTGGTTCAGCCACACAGAATCCCTGCCCCAATATGAACAACATTTTGAGCCAGTGGGATTAATGTAATTAAGAATAATGCCTCAGTCCACGCTCTCCTTTAATCTATGTCACACCTGTGTCCTTTTCCATATTGTGACTTAAGTCTGTGCTTCCAGAGACCATCTGTCCCTTTCAAGGCCTCAGTTCTGCCATCTCTTTCCTATTGGCTGAGGATTGTGCTGTCCCCCCTTGTCCATGCAGTGTCAGCAGCCGTTAATGTATCCCTTCTCACAGACTGTAAGCATCATCATTGAAAAGACCAATATAAGCTCCAAGCGGACCACCCCCGTTCAAAGCCTCTGCCTACTTCCCACATATCTCGTAGTCCACACTTTATACCAGGAACCTGGAAGCCAAAGATACTCCTTGGACATGCTACTGAGACCACACGATGACTGGTGATAACTGGCCTTTGTTTGTTGACATCTCTCTACATTGTCAGCCATAACACCCTCCTTGGCCTTTTCCTCTCAGTAATAGGAGTTTTGGGGCTGTGACTTCTGGGTTTTGAATTTGGCAAATTCACCTCAAGCACAAATGTCGCTGCTTGCAGAGATCCTTGAGGTTCCCAATTTAATCCTACTCTTTTACATTTTATATGATTCCACTCACAGAGATGGAGAAAGTTTAGAGTCTCATTCTATTCCTGCGGTGGTCAATCCCGCCAGCGAGAAAAGAGCAACCCATACCAAGCTGGGGCATGGAGTAACAATAGTTCACATGGATGTAAAATTTGTCATGCCATGATTGAGGAAGTAAAATTTGACCCAGACCAGAACCTTCTGGCCTGCGTCATAATGTCATCACCAAGTGGTACCACTGTTTTGGCTTGATATACAGGAAGTCTTCACCACAATTTCAGATGTCTGTGGCTCCAGGAAACATGAATTGGGAACAGAACACATACATACATCTCAACCCCATATGAAGACGCCTTTCACTCCTCTGACCCCTCCCTTCCTTTCTGTAAACAATCTTGGATTGTACTCTTAGCCCCTGGCCCTGTACAACCATGTGCTGCCTTTTGATTTGGTTTGCACAATACAAATTTCTCATACATACTTAAATTGATTGAGGCCAAGACAGACAGTCCACTACTGGAAGTCCATTGGAGTTTCTTAGAGCCTTCCAGCAAAAGCCTTCTTGCAAAATCCTGAAGAAGTCAAATACACATACCTATGGTGTGATTGTTTTTTTTTGTCTCATTATATGACTTGCTATTTTTTTCTTAAGGAATGAGTAGTTCAAATAACAGTGAAAATCTTATGGGTGGACTCTTATGCTGCCATGTTACTGCTAGTATGATCCCTCAGCACATTGATGTGGTAAATGACCAAGACCCTTTGTGTATCACACTTTGATTCCATCAGAATCTAGGACACCTAAAAGTGATTCAATGGAGGTGCCAGACTCTGCCTGAACCACGGATAATTACTTAGGCCCAGGTTTACTAATATGTTGCTTCAGATTTGCATCTCTGTTTTACACAAAATGCTTTTCTGGAATTACTAAGCTTATAAAGCCTGATATTCATGGCTTTGTCTGATTTAGTTAAAAAATAAGTAACGCAAGCCAGCATCAGGGAACCGTTCCATGGGTGGAAAATGATCATTCCCATGCACCCACCCATTGATTTTGACACAAATCCAGATTTAGTAAAGGAAGTAAACCTGCGATTGCGCTGAAATGGTGTACCCACCCAAGGCTGGCGTAACTAAGAGAAATACCTTAATTTCTCCTCGTTACTTCACCTATGTGTGCTGCATTCAGCAGCTCATATAAAAAGGGAAATATGCTTCTATGGATTGTTATTAGGCTTGTTAGTCGCCTCGTCTTCATTTGTAACCTCCTGTGAGGACTGGCCCTTTTACTTTGGTTGTTACACGGTACGTCTTCTTTAGCTGTAGGCACTATTTTCTTCAATGAGTGTCTCTTACTGCAGGAGGGTCTCTCGTGCGCAGTTGTGACCTCCAGCTTGTTTATTTAACAGAGAGCTCTTCAGGGGCCATGGGAGACAGAAGGGGGCAACTCAGAGATTCCTCCAAGCATTTGGAATGAAATAGGTCTCACATTTGGGAGAGTTTAAGCTATTGGCATTGTAAATGACAATGCCTTTTATTTATGTTTTAAAAACCAAAACATAAATAAAAGGCATTGTCATTTACAATGCCAATAGCTCAAATTCGCATAAATGCTATTGGATTGCAGAGGCTTGTTCTAAATTGGACTGGAGTTTCCATGTTGAGGCAACGGAATCCAAAATCTTGCACCCTCGAAACTCCTGATCAGTTCTGTGCATGGTTTGCAGGTGAAACACACTCAGTTTGCTTGTGTCTTAGGCCCCTAGCCTCACTGTTGCTTTATATATGACCTCAAGTAATGATATGTCCTTGCTTCCTAGCAGGGATTTTTGTTTGCTTGTTATTTTTATAGCACAGATCTAGATGGAAACTACACAGTGCTCTTGTTCATCAACTGTGGATTTCATCTTCGAGTTAAACAATCGCATTTTAAAATGTTTATAATTGCATGTCACCTGGCGTTCTTGCACATCACGTGCCAATTTACGTTTTTGAGTGACGCATGTTTGTCTTTAAAAACTCACAATTGTATTTCACATGTTTACATTCTCAAGCACAGAGAGATTAAGGGCCTGAATTAGATCTTGGCCGGTGGTCACGATGGTGACAGATATTCCATCTGCTGAAATATAAATCCTATTATGTCCTATGGGATTTATATTTCGGCGGATGGAATATCCGTCGCCGTTGTGGTGGAGTAACCCGTCCGCCAAGATCTAAATCAGGCCCACTGTAACTTGCAGAGACTCACAGGATTTTCAGTCCAGTGCAGGGGCCACATTTAGACCTGGGTCCCCAAGTTCCAAAGTCAGCAGCCTCGCTACTAGACCACATCTTTCCCCACCAATCGTTTCAGTATTCTACAATGTTATGACTGTCATTTGTATAGCACACAGGCTGCCATGAGTTCGGCCATGTACGCTGTTGGGTGTCGGTGGTGGGGTTCATGTCATTCCAACCTTCCCATCCCAGACTGCTGTCGGAAAGTACTGGTGAGGATATGTTGGGGGTATTTTGGTCCACATGTAGTACTCTGTTGTCTAGCGTGCTTGCTCTATGGTTGATCAACAAATTAATAAATACATTTTCATCTACACTATTATTTAATAGTTGGCAGGTGATATGAAATCATTGGGCAGCACTTGTATAATGTTGATTCTAGAGAAAGAAAATGCAGTCATTGGATTTTATAAATTTTTGTTTGATTCCTGGGTCAGTAAGATTCCCTTTCCCTGTCAGTGAGAGATAATCTTGCTGGATTGTGACATCGCAAAATTGTCATTCTTGATATCCTTATATGGCATGTCTGAGCTGTATTCGATGTATGTGAGATGTTGAAAAGGAACAGTGCGAGCCAGATTTGAATAATCATACCTTCTTTTTGACGCTTCGAGGATGTATACCTCATCTGATATCACTGAGTTCTCGTTGTGTTAGTTCACGCGGGTGAGGAAGTGGACACCAAATTACTGTTTAGTGCAGTGGATATCTTACTCCGGAACCCCTTGGCATCCATCTATCTATCTATCTATCTATCTATCTATCTATCTATCTATCTATCTATCTATCTATCTATCTATCTATCTATCTATCTATCTATCTATCTATCTATCTATCTATCTATCTATCTATCTATCTATCTATCCGTATTTCAATGTTCTGGAGAGATTTGAAAATGAAAGATGGAGTAAAGTTAGAATCTACAATGGAATTATTTGCATCCAGTAATGGTTTTGTTACACGCCGTTGTGATTTCAGCCGTAAGGGCCAGCTTGCATTGCGAGCACCGTATTGTGCACATGCAGCTGAAGTGCTTGTCACAACATCATACAAGCTAGCTTTTAACGCTATCATTACAAAGCTCCAAGGAATTAATAATTGCTCTGTTGTGCACCTGAGAGCAAAGATGGCAAGGATGACAAAAGAAGCGATGTTAAGAATAACAACTTACCCAGCCCTAGTTACTTTGAACACAGGGCTGGCTCTCTATTCAGAATGGAAGCTTCTAGCCTCCAGCCTATAAATATAGAATAATTTTTTGTATGTTCCATAAACATTTTGGATGCGTCTAAAACTATGACAATAGTGGCCATGTTTAATCATATCATGTATGTTGACAGTAGGTACTTTTGTTCAAAGTGAAGGTACTTCTCATATGAACAGTGTGCAATGATAATATCATATTATGGCCGTACCCTCCTTCAAGCTTGATCTTGCACAATTTGCAACATTGCATAGCCACCCTCGGTGGCAGTGGAAGGATTTATTCTGCTGTAAATCAGAGGACAGTGCAATTTTCTGCCCTTAGCAATTAGTCACATGCTTTGCTCATGCATGCTCTCTGCTGCCCCCTCAGCTGTTATTGAATTGTCTTCTCCTCTTCCCAGCCCTTTTTTCAAGGAAGGATGCTTTGAATTTCTTGAGGTGGAATTCTGTTTCGTGTACAATTGCACAAACATCTTTTTATCATCCGCTGTACTGACTCATGGTTTGTTATTAAGAATATTGCCTTCCACCTACCTTTCATCATGCTGTAAAAAACCTGATGTTTTCCTGCTTTGTTACACTGAATTGCAAGCCTCAGTATCTCTTTTGTTTACATTCTCTGCAGCCGCTTCTCTCCTAAATCTGAAAGGAAAGCCCCTAGGGCGCTTGTCAAGAGCACACAGTCCCATCAGACATGCTCTCCAGAGAGAGGCGGCAGCTCAGGTGGCAGAGCACTCATTCTGAAGGAAGACTCAATGTTACTGGCAACAAAGGCAGGCTTATGACAATACAGAAAAGTGTGAAACAGCTCACATACAACAATAATTACGCAATATGATGGCACACGTTTCCAATCTAGTCTTTATGTCATTTAGACTTGACTTGGGTTGCTGTGTATAAGATTTAAGATTTCCAGTGGAACTGGCTGTACATCCACAGTGAGAAGTGCATCAAAATCTGGATATTTTCCCCTAACTCGCCTCTTAAAGAATTACTGGGGACTAATAATAGACTGAATAGTGCGTTCCAGAGGAGTGGTGTGTTTTCTGAATAGGCAGAGTATGTTTACTAATTCACTGTTAAGGCTGAAATTTGGGGCGGATTTCTAAAGCCAAGGCTTTGATTTTGAGGAAATTACACATTGGGTATTCATCTCAGGGTTGTAGGTCTCAGCTAGACAACACGTGCACTTTCTCGAAGAGACATGTTGTGTTCAATCTGTGGGCTTCAGCCCACCCATAGGCTTACCATTTGCTCGCTCCCTCATCACTTTCATATCCTTTGCCCCCATTTCTGCATGGCATCCATGCATCATGCCTCTTCTTGTGTTTAGGCCTCCCCCCAAGCATGGTCCAAGTACTTGTGTCCATCCAGTGCTCCCATTTTAGAAGCTACTTCTTTATTTGTGTTTGAGCACTCTACACAAGTGCTCATTTTTGTACAAGCTCCTTGCTTTTACTTTCTGTTCCCTGCCATTGTACCACCACTTCCCCCCTCACCCCGTTGCTTGTTTATTAAAGGCACTGCCTCAACTTAAATATATATCTTGCAAAGCTGGAGTTTCAGCGCACTCTTGCCTTTTCACAGACATTTCTAGGATAGGATATATGTTTATAAAGTGCTCGAATGCCGAGGCATCTTGGCGCTGGTGTAAATGGAAGTGTTGCAGCCTAGGTTACAAAGCCTATGTTAAGGCGAACAGCCAGGTCTTTAGTTCTTTCCTAAAGGATTGTCTGTTTGACTGAAATCGCATGGCTGTTGGCAATTTATTCCACAGCTTTGCTGCACAATTAGAAAAGGTTCTTCCACCCCATCTCACTCTCCTAATCCTATCAATGTGGAAAAGACCCAAAGTGCTGGATCTTAAGGAACGGACTGGGGTATAGGGCCTACATTGTTTTTGAATATCTTTAGCTCCCCCACCTTAAAATGCTTTGTGGACCAGGCATAACGCCTTAAATTCCACCCGTTGCTGAATGGGAAGCCAATGGAGAGCTCTGATTCCAGCAGAGGTTGGTTGACCTCTTGGTATGTTTAATAGCAACTTCGCGGCGGCATTCTGCAATGACTGCAGCCTACTCATCTGAAGTTTGTTAATCCCCAGCAGCAAGCCATTACTGTAATCAAGCTTGGATAGTAGGAGAGCCACTACCACTGTCTTTTGTAATTCCTGCCCAATGAAAGCAAAGATCTTTTTCAAAGATTTTATTAAGAAGAAGCAGGAGGAGGTAAGAACATTTACCTGAGTGGAGAAATCTAGTTGGCAATCGAAAATAACTCCAAGGTTTCTGACTTTAGAGACAGGACTGGGGCATTCTCCTGCTCTCATTGGCCACCAGGAATCATTCCACAGGGGTCGCCCCATGCCAAACTCAATGACCTCCGTCTTGTCAGTATTAATTTTTAGGCAGCTATGGTTCATCCAAGTCATAATCTCTTCAAGGCACACATGAAGCCTCATAGCTGTATCTTCAGGCTGTTTGGCTATCGAGATTATAAGCTGGGAGTCATTGCGTATGACACCAGAGAAAAACCATGCTTCCTAATAAGTCTGGCCAGGGGCATCACGTAAATGTTAAACATTGTTGGTGACCGCGCTGATCCCTGTGGGACCCCACAGGGAAGGTGGAAACTGTCTGACTGCATGCCCTCCCAATGCAGGCTCTGCTCCCTCCCCTCAAAAATCGAAGATAGGAGGGACAAAACCAGACCCCCAATCCCTACCTCCCGCAGCCGCTGTACTAACACCGTGTGGTTCACGGTGTCGAAAGCCGCCGATAAGTCTAGTAATACAAGGACTGCTTTGCCCCCTCTATCCACTATTCCTCGAATCTCCTCAGCTGCTACAATCAAGGCAGATTCGGTAGAATGGTATGATCGAAAGCCATGCTGAGTCGAGACCAACAAATTGTTGGTGTCCAGGTATTCAGTTAGTGCGCTGATCCTTGCGCAAACGTCACGTGTTTCACAGTAAATTCTCTTTGAGGCATTCCAGCGGCATATGCATACTGAACATTTTGTAAGTGTTCTATTCACTATTTCTGTTATGCGCCACTATGTTAAGTAATGGCTGCTCTGCTCAACCTCGGTAACTGATAAAAATGTATGAAGAAAGTGCCTGGTGGCCGTGCCTTGTTCCTAGCCTGCTTTGTGCTGCAGTGTAGCTAAGCTCTTCAGAGCTTGCCTTCTCTGACGTCTACTCAGCAATGTGTGTTTATACAGAGCCTTGTGTTTAATTATGGACAATAAACAACTGCTGGCAGCAGAGATTTGTGTCACGCTTTTTTTATTTCCCTTTTGACACTTAAACTTTGCAGAGGAGTTGCATGTGGGTCTCCAGAGCACACAGAACCAAGCCCTGAATGATCTGATCAGAGACACTTTTTTTCTGTTTTCTCAGTGGGTGAATGCATCTGTTGCTGTAATCTGCATGCAAACTACAGATCATAGCCTTGAATATGGCAGGTCCGGCAAGTATTGTCACCCTTCTAGGTCGATTTTATGAGGAGCAGTGAGTCTGCTAATTACAGCATCCATTTACTGACTTGCACAGGTGAGTGAAGTTATTTCACCTTTACAAGTGAATCGTGTTCTTAAAAATCTTTGGAACAGAGCACAGATAGCATCTTGAAGAGCTCAAAAGGTACTATTTGGTGCGCTAAAAAAAAGAAAATGAAAGAAAAGATGAAGCTGAAGACGAGGGGAGCCTGTGGTGTTTTCGCGGGAGGCTCCGTGCTACGGGGTGAGACGTGGGTCCGTGCCTGCTCACTGTGTCTGAATTTGTGTGAAGTGACAGGCGTGTTCTGAGTTTTACTTCGCACAAACGTGCCACTCCAGCTTGACTTTCATACAGTTGTAGTTGGTGGGAATGTGGAGTAGGGTAGGGTTCCGCTGGCTGTTTTTTGTTTTTAATAGGAATGTCTTCTTTCAGCTTGGACTACTTCTTGAGGTTACCTCAAAAGACTGTAGGGGTTCGATATTTAAAACAAGCATTGGCAAAGCCAATAGGTCTTGCCTATGCGAGAGCAATGGGCATTGTCAATGTCTTTTAGTCATGTTGTAAGAGAGTGTAGCTGCTGTGCATCCAGGCTGAAAGTAAAGGAAACAAGCATTTACAATGCAATAGGTCTTGCATTTGCAAGAGTTTAGGCTATTGGCATTGTAAATGACAATGCCTTTTATTTATCTGTTTTGCTAATTAACACATAAATAAAAGGCATTGTCATTTACAATGTCAACAGCTCAAACTCTTGTAAATATGAGACCTATTCAGAGAAGCGGCCGCCATTGTCCCGGCTGCTTGGAAAGTGAAAGCACGCATGGCGCTGAATGTTGCAGGAAAGCATGCCGTGCCTGCAGTAGGAGAAACTCATTGAAGAAAATAGTACTTACAGACTAAAAAAGACATACAGTGTAACAACCGAAGTGAAAGGACCAGTCCTCATGGGAGGTTACAAATGAAGACAAGGCAGTACTAAGGAGGGACTTACAAGCCTATTAATGACTCAGAAGCCAGTATTTACAAAGAGCAATGACTCAAGCCAATGACAAATACAGGAGGAGCTTCTGTTCCGCAGGGCAGCGCATGTGCTGCCCAGGCTCGACCTAAAGAGGCAATATGATTCAGTCAGTTCGGGCTGCATCATAGCGCTTTCTTTCTTTACTTCAGCGTTCTATGCTCAGCAGCTGCACAGCTGTACAACGTTGCTAAAAAACATTGACGAAGCCAATAGCTCTTACCTAGGTGAGACCCATTGGCTTTGCCACTGCTTGTTCTTCTAGGGATGCAGAACTTGACCCCCATCCCGTCTGTGACTCTTCCCATTGCCCTTCATCTGGTAAGAGGGTCTCTTTCCTTAGGGTTGGATGAGGTGTTCGTGGGTTCTACTTATTCTTTGGTCTTCGACTGATGAAGGTGATCACTGAATAAATTATTGAAACAACAATAAAAGTATTGAATGGAAAAGGTTGAATAAGTCTTAACCACTGGTTATTACTCCGTGCAGAATTCTATTCCACTGTTTTTTTTCCATCTGTACCAATACAGTCACGACCACCCACATGCAAACCAGTCTTGGCCACACCTTAAAAGGTACAGTCCCACTGAAATGCTAGGCCATGTGCCCTCTCACCTCAAACACAAGCAAATCCGGATGCAATTCAGCCTCCTTTCGCCTTGTTGATAGAGTGTGGCTCAAGCTCACACTGCACAGCCAGCTGGGTACACAAGTCTATATCTAACTGGGATACTTCATTTTAATCATACACCAAAAAAGAGATAGACCCACATGCTGGAATCATTATTAAATACTGGTAATTACTCTGGTCAGGAGCCTGTTCCAGGATTTTCTAAGCTTGTTGAGTATGCACCGAGTTAGGATGGTGAAGAAGCAAGATTTTAAAGCCGTCTCTTTGTTGCTCTAAGAGTGCATGTATTATTGTACCCAACAGTATGCGTGGAACATACTATTAAGACATGTGCAGTAATAAGTGTGTATATACCCAACAAAGCAATCGCCCCATGTACCCATTGCTAAGATCTCAAGAACATTGTTGCTTTGGGATCAGTGACAGCCCACACAATGTCGCTAGAACATGCTTCCTGAAAATGCATCTCGAATGGCATATCGCTTTGAAATTATGAAGTTGGAAGTTATAATCTAGAAACGACTGAAGAAGCGCAATTTAAAACTCTTCCTGGTCATTTTATCTTTCCCAACGGTTTTTAGGAGGTTGAGAACTAGCAAGCGGAATCTGAAATCCAACCCGCGCTCTAAAAACATTGTGCTCTCCCACTGTCGGCTGCTGTTTGCATTCCTCATATACACTGAGGTCTGTCTGTCTTTGAGCCCTAACAAAGGAAGTTTTAGTAAGCGCTGCCATGATAAACTTTATTGCTGCGTTCTGTTACGGGTTTCTCTCCAACTTTGAGTAATAATGAGCGGTTAAACGCCCCCCCCTTCGCCAGCCAGACATCTTGAGTTTAGTATATTCTATAAATAGGCAAGCCGGGCCTCAGTGCCGAATGCGCATTAAAGGGTCATGCGGCTACAAGGTATAATAATATTTCATTTATGTGTGATACAATTATTTATTTGATGAGGATATGTGATGGTTCACAGATGGAAGTTCAGTGAAGCCAGTGAGTAGAGTCAACAGTCGGAAAAAGTTGAGAGACTCTAACTTTTAAAAAAAAAACTCCTTTTGAGATACCATTTTAGAAGCTTTGTCTTCTGGTGCTCTTTAGGCAGACATTGGAACTCCGTTTGAGGTAGATGTTTGTAGTTATCTTCACTGTTTCTTCTTTAAAATGTGCCCACAACACATCCAGGTGCCTCTTGCAGTCCCAGCGTTGTTTGCTCATGCATACGAATGATCACATGGCACAGGCACGTGGTTAATGCGCAATCTGCATGTGCTGTAGCAGATAGACAAGTGGTTTAACAAGAGGACAGAAAGAAGTCCTGCTGCAGTTTCAGATATGCCCAATTTTCTTTACTCCATCATTGCTGGCTATATTTTCCAGTCAATATCAGTGGCTATGAAACATCTCTTACAGTAGATACGTGTGGATAACAGCAGGCGTTATCAAACAATGACACTTCATGAAAAGAAAAAGTGGACTGTTGACACTCATTTTTTACCTAAAATAGCATTTTGTTGTCTAAATCCAGACTCTTTCAGCTGTGGTTTCTTAGCCGGTGGGAAGGTTCACCCAATGGATACCGTTTAAATTGGCCCCTCGCTCAGTGGCTGGATTGCGGGTGTCCACGCCGGAGGTCAAGGAGCGTACCATTGAATGGCTGCCGAGAGGCAACTTCTCAGCATGCGCCATTGGGGCTGCGGATCCAGTGGAGCCTGGGAGGGAGCCGGAGCCTTCCAGCCTACCATGCAGAGTGGAAAAAAAGGATTTCAGACAAAACAGTAACCTTTTCTTCCTCCAGACGTGTCCATGGGCAAAGAAAACACACACATGATCGCTTCCTGATGGGGTATTTAGACGTTTCCAAAAGATAGATCTTTGTTGAATTCCCAGGCGGGGATCACACTCTGTATTTAGTCTGAGGGACTGAATGGAAGCAGCGTAACCGACAGCAATGCTGTGCTTGCCACTGTTTTGTTTAGATTTGGAGGCCCAGTGCAGCTCAGCGATCAGGATTTTTCACATGTTCCGCAGCATGTGTGAGCAGAACTTTCTTTTGCGGTGACGGCGAGCGTATCGAATGGCGAATTGGATTGAAGCAAAGGAAAGGATGATTGTGCTGCACCTTACAATGGGTTTTCTTACCACAGTCCACACTATGCACGAGGCCTAAGTAACTGAGCCATTATAACTCTCAGGTCTCCCCTTTCTCTTCCATGGTTTAATATCTGGACACGACCATCAAGGGACTCTATTATGATTTTAATTATTAAGCTCATTCTATGTTGCTCCTTGTGCACCTTGTAATATGACGCCAGCGAGCATTTAAAATTAATTATTGTCACACACATGCCAATATTTTTGGGGTAAAGTGCTATATTTAACTAAAATAGTTTCTTGGTTTATGTGGTACTTGGACACATTGCAGCTAAATTCGTAAATGTCAGCATGCTCTTTGACATGAAATGCATGTTACCGTAAATAATAAGCAATTGCATGAGCACATTGTTCCTTCCTTAACTTTAAGAGTACATGTGTATGTGTTTGTGTGTGGGTCTATATGTCCTTTTACTGTCTCCCTGCAGCTGCCTCTTCCCTCCCTTCACCTTCCAACAATGTCATCAGACAAGCAATGTAGCCGTGTTCAGTCTGATTCAGTCTCCTCCGAATGAAGCGGCACATTTTTGGGACAGGCTGTTCTTTGAGAATAACCAGTGTTCCCTCCGGACCCAACTATTGTCTGCTGCGTAGAGATGTTGCGGTGCATTGACATGGCATTGCCTGCCCTTAGCTCCTCACGTCACTCGAGCTGGCTGGGCCTCAGGGCTGTGTGGACACACAGCTTTCATTCATAGACGGCAGAGCCGTTGGAATTAAACAACTCATGCTAGTCTTGCATCTAGTAGCTTTGTGCATGATGTAAATAAAAAGAGAAATGATGTCATGTTCAAGGAAAATGCATTAAACATTTTTAAATCTATACTTTATTTTGCGCTTCCAGTAGTTTCTCCTCCAAGTCCTGCACTTATGTTTTTTACGTACTGCTCGAGCGTGCCAGGGAACCTTTCCAAAGTGGAATTCGACTCCCAGTAAAACTATGTAAACTGCTGGCAGTGAAACTGCCCTATTTAAGGAGAAACCGCTAAACTGCGGCAATTGCAGCTATCCCTAGTAATTGCAGCTATCCCTCGTAACTGCAGCTATACCTGATCATTTCAGCTATCCTGTGTAATTGCAGCTGTCCCAGGAAATTGCAGCCCTGTCTGGTAATTGCAGCCATCCCTGGTAATTGCAGCCATCCCTGGTAATTGCAGCCATGCCTGGTAATTTCGGCTATCCTGGTTAATTGCAGCTATACCAGGAAATTGCAGCCCTGCCTGGTAATTGCAGCAATGCCTGGTAATTTCGGCTATCCTGGGTAATTGCAGCTATACCTGGTAATTGCAGCTATCCCTGGGTAATTGCAGCTATCCCTGGGTGATTGCAGCTATCCTGGGTAATTGCAGAAATCCATGGTAATTGCAGCTATGTCTGGTAATTGCAGCTATCCCGTGAAATTGCAGTTATGCCTGGTATTTGCAGCTATGCCTGCTCAGGTACAATTGATGCTGGCATGGAGTTTATGTTCTTTATAATATAGAGGACAGAAGGAGACAATGCCATGTGGAATACACTTCCTCTGCCTGAAGGAAAACAAAACAGGTGGGGTGTTGAACCTTATGTCTTCATTGGGCTATGGGGGCACACAGATCCATATGACTTGATACAGAGAATCCTTCGTTGGGTGTCCTATGCTAACTGATGTGCATGCCTTTCTTTAAGTTAATTAGAAGTTATTTTCTTGATATACCACTTCATCAAAGCTCTCTCCAGTGAAGCAGAAGCTCTCAAGACAGACCAGATCCTCTCTCTTCTGAAGTAACCTACACTACACAGTAATGACCTTGCAAACTACTAGCCCGTCACACATCTACCCTTCATCAGCAAGATCAGGGGAAAAGCAGTCTAGGCTGAAATCCAAGATTACAACAGTCATCTCAATCAACAACCAGTCTGGCTTCAGATCACGCTGCAGCCTGGAGACGATATTTACAAATCCTAGATAATTCCCTTCTCGCCAGAGATGCAGATGATCCCTTCCTCCTCATACTGCTTGGCGTCTCAGTTTTCATCCACACCGTTGACCGTCCTTCCCGTGGCCACACCCTGAATATGCAAATGATAGTCACTGTCAATATCGTTTACCGGGCAATATCGTTAACCGGGGCCCCTCCTAGCTTTTGAGCTGACACCAGCTTGTTCAAATGGGCTCCTGCAAGTCCCAGGCGAACCCTATCACCTGTAAAGTTCCTCGGGGTTCCATCCTTCTTTCCCCTGTCATCCTCAATCGCTACATGGGCCCCTTTGGGGCTCTAATCACGATAACTGCATCAAAGTTCACCGATATACTGATTATACACGATTTTTCTTGAAAGTCTCCGCTGCTCCAGACATGCAAGGGTTTCTTTCTTGGTGAGTCTGAAACCCAGACTCACCAAGAAAGAAACCCTTTTATTTGCCAAGGATAACAAGCAAGAAATAGTCTAAACCTGGCTCAATGACACGTACCAGTACAGCTTCACATGCCAACTTTCACCCAGTGCCAAGTCACTTAATTTCATCCCAGACACCAACCTTACCCACAAGAAACACACTGCAGAGAAAAACAGAGATGGCCTTGTGCCAGCTTTCTGTACTAAAGAGAGACACACTGCTCCGCCGAGAAAGCGACTTCAGAACTGCTGTTCAAACCCTTATTCTCTTGTGTCTGGATGGTGGAGGTGGTCTGCTGCATGGTCTCCCAGACTTCACGATGGCCCCTGCGAGGACATCCTACAATGCAGCACGGCTCATCCAGGGTCAAAAGAAATGTGATCACAGCATTACTGCTTTCTTGTTGGAACACCACTGGCTCCCCCTCATGTCCTGCACCATCTTGAAAACAAGGTGCATCCTGTGCGAAGCCACCGCAGGAGCTCCCGCCTACTCAGCTAACACGCATACTGTGTCTGGTGGCTATTGGCACACCCCCACCCAGGATACCCTTAGACTGTAGAAAATAAGTGTAAAAAAGAGAAATAAAGGTCACAGGCCTTTTCTGCCTGTGCACAAAGGATTTGGAATAATGTCCTTGTATTCCTCAAGACCACCTCAACACAGTTTAAAAAACATAGAGTCGAAAGCCTGCCTGTTCAACGAGCACTACATCATGGTGTAGTAACCGTACACAAACAGTCCAATCACAGGCCTTTGCTCTGCTGAGTGTTATCGGACTGCGTGTATTGCAAATAACACACGCATACTTCATACCACACGCCTGCTGTTTCTAAATGCTGCATGTAACAGGTGTTACTAGTACTCCGTTTAATGGCCCTCAGTTCACTGAACTTCTGATGGAATGGAATACTGCGTCAGCAGGTTCACAATTTGAACATAGTGCCCTACCGCTCACTGCGTGTGTCAGTGGCGAGCATTCAACTCATTGAAACATTCTGTTTGCTTAGGACGGTATGCCCATGAGCCCTATCATCATTTCCCGCCTCCGCTGTCGGCGCCATTTTGAGTCTCGTGTTTGTTGTGGGTAAACTTTGCAAGCTGCGCGTTACTGCGCCTTGGCCAGGGCCCATCTGGCGGTGGTGCATCGCTCTCTGTGCAGCCACTGGGTGGGTGAAGGATGGCAGCGCATGTGCCATTAGTAAGCAGATGCATGCAATCAGTGCAGTGCCTTCAGCCTCTCAACCTGCCAGCTCGCCGCCGTGATGGAGTGTCGCATGCCTGCAAGCCATTCCATCCTAAGGCGATAAAAACTGCTCTCCCGGGGGCCATTCGTCATATATCTCCCGTGGCATGTGATGGAAAGGAATGCAGGATGCATGGTTTTATGCCCCTACAGCACACGTCTCTTTCCGCTCACGGCTTCACCGCCTGACGCGCAGGCACATGTATGCCGCACACATCCGCAGTGACGAGCACTCGTTGCCTTATGTTGTCGTTTGTAAAACCCGAAGCTCAAAAATGTGTCTCGATGGTTTCTTCTTTGTTTGATCTTCACTTTGTCTCCGTTTACTCGTGCCTGCTGGTTGCCGTGCAACAAGGAAGAACATGGTTTTGTTGGTCTGTCGTGTTACGGACCAATTTCATGTCCATTATTGGCACCGGATTAGACGGCTGCAAAACAGCCAGGCGCCCCATTTCATTGGGGACATTTTTTTCCTTTTAAACTTGGGAAAAAATAGCATCCGGAAATGAGTGAAGCATTCCACACTCCTGGCACCACAGAAATAAAGCTGAAACCGATTCAATATCATCATATTCATGCGCAAAAAGCATCTCTTAAACAATTCCTTCATCTATGCGCTGTGTAAGGGCCTTTTACGAATGTATTGATCCTAAATAATTAGAACCCCATGACGACACAGTTATTAAAAAAAAGTCTTCGGTGGTAATGTTCATGGCCGGGTGTCAGGCGGCTGAGGACTAGAATCAAAGAAGAAATACATATGGGCAAAGCCATAGGTCTCACTATAGGCTGCTGCACAGTGCCGCTAAAATAGATGAAAAAAAGGCACAATGATGTGGCTGCTGTTGTCATTCTATAGGCGCGTGCATGCATCACTATGTATGCACTCGACTACAGAATGACACAGCCACCATTTTCTTTTTTTTTTAAATGACCTATTCAAGATGGCAGATGCCACTTAAATCGGCAATTAAAAAAAAATTGGATGCAGTGGCACCCGGAAGCAAGTCGTTGGTGCTGAGTACCTCATAATAAGTGCACCAAATACATTGGAATTACTTGTGAGAGGAAGGAGAGAAATGGAGGAACATATGAGGCAGAGCAACAGGAGGGCGGGGGGAGGAGGAGGATGGATGAAATAAAAATGAAGACAGGTTGGGGACGAGGGACAAACACACGAGGGAGAGACCCTCATAGAGCGCAGGAGAAGGGAGAAGCAGACAAGAGGGAGTAGCACATTAGGGAGAGAGCAACAATCAGCATAGGGGTGAGAAGGACATACAAGAGCAGAACATGAGGCAAAGAGGCAGGAAACGCATGTGCTCTCATGGGCTGCTGAAAGAAAAAGAAAAAAGTAGTACCGAAAATGTGTACAGTGGAAGGATGCAATCCATCCAACCAAATTGATGGTAAAGAAGAAATGCTGTAGGAGAGGGGCAAACAGAAGGGAAGACAAGTGATTGACGCAGAAGCAAGCAAATGAGTGATCACAAAGCCAACCATCGGTTAGCAAGAACATGGTATAAGAGGTTATCATTTTTTGACAATCCCAAGATAGGTCTTTGGAAACCAGCCAGCTTGCTCAGTCTGCCACGTGAAAATCAAAAAAGGTTTAAGAGAGATTTAATAGCACTGTATTGACATTAATATGATCGTGAAACGCTGTCGGGTTCGGAGACCAGAGCCTGTTTTTTGTGCTTTGTGTCCTGTTGGAGGTCGCTGTTTTTTTTATTGTGGTTAGTGCTGTTGTGAGTTCAGTAACTACCAACTATATGTAATATCTAAGGTGTTGTATCGATGCTCACTGTTCTCTATAATATGTTCTAGTTCGTTTCTCACACCATTAGAGACAGATTTACCTCTTTTAGCCATGATTGCAGGGTTCTTCCCAATATTACTAATACTCCGGATCTTCACTGTAACCCTCTAGTAAAAATTAAAACCAAATAATCTTGTAACTTGTTTGCCTAATTATCCTCAAGCGATGTTCATTATTTCTTCACTAAAGGTCCGTTTTGGTCTCCTGTTTTCTGGTGGCATTTTAGGCCCTGCTTTAGCAACAACCTACCCAGCATGCCATTCATTCAAAATGGATGTAGTTACCACCACGTGTGAAGGGGTAGGGGGATACAGTTGTGGAGAGAATGTCTCCATGTGTGGTAACGGCAGCATTTGCCGAAGAGCACAGCCTCTTTAGTTAGAGCATCCAAGATCGGTATACCGATCAATATGAACCGCCCCAGCAACATGGTCACAGAGTGTCCAATCCCATCTGGCTGTGGGCCATTCAGAGTTAGGGCTCCTCAGACGGGCTCCTCCATTCTTTGGGAACAGTCGTTGGTGGCTAGAAATTCAACACTCTACGCTTACCATCGCCTGGTACCGAAACCTTTCTTCACTTCAATGTTGTAATAGCAGCCAACTTTACCACACAAGAGGAAGGACGCGTGTTTGTGCCCTGTGCCCAAATTCATTGACCATCAGAGGCCTGAGATTGAGGGGTGAAGTGGTGACACGTGTAAATCTCCATTTATTACCTTTTGATACATAAGTAGTGAGGATAATTAAACCAAGATAATGAAAATAATGGATGAACTAATCAAATTTACAGTATCATGAAATTGGTTTGTATTGTTATGTATGTATAATAACCTCCAGACTAATGATGAAATATCTGTAAAGTTATGTTTGATGGGGATCCAGTATGGGTAGAGGGGGCAGGGAAAGGTTGAGATAGCAATTATGAGTGTATATATTAGGAGACAGATCTTGTATATTGCTTGAAAAGGTAATAAGTGTTTCAGCTCTTTAACGTTAACTCTGCTAAATCTTTGCAGCGCTCCATTCAGTGAATTGAGTGTGTGTAGTCTTATTTGTTTTATTGTAGGTGCTTGAAGTGTGATGATCGGTTTTACATACCTATTTTTACTTTTTTTACCACACATGCATGTTGTTCTCTAACCAAATTTTTGAACTTTCTGTTCCTTTTCATGGTTATTCTTTTTATGGCTGTTTGTCTCTGTTGTTAAGACACCAAAGTGACCGAATGTTATATTGAGTATGAAACTGATGTAAGAAAGAGATCATATATATCTTTTGTCATATTACAAAAGGAAAAAACTATAAAAGATTACTTCAAAACATAGATAAAAATTAATGGACAGAAACTTACACACTAGACTCTGATGACCTTGCAAGTACTGGCCCATCAGTCATAAGCAGGATCATTGAAAAAGAAGTCATGTTCATGTCGAAGATCATGTTAATGGTAACCATCTCCTGCACAACTGTCAGCCAGGCTTCAGATCACGCTTCTGCATGGAGTCTGCTATCTTACACTTCATAGATGACGTCCTCTTGTCCACCATGAAGGCAATCCAACTTCTTGATAATGCTGGACATCTTGGCTGCCTTTAACACAGTTGACCATTCCACCCTCATATGCACACCGGATTCCCAATGGGGATTCACCAGCAGTGTCCTGCATTAGTACTCCTACGTTTCCACCGGACACCAGTTTGTTCACATGGACAACTCCAGATCCAAAAATATCCCTATCGCCTTCGGAGTCTCCCCAGGTTCTGTACTTTTCCCAGTCATCTTAAACCTATACATGGTTCTCTACTCACCGATAACCGCATCCAGATTCACCAATATGCTGATGATGTCCAACCCTACTTGAAAGTCTTCTTAGACTTATAATGCCTCAAACACTGCTTGCACATCACCCATTCTTGGATGTTCAGCACCTGCCTGAAGCTCAAGCCAACTAAGACAGAATTCCTCTTATTTGCCAAGAACTACAAAGAAGAAAGAGTACAAACCTGGCTCAATGACATGAACTTTGACAGCTTTGAACCCAAGCTTTCATTGGATGCAGAGTCACTTGAAATTCACCTTGGACACCAACGTCAACTTCAAGGAAAGCATTGCCAAAAAACACAAAGATGGCCCGGGACCAGCTCTCGCTACTGAAAACAGTTACATAGCTCCTCCCAGAAAGAGATTTGAAAACTGCTGTTCAAGCCCTTGCATGCACACACTCTTGCTCTATGGCTTTTCAGACTCAACACCAACACCCCTTAAGGGTCTCAACCAGAGCCTGAACAGATATGATCACATCACTCCTATCCTGATGGAAATCTACTGGCTCCCCTTGCCGGCTGACACCATCTTCTAAACAAGCTACATCATTTGCAAAGCTATCACGATCAGCACTCCCGCTTATCTTGCAGATAAGCTCACCACTTCTGGTGGTTTTTGGCACAGCTGCAGACAAAACACTATCAGTTTTCAGACTAAGAAGCATAAAAAAAAAATAAGGCAACAGACCGTTCATCTATGCATCCAAGATCTAGAACAAAATCCCCCTATCCATCAGTACTAGCCAACGCTGGTCCAGTTTAGCAAAGAAGTCGAAGATGGACCTCTTATACTGCATCGCAATGCATCAACCATCCACAACCCTGCTACCTCTGCTATCACTTGTTGACTTTATGCTTGTCTTTCGCCCTGTGCTGCCTTTCAACAAGGCACTTTTCGCACTATAGAAATACCACATACATAGTAAAAAGTAAAAGGCATATTTTAAGGGAAAGATTAGGGAAAAAAGGGGGAGGAGTAAAGTAAGCTATACGTTTTGTATGGAAGGGCTTCATCCTGTAAAGAAAAGAAAAAGAGATTGTTGCCAAAAATAAAGGCGGGAATGAAAGTGGAAATAACAATGAGGTAGAAGGGTCAGGTCCCATAAAGATAAATAATGGGAAATTCGATTTTAATCCCAGATTGCCCATAAATAAGTCTGGGATGACTGCACTTTTTAATGAAAATAAAATTATCACCCTGAGATTAATAGCACGAGATAAGTGTTTATTCGCAAACTGATAATTGGCCAGACCTATGTCAGGAAACCAATGTAGCTGGAACTGCGCATGTCACTGATACTTACACCAGAAGCCTTCTTGTCAGAAGGGAAGCCTCTGAATGATGCTACTGTTGTGTGACCACTTCTCTACATGCTTAGATGGACATTTGTAAGAGAGTAAGAGTCGTTTGTGAACACAGTTGAAACGACCTCGCCCTCAGGTACAGCCCGAAGTACCTAGATGGCGACTCCATTGTCCCCTGCCTGTGAGATGCTCTACTTGTGCAGTCATGACATGAGAGGCGCATGGCAGATGGCGGTGGAGACTCCCCTGATCCTCGGCTGCACGGGTTAGTGAATTCCTGTGCAGCTGTATAATAAAACTCGGGCTCCAAGGCAGCGCGGAGACTGCTTATTGGGAATTGTAATTATTCTGCTGTTCTTTGCCAGCATTGTTCGTCAAACCAACACTCGATCTCCGAGCCAAAGCCACCTCTGCGTAGCTGGGCGTCCTGTCACTTATTGTAGTTAGCTGTGAACTTTATCACTCATCCTCTTCTCTTTCCACGTATAAGGTAACTGTGCATGAAAGCTTTGGATGTGGTTATTATGAGCAAACGTTTCCACAGCAAGTATAAAAAACGATGAAAATATCACGTAAGAGCCATAGAAACAGGCAATGAATTATTCCTTCAGGCCTTTGCAATGACTTGGGCCACCCTCGGATGAAGTGACATTTTGCTGGCCCCTTCCCCACCGCTGCCGCCATGAGCTTCGGGAGGATCTGAAAAGCTTTTACAGGAAGTAGTCAAATGGCTTCCCCTGCTGGTGCTTCCCAAGTTACTGCATTGTCTTGCCATGCCCTCGAAATAGCCTTTTCTGCTCTGCCATGTTTGCAAAAGAATGATTGTGAAAAAGATTTACTATGTTTACATCTTCCATCCCATGAGCTTCCTCTCTATCCACACTTCTCCCAGAGTTTTCCTGGCCTTCTTCAATTTTTTAATCTCCCCCTCTTCCATACATCATCCCTCTAGGTCCTTTATATAGTCGTTTATGTCATTTGTACTTTTGCTACATCTGAATTACCCAGTGGCTCTTCTGTGGAAATATTGAGAATGTCTGTTGTTGTTTTCTGTCATGTAATGCACCCTTTTAGGCACACACATACTCAGTGACCCCAAATTGAACTTTACTAACAGCACAAAAAAAGTGACAACCATGTTCACCACGTGGGTCTGGAAAACTGCAGTGTGCATATTCCATTGTGAACATGCATACAATTGTGAACATGTGTACAGCAATACAAACTGTGAACATGTATACACAGATACAAACCATTGTGAGCACGTATACACAAATACAAACCATTGTGAGCACGTATACAGCAATACAAACCACTGTGAACAAGTATACAGCAATACAAACCACTGTGAGCATGTATATACCAATACAAACCAATGTGAGCTCGTATACACTAATACAAAGCAATGTGAGCACGTATACACCAATACAAACCACTGTGAACACGTATATACCAGTACAAACCATTGTGAGCATGTATACAGCAACAAACCATTGTGAACATGTATACACCAATACAAACCAATGTGAGCACGTTTACAGCAATACAAACCAATGTAAGCATGGATAGAGCAACAAACCATGTGAACATGTATACAGCAATACAAACCAATGTGAGCACGTATACACAAATACAAACCATTGTGAGCACATATACACCAATACAAACCACTGTGAACAAGTATACAGCAATACAAACCAATGTGAACACGTATATACCAGTGCAAACCATTGTGAGCATGAATACAGCAACAAACCATTGGGAACATGTATACAGCAATACAAACCGATGTGAGCACGTATACACCAATAAAAACCATTGTGAGCATGTATACAGCAACAAACCATGTGAACATGTATACAGCAATACAAACCAATGTGAGCACGTATACACCAATACAAACCATTGTGAGCATGTATACAGCAACAAACCATTGTGAGCTTGTATACAGCAACAAACCATGTGAACATGTACACAGCAAAACAGCGAGGGCGAGGGTGGTACAATAAGAAATCCTGTCCGTCGGTTGCGGCCATGCTTTCTCCACTCTCAGCCCATACGCAGGCATGGGAGCTCCTGAAACTCCTTGTCCTTCTTCATCCATGCTTGCTTATTGAGCCCAGCCTCCTCTGCCTGTAAATGTCAACACTTTGTAATTAACTTTCACAGCTCTCTTATTATAGTCTGGCTTTGGATCACCTTTACATTCTTGACAAATCTGATTACATTTCTAAATCATGTTTCTGGCTAATAAACATTGAGCACTCTGTATTAGCCCCCCCAGCCCTCTTGGACATCTTTCTTGGGACAGTGATACTTTTTTTTCATGCACGGATTGTGCTTACCGCCTTCTCTAGATTGTATTAAGTTTAAGGCTAGTTTCAAGCTCAAAAACGGATAATTTGCACCACTATAATACCTAAAATCTCTACCTTTGAGTCATGAGCAAGGTTCGCCTGCCCTAAACATTGTTTTCTTATATTTGAACAGCTGGCTCTATGATGTGGCCAGGATACTCTGGGGGGTCTCGCTCCCTTGCGCACCCTTAACTTGCCAAGACACAAGGGGGCGTTATGTAGGCCACTGCTCTGAACCGTTCTCCTAGCATTGCTGCTGGGCTGGCGGAGCTGCTGAAAACAAAACTGCCCTGCCACGGTCCCTCTCGCTCGGTGAAGAGTAACATGATGGATGAGAACGACCGATGTACAACTACCTAAGAGCAGAATTCGGGAGCTAGGAGTATTGCTTTTTTTTTGTAGTTTTATATAGTGCGAACTCGACCCGATGGTATTGGAGTACTTTACATGAGCACCAGTTACATTACTCAAGAAAACATTCATTTTTGTTAGGCACAGAGAGATTAGTGATCTGCCCAGAATCACAGGATGCTGAACCTACGCCGAGACTCGAACCGGGTTCCTCAGTTCCAAATTCGGCAGCTGCTTCAAAAACTGGTTTACTAAAGGACTGGGAGTGCAGAATGTCTTTGCTATTCACAGAGTGTCTTGTCTGTCATTTAGGTCTTCTCTCGATGTATTCACAGCGCAGGTCCTTCTTGAGGAAAAAGAGATGTACACCGTTTGCGTTCAATGAGAAGTGACGCACCTACTCTGCCAAAAGTGACCCTGGGAAAAAAATGAACCTGAAAGGTTTACCTAATGTAAACACATTAATTTCATGCCAAACAGGGGTTATGTATACTACATTTAATTTACTATGTATGTTTCACAAATGCAATTTATGTTCTGCCTGTCCAGCCCCCCTGCTCCTCATAACCCCCCATGCACAAATCATGCTCTCCTCGCATAATGGTAGACAACAGACCCTGAAATCGACCGCATTGACCTTTTTGAAATCATTAGTGATCTATTAATTCGCCCTTTTCTTTGCCTCATTACCAACCTTTATGGCTCCCTGTAATTCTTCTAATGCTGATTGCTTAGGAGCAGCCGTGATTCATGGGTGATCCATTCGTACCTGAGGCGGCTGGCGCCACTGGTTGTCGAGGCCAGGCCGGCCCACCGTTGTTGTATGCCCTCCTTTACCCCACTGTGCCGCCCATTGCATTCATTTGTATTTGTAATGCTTGTTTTCTGGGCCCGGAGAATATACACTCATGTCCATGATTTGATATGGTTTGAAGTGAGTGCACTTCTCACTTGTTGTGCAAAGGACGTTGAGGTCATGAACCAGGAACAATGGAATTCTTCAGACCGTAGCACTTTTAGAACGGTGCCCCAGGGCTAACCGCCCCCCCCCCCATGTGAAAGAATGCTGCCTGTGACCCCTTTTTAACCTCTGCACTTTGTATCTCACCCGGGTCACGCACTAAAAGGTGGGAAGGAGGTGGTGAAACTCGCTAGAGATGCCAGAGTGGTCCATGCCTGCAGGACCACGTGTTTCCCCTCCTGGGCTTTGATGTCACAGATTAGTGCATTCTGTGGGTATTGGTCGGAGGAGGCTTTAAAGGGTCCTCTGGGAGAGCCATGACATCATTGACTTGTATCCCAAGGATGTAAAGGAGGTGCCCTGCTGACATGGAACTAAGCGCCACACTTTCTGGGATACTATTTCATGGAATAGCATTTGAATAGCACATGTCTATCATTTGTACGAGGAAGTAAAGTGCGGTGTCCTCACCACGTGGCTCTCGATGCTAAAGCACTCACAGATATGAGTGCTGCACTTCATGTCTTCCTAAAGAAGATAACTTTTCTCTAACTTCGGGAAACGTTGTTGTGCAGCATAGATGGGTTGTAGTGGGTAGGCCCACCTCATGTTCCCTCTACTTTGCGACAAGAACGCTCACAAATTATTATATACAAGCTTTGTTCCAGAAAGAAAGTCTATTAGATTTTTGTTTACTCAACAGCGGAGTATGCAGCAGTGAATGGAGGTGGCATGATGTGAGTCTTGAAGAACTTCTGGGCTGATCGGAAATAATCAGTTGTTCGGGTTGTAAACCTGCGCTTCTCAATGCGGTGCTTCATAGACCTATCGGGTGGGTTTTAAATCTATTATCTCCGCGTTGCATTGACCACCAGGTTCCTGTTATTGGGGAAAGTGCTCAGCTGTGTCAGTCCGTAATGGCCGGCAGCCTCTGGCTTGACACATCGATGGCCTGATTGGAGCGCAGTGTGGTGGAGATGGAGAGAACGGCTCAGAAAGCTGAAAGGGTGATCTGTTTATAAGGGTACTTTATGTAGATTGGACCAGCTATCTCATTTATCAGTTTACCAATTTCACGGCAGTAAAGGTAATGGCAAATTAATGGTATTTGGTATAATTTATTAAAGGTACAAGTGCAGGGGATCAATACATGCAGCAGTTAGAGGCATGCATAATTCTAATTATAGATAGGCAATTACACGCTGGATTAGAAAAACATTTAAGAAAATGACCCGGTCTTTTGCCTCGGATTTTCTGCTGATTTTATGAGGTCAACCTTGCTATGGCTGGCCAGCTCACTTCAGGTTTCTTCAGTTGTTTTCATCCATCTTGTAACACGTAATTTGTGGGTAAAGTTCAGCCCAGGTTATTGTATGCACACCCTATACCATATTTGGTCATTTTAAGCAGCTGCCTTTGATTTATTTTTTAATTACTTGAGTGGCTGCAAGGCAGTACACAGACGTTCAGCGGAGCTGCTCTGTTCGAAGGCAATTGTTCTCTATTTTGTCTTGATGTTTGTGTTTTAAAGTAACAGTTCGACTTGAATGTAAGCTTTTCAACGTATAATAATCTAAAGGATCCACCATTGAACCGTACCATGAGGATGTCAGTCTCTGCTAACCCAGTGCAGCGCATTGATGACACCCCTAGTGCAGTGTGACGGAGCTCCCTGACTCAGGAAGTCCTACGGTGTCATATACATTGTAGGCCTATGTTATACAAGGATCATACCCTACAGCAGGAGGACGCCAGGTACTATTCATGCATCCATACGTCTCCCCTCTGTTTGTCACAACCTTTGAAGCTCATTTGGCTTGAAACATTTGAATTATGCTGTTCTTAAGGATCACTCCGCCTACCCGTTTACTATTTTATTTACATATTCTGTCATTTTAGCCTTTGCAAAGTAACAGAATAAAATATTTGAAAAAATGCAAGAACAATCTTTGAAGGAATAATGACAATCAGAAAAAAATATAACAAGTGAAAAATACACTCTAGCCACTTTGTGTGATTGAAGGAAATAGGGAGGTTATCTCTTTTTTAGCGGTAGGCATTGCTAACAGATCACAGAGCTGCTAACAGATCACAGAGCTTCTACGACACAGACCTAAGTGGAATGAGCCTAGCTCTGTGGTCCCTAATCAGTAATTTAGAGGCTTAAGGCAGGATTCGGCTCGATTCTCCACTGAGTTCAAGTAAATATTTCCTGGAAACATAACTGTGAAGCAGGCATAGGGACAAGACATCAGTATTGAATAAATACAGACAGAAATCAGGATTTCCAGCGTTAACGTTACTAGTAGGTAAAAATGATGAAGTTGATGATGCTGAAAAGCCCAGGATTATTCTTAAGTTTGACATTTTTGCCACAGATTCCTAGAATGCCTTACAGTGTCCAATACGTTTCCACGGCTTGAGATGATGATCACTCAGTCATGTGGTATGTCGCTCACAGTTTTACATCTTGTGTTTGCAGTTCCTTATGGTAAACCTTTTCCTTGAACCAAGCCAGAGCTTTGCTCCCGAGTGCTATCCACTCTTCTTGCCTCTTAACTCTACATTTGAAATTGTAGGATTACTTATATTTTTGTATCAGTTGGAGTAAACTTTCTTCTGTAAATCTGCAGCATTGACTCCCTTAAATAGGGCACCTTGTCTGTGGTTTTGCTTTGCCAACTGCTTTCCCGTGGATCCATCTGGCCATTCAGCTTCTTTGATGTCATCACGAAGCTGGCATTCTCATTGCTGGTACAGTTTGCCATGCACAGCTAACGGTCCTCTGAATTCTGGGAGTGTTTGCTATTTTACTAGCTCGCCTTATAGTGTTCGTTCTTCGATTATGATGAGTAATTGGGTGTTGGTAATAAGAGTAACACCCTATTTGTGGTAGACCAAATACTACACTTTGAACTTCAGCCTTCTTCATAGCATTGGACCTCTCATTTGTTTTGCATTCACCATACAGGTTCTAATTCCTTTGGTTAAGACCCCGCCTCCCCCGGTGTAGGGGGTCAATCAGATTTCAAACAGATGTGCCTTGTGGTCCTCAGGGCATTTACTCTATTCTAGCCCAGAGTACCTCACATTTTGTCTGAGAACCTGCGTTTTTTTCAAAGTCAGAAATAACGGTTCAGAAGTCGCTTTGCTGGACCTTGGGACAACAATCTAGACAGGTGTCTAGTGGTGACATACTTATCTAGAAATCCTTTGAAAATAAATAGCATTGCTTGAATACACTGTAAAAGGTTAATGACGCTGTAACATCAGATTAACATCAGCCTTTTAAAATTAGTCACATAATCTATAAACAATGGAACACAACTAAAGAGGAGATACACCTATTCTTTTAAATATATGAAAAAACACAATATCAAACATAAATAGATATGGCAAATGAATGTGGAGATTTTCCTATTTTTTTCATGATCATGCAATACCCTGGTAAGCTGGTGTGTAGATTGCCAGTGCACCAAGGAGGCAGAAGACAGGAGGAATGATGGAGCGCAATGGATGCCAAGGAAATAGAGAGACACTGACAAAAGTGAACACAAACATCAGACCTATCCGAAAATATAACCAAGCTAGAGGACAAGGAGGAGATGGCCAGATGAGTTTTGGGGGGCGGGGACATACAGAGAGAGCCCCGAGAGAGCAGAAGTACAGAAATTCAAAAATTGCAGTGTGTGAGGACATAACTAACACCATTGTATTGAATTTGAAGATTATTGTAGCAGGAAATATATTTCAGGACTATGTGTTATGAGTACTTTTTGTTGTATTCAGCATCTGGGTAAGATTGTCAGAAATTAATGTGCAGAATAGGAAGGGTGCCCATTTTGTTATGACTCCTGAAACTGTTGCAATTTTTGTTTTGACACTGGCTCAGCAAATGGAAGGAGATTGTTGACTTTTTACTACGTGTGAAGAATACAGATTTTGAGGCAGTTCAGGTTGGGGATATTTTGCAAGTATTTGCGTGTGATGACAGTTGATGAAACTTCAAAACTCCATTTCATAAAATACTCCATGAAATCGTGCTAGCAGATGGCATTCAATGGCAAATTACCCACAAGAATGCATGTTATTAGGTCTTTTTGTATTAAGAACATTAGCTGCTCCAAATTAGGAGACTAAAGTGTAGCTCAATTAAAAGTGTGGTTGGGAACTGTTTTCAAAAGTTTTGGAAGCTTAATGTGCACTTTAGAAAACACAAAGCCCCTCCAGTGTGGGAGGACAAATATTGAGCCCATCGTTAATTGGTGGTTGGGGGGAGGAGGGCATGCAGTCTTGAATTGAAATTGTGTGGGTAATGTGGTTGAAACTAAAACCTCTAGTGTTTCTTTTGCTTTTCACCCTCAGTTCTGCATCTGCAGGATAGCTTACACTGATAAGGTTTCAATAGTTATATTGTGCATGTCTGACACTATCAGCGAATCCTTCTATGAAAAATACCAGAATGTTTAACAACTGTTTTTTGAAGCATTTGGCAAGCAAAAAATTAAAAATAACCACATTCCAGTTACAATGAAACACAGTATTCCTAAAAATATGCGACTAACGTTCGCTGCTGAAAATATACATGCAAATCGGTTAAAGTTTCACAAAACTAACCCCACGTTTCCCATCTACTCAAGACAAGTGTTCTTGATTGAACCCAGGGGCCAGTTCTGCTTCTTGGAAAATCGAACTCCCCAGTATCTGCCAACTATTAAAAATCTTTTTGCCTAAATCCTCAAAGGCTTGTGTGCACCATCACCTTTTGTTGAATGCCACCCCTGAGAACTACATGGGGAAACTGAGGTGCTGTTACCGCCATTAAAATATGTACTTTCTATTTAATTTTTCTTATATGGTGATTTTTGTGGCATCCCCTGCCGTCTTGTGGGTGGGCGGAGGTCGCTCTTTTCCATGGGCCTTGAGTGCCAGTGACACTGGGCTATGTGTTCCCCTCCAGCAGCTATGTCTGAGAGCGAGGGTTCAATTGTATACTGTTAGAGATTTTTTAGAGATTGAGAATTCCTGTTCACTATTGTACTCGGGCTCCTTACAGGTTCCTTTTGACTAATGTACTCAGTCCATCTGGCTCCTTGTAGGCTCTTTTGTGGGAATTGTGCATTTGAGAGGGACCTTGTTTGTACCAGTCGAGCGCAGCATCATCGGCGCCCCCACTGTCTAGAGTCCCTTGTTGAAGTGAGGATTGCCCCTGGTTGAGCTCCTCTCTAGGAACGCCTCTTTCCATTTGTCATCCAAATGGTGGATTCTGGAAAGGCTCCCTCTCTCACTGTATCTCTCTCTCTCTCTTTCGCGATCTCTCGCTCTTTCTACCATGATGACCCTCTCTTTTCCCTCCCTTCACTCTTCGTATTGGCAATAAGAGCAAACAACCTGCTTTCAAAAAACTGCATGGTCTCTGGTGGAAAACATATCTTCTTTGATATTAATCTTTGAGAAACATCAAAGATCACATGCCCTATACTTGGCAACAGGCAAATCACCTGAAATTAAAGCACCAAACACCACCACCAAACTGTGAATGACTGTACGCCTCTTTCACATAGCTATAAGATTCATGGCTGTAGTGCAGAGCCATGGATAGGGATGGAAAATGAGCACCGAAGCTGGGTGCTCGAACTAAGATGTGAGCCACCTTCATCATCACCTTCTGCAAGTTCCCAAGATGCTGTGTCCTACTACTGCAAGAGAAGAACTGAAGTCCTGGGCTACACCCCTGAATCCTCATGGTAGGGCTTAATGCATCTCTGGTTATTTGGAGAAAATACCTGCAAACTGCTTGTTCCGTGAGTGGTTCTATGTGACTCAAGGTTGTGTTTGCACATGGTTGTTTGATGGGGCATCCCTTCCTTAGTCTACACATCAAGGTAAACACATCTGCTTTCTGGTCGTGTTCCAAAAGTGCATTTTTTCTACATGTGTGAACTTAAATCAGGAAGCTAAAGTTATCCAAGATAAGGCAGCGCTACAGATGTGAACAAGGACCCAGCTGTGATTGGGCAGAGCAGTAGGCACTTCTGAATCACCCATTGCTCCCCTGCGCTCTTCTTTGCCCAGAAGTTGGAAGCTAAAAGGGTTCTGGCCAGTTTGATGGAGGAGAGCTGCGCAGATTGGTGGTTGGGATGCACCGGCCATGCCTGGCAGCCGAAGGGTTTGGTGAATCATGTCATATAGAGTGCTAATACCACTTGTTTTAGCCTGTCCTTTCATTTCCATTTCATCCAGCGAGTGTTCCAGGAGCGTCTTTACTTGTGAATATTTTCTTTTCTGTTTTGTTTTTTTAAAACAATGTTTTTATAATGGAACAGCAATACTAACGCAGAGCGTACAATACGCATTCAGAGGTCTGAATGGTCAGGTGGACACTTCTGTACCATTACACTGTTGGACTGTGGGGGCGCTGCCCATCAGGGACCGAGCGACTGTTCTGATGGGCCAAGAGAAAGTCTTGTTAAATGGTGTCCCAGGGCAATTGCTTTTCCCCATCTGTGGAGATTGAAAGTGTGTTAACAGGTAAAACACATATGGCGAGCCATCACTGTGTGATAGAGAACTCAAATAAGAGCTCGAACGAATTATGGCTAGAAAAATGATAGCCTGCCCAGACAGAGCCTGTTTTGCTGGGTGAGAAGAGCTGGTGCAAATGAGCCAACAAATGAGCGGGCGGCGTTGTGGATGGCCTGCAGGCAGGCCAAGAAATTCATATTTGCACTTATCGGAAAGATCTGTTTAGCCATTTTTCTCACAATACAGTGTACTAAGAACATTTTGTGTTGAATCAGTTGCAGGAACAACGAGGACAAGAACACATCCGCTCTCTGACATGTGTCTTCCTTTTTTATGCCACCCTTCTTTCCTGCAATTCTTTCTCCTCTAGGAGGCTCGAGCATATGCATATATATTTGCTTCACAGTGAACGGGTCGATAAGTTCCAATCTTTTTTTTCCCTTTTCGCTGAAAACCTTGAGTAAATTTCATTTCGCCAGCTTGCTCCTAATATCCTGTTCCACTGGAGTGTACATTTAACATCCTGTGCCCCTTCTGCACACCGCGCTTTGCAACAGCACAAAAATGTATCAGAAGCAACATTAATTCCGGTCCTCCAGCGGGTCATACTCCCAAGCGTATTCATCCCACTCTCAGTATGGATCTGGGGAGGGTCAGTGAAGAACAAAAAAATCAATCAACCTCCAGCCGCGCATGCACAACCACACTTGATTTGAGGGATCGTGTTGTAGGAGCAAAGAAAAAGGAATTATTGTGGAAACCAAAGAAACAAACCAGCAAGGTAACTCTAGGTAAATGCATACAATCCAAAGGACATATGTGTTCACAGCAGATCTTTGCATTCCCTGAATTTTACAGGCTTGATTCCCAGCAGTCACCCTTAAGACACTGATAACCTGAGTACTAAAAAGTTGTGTAGGAGCAGCGCCTGCTTTTAGCGTCTCAAGCAGCTTCTGTATGCACGGTGCATTATTCAGACAACCTACTGATTAGATTTTTGGGGGTGGTTTCACGACAGCAAAGGCTGAAAAATACAACATACCCTTTGGTTCTCAGTCCAAAAATGAAAGGGGTCCCCCAGTATTCCACAGGAACCTGGGGGTCGAATTAGTATTGTAAACATTGGTTCCCACTGAGTCATTTGCTCCTCGTTTAGTATGAGTGGGGCTATTATTGCTAACCCACAATTAAGAATATTTATAAATGCATCAGGTTGAAAGGTAGCCTAAGTTCACATCTAGTAACATCAATGACTTTAAATAATCCCCGTCCACAAATAAGTAATGCAAATACTGATAAACGTAGTGAACGGCTGAAGCAGTGGTATTCTCGCTAAGCTCCATATATACGTTACTTGGTAAAAACAAAGAGGGGTGCTCCAAGTAACATATGAAGCAGTGCAAGTAAAATGACATACAATGTGGGAACAAAAGGGAGGGATTTAAAGTTTGATGTCTTCGCTTAACAGAGCAATAACTTCTGTTATGAAATTGCAATGCCTGATCCTTGTGTGACAATAATGCGAGCCAGTACAAAACGTGGTTTGTCAATGTTCTGTTCCTTTTTTTTGCTAAATTATGCTGGGGTCTTCTTTAGGTTTACGGGCATAGCAGCCTAATGAATCAGGTGACCCTCGTCCGACCAAGATCTTTAGTAAGGAGGTCGTATTCTACTAGAGAATGTATTCAACAAATAGTGAAAAGTTCATTTGTATATTTGTATGTATTTTGCTGGCTTGCTCATGTCCCTGATTCCATCAAAATAATTGGTGGGCCCGCCAGGTCACTTGTCACTAAAGGATCAGATATTCATGAAGATCAAATGATTTCAAGGAGGCCATTGTTTCTCCGCGACCTCTTACTGAGAAACACCATGACATTAGAAAGAGGTGGTATCTTCCATGGGTATGATCCATTTCACTGGTGATTTGGCTTAGTATTAGCAACTCTTAACAGCAAGCTCCTGTTTCTCTAATTGAAGAATTCCTGCATGCTTAATTTATGAGGCGTACGATTGGGGTTTCTGCCATATCGATTGCCATTCCTGTCAAAGGATGCATTGGGTTAAGCAAACTTTTTGAAATAGAACACAAGTATTTTTATGTTTATGCGCTAGTTTGCAGGCAAGTTGTATCCCAGTAAATGGAAGTGTATTCTCTACCAGAGCTGCGTTCTATCCACGCTCTTGTATGGATAAAAATGCTGGCAGATGACAAAGTGCGACATCACCAAACTCTGCCTCCCTCACCAGTAGCCTGAGAAGAATATTGTGCATTTTCCAGCACGAACCATCTACAAACAGGAACTACTCACCAGATGCAAGCAAGAGGGCAATGGACACCATTATTTTGAGAAAAAGATGGATAGGACACACCATCAGAAGAGAACAAAACTCCATCATAAGAACAGTTCTCCAATGGACCCCAATAGGCAAAAATAAAAGGCACACCAAAGAACATGAGGATGTGAACTGTGGATAGGGAAATCAAGACCCTGAACCACAGCTGGGGCACCCTACAGAAACCTGCCCAAGACCGACAGAAGTGGGGATCTTTTGTTGCAGCCTTACATGCTAGTCAGCACAATGGGCAGTAAGTAAGGAAAGTGTATTATATTCTGGGCCCTTATTAATCACCTAGGGGCGCGATTCACAAAGCTTTTTCTTTAATTAGTTGTGTCTTAATCCTTTATTAGATGGACATTATTAACGAATGTTCAGTCCTGATTCACCAATCTGTCAGTCGTTGCATCTTATCCGAGACATCGCTATGATTTTGCTCATTAATTTATAGTATTAAAATGTACTTTCTCACAGATAATATTTCCATTAGTATGCATCTGTTACTTCTGTAAATGTATGACTTACACATACTTAAGCCTGAACTAAGATACGACTCACAGAAAAAGCTTTGTATATCAGGCTGTGCTTTCCAAAAGTGGTGTAATTGTGGTTGATGACTTTTGGACAGCTAAAGAGAGGGTAATTATGCAAGAAGTGGGGAGGCCTAGCGTAAAGTATATTGAGGAAAAACTGACAGAAATGCAATGTGTATTTATCTGAACTTGCTGAGCAACAGCTGTCTAGAGAAAATGTACTTCTCTACATTCCTGCTGACAATGGCAGCTTTTGGAATAATAACATGTCCAGAGACCTCGTGTAGTGTGTTGCTTCATCCAGTTGTCAAGTGCTATGAAAATGTTCTCCGTCCCTTGCTTTAAGGGTTTGTGCTACGGAGTACCTATACTTTTAAACCCCGTTAAATCATTTGTAGGTATTCTAATTTGCTTAGCATCAAATGCAATAAAAAGGATTTCCATGTCCCAGGCATCTTCTGGTCATTGCACAAGCGAATGTTGAGGTAGACAGCCTCCTTGGCAAAGAGTTCCCAATACAGTAACTGCACTGAAGATATTACTATCTGTCCAGTTCGTTGGTGATGGGAGACCATAGCAATAGAATTGTTGTGTCCCACTTCCTTCCTTGCAACCAAAAGAGGTGAAAGTTGTACTGCAGAATCCATGTCCTTCTTGAGTTTGTCAGATAATCTTACAATGTTCCTTACTATAGAGCAGGCAGATCGTTTGGTTAAGAAGAATTACAAGCCATTTCTTCTTCGTCACTGCTAGCAGAAGTGATGTTGTACTTGGTCGTTGTGGAGTAGATTGAGGGCAGAGGATTTGTTTTTAAGTGAGAATGTTGAAGGAAATCAGAGGAAAATATCTGCTTATTTTACCAGTTTTTATGTGAATTGTTCTTAGAATACTACTTTTGACTCAGCTGTTGAAATGACGCCTTGTTCCTAATGCCTTTGATAATATTATATTATTACTAATAATACCTCAAATCAGCAGCAACTTACATGATCTTTGAGAACCTCTCAAGTATGTATCATTGAGGGCTCAAACCCCGTTAGGGGCAACTTGAGTGAAGCTTTGAAGAAGTGTCATATTTGGTTTATGTCTAGCAGTGTTAACGTGCCTTTTGATTACTTCCATGGCCGCAAAGGTCATTGAAGTCCTGCATAGTGAAAATGCATGAGAGCAAGTGAGGGAGACAGCGAGAAGGGACGGAAGGGAGTGGGAGACACGTGCCAACTTTATTAATGTAGTGCCTGTAAACACAACAATAAAAAAAGAAAACCAAAAGGCATCATGCCTGACCTGGTCGTGAACATGCAACCTGGAGGTTTAACTCTCAGGACCACTATCAAAAACTTTGAGCCTTGTAAGCAGTGTACATATTCGCCATATACTTTGGTTGGAACAGTCAACACGGTATTGCGGAGGTATTCAGCGATCCTAAAAGTTCTATACTCTCTAATAGGGTGGATGGGAAATCTGCCGCCTTTTAGTGGATATCTGAATCCTAAAAGCTCTAGTAGTGCCCTTAATATTCGTTTAGTGGTTGTGTGAAGTAATTCAGGAGTTTCATTCTTTGTCCGTAAAGCTCAAACTTGCGAGGTGGATAAACTGTGCTCCACTCGTAGGGGTGTCAGATATTTGATTGCCTAATCTTCAGCATGATCCTATTTGGCGGAGGATTCCCTTGAATTATCTGTAACATGCAGGTCTGTTGCGATAGCTAACGCCTCCACAACTATTGCAGCAGGCGCACGTCAGGACTACTGAAGTCGATGGTAGTTCAATACAAAAAGGGAGGCTCCTAGAGCACACGCCAATTGACAACAGTTTAAATATCATAGCAAAAGAAAAAATGACAAGAAAGAAAATAATGATGTCTAAACGTTGTAATCTCCACAAAGAAAAAGATTATAATTTTTAAACTGCATGAAAGTATGTGTCGATAATATGGCTTTGTTCACAGCATTACATAAAGAAGATTAAAGGCGCCCAACAAGCTGCTTAAATACTGTAAACTAATTAGTTCAACGAATTGTTTTCCCGAGGTTCGTGAGATATGAAACATTGGCACCGGCGCGTGAAATACACTCTGCATCAGTGCTCTTTTCAATTTATTTTTCTGTTAGTGTCATATGTACAGGAAAGAGCGGCCAACGCGGGGAGAGGTTACAGAGGGAGACAGGACGGCTGTCAGTAGATGGAAGCTGCCATCTTGGCACGGCCGGCCAGGAGCGCAAGTGACTCCCCAGGCGCCGCCGTATAAACACAGCTTCTGGCTTCTCAGGCCGACGTGCGTCCATGACGTCATGGCGCGCGCTCGACAGACCCCCTGCGCCATTCTGAACCCTCTCGACAGCTTGAATATAAATTGAGTGGACCGGTTATTAAATATGAGGGCATGCAGGTCAAAGGGGCAGCGTGTTCGCTTGCCGGATCCCTTGATCCCGGTCCAGGATACCCTGTTGGCTGACAGGTTTCCCAGGTTTTCGGTGTGCCGGCGCATTAGCTTCACCTGAGCTCCAAATCCCAGAGGCAGGCGTTCAGTTCTTGTTCCAGCCAGCAGCAGTGTGGGGATATTATACCGTGATCTTTGGTCGTCTGCCTACTTCTCCTGTTTGAGACTGTATGTATGCAACATACGCAGAGGCTTGTTTTTATCACACTGTACATTCGGAGCTAGTCACTTTACAAGCTTTTAAAACACTGCCTTGCAAGTCAGTTGCTGCTTTCCATATTTATGTGTGTAGATATTTATACGGCCCTCCGTCCACGCGTAAATATGAAGAACACATAGTGAGTGCAACGGCAGCTGGAAAAGAATATACTGTCTCCAGATGAGCTTGAGTTTCATGTCAGCCTGAATTCTATTAACGTAAAGTATATTGGTGCCTAGAAGACTCCGTTTAAAGGAGCCACCTGCAGGCATCTAGCTGGTAGCGAGTGCAGATGACACATACTCAGCCGTACACATCCATCATGTATTCCATGAGAATGGTTTTGAAAGAAACAATATGTTTCCTGGTCTTGTGTTCCTTCTTTGCATAACTTCTATTCATAACTAGATTTATGAAAAAACTTTGTTGAATGCAGTGTACCATCACTTGTTATGATACGCAAATATGTATTGTGTGACTTGTGAGATTCGTAAGGTGTTTCAGCTCCAATCAGAGTTGGTACCTTCTCGCCTGATTCGAGGATTCCATTGCAGACAGGAGTCTGGTGCTGTGTATGATGCGGCAGATAGGAGCACTGTGAGGCTATTTGGATGGAAGGTTTCTGGGTGAACGGTTCCTAACATTATATAAACACTGTTTGCATTGTGTACAAATGTTTATGCAATAGTATGATAGGAGCAAGTGCCCTTTTACCGCCGTTCAGCCCGTGAGCTTATTGACTCTCCTGGATATGAAATGGCAGACGTTTGTTAGATTGTTGGCTACCTTCAGGAAGAGATCAGCGTGGTGGGAGCAGACTTGAAAATTAAATCTACTTTCTCCTGTAGAAATGTAGCGTGGACTGTGGTCTTACAGGTGCTTAGATGGACAAAAAACAGGAAAACCCTAGCTGTCACATGTGCTTCCACAATAATTTTGTGAATACAAACAGTTTCCTGGGCAGGTGTGTGTTGCAGTAGTAAAGCAGAAAATGCACTATGATGAATGTCGATGCAAGATCATAACAGCCAAATCAATACAATATTTCTCTCAATAATACCTTTATAATGATAATGCATTGCAGCTACTCTGACCCACATTAAACCTAACCCTGCACCTAAACGTATCCCTGCTACTAATCTTAATTATCAACCATGCCCCTACACTAACCCTATCTCTACATGTAATCTTTAACCTTAGACTAACTTGCACCCTGATTACTAACTAACAGTATCCCTGTTATCCTGCCCTCCCGAAGACCCTTACTCTTTTGTTTTTTACTCAGAATGAAGATGAATATTCCTTTTATTAAATTGATATAAAATAAAATTAGTTCATATATGTACGTAAACTATTTTATCATAAAGCCTCTTCATTTGACAAAATTCATTTCTTGACTTACTGGCAGTGACTGTTGCCCATGTTACAGCTGTTGAGATGAGGCCATTGACGAGGAGGGAGCCCATACAGAACCGAGAGAGTGCTAAAACCCAGGTGTTGATGCTGAGAAATATACAAGACCAAGTGATTCCAATCAGAAATATTGGTTGTTCTTTTAAAGTTTTTGCACAAAACGTACAAAAGTGCTAAGATCTGTGTAGCCACCATTTTTTTCACGTGTGTGCTTTTTACAGAATCCAGGAAGGTGCCAAAAAAACTAAGAAACCTGCCTCTAAAAATATGGTCACTGAAAAGTGTGAGGATTGTGTTCTTGGTTTTATGCTATACCATCCATTTTATAAAAAAACACTAGGGTGGTTCAAAGATCTAAAGTCTGATTTTTCACAAATGAAAATCTTACTGAAGATTTCTAACATGATAATGTGTTATAACGTAGCATAAGAAATCTTCACTGTTCTTGGAAATTTAAAGTTGTTATCTATAATGGACTGTTAAGTCCAAGTTAGATTTTGCCCACTCACACAGAAGCAGAAGGTACTATCTTGTAGGCGTCAACTATAAACATTGCCAAGAACAATGCGTTGGAGTCTTGATCTTTGATTTTCAAGGTCAGTCAACGGGTGGTTCATGATACATTGAGTGTAATGTTGAACACACCTTAACTTCCTGTGTTTATGAACTAGTGCTTTTTAGTTTTTTTCTGCAGTGAAAACTACATGACAGGACATGGCTCCTGTCAAAACCAGGAATTTTATCACTTCCTGAATGTAGAACGGCATGGCATTTAAGCATCTTGCAGTAAAAGAGGCCATAATCTACAGTCCACAAATGAGAACACCTCTCAACCAAGTAAATACAGACAATACAGGGGATAGCATAGCTATTTGCAACGAGTCACTAAAGCACAGATAACCTATCTAGGGTCTGAAACACCATCCTACGTTATACGAACCAGGACTAATCTGGGAAATTCTTTGTGATTACCTACATACTTACAAGGGATCCATAAAGTTGTGTGATCTGATTTTTCCTGCAGTCTGGTAGTAATGGAGGACTCTGAGGAAGAGTGCAGGTTATTATTTATTCAATAGTTTATTTCTGGCCCGCGTGACTTGCTTTAGGCAGTTTTTGACAAATCTAAAGAAACTGCTTCAGTCGTTGCTGTTGACAACACTCCGTATCTTCTACCATCTGAACCATCCTTTTTCTCTCTTTGCATACCATAAAATAGGCCCAAAAAAGCCAATGCAGGAGGGTTGTTTGCCCACCCCAGAGTACTGGACCAACCTTTGACCTTCACACTAGTTTCTATTACATTCCAAACCTTCCGTGTGACTCTCCAACTCATTCCACCTTTGATGAGCTGCTTAAGTCAGCAGCCTACTTTTAAAAGTTGCAGAGCATCACACTTTGCAGCTCCCGCAGTTCCGCTAGGATTCCTTCCCAAACACTGGTCTAGTGTTCATGTAAAAATATCAATGGGGAATGGCTCACTTGTACCTTTGTAACCAGGGTTAGTGGTTCTGTTCTGTCTTACTTAAAAAACCCTCATTCACGTACAAAGACCGGTAGGCGGTAGGAAAAATAAAAACAGTGTTGTGCGTGTGTGGACAGGTTACTAGTCCTCGGCAGTGTTCCGGAACACTGTATGCAGAGGAAGCACAAGTCATGGACGACCGCCACTCCGGTCTGAATATTTCTGCCAGTGTTCTGAGACCGCCTGGATCAGGGGCACAGAAGCTCTAGGTACTTACTGACCTATGACCAATCAAAACTGGGACAACACCCGGTCTTACCCATTCAAGGTCCTGAAGAAGGCCCCCCGACCCTTAGGCCACCCAGTGGGGCCGAAACATGTTGAGCAAATAAGTGCGGAGAACTAGTAACCTGTCCACACACGCACAACACTGTTTTTATTTTTCCTCTGCTCCAAACTGAATAAAGTTACAGTTTAGGTAGCATGAGCCCTTTTTAAAGTCACCTCACTTGAGCACGTTCACCTTTCGATCACTGATCACTACTGAAATAACCAGTGGTTCCCTTCAGGAGAAGGAAGCATACAAAAAGAACCCTATGATGATGCTGTCACGTTTTTAAGCGAGGCGGAGAGCCAAGATATACCGCCTACCGATCTTTGTACGTGAATGAGGGTTTTTTAACTCCTTCGATGCGCATGACGGAACGGTTCCGTCATGCGCATCGGTTGCGCTGTGCGGATGACGGAACCGCTCCGTCATGGCCCCGCCCACGCACAAACCCTTCAGCACAGCGCGGTAATCCGCGCCGCGCTGAAGGGGTTAAGTAAGACGGAACAGAACCACTAACCATGGATACAAAGGTCCAAGTGATCCATTCCCCATTGATATTTTTGCGACTACAAGGAAGCTGAATGGATCACAGATCCTTCTACCTCCCCCTCCATTGATTTTTCGATACTAGTGTTTATGTATTCAATCTTGAACAATGCTGCATTTGATCTCAAATTGCCTTACTTTGAATTCCTCCCGTATAATTCCTGTATGCGCGCCTTGTGTACATGCTGTAGAGTGTTCTGTCAGCACGTATAAATACATAATGGTATTAATTTAAGGGAAAGGGATGGATCAAGAAGGGAAAAATCCAACAAATATGGGTGTGACAAGAAAATAGTTCCAGCTAGGGCACAAGACTCGAGCTGTGAATTTAAAGCACGTGAATCCAATTTCCATTACTACCACAGGATTTGCCACTAGTCCATCAAATTGTCTTTGCGTCATATACTTTATTAGACACACAGATGGCGGTTGTAGATGTTTTATTAATTACTTATTTTGTGCCTACTAATGATGCTGAAGTATTGACTTGATTAATGCTAATTGCTGTTTCATGAAACATGAAAGGCTGTACATGCAAAGCCTGAAACCGCTCCAAACATCCTGCACTAAAAAAAGTGGATCAGTGTACACCGTAGTGGCGGGCGAACCGTAAAGAACATTCCCTGTTATTGATAATCTTCCCAATTCAAAATGGAGCTTTGGAGCTTATATTCTAATGGCATTTTCAGGGCTGACATTCTGAACTTAGTACCACGCTTTCAGTGAAAAGGACAGAAGTTTGCCTTTGTCACATCACAATACCCCTTGCTAATGGAACCCTCTCCGCCGATCGCCTGCTGAAATATCAGAGGGAAGGCATACACAATGCTGAAAAACATCAAGGAAAAACCACGAAAGGTATAAATGATGATATTTCGCTCTAAAAGGCTGACTAATGAAGCATGAGTCAACCCACTGACAAAGGCAAATGGGGAGGTGAAGAAAGTGTGGTCCTATTTCAAAAATAATTAGTTACTCAGGGACTATTGAGCGCTCCAGAAGGGAGGCCACGTGACTCTCTGCTATTTAGTCAGAACGATGAAATCTTGTTAGCTTCTTTACACTATTCCTCAACATTATAATATTCTTGACAAGCTCTCTAAAGTTTGCCACTTGTATGGCATACATTTTTCCCATCTGACTTTTATGACTTTTTGTTTAAAATTTATTGTGTGTCTGAGGCTCACAAATCTGAAGCTGCTTAACATTTCAGACTGTCTCCATTATGCCGCTCTATCATTTTTCCCTTCCTAGACATCTGTGTAGATATCTTTTGAAATTTACAAAACCTTTTGTGACTAATCCCACTGGCTGACCTGCAGATAGAAATGCCTACCAGTGTTTGTTGCTGCTAATTACATAGCAGGAAACCTTTGGGGATCAGTCCTTCTTCCTTAATGAGTCTGAGCAAGCAACCAAAGGAGAATGTGCTGCATAATTTCAAAGAGCGGAGAATTCCTGCCTTTATGAATTTCATCCTATTCTGTATTCTGGGGAAAGGTGTCTCCGCAACAAAATATTCATCCCCTTTCCCAGCACTGCTTCTTTGGTGTGTGTGACTGCTGACTAATGTATAATAAAAAGGAGGTAAAAGGAAGAGGCGAAAAAAGGCATTGGCTGACATTCAGCCAATACCGCCTTGTGATGTGGTATTGGCGTGTCAAGGGACAACTGAGAGGTGAATAGTATTTTTATATGTGCTGCTTCTTTTGGTCATGTGGGTTTTTTAAGGAATGCCACACATCTTTATCTTGCATTAAACTTCTGAGAGTCCCTACAGTAAAATAATCTGTAATATTGTTTCTAGATCATTTGACAGTGACCTTCAAACATTTCCTTCTTTTGTATCGCCCTTTGCCTATTGATCACTTTGGGGCTGACAAAAATTTCAGGAAGATAACATCGTTTGTCATCTCCTACATGCGGTGCTCTGTTTTGAGGGTAAGCATTTTCTGATGCAAATGTTTGGTTTTGATTCTGTAAAATGTGGTGTATTGCAGCCATAACAGAGGAAATCATTTGCAACTGATCAACTAAAATATCTTCTGTGTCCAGTTGCTGTTGAAATCAGTTCTGGAGAAGATTTCATTGAATATTTTGATGCCTTCTAACTGGTTATTTTTAGGTATTGGCTACCAGACAGCCCAAGTTGTCTAGTTGAAAAAGACCTAATGTGGGCTTATCAAGAATTTTCAGGGGCTTACATCCCCCATTGCTAACCTCTGGTTGGTTTTATTGTCACTTTCATTTGCTTGCTTGTTATTTGATGACTTTCCTTCTCCCTGCTTGTCGATCTTTGTTTATCCCTCTCCGGGAGCATAGCATCTGTACCACCTCTCTGATTTATATCCTTCCACTGCTGTTTTTAGGGAACTTTTTTCTTGTTGGTTAAACACTTCATGAGAGTGCAGGTGTTTTCCAGTTTTCTACCTCATGTGCTCCCTCCCCAAATGCTGGTTTCCAAACTCTCTCATGTGCGTGCTGCTGTATCTCATGTACTTCTTCCTTCAACCATACTTAATGTTGCTATCTCCCTCATGTGCTTCTCCATCAGCATTGCTCTCACCCTCGCTTGCTTCTCCCTATGTCCCAGTGTTGCTCTCATTCACTCATGCTTGTGCTTTTTCCTGGCCTCTATGTCCCCCTCCACATTGTGTGCATCTCTCCCCCATGTTTCTGTCTACCTCATTTACTGCTTTTTCCTTCCCCCATCCACTCCTCAATTTTTCCTCCACCCCCACGGTCCTATATTTTTTTTAAATCTTGTGCTGAAATATTCTTATTTTTTTCCAATTACCCATCCATGTGGTGTCTGCTATCTTCGATTGGTAAACACAAAAACAAGAAAACTGTGCCTTTGTAATTCACTTGCATGAATGTATTGTGGCACATATGCACGTATGCTCATACATCATCATGCATGCATGCGGCAGCAGAATGATGCGATCCCAAGCAGCAGCCACATCATTGTGCCTTTTTACTTTTTCCACAAACCTCTTCAGCATCGCCAAAACGCATTAGCAAAGCCAATAAGTCCAAAATGTGAGACCTGTTGGCTTTGCCAGTGCTTGTTGTCTCATGGTGTCTGTTGGTTTCAGTTGTTTTTTGTGTTCAACCTGCAGATCTTTTCTTATAATTATCCATGTTTTTTCCACCTGGATATAGATAGATCAGTTTTCAAAAACCCATTTGCTGCAGTTAAGCCAGTAGAAGCAATTTATCACTTGTAAACTGAAAGTTAGCTTTTACTAAAACCATTACTCCCTGTTGGTATCATTATGATATCAACAGGGAGTACCCCAAGGTAGGTTTGTCTATGACTGACATTGGTTTCATTCCCTGTTTGAGCGCCTACCATGTTGCTGCTTTTCTTTCGTGTTTTGGTTCATTGATTACAGAACCACTTCAATCCTGGCTGCTGGAGACCTTAGAAAGCTTTATAACTAATACTGAGAAGTATTCAGTTAATTAGTCAGTTGTGCAAGATCAACTATTATATTCACATCTAAAGTTGTGCCTCTTAGTTCTCACCTTAACAGCGCATGCGCTGTCACTTTGGGGCATTTCGTTTTCTAACAGTGGGCTTAGAGAGGTTGTCCATTGCTTGCCATTGATTGGTCTAATTGTCAGTCTCATTTGCTTACATCTTATTGGTCAGCTGCAGTAGGCTTCCTGCCTCTTAGTATATTTTTCCTCCCCTGCAGCATAGACGCATTACTTGTGTCCTTCCACTGCTCATTTTTTAGTCAGTGCTTTTATGTTTGTGTTTAAGCACTGTACTAGAGTGTGTCATTTTCAGGGGCTCTCTCGTCTACTTCTCCCCCTCCAGGTTCCTCCTGCCTCTTTTTCTTGCCCCTAATCGCCAAAAATTAACTGTTCTGCTTGCCCCGCCCTCTGTTGTGTTGTTTGCCTCCAATCACGCTCCAACACTCTTTTTATGTTGATTGCCTCTACTCTCCCACCCTCTTCTGTGGTGTTTACCCCACCCTTTTTTGTTTTGCTTGATCCCATCCTCTTTTGTTTTTCTTGACCCCACCCTCCCACCCAATTGCTTTGCTTGACTCCACCCTCCCACCCACTTGTTGTGCTTGACTCCACCCTCTTTAGTTTTACTTTGACAATCACCTACCCACCCGCTTTCGTTTTTTATGACCCTAACCACCCACCCTTTTTTGTTTTGCTTGACCCACCCTTCAACCCTTTTTTTGTTTTGCTTGACCCACCCTCCCACCCTTTTTAGTTTTGCTTGACTCCACCCTCCCACCCACTTGTTTTGCTTGACCCCACCCTCTTTAGTTGTCTTTTGAAAATCACCTACCCACCGTCTTTTGTTTTTTATGACCCTACCCTTCCACCTTCTTTTGTTTTGCTTGATCCCCCCTTTTTAGTTTTGCATGACCCTAGCCCTCCCATCCTCTTTCGTTTTGCTTGACTCCAACACACTTTCGTTTTGCTTGACCCATGCCCTCCCACACTCTTTTGTTTTGCTTAACTCCACCCTCTCTTGTTTTGACCCCACCCTCTTTCATTTTGCTTGATCCTACACTCCTACCCGCTTTCATTTTGCTTGACCCCACCCTCCCAAGCTCTTTTGTTTTGCTTGACCCCACCCTCTTTCATTTTGCTAAACACCACACTCCCACCCTCTTTAGTTTTTATTGACCTCACCCTCCCACTCTCTTTTGTTTTTAGTGCCCCCACCCACTTCCATGTGGTGGTCCCCGCCCACGCTCTTTCGTATTTCTTACCCCTGTTTGCCGAGGAAAAGGCAGTATGACGCTGCCTTCACTGGTCATACCATATTTCTTTTTCCCCTCTCCCCTTCCTTTGTTGATATTGGAGTCCCCCACACGCCCTTCGTGTTTCCTCCTCTCCTCCCTCTGTGTTGCAGACCATTTCGCCCTCCACAAATCAAAAAAATAGTGATATGGTGTTGTCAGTGCTGGCTTAGTTATTGTGTTTTTAATTTTTTATTAAACCTTCAGCCATACTTCACGGTAACCATACAGTATGACTAAAAACATTGACAATTCCAATAGCCCTTGTGTTTTTTGGCGATACCTATTGACTTTGCCAATGCTTGGTTAATTTACACATCCTCTAAAATCATAAGCATCAGTAACAACCAGAGCAGAATTATTTTTAAGAATGAATATAGTTGATTTTTGTGTTTTTTTATTTGTGTAACCTTTTTCACAGAAATATAATCCTCTTTGACCTGCAACTTTCGTCCGGCCATATTTGCATGTTTCAGCTCTGTATGTCTAATGTAAAAAAAGACCAATTGTCAGGCAGTGAAGGTAGCACCCATTGTTACGTCTACTTGACCTCTGGACCACAGTTGTCTGCATATAACGTGACTGTGGCAAGCCCACAAAGTGGAGGCTCTGCTAACATCTCAATGTCCTTCCAGGCCCTGCCGGCCTATCTGACACATTCCCAGTCATAGCTCCCTGTTGGCAAGCCGCTTTAAAGGGTAAAGCTTTCAGGTACTTGCATTTAATAAAAGAAGTGTAGAGTGATGCCTACAAAAGACTGAACCGGCTTTTAGGCAAAAACAAGGTGTGCATACTTGGAATTCAAGCCCGCTGGAAAGCCTGTATTGCAAAGTTGCGGATGTGCAATTTAACAAGCAGAACATTTTTTTCGAGTGCAAAGATCATTTTCAGGCAAGCATTGGAAAACGCCAGTAGGTCTAGCCTCGGAGAGCTATCGGCTGTGCCAGTAGGTTTTAACCATGCTGCATAGCATTCCCACTTCTGTACAGCATGGCTAAAGAATACAACAACAACAAAAAGCTTATGGCACGACCGCTTTTTTCCCACTTTTATTTACTGATCGAAGTTGAATCTGTATTAAAAAGAAAAAAAGATGCAGAAGCATTTTATTTCTAAAGTGTGTGGGGGAAAGCAATATGGGGAGATGTGGCAGAAGCAACACAGGGATGGGAATCAGAAGCAGCACAGGAGCACGGGTGGAAGTGACATTTGGGCGCGAGTGGGGGAAGAAAACAGAGAGAGGAAGAGCAAAGTAAACCACTGGGAGTGTCAACGTGTAAAAGAGGTGAATGTGGAGCCCAGTGGGAGAATCATGCAGGCAAGAAAGAGGAAAACAGAGTGCAGGGGAGGGGGGAAGAAAGCTTTATGAGGAAGTAGCTGTAAAACATATGTATGATGTATACATGATGGAGTGTTTAATCGAAAAGAAAAAAGTAGCGTTTAAAAAGCAAGCAGTGGAAAGATGCAAGTAATGCATCCATGGGCCAGGGCAAGGACAAACACAAGTATGGGAAGGATAAACGTGAGTAGAGGAAGTAAAGACCACAAAGCCTAACAAATAGGAAGCAAGCAAGTGAGAATGACAATGAAGCCAACCAATGGGTGGGCTCTAAGTATACTGTAAGCTAACAATATGTCTTGCAACAAACAGTGCATGCGCTTTCTAGTAGACGTGACCTAAATATAAATATATTTATATTTAGAATGTAAGAGCTTTGGAAAAAAAACCTTTAAGCCACACATCAAAAGCACATTCATTTGATCTAGCTGCATGAAAGAGTGAAGGACCTAATTACGATGGAGGTCAGTCGGATGACTGACCGCCATTGCAGCGGGAATGAGACCAGTGGACAAGGAGTCGGCGGTCCAGCCGCCATATAACGACTAGACCGCCATGTAGGTGGTTGGAAACTGCCCTTTTCTACTGCGGCTTGTGCTGCTGCCCAGGAAAAGCGCCACAGCATAAGTTGCAATGGAAAAAGGCATGGATGTGTGGATAGGCTTTACATATGGCTCCCAGGCCACTTAGCAGTGGTCTACAGGGGACAGAGGCCATGCTTGGGGCCCCCAAAGATCCCGGCTGTCTTTTCATGGCAGTGGGACTGCCATGAAAAGGCAGTTGGAAAGGGATATCCTAATCCCTACGGCGGTGCCTGTCAGGCTCTGCACCCACTGTAGGGTTAGGAATTGGACTGTTGGCCCAATGAGATCTTTGATCCTGTCGGAGGCGGCGATCCTACCTCCCGACTTCTGTGCTCTGACCGCCGGTATTGTAATCCGGTGTCTGGACCGATTCCCACGATGTCAGACTAACCACTACCGACGGCCTGTCGGTGGCAGTCTGTCTGACATTGGATGACCCCCTAGGTGTAGCAAAATGTGAGTTCTGTTGCGTTTTTGAGGTGCTTCTTCTATGAGTTGTTAAGTTCGGAAATGACTACTGGATGCACAGGTTGGGCCTTTGACTTCTCTCTAAGGTGATGAAAACAGCTCAAACTCTGCTTCTTTGTTAATCATTTAATATAGCATGCCAGTTTGTGTATCGGCGTGCTATACAATTTTGTAGGATTAAGCTATATGCATAACTCACTGACATGGCTTAATTTGCATCAGGCAATCTGTATGCGCATTTGAACATTAGATTTACATTGGTGCCTGTGGGTACAGGCAGCATGGTAATTTATTTTGTTATTTCATTTGTTTTTAATTTCGAAAGGGAGCATTTGAAATTATTTATTTAATTGTAGGCGTTTGAGACTTAGGTGTTAGTTTGACTAAGCTTCATAGTGCTAATTTAATTAACCCTCAGTTATCCAAGTCCTTGATTAAGCATATACACCTGCTGTTGTCACAGAAAAACCTTGAGCTAGTTTACATTTACTTATGTATTATTTTATTGAATTAAAGGATATTTCTCTTCCTGATTGTTTTTTTTAAATTTATTTTTTACGATGAACTCTATTCTAAACGTAAACAAATACGTGCTTGGCCGTACAAAGACCTCCTCCCAGGTATAATTCTCAGAGTCTTCTATAAATCTCAAAAATAAAGCTAAGGTATTGCACAAGTTTGCTCAATATGCCTCTTTGTCGTAGACGAAGGCCCCCTTTCCTGGTGGCATGTGGGTAAGAGGATGTGTTGTGGAATGGAACCCCCGACCCTATCTCGTCCCACCTATTACTAAAATTACACTGTATCTTCCTTCCCACTTGACCTCACTAAAAACGTAGAAGTAGCCACTTGAGCTGTAAGCATAGCCACTGATAGATCTAGTTTTCCATCCCATCTGAAAGTTTGCATTTCCCTATCAAAACCAATGAAATGAAATAAAACGTCTATGTTAAAAGTCGAGAACAAAATTAGAGGCAGTGTTGAAATAAACTCTAACTCAAAAAGTGACATTCTGCCAGGGAAGTCGAATCTTGCCCCCTCTAAAGCTATCTGACACCTTATGACGGGCGAGGTAGTTCTGGGCCTGTCACTGTATTGCAGCTAGATTCTGAAAGACACAACTGATGGACTCTTTTAGGAGCCACCCATTAGTCCAGCCTCATCAGTTCTTTTCACTCTGTGACTTTTTGTCAAGTAGGTAACAACACATTAGTTAGAGACCGGCCATTCTTTGTGTACACCAGTCAGTCATTCGGTGTTGATAAGTGGGTCTCTGGTTGCCTTAATTTGTTCAATTGTAGACAGGAAGAGTGATGGCCCTGGTGTTTTTTCAAAGCCTCCCTTCTGAGTGGAAAGAACACCCTTTCTGTTGTTATTAGACTGTTATTGTACTGAAGCCTGAACCCAACACATGGCTTTTATTTACACAACCTGCCCCTCGCGCCTTCTCCTTGTAGGCTCAAAGCAGCTTTTAGGGGCTCCACCCAGGCCAGATTGCTTGTCTCGTGGTGTACCTTGAGGTAAAATGGCGGCCTGTGTCTTCCCACTTCCCCTGTCGAGAGAGCTCTCAATCACCCTTCAAGGTTCCCTGCGCATCTGCTTCCCCTCAGAGGTCAAACAGTGCTGAGTGGTCATCCGTCAAGGAGGCGCCCGAGTCCTGTGTGGTATGAGGGTGAGGCTGGTGTCCATTGTCCGCAGAGGGCAGCGGAATCTCCAGCTGACGCCCTGTCTGGAGGACACGTTAACTGGAGCGCAGGGCAGCGAGGGCAGCAATGCTGCGGGGCTTCGCGGGATCCACTACTCGCAGGGGCAAACAGCTGTGACAGCTGCAGTGAGGACTGCCGGCACATGAGCTCCCACTGAACCCGTTCCACCCATAACTAGGGTGGATGGGCAGGTGGCTCCATGTCATCAGGACACCACTTTCCATTCCTGGACTTTGCTCTTACAAACCAGTGCATTCTTGCAGTTGTAGTCTTGATTAATTGTAACTGAGGTAGCCAATTGAACCAACACAGGCTATATAAAAACAACGAACTGGAATAAAAAGGTGGTGTCCTGATGACATGGAGCCATTTAGTCACCCTACGCAAACACCGTTATCCAGCCCCGGCCTATTAGCCTGCCCTGCGGTGCTTTCTGGGAGTTGCAGTCTGATTGCATTAATGGGTACAGTGATCCCTTGAGAAGTGTAGGCCGCTTCATGCAGAGAGGCTCGAAAACGAGGCCTGACGGCAGTCATCGTCTTTAAAAACCAGGCGAGACAAGGTTTCACCAAAAGGTGAATCCTGGAGTAAATGTTTAAGCTTGTGGGGCCGGCAGTGTTTGTTCCCCGCCCCAGGGCACATGTCGATGAAGCAATGTCTAGCACTTGAAATCCGCTGCCCTCCCCACAGGTCAAATAGCGCCCGCAGTTACCATCACGTAACCCAGATCAGCTTTCACTTTAAAGAGGTGAAGCGCCCTGTGGCACCACGTGCCTCGCCTTATGTTGGAAAGGTTAACCTTACCAGGCCGACCGGTTTCCGGGTGTGATTTTAGCTTTAGGGAGCACTTACTTAAGGAGGCTTGCAAAATGGCAGCTAAGAAACAGTGATTTAATATTCTACGGTTACACTCGGGGGTCTCCTGAAAAAAAGAGAGGTAAAACCCGAATAGCCTTTAAACGATGTATACTGAAATTTTTAATTAAATGAAAAGAACATTGCTGTTGCTGAGGCATTTCCCCATTTTAAGTTAGTTTCACCTCCTTGAGGCCTGGAACCAGAAGCAATAAACAAAGCAGTACCACTTAAAACATAAATCACACTTTTAACATACTCTTAAGAAACCATGAGGCCACTTCGCAAAGGGTTTGTTCCAGAGCAAGGATGAATTTTCACAAAATGCGGATTTATTAAGTTGCACAGAGGTATGTGCTTGCATCAGTGATGTGCAGCGTAAGCGCTATGGTTTTGAACTAGTACGCTAAGCATTCTATATTAAAAAAAAATATGTGTGGCTGTTGATCACATCCATGGGATGCTTGATGCGAGTCAAACCGCAGGATAAAGAGGCAACCCCTCAGTCTGGACTGACAAGAATTGTCATGTGGCAGTCATGATGACTGGGCGCCACCAGTCAACCGTTTTCCTCTGCCTCTCAGCGGTGGGGAACTGCCATCTCCAGGAGGGCACTGACCATGTACCACCCAGAGCAGAGCTTTCCCTGAATGTACAGGGAGCGCGCGTGTGTGCGTGCGCACCTGGTGTCAGGCCATGTCCAAGCATATGTTACCTTGATTCTGGTCCCCAACCTGCCTAGTTTTCCAGTGTTGCAGAATGGAGAAGGTTTAAGCAGTTTTTATAGGAAAAGTGAATCTAAGAGTCATTTACTGCTAACTGTGTGAGGTGTGATTGGACGCGTATATGCAAACAAGGATCTAACATTGTAGTCCAGGTCTAGTGCCGGTGGTGTAGCAAGGGAGTCCTAGGCACTAAAGCAGGCAAGGAATGTGGACCCCATTCTCCTGGTAATAAAAAAACAGCTATAAATGGGTGCGGTGGGCCCTTCACATCAATGGACCCCAGTGCCGCTGCACTACGGATAGATACTGCCCTGTCCAGTCCTTCCATACAGGGGTGTGGTGCAAGGCGGGGGGCGCTGCAGATTATACTACTTTTCCTGCTTTTACTTTTCTGAATGCCGTCAGTAGTGTGGCTAAAAAATGCATTACCAGACACACTGACGTTCCTGGACCGTGATTGTGGGAGTTCTTCATATGGAGACTCGTCGTGGATGTCTCTTCGCCCTTAGATGTAGACAGGTTGAACGCTGCTGTACGTGTGTGTGGTCAGGAGAAGCAAATGGTGGAAAACTGCGTTAATTGCTTCGGGTGTCTCCACGCCACTGGCTTTGTTTACAGATGAGGCCTTGAGCTAACATGTCTGCATCGGTTCATTTGGCTATCCATTGATTTTGGCTGAGCTTTTCCTATGCTGACTGCTGTGGCGTCATGAGGCGAAGACAAGGCCTGCTCATATTGACTCCTGTATTTATGATGCAAATCAGGTGCATTTTTGCAGCTTCCCTGAATTGTTTTTAAAGCTGCATCATCACAAACCAATTGGACAGGAGCAGGATGAAAATCTGTACGTTTTTATCATTGTATTAATCGATTATAGAAACAACAATACAGAGAGAAACAAACGTTTATTTTTAAACCCATGGTATAAACGCCTGAGTCACCCAGTAATATTCCCTAATTGTTGGCATGTTTTCTGGGTGGCCTTGGAGGCAGATGAAGGCACCCAGCCTGCATGTACCCTCAGTCTTTGTGTGTGTTGGCCATGGAGTGCTGGCATTTCTGATATTTCTGTCATCCTCAGGATTCTAATTACAATGTATTCTCCCTTGCATTTATTACACTCTTGGGGGCGGGTGGGGGGGGGGGGGTAAGGGCTAATTGGTCCATTTCAAGACTGCACAAGAGGTTAGCTCCGCACAAAGGGGACTTGGGGTTTGCCCTGATATTTGTGTGGGCTGATGAGGACCGTGGATTCAGACCTACAGAGTTGAAAGTCGACAATTTGAAGTACCACATCTGAATCCCCATTGGAGGGGGGTGAGGGAGGTGGGCTTCTGCCTCCAGTGTATATGTATCTTTTCCAAGCAAAGCCAGTGGATGGCCAATGACCTTACATCCATTCTTGCCCCTGGAGCAGAGCAACCATATTGAAAATAAGGCAGATGGAAAGAGCTGCTTGTTCCACTCCGTTAATAACATCTGCCTGTCCATCAGTGTATTTGCATATCAGTATATCTGGGTAAATTTATAGTGCAGGTGGAAAACATGCCCAAATGGATGCTGTGCTCAACGTACTCTGGTAACTAGAGCATGTCTGAGTGAAAGGTAACACATAGAAGGTTACAGGTAGGTAAATTAAAAAGCTTCAGTCACCTAATTGTACTTATTTCACAGCTTTCTGCAGAAAGGATAGCTTTGGTTGCTATAGCAATATGCCACAACATTGGTCAAGTGATGTACTGCTGAAAGCAGTTTCTTAGATTAGCAGATAGGTTTTCTTTTGCAAAGCACAGGAGCTGTATTTATATAGGCCGTAGCTCGCTCTGACTGAGGCGTCTGGATTTCAAAGGCGAGACAACAGCAACGCCTTAGCATGAGTCGCATCAGACGCAGCGTCACGGTATTGCGTGGCCAAGGTGTTTTATTCCTGCTGATTCATTTCTGGCATGTACTCGACTGGACTTCAAGTAAGAGATGTGAAGGCGCGGGCCTGTGGGGCCCGCGCGCCCCTCCCGCCGGTGGGTGACTCCCTCGCGCTGTGGATTATTTGTAGCGTCGCGCGCCGTGGCTTTAGCAAAGCTGTCAGTGCGGCTAAGAGCTGAATTATTGGCGCTTGTTGTCTAAAGCTCAGCCGGGAGAAGAAACTGCTGCCCGTGGAGCCCCCAGAAGGCACAGGCGCTCTGCAGCCTTTTAGAGGCAGCCTGGAGAGGCGCTATTACTGGAGAGGGGGGAAGGTTGCGTCCTGTTTTTGTTTTGTTCCAAAGAAATGAGGCAGATATGTATTCCAGTGAAGCAACCTCCCAAGAAGGCAGGATTATTATCAGAGAGCGTGGGAACTTCAGCCCCTTCGCTCTTCAGCACGCCTTGTGTTTCTCTTTGCTTGTGAGTACCTTGATGCTGGGTTTTGTTGGTGAGGGAGAGTGTCTTGTCTTGTCAAGTACTACGAACGTGTGAATACAGGTTTACTTCCAGAATAACGAGATTTAAATATTAACCTGGCCAGGACCGGCTTTGGCGCTGGTGGCACCCAGTGCGACAATGTTAGTTGGCACCCCCCCCCCCAATGACCACCTCCACCACAGAATCTCTCACTAGCACCCTTTAACAGTGACCAATTCTCCATAACCACTCTCTCTCAGATGCATTGAATTCATTATATAGCGCTTCTCATACCAATAAAGGATGTCAGAGCACTTTGCATCACACACACATTACAAAGACAATCAATCATACTTGTGTAAATCAGCGTATAGGAAATGTTACATAAGCGAAAGGACTAAAAGTGTAGGAGTCACATGTCATCCATACTGGTTGGCACATACTCAGAGCCGAAAAAGAAACAGCATAGTTGGGAGTTTTCTTTAATAATAAGAATCCATTTCTATCCAAATTAACCCTTTTTGCAACATTAATCAATGTTCTATACTTTGCAGAGTGTAGGCAGTTCTATGATGAAAGTGAATTAATACCTCACTATTCTATATTAGGACTTTAAGTTATAAATTGCAAGTAACAAAAGGATGGCTCTTTTAAAAGCAGTAACCTGCTGATCTATTTACATTAAATGCACTCTGTAATCAACTTAGTACACGGTCTTTGAAGCAGGCATATTAACCCTCTGTGCTACCTTCACATAAGTGAAAACCTCAACTACACAAAACTCTGATCTATGTCCAGGAAGAGCATTAATCACAGGAGTTATCTTGACATATTTGTGAGGCTCCGTAATTGCAGGAGGATAGGAAGGCGGCAGCAGGTGCTTTAAAAGCATAATAAAGTTGCAAAACGGCACCCCCAGGAAGCCAGCACCCGGTGCGATGGCACCGGTCGCACCGCCCTAGAGCCGGCACTGAACCTGGCACACTATCGACTATCGGAGAACCCACAAATTAATATCGGTTTACTATACCTAACCCCACATATGTGTAACTTGATTGTTAATGCTCAACCTGTTGGAAGTCGTTATTGTAACCACAATATTTTGGGAGATCGATTTTTTTGGGGGGCCTTGATATTCTGACATAGAACTGTGGATCCCCTCAGTTTTGAACGCTTGTCGACCAGTTTTCTCAACTTGCAGAGAAGTTTGTGTCTAGCGCCTTTCTCCCCCCCCCGTGGCAGCAGCATCACTTTCCATTTGTACTAATGACAGACTGCCACAAGCTCCTAGTCTTATAATTGTGCTTACGGACAGCCAAGCCAGTCCAGGGTAACAGGACCTCCATAATATATGTGTTTCTGTTACATGGGTAGGGACCATCCCACCCTTTATGAAGTCCAAGTCATTCACATTGAGTGTTGGCTTAGTTCCATCAACCCTAACTTGTTGAGGCCTGGGATTGAAATCAGAGATATTAAATGTGGAAGAAAAGCATCGTGAGAATGAGAACATCACAGAAAAGTAGTTGGAGTAAGTGACTTTTGAGGAATGTTAATTATGGAGCTGATTCACAAAAGGAAAGGTGGATATGTTGGGAATTTGTTATTGAGGATTAGGATGAAGCAGCTTTCCTACATTTATCGAATCATCAAACAATTTCAACAGTACTGCTACCAACCGGCGTCACTCACAGTATTCCATAAGCACTCGCATGCATAACATTTGCACATGCAAAATTTCCACTTGGTTGAAATTTTAGCTTACGGAAACGTAACACAGTTGGGCATGAGCATTTTTGACGTTTGTTTGTGTTTCAAACAGGGCCCATTTTTTTCCGCATGGAGGAACAACTTAGCCTAGACCCCATTAAAAATGATAGTGTTCCCTAACTGTTCCCATTCTGGTGGCACACGTACACCAACCTTGTGACGTAATACATTTTCAAGCATTTTTTTGGGGTGGGAAAACACTTAAAATGTTTTGATGAATAACCAAACACAAGTTGTGGTCATTCACACTTGAGTTGTGGATGTTCATCAACATTTACACAGGGTCGCGCTCACCATTACAACCAAAGGCGTGGATGCAGAAATTCCGACCCACTGACAGAATTTCCATATTCACAAATGCACTTTCATGATAGGAAATTATGCCAATCCTGATTCCGTTGATCAAGATTGGGAATTTGTGCGGGCAAATTGATATTTTTGCACTCTTATGTTGACCTTAGTTGTGCAAAATCAGTTGTGTCATGGCCCCCTGTGCGCTCACCAGAAATGTGATTCTGTAACCTTTCACTCCTGGAAAGTAGTTCTTCTCTGTCCAGTTTCCCTTCCAGTTCTAGTCCCAATTACACAAAGATTGCTTTTTTGTCAAGCACAGCTATCTCGCTACCACATGCCTAGTGCAGAAAGATTTGTGCATTGACAAAATACTTTTTATTTGAGCAAAAAAGAAGATCCAAACCAATCTTAATTGAGTTAACATGTCATATATAGCCCAATAACTGTCCTAAATGCCTAGGACTCAGCAGATCTGCCATTCCATGCCTGAATTTATTGAAATTGAAGCCAAAGACCAGTGAATGTTCATTGTTCTCCCCAAGAAATGCAAACACAAGTCTGCATCCACAGCAAATCTGAAAATCGTTCTTCCGTACCTCATTTCTGTAATGTACAATAGTTGCAGAAAAGCAGCACTGTAATTATGCTTCTGTCAAGACGATTTTTTTTATTTGAATTACACTCATTTAAAAACAGAATCCCTTTCATCCTGTGTATAAATATTACACAGATTATCTCCAGCGCAATTACTGTAATGAAATCCCTCTTCATTACCCGTCCCGCAGTTTAGGCGGAACAAAGCGTTTTGAAGAACTATGCTGCATTTGTCACAGCTGAAACCTTTTTTATTTTTTTAGCAAATTGAGATGTGTATAAGTTGAGTTCTGTAAGAATAGGTGAGTTAAATATAACAATTTTTATATAAACTTTAAATGTTAGTAAAAGCGAATACATAGCTTTTATGGCATCATACACATTGCAGGGACGGACTTTGTCGTAGGCTACCTTCTTTCTTTAGAGCAATATGGGCAATGTTGCAATTATCCTGAAGAGTACTTTTGCTTTCCAAAGTAAATTTAAAAAGTTCAATTTCGCTCTTCCCGAAAGGCCCCAAAGTAGGTGTCCATTCAAAGCATTTGCCTCATATGTGATAGTCTGCATTTGCCAGTAGCAGCCACAGTGTGGTTTCTGAGAAAGCCAGCCTGATCTCTACCCTTCGAGGAGGAACCTGGAACCCTCTGCAAGAAGCAGACTGTCATCCATCGCCACTAAGGGCGTTCACCAAAGTCTTATATTTATGTTAATTCAAATAAACGGTGACATAACCCGGCAACAGTTTTGGAGCGGGCTGTCTCTTGCTTCTGATGTGAACAAAATGACTAGTGAAAGTCTTAGTAAAACAGGGAGTAGCAAACCTTAAATAGGAATGCACATACAAATTCTGGAATTACCATGAAGTCCATCCCCGTACCTTTTTTTGAGGACATTGCTAATAATGAACTGTTGTTCTTTTCAGGAGTGCACTCTTGGTGTACGTGCCTCACCAGCAACCAGCCATGTACATTTTTCTAGCGGTGTATAGCTCGAACGCTCACGTATATCCACACAGCATATTCATGTTATGTATATTTGTATAGCGCAAAACTCACCTGGAGGGCACCCATGCGCTATTCAAGGGTTCAGGTGAACCCACATTGCTGTGTGCGTGCACAGTGTGAGGCATTCAAAGCATAATTCCGGTGTAGGCAAGAGAACAGGGTGAGGTACACAAACTCCATTGCTTAACTATATAAAAACCGTGTGTCTTGCATTAACTACTTAAAAAAGTCCCACATTTAGTCCTGGTAGAATACCTAGTATATCTGAAGTAGCCTTACTGATTCAACACAAATGATGCAGTACTAGTAGACTTCCGCCGGAGGCACAGATCTGGTGAGTCTGGGGGAGGGTGGGTGGGTTGACATTTAATAGTGGTAGGGAGGGGGGAGACACCATGTTTTACGGATTGTCCTTCCTGAATGTATACAATAGTACTGATACTCAGCTGTTATATCGAAACTAGAAATATGTTATATTGGCGCTATATTGATAATGTCATATTGGACCTTTCTCCCTTTGAAAATCTAATCTAATATGTTAAAAAGAAAAGGCACATATCTGTACGCGTGGTCCCAACACTACCCTTCACGACGCCTGACACTACCCTAAACTCAAATACACTACTCTACACTACTCAAACACAACCCTACAACCCTACACTACACAAACACTACCCTAAACCCTAAAACACTACCCCCTGCACACCCCTCCCCCGACCCCTAGTCTTGTCCCTACTCCCCAACACTACCCTTCACGACCCCCGATTCTACCCTAAACTCAAATACACTACTCCACACTAATCAAACACAACCCTACAACCTAAAAGACTACCCCCTGCATGACCCAAAAAACTACCCTTACCTCTCTCTCCTCCGTGGTTCCTCTCTTCTCTCGCTTCCAGCGACGTCAGATCTGCACGTTGTTGTTTGGAAACAGAAGCGCCTTCAAAACAACGATGTGGATAGCGCATACCATTACAACGTTTGTGTTGTAACAACGCTTGCGATGTAACAACAATGGTACGCATTGTAACACCGCAAGCGTAGTAACGCTTGCGAAGTTATGGTATGCGCACTAGCAGCCGCGAAGAAAGGGTTGATTACCCCTTAAAAAAATTCCAGTTTAATGGGCATGTGGCAGTTTTCATTTCCATCTTCACTTACCCCCCCCCCTTTACTCCTTTTGCGCCCCCACTCCTTATCTCACTCCTATCATAGACCTAGTCACAAGGAAAAATTCACTAGGTAGGCAGCCTTTTCGTAGTAGTTGCTTGAACATTTGTGTTTGTGCTGTTAAAATGCATGTTCAAAACAAAAATCAAAGCCTTTGCACACCTGTGTTGAATTAATATGGCCCCGTTATACTATCTGTTTGTGTTTTCTTGAGGGAGCTAGTGAGTAGCTATTAAACAGAATCAGAGAACAGCATGACATTGGTTTTGTTGTGATGTGGAAATGTCAGTTGAATTTTCTCTGATTTTCTTTTTTTTTTCTTCTTATGGCCTACCCTGATGCAGCTTTGAAGGGAAAAACCATTCGGAAGAGTGGCAGGAAAGAATCGATAGAAAGGTCACCTCATGCAGGGCAGGGAGGAAGTTATTCAATAGAACCCTGAAGCGAGAGGCGAATTACTGCTTTCAAAGCTTCTTAAGAACATGTACAACTATTTTTTCGAGCAATTCAGTGCTCCTTTCAGCGTTTTTTCGCCCAAAATGTGTCCTGTGTCTGGGACTCAATCTTTCAGAGTTCAATTTCCTTCTATTGAGTAAGTTTACAATTGTTGACAGGCCTTGGCCTTGCCAATCGGTCTGCCTTATGAATGCACTATCAAGCCAGATCTAAACATCTATGTATGTTAATGACCTCCTTCTGCCATAGATTATGTAGTTATCTAAGAATTTGTAATAGCATTACAGCTGCATGCGTGCTCCCCTGAAAGTTAATGCTCAGGCAGCTGGATAAAAAAAATGATCACATCCGTGTTGAAAGTGAGCACAAATATGTCGAAGCCCTCAACATCTGCCCAATCAAAATATGGACTCCTGGCTCCCAACATGTGGGTGGAGCCAAAGCTCTTCTCTTGGTGGTTTTCACATAATTGTCTGGTGACAGCTGCACAGTCAAGCCAGACTATAAAAACAGATTTATCCTCATGACAATTTTGGGCCAATAGGTACATCAGCAATGCGCATTGTTCGACATAATCAGGATCGCTCAATGCCCCCTAGATAAAGAACCTGCATGCAGCAAAGATCACAGGGATACATACGCTGGTGTGTCATAGGAATGCCGATGCTACATAGAGTGTTTGTCCAGCGATGGTATAGGGTTGTGCTTGCCTTTCGCCGAAGTGTAGTTCCAGACCGATTGTAGAAGTCCTTCAAAACACATATACCTCTGAGTTTTAGATCTGTCACATTTTGGTTCTGTAGACTCTCTTTAACGTTTTAGTTGTACTGAAGAATCTCTGACCAGTCATGAACTTATTGAAAGGGTCCATATCAGAAGCAAGTCCCTTGCCCTATTATCAGATAGCGTGGATCTCTGCTGCAGAACATGGCCTATTGTTGTGGTAGAGGTAAATGAACTGTACAGTAAGAAATAGGCAACATTTTTGACAGCTGTTCCATAATGAATTGGCAATTTTCTAAGATATATCACCAGTCACTCATGCATAACTCGCTGCAGTGAGTTAATCCGTTTTGTAAGAGACTTTAAAAAAAATTATTCTAAATGTAAAGCTCATGGTTTGAAGTACTAAAAGTATCCATTCAGTCTCACTTTCCTACCACCCAATAAGTTGTTGATGACCTCTTACAACATAGTAAATGACTGTTATGCGTTATCATCAGTGCTAACAACATTATTCATCAATCAGAATGGATAATCTGTTGCCCCTAGTCTTTGTTTTGATTTTTTAATGGATATTTGCTTTGTTCTGGTTTGCTTAATTGGCCAGAGGTATCTCTCGGCATATTATGTTTGCAGGGACTGTTTACTTTCACAGAACTACTACAACAAATTCCTATCTTAGGCACAAACTTAAATATCTGCCACAGCATGATGACCCAACTGGAAGGCCTTTTATTAAGTTCAGTGAAAGAGTTTACAGTTTCAGTCAAGAAGTTATCTTCTTGAATATCATATTTACGAAAATCAAATGAATCCTCGACTTTGAGCTGGTGAGAAAGAAAAGTAAAACACCCTTATCTTGTACTACTAGATACCTGCTCTGTTCCCCTTCTGCGGCTTGTTTTAGTTTTCCTTCCTCTCCCCTGCTAGCCACGCTGGTTTGGTAGCATTCTCACATCAATCATTAGCTATTAATATTGCTTCCTATCTATGTTGCACCATCTACTACCCCTCTTTCTCCTACCCTCCATAGTCAATATTTGCTATCTCACTATCCGGCATCACTTCTCTTTCTCTGTCACTGTCTTTTATTTATCTCTCACTTTATCACTGCACATCTCTCTATTTCTCTCACTGTTGCATTTAACTACAATCCCAATTGAGTTGGCTCTACTATCTCTTAGTGCCATCTCTGTCTGTTTGACTTTGCCTGTACCCATTCCTCTATTATCCTTGCCTCCCGCTCTCTCATCCATTTCTATAGCTTACATTCTGTCCCCAAGTAGAGCTGTCTCTTTACACTTCTGTCCTATCTGTCACTCTGCCATCTGTCCATCTCTCACTCTACCATTTCTACCTCACAGAATACTACAGCTCTTCATTTCTCAGGCTATTATTCCTGTTTCTGCTCTGCTGCCTCTTTTTCTCTTGTCTCGTCACTAAGTTGGTGAACTTGGAAACCAAAGGTTCCTGATGGATCACTTGCTCCATAAAACATACGGGTTTAGTCACATTTCTCTTTCCCCTAAATTGTAGGCATATTTAATGTGTATATGTGTGTGTAGTGTGCACATATATGTAGGAATACCTTTATATATGTTTGTTCTTGCAATCAAGTATCAGCTGGACCTGACTCTCCAGTACTGTCGATCTACAAAAACTCATGTTCATGATAGTCCTGCTGGGACTGATAATGTTGTTTGTAAAGTGTTCAGTTATATCGAATACCAAGGGCCGCCTTTTCTATGTCTTTCTTCTATCTCTATTTAGCTCTTGCTCCACGGCCACTAGTTAGCTGTCCGCCATCATTCTATGATCTATCACTACTAGCCTTCTGCACAGATATAGCCCAAAGCAGAAAAGCAAACTGGAAATGCAGGGGTTCTTCTGTGAAACAAAATAATGCACTGATGTTACTTCGCAGGGATTGGGATATTTCATCAGGGAAAGCGCGTGCTAGCTACGGCATGTGTGGTAACTATAGTTCCCTATACATCCCAGATCTTTAATTGTTTTAAGCTCTGGCTAAATTAAATTCACCACTGCAGCCTGAGATCTGATTTATTTATGTTGTCTGCATTTTTGATCCTGGCCAAATTCAGAGATGCATTGTTTACAAACCTATCACTGTTGCTTCTTCAGACCAGGCGGTTGCTTCTTCAGACCCGGCACTTTTTTGCAATTGGATGCACCACCAAACCTAGTTACTTTTAGTACTTGTAGTATAGTTTGAAAGTCTGAACGTGTAGGAGGTGTTGCTGTTATTTGACGCAGCAGTTGATATTTCACTGACGCAGTTCCTCAGTTTTGCTTGCTGCACAATAGATCCCTATGCAAGGTCATTATTCACACGTGTGACGTTACTACATGAATGAATGCTGTATATTTTCTGTGCTTGGAGATAGTTCACGGTCCCTTGACAGCAGAAGCATTTAGCGGTCAGTAATGGTAGACCTGAAGAAGGCGTAGATGCAGCCCCGCGAACCTTTGCTCTGTGGCACCAGGTCTTCCTTTCATCCACTTTCAGTGCCATTTCTGCCTCATCAATATGTGTAAAGCAGCAGCAGAGTCAAAAGCAGGTACACTCTCGCTCTTCACAAATCACTCCTTTCACAGCCTAACAGGCAGAGAGTTAAGTGAGGGCAAGGCGAGGTCCCCGGATTGTCTGATTGGCAGAGGAATGCCATGCCTGAAAGTAATTGCTTATGGATATAATTCTGCTCGATATATTCACTGCCTTGACAGGCCAATCTTGCCAGGTTCAAGGCAGGAATACACCCAGAAGCATTTACTACAATCTTCGGCCATTACTCCGCGTATTGCAAGAGAATTTCACTTCCAATGTGACCCTTCCGTGAAACACACAGAAATGATTCCCACAGGCTGTCCATTGCAAATGCATGAATTACAGACACTGGCTATTTCTCTGGAGGACATGAAGGAAGCAACTGTGTAAACAGAGGAAATTACAAGGATGTGTAAACCTTCGACAAGAGTTTATAACAGATGCTTTTGAAAAATTATTGGCCATGTCAAGTGAGATTGCACACGCTTAGGCATATGGCCACTTCGCTCAGGCTCATCCCTCACTCATTCACTCAGTTATGCCGTCATTCATTCATATAAGGGTAGAGGACTGAAGAGCCATTCTACTATGGTGCTCCGTAGCCAATAGAAGCACACTGCACTGACCACTCAGAAGAACCGCCTTTCCATGGTTGGTGCTCATCCGTGCAGAGAAGATCCCCTTCAGCTCACAACTGTAATTAGTAATACATTTATTCCAACTCAAAGACTCAAATGATATTCTGTCACAGCCTATTGCTTGGTGCTATTGTGTCTTGACATTTTGCATTGGGATTTGCTATAAAAAATGCATCCTTCTACAAAATGGTTGAATAAGAAAATAAAAACCTTTTGAGCAAGTCCTTTCAGCGTGGCAGATCTCACTAAACAGTAGAGTTTTCATACGATTTATTGTAAAATAGTGGCCTGTGACCACAGGTTGCTTCTCTGCTAAGGCAGAGGAGCGTCGCCCTACGGCTTTCAAAGCAGTGAAAACATAAAAAGTAAAATGATAATAACTTTATTATCTTTTTTTTGTGTTTTTGCTGCAGGGCTGTGTTAGGGCGGGCGGGGCTGGGTTCACAGGAGTGGTGGGCACACTCTAAGTGTGCATGACTGTTTAGACGGCCGTCTTGGGCCGTCCAAAGTGTCATGCGCACTTTACATGTTCTCCACCAGGCTGCATTACAAAGCCTGGTGAGGAACATGCACAGGCTCCCATTCCACGTCTTAGTGCTGAACCACGGCGCTCAGACCAATCACATTGCTAAATTGCAGTGTTGTCATTGGCTTAGGGGAGGGAGCCTGTGTGTGCTTCCTGTTCCTGCTTCCGTTCTGGGACATCGGTAGGGAAGCGGAGGAGAAACTCCGCTGACTGAAGAGGTAAGTGTTTTTTTTTCTTTTCCACACCTCATTACCTGCCCCAACACTCCCGTTCCCTGTCAGCCGTCTCTGCCTGTTACGAGTTTGTGCTCCTTTTGATCTCATGCGTGTGATATTGGCTATAGTAGCTAGAATGCTGACCCCATCATAGCTACTATATTTACTAGACAGTTTGGCGAGATACGAGGCAGCGCCTGCTAATGATTGCAATACAGTGAGTCTTTCACATCCTTGGCCTTATGCTTAAAATTGTTTTCAATTTTCATTTGAATCACACATTTGTTTCTCAATCCTGTTCTTCCGGTTAAAGAGTCATTGTTGATCATTGATACTAAAGAAGCACTCAACACCTTGAGTATAACTAAAAGGTTTAGGGAGTTAAAAAGTTTAGGGAGTACAAAACAGCGTGCATAGCTTTTTGTACAGATAACTAGTTTTGTATGCAAGAATGTTCCTAGTGCTTTGTAGCAAGTAGTAAAAGGTTACTAACAAGTCTGTTATTCATTCCAAAGTGTTTCCCATGTCAGTTTCATAGAGGCAGAATTACTTCTGTCCCAGAAGTCCTACCTGTGCCACTGTTGCTACTGTAAGCAGACTGGCTACTTGGAAAGTGGTTAGCTTCTTCTGCAGTTGTTACAGTTAGTACAGAGTATCCAGAGAAGATTTCTGTTGATTGCACTGCATCCTATACGTTACCAATGCTTTGTACTATTTGCTACAATCCTTATAGATCTGTACTAAGTGTGATGTCAGAGGACAAACAGTTACATCCTGTAACAATGACCCTGTAGCCTTGGTATGCTCTATCACTGTGACCTGCCTCCATCTACTGAGTATGAGATTGTAGAATGTTTCTTCTGATGCAAAAAAAGAAAAATAATTATCCTAGAATTGTTTTAGCTGCTCTGACTTCTTGGTTACCCTTTTCTCTCTAATCTTCAAGTATCGTTTTAAGTTCAAATCAATGCTAAACATGACCACATACCAATAAATATTTGAGCCCTTCATGATGATTAAACTATATTTGAATTGGTGTTGATAAGAAAAGTTTTCCTTTTTATACCAGTATAGTATTCAGGTCTCCTTAGTGTCAAAGATCTAGAATACGGCACTTGCCATGAGCTTGAATTGAAAGCACCCCACACAACGTCTGGGGTACACCGCTCGCGTGCGTGTTGCATTCTTGGGGTTGTGTTAAGTTGCAGCACCCTAAAAGAATGCTGATGCTCTTGAAAGAGCAGTCTGATAGATGTAAAAGAGCGGGCACCAATGAATCGAAGCTGAGGATGGGAACAAATCTAGCCTTGTTTACCTCAAGACCTTATGCACATAAGCATACTTCATCGCACACTTCTCAGCGCGGGTAGAAAAACAAACCTTCATCCATAGGGACTTCCGCAAAGTTTCTCAATGTTTAATTGCCAAATGAGTGGTTTGGCCTCCATCTTGGATATCTCATTTTCTTGTAATAGATGCTTCGTGTATACAGAGCATATTCTACTTGCTTGGCCCTCCCCCGTGTATTAAAAGACTCTGCCTGTAATACTTTTAGTTGATTGCATGATACAGAGTTCCTCCACTAGAGACTCAAGTCCCATGCTGCACTGACATCAACTGGTCCTTTGGTGTATTTCATCACGTTGTACCTGCAGTGTGATTGATTGATTCCTTTATATTGTGCAACATTGTAAAATACATTGTTTTTTGCATGCTAAGGAAAACTAAGTGCATAAAAACAAACATTTTTGTAGGACGTGCCTGCCTTTTCAGACCAGAATCCCTGATTAGGATTTAAATACCCAATGCATAAATGTTAATTCCCTGTAAAAAAATTATTAAAACACCAGTCGGACAGGCCGCCCAGCCTGAATTGCATGAACAGCATCTTTACAGAGACAAGTAGTGATTATTGTAGAGCTGAGGACTTGCTTCTAGTAACCAGCTTGTAGATAGTGAGTTCACTTATGGTTTACCAGTGGCGGCTGGTAGAGAACAGTGATGGGGGAGCAGTGGGGGAGGGGGAGAGGGTGTTAGGAGAAAGGAAAAGAAAACTTACCTGGTCATCGCCGGTCACTGCCTCTCCTCCAGAAGGAACGAGGAAGCCCACAGCTTCCCAGAGTCCCCTGACCAATCACAACGCTGCTTTAGAGCAGCGTTGTGATTGTTCTGAGCGCGGGACTGGGAGGTTGTGCATGTTCTCCACCCAGGCTGTACAATGCAGCCTGTGGAGAACATGCAAAGTGCGCATGACAGTTTGCCCGGCCTGAGACAGCCAGCCAAACCATAATGCGCACTTAAGATGCAGCCACCACTCCTTCTCCCTTGATGTTAGGGGAGCCCGGCCCCGCCACGCCCTAACAACCTGGCTGCATTGCAACTGCAATACTAAATATAAAATGATAATAACGTTCCGTTATCATTTTATTTTTCGTTTGCTCTGCTTTAAATCAGTGGGGCGACGCTCCTCTGCCTTAGCGGAGGAGCCGCCCCTGTGGTTTACGTCCTGCTGCTGCTGGTCAGTGATGTAGCATGACCACTTTTCATTATTACCATCAGTGTGTAATCGGAGGATAAGAAGCGGAGAGCTGAACTCCTTAGTTATTTTCAGCATCTGCTGTGGAAGCTGCATATGAGTTCCTTGTTTACTGACAAATTGCAGCTTAGAGTTGTGGTCAATGGAAACTGGTTAACTACTGTGCTTCTACCCGCATAATGAGGAACTGTGTTGTAAATTCATTGCACTGGAGAATGAAGGTCGTTGGGTAAGGAAGTCTTCTTGTACCTTGAATATGTCCGGTCACAGAGTTGAGCTTACAGTCAATGGAGTGGGTTATATGCAGGGCCACTGGAATTATATGATTCTGCGGCAACAGCTTTTTTCTGCATAATGATGAATTTGTCACATGATTCATCATCTGCATAATCTGCAGATTGAACAAAAAATGTGTTTCTAGCTGAAACAGATCAGAAGTTACTAAAAACGTGACTGCATGTGTTTGTGTAATGCGGAAGGCCTTTGCAAAGGCCAAGTGGCCATCTTCCAATTGCTTATTTCTGTATTTGATAGTTAAACTGGTTCTAATGGGGTGAAACTTTGCCTAGGCAGTATTACCAGGTGTAGAAATTGAAGAATAATGAAGTAATACTATCAGAAAATGAGCTGAATTATGCTACATAATTTGACTTTTCTTGCTGCAGAATTTAGTCAACCCTACCGCATAATTTAGTACTCCCCTGCCACATAATTCTAGTGGCCCAGATAATACTCTACTCTGTGGAATGCATTACACAGAATGACTTGCTGTGGAACTGTGACTCTGTTTTGCAGTTTACTCTAATGTATTTACACTCATGCAACGCTCAAAACAACTGTAAATAGGTAACTATTGTGATTGTTATGCTGTTGTTTACTCTTTCTGTTCCCGTGTTTATTATGCCCTGTGCAACTGCTGTATTATCTATCCCTCCCTCTTCAATGTAATGGTATCTGCTTCTGCAGACCGTTCTTCCCCTCTCGGCCTTCTCCAGTTATTGTAATCTCACCCTTGTCCTAGAAGGTGTCCCATTCAAGTACCTAGAAGCCATTAAGTTGTGCAGTGTGCCCTACACAAAGAAATATGTGTAAATCTGTTAGTGAAAAGCCCTATATTGTTTGCATTAGCAATTTTTCTCCCGACGGATGTAGATTGTCTCACCTTGTCTGTTCATCTCTTTGGTAAAGACAACACTTGCCAGCAATGGGACTGCTATGGTGGGAACTCCAGCAGCATACGTTTTGGTCTAGGCATGCATGGAGTCTAAGGGCCTAATTACGAGTCTGGCGGTCCGAGGACCGCCAGACTCGTGGGCCGGCGGTGATGGTCCCACCACTCCATTACGAGTTGGGCTGTCGGACCGCCACCTGCCAATTCTTGGAGGTGGCACTGCAGTCAGAGCCCGCAATATGCTTGACGGGACTGCTGCAGTCCCTCCAAGCATATTACGAGTTTCCTCTCCCCCGACCGTGACACAGTGGTTCCGCTTTCATGTCAACCATGGTGGAGAGGAAACAAAGGGGGCCCTAGAGAGCCCCCTGTGCCTTCACCGCTTGTGCATGCACACAGGGGGGCATAACACGTGCCCCCCTGTGTGCATGTACAACAGTTCCTGCATGGCATGGACTTTTCAGTCCATGCCGTGCAGGATCCTTGTGAGGCGTTCCCATTGCGGTGCCGTTTTCAAAGGCACCACGGCCTTTGAAAGAGGCATCACCCTGGGAACGCCACGCCTCCCGCCCTCCAGACTACAAATAACTTGTAATCTTGCAGGTAAGTGGTGGCGAGTCTCAGCGGTGTGGGGGCGTGGCGGTGGAGTACCGCGCACCCTCACACTGCCGAAACTCGTAATCGGGCCCTTAGTGTCTTGCCTACTACAGGCGACGCCTTTGGAGCAGGCTTGGAGTGCATTATAGCAGCTTTGATGGTTTCAGGGTCAGTGAGCACGTGGTACCTGGGCATTTTGTCTAAAGCGAATATTCTCAATTTAGCAACACTTATGGATTTAAAAATGATAATATGAACATCTTTCTGTCCCTGTGATTCTAAAAAACAAAAGACTTGTTTTTAAAGCAATGCATTGGTGCTTCTATGGCAAAGCGAGAACATGCAGAGCGAAGATTGAAGTAATCTGTAATGTTGTTCCGCACGGAGAGCCACCACGAGGTGTAAGCACTAATTAACTGTACACTCTCGAGTTCTGAATCTATTAAGGCAGCATGGGAATGCCTAGCCTCGGTTCTTAACGGATTTCCCGGCTAACAGGATCAAGGTGTTGCATTCTCAGCTCATTAGCACTTTTGTGAATGCAGCTGCGCATTCAGAGGACATTTTGTGCTACACAGACGAGATGTGAGCGTACGGGCAGAAATAACACATATGTTACTTTTGATTTGGTGAAGAAGACAAAATAGAGTGAGAACAACATAACCTAATTGCACCAAACATTTCTTGGACAACAGAAACCTTCAAGAGATGACCCTCTTTAGTTGTATTGATTTGAATCTTGCACGTTGCCTATGGTAAGGTTGCGAATGAGAGAATGTCCCCGTGTGCAACCACGTATTCCTTATTGATGACTGATTTCATGGCGCGTGTTCCTCAGTCTCACAGAACCTGAGCCGGAGGACGTTCATTCAAGGTGCTCGCGCCGGCCCTCTGGAACTCTTTGCCCCTTTCCGTCAGAAGCATCCCCAAACACCTGACTTTCAGAAGGGCGGCGAAGACCTGGCTCTTTTGCTGACCGCAGTTTCCTCTCTCTACTGCTAGCGCTGGGACGTCGCTTTGCCGGGACAGCCTTGCGCTCTACAAATTATGTAACATATCATGGACTGTTGTGTGTTATCGGTATACACTAGGCATGTAAATTAATTAGTCCACAAAAAATGCAGCATAAAATAATCTGTACGTATGTATTGAAAGACCGCTTCCTACAGTGAAATCACGATTGCCCCCTAGGGCCATGCCTACAGATAGGCCCTCATCTTCAGTGCTCCTGGCATGGAGGGCACTGTGCTGCTCTTCCAGAGACCGGCAGAAAAAAGACTAGGGTCAGAGAGACTGGATCCTCTGAGTAGATTGTACCTCATGATCAATAGTGCTTATAACAGTGCCATCTGTGCTACTGACTAGCAGCAGCTTCTTACAAAAGTAAACTCCGGTTTAAGGCCGAACGGAGTTCACTTAATAAATAAATAAAACACATTTCATCGCGCGCGCTGCAATGCAGCGATGCAATGCAGCGCGCCCAATGACATTCGTTGTATTTATTCATTTAGTAATTGAACTCCATTCGGCCTTATGCTAGAGTTTACTACCCCCCCCGTCCCTCCCACCCCCACCCCCGCAGCTCTCCCTCGAGGAGCCGCCACTGATGCCCCACCTCTGATGTTTGGATCAATATGTAGTGAGTCACCTTATAGAGTAGAACATTGTGGTGCAGCATTATTCTATATTATGCTGAATGTGATGTGGTGGGTGGTGATTGTATGTTGATAAAAAGCTATGCGTGAGTTTATGTTGTATTGTGTAGGGCACAGTTGTGTGTGGTATGCTGTTGGTTCGAGTGGACGACGTTTTTTGGAAGAATGTACTTGGTGTTTGATGATTCCTTGCTTTTTATAGTGTAGTGCGCTGGGGCAAGGCTGGTTGTGTTTTGTGGTGCGGTGTTCTGTTTTATAGGGCAGTGTGGTCTGTTTTGTGGTATGATTTGCGATGTAGTGCCTTGTGATCGGCTAACTTTATGTGTTATGGAATACTGGTGTGTATTCGTTGTCATACATTATTTTATTCATAATTGTGTCTGGAAGTGCAATGAGATATAGCATGCTGTAGCTGGGAATGATCTTGTGGTGGTAGTGGGGGGGGGGGGGAATGCCATTGGATATTCTCTGGTTTTAATGTAGAGTTTTGGATGTGGCAGAGTGTGCGGTTTTCTGCTTTAGTTCAAAAAGTGCTTGTCATTTCCTTGAGTATGAATCTTAATTTTCTGAGGCTGTGCTGCTCCATCCCCAAGGGTTGGATCTCTATATGTCTTTAAGGTCCTCCACCCTGAAGTTTGTTTGTACCTCCTCCATCTTTCTATGTCTAAATACCTGTACTCCTATCCCTCTCAAGTCCTGAACCTGGAGGCCTAGTGGCTCTCCTACTCCAGAAGTTACCTATCATCGAGTCAATCAACCCTGTACATTCCCAGGTCCATGAAATTGTCTTCAAAATCCACAAGCTGGTTCATCCTCCCCCTCTATTCCTCCTGCGCTTAGGGTCTCTTGTGCCTTTTACTTGTATATGTATTCCAGCCACTCTGCACCTTTTCCTGCTTCTCCATGTTTGTATTTTGCCCGGGTCTTTCACCCTTTTCCCATATTGTGTGTGTTTTCTCTCTTTCCAAAAACGATGTGCCTGCCCACGTCCCTTTTTATTATTTCTCTCTCATCCCATCCCACTTTTCTCAGTGTCTGTGGCTCATAATTGTTGTTTTTGCTGGCAAGTCAGGCATGGTGTCTGATGGTTGACATGGTTATGTTTGAGCCTTCCTGGGTAGCATTTATCTGCTGGGTAAAAAGCCTGATTTTGGAAAATTTAATGAATGTTACGTGGTCCTGAATTGCACTGCTTTGACGCCGGGGTCTGTTCCACATTTCGTTTGTGGAAGACTGAACATTGTTGACAATCAGTCCCTTCAATGGCTGCTCTTGCTCTCGATGACAGAGCTTGGCACTACTTGGTCTCACCTAGAGAAATTGATGTTCCATTCCATGATGTGCTTGGTAAATGGAGCAGAATGCTGTGACTTTTACTTGTTGTCGTATGGGTGGCTAGTCTAAGATTTGCAGGGCTAATTACTTGTGTCATATGAGGGGTTCATGTGTGGCTTTCTTGGTGCTGGCCTCTGCACATTACTGAGTTCTTCCACAGAGAGATGCTGGAATCTGTAGGACTGGCACATTGGTGTGGTGCAATCAGGACCTGTAATTGGGAGATTCTGATTGGCGACCTCTGGGGGGGGTGTCGCATCTTTTGGAATGCAGCTTAGGGGACTAGGCTGTTATTGGAGGGTTTTGCTATTAAGTCACAGCCCATTTTACACCAAGATTTTGACTGCCGTTCTGCGTTTGGGGGATAATAATATTACAAGACTTTGCATGGTCGGGCTGTAATAGTACCCCGATTGCTCAACAGGAAAGGAGGGCAAGAAAGAATGGTAAGCGGGGCGTTTACGGATACTTGGTGATGGCAACTTTTACTACTGTGTTATCAACTCTTGGGGACTGCTGTGCAGGCCGCTTGCTTTATTCAATTTGTCTAGTGAACTTCACCCGTCGGTTTGGTCACTGTTTGTGTGCCAGAGGTGAATCCCGATTATCAACATGCTGAAGCCTGTGGTTCAAAGATTGTTTAAAAGCTTTTTTTGACCAGTTACTGGGGGTGGAGGAGGGTTCATCATAGGCATGTTATGTCTTCTTCTGTAATTGCATAGTCGTTGGAGGAGTCAATGGAAATGTGATTTCACTTTTGTTTCCTCAGTGCAATGCTACTGGGGACTTCTTTATGTAAATACAATTAAAAACGTAGGGTCTGATGTACAGGCGGGTGGGGGCAAATTGTGTACCAACTATTTGTGACCTACATGCAATTTTGAGATGTGACCTATATACTGCATAGGTTGCATCACAAACTTTTTATTTGCAGGGGATCTCAAAACAACATACTTAATAAAAATGAATTAGGGAGGTTGCAATTTGCAAATCTCAGTGATTGGCTGCAAACGCAGGGATGGAGGCCTGAAAGGGACCGCTGACTTCCATCCCTTCATTTGCATTCCCAAGCGGGACCATTTTATTTTTAAATGGAAGGCAGAACTGCTTTTTTTCATAGAATTTCTTTCCCCTGTTTTGGTAAATATCTTCTCTTAACACCACCCCCCTGTCCTCCCGGGCTGCCAACACAATTTCCAAAGCGGAAGCTGTCCCGCGGTGACAGCTTCCCTCTTGCAATTCATGTACCACTCCAAATCAGGGGTTCAGTAACTGATCCATAGCTTGCAACCACAGCTGCAATCACAAATCAATGATGCATACCTTTGGAGTTAGTAAATAGGAAGGCTGTGCACCTTTAATGCCCAGCTCCTACTCCTACAACCAGAGCTGCCGACTTTGGAACTGGTGAACCAGGTTTGTGTCTCAGCGTCAGCGCAACATCCAGTGAATCTGAGCAAATCGCCTAATCTCGCCGTGCCTATAAAATATGACTGTGTCCTTGTGTAATGTAACTGGTGCTCATGTAAAGCACTCAATACCTTTGGGTCGAGTTTACGCTATTCTAAAAGAAAAGGATCACATTAGGCATTTATAAGTCTTGTAAAAGAGGTTTTTGCACATTGTAATAATTCCTTTTGTGGTTCCAAACCTTGCGATTTTGCGAATTGCTGGGTTTGCAATTGCAGAGCAACTCTGGACCAAAGTTACTTTTCTAACCAAGTACTACATTAAAACAGATCGCACAGTTGTGGCATGCAGAGGTGAGAAATAGCCCAAAACGTTATTTACAGCACCCAGAAACCTCATTGAACTGAAATGCCCTTTCCATGTGTTAAATCTAACGTTGCGACTGCTACTGCAGTTTAAAATGCATGACAGTGATTTGATAAACAGTACTTCATTCTGGTTTCCAGTGGACTGAACTTCTCTAACGTCCCCAAGGCAGTGGGGGCGGAGAGGAACAGACACGCCTTTGCCTCTAGAACCTACACCTGATCTGATTTTAATCAGATTACCCTCCTGTCAGAAACCTGCAGGATTGAATTCCCTGCACTTGGCACAGTTCACGTTTGACATATTGTGTCAGCCCCGAGGATGTGACTCAGCGTGGAGTCACACTAATGTTCACCAACATAGCAAGTGACACTTAAGAAGACAAGCTGGACATTCGAGACTGCAGCATGTTCGCGCAGGTGACAGGCTGGCCCCGCCTTGACAGCGCTCTGAAGAGGCGCCAACAGATGCCGCCAGACCACCACACAGGTGGAAGGAAATAAAGGCTGCTCCTGTGTATTAGTACAGGACATAGTAGGTACAAGATGCTTAGTTTCGCCCCCAGCACAAATAAAGAGACTGTGGGTGGGTTTTTATGAAGTGGGCGTTTCCATTTTCTGGTTATAGTGTTCAAATCACAAAAGCTTCAGTACAGCTTATGCTTGTGGCGCTTGCAGTTCGGCTGACTTTAAAGGAGTGACCTCCAAGTCGCCTTCAGTGATAAGAGAGACATAGCTCTTAGAACAGGATAAAGTCTTGATGGTCGACATATGTGTCTTATGTATATGCGTGGTTGCCCTTTTCGACTGCTTGGGTGATTCATAACCCTTTCTGATCATCATGTGTGAATCTTATGATTGTCGTGGCCATGCAGGAGTCACCTCAAGGTCAACATTAACTTCACAGGGATTTTTTTCCCCCCCAATGGATGAGAAAAGTCATGGTTATGTGTTTCCCATATATCCTGCCGACTTCAACAGGCAATGTTCTACATATACATAACATAACCAGCTTTATGAATTGAACGTGTACATCCTTGCATTCTGTTATTACAAACTTTCATAGCTTGAAATTCTTCAAGCATCTATTACACGTTCTTTAATTCAAATAATTCCACTACTTTACATAAGGATGATAGACACTAATTCTACCACCACAGTGTTGGCTTCCAGACTCTTTCTACAGAGACTTCACTTTACAGTGTGGTCATATTCTGTGGTCCTACAAATGTGCATTAAAAATTCGAATTTGAATCATACCTTTTGCTGACCATATTTTCCCAGTCGTTTGGGCCTTAACGTCTGTGTTGTGGATATCGAGGGCAACCAGAATATCATTTGCCAGGGCCACCATGAGGTTCCTATTCCCAGTGGCCACCATTTTGAAATAGATGAGAAGCTTAGCTTTTCCTGGAGGCCTTTAGTGGATGAATTGCCCTATTACTTTTGTCCTCCCTCGCTCCAGTTTAGTGCAATTATACCAAATTCAGATCAAGGATGCAGGGTTTTTGTATGCAGCACTAAACAAAAGGTGATAATATTAAGCCGACAATGTCCCTATATCACAATGAGCAAAGAGAATGCATACACTGCGCTTACTGTGGAATATCTATTGAGGAGATATAGCTTTATCTATAAACATGCAATCAAAATGCAAAAACGAACCGAATACAGCTTCCATGCAAAGTAGTCAGTGTGGATGTTCAGAAATGAGATGGTCCTAATTTTCTTTTAGGGAGTTCTAAGTAGATTTTAAGAGAGACAAATATACAGTAATATGAGGTACTGAAAGTGTGCTACAGATTATTTATATTAGATGCAGTAAACATTTATTGATTCAGTTTAACATAAATTATTTGGCATCCATTATTCAGTAGCTGTTCTGGCCCTTTTGTGGTTTATATGTTTTCCTTGTGATAAATTATGATTGGATCGCCTCTTAGAACAAAGGCCGTGGATCAGCATTTGTTCTCTTATACATGCAGGCTGTTTCATAATGACAGCGGAGAATGTTCGAGATAAGCGAGAAAGGGAGAGGAGATGAAGGGAGGGAGACCGGGTGAGAAGAAGAGAGGGACACCGAGAGAGGGAGGGGGCAAATAAAACAAGACCTGTTGTAAATATCACCAGAATCCCTGAGCAACATATTACACATTACCCATAGTTTTATATTATCTGTTTATTTTAGGGATATATTGAAAAATCCTTTCTCTTCAAAGTGCAGCTAACAATAGGCACTGATTGCAATTAGAATGTTAAGGTTTAGTTAGCCTTTCATGAACACATTGTTAATAAAACAATGGGCAGTGGTAAGGGCCGGCTGATTTATGTGATTCTGTGGCTGCAGTGTTTACTGCTTAGTTGTCAACAAAAAAGGGTTCCATATCAAATGGATCAATAATACATACTTCAAGAAATGGTGCCAAATGAGGCCACTTACTTTGCCTTTTCTTGCAGCATAATTCAGAAAACCTTACGTCATCATTTCCCCTTCTTGCCACATACTCCTAGTAGCCCTGACACTGGTTGAATTCAGCAGATTGGTTTGGCGGGCTTCTATTTTGATGATAAAGCCCATGTCACAGGAAACCATGAGATATTTTCCATATTTCTGGGTTCTCTGTACTTCATAAATAAGGGCCAACTCGTAAACAGGCTGTTGTGATCCATTACGAATCGCAACAAAAAGGGGCGTGAAAGGGGGAATTCCGCTCCTATTTCCGATTCGGAAACAAATGTGTCCATGATTTGTGATAACAGTTACAGTTTCAAACCATTGATGACTTACTGATCCCCAAGTTGGGGTGATAACTGCTTCACAAAGATAAAGGTGCCTATTTGGGACACCTTTGCCTTCATGAATCATGTTGGCTGCATCGGGCGGGTGGGTGATTGCAATCCTCCTGATGTCAATCCAAGAACCTTTTTTTTTTTTTTTTTTAAAAGCATCACCTTTGTCTGTAATAGACATGGGCTGCTTTACACAAATACAACAAAAACAAATCGCTATTTTGGAAAGCAGATGCAGGGATTAAGGTCTGCTGTACATGCCTCCATGCCTGCTGTGGCAGCCAGGCACAGGGAGGCACAAACATTGTGCCTGCCTAGTTACTGTTCACTAGGCACATCATTCTGTGACCACTTGTGAATGGACACTTTGTGTTGGGACCTATAAGGACATAGGCTGCATGGCAAATTGCATTCCCAGTCAAAAAACAGTCAGTGTGCAAATTGCACATACCCTAATTTGCGAATCGGAGCGATACATCTGACCCCATGCGCCAGAAGTTTATACCATAGTCCATCTTGTTGACAAAAATGCCTGGTGGGTATTTCTTTTGTAAATGCATTTTAAAAAAAAATGTTTTTATCAAATTTGTTATTAAAGGTAGATCTTGTGGACCTATGCATTTTTTTAAAGATATGGAGGCCACTGCCCCTCTTCGCCAGAGGTAGTTTGCACAGCCAACATTTTCCCCCTATTCTTACTCTTGTGCTAGGCCTGAAACCACTGCTAGACAAGCACCACAGACCAGCAAAACATAGCGCGAGCTGCCCCAGTGCTGCCGGCACTGTGAGATGAGAACAGGAAAAAAAGCATTTGTCATTTCGGATCTCACAAGGTCATATTCATGAGGCCGATACCATCAGATTGAGAAATGCAGGTGAGTGGACATTAGTGACTACTCACCGGAAAGAGCCCTCTAAAAACAGAGGGTGTTCGAATTCATTAATGCTGAATAAAGTGTGTATTTAAAACCTGGCATAAGGTTGAGGATTACAAATACTGCCCAAGAAACGAAATCAAAATGATCGCCTAGTCAACCTGAAGACAATAACTGCTTTGATTGTGTTCTTTCTGCACCGTGTGAGGGCCACTGGAAATCAGCGCATGGAGCTGGGCGGTAATTGATTTTTAGGAGAGTGACTTTCAATTAGCCTTTACTGTCAGTAGGCTCTCCTGGAATGTTTGACTATAGAAAAAAGCAAACGGGTGACCAGCACTTTAGACATCATAATTGTTTTAAATGGCTGTGCTCAGGGATATTAGAAGGGAATGAAGCTGAAAGCTCGATACGCACTCTTCTCAGTAATGGAAATAGAATTATACCTGAAAACAGGTGCGTGTCCACCATACGTGAAGGAACTACGCACACTTGGCACACGCGTTTCATGTTGGCTGCATGCGCATGTTTCAGCGTTGAAATTGATCCAATCCTTTTGATTTGTATGGATGTGACCCGGGGCCCTTATCTCACTTCTTGTGTACAGTGTCAGTGATGTCATGAACTTTTAATAGGCCAACCGGCTATATTTAAAATTATAATCATGGTCAGCCTTGCTTTCTCTGTGGCATGGTAGTCAAAGAGACCTTCGCTCATTAGGGTGAAAGCTTTTTTGTTTCTCTTGGGATGAAGAGTCAAGGATAGACTGCTAAACCCTCCATAATTCTTTACTCTCGCTGGATGTAGAACCTAATAAAAGTAAAAGGTCTCCAGGAAATGATCTGCAAAAATGTAGGTGAACGAGGAGCTCACCTCCACGCAGTTTGTCAGATAAGTGGTGTATACAAATAGCTCGCCGTGGCTCGCGCCCTGATTGATTGGAGTGGTCCTTCCCTGACCTCGAAGCTCTACATAATTTCCCAGTGCTGAACAACTTAATTCAATTTAATAACCAAGCTGGGATTCTTCAGCAGCAGGGTCTGGTTTTTAAGAGAATAATGGATGCTGTGCTGAACTCGCTTCTGAATAGCTAATGCCGACCCGGATGCATCAAGTGCCCCCCGCTTCACCTCTGGCCCTCCAATTACTCAGCCGAGTAGTGGTGATAATAGATTAGAAACAAAGTGCCACACTGTTGCTCTGCCGTAGTAGAGCTAATGGAGTGGAGGCGTGTACTAGGAACGAGCTTGATTAATCCTTTATTCACAGAAGAGGTACTTTTTAACAAAGAAACATGGCTGAAGGTAAGAACCCTCCAAGTTACGCCCACGCGTGCCGTGCATTCAGTGTCATAAGTAGTATTAGTGTGAGTATTTGAAGGATGTACAGTATGAATCGTTCTCGGACATACACTCAGGCAAGTGGTCCGTCCGTCCGTGTATCATAGTGTTGTAACGCATAATGATGCCCCCCTATGTTTGCCACCTCTCCAAAAATCCTCTCTACGCTTCTTAAAATACAGGCTTTCCTAGGTAAGGCTATCTCCCAAAACATACTATTAAACCCCACAACTATAATGTTAGGCACTCAAGAGGAGATTAACAGGGCTAAGGGCGGGGCCCTCATTTTCATTGCCATGACCGTATGGAGGATATGCGTTGCATCCCTCTGGCTTGATGCCAATTCTCCGTCCTTTCCTCAGTGGCTCGCTAGATTCATGGCCACTTACCATCTAGAAAAAAACATATATGCCAAAAAGGGACGTAAAGGGAGGAAAAAGGGTCTTGATATCTGGGGCCCTCTTACAACCTGGCTGGAGCAACCGGATTAACGATGAACTAACTACAACTTATGAACTAAGTCATAATTGCTCACCTTTTTTTTGGATCTATGTCTACCTAAAACCATTATCTGTTTTCAATGCTCGCAACTGATCAATGTATCTACTTTTCTTTTTTTTCTGTTAACTGAGTAATCTATGTGAATCAAATCCAGTTTGATTCCATTTGCATCTCAAGGTGTGCCTTTCAAGAGTTTGGTATATCTGTCCAGTCAGCAGGCATTTATGTTGTCAAAGAGCACACATGAGGCTCTATCTGGATAGCACCTGATGTGAGTGAGTGAGTGTGATACACTCAGTCTTTTACTGAGTTCCCCTGCTTCCTTTGAAGTACCAGCAGTCCATTTCTCAGGAAGAGCCAGATCTAATGAAAACACTTAGTATCAAAAATCGGTCACAAATGGTGCACTGGGGTTTCTGGCTGCAAACCAGTGCTAAATATATTTCCGAATCACACTTTGGAAGGTTTGCCCACAGCAACGCCCTTCCAAATTGTCATTCGATATTCATTTTCAAACCCATTTTAGGAGTGGGTGAAAGTTTACCAAGTCCTAAAATGGATTTCGTACTTAGCAAATATTGCAAATCAGAGGGCTTGCGACTGCTAAAGCGTTTAGTACATCTGGCACCTAATCATCTTGCCATCCATTTTATTCTTTCAAGTGTAACTTGCAGCAGCACGTGATTCTGCTTTTTTTCGAATTGTCCGCGTGGTCTATTGGCGGTAGATTATATATTGTGCCTAAAATGATGCTAAAAACACTTGGAGACAGAAGACGTCCTTGCTTCAACAATTATGGGATACTGGATAATGGCTAGATCAATGCCTAGAGAGTGGTCAAAAATGATCGTAGAGGTCCGCCCTAAAAGACACTATATTGTTTCATTGTTGTATTCAGACGTAGCCTCTAAACCTGAAGCCATATATATTTTCAGTTCTTCCTCAACATAATAGCAGGCTACTTTTTGAGCCCCAGATGTGGCTTTAGTTAGCAGTGCTCGACTGTGTAGTGTATGTGATGGAAAAGCTCCCTATGTTTTGCTAGTGATGAAGGGGTTCCATGTTTTGGCTCCTACAGTCCTTTCTAAAGCCACCCACTTTCGATAATAATACCGGTCGCAATTCAGTAATTACCAGTACAGTTCAATAAAGCGCCACTGAATGTCAGCCCTCTACTTCTGCCATACCTCAGTTTCATCACTCAATTTAATTTAATTTCTGTATTCTGTTATGTCATCTGGTTCTTCCATAGCACTGTTTTGTTCATGGCATGGCTGAGTAGCGCCTTAGTTGCGTTATTGATACCTTGTCACTTGGACTATACTACTGATGGTCGTGCCCGTTCAACTCGGAGTAGAATGGGGCTGTGTGCTTCTCCACCATCGCAATGATGCTGTCTCTCACCCGTGTGCTTCTTCTAGCTCTGTGCTCCAGGTCGCTCTCCGCCACTCTCTAAGTTGCTCACTCAGCCCCGCCCTCTGTGTTGCTTCCCCTTTGCCACCCCCTTCATATTGTTTCCCCATACCCACCCCTGGCGTGTTGCTTTTGCCTCATCCTTGCTACTCCCCTGATCCCCCCCCCCCCTTAAGCTTTAAAAAGAAAAAGGATCTTTTTTTTTTCCCACTGATCGAGCTCGGATTGCGAAGTAAAAAGGGAAAAAAGATGCTTGCGTCATTTTGCAGGCACACGCAAGGGTGGTGTGCATACCTAAACAGTGGCGGCTCCTCCATACGGGCGTTTGGGCGCCGCCCCCCTGCTTTCTCGCAGTGCGAGAAGGCAGAAACATAAATGGTAATAACTACCATTTATGTTTCTGCCTTCTCGCACTGCGAGAAAGCAGAAGTGCCTGATCGGGGGTGGGCGGTCCTGCTTGAGGGCAGGGGGGAGTGGCTTGCCCAGTGTTGTGCATAGGGACTGTTTGGCCGGCCCTGGGGCCGATCAAACAGTCCGTATGCACAACACTGGGCAAGCCACTCCCCCCATGCCCTCGAGCAGCACCGCCCACGGCGCCCACTCTACATAGCGAAAATGGTCCCGGCTGGGGCGCTCTCTACTGCGCCTCAGCGTTGTGATTGGCAGAGCGGAGGGAGGGAGGCTGCCTTTCATTGATGACGACATGACGACGAGAGCTTCAGGACGGCGGGAGCGGCAGTTTGGACGCATCCAGAAGCTGCGGTGTTGCAGGACAGAGCGGGAGTTGGAACGCATCCAGAAGATGTTGCAGGACGAGGATGGTAAGTTTTATAATATTCTTTCCCACCCGCCTCCACCCCCCCATGACGACCCCCACCCCCATCATGCCGGCCGTTACTGTGAAGTTATGAATGTACAAAACTATTTTAGGCCCTCCTTAGGCCTAAAATAGTTATGTACATTCATTACTATTTTAGACCCTCCGGTGCCGTATCAATGCCAGTCAGGGCCGGCTTTAGGGCGGTGCGATCGGTGCCACCGCACCGGGTGCTGGAATCCTGGGGGCGCCGTGTTTGAAAGTTTATTATGCCTTTGAAGCACCTGCTGCAGCGTTTCTTTCACCCCGCAATTACCAGGGCTCACATAAATGTCAAGATAACTCGTGCCGCCATTGCTTCTAATTCTCATCAAGCCATTCCGTTTCGATAACAAAGAATTGTAAATGGAAGCTTTTTGGAAAAAACTGCCAGAGTGATGGCGCGTTCTTCTGATGGAAACAAAGGTTCATTTCTCAGAATTTCAGCTCTGTGTGGAAGTTGTGTCGCTTGTATTGGCGGATGGAAAAGGCTGCAGCCGAGGAGCGGTGCGCGCGTGAAGGCGTCTACGTCACCTCATACTCACACCAATAGACCTTTTCTTCTCTGAGAATATCGTGTGATTAATTATCTTCCTGGAGAGAGAGATCAGCATTTTGTATAGTTGTGGTTTTGACTTGGGTGAAGTTAGTGCAGAGGGTTAATATGCCTGCTGCAGAGAACGTGTACCATGTAGATTACAGATGTAAACAGATCAGCAGGTTACTTGCAATGTATAATTTAAAGTCCTTAGTCCTAATATAGAATAGTGAGGTATTAACTTTCATCCTAGAACTGCATACACGCTGCAAAGTACAGAACATTGATCAATGTTGCAAAAAGGGTTAATTTGGCTAGAAATCGATTCCTATTATTAAAGAAAACTCCCCAACTATGCTGTTTCTTTTTCGACTCTGAGTTTGTGCTTCTCCACACCAAGCACTCTTAAACTATGCTGCCTACCAGTATGGATGACATGTGACTCCTACACTTTTAGTCCTTTGGCTTACGTAACATTTCCTACACAGTGATTTACACATGTATGATTGAATGTCTGTGTGTAATATGCGTGTGATGCAAAGTGCTCAGACACCCTACACTGGTATGAGTGGCGCTATATAACTAATTCAATGCATCTGAGAGAGTGTGGTTATGGAGACTTGGTCACTGTTTTCGCCACCCAATCTTTGGCCATAATGGAGACCTGAGGTGACATATAGTTCATCTTTCTTTGGCAATAAGGTCAGGCGGCTAACGCCAATGTTCCCTTTTCTTTTAAAATAATGCAGTCAGGCTAAATGGATGGCACGGGTGCAAGCAGGAATGAAGCACGATATGGGACAGTTTTAAATGTGTTTAATTATTTCAAGTCTACATATCCTACCTACTTTTATAAATATTCTTGCTTTCTGAAATGTGGTTTAACCTGCATCCTTTGGGCCTTTTTTTTTTGTTCTTCAAAATTTCCTTGGCGTGAGGGTCCTGCAGTTCCCCTTTAGTCAATCAGGCTCGCTATGACACAAAACACATTTAGACCCTTTTTTTACGCCCCACCACTTTCAAATGTCACCAGCCACCACTGCCTACAAAATGTAGCAGCCGCCTGCATCATATGTTTTTTTCTCTTTAGTCAATGCTTATAGCATCGCTAAAAAACATTGGCAATGGCAGTAACTCTCAAAGGCGAGGCCTACCACCTTTACTAATGCTTGTTCATGTTTCTCTTGACTGAACGGTGGAAAGGGCTGTGCACAAAAGGAAACTGAACCCCATCGGTTCAGCCAACTTTAGCTGTGGTTAAGTCTAAAGCTTTGGGTTGTCTGCTGGGAGCGTGAATGCCATAATTACCTCCCAAAGGTTCTTTGGATTCTTGACAGGAGGGCTGTGTCCAGGTGTGTTTTGTTCTTCGGTGTTTTGTTGCAGCTAACCGGTGTAGTCGAGCAGGTTTAATTATCTGTTTTCTGCGCTGGGACATTCTCACCACAGGTGTGGTGCGCAGATCCCCCCCAAGCCTCGCGACAATTAAGCTCTGCCCCCCAGCACTGAGCAGAACTAGATTCAAAGAGGACAGGAAACGCCAGTGGGCTGCAGCCTGGGTTTTAGTAATATGGCGTGTTCTTTAGTTTTCAATAAAAAACCTGCCACACATGACTTCCAAGGTCCCTGAAGCATTCATTTGTAGTATAATGTTCTCTGTTTTTTGGCCAGTTGTTTGAAACACAAACTGTCAAATGAACTTACTGGGAATGGTTTTAAGTTTCTATGTGTTTGTTTTAATGAGAGAGAGAGAGAGAGAGAGAGAGAGAGAGAGAGAGAGAGAGAGAGAGAGAGAGAGAGAGAGAGAGAGAGAGAGAGAGAGAGAGAGAGAGAGAGAGAGAGAGAGAGAGAGAGAGAGAGAGAGAGAGAGAGAGAGAGAGAGAGAGAGAGAGAGAGAGAGAGAGAGAGAGAGAGAGAGAGAGAGAGAGAGAGAGAGAGAGAGAGAGAGAGAGAGAGAGAGAGAGAGAGAGAGAGAGAGAGAGAGAGAGAGAGAGAGAGAGAGAGAGAGAGAGAGAGAGAGAGAGAGAGAGAGAGAGAGAGAGAGAGAGAGAGAGAGAGAGAATACATACATATATATATTTTTAGCACATTAATTTAATCATCTTTTTTCACCCCCATTCCGTGTGCAATCTGCAGATGTTTCTAACTTAGTCTGCCAGTCTAGATTGATGTAAGTGTGTGTTTTAACTATTGACTTAACCATTACTTCGGAAGCAGAGTGCTGACCCCCAGTACCACTAAGTGGCTAAAATGAACTTTTGGAGTAGTAGGCATTTCAAGAGGCAGGTGCTAGGGGACGAATGTTCTGTTTTTGTATAAATAAGGTGAAGACATTATTTAACTAGATAGTTGTTGGGGCGGCTCATGAGGCAAGTTGCTATGTCTGTGTTCTCCAAAAAAGAAAACGTTTGAGTATTGTCTGCGTGTGTTTGGGGAATTTAGCCATGAAGATGTATGACATCAGAACACAAGCACGTTGGAAACACGCTGTAGGTAAATGTATACGATTTTAAAGCGACAGTAGCCTCAGAGAACGAATCGGAGCAATTTTAATGCAGTTTTCTAAAAAATCACTTCTGATTGGATAATTAGGCCAGGAAAGAGGCATACTTTGAAAGTATGTTTAACTTTGTGTCTCATATTATGTTCAATATTTTGAGGATAGGTGGGATTTGTAGGAGCCCACAGTGTATGTTTATAAAACAAATCCACTCAAGAATGTCATACTTGCTCAGTTCCAAGAGAGCAAAAAATGCAATGGTAAACCCTAAAAATATATTCCAGTGGAAAAAATGTAACCATGTTTTTCATCACAAATCCCTCTTGAAACATTTACGTTTTTTCAGCATGCCCACAGGATGCCACAAGAGCAAAAGTCCCTCTGAAAGTAAAACACATTAGTTTTGAAATGGAAGTGGGAATTGATATTGTAGATGAGTTGTGTGATATCTAGTGCATGACAATGTAGACAGGCTTGCTGTAACATACTGCAGCACATACATTTCTGGAGTCCTCTGTGTAGAGTCTTACATCTCAGAAACACGTGCGAATTCACAACGTTTGTCCCGGGCTTAGCTCTCGAAAGAACCATAATGTATGTGTATGTTATTTAACAGTTTTATAAATCATGACTGCTCTGTAAAGTCATTATTGCGCTCTACATAGCACAAAATCCTGCTCTGCAGATACACTGTACCATATCCTAGTGAAAGAGTAAATAATTGCAGTGTACAGACAGGGCCATTGGAATTATGCAGCAGAGGAGGACCAAAGTATTTGGCAGGGTTGACTAAGTTATGTGGCAAAAAAAACTAATTATGTGGCCTAACTTGGCACATTTTGTGATAGTATTAATTCATTATTTTATCATTTTTACTCTTGGTTAACGGTGTCTGGGAAAAGATTTCACCATGTTAGTACCAATTTAACACCCAAATAAAGCAACAAGTAATTTAAAGTTGACCAATCCACCTTTGTGAAGGGTCTTCCAGTGTGCAGGCGCACCTGTTGCCGTAGTTTTAGTAACTTGTGATGCTTTTGATCTAGAAACAATTATTGGGGGTTAAAATCTACAGATTATGCAGCAGATGATGGATTATGTGGCAAAAGCAGCAAATCCATACTCATGCGAAAAACACTACAGAATTGCATCATTCCAGTGGCAGTACAGGGCAAATGCACAGGTTACTGGTGAGGTTCGGAATCCTTTTAGTTCAGGGATAACTGAAGAGGAATGCATGTGACCCTTTCTTGCTCGTAAGGCGAGAGGGCTGTTCATAAGATGGGTGGAAGAGAGTACCTAGCGATAATGCTGCTGTGGCCATAGGACAAGCAAGCGCTGCTCCACGAGTGCAGTACATATGCACTGGCTGCTTGTTGACCAAACATGTTAACTACATCAGAAATGCTAAGTGGAAATACTTTTTATGATTGATTTAGCAACTGGCGAAATATTGTTTATGGAAAACATTTGCATTAGTGAAGAAGCATGCATTATCTGATACCTTCCTATATAATGCCATTTTGGCTTAATACCTCTGCGGGTCACCATCCTTCCTTTACTGCACGGTTGAGTCATGATGATCTGCAGAATAAAACACGTCCAAATACTTTTCAAGTCGGAATTAAAAGTGTTGTATTATTATAACTTTCGGAAGGGACACCCTCTACCCCCACCTGTGAGTGTGAAAAGCAGGAGCTCGTGGCAGGCGGCCATTGTCCTGTATCCACGAATAGAATGCAGTGTTCGTCAAGGGCTGGGTAACACACTCCCAGCACAGAACCGCATACCAGCTGCATTCATAGCCTCAGACACATCCTTAACACATGCTGCTATGCAGCTCAGCAGTACAGTGAATACCAGGCCCCGATTATTAGTCTTACTGTCATATAATCGCCGTCCTGATTTAATGCACTATAATGTACTCAACTCTAGCAGCAGCTGCAAACAAAATAACTCCGCCTCAGCTTTGAGGAAACGACTGCGTCACCTCGTTTGTTAAGCTGCCACATGTTTTTCTTCGCATTACTGACCTCGTCGCCAGTTGTTGATTAATTATGGAATTCAATGTTAATGCTTCGTGAGAGTTAGAAAGTCACAGTGGCAGAATTTGCGGTATGTTTTTCCAATAGCTGCACTGTTGTCTCTGTTATCACAACTCTGGCCCTTCGTTGGTGTGCATAGGTAGTTGAAGTGATCAGCACTGATTGTGAAACAATGGCATTCTGAGGTCGGCCCTGGCCCTGTAATCTCTAAAGGCAGGGACCCTGCAACATTTGGTGAGGTGTCTCTAAATAATCCTGCAGTGCAAAATCCCTGACCACCGAGGCCAACTCAGGGACACAATGGCCTTGGGTCAAGCTGTGAGCAATCTCACCGCCAAATACTCGTCACCACTGCATCGAGGGGCTGCGGGAACATGGCTGCGATCCCCGTGAGCCGGACGGGCTGCAGGAACATGGCAACTTCCCTCTGCCCCTACGGGAGCTCCACCAAGTATAGACGCGAATATTCTTGTGAAAAGGCCCACTGTTCGGTGAAACTGGAATGTGTCCTGTGACTTGGAGCTGCTCTCCGGCCACGTAACGCGATGCCCCGGATACCGCGCTCCAGGCAGTGCGGCCGGCGGTGCAGGCCGGGAAGGATGAGAGAGCTGACATGTCGCACAGCAGGAAGCGGCCGCACACGTCACCCTCTCGCTTGATCATCGCGCGCCAGTGTATAACTCTGCGCGTGGGCCACGCAGCGAGGCGCGCGCGGGCCGCTCTTTGAAGGGAAGCTCTCTTTAGAAAGTGAGGTGCAGTGCGAGGAACGGAAATTTATCAGAACTGTACAGCAGAAGGCTGTCCGTCGAGCAGGGGGCTTTAAAAACACAATGTTCTCGTTATTGAGATACGCTTAATATGAGGCATTCATTCTGTTGTGTCTGCCCTCCTCGTGCCCACGCCTTTGTTGTATCTTCAAGAGTTGTTTTATTTCTTTTGAATATATCACTATGTGTTGACTTTATATACTAATAATACCTTGTTTTCTATAGTGCCTATATACAAACGTCTGCTGCTGATAATCGCTGTAAATAACGGGTGCTACTATTACCCAATGTAATGACACTCACCCACATTGGAAGGATGGAAGGCTGAGTTGGCCTTTCCAATATTTTAACGTGTGACCTGCAGATCAGCACATGTTTTAATGGCAATTAATTGTTTGGGGAGGCACTGAGGGCTGTTCACAATGTGGGCTTGGGGAAACATTTCGAGATCACTGCAGCAAGTTCAACAGGGCATACTGGGGATCATGTAAGCCTGGTGGGCAAAGTGCCAGGTTTCTGACAGAGGGGCCTCAGCTGGCTTGGCCACCAGAATCCTTTAACGTGGCTGTTTCTCCTCCAAAGGGCCGCCAGATCATAGAAGCCGTTGACCCACCCTATTTAGGGGACAGCAACCTCCCAAGATTTCTCTTCCTGGAACCACCAATGCAGTACTAGGCAGAGAGGGGAACTAGTGGTCTCACATGCCCAAGCACACTCATTGCATATCAGGGCCATTGTTGGCGGGTTTTTTCTCCGAATAATAAACAAACTCACACGGGAATTGTTTTTGAAAAACATTAACGTTTGCAGAGATCGGCTAAAACAGTATAGCACCCTCTCAGCAGGCCCTTCTGCCGTCAGACCTACGGCCACCGGTAGATATTGTGAAGGCATAGAGATCCCGGCCAGGGATTTCTAACAACTCTGGGTGCTCCTTGACAAGAGAGTGGAAGGCATATCCTGTGCTGACTGGCAGACCTCCTCCCCCGCCGGGCCAGTAAAGGAGCCTATACATCTATGCCCAGTGTTAGCATTACAGCACTCTGTTAGTACCAAGTAATGCCTGTGTAATTGCCATGTTTATTGACACGCATGAACATGCACTGTGAGTTAAACTTGTTTGCATACATTCAGGGCCATGAGGGGTAAAGTTACACTTTGAAGTAAGTTTACTACCGTTTTGGTGTTCACAGACTATGAGTGTGAATCTACTACTAGTATTCTCATGACGGAGGAGTCTCCACCAGGAGTGCAGAGGCTCCACAGTTGTAAAATTACTAGTAGTTTGTGAATACCAAACCAGTAGTAATCTTACTACACGTGTAGGTTGCCTGTGTGACTCGGGCCCTTGGTGTATAAGCAGAGAAGTGATCTGGGGGCAAGGGGTAGAGGGGAAGGCGTCCTCTTCCAGGGGAGCAGCGATGGGAAGAATGCTAAGACATCACAAAGCCTCTGAACCCTGTGCAGGCAGACCCACTAATGCACCATTAGTCTGCGCAGGTGTGTGCAATGCACTTTCGGTTCCTTTCATGTGTTCTTTTGCCCTCTGCGTGGGGAAGGGGTGTTTGTTTAATTCTAACCTTTTGATGGGAGGAGGACAGGCACAAAGATAAAGGAGCGAACAAATTGGAAAAAGTAATTACCCGTACCCAGCCCCAGGAATCTTAACAGGCCAACCACAACACCAGAGCTCACATAGTGAAATGTAAGAATTCAGCAGGAGAGCCAAAATATGTGAAATTTGAGCTTGGATTGTGCGAGGCCAAGTCTAATGAAGTCTTATTATCAGCCCCGACTCCGCTTTGAAGATTAAACTTTCTTTTAATCTCCCTTGTTTGACAGACGTGTCTGCCAGTGCAGGCTGTAGCAGGCACAGCCGGGCAGGTGGGCACCGGCTGCTGCGCTGCCATGGAGTAGGCTCCCTCCAGTGAAGGGACCCGCTTTTAGTCAGCTGTGTAATTGGGATGGAAGGTGGCCAACCCAATGCCGCACTGTAGGCGCAGTCTTCTGGGAGCCTTGTTCCACCAGACTGGCTGCAAAAAATGGAAGGTTACAAATAATGCGCGGCTCTGGCTGATTTGTAATGAACTGGTAATAAATGAATGGCCTGGCTCCCCATAGCTGGAGACTGCGGAACAGCTTTAACCGGGCGCATGCGACCACATCTTATTTTGAACAGCTCCAGCAAAGCAAAGGCTTGTAATTATCATAATCTAACAATTAGCCCGGCATCCTTTCTCGGTGTTTAATTACCCTGATAAACGGTAATTGAAAAGAGGGCCTAATGACTACAGCAACACTTCTATTTCTAGGCCTGGTTGGGCGCCATCGAATGAGCGGGCCTTACTTACGATTTCACTTGTTCGCACCCCTCCCCTAAGGTATCATCCGCCATGGCAGTCACCCCTGGGGTCGCAGTGGTATCTTCCTTCACTGACTTCAGGTGAGAAAGTAGCACAGCACGATGGTAGAGGTGGAGAGAAAAGGCGCCTGCTGACAATTCAGCAAGCGCGTACCCAGAAGACCTGAAGTCTGTGATGAGATATTGCAGATTTTTGGGACCTGCATCTGTTCTTAGTTGTTGCTCAAAACAAAGTTTGTGCTGGGAAGTAAGGGGCTGTGACAGACATAATTAGATATTGGTATGTGCGGAGTGTTTTGTGAAGAAGCCAGGTTGGTGCAAGTGCTAGGCCCAATTTATTTTAGAAGTGTGCTTGCTGGACTTTCGTTGGTTCCTGTGTATTTGTGTGGGCTGTTTGTGTTTGTAGGAGCGGGAAGACACCTCTAAGAGTAATGAGCCACGGCTGGCACTTTTAACAGTGACTCTGATCTGCTGATCGACGCCATCTTTGCCAGCGTGTATCAATGGGCGCTGCCCATTAAAGAAAACTTAGCCATTCAATGCCGCTCATTGCTGGTTACATTCAAAGAGGAGGTTCAGTCATTGGCAGGGATATGCTGGTCCTGTTCAATTCAGTGACTACGGCTTGGGTTTGAGACACTGCCCCCTGCTGGGTGAACCACTCAGTGAATGTTTGTTATTGTTTTTTTGTGTCGGCATGTTTTATCTTGACATCCCGTGGTGGACATCTGTATTGGGCCCAGTGAAATTTACCGACAGATAATGCACAGCCCCCATTTACTAATGACTTTGATTCAATACCCTCTGCTTGAGTAGCTGACACCCTCAGCCGTACACTCGTTCCTATACTATGCCCTACTTAGGAGTCGGACTAAACATCTTCCATGGACTATATGGTCACCCTCTCGTCCTTTCTGCCGGTCCTATCTCGTAATTCCCATGGTGGTAATGATGGCTCATTAAGTTAAACACTTGCAATGGCATATTCTGCACGAACTGTCGCAAACGAGCTCAAACTCTGCTGCGGCCAATCCAGCTTCTCATCCTTCCAAGGCCTGTAAATGGAGAACCATCAAAACGATGTCCTACTAGTGGCCGATAATTATAGCGCTTCGAGACAGGGAAGCTGTAATACAAAGCTGTACTACTTTGCGACTCCCAGCAAACCTTGTGCGTCCCCAGCATAAAGTAACATTAAACTAATTGTGCTTCAGGCCTTTATTAGTTGAAATGTGTGCTAAGCACGTGGGCGTGCATGCGGTCCAGCTCGGGCTGACGCTGCACGCTGCTGCTCTACGTGCGCGTCCCCGCGCACCAGGCGCCTTTTGTCGCTCATCTCTTGCACTGCAGACATTTCCAGTGAGAGACCTCCCCACGTGGGAGGCAGTGGTTCACATTACTCGCTCAGGATGAGTGCAAGGCATGCTTCTTAGACACCGACGTCGAGAAATGTGATTTAAGCTGGAAGCGTGGGGGTAATTTCAGCGTTTTACCCATCGATAGGCTAGCTGGCTCACAGTGTCACGGGTGCTATTCTTCACAACGGGTTTTATAGAACAAACATATCATTCCTTCTCCCTCCTCTCATGCAACCCCCCCTACCCCCACCTTGCAAAGACCCACAGCAAAAGATGAAGACAGAAAGCAGAGGCACAGAGCCGGCTGCACAACTGAAATTGCATTCCAAATTAATCATCTCTTATTTCAATGGCCAGCCGAGTTATTAAATTGAAGACAGGCCTCTCCTCCGCTGCGGGATTCATAATTATGAAAAAGAATTCATGTGCACAGACTGCGCTTGCATTTGCATTAATGGATAAACAGCGCTTCCAGATTAGGCTCAAAATGTTTTGTCAGTTTCATGTGTGCTTTCTGCTGGAAATGTCACGCATCTTCCTTTTTGTTGTTGCTCATGTCATGGGTGGTGTTTGCTAAATTTAGAAGCAATAAATGGAAGTCTTTAAACAAATCAAATCCCCTTCAGTCATTGGCCGTGGAAGGTGTGAGTGATGGTCACAGGAAGACCTGGGACATCTAAATGACCTGCTGTGTCTCTGCTGTTGTGTGAAGCAGTGGTTGCACCTGGGTGAGCAGCACTGCAAACAATCCGCTGTCTGGTTGATGAAAGTACCCTCGGTTCTGAGGTGTGAACTTTGAGGATATTGGATGGGTCCATGGCTGTCAGAGGGATGTGCCTACGAAGGCAGAAGTACCAGGGATCTGTTGTGGTACATGAACACGTGTGACAGGACAAATAAGAAATAAATAAAACCCCAGCGTCTCTCCCCTCATGTAATGTCCTCCCTTTATTTGCATTAACTAAAAATACACCTTTTCCGTTCATTTCCGTTTTTCCTACCTTCCGCATTTCGATTTCTCCTAGTAGAAGTCGGTCTCATAGTGCGATAGATGTTAGGAGGGGTTGAGTGGAGGACAAATAATGTGATTGATACGTCACAGACGGTTTTAGACACATAGCTGTTGTTTTGATGAAAGAGGTGTCCAGCAGACTCGAGTGGGGATTAGACACTGCAGCTTACATTTCCTACTGTTTTTTGTTAAAGGTTTAATTTTGGGTTTTTTAACTAACAATGCAGCAGTCACTACACGGTAAACACCATTTGCACAACACCTGGTGTCCTAAGGCCAACATTCTGCCAGATATAATATTTTTCAGTGTCAATGAGGGATGGTAAGACACATTACAATCTTTACATGTAGGAAAGAGGGGGGCGCACATCAATTCCGCACACACCCATTACTGCCATTTCTTACTGTTTTTAATGGAGAATAGTACATGATTGTTGTTTTGTGACGGTCGAATGCAAAATAGACACGGCAGTCTATATCTCTATCTGTTTTAGAACCCAGGTAGTACATAGCTTTTGGTATGGTAGTGTGAGAGATGTAGATCAGGGTCGACTGTAGAGTAGACATAGCAGCTTAATTTCTTACTGTTTTAAAACATGGACCGTATATATAACTTTGGGTTTGATAGTGGGAGAGGTTTTGAGCAGGTCCAACTGTAGAGTAGACATTCATTGCAGCTTACTTACTTGCTTACTGTTTTTGACAGAGGGTGGTACATAACTTTTGGTTTGACAGTGCGAGAGGAGTCAATCAGGGTCGAGTGTAGGGTAGACAGTGCAGCTCACCTACAGTTTTTGATGGCAGGATGGAGTGTAGTGTAGATATTGCTGCTAACTCTTCTACTGTTTTTGATAGAGGGTGGTATGTAACTCTGATAATGCCAGCGGTGTTAAGCAGGGTTGGATGCAGAGTAGACATTGCAGCTTACCGCCTTAGATGTACCTAACATTCGATTTGATAGCGTAAGAGGTGCTGACCAGGATCGAGCGTAAAGTAGACATTGCATCTTAATTTCTTACTGTTTTTGGCAGAAGATGGTACATAACATTTGGTTTGACAGTCCACACAGTGTCAATCACAGTCGAGTATAGAGTAGACCGTGAAGCTTACTTAATATTTTAGCTGGATGCTGGTGCATAACTTTCAGCTTGATAGTGGGAGAGGTGTCGGGCAGGATTGAGTGTAGCGAAGATATTGCAGCTAACTTTCTTACTGATTTTTACAGAGAGTGGTTTACAACTAGGTCTCCCTGTTTTCTATTTTTACAGATTTTTACAGATAAATACAGTCAGAAAACATTTATTTTTGTGTCTGTATTTATTTTAAAATGTGGATAAAAGCGGATATTGGGTTGTTTTTTGAGTAATTCCAAATTCTGTCTCCCATGACTGCTAAGACCATTGCTGTGTGGGTTGATAGGAAAGGGGGTTAAAAAAGAAAGGGATTTTAGAAAAGATGCTTTAACAGCAGTAGATATACACAAGGCTGATTCTGTAATTTGCATGTTTTCTTATAAGTGCATTGATTTAACTTCAGTGGGTGTTCCTAGCACTGAAACCTGTCAGGCATTCAAGCATGAGGGCATATTTACCGGTTAAATAAACGTGGGAATATACTAATTTCAGCTTTATTTTTTCACAAAGACCAAAATAAATATGGATAAATACAGATAAAATTAGCAAAAATGAATGTGGATAAATACAGACGGAAATGTCAAAAAAATAAATACCATAAAACTGGGAGCCCTATTTATAACTAATAATGCAAGAGCTGTCAATCAGGGTTAAATGTAGAGATATTGCAGCTTACTGTCTTAGAAGGAGAGTGATACGTAACTTTCGCTTTGATAGTGTAAAATGTGTTGAGCTGTGTTCAGGGTAGGGTAGATATTGCAGCTTACTTTCTTACTGCCTCTGAAGGAGAGTGGTACGTAACTTGCGACTTGATAGTGCAAGAGGTGTTGTGCAGGATCGAGCATGTGGAGTAGACACTGCAGCTTACTTTCTTACTGTCTCGGAAGGTGAGTGGTACGTAACTTGAGATTTGATAGTGCAAGATGTGTAGAGCAGGTTCAAGTGTAGAGCAGACCTTGCATCTTACTTTCTTACTGTCTCAGAATGAGATTGATACATAACTTGCGATTTGATAGTGCAAGAGGTGTCGAGCAGGTTCAAGTGTAGAGTAGACATTGCATCTTACTTTCTTACTGTATCAGAAAGTGAGTAGTACGTAACTTGCGATTTGATAGTGTAAGAGGTGTCGAGCAGGTTCACGTGTAGACATTGCATCTTACTTTATGACTGTCATAGATGGAGAGTGGTACGTAACTTGCGATTTGAACAGGGTTGAGTGTAGAGTAGACATTGCAGCTTGCATCTCTGACTGTTTTAGACTCTGGATTGTAGAGCATCATCACTATCAATCAGAATCCTTTACCCATGACGGCGATAAGGAAGTGTTGCTTTCATTCGATATTTCAGACCGCCTGTGAATGTCGTACGGTGTGTGCTAGTTAGCAGCTCTACTAGAAGCGTGGCACAGGCAGGCGAGTAGAACCATCTTTCTTTATCATTCGCTTGACACTGATTCCACTCTGCGGGATCGACTGTGGCTACGCGACTGCATAGAATATGGCAGGCATATAACTTTTTCGGCTTCTAGTGCCTTAATAACCACACTAACTCACTTCTGCTATGCTTCTTTCTATTTTTATGGAAGGGATGAGACATATTGTATGGGGTTTTAGAATGCAATCCGTACATGTTTCCCCTGGAGCAGGTTCACTGCTGCTCTAGCAGTATTCGCAATATGCCAATTTAGACTGCTTTAAATATGCACCATCTCCTTTTATAGGTACTTAAATGTAAATGCGTTTTGGCCATCGGGGCTGCCGAATGAACGAACAGACACCGCAGGGAGACGTGATAAAAATATACTAAGAGAAAAAGAAGACCTCAGCACACTCCAAACTCCTCAACAAGGTTTTTGCGGTGATTGTGTCTGTTTACGGCTTCCAGTTCCATCTGTTTGGTGACAGCACAGAGAAATGCGAGCACCTGAAGCATAGCATGTGGTTTGTATTCTTTCAGCCTGCTGGTACGATCAGCGCTTTGCTTGTTTTGCGGAGGCGATACTCTGGTCTCGTAGAAGCTAGCAACAAACGAGATTGTAACTGTAGGTCACTATTGAATACACTAGTAGTGTTCATACAGAGTTCTAACAGGAGGTTTATTGGTGGTCATTTCCAATTATAACTGCAAAAAAGTGCTTCTTGCTGAGCATGCGTGCCGTGAGCGTGGCTGCTGTGAAACACTGGTTCACCTGTAGAAAGAGGATGCTCCGAAAGAACAAATCTCGCAAAACATGGCCTCTGCAAGATGCATTTTTAAAGTATTTTGGAGACACAGTAAAAGTTTATGACACTTACAAATAAAAATGAAATGCTGCAGAACACATGCATTTAAAACCTGCATCAGTGAGTGGGTTTAAAGTTAAAGAAGTGAAAATGGATTCAGTTGTTTGCATCAATGAATCCTATGTAAACTGAGTCATTACAGTGACAGTGGCTGATGAATTTGTGAAACAAAGATGACTACACTAATTTATCAGTACAGTAATTCAGATAACAAAAGAATTGGTGACAGGTTAATAGCTTGAAATGGTTCAAATTGGAAGGATGATCAAAATAAAGACTTGTTTGAGAAATGCACCACACAGATATTGGCTAAGATTCCTAATAGTATTGACAACAAATATTTGGTCCACTCCACTACTGTTCAGTGCAATTTCACTCTCCTGTGATCAATGGCTTCCAACATAAACATCTGATTATACTCTAAGATTACAATAATGCTGCAGGTCTGAACGCGTTCGCCTGAGGCTTAGCGGGACAGAAAAGGTTCAAGCAAGCCTAGGCCATGCACAGTAACTCCTTCTCGAAGGGACATTGAGGGCAATACACGAGATGATTTGAGTTGCTGTGTGCAACTAATAGAATAACTTTGATGTGAGCCACATTTCTTTCTCCTTCTCTTCGGCGTGGCTACGCTGTAGGGGTCCACTCGTCAGTCGCAGCACCACTGTTTGGTCCACTTGCGGACACAGCTGTGGTGATAAGCGTGCATTAAGTGGTACAGTGTTCATTCAGTAAATTATGTGGATATGAATATAGTTGGTATCTGTGAATAGCACATGGCAGTGGGATCCTAACTCCTATCTAAATCTTGACACATGTTTATTTTTGTTGTAACAAACTTCAGTGAATTGGTTTATTAAAAGAGATATTTGGAGAGCTGCCTAAGACAGCCATCATTGTACTTTGGAAGACATGTCTTACAGAAAGGTTGCTGTTTACTGATCAGGCATGATCTTGTGTGATACTTTACTGTCTGTGAAAAACTATTCTTCTGACAGAGGTTGCTACTTGAATTTAAATCAGCAATACATTACTTTCTAAAGAGTAATTGTTTCCAACTCTTTTACTTAACTACAATAGCGATAATGGCCAAACTGTGTGCTGCTCCAAGTGAGTGCCATGGGTTTATAGTGGTGTAGCTGAGAAAACCCCCTCAGTGAGAGGGGCGGTAATGTTTTCTATGGACTTTTGAGAGCACTCATCTTAAGCATCTGGGTAGTTAATGGCCATTAGTAAGAATCTTTGGAAATGCATTTTATGACTTTCAGTATAATAAGTGACATTGCGAGATTTTGGACTCAAACATACGTTGGGCAAAAAACACAACACTTCTGCTGCTAATTTACTATGTTTAGTTTTCATACTGATTCATTTCACAGGACACCTAGGAGAGAGGAAATAGTATCACCTTCCAAATCAATCACCTACATTTTTTCACATGCGCCATGATGAAAATACATCTTGCTGTGATCTGGAAGTCCGACAGGAGTCCACGTAGAGAAACTGAAGTACTGAATGATGGAATTGGAGTCACAGATCAGGTCGAGATGGCAGCACTTAAATTCAGCCCATCTGTTCACCCCCCTGCAGAGAAATTCCCACTAAAATATTCAATAAAGCATCAGTTATGGCCCTTAAAGTAAAATACATAAGGGTGGTGCTTGATAATGCCCTTGCAATGGTCCTAATGTTGCAACATTGGATGTAAAGATCTGTCATGAGTCATTTGACTTCAGACTACCTGAAATGCATAGTGATGGGTTTTATAATGAACTCTGAGCTGAGGTCTGCCAACATACCATACCTATACATTAAAAGCTGATTACAAAATGCAGAAGGTGGGAATGTGACGCGTAGTTTATTGCTTGTTTGCCTGGGTGGTCATGTATTGTCAGCTCACAAGAATATGGAAGTGCCCAAGTCTTAAACATAAGTGTCATTTGAGTGTGACAGCATCTTCCATCAAAGACAACATTTCCTTCTACTCTGGTCTCCCCATTCATGCTCCAGCCTACTAGAGAAGCATGTGTGGTCTTCGCATGTCTTCTCTCCACTGTAGGTTATGGAGTTTGTGTCCTGAGTCATTTCAGTTTAAGTTTAGGTCCTTGTTGCAAATCTTGCCTTGTCAGTTCTAGATTGGGTTTATTCATGACATTGTGCATGCAGTTTGACATCATGCCGCTCAGCGAGACCCATATTGTTTGTTACTCTCTTACTCCGGTCCAATTAATGCAAAACAATATGCATTGTAGAAAGTAAATCGATGCGTACAGAAGGAAATTAAACAATAAAACCAATTAGTAAAACATATGGAGCCAAGACTCCCCGTAGTATAATGTGAGGGTGACAGGTGCCCCAAAAAGGAAGAAAGATCACATCTTGAAAATGCTGTTCACAAGCTTGTGAAATCAGTTAAGTGCCATGAAAACTGGAAACTGCACGAGTTTGACATAGCACACTAAGCCTCTGCTAATCCACCACCACCTGGCACCCTTCTGATAACAATAATAATTCAAATTGCGGGATTAAGACGCCAGATAGTATTCTACAACTTGTACAAACTGTAAAAAACGTTTTTTGAAAATGTATATACTAATTTCTTTCCATAATTGCACCAGTCTATAGAAGAAAAGAAGGCGGCAAGGCTTTGGTAGACCTAAGATCTGCTTACAGCAGCCGCACACAGCAGGCTGCATTTGCTTGCAGCCATTACAACAGGCCTTCTATCCTCTCCTTTAGACATTACATGTTTTTTCCAAAGACGCTGCCGGTTTTAAAAACATCCCAGTGCCTTACAGTGTAGCCATGCATTCCTGAGGACCAGTTGTTACATTTTCCCCCACAAGCACAAAAGATTCCTTAGCTCACTTGATGACTACAAGTAATCATTATAATGTACACAGAAGTGAAGTTCAATCTTTTTTTAGCAGTGTGCCTACACAGATAAGGCAGGTCTAAGAGGTTTGCTAGACCGATTCTCCTCTATCATAGATTACCAATAAAGCATTCCTAAAGTGTAAGAGACCCGGCCAGACACCTTTTGGGGTGGCCTTTGAGAGTACACTCTCTTTGCACTCTTGCTGTTTACATCTAGTAGTGATGAACAGGAGTAAGAGTAGTAGTGGATAGAACGCGGTAAGAAAGGGCGGAAGGCGCTATTTAAAGATTAATACCCGAGAACATGTAATAACGGGGAGGGATTTTAGGGGTCATCCTGGACACTAGTCTTTATCAGAATACAGCAACACTGTCAGTGTAGGGCTGCAATGAAGACCACAAGCCATGACGTCAGAGAATGACTATACGGTTGCACTTAATTTAAACAATGAGTGAACGTGTTTGATTGAAATGAGCCGGGTAGCACACGGAAATCATACATGGAAGATTTAAAATGCCTGATTGGAAGAGAGTTTTAAGAAAAACAAGGGTACCCCAATACGTGAACCTTGGGTGAAATATGCGGTAAAAAAACAAATGATTGGAAGAAAGACCCTCGGTCGTGTCACTACATCGAAAAAAGGAGTCTAAAGCAAAGGTACATTGATAAGGAATGGGAAGTTATAGATTGGCGGTTGAGATCGTTCAACAAGTACCCCTGATCAAGAGATACGGTGAGATGGGATCAATCTAAAACAATGCACACCGAGTGTCATGCTGGTGGTATGCACTGAACAGGTACCATTTTATGCCAGTGGTTTAGACAGCTTTGAAGGTGGGGTTCGGATGTGCAGGGGAGAGGTTTAGTATGGGAGGTTAAAAACAGAGCAGCATACATACAATGACAGGGTGGAGACTTTCCGTTTAGATTCAAATTAGTGATTACTGGAGAATACAGCATCGATTTCCCACATGCTGTACAATGTACGTTTGCCGCTCAATCCATTTGAATATATGCGAAGCCCCCTGACACACATTCGATCTAGTTATATAAAGCAGACCAATAACTAAATGAATGGATACAATCGTGTCCTGGGGACCTTTGAATGTTATACCGTGGCCTAGGCTACGGAATTGAGAAGGAAAGTTTGGGCATAAGATAGGGCGTGATAAAAGTTAGCAATCATGATGGTAACAAAGCTGGGAAGTTTAATATTTTATGTGTTGTCTATCTTTTAGTTGTATTTGATCAAAAACTCAATAAAATATTCTGAACATAAAAACTGGGGAGTCTTAGCCTAAATTGATTGTGTTATTATAGTGAACAAAATAATGTACATTTAATTCGCCACTGTTCGTTTCTTGTGATTTCTACTGCATTAAAAGTGATTTTATTGAGACAATTGATGGTGAAATTCGCCAGCAGTATTATCGCGCTGAGAAGCCTAAAGCTCAGCACTCTGTGGACGACCAATCACTGTCCGCTTTCAGCTGCCCTCCTGCGGGTGCTCATCGAAAGGGTCAAATGTCGTGAACCCTCGGGACGGCGGCTGCATGTTCGACAGAGAGGTGTTACCCCCTTCTTTTATGATCGGTGTCCCGGGTCCGCGAGCCCACTGCCTCGCAGGCCACACTCTGTATTCTCCACCACACCTTGCGAGGCGGCTGCAGACATTCATTCATCCGTCCTCCCGCTCTTAAGAGTAAGTGGTCGCCGCTCTCCGAGGCTGTTCGCGCCGCCCCACTCCTCCCCCATCATAGTCCATGTGAGGAAAAGTACATCTGTTGGCTCGAAATAAAATTGCTTTGTGCGCCGAGGAAAAAAAAATCCATTCCGTAAAACAATGGTGCCTTCCTAAATGACTACCTTGAACTGTCAAAAGAGCAATTTTTGGGATGCTGTAAGGTTATACATTGAATAGGCTTCTGCGGCGCGTTCGCGCGCTCCACAGCCCGGCGTGCACGCGCTGGTGACAAAGGAGAGGCCGGACATTTATATGCCATATTTCACCCTCCGCGGCTTTGTGTAAAGGCGGGCGTCTTTCTGCTGACAGCTTTCATAAGTGCCAGAGGACGCACATATCTCTCCAGCTAATGATTTAGATAAATGTGAATTCTTGTAAAATGACTTCAGTTCAGGGCGGCTTTTCGAGGAAATCGCAGGGCCGTCCTTTGGATAGGCGCGCGCGGGGAGATAAGGGGCTTTCGCCCAGGATCCTTCAGCAGGTCCGTGTTTTGTTTTTGTATTTCATAAGCTCGGAATGGCTTCGGATATGTGGCAGAAAACCTCTCTTGTTCTAGATGCGTCCACGCGGGGTGAAGAGATCACCGCTCCGTTGCAAAAATCACAAGGAAAGGTCGAGATGACAAATTGGAGTCTCGCCGGGGGCGCGTGGACGTGTTCCTCGGCAGGAACGAGGCATTACAGTGAAACCTGCCATTATTCTTTTATTTTCTTGTGGGTCACGTAAGATGCCCCAGTCCACGTCATAACCTGCTGGGAGGGCCGCAGAGATGGTGGCATGACACGGGCATCGGCTTCCATGTTAAGTGCTGCACTATGTGGGATGCTGAAATAGAGCCTGGAGGAAAGACCTGAGGCCATATTCCAAATAGGGCCCGCACGCCATGTACGCCCCCAGGGCCCCGTATGTAATTTGATTCCTGGCACAGATGACAAAAACTTGCCTTGGTGACAAAAACTGAAGTAGATTTCTTTTTTCAAAACCTGTGGCTGTATTTCCGCATCAGGGGATGTCTGTGGGTGAGGAGTATTTCTCAATTACTTGTGTTTCTGTATAGCTGCCTACATGGACGGTGTGGGCACCAGGAAAGGTGCAGTAAAAAATGTCATCAGATCGTGTCTAAGGCATTTAGGAGCCGCTAGGCCTAGTCTGCATTATACAATATTCTCCCTACTCCCGCCTGTGTTTGAGGGGAGCAGTCGTAGATCAGAGGACACACCACTGTAGGTACCCACCAGAAGGAAAAAGACCCAGGCCGCCATGTCAACAGATCCTGCCAGCCTCCCCTCCCAGGATATCTGATAGTGGGAAGCAGTGGTATTTGAGGGAGCACCAGCTGCTTGATGGTTCGCAGCATGGTTTTAGAAGTAATCACAGCACAGAGACAGCACTAACCTCAGTAATCAATAATATCCATGTTCAGGTTGATGCAGGGCACACCACACTGTTGATCCTTCTTGACCTTACCGCAGCCTTTGATACTCTATCTCCCATGAGACTGGTGGAACGGCTCAGGGAGATAGGGGTTGGGGGCATGGCCCACAAGCTACTTACCTCCTTCCTTAGTGATCGGGCACAAATTGTGAAAATGGGTCCATTTTACTCGGCTCCCAACCGTCTGTTATGTGGAGTCCCGCAGGGCTCTTCTTTGAGCCCGACCCTTTTCAAAGTTTATGTTGCCCCACTGGCCAGAGCTGGCAGATCCTTTGGGTTGGAGGTGTTGTCCTATGCCGAAGACACGCAAATCATGGTGCCTGTTACCCACAGCATCAAGGAATCTGCCAGTAACTTCAAAAGCTGTATGCAGGCAGTCTCCTCTTGGATGGTTGAGAACTATCTTAAACTCAACGGGGACAAAATAGAGGCCTTGATCTTTGGAAACCAACAGAATGTTTGGTCGAGTGATTGGTGGCCAGATACGCTTGGTTCTTGTCCTTGTCCTGTATCACTTGGAAAGAATCTAGGGGTCATAGTGGACAATTCTCTCTCTCGGAGCCTTCAGATTAATAGAACGGTGTCCACCTGCTTTGGGATTATTAGGATTCTCAGGAAAGTTTCCCATTTCCTTTCCTTCGCTTCCCGAAAGCAGGCAGTTATTGCCTTAGTGCAGTCCAGACTGGACTATTGTAATGCCCCTTATTTGAGCATTAATAAGGGCCTTGTGCGTTGTCTGCAGCTAGTGCAGAGCTGCCCTGGCTCCCTTCAAATCGAAGAATTTTGTTCAAGGCTCTTTACTCACAAGGCTTTTTATGACCTAGCCTCAGGTGGTATGAAAGGGCTTTTTCAGCGCTATGTTCCCTCTAAACAGCTTAGATCATCCAGTAAAAATCTGCTGGTAGTTCCTAGGTTTAAGAGTGTTAAATAGGGAGGCGGAGCCTTCTCCATCACTGCTGCTGGGCTCTGGACTTCCCTCCCTGCTGATATTTCTGGGCATGTGTCTCACTCTGTCCCGCAAAGATCTGAAGACCTGGCTTTTTACAGGTACTCCAGTCTGAGCCCTACTTTTATTTCTGTCCGACAGCCCCTCCCGCAGAGCCTTGACGCCTTTGGGCTAAGTTTGCGCTTTAGAAGACTAATATTCATTCATTCATTCAGTGGTATAAGAGATGTGTAACAGGGGTGTAACAGACTTCTGCTGTACAGGTCAGGAGCGCTGCAAACCTCTACACGTGCTCTACTCTACTCATGTTTGTGGTGATATGGGCAACTCTGTGCGGTATGGCATAGGTCCTCCATTGTCAAATCTGACCAGTTTTCACAGACTTACCCTTCTCACAGTGAACTATAACTTCTGCCCACCATCTTCAAAAAGACTGCTTTGGCCATACAAAAATACTCAACTCGACCCATGACTTAAACAATCTAATGATGAGGGTAGGCTCATGCTCACTTCAGCAGTGACAGCTGCTACTTAACGGAGGTGGCAGGGCGAGGGTGTAAAAAGTCACTTGCGGGCCGGCTGCCGCCTCTCAGTCCTCTTCGGTCAACTCCAGAAGCAGGGAGCAGAACGCTCACAGGCTCCCTGACTCCCTTAGCCAATCATAACGTTGCTGTCACCAGCATGACAGCAGCGCTGTGATTGGTCTGAGCACCATGGTTCAGCGCTCAGAGAGGGACTGGGACTCTGTGCATGTTCTCCCTCCAGGCTGTGCAATTCACCCGGGTGGAGAACATGCTTAGTGCGCATGACTGTTTTCCTGGCCCACCGGCCAAACCGTAATGTGCGCTTAAGAGGGTGCCCATAATTCCTCCCCCTGCTCCTGTGACAGCACAGCCCGCCCGCACCTAAAATGTAAATCAGCTGAGCCAGGACGGAAAAATAAAATGATAACAACATTGCGTTACCATTTTATTTTCCCTTTTTGAACTGCTTGCAGAGCAGAGGGGTAACGCTCCTCCGCCGTAGCGGAAGAGCCGCCGCTGCACACAGGTGCTGGGTACCAGAATGTGTTTTCATTATGCATCGCCCTGCTCGAACATCTAAAACTCCTTGTGTGATCTTATTAATTAAATGCTTCGACCATAAGCCAATCTCATTTGGCACTGGTTCAGAGCCTTGAGGTTAGGCAGGATGCCAGGAGTTCACCTGAAATCCTTTCATAGTAATGTCACAACCTCTCCCGGTGTTCTTTGGCACGGCCGTTACATTACTGACACGTTTTTGTCAAAGCATTATTGTTTTTTCTTGCATCTTAAACAGCTGCTAGCAATGTAGAAATAAAGAAATGTACAGTTCTGCCGAAGGTAAAGTCAGGGTGATCTACTGGAGCCAAGCCTGTGTGTACCAGAGAAATTAGAAATTCTGCTTTTTGCGGCACTGGAGCAGCCGACTGAGGCATCAGGCAGTGCCTGAACACAGTCTGAAGGATAACATGAGTGAGTTTGTTTTGAGGTAGCGTAAGAAGGTAAAGACTGATGCGCCGTCCCGGTAGAGCGCGTTCATTTAACCCCTTCAGTGCCCATGATGAGATAGTCTCATCATGGAGCGCGGTTGCGCTGTGCCCATGACGAGACTATCTCGTCATGAACCCCGCCCGCTAATGAAACGCCCGGCACAGGGCGTGGAAAGGGCGGGGCACAGAAGGGGTTAAAGCCCGGTTAACACAATATGACGTTCTCACAGTTGTCAACCTTTGGAGGCTTTTGTAACGGGGATTTAGAACAAGACTCAAAATGTGTTTTCCTTCTTCATGTTTTCAGTGTCTGGAGCGCTGTACTAGATTGGGAGGACTTATGTGATACAGAACATTGGTGGCATATGCAGGAATGTTGGAGATTGCAAAAGTTGATGCATGAGGTGGCATTGCAAGCTTGCACTTCCGAGAAGCTTAGTGTTCACTGATCCCTGTTTTCGAGTTGGAAGATTTGCATCTGTGTCACTGTGCCAGTGACTTTTAGGTCTGGCGCCAGCCAACACCTTTTGATTTTAGTAAAAAGATGTGCATAATGTATTTTACGTTGAGGGGCTCCCAGTAAGCCCTCTTCTTTCATTGGTCAGTTGCTGTGCCATTTAAAAAGAAATTCCACCGCTAAGGTATACTGCATGGGGCAGTGGGTCAGCCCACTTCAGTTGTTGGCTAACTTCACTGTGGATAACAACATTCTGCTCTTTCACAAGGATCACACAAACACACAAAGTAGTTCCTTTAGCACCAGGGCTACAGCTGCAATATGTGCATGTTTAAGCCAAAAACGTATTTTTGCTTTAAGCAAATGTTTTCTTTTTTATATTGGTGAGTGCCCAGCACTTCCCGCAACAATTATACATTTAAGGGGAAAAAATGACAGAGCAAGCATCAACAAAACCAAAAGGCTGTCAGCCAGGTCTTGGCTTATTGTGTGCATCATCAAGTTGTCCTATGGGAACATTTGTGTAACTCAGAAACTATTTGATTTCAGGAAACCTCTGATCTCTTTCCACTTTGCCCTCTCAATACAGTTGCGAAAAAATTCCTACATCTCACCTCTAGCTTGAAACCCTGCTTGTCCTTGAGTGATTTCCACAACTTATCCTCACCTCCCATTAACCCTGTACACTTCCAATAAGCCCAAAGGACCCACCCTATGCCATAGCATTGGAACTGTAACTGAATAAACATGAGCTAGGGGATTTTTCTCCTTATCCTGAAATGTAGTTGAGATATCTCTCCTCATGGGTGCAGTCTAAACCATGTAAATTTATTGCTATGCATATTATCAACTGCAAAATATGTAAATGTTATGGGTATATCTGATGTTGGCATCCAATGCCTCTAGAGGACTAACAGTTGTGCCCTGCTTCTTCTTTTTGATGCCAGGTTCATGGGGGGCGATTACCACATCGACGTCTGCATCAACGACTATCTGGATGTGTTCTGCCCTCATTACGAGGACTCCGTGCCTGAAGACAAGACTGAGCGATATGTCCTCTACATGGTGAACTATGATGGCTACAGGTCTTGCGATCACACCTCCAAGGGCTTCAAGAGGTGGGAGTGCAACCGCCCGCACTCGCCAAACGGGCCGCTGAAGTTCTCAGAGAAATTCCAGCTCTTCACCCCCTTCTCCTTGGGGTTTGAGTTCAGACCCGGCAGAGAATACTACTACATTTGTGAGTATATAGACACAGCCCTTGCAGTTTGCTGCTAGAAGAACACCAACTTAGTTGTAGGTGTTTTAGTGATGTTTCTATGACCTATATATGTCACTGTACACCATCACACCTCAGTTATAGTAGCATAAATACTTATTTTTCCCCACTCATGCATCTGCATACCATCATGTAGTTTTAGCAGCATTAGTAGTATGGTGCTCTTGGAATATTTTGGAAATTAGGCACAAGTGTGATGTGATGTGCAGAATGGCAGCATTCTTGAAGGACACAGATAGTTTTCTTTCAATTCATTGACTGCGTTCTGCATGGTGCGGTCTGTGACTTTCCAACAAGACTCCAAGTGTTCCATCCACAGTTGTCCGCATGCTAATAGCCGCAGGCTGTAGAGCGACAATGGCCCAGCTACTGTAGCCTCGTCTTTATAGTTGACCTTTGTACTCTGCAGCAGCCATTAAAGCCCATTTCATCAAAGACATGCAGTATACGGGCGGCTTCTCGCCTTCAGACGTGTCTCATCCACATTTGAGTGTTTTTATACCCACCGGAAGATGTCCTGCCTGCGGATAGGGTGTGATAGACTCCTCCTTCTGCTAGAATGGGAGGTCTTAGCACAGTAAATTAAATCTCTTAAGCAACGCATTTTCCTCTTTATTTTGAATCTTACTGAAAAAAACACACAAAGGCAGCTTAAGAGCCAATATATGAAGTATTTCCAGGAGATAATTATTCAGTAGAAAAAATGTGATTTACTTCCAGTGCCTAATTCGTAAAACTTTAGGTGCCAGGGCCCTCATTAGAAGGCCACTTCCGATTGTACCACATATTGCCTCTGTCAGCACTGCGAATTACAGTAACACCATAACTACTAACCATCACACTCTTACAAGTGTCACAGTTCTGATTATTCCAGGCCCCCGTAGCTATAAGAATGGCTTTGGCAGCATGTAATAGTCATTTTTAATGTATATTTAATAATTAATAAACATCTGTTGTTGTGCTTGTTTCTAAATTAGACAACCAGCGCCACCATGTGTCAGACTTTCATAAGTGCCGTTGTTGACAATTAAGTGTCGGTGTCTTGCACCAGAAACCACCAGGTCAAATTAAGCACTGAATATTGCTGCGAGAAAATGTAAAGCATGCACATATGTGGCAATGTTTTTGCTAACCCCCATTTGAACAGACTACAGAAATCCAAGGGCAAAGTTAACGCTCATGTGAAGTTCCAGGGAGCCCACATGTGGTCACAGGTACTTAGACTTTGCATTCCTGAGCTAAGCAGATCAAAGAATCTGGATTAGCAAATACAGAATCACAATTTTTAAAGCTCCGAATATACATAGTAATTGGTCACTGGAATCACCAACTGTAGTCTCCACTTGTAGTGTTCTTGCAAGAGAATGTATAATTGCTTTCCGGTGACTAATTAATATGTAACTTATCGCAGTACATCTAAAGAAGAACAAATTCAAGCAGAGCATCACATTTGAGGAAACCTAGATCATTCTCAGCCTTATGGAAAGTCAATTCTGTTTGTTCGCTCATTCTTTATCAGCAGGCTCCTCCCTCGGTGAATCAGTTTACCAGAAGAGTCCAGCCTTCTCTGCCTACTGAATTCATCTATGACGGTGAAAGGACAGAACTTGCTGAAGGACAGAGAAACTTCGGAATGCATTGCTCTGCTTTTAATTACATATATTTTAAGATTCAATAGTTAGGCCCTCAATTTGAGTTTGGTGGACAGTGTACTCCACCACAAATGTGGCAGAGTACCTCTTCATCAAACTGATGGTCTGTCCGCACTATTTAGAGTTAGGCTTTCTGCTGGTGGGGTCCCTACTAGCTCTTCTGGCAGAAGCCTTACTCCGACAGTCCAATGGACTTGTGGCTCAGTGTAGGTAACGGAGCCTGGCCATTCAATTTAGGGCAGACAATCGGTGATAGATTTTTAATATCTGTTTGAACCACTTAGGAAAGCGTGGCAGTCACAAACGGAAAAAAAAAGTATCCCTACACCATGGGAGAGAAAACTTTCATAGTGTCAGCGTCATTCATGCTTTGTTGTACAAAAAGAAATTGTCACTTTAGGAGTTTTCTTTTGTAAAGCAAAGAAGTTGGCTGCATGGAACATGGTGGTCGCTCAGCAAACTTTCAGTGCCCTCAGAGGACCTGTCGTGCTGTTGGGGATTCCTCTCAAGACAGAGAGATCTCTGCCAGGCAGGTAGAAGTCCCTTAATATAGTAGGATGTGGTCCACCAGGGCAGTAGAGGTTCTTAACTCTACCCAACTGGCAGATGGCGTGCCTCTCACCAGTGTCTCCTTGAGGGTCTTTGTCTTAGCACAACGGGATCTCACTTTCACATCACACCCAGCTTGTTCGTTCCAGTGTTATTCCTCGGTGGTGTTGCTGCTACACTAACACTTTCTCAATTTGGAAATTCGTAGTGTTTCATCTTCTTCATGGTCATCACTTGAAAAGAAATTATATTATTTCTCCCTTCTCCCATTTTCACAGGAAAAAGGTTGTTGTTTTAAAGTGTTAATTCTTGTTTTTAAAGGTCATCTCAGATTTCCTTCTCAACCAGGAGATGCTGCTCCCTTTGTACATTCATATATTTCGATAATTCTGAGACCCATTTGTATTAGAAAGTACATTTTTAGTTTATTATACCCCTTTAGGGTGTTCCCATTCAGATGAGTCTGTCAACGTGCAACAAGGGCAGAGCATTTACCTCTGGCTTTCCAATGGCACATACCCATTGGAGACAAATGTTGGCCAACCGACCACATGGACTACTCCTCACGCCCGATATTTGGAGCTTCCCTTTCTTCTTTTCGAAATGTGATTGGCCTTCACCTGCTGCCTTCAAAAAACCCTTATGAGTATTGACTTCTCAAACTGTTGGTAATACATGGAAAACCTGCCCACCCAGTAGTAAATATATATGAATGTTCTTTGGGCACTGTTCATTGACAACGCCGCACTCCAGATACGGTAAAAATTGGTGGTCCACGGACATCATTTTTCTTCAAGCCGCAGCCCTGTTGCTTGAGTATGGAGGGGTTTCTAAGCATCAGAATGTTCACATCTGTTGCCTTGTGATCTTCTGATCAGTATTGAGAAGGATGCTCTTCCGCTGCGAGTTGCTTCTTGTTTGCGGCCCAGATGTCACTACGTGCCTTCACTCTGAAAATACATTTCTTCCAGTAACTTCTTTTTTTTATTTGAACAAACATCTTTGCAGATCCATCACATTTTTCCAAATAACAGAAGTTGTCTTCTGTACAGTGCACATTCACCCAAGTTTTTTTTTGGCGCTATGTATTAGAAGTCTTACTCAGTGGAGCTCCTTTTATTGACATTGGAAGGATGAAAGGCTGATTGGATCATTTGGAATTTGGACGTGTGGCGGTGGGATCCATCACAGATCACCGCAGTGGAAGTATTATTTCACTGAGTCATCTGTCTGGCCAAGATGAGATTTTGAAATAATATTTTTGAATGATGGTGTCGCTGAAGATGCTGTTCTAAAGGCATTCATGAATGTCTATTTGCTGTCATGTGTCGTAAAGGATTATCTAGTGAACATCTCAAGAGAACACGCAAGGCATTTAAAACCTTGGAATATATGTCAATGAGTCACTTCTCTTGAGGAAACGCGTGTGTGTGTGCGCGTGCGTCTGTGTATGTGTGTATACACACTCCTGTTTTTCTTCTCTTGGAAAGGGAATCAAAATGACCTTTAAAATACATTTATGTCTAGCCTGAAGTGAAGATTAAAGAACTACTCACGATAGGGAAAAAAGCAAGAAGGAGGCGAAATAAGCAGTGAACCTGTTAAGGAGAAACCTGAAACCATTGCCAGAGTCTTAATAGATTTTGACGTCGGTGGTGCTGTTCAAATTCTCCAAGGTAATATTAAAAGCTGTTGAATAATTTGGAGCTCAGCAGGAATTCTCGACACACTTATGAGGATTTTAAAAAACATTGGTCCCTGTTGTCAGTTTTTCAAAGCTATTGTCCTCTTGGTAATAGAATGAAAAAATAATTATGATCTGTATTAACTTTTGCAAAATGCAAAACACAGATGGAGAACATGCGAAAACGCTGAGGGGGGCATTCCTGTTATTCTCAGCTTCTTCCAGTGCTTTCTGAGCTTGGCTCAGTCAGCGGCATAGCTAGCATGCCCATTCATGCACCGTGTTCTGGTTGGTAGGGTGAGATGATGCGAATATCCAGTACCTGCCCGCGCGTGCCATCAGCCGCCATTCTGCCTCAGTGAGTTTGCAGCGTATTTGTTGCCATAAACCACTGGCTACATATAATTAGTTATTATTAAGATGGGAACAATACAAGCTAGGCAATTTTAACAGTAAAACATAAAAGTAATGGACAGCCGAATAAACTAGCGTAAGTACGCGTGAAAGGCACAGTTAAAGACGCTACAATATGCCATAAACTCAGGGGTCCAAGACAATCTGGAAGACCACCACCTTAAGAAGGTCCAAACTTCCTTAGCAGGTCTGTATTATTAAAAAGAGTTGTTGACTTTTCTTTCTCTGGTAATTGTGACAACCTTGTCAGAGGCAATTTTGCGAACTAATAACCAGACACTATGCAGTTTTATCTTTTCAGAATTGCTGTAGTGGATGTTAGCTTTAGTATTATAGCTATAGCCCTTCTGTGAATGTCAGGGAATTTCAGTGAAGTCGAAGTTTATCTCAAAGAAAACATACATGCACACAAAGTGTTTTAGGATATCAAAACCAGCATCAGACCAAGCTCAAGCAGGCATAAAAATGCATGAGCATGTAAGAGAAATCCTAAAAGTATACTAAGAGTAAAACAACCATATATTCATAAAAAACATATGTTGCCCTGAAAATGTGTGCAAATGGAGCACCTTTATTGAAGCTTCTTAATGTTGAGGACTCCTTCATAGCCTCCTGTTATGTGTTGTAAGAGCAGTAAAATACAATTGTTGGCTAGATAGACCTATGTTGGACATTCTTGAGCTTGAAACAACATGATATTCATGAATACTGGCCAGCAGTTTTTCATTTACTCTCTATGGTACAACCAATATCCTTCAATCACTTATTCTTCTTCGGAACTGAAATCTGATGATGTCCTTAAGTCAAATACTGTTGTCGATATTCCTTCCAGCTCGGAGACGGGTGAGTTGGTGAATTTGTATTTGAACTCTATCCCAGTTTTCCTTCTTAATTAAGTTTAGAATGTTCTGGAAAAAAGGAGTGATCAATGGCTTCCAATAGTTTACACGTGCTTGCCGGTTGTTACCAGGCTCAACATAAATAGACCTTGTCTAATCATTCAGGCGCTCTTCACTTGGTAAAAAGCTCTATATTTGCACAGTTCCTCATAATTTTTTCCTCACATTACCAACCTGTCACTGAGGGTCTGTATCTCTCCTGATTTACTTTCCCGGCTCCACCCCGCACAGTAGATGCTTTACATTACATTAGATGCCTTCACTATGAGTAGAACGTCCATGTCTTGGAACTTGTGGAGGGAGAATCTATAATACTAAATCCTCCGCTGGATTGTATTACATAACCTAACATGCATTCTGAAGAGAAGCAAGCCTTAGGTTGGCTCATTATACAAGCTAACTTCATGTCATCTGCATGGTTGCAAAAATATAATAATTTGTGCTGCACAAAATACAAACGTTATAGAAAAGTGTCTTTCAGCAAAATCTTTCATGACTTCTTAGTGGTGCACCCTGGGAACAAACTTTATATTAACTTCTCAGAAATATGGTTGAATGCCCACATGCTTTTGAATATTTAGAAATACTGTATTTCATTTCTGTAAGTGCAAAAACTCATTAATGTATAGAAAACCTAATATGCACTTGTATGTCTGCCCTAACCTGAAATTGTGCAGCCTTGCATTGGAAGGTAACTAAACAAACATTGGCAATGCCAGTCAGTATTGCTTATACACACAAGAGAGACCAATTAGCATTGCCAATGCTTGTTTATAGTAGTGTGTCAAGACTGGTGTTGTATCTTCCACATTGCTGGAGCAGTGTTCTGGTTACCACTAGGTGGCACTGGAAGGCAGCAAACTGGTGCTGTTTAAACGTGGCTCTGTTTACAAAGCAGGAAGGAGGAACAGGAAGAATGACAAATCTACAGATTTCTAAACCAAAGACAGAAAGGGAGGAAATCAATAAATAGGAACAAGGCAACTAATATTTACATGAAAGCCATCCAGTCTTGAACAATAGTGGTCTCTGTGCAGTATGGTATACAATGCTGTCTCTTGACAGACATCTGGAGCTGTCTGTTGCAAAATAGCAAAAATAGAAGCTAGAATAATGAATGTGGCTGTTGTTCTGATGTGCTGTGATACTGCTACTCTCATTTTAAAATATTACTAAGTTGGTAATGACCTTTCGTTTATTAAACGGATGATGCTTAAGGAAGACAGTAAAATACTTAGATTGAACCGCATGTTTGACAATAGCTGTGCTGAAGAAATAGGTTTCATATTCATCCACATGGTAAAGAATCTATACATGCTCATTGATGGTCAACTGGCCGTATATGCAGTTTGTTGCAATAACTGGTAAGGGCTTCGTTCATCTTGGAACTTTGATGTATAAGGTCCCTCTATTAATCTTCCTGTGTAGAGTTCAAGCTGTCTAGACACTTTTTAATTTGTGGTTTAACGGTGCAATTAACAGCATTTATCTGTTGCATGGTTTGCCCTCTGCAGGACTGGGATATTGTATTCCCTAGCACTATAGCCATTGCGTGTTTATTAATAACAAGATAGGTGATGTTGCAATGCCCTTATGAACTTTGCCTTTAATCTAATGGGTTTCTCTTCAAGAAACTGAAATGTTGCCTAAAGATATGGACACTACAGCCCTTATAATCAGTGTCAAGATGCCCACCTACTTTAAGCAGGAACAAAATTGGTGGGTCAATCCACCACGTGAGTAAGCTCTCCATGTGTCAATCTGTCAAGGCCACTGAGAACCATTTTATCTTCAGAAAGTTACTAAAGACTCACATTTACCTGCATAATCCATGTGTTTTCTTTGTTGTTCAATCCTAGCACCAAAACCCATTCTTTCCAAACGCGTGCTCAAGAAAACCAGTACAACATAACCCAACAATAAAAAGACAGAAGAAAAATGTCAAAGACAGAGAATTATATGTAGAATAACATTGCTGTAGTCACAAGCGAATGGAACACAAAATCTTTGAAACCTGAAAAAATACTTGGTTTCACGTACAAGTGAAGATGGTATTCATTTTTGTCAATATTATATTTCTAATTAACTCAAAGATTTACTGATGGTGGTGTACATGGACTGAAACATTGTAAATACTCGACCTTCATGTTGCTACAAGTTATTGTGTTTACACCAGCTCCCTTCTGTCTGTGTTGATCATCTGTTAATATGCTGACAGCAGCAAAACAGCCAATGGCCTTTTGTGTTCTGAGACGATGTACCTATTGGATGTCACTTCATGATATGTCAAAAAAGTTCTCTCTGCTTCATCACTTCTTGTCCTTTCTCACCATGATCAGGCGTGCCCGTGGCACCACAGAGGGCATCTGTGACCTTTACAGGTGGAGGTAAAGCCTACAGAATAGACGTGCCTTTTGCCAGGGATGTATGGTGACCCACTTCCCGGTTTCGGCGGAGCGGGGTAGGTCTACAAACCACCCTTGGGCGACAGAACTTAGGCTAACACGCCACCCCAAGAGGCTCGCCAAGTACCGACTGGAGCGGCACTTTCCAATACGTTAGGCCATTCCATAACGGAAGTGTCTAGTTTTTCCGACACTTACCTAGGGTAGTTTTTATCCAGATATCACTGTAAATAACTAGCCACACACCCTCACAATCTTGTAGATAGTTTATTTCACCGGTCCTGATGAATTGCCGCTGGATCCCCCTGACCTTGTAGGCATGAAACATGTTGACCACCTGAGCAGAGTAGAGTAGTCCCTGACCCATTTAGTCAAGACCACCGCCTCTCATTTCATTTTTAATAGGGTGGTTTACTGACCGAATAAAATCCAATATTCAGACTAACCAACCCCGTTTTAATACACACTCACTAACATCTACACCTACCTGGCCCTCACTTGCACTCACCTTCGGCAAGGAACAAAAGATCTCCGCCAAAGAGCCCCATCCTTGGGTGCCCGTCGGGAATTGCAGCGCCGACCCGACGAGGAGCAAAACCCAGATGATGAAGCATGACACCTAGCTTGCTGGGTGTGTGAGGGTTTTAGTTCCACCAATGTGGGTTCCCCCACCCTACACAAGCTAGTACCCCTTCAGGCTTACTAGACATTGCTCCCCACTTTGTCTTATTTCCAAGGATGAGTGTACTCTGCACACTCTTATACAAATAGAGGAACTGTATACCCTTTCTGTCTAAACGACTCACTGATGGGGCCAGTTTAAATGTGTATCTTGCCTGACTGTGGCTTTATTCTCACGTGCATCCTGTCTGCTTTCAGTCCTCAACTAGTCAGGAGGCTGTTGCTGCACCTTTGCCAATAACATCAGTTACTTAGGCAGATGCAATATGTTCTCTTTGTATTCATTTCTCTTCTACAATGCACAGCCCCACTCTTGCAAGCCTTCACTCTCCTGTGTTGACCACTGAGGTCCATAAATGATGGTGGTACTGGCGTAGGATCCTTTACATTTGTTTAATGCCTATTACATATTACAGCCCATTAAACATTGCAGCATGCCTGTCACTGTTTAAAATAGTACACAGTGTATACATGTATCCCACATCCTTGCATCTGTGTGGCCAATATTGATTATTTATCAATGATATTCGTCAAACATGGACCTAGCGTAGCTCTTCACACCTGACTGGCCCAAAGTACCTACAAGAGCGTTTCGCTTGGTATATGCCAAGTAGAAACCTTAGATCCAGCTCTTTACGCTTTGTTAACACTTCCAGATTTAACAAAGCTAGATGGGGGGGGGGGGGAGGGGGGTAGGGCCTTCTCCATATGTGAAGGTAAATGGTGGAGCCTACTCCCTCTCTCGCTGCAAGGTCGAGCCTCCCTGAAGAAATTTAGAAAGCAGTTGAAAACATGGCTGTACACGGAAGTAGTAGAATAGGCTGCCGCATGCACCAGGTTCGGCCCTGCTGACTCTACAGTGTTCTATTTTCTGCCCTCTCTTTCTTTCTTTTCCTCTCTTTTCTTTAGCGCTATGACACCCTCGAGTATGTGCGCACTTCATAAAATTATTTTCATTAATTAATTCTTTTATTTCATTCATGCACATGTAACAAGGACATGCAACAAATGAAGGTAGCAACATAGAGAGCAGTGGTATAAATCCTTCAGATGGATTCTGTATAGGTTGGTTTGTAGGTCTTTCGGCACAATACCCATATGGAGTTTGCGATGTTATGCTATGTTAACACATTCATAAAGTACATGGGTACTCCATTCCGAGAGTCCCCGCGCTAAGATTCCACACTGATCGATCTGAGAGGATTCCACCTTCAGCGACTGTGACAATAGATTTGAGCTGATTATATTAATGACATGTTTTAGAAATGTAAAAATTAAATCCAGATAAAATAATATTTTAGTATGAGAATAGTACCCCTACTAAGTTATTATGCCTTATTGTATTTATGAACTGTCGCAGTTATAAACTGCTGCTGTTGTTCTGTAGTTCTAGACAGTGTTGGAAAGTTTGCCAGCAGGATTTGTGGAATGTCCTGAACGCGCATCCTCACTTTTGATGAAATGTACAGGAGTGTCAGTCGTGTTCATTCCAGCTCAGAGAAGAAACAGATTCTGAACCTCAGTTGCAAATTATTAAGATGTTTTTAAAATAAAGCCGCAAGCAAATGTATTTTGTGTGAAATTGTACAGAGTTCATAATGGTGACATGTTTATTCCACCAGGAATGTGTGAAATGAAGCAACTCGATTCTTTCGATAGCCGTGGCCCAGACCTCTTCTCTGAGGTCACCTTGCCGACTAACTTCTTAGTGATTCCGGATTTAGGCGGTGCGTTGCATGAGGTTGTGTCTGAGAACAGAAATTCTTGGTTTGACACATTCCACTTCTGGGCCTGGTAGAATTTCAGGGTATCTCTTCACGCCTAGGGGTACACTTAGGAGTTTAGAGAGAAATTCTGACACATGAATGGCATGAATTCAGTGTATATTATGGAAATGCACTTTATGTAAATCTATTCGCGGAATATGCCGTGATTACTAGATAAGGGTTAACCCTTATTCAACTGATTTAATGGACGATTTACTAGTACATGGGGAAGAAAAACATAGTGAAAAAAATGCACAACAGCAGTATCTGGATTAATTCTTTTTTTGTTGTACCGCATTGACAAAAATGTTTTACCAGAGCACTAGTATTAAGTTTTTGTTACACAGTTTCTGTATCCTGCGCTAAAATATGTCTAGTTAAGACTTTCTACTGCAAATGTAGATACATAACATCTGGGTATTTAATTTTTTCTCTCTCACCACAGACAGCTTCAACTGACAGCACTGTATACAGTACTACAGAGTGCATGCTTTGTGTACGAGGAGTCAGCGTGAATTAATATATATATATATATCAACTTACCTTCAATGATGTGAAGTAAAAGCATTCCCAATGTAGAATCATTCCTGATGTAATGACTGTGATGTGAGGAATGACTACGTATGTAATCCATGCAAAGTAAAAGCTGACATTAGTTAAAAGAACTCAATATAACATAGAGGTCACCATAGTTCCTGTCTCTCCCTCTCATGGTCTTCAAACTCCCCCCCCCCCACCCCCACACCCTACTTCCATCCTGCAATCTCGTTCCTGGTTCCATATCTCATGTCCAGACTTAACCATTGGTCACCAGAGCTAGTGGTCTGCAAATGCCCTGAATCAGGGCCGAAACATAATTTCATTTATTGTGTATTAAGAAACTAAAATGTTGAGTTGCACTGTGAAGCTGAATCTCGCTCTGACTGTCCCTTTATTATTATTATTCCCATCTTTAAGGAGGTGCAGCTGGAAAGGAAATAGTTCACAGAGTGTGTTGCAGCAAACTAAATATATAGTGGGCCCTTTCTCATGATTCACCATGTGACCACTCACTTTGAATGCACACATAACAAGCAGCAAGCCTGACATGGAGGTAGCAAGGCCAGCCATGGCTCATCATCATTGTACAGAGGCCCTGTCTATTTACAGAAATAACATAGTCATCAAGTTATCCTCATTAAATCTTCAACAGTGAATGATACAGTGTCCCACAGGCACACATAGCTGGCGACAGGCAGTGAGGTCGGGTAGGATCCACCTGTTATTATTTTCCCAGCTCTTTCAGTTCCAAGTGAAAGGCCTCAAGAATAGCCCTCCTATCCACCGTTACATACACTTGCAATTTACTAACCATGTCAGTACCTGTAACGGTCACTTCCTCGATTGTCACATATGTTTTTACCGTTCCTCTTACGTACTACCTGGCTTGTTGCATGGAAAACAGAAGTGTGCTTGGTAACCTCTAGATACGTTCAGCACCCAGTCTGTCTTCTCTGTCTTAAAAGCTGAGAACTCTGAGTGTCTGCCATTGTGCCCTTGAGTTCTCTCCCATTCACAGTGCATAATGCATAAGGTTGGGTGTACTGTTACTTTGAATTGATGTTAATTGTATGTTGAATTGATCGCTTGTAATGGTTTGTAATTGTATGTTAAATTTAGTGTTGAGATGGCTGGCTGTTATTTCTTGAAATGAATGCAATGTTTTTGGCATTACAGATATATTTTTGTATTGGTGCATGTGTTATGGGACTTTGCCCTAGTTTTCTTCCAGGAAGGCAAGCTGCTGTAGATTGTAAAGCCAAGAATATTAGTGTTGTTGGAGTGCCAATCCTTGCCCACTGAAGTGTTTCATTGGAATGTGTCATATCATCTTCTTTTGGTTAAGATGGAATAAGTGGATTGTAAATGAATGCAGGTAAATGAATGGTTCTGTTCTCTGGCCTTCGGTTTATGTTTGGTGTTCTGTGCACGAAGCTGTGATGTGACGTGTCTAATAATTACTTATTTCTGTGATAAGTCTTAGGGTGTTATTGGGATAACTTTCAGCCAACTGCATATCTTTGATTCCTTGTTGTATGTGCGTGAAGGTGCGGTTTGATCTAGTAGGAAGCCCCTTTGTTCAAGGGGAGGTAAGTTTGTTGAAGTGGAAACTATTGCCAGCAATATAGCTGTTGTACAGTAATGAAATTGCCTGAAATAGTCAGGAGTCTAAGGTATTGTTTTGGGGTGATTAAATGTATGTGTTCATATTACCGTGACCCAGATGCTCTCCTTCAACTGTAGGAAGTGTTTGGGTGTGAAAAGTGAGGTTCTCTTGGTCGCTTGCATCTCTTTCCCAACATTATGGCGTTTTTTAGGTTGAGCCTGGGCAGAGTATGCTTCTCTTTGAGGCATGCTGTATTCAGGTAGGGACTTGAAGCTCCGCCCATTTCCAACCCATCTTTTCAAATGGCTCCTGTTGATAGACGGTCTGCTTTATCTAGTCTGTGAGCACTGTTTTCTTCAATGATTTGCCCCTATTCCACACACTACGTGCATTTCTACAAGCAGCACGCCTTCTACTTTTATGTTAATTACTAATGGCAGTCCGCTTTAACTATAGCAGCCGCGTTTCTTTACTTATTTACTATAGCAGCGAGGTCCGCTTTAAGTATAGCGGCCGAGCTTCTTTATTTCTTTAATTTGGCTTCATGGTCGGCTTTAGCGGACGTGCTATGAAACATTTTTTTTTTTTTTTTGCAGTGAAAGCCCCCATACCATGCTTTCACTCACATCGTGGCCGTACCCCTTTCTTTAGATGCTGCTGCCGTATTCAGGTTACAACGGGCCGCGTCTAAAGGAAGGGGCATGCCCACCATTAAAGTGAAAGCACGGCATGGGTCGCTTTTACCAACAAAGAAAAACGTTTGTTAGACCCGGCTCGCTGTAACCTGAATACAGCGAGCAGCTTCTAAAGAAAGGAGTGCGGCCACTATGAAAGTGGTCTCACATTTGCGACAGGTTAAGCTATTGGCATTAGAAATGACAATGCCTTTTATGTATGTGTTGGTTTTGAAAACACATACATAAAAGGCATTGTCATTTACATTGCCATTAGCTTAAACTCTCGCAAATGCGGAACCTATTGCATTGCAAATGCTTGTTCTCTATTGAGAGCTTGAGCGTTCCAAAAAGTCTGACTAAGGTTTGTGGTCTGACTTGAGAATGTACCCTGAGTTTTCGAGCAGCTATAGATTTGTCCTGGAAACATGGAGCATCTGGAACACGTATATATTTAATTTCAGTACAAACATAATGATATTGGAGTGTCATGTGCACTTATGAAGTGAATGCTGTCTAATCTTTTCAAGAACACTTACCACAAGTTAAATTACATTGTGCAGGGTCTCTGTTTTCCGCTGTACCAGTCCATGGCTGGGAGGAAAGTACAAGACGCACTGTAGGGAGGCAAGAGAAAATTTGAGGTGGCATAAAGCAAAGAAGGAAGCTGGATTCATTTCAGCATTTGTTATTCTGCATATGTTGGGTGTTGGTCATGGGTGCCACCGAACAGGTGTACTGTCCATGCACAAGTTGTCACCTAAAGACCTCTCACTATTATTTCTGATTTCTCTCATTCTAATCCCTGCCACTCCAAAATCCTGGTAACTGATCTGAACAAGTTTTTCAGTCACAAAAAAAGGAGAGACCCCAGTTAGCCTATCTCCAACAAGGTAAACGTAACTTTAGCACCCTGCAGCCATTCTTCCCGTAAACCATATCACCTCTCTGTTCCCAAAATAACTCGGGATTTTTGGTAAATGATGAGATGATTACTATATATATTCCCCGACACACTCTACTTGTCATACCCAACGGGGTGCTGTAAAAGTGCATCTGTTCGGCAGAGAATGGTATTGAGAAAGGCAGAGAGCAAAAGGTATTCTGCATAGGCCCTGAAAGGTGAAGGGTAGCACCTTTGTGTAGGCAGGGGTGGTGAAATAAAGTAAATGGTTTGGAAGACGGCCTGGTACCAAAGACACCCTGCTTCACTGTGAAGCTGGATGTCCTCTTAAGTTTTTTAGATCTTGCCGTGGCCCCTCCCACTTCCTTGCCTGGCCCTCTAATGGCTCTCTGTATCACCTCTGTGTATCTCTTCCATCTTTACACTATGCTGTGAAGGTGTATTGAGGGCAGTGCCTAGTGACAATTCATATTTTGTTGACACCATAATAGCATTGCGTTAGACACTTGGCACTTGCATAATGTGGCATTTAAATGAAAGTGGTGACCAGTTTTGTTCCTGACCCTGTCCTAGAGGGCTTCCTTTGTTTAATGTCTCTATCATGATACAGCAACCCAGCTGTGCCCTGTAATTGGGTCTTTAATTGAACCTTTATGCTATAACTGCGGTGTTCACTGCTCCATTAAATTTTCAATTTTTGGGACTTGTGAGCTGGAAAGAAACTGTGTTTACAACCTAAAATGTATGTGATAGCAGTAAGGAGGCATGTCACTTGCAAAAGGGTCATGTTGGCCACCCATATAATTACTGTTAATGTCTCAAACTGTGTCCCTTTTTCTGTGCTCATTTGGAAAATGTCATAACCTTTGTCATTGTTGGAAATGGCCCTTTTTGCAGGGTTATCCCTAAACTTTTTGCTTTTTCCTCCTATTTTTGCCTGACCTGTGTGTGTTGGTTTGGGCACTTTACCACTGCTAATCATTGCTAAAGTGCATATGATCTCTATGTAAACTGTGTTATGGATTGGTGTTTCCATGATTGGCCTATTTGATTTATGTGTCAGTCCCTAGTAAAGTGCACTGCGAGTGCCAGGGCCTATAAATCAAATGCTGTTGGTGGGCTGCAGCACTGAATTGTGCCACCCACGCAAACAGCCCGTAAAGTATAACTCTGGCCTGCCATCACAGAGCCTGTGCACAGCCTGGGGCTGCCATGTCGACTTGGCAAGTGCACACACTTGCAAGACCCTAAACCTTCCCTTTTCTACATGTGAGTCGCCCCTAAGGTAGGCACAAGGTACCCCCATGGGCAGGGTTCATTGTATGTGAAAGGTAGGACATGCCCTGGTGTGTGTGGCATGCCCTGATAGTGAATTACATCCTACTGCGTTTTTCACTATTGCAAGCCTACCTGTTCCCAATAGTCCAGAGTGGGCAGTTTGATTATAACATCCTATAATCCTAACTGACCCAGGGAGCATGGTAGAAAGTCGAGTTTAGTATGCCTGAACTCAGAATGATAAAATACATATTTTAGTGAAGTTGATTTTAATATTCTGTGTTTGAAAATACTACTTTTAGAAAGTGGGTATTTTCTGACCTAACCATCCAGCCTGCCTCTGCTAGCTTGTGTATTGTCTGTCTGGTTTGTGAGTGACAGGGGCTGGGGGAGAATCCAAGAGACACAGTGAGTCAGCACAGGGCTGAATAGACCTATCTGCATGTAGATGGGTGGGAGGAGTCGCACATGGGTCTGAATAGGGCTGTGCCTGCCTTCCACAATGCTGGCTCCACCTCCTGTGGTGCATCTGATTACCCTGGCCCACACTGACAAAGGAAGAAGGTGCAGACTGTCAGAATGCACCCAGAACTGGTATGAACTAGGTACAGGACCCTCTGCCCTTAGAGGACAAAGGATTTGGTGGTATAAATATTGGGTCCCAGACCCCAGAACTTTAGATTACTTCTGAACAAAGGAACCTGCCAGGAAGAAGGACAGGGAAAGTTGGAGGAGGAGTACTGCCCGTATGCTGCGTGTTGTGGGGTTGGCCTGCAGTGGTTGCTTCTGTCTTGGGTAGGGAAAGGACTGGGCTGTGCTTTCATCATCCTGCTGTTAGAGTTTTCTCCAAGGGCTTGAAGTAGAGCTTGCCTCCTGTTGGGAGTCTCAGGAATAGAAAAGACTTCAGAGAACTCGTTTGGGATCAAGAAGACTGCCAAGAAGAAGAGCTGGAGAAGTTGTGAGGAGGAACTACCACTTTGCTGTGTGCTTTGCTGTGTTGGCCTGCAGTGGCTGCTTCTGTCTTGGGCAGTGAAAGGACTGCACTGAACTTTCTGCAATCTACTTTTGTGAGTTTCTCCAAGGGCTTGAGGTAGAGCTTGCCCCCTGTCCAAGAAGTCTCAGGAACAACAAAGACTTAAAGCCCGACGCCGTCTACAACACCGCTGCCGACTCTGTGTCCTGAAGGCACCGCAGAGGGCACCGCGGCAACGCCGCACTGCGACCCTGGTCTCACAGATGCCGCCTACTGACGCCGCCACCGAGCCACTGCTCGCACCGCGACCTGTGGGCACCGCACTTCACACCACCTCGCTTCACAACGACGCCTTGGTATCCCCGACGACGTCGATCCACACCATACTCGATGCCGCTGCTTGCACCGTGGTTCGAGGTCACCGCTCATAAAGTTACATGACGCACCGCCCTCATCCCGCACCGCAGCCTTGGCCTACCAACGCTAGTGCCATTGACTCCAGTTCGTCAGCCGACGACAGCGCTTCAGCAACGACGCCGCTGTTCCACGTGACCTGCCAGCACCACGATGAGCACCGCCTTCATCTCACACCGCGACCCTGGTCACACCGACGACGCCCTCTGATGCCGCCACCGAGCCGCTGCTCGCACTGCGACCTGAGGGCACTGCACACCACACCGCTGCACTTCGCACCGCAGCACCCGACGCCGGCCGACGCCAGCGCTCCTGACTCCATCAGAGAGGAGATCGACCTGTAACGTGTGTGACTTCGAGGGCCCCGACGACTCCTGCACCGACCTCCGGACCTGACGCCTACGGACGCCGTTCTCCCGGAAGCTCAACGAGAGGTCATCGACGCTCTGCATTTCTGAAAGGCACAGTTTGTGGGTCTTCCCGACACCGTAGCTGACCCGCGATGCCACGGTCAGCCAGAACTGTATTGATTTGTTTGTTCATGACGCCGTGATAGACCTGGATGGAGCTATTGACATCAAAGAACTGTTTTTCAAGAATACTTTGATAACTAAAGTACTGTATTGTGTATTTTTATCGTTTTGGTCTTGTCTTCAGTATATAAAAATATTGGATATTTTTCTAAACTGGTGTGGTGTCCTTTTGTAGTGCATACACTGTATTACTGTTGGTTATGTGCAAATTCTTTACACACTGCCTCTAAGATAAGCCTGACTGCTCGTGCCAAGCTACCAAGGGGGTGAGCAGGGGTTATTTTAGGAGTGTAACTCCCTTATCCTGACTAGGAAGAAGGGTCCCTATTTGGACAAAGTTGCAAGCCCTTGCCAACTAGAGACCCCCATTTCTAACAGTCATTCCGTGAAAACTTAGCTCATCTGGATTCTGGTTTATTTTTCGCACATAGATTGGTTTCTTTGTGTTTTTGCAATACATGCATATTCTTTTTCTTTGTTTTGCAGTGTTCACAACTGTGGCATGATGCCCAGTAAGGGGGTATTGATGGGTTGTGAGCATGGCTTTAGGTGGGATGAAAAAACTGGGGGGGGGTCTCTCTTAGGGGCGTGGCCAATGTAATTAAGGGCATGGCTTAAAAACACGTAAGCTAAAAATCTGTGCTTAGCATAGTGTGCCGCTCGACTTGTATTTTGCTGTTTCTGTCATTGCATCCAGATATATGATACAACAAGTAACATCATACATACAACAAGTCAGGACTATTGGCTTTGTTAGTTGCATAAGATAAAAAAGCAGCAACTATGGCTTGAATATAATATTGAAAAAGCTTCCACCTAAAGCCTTGGTGACATCACCTCATTGTTGCTGCTCCCGAGTTTCAAAAAGAGAAGGGCAATCCAGAGAGAAAATGACTCTCCTTAAAGGATTTCCCTTCCTCCTACAACGCTTACCTGGCATGACCTCATGCCATAACTTTTCCACTAGTTAGAAGTGAGCAGTTTGAGCACGCGCACATCGATGTGCCTGCTGTCACTGCAGTCTGGGGGAAACGGACCGCCTGTGCCAGGGCACAAAACAGAGCCCGCTAGAGACCCGTTTCGAGGCGTCTTTAGAAAACTGCCGGTGCTCAGCACCGTTGAGACCCGGCCCACTTAAAGCCCTGGTTTTGGGGGATGAGTTTCAAATACTGACGCTAATAGGGTTTGTCTTCATTGCTTAAAGAAATACTGCGTGGTCCACTCTTGAGCAAAATATTTCAAAAAATGCAATTTAAACGGTTGATGAAATGCCAGTTACAACTCCTGCCTAGCCTAATATTGAAGACAGGCGACTTCCATTAGTGGTATCATTAGGTTGGCAAAGGGCTCTGATAGGGCTTCAGGACTCTATCACTGAGTTCACAAGGAACATGTCTTTCCGTTCCAAAGGTAGGCAGAAAACAGTATCAGAGTGACCTGCTTCTGGGGTAATGGTGAACTTTCCATCTTAGGTAGATAAGTAAGTCACATAGATTAGCAGAAATTATTTAGCGTCCTTCATTTAAAACATGGTATGTAACCTGAAACAATTGATTTTGCCAGTTCCTTTTGGTGATGCTCTACAGCATGGCCAAAAGATAAAAAAGCAAGAAAAAAAAGGCACGATTACATGGCAACAGTGGCCATGTACTTTTGTAGCCATGTGCATGTGTAATGAAAAAATGACGGGTGCGTATTTTTTTTATTATTTACTGATCATGAATTGGGAAATAAATAAAAAATAGTGCAAAAGTGCCTTTTTTAAGATGGCAGGGTTGGCACCAAATGTCTGCCTTTTCCTCCCCCCAAAATACAATATTTAGCAGAAAAACAAAGATGGTGGATGTGGGAGGGTCAATGGAGGAGTGGGTGACAAGGAGTTGCCAGGTGAGGGGCAAAACCTCATACAAGGGAGAGCAACACAAGGGGGAGAAGCACGAGTGACAAAGGATCACGGAGCGAGGGAGAAAGGAGTTTGGCTGGGGGAGAAGCACACGAGAAGGAGCTTGCAGCACAAGGTAGACAGCGACATCTAGCACGGTGGCTGGTGTGTGGCTGGGTGGGAGAAACACATAAGGGAGAAAGCTGGAAAACGTATGCGCTCTCAGAGAGTGCTTAACCAGACTGTGAAAAAGTAGTTGCCTAAAAGTGACCAATGGAAGCATAGAAGCCAGTGAATCAAGAGAGATGGTAAAGAAGCTATGCTCGAGGGGTGGGACAAACATAAGTTGGACAAGCAAAGACAATTAAAGACATTGAATAAGAAGCAATCAAATAAGAGTGGCAATAATGCCGGCCAATAGTAAGTAGTGGGTGGGATGCAAACCCCTGTTAGTTCTCAGTAAGCTCACTATAGGTCGTTTGCATTAGGTCTCATGTGCACTCTGGTAGACCTGACCTAAAAAGAGTGTGTAGGACTTGGCCCTTTTTCCCTCATTTGTTTTCGTTTTTGTAGTATTGATGCAGATTCAGGGAGCCATTTTATCTACCCCTGAAACTTCTGTCTGAGGGCCTGGAGCACAAAATGGTGGCCACCTGTGACATCACCAGCATCCACTGGAACCTGCTAGCACCTTCCAGAACATTCCAGAACCCTGTGACAGTTGGAGGCGGTTTAGAATGTTGGGAAGCTAAGACAGAGAGTTGGCAGTTGGAGCTGGCAGTTGGCACCTGACTGGTGAAGAGTGAGCAGCAGAAACTTGAAGGAGGAAGGAGTGAAGCAGCAGGGGTGGAAACTTGTGCCTGGAGTGGGGTCCATAAACCCACCCTTGATACTAGTCCCTACTGACTGAGCCCAGCCTGGAGCCCTGTGTGGGAAGAAGCCAGAAAAACCATCCTAAGGACCTGGACAGCAGGAACAGGCCTTAGAAACAGAGAACAGCAAGATCCTGACCTGGAAACTGGTTTCCCTGGAGTCCGACGTCGAGTAGCCTGAGACCGGGAGCCAGAGGTGGAGAAGCGGCGCCGACTGGAAAGCGGACGTCGTACCCGGAGCCGCCAGAAGTCGAGAGAGGGCGCCGTCAGAGGTCGTGAGGAATACCAGAGGTCGAGGAGGAAGTCACCCGAGGTCGAGTGAGCGGCGTCATCGGAGGAGTGAAGTCCGCCCTCCGGAGTCGCCGGAGACCGAGGTGAAGTGTGCCGGAGGTCGGGAGTGGAGATCGCACTCCGGAGTCGCCGGAACCTGAGAGAATCGTGCCGGAGGTCGGGAGTGGAGGTCGCACTCCGGAGTCGCCGGAAACCTAAGGAGAGGAGCACCGGAGGTCGGGAGTGAGGATCGCACTCCGGAGCCGCCGGAAGTCGACATCGAGTCAAGGCCGGCCGACGTCATCGAATCAGAGGTCGCCATCGGACCGGAGCCGCCCGAAGTCGACATCGAGTAAAGACTGCCCGACGCCATCGAATCGGAGGTCGAGATCGAGCCGAGGCCGTCGACACCGAACCGGAACCGCCTCACGGCGTCGACACGACTCCAGCGGTGTCGGAGCATCAGAAAAAGGGCAGTAAGTGGAGTAGAGGGCGCCTAAGGCCCTGTGGAGACCTGAGAGACTGCTCTAAGGGGCTAGGGAGGTGCTGGAACCAACCTGACTGTGCCAGGGGTGAGCTGGGACTAATCTAGAGAGGTTGTGTGGAGGGAGAGAGCCAGGTCTCTGGTATTCCCCCCTTGATCTACCTCAGTTTAGGCCTCAGCCTTGACCAAGCCAGGGAGTAGACACCCTCAAGCCTTCCACATCCCCACAAGCTGTGCCTGGGCCAAATCAGCCCTTAGGAATTCAAACGTGATCTGATTCTATGAGTGTCACTGTCAGCTTTTAATTATTTATTAGGGGCACTGTATTTATTGTATTTAACCTATCTATTGCTTCACTGTATTTATTGGTCCACAGTATTTATTGATGCACAATATTTATTGGTTTACAGTATTTATTGCCTCAGAATATTTAATTGCCTGTATGTATTGCACTTATATTTATGCCTTCATTATTTATGATCACCCCTATTTATTGAATCATTAAGCCAGTATTTATTTGACCTGCACTATCTAAAAAATTTGTATATTGTGATTGTTATTTATTTATCTAATCAGCAACTAAGAGAAAAAGAAGATAAAGAAAGATATTTTCATAATTTTTACGGTGTAGAGTCGTTTTTGGAACGGATGCACGCATGGTTATTGTTTGGGTATGTCGTATGCTTAGCACGGAGCCTGATTCCTGACCACTCGAGCCAAGCTACCACAGTGTATGTCCTGGGAAGACCCCGTTACCACCAACCTCTTCAGGCGTGGGAGTGTGGTTTTTCCAACAGAGTGACTGAACTCTTTTCAATGAATGGGAAGCACAGGAAAGCCAGTCATGTATTCAGTATCGAGCCTAAGAGTGAACTAGCCCATGCGTGTGCCACGGTCCCCGCCTGTGACGCAAGCGAGCCCTAGGACCCACGCATAGACATGCTTTCTTTAACAGGAATCCAATGAAGGCGACTGCAAAGAATTTAGGAAAGAAACCGGACATGCCTTGTGCAAGGCTCCGGACTTTAACCCTGGCTGAATCCTCGATATTGCAGGTCCCTTTGTGAAGACTATTCCTGACTTGGAATATAATTAGGTGATGATCTACAACCTGGCCAATCCATATTAAATCATCGCCGCATTTAATTAAACACCCGCAGTGGCTTCCCTCCTCCGTATCCTGACCCCAATACTGGGGCTGCGAGCTCTCTGCATAAAGTCCCGGTATATTTTAGTGAATTTATCATCCATGAATATATTCTTCTAATTCGCTATTGGCTTTTTCTACCTTTCTGTTAATACTGGTAATAAATTGAGGAGTGAGAATGGAAATGGACAAAGCATTCCGTCATCTGAATGTTAATGCCATCCGCGGACGCTGCGTCTTGCTTTTACATCCTGCTTTCTGTTGCTTGAAATAATAAGTGTTGGGGGAAGTAAAACTGCATAAATTACTCTCCGTCGCGTTCCAACGTTGAAGGCGGAATTGGTTATTTATAATAATTGCAAATGTTTCTCCAAGTTTTATTAACAAGCAGATTAAGTACCAAAGTGCCTTTCTGCAAGGCTTGTTTCCTCTATGCTAACCACAGAACAGAATACAGCGATTATGGGCCCATAGATTGAGATTAATGGGCCCAAACATTCTGTTCTTTAAAACCTGTGCTTTGCTCTGCAACCGACTACCGCGTGGGGCGTATCCTTCCCTGTGATTGGCTATCGCTCTAATGACAATGACAGGATGGAGACACTAGGTGGAGCAGTTCAGTCTGTGTAGACTGCCACCACTCAATCAGCAATGCGTGCGGATGTATGACATGCAACCAAACTTCAACACACATTTATTTTGTGTTGCAGTCTGTCTCAGATAGAGTGAGGCGGTTATCCCTGGGACGTGTTCAGCACATTCTGTGCTGTACTTTCCTGTTTACGCATTGGTCTTAATTTCTCTCACCCTTTCGTACCCTTTGGTTATTTTTTTGCCTTCTCACAAGAATTCTCCCGATGACAAATTCACTGTCGAGTGAGAATAAATTGCAAGATGTTTCTGTATATCCGGCACATCTGCAGTTTTTTCATTCCTGTAGGATAGTTACTGCAGGCGCGCCCTATGAATATCCGCGCAGAATGTGCCCGCTCATCAGAATGATGCGGAGGGAGGTCACGAGAGTGACCGCTGTGTCCGTGAACGGCTAGCGCCTGTACTACAGTGCTGTCTCCGCGTTTTGTAGGCGCTGTGCACCGACGATTGCTGTGCCAGCAGATGTATTGAACGATTGTTCAAGGCTGTCCGCTCAAAAAGCATTTGACGACCCCCTTATTTTTGATTTCCAAATCTCCTGTGCCCTGCCTTTCTTTCTCCATCAGTTTTAAGAGAGTAGGAGGCCTGACCGAAAAGGAAAGGCTTTATGCAAGCACGGAAAAAAAGAGTTGTGATTTAAGAGAGAAACACAAATGCGTTTTTCCACTCCTGAATAAGCTCATTATGTAGACATTTGGAAATTAATTGACTGTTTGCCATGACAGTTCTCTGGGGAGATCTGAACGCCTTGAAACTACGGAAAATCTGCAAACATAACATTTGAAAATGTTCCTTGTTATCCCCCATTTTCCTTGCCGGAGCCCTCCTGTAAGGGCTCATTAACTTCTAATTACTTTTTGTGATATAATTCTGAAAGGGGCCTGGAAGCTCTGCAAACGACAGTAGCAGTTGGCATGCCCACCCCCTGCCCTCCCCCTCAAGCACGGTGTAGACTTAAACAGATGCTTCCGGGTCACCGAGCCCAGTCGGCGCGAGGTTCGGATGTCTGAGGGGGAGGCCGGCTGGAATGGGAGCCTTCTGGGCCAGAGAAGGCTCCGGACCTCGGTGGGAAATGTGTTGACAGCTGCTGCTGATTCATATGAGATGGTCGTTGAAACTGGCACGAATAAATCTGCCAGCCTGGCCAAATCGTTTGGGGGGACTGTCTAAAATAAACAAGAGTCAAACCTGTCTTGATGGATTGATGGAAATTGAAAACAAAGGAAAATGTGCCCTGCGAGGAAGAAGGGCTCTTTCAAAGCGTTGCAGCTCCGGCTCCCACCTGAGACCCATGCCTGTGTGACTGCTGTGTTTCCAACCAGCATGAGAAGTATTGGTGTTCAAACAGGATGCTAGTAAATGTTCCTTCTTGCCAGCTCCTGAGCACAAGGCTCTTGCTTGTGGGTAAGAGCTGGCTTCTGTAGCTGTTGGGGAATATAAGTATTTCCATGCCCCCCAAGCTGTTTCGCAGAGAATTTGTTGCAGAGTGAAAATTCCTTTTCTGAAGCCAGTATCCTGCTCCAGCTAAGTTAGACCTACTTGTCCTAAGTCTGGGGAAAGAGGATGGAAGTGGTGAGCTCTGGTTCCGCCCATCCCTTCTGTGGCAAGGTGCAGTCCCCTGCAGTTCAGCACAGTGGTGTAAAGCCACATGACCCTCTGGTGCACACAACATGGCGACGAGTGGTGTAATTGTTGGCCAGTACCTACAACTCAACAAGACCTTGTAGATGAACTTGGATGGACCGTGCCTCCCCGTGACTGGGTCCCCTCACACACCACAAGGGTTCAGGCCCTCCCCCGCCACACTCCTCCTTTACCAATGCATGTTGTTTAATTTAAGTGATTGAGGAATTTTCCACGTATATCCTACTGAGTTTAAGTCCTATATGTGGCGCCTTGACTTCTTCCTTCCCTATGCAATACACATGGGTGATTCACCGTTTTTTCAAGTATCTTCTTGTAACAGGCAGATGCGTAGCAGACTAAAAGCAAGAATGGTATTTAACATGCACAGAAATACAAGCCTGAGCCAGGATTTTAAAAGATAACTATTTTTTTCAAACTAGAGAAAGTATTTTTTGTTGATTATTAAAAACCTATTGTTGTAATCTGTTGCAAGAAAGAACACTATAGCGCATTGTAATGTTGGGATTCCAGGAAAATAGACCTAGCCCAAGGATTGTGAATTGCGTGCTGAGATTCTGTGGTGTCACTAGATCCTTCGCAGTACCACTAACCATCATCTTCTGGCTCTGATACACAGCAGGTGCATGTTTTCAGTATTGTGGGTTTACAAGTAAAATGCATATATTTCGTCTCTCTGTCTATAAAAAAAATAAAAAAACTTTTGATAAGGTTTCTCCAGCAATGAAAGGATGTCTGATAGGGCCCTTCCCAATAAAAACAAACACAAATTCAAATCTGAGATTTCTTGCCTCATGCGAACAAATGAACTCCATCCAATAACTATGTGCTTGCGAGGGAAGTTAAAATGTCTCCTTTTCAGAACCTTGCCAGATCACGTGTCCGCGTGACTCATCTGGAGGCTCTACAGCGTTGATCTCTCATCTGTTTTAATCGCATAATCGCGTCATCTTCTTGTCCCATTATATTTGTGCTTTCCATATTCAAACTATTCATAGCACTGTGCATGTAAGAGATGCTTCAAGGCTGCATAAAAACAAATTAGAAGGGCCTAATTACAAGTGGCCTGTGTCTGATGCGCTAATTGGCGTACTTCATCAAATCCAACACTGCGATGGACGGAATTTGCCAGATGCGATAATTAACGCCAACTCCACCTTTATATGGCATAACATGAGGAATGTGGTGCTTATTGCACCAATAAGTGCATGCCACAGTAAACAGCAGGCGTCTTCTCCCTGTTAAATTCGGGCAGGTTTGAGATGCTGAAATTTAAATGAGGGTGTGATGTTTATTGCACCGGGTAATTGCTGGGTTCAATAAAGTTTGCTCCACCTACAGTTGCAATCTTTGTGAAAACAGGTGTTCCCGCAGGGACTGCAATTTAACTGCCCTCCTGCGATCAGACACAAACTCTTGTTGAGGCTTTAATGTCAACAAACCTTGAATGCTGGCAGTGCTGGTGATACAGGACTGCACTGTCAGTAAGAATAAAGGACACCAAAGGAGTCTTTTCGGAGGCCTCGTACATCTAAAAGTGTGTACAGTGTTAACAGCAGTGTGTGCAGCAATTCAACGTGAATATGCACAGCATTTCAGTAACAGCAGTGTGCACAGAATTCCCTTTAATAGGCAGTCCCAGACACCTTATCATGTGACTTCGCACAGCCCTACTGACACCTGTATGCCCCCGTCTCAGGAAATGTGAGAACCGCATTAGATTCTCTCTGCTGGCAAAGGCAGCCATCTCCTCTGCAGGAGTTTCTCTCAAGGGGTTAATGGCCGAGCCAAATATGGGCATGAGCAGTTTGAGGTCAAAGGAGGTCTGCTCTTCACATGAAATCCTGAGACATAGAGCACCTTGCCCAATTCCCATTGCACGAGGTATGTGTTGGTTATGCTATCATGTGGCTCTGAAAATGCAACCCACGCTATCACCAAAGCTACTGCCACGTAACTGAGAAAGAGGGTTGTAGCAAAGTACTCATATTTAGCAAGCTATGGTATTATGCACTTCTGCCGCTGTGGCGTTTTTAGCATAATTATGGATTTGCCGCACTTGCCACATAACCGGTCATCTGCATAAATTGCAGATTTTAACCAAAAAATAGTTTCTAAGTTAAATGGATCAAAAGTTGCTAAAAAATGATGCCACATGTGTTACCGCGCAGTGGCAGACCTTTTATGTCGCAGTGACAGGTCACCTTGCTGTTGGTGATGGCTGGATTTAGGTGTTACATATGTGCCACCTCTGGCCAGACAGGGTTAACATTGTAAAAATGACTAAATAGTGAAATAGTACTGTAACAAAATGTGCTGCATTCCTCTACATAATTTGACTTTTTGACATTTGAATTTGTTAACGTTAGGAAATGTTATTGCATGGTATGTGGACCTAGTGGTTTAATTGCTGAGAAGATGACCACAGCAAATCAGCTGCTAGAACCTTAGAAAACCAGTTCCAACCGGGATCTCAGATGCATATTTCATGACCCAAAGACAATGTAGTGATGTCAATTTCCTGCCTTTTCAAAGGACAGTTGTTAGGGGCAAAAGTGTGACGCGTGTGTCCTGAGGATAAAGAGCTAGAGTTCAATCTTACATGAAGGATTTTTGGGGTTACACATTGAAGAAATTGTTCATATGGTGAAGAGAAAGGTGTCTGGATTCGTTTCCATGTGGGGTTTAGACTAGGCTTAAATATTGTTTGTTAGGTTGTTTGGTTTCCAGCAATGCGTGGTCAGTATTTGTGTAGGCTCTACTCGCAGGCACATAGTGTGGCACCAGTGACTGCATCCTTTGCTATTGAAAGCTCCATTTTACACTCACTCCTGCTCTGGCATCACCTCGACGGTAGCTGTGCTGACAAAACCTACTTCTAGGCCATTGTTTTCACTCAGAATGGCGTGCCCTAAGCGAGGCTCAAGCCTTTCCTTCCATAGCATTCTTTTATGAATGGAAAGTTCTATTAAGAACACATTTCAGGTTCATTTTCAAATGTGTTTTGAAATTTAAAAGCAAATAAGATTATCAACATTCTGGGGGTTTTCTCAGTTCTCAGACAGCTTTTGTGGAAAAGCTGCTGTGCATCTAGCATGCCAGAAGATCTTTGGCGGTTCAGATTAAGGGCACCGAAGCCCACAGGCGAGCAAGAGAGATGTCTGTGGGCTTGGAGCACTCTTTGGAACATCTGCAACATTTTAAACCACACCCAAGTGAATTGTGCATGTGCTAAGAACAAGCACATTGATCTATCTGAATGGGAATCCGAGATTATTCCTCGGGAACAAAAAAAGCAATGTCTACTTTTCCAAGAAACCTCACTGTCATTAAAGTGTGCTTGCCTGCTATGTGAGCATCTGTTCGTACTTTCACAAACCACTTCTGAGTAGACATTGATGCCTAGATTTATGAAGAGATGATAGAGTAGTCCTACAACACCTCTACTAAGTAGCTGTTCAGCTGCCCACATTCTTGGGCACCAAAATGGGAAGAATGCTGATGGTGGTAAACTGCTCACAGGCGCACGGTGCGAGGACAATGAGCACTGTCATCTAGGGCTCTCCCAGACTTGCGAGGCTCAAATGTATTCTACCCCTGGAAATCTGTCCCATGCCCTATGCTGCAGGTTCCATTTTTGGATCAAATCATTGTGCTAAGTACAACTGGAAAAATCTCTGAAGTTTATCATTTTAAATTCTTGTGCTTTTCCAGTGCACGGCGTAAGTGGAAAATGTGTTTTCATGGAGGGAATCACTCATATTGGGAATAATTTATAATTCAGCACATAAATATCTGCTAGCTAAATTTGCTTTATATGTTTTAAAATGTGCAACAACAAAGAACCAACGGCGGACTCCAGTAGCCGCACCTCTTAGCTGTGTTCCCTTAGTAGTTCCAAACAGTATAGTGAGAGTTGGTGTGCACAATCAGCTCCTGCACCTGCCGTTGAGAGATGCAAACTGCTGGGTAGATGTACAATACTTTGAGAAAAATGGAGCGGTGCACTCCCAGATGTGTCTGTTTTAGTAATAAAAACTGTCCAGTTCCTTTGTGATAAATTGGTTCTTTAATTCATAATCCATCAAACTGTGCAAAAAGCCTCAGCCAGCGCGTTTCGTTCAAAAGATTGAACTTCGTCAGGGCATAAGATGATGGGCGAACTGTGGTCGCTGGTTGACTTGGGTCGGAATAAAGAGATTACTTTCTGCCATGAGGTGATATGAGGAAGGAGCATTTCACTTCTACTGCTCCAGGTTTAATATTTGGGGCCCTTATCAAGGAGGCCCACATTGCTTGTGGAGTCACTGATTGACACGTGACTCCACCATCCAACATCGCTCTTGGGCCTTAAGTGGCTACTTGGTTTATTCCGCTCCATTTTTCTCGAAATGTTTTAAAATATGTATTTCCCCCTTAAAGATCTATAGAGGGGTGCATTCTCTGTTAGGGACAGTTATGTTTAAAGCTCTGCATCTCTTTCAGAGGTATAACATAAAAAAAGTGCCCGGAGCACTATGGTGGAGGAGCGTCACCCCTAAGCCCCTCACCTCCCCCTCCCCCCTCCTGCAGCTGCCAAAATTAAAAAATAAAATGATAATAAAGCAGGTTTATTATAATTGATGTTTTGTCTCCCGGGCAAGTCTTGGGGGGCGGGCCATCCCGGGGGCAGTCACGGAGGGGGAGTGCTGGGCACTGTTGTCAGTGCGCATGTCGGTTTTGCCAGTCGTCTCAGGACGGCCAAACTGACGTGCTCACTGAAGCTGTCTCGAGCTCCGTTGCCGGGTTGGATACAGTAGGCAAATCCTTCCAGTCTCTCTGCAAGTGCAAATCAAGGGCACTCAGGCCAATCCTGACGCTGAGAGCGGCGTCAGGATTGGCCACAAGGGATTATGGGAGCCTGTGCTGGTGAGCAGAAGAGTAGCAATGCGGAAGGTAAGGTATTGTTTTATTTGTTTTTTGTTGTCATCGTTCATAGCTACCCCTCAGCCCAGACACCAGCCGCTGCTTTGTATGCCAAGTGTACCCCCTGCTGCCATTCTTTGTCCTCAAGCATTTGTTTCGGTCAGCTTTCAGTTGCCTCGATGAAACCGACAGATGCTCTTTTGTGTGGACAACTTGTCTGTCCCATCCAAGCATAATCCGATAGTCCCACCTTCTGAAAACCTGCTTACATCATAGCCCTCTCATTCCTTTGTGCCCCGCAATGTCCCAGTCAGTGGACACTTGAACATTGTCAAGGGGCAATTTAGTTTCTTTTGTGCTCCTTATATATAATCCCAGCCCACTTACTCGGTGTTGGTTCTGTATGAGACAATATTTCCTCCCTTATAAACTGATAAAAACAATTTCATCCTAGCCTTATCGACACTCGCAAAGTGGCAAAGTTCACACAGACCCCGCCTGAATGATCTCATAACCTGGTAAATGAATCCTGGTGACGGAATGACTGGAAACATTCCACAGGACTTGGAGCCAGGAGATACCATAAGTGAAAAACTAATGAAAAAGATAATTGCAGTTATTCAATTTCCCTGCTAGGAAGAGGCGCGCCGCAGGTTCAAGGTCTTTTGACTCAAAGAAAGATCCGATCTGTCTCTGAAATGCCATTAGGTGGGAAAGATGAGGCGGTCCGGGAGATTTGTCACTTGAATAAAATGAAACCTTTGCCAGAGACGCCGAGGCTCCATGCTGGAATGGCACTGGCTTCACAGTCCTGCTGCGAGTGAAGGAAATAGTGCATCTCTCATCTACGCCTGTTATAGGGCCCTTGAGACCAGGACCAGCAAGGGGATTCTATACATTGTTCCGATGCAGAGCTCCCCCTTCTGTCATGGAGGCAGAGGGTGCAGTCAAAGGTGGGGGGCACTCAGAGTTGCACTTGAGAACTCCACCCGCGGTTCGCTATTGTTTCAGCATGCTCTGTTTCGACTTAAAATAGGGACAGTCGCCACCATTTTATATTGTTGCAAGCAGTGCTGGAATCGAAAGCAATTTACTCCAGGAACCTCTAAATTGGGGGTCAAGGTGTGGCAGAGGCAAGGAGGTGACGTCACGAGAGGGGGAGCTTGAAAAGTAGAGTCTGCCAGTCAACGTACAATTTTTTTTTAAATCTGCTCAAAGAAATTGACAACGAGGACAAATAGGACAGCAAATCTGTTGTAGACTACTTAACTGGGTCACAAAGAGGATGTATTTTAAAATATCTTACAGGGTTAAGACATCGGCTACCAAGATTTTTAATGTCTACAAGTTTGTAGATATGTGATTCATGCACCTTATAACCCTCATTGTCTTAAGCAGCATTTCTTGTACAATTATTTTCACACTTTTATGATTTATTGTGTCTTTATGTGTGATATATAGCTCTTTGACGCCCTACACTAGTATGAGTGTCGCTATGAATGAATTAAATAAAAATAAATAAGTAGGCACCTTTTAAATCCTTATCTGTGTAATTACTCTTACACACAGAGAAATCTCGCAATCTTAGTGTTCATGCACATTACATGGGGCGTTCAACAAAGTCAAAAACATGCCTCGAAGCCCTAGTATTGGGCCTGGCTGGAAGTGGAACTAAATGCTTCTCGCGGCCTGCAGGTTGCTGCTCCGAGGGGAGCACAGACAACGTGCAGAATGATGTCCTGTTGTTGGAAAATGACACTAGAACAAATTCAGCATATTTCCATGGGCCCAGAAATAGCTGCAGGACTGGTTTCAGGGGGGTTGTGGGGGTGGAGTGTCAAAATTCATCCAGTTTAAAAGAGATGAGGAAACGGTTCGAAGGTATTAAAAAGGGGAACCCCCATACGCTGCGGGTGGGCCAGCAATCGGCGTCTATCGATCTACACGAGACGCTCCCAGTGTAATAAAATCTTCACAGCCATACCTTGGCAACAGTTACTAGTCAACAGCGCCGATTCCTCGAAGTTTCATCAGCGAAACGCACGTTGTTGAATTTTGTGTGGGGTAGAGATCATGGCTTGTTTTAAACATATTGTGGAATCTAGGTACCTGGCATCTGAGATCAGACGTCCATTGAAAACGCATCCTGCGTAACCACGTATAGCCTGCCGCGCACAGCGCCTCCTGCTGGCACAAATGGCAGATTCTCTCCTGAGTCGCAGAGTCAGGGGTCTCCACATTTACATCCGCTGGTGGAAATGAAAACCGGTGACTGCCCTAAAGCGTGTCAGAGTTTCCAAAAGCCACGAGTTTGGAGTTTGCAGTGGGGGTGGGATTTTCCGTGAGGGGGACAAGGGTGGTTACCCAGACTCCATCTCCCGCCTGCTTTATTTTATCAGCCAAGAGAGCAGGGGCAGTGGACTCCAGCGTGGTACAAACACATCTCTGAGCCCGGACGCTGCCGCCGAGGAGAAGCGTGCTGTTTGGTGTACTCGGCCGCCTTTCTTCCAGTATTCCAAGAGAAATGGCGCAGGAGCGCGAGGCTGTCAGAGGCAGTCGAGTTCCATAAATAAAGGGCTGGGGCGCGAGACCATGAAGGACTTGCCAGGAACAGAGAAGCATTTCTCTGCTTTCATTCTCATAAAATCCTTCACCAAGCCGGCTCCTTTGACATAAACTGCATACATTTTCTTTTTAATAACGGCGATCACGAGCATCTGTCTCCTAGGAATTAGGTGTGTTAGTCAAATGAATAATACAGGAAGACAAAACTTCGGCTCATAAAAGATAATTATTTGTGAAAAGATATAGAGTACAGAATCGCGGTCGCTCGTTTTCCGGATTTCATATTAAACCTTGAGTAAATCACATGGCTGCTGCCTGTGACCGTGGCTGGTTCAATATAATGATTCTTTTCTGTCAGATATGTTCTAATCAGATGGAATGACGTCCGCTGCTTGCCCCCAAGGCCTCAGAGGGAGATGAGGTCTCGGACTTTTAAATGTTCTTTTGCCATTCGCATCCCTTCTTGATTCGTCTGTGTTTATTTTACCGAGATTGGCTCATGTAGTTACCCGTGATAAAGCCCCGTTTAGCTCCAGGAACTTTTGATAGCAACAGCCATGTTCAAAATCCGAATGCCTCTGGTCAGGACCAGCCTTTGCTCAGACCGCGCCCTGGGCGAAACCAAATTTGGCACCCCTTCCTCGCCCGCATTTCCTCCTAGTTGTGACCTAGAACTTGCTGTAAACGTTATACATTTAGCAAAGGATCAACTGCATTTACTCTGCAAATGCACTTTTTTCCCCTCCTGGTATATGTAGTTCTACATATATATAGAAAGAGGACAAACAGAACTGCAAGTACTAGAATGCAAAGAGAAACTGTAGAACTCAATAACATGCCACTAACCAGCTAACATAGTAATTTTATAAAATACCACTAAACATCTAACGCAGTAGTGTAGTACCTGTCAGCATTATGTGACCTGATCGAAGATTTGCCACAAGAAAGAGTTCTAGAGGTTCAGCTGCTTCTGACCTTCCCTGCCTGGCTGGCTGCTGTCCTGAGCAGCCTTGTCCTCTTTGCTTCTGCTATGTAAAATGTGGAAGAGTGAGGTGCGGGGGTTGATTGGTGTTCAGTGGTCAGTCCATGGCAGATTATACAAACTTCACCACTCCTGCCCCCTCATCTGACTCTTTTACAGCTCAGCTCATTTCTGCAGGCGCCAAACTGAAGCTGAGGGATCCAGGGGGTGAGGGTGCCAAAGTGATGGGATGGGGAGGGGGGATGTTAAACTGGGACGCCTGTGATTTCTATGAGAAATAAAATATTTAAGGCAGTTTGGGCTGAATCACTGAAGCTAGGTCAGAGCAGAGCAGACAGCTGCATGATCTGTATGCAGACAGCTCTATTCGCCCCCTGAAGGTCAGCACCCTGGGCGAGGGCCCAGCTTGCCCAGGCTACAGGCCAGCCCTGCCTCGGGCAATCCATTGACTTGCACCGTGTCCTTGAAACGTGATGACATGCAAGGCACGAGTTTCAAATCTGGACGTGGCCAGGTCAGCTTTCCGTCCTTCTGTGGTGGTTACATTCAGTGCCGTTAAACTGGATAATTGTAGCGCCTATTATTTACAGCGCTTAGAAGCGACAGAAGAGCAGTATGCCGCAGCATATAGGAACAAGCTATTGTTGTGGGCAACTGACATGCTCTTTAATGGAGTCGCTTGAAAAGATTGTTGTACTATAGTCAGTAGCACTTGTTAACACGATTATTAAAAAGTGCATTTCACTCTGCATAAATGTATCATGTTGGATGAATTCAGTGTGTCTGTACACTTTCCGAGAGTGTGCAAAGTTGTAAAAGTTTCACCACCGTTGTGAAATTGATTACCATAACCAACCTCTGTACTGAATTATAAATTGATATATCATTTCTTAGCAAAGATCCACAAAAATCTACTCAAGTTTGAGAGAATGTTAGAAAGTGAAAAATAAGGGGAAGAAGGTCTGCGTCCCGGCACCAACGCATCAGCATCGAATGATAATGAGGCGGGAAAGCGGGAAGGTGAAAAAGTAGAACGTTTGGGGGTCAAACATAGGGAAGGCGTAGCACATTTTTTCTGTTGAGTTCAACTATTTGAAACGCTTTATACATAATGGAGGATGAAGCATGTTCTCTGCCTAGGGCAGGGAAAAACTACTAGATCAACAATTACACTTCCCCTAAGATGCTGAGAAAAATTTCAGATGGCTCCCAGTCATCACCCGGAAAAATGTCACACAGCACTCGTCACAAGCTGGACTGTGAGAATATATCTTTTCCCAGATCAACAAAAAAAATAACTAAAAGACTACAGACCATTCAGAACACAGCTGCCAGAATCATTCTCAACCGCCCTCACCGCATTCACACCACAACTGAAGCAGATCCACTGGATCCCCTTTCACAAACTAGCAGAATTCAAACTCCTCACCCACGCTTTCAAGGCACTACGCAACAGTGGCCCAGCATACCTCCACAATCGCATCTGCTTTCACAAACCTTCCATACACCTCTGCTCATCCGGACTCCTACCTGCACAAATCCCACGCATACAAAGAGCCAGATCCGACGGTCAAGCCTTTTCCAACATTGCTGTTAAAGCGTGGAACGACCTGCAGCTACACGCAGGAGCCTCCTCCTCCTCACTTATGGAATTCCGTAGGAAGCTGAAGACATGGCTTTTCGAGTAGTCCCTAAATGTGTCTAGACTCAACCCTGCTCAGCGAAAAAGATACCCTCCCAGGTGATGGTGTGCTCTATAAATCTGAATAACATAACATAACCTCCATTTATCCTTCGTGGAAACCATTCTCCCAGTAGTCTGATCCCATGTCATTTCTTGCTTTACATTTCACATTACATTTATATTGTGATGTGTACAATGTTTCACATGTTAGTTAATGCATGGTGTTCTTTGTATCATGCAGTTTCCAAAGTGTGTCTGGTTTGATAAGCACCATTGTGAGCTTTCTTGTTTATTATCACACTTTCATTTAGTGTGTTGTCCTGGAGTTCTAGCTATCCTGGTAACCAGACACTCCTGCACATCTGTTCACAATGTGCCATGCACTGTTCGTCCTGATTGGGCAAGCAATATTTGCCAACAATGCCGTTACTGTACGTCAAATATCATGATGCTCATCATAGTCTAGCATTGTCTCTTTCAGTGATGTCCAACACAAGTCCTCGAAAACTACAACTATGCTAGGTTTTGTTTGGAAAATCCAATGAACAAACAAAGCATTTCCACTTGCATAAAATGTGTCTAAATCGATATTCCATGATTAGCCTGAGCATCAGGCAGGCCTCCAGTCTTCGAGTATTGGAACACGAAACCCCTGATCGGTTTCATGGGTTTATCCTACTTTTACGTATTTGCCTCTTCTTCACCTCCCATATGATTACCTTATTACAGTCCTCTAATGCCCACTGGCTCTCATTTTGAACTCCGCCCATCCCTGCTTGAAAAGTCAGGACATAAATTGCGGCTGCTTATACCTCCACTGCAACCGAGAGCAGGTCTAACTAACTTACCCCAATCCTACGCTCTTCTTGCGCAGTCTGTGAAGTCTTCGAGCGCCAAACGCAGGACCCAAGACTGGAAAGAAACAGAGACTGAAGTATTGCTCTTTTTTGGATTCATTTACTATATATTAAAGTACTATCAACTTTGAGAAGAGCAGTGAGTGATAAAGGGAAACGGATTTACTTCCACTGAGACCATTGGGAACATTTGAGACACTTGCGCAGTGTGTGCACAGGTGTTGTTTAAACAAAGGGCGCATTTAAATGTATTTTGGTTAAAATAAAGACCAGATCCAGGTTGGTGAAATGATTACCTTAACAGTGAATTCCTGTCTGTACGAGTGCCCACCAGATGAATGGCTTAAAATAAAGACCAGATCCAGGTTGGTGAAATAATTACCTTAACAGTGAACTCCTGTCTGTACGAGTGCCCACCAGATGAATGGCTTGACCGTGAGTGATGTACTTAAACCCACTAGACCCTCCTCCTCTTTGGGAGGCAGCTTCTCGCAAGCCGTGTTGCCGTGCGATTTAATAATGGATCATGCGAAGCTGTTGTGTGCCGATAGTATAGTACATAGGTAGGCCGTGCCGTGGCAGGGCCTTTTGTATGCCATTGTTTGTTTATGAGATGCCAGGTTTGGAAGGGCATTTGGGTGGCCTGGAAGGATCACTATGGTTGGTCCTGCAGATGAAATGGTACTTCACCATCATAACCTAGCACTGCCACCGTGGCGTGATCAAGCGGGGCAGCATAGTCCTTTCTCTCTTCTTCCATGTCTTCCACCAGTTGTTATTCTAGGCCTTGTGTCCGGTCCTGCCGCTAGATCAAAGCTGGATCACAAAAGGCTTTCTTCTACACGGTCTTCAGTATTCACTTCCTCCGTACTCAACAGCGCCTGAGATCTAAGTCGTTATCTGCTAGGCATGGCTCAGCAATATGGAGACCTGACTTGCCACCAGTCAGAGTACCTAATCTGGCAAGCATAAAATAATCTTAAATATCGTCAGCAGCAAAAATAGCAAGCAATTCAGCGGGAAGATAGAAATCCTAGTTATACAATTGTGTGCTCCGAATCTAACTGGGTTTACTTCGCTTCTCAAGGAAATAGTCAGAGCAATAAATATATATATATTTAATCTAAAAGCTCTTTGAACCGCCCTTCTGCCATTTCCTAGTGCTGCAAATAACTGGTGTTGTAACCTAATTGAATGCTACTCAATTAACCTACCTCGAAAGGATGGAATGCTGATTTGGCCTTGCCTGGGACTTGGGCACGTAACCTGCAAGTCAGTGCAGATGCCATCAACAAGTGTTTAAATTACTAAGCCATGTTTGTGGCAAGGAGGTGCTGTTTCTTTGAGCATCTGGTTACAGAATTATTGTGCTGAGTGGAAGAGGTCTTCAAGCAGTCTGTGAGTGTTAAGACGCTAATACTGAAATAGCTTTGACGCATACATGGAAACCCCCCGTTGATGTAAACAGTCAACAAACATTTATATTTTTAGTCGAGATGATGAAAGAGAGTGCATCCAGCGTGCAGATACCTCTATTTACAGCTGAGCACGGAGCAGTCTTTTTACACTTTTCCCTCGAGTTGAAACCACCATCACTGTTGACCGTGTTTGAAGCACAACCCCACAAGTGCAAGCAATCTGCATGTTTCCAGGGATTGGGAAGTACTATTCCTGGTCCAGTCAGTCCTACCAGACTCTCATCGACTTCTTGGGGCGACCCTGTTCATTCTTAGTTGGGTAGCCGTAAGAAGCTATCACCTTCAATCCATATTTTCCCATTACTGGAGAGTGGAGATCCCTCTCCAACTTTAGTACTCAAAAGTGATTGAAACTGACAGCCACTGTACCAAACAGATCAAATCATTCGACAACTGTAGGACCACCCTTTCCCTCTGCTGCCAGAGTGCCATTTTTAATGGAGTGACCCTCGTTACTGAGAATGGCTGTTTTCCAGTTCCCATCTATTCTTGTCATTTTGAAGACCACCTATATTAGGGAGTGCAGTGCGAGGACGTCTGATTTAGAGGAGTGTGCTATGTTTCTATGACTATCTGCAGTGGTAATACACCTTTCCAATGAGTCCACAACAACACATTGCGAATAAACCAATGTTTGTACAAGGCATTTACTAACTGCATCGAGGTCATGTATAACGAGGTAAGTTACAATGTATCACATTTACACCACATTTTTAAGGGTTGGGTAGTTTTCAGGGGTGGTAAGTGGTTTGTAGGATTCATGGATGGGTAGTTTTTAAGGGTGGTAAGGAGATTTTAGGGTTTAGGAATCGGTGGTTATTGGGGTGGTAAGGAATTTTTTGGGTGTAGGGATGGGTAGCTCTAGGGGTGCTAAGTTTTTTTTACGCATTAGAGAGGCATAGTTTTTATGAGGGGAAAGAAAATGTTAGGGTTAAGGGACGGCTAGATTTTTGAGGTTGGAGAAGGTTTTTAGGATTCAGGGGTGGGTAGTTTTAGGGCATGTGGATAGGGTAGTAATATGCAAAGAAATGCATTGTTGTGGTTTATGTGGGAGTGTAAAAATATGTTTAAAATGAAATGTGTTGCAAATGTAATCTTTGTAGCTTGGTAGAGGTATGTGTTATTGTAACACATATTCATCAATCACCGCGTTAGGGGGCTTCCTTTGCATTACTGTTATGCCACGAGACCAGAGCCATTGCAATTATGCGATTCAGTGTCTGCTGTGTTTTCCGCATAATTATGGATTTTTCACATTTGCCACTTAACAAAAAAATGGTGTCTCACTCTTATGGATCAAAAGTTACTAAAAACACAGCAGCACATCTTGCCACATAGCAGAAGGCCCTTCACCAAACTTGCTTGGTGAGCTGTCAGTTGCTTATGATTGTATTAGCGTCTTGAAATGGTACTGATGACGTGATAACTTTGCATGGATAGTGTTAAGGTATAAACATTTAAAAAATAATTAAGTATTAGAATGACCAGTCGTGCGCATAATGTGCTGCTTCTTGCTGCATAATTTAGTTAGCCCGTACCACATAATTGAGTCCTCCGTCCAGTGGTCCTACATAAGACAAACATTCAAGTCCCAAAAATAGCAGGATAAAGAAGGGGCTTTTTGTGCTAAAGATACTTCAAAAACACGTTTTTTCACTTCGGTATGCTGACTGCTAACAATGTTTCGGTAATACTAGACACCTAGCAGCAGCCTGTTACCGAAGATGTCGGAATGAGCCCGGTGCAGACAGGCGCTAACACCAGCACGGACATAGCTTGACTGCTCAGACTGGAAGTGCCTGGTCAGCTTATGCAAGCCATGTGCCTGCCTGTGAAACTGAATAACAGCGGCTTCTTATTTCACACCCTTCTGTGGGAGGGTGCTACCTCCATTACTAAGGGAACTTCCCATTACACATCTGAAACCAGGTCAATTACTTGAGAGGGGTTAAGGTTTTTAAGGTGTTTCTTGATCCTAGAATATGTTTTAGATCTAAATGCAGGTCCTCTGATTGTGGGGAACGATCCCTTTCTCACAGAAGTCCTTAGAAGGGCTTTTTCCTGCTCTGGCGCTGTCTGTGAAGCAGAGCTTGTTGTGATGGGCCACTGGTTCTGGTACTGTACACAGCTGCGGTGCATTCGCCCCGCTGGCCACCTCGCAGGGCATTCGCTGGCAGGTTCATATTTCATCCCAGGGGGGATCGGAAATGATTGAGCGGACAGTCAAAGAGTTTTACTTGTGCTGCCAGTGTGTCCCCCGACTCGGCGTAAAACATCTGCTTCTGCATCGGATTCAAGGCCAGCTCCCTTCCGCTGACAAAGGTTACGACTTCAAGGCAGTGGGGAATTAGTCTGAAGACTGGCTTTAGTCAAGACCAAAGCCTCGGCTACAAAAAAAGAAAAATGCAATTACCTCCCCAGAGGAAGGTCAGGCAGCGCGTGTATCAAATGTCATAAATGTGGCGAGTGTCTGGACTTTTTATGTTGCCTTGCTCATTTCCCTTCCATTTTCTTCCTCTTCCCACTTGCGAACGTGTTCAGACAACTTTAGCAAGTAGGCATGCACGAAAACAAACCGCCATAATGAATAACACCCTCAACCACATTAGACCCACAGCCGGGCCCTGTGCATGAGCCTGTCCGTGCCTGTTGCAGGGCATTTATACCGATCTCCTTGTGTCAACATTCATGTGCAGGGACATCCTTATCGTAGAGAGTGTGTGTGTGCATGTATGAGTGTGTGCTGGTGTGTACATGTCACAGGGCCATGATGACATGTATGCATTACAGATATGAAAGGTGATGGAAGGATGCTTGCATTAAGTCTAACCACTGGCTATACTCGGGCTGTGTCCCAGTCCATCATGCAACCTCAGAATGGACCCAGCCATATGCAAATCAGTCTTGGCCCTACTCCAGCATGAAGAGTCCAGCCAAAACTAGCAGGCCAGGTACTCCCTGAACCGGAACACAAGCAATCCAAGACTGGTTTCGATCAGGGTCAAGACTGATTTGCATATGACTGGGTCCAAATTGACATGGCACGGTGGACAAAAAAATAATTGGTTGGAATTGTGCCCCAAGCGACTGCCAGTGTATAGACTTTTTGCTAGCATTCTCAATAACCTTTTGTGTGTATGGTGCAACGCCCTAAGTGGCCAAGGTATGGCCAGTCTTGGCACCCGTGCTCACTGTGCCACTAGAACCAAGCTACACCTAACTGAAGAGGCCCAATCAGGGTGAAACAGTTCTAGGGCTGCTTGTGTTCTGGTTCAGGGAGGACCATTAAACAGTCCTAATATCATTTTTTATTTCTGGTTACCTCGATTGAATTAAACAAGCATTTGCAATGTAATAGGTCTCAAATTTGGGAGAGTTTAAGCTATGGCCATTGAAAATGACAATGCCTTTTGTTTATGTATTTTGAAAACTAACACACATATAAAAGACATTGTAATTTATAATGCCAATAGCTCAAACTTTCGCAAATGCGAGACGACTTTAATGGTGGCCGTGCCCCTTTCTTTAGATGCTGCTCGCCGTAGTCGGGTTACAGCGAGCACCTTTTAAAGAAAGGGGCGCGGCCGCCATTAAAATGAAAGCATGGCATGGGGCGTTTTACCAACATAAAAAACATTTGTTCGTGAACTTCACCAACATATATATTTTTTTTTGCAAACGCGCTCCATGCCGTGCTTTCACATAATGGAGGCCGCGCCGCTTTCTTTAGACGCAGCTCGCTGTAGATGGCAAGCAGAGTCTAAAGAAAGGGACGTGGCCACCATTAAAGTGAAAGCTCCATATGGGGCGCATTCAACCAAAAAAAAAAACAAGAAAAAAATAAAGGTTCTGTAGCACAGCAGCTAAAATTAAAGCGGACCGCAATGACAAATTAAATAAATAAAGAAGCACTTCCGCTATAGTTAAAGCGAACCGGCCACCTTTACTAATAAAAATATTAATCGGGCAGCGTGCTGAATTGCAGGAAAGCACGTCGTGGGTGGAATAGGGGAAAATCATTAAAGAAAATAGTGCTCAGAGACTAGATAAAGCAGACCGTGCAACAACACAATTAAAAAGTCCAGTCCTTGTGGGAGGTTACAAATGCAGACAAGGCGGTACCTAGGAGGGACTACTAAGCCTATTCATGAATCAAAAGCAATGATTTAGAAAGGACAGTAACAGGAGCCAATTGAACAGATGGGCGGGAAATGGGCAGAGCTTCAAGTCCATGCCTGAATACAGAAGGCCTCGCAGCGCATGCGCTGCCCAAGCTTGACCTAAAAAGGGAGATAACCACAGAAGTGTTATCAACGATGGGTCTGGGCTATTAGTATCCTTCCTTCAAGAGTGATCTACTTGTCAGAGAAATGCTAGTCAAGATCTTACTAAGTCACTGGCTTCCTCTAAAATAGGTACTCCCTATGTATAAATCCTATTTAGATGTGATTATCCTAAAAATACATGCCTAGTGTCCCTAGATAAGGACATCATTCTAGCCAAATGTTAAAGAATTTTTCTTTGATTGTTCACTCACGAGTAGGCCAGTGGCTCTAAACCCAGGGTAGAGGAGAAGGTGCCACACATTCATCAAAGGCAGGCCGCCGCCACAATTTCTGTCTCCTTAATCTCATTTCTGATTACTTCATTACTTAGCTATAATTTTCCGTTTTTAAAGCCCAATATCCTCTTTAAATTAATACCCAAAACTGTTTGTGAATTTAGGTTCAATTCTCTACTACTGAGAACTGGTCTTTCCTCCATCTTTGGACTACCTAGTCAAAGAAAATGCACAATAACAACATTTGACTTGAAGTTCTTCGGCAAGACAAAACGTTGACTCCACATGCACTAAACACATGACTTGTTTTTTTTTTTAAATGTTTCTGTACATTTGTTGGGTACAATGTGAGACCTAAGTAGAGAAACTTACAGAAATGTTTGCATACCTGCCAAGGATTAAATAAGCGAAGCCAAGCCAACAATAGCTTTATTCGGTTAAAAATTTTAAAACCCTCAAAGCATACGACGATATTTCAAATTGCAAATAGTTACAATTACAGTAATCTAACAAATCCATTAATACAATACCAAAATAAACACAATTAACAAAGTTTCATAAATAATAAATAATACAATATGATTGGCAAGCAACACAGTAAAAAGTATGTCAACCCAGTGATTCTACAATTTTTACATCTCCAAAAAACCAAATCTAATTCATTAATCCACGTTCTCCAATAATCAGACAAAACTAGTAATGAGGGAGGTGCCCAAAGGACTACACCCGATTTCTACACCTGATGGCCCCTATAATATAACTGGCTACCACGAAACAAACCAGTGGTGACCCTAACATTTGCAAATAAACCAATGTGGGCCTCATTTGCTCAAAATTACAGTTCTTAAGAATGGGGCAGATAAATTTCTTGCGCTGCAAAGTGTAAAATTTACAAAAGAAAACCATATGCAGCGTATTTTGTTCTGAGTTGCCATCACAAGGACAGGGCCCCAGGGTACCCTCTTTGGAAAATCCCTTCGGGTAAGCTAACAGCCAAGGAAGCATGCCATGCTTGAATCTTATTAACAAGAACAGGTGGAACGGTTTGCTTATATATGTCAGGTATGGCTGGATCTCACTACCTGTACTTAACATGACAAATCTCCTGACTGTCGCTTTACCCAATTCCCCTCCTTCCCTCAGCAACATTGCTCGACTCATAAACTGGGTCTTGATGGCCTTTATTTCTAATTTGCTCATCACGCTTGGTTTATCAAATAACTCAAGATGACCAAGTGACTCCAGATTAGATTTGATGTATCGCAGCCAAGGAATACACATGGCTTTATCAAGAGACAGGCAATCTTGAATAATACGTTGATTTAGGTTCGGAGGTTGCTGGGCCCAAACTCTTAGCCAGCCTAATAGTGGGGCCACAGAAATTTGATCAGTAAGGTAACCTACCCCCAAGTCTTCATGAATATTAAAAATGGGAGCAGATGAGGGGAGTGACAGCAATTTCCGAAAAAAGGCACTTTCTACTGATTGGATCTCTGTCGAGGCCTTGTAACCCCATACCTCGCTACCATATAGGGCCATGGGAACACACTTGGCACTATATATCTTCATGACCGCGGGCAGGGGTTTACAACCCAGACGTTTTGAAAAGCCCAACAGGGCTCCTGTAGCCCTAGCAAGAATATTCTTTTTCTGGGCACGTTGCATGACCCAAGTTCTCCTATAATCAAAGAAGATCCCCAAATACGGGAAGGTCTGCACTTTTGTACGTTCTCGCCCATTACAGTAGAATTTGACCTTTTTCGCCCCCCCACACCCGATTATGAGATTTTTTAAAATTTATTAATAGGTCTAAAGAAACCATAAAATCATTAAATCCATTTAAAAGGGCTTGAAGGCCTCTCGCGGTTCTTGCCAGCAGAACAGTGTCGTCCGCGTACAATAATGCGGGGATCAATTTAGAGCCGGCTATGGGGATATCCTTGGTGGTCGAGATTAAAGCATCACCCAGATTGTTAATATAGAGCGAGGAGAGCAGGGGATAAGCATTTATATTTCCATACATGAAAGGAATGCAGTATCACATTATACATGCCTGATGTTTGTTTGGATTTAATTTGAAAAACTTAATGGTTAACAATTAAATAATTAGGGTCTACTTTAATTGCCACTAGGCAGTCCTACTCTTGGAGTCATAAGATTTTGGTTTCATATTTGCAATAGCATGGCACCCACCTTCTGTGGCCTCTAAGTATATGGATTATGTATTAGCCACCTGCCTGACAAGAGTGGATTGAGGGGAGTTTGCTCTGTTTAACTCTTGTGAGATGTCTTTGAAGCATCAGTGTGTTGAGTAATCTTCTGAAATTTAAGAGATCTTTAATTTTGCACGTGTTCAGAAGCTATTCCAAAGTGTGCGATCTAGAGAAATAGAGGATCTGCTCTTTAAACAATGATACCCAGCTTCTGGCTCATGATTCCCTCGTATTATTCCAATAGTTCACTGAATCCCGAGACTCTTCCATATTGCAGCCACAAGTGCCACCAACAAATCGTTATCCAACAGAGAGCAGGAGTGGAAAAACACATTTTATTTTAAGCCTTTGTGAAAAATGTATAATCTGATATAGCCGAAGTTGGGTTAAACAACAATACACGTTTACCTAGCCAAGGGTAAATATCTATATTATAGAACAGTTTTGTCAAATTATGAATGGAATGTTGGCTTGTGTTTGCGAATACAATAGAACTTTGCTAATTAATACATATAATTGTTTCCCAATGTAGAGTAAATGGCTATACATGTCTGATTCTACGTCCTTATGTCTTTATACATGGTCCCCCCTGTAAACTCAGGTTTTATAAGCATGCTGTGCAAAGGGTTTTATCAAATCCTGGTTAGAGTCCGTGATAATACCGATTTTTAAAAAAGGGGATCGTGAAAACCCGGCTTGTTATCGACCCATATCCCTTTTAGATTCGCTCATAAAAATAGCAGGAAGGGTTGTTTTGAATAGGCTTCAAATGTGGGCAGAAGATAATAATATTTTAAGTCCGGTCCAATATGGTTTTAGGCAGGGGATGGGTACAATCGAGCAGGTTTTAAATCTCTGTATTTTAATGGGGAAGTACACCCAAGCTAAGGCTGGAAGCTTTACGTGGTATTTGTTGACCTTACTGCCGCCTTCGATTGCGTTGCCCATAGCAGATTGTGGAAAATCCTAGAGGATTTAAAAGTCGACCCCACACTGGTGCAATTTTTGAGACAATTATATGCGGGGGCCACAGCTAAGGTGAGGTATGGACTAAAGGGGGAATGCACAAAGTCATTCCGCGTCGAGAGGAGCGTCAGACAAGGTTGCGTCCTAGCGCCATTTCTTTTCACACTGTATACTAATGCCTTGGAAGAGGAACTGGTGACCAAGGCGAGAGATCCTCCACAAATTAACAACAAGCCGATTGTCTCCCTTCTCTACGCGGATGATGCTGTCTTAATGGCAAGAACCCAGCTTGGCCTACAGAGAGTCCTTGCCACTTATATTGATTTTATGGATAATCTGGGCCTTAAGCTTAATGTAAAGAAAACATTTGTGATGTCATGTGGGAAGGGGAAAAACAAATGTAGAAGTATGCCAGCTGGGAATGGAAGGATAGTTTCAACCAAAATGTTCTGTTACCGTGCCGTTCTATTTGAGGACTCTGGATCCTGGGGACTGGCAGTTAAGAGAAGGACCCTTCTTTTTAAGAGGTCGACCGCGGCGGTGATGAATTTTTTTTAAAAAAAATGGGCAAAAGGCCCCCGGGGATCCTTCTCAAAATTTATCAAGCCAAATGCATAAGCATTGCAATATATGGGGCGGGAGTTTGCGGTTTATGATGCTTCCCCAATTCAGTTAGTAGAAAATGCTTTTTTAAGGTTCATTTTAGCTGTTCCCCAGAGCACACCTGTTTATAATTGCCACAGTGAATTGGGGATTCCTCACATATCTGATGTAATTAAAATACAACCTATTTTGCTCTGGCATAGAGTCTGGACTTCCCCTAGTATAGGGTTGAATTGAGAAATTATTAAGGACTCTATGAAGTTGGATCAGGCTAAAAAACTCCCCTGGCTGAATTATGTAAGAACATTTTGAAATGATTTGAGCAGACTTGATTTTTATATTAATCCAGAAACTATGTGCTCCATATCTAGGAAAGAGTTTAAAGTTTTATGTCTGACACATCATATAATTGTTTCCCAATGTAGAGTAAATGGCTACACACGTCTGATTCTACGTCCTATACGTGAAAGTGGAGGTGATAATGACATGCTTTTATCCAGCAATAACTTAAATACCATGTTAGTGTGGGTTTGCCATCTCTTATAAAATCTGCATAACAGTGGCACGCCTGATTTGCGAGGTTCATATACTGTGTTAACCTCAAAGTGAATGAAATAATGTGACCCTAGGGAGAAGATTCAACAGCATTTCAAAAATACCGTCAATCAAAAATGTACTGACTCAAAAAGGGAGTTCGAAATCAGATATTTAGAGAGAACCATCAAGGTTTATTACAAATTTAAAGTACAATACAGAAAGCAGTAATATCATCAAAATACATAGGACTCATTTGCCATTAAGGCTCTCAGTTATTGGGCTCATGCAATAATAAGCAAAATGAGGAAGATAGACTAAGTGCCTGATTATGATCTAGGCAGATAGGATACTTCGTCACAAACGTGATGGATATCTCGTCTGCCGTGTTACAGGTTCCATAGGAGATAATGGATTTGTAATTTGGCGGCCGGTCACATGTGTGACGGAGTAACCCTGTCCGCCAAGATCTTAATCGGGCACTGAGTCTCAAATGTGCAGCAAATTAATAATCTGGCAGCATCCTTAGAGGCTCGGGCAAAATTGTGGCTCGCCCCCAAATTCAAGGGTTTATATAGCCATTTTCATGTCGAGTGGACATTGCAAAGTCAGCATGGTGTAACAAATCATATTTCATATTTGTAAAATGTCAAATAACCCTACCATTTCAGCACTAACCCACTACATGAATATGGATTCCCTCTTGACCGAACGTCAATCTGAGGTGTCAGAACAAACTAGTTACATAAACAACCAAAAATAATTGTGAATGAATACAATACAGTGTCTACCTGTAAGAAAGAGCCTTGGAAAGCAGCAAAAGGCGAGTTCAAGAACAATATGTCATACATAATAAACAGTGCATATCTTGCTGCAATTGTGTCTATCAAGATATATAAACACAGAATGAACATCATCATACGGCAGCCATTTCAACAAAGGTGGAGACGAGGCAAAACTGAGGCCTAGTTAGCCTAAATCAGAAAAAAAACATGAAAACACATCATAACGGTGTTTTCAATTGCTATACCTCCTGTCAATACACGTGTGCATTTCTAAGTAGAAAACTAATATGAGTACACCTTGTAAATCAGTTGTGGACAACATCCAGGGCTCGAGTCGGGGTACCACGCGGGTGGACGGCGTCCCCCCACTTATTTTACCAGGTTTTTCCGGGTGGACGCCGTCCCCCCTGCCCAAAAGCTGGACAGCATTGTGTGAGCAGAGAGCCCGGGTGGGAGGGAAGTTTCCCGTAAATTACCAAAGATATGCTAATATTTGTAATTGGAGACTTTAAAAGGCACCGGTGGTGTGTGCAGGCTGGAGTGATTGGGAGGCGGAGCGAGCAGGCGTTGGCGGTTGACGCTTGGAATGTGTGTCCTTCTGTATCTTGTGCACTTTTGAGCACTTCGTTGTGCAACTGGGGCACCCCCTCGGGGGAGTGGGGGGGAGGGGGGGTTGCAAAGGACATCGAGGAACAGACCAGGGGTAGCAGTGCTGTGAAATGCCCCGTCATCTAAAGGTATATGAATACTCATGAGATTCCTGTTGTGACGTCACTTCCGGTGACAGCGTCCCCCCACTTCTTTTCATGAGATTCCTGTTGTGACGTCACTTCCGGTGACAGCGTCCCCCCACTTCTTTTTTTAGGACTTGTGCCCTGACAACATCCACATTAGTGTAGTGAATTCGATCGTAAAGTTAGGAGAGGATGACACTGCGAAGGCTCACCTGTGTAATTAGGCTGAACACTGCACGGAAGTCAGACGTCGCGCCGTGTTTACGCAGTGGCCACAGGTAGTGTGTCTTATGAAAATGCACAGAGACTGAAATGGAAATTCCGTGCTCGACTGAAGCGCATGCAAATGGTCCTAGCATCAGGAAGCATAAAGCCTTATTAAAAGAAACATATTGGCACCCAGGTATTTCCTCATCAGTTCAGAGTTCAATCAGCAGGTGACATGCCCTACTTACTAATATAAGAAATGTTTCTTCCCGCCATAAGGGTAGAAAACGTCCTAATTGAATGTTTGCATATCTCAGAGGAGCCACGTGGGTTAAAATCTGCATTGGCGCGCGGCTGCTTCTCGCCGTCTGGGCTGCGAGTGCGAGGTGTCCCTACTTATGAAGTGCCTGACTCCATAACGTCAGGCCCTCCCAGCAGTGTGGAGAGACTGACTGACTGCCACAAAGGAGCTAAGTGGAGCCTTTAATGCAGCGAGCCGGGGTGGGAAGTGTTTCTGTTCCAGCAGAGCCGGCGCTAGATTCGACTCCGTCTGTTCCATATTCATCACTCGGGATCGGCGCTCGCTTCATGGCAGGCTCGCGTCCTCGCGGGCGCACTGCAGTGATGTTTTCGCCACCGTGGAAAGTCCGGGCGCGGTCGCTGTAGCACTGCAGCCGGCACACACATCGTCGCTTTTTAGGTCCCACTAAACTTCGGAAGCAGAGCCCAGCTCACAGTGGGCGTTCTGCAGGTGTGTGAAGCGAACACAAATGACACCTTGGCACATGAATGCCCCCAGTTGTGTGCCAATAGCATTTCCCATCAGATCTAGGGCCCAGCCCTCTCCCCTTCTTAAGATCCCTCCGGGGGCAGCACTCCCTCACCTTTCATGCTCGCACTGCCTCAGGAGCTATTGCTATTGCTATTTCTGAAACTTGATTAAAGCCGGGGATTCCTCCTCTGGTGCTTGTTAGAATGTTTCCAGTACTGGGCATACATGCCCGAGTAACTTCTTTAATTAAATGTACTGCTAAGCTAGGCTTTTACATTGCCGAACAGCTATTTTTAGTTACTGCTTGTAAAAAAAATGCATATTTTGAATGATATTGACATAGTGCACCCAGACAGACTGAAGGCCCTGTGGGCACGTGCGACAAGTGGTCAATTGTCCTTCTATTGAAGAGCGAGGATTGACAGATGACCTACCATGTATACAGTTCAACAGATGCGTAGTGCCAGGAAAGCAGATTATCCAAGGAAACCAGAAAACAATCTATAACTTCACACCAAAGAACATGATCATCGATGTGCAAACACCAGCAGCACAGGAAAAGACATAAGTTACAAATAGAACAAGCAATGGCAAAGCCAATAGGTCTTGGATTTTGGCTGCCAATGCAGACTTATTGGCTGACATCGTAAAAAAAATATATATATGCCTTTTGCCAATGCTGCACAGTATCAGCAATAAAAAGCGTGATGATGTGTACGCACTTCTGTATCATCATGCATGCACACATGTGACATGGAGTATGCATCATCATACAAATGCACTTACATCTGTCATGGTGTGGCCCCTATTTTTTTCTTTTTACTGTTCCAACATGTTGCAGCTGCCAGACCATTTAAAACAAGCATTGGCATAGCTAATAGGTCTCACCTTTGGGACCTTATAAGTATTTAGCCATGCAACAGTTGCATAACTAAACACTTATAAGGTCCCAAAAGCGGGACCTATTGGCTATGCCAATGCTTGCTGCAATCTATTGAAGCCTCACGGAGAACATCAAAGCGGCCGCGAAAGTGATCGTGATCAAACATCAAAGCGGCCGCGAAAGTGAAAGTAATCGCGGTAAAGCGCGACGCGCGCGCACATGCACTGTAGCCCTAGGCTGGCCTGGTAGCACTTTTTGGAGCCCTCACAAAATGTCTCGCCAGACCAGCGCATGCGCTGGGTCAGGCGAGACCTAAAAAAAGAGTAAAAGGATGACACAGGCAGTGGCAGATAGCGAGGGTTGAGCGGACAGGAAGAAATGGAAAACGGTGTCAAGAGTGGGGTGGAGGGAGCAATGGAGGAGCTGAGTGGTGGGGAATACAAAGCAAAAGCCCAAAGGATGAAGGAGGGGTGGGGAAAGCCGTGGAGGAGCTAATGTGTAGGCAGTGGGAGTTGCTATTAAAAAAGCTTGACAGGGAGGGTTAGGAGAAGTAACAAATTATCAGGGAAAGGATGAGGGCCACGCAGTATAGGGGTGGGAATTTGAGACGGGAAGTAGCACACTAGGGAGAGAGCAAGAAAAATACACATATTTGCATGGAGAAGTTACGTGAAAGGAAAAAACAATTTCCTGAATGTGAACAGTAGAGGGATACAAGTCATCCAGTTAATGATAGTAAAAAAGTTATGCTCAAGGGAAGGGACAAACACAAGAAGAGTAAGACATGCATTAAATAGGAAGCAAGCAAATGAGATGAACAAGAAGACAAAAAGTGATGAGGACTGGGATACCCCACAGCCCATTGTAAGCATTTGCATTGTCCCGAATAGGCCTTTCACAATAGCCAGTTAAAAGCTGTCTGTAGGCAAGATCTAAAAATGAAATCTTTATTTTAAGAACTTTGACTTGTGCTTCTTTTGTGATGTGTTCTAAACACCAAGTGGTTAGAAGGTATGGCTTAGATGAGAATGTTATTAAAGTGAAAAATACGTACAAACATCCAATCCCTTACAATTCAACAGAGTCCTAGATGTTGTTGTATCGTGGGGAACCGGGTCTTTTGTGTTTCCCTTTGGCTGTGTGATTTCTGTGCACCTGCGGGCTGTAGACACACACCAACGATACCATTGTGTGAGGGATAGGCTATGCCCCACATAGGACAGCAATGCTGCAACCTGGACATGTAGTACAAATTGCTGCTATTAATCAGTAGTCAAGTCTAAAGCTTTGAAAGATTCGAGTATTGAATCCGAGTCCATGGCTATAGGCCTCTTCCACAACCTTCGGTAGTCTTCCCTGCGGAGTGCCCCGCTTTCTGCCAGTCCCCATCTTTCCACATCCTCCCTCCATGACACAGCAGTTGGGGGGGGGCTGACTTCTTCCTAGTAATGAGGTGTTTGTCTAGGAGAAGTGCCAGATCAGCAAAACTCGCTTGTACCTTATAGCTTTTTGGATGCGGGTAAAGACCTAAAAGACAGCTCTTTCCCGTTCACCAGTAAGTGCCTCTTACTGCTTCCCCTAGTGTGGGGCCAATCTGGGTCGGACAGGTCCATAGCATATTCAATAAGTGGCATCTATTTCAGGGCACCTAGGGCATGCCGCGGAGACAGCGGGAAACATTGCGTGTAGCCGGTGTGGTGTGAGGTAGGCTCCGTGGAGAATTGAGAGATGTATAAATTTGAATCTAGTATTTTGGGAGATTTTCTTGAGAAATTCAAGTAGAGAATTCCATTCTTTGTCCCGAAACTCCCTGCCCATGTCCAGTTCCCACTGGGTCCGAAATTGTGCAAGAGATATTGCTAAATGCGTGCGGAGCCCTCGATAGAGCCACCGTATCAAGATGCCTACCATTACCCATGAGGAGGAGTGAATATATAACTTCGTGTAGTTTGATATACCTACTAATATTTGCTTTATGAGAAACAATGAATCTGGTAACCTCCACTCATTCACAAAGTCCGCATGACTCAGCAGCATCCCATCTCTAAACAATGCCCCCACTGTCATCACTCTCGCCTGTTCCCATTTATGTAGTTGACGCTGTGTCATCGTCCCCACTGAGGTAGGAATAAAGGTATATTAGGTCATAAGGGACCGTCTGTGCAGAAATTTTCAGGTCCATTCTCAAATATGTGAGAGACTCTTTTAACAATAAAGAGATCTCTGAGGGGGCAATCTCCCCATGGCAGAGCAGTCTATGTAGCGTGCCCTGCGTGAGCATATGAGGTGTGTAGGCTATCTCTTGCAGATTACAGCCCAGCAGCCAGTACGAAAGCCACTGCATCTTCCCAGCTAGACAGTAAGGTTTGAAATCTGGTTCTCCCATCCCCTGCTGTCTGGTGATAGCTGGAGCTTTGCTAAACGTATAAGTCATCGTCCACTCCCCCATATTAAGTCCGGCAGTATAGTGTTTATTGTTTCAAAGTATCATGTCAGGACTACTACCGGCAGGTTGGCAAAGAAATAAAGTAGACGCAGGAGCATCACCATTTTTGAAATGGTGAGGCGTCCAGCCATGGAGAACAGAAATGAGGTCCAGTCCAGAAGGATACCTGGGAGTGCAGGAGAGGTATTGCTTTCTGCAGGTTTTCCCTCTAGCAGGTCTTGTGGGTCTCTATATATCTGGATCCCCACTTATTTGAATGTGGTAGATGCTACTCTGATTACTCTGTCTAAAAATGGGACCGTTAAGGCCAGGGGGCTATCCACAAAGATACATACATGAGATTTATCCACGTTTACCGCCTGTCTAGAAATGATTCAATGAGCACAAAAGTTTGTGCTACTGTCTGTAGATTCTTTTGCAGATCCTTTGAGTATAAAATTATATTGTCTGTGTGTAAAGGCAATGCATGAATTGCCGGCCCCTTTGGAATACCCCATTCATGAGCGCCCCGTCGAAGCTTGTGCGCTAGCGGTTCTAGCACGAGTACAAATAACATTGGGGATAGTGGGCATCCCTGTCTTGTGCTGCGATGGATAGAGTAAGTATTTAATATATGGACTCGTGCTCTTGCTGTGGGGGAGGTGTATAGCACTGTAAGTCATAGGGGAATGCCAAACCGTCGAAGGGCAGCCAGTATGTTGTCCCAACTTAAAATGTCAAATGCTCGGTGATGGTCTAAGCGAAAGGCAGCCCACTTTATTGCACGGAGCAGGAAGTCCATCTATTGCAGGATCGAGTATCTGTATATTTAGTGAGGTACTACGGCCGGGCATATAACCGCACTGGTCTGCATGTATGAGTTTTGGTAAAAGTGGGAGTAATCGCCAGGCAAGTACCTTGCTCAGTACCTTGTACTCAGTCAGCAACAATAAGGGCCTGTAAGCTGCGATGCCAGTGGGATCCCTGCCCGGTTTTGACAGTGATGTCACCAAGGCTTGTACTGTGGTGGGAGGTAGTACTCCTCCAATCAGGACTGGTAGATATGCTTCAACTGAGGAACTAAGTGTGAGGAGAAGGTGGCATAAAACTCTGCCGGAAGGCCATTGAGTCCTGAGGTTTTATTACAGGGGAGTTCTCTAATGGACTCCCAAATTTCGGCAGCGGTCACTGGTGCAGCTGGGCTTCCCGGTCCGCAACTGCTACTTGCGGAAAGGGTAGTGCGTTTAAAAGGACAGTGATAGCATGGGGACCGGCTGTAGGAGAGGCTGTGTATACATTTTTATAATGGTAATGAAATCCATCCTTAATTCTGCTCAGGGTAGTTACGTGTGTAATCACTGGCACGTTTATTTCAAGAATGGAGGGCGAGGTGTGGCATTTTTGATCAGTTGGGCCAGTAATTTGCCCGACTTGTCTGCCTCTGCATGGAATTTCTGCATGTAGGAACATTGATCTATTACACTCAAGCGCTCCAGTAGTTCTGCATATTCGATCTGTGCTGCCTGAAGCTCTGTTGCCCTAGCTGTGTCTGTCGCCGCAGCGTGCTCCAGTGCTCCCAGCTCCACCACCTCCCTTTCGAGCTCTTGGTGGACTTCCTGACGTGCCCCTACCATTGAACGGATCGAGGTGCCTCTGATCACAACTTTGAATGCCTCCCACTCAATTAATGGTGAGGATGTTGTATTAGTGTTGTCAGTGAAGTAGTTGTATATGGTGGTAGCTAAAGTGTCACAAAATATTCTGTCCTCTAAAGGGCAGGGGTCTAGTCTCCACATAGGGATTGCGGTGGGCACCCAACCCTAGGATAACATGAGCTCCAGGGAGTTGTGGTCCGAAAATGATGTTTTCCTAAGATAGGTGGTATGTGTTATCTAAGTGAGGTGTGTAGTGGTGCAGAAAATGCGATCTAATCGTGTATGCAGCGCCTGTTGTGGGGAATAATATGAGTTCTTGCACATATACTCATTCCGGCTGTGCTAAGCATCAGAGAGTGTTCATCCATGGATCCAGGCTTGTAAGGCCTTTGCCTGGCAGATTGGGGCCATGCCCGGTAGAGGGGGATGGGAGTGATCGAGATCAACATCCAGCACTGCATTAAAATCCCCTCCCCGGATCCATTGGTACATTGTCCAATCAGACAGTGCCAAATTCAGTTAAACTAAAAAGATATCCTGCTCCGTGCTTGGTGCATAAATACTTCCAAGCACTATAGGCGTGCCCTTAAGCTTGCCGTTAGGAGTATATAGCTGCCATGTATTTCTATATATTTGTCCAGGACCTCAAATGGTACGTCATTCCTGATCCAGACCTCTGCCCCTGTGCGAATGCGGAGTATGATGTGTGATATAATTGCCCCCTCCATTTCTTAAGGATTTTGAGAGCTTCAGAGTTCGGTGCGTCTCCTTCAAGTATTTGTGACACATGTCTGCACAATTGGGTATAAATGCTATGTCGTTTGTCAATTCAGCCCATTCCTCAGACATTCCAGGTGGTTATATTATAGCGACTAGCAGTGACCATGTGGGTATTCCCTGCAGTGTGTTAGGTCTAGGGGTGTAAGGAAGCAATACTCTTGATGGGACCAAAAAGATAGAGGTCTGCATGTCAGTTGAAAAAGAACAGAAATCTGTTTAACCCCAAGTACATGGTCCAACATCAGAACATTGTTCGACCAAACATTCAAAATCAACTATAATATACGATACGTTTTCACCTGTGAGGTTGCTTTTGACCTATTAGCTGATGGCAGTGCCAGGTACTCCTGACCGCCGTCTGCCTTTTGTGAACGCCTTCCCAGGCCCGGGTCCACGCCACCCACGTCTCAGTGTAAGTACTTGAGAGAAATCATAATGAGTCCATCATGCCCCCAGAACAATTCTTTATGATTGGGCAATTGACAGTGGCCTGGATTCTGTGCATAAAAGTATGGTCCTGTAATATGTGCACAACTATGGGCATTACATATAACAATTATACAGTGCAATATACAGAACATGCTATGTTACCACATGTTGCTCAACACAGTCGTTCAGTGCCTTTCCCTTCAGCCCAAGAAGTAATCTGCTGTTTGGGGTGCTACAGAGGGGAAAAGTGCCACACTGTTCTCTGAATCCGAGTGCATTGCACCATTGAAGGACCCATCTATGGAAGGTGGGATTGAGTTTCGGAGGGCAGTCGCTAATTGTATCGCCGCTTGCCAGCCCTCCAGCACCTATTCTTGTGGTGGGGTCACCTCTCCTTTCCTTTGTTGTTTTGCCCATTCTCCTCCTCCTTTCAAGCAACTTTCGGTTCTTCTGCATTGGAAGTCACCGGTGATCCTGGGTGAGCAAAAGTTTCAAAACAGTGTCTTCCAGCCATATCCATGCATCTTCTGAGGTATCGAAGAAGTTACTTTTGTGTTCATAGAGGACTTTAAGCTGGGCAGGGAATAGTAAGGCATATTTGTGGATTAACTTTCTCAACTGATTTTTCACTTCTTGGTAAGAGGCTTGTTGGAGCTGGACCAGTAGTGTATAGTCCGAAAATAGAGAAATGTAGGTGTTTTCATAGGTTATGGGTGTGTTTTCATGAGCACTGCGAAGGAACGTATCCTGGTCCTTATAGTTGAGGATTCAAGCCACTATCGGGTGCGGCGGCGCTCAGGAGCCGGCCTTCTATTTGGGTCACTGTGTGGCCATTCCAGACGCCGCTGGTTCCAGCCCACTCCAGCCATCGCAGCTTCAGTCCTCTGCCGCCTAACAACACAAAACCAGATGCTCTCTCATACCCCTATGTGTCAGTAATGTAGCGGCCACCTGCTGATGTGCACAGCTTCAGCCAGTCCTTCCCCAATGCCGCTCCTCACCTCCGACCGATTTGGTCACTGCATGGGCCCAGCAACATCGGTGTCTGCATTCGCAAAGTCAGCGGTGCGGGCGGGGCCCGGAGGATGGTCCTTCGATCCAGGGCTGCCGCCTCCAGCTACCACTGTCCCGACTTCTGACCAGTCTTTCCGGTCGTGAGCGACTACCCCTCCGAAGCACACATCGTGTGCCAGGTACGCGGATCCGTCACCTCTGAGCCACCAGGTACTACGCTCTTGTGTCCGAGGTAGTAGCAAGACATTCGGTTGGCGATCCCACACAGGCCACTGCTCAACTGATCCTTCTATCACAGCGCCATAGCTCGTGATCGTGGCATTCCCCCTCACAGGGCCTGCGAATATTGTTACATGTATTTGATTTGGCAGATGGCTGCTGATAAATGGCGATGTGCCATGATATTCCGGCTTGGGCCCGGGAGCTCAGTGTTTATGCGACAGCCTTCTTCTGCAGTTACCCACACCCCAGTGTCCATGGGCAGTCCATGGTCTGGGTGTATGTATTTTAAGAGGCAGAGTCTATTGTGTGTGTTTTAATAAGCAGAGTCCATGGTGTGTGTGCGTATTAAAAGGCAGGGCCCACCGTGTGTGTTAAAAGAAAGGCCTTTATTTCAGGGCGTGTGTAATTAAAAAAGGCAGTCCGCCGTGTGCGTGTGTGTATAATAAAAGCAGGGCACAAGTCCTAAAAAAATAAGTGGGGGGACTAACCTAATAAATCAGTATGCAAGTGACATCACGGGCGCATGACATCACGGCTAGTGACATCACGGCACGTGACATCACAGCACGTGACATCATAAGAAGTGACATCATAAGAAGTGACATCCGATCTTAAGCCCTCGCATATATGTTTAACATGTCTATCATGAGTACACTGGAGCACAATTTAAGTATACGGGGAAACCCTCCTGATTTAGGCAGAAGATTCACACTTTTGTAAGATACACATAAAACAATGTTGCCTTTTGTCAGTGTAAACTTCCTCTACCCATAGTGCTTTACAAGAAAAAGGTGATATTTAAATTATTACAAAGCCTCCTCAGGGGTAGTAAGCAGTATATAAATTCTATTTATTTTGTGTAAATACTGGCAAAAAGACCAGCACATCTGACAAGCTTACAGTGCATGCATATCTCCTAAACAGGGACTGAACAAACTGAAAAGCTGCCTCTCTTAAGTATGTGTGAAGGTCTAACAAGATGTGAGCCTTTGTTTCACCTCTGCTGCATATGCTTTTAAGTGTGAGGCTCCTGAGTGCTCCCAGCCAGGAGACTCAAACAAAAGGAGGCCAGCTGACCCCTCAAAAGCAGCCTTTGTTATGGGCCCAGCAGAAGTCTGACCTGAGAAAGCCCCCTTTGTTGTTGTGGATCGAAAGCAGACAACAACGTGGAGGCGCTGCTGAATGTGTCCCAGTGTTTGCTAATTACAGCAGGCCGGATTCAGCATGTTTTTCAGTGGGGCCCAACTTCTTGGCAGGGTGGACGGCGTCCACCCTGTGAAGATAGTGGGTAGATGCCGTCCACCCGGGTGTACCCCAGACTCGTGCCCTGATTGAGAGGCAGAGTCCATTGTGTGTGTGTTTGTATGTTAATAGGCAGAGTGTGTGTATTGAAAGACAGGGACCACTGTGTATGTTTGTGTGTGTGTTAATAGACAAGAGTCCATATCACTGCTGCGCCCCTGCAGAAACAGTGCACACCTACTTCTTCCACACGTCCCTCTCCTCCAGGTCCCAAGATACGCCGCAGTCACCATTTCCAGCACAGCCTGTATCCTGGTGTGAGATTTCCCCTCGCAGTGCCATCTTCAGCAGACAAAGAAGCTAAAGATGAAAGTGATTATCAAAATTGCAAGGAAGGCTGTATCAATTTTACTTCGGCTGGAGCTCCATCATCTTATATTAGCTTTCTGTCATATTCGCCGTGCGCTGTCATGTGCCATTACCACTGCACCGTACAAGTATTTGTTTTGCCTAATATATTACAAAGCAGTAATCCAATTTCATTTCATACAAGTCATAACGAATACTGATATGATTCATAGGGAAGACAGTAATGTTGTCAGACGTGCACGACAGCTGTAGGGCTGCGCCACTTCTGGATTGCCACAAGATTTGAGGCCTGGTTGTGAAGACAAAGGGTACCACATCCGTCTCCAGAGGACCTGGTTCACGTCACATTTTACAAACGTGCCATTTCTTTTTGCCTCAGTTGTAGTTGTGCAAGTTTGTAGGAAAACATCCGACCCGTCCAGTTCCGAGGCCTGCAGTCCACTGACATCATTGTCCTTGCTAGGCAAGCATTCGTCATCATCTGTCAGATACAAGTGGGCTATTTACACATAGTACAGATAGCTCCTGAGGCAAATAACATGAGTTGTGGGTGGGATTCACACCTGTTTTACAGGCATTTGTTAAAGAAGGAGGAAGGACCTGCACAAACAATAGTTATCCTTGTTCTAGTCGGACTGTCACAGAATCTTCAGGCAAAGTGTATACCTTGGATTGGAGGAGGATACAGGCCAGAGAAGCAAAAAAAGGGACTGGTATTGAATGGCGATGAAGGAAGGTCAAGTCTGGTCTTTCAACTTTAAAGGTTTGGTGGAAGACTTGAGTTCTTAAATTTCGAGAGAAATACGATTCGTATTTGTAAATGTCTTACACTTATTAGTGATATATTGCCGAGGGCAGTCAGTACATTTTACATTCCTAAACACTAAAACTCGTTCTGTAGTAGGGGATCTCTGTGTATAGTAATAATCATGTGAATAGTCCCGCCCATGTCCGTGGACCCCGGAGCACTTCAATAGATATAGTCTCTTAAGTTGTCTTCTTCTGCAGTCCTGCATAGACACTTAAGAGATAATAAAAGACAATAATGCAGCCTGAAAACAACTAGGCTACTCTGGCCATTACTTCATCCTGAAGTGAAAAAGATAGCCAGGTAACAGTTAAATTTAACTATTTTACTAAGTTTCACACATAGAGAAACTCCCCTTCACAAAAATCCCTTTTTCATGATAGAGATGAAGGGTTGGACAGACAAGCCCCGTAGGCTGCCATTATATGTCTGTAAATGGATACCGTGCGTTTAAGAATCCTTCCAGAGACCCTCGGTATCTCATTATGTACAGCCAAAGGCCAGTTACTTTCAGTTCTTTTTTCCGGCTCCTGCTACCAGGACCCTGGAGCATTGAGCTCTACCTTTAGTGGTATATCTTTCAATTATTAAGCTTTAAAGTTAGTTTGACTGTTTCACTCGACGTCTTTGTCCTTTCCCTTCCTTTTGCTGTCTTTTTTGGGCAGTTAGCCCACATTTTCCTTGTCAAAATGCCATTTTTATTTGACAAGTGCCCTGAATGTGGCAGGAAGAAGGTCAAGTCGGACTCCCACAGAGTTTGTAGTGTCTGTCTACCTTCTTCACATGTTCCTGAATCCTGCGCCATCTGTAAATCCTTCTCCAGGAGGACCCTGACAGGGAGAAGATTCGTATTCAAGGCCTGGAGCAGAGAAGACAACAGGCTGCAGGTGGGACATCTGGGCAAGGAGAGTGCCTTTCCTCCTCCACAACCCATGCGTCGGCCTCTGGGGGGCTCCCCAGTCGACAAAAGGATAAAAAAACGATGCCGGTCCCGGTCGACATCAAAGGCGACAACATCGACGTCAAAACCAGGTATGACGACGATATGCTCTCCGTCGACTCAGGGCTCTGGGTCTAAGCGATATCAAGGGGAAGGACGTTGAGGCCCCGGCTGAGGTCGGCGTCGAGGACATTCCTGTCTACGTCGACACATCATCGCCATCGATCTGGGTGTAGGAGACATCGGCGCTCGCCGTCGACGCGAAGCTCGGCGTCGAGGAGAAGAAGGTCGGCTTCGAGGAGAAGATCGACGTCAAGGAGAGGTTTGACGTCGAGAAGTGGATGGTCGACGTCGAGGAGGTACCATTGTAGCTTGCTGTCAAGAGATCAGTCTCCCTCTGTGGTCAGCATCTCAACGTCTGCGAGTTTAGATCACAACGACATCGGTGCTCACCGTCGAGGGGCACTACATCCAGGGCTCCCTCTTCAAGGCCAGCCCGCAAACAGAGAAGGGAAGTAGCTACCTCGGACTCTGAGTATTCCAGGACCTATTCTCCAACTAGGACACTGGAACCTGCTCAACCTGTGGCTCCATGTCCGTCGCCTATGTGTCCCAGGACTCCTAATCCTCCGCCGCCATCTAAAACTCCTCCGCCGCCTCCTCCTCCTCCTCCTCCCCCGCCCCGCCTCCGCCTCCTGCAGCTCCACCTGTGCCCGTGATCCCTTTAGAACCAAGAAGGCCAAGATCACGGTCCCGGCCAAGACATCGCTCTCGCAGCAGGCACCGTTCCTCTACAAGGTCTCGCCGTCGCCATGAGAGATCACGTTCTCGATATACTAGGGACACTAGTGGGGGGAGATACTCGCCCACATTGTTGGACTCTCCACCTCGGAGAGTTTCACCTGTCGATGACATTGCCACATTTCAGGAGGTTCTGGTGAGGGGAGTGGCGAAACTGGGCTTTGCGCTGTCTGTGCCTACTCCTACTACATCGGTGATTTTTGAAACGCTACAACAGAGGCAAACCTCGCATCCTCTGCTTCCTTTGGTGCCCGGGTTGGAAGAACCGGCAATGGAATTGTTCCTTACGCCTGCCTCGGTGAAATCGGCGCCTTCAAGGCTCCATAAGAAATACCGTCCCCCAGACTCTGACCCTTCATTCCTTCGGGCGGACCCACTCCCGGATTCAGTCATCGTGGTGGCGGTGAAGAGGCAGCATGCTACGGCCTCTTCGTCTGCAGTCCCTCCGGACAAAGAAAGCCATAAGCTGGACTCTGCGGGGAGGAAAGTCTGCAACACTGCAACCACATCGATGAAGGCGGCTAGTTCTACTGTCCTGCTGGACTGTTATGACCGTTCCTTGTGGGAGTCTCTTCACCAGTTCATGGACCTCCTCCCTAGGGACAGATGTGAGGATTTCCTGGAGATGCTCAACGAGGGACTGATGGTCTCTAATCAGATTATCAGTGCAGCAGCGGACACCTCTCTCCTGGCAGCCCATGGGTATTGCCATGGCGTTGCTTTCCGACGGCATTCCTGGTTGCGTCTCACCTCCTTAAACCTGGAGGCTCAGCAGCGCATCGCAAACCTCCCTTTCTCAGGTACCACCCTCTTTGGTTCCCATGCGGACGAGGAAATGGCCCGCATGAAGGCTGAGGTTGAGACTCTCAAAGCCGTTGGCTTGGAAAAGCCTAAGGAGCAGCGTAGGAAATTCCGCTCTTTCCAACTGTGTTATTCCTCTTAGCGATTCCAGCGCGGGCAGGGCCGTCAGTCTGGACAGCAACAACAGCAACAGTTTCAAAGGTCATTTCAGCCATTTCAGAGACGCCAGTCGAGAGGGAGGGCTAACCAGCAGTCAACACCAGGGAATAAGGCCCCAGCGGGTTCTAAGCCCTGAAAGGTTACTTCCCCCTCTTCTGTTGCCCACTCCGGTGGGGGGAAGCATTAAAAATTATCTGGCAGAGTGGAAAAAGATAACTCAGGACAATTGGGTGCTGAATATTGTTCGCAATGGATACTGTCCCCTCCTCCATCGATATGTCCAATTCGCTCACAATACCGGCAGCGTGAACTTCAGGTGGAGGCCGATACCCTGTCAAGAAAGAGGGCGATAGAACTGGTTCCTCCTGCCCAGAGGGGACAAGGTCTATATTCCAGGTCCTTTCTCGTATGCAAGAAGGACAAGAACGAATTCAGACCCGTTCTCGATTTGCGACAAGCGAACAAATGGATCCGCAGAGAAAAGTTCCACATGTTATCCCTGCACCAGATCTACCCTCAGCTGCATCAGGGAGAATGGCTATGCGCAATAGATCTGCAAGGCGCATATTTTCATGTGCCCATAGCAAGGAAACATCGCAAGTTCCTACGGTTCCTGGTCGGCACCAATAACTATCAATATGCAGTGCTTCCCTTCGACCTGAAGTCAGTGCCCAGGACTTTTTCAAAATGCATGGCGGTAGTCTCAGCACACCTCCGGAAGAACAAGGTGTTCGTCTATCCATACCTGGACGACTGGCTGATCAAGGCGGCCACGTTTCAGGAGGCACAACTGCATCTCAACAGGACGTCCGTTCTGCTGAATCGCCTGGGTCTACACATCAATCTTTCGAAGTCTGTCTCAACTCCTGTACAGTGTCTGCAGTATCTGGGAGCCTCCATCGATACACGCAAGGCAAGCGTGTGTCCTTCGGAGGAGAGACGCTTATCAATCCTTCAGAAGGCTCAGGCTCTCATGACCATTCCCTCGCCTACGGTGAGGACGGTATCTTCTCTCCTGGGTTCCATGGCGTCTTACATCTTCCTCACTCCACATGTACGCCTCCACATGCGGCCTCTGCAGGAATGTCTGGAGGATCAGTGGGTTCCAGAGACAAGGGAATTGGGAGGACAGGATTCAGCTGTCGCAGAAAGCCCTCCAGTCCATCAAGTGGTGGTGCATCAAGTGGTGGTGTTCGCCTCACAATCTCCTCCGAGGGATTCCTTTCCACAAGGAGATACCGGCTCAGACCATTGTGACAGATGCATCTCTCCACGGCTGGGGAGCGCATTCAGACCACCTTCAGATACAGGGCACATGGTCCCAGAAGGAGGCCACGTATCGCATCAACTTCCTGGAACTCCGAGCAGTTCACCTGGCGCTGAAAGCCTTCCAGCCGTCCTTTCGAACCTGTTTGCTGCTTGTCCAGACGGACAACACAACAACGATGTACTATTTCAACAAGCAGGAGGGTTCAAGATCGCGCACACTGTCTCGGGAAGCGAAGACGATCTGGAACTGTCTGCTGGCCAGGGACCTGACCATAACAGCAGCTCATCCACCAGGTGTGCAGAATGCTCAGGCGGATGCTCTCAGCAGAATCGTTCAAGAAAATCACGAGTGGGTCTTAAACGACGAAGTGGTTAGAGAAATCTTCGGAAGATGGGGTACTCCAGAGATCGATCTGTTTGCCACCGTAGAAAATAGCAAATGCCGAGACTTCGCCTCCAAGTTCTACCAACCAGGGACGCTGGGGAATGCACTGTGGATCGACTGGTCGAACAGCTTTCTCTACGCTTTTCCACCCCTTCCCCTGATCCCGACAGTGTTGATCAAACCTTCCCAATCACGGGCCAAGATGATCCTCATTGCTCCGGAGTGGCCTCGTCAGTGGTGGTTCACCGATCTATTACACCGGTCTCTCCTGCCGTACCTTTGACTTCCGTGTCGGCCGGACCTTCTCACGAAGTTCGGAGGGCAGATGGTGCATCCCAACCTCTTGTCGTTGAATTTGGCAGCATGGCTCCTGAGCTAGTGCAGTATGGACATTTAAATCTCCCTCAGAACTGCATGGAGATACTGAAAGAAGCGAAAAGACCATCTACACGGACTTCCTACGTGAATAAATGGAAGAGATTTTGCATCTGGTGTGCCTCTAAAGATGCAGATCCTACCTCCTGCAAGGAGGATGTCATTCTCCCTTACTTGCTACATTTAGCGCAATCTGGCCTTAATTTTCATTCCATTAAAGTTCACCTAGCAACTTTAACTGCGTATAGGAAATGCCCTTCACAAACTTCCTTTTTCCAAATCCCAGTCATCAAAGATTTTCTGGAAGGTTTGAAGAAGGTGTTTCCTCCCATTAGGCGTCCTTCACCCCCATGGGAGCTTAATGTAGTGCTTTCTAGACTGATGAGGGAGCCTTTTGAGCCCATTCATAAGGCTTCTCTTCAGCATCTGTCCTGGAAGGCGGCTTTCCTTGTAGCCATAACATCGGCTCGCAGGGTGAGTGAAATCCAGATTCTCTGTTGTCTAGAGCCTTACACTGTGTTTCATTCTTCTAAGGTAGTCATGAGAACTCACCCCAAATTCCTTCCTAAACTGGTGTCAGAGTTTCATGTGAATCAAACGATTTCTTTACCCACGTTTTTTCAGCATCCTTCCTCTCCTGCTGAGAGGTTCCTTCATTCTCTCGATGTTAGAAGGGTGTTGAAATTCTACGTAGACAAGACTAAGGAGATTCGTAGATTGGATCAGTTGTTTAACTATGGCTCTGTCAGGACTGGTCTTGCTGCCTCTAAGCAATCCATCTCTAGGTGGATTGTGTCCTGTATTCGGTTGTGTTATTAGAAAGCCAACAAGACTCTAGGTAGTAAACCTAAGGCTTACTCTACCAGAGGTAAAACTGCTACAGCGGCTTTACTACGTAAAGTCCCTATTGCAGAAATCTGTAAGGCTGCCACTTGGAAGTCAGTCCATACCTTTGCTAAACACTACTGCCTGGATTCTGATGCCAGGGCAGATGCTCAGGTTGGGCAGACTTCGCTGAGGAATCTATTTGCACCATAGTGGGTGTGTTTGTTTCTTCCACCGCTGGGGTTGTTTTTTGGGGATGGGCTTGCCATTCTATTCACATGATTATGACTATACACAGTGATCCCCTACTACAGAAGGAGTAGTTTCTTACCTGTAACTCCAGTTCTGTAGTAGGGGTATTTCTGTGATAGTCATAAGCAACCCGCCCTCCTCCCCAGTGGATGAAACAGTGATATCCTGGATGCAACAGGCCTTGCTTTATACACCTTCAAAAAGAACTGAAAGTAACTGGCCTTTGGCTGTGCATCATGGGATATCGAGGGTCTCTGGAAGGATTCTTAAAGGCACAGTATCCATTTACAGACATATAATGGCAGCCTATGGGGCTTGTCTGTCCAACCCTTCATCTCTATCATGAACAAGCATTTGCAATGCAATAGGTCTCGCATTTCCATGAGTTTAAGCTATTGGCATTGTAAATGACTGCCTTTTATTTATGTTTTAAAAACGAATAAAAACATGTAAGATTGTTATGTGCAATGTCAATAGCTCAAACTCGCTTAAATGCGAGACCTAGTGCATTGCAAATGCTTGTTTTAAGCAATATTCAAAGAGCAGTCAGACAGTCAAGCATTATGAAATGCAGCTAACCTCTTAAATACTAGGTCGACTTAAACCATTTATAACAGAGACTTTGCCAAACGGTGACACAGATGACAAAGACAACAAGGTGAACACAAGAGAAACAGAGCTAGAAGGGGAAATATACACATGCACAGAAAGCGAAATAATACAGCGAAACAGAGACGCACAGGTGTCAAAGAAAACAAAATGGTGAAACATGACACAGAGAGAAGGAAGAGGAAAAGCAGAGAGACAAAAGGGAAAATACAGGTAAACAGAAAACACGGGTGAAAAAGAACATGAAATATTAAAAAAGGAGAGAAAGAGTGAGAACGAAGGGGAAAGACAGGGTGGAACAAACAGGAAAAACACAGCGAAAAAAAAACGCAGGGGGCAGAGATAAAGAAGGATAAGTACGCGTTTAAAGTAAGGGAGAGGTACAAAGTGAGATAGAAATAAATAAATACACGCAGCGAAACAGAAACACACAGGTGGCAGTAATAACAACGAGAAAGAAGATAAACACGAACATGAAACACTTAACAAAAACTCACAGTGATACAGCCGGAAATACAAATATAGAAAACACACAGCAAAATCGACACACGTGACAGAAATAAGCATAAGAACGAGGATGCTATCCATTTTTATCACAAAAGTAGAGGCGGGAGAAGGAAAAGGAGAGACATCGAGCTAGATTGAGAAAGAAAAAACGCAGCAAAAAGACACAGACGTAACAGACAGCAACGAGAAGGCGGAGGAACACAAAAGGGAGGACAAAACACACTGAAAGGAGAAATACACTCAGCGAGACAGCCAAATACTAAATCGGAGAGCCGAGCAGAAACACACTGGTGATAGGTTCCCAACAAACGGAAAGGGGTGTACAGAGAAAAAACATAGAAAGAAGACAGACAGTGCAAGTGTGTTAGCTAAACTCATCTAAACCGAAAGAATGAGGAAAAGGGAATACTGGTGCGGCAGAGACCACAGCAATACAGAGGAAAGACAGAGGAGGTGGGGAGAAAACCAGGGAAACAGAGACGCACAGGTGACAGACATGAACATTGGTAAATGGGGGGAGTTCGGGACAAACAAGCTTCTCGGGCTAAATAATAACAAGCAAGCAGAGAGAAAAGGAGCAGTGAAATAAGGGAAAAAGGAGGCACACTTAACTTTGGGTTTTGGCAACGCGGCCGCGACGAAAGTGAAAGTGATCGCAATCGCGATTACGATCGCATGCAACGGAGGGCGCGCGTGCACGTTCACGTGCACTGTAGCTTTAGGCCACGGCAGCACTTTGAAAAAGCCTCTTTACAAAATGTCTCGGCCAGATCAGCGCAAGCGCTGAATCAGGCGAGACCTAAAAAGGGATTTTTGTGAAGGGGAGTTTCTCTATGTGTGAAACTTAGTAAAATAGTTACATTTAACTGTTCCCTGGTTATCTTTTTTACTTCAGGATGAAGTAATGGCCAGAGTAGCCTAGTTGTTTTCAGGCTGCATTATTGTCTTTTATTATCTCCTAAGTGTCTATGCAGGTTTGCAGAAGTGGACACCTTAAGAGACTATATCTATTGAAGCGCTCCGGGTTCCACGCACATGGGCGGGACTAGTCACATGATTATGACTATCACAGAGAAACCCCTACTACAGAACTGGAGTTACAGGTAAGAAACTACTCCTTCTTTTTGTTCGTATATTCACTCCCCACCGTCTCCCACCCAGGGCGCTCAGTGGCTCTGACATCTGCTTCTGCCAGTAGTGTCTTGTTCTTGCACACCCGTCAGGGGCACCACCAGACAAACTAACACCTGCCCTCTATAGGTCATTTGTGGGCGGTACACTAGTGGAACTTTTGGCTGCACATTGTGGTGTGGCAGTGGATGCAGGGAAACCTGCACCCCATGAGAATGCCAGTTGTCTTCTTGTGAATCAGGTTCCGCTCTTAGGGGATCGGCATAACTTTCTCCTGTCTGGCTCTCCTGGCACATAGAAGGCCTGCGGTGGAACATACCATACTCAGAGGGGGGTTCCTTTCTGTGAAAAGCCTGCAAGGCATAGCAGACATTGGCTGGCTTGCACTTGATGAGGCGCGCGGGGTGGTACCTCCAGCACCTACCCTGTTCTTGGCACGTGAAAGGAGTCTGTGCATCACATTTTTAGTGGTTTGTGGAGGTATGGTGAAAGGTTCTTGGTGGTACTGAGACAGAAGGGTCTCGAGCGGAACAGCAATAGCCGTACATAATGTGTAGAGAAAAGCCAGAGGAAGATGAAGGCATGGGTTCTGTAATTATCCTAAATTAGTTTGTTTTAATAGAAGATGAGCTAAAGCAATATTTATTATTGTTTACCATATTCATTTTTTAGTATTAAGCTTTAGTTGCATGGGAGAAGGTTGGGAGTGTGCCCTTAGCTTGTGTCCCTTTTACTCTGTCTCGCTCCATGTCCTCGGTTAAAAGTAGCCTCGGTGGATCAGTGCACTCCTGCTCACACAGCGCTATATTTCTTCATTTCCACCTGTCTTGTTGGGCTTTCATGGCTCAAGATACAATCTTCAGCTGCCACTTGCTATCTGTAATGTTGTGCTATTACAGCGACAGGCCACACATTGAGTACATGGTCTGAGTGTCAGCTTTATGAGGGACCAACCGAAAGGCCCCGTCTCACATGGTATGAAGAGACTGAGTTATTTCTGTTTTTATTTTTTGTTAGCCACGCGTTACATTCTTTAAGGAATCTTGTCCCAGAAGGTCATGTCCTAACATAACCAGTGGCAATACATCATCCGTTCGTCATCCTTATCTTAATTCATCCTTCTTTACAATATTCCATACTCTACTCCATAATTCCACCCAGCCATCCACCGATCTTTTCCATCATTCTTCCATACACCTTTACTGTCCACCAGTTCTTCCACCCATCTCTCCATTCATCCATTTCTCCACCCATCCCACCCTTTTGTGTTCTTGTTGCATTGTTCCCCTTCCTCTTTGCTCCATCGTGCAATTCCTGCCAGTGTCTCCAATCAAATTCAGAGGGAATAGGGGGACAATTTTAGAGGTTTAATGGCAGAAACACTGTCCTGTGGCACCCACAACCCCCTCTTCCCCGCACTAGCTGCTACATTGGGCTGCATCACTGTTTTAAAGAATGGCCGGCCCTGGTTTGGGTCGACTTGTATTTCATGACCATTATGAAACAAAATCATAGCACAAGTAGGCCGTGAGTGAAGATGGCTTTGCCTCTTGGTATAGGTCGTCGTTGATGTGATGGGGTTTTACATTGATGCGTGTTGCTAATTACAGTTGTTATAGTGGTATACATTCTCACACTTTCCTTCCACTCTTCTTCAAGGAAGGTTAAACGCGGAAGTAAGTGCCCAGTTACAACACTCGTCTCTGCAAACCTCCTCTTTTGATTTCTTCAAATACAATATAAAAGTTGACTATGCCCTCAATCTATGGGTACAAAAAATAAAGACTCCTAAATCTAACAGCGGAAATACGGAAACAGTTTTTTTTTGTTTATTCACCTGGTGTTGGTTTATCACCAGCTTCTGTTTGTTTCCATGTTTCCTGTTCATAAAATACTAGACTGCTTAGCTGCAGCAGGGCTGCTTGTCACGTGAGGTCAAACGTTGCTGCTTATTTAGTCGGATTCTCCAGCTGTGTAACAAAATGATTTCCTCGCGGTGCATGCTTGATCGAGCAAGTATGAAGAAGGCGAGTAATGAATCTGCAAGAATTGAGATCCTGATGAGCTGTGCTGTTGAATATTTTCCCAGTGACTGTGATGAGCAGATAGCCTCAATGGGTAAAAACAAGAGGCGTCACAATATAGCGTTGTAGGAACAGGTATTGTACATATTTTTCAGCCACAGGATGTGTGAGTTTTGTTATAGAAATTCTTAGATTTCTCCAAAATTGAATGCACAATGGATTTTGATTTGAACCGCAGTACATACAACATGTCAGAAGTGTCCTTCTGCACCGGCTCAAAGCAAGTATCATATTTTATTGGTCATTATGCCCTGGAAGAGGTTCTGATCTGTGCTCTCACTGATGCATAGGTTGCCAATATTTTCGAAATACACTGTGAGCTGAATACTAATGGCTAATTCTGCATTTACCTGGCTAATTTGCATACATTTCTGTTGTATGGCAAATCACACACAAGCCTGCAAGGAAAAGACTTAGCTCTGCTAACAAGTAATAGACTATCTTTTCTTCTGACTTGCACAAATTGAGAAATATTGCCTCTGGCCAGCATAATAGAAAACTGCATATTTAATGCTCTGAAGGATTTCCATATTTCTGCAAAAAAGGAAGCAGATGACTGTGCTGGTTTCACGATCTCCAGTTGTAGAGCTAAAGTAGGCTATAGAGAATACATATAGTTGTCAGGATTAATATTTGAGCAGGTACGTTAAGCTGGGTTAATGCAGGGCTTGACCTAGAAGAGCCACCTAATCCTGTTGAATAAAATAATTTTCCAAAGGGAAGTCTTGCATTTTTTTCATTTTGGCAGTTTTGTGTTGTGCTTAATTGCCTAATCTCCAGCAGTATGCTTCTTAAAAGGGAACGAGGATGACATAATGTGATGTCAAGAGTAAATATGGGCATACTCCTTGAATTATGTTTCAAATTATACAAAGGGGAGACAGAGCGTGTTTTGCTCCCAAATGTAGAATGTCTGTGTGCAGCTCAGATTGCATTTGCTTCGCTGTAGCTCAGCTTGTCAGTTGTGGATTGCATTCTGTAAACAATACTTTTCAAGTGGGGAAGTTCACATGTAAATTTGAAGAAAGATAATATTGATGATTTGCAATGGCCTAAAATAACAACCTGTGTGTTGGCTAATGAATCGACCTTTAATGAATTAACCCCTTCGCTGCGGCGGGAATTCTGCTGCAGCGCTGGGGGGGTAAAGTTGGGGGGCAGCGCGGTGGCGCTGTGCTCATGACGGAGCCGCTCCATCATGAGCCGCGGTTGAGCTGTGCTCATGACGGAGTGGTTCCGTCATGACTCCGCCCAGTTGCATTGTCCCCCCGCACAGGCGGGGAAACAGCGCCGCGTGGGCGGAGCGGCCGCCAACGGTCGCGGCATGACGGAACCACTCCGTCATGAGCACACGGCAACCGTGGCTCATGACGGAATGGCTCCGTCATGAGCAGGGGAGGGGTTAATATATCAACTCGACAGTCCAACATCTTTCCTGTTAGATAAACATTTGAAATTTAGTTTGAAACTTTTTAAAGGGAATTAATTCTATTGCAGGTCTGCAATTTTGTTTGTGCTTTTCCACTAGGATGTCTACTCATTGTAAAGACTGTTGACTATGAACAAGTAGCATTTCCTAGAAGTACAATTTCTTACAACACATTCTAGTTTTAAGCAGGGAAGCGTGCATAAAGAACAAGGTGACAAGTACAAATTGCCTAAAGAACCTAAGTTTAGGGCGTCATTCACAAAACCTTTTGCGGATCGTTTGCAGTTCCCACATCCTGATTTACAGATGCAGGATTTGAGAAATTTCCAACCCTAGATCCCAGGTATAATTTTGGAAAATCTTCCATCTGAAGTCCTGGGCAAGGTGTGGGAACAATGGTGTTCTCTGTTAAGGGCGAAGAGGATGGCTATTGGACATTTGAAGTACACCAGCAGCGTTGCAACTATGTGGGTATTCACAAACATTCTCAGTGGCTTTCACTTCTTATTTTCAAACTTAATCTCAGTGCTAAAATTGTTGGTTAAAGAGGGTAATTGGATTTAAAAAGCATCAAACATGACCATATTTTTGAGAGTGTGGTGGCAGGTTTTTCTCCAGAAAGAAAAAATATAATATTAAGCAAATGCACTTTTCCATCATACTTATTCCTCTAGATTGTCACTAGTGTGAACAATCCATGGTTGTAAGGGTATGTTATATAAGGTATAGAGCACATTTGTACCCTTTGTATGGTCTTCTGGCACTTTTGGAATCAGTGTGCCCTTCGCATATGGTTTTGAGATTTTCTGACTGGACGGACTGATGGTCAGTCAGCCATGTTCATTGTGATTGATCAGTTTGTCCAGTCTATTATCTAGTAATGGTTTGTATTGGTTAATAGGAAGAATACAAATTGAGTGACCCTTTCATGCATCTTTGCGGTGCATTATGCATATAAGTGCATGCGTCATGGTCCCTTGTTATTTGTTTTGTTACAAATAGGTGAATGGTCTTATTGTGTCACCTAAGGTGATTGTTCTGTTAAGCGGCATTGTTTGCAAATATATATAGTTTTGGTGTGATGTTTTTGACATGTGGTAGTGGTATGTTTAAGCTACTGTGTCCTGAATGGTTCTGAGATGTATTTTAATGCGGGGAGAGGGCTGCAAAGGCAGAAAATGTTGCCAGCTATTATGGGTTTGATGCTGTGTTGTGTCTAAAAGAGTGACAGGATGTTTGTCTAACACATGTTATTATGATACAGGCAAATAGCAATATGTCTGGAAAGGATGAAGCAAGACACATTGTTGAATGGTAGGTGGTAAGTGCTGATGGAAGTCCCCTGACAGCTGACTAAATAGCTTATCTTACCTGTCTTGGATACAAGTGACATGTTGTAATGCGTTCTTTTGAGCCTTGGCCTTATCTGTAGGAACAATGCAAACAGCGCAGGTAACGCAAAACTAGCAATACCCAAAAGAAAAGAAAATCACATTATAACCATGTGGTTATGAAAACCCTTAAATAAAAGGGTAAGTTACCACTCTTTTCACTTGAGGAAAGTGCAGTTGAGATGACTCTTTGTCTCATGAGGCTCTTGGCCACAGATGAACTTGCACTCTCATTGCTTTTGTCCTAATGCAGGCCAGAGATGTTTGAATTTGGAAATGCACTCACATTCAGCCATGGAATTGCCTCCTCGTGTGAACAGGGAACGTCTGGGAGACAGCTAGTGGCAGAAGTGATGAGCAAGTTGATTGGGGCTGTCAGAAATACATAAGAGGAGAGAGCGGAGGCAAACAGTAAAGGTTGATGGATGTTGCAGTAAAAGATGGAAAGCCAAATGCGATGACCACAACAGTAGCACAGTCCTAATTAAAAAAAACTCCAAGAAGTAGAAAGACTCAGCTGTAGATCAGATTCAACAGTGATAGACTGAGCCAGATGTAATGGAAGTGTATCAATAACATAAACCTCAATGAAGACACAAATATGATGTATGGGACTAAAGCTAGCCTCAAAAACTTTGACATGCATAGATTTCAGAGGTATACTCCTTGTGAGTCTGTAAATTATGAACAGGGAGGAAATGTGCACAAATTGTAGGCCAAAAGCTATGTTGTATAGATTTACTCATCATTTGTGAATCAGGCTTTAGTAAATAGTAAAAGGCAATAGACAGGCCTTTTACATAAAATAACAATCTACCGAAGTACAACATTTTTTATGCCACTAATGCAAAGGCTAATTCCTTTTTACTGGCATTAGCAGAGAATGGACTCTAATCATTCAGTTTCACCATTAAGGCCTAGAGTTCCACACCTTCTAATAGGTAACAAGTGACAGATAGTTCCTCCTTCCATGCAAGATATCAACACAGACCCCAGAGAGATCTAGAAACATAACGTTGCTGACACAAAGACATAGCTCCCTCAGGAATATGGATGATCACTCATACCACCATGGAACCTATCTACATTGGTTGTGAGGAGACTGCTCCTGTTCATACAGCGATGGCACAGAAGAACCTCAAGTCGTTGCTTATGCCACCACCTAATTAAACCACATTGGCAATGAGGATACATCTCTTGTACATGCATCTGTGGCACAGAATAACCTCCAGCCAGTACACTGGACCTTACTGGCAACTATGTAACGGCCAGTTGGTCATCACGCTTGATAATGCAGTACTAACAACGCGCCAATGCTACCCTTAGGCCAGATCATTTTTCATATGCATACCGTTTGGTATTTTATCTGAACTGCAATGTATCTCTTAGAATCCCCACCTAACAGAACAACCTACTGCTGTACATCGTTTTTAAATTTCTCAGAAATGACATTTTAGCTGATGCGCATTAGGTTATTATCATAGCTGATGCTTGTTGGCATAGTTCAGTCATTCTAACTCGCATTTGATTGTCAATTCAACTTCTCTTCTGTGTTTTGGACCATTGTAGCCATTGCACAGTATATACTGAAACTTCTCCGTTTTAAAACAATTCAGATAGATGTTTCATTTACTCTACATCTAGCCTTTTACGAAACACGATGACTTTACATAATAGTTGTTAGAAATTAGGTCTCTAGTTGGCAGAGGTATGTACACCCCCTGTTAAAGTAGGGACCATAATCCAAGTCAGGGTAAGTCAGATACACAACCTAAATTAACTTGTGCTCACCCTCTGGTAGCTTAGTACAGAGCAGTCAGGCTTAACTTAAGAGGCAATGTGTAAAGTATTTATGCAACACATTAATTACAGTAACAGTGAAAACACCACAAAAAGACTATGCAGTAGTTTATAAAAATAAAAAAATATTTATCTGCTTAAACAATGACCAAAAGGATAAAAAATCACAATCATACTTCTCAAATTATAGCGTTTTCAAATATGCAGGGATGATCACAGTGGCAAAAAAATTAGAGGTGGGCGTAGTTCGCGAAGTAGCACTTCGCGAAGCTACGCAAAGTGAAGTTCTCACTACGCGAGCTACGCGTAGCACTTCGCGAACTGCGAAGTAACATGTTCGCACTGTGCAAGATGTTGTTTTCAATGATTGCACAGTGCGGACAAGCAACCGGCACTGTGCAATCATTGAAAATGGCATCTTGCACAGTGTGAGCTGTAGTTTTCTGCTGCTCGAGTAGATTTTTACTCGAGCTGCAGCTTTCTCAACGCGAACTGGTAGTTTCTCATCGCGAGCGGTCGCGAGCATACGCGACCCCTCGCAATGAGAAACCTGACCTTCTCGCGTTGGGAATCTCGCCGGGAGGTTTATTTTCCATGATCGCGAACAAGGAAAAAGTCTCGCCAGGATGTCATTTTGCTTGCTCGCGGTCGCCAACTTGACGTTGAGGACCGCGAGCAAGCAAAAAATGACCGCAGGACTACGCAACACTACGCTACGCGTGTTCGCACTGTGCTACGTGCAGTTCGCGTAGTGCGAAGTAGCGCGAACTTCGCAAACTACGCGAGCGTAGCGTAGTGCTTCGCCCAGGCCTAAAAAAAATATGCTTGTCCTCCATAGGCTAATCATGGGAGTATTCAGCTGGGAGTGCTGGAAAGAGCAGTGTGATTGGCAGGGATCCCGGCAAGGGATCAACAGGTACTGGCTCAGTACCGTGCAGGCTCACAGGCACCCCAAATGAGAAATTGGTCACAAGTCCATTGGGGGGCCGCTATGCATAAATAGTTGTTAGTCACCATGCGGGTGCCAGACGACCACAGAGGACCTTACAGGTCCCCACCCTGGGCACAGTACTTTTTGTTGCAGGAGCGGTCCTCGCATCACTGGGGACCCTCCTGTTTGGAAGGCGGCGCTGCGCCAAGCTGGGCTGCCTTCGGGCAGTCGAGGCAGGCTCGGCGTAGTCGCGCTGATCTCTCTTGCGATTATGGCATGCAGCATGCCTGTGCAGATGCATCGTCACGGGGGAAGCTCAATTGCTATGGCAACACGGTGGCTGTGCTGGAAGGGCTTCCCTCGGCTTGGGGACAAAGGCAGTGCTTTCAGTCAGCACAGGGTGCTGATCTTGACAATTGCAGGTCATAAGAGAGCGCTGGACACTGGGGGAGTGTAGCGCTTGATATTTAAAGCAAAGTTCTTTCCTTTTGCAGAGTTGGGTGCTGGGGACGCGCTGGTTATCACAGAATGACTCTTGCAACAGGGTAATAATAAAAACAAGGAAAGGAAGTCTTTCATGGCCCTGAGACTTCGAGAATAGGTGGGAAGCCAACAAGTTCTTGGAGTTCCTTGGGGTTTACAGGCGGAAGAGTAGGTTCAGTCCTTCTCACTGCAAACGGTGGCAGGTCAGCACAGCAGAGCAAGTTGCAAAGTGGCAATCCCTCTTGATAGCACAGCAAAATGCATACAGCAGGCCAACTCACCTAAAGAGTTAGCAAAGTTGCAGTCCCTCCTGGCAGCACAGCTCCTCCGGATCCAAAGTGTACTGGTTTGCGGGTGTCAGGTGTTCAGTACTTATAGCCAAATTTGCCTTTGAAGTGGGGGAGACATCCAAGAGGCCTTTGAACCACCCATGGTCCATGCCCTTCCTTTCCTAGCTCCAGATTCACTGCAGGGGACTATACATCTGTTTGACCTATTTTGGGGCAAGTGTCCACTCCTCCCTGCTATTGTACCTCAGGAAGGCCTGGTGTTTGGCCAACAGGATGCAAATGTCACACCTCATCTCCCTCTGTGTGACTGTCTAGAGGGAATGCACAAAGCCCAGCTGTCACCCTAACCCAGATGTGTATTCAGAGACAGATAGAGGCACAGGATGGTTAAAGTAAGAAAATGCCACCTTTATAAAAAGTGGCATTTTTAGACCTGCAATTTAAAAATCAACTTATATGTGTTTTTAAATTGCGGCTCCAATTTTCAATCTGCTCCCAATGGGAAATTACACTTAAAAGAAGTGTTACGGCAATCCCTATGGGAGAGATAGGACTTGCAGTAGTGAAAAACGAATTTAGCAGTTTTTCACTAACAGGACATGTAAAACTCAAAAGTACATGCCCTACCTTTTAAATACATGGCATCCTGCCCTTGAGGCTGCCTGGGACCTACCTTACAGATGGCTTGCATGTACAAAAAAAAATGGAAGGTTTGGGCCTGACAAGTATTTAAAGTTGTCAGGTCCAAATGGCAGTTTAAAACTGCTCACACAGGCTCTCTAATGGCAGGCCTGAGACATGTTTAAAGTGACTGGGTGGGTGGCACGGTCAGTGCTGCAAGCCAACTAGTAGCATTTAATTTACAGGCCTTGGTCACTTATAAATGCACTTTACTGGGAACTTATAAGTAAATTAAATATGCCAATTGTGGATGGATAAAGCAAGGTTACCATGTTTAGAGTACAGAGCATATGCACTTTAGCACTGGTTGGCAGTGGTAAAGTGCCCCGAATCCTAAAGCCAGCAAAAACGAATTCAGCAAAAAGGGGAGGAGAAAGGCAAAAAGTTTGGGGGTGACCTTACAGAAAGAGCCATGGCCAACAATAGGGAACACGCATCGGCTGTAACGTTTTCTGTCCCCCCGGCTTTCCGACTCTCCTGAAAAGTGTACAACTCAAAGTTTTTAAAAATCCTGCTTGGAAAAGAGCTCTCTTTCTTTTTCCGAGACCAGGGCTATGTCAGTACTGCCACACACACATCTTTACACGTCTCTTACTATTTTAATTTGATATGTTTTGTGCATATATTTCTTTAACTTTCTATCCTCCAATTCAATTGGTTCTGCAATTGTTGGTGAATTACAAAGAATAGAAGTGTTGTGTGATAAAGAAAAGCAAGTAAAAATTAGAAAAAGTTAATAAAGTGCCCCTTTACTTTTGCTGTTATTTTGTAGAAAATAGGGCACCCTGTGGGAAGCTCTGTTTATTTACCACATGTACGAAATTGGGTTACAATTGAGGTAGTAAGTACCCCCTCAAGTAATAATCATAATCCTTGTCAGGGTGAACCCTTAAATTCACTAAGTTAAACCTGTGCTCAACCCCCTGGTAGTTATGGCACAGAGCAGACAGGCTTAACTTAGAGGCAATGCGTAAAGTATTTATGCAGAACTAAAACAGTAATCAAGTAATAAGGTCGAAATGCAAAACCATAAAAATCTCAAAATAAATGAGATAAAAAGAGTAAAATGTATTAAACAAAATGGCAAACATCCAGTAAGGGGAACTGACCAAAGATAGGAATTTTAAAATAGAAATAATGCCAAGAAGCACAAAGTGCCAGAGATAGTCAATGGTCGCATTAGAACAGAACCTAGGATCAATTTGATTATGACCACGATGGAATGCAGGTCGGATACCCTACTAGGTTTGTTCTGGTCAAAGATTTTACTTTCTGACTTTAGTCCTTTAAGTCCAAATCAACCATCGGAGTATGTTTCAAAAGCCCGCAGGACCTCAAGAGAGGCCTTTAGAGTCTTAAAGACTCACAGGGTGGCAAGCAGAGGCCAACAGGAGGGCCCAGTCCAGGTCCAATCTCCACTGATCAGCTGGGTAGTTGCAAGAAAAGGCCTAATGTAGCTTGTTGTTTCCCAGTAGCTTTAACAGGAGGTCAGCCATATGACCACTTCTTTGTCCAAGATACAAGAGGGGGTCAAGTTTTCCAGGCTCTTTTAGGGTCTCAGACAGTAGGTTCAGGCCTCTTCTCATATGCCACATGCCCAGGATGTTCTGAAGTGGGTGTCTGGAGATGTCAAATGTATGTTCAGGTGGGAAGGATCCTTTTGAATACCCTAACGACTAGGGTAAATGTTCATGGTGCTAACCTTACCCACTTTGCGCATTTTTTAGATCTTCGAAGTCTTCGGCCACACCGCACATGGGCTGTGAGGGCTGGGTGTGTGTGTGGGGAATGTACTATGGCAATCCTAGTGTCCGCCCATATCTAACACTACAATGCAGTTTGAGGCAATCCCTGTACCCCCAACAAACTCAGAGACATGTCTGGTAGAACAGGCTGAGCTTTCAGGAACCAGAGAGGGGATACATATAAATTGTTTGGCATTCTGTTTTCCTTCTCTGAAGTGTGCCCCAAATGTTATATATAAACCTAGCAGACCTGTCAAACACGTCTTGACACTCCAGAAGGATCTGACACCATGGTGTGAATAAGGGGCCCTCTGTGATGAAGGCTGGTCTGGATGGGACAAAAAAAGGCTACAACCCTGGGTGTTAAATACAGCTGCTTGTGACATGGTAGGCCTTGTTGAAGTTAATCAAGTCCTAAGTGGCATTTTCAAAATTGTAATTTAAAGTCCGACTTCACTATAAGTTAGGATTTTAAATTAGGGTTTCATAGACACCAAACATGATCCAGTTATCTTTATCTCTTCCCATTTGTAAAATATATTTATTAAATGTAATAAGACAACTCCAATGTTATCCTATGAGAGAGATAGGCCTTGCTGAAGTGAAAAATGAATTTAAGAGTTTTTCACTACCGGGACATGGAAAACTTAAAAGTACATGTCCAACATTTCAAGTACACTGCACTCTGCTTTTGGACTGTCCTGGGCCTTATGTTAGGGGTGTCTTATATGTGTTAAAAAGGAAGGTTTGGGACCTAGGAAAATTTGTATTTTGCCAGGTTGAAATGAATTTTAATCTGCACACACAGGCACAGCAATAGCAGGCCTGAAACATGTTTAAGGGGCTACTTAAGTGGGAGGCATAATCACTGCTGCAGGCCCACTAGTATGCAAAAAAAGTGACGGATGGATTGCTTGAATTAATCTCCGCCACTGGTAATTACTCGGGTCGCATCCCAATCCATCGTTATTTTGCACAACATGTCACCTCTCTAGTAGCATTTAATTTACAGGCCCTGTGCACATGTAGTGGTGCGCTTTACAAGGGACTTATAAATAATTTAAATATGCCACTTGGCTAAAAGCCAATGTTACCATGTTTTAGGGAGTGGGCACTTCGCACTGGTTAGCAGTGGTAAAGTGCACAGAGTCCTATGGCCAACAAAAATGAATTCAGCAAAAAGGGGAGGAGAAAGGCAAAACGTTTGGGGGTGACCCTGCACAGCGGGCCATTTCCAACAAATAGATTCCGAAAATGTTACTGTTTAAGTGTCTATATTCAGATTTTTATTCCAGCTCTTTAACCGAGATTCTATATCATTTGTTTCCATTTCAGATAACGATCATATAATAGACCCTAATTGTATTGTCTTTCCTATGGGCCATAGTGTGCAGTAGCTTTCAATATGCCATATTAAATAGCTTTTTTAATCCAATTTATGTATGTAATCTCCAATTACCACTCTATCATTAAATGAGTAGACCATGTCAGAACTTCAAGACATGCTTGAAAGGGACTAAGTACAACCAAGCCCTAGAGTTATTTTTTTGTTTTTTTTAACAGTGAGGATGTTTGTGGCACGGAAAGAAATCATTCTTAATGCAGTTCTTGAGGCATCCTAGTGGTGTGAAGTGGGTATATATTTTTTTTTTTGCAATATTTGTAATGTAGAATTGTTATGCATTTATTCTGGAAAGCTAGGCTAATATTTTACAGAGGGGTTTGTGGTTTGCATTTTATAATAATTTGAAGTGATTCTGGAAAATTAAAAGATGGTTTTACTTTGTGGGCTTTCCCTTTTTTTTTTTTAGCTAGACAGGCAAAGTATATATTTATGCGGTTCGCTGATTGTAGTTGATGGTTTCACTTATGAATCTGCAGGGCCGGCTCCTCCACTAGGGTGGAGGAGCGTTGCCCCACTGTTTTATAGCAGTGCTAGAAGCAGAAACATAAAATGGTAAAACTACCCTTTTATGTTTCTGCTTCTCGTACTGCGAGAAAGCAGAAGTGTTTGGTTGGAGGCGGGCGGGTGGGCATTGTGGGCAGATCGGGGAAGAGTGGCATGCCCACTGCTGAGGGCCCTGACTGTTTGATCGGCCCCAGGGCCGACCAAACCAGTCATGCGCATTTTCCTTTTCTCCATGTAGGCTGCATGCAGCCTACATGGAGAAAATGGCCTCCCCATGGGCGCCTGGCTGGTCGGCGTCCCAACCAATCACAACGCTGCCATTGCAGTGTTGTGATTGGCTTAGGGGAGGCTGCCTGCTTCCTGTTCCTGCCAGAGGCAGGAGAGCAGGAGAGGAGCAGCAGAGGCAATGCGGGAACGGGCGGTAAAGGTAAGTTAACTTTTTATTTTAAATTAACCCCCCACCACCACCCGCTAGTCATGCTGGCTGCGACTGTGAATCTGCCTATGCAACAGACATAGCTGGTTATACCTTTCCTCCTTTCTGTTTTGATCAAAGCTTAATTGTGCGTGTAAAACAACACATTTAAATGTTTCATAGTACACTGTTATATTTTATTTTTGTTACTGGAAATCAAAGCTTGCCATTGGAATTACATTTTGAATTTAGGAAAACCCTTTATATTGTGCATCTCTGGCTGATGCCATCTCGAGTTTCTCTTCATAATAATACTAAGTACACATTGAAGATTTTGACAGATGACACACGTTTCTCTCCCACTGAATTTGGTGGGGGATTCTTCATTCTATAGGAGAGATGTGTACTGGTACCCAGGGCTTTAAGTGGGCCGGGTCCAACCGGCAGTTCTTAAAAGCAGCTGCTGAGATGGGTCTCTATCGCGCTCTCCATTTTTGCCCTCAGGGTGAAAAAAAAAATCTTAACTTTGCAGCAGAACCGCCCTTCACTGCCTTTGGGGTAAATTTAGAGAGACATGTTATAGTTTTTTCACAGTCTGATCATTTCAGAACTGAGGCATTTTCAATATTCTATACAACGAAGGCATAGTTGTTGCTTATTTATCTTACATAGCTAACAAACATTGGCAATGCCAATAGCCCTGATTTGTTGATGGTGCAATGCTACTTGTTGTATTATATATCTGTATGCATTGACAGAAACAGCAAAAAACAAGATGGGTAGCACACTATGCTAAGCACAGATTTTTAGCTTGTCATATTTTTAAGCCACGCCCTTAATTACATCGGCCATGCCCCTTTGAGAGACTCCCTGTTTTTTTCATTCCACTTAAAGCCCTGCTGGTACCAACATGTTCTTACACACAAGTATCTTTGATAATTGCCTTCTAGGCTTCTCTCGGCTGTACTTGCATCCACATATTCTTAGGCAGAACCTAATGTAAATATTGATTTATTATGCGAGGTAACGATTTAAAAATAAAATCTGCAACTCATTTAGACGGGTGTCGTGCTATCCATAGTCATTCATTCATATGTTCATTGCACAACTACCGCATAGCTTTATCGTGTTACCTTATTTTTTTATTGATACAATGTTATATAGTTGCACTGCATTCCCTGTAGAGTTTGCAAGAATTCAATATTTGTTCAAATTAAAGCCTAAAGGGATTGTGAGATTGTTCGTGACAGGGAAAAGCTATGCTGTTATGTACATATAATGTAAATTATAAATCTAAACGAAGTGTGGTTTTGAAACACCTCCGCCTATTTCTTTAGATGGTAAACCGGAACATTTTGAGCGGCTTAATGGTTGTTGCAAGTTTATTGAGGGGTGACACCTGTGAAAGCCTCATCATATTCTGATGTTTAGAAGGGGGTCCTGCAGAGAATGTGTCGGCGCGGACACGTGCAGTGTAGAGAACAGGTACGGCTGTAATCGCAGAGTGCGACGCTGTACTGTGCCCTAATAACACAGCAGTTACAGTAAATGTTATTGGAGGGAGCGTTTGTGACTTTGATTTATTGAGAGCAAAGAGCCAAGCTAGCTGTTAGCGCTTCTTAATGGCCTGTCAGGGAGCAAGGGGGAAGAAACCTATTGTGTAGTGCTCCTCCGGTCTGGCGGTTTAAAAGGAGACAGCCCACTGCGCGTTACTGAGGAACTCAGCGGTACGCTCGTAGTCGCCTTGAACATATTTTTTGCCTCTGACGGCAAAGTGTGCGCTTAGCTTGACCGCGTAGTGACATTAGAGGGTTCTAAAGTATTCGTGCTCTTGGGGCGCGTGCTGACACGCGAGGGCGTGACGCGTGGGCTGCCGTCTCACGTCATACGCCTCACGCACCAAATATGAGGAAGCTGGGACGAAATGCCAGCAAGACAATGCCTCTCATAGTGGTTAGTGAAACTCGAGATGTGCACTGAAACGGAGACCGTGCAGAACTGCGCCGCTCCCAACCACGCTCCTCCTCTCAATGCAGTGGTTTGCCGTGGGCACAGTGTAAGGATTATTATCACCCGCGTTTTAGTGGAATTGAAGAAACTCGGTATGGGTTTTGTGTAATTTAACCGTACTGGAAAAAAATAGAATGTCATCCTCGACATTATTTGTCTTCAAACGTGTGGCATTATGTTTTGAAAGGGTTTTTTCGCCGTGACATTTTCTATGGCGCATCGCACGTGTGCTAGAATAGGATGACGTGCGCATGACCACGGTTAAATCTGAACTAGGTGGTAGCTGCCGCATTTTACCCAGTGCGGAGTTTGAAAGTTTCGCTCAGAAGCCGCAGCCGGTGCCAGGTGATGTCAGGTTTACCGAATACCACCACTGCGGATCTTTGCTGCCACCTCATGCCTCTTTAATCCACCGCCAGACACCCCTGCACACTTACTGGTTCCTGCCTCGCCGTTGGTCACAGTTTTCCATCTTTCCCTCCCTCTTTCTTCCCCTTTGTGTATTTTTACTTTCTTGCCCCAGGTCTATGTTTGATGAGGTAAAATAAGAGCTAGTCCCCTAGAACGTGTGCTGAATCTCAAAAGCACCGATTGAACAGTGAAGTTAAATACCAGGACTTTCCCAATTCTGGTAATGCAACATTTGAAGACACATTCTTTGCTTGCACACTAATAATATTTCACTGCTTTTAAAGAAATTATGTACCTCCCCTAAAGTTCACTTTGCCGGTGTATTGCATAAGGTATGTGTTAAAACTATTTATCCAATATGTTATCTCCAGACGCATCTCCCTACTACCATACTTTGAAGAGGGCTTAAGAGAAACTAATCAACCAACACCTAACCAACCACCTCAGCAACAATCAACTCCTTGATGCCACGCAGTCCGGATTAAGACCCAAGTGTAGTGTCTTATGAGTTAGAGATGACGGGACACTTAGTTTCTGAACGACTCCGTAGAACAGTGACATGTGCTTGGGTATGGATGATAGAATTCATGATGTAAAATGTTCAGTTAACAGTTACAAGCTGAGGAATAAAGACGTGATACAAAGCTCTCTGTGTAGCTTGATCCTTTGCAAGTACCCAGGCTGAGGAGGTTGCTATAACTTGCTACAAGATAAGGGATTACATGAATCCCGTGACCCAAAGAATCGGAGTGCTCACCCGGAGAGTTTGGCGTGGTCCAGCAAACTGCTTGCATGTGCCATGTGTGCCTCAATTGAAGTGAAAATCGACAGTTGGCGTATGTAGAGTCAAAGCGCCACTCCAGTCGTGCAAGGCCTCAAGGCCTGTGAAGAAAGTGAAAGCCTTATAGAAAGTTTGTTTGTCGTCAGCTAGAAATTTGCTGATAAAGTCGAGATGAGGTACTGCGACACAGAGCCTTAAGTCATACAGAACATTAACGCTAAAGGCAGCGACAACCAGGTACAGAAAAGCGCCAAAAGCAGCGACAGTCAAGCGCAAGGAAGCATTAGCAAAGAAAATAGTCAGATACAGAAATGCGCTAAAGGCAGTGGAAACCTGGTATATAGAATATTGTGGTGCTTACCTAAATCTGAGTAAAACAAGTCATCATACTACAGCATTTGGGCAAAGCAACCCAAGTAAAAGCCCAAGGGTTGTGAATATGGAGCTGTTGATCTCTGAAGCAGACACCACAGAAGGTGTTGGGTGTGCTCCGCATGACTCAACATTTTTTAAGAAGTTGGAAGGCTCAAATGGCAGCACGAAAAGAAGCCTTACAAGTTCAGATTGGCCATGACGACCCTGAAGCAAGGACTTCGCAAGCACTTACAGATGGTATGAATGGTGCAAGTCCAGGTGAACAGGATATACTTTTGTCTGTAAGGGTCATAACTGGTTATGATGCTGCTTCATTCCTGAAACCACAGCTTCCATTTGATAAATCAAGAAACTCAATATTGGCACAAGACGGACTGCCTGGATTGAAACATTTGATGATTTCATTGAAGTGCTGGAAGAAGCAAATGTCAAAAAAATCATTAAAAATCTAAAGAATTTGTTGGGTGAAGAAGTAAAATAAATGATAAAGAAAATACCACACAGTGTTTAAGTGACGTACCGTTCAATCAAGGTAATGCTAAACACCAAGTTTAATCCAATGGCAAGTATCAATTACGAAAAATGTTTTCAGTCAAGAAGGTTGGTGACATGATCAAATTTGTAGAAAGACTTAATATGCTTATCAAACATTGCTGATTAAATGAGTTTAATGACTAAGGGTCATAGATGGTTGCCTCTCTGATTCCTTCAGACGATGAATGCTGAGAGAAACACTGAGCCTACAGGAAGTCCTAATGGCTCCCAGAGCTGAGGAATGTGCTGACAAATAAGCTGCTGACATGGAGGCCAGGGAAGCCCAAAGTGAGTCAGAGATAAATGTGACAAGCAAACGGAGACATAAATCTGAGGGCTATAAAGTAAGGTCTCCAAAAAATAAGAAACTATGTTTTTGATGTAGATTTTCCTTTCCACATGAAGGGACGTGTCCCACCATTGGACAGATATACAAAGGCTGCGAGAAAGAGAACCGTTTTGTAAGCAAGTGAAAGATCAAGTGTGTCATGTCGAGAAAACAAAATGGATGGCAGTAAATTCCAGCGACGTTCCAACCACGCTCACAAGGCCAAGCAGCAACATCATTTGAGACAAGTTAAAACTGAAGGACGTTGATTGTTGTCAAATTCCGCAGAGTCATCACAGTCATTGTCAAATGACAGTGAGAAAGATGGGTGTATGATGTCAATGTTGACCAGTGATGACGTGCATAAGTAGGATTAGCTTCTTGCAGGAAGAATGCTGAACGAAGCTAAGTCGACAAGTGAAAGTGCAAAATTCATTTGGGCGCTGTTTCAAAATCACACTGAAAGTGAGTGGGTGCTCCATATCTTTTATCATAGACAGTGGTGCGTTGTTAAACATTATGCCAACAGAAAAATACAATGAACTGTCTCTATTTCCCCATTTAACCCTGTTGAAAACCAAAGTGTATACGTGGGCTTCTTTGAGCCACTGCAAATTTAAGATTCATTCATAGCAACTGTGAAGCATAAAAGACAAAAGTACAAGCACCAATTCAGGTCCTACATGTCCTTCATCGATTGCATGTTTGCTCAGTCTCAGTACTGCTGCTGACATGGGGTTGATTCCTCTTAACTGCCATGTCAGTGCCTATCATGAGATAGCAAATCAGTTTCCATCGATTAAAAAGACTTAGGACTGTGAATGTTCAACTTCCCAAAAACGGGGATATCCATCCTGTTGCTCAACGACCTAATCAAATTGCATTTCATTTGCAAGAGGCTGTTGAGAAAGAACTTGAGACACTGTTAAATCACAACAGCATTAAGCGATTCACTGGTCCAGCGCAATGACTATCACCCATAGTTGTAGTGCCAAAGAAGGACTCTGAAGGTGCTATGTGCATCTGCGTTGATATGAGGCAAGTGAACAAGGCAATTGAATGAGAATAACATCCAGGTCTGCACATTGTGGAATGGAGCTAAAGTATTTCCCCGCCTTGATTTGAACAAAGGGTATCATCAAATAGACCTGGAAGAAAATTGCAGGTACATTATTACCTTTTCACCTCATGTTGGTTTATTTAGATATAAAAGGCTAAGTTTTGGAAGGTCATCAGCTGCCGAACTCTTTCAGCATGTAATTTGTGGCATAATACAGCCAGTCTCAAATGCTTTCAATTACATTGAATGACATACTAGTTTTTGGAGCCACACGAAAGGAACATGAAAAAGCTCTTACACAAGTGCGTCGTATACTTGCCAATGCAGGTCTCACTTTAAATGCGGCAAAGTGTGAGTTTTATAAAACCAAACTCAAGTTCTTTGGTCATATCATTTCTGAGGGGGGGAATGACTCCTGATCCAAATAAAGTACAAGCCTTCTCATCTACGTCTCCCGCATAAGATGTAACTATGCTGCAATCCTTCCTTGGTATGACAAGTTATTGTTCAAGGTATATACGTGAGTTTGCCACTGTGAATGCCCCATTGAGAGACTTAACAAAATGAAATGTTCCATTTTGATGGTCACCTGAATGTAATGAAAGCTTCAAGAAAATCAAGCATGCAATGGAAAATTCCATTGAAATGGCATACTTTGATCCGAAATTGCAGACGGAGGAACGTTGATGCAAGCCTAGTGGTGTTGGGTGCCATCCTTGCCCACCACACTGCACATCCCAATGCCTCAAAACACATTGAAGCTGTTTGTTATTGACGGAACATGCCTATTCACAACCTGAAAAACAAAGCCTTGCTGTGTGGGCTTGTGAGCATTTTCATGTGTTACTGTATGGAGAGCATTTCACAGCTGTCACCGATCACCATTTTTGGTAATCTTAAAGCCAAGATGCCCTCTTGCATTAAGAGGTGCGGGTTGCGATTGCAGGAGTATGATTATACAATTGTGCATTGTCCAGGAAAAGATCAAACTCCTGCAGACTACTTCTCATGTGTACCAATACCCTGTCATGGACTATTTCTAAAGCGGCAGATGCCTATATTATCTTCATTGTGAAATCCAGTACCCCTTCTGCCATATCAGTCGAGCAAATCATTGCTGCCTTTAGTACTGACATATTTGGTAATACTCGAAGACATTATTACACATCAGTCTTGGTGAAAACATACTCAACCTTTTCATAATAACCTTGAATACCAGAAATTCAAAAATGTGCAGGAAGAACTTTCAGTTACCCCAGAAGGCATTATCTTACAAGGTTTCAGAATTGTCATACCCGAGAGTCTGAGACAAGTTATTGAACTGGCCCATGAACAACATCTTGGGAGTTGTTTCTACTTAAACAAGCTCTACGGGACCTAGTGTAGTTCCTGCATATTGATGAAAGAGTTGAAAAAGAGTTAAGGGCATGTCATTTGAGCTACTGCTTGTCGTCCAGAACACCCCAAATCTGTTAAACATGTCTGATCTTCCAAAGAATGCATGGGAGAAGATTGCAATTGATTTCTTTGGACCCCTTGACAATGGACATCATCTACCTAGTGATTGTTGATGAAGGGGAATTTTCGTTTTCCCCTTATGGAAAATCTGTTGTCAGCTACTCATGATAGTCATTTAGAGATTAGAAAGTCTTTTTGCAACATGGGGTATTCCTTCGATTTTGAAATCTGACAATGGCCCGCCTTTTAATAATTGCAAACTTAAAGATTTTCTCACTCATCTAAATGTCAAGCATCAGAAAAGCACACCTCTTTCGCCACAGGCGAATGGTGCTGTCGAGAGATTTATGAGCACCCTCAAGAAGACTGTTCAGCGTGCTACGCTGTAAAAGCTTGAAGTCAAATCAGTTCTTCAGTCTACACTTTGTGCATATAGGTCAACTCCTCATTCTACGATGGATGAAAGCTCTGCCACCTTAATGTTTGGGAGAGCCATAGGAACCAAGTTGCCACAATGGACCACTGGGAGAACTATTGACAGTGATAAGCTTCACACTACTGATTCATCTCACAAACGCAAAATGAAGACCTATGCAAAAAGACGCCGCTATGCTCGAAGCACTGTGTTCAAAAGAGGAGACCAGATGATTGTCAGGCAGAAATGGAAACACAAGTTTGATAATCCTTTTGATGCTGACCAGCTGAGGGTTGTGAACAGTAAAGGACACATGGCGACTGCTCACTGTCCTGGAAAATCCATTATGAGAGATCATTTGCATTTCAAGCACCCGTCTCGACATTCACCAGCTCCAAATGTCAGAAGTGAGACTTGTCACCAGAGAGTCCAGTGATCCCAATGACTGTACCAGTGTCTCTGTCACCAGTGCCAGTCATGGACACTTGTCCTGGATCTCCGCAACCTCACATGACAAGATCTGGGCGATTGATTTGAGTACTGAAACAACTTATTGAAGAGTTGTGATGCATATATGTTTTATTTGTACTTTTTATTTAGCATGGGGGAGATGTAGTGTCTTGTGAGTTAGAGAAGACAGGACCCTTTTTGTCTCTGAAGGACTTTGTAGAGCAGTAATGTAAGCGCTTGGGTGTGGGTGATAGAATTCATGATGTAGAATGTTCAGTTGATGAGTACACGTTAAGGAATAAAGATGTGTAATACCAAGCTTCGTGTGTGGCTTAGGAGGATGCTAAACCAACCACAGTACAGAAACAGAACTCAGTGCTGCCTCAAATGACATCTGCATGATCCATGACAGAGGAGACATGCAGCCCTCATTCTCCTGGACCTCTTTGCAGCATTTTACATGATCTCACATCACATCCTCATCAGGCACCTTCATGAGATTGACAACCAAGGGCCTGCTCTCAGCTGGATCTGCTCTTTCTTAATGGATAGAACACAAGCTCTCAGCATGGCACCTTACTCCTCGGAAGCCCATAACTCATCTGCGGAGTGCTTCAAGGGTTATCGCTCAGCTACACCATCTTCTCTTCTACGCATACATGTTCTATCTGGTCAACATTATATGCACACATTACATCAATCTCTTCCTCTACTACAGCAGCACACAACTCATACTCTTCATCTAGGTTAAGATCCTCAACACAAGGAACAAGTTCACCACTCGGGTGACCAAACTCACTCACTAGATGAAAGCCAACTTTCTTAAGCTAATACCATCAAGACAGAAGTAGTGATCTTTGAAAAGAACACCTCACCTTGGGACTCCAACTGGTGGCCAACCAAATTCAACCTTGCACCCAGAACCCACACCAGGAATCTCATAACAGCATACTGTACATGCCTGCACAAATCAATGCTATCACTGCATCCTGCTTCCACACCCTGAAGATGCTGTGGAAGATCTTTTAATGGCTCCCAAGCTACACTAGAAAAACTGTTAATCACACTCAAGTATTCAGCAAGTTTGACTTTATGCTGGGATTACCAAACAACTCACTAGAAGACTACAAGCCACTCAGAACTCGACAACCACATTCATCCCCAACTTCTCACACAGACATCACACCACACCACACCTCTGAGAGCTCCACTGGCTCGCGATACACAAACGTACACATTTCAAATCCTTCACACACACATTCAAGACACTCCACAACTCAGGCCCTACCTACACGAACAGTTGCACCTTTTTTCACCAACCACACAGATACCTCCACTCTGCAGGACTACTATTTGTGAAGATCTCACACATACACTGAACCAGATCAGGAGCACGGGTGTTCTCTTACATTGCTTTTAAAGTGTGGAATGACCTCCCACTACACATCAGAGCCTTCTCCTCTCTCTTTGAATTCCGCAAGAAGCTGAAGGCCTGGTTTTTCAGTTAACCAACCTACTGTAAACAGGAGTAGGCACGCACACCTGCTCAGTGCCAGAACACCCTCACGGGTACACTTTACAAATTCACATAACATGACACGACTGAACCTACTGAAAAATGCAAGAAATGTTCTTCTGACTTTCTGTTTAAAAAGCTTTCCATACCTTGACAACAGAGTTATCTGTCCCTATCATAGTTTGTTCCTACTGTACACGAAATGTCAATAATAATCACAATCCTTGTCAGGGTGAACTACACAAGTCACTAAGTAAACCTGTGCCCAACCATATAGTAGCTTGGCACAAAAACATCTGTGCAAATTGTCATGGCAGGGAGTTTGCACCTCCCCCAGAAAAAGACCGAGCTTAGCCCATCCATCACTTCAGCATGTCATGGAGTGGCCCCAGTGAAATAATTGGTAGTGAAAGGATAGTGATGAACATGAAAGAGAGTAAAAGTGATGGTTTGGGGAAAGTTTTTGTGCAAGTATAGTGCTTATGCCTCAGCATAGGGAGGCTACAGATCCTGCACATAATATGAATAGGATGAGAAAACGAAGTGTTGAGTTGATGAGAGGGCACCCGCTATCAAGCAGAGCACTCTTGTCCTTTTAATGGCGGGTAGGGGAGCATTATGTTAAGTGCAGTGCTCTTCTCCTGGACTAGAAAAAACACACTCACTCTGATGCACTGCTAAAACCTAAAACTAAAATGTCAACAATTGTACATCAAGAATCTTTTTGATGTTCAGCGCTTACGGCCCAGGAGTTCTTTAAAGGCCTCTAGTTACTTACGGTGGTCTGATATAAAGCCCAGAGCTGCAGGAAAAGGCTAATTTTAAGTCATTTTATATAAAACATATTTTAAGTAAGTTTAATATAGATGTGAAGGGGCTGTCATCTGAAATCTTAACATCCCAGAAATGAGTCAGTCAGCAACATCAGAAATGGAGATACTACAGTGCAGTAACAGGTAAAAGGAACTGGTGATATCATGATTTGACTTACAAAATCATTTATTTGTAAGCTTTTGACAAATGTCACTTCAGGTAAGCTAGCAGCACACCCTGAGGGGAAGATTCCCATCTTCACATACAGTCTCCTTGGGGAAAAACGTAATAACCGGACAGTATATTTTAATATCTTAATTGTGATTGTTGTGTGCATAGGTACCAAATTTGCTATGACGGTAAACACATTTGAACATTGTGCAGAAAAAGAATGGGCTATTCTTTGTTCACATGAGTTGCATGGTTGTAGCAATAATCATCAAACTATACCACGTTGAAAGGAATGTGCTCGAGCGCAGTTATTGGTGTAGTTGAAGCCAGTCCTACAAAGATGCCCCACTATGAAATGGCTTTGCAAAAAAGGGACGAACGACCCTGGAAATCAATGATATTCAAAGTACGACCCTGGGGCCGCGTGTGTCCCTCCTGACCTGTACAGACGGGTCCCTGGTCAACAACAGCACTGGGCTGCTGTTTTCTCAACTCAGCTCTAACATTGATAAATAAGTTAAATAAACAGGCAAGCCTTTATTTAAAGGTTAATTGAAGTTAAAGAAAGGAAGTCACTGTGTGATCATGCACCACTTAACTTTGGAAATACCATTATTTTTAAAGACATTTTGCAGCGAAAGTGTAAAAGTACGATAAGGCCTCTCCAAATTCAAAAAGTGCATTTCATTGCCATGCAGAACCATTTCCCCTTAGTACATCAGATTATATCAGTGCATTTAGAAGTGTATTTTTTAAAGCAATGGTTTTCAAACATGAACGTACAAACATTAATTCTTCCCCCCCAACACTGACAACGTCAGTAGTGAACTAAGATGCAAGTCAGTTGTTAAGAGCACTCTTTGGGCTAGGTTCCTATTAAACATGAAAAACATTATAGTTTATTACATAAAACACAAAAGAAGGTTTTTTACAATGTACATCTAGAAGTAATGTATTTCGATGTCCTGTTATTTATGATAATGAATGAAAAGGAGGGAAAGTGAAATTAAATAATTACGTAAGATCTCAAAGTTTGGTAAAGTGGGGAAGCTGGGATTAATTCCAGATTTTCTGGTTTCACATTGTGCAATACAGCCACTGGATGTATATGCTTTGCTTCCCCTACACCCATCTTACGGGCACCACCCCTATGCACTTACTACCCTGACCACCACCCTGCTGGCATCAATGCCACCATCGGTCACATCACAGATAAAACCTTTTGGCCCTTGGGAAAATGTTTGGGAGTACCCATGCTGTAAACCAAAGATCCAAACGTATTAAGGCAGTTTCGAAGAACAGTGGTTCTAAAAGCATCACTTTGTAAAACATCATGAATCAGGGAAACATGCAATGAAATCCCCAGTGCCAAGATATCAAGAAAAGGCCCACTGGTCAGGAAAAAGAGAAGACTCACAGTGATAAATAATAACATATATTAACAGCGAGTAGATTGTTATGAACAAAATCAAGCAGTAGCTGGTGCTCCAGTTTGACAAAACAGCACAGTGCACGAGTTGTGACAAACAATAGAAACAAAAAATGCAGCTCAAATTATATGAGGTGTGTGTTGCAGCAATAATAATACACTAATGGGCTGAGGATACAGCGCCCTGTCAAGCCCATAGACTATAGCCAGGGCCATTGGAATTATGCGGCAGGAGAGGGCCAAATTATGTAGCATGGTTGAGTAAATTATCCTGCAAGAAAAGGCAAATTCTGCAGCATTTTGTAAAAGTATTACTTATTTTGTCATTTTTAGGTGCCGCCTAGGCAGCACTTGCGCTGTCTCTTTCAGACATGCTGCATACAGGATATGGGTGTGAAGCTCTGCCCACTTTTCCCCAATCTTTTGAATTGGCTCCTGTCACTGTCCTTTGTAAATGTTAACTTTTCATTGGTCAATAGGCCTAGTAGTCCCTCCTTTTCTCTTCTTGTAATGTCCCACAAGGTCACCCCCTGTTATATGAGTTGTTACTCGGTACATTTTAATTACAGCCCGAGCACTATTTTCTTAAATGCCTTTATCGGCAGGACACGCTTTCCCGCAACGCTCTATCTTTTACTTTAACCAGCGCGGCACACCTCAGCTGGAATAATGGCGGCTGCGCCTTTTTTTGTTAATTGTAATCACTGAAGCGGCCGCAAGTTTTATTTCTGTTTATTTTCTTTTGTTACAATGGTGGCACCCCTGCTTTACCTTTTAACATCTTAAGCTAAAGCGCAGGTGCCACGATTGCTTTAAAAGTAAAGAAATAAAAAAATGTCTTTCTATATTTTTACTTTTGAAGCAATCAAGGCACCCGTGCTTTATCTTAAGATGTTAAAAGCTTAAGCGTGAGTGCCGCGATCGATTTGCAATACAATAGCTCTCGCATTACCGAAAGTTTGAGCTATTGGCGTCGCATTATTATTAGCAACGCCAATAGCTCAAACTTTCTGTAATACAAGACCGATTGCATTGCAATTGCTTGTTAAACATGGTAATACTATATGGGCATTGGTAGCACCTCATCAATACGGTTAACACTCAAATTTAGCAACAAGTAATAGGAAGGTAACCAGTCCAGCTTTGCAAATGGCCTTCAACTGGGTGGAAATATGTGCTGTCTCATATTTAGTAACTTTTTAACTGTTTGAGCTAGAAACACAATTTTTCGGGTTAAAATCTACAAATAATGCGACGGATTATGAATTATGTGGCAAATGCGGCAAATCTATAATTGTGTAAAAATTGTTGCAGCCGCACAATTGCATAGTTCCAGTGTTCCTGACTATAGCCCCTTTGCTGCTTCTTTCGTCCATGATGTTGACCCTTGGGATTCGACCGTATGTTTCCATGATTTATGATGTTTTCCAAAGTGATAACATTAGAACCGCTGTCCTTCAAAACTCTATTATGAAATGGCAGCACCCGTACCCACAGTGGTAGCCTCTCACTTCTTCGGTAATAGTTACTCTACGGAAGTGCTCTGTTGATGCTGGGTACAGGTATCCCTTCAGGTTCACATAATAAAACAGGACCTGCCTATTTCCATGGATTGTTACTCATCCTAAAGTAAGCCTTCGGCAAATGTATCATTTCAGAAGACATCGAGCGGCATGGTAACCACCCTCCTCAATGAACTGTAACTGTTTTGTTGTCACCTCCAGTTTTGCTTTCCACGCCTGTCCCCATTGATGTGCCAGCTTTAACTCATTCTTTTGCTTTAACTTATGTTATGTGTTTCGGAGAGGACCTGTGTTAACCCTCTATACTCTTAATGCCCTTCCACTGAACCTGTTTCTCAAGGAGGAAGGTGCAAGCGGGGAGTAGGGATGAGGTTGCTTCCCCTGTGCCTTCCCATCACATTAATGAGTAGCCACACCCTCATTTCCCCTGCAACTCTAGACAATAGCTTACTCTCAGGCCTGGCTGTAATTTATTTACATCATATCTTCCTTGTGATGTGAATTTGTTCGTGTTCTGAGGACAAAGATAACATGGAACATTTGCCTCGGGGCCCAGAATAAACACCTCTTCATCTTTCTTTCCCTCTCGATTTCTCTCTTCACAGCCTCTGCTATACCCGATAATGGAAGGAGGGCCTGCCTAAAGCTGAAAGTCTTTGTGCGGCCAGCAAGTAAGTGGCTTCGCTTATGCTTTGAACGGTTGCTTTGTAGCGCATGCATGCGTTTTATTTCAGTGCGTGGTCTGGTGCAGTGTTACAAGTTTTATTATTCTTTATTTTTGTTCGTTTTTCGTTGTACGTTGTGTGATATCTGTTCTGTATCTCAGCATTTGTCCTTCAGTTTCCATCATATTTTTCTTATCATTCTTTGTAGAGCTTTGTGACATATACATGGCAGTGGCTAACTTGTTGTTTCTTAGACTTGTGCAAATACAGCAAACTGATATTTAACAGGCACTCAAATATGTGTCAATAATTTAAAAATAAATATATTTATATATATATCATATATATAAAAACACGAAATCAAAAAAAGACACGAAACTCGAACATAAAAATACACATATAGAAAAGTGGGGGATTAAAGCAGTATCTCACTAACATATTTGGCTGTTATTTCTATTTTTGTTATAGACAGCTGTATGAAAACTATAGGTGCTCATGATCGTGTTTTCGATAACGAGAAAGTAGAAAATTCATTAGAACCAGCAGGTTAGTATGCTTAGAGAATCTCTTTTAACCAGTGTGTCCCTCCTTCCTTTTCTTTTTCTCTGTCTTCTCTTCGTGCATGCCTTGCATGGGATAGTGGCTCTGCTCTTACACTTTCCTGGTGGTGCTTGTGATGTGTGTGGTGACTCACGTTCCTCCCTTGCATGTGTGCAACGCATGGACAACAGGCTACTGCTTTTTTATTAAAACTTGTCAAACCTAGCGCTGAGTCAAGAGAAGTAAGAACGAGTCAGGAATCAAAAACCGGCGCAGTGTCCGGTACTCACCTCTCCTTTAATTGACACACTGGTGCAATAACACCTTCCCTTTTTGCTACGTGCAATACTCGAGTGTCTTTCACGTGGGGAGGCTCACAACGCAAACCTGCACTGATTTGTTGCTACTTGTTTGCGTGGTGCAGTCATGAAACTGGGAATCCTTATAGTTCACATAGATCAGTCAGAAATGAACTCCACAGATCACTCATTTATTTCCATTTTACCAGAGACTGGCAGCTTCAGACATTCTGCGCATGTGACCTCTGAAGTCAGTGAATGTTAGGTGTTGCTGCTTGTTACATATTCTAAGTCCAGTTTCAAGTGGAAACTGGAATTTCCTTTTGACAACGGGACCGTTTCTAAACATATCTACCTACTATTTCAATTGTTACTAGTAATTCAGAATCATCTGGGCCCATTTCTCCCATAAAATCGCACCACATATCCTTGAATAGATGCTTTCCTATTAATGATTTTCGGTATATGATTTATTACACAGAGATTAAAGAAAACAGTCTTTGGGATTTCAAGTATTAACCCTCTCTCCATGCTGAAGGAGCATATAGTTCACATAACGTTCCATTCTCTATCAATCAGTCAATCAATCCACTTTATTTGATTAATTAAAATCATAAAAGTACAATCCACAACAATACACAGACAAAAAGACATTTAAATATAATATGTAAGAAACACTATCACTTAAGAATTCCTCATGTGCAAATTTTCCAAATTTAACATTTCCATGAACCTAATTTAAGCAGAATTCATCATAAGGTTCCTGCTATTCTTAAACCTCATTAAAATACAATACACAACAGTACACAGACAAAACAGACATTTTAAATATAATATGTAAAAACAATATCACTTATGAGGTCATTCTGTGCAAATTTGCAAAAATTTAAAATTGTCATAAGACTAATCTAAGCAGTATTCATCATAAGGTTCTCCATCGAAAAATGAATTGGGGGTCATGGCAAGAGTACAGGGAGAACAAGCATTGGCAAAGCCAATATGTCTCGCCTGTGCGAGAGCTATTGGCTTTGCCAATGTGTTTTAGCCATTACGTGCACCAGAGTGGCTGCTGTTCAGCATGGCTAAAAGTTGGTGGCGGGGAGTGGGGTGGGGTAGATTTGGGTATAGTGGATTGGGGTAGATTGGCGTACAGTGGAATTGAGGTAGAGTGGGATAGAATGCAGTGGAGTGGATTGGGGTAGATTTGGGAAGAGTTCGGTATATTTGAGTGGAGTAGATTGGACTGGAGTTTGATAGGATGGCGTGGGGGGAGTGGGGTAGATTGGAATGGAGTTGGAAACAGTGGTGTGGGGGTTGATTCAATTAGAGTAGATTGGGGTGGAGCGCGGTAGATAGGAGTAAGGTAGACCAGGGTAGATTTGGGGTAAAGTGGAGTGGGATATATTGGGGTAGATCGGAGTGGAGTGAGGTAGACTGAGGAAGAGTGGAGTGGTGTGTATTGGGGGTAGAGTGGAGTGGGATAGATTAAGGAAGTGGAGTAGATTGGAGTGGAGTGAGGTATATTGGAGTGGGGTGGTGTGAGGTATAGTGGGGTAGATTGGGATAGATTGGAGTGGGGGAGTGTGGTAGATTGAATCGGGGTGAAGGAGAAGATTGGGGTGGTTCAAGTGGATTGTGGAATATTGGAGTGGGGTATATTGGAATGTAGTGGTGTAGATTGTAGTGGTGTAGATCGGGGTAGAGATATATCGAGGTACTTTTAGAGTGGTGTGGGGTAGATTGGAGGGGAGTGGGGTAGATTGGAATGGATTTGGAAACAGTGGTGTGGGGGTGGATTGAAGTTGAGTCGATTGGGGTAGACTGGGGTAGATTTGGGGTAAAGGGGAGTGGAATATATTGGGGTTGAGTGAGGTAGACTGGGGAAGAGTGGAGTGGGGTTGATTGGGTGGATTGTAGTAGGGCATAAAGGAATGGAGTGGGGGTGTATTGGGATAGTTTGCGGTGGGGAAAATTGGGGTAGGGTGGAGTGGGATAGATTAGAGAAGTGGGGTAGATTGGAGTGGTGCGGGATAGATTGTGATGGGGTAAGGTAGATTGGAGTGGCGTAGTTTTAGATATAATGGGGTAGATTGGCGTAGAGTGGAGTAGATTGGGGTGGTGTAGATCGCGGTAGTGGAATATTGAGGTAGAGTGGGGCGGGGTAGATTGCGGAAAAGTGGGGTTTATTTGAGTGTAGTAGATTTAAGTGAAGTTGGATAGAGTGGTGTGGGGTACATTGGAAACGAGTGTCATAGATTGAAATGGAGTTGGATGCAGTGGTGTGGGGTAGATTGAAGGGGAGTAGATTGGGATAGATTAGGGAATGGGGTTGATTGGAGTGGTGCGGGGTAGATTGAGATGGAGTGGGCTAGATTGGAGTTGGGTAGTTTGAGATAGTGGGGTAGATTGAATTGAGGTACATTGGGGTGAAGGAGTAGATTGGGGTGGAATGGGGTAGAGTGGAGTGCAGTATATTGGAGTGGGGTAGATTGGAGTGTAGTGGTGTAGATTGGAATGGTGTAGATCGGGGTAGAGGTATATTGAGGTACTCTAGAGTTCAGTGGGGTAGATTGGAGTGAAGTTGGATAGAGTGGTGTGGGGTAGATTGGAATGGAGATGGATACAGTGGTGTGGGGTAGATTGAAGTGGAGTAGATTGGGATAGATTGGAGTGAACTAGACTTGAGTGGGGTGGAGTAGATTGGAGGGGTTTGAGGTGGTGTGGGTTAGATTGAACTAGAGGGGTAGATTTGAGTGACGTGGTAGATTGAAATAACGTGGAATGGGGTAGATTGGGTAGAGTGGAATGGATAGTGGTAAATTGAGGTGGATTGGAGTGGGTAGATTGGGGTAGAGTGAAGTGGTGTAGATTAGAGTGAGTTGCGTGGAATTGGATACATTGGAGTGGAGTGATGTAGATTGGGGAAGAGGGTAGTGTTGTGAGGTAGATTGGAGTGTAGTGTAGTGGGGTAGATTTGGGTGGAGTGGAGTAGATTGGGTGGATTAGACTAGGGTAGATTGGAATGGAGTCGGGTAGATTGAAGAGGGATGATTGGAGTAGGGTAGATTGGAGTGGAGTGAGTTGGATTGGAGTGGAGTGGGGGTAGACTTGGGTGGGGTAGATTGCAGTGGGTGAGGGGAGATTGGGGTAGAGTGGAGTGGAGTAAATAAGGGTAGATTGGAGTGGGGTGGATTGAAGTGTGGTAGATTGGAATGGAGTAGATCGGTGTAGATTGAAGTGGGGTAGATTATTTGATTGGAGTAGGGTAGATTGTGGTGGACAGGAGTTGAATGGATTGCAGTGGAAATTGGAGTGGACTGGGGTAAATTGGACTGGAATAGAATGGAGTGGGTTGGATTGGGGTACATTAGTGTGGGGTGGATTGGAGTGGGGTAGATTTGAGTGAAGTGCGGTGGGGTTGAGTGGGTTAGAATGAGTGGAGTAGATTGGGGTGAGGTAGATTGAGTGGAGTAGATTGGGTTAGATTGGAGTGGGGTAAGTGGTGTGGAGTGGAGGGGCGGAGAGTGGAGTGGCAAGTTGTTTCATGGAGTGAGTGGGGTAGATTGGAATGGCATGTCATAGAGTGTCTTAAAGAGGAGAGGCGTAGAGTGAAGTGGCATGTCGTAGAGTGGAGTGGCGTAGAATGGATTAGCGTGGCAAATAGTGGAGGGGCTTAGTGTGAAGTACACATGACACTTTTCATTAGTTTTTTTTTAAACCATTTTCTTTAATTTGAGTGACACTCAAATTAAAGAAGCTGTTTTTGAGAAAAAAACTAAGATTATGAATAAAGAAATTTCATTTTAAGAATGAATACAATGGAGTCTATTGTGCATTATGTCGAGTACCTGCTTTAATTTGGATTAGATTGATCTGCATACTGTCACAAACGAACAACAAAGTAGTAGCGCTGAGTCACCTTTTTTTGCAACTATTATTATTTATTTAGTTTTGCAGTGCAACGAGGACTGGTCCAGAAATACATCAAGATAGGCAAGTGGGAGAAAAATGGTCAACATTAAAGAACCTAACCAGTCTTGAGTCGACAGGCTAACAATTATTTCATAGCCACAGCACAGGCAAGACAGGTTTATGATAGAGCCAAATAAAAAGCATCAGCATAGTGGGTGAATCTGTTACCCCTTTAATTATTAGGGATATTGTGATGTGCTTTTTCATTGATGCAAAACAGGGTTGATGTTTTGTGCTAAGAACCGCAATGGTTGACAAAATACGTCTTTTGTTTTCCTGGTTATTAAGGGCAGGATTAAGAGTTCAGCTGTCTTACCGCCATGGAGTTGGTCCCAAAAACGCTGCGGTCAGCTGCCGTATTATAATGATCCCGCTGGCACAGCTGCAGTGTTTTTGATGGTGGGGAATATATTTTCATATGTATCGATGCAGGTGTGTATATTTTGACAGCACAAGTGTTGAACGTACACATATGCATGATACATGCGAAAAAACACCGACTACCAGTACTTTCCATTGCTGGAATCCGGAACATATGTGCCCAGTCCAGTCAATGGGTAAAAAGTACAAATAGACTTACCTGAATTTCGGCACCATCAGTATTGTTTTCTTCGGGGTCAAGATGCTGATCTGAAGAGGCGCCCTGGAGCGAGGGATCCACGTGGGAGACTGTAAGTAGGCAAAGGAAATGGGTGAGTATGCACTCCAATTTCTTCGATTCTGTCAACTCGAAGCAGGATGCTTTCTCGCCATGGTTGGCTCATAGGAAAGCCAACTCGTAATTCATACGGCGGTGAACTTGTATGTACTGCCCCCTGACAGCTACTTTTCCCTGACCACTGTTCAGGCAATTGGTGAATGACTGGCGGTGGTGCTCCGGTTGTCTTTCATTCAGCAAACCGCCAACATCGTACTACAGCGGGCGAAACGCCAAGTCGGCAGGCAGTGAAATCTATGTCGATGCGACGGCATTCACAAGACCGGCAACGTCGTAACCAGGCCCTAAATTCCTTAGTAATCTCTGCCTGTTACGTATTGAGAAGATGAAGATCTTTTCATTAGCATCAGGATGAATGCAAGCCTAGCTTACACATTTACAAGGGAAACAGCCTTAACTACTCGGGTTCAGCCACGTGTGCCGTTTCCCCACAAGCCGAACCACGCTTGCCTAAACCACACATATACCTTAACAGCGCAAATGCGTGGGTAAGGCAACGCGCGGTCTAGATGCAGAGCGGATGGGCGGGCACAGGAAGAGGAAGGATCAGAAGACGCCGTGAGGTAAGTGGGGCTGAGGCAGGGTCTTGAGGGGGTGGGTGGGTGGTTTTTATTAGGGTTGGGTATAGGCAGGCGCGCAGCACCCATTGGACTCAAAGGGCTTCAGCCCCCCCCCATCCCCCCGTCGTGTGTGGCAGCCCGGGATGAGACAGCTTCCCGGGCACACACACAGCCGCACCCGAGCACTTCACAGGTCTTTAAAAGACCATTTGCATGTTAATGAGGCCTTGCTGTTCACCCCTTCTAAAGAGCCCCTGTAGCTCCACTCTGCCTATTGCTCAAAGATTCCCCTCCCCCCAAAAAAGTTTTTCTTAGCCTCCCCCGAAATATGGCTCTAGTTGCGCCTCTGGGTATAGGGCACAGAGCTGTTTAGAGCTCGGGGTGGGGGGGCCTCTGTCGGGGTACTTTACAGGTGTAGGGGACAGTTTTTAGGGCAGGGGGCTGGGGTCGGAGTAGGTTTTTGGGTGTGGGGTCAGTTTGTAGGGCTCAGGGCGGAGGCAAGGGTAAAGGACAATTTTCAGGGCTGGGGGCAGTTTTAGGCCTCAGGGCGGGGGGGCTGGGTCAGGGTAGTTTACAGGGGTGGGGGTAGGGGTCAGGTTTTAGAGCTCAGTGTGAGGGGACTGGGGTCGGGATACATTTTAGGGTGTGGTGACAGTTTTTAGGGCTTGGGTGTGGAAAGGGACAGTTTACAGGGCTGGTGCAAGGGGATGATCTGTAGCACACATGTTTCTTTACCAATCATGTCTTTACAACGAAATTGCGTGGCAAGATGTGGTCGTGGTTAAGACCGCGTGGTTCAGGCATGCGTTGTTCCATCATACAACACATTTACAAGGACCCCGTCTCTTTAATTTCCAGGTTAGTCAACTTGCTGATTCCCAGAATTCATATTTTAAATCATAACAAGCTACTCATGGAGTTCCAGTTGCTGTGGCTCATAGATTTCGTTACTGGTGCCTTCCTAACTTCCTAATATTTCAGAGAAAAGCACTGCAATTCGAAGTTGCCTGTTATCAGAGGACTCAAAACATTTGACATTAATACTGATTTTTGACTTTGTGTGGAGGGGACGATTTCACGGTTTGGAGTTAATATTTATTTGAAGGTGCTGTGCCATCAAGAGTAGGATAGACCTCTATACATACTAATGTCGGCAAGTGCGTCCATCTTAAAAAATGTAAGCACATTTTTTGAATGAAGAAAAGGCTGGAAATCTGATTTTCTGCACCTTTTGTGCCAATGTTTTCCCGGTACCTTATTGCATGCCATACACATTAGTACGTACATGAGAGCACTGACATGCTGCAGTAGCGCTCAATCGACCAAATCATGTTACAATGATAAGTCACAAGAGCACATGCAGCGTAAGTGCACTGTATGTGCACTTGTATTGTAGAATAGCTAATTTTATATGAGGACTAGCAAAAAACGCAGATTCTGTTCAGATGCCATTATCAATCACTGTTGCAGCCCACCGACAAAAAGAGGCCATCATTCACATGTTTTCTGCTACTGGATTCCTAAACAAGTGTATACTATTAAAAGTATTAATATGTAAGCCATAGGCATGTGAACATTCTATATCCAATAACCACTAGGCAATTAATCTTTCTCATCAAGATTAGATTTTGTATGTTCCAGGTGCGGCCGGTTCAGGTAAGGGGGGGGGGGGGGGTGCGACAGACAACAGAATAAGGAAAACAATAAATAACTAAAAACACTTACCTTGCGCTCTCTGCATCACCGACTCGGCAAAGCAGCGAGTGCAAGGTTACTTGATTTATTTATCTATATTATTTTCCCTATTCCGTCCTTTGTCGACTCCCATCTCCCGCCCAACTGCTCTTACCTGAAACGGCCTTCACCTAGTATGTTCGCTTCTCACCCATCCTTCAACAACTGCAGTTAGTGGGTATTTTCAAAGCGGCCCGTCAACTACAATTGTGCCAATAAACATCGACGTGTATGTGCCTGCAGTTCACATATAAACTTATAGATGGGTAAAAGTGAATTACTGGGTTGTGAGTGACAACAAATAGACAAGAGTGAAGCAGGCGTTGTCTATGATGTCACTCATAACCTGAGGCAAAAAACATCCCCTTAATTCACTTTTTACCCAGCTATAATTTATATTACGTAAGGCCCCCAAAATCATCTGTCCTTGCTTTTAGCTGCTACGCAGGGGCAGAGGAGTAATAGGGGAGCCATACATAACATGCATAGCACCCATCCCCACTACTCTCTGTGCCTTCCCCTCCCTCCTTTCTAGGAACTGTGCGGCCTGCTTTCCATCACTCCTCTGACAGGCTCTCAGGGAGCCCTGCCGCAGCAGCCTGGAATCCCTTTATGAGGTAATAACATTGGTTAACAAGTTCTCTTACCGTCATAGCAGTGAATAACTGGATTCTGAATTCAGTCGTTAACACTACTGGCTCTCCATGAGATCATGCATAAATGTGCTTAATCTTTATTATTCATCATACACACGTGTGCAAGGGCCGTAAGACCTGAGCTATTTTGCTGTTAAAAGCGCAAAAGAGCTTTCTTAACAAAACCACTAACAACATTAACATAGCTAAAAACGAAGCAAATCGTATGCATCTGCTGCTTTTACAGAACACTTGGAAGGTGCATAGTACACAATTCCCTACTGTTGGTTGGTTGTGTCGAACTACTTCTGTTTTTTTATCCACATTTCAGTTTGACCCTTCTCCAGACTCCTTTTTTCACTTCATTATTTTTCTTTTTGCCGCTGGTACCAAACACATTCATGTTGTAAAAGCTCCCTTATTAATTATTCTGTTCATCACTTGCCATTTCTGTACTTTACAAAATTAGTACTTTGCTTTTGAAACAAAGCTCCTAACCGGGGTAGACATCTACTAATGTACATTGTCACTACATTTTTTAAGTTGATTGAGATACTGTACACATGTGTTCAGTTTCATACCCACCAATTACCTCCATTTGTAAAAAAAAGAGCAATCCGAGTTCCTCCCTGGAAGCATCTTAACCCACACAAAATGTCTGAGCAATACGAAAAGCACCTTAACATTCCCAGAAGAGTGGCCAGATTGAGGATTTTAACACGTGAATATTTGCATGGCCAAGTTATGGTTAAATAGCAGTTTAAAAAGCAATATTTCTTTAAAATGCCCTTTCCCAGCCTTTATACGTTATTTAGTGCTGAGCTGAAAATGTGTTCTCCATGTTGTGGACGTGATACGCCTAAGGCAACACAGTTAGCTCACCATATCACTTTCACAGCCCTTCACTGTCCTATAACATTTTTTCACTTGACTTTTGTGAAATGGGCTGCTTGCGTGAGTCACATGATCCAGTATATCAATGTGATAGAAGTTGTTATCAACTTTTTTTGCTCTCTGGCTCAAAACGTGCTTTCCATAGTGGCTGTGGAAAATACCCTTTGGTAATAGCCATGCTATTCAACTCGGAAAATTATATGAAAAACTTTCTCAAATTAGAAGCCTGAGAAAAACCTCAGCATTATTCAGCTACCGTGGGCTTCCATCCAAACGTGTGGTTACAACAGGATGCCAAGTTTTCTATGATGAAGATAACGTTCCAAGAAGATGGTGCTCTATATATGTTCCTCCTTTCAGTGCGAGACAAATGCTCATTCTCTGCAACAAAAACATTTCTACAAGCAGTTCCGCCTACTAGTTTTGGTCCATATGGATCGGTGAAGAAGCCCCCTGACAAGAGATTAATATCTTCTGCCTAATCTTTACACTGGAGGCTTTACCCACAAAGATGGATGAGTGGGTTAAGAGGCCGGAAGTGGATTCTAAAAACTAAGGGCACCTGCATGGTTTCCTGTGGTGTCCTATAAGTGAGCGAGCTCTCTAAAAGAAAGAGATCTCGCCCAGCTATCTGTCTTTAGATCCTCCTTGAAAGGACTAGTCCCTTTCCATTGTCTCACTTCCTGTTCTAGTTAATAACTTCTCCTGTACATCTCAGCATTTCAAAAACCAGTGCAGTTGCTACACTGTTGGCAGATGTTGGTGAATGCTGCCATGAATATAGAGAAATAATGTCTCATGCAGCCACTGAATAATGGATATCCAAGAAGGATGTTCTTGAGAGGATGCAAAAGGATCACAAACCTCATTCAGGGGGACTTATATTACTATCAGACTGATTAAATTAGAAGGCTCTCATCTTTGTCACGGATGGATTTTGTTCAGATGAATGCCTCCTCTAATATTCAGTATCGCATGAGGAAAACGTGAGCAGCAGCCCATATAAAATTCATCTGAACTGATTATGTTGCCATAAATGCAGTAAATATACGGAAATATGTCGCTTGAAGAGGCTGTTTATACACGTTTTCAATCCGACATTCTGTATGATAACTTAAATAATACGAATGCAACCTTTTTGTAGGTAGTGCCATCACAGAGAGATATCCATGGGTGTAACCTCCCCCAGATTGTACTTTTGATGGCGTACTCAAACATTCCCACCACGTTGTGAAGAACACTGTGATTCTGTAGTATACTGAATGGTCATGTCGGTAGTTCAGGGGTGTACCACAGCATTCACTACGTTTATTTAAAAAAGCCACCAAGGAGGCATATTATTTGAGGACTATCACCTGGGTGAGTACCATCAATGGTTGTGGAACCCATAGTTGGTTAAATAATTGTGGATTGAATATGAACATGTCCTAATGCAATGGAGGTTTTATGCCTAGGGTAACAAAGCAAAGAAGTGAGAGATGAAGGGCTTTAATCACAACTAAAGTAAAATGAAGCTTGAAGAACTTAGCTTCCAACTGTCCAAAGAAAGACCTCTCGTGGATCCCACCTATAACAATAGGATCCCCAAAAATCATTGCCACCCCATTTTTCCTTCCATTAATGTCATAGTGACATAAGCACATTGAAGCCAGGGTTATTTGTTTTTTAAATACCAAATAATGTACTCCGATCTCCCTCCATTATATGGTAGTACTTAATTTACTGATAAGGCCAATGGTGTATCTAGGATATAGAAACAGATATGTCAATTTTAGGTAAAACATCACAGATGACACATATAGGATGTAAATGTTGTCCATATTTTAAAGGCAAATTAGTCAAAACGCATTTCTTTCACCTAATAATATTAAAATGAAGACTATCCATCCATATGGCAAAGAGAATATACATTGAAACTCCCAACTTTTGGCAAACTTTCAAGATATGCTCAAAGAAAAGCAGTTCAATAAGGAGTGTTATATTTTGATTGAAGAAAAACTTAAATTAAAAACTTTTCAAATGTGCATGTGACTAGATTTGTGCCCCCCACAGACTTTCTTTTCTGGTCATGCATGTTCAGTGTTTGCTTCCTCCTCTTCCGCATCCTATTTCTGCCTTGCGTGCATGCTCTTACTCCTTCCCTTCCCCCCTCCAGATGTTTCCACGACATTCCCACGAGACATTGGAGGCGGGGCCGAGAACGAGCGAGGAGGACCTGCATGGCAGCGGGAAAGAGGCGGAGGGGCCGGAACACCCCTAAGCGTGACTATGCGCTCGCCAGGTAGGGAGACATTATTGGGCTGAGTTCCATAACCTGGATGTGTTACTGCAAACATGGGCATACATTTTACCCATCTGTATCACATCCTAATTTGGCACGACATCCAAGTCTTTCCCACACGGCAAAGGACCATTCAGAACAGTGGCATGTGAAAGATTCAGAACAGAAAATCAAAGTTGTGCATTTCTGTTGCTTTCACAAGAAAATGTGTGTCTCCGAGAAATGTATCGTGATCTGCCTGGAATGCTCATGCAGGGCACAGCACTCTGCCTTTCCAAAAAGATTCTTTGCCTTTTCGGTTGAAATCATTTGCATATGCTCGGTCTTTACCTCAAAATGGAGGACTTTAATTTAAGAAAGTTGGAAAAAAGACTTCAATCCATAAAATCCTGGCAGATCACTGGATTTATAGGTATCTCCCAATTCCAAGTCTTTCGTTGATTTGTTGCCTGCAAAAAAGTAACTGCAGTGTCATTTTTCTGATAAATGTCTCTCATTTCATCCATTAATATATTTTGCTGGTTATCATTCAGTGAAAAATTTCAGATAAGTAGCCGAAATTGTTTTTTCTCTGGTACCTTGCACACATTTAATGTCTCTCACTAGTACTGTCCAGGAGGATGATTGAGGGACACCCTGCCTCTGCTGTTGAAACTCACTAAGTCTTGTTTGGAGCCTAAAAAACCTCATCAATCAACCATATCTCCAATAGGAACATCATAATTCAGGTGAATTATCTGAATGTCCTGACATCCAAGAAGATCTTTCAGACCCTCATTGAAGTCAGATCGCTAATAAAAACACCAACACCCCACAAACCACTGCTAACCCCCCTCTATGGGCTATCCCCACATGATACTCACCCAGTACCATCCCTTTCCACCACATCGCCAACACCAGACCCCTCTCCCCGTACTCATGCAAAACATTTGCCACCTTCAAGCACCATAGATGAGCTCAGTTAGCCCGACGCTCCCAGCCTATTTGCAAAGGTGAGCCTCATTAATTCTCTCTCAGGCATGAAGCACTCAGACACCATAACCTCTTATCTGACTTTAGTTTCCACATGCTTTAGAGAAGCTTTTTATGAATGTCCACCATTGGGTCACAAAATCCTCCTAAAGAACAGAGGGTAGAGTTGTAGCCATAGACTGTGCCACATAAATGAGCTGCCCTGTCAGTCCTAAAAGATTATTTCCTGTTCAAACACTAGTGACTGCTTATAAGTCAATTCAAATGGCTCTCTTATTGCAGCATTCCTCCATCGAACCCCAGGCACAACTCCAATTTCCTGGAAAAATTTCATGGAAAAATTCCTGGCACTGAAACTACACCTTCCGACCAAAGTAAGCAAAATTATGATCATGTTCAAAACGAAAGATGAAAGGTGCACTCGTTCCGAAGTCAATAAGGCAGCGTAAATAGTTGTTCCACAGCTAAGTCCTTTTATTCAATAGATCTTTTAAAACTGGCACACAGCCAACCTGTTTTGTTCCCGATTCTTTGCCAGAGGGAACTTCGTCAGGGCTCCTATATTACAGGATTCCGAGCATATAGGGCATAGGTTAAGCCTCAATATGTGGTGTATACAGTAAACTATCTCATAATTTCAAATATTAATCATATGCTCTATGTAGCAGTACAGTACACCTCCCTCTCTGTTTGATGCACAAGATTTCTCACAATTCCAGAATTTAGCGGACGTGAGGGCTTCCTATCTATTGAATGGCATCAACGTAAATCTTTATTCACCAATCAACAGTATAGAGGTGAATTGCTGTATGACGGCGGGTGTGGGAAGAGACTGCACCACCCTACGAATTGGTAGTACATATGAAAGAACAAACGGCAGACCAAGGCCAAGCACATCCAGTTGTGCTTGGCCTTGGTCTGCCGTTTGTTCTTTCATTAATAAAAGTTATGATCATGGGTGACTTTAATCTAAATGTTGACAGACCTGATTTAAAACCTGGGTCAGAAAGTGGGACTGTGCAAGCAGTTTTCTTCCAACAGAGTTTTAGCAGCCAGACAAGCACAGCTGAACACATGTTCAACTTTATATTCATATCCAAGTAGTGTACAGCAGCATACATGGTCAAACTATTTCTGCATTTTCACTAGCCTGACTAACATTTGTTGCACTGCAATAACATCCTCCAAGACATTACAGATACCTAAAAAAAATCCCTATAGAATAATTTTAGTCAGTAAACAGCAAAGCCAAAACCTTGCCACCTGAAACTTTCGACCCTGCTGTACAACCTCTACCTGCTGCTCAAGATGTCCTAACTTCTGTTAGATCTTTCAGACCCAAATAAGGCATTAATGCACTCAAAAGGTGATTCGAGGACGAACTTGCTCAAGAGAACCATGTCCACCAGAATCTACAGCATTAATGGTGCAAATCTAAGAAAATTACAAAACTTGCTTCAACATGCATAGAAAAGGCTACCACAGAAGAGCCAAAAAGTGCTACCTCGCAAAGTATGTTACTGAAACACCCCCCAAAAATAAAGATCTTCCACATCTGCCACAATCTTGACAACCCCAGTGCTCTGAAAACAACCCATACTCATTTCAACAATGCTGCAAAGAAGTGCTTGAGGTCTTCGGGCAAAAATGCAAAAAATATGTAACTTTTTATCCAGTACACCCCACCTCACCACCTTTACTACTATCTACATTCAGCCCCTTTAAACTCCTACAGACTTACGAGAGGCTTAGCCTGGCTGCGAAAATAGAGAAGCGCATAATTTACATTCAGACCCGTGTTTTCGCTGTGTGTTTTAAACAACTCATCACTTGTCTTGCAATGGACAGTAAAAATATGATAGCTGACTCCCTCCCATCAGCATTCGTGCCTTACCCATATGCTATCATCACTCCACTTCTGACCAAAACAAATGCAGACTCCAAGATACTGCCTTTTTGTATGGCCATCTCTATCCTCCCTTTCCTCAACAAGGTCCACAAAAAGGAGACAAAGGTACAGCTCCACAAGTATTTGGACCTAAACCATCCCTTCCAAGATCACTAGTCTGGTATTTGACCCATGAGGGTTACCAGCCAGTCATAGCAGAAGTAAGAGAGGAGCTCCCTCTCTCAATGAATGGAGATAAGAAAACAGTCCTTGTATTCCTTGGCCTGTCTATGACATATAACACTGCCGGCCACTCAATTTTTCCGTTTTGTTGGACAATGGGTGGGAATAATGAGAACCTCCTTCCTGGATCCAGTCTTTCTCTCCAATCAAAAAAGCAGAATTGAAATGCCAAAATGTTCCATATGTCCACTCATGGTTGCATCCCAGTGGACTCGACCATGAGTGGGCATACAGGATGGACAGCCTGTTAGCCCTATCACGTATTGGAGAGGTGCCCTACCCGGGTAGCTGCTCAATTGGCCTACCCCATGATTAGGTTGGCTGGTACAACAGACACAGCTTCCTCCGCCCCCCAGGATCTCAAGAGAAACCGCAATTTAATGACAGCAAGTCCACGTAGCCGTGCTTTAAGGGTTTTGTCAAAAGCGCAAAGGATTGGCCCTTCAGGGAGGGAAGTGGACGATCCAGAGACACAATATTGGCCCCCACTAGAGGTGTTCAGAGCACTGTGTTGGAAATCAGAGGTTATGGTCTGTGACGAGCTGTACTTTCTCAACGCCTGCCATCGACATCAAACAGAGACCTACCATGACATCAGCAAGGGGAAAGAAGGAGGAATTGCTGAAAGACATGCTAACATGATCAGCTGCCGTTGAAGGGCAACAGTCCCCGCAATCTGGTCCTGCTGCAGAAGGAGGTGAGAAGGAAGCCCCACTGGCGAGGTCATTTATGGAGGTGCTCTACGCTTCTCTGCACAGTGATATCCAAGTGTGAAAAAGCAAGTCGCAAAGGACCTCTGTGAGGTCAAGCAAGACCTGGCGGAGGTGGGTGACAGGGTGTCCACGCTCGAGCACAACAAAACCAAACGAGATGAGATCGAGCACCTGCAGCAAGAAGTCCTGCGACTGCAAGAGCAACAAGCTGCCCTACAAGCCGATATCGAAGACTACGAGAACCATTTGCGCAGTACCAACATACGCATTTGCGGGGCACCGAATGGGGCAGAATGCGCGGATATCGCAGCCTACGTTTGGGCCGTCTTCCACCAGATATTTGACTCACAGGCAGAGTCGAATGTGCAGCTGGACAGGGTTCATAGAGTAGGCCTCACAAGGGTCAACTGAGGCCGTCCACCTGACGTCCTTGCCTGTGTTCATGATTTTCAACTGAAAGAGGCCATCCTGTGCTGGGCGAGGCGCACAAAACCCGTACAATTATGACGCCATAAATAAGCATTATACCTGGACTTGTCTGCACTAACTCTCCAGAAATGCAGGGCCTTCCGGCCTGTTGCTACATTTCTCAGGAGCAAGTGGGTTTCTCTTACAATTGGGCCTCCCGTTTTGCCTCTTTTTGAAGCATGAATCTTTTCTGGATTCACATGCTGTGCATTATTCTGCTATCTAGTGGTTGGATCCAGAATTGTTGTATTTCTCTTTGGTATTTTGGGGTTTGTCTTTTCTGCTAGTGGGCGTCAACATACCACCATTTGGTGTCCTCTTGCGACGTCGACGTACTTCCTCCGGAAGCTCCCATCTTTGGTCGCCATCTTCAGATTCTTTTTTTCCGCCGTTGCGTCTGGATCGTTACGCAAGGAGCTCAGGGATTTGGAGTGAAGAATCGACAAAAATCAGGGAAAAATCTTCAATGACATGTAGCGCGTCGATTCAAGGTACCGGACTTCTGATCGAGATGCTGGACGGTACCGAGAGGGGAAGCAACAACCTCGTCGGTTATTGAAAGGTTAAGGCGCGTACAGCGGGCTCCCTGTGCATGGTAATAGACAAAACACCATTCAAGTTTTGTCAAAATTGTCATCACAAGTACACTCAGAAGGCCCAACATCCAACCTGCAACCTCTGCTTACCGGTGGATCACCGAAGTGAAGATTACAACGCGTGTTCGGTGTTCCACCCAAAATATTTGAGGGTAAGAGAGTGGCAGAGACGAGACAACTACAACATGCAGAGGCAGAGCGCAGCCCCATCGCTACGGGGCCTGGGCCTCTCCAGCGAGGAAGAGGACAATGTCTCAGAAGGTCCAGATGGCGACATGGACATCCAAGTCATCGAGGTCGAAAAGAAAACTTCAAGAGAGGTAAGAGAACCGTCGTACTCGAAGAAAGTAGATGAGTCCCAAAAAACAGACTCAAATACCTCAAAGGAAGCATCGGCATCGAAGCACCCGATGTCCGCAATTGTGTCCCAAAAGAAACACTCCATAGGATCCTTAGACAAGGACTCCTTAACAGCTAAGACTCTCGAGAAATCCAAGACGCCGAATGACGGTCAAGGAAAGGATGTATCGACAAGAGAGGTCAAAACCCGAAAAATAGGGCCGATGCCTGAGTCAGCGGTGAAGGCGCCGTCGATGGCGAAGAGAAGGGCAGAAGGTCGTGATGCTGAAATGCACGCTTTGGAGATCGAGAAGAAAAATAAGAGACTGGAAGCAGAAATGCCAGTATTCAACGACAGGTGTTCAATGACAGCTTAAAGCAATTCAAGATATAGCCGAAAAGCTTGACGGAAATAAAAAAAATGCATTGAAGATTTAGAGCTTCCGGTGATGCCCAAACCTTTAGAAGAACAAGAAGAAGAGTTCTATTTCAAAGAAGAGGAAGAGCAAACGTACCTGGCATCTGAAACCTCCGAGGTTCAAGAACTGCAATGGCAAGCCCTCGACACAGACTCCCCAGAGGAAGCTTTTGACACCTATCCTTCAAGGCCTACCCCACCAAACTACATTGGTATGTACAACCAGGTCATTAAGAAAGCAGCAGAAACCTATGGAGTGCGGCTGGAGGAAGAAAAACCCCAGTCATGTTTTTTGCTCAAGACTTTAATGCCTAGACAACCAAGGAACCAATTCCTTCCTATTCTGCCAAGTGTGCTTGACCAGGGAAAGGAGGCATTTAAGGAACTGCCACATGTAAGGCAGTCACGCCTAGGGGAGATAAAAAATATAAACACTCCTCCAAAGATCCTATTTACATCAAAGGGTCGATGACAGCTGGCTCCATCATAACAGCCACGGCCAGGAATAAGGCTTGTGGGGAGATGGATCGAGAGAAGTGCAGCAAACCAATGGCGTATCGCCAATTCTAATGCCTTGCTTAACAGACATGCATATCAACACTGGGAGGAGGTAGGGGATCTAATAAAACACCTACCGGAACAATAGAAGAAGAGAGCAAGTCACTTGGTAGAAAAGGGAAAGAATATAGCAAATACATGCTTAAAATCTGCCCTAAATGCTGCGGAAACATCAAGCAGACAAATGATCATCGGCATCACAGAAAGAAGACACGCATGGCTTCGGATTTCAGGACTCAAGCCAGAGGTGCAGAACAACATACTGAATGCACCATTCAGGAATAGCTCTTTGGAAGTGTTGTGGACGGCACACTGAACCAATTAAAGAAAGACAACGAAACAGCAAAATCTAAGCGGGCTCTACAATTCAGAGGTGGCATGCATAGAGGAACCACCCCCTCAAGGGAACCATCACCCCACAAATTTGCATCAGACATACCAACAAGGTTACCAAGGGGGGAACCAAGGGCAACAACAAGGACAGCAACAAAATTGGCAATACCAGCAGGGAAGGCAATCCTTTCGAGGAAGCCCCCGTGGAAGAGGCCTTCCGCAAAGAGGAGGATCACGCACAGCATATAAATTACTGCATTCCAAGCACAACACACACTCCAAAAGCATCACGAAGTTTGCCCGCAAAGGGGCAAAAACATCAAACAAACAGTTCTTCCAACATTCTACACCAGTAGGGGCCAGACTAAAGAACTTCCTCCACAAATGGAAGGAGATCACTTCAGACAAATGGATCTTAAACATAATACAGTACGGTTACTGCATAGAACTAGTCAAGACGCCTCCAAACAAAAGCCCAAGGAGGAAAGTACATTCCAAAGGGGAAACTACTCAGTTACTCCAAGAAGTACAAGAACTACAAGTGAAAGAAGATATAGAACATATACCACACAACAAAAGAAACCAGGGATATTACTTTACGGACTTCCTAATTCCGAAGATAGAAGAAACGCTGCATCCTATCTTAGATCTCAGATTCCTCAACAACTTCATAAAGACTGAAAAGTTCAAGATGACAAACCTGCAAGAGCTAATACCTCAGTTGCAAGAAGGGGACTACATGGCTACTATAGACTTGGAGGATGCCTATTTGCACATCCCCATGAACAGCAAACACCAAAAACTAGTAAGATGTGTGGTAAACGACACGCACACCCAAGTCAAAATGCTAGCATTCGGTCTAAAGTCAGCACCAAGGGTGTTCACAAAGTGTCTAGCAGCAGTGGCCGCATACTTAAGAAGACAAGGAATCCATGTACACCCGTACTTAGACCACTGCTTAGTAGGGGCAAACTCGTACAGAGTCTTTAAACAGCATATACACCCGATAATAGATACCCTAGTCCAGCTCGGGTTTTCCATAACACTGGGAGAAATCTTTCCCAGAGCCAGAACAAGACAAACTGGGGGGCAGAATAAATGCAGTAGTGGGGAAGGTGTTCCCAAGCGAAAAATGAACAATAGCCCTACTGAAAGAAAGACAGCTATGCCAGAAGGGGCAAGTTCTGACAATGTATTCTGGAAAGCAGCTCCCTGCTTGCCAGAATACATTATCTAGTGCTCTCCAATCCCTTAACCTTTCCTCTTAAATCTAGTAGGGGACAGCATATTAGTTTGGCGCTGGGAGTAGCCCTTCAAGAAATTCTTCGATTTGAGGCAGGGATAACCCCTGACGTACACAGCTTGGCACCATAGAATATGGCGCATACTGGGTATGGAACGTCTGACTCGTACGATCACTCATAAGCTAGCAGCATACAGCTGTGGCAACCATACATATCACTGCTCTCTGCAGAAGTTTACGAATTGACATACCATAAGTGCCTACGCGTGCTGCTATCGATGGCGCCACGTGTGAGGGCAAGACTGGGGCAGGAAGACGATAGGGCACAGGACACAATAGTGTCAAATGACACGTAACGCATTATGTCGGAGTGAGTACAGGGGAGGGGACAGGGGAGGGGACAGAGGAGGGGGGAGTAGTTGGAGTAACGTTTGGGTTGTTTCTGTTTCTCTTCTTTCTCTGCTGTGTACGGCATTTCTGTATATTTTTGCACCGGAATAAAACTGAAATAGATTAGAACGATGAAAACCATAAAAATAGGCAGTTAAACGTCTTACACACAACCCGTCTCAATTTATTATTTGATAAAAAAAGAAATCATGTAAATTTACAGATAATTCATCTGATACAAAAGTTATAAGAAAAGTTCATTAAAAGTGTAAGAGTATATTATATGTATAAATTACTCACAAGTGTAAGTTAACTTAGTGAATAGCCCCCCGAGATTGAGCTTTGGATGAGCCCTTTTCAGTCATTGTTTTGAAACATTATCAGGCACATCTTAGGTCAGCACCACAAATGGGTTTGTCTGACTGAACGCCATTGCCTTTTGGTTTGTCATTTTGTCAGCCTGTGGAGTGCTTTCACTATTATGCATGAGGACCTATTTTACTTCTTAGACAGGGGCTCAGCCAGCACAATTATTATCACACAAACTTTCTTCATCTTATACTTGCATAGCAGTATAAAGAGAACGTTCCTTTTCACTGCAGGGGGCACTACCATTACCACCTATAGTACCATACAGCAGTACCACCACCTACAATCTTACTAAAATATTTTCAATACTGACTAAATCACTACCTTCGCTGCCATTAGTAACACCATCAATGCCACCAAAACCATCACCAGCAATATAGTACAATGATCGCCAATTCCTCCTGTACCTTCATCATTGTCAACACCACTAATACCACCCCACCACCCCTATTACTTCCTCCAGTATGAATACCACAACCACAGAGCCACCACCAGTATCACAACACTAATAGCATAACTCCAACATCATCACTATCTCCACCACGAATAGCAGCACCACCAGCATCCGCATTACCACCAATACCATAACCACCACCACAATGCCAATCTCACCACCAGTACTAACACCCCAATAACACCGCCATCAGTGTCACCAGCAGTAAATAACACCAAAACCAGCAGACACACTAATATCATTACCAGCACAACTACCAGTGCTAAACTACTACCACCATCACACTTACCACCAATACCACCACCACAGTGTCAATTCTGCCACTAATAGCACCACCAGTACCACCATCACCAATAACCTACAACTACTGCCGCCATAATAACAAAGCATTAGTAACGCCAATAAGTCTGGATTTAATGTGCTATCACATGGAAACATCATTTTTGCACGTCTGTGTTTGCATGTATTTTCATATCATTGCCAATGCTTGCTAAGGTTACAGACATTAAGGTGCTCCTTTAAATTACTCCCCATGGATTTCAGATCTTGCCCCACAATAGTGCAGATTAAACATTAATGTTTTTTCCTATCTTGAAATACTATCAACCTTAGACTAGATGTAGAATGTGTATGCCTTTGGTCCTTCACAGCAGTGATTCTTTTTAGCTGAGTAATTGTAATCCAGCAAATCTTCCACATAACAGTCACACTGCAAGGTATCATACAATGCCTCACCGTTTTGGTGGTATGTTTTAAAATTAGTGGGTTAACCCTGTGATGACATACTAGTAGTACTATATTAGCATCATTTATCTCCTTACATTTTTAATACTAGCATTCTTTCAATTGTTGACATAATGCACCAGGCTGTTAAATGGTCCTTGAATGGGAGTCTGTTTTACTTTCACTTGCTTTTAACACAGAAAGTTACTCTTGGTTTGCTTTTGCCGTGAAGAAGAATCATTCCCAGTCAATAACTTGTGTTGTTTTCCGCCATTTGTTTGGATAGCAAATAATTTTTTGCGGGTTTAATTTCAAGTTTGTCAAAGTATGACCTCACACCCTAAAGACATTGTCAAGGCAAATAGTTGTTCTTTAGAAGTTTGTGGCCTGTTTTATGGCTAGGTGAGCTGGTTTTTACTGTTGATTTCTCTGATATTACCACAAATATTGCCTGCAGCAAACAGAAATGCATGCAGTATTCCATAAGTACCCATACAGGATGCCTTTACAAGTTCAAAGTTTACCTGATTTGCAAATGTGGGACACTTTTTTAGCTATGTGGTTCACTAATGAGGGTCACTTTTATTTTGTTGCCTGGGCCAATTTTATCTCCCACTCACTGGCGGAAGATTCCCATGGAGGAGGTCAGAACAGATGGTGGGGCCCGGCCGTGCCCGGTGTGAGTGCCATGAAATTAGAGGTTCTCAACTGCTGCGACTGGGCCCTAGGCAGGGGTCAGATCTCAGGCCCCATAAGCAAAAAAAACAGATCAGTGGCAGAGGGCACTAATAATACCCTCCAAGTCATCCGGTGGGGCAGCAAAGGCACCCTCTAGGCGGTAAGTGGCTGAGACAGCAGAGTTGCGGGGGTGCTCCCTGTGATGAGAGCTGGACACAGGAAGCAGACCATAACTAATACAACCTAGACACCAATGGAATGCCAGAGCCTTCTTAGCCTGATGACCCCCGACCTCTGCCGCTCTACAATATTTGGTGTTCAATGACACCATTGCAGCGCGGTACGGTGCGCAGTCACCCCTGGGTCACAGCGGCAATGACCATGGCCAAGGACACAGTCCAAAAGGGTGCGGCGGCACAGACACAAATAGACAAATTTACCCATCCACGCAACAGCCGAATCCCCATGTGGATGAGAGCCAGGATGTGACGGCTCCTACTTTGTTGGAAGTACAGAAAGCAGGATCTCACTAGAGCATAAAGTGACTTGATAGAGATAGACCTGAACTCGGAGAGGGTGGACCTACGCAAAGTCACTAATCGGGTCACACAAATGGAACAACAGATACCTGAAGAGACTACAGAGCTGGGCAACATGATAAGGCTGACAACGGAGCTGCAGTGCAGAATGAAACAACTGGAATCCTGCACCAAAGACGCAAAAGAGAGGTCCTGTAGGAATGACGTGCCTGGTGGGACTGCTAAAATTCTGGGAGGGCAAGTGTTTGGAACTCTACCTAGAGAAATGGATCCTGGAACGCTGGCAGCCCAAAATCCAGCCTCACTAGTTTTCATTAGAAAGAGCCCACAGAATACTGTACAACACCCCCCCCCCCCCTTTCCCCACCACCAATGGGTGCTCTGCCGAGAACTGTCATTTTTCGACTACTCAATTACATAGACTGAGATGTGTTACTTCAGGCAGAGTGATACAGTAGGGAACTCCACAGTGGGGAGGAGCGGATCATGCTGTTTCCAGACTATATACAACAGGCTCAAAAACTCAGATGCTTGCGGGGCACAGCTAACTGCTGACAAAGATGGTTGTGTGCTAGAGTGGCTCCTGCATTCCACTCACCCAATCCCCCAACATTCAACAATAGATCGTTATCCTGCAGCCCCAGCATGATTGATTTCAATGATGGAGGCTGCAGGAATACCAAAGTGATTTTTCTCAGTGTCTTACGAGAGAGACAACCGAAATTGTGGAGGACGGGCCGAAACACCATTCAGGGTCGTGTCCCCAGGTGCCAAGATGACCCAGAGGGTGCGGTGTGGTAGCGGCGACTGGAGCTTATGACTGAGCCTTCAGTCACAGTACTGCGGCTACGTTCCCTGTGAGGGCAGAAACAGAGGCGGACAGTGCTTTGGAGGACAAGGGGCCACTGCTGCTATGTCAAAAGCGCTACTGAGCAGCAGGGCTCAGAGCAGCATGAGCAGCCGCAACCCTGAGAGAGTGATGACTGGTTGAGTTGCTCGGTCTTGTTGGGCGCTGGAAGGACCTCTGCTCACCAGTGCCGTACCTCAACAGCGGCCCACTTGAGGAGCAGTAATGGGTCCGACATCTGTATCAGCGTTGGGCAGCCCACAGCACCGACACAGGGTCTATCACACCAGCAGGCGCTCTGGCCTTGCCTCAGGAGAGTTCCCGATTGGAGCACGGACCAGCGGGGAGGGTGACGTTCACATGCTGATGCCATCTGGCGGCCATATCATACGGCACCCTGAGTCTCCCACAACAGTCCAACGAACAGCCCATAAATGTGGACTCCTCGGTGAGTGACAAGGGGCCATAGTGCAATGCTGGAAGAAATCTCTACCGGTTTGCCCATGCCTCTTGGTGCGGCCTCACATGCTTGGAAGCAGCCGGCTCTTCTCCTTTATTATTCGGCAGGCCCTGGTGACATTGAGAAGAGCATTGATGCCCTACAGTTGGCCCTGTGGTAGGGCCTGTCCTACACATGTAGTACTCGCGGTGAAGGGCTCGGACCGGTTGCCTGGCCTCAGCAGCGGCACTGTTGGTAGGAGGCAATCCTCCCCCTCCCAACCTCTCCCCACTATTGAGATTACAGTACAACACACTGGTTGCAACAAGAGAGAGAACGAGAAAAACCCATGCACTGTCGTCCCGGCTGCACACGTCAACCTGCCTGCAGTATAAAAAAGAAAATAGTACTTACAGACTAATAAACACGTACCCTGTAACAACAGAAGTAAAGAAGCCAGTAGCCATGGGAGGTTATAAATGAAGAAAAGGCGGTACTAAGGCGGGCCTAACAAACCAATTACTGAAACAGAAGCCTTCATTTACGAAGGACAAAGACAGAAGCCAATGACAAATATGGGCGGAGAGTGGGCGGTGCTTCTCTTCCATACTCCACTACTGCATATCGCCAGAGCAGCGCATGCGCGCTGACTCAGGCTCAACCTAAAAATCAGCTGGCAAATATACTTGCGCTTGTTTTTATTCCACCAGATAATAGGGAATGAGTGGAAATAGGTCCACTCTTGTTTGATGTACAGTTACAACATGGTCCTACCTGATGGCAATAGCAGTTATCAAAATGCGCTATGGATTAATAAAAAGGCGAACATTCTGCTTACTGATGTTATTCCCCGATTTTTGTACACTTGTAATAACAGTGTGCCAAAAAAACACTTGATACCTGTCGCAAATGGCTGATTCTTTGTGGAGCTACTTGTTAGAAGTTATGCATGCGTGACGCCTCTGACAATAAAAGGTAGAACACATCAGGGAGTTCACACGAATTAAGCATTTCTTTGGTAATTTAATACCAATTCATGAGATTTTGGTCCATGCTCTCATTGAATATTGAACGTATGAAATATATGATGGACATGAGAAGCATTGAAAAGCTGTTCAGGGGCCATGTAACGCTGCTGCATTAAATGTTCCAGCAGACAAACAGATTAGCGAAACAGCATTTTCTTATCCTATGAAGAAGATATGCGGATAACCAGTTTTGGGTCTTCCGGTTTTGCTATTTTACACATGACTTTAGTGAAGTGGGAAACCACCAAATCTCCAAGGAGCACGCCCTGAAATGCAGTCTACCCGTTACAAAAAGTTTGGAAACCCACGAAATGTGCAAAACAGATTAGACACGTTTAAAAATTATTATTTGATTGCTCATTGTTACATACAAGTGGTGCTGTCAGTGCGGTGAACAGAATGTCAGGAAACGCAACAAACAGCCACAGTTTTTTGAACTTGTGTTAGACGCTCAAAATAATATATATTTGTTTTTAAAGGCAAAACAGGACAAAAGAAACCGAATATGCCTTTTTTTATTTACTAGAATTCTGCCCGCAGAAGGTTTATATTACTGGCAATGTTTTTCTAAGCTTTTTAGTTCATTGGCATGTCTGCTGGTTAGGGTAGAAACCGTGTGATGTATCTAAATTTGAGACCACAGGTTCTCGTCCCAGAGATCCCTCTTCCTGCCAACTCGATGGTTACACTTCAGTCTGAGAAGAGTGCGACCTCACCCTTAGCAAGGCTATGCTACTCCCCATGTTCATTGTCTTGCTTTAATGTGTACAAAATAATGATGATAATAATGAAATAAATAAGTGCAGAGGCCTAATATTTTTCTTACGAGCCTCTACTGCTTAATACCAAGGCTTGATTCCACCGCTTAACTGTATTTCCAACACCCTACACTTACTGTCTCGTTCTCTCACACACGCAGACCCTTTTCCTCTCTCCTTCTCTCTAAAAAATAAACACTGAACTTTCTGTTTTAGAAACTTTTGACTCGAGTTTCTGCCTGTGCGTCAGCCAGGTCCAGCCTGTTGACAATGTCTACATCATTCTTGTATTTTCTGGTGTGGTTAGCATACATATACTGAAAATATTGGGGATCCATTAATGTGAGAGTGGGCCAAGTATACATTGAAGAAGATTGACCAAAGGACCTATCCTTGTAGTAATCTGCATGTGATGGTGGATGGTTTAGCATGAAAGTGCTAATCCTGGCATGATAAATTCTTTTTGTGAAGAATGGTATAAACAAATCGAGTGAACTTCCTTCGATATAAGTGTTTTCTGGTAGATGATTGAGAAGTAGATTGTGGTTGATTGTATTGAAAAAAGTGTATAGATCTAATAAGAGTACTGTGCAAACCTTCCTATTCCTTGAAGAAGAAAAATCTTCATTTGTGCTCAGTAGGGTTGCACCTCAAATCAGTGGCGAAATCCAGATTGCAAGTCATGGATGAGCCTGTGTTTCCTGGGTCACACTGGTGAACCTATCCATTAACCCCTTCAGTGCCCGCCCCTTTCCCCGCCCTGTGCCGGCCGTTGCATTAGCGGGCGGGGTCTATGACGAGCTGGACTCGTCATGGGCACAGCGCTACCGCGGCCCATGACGACTCCAGCTCGTCATGGGCACTGAAGAGGTTAAGTTATCAGGGTTCATTATTTTCTGGCCAATGTAACAATATCAAATTTAGATTCGTAGCTGTCATTAGCATTGTTGTTTTCCACCAAAAATTTGCAAGTGTTATTATAGAAAATGAGAGCTAGACTAGTTTTGCCAGTGGTGTCACCTGGAATCTCAAGGTGGGAAACCCCTTATTGGTGATAGCTGCCCAGTTCAATTTTATTTTGCATATCTCCACTATTACCATGCTCCATGTTAGCTGATTCCATTGATCAGCTGTACTGTGGATTATGAGTTATGGAGTGTCACAACCAAGTGGCCATCTTCAATATTTTCCCATTCTGTCAGTCTTTCTTACTAATGGTGCTTTTTCACTCACCTCATGCTTTCCTCCCTCAATATCTAAAATCAATACTACCATCCTGTTCCCTCCCCCCCCCCACCTGCCTCTTCCATCCATCTCTCTTTCATATAATCCATTTGCAGAAATAAATGCCTGTGCCTTACAGACATTCTCCACATCCCTCTGTAACACCACCCACAACCCATCAATAAAAATGAATCAACACCCCCACAGAAACCAGTGTCTGCCATCCTACCACCCTCACAATATCACGGAAAGGTAGCTCAGGTGAACAAGCGGCTCTTTCTATGCTTTATCACTCTGCTTTTTTAGGTCTACCCTAGCAAAATGTATGTCACTCCTTAACATTACCATAAATTTTTATCCAGGCATGACAGGGCAGATAACTACCACAACATTTTAAATATTTTTAATGTCAATACTGAAAGACCTTCTTTGCTTGGATTCAGTTTAACCACACTAACAAGGGCATGACACATTGACATTGTAGTTAATTTGGGTATTCCAATCACCTGTTTAATTAGGATATTTGTCATGTGAACTATGGGATAAGAAAACTGAAACACAGCTCCCTCTCTGTGTTGTATTTTGTTGAGTTTGAAAAACTCATCAAAATTAATGCAATGTTGTGCCTGTAAACCAATTGTACTATGCAAACAGTAGTAAATAATTATATTTATACATGTTAAGTTCTGACCTAAAACAGTCGGTTTTCCTTTTTGCACACTCTGCACATTTCATTTTTATTTATGCAAATGAGAAAAAGTAGGTCTGCAAATCAGAATTGGTGCTTGACTCGCTAAGTGAAAATAAAGCCCTTGACAAAATATTGTGGTCTACAGCAAGAATGACCAGATTATTTTGGCGGTGAACATAATTGAACTGTGTATTTTCTTTTGCATATCTTTCGATGTAGATGATACCATTCACGAGTCCGCTGAGCCGTCCCGTGGTGAGAACTCCGCACAGACAGCGAAGATACCCAGTCGACTATTGACATCATTGCTGTTCTTCCTGGCGACGTGTTTGACGTTATAGCACAGTGTCCTGCTTTAACCTTTCACAGGAAAACATCAGGATCTTGGAACATCACAGATCCCCCTAAATGCTTAGCCCAAGAAGGGGACTTTTTATTGGTTTTTTTTGCCGATGTCAAACTGTCTTATTTTTTTCTCCTGTATTTTCAGTCCAAACAGACCATGAATTTTGGAGGAAAATGTAGTTCAACCGCCAGCCTTTTCCCCAAAACGTTTTATGATCCTCCAAGAATGAAAGAACCCCAAATGCACATGCCAAATTCTGATATTGACACTAGTGATTCTTATTTTCCCGTGCAGTCTCCTTTAAGAAATCACATCTATTCACTCACTGTGTTGTCTGTATGTGGACATGGAACTAGAGTGGCACATGCAACTGTTCATGGAGGATGAGGAGACTGAATGGGAACACAGTAGGGATTGGCTCCCCTTGCTAATATTTATGCCTTCTCATTCAGTACTACCAGGTGATCACGTGGGGCATTGTGTTGCCATACCCGAACGGGAGACATTTGGAAAGAGAAATATTGAAACACAGTTTCCTGTAGAAGATTGTCTGTAAGAGAAGCCCCGCGTCCCAAAAGAGGAGCCTTGCTCAATATTTAACTGCCTTTCCACGTCCGTCCTTTCAGCGACCTTGACAATACAACTGGTGCTCCAAGGGCAAAGTGGCGCTGTCTTAATTACAGTAAATGAAAGTTTAGTTCACAATGTCACCAAAACAACAAGCATGTCCTGGAAAGAGATAAACAGGTGGTGGTAGTGGTATCAGTGGATATGTGGGTGAAGTAAGCATGTACGTGTATTTTCAAGAGGGGCTGAGCACACAAGGTATGTTGATTTAAGAGCAGATCTCCATATTTTTCTCATGTTGTTGAAACTCAGAGACACATTTTGTGAATTAAGTGACCTTCAAATATTGGTTGGTGTAGCAGGTAACTGGGGCCATCTACGCTGGTGTGGGTGGGTTGTTTGGGAAGGATAATCAAGCCAGAGATTTGTTGTTGAAATCATAGGTGTAGGCCAAATGTATCATTTTTAACCCTGCAACTTCTTGGAACGGACATTATGTGGGTGACACTAAGAAAGCCTTCTTTGAGGGTACCTAGCAATGTGACTGCAATATACAAAGTTTTTGTGATTTTTGAAGGAACGTGTCATTTTTTTCCAGTTGTTTTCTACTTTTTCAACATATAAAGTGTAGAGAGCATTTTTATTTGAAGGATTTAAAGTAGGTGGGCTCCCAAAGACTAAATAAAATATTTTTTTAAAGTTATCAATGAGAATAATAAGAATAGGAAAATTAATCGAAATAATTTATGCTGACAGAATATGTATGACTGACCGATTTATGCGCTGGAGCCATATGGTATATCCTAGTAAACTCGGAAACAAGAGGTATAAATTGAGTGATAGAGTTAGAGGAATGACCATCAAAGAAGCAGTGAGTGGCCTACAGTATAGTGCACACTTGATAACTGACCATCCCTTGAGGCCTTTGGGAGATTGCTAAAGTTGGCTGCCTTGACCTCACAAGGACCACAGCATGGCTTCTTCTGTCAAATAAAAGCCCTTATGTAAGGCACCTGCAGTCGTTTGCAATGTGAATTTTATTTCACCGCAATAAGAATTGTTTCAGGTCCACTTTTTAGAAGTAATGTGCAATGAATGTTTGATGTTTACATGCATATAGCCTGTCTTGTACCCTGATATGTCTTTGTCCAGGCTTTTGTCGGACCCAAGTCAGGCAGCACTAAGAACCACAGAAAGATAAAGAGGGCCTGGTTCTCCGAGTGTTTATTCCCTGGAGTAAGCATGTCTTAAAACTGCAAGCTTAGGAATAATAGACACCTAAGACTGGCAGTAAGAAAAAGCTTTGAGAAGCACTATCATTGTTGCTTCTTATAGTGAAGTGGATGGTAGTGGGGCCTGAGTGGCACTGATTAGGTGGAAACGACCAGTGGGATGACTTCCTCTCAGATGACCTTGGAAAGCAAATCACAATGACTTCAATACACATGCTGGTTTTAGATTTACCATCAACTATTGGCAACTACCAGATGTAACAAACCACCAAGAAAGATGGCATTGGGCCTTTGCAGAAGCTTAAAAAACATTGCAGCTTCCCTGGTTCCCTATGGGCATGCTTGGTGCTCTGTGGCTGAGGTTGGGTTATAAGTTTGCACATGTGAAAGTCTGCCCTTTACTAAAGTGATAATATTGTGCCATGTGTTGTGGCCGCCATTCATGAAGCAGGTGCAATGGAAATGGTGCCCATGTGGGAGGTACCTTTTGCACCCGAGTTATGGTCTTTTTTTCCTATCCAGCTAGCGGGTCCATTTTCCTTGCTTGCATTAGTGCCCACGGCACAGTTGCTTCGCCACTCCATTGTGCCTTTCTGCTTGTGGGCATCTAACATACACCAAACATGCTTAGTAACACAAACCATGCACTCTTTTGTCCTCTCATAAACCCTCTTTGCCTGTTCGCACAATTGGGCGTTTTCCCAGACTTGCCACTAGTGAGGTGCTGCGCTGCTGGGGGGGGGGGGGGGGAATCTATACCCAAGAGTAACATTTCGTGGCTGGTCAGTGTTTGAAAGGGATCCCACAAGTCGATGAAAGTGCCCCGTAGCTGGATCCGCTGACCTAACGTTGTTCTCAAAGGGGCAGCATTCGTAGCATGGCTATCGTTTCACATTTACACGAGAAGGAAGTACCTTAATGGAGTCAAAACGCACTTTGCATCGACATTGTTGTTCAACCGCTCTCCAGTGGCCCCCGCCATAGTGAAGTTTGACCTCTGTTTCACCACACTGTCACTGCTAATATTGTGGGGTTGAGCCGGCTCATTAAGGCATGTAAGCATACAGCATCACTGCATCTTTTCAGCTGTCTCAAACGATGTTTCTTTGGATTCGTGCTGGCATTCCGGATATTCCCACTTGTATAAAGTAAGCGTGAGAAGCAGTCCGTCAGAGGCCGGCCTGAAATTTTTAGTTAGTTAAGTTTCTGAAATTCTCGACTCTGAAGGATGCCAGGGCAAGCTGGAAAGTGCTCTTTGCACCGCGAGTCTGAGGAGCTTTGTTCTGTCACAGCAGACGCTCCAACTCCCCTCATGCCTTTCCCAACCCAGACAGCCCACCCCGTGACCCGCACTTCCTGGTTGTGAAGGGCTTTGCAACCGAGCGCACGGAAATAAGAATCTCTCTGTTTAGCGGATACTGTGTATCCTTTACTAGACAAGGTAACAATTCGTGTTTGTTTAGAATATTGTTTTGTACTGTACCTTCTAGGATGGCGAAGGAAAAAGACAAAAGTTCAAACAAAAAAAATGCTTTGTTCTTTCGATTCTGTATTATTAGCAACTTCTGTTGTATATAGTGTTTGATAATAAAGTATTAATTTGATTCTTATGACTTTGTAAGAGAATAAAATAAACTTTCAAGACATTAATAATAAATAAGAATAAAAACTGCACCGATTCCAAGACGGAGCGTCGAAGCATCAAACCTGGTCACGGCTGGGAACTGGAGTGCAAGTCGCCGCGACACCGCAGCGCTACAGAACTCATCTGTGAAACACGTTCACCCGTTCTCGCGAGATCATCATGTCAGGACCGGAAACATCGTGGCGCGTGACGATTAATGTTCTATCCTTCAATGTTGATGTACTCGACGGCGGAGCCCTGTGTTTTTTCAGCATGTCGGTTCTAAGAAAAGGCATAGGGGATGTATCACCTATTGATGTGTGTACTTTTATTTCGTCTTAGTTTAGATTCTTTTGTATTTCTTTTCTTTCCAAGGAGTATTTTCTCCCAAAGGGCGAAGAGGGGGTTTGCCGATGTCCTGTATAGCATGTGCATGGACATGATACAAAACCAAAAACGAACAGAGGGGAAGGAATGTTTGTAAGTCATTGGGGGGGGATTGTTTTTGGGTCCAATGTGGAGTTCTGGTTTCCTATTTTCTGTGTTAATACTCCCATCAGGATAGGGAAGGTGTATTGTATCTGTTGATTTGAAAGAAAAGTGTGTTTTACGTTGCTCTGGGGTAAACACACTTGTGCCACTTTCAGAAACAGGGTCTGCTCCTTCCCTCCATCAATTCAATGCACATTTTTGATCACTATGTGTTTGTGCACTACCCCACCCACCCATTCTATAATTGTATCACAATGGTTCTACTTCTCTCTCTACCTTTCTTTCATCCTTTGCTCTCTTTTTTTTTTTTTTAAGCAGTGAATGAACAGGATGACATCACTGTGCATTCCACCCTCAGCTTTCCCGAGCTGTCTTGGTGCCATTGTCTTTACGGTTTACTAGATGCTGCCATGTTTAAGGTCACCCTTGAGTCTGCAAAGTCCGCTTTCCTTGTTCACTCTTGACATCCCATTGAAGTCACTTGTGCGTGCATCTGGGTATGAAAGTCCAGCTCAGTGTGGTCCTGTGCTTGTACTGCCCCGCTTTGCTGTTTCTTTGCACTTATTGAGTGCTGTTTTGAAATGCCTACATTATATAAACTTAAAACAAAATGTAAAAAAAAATCATAAGAACTGTATTTGTATATACACGTGTCCGTACAACTATACTTAAATAAAAAAAACTAAAGATTGTCATCATTTTAATAAGTTCTGTAGTTCTTTTTTTTCTCTGTTGATGTATGTGTTTACAGAGGTTTGCTTCTTGCTTTTTAATATCTGCCTCGCAATGATCATCCTTTGGTGATGCCATTTGAATCCCACTTCAGAGACTTAAATGAAGCTACCTACATTGCAACAATTCTTTACTATATATGTTCTCCATCAAACATTTATTCACTGGGAATTCAAGCACTTTCTACCACAGATGTCCCACATGATTTTATTCTCGTTACCATCAAAATGCTTCCATTATCTAGAAATTGTCCGACTTCTTTCATATCCCGATGTTTAAATCTTTTCTAATTAATCCAGTAAAAATCTTAGATTACTTATATATTTTGGTATGTGTCAATTCACTAATGTTGTGTATTCTATTAACCAATCACCACCATTGCCTTCTGATGATGTCAGGTAAAAGAGCTATTACTTTAGTACATAATCATTACTATCCCAGGTGGAATGCGCTCACAGATAGTAACTGACCAGGCGTAAAGTTAAGGTGTTCATAAGAAAGTCTGGAAAACCCACCTTGGCTATTCAATACCTGTAGTCTTGCCTTCCTAAGGAGGACAATATTGCATTTGTGCATTGTCACGCCTGCCAGCTTCCTGCTCCATTTTCTTCTGACCCTATCAGATAGGTGATTTATTTGTGGGAATAGCTTCTCTCAAGAGTTGTTGCTAGATGCAAGTGTTCAGTTCTGCAGCAGGCAGTAATGAAATGTTCCATCCATAATAAGTCTATGTGGCAGATCTAGCAGACTAGTCCTGCACCATTATCAAGTTAATTGCAAATAGAGGGAGCCAGACTTATGAAAGTGTTGTATTGCCCTTGAATCATGCAAGATAATGCAAGGGCAACTCAACATTAAAGTCCGATTTACCAAGCCACGCTAGGCCACATTTTGTGGTCCTGCTGTGCTTGGCATATCTGGAGTAACGCATGGCAACATGTCAGAGCCCTGCGTTACTCTACCCTAGGGAGGCATTCCATGGGTGGCGCTTGGGTGTTCCCACGCATCCACACATAGATATTGGTGCATTCCCAGATTTACTATGAGTGGTAGACCTGGGTATACATCACAGCACTACACCTAACAAGAGGAAATGTAACAAGGAGAAATATCTTTGTCTGCTGCATTCTGCAGCACACATAGAAAGAGGGAAAAGGCAGCAGATGCTCGTTTTTGTGCAGGAAGGAAGATTCCCTCGTCCTATGGAGAGGACCTCGAGGCACTTTTTCCAGGCTAAGGCGATCACGCCCAGAGGGCTCTGAAATCCTCAGCCTGGCAAAGTTATGTTAAAGCAGCCAGGAGGATGCACATTTAGTGCATGTCTAGCTCCTGGCTGCCTGACCTGAACAAGAAGAGTGTCTGTCAGGCTATTCTTTGTTCAGCCTGACAGACACTCTTCTTGCCCGGAAAAAGTTGAGGGGCGTGGCCCCTCAGCCCATATGGACGGGTCGCTGGTGGACAGTGATACCTGACACAAGTCTAACATGTCCACAATGTCTGTGAAAATGTGTGAAAGTTATGTTTTTGATGTATTTTGCACACTAACATATGTAACATTATACAATATTTGGGTATAAATCCATTCAAACAGTGCTACTGTAATTTGACAATTATAGCCACTTTTAATACTATAATATAGCTCTTCAATAATTCTCACCCTTCTTGATTTCCTTAACTAATATATCTGAAAGAAACACGTTGGGTATAGATTCCTTACCTTAGAATTACCCCCAGGCATCAGACTGGATCCGAAAAGAATTTCGTCAGCAGTACCTCTGCGGGTCGGAAGGTGGCATCGGTCGGCTCGGCGTTGGTCGTCGGCATCGTGGTCGCCGTGATGACGAAGCAGCAGCAACTTAGTCGCCGCCCTCGCGTGCTGACGTCTGTTCTTTCTTTTTCCGCACCAGCCAGCGAAGATCCGGGAAAAGCGGTACCTCAGTCATTTTTTCACTAAGTTTTTTCTACTTTTTTGGACGTCTTGTTTCGAGTCTGCGACTCTGAGCAGGTGCACGAGGGATGCCCGGTTTTAAGGCCTGCGGTTCCTGTACCCGATTGATGTCGGTGACTGGCGCGCGACTACGACCCCAAGTCGTGCTCTGATTGTCAATTGTTGACGCCAAAGGCTTTGCGGGAGCGGTCGCGAAAGCTGCTTGAACGACAGCAATCGGTTCCGCGCTGTTCAAGGTTCCGGTCGAGAGGGAGGTCGAGAGACCGGTCGCAGAGTCACCATCAATCCGACTCAAAGTCATCGAAGTCTTCTCACTTGGGGTCAGGTAAGTCGAAACATAAAAAGAAGTCGAAGAAGCATCGTCGCTCTTCGCCTTCTCCTCGTCGGTCGGCCGACTCGACAAGGCGCGCAGGTGGTGCCACTCCTGCGGCTCCGCGCGTGCAGCCTGAAGGGTCGATTCCGAGCTTACCTCCCTTTCCGGGACTCGGAGTGACCTCTGCCCAGCTTCGTATGTTCTACGAGGCGATGCATGCCATCTTTGGGCAGACCGACCCCGCCAGCGTGACTTCGGGCCCCGCGGACTCGGTTGGCCTAGGTCTTAGTTGCCTGCGGCTCCGGCCAGGCACCGCAGGCCCTCCTTGGATCCAGACCTGGATCCGGATCGGTGCCGGTTGACCTCATTACACCTCCACTGGCGCCGCTTCCGACAGCACCACTACCGTGCCCGACGACGGTCGGCCCCCTGGCCGGCGTCGACCCCAGCCTCCTTCCCGACATGGACGCGGCGCCGACCGACGCCGGATCCAGCGCCGGGTGGGGTTTTCATGCCTCTGTTCACTCCTGGGGCCCCCTTCCAACAACAGTGGCACCCAGAGGATGATGAGGAAGACTGGGAGGGGTCAGGTGACCCTTTAACCGACTAGCTAGGGTCTGAACAGGACTGGAGAGAGGAACTGGGGGATGCCAGTGGCCTTGACACTTCACCCGACCTTGGCATGTTGTCTCCTCCTGCGGCTACGGAGGCAGCGTCATATGCTGTAGTGTTGCGTAGGACGGCCGAGGCTCTCAACCTCAAGCTTCCTACGGTGGCAGTCAGGACTAACCTCCTGACTGGGGTGCTTCAACCGGCGATGAGCTCTTCGTAGCACCTGCTTCCGTTTAATGAGGCCCTCACCGACGTCCTTTTGGGCACCTGGTCCAGGCCCAACATGGGGGCTCCCATGGACAGGATGACCGCCCGACGCCACTGCCCGGCTCCAGGCGACTCAACTTTCCTCTCCCAACACCCCACCCTGGAGAGCTTGGTGGTCCAAGCCTCCACCTCCAAAAGCGCCTTCCCTAGCGCTCCACCGGAAAAGGAATCCAAGAAGCTGGACCATCTTGGGAAGAAAATGTTCTCTACTGCCAGCTTTGGACTGCGGTCAGTAAACGCCGCATGTCTCTTGGGCCGTTATTCGCACTCAGTGTAGGATAGGGTGCACAAGTGCTGTCTCAGTGTCCGGAGGAGGCCTGGGCAGTGCTCTCCCAGGCTGTTGCCACCGGTAGAGATGCAGCAAAGTTTACGATCCGTTGTGGGCTGGACACCGCCAAGTCTCTGGGCAGGACCATTTCAACGTCGATAGCGCTCCGACGTTATGCCTGGATGAGGTCTACTGGTTTTTCGGGGGCTGTCCAGAACACATTGATGGACATGCCCTTTGATGGGCGTCGCCTTTTTGGTAACTAAGCAGACAACGCGAGCACTTTAACGACTCACGGGCTACGGTCAAGTCCTTGGGCCTCTCCTCCCATCCGAAGCAGTCTGCTTTTCGCCCCTTTCGTGGCTACGGAAGGGGTCCCCTTCTACGTCCCACCCAGGACCTCAGCAAGTTAACCAACCTCTGCACAGCCGGGGATGTGGGAACCAGCGTTGTGGTTCAGGGGGTCAGCTGGCGGGCCAGTCCACTAACTCCCTCCCCACCCCTTGCAGCAGCCTACAAACCCTCCAAGTCCGACCTTTCAGGCCCATCAAACGCCAGTGGGTGGCAGGATTCGCCATCACTTCGGACAGGTGGGTTTTGCAGATAGTCTGAAGGGGCTACTCCCTCCCCTTCGAGACTACCCCTCCAGCCATGCCACCTCGTAACCACCGCATGTTGGAGGATCATCTGGCTCTTCTCCAGCAGGAAGTTACAGCTCTCAAGGGAGCCATCAAGTGCGTTCCTGTCCCAGAAGTAGGCCGTGGTTGTTACTCCCACTACTTTCTGGTTCCCTAGAAGGACAAGGGCCTGCGTCCTATCTTGGACCTCAGAGACGTCATTCGCTTCCGCTGGAAGGAGAAGTTCAAGATGTTGACGCTTGCTCAGGTCTTGTCTGTCCTCGACCTGCCAGACTGGATGGTAGCATTGGACTTGCAGGATGCTTATTTTTACATCCCCGTCCTGCCGGCCCACCGGCGTTACCTGTGGTTCACGGTAGGCCATGCGCACTTTCAGTTTACCGTGCTCCCTTTTGGCCTTACCCGCACCCCTTGGGTGTTCACGAAACTGATGGCGGTGGTCGCAGCTCATCTCCGCAGATCAGGGGTTTCAGTCTTCCCCTATCTTGGCGACTGGCTGTTGAAGGCAGGCTCTCCCCAGGCAGTTGTTTCCCATCTCTAGACTACGGCTGACCTCCTGCATCAGCTTGGGTTTTCCATCAATGTGCCGAAGTCGCAACTGATTCCCTCTCAGAAGCTCCTTTTCATCGGACCGGTTCTGGACACGACGCAGTTTCGGGTCTATCCTCCCGAACAGCGAGTCCGGGACATTCGGGCTATGATTCCGATCTTTCAGCCCTTGTCCCGGGTTTTGGTCAGAATGACCCTGAGGCTGCTGGGCCTCATGGCTTCCTGCATCCTGCTGATCAATCATGCCAGGTGGCATATGCGGGCTCTGCAGTGGACCTGAAGTTCCAGTGGGCGCAGCATCAGGGGAAACTGTCCGATTACGTCCAGATCTCGGAGGGCACTGCTCAACAACTGCAGTGGTGGCTCATGAACCAAGATTGGGTCAGTGGCAGGTCCCTCTCCGTTCCCCAACCAGAATACACAGTGGTGACAGATGCCTCCCTTCTGGGATGGGGTGGCCACATGGGGGAGGCAGAGATCAGAGGCCTCTGGTCTCCGGCGGAGTCCGGGCTTCATATCAACCTTCTGGAGCTCTGGGCGATTCGTCTTGCACTGAAGGCATTCCTTCCCTCTGTCCGGGGAAGAGTAGTGCAGGTGTTCATGGACAACACCACCGCCATGTGGTATTGCAGCAAACAGGGCGGGGTGGGGTCGTGGACCCTATTTCAGGAGGCCCTCCGGCTCTGAACATGGCTGGAACATCAAGGCATTTCCTTGGTGGTTCAACACCTGGCAGGTTCTCTGAACGCCAGGGCGGACAAACTCAGCCGCAGGTGCATGATGGATCATGAATGGCGTCTTCACCTAGAAGGTGGTGCAAGGTCTCTTTCAACAGTGGGGAGAGCCTCAGTTAGATCTATTCACCACCGAAGAGAACGGGCAATGTCAGCAATTCTGCGCGTTGGAATTTCCAAGGCGGCACTTGCTCGGCGACCCTTTTCGTCGCGAGTAGAGTTGCGGTCTGTTGTATGCTTTTCCGCCTATTTCACTTCTGCCTAGAGTGCTGAAGAAGATCAGGCGCGACCGGGCCCAAGTCATTCTGGTGGCTCCGGATTAGGCACGGAGTGTCTGGTATCCCGAGCTGCTCAACATGGCCATCGATCCTCCGTTCAGTCTGCCTCTTCGGGAGGATCTTCTGTCGCAACAGCAGGGGACGGTCCTCCACCCCAACCTGTTCAGTCTCCACCTCCTTGTGTGGAGATTGAGCGGCAGCAGTTGACGTCTTTCGACCTGCCTCCTGAAGTTTCTGATATAATCTTGGCAGCCAGGCGTCCCTCCACAAAGATGGTCTACGCCTGCAGGTGGAACAAATTTGTGGCATGGTGCACAGCACAGGCTGTGGATCCCCTTTCTGCCCATCTTTCTGAAGTACTTGTTCCTTCTCTTTTTTAGCCCAGCAGGGCTCTGATCTGGGCGCTATCAAGGACTATCTTTCTGCCATCTCTGCTTTCCTTGGGATGCCAGATCAGCCTTCTCTTTTCAAGTCCCCGGTAGTTAACCGTATCTTGACAGGTTTACCGCATCTTTTTCCTCCAATTACATTTGTTATGCCTCAGTTGGACTTGAGTCTTTTGCTGACTTATTTGATGTGCGCTCCCTTTGAGCTGCTTCATAACTGCCCTTTACGTCTCTTGACTCTCAAGACTGCGCTCCTGGTAGCCATCACTTCTGCTAGAAGAGTGAGTGAGCACCAGGCCCTTTCCTCCAAACCTTCTTTCCTGTCTGTCATCCGGACAAGGTGGTTCTCGGGACCTGTCCATCCTTTCTTCCTAAGGTGGCCAATGCCTTCCACATCGGGCAGACCATTACTTTGCCCACCTTCTTTCCGCCTCCGCATCTTTCAAAGGAAGAAGAGAGGCTCCACCGTCTGTATCCAAAGCGTGCTCTCTCCTTCTATCTGGAACGCACAAAACAGTTCCGGGTGGATAATCAACTTTTTGTTGGCTACGTAGGTGCAAAGAAGGGTCGGGCCGTACACAAACGCACCATTTCTCGATGGGTCGTATTGTGTATTAAGGCTTGTTACTCTCTGGCTAAAAAGGAGACTCCAGTCGGGCTACGGGCTCACTCCACCAGGGCGACGGCAGCCACTACTGCCTTGGGAAGAGGAGGGCCTCTGAATGACATCTGTCAGGCAGCCATGTGGGCATCGCTGCACACGTTTACCAAACACTACTGTTTGGACAGCCAAGTCCGGAGAGACGGCTTCTTTGGCTGTTCTGTTCTCCAGGACTTTCTGGTATGATTTTGGTTTGCAGACCCACCTCCGGGGTTGGTAATGCTGTGGTATCTATTCTAAGGTAAGGAATCTATAACAAATGTGTTTCTTTCAGATGCACAAGTTACTTACCTTCGGGATCAATATATCTGGAAGAAACTTTAGTTGGTTATTGATTCCTTACCGCCCCATCCATCCTCCCGGTTCTGCCAACTGATTTCTAGGGTTAAGGATATCCTTTCAGGGCCCTAGTTTTGTGCACCAATGATCAGTGTCTTGCATGGCTCTGCGTTTCTGGCGAGGAAAGTCATGTACAGAACTGACGTCCGCGCGCGAGGGCAGCGCCTAAGTAGCTGCCGCGAAATCATCCTGGGGACCACGACGATGAACGCGAGCCGACCGACACGCAGAGGTATTGCTGACGAAAACTCTTTCCGGATCCAGTCTGACGCCTGGGGGTAATTCTAAGGTAAGAAATCTATAACTAACTAATGTTTCTTACAGATATATCGTTACCGAAGGTAAGTAACTTGTGTGTCACAGTGAACATAGAAGATGGACAAACACAATGAATGACTGTAAGCAGCATTTCCATAGCATGTAAAAGTGGTTCACCAGGCCTTCCCATACAGCAGATGGGAGCGAAGTGTGTTCCAAAAGTATTAAGTATTTTTGTTTTAAAATATATTTTTACATTAAGGTACAGAGATTGCTATCGACAATTGAAAAGGCTATACAATAAGGACATTAACATTCCATAGAAAGATAATTAGCGGTTATACATACATAAACAATATATAAAAGTGATTGTCCTATAAAGTGCAAGCAAATATTGCTGAAAAATTCTCCAATTGTTTTAAGTTTGCCATTTGCACATAACCTATCCTTAATCATACATTCAGCATAAAAGCAAATTAATTGTTTACTTTCCATTCTTTGGAGTTTCCCAATCTTTGGTGTTTAGAAGAGGCATTTAAATTATAAATGTGAATGTGTGAAAGGTGTGCAGAGTGTGATAAAGCATAAAACGTGTATTTGATGGTACACTATTGTGTTTAATCATCAAATAAAGCTTTGAAGATATGGCCCTCCACAAACCTTGTAAAATAAAGCATGCTTCAAATACACAGCAAGGGAAAATTGCCACACAAGTTACATAAAGGAATCAATGTAATCACTTTTTCTTAAACAATTTGTGAGTCAATCCAAAGAGCTCAGTTATAGAAACTCTTTAACAATAATTTTATGTAATTAGAATTAGTCGATTAAGGATAGAATGATCTTGAAAAAATGTCTGTTTATTACAATTCTGCTTGAATCCTAAAATACTAGCACTAAGGACCCCACCTACATCTTAAACAAGCATTGGCATAGCCAATAGGTCTCGCCTTTGGGACCTTATAAGTGTTTAGCCATGCAACAGTTGCATAACTAAATACTTATAAGGTCCCAAAAGTGAGACCTATTGGCTATGCCATGCGGCCGCGAAAGTGAAAGTGATCGCGGTCAAGCGCGGCGCGAGCGGCGTGCACATGCACTGTAGCTCTAGGCTGGCCTGGTAGCACTTTTTGGAGCCCTCTCAATAAGTCTCGCCAGACCAGCGCATGTGCTGGGTCAGGCGAGACCTAAAAATACAACACCTAACTAAGACAACACCATGAAGCAACAAGTTACAAAAGAGAAACACATGGTCTTAGGGCTGTTCCTCTAAGTCCATTACAGCAAGAAAAAAGGAAGGTATTCCCTGATGAGGACCCCCTCAATGATATGGTCAATGTGCCTTTTCTAGAGGTCCCTGGTAGAACAGAACACCATAGCTGAAGTCACGGTAATTTAAACGGTTCATGAGGGATTGACACAGAGTGGAAAAAAGGGAAACCACATACTTTGCCAGAACCTCTAAATTTACTAAATCAGTGGGTGGAATTAAAAATGTTCCAACCAGAGTTCCTCACATAGGAATCACCATTGGCATAAAATAAATTGACAATGTCTATAAATCTGAGGTGCAATGTAAAACAGGGTGATTTATAGCAACACCGCCACATTATTTTTGTTTTATTTACTTCTTTAGAATAACGTGTATGGTGTCATGCTGGTTTTAAAATTGCAAATCTTTAAAAATTGCGTAAATGGTCCCTGGAATCTGCAAAAATGTAGTAATGTCTCCAAATTATTTAAACTAGTCCAAAAAACAAGGTATGACCCTCCAACAACCTAACAGCAGTATGGAATGTCATTGGAACCATTGGGCTGTCTAGTTAATTGCTCTGTGTATGAAGCTGCTAAACTTTATAGGTCTAGTTTATGTGTACTTTATGTTCCCCTATTCGTGACAACTAGCAAACAAATTTTGTGAAATAATTACACTTATTTTGGGAAAAAGTGAAATGAAGATCAGAAACTATAACTTTTATATTGAGAAGTACATTAGAGCTTTGGTGCCATGTTTATATATTATACTCTGAACCATTTAATAACAATATTGTTTATAAAAAAAACTGGACCATTGATAACATTTTACTCGACAGAACTCACTCTATTTTGAGGAACCCAACATCCAGCCTCCTTTCTAGTATCCCCAATAAATAAATACATGGAAGAGCCCATGCTTTTAAAGAATTCTGGGAGACTTTACAGTTGTAATTATCTAAAAAGGTAGAGAAATTGGTATGACAACATGTTGGTCAGGTTCATATGCTACCCAAGAAGTTCTTCATCAAATTCTAATGAGATGTGTAGACGACTTAATCTCGAAATAAATTGCCTCATCCATAACTGCTACAGGTTCTCCTTTTGAGACTTTAGAATAAAATTTTGTGGGTATCCCAAATTAGGTTTATATCCAGAGAGCGACTTAAACTCTTCACCCTCATCCAATTGTATGTCAGAATTCAGAGCACACACATATTGTGCCATAAAGATATCGTAGCCAGACGAGCTACCATAATATTGTGATGGCAAATATGAGTAAGTATATCTCTACTATTCTTACCACCACAGGGATCTATCCATCTATTTTTTCTATCTATCAATCTATCTACCTACCTACCTACCTATCTGTCTAGGGCCAAGGTGTACACATGGTACACATTATGCTTTTTACAGTACATGTTTATTTTGGGGCAGTTAGCTTGAAAAAACAGCTCTCTTCAAAATGCAGCTAACAATGGGCATTGAATGGAATTAGTCTATTTAGGCTATCTTTCCCTTTCTTGAAAAAAGTATACAGTTGACAATATGAGGGTCAATGGATTTAGGTAATTCTGTGGTAGCAGTGTTTACTGCATAGTTGCGGATTTAATGCATTTTCTACATAAAGTGTCACATACATTGCACAAGTTGCAGATTTCATCAAAATGTTTCTGTCTAAAATGGATGAAAATAATACCAGTTAAGAAAATGAAATTTAATTTTCATTTTATTTGTAGCATAATTTAAATAACCTTGCCACATAATCCTAGTATGCTAACAATGTTAAAGCTCTGCAGAGTGGTTTGGCGTCTGGCATTTTGATGATGAAATTTGTATTTCACAGGCAACTTAAAAATATTTCCCTAATTTCATAGTTCTGTGTGACGCATGAGTTTGTGATTGAGACTTCTTGCTGCAGATTCCTCACCTTTTGACTATTCCCCAGGCATCAGACTGTCTCTGGAAACTTTTTAGCAGCACTTCCGCACCAACAGCATCACACTCCGGAAATGACATGCAGAGCTTATATAGCCACCTCTCTTTTGCGATGACATCAGTTCCTTTATTTCCGTTCCTCCTGATGTGGATCCAGAATTTTATCTCATCATCTCAGAGACTCTTTCCCTTAATATGTTTATCCAAATTCCTAAATTGTTCAAGGGATACAATCCCCCTAAAAAAAGGTTTTAAGCCCTGTAGGGACTGTCAGAAGCAAATGTCTGGCAGATCCCCATCAGATGTCCCTGTGGTGTCTGCGGTCGAGTCGCGACTCCATGCCTGCAGTGATTGCATGTCAATGAACCAGAAGGCCACCCAGGACGACTAGGCGGAACTTTACATCGTCAAGCATAAGAAGACTCCTCACCAAGACCACTTTAAGTCACAGTCCAAGACCTGGTCCCAATCCCGTTCCTACTCTAGGAGTTGCCGAAGCTGTTCATGAGGCTGGTGTTTGTCGCAACCAAATTGTCTGATAAGTCAAAAAAGAAGCATAAGAAATCTAAGTGGGACTAGGATTCTTTTCACTACTTGTATTCACCTGAGGAAGCCGGGGGGCTCCGCCATCATTCGCGATCTCACTCCGGCAGTCGGCCAATTTCAAAGCTAATTCTGCAACTGGTTTCAGCACAACCCAAGTTTCCTAGGCCATCTGCCACCCCACAAGAGATCAGAGAGTTCTGCAAAGCCATGATCTGGCTCTTCGGACCTTGATTATTCCCTCCGGTGCACTTTCGGACCCCAAGGAGCCGAGAGGCCTACCACCGGAGATACCACTGGCGGGCTTGCCCTCAGCGTCAGTCGGACTCTCCAAGCCCGTTAGGATGACTCTCGCTCCAGTCTGAACTTCGACTCCAACTCCACGGTCCACACCAGTTCCTCGGACATCGACGCTGGTGCTGACTTAATCGACTCCACTACTGTCCGACTCTGAGATGGCGCTGGACTGACCTCCGCTGACATCGCATCTGACGACAGTCGCGCCACCTCTTCCTCCGCTTGCTCTGCCACCTCCACAGGGAAGGCAACACACCTTACATTTACTTTTAGGCACAGATTCTGATAATGATTATGATGCGGGTGGGTAATGAGTTTACTCAGCTCAATCAAGATAACAATTAGTATGATTATTTGCAGGCGGCTATTGGTCTCGATACCTCAACTGAAATAGGCCTTCTCTCACTCCCAGGAACAGCAACTGAGGTGTCTACTTCCTTCGCCACAGTAATGCGTAGGACAGCTGAAGTCCTTGAACTCCAATGCCCCACCTTAGAAGTGAAGACTACCATCTTCACAGAAGTTCATAAATTGGGGTAAACATCTTCTGAGCCACTATTGCCAGTTTTCCTAGGCCTTAACAGACACTTTTTTGGGGCATGGGCTAAACCTTGCTCTGGCCCACCAGTCAACCACCAGATTGCATGATGACATCACCTGTCCCAGGCGATCACACTTTTCTATTTCAGCATCCCTCCCCTGAAAGTTTGTCAGACAGGTATTCAGTCGAAAACCTGATGGCGAGACCGTTTCCACCAAGATCTAAATCGGGTCCTCTGTCTGGAGGAGTCGTGTTTTCGACTGAATACCCATCTGCCACCTTGACGGTCCAACGCCCCATTTAGATGTTAGCAGGAGCATAGGCGAAAGACCACCAACGGTCCGTCGTCACTGCCAAGAAACATCACATTGACGGCGGCATAGGCTTAAGCGGCTGGCGGAGAGACGCCTGCCCCTTTTACAACAAGCCAATCACGATGTGCATTCCCGCCAGCGCAACTCTGGCTAAGGATAAGAGGACAAAACTAACCTTTCTTACGTTTTCCACATTTCCTGCTGCCATGAACCCGCTCATACTAGTCCTACCATTGCTCCTGGGCGAGGTCCAAGATGGAAATCAACCCTGTCTTTGCCGAAACAGAAAGTAAGTCACGATCATTCCTGTTATCCTCGGAGTTGCCACTTCAAAGTAGTACTGGACTCATGCATGTGTAAATGTTTTAGGCAAACAACATCATAATGATGTGCAATGCTTAAGTGTGCGATGTTGTGAAATGTTATTGGTAGGAAATGTATCACAACAGACCTCGAGATATAAGTAGCACCCACCAATCTTGTACAACCTGCCTTCATGGCAATGGACACCTACACAAAAGTCACAGCAATCACAGAGAGGAATGTGTCCGCACAGGGACTGCAAGACCATAGCAACTGAAAGAACATACTAACTGCAATAGTGAGAGACTGATTTACTTGATTATTTTCCCTTGTGGATTGAGCTATGTTGGTATGACCACACGCAAGGTAAAAATCAGGAATATGGAACATACTAGTACAATTTGCTGCAAAAACCAATCCACCAAACTAGCTAATCACTTCTAAAAGAAAGGGCACCTTCCAGAGGATCTCAGAGGGATGGTTCTGGATAAAGCCAACTTGACACCAGCTTCACCTAATTTGCCAAAAATTCTTTTGAAAATAGAACAGCATTGGGTGTATGGATTGGGGACAGACAACATAGGCCTGAGCGACGAGATCCCTTGGCTATCTCATAATTTCTGTCCTCATTCACAGTTGACATCTAGTCACATAGGGACACCTTGAGCTAATATATACTAAGACAGCAGTATCATTTGCTGATATGCTTTGGTGGAGTTTGTATTCACACCAACATGTATGATCTTTTTTTAAATCTGCATACCACAGATTGGAATATGTACCCCATAGCCACTTGTTCGATGTCTATTTTTGTTTTTATATGTCACTATAGACCTATAGTATCCAGATGCAATCTTTTGTATAAACCTGCCCACACTTACCTTTTTTCCAGGACTCCATGGCAAAGAGAGTGTCTAACCGACAGGAAAATTGTCACTGGATTCTCCGTAAATTTACATCCGACATATACTGCTATTATACTCAGCGTAGAGTGTTGGATTATTCCATCACTAATGCGACTCTGAAATTTCCCCTTTGACTTACCACCGCTTCAGGGCAAAGACCACTTTTTCCGGTCTAATATTATACATATAGAAGGACAGTAATGCTAGGTAAATGGCAAAAACTTTTTTAGCATCCGTGCTTGATGCACATATTTTCCAGTTTTGGTAGAGTTTGTGCCTACGATGCGATTCGATTGTCGTATTAGACGTAAACTACAGTCCCCAGCATGCCTCCCATGCACAGGAAGCAGTGACATTCTTCCTTTTTGGATTTAACATAATATCCACTTGGAAACCACCTGCACCAGCGGTTCTTGTTCCCCGGCATTGACGTCCGTATACCGGTATTGCCACCTGGTGAATCACAAGATTTATGCATAACTAGCAGTGCAATGTAATTTTCTCCCTGTTGGGTTTACATATGGGGCGCTCGTGGCTTCGATAGCGCTCACCCCTCTTTATTAACCTCTTTCTACCATTTGAGTGAATTTCCGTGGATTGGACAAATGTTGATTACTCTACCTGTATTTGCGATCAAGCAAGCATTTGTCTCATGATATGACTGGTCGTCACCACACTATATTCTTTCAGTTTTACAACAGGGATACCACTCATGATAGCATTTATCAGCTGCTCAGTTCCATATTTGAACAACACTTTTATACTAGAATGGAACATTACTAATGCATGTCGTATCATGAACATTAGTGCTTAGACTGACCTTTCACATCAAGTTCCAGCACCTGCTGCTACCTTATCTGAATATCAATTCTAGCTCACTCACAAAACAAAGACCTGAACCTCACTTTCTATGTTATGTTGCCACATCTCCATATTCCATGTGATTACAAGTAGCTTTCTTTAACCATCACGTTGGTTGCAAATCGGACTGCCTTAGAGCACCTATGCCTAGGACAGTTGAAGTATGATACCCGACTGCAGTGGGTAAGTGTCTCCTGTTAGATACCTCAAATAGTGCTCCAAATGTTGGCTTTTACACATTTGGGTGGTTATGTTTGACTCAAGCTACATTGTGTTAATCTACTTGCAGAGATCTATAGAAGTATATGCTACTATGGGGGCTTCTATTACATGTACAAAACGTAGGGTTATTAGTTATGACTGCACTGAATTTGAGAAAGAACTAATCAACTGTTGTATGATTTGTTTGATGTTTTTCAACAGGTACAACCTGTGAATCCACCCTCAAAACGAACGGATCACGGGTTCTGTATATATTATTCTTCGCAAGGAATTTCTTTTTCTTGATTCGCCACTCTCTTTGTTGCAGTAGCACTTATTAGATCCTAACGAAGGGCATGACACTGATTAGATCACAGGCCAAAACATGCTGATCTGTAAGCAACACAAGTGGGCCTAATACTCCCCACTGTGCTTATCTGCCTTTGGTTTTTAATCCAAGCACATATTCGCCTGAATTAAGATGTGCGGTGAACCCTGTAGCTGGTTTTAATTCACTCACTTATTGCACTGCACCTCTCACCACGCCATTTAATTCACATTGGGTATGTAGCATATGCCCCCTAGGAATTAAAACATCCCTGAGCTCCTCCCTCTTAGTGAGGGAGTTGTAGCCCACACCATGTATAGGCATCATGGTACGAGGAGGTTCCCCAATGAAGCATTTCACTTTTGGTGAGTGAGGGAAACTGTCCTATAAAGGGATGCCTCCCTAGGTTTTGTTGTTGCCCCTTGTAACTTAACTTCTCTCTCCAGACCCCGTAGGTTCTTGTGTTTTAAATGTGCAATCATCCTCCCAAAATATTGAAAGCATTAACTGAAACATACCCAATCATAACCAAAAAATCCCATGATAATGTAGCAATTCCACTACAACATGCTACAGGTGGGTGTACACAGAATGTACTACCAATCTTACTGCTAAACTGTAAACATGGCACAGGTGTATGAAGGTCACAGGTACTCTTGGTGTGAGCAATATATCACAAACATCAGATGTCACTTAACTGTAAAGTGCCAGGTTCTCTGTGTAATGCATAGGAGCATATCATTTATACATCATGTCAAAATAAACACACATGCATGATCCACTCACAAAACACATATACTTTTGGTGTAAGTGTCCAGTAACAATGAATGTGTGCACCAAAATGAACATGTCCATCACAAATATACTACACTATTGTATACAATTTAAAAAACTTTACTACAATCCACAAAGCGTTCTGGTCACAGTCACAAATGAGAGTAAGTGCACGACACACACATGAGCAGAAATTGCATTATCAACAAATAATTACTAACATTCACTAAATAAGGCCAAGTCATAAGGCCAAAAGAATATTGTATTATGAACATGAGAAAACTGCTAAAACATCCATGAAAGACATATAGTGCAATCCATTTCATAGCAGTGGAGTCAATTGACCCGTCTAAAAACTATTTGTACTCCTTTTTTCCTTTGAGAATTTTTTAAAGAATGGATCCGTACCAATATAGACAGTAATAAGCAGTGAGGAGTTAAAATGCAAGTGTAGTACAAAAAAATATTTTTTTAGAGGTTAAAACAATTGGTAATTGCTGCAGATTTACAAACCATGAATAACCCAATAAAGTGGTCATCACAGGAATCTAGATGGTAAAGTTCAGAGTTAAAATGGCATAATTCCTTCCTTCAAGTGTTGTGATATTAGTTTGGATCTTGCAATAGGTAGCTTAAAAAAGTTTGATAGGATTACTGTGCATGTGATGGCTTCTCAAGTGGATCCTGCTTCACCATATTTGCTGACTCCTTGCTCGCAGATCTCTTTTTAAATCTCTGAAGAAATTAGATCATGGGACAGTTCAGGCTGATGTCCGTAGGGCCAAAGCTGGCCAGCAAACCGCATGACCTTATACACCGGTTTCTCCACTTCCTACTCGAGCTCATGGCGGTCATCCATACCGGTGCAGCACAGACATCGGAAGTGGACTAATGTAACCAAATGTACGTGAGAAAAACAAGGCACTAGGCCTGTAGTCCAGAGAGTTGCATGCCCACAATTTGCTTCCGAATTACATAGCCAAAATAAACCTCTTTTGGAAGGGGCATCTATGGAGCAGAGAGCAGGAACCTAAATGATCTCACTGGGATGTGGGTTATTGGGTTTTGGAGGGGTACTTGGGGTTTGAGAGAGGTGGTTTGGGATTTGAGAGGGGTGTTTTTGGAATTGGAAGGGGTGAATTTGGGTTTGGAAGGGGTGGTTTGAGAGGTGGAAAGGCTGGAAAGCCATTAGAGAGGTGTGGTTTTGGATTTGGAAGGGGCCAGGACAAAAAGTAGCTCCTCCATTGGAAAATGGGTAGAGTGGTTTTCAGGTAGTTTGGGTTCGGAGCCAGATGGAGTAGCTGTGTCACTTGTGCATGTGTCTGTTGAAGTTGTGGGCGCCTGAGGGTCTGGTGCGTGTGCTGTATGTTTTGATTTGTGTTTCTTACTGATTGGTGGGTGGGTGAGTGTGGTCATTTGTGTTCTGTATGTGTGTTTGTGGATGTCTCTGTTGTAGTGGGTCTGTTTGCATTGTGGTGTCTGTGGGTGTGCTGGTGGTGTGTATGGGTGTGCTGACTGTATGTGTGCTGGTGGTGTGTGTGGGTGTTGTAGTGGTTGGTGTGCTGGCGGTGTGTGGGTGTTGTAGTGGTTTGTGTGCTTTCTGTGGGTGTTCTTGTGGTGTGAGTGAGTGCTGTAGTGGTGGGTGTGCTGATTGTGTGGATGCTTGTGGTGGGCCCAGTGGTGGGGGGGTGTGGTGGCTATGTGTGTCTGTGTTTTCTCCAAACACAAGGAAATGATGGACGGAGCACTGAAAATTTTCAGGAACTCACCCCCAGTCGCAGATCTGGGTTGAATCCATCATCATTCTTTAGCTCACTTCGCCACCTCAGTTCAGACCCAGCTACATGCAAATCAGTCATGAACCTGTGCCTCATGGGAAAAGTCCAGCCCGAACTGCCAAGCCAGTTCTTCCATGAACCGTAAAAAAGCATCCTGAGACCAGTTTCTGGGTAACACCCTTCATCAGCCAGGGTAGCTTGAATCCAGTGGCAAAATGAGCAAGGGACCCACATCTAGGCATACCCTACCAACTTAGGGCGAACAAAGCAAACACAGGGAGATGATGGACGTAGCGGTGAAACTTTTCAGACACTCCCCTCCAGATCTGGGTTGAATCCATCTCCTTGTTTTTGCTTTGTCTGTGTTTCTGCCATGTTGGTGTGAGGGTGTGCTTGTTGTAATATGTGTATGCAAATGTTTGAGTGTACTTGGGATAGGGCTGGGTGGAGGCATTTGGGTTTTGAACGGGGCGGTAGTCTGGGAATGAGGTTGGGGTGGGTGGGAGGCTGTGCTCAAAGAGGAGGCCAGCCCCTGGAATGGTGGGCCAGATAGAGCATTGTGAATGCCATCCAGGTAAGCCAGCATCTGGGTGTTCTGGCCAGCCCGCCCCTGGGTGGCATTAAGTATAGTGGTCTGGTCTACAGCGATCATCCTTAAAAAAATCAACAGCCTCATGATTAAGTGCAGCCTGGGACACCAGGGTGGGTGTGGTGGTGCCTGCAGCAAAGTTGATGCTACCCCTTTTAGAGGTGTGGCTATTGCCAACTGGGGTGGAGCAAGAGAGAGAGTAGGGATAGAAACATGGGTGGCAGACAGCGATGAAGGTGTGGCATATGCTCCAGGTTCCGCCACCACTAGGGACTGGTCTTCATTGGAGGCCTCCAAAGAAGATGTTGAGTCACTGGTGGCCTCTTTGCCAGTCACCTTACCGTCCGTGAACCTGTCTCCCTCAGTATCAGTGGTGTCCTAACCGGAGCCATGGTGGCCACCTTCCTCCTCACCGATGTGTCCACTGTCACCTTTGCCTTGTCCAGGAAATGCTGAAACAACAGATACAACAATTTGAGGGTATTTCTGTAAATACATGTTAGACCTGGCACCTTGGCATGAGTCTCCCTTCCACTTTCTGCCAACCAGTGCCACAGTGCAAGTGCTCCCTATGTAAAATGTACATGATGGTTGGAGTCCATGATTGGCTTATTTGGTTTACTATCAGACCCCAGTAAAGTGCAACAGGAGTGCCAGGGCGTGTAAATACAAATGCCGCTGGTGGTCTCGAAGCACTGGTTGTGCCACCCACAGAAGCGGCCTGGTAAAATGTGTCTAGGTCTGCCATTGCAGAACCTGCGTGCAGTTTGGTACTGACATGCTGACTGGGCAAGTGCACACACTTGCCAGTCCCTAAACCTTCCCTTAACTTCATATTATTCACCCCTATGGCAGGCCCAAGGGCAGGATGCATTGTAAGCATAAGGTAGGACAAGCCCTGATGTCTATGGCATGTCCTAATAGTGAATTACAGCCATTTTAGTTTTTCACTATTGTAAGGCTACCCTGTTCTTATAGGCCAGAATGGGCTGTTAAGATTGTTACATCCTATGATCCTAACAGACCCATGGAACATGGTAGAAAATCGAGTTTAGTATGCCTGAACTCAGAATAAGTACATCTGTTAGCAAGGTTTATTTTAATGTTCTGTGTTCGCAAACGCCACTTTTAGAAAGATGGCCTTTGCTTGCCTAACCATTTCAGCCCGCCTCTGCGTGATGTGTATCTGCTGTCTGGCTTGCGTGAGTGACAGGGCTGGGGAAACCAAGATGGGCAGGGCTAGGTAGCTTGGTGCTGAATAGGACTGTGCTCTGCCACCACAATGCCAGCTCCGCCCCCTGTGGAGCGTCTGATGACTCTGCCCTGCACCCTGAATGAAGAAGCCTGCATCGCGTCAACAAAGTGCTCCAGAACTGGACTGAACTAGGCAAGGGTCCCCCTGGCCTGGGAGAACAAAAGAAATGTAGTATAAATGTAGGAGCCCTGCTCTTAAGAAATCAGATCCTGCTACAAGACGAACCTCTGCCTGAGGGGAAGGAACCGGGAAAGCTGTAGGAGGAGTACTGTCCCTGGCCTGGGGGATTGGCCTGCAGGTTGCCTTGCTGCTGAAGGAGAGGAGAAAGATTGCTGAGAAACTTTGCTTCAACTTGTGCTGTTTAAGGTCTCCAAGGGCTTGTGCTGAGCTTGCCCCCTGAACGAAATCCCAGGACCAGTGGACTTCACCCCCCTTGAGAACCGCCGTTCTCCCCGTGAAGCTGACGCCGAGAAAAGTGAGCGCCTCTCAACTCGACGCGTACTTGGGCAAGCCTGTGCCCCCCTGCCCGAGCAACGCGACTAAGGCCCCTCGAGCCGTAGCTCGCAGCGCAAAGGAAGGACTTTGTGACACTTGCTATTTGCCCCTCTCCGCAATGTACCCCTTGTGCGTGCCCCCCTACCCTTGCTGAGGGCAGGCTGTGGTGTGTCGAGTGGTTGGCACGTGGCTCCCCCCGGGAGTACTGCCTGCTTCGCATCGCGCTGAGAAGAAGGGCGCCGCTCTCAAGGTACGGCTCGAACGCCGCAACGAAGAGCCAACGCACCGTACACCCGCATTGTCCCCCTGAGCAACGCGACTGAGGCCCCCTTCGAGCCATAGCTCGCACCGCAATTGAAAGGACATCGCGCCATACAAACGCGCTGGAATTCACCGCATCGTCCGTGACGAACTCCTGAAAGATAAAGGTACTGTGCCCCCTTCGCACCGTAAGGTGTACGCATCGCCCGGAGCGTCTGCAAACGCTTGTGAGCCCCGTTCGCAAGCCTCTCAAACGAGCCGCACGAAGCGCACCGAACTTCTGAAATACGCTTAAACTCAAGAACTACTTATTGCAAAGTATTGGGGGCCCGTTTTAACGTTATTGGGTCTTTTGCTAAGTCTGCTTAAACATAAAATACTTCTTATTGATAAACCCAGTGTGGAGTCCATTTGTGGGGGTATCATTGAATTGTTGTATGTGGTCCCAAATGCTTAACCATTACGCCTAAGATAACGCCTTGTCTGCTCGCGCCAAGCTACCTTGAGGGTGAGCAGGGGTTATTTTTAGAGTGTAACCCCGTACCCTGACTGGAAGAAGGGATCCCTGCTTGACACAAGTCCCTACCTGTGTCAACCAGAGAACCCGGATTCTAACAATACAATTGGACATTATCTTTCATTACACAACATTTGCTTATGCCAGCTCATATATGCCTTTGTCTCTTATACACCTGTAGTCCCCTCCATGACAAAGGGCTCCAACAGCATGGGTAAACACATAGGCCATGAGACATTTCAAGCCCACTACAGTACAGAGATGAAATATATTCACAATTGTAAAGGAGCCATGTGTTGATCTTGAAATTTACTTCTCAAGATGGAATCCCTCATCTATGTGATGTAACCTTCCATCAGCAAATGTCCCTTAAAGTATCACATTGCTCTCCATCACTGATTTCTCATCTGGACAGAACGAAGGATACCAAAATTGTTTTGTAGACATGTAACTCTCTCACTAATGTGGACACATTCCTGTCAGTTGCAATTAAACCAGTTTGGGATACAATGTCACCTTGTTTCACACACACTGCGTTACATGCCAATTTGTGAAGGACTAAGGCGTCATGTCAACTTGCTACTGTCAGCATGAACGGAGTAGAAATTGGCTGTACAAACAGGTTTCAAATAGGTTCCAGATTATGAATGATACCATTGCACACACTCCCAGTCTTTATCAAGCAGATGATCATCATCAATGTTTTATAGCACCAATTTACCAATGTCAAGTCTGATACATCAACTGCATCAGAAGTGCACAGTTTGCCACATCCCCAGTAACAGAGCCTATATGACCTACTCAATTTGGTGATGGAGCATACCAGCTGACCCATTCTTAAGTGGGGCATGTTTGGTTCAACTGTCCTTCATGACATAGAGAAAATGCAGGTACCCCTTTGTTGGCATGCATCCATGTGTCTGCTCAAAACAGTACTTGGCTTGTGATGAGTAATATAACAAAAAATAGAACAAAGCAATACCCCAGTCACAGCATCAGACACTGTCTGATTAACTTACACCTCCAGAATTCCTCATGTGTGTTGGATGTGGGTTAACCGTGCTGTTGATGCCATATAACAGAGCTGGAACTTAAAAAGGTTAAACATCTAAATTATCCACAGACAATAACCTACCCCCTTGATGCTGCTGTTGGGCCCTCAACTGTCCATCAAGTTCCGGGTAGGCCACAGCTAGGACACGGGCCATTATGGGGGTTAGGCACATCCACTTGGATCATTGGGATGCTGCTCGAGCAGGCCTTCAGCAGACTTGCACATTGAGCAACGCAGGTCTCCTCACCTCTTCCAACAATGCAGTCTGCGGTGCTTGTAGACCCATCTTGGCGATGGCCTTCCAAATTTCACACTTTTGATGGGTGCCGACCTGCATGGATGATAGAAAAAAACAAGAAGAGAATTGTTGAGTGATTTGTTTTGTCTGTAGTGCTGTGACGCAGTTTCGTAGCATCGCTCACATGCATTCACCAAATAGTAACTCCATCTTTTCCTTAAAATATTTAGAGGTTCCTAGGAAATACTGATATTCAGTGCTCGTTTGAGCACCCTCAACACTGTCTATCTTCTCATGTTACCATTTCAGGCCCAAAACATCATCTAGGCCAGGGCTATGAAACCGTTCCTGTTGTGAGACCTGCTCATGATTTCTCACAGTCATTGTGAGCTATTACAGTCTAAATAGCCTGTACAATCCTTGCACATAAGCCCATTGTCTTAAGGCCTAAACTCCTAAGAGTCCGTACCCATGGTTTGCATCACATATAGTGACTAAGGACATTATGGAAAGGCAGCTTACTTGTGTATCAATGAGAGCCTGTGGTATTTGAACTTGCAGCACAGAAAATTAGTTACCATATATGTGGCACCATGACATGCATGGAACCATACAGAGGGTCCTATTCCACAATATGGACTGTAATCCCACTTAACACTACAGCATCAGACAACTCCATTACTTTAACACATTTTCTGCCACTTAACTTCACTATCATTTTGATATTGGATTTATGTTGTCATTCATACTACTGGTACACTGTCGAAAGGTCACTGACAATAAGGGACCTGTAGTTTGTCTGATGAAACTGAAATTGTGAGTTACATGGACCGATATTACAGCTTCTCGTTGCATGTGGCTTTACATTTCCATGCACAGACATTTCTAACAGTGGTAAACAACATTCTGCCCCCTGCAAAATCATTCAGTCCACTCCATTCCAATCACAACACTTCACCCATGAACAAACTGGGACAAATTAGGGTGTGGTCAAAAAATGAAACAAGTAAGTTAGTCAAACATTTTCCAATCAAACAAATACCTGTTCATCTGGGGTTCCATTGAGCTGGCTGTAAAGGGACAGGACCTCTCTGGCACAGAGATCCGGCTTCTCTGTGCTGAAGGCAGCTTCCTTCTCACCTGCTTTGTCCAGCATCCTGTCTCCTAGAGGTGGGTAACAGCAGCAAAAAAATGAAAAGGTTTTGTTGGCTGCAGTGTTATGAGGCAAGTGAGGTAGTTTTCTAACCGGCGCATACAAGTACATGGCGGACGAGATCCATGACAGAGACAGACATGGCCATTGGCTTTCATGTGTAGCCTTCACACATGTTTGCCTGTGACAGAGACCGTCGTGGAAGGGACCAAAATACTATTCTGTCAACTTCCACCGACAGCTGTCGGGTGGCCAATTTCCTGACGGCAAATCAGGCAGCCGCCATTTCAGATTCTGAAGCTTTGCTTTTTCCCATTATTAGTGCGTCACCAGCACTCAAAATGGAGGCTAGTGCATTTATAAATGTCAGATACGAACGACACCATTCTTGGCAAGATACGGCACACTAATAGAAATAGAACCTTAACTGTGTTTGACATCGATAGTTCTGTGGGGGAAATAATACCTCCATTGACAGTTTAAAAAAAAAGGTGCAAATAATAAATTTCAAGTGTGTTATTTGCACATAAAGAAAATAAAAATATTAAATAAAATAATGATTTTAGAAGTTTTAATTTTTTTATAACAAATTGTGTACATGTATTGCACCTTGGCATTCCTAATGTTACCAAGACTTAAAATGTGTGTTGATGTTAAAAGTATGGTGTGACCATTTCATCTGATATTTTCTTTTCCATACAAACAGACATCAGAATCCAGCCATTGATAGGAGATGACAGCCTCAGGTGTTCCAGCCCTTTCCAGACCTTGCCACCATGGAGTAAAGGGAAGTCATTAGAAATAGGCTAACTATCCTGGATTTGTGTCAGCAGTTGGAGCCTTATCTCCTGCTTCACAATATGAATCCTCCAGTGGTAGCAACAGTGAAGCTCATGGCAGTACTACATTTTGGGGCCACTTGCTGTTTTCAATACACTGTGGCAGTATCTGTGGTCATGTCCCAACCAACTTTCAGTGGTGTGCTGCAAGAGGTGCTTGCCTCCTTGATGAGACACATCAACAGCTACATACAGTCCCCACGTCAACAGGATTTGGCCATCATGAAGAGAGATTTCCATTCTTTGGGCGGACTATCACGTGTGATTAGAGCAATAGATGGCACTCATTTGCCTTGGTGCCACCACATGCAAGGGAACAGGTCTACCACAATCGGAAGAACTTATTTTCCATCAGTGTGCAAGTTGTCTGCTAACCGAGTTTATACGTCTCGCTTCCCTGGGTCAACACATGATTCATTTGTACTAGGGAACAGCACCATACCCATGCAAATGGCACAACTTGGACCGAAGAGATCCTGGCTTGTTGATAAGTACAATATGACTTGAGAATCTTTTGTCTTAATCCGAGTTTAGGGTGGGACAGTTGGACAATGGCTTGATATGTAATTTATCTGTTGATGTGTTGTTTCATTGTAGGAGACTTAGCGTATCCTAATTGACAATAGTTATTGAAACAGCTGAGGAATCCAACAATGCCAGGGGAAGTCCGCTTCAGTGAGGCCCATGAAAGAACACGTAGGCCAGTGGAGTGGGCTATCGGGCTCCTTAAGGCCAGGTTTAGGTGCCTGGTCAAGACCGGTGGAGTCTTCCTCTACTCACCCAATAAGGCGGGCCAAATCATGGTTGCCTGTTGTATGCTGAACAACATTGCACTGCGAAGGAATATCCCTATAAAAAAGCTTTCTGTGTGGTGGTGCCATCAAGGCAATATGTGCCACTTAGCTTGCTCTAACCACGTGTGTATGCCAAGTCCTAGTATACTGTTCTTCGTTTACATTGGCTAAATCTTCAATATGCGTTCAGTGGAGGTAGCTGTTGATGTGTCTCCTCATAGGTGATAGCCCTTTTTTTAGCACACCACTGAATGTTGGTTGTGTAATTGCACCAGGTTCTGCCACAGTGTCCTATATTGGTCATGTGGCCTCAAAGTTTGTTACTGCCATGATGTTAACTGTTGGTGTTATTGATGAAGGATTCCTATTGTGAGGGCAGGATGTGTGGCTCCAGCTGATGTCCTGTATCCATGGTAGTTTGCCTATTCAATTTACTCCCATGTGATATTACCAATCTTCCATGGCATCAAGGTCATGAAGTGTCTACTTATGAACGGAACATACTATTGGGATACATCATGTTTTGGGAACATCTGTTAAGACTTTCTCGATGAGTAGTTTCCTACATCTGTATGACAACAACACGTTGGGATTTTGATTTGTCTCATTGAAATGGGGAACACATTAACTCTTGGAAATTTCAATTTTACATTTAAAACTATTGGGTCCTCCTGTCATCTGTAGGGTTCACTTTCAAAATGTGCCAAAGTCACACCTGACTACTTCTCAGATGTTCCTCTTCCTCAGAGCCATTCCAGACACAGTTTGGATTTATGCCTTTCTCTTGGAAAACACAGTCCAGGACATTCATGCTATGATCCCGATCTATCCGCCTCAGTCCTGGATTTCAGTGAGATTGACTGCTGGGACTGATGGGTTCCTGCATCCTGCTGGGGTAGCAGTCCAGGGGGCACATGCAGGCTCTGCAATGGGCTCTGAAGTTTTAGTGGGCCAACATCAAGAGGTCCTCTCTGACCATGTTCAGATTTCATGAGAGACTGCAAAACATCTGCAGTGGTGACAACTGGACCATGATGGGGTCAGTGGCAGACCCTCTTCCTTCCCCACCCAAAGTTGACAAAAGTGACCTCTGGGTTGGGGTGGCCATCTGGGAGAGGTGAAGATCAGAGGCCTCTGGTCTCCAGCAGAGTCCTGTCTCCAAATCAAACTCCTAAAGCTAAGGACCATCCGCTTGGTGTTGAAAGCATCCTTTCCATCCACCAAAAGGAGGCTGAAACAGATGCTCATGGACAACAGCACTGACGTGTTATTTCAACATACAAGGTGGATCAAGTGGGGATTAGCACCCGATTATTTGCACACCCTCGTCTGCCCCTACGTTCCTACTCGTCATCTCCGCTCTGCCTCGCTTGAACAATTTTCAGTGCCGAGGTTCAAACTTGCCAGAATGGGTGGCAGATCTTTTTCGGTTCTAGGTCCCACTCTTTGGAATTCCATTCCTCTTGCTATACGCAAGGAAGCTTTGTACACCCAGTTTCGTCGTTCACAAAAAAGGTGGTTATTTAACCAATAATTTTCTCCGAATCAATAATTCTTCCGTATTCCTGTTTTACCCAGTACTGTCCAGGCGCCGGGAAACCCTTTTTGGGTAGCTGTCGTGCCTTATAAATCCAATAAATAAATAAATAAATAAATAAGGTGGGGCTGGGTCATGGACCCTGCAGCAGGAGGCCTTGTGCCTCTGGAACTGGCTGGACCACCAAGGAATGTTCCTGATAGTGAACCACCTGGCAGGATAATTGAATGCCTGTGCAGATGAGCTCAGCTGTCCGTGCATGGCAGATCACAAATGGCAATTACACCCCATGAATGGGGAGTACCATGGCTCGATCAGTTTTCCACCACCGTGAACTTGCAATAGCACACTTCTGCATTTTAGAGTTTTCAAGGCATCTCTCACTTGTAGATGCTTTCCACCTCGAGTGGAACTCAGGTCTCCTGTGTTTATATGGCTGATAGCACTTCTGCCCCAAGTTCTCAAAAAGTTCAGGACCAACATGGTACATGTTATCCCATTGGCTCTGGATTGGGCGAGGAGAGTATGGTATCTAGCACTTGTAGACTTGAACATCTGTCCTCCGATCAGTCTGCCCCCACCCCGGGAGGACCTGCTGTCGCAGTGACAGGGCAAGGTTTTGCACCTAGGTCTTTGCAGTCTTCACCTTCATGTGTCAAGACCGGACGCCAACAGTTGAACACCTTTGATCTTCCTTTGTAGGTGGTTGATGTCATCTTGGCAGCCAGGCATCCCTTGACAAAAACTGTATACACCTGTCGTTATGACAAGTTTGTGATTTTGTGTGATTCTCAACAGATTGACCCCTTCATGCCATTCTCTTTGATGTGTTATTGAATGTTTTGACTTTAACCAAGCCAGGCCTTGCCTTAGGTGCAATAAAAGGGTTCCTTTCGGTACTTTTGGCCTTTCTGCAGTTGCTAGATCATCCTTCTGTGTTCCAATCCAGTGCTGTTATGCAATTTTGAAACAGTTACAGCACTTGTTTCTACCCTCTTCCTTTGTTATGCTTTAGTAGGGCCTTAATTCGATCCTCACATTTCTAATGTGCACCCCATTTGAGCAACTTCACAGCAGCTCACCCACAAGACAATGTTCCTTCTGCCATAACATTGGCACAAAGTGAGTGAGCTTCAAGCTCCATGTGTCAAACCACCAAACACAACCTTCTTTTCAGACAAACTGGTTTTGCAGACTCTGGGATCTTTTCCCCCAAATGTTGTGACACTGTTCCACGTCAGACAAACCATCACCATGCTGGCATTCTAAGCTCCCCCTCAAATGTCTAAGGAGAAGATGAGAGTCCATTGCTTCGACCCCAAGAGAGTACTGAGCTTCTACATGGATTGTACCAAAGACCACCAGGTGGACAATCAGTTCTTTGTGGCGTTCTCGGAAGCAAAAAAAAGGCAAGGTGATCCAGAAAAGAACCATCTCCCACTGGATTGTGTTCTACATTAAAATCTGCTACGTATTGGCTAAAAAGCAGCCTCCAGAAGGACTGCATGTTCATTCTACCAGGGCCAAAGCTGCTACCACTGTATAAGCATGTTGAGTCCCATCAGTGATGTCATATGTGATGTCACTGACCATGTAATGAGTGATGTAATATGTGAGGTCATAAGCAGTGCATTGCAGAAATGTAAGTTATACTTAGCTCAGGTAACTGTAACTGCTGAATTTCTATGGTTTTGTTTGTGTAAAATCTGAACTATAACATCCTTGTAACATTTGATTTTTTCAGTGAATTTCTAAGGTTTTTTTTAAATTCTATTTCCTAACTATAACATCCCTGTAACCTTTGTTTTTTTCAGTGAATTTCTAAGTTTTTTTTATTGGTATTCACAACTAAAACATCCCTGTAACCTTTGTTTTTGTCATTGAATTTCTTATGTATTTGTTTTTTTTAAACAAAAGAACATATATTTATTAAACATACCTAGCTATAACATTACTTTAACCTTAGGTTTTTTGATTGATTTTAATCTAGAAATGTTATGGGTAAAAAAAAAACTATATAGAAATTTTAAAATACATTACTTGAATTATTTTAAAAACAAAAATACTGTTAAAAAAAATGGTTTTAGGGTTTGCAGATCCGCCGCAAGTCCAACCCATGCATATTTCCTGTTCGGGCTCTGCTGGGGAACCGTGGATCCCGGCGTGGTTACTACCAACACTTAAAAACATAAACGGACACTATTAAATTGATGTTTGAGGTAAGTGATTTAGTAAAATAGCATGGAAACTTATATTCCAGGAAGCAATTCTAGCTTGCAAGGTTGTTTTAATACCTATTTCCAGATTTGCAGTGACATCGCGGCACCGCTGCAACGTATCTGTGAAAAACATTTGATTTGTTGGAACACCTGCCAACCTCTTCGTCAGGAAGTTTCTTCCCATTCCTTCTTCTTTGGGTGTGCCTCCTTAGCATTCATACCTCTGCAGTGCCGATAGAACTCTTTCTTTTTGTGTGGTGTGTTTTTTTTAACCACTTTACAAAATGGCATCAGGAGGTGAAAGAGAGCAGGAGTAAGAGCAGCAGGAACAAGTGGAAGAACAGCTGAGAAAGAAAGAATCAATTGCATGGAACTTTTTCTCCATACCATTCAAGAAAAAAAGGTGGGAGCAAAGGTTTATAATTACATCCTTTGCAATAAAGAAGTCTCCTGAGGGACAAGCAAAAAGTACTCTCACGGGACGAGCAGCATGCTAAAACATCTGTGGACCATCCACCCCCGACAACTGGCGACAGCGAAGATCCAGAGGGATGCACCAGAGGCATCCACATCAACTGCTGCAGCTCAACTTACTCCCAGAGACCCGGTTCCTGCTGCCATAACTGCAAACATTCCATTCACTAGTACCCCAGAAGCTGACAATCACATCTTATTGCACAGTGTGTAATAAAATAGTTATCATTTGTGAACAGCCCATGCCTGCATTTGCGCTGGCTATATTAACCACAAATATTATTTTTTTGTTTTTTACAATAATATTTGCACAAGTTCTGTGTGCTTTTCCAATTTATTTTTTATAGCTTATTGTAAAAAATATCAATAAAGGAAAGCTAGTTCATAAAACTACAAAAATAGTTATTTTTGGAACCACCTATTTTGGTTTCAAGAAAGAAAAACTATATGTAATATGTTTGCTTTTCAATGTAGGAATAACTGTGGTGTGGGTGTGTAAGTTGGTGTGTGAGTGTTTAAATGGGTGTTAGACCTGGCACCATTGGCCTGGGTCTCGCTTCCATTTTTGCTGTTGCCTCATGTGTTTTTGCTGGTGTTAGATGCTTTGGGCACTGTGCCACTGCTGTCCAGTGCCACAGTGCAAGTGCTCCCTAATGAAAATGAATGTATTGATTAGTGATTCCATGATTGGCTGATTTGGTTTACTTGCCAGACCCTAGTATAGTGCACTGAGTGTGCCCAGGGCTTGTAAATACAAATGCTGCTGGTGGGCTTGCAGCACTGGTTGTGCCACCCACAGAAGCAGCCCTGTAAAATGTGTCTAAGTTCTGCCATTGCAGAGCCTGCGTGCAGTCTGGTACTGTCATGCTGACTGGGCAGGTGCACCCACTTGCCAGTCCCTAAACCTTCTCTTTTCTTCATATCAGACACCCCTATGGTAGGCCCACGGGCAGGGTGCATTGTACGTATAAGGTGGGACATGCCCTGAGGTGTGTGGCATGTCCTAATAGTGAATTACAGCCATTTTCGTTTTTCACTATTGCAAGGCTACCTGTTCTCCATAGGCCAGAATGGGCTGTTAGATTATTACATGTTTATAATCTTAACTGACTCAGAGAACATGGTAGAAATTCGAGTTTAGTATACCTGAACTCAGAATGATAAAATACATCTTTTAGTGAGGGTGGTTTTAACATTCTGTGTTTGATAATACCACTTTTAGAAAATGGGTATTTTCTTGCCTAACCTTTCAAGCCTGCCTCTGCTAGATTGGGGATTCCTTTGTCTGGTTTCTGTGAGTGACAGGGCTGGGGGATTCCAAGAGACAGGATGAGTGAGCCCAGTGGTGAATAGAGAGATCTGCATCTAGATGGGAGGGAGGATTTACACCTGAACCTTGAATAGGGCTGTGCCTGCCTTCCACAATGCTGGCTCCACCTCCTGGGGAGCTGCTGATGTCTCTGCCCTGCACAGTGAATGAAGAGAAGGAATCCTGTCAACAAAGTGCTCCAGGGCTGTACTTGCCTTCCACAATGCTGGCTCCACCTCCTGTGGGGTGTCTGATGTTTCTGCCCTGCACTGTGAAAGGAAAGAAGGAGTCATGTAAACAGAGTGCTCCAGAACTGGTTTGGACTGGGCAAAGGCCCCTCTGCCCTCAGAGGACAAAGGATTTTGGGGTATAAATATTGGGTCCCTGATCCCAAGAAATTAGATCACTTTTGGAACAAGAAGAAACCTTTACTGAGGAGCGGAACCTGAAGAAACTGAGAAGAGACTATCCCTAAGCTGAAGTGCTGCTTGGGGGATTGGCATGCAGTGGTTTGCCTGACTGCCAAAGGAAGGAGAAGAGACTTTGTGTGCTTATTTCAACTTGTAAGGATCTCCAAGGGTTTGGAACAGAGCTTGCCTCCTGCTGAAGTCTCAGGGACAACAGACTTCAACCCCCAGCTCCTCAGAGTTCTTTGGAAGAGCCTGCAGCTGTTTTGGGCCTTCTGAGGGACTGCGTGTCGCAAGGAGATGGAAGCGCGACTCAACGAAGCCGAAGCGTGTCGCTGCCGTTGCACTTCTGAACAAGGGTGTCGCCTCTGGAGTTGTCGCACTGCACCGCATCGAGAGAAGCGTCTCGCAACGAAGAGGAAGCGTGTCACCATCGCTGCTGCTGCCGTCGCACTTCTGAACAAGGGTGTCGGCGCTGGAGTTGTCGCACTGCACCGCATCGAGAGAAGCGTCTCGCAATGAAGAGGAAGCGTGTCGCCGTCGCTGCTGCCTGCCGTCGCACTTCTGAACAAGGGTGTCGCCACTGGAGTTGTCGCACTGCACCGCATCAAGAGAAGCATCTCGCAACGAGGAAGAAGCGTGTCGCCGTCGCTGATGCTGCCATCGCACTTCTGAACAAGGGTGCCGCCGCTGGAACTGTCGCATTGCACCGCATCGGAGAAAGCGCCTTGCATCCCCGAGAAGCGCACCGCCGTCGGCGCTGCTGCCATTGCATTTCTGAACAAGGATGTCGCCGCTGTAGTTGTCGCATCGTGGGAGAAGAGTGTCGCAGTTGGAGCTGTTGCCATCGCACTTCTGAACAAGGATGTCGCCGCTGCAGTCCACGCATCGAACCGAGAACTTCTCGCATCCCCGGAGAAACGTGCCGCATCTGGAAGATCTTCACGACTTTATTTCTTTGCACCAGAACTTTGCCGCATTTCCATCGCTGCGACATTTCTTGTCGTGGAAGCGCAATGCATCGTAAGGTACATTGACGCAGAGTGTCGCATCTTAAGAACTGAACTGAACTAAGCTAAAAACTACCATCTCAAAGTAATAGTATTGTGTATTTTTGTTGTTTATGGTCTTGTGGTAAATCTATATAAAGTAGACCTATTTTTTATATAAAACCTGTGTGGTGTCCATTTGTAGTGTTGTCACTGGATTACTGTATGGGGTCACAAATTCTTTACACACTGCCTCTGAGATAAGCCTGTCTGCTCGTGCCAAGCTACCAAGGGGGTGAGCAGGGGTTATTTTAGGAGTCTACCCCCTTACCCTGACTAGAGACAAGGGTCCCTATTTGTCACTAGTACCTACCTGTGCCAACTAGAGACCCCCAAATCTAACATTGGTGGTCAGCGGTGAGGATTCTGGACTTGCATTTGTGACTTATGTGCAGTGACTGGAGAACACTACTTAGTGAGTGCAGACCATAACGCAACCACATACTTTTTGGTAGATTCCTTTTTGAATTTTCTATTTTTGAAAGATGCCAAATTGCAGTTGTCATGGAGAGAGCAGAATCCATAGCCTCTATTAATTGTGAATGGGAAGAAGAGAGGCTGGAAAGCTACAAAGTATCACAGCTGAAGTACTTCTGCAAAAAAGTTAATGTTTCCACTTCTGGGTTCAGAGTGAAGGAAGAATTCTACAAGGCGCTGAGGGCCTGGGTAGAAGCAAGGAAAACCCCTGAAATTGAGGAGGGGGATGACCATGCAGATGTACAGCTGGGAGGGCCAGTGGGCCGAGGAGGAAGGAAAGTACCTTCCCCCGCAGGTAGCAGTGCTTCTGGCAAGAGTCTGTCTCCAGAGGAGTTGGAGGACAGGGAGAGATCTAGGAGGCACGAAATGGAGATGACCAAGTTCAAGGTGAACAGGCAACTGGAGTTAGAAAATAGGAAATAAGACATAGAGGAAAAAAGGGTACAGTTTGAGCATGACAAGGTTTTGAGGGATTTGGAGTTTAAAACCAAGAGTTTAGAGGTTACTCCCTCTGGTGGCAGCGTACCGTCAGTGCCTGTGAAAGCTAGAGTATACATTCCCAAAGATGTGGTGAAAGACGTTTATAAAAATGATGATTTTGGGCAGTGGTTCAGAGCCTATGAGGTAGCCATGTCTTCCCACCGGGTCCCTGAGAGAGATTGGGGAGCGGGATTGTGGGGAAAGTTCCTTAATGAGGGGCGGGACACACTGTTAGACTTGCCTTCAGACATCCACAATTCATACAGCCACATGAAGGATGCATTAATGTCTAGGTATGGTTTGACCCCTGAACTCTATAGACAGAGGTTCAGGAAATGCAAAAAGTTAGAAAACAGTACCTGGGTAGAATATGTCACTTTCTTTTGCAGAGCATTGGATGGTTGGGTGAAGGGCAGCAAGGTTAATGATTTTCAAGGTCTCTTTGATTTGATTGCATGGGAACACTTGTCTGATAATTATTTTCCAGAACTGCGCCAGCATCTGATAGATAGCAAGCTGACTAACCCTAGGAAGCTTGCTGAGGAGGCGGACCGCTGGGTTAGCACCAGGGTCCACAATGGTCACATGGGAGACTCAGCCAAAGGTGGGCAGGGTCCCCAGCAGAAGAGTGGGGGGGACAAGGGTAAACAGAAGGAGTTCAGTAAGGAGCCCCAAAGTAATCCCCAAGGGAAAGGTTCCCAGCCTCCCCTTGAGAGAAAGCAGGGGGTCCCAACAGGTAGTCCTGTTCCACAGGGGCCCCTGAAATGTTACAAATGTGGGGACCTGGGTCATAAGGCAAATGATCCCAGGTGCCGCCTATTTGGAAAGACAGCACCCCCTGGTGCTCCGCCCTGGCAGATGGCAAGTGTAGCCTTGGGGGAGGAGATTAATGTCCAAGGTGGGTGGGGTCCCGCAGAGATGTCCCTCGTCTCTTTAGGAGACTGCGAGGTGGTCCCAGGAACCCAACTGCCCAGGAACACTAAGAAATATGGGCAGAGGGTGACCATCAATGGCCACAAGGTGGAAGCTATTAGAGATACAGGAGCTAGTGTGACAGCTGTCAAGTGTCACCTGGTGTCTCAAGAGCAGATTGTCCCTCATGCATTTTGCCGAGTTGTTGCCACCGACAACACAGAGAGTCATTGTCCAATGGCTCAGGTTCCCTTTGAGTAGGGGGTGGTCTCTGGTACTCTTCAGGTAGCTGTTAGGCCCGCCATGCCTGTTAACTGTTTGTTGGGGAACGATTTGGAGAGCTCACCTTGGGGAAAGGTGGAACAGAGTACTCACCTGGAGATGTTGGGTTTGCCAGACTGGGTGTGTGTGACCACCCGGTCAATGGTAGCCAGTAGGGGTGCTCAAGAGGACCTGGAGCCTGAGAGGGAGGCCCAGGAACCTGCCTTAGAGAGAAGAGGCCGGAACGCGGGAAACTGGCCCCCGAAGTTCCCACGGCCCAGGAGGAGGTAGACCCTGAGGGGGATGCCCTGGAGCCTATCGGGGAGCAAGTAGCTGAACTGGGGGACCTGCCTGAGCTGACCCATTGGCAGCAAGAAGGAGACCCCTCCAGGGAAGAATTCTGCAGGGAGCAGAGAGAATGCCCTTCTCTTAAGGGTTTGCGGCGACAGGCTGCAAGCCAGGCAGCAGGTGATCAGTCAGGATCACATTGGATTTACTGGGAGAATGGTCTCCTGTATAGTGAGCCTAAGGTTGCTGAGCCTGGGTCAGCCTGTGTGCTGGTGGTACCCCAGAGTTTCAGAGCCTTCTTACTGGTGTTGGCTCATGATGTGCCGTTAGCAGGACATTTGGGGCAGGACATGACCTTTGAAAGGCTTGTCACCCACTTTCATTGGCCCCAAATGCGCAAGCATTCAGACACCCATTGCAGGACCTGTCAGACTTGCCAGGCAAGTGGAAAGAGTGGGAGGAAGCAGAAGGCTCCTCTCCAGCCATTCCCTGTAGCCAGTACCCCCTTTGAACGGGAGGGGATTGACATTGTGGCGCCACTGGACCCCAAGACAGCCATGGGCAACAGGTTCATCCTGGTCTTGGTGGACCATGCCACCCGGTACCCGGAAGCTATACCTCTGAGGACAGTGACGGCCCCCGTGGTGGGACGAGCACTGATGGGAATTTTCTCCCGAGTGGGATTCCCTCGCGAGCTGAAGTACTCCAATTTTTGAGACCCCAGAGGTGCTAGGGGTAGCACCCTATGACTTCGAGTACTTCCTGATGTGGTATTATAGAATTCTGCATATCTTGATAATATAACAAAGAACTTGGCAACAGAAGCTGAAATATGAAAAGACATCTTTATTAAACTCAAATGAGTGAGACTACGTCGCACAGAAGCCTTAGCAACTGGATGAGGCAGTCTGCAGAACAGAAACCAGTCTCCTCTTTTATGGAGAATGTTACGCTCTGGGCAACACCGCCCTTCTCTTGCAGTTGGTCATTCACATGTATACATTGCAAACGAAAAGGCAGAGTCATGATGACCATCCCACATTCCAGTTAAGCCAGCCCGTAATTATTTACCCAGCAAGGCTCAGATCCCACATCAGATATCGATAGGCCCCAATAAACATGAGCATCTCCTGTTTTGGGAAACAAGCCATAAAGCAGGAACAGTCAGGTGTGAAAGAGATTAGCCGGAGGCTTGTGTAGGATGAAAAGACTTTATGGTGTGTCAAGCCCTGATGCTAATCACAGGTGGCCAGAGGACGGGGAACTCGTTAGACCAGTTTGACCTGGGGTGGCGGAGCCAAGCTGCCCAGGTCACAGAAAAGTCAAAGAAAGGCACATGTGCTCTAAAAGGCCCGTTTTCGCTTCATGCTATATAGCCTATGTGAGGGCAACCATAAGATGGCCACCGCTACAAAATGGAACCCACGGAGTCAATGTATAATAACGTATATAGGCTTTCCTGTTTTCAGTTTCTATTTTTGGTAAATTCTGGTGGGGTTTTTTCAGTGTTTTCCAGTGATTTCAATACCTTAAAAAAACAGTGGTTATCAGTGGTTACACATTTTTGCGGCATTAAAAACATCAGAAACATTGTTTTTCCGGTGCTTATGGAACGTTTTGCTTTTATTATTGCTTGCTTTCTGCACTGATAGTGCATGGTATAATGACAGTGTACATACCGTGTATATGTGGTCCAAATACATTTTTACAAATAAAACTTATTGTAGCACACCATACTATACGTCTTTAGAGAGTGTTTTGTCATGAGTGTTTGCTCTTTCCGCCCATGTAAACTTTTATATGTGAAAGGGCCCTCTCAACATTGCCACTTGAGTTGGGCAACGCCAAAACATCCAGAACACAAATTAAAGTAATAATCAGCTCTTGTTTTTATTTGCTGCCCTTCTCCTATCATAAAGTTGAACCCTTTTATCTCTTTGTGGCTTGGCCCCTGCAGTGCTCAGTAACTCAGTCTTACAGATTGTTCCCTTCATTCTCTTTAGCTGGTCAGAAACTCTGGGCCCAGAATGGTGTTGGGTCCGGCCAGTAAAGACCATGCAACTCCTGCCTTAACTTCACTACACTGGCTCACTGTTAAACAACGAGTATTTTTCAAACCCTCATGCTTGCTACATGAAACCTTAAATGTTATGTTGCACGCTCCCCTCAGATTGTGTGTAACCATGTACTACCACCCTCGGTCTCTCAAGTCATATATGTAATGTATCCTTCAAATCTTAAAGGTGAGGATAGAATTGCAAGGTGGCTGGGCCTTCTCAGTGATGGCAACTTCCCACTAGTGTAAGACCAAGTTTCTGAACTTTTCTAAAGCACAAAAGACCTTGTTTTATCTTGTTATAGGAGTCTTATAAAACAGTAAATTGAATTAATTCAAAACTAATTTGCATTAATACATGTGATGGCAATAGTATTATGAAAGCAAAGTTAAATCTCAGGGCCTCTGTGAAGTAGAGGCTGAAAATTAGCTCCCAAGGTGGGACTAGGTGACTTTTATCTACTGCCACATTTCACGTTTCTAGGAGAAATACATCTTCATAGAGGGCTGGGCTGGCAGGGATTGATGCGTAACTTATTCTAGAAAGATTTATGCTTCACGTTCTTTTAATATTTAATGGCTGATGGGGAAAAACATTTGAAGTGAAAGGAATGGTGTGGAAGCAAGACTGATGCATTCCTTGGTCTCTCCACAGAGAAATCACTTCCACTGCATTATATAATAATTATTTATTCTTGCACATCGAACCTTTGCTCTCTTTTCAATGATCACCCCCAGGTAACAATAAAAAAGCACCCTGCATGCCCATCCCAGTATTGGCCTCTTTCATAGCGTGTATTCTGAATGCCCATGCCATCTTTTACTTATTTGCTGTAATAATAGACATGTAGCACTACCATTCAGATCCTGCATCACTCTGGTACGAACATATTTCACATTGAAAGTATTCACATAGTTCCTCATTAACTAAACATGTATCCATTCCTGGGATTTCCTTTTTGGTAAACAACGTTTATCAAGTGTATTATTCAGACATGTCAACCCTCCCGATTCAGGCGGGAGACTACCGATTTCAAGGCTAGTCTCCCGCCCCCCCCCCCCCTCCCCATTCCTGCAAACAAAAACCCGATTCCTCGGGGGTTTCAGCTGACAGGACTTGGTATTGTGTGACGTGCTAATTCTTCCAGGAATAGTCTAAGTGGCGATGCAGGGGCTCTAGAAGGGGTGAAAAAACAACAAAGCCCCATTAACAAGCGAATGGTCTTTAAAACACCTGTGAAATACTGGGGGCAGCTGTGTGTGTATCCGGGAAGCTGTTTCAGCCAGGGCTGCCACACACAGGGGGGGTGTGTATGCACTGCCAGCAACCTGCCAGGTCAGTGCACAACACTGGCACCACCCTCTCTCTTCCTGCCATTGCGCTCCATGCTTCTGAAATGTAAGAAAAAAAAGTGCATTTGCGCTTCAAATGTCCGATCTTGCAGCAACACACTTCCAAAGCCCACACATGACAGTAACCCATTCTCCCGATTTTTTTTTTTTTCCAATCTCCCACTTTGCTCTTCCGAAATGTTGGCATGTATGATTATTCTGCTGCAGTCACATAAAGTTAACCGACTCTGCAGCTTTGATCCGGTTTGGCACTATTAATGGTTGTAAGACCGTTTGCGCAAGAGAGCAGATTGGTTTTGGCACCCCAGTGGTTCTTCAGTGACAAAGGTGAATAATGTATGAAAACAGTCTTTTCGCCTTTCCCAGAGTATTGTTCTGTTGTCACAATTTACACCAATCAGTGAAAGCTATTTCCATTCATCGTGTAATGCGTACAAAGTGAAAAGATAGGCGCTGGAATCATGTCTGAACAATATTTCACTCTTGGACCCAGGACTGCCTTTTGGCATGGCATGGGTGAGCTGTGCCGAAGCGCCAATCTTCAGAGGGGTGAAAAGAACTATTTGCATAAATGTTCTCTACCCAGCAACGTCCCCTACCTTGGCTGGAGTGATTCAGTTTAAAGTACTCTCAACCGTTCTTAACGTGCTGCAATCAATGTCTTTTACCTCCCATTCACCCCCTACCTTGCCCTCCCATCTACCCCTCACCCTCTGCCGCCACTAATCTGTGAGAAAGGCATACCAGCAAGAGCGGCATATTTCCTTCTGTCCAAGGGACCGATTGGGCCGCCTTCGTGTGCACCTCTCAAATGTGGCCCTGTGCGTTTTTGATGTTTTAAACAAAAGCTCCGTATTGTAAACATAATGACATAATTTAGCATCTGCTGCATTACAATTTGTAGTTTTCAACACATTGTCATTCTTTCCAATTTCATCAGATCAAAAACAAAGAGTCAACAGTGCCGCGTTCTTTGCATAAATCACATGGTTGTGCACTTTTCAGTATTTGCTTGCTGCTTTACGCAGTTAAGCAAGTACTAAAACGGCAAAATATTTTTTCAGTCACATCATATAAATGCGTGTTTAAGAAAAAAATTATTGCTACAGAAAGAGCCTCTATCAGCCACTTTCTTTGAGCATTTGGGGACAATAGCCAAGTTAAAAATTCAGTTTGTTCGCTGCAGTGTTAGCCTTAATGACAACAGTGACCTCCAGCCAAAATTTCTACTAAAGATTTACTAATCTGATTTAAATGTGTTATTGGATGAAAGCAGCTGCTCAAATACGGCGATGGGGAAGGAACATGTAGGGGAATCTGCCAGCATTGATGAAACATCAGTGAACTCGTCAAAACGACAAAGTAGGAGAGTGTGTTAACTCCCGATTTGAGATGCCTGCTTCAGGTTCTCGGGGGAGGGAGGGTTCTGAGGACTCAGCCCCCCACAATCCTACCTACTGGGAGGTGTGCCACTGCTACAGCGCTGACTGGGCACCATTAAACGCATCGCATCAGCTCAATATGTTTTGTACTGCTTTGGCGCCCTCAAGTGGCCAAGCAGTGCAACAAAAGCGAAAAATCTGTGAAACTCGGTTTAAACCGAGTCAGATGATTTTCACCCGGTAGGGTAGTGTCGGGGAGACTCGGTTTTAACCGAATTCCGGACAGCCTAAACGTATACATAGTGCATTCATAGCTAAAACGTTACACAAAGCACTTGTACATACCGCATTGACCATTCGCGGTTCGCTAATACCGGGATAGACAGGGGTAGGGCCCTGCCTCCTACGCGGTCCCAAATTTTAAAGTACGACAGACCCTCCTTTGACCTTACATAGGCAATAACTATACTCTCATCAATCCGAGTCCAGGTCTACAGACATGAAGTCATGGAGATGTTGCTGTAGCATCATCCTATTACTTAGCGACTCTCAAGGGACACGTCTCCTTACACATGTAGTAGCACAAAGGCCACATATGGCAGGACAAAATAAGGAATACCTCTATCTACCTCTATCTAGGTGGCATAAGATCACACCCCCAACAATTAGTGATGTTTACTACTAACTAGTGTCGATGCAGAAGCTGTACAAAAGAATTGCTTACGAATTCTGATCTTTTAACCTGCTCATGTTCAGGAAAAGGGTGAAAAAAGTGCAAAGAAACAGTGGTAGGGAAAGACATTGGTTGGGAAGAGGGTGCAGAAGTCAATTGAGTAGAGAAAATCAATCCCACCCATAAATGACAACGTCATGTTTAAAAAAACACTAGAAAACACGTTATTAAGAATATATAGACAACGGGAGAAAGTAGCGACCACTATTACAAATGAAATAATAATTGTCTACAACCCTGAGCAAAAAGCAAATCCTAAAATTATTTAGTAACATTTTAGGGCTCCTATATATTTTGTATGTTCAGGTGAAACAGTGGTGACCCTCATCAATGCTCTGAGGTGAAAAGGGGGTACTCTTCCACAGAAAATGTATTTTATTCTGCTTATACTAGACAATGTAGTGTTCTAGGTTAAAAGAGGGAGGTGATGTAATGTTCTAGAGTGGGTATATGTCACCTGGCTATGTCATGCTGGGTTATTGTATTCTAGTATGGAATGTACTTGAGGGAGAATGTTACTCCTTGAACACTGTGTCAGTTGCTCTTGGGAGTTGAAGGATGGGGTCTCTTGGATACCTTCTACAATAAAGAACCTGCAATCTTTTCTTCATTGGTCTTACCTCGTTTCTGGATGTCCAATTCTTCATTTTGGCGACGAGGATGGGATTCTTACATTGCCTAGGCTCAGAGGGCCAAGAAGTCTTTGAACACCTTCCAGACCTACCTGATGGGGACTCCCTCAATGAGTATGAAATTTGTATTAAGAAAATGGACTTACATTATCTACCAAAAATGAGCATGGTTTTAGAAAGATATCATTTTGGCAAGAGAGTTCAAAGGCATGATGAAACTGTGGAGCAGTATGTTACATCATTGCGCAAGCTGGCTTCCACTTGCTCGTTCGCTGGTAGTTTGGAGGAAAGACTTAGAGATCAACTCATGTTGGGTTCTTCGATTGAGAAGGCGAAAGATGCTCTTTGGCAGAAAGATAATCCACCTTTGGAAGAAGTTATCACCACATTGAAAATGCACGAACATTCTAAAGCATGTTCGGAAGCCATAAAAAAGGGTTCGGACACTGACAAAAATGCTAACACTGATGTCAAAGAGATCAAAACAAAGTCTTCTGAGAATTCCGACAAATTGGTCAAGTCATCATTACAATCTGGTTCAGGTTCCTCTAAAGTCATACCTCAAAACTGGAATCCTAAATTTTCAGTGAAGTGCTTTCGGTGTGGAAATGCGGGACATGTAGCTAATTTCAAAGACTGTCCTGGATGGAAAGCAACATGTTCCATTTGTAAAAGAAAGGGTCATTTTTCTAAGTGCTGTAGGTCTAGCAAAAATACAAAAAATGTGAGAGAGGTAGACATCTATGAGCAAGATGAGGGTGATCTGTTTGTATCTCAAGTATGCGGTCAGGCAACAGATGGACCTATAGAGAAGGTGTTGATTAATGACAATCTTGTAGATATGTTGTTCGATTCTGGGGCCAAGATCACTTTAGTGCCAAAAACTTTCTATGAAAAATATCTAACCACCAAAGTGAAACTGTTTAAACCAGATATTATCCCTAGAGGTTATGGTGGTCAAGTTATAAATCTTTTGGGATATTTTATGGGAACAATAGATTTTAAAGGGAGGATCACAGCAGGGAAGATTTATGTCTCAATGAAAGGGGACTCTTTAATCAGTTGGTTACACCAACGTGATCTTGGGGTTTATTTAGATCCCAATGAATCTCCTTCGGTGTGTTTGAGGGATCTATCCACTGTTGCTTCCATCTCTGATAACAGTGTATGGATAAGTAAGTTCCCTAAAGTCTTTGAAAAGAAACTAGGGTGTCTTGGAAAGTATGTACATCTCATTAAACTAAAAAAGGATTCTAATCCTGTGGTGGCTAAAGTCAGGAATGTTCCTTTATTGGTAAGAGGCAAAATGAAGGACGAGCTAAAAAAATTGCTGGATAGTGGGGTCATTCAAGAAATTGAAGCTACGGAGTGGGTTTCTCCGGTAGTTATGGCCCAGAAGGCCAACGGAGAGGCCAGGCTATGTATTGATTTGAGAGAACTAAATAAAGCTGTGGTTGTAGATCATTACCCTCTTCCGAACATTACGGAAATGTTATCCTCGTTAGGTGGGGCCACACACTTTTCTACACTAGACCTATCTTCGGCCTACCATCAGGTCAGACTCCATCCCTCGTGCCAAGATTTGACAGCCTTCATCACGCCGTTTGGCACTTTCAAATTTCTTAGAATGCCCTTTGGTTTAATATCGGCTGCATCAGTGTTTCAAAGGGTGATGGAGAATACTTTACGGGATGTTGCTGGAGTCAAAATCTATCAGGATGATATCCTGGTTTATGGGTCGAGTTTGGGAGAACATAATGAAAGGGTAAATCAAGTTCTCTCTAGGTTGGAAGATTCTGGTCTCACCCTCAGGTTGGATAAGTGCAAATTTGATGTAAAACAGATTGAGTATCTGGGGCATGTAATTTCTGGGTCAGGGATCAAGCCAAAACCGTCTCTGGTAGAGGCCATTTGTAAGTTGAATTATCCTACAAGTAGAGATGAACTCACAAAATTTTTAGGGATGGCAGAGTTTTATAACAAATTTGTCCCTGGTTTTGCTCAAAATACAGAAAAGATCAGGGCGTTACTAAAGAAAGGTTGTGAGTTCATATGGGGTGAATCTTGTAGTGCTGAGTTTGACTTGATTAAGGATTGTCTGAATAGAGCTCCTAATCTTTCCAGTTTTGATCCTACTAAAGATTCCTATGTTATGACTGATGCTAGCTCCAAAGGACTGGGTGCGGTGTTGCTACAGTCTGGTGAAGTAGGGGACAATACCATTTTGTTTATATCTAGGCCTCTTAGAGGGGCAGAGTGTAACTACTCGGTGGTTGAGAAAGAGGCTCTAGCCGTGTATTGGGCGGTTCGTAAACTGAGGAAATTTTTGTGGGGTAAAGGGTTTGTTGTAGTCTCTGACCACAAACCATTGAAGGAGGTTTTTGGTAATAAAGGTATTGACCGTGTGTCACATAGGATAAGGAGATGGGTTGTAGCGTTGCAAGACTTTGAATTTGATGTTCATTATTTGCCAGGGGCTAACAATATTCTCGCAGATTGTTTGTCAAGACTTGGTGGCTCCACAGTTTCTGATGAAGGTGATGATGAGGAAGATTATTTTCTTGGTGAATACTCTGGAGAAGAATGGAGTGTGTGTTTAGTCACCCAGGGGGTGGTTAGTGAGGAAGAATGGAATGCTGTAATGAGGGTTGATGCTGTTCTTCAGCGTGTTGTAAGTTTTGTCGGTGATGGGTGGTGTGAGAAACGTATGTGTGGTGAGGAGATTAAGGGTTTTTGGAATGTTAGAGAAGAGTTGTCTTTTTCAAATGGGCTTCTCTTTAGAGGTAGTAGACTGGTTGTTCCTGGTGCAGTGCGCCAAAAGTTAGTTGAGAATGCACACTCCAGTCATATGGGCATTGCGAAGACGAAGGAAAGACTGAGGGAAGTTTATTGGTGGCCTGCAATGGACACTATGGTTGAAAGATTGGTGCGCTCGTGTCCTCAGTGTGCGGTGAGTGACAAGGTTCTTAAATGTAGGACTCAACCCATGGTTATCAGGAAGCAAGCAAATGGTCCTTGGACAGATATAGCGGTTGATATTCTTGGGCCGGTTAAGGTGAAGTTTCGTGATCAGTATGTTTTGGTCTGTGTGGACATGTTCTCGAGGTGGCCAGTCATTAAAATAGTAAACAGTGTTGATTCGGCTGCAGTTATTAAGTTTCTTGATGATCTATTTGCTGGTGAGGGTTTGCCAGCATCTGTGTTGACAGACAATGGTGTGCAGTTTGTGTCCAGGATTGTGGAGGAATTTTTCAGTGAAAGAGGGATTACACATAAACGGGCTGCTTTGTACCATCCCGAGTGTAATGGTGTTGTTGAGAGGTTTGTGAGGGTGCTCAAAGAGGCCATGTAGTTGGCATTAATATCTGAATATGACTGAGAGGAAGCCGTCAATAAAAAAGTATATGAGTATAGGGTCACGCCTCATTCCTCTACTGGTGTATCTCCTTTTACTCTATTTAGAGGAAGGGTGCCTAGCACGCAGGTGAATCCTCTTTGGGTGACATCCAGAAGGTTGGAAGTGGGTGGTGCTATTGACAAAACTGAAGGTTGGAAGGATCGTGAAATGGATAAAATGATAAAGAGAAAGGAGTTGTATGACACTAGAAAGGGTGTTAAAAAAACGGTTATTCAGGTTGGTGATTGGGTCAGGGTAAAGCTGCCTGAAAGGAAATTTGGGAGGTCAAAATTTGGTCAACCAATTAAAGTAATCAGACTTCTAGGTAATGCTGTCAGAACCCAAGATCATAGAGTTTGGAATCTTAACAGGGTTGCAAAATGTCCTTCTAAATGTATGGAGGAAAGCTTGTCTCATGCTTTACCAGTTCCTTCTCTTCCTTCACTTCCTGAGTCGTCAAGGCCAGTCAGGTTGAGGAGAGTTCCTCAAAGATTTCAAGATTAAGGCTTATTATTTGTTGCTGTGCATTTTTATTTTGTGTTTTGGGTTTGTTGTGTTGGAAAAGAGGGAGGTGATGTAGTGTTCTAGGTTAAAAGAGGGAGGTGATGTAATGTTCTAGAGTGGGTATATGTCACCTGGCTATGTCATGCTGGGTTATTGTATTCTAGTATGGAATGTACTTGAGGGAGAATGTTACTCCTTGAACACTGTGTCAGTTGCTCTTGGGAGTTGAAGGATGGGGTCTCTTGGATACCTTCTACAATAAAGAACCTGCAATCTTTTCTTCATTGGTCTTACCTCGTTTCTGGATGTCCAATTCTTCACAATGCCAGCAAAACAAACAGTCTTCTAACACCTAGTCTATACAATCACACGGAAACCTCTTGTGAAACCACCTATGCCCAGAGTCCGTTCAAAAAGACTCTCTGGCAGGCTTCTATTGTCCATCAAATCTTCTTCTGTTGTTTTCTTTTGCCTGGGCCTCTTCATTCAAGCCTTTCATGAGAAAAGTACTGCTTAGTTGGAGTGCCCTCCTGGCAAACACCCACAGCTCACTCGAAAAAGTCTCAATGTCTCAAGGCAGTGCACCAGTATTTTCCCTTGGCGGCAGGCACTACAGGTAGTGTGCTCTCCATTGATCAAGGGCACAGGTCATCTCGTGCAGATTCGGGACCATTCTCAGACTCCAACACTCGTCATTCAGTGTCAGAGGATGCTCAGGCTGCTCTTCCATGGGCACTGGAATGTAGTGCCTTCTGTCAATATTGGATCCGCCGGTGCACTGCACTTCCATTGAAGCAAAGGAAAAGAGGGAGGGTGTGTGGCCAAAAACTCAGGCCAAGGGGCTCAAGGGACTGCACACTGTCAGAGGTTACCAGCACATGACAGGCGCTCTTTTGCACTGGAATTCTGGTTCTGTGGCAAAACCAGCTCCTCCTTCTTTTCTGATGTTGAACGCCTTCTGATGAAGCAAGTGTGATGCTTTAAACAGTTCGTTGTATAACAAGGGGACTGTAAACAGGTGGCCTGTGATTTTCAAAGGAGTGGCCACACGCCATGGGACAATTTTCATCTAGAATACACTGTCTTTCTCAGGAAGCAATACAAATAAAAAGGCAGTAGGCAAAACAGTGCCTCTAAGCTTTTCAATTGGGTTTCCGTGTGAGAGCCTCCATCATCTAAGGGTAGATAACTACACGAGAATTCTATCTAAATGGATGTCTTCACATATGGTGGCATTGTCTAACGGGGCAAACAAATTTTTTTTCTGAATGATTACATCTAGGTGTTCCTAAATTCCTTATCCAGAACATCTCAATAGAGAAATCACATGGTACAAATTATCATGGGCATGTAGAAAACTTTCACATCAGGCGCAATATGCAATACACAGGCTAATAGTCAAATATGCAAACAAAAGACAAGAACTAGAGGGTCCTGATATTTGCATGATTAGAACACATCTGATCCCACCAAAAATTAAAGCAGCAGGAACAAAAGGGTAAAAACCACATTAAAAAATAGATATTGAAAATTCGTCATGTTCAAAAGAGGTAAACGTGAGTTATCTCCTATCGGGATGGAAAACTTGTCTTACTATAATATAATATACTTGACAGTCAGGCTGGAAAACATTGAAGCAGGCCTAGGGACAATTCTTAAAAACCAGTCTGGTCATACAAGAGGGGATTATACATAACATGGAGGTTCCTGGTGCATCACTGCAGTCTGGAAGTGTGTACCTGAACAATACACCTACAATAATAAATGGGCTGACTGGTGAAAGGAATACAGAAAAGGGAATTGGAACTGGGACACAACTAAAATCCCCAATAACTAAGCATGATGCGACATCGGTCAGGGGAGAAACAACAAAGGCAATTAAAAATAAAAATCTATAGGAAGGACACGAATTTACTTGGGTGATAGTCAGGCATGTGACACTACACCAAGAGTACGGGTGGTACACAAAAGGCCAAAGTTACATACATTTTAACTCTACCGCTGGTGACTACACCATATATGGTAATCTTAGGTAATGTTCCAGTTCCTTCTGCAGGGAAAAATTAAAACCTAGTTTTCTTTTAAGAAGCAAAGGCCATATGCTACTTAGGAGACAGGACACCATTAACTAATGTAATATAGAAATTAGGCCACCTTGAGTCACAGATCTATAATTTCATCCTTCGGTCCAATCAAGGATACATAAACGTAGGGCTGCCTGTTCCTTTAAAGGAAAGGGGCAGTAACGTGACTAACTGCAGGTGACACACTTTGATCCTGTAGATCTCTTTTAGTTTTCTGTAATACCATTATAGCCAATTTAGACAATCACTGGTAAAGTGCTGCCTCTCATGTTCACAGCATGAAATATCATTAGCTGTGGAATTTAGTAACCAGAACAAGTTCAACCAACTGTTGCGTAGCGATGGGCATCGTCATGACCATCCCCTCACAACACAGGTAAACATGTAATAGTATCAAAAAGCAGCAACAAAAACAACGAAAACATGCAAAAAATAATAAAAACGCACAAAACGTCAAGCCATCAGATATACTTGCTGTATATCAAGCACAAAAAAGCATAGACAAAACAATAGCATATGTAAAATAAGCGGTGACACACAACACCATGTCATGTACTTTTATGCACTGTAAACCTGCAGCCCAAAACCCAATATTTGGGCGTGTTTAATTTGTCAGGTTTAAAATCCTTACCCTCTTTTTTGACAGTAGATCACCAGGCAATGGAAATCTGCTGTCAAATATAACGTTACTGTCTCTCTTCTAACATACAGGACCAGCAAGAACAATTCATGATAGGACCAAATACACAAAAATAAATTGCCATTACTTAACTGTACCCCCTTGTCAGTCCTTGCAACATCCAGCCACTTTAGTTTTACCTTTCTAAAAAAATCGTTACACTGACACTCCATATTAATTTGGCACCTACAATTTCCACTGTGAAAAATAAGTCTTAATTTGTCAATTCGTTCACATTTAGGCATGTAGCCTTAAAAAAATTTTAGAATCTTTTTGTCTGTCTAAGACTTAATGCAACACTCCGTTTTCTGTTAAATAAGAGCTAATAGCAGGCATCATTCTTTTTTTTAATTTTTTTTTTAGAGCGAGACGCAAATGTATCAGTTCTGCAAAGCATTTAACATGATGTTTGGGCTTCCAAAGAAACCCCTTTGCTATATTTTCCCTTTGGAATTAAGTTCTTTAGTTTTATTGATGTTCTTATGGAGAAACCAGAAACCCCACCTTCAGAGGCCCGTGTAGCAAGGTCATTCTGCATTCCACAGAGGCAAGGCCCTAATTTAAAAGGTCATAAATGTCAACGTGGCAGCCTACTCCATTGAACTAAAGATAGCATCTCAACAGCGTAACTTGAGCCAGCCTCTGCAGCTCTCCAACCCCCAGCTTCTGCCACTCTGAATTTGTCAAAGCCAGAAGGCCTTCCTAATTCCTCCTAACTTGCAATAATTCACTCTATTTTGAAAAATAATTTCTCCTTTTTAGGCGCTAAAAAATTTTTTATCTCTATTCCCAGATTATTAAACTACATTTACTGTGAATAATTCACGAAACTTAATAACACACATACCACTTTTTAGAATAAATCCTTGTTACAATCCTATGTAATGGTACACATTTCAACAACCTTAAATGAATGAACGTCTCAGTAGGCCCAGCTAAAGTTAGACTGAACTCCAGCAATTGGGACCGCTTTCTGCCCCAGTCCACTGGCACTGCGAATTGCATTTGCAATGAGTTTTGATATTTTCTTCATCATTTAGTCACTTGCCTTTATACCACATTCCTTTTTATTCCCTTCGTCAATACAACCTTCCTCACGCTACTCTTCATGTCTTTATTACTCCCCTTCATCATCTCTCTTCCCTCCACGGCATTCTATTTTCCCAATTGTTCTTCTCCTTCCTACGTATTACCTAGTTCCTATAACCGTAATTCTACATTTCTCCACCCCTCTATCATTACTGATTTCATCACGTACCTGCTCACAAACATCCTCTTTTTCCTTCATCAAAAAAGAATTCTCCATTTCTCTTTCTCTATGTGGGTGCTAACTCCATTAAGGCCGTTTTTTATTAACATCAAATAGTTGCGGGTTGCGACACCATATTTTATTTAATTTCTCCAAGTTTTAAAAAGGTCCTGTTTTTCATAGCGTGTTCAGTAGTATCGTGACAGACACAGCTAAAGTTAGAACCTTCAACCCTGATATTAAAACAAGCCTTTGTACTGGCACATTGACTCATTGAATCATAAGAAGGCACAACCTGTAAATATATATCAAACCTAAACGTATGCATTTACTGAAGTCTGAGACACTTTAAAAAGTACTCTGAATGGAAGAAAATGCAGTTCAAACAGTGTTTTCTACCCAAATTCGACTTTCATTTTTTTTGGCATTAAAAAATGAATATCCTACAATTTTTTTGCATAATATGCATTACCAGAATGTTTATTACATAACCCATGAGTCAGGCATTGGAAATAATAACTTATACTTTATAGAAATGAGCTTGTTTGCGCCTGCGCTAAGGGAAAATTGTACACGCGAATGCTTGTCATTTTAGTGATGCAACACAACTTAAATCAAATTTTAATGCTAGGAGGTCATAGTATGAGTATTAAGCTTTATAAATATCAAAAAACGATTTTGAAAAGCACTTATTTTTTTAAAAATAATTTTTCCATGATTAATAATTTTCTTTTAAAAAAAATCCCAATTATTCGTTTTTGTGATAAATCCATGTATAAAAAACAAGCTGCATCCCTTGCCTATCATTTTGGACACATTAACTCACACGCCTAAGCGCATAAGCCCAACTTGAAACGCGTCACATTTTTGCGCCACTTTCATTTAAAAGGACGGTTCTGCAAAATTCCACCCGTGTTCAACTGGGAAGGTGCTGGCTGAATGAACATTTCTATCAAATATACTGCAGCTGAAAAGTTTGCCTGTGAACATCTAATACAATGCATCTAAGGAAAATGCTGTAAATTTATTTACTTTTGCAAAAATAGATAATTTCGTTTTTGGGGCCTGATTTATATCTATTGAATGTGTTTCTAATTTTATCCTTTAAGCATTTAACGGCAGTTTTGTATATGTGCACAATTGCTCATTCTATAAATTAAAGAGCACCATATAGCTATTTTAGCACGTCACATGGTTCGTTTCTGGATTTCTTTTTTAAGTTTCTACTTGATATTAATTAACCAACAATTTACTTAACAGACTGGAAACATCAGAAGACCCACAAACACATATTGAGCTCATTTCAGACATAAACAGAAAGGGGTTAAACAGACAATACAGCGCGCTTTAGCCATTTTTCATAAATAGCGCCGTCGCAATTTACTTACAGAAGTTGCACTAATGAAAAAAAAAAACACAGACATTTAAACACACAGTTGACTTACAAATCAATATGCATGACAGAAAGAAAGAACAGCTCACAGACTATACTTGAAACAAACCATTTGCAAATACTAGTTGTAGGTCATATTTACAAGCAACGCTTTTCAATAGTGTTCCAAAAGGCTGCATAAACAGCCCCACAGACAGATGCATGTCCAAGAAGTAGTGAATGCGCTCAATTCACTAGCTTTGCCTAGCAGAACACCACACAAAATCGTTCTGCATATCTTCATTCAAGAAACTGCGCAGAACGAAGGATCCTTGTTTTGTATTATGTCATATTTTAATTCCCTGGGGATACAAAATCACCAAGGAAGAAATATGTTTTTTAATTTAACCTATTTAGATATTTCCCACACTATGGTACCTTTCAAAACAAAAAGCAACACATTTTTCCATGTGAGCTTACAAACAGGCATGCCAAAAATACTGCGGAAAACGCAAGTATTATTATCAAAACCAAATGGAGAAATATCTCCTCATTACCTGCCTACACAAATTGCAATTCGCATATCCAAACCTATACAAACCAAAAGCTACATTTCCAAATTTGCTAAGATCAGGCATCTTATAGCTCACTAATCTAGCTTCAAACTTCAAGGGGTTATCTCTACCAATACACTCGCAAATATGCGAGACCCTCGGTTTTGGTAATTGCAATGACCAAATCAGAAACCAAGAAACCAACCCCTCGGCTTTGGTAATTGCGATAACCAAATTAAAGACCCAAAGAAGCAAAGGACTGGGCGCGACCCACTTATACTTAATTCTTATTCTTAATAATCAAAAGGTTATCCAAATTCTAATTGTCAAGTTCTACATGACCAAACGTCTTCTATAATACTCACGCCAAAAGGGTTCTTTTTCTCACCTTTTGAGTGACATCATTCGGAGGATCAAAATCAGGAAGAGCAGAAATATACCGGACTACATAATCAAAGAATCTCCAGAATCCCTGTGCACAGAGTACCTTCTTGGTAGAATCCCGTTCTGTCCTCCTCAGTAGATTTCAGTCTCCTGACAAGATCACTCCCACAGAAAGTCACTTCTCTGATGAGGCCGCGCTGGTGGGCGCCAACTGAAGTACTCCAATTTTTGAGACCCCAGAGGTGCTAGGGGTAGCACCCTATGACTTCGAGTACTTCCTGATGTGGTATTATAGAATTCTGCATATCTTGATAATATAACAAAGAACTTGGCAACAGAAGCTGAAATATGAAAAGACATCTTTATTAAACTCAAATGAGTGAGACTACGTCGCACAGAAGCCTTAGCAACTGGATGAGGCAGTCTGCAGAACAGAAACCAGTCTCCTCTTTTATGGAGAATGTTACGCTCTGGGCAACACCGCCCTTCTCTTGCAGTTGGTCATTCACATGTATACATTGCAAACGAAAAGGCAGAGTCATGATGACCATCCCACATTCCAGTTAAGCCAGCCCGTAATTATTTACCCAGCAAGGCTCAGATCCCACATCAGATATCGATAGGCCCCAATAAACATGAGCATCTCCTGTTTTGGGAAACAAGCCATAAAGCAGGAACAGTCAGGTGTGAAAGAGATTAGCCGGAGGCTTGTGTAGGATGAAAAGACTTTATGGTGTGTCAAGCCCTGATGCTAATCACAGGTGGCCAGAGGACGGGGAACTCGTGAGACCAGTTTGACCTGGGGTGGCGGAGCCAAGCTGCCCAGGTCACAGAAAAGTCAAAGAAAGGCACATGTGCTCTAAAAGGCCCGTTTTCGCTTCATGCTATATAGCCTATGTGAGGGCAACCATAAGATGGCCACCGCTACAAAATGGAACCCACGGAGTCAATGTATAATAACGTATACATAGTGCATTCATAGCTAAAACGTTACACAAAGCACTTGTACATACCGCATTGACCATTCGCGGTTCGCTAATACCGGGATAGACAGGGGTAGGGCCCTGCCTCCTACGCGGTCCCAAATTTTAAAGTACGACAGAGGTAGTGTCTGACCGGGAAACCAACTTCATCTCTAAGTATATGAAGTCCCTGTGGCAGGAGTGCGGGGTAACTTACAAGTTCACCACTCCTTACCACCCCCAAGGAAACGGGTTGGTTGAAAGGTTTAACCGAACCCTGAAAGGCATGATAATAGGTCTTGAGGAACCCATGAGGCGTAAGTGGGACGTCCTCTTACCATGCCTACTCTTAGCATACCGTGAGGTGCCACAGAAATCTCTAGCGTTCAGTCCCTTTGATCTTCTCTATGGACACCCAGTCAGAGGACCTCTGTGTCTGGTCAAGGAAGGCTGGGAGAAATCTCCCAGGAAACCTCCCCAGGATGTATATAGTTACATGCTGGCCTTCAGGAACCAGACTTGGCGTTTCAGGCAACTCGCTGAGGCGAATCTGGAAGCCAGCCAGGAGGAGATGAAGCGATGGTATGACCAGAATGCCACTCTGGTAGAGCTACAGCCTGGTAAGAAAGTGTGGGTCATGGCCCCAGTGGAGCCCTGCACGCTCCAAGATAAGTGGACCGGACCGTTTGAGGTTGTGGAGCGCAAGAGTCCAGTTACCTATTTGGTGGACTTGCGGTCTCCCAGGAACCCCTTGAGGGTCCTGCATGTCAACCGACTTAAGCCCCATTTGGAGATGTCCGAAGTGGGCATGCTCTTAGCAACAGATGCTGGAATGGAGGAGGAGACTGAGCCTCTTCCTGACCTTCTGTCTGCAACAGAGCAAGATGGGTCAGTGGATGGTGTTAACCTCTCTTCCACCCTGACCCCTGAGCAACAGAATGACTGCCGCCAGTTGCTGGGATAGTTTTCTGACCTGTTCTCCCTGGTTCCCGGTATCACAGATTGGTGTGTCCATGATGTAGATACAAGAGACAGCTTACCTGTGAAGCACAAAACATACAGGGTTACTGACAGGGTGAGGGCTTACATCTAAGAGGAGGTCTCAAAGATGCTTGCACTAGGGGTGATTGAGTCCTCTAGCAGTCCTTGGGCCAGCCCAGTTGTCTTGGTCCCAAAGGCTGCAGTGCCGGGTGCCACACCAGAACTCCGGTTCTGTTTGGACTACCGAGGGCTCAATTCGGTCATGAAGACTGACGCGCACCCCATCCTCAGAGCTGATGAGCTCATTGATCGGCGAGGGGCTGCACGGTACCTCAGCACGTTTGATTTAACATCTGGGTACTGGCGGATCACCTTGACTGATGGGGCAAAGGACAGGTCAGCATTCTCCACACCAGATGGGCATTTCCAGTCCCGAGTTATGCCCTTTGGGTTGAAGAATGCCCCTGCCACCTTCCAGAGGTTGGTCAACCAGTTGTTGGTTGGACTGGATGAGTTCAGTGCCGCCTACCTGGATGACATCGCAGTGTTCAGTGCCAGTTGGGAAGAACATCTGCACCACCTCTGGGAAGTATTGTTGGTGCTGCAGAAGGCAGGCCTCAAGATCAAGGCGAGTAAGTGCCAGATTGGGCAGGGTTCCGTGGTGTACTTGGGACACCAAGTTGGGAGCGGCCAGGTGGCGCCCCTATAGCCCAAGATTGAAACCATCCTGGCTTGGGAGCCCCACAAAACCCAGACAGAGGTGAAAGCCTTTTTAGGACTCACCGGGTACTACAGGAGGTTTGTCAAGGGATATGGCAACATTGTTGCACCCTTGACAGAGCTGACTTCCAGGAAGCAGCCCAAGAAAGTGATTTGGACTTACACCTGTCAGAAAGCTTTTGAGGCCCTGAAAGCTGCCATGTGCACGGCACCCATGCTCCTGGCACCCAACTTCTCTAAAGAGTTTATCATTCAGACAGACGCTTCAGAGTATGGTGTGGGGGATGATTTGTCACAGATGAATGAGGAGGGCCTAGATCAAGCTGTAGCCTTCATCAGTAGTGGGCTACGTCCTTGGGAACAGAGGTGGAGTGCTATTGAGCGTGAGGCATTTGCTGTGGTCTGGGCACTGAAGAAGCTGAGACCATACCTGTTTGGGACTCACTTCCGGGTTCAGACAGACCACAGGCCCCTCAGATGGTTAATGCAGATGAGGAGTGAGAATCCAAAGCTGTTGAGGTGGTCCATTTCCCTACAGGGTATGGACTTTACGGTGGAACACCGCCCTGGTACAGAGCACGCCAACGCTGATGGTCTGTCCAGATTTTTCCGCCTTAGTGATGAGAACTCCCAGGAGGTAGGGTAGTTCTCCCCATATTTCAGTTGGAGGGGACACGTGTTAGACCTGGCACCATTGGCGTGGGTCTCCCTTCCATTTTTGCTGTTTCCTCATGTGTTTTTGCTGGTGTTAGATGCTTTGGGCACTGTGCCACTGCTGTCCAGTGTCACAGTGCAAGTGCTCCCTACTGTAAATGAATGTATTGATTAGTGATTCTATGATTGGCTGATTTGGTTTACTTGTCAGACCCTAGTATAGTGCACTGAGTGTGCCCAGGGCTTGTAAATCCAAATGCTGCTGGTGGGCTTGCAGCACTGGTTGTGCCACCCACAGAAGCAGCCCTGTAAAATATGTCTAAGTTCTTCCATTGCAGAGCCTGCGTGCAGTCTGGTACTGTCATGCTGACTGGGCAGGTGCACCCACTTGCCAGTCCCTAAACCTTCTCTTTTCTTCATATCAGGCACCCCTATGGTAGGCCCAAGGGCAGGGTGCATTGTAAGTATAAGGTAGGACATGCCCTGAGGTGTGTGGCATGTCCTAATAGTGAATTACAACCATTTTCGTTTTTCACTATTGCAAGGCTACCTGTTCTCCATAGGCCAGAATGGGCTGTTAGATTATTACATGTTTATAATCTTAACTGACTCAGAGAACATGGTAGAAATTTGAGTTTAGTATGCCTGAACTCAGAATGATAAAATACATCTTTTAGTGAGGGTGGTTTTAACATTCTGTGTTTGAAAATACCACTTTTAGAAAATAGGTATTTTCTTGCCTAACCTTTCAAGCCTGCCTCTGCTAGGTTGTGTATTCCTTTGTCTGGTTTCTTTGAGTGACAGGGCTGGGGGAGTCCAAGAGACAGGATGAGTCAGCCCAGTGGTGAATAGAGAGATCTGCATCTAGATGGGAGGGAGGGGTTACACCTGAACCTTGAATAGGGCTGTGCCTGCCTTCCACAATGCTGGCTCCACCTCCTGGGGAGCGGCTGATGTCTCTGCCCTGCACAGTTAATGAAGAGAAGGAATCCTGTCAACAAAGTGCTTCAGGGCTGTACTTGCCTTCCACAATGCTGGCTCCACCTCCTGTGGGGCGTCTGATGTTTCTGCCCTGCACTGTGAAAGGAAAGAAGGAGTCATGTAAACAGAGTGCTCCAGAACTGGTTTGGACTGAGCAAAGGCCCCTCTGCCCTCAGAGGACAAAAGGATTTTGGGGTATAAATATTGGGTCCCTGATCCCAAGAAATTAGATCACTTTTGGAACAAAAAGAAACCTTTACTGAGGAGTGGAACCTGAAGAAACTGAGGAGAGACTATCCCTAAGCTGAAGTGCTGCTTGGGGGATTGGCCTGCAGTGATTTGCCTGACTGCCAAAGGAAGGAGAAGAGACTTTGTGTGCTTATTTCAACTTATAAGGATCTCCAAGGGCTTGGAACAGAGCTTGCCTCCTGCTGAAGTCTCAGGGACAACAGACTTCAACCCCCAGCTCCTCATAGTTCTTTGGAAGTGCCTGCTGCTGTTTTGGGCCTTCTGAGGGACTGCGTGTCGCAAGCAGCTGGAAGCGCGACTCAACGAAGCCAAAGTGTGTTGCCGTCGCTGCTGCTGCTGTCGCACTTCTGAACAAGGGTGTCGCCACTGGAGTTGTCGCACTGTACTGCATCGAGAGAAGCGTCTCGCAATGAAGAGGAAGCGTGTCGCCGTCGCTGCTGCCTGCCGTCGCACTTCTGAACAAGGGTGTCGCCACTGGAGTTGTCGCACTGCACCGCATTGAGAGAAGAGTCTCGCAACAAGGAAGAAGCGTGTCGCCGTCGCTGTTGCTGTCATCGCACTTCTGAACAAGGGTGTCGCCACTGGAACTGTCGCATTGCACTGCATCTGAGAAAGCGCTTCGCATCCCTGAGAAGCGCGCCGCCGTTGGAGCTGCCGCCGTCGCATTTCTGAACAAGGATGTGGCCGCTGTAGTTGTTGCATCGTGCGGAAGCTTCTCGCATCTTGGGAGAAGAGTGTCGCCGTCGCTGTTGCTGCCGTCGCACTTCTGAACAAGGGTGTCGCCGCTGGAACTGTCGCATTGCACCGTATCGGAGAAAGTGCCTCGCATCCCCAAGAAGCGTACCGCCGTCGGAGCTGCTGCCATCGCATTTCTGAACAAGGATGTCGCCGCTGTAGTTGTCGCATCGTGGGAGAAGAGTGTCGCAGTTGGAGCTGTTGCCGTCACACTTCTGAACAAGGATGTCGCTGCTGCAGTCCACGCATCGAACCGAGAACTTCTCGCATCCCCGGAGAAGCGTGCCGCATCTGGAAGATCTTCACGTCTTTATTTCTTTGCACCAGAACTTTGCAGCATTTCCATCGCTGCGACATTACTTGTCGTGGAGGCGCAACGCATCGTAAGGTACATTGACGCAAAGTGTGGCATCTTAAGAACTGAACTGAACTAAGCTAAAAACTACCATCTTAAAGTAATAGTATTGTGTATTTTTGCCGTTTATGGTCTTGTGGTAAATCTATATAAAGGATACTTATTTTTGATATAAAACCTGTGTGGTGTCCATTTGTAGTGTTGTCACTGGATTACTGTATGTGGTCTCAAATGCTTTACACACTGCCTCTGAGATAAGCCTGTCTGCTCGTGTCAAGCTACCAAGGGGGTGAGCAGGGGCTATTTTAGGAGTGTACCCCCTTACCCTGACTAGAGGCAAGGGTCCCTATTTGTCACAAGTACCTACCTGTGCCAACTAGAGACCCCCAAATCTAACAGTGGATATGTGAGTGGGTGTGTGGGTCTGTGAGTGGGTGTGTGATTGGCTGTGTGGGCCTATGAAGAGCTATGGTAGTGGTATTGTGGGTATGTAAGTGGGGGTGTAAGTCAGTGTGTGAGTGACTAGATAGGTCTGTGAGTGGGTGTGAGAGTGGCAGTATGAGTGTGTGAGTGAGTGTGAGGGGCTGTGTGAGTGTGCAAATTGGTGTATGAGTGCCTGTATGGGTATGATAGTAGGTATATAAGTGAGTGTGTGGGTGTTAGAGTAGCTGTGTGAGTGTATGGGCATGCAAGTGGGTTTATGAGTAGCTGTATGGGACTGTAATGGGTGTCTCACTGTGGAAGTGGGTTTATATTCTTTTAATCATAGTATGGAACATTTTCACAATGTAATATAATGCAACAACACTGGAATAACTCATTTTAGAACCAAATTACTCCAATAGATAGTGCCATTCCTCTGTAAAAAAAGAAAATTAATTTGAATTAGTATTACAATTTATGAAAATATAAATTAGACATTTTTACTAATGCATAACTTTATAATAGTAATACAACACTACACATTTCCCATACTCTAATGCTATTTTATAATAAAAATCAACATTTATTTTCCCTTTTTCACTGTTCTCAGATTTAATACTTATACAACATAAATAATATACTATATAAAGAATATTCCTTGAACTTTGTGGAACAGATAATAATATAGAATGTATCAAAACCCCCAACAACAGCACAAATAAGCAACACAGCGCATTGCACACACTATAATAAAAAAATCATTTTATCTATACTTGCAGTAATAATCCAAAGAAACATATGCTGACAATTAGAACCTCATCCTTAAAAGTGCTACAATAGCACTACAAGCTATATAAGGCACACCAGCATAGGCAAAGACATCACCCTTTGGAGGCTGCATGATACCCTAAATGCTGATAATGCATCTACAATAACAAGGCTATTCCACATTTGCAACTGTCACCCTCCTTAGAACTTTGATAGGAATTTGTTACCATCCAAGGAAATCTTTGCCTAAAATTACGGTTCCTTTCACTACATTCTGTCCATCCACTTCTACGTTTTAGATAGACATTGTAATGACCAAAAATAATACTAACTTCTTCATGAAAAATGATAGTGATAACAGTGTATGTTTTACCAGAAATAGATCTTTGTCCTGCTTTAAAGTTAGTAATCTCAGTATCTAATATACTGCCATCTGCTCTGCATCATTGTAGCATTAAAATGACACACTTGGCAGTTCTTGCTAAATGTAAAGTTGACACACATCTGCTCAACAATTTGGACATGCATTATTTTGTGTAGCTTTTCTCATTAATCTCTCTTTGGAATCTGGTAATGTAAAATAAATAAAACGCTCCAATTCTCTTTCTCTAGTTGATGTGTTTGAGTACTCTTCACATTCATAGTGCCACAAGTAATTACGTCCAAATAATTAATTAACATGTATCACCTCTTGTTCTAAATCACCAAGCATCAGCATTAGAAACTCCTGTACATCCTCGAGTATTTTGAGTAAACTGTACAGATCCATTACATATATCTACAATGTCTCGAATGCATGACGCACAATGTGTTTTAGTTCTGTCTCTACACAAAGGGGGCAAGAAAACACACAGTGCAGAACACAATACCTTCTGTGTCTCTTGAATTGCACCTACAGCATGAGTTAATGCAAACAATGTTTGGTAACCAACAATATCTCCCTCATTTAAATTTTTTTGTTTCCTGACACCTTTCTTCTTCTCTTTAATTTCCTTCCTTACTACAGCATCACTACACTGCTTTGAAACTTTCTGCTTTGGACAGAGGGAACGTTTCTCAATCAGTTGTATTTTTAAAAAAATCTTGAGTCTTTGTTTACTCTGCTCTCATCAAATGCAACTACATACAAGCCAGACAATGTCCTATCTCGAGACAAAGCTACATATGACATACCGTCCTTAAACACTGTACTACCAATATTAATAAATTCTGCATCTAAACGTAATTCTTGTTATTTAAGAATAGTAACAGCACATGCTAGACAAGTTGGAAACTGTTTAAGTCGAACATATAAAACTATTGCAAGCAAAAAAAGTGCAGTACATTGCTTAGCTTAGCGTTGTGAATCCGATCAAATTTAATCACAAGATATTCCTATTAGGAAAATTGATAAAAGTTAACACCTTTACCCTTAACACCATTAATCAAACCTTCTTCAACATTTACATTTCGGTGCAAAATCACCCTACAGTTTTTGCATAGACTTAAACTATTCTCCAATCCTGCCGTTCATGAAACAGATCTTTCTATTGAATCCAGTTTTGCTTGTAACTTTTCATTTTGGAATACGGTGACACCCTAATGTTCCGTTTTATCGATTGCCTTCAGTTGCAACACTTGGTCTTTCTCCTATTCCAGTTTGAAAGAAGCACACTCCTCCAATGTAGGCATTAGGCGCACAATATGTTTACCATCTTGTATAATACTGAACATTAGTTCTGCTGAAGTCTTCGTTGTTAGTTAAAGTTTTTTAATACAATGGCTTTGTGGAACACACCTTCCCTCTTTTGAAAGAACACTTACTCTAATATCTTTCAAAATATTTCCATATTCAATATCAGATGCTTGTCACATATTCCTGATTAATTCTTTGTATTAAAAATGTAACCAAATAATCACGTTTCCAATGCTTTCCAAAGAATTCCTAGTTTCATCATGCAGCAGTGTTTTGAACACAGGCTGACCCTTCACAGGAGTAAGTTGCAGGAGATCTCCAAAAACAATCAAATGTTTTCCTACAAATAGGATATCATAATCCATTCTCAGAACCTCTTGCCTTCTTCAATGCACAAAGACAAGCCCTAAGTGTGAGACCATGCTTACCTCATCAATGATGAAAAGTTTAATCATATTTAACACTCTTGACACTTGATGACATGCTTCTTCACCAAATGACATTTGGTTCTAGTTTGTTGTCATGTTCCATAGGCAGCATCAAAAGCCTTTCTTAATGTGTGATGCTAATCCAGGAGGTGCTGTAACTACACATGATAAATTGCAGTCTGTAGTCTTTTGTAGAAAAGTAGTAAGAACGTGTTATAAGAAACTTTTACCAGTGCCAGCTTGACCACTGACATACAACAGTGTAGTTTTAAATATTGAGCATGCACACTCTTTCTTGTCATGAAGCAATCCATGCTCAACTGTCGCATTCACCTTCATTTCAGACACCAATTCATTCATTGCAATAGCAGCCTCATTTTCAATTATTGGCTGTCCAAGTGGGTCCTGACTTTGAAGAGCTGAACGTTGGCTACTGATTTTATCCTGTACTTTTATGGTTTAAAGATTTGAACCAAATAAAGAATTTACTACAGTGGCTACTTTGTGAACTCTCCTTAGCCACCTCAGCAGCAATTCTAGCTTCAATTTCATCATTCAACATTAGTTTGCAAATACTGAGCACTCAATGCCATCCTTTGCAGCTCTGAAAGAGCCTTCTTAGCAGTCAAATTCTCCTACTAATTCTGTTTCACAATTCCAAAGTTCAAATAGCTGCAAAAGTGCCAAATAGAAAATGTATCTTTTGTCCCCAGTCTGGCTCCTCAGTTTTCTATGATTATTTAGACAGCCTTGCTACGTCGCACCAAACACCCATTGCAACCAACTACTGCAAATTTAACTTCATCTACATTTTCTGTCACATTGTTTCTATATGTGTGGTGCTAGAGCACTTCAAGATGTATACTCTTTTTTGGATTGGAAATACCCAACATGTTTTTTTTCAATGTCTGTACTATCTGTATCAAATTCAGTGAGATATTGAATTTCTGGAAAATATTTTAAAACTCTGTTTCGAGTTGATGCTAGGCTTTGACTTACCCAAATAATTCCTTTCAACTTAGAATATAAACTAGCAGAACTCAAACGATCACAACATTCACAAGATCCAATTTCCCTGTGTGAACGCATCCTTAAACTGAAGCTGTGCATTTTGTTTGTAAGAGACTTTTCAGCAAAGATGTTTTCCCACACATCTGTCAGCGCTGTCTCCTCAGATTTTGTTATGTATGAGGTAACATAACGAGCAACAGCTATAGAGTTGTCTGGCACAAACTGGATATCTTTATTGGCATTCCACATTTTCAAACCAACAGGATTGTAGTTATTAATATATTTCGAAGCCTCTGTTCTCCTGAAGTTGTAGGTGTTGTTTGGTGATTTACGAGTAAGTGTATCTTTCACTGAAGACATACAACTGTTCACTCTTCCTTTTGAAATAACAGGTCTTGAAAATCAAAAATTACATTTTGTGTAAACATTTACTTTTGCTCTGTATTTCAGCCAACAGTACTTTCCAGATCTATGTGATTGCAAATGTAGTACTTGTTGCTTTAGGCTTCTTTCCTCAGTGGTTTTTGGAATGCCCCATGTAATATACTGTTCTATGAAAAAAAGTACAGATTCATCTGTGTCTGTCCCAAATATAGGTGCATATTTCCCACAAAAGCATATGAACATGTGGACCACCTCTTGCTTGGTACATTTTTCAACCAAAAGAATTCAGTAATTTCACCACAAGGTGGATTTGTTTTAGTTGCAAATAAAGGACAACATAGCTTGAAATCTGTGGGTATAGTACCTGCAAACATTGCCAAGATCCAAAGAGCAAAGTTCTCCTGGTGTCTTCAATTCGATACCTTTAATGTTGAAGTTTCTCTTAAAAACTCATGCAACTCATCCCATGCATACTCTGCACAACTCAGTGTTACACACCAAGTTGGTGCACCTAAATTTCACAACATACATTTGAACTCTCCATGACGACGATACCAGTACTCATTGGTCCCACCTTGGCATGCCATCAAATTGATCAAACTGTACTCAAGCTTCTCATTTTTTCCATGAATCTTTTCAACAAAGTCTTTTGCAGACACATTTTGTAAATTAAATCCTGTCTTAGGAATGTGGTTAACAGCATATGACAGTCTAGAAAAATCTCTTTCAAATGAGAGATAGAATACATATGGAATACTTTGGGCCTGATTTGCATCTTGGCAGGCAGGTTACTCCATCACAATGGTGACGGATATCCCATCCACCGAAACATAAATCCCATAGGATATAATGGGATATCCATCCACGTTGTGACGGAGTAAAACTTCTGCCAAGATCTAAATCAGGCCCCTTGTCAAAATCTAGTATCCTCTGAATATAATCTTGTTGACGTATACTCTGCCTCAGGTATTTGCACAGGGTGGACATCATACCGTAGGCACATTACAGTTGGAAATAGTTGAGGAAAACGTCGAGCCTAAAAACATTTCTCCCACACACTCATTGGAGCTTATTTAGCATGTTTCATCTGATGCACTTCAATGGCAGCCCAATAACCACCTTTATCGTATGCATTATTTTCTTCAAGATACAATGTAGCTTTCTTCACTTTATTTACATCCACTACTTCATGCCAGGTTTTTTTATTTTTCATGGGCACACCATTCACTAGAATAAAAAGTTGTTGTTCAAAACCTCTCTCCACACCCACAGTTTCAATATTGCATTTAAAATATAACAGTAAATATACAACTCTACCTCTAAGCCCATTTTGAAGCTCAGTTGATGTTATTTCCCCAGTCTTTGGTTCCATGCAAACTATTTCTTAAAAAGAATGTGTCGATTTATATCAGTATTGTTTCATAAACATTCAGATGTTGAAGTTCCTCTGGAATTTCAACCACCTCTAACTTTTTGTATGTTGCGTTGGCTGGCATTTTGTTGTCCTCTAATATATCATAGCAATACTTGCACATGATCTGGCATGTTGAAAAATCAAAACGTTACTCCACAAACAAATACACAGCAAGCAAAATCTAGCCACTTTTCTCTGTTTTCTTCTTCACTTTTTTATCATACATCAGCATTTTGAATTTGGCCTTTGTAGTGGGCGCTCTGACAACATATACAAACATAGTTTAGTTTCTCTGTAGAAACTGCATTAAAGTTTTCTACTTCTCATCTAAAGTTATCTGTACTAATATATGTGTTTTGTTCCTCTACACTTGAACATGCCAACTCCTCATTTCACCAGACTGCACTTCAGGACCAAAAAAACGTCAAGGAATGTCTTCACAAACATTTTCAACCTGTGATACTGTACCATACATAAGTGCTTTGTTCATTTCTCCTAAACACAATGCATACTTGTAAAATCTTTTGCTGTTGTCCAACGTTTATTGAAATATCTGTTAACATCTGTTTTTCACTGCACATCTCAAGTCAGAACTATGGCAATCCTCCTCCTCTCTCAGTAATAAAGTACCTAAAATGTCTACCCTTCCCACTGTGCTCTACACCCGTACTTAGCAAATATCAGAGTTCCTTTCATCTTTTATTTTTGTTATACCACTCCTAAATGGGCACTATTTTTTAACCCTCTCCATGAGTCCTGTAAAGAATCATAACCTTAATAGTTTTTTTCTGAATCTGCTGATCCATCGTGGCCTCAGTGTGACCCCCGTATGAATCCACGGCGGATACATGGATCCACATGCAGCGGAGGGAGGAGCTTCGTCCCAAGTAAAAGGAAAAAAAATGACAACACAATGTTAATAACGTTATGTTACCATTTTATTTTTAGTATGGAGCCAGGTTAGGGCGGGGCTGGGCTATGTGATGGAGCAGGGTGGAGAAGTTGTGATGGGCACCATAAGTGCGCATGACAGTTTTGGAGCCTGTGTGCTGCTGAGAGCCTGGAATAGAGAGAGAACAGAGGAGAGTGACAGCAGCTGTACCCAGGTAAGTGAGCTTTTCTTTTTTTCTAAACCCATCCACCCCCGTCCCACCACCACTACTTTTCCCTAGCAGCTGCCACTGTTCACATGGAATCCCTGAATGGCATTCAGCAATCTACTATTAAGGCTATATATATATATATATATATATATATATATATATATATATATATATATATATATCAACCATAGGTTTCAGGGGTGTTATAGTTAGCTGGACTTTTCACTTGTACAAAACCATTGAAATTCCCCGTTATAGTTAGTTCAGCTAACTATAACTCGCGCGCCCGCAATGCACTGCTGATGACGTCACATATTACATCACTCATGACATGGTCAATGACATCACTCATGACATCACTGATGACATCTCAAATGACATCACTGATGACATCATCCAGTGAATGTGTGTTTTTCTGAAAATTAAATATGTTTTATATATGTATATCTCAAGGTCGATGGAAGAATAAATGGGTATATATAAGTGTCTAAATGGATGATTTGTTTTTGAAAAATTGATTGTGTAATTGACTGATTAAGTGTATCATAGTGAATACATGGCTTAGTGAGTAATGTTTAAATATGTAAATATCTGTATCAGTCTCTCACTTTGTGTATAAGTGGCTGCATGGGTTGGTGAGTAGCTACATGGGTGTCTATATAGTTTATTAGTTGGTTTTTTGAGTATCAGTCTGAGTGTCTGCATGGTTCGGTGGGGGGTATTACGTAGTGCATAGGTGCATGAATGAGTGACTCACTGTTTGTATGTGTTGAAGACAGCATGTGTGCAGGACTGTATGGGTGGATGGGTGTGTGTAAGGGTGTGTTAGTGAGTGAATGACTGTCTCAATAGTGTCTTTATGAGTAACTACATATGTTTTAAACTAGTATATGTGACTATTGGTGTATACAAGTGAGTATATGTGAGAGTGAGAGATTGAAAGAGAAGAGTTCCTGTATGAATAAGTATGTGTTTCTATAAGTGATTGTTTAAAAGACTAAGTATGTGTGTAGAAGTAAGTGTGGTGGTGTGTGTATAACTGTATATGCAAGTAAATGTATGTTTGATTCTTTATTAGCATGATTGACTATGTGTGTGAGTAACTCTATGGATGAGTGGCATTGTGTAACAGGATGTATAGGTGTATGAGTACATATGATGAGTGTGTACATGTCTGAGTGACTGTATAGGACTGTTGGTGAATGAGCTGTCGTACTTTAAAATTTGGGACCGCGTAGGAGGCAGGGCCCTACCCCTGTCTATCCCGGTATTAGCGAACCGCGAATGGTCAATGCAGTATGTACAAGTGCGTTGTGTAACGTTTTAGCTATGAATGCACTATGTATACGTTATTATACATTGACTCCGTGGGTTCCATCTTGGAGCGGTGGCCATCTTATAGTTGCCCTCACATAGGCTACACTTTACTTTGACTTCTCTGTGACCTGCGCAAACTGACTCCACTGCCCGAGGTCAGCCCTGTCCGGCCGGTTCCTTTTACTGCGGCCAAATGGGATTAGCATCAGGGCCCGAGGCATCATAAATTCCTTCTTCCCACACGAACCCTGACTAATCTCTTTCACACCTGACTCTTCCTGCTTTATGGCTTGTTTTACAAACAGGAGGTGCCCGTGTTTATTGGGGCCTGCTGATATCTGATGAGGGATCTGAGCCTTGCTGGGTAAATAATTGCGGGCTGGCTGAACTGAAATGTGGGATTGTAATCATGACTCTGCTTGTTCTTTGAAGTAAAATATGTGAATGACCAACTGCAAGAGAAGGGCGGTGTTGCCCAGAGCGTAACATTCTCCATAAAAGAGGAGACTGGTTTCTGTTCTGCAGACTGCCTCATTCAGTTGCTAAGGCTTCTGTGCGACGTAGTCTCACTCATTTGAGTTTAATAAAGATGTCTTTTCATATTTCAGCTTCTGTTGCCAAGTTCTTTGTTATATTATCAAGATATGCAGAATTTTATAATACCACATCAGGAAGTACTCAAAGTCATAGGGTGCTACCCCTAGCACCTCTGGGGTCTCAAAAATTGGAGTACTTCAGTTGGTGCCCACCAGCGCGGCCTCATCAGAGAAGTGACTTTCTGTGGGAGTGATCTTGTCAGGAGACTGAAATCTACTGAGGAGGACAGAACGGGATTCTACCAAGAAGGTACTCTGTGCACAGGGATTCTGGAGATTCTTTGATTATGTAGCCCGGTATATTTCTGCTCTTCCTGATTTTGATCCTCCACATGATGTCACTCAAAAGGTGAGAAAAAGAACCCTTTTGGCGTGAGTATTATAGAAGACGTTTGGTCATGTAGAACTTGACAATTAGAATTTGGATAACCTTTTGATTATTAAGAATAAGAATTAAGTATAAGTGGGTCGCTCCCAGTCCTTTGCTTCTTTGGGTCTTTAATTTGGTTATCGCAATTACCAAAGCCGAGGGGTTGGTTTCTTGGTTTCTGATTTGGTCATTGCAATTACCAAAACCGAGGGTCTCGCATATTTGCGAGTGTATTGGTAGAGATAACCCCTTGAAGTTTGAAGCTAGATTAGTGAGCTATAAGATGCCTGATCTTAGCAAATTTGGAAATGTAGCTTTTGGTTTGTATAGGTTTGGATATGCGAATTGCAATTTGTGTAGGCAGGTAATGAGGAGATATTTCTCCATTTGGTTTTGATTATAATACTTGCGTTTTCCGCAGTATTTTTGGCATGCCTGTTTGTAAGCTCACATGGAAAAATGTGTTGCTTTTTGATTTGAAAGGTACCATAGTGTGGGAAATATCTAAATAGGTTAAATTTAAAAACATATTTCTTCCTTGGTGATTTTGTATCCCCAGGGAATTAAAATATGACATAATACAAAACAAGGATCCTTCGTTCTGCGCAGTTTCATGAATGAAGATATGCAGAACGATTTTGTGTGGTGTTCTGCTAGGCAAAGCTAGTGAATTGAGCGCATTCACTACTTCTTGGACATGCATCTGTCTGTGGGGCTGTTTATGCAGCCTTTTGGAACACTATTGAAAAGCGTTGCTTGTAAATATGACCTACAACTAGTATTTGCAAATGGTTTGTTTCAAGTATAGTCTGTGAGCTGTTCTTTCTTTCTGTCATGCGTATTGATTTGTAAGTCAACTGTGTGTTTAAATGTCTGTGGGTTTTTTTCATTAGTGCAACTTCTGTAAGTAAATTGCGACGGCGCTATTTATGAAAAATGGCTAAAGCGCGCTGTATTGTCTGTTTAACCCCTTTCTGTTTATGTCTGAAATGAGCTCAATATGTGTTTGTGGGTCTTCTGATGTTTCCAGTCTGTTAAGTAAATTGTTGGTTAATTAATATCAAGTAGAAACTTAAAAAAGAAATCCAGAAACGAACCATGTGACGTGCTAAAATAGCTATATGGTGCTCTTTAATTTATAGAATGAGCAATTGTGCACATATACAAAACTGCCGTTAAATGCTTAAAGGATAAAATTAGAAACACATTCAATAGATATAAATCAGGCCCCAAAAACGAAATTATCTATTTTTGCAAAAGTAAATAAATTTACAGCATTTTCCTTAGATGCATTGTATTAGATGTTCACAGGCAAACTTTTCAGCTGCAGTATATTTGATAGAAATGTTCATTCAGCCAGCACCTTCCCAGTTGAACACGGGTAGAATTTTGCAGAACCGTCCTTTTAAATGAAAGTGGCGCAAAAATGTGACGCGTTTCAAGTTGGGCTTATGCGCTTAGGCGTGTGAGTTAATGTGTCCAAAATGATAGGCAAGAGATGCAGCTCGTTTTTTATACATGGAATTATCACAAAAACGAATAATTGGGATTTTTGTAAAAGAAAATTATTAATCATGGAAAAATTATTTTAAAAAAAATAAGTGCTTTTCAAAATCGTTTTTTGATATTTATAAAGCTTCATACTCATACTATGACCTCCTAGCATTAAAATTTGATTTAAGTTGTGTTGCATCACTAAAATGACAAGCATTCGCGTGTAAAATTTTCCCTTGGCGCAGGCGCAAACAAGCTCATTTCTATAAAGTATAAGTTATTATTTCCAATGCCTGACTCATGGGTTATGTAATAAACATTCTGGTAATGCATATTATGCAAAAAAATTGTAGGATATTCATTTTTTAATGCCAAAAAAATGAAAGTCGAATTTGGGTAGAAAACACTGTTTAAACTGCATTTTCTTCCATTCAGAGTACTTTTTAAAGTGTCTCAGACTTCAGTAAATGCATACGTTTAGGTTTGATATATATTTACAGGTTGTGCCTTCTTATGATTCAATGAGTCAATGTGCCAGTACAAAGGCTTGTTTTAATATCAGGGTTGAAGGTTCTAACTTTAGCTGTGTCTGTCACGATACTACTGAACACGCTATGAAAAACAGGACCTTTTTAAAAAACTTGGAGAAATTAAATAAAATATGGTGTCGCAACCCGCAACTATTTGATGTTAATAAAAAACGGCCTTAATGGAGTTAGCACCCACATAGAGAAAGAGAAATGGAGAATTCTTTTTTGATGAAGGAAAAAGAGGATGTTTGAGAGCAGGTACGTGATGAAGTCAGTAATGATAGAGGGGTGGAGAAATGTAGAATTACAGTTATAGGAACTAGGTAATACGTAGGAAGGAGAAGAACAATTGGGAAAATAGAATGCCGTGGAGGGAAGAGAGATGATGAAGGGGAGTAATAAAGACATGAAGAGTAGCGTGAGGAAGGTTGTATTGACGAAGGGAATAAAAAGGAATGTGGTATCGGTTTGAGTAAGTGGGAGGGGAAAGATGAGATTGCAAGTTCTAGCAGTAGGGGTGAAAATATTGTGATTACCTAACGGGAGGCACTGAGTTTCATATGCTAATATGAAAGCGACGAACAGAGCTTGAATAAAGGCAAGTGACTAAATGATGAAGAAAATATCAAAACTCATTGCGAATGCAATTCGCAGTGCCAGTGGACTGGGGCAGAAAGCGGTCCCAATTGCTGGAGTTCAGTCTAACTTTAGCTGGGCCTACTGAGACGTTCATTTATTTAAGGTTGTTGAAATGTGTACCATTACATAGGATTGTAACAAGGATTCATTCTAAAAAGTGGTATGTGTGTTATTAAGTTTCGTGAATTATTCACAGTAAATGTAGTTTAATAATCTGGGAATAGAGATAATTTTTTTTTAGCGCCTAAAAAGGAGAAATTATTTTTCAAAATAGAGTGAATTATTGCAAGTTAGGAGGAATTAGGAAGGCCTTCTGGCTTTCGACAAATTCAGAGTGGCAGAAGCCGGGGGCTAAGGAGAGCTGCAGAGGCTGGCTCAAGTTACGCTGCTGAGATGCTATCTTTGGTTTTCCCGTAGGCTGCCACGTTGACATTTATGACCTTTTAAATTAGGGCCTTGCCTCTGTGGAATGCAGAATGACCTTGCTACACGGGCCTCTGAAGGTGGGGTTTCTGGTTTCTCCACAAGAACATCAATAAAACTAAAGAACTTAATTCCAAAGGGAAAATATAGAAAAAGGGGTTTCTTTAAAAGCCCAAACATCGTGTTAAATACTTTGCAGAACTGATACATTTGTGTCTCGCTCTAAAATAAATGAAAATAAAATAATGTCTGCTAGTTACTGTTATTTAACAGAAAACGAAGTGTTGCATTAAGTCTTAGACAGACAATAAAATGCAGCCCCTTTTCTAAACATTTTGAAAGCTACATGCCTCAGTTACAGCGATTTTACTAATCAAGGATTATTTTTCACAGTGGAAATTGTAGGTGCCAAATTAATATGAAGTGTCAGTGTAAAGATTTTTACTTTTAGAAAGGTAAAACTTAAGTGGCTGGATGTTGCAAGGACTGACAAGGGGGTACAGTTAAGTAATGGCAATTTATTTTTGTGTATTTGGTCCTATCATGAATTGTTCTTGCTGGTCCAGTATGTTAGAAGAGAGACAGTAACGTTATATTTGACAGCAGATTTCCATTGCCTGGTGATCTACTGTCAAAAAGGAGGGTAAGGATTTTAAACCTGACAAATTAAACAGGCCCAAATATTGGGGTTTGGGCTGCAGGTTTACAGTGCATAAAAGTACATGACATGGTGTTGTGTGTCACCGCTTATTTACATATGCTATTGTTTTGTCTATGCTTTTTGTGCTGGATATACAGCAAGTATATCTGATGGCTTGACGTTTTGTGCGTTTTTATTATTTTTTGCATGTTTTCGTTGTTTTTGTTGCTGCTTTTGATACTATTACAAGTTTACCTGTGTTGTGAGGGGATGGTCATGACGATGCCCATCGCTACGCAACAGTTGGTTGAACTTGTTCTGGTTACTAAATTCCACAGCTAATGATATTTCATGCTGTGAACATGAGAGACAACACTTCACCAGTGCATGTCTAAATTGGCTATAATGGTATTACAGAAAACTAAAAGAGATCTACAGGATCAAAGTGTGTCACCTGCAGTTAGTCACTTACTGCCCTTTCCCTTAATGGAACAGGCAGCCTTACATTTATGTATCCTTGATTGGACCTAAGGATGAAATTATAGATCTGTGACTCAAGGTGGCCTAATTTCTATATTACATTAGTTAATGATGTTTTGCTTCCTAAGTAGCCTATGGCTTTTGTTCCTTAAAAGAAAACTAGGTTTTCATTTTTCCCTGAAGAAGGAACTGGAACATTACCTAAGATTACCGTATATGGTGTAGTCACCAGCGGTAGAGTAAAAATGTATGTAACTTTGGCCTTTTGTGTATCACCCGTACTCTTGGTGTAGTGTCACATGCCTGACTATCACCCAAGTAAATTCTTGTCCTTCCTATAGATTTTTATTTTTTATTGCTTTTGTTGCTTCTTCCCTGACCGATGTCGCATCATGCTTAGTTATTGGGGATTTTATTTGTATCCTAGTTCCAATTCCCTTTTCCGTATTCCTTTCACCAGTCAGCCCATTTATTATTGTAGGTGTATTGTTCAGGTACACACTTCCAGACTGCAGTGATGCACCAGGAACCTCCATATTATGTATAATCCCCTCTTGTATGACCAGACTGGTTTTCAAGAATTGTCCCTAGGCCTGCTTCAATGTTTTCCAGCCTGACTGTCAAGTATATTATATTATAGTAAGACAAGTTTTCCATCCTGATAGGAGATAACTTACGTTTACCTTTTTTTGAACATGACGAATTTTCAATGTCTATTTTTTAATGTGGTTTTTACCTTTTTTGTTCCTTCTGCTTTAATTTTCGGTGGGATCAGAAGTTTCTAATCATGCAAATATCAGGACCCTCTAGTTCTTGTCTTTTGTTTTCATATCTGATTATTAGCCTGTGTATTGCCTAGTGCACCTGATGTGAAAGGTTTCTACATGCCTATGATAATCTGTACCATGTGATTTCTCTATTGAGATGTCCTAGATAAGGAATTTAGAAACACTTATATGTAATCATTGAAAAAAAAAATGTGTTTGCCCTATTAGACAATGCCACCATATGTGAAGACATCCATTTAGATAGAATTCTCGTGTAGTTATCTACCCTTAGATGATGGAGGCTCTCACACGGAAACCCAATTGAAAAGCTTAGAGGCACTGTTTTGCCTACTGCCTTTATATTTGAATTGCTTCCTGAGAAACACAGTGTATTCTAGACGACAATTGTCCCATGGCGTGTGGCCACTCCTTTGAAAATCACAGGCCACCTGTTTACAGTCCCCTTGTTATACAACAAACTGTTTAAAGCATCACACTTGCTTCATCAGAAGGCGTTCAACATCAGAAAAGAAGGAGGAGCTGGTTTTGCCACAGAACCAGAATTCCAGTGCAAAAGAGCGCCTGTCATGTGCTGGTAACCTCTGACAGTGTGCAGTCCCTTGAGCCCCTTGGCCTGAGATTTTGGCCACACACCCCCCCTCTTTTCCTTTGCTTCAATGGAAGTGCAGTGCACCGGCGGATCCAAGATTGACAGAAGGCACTACATTCCAGTGCCCATGGAAGAGCAGCCTGAGAGTCCTCTGACACTGAATGACGAGTGTTGGAGTCTGAGAATGGTCCCGAATCTGCACGAGATGACCTGTGCCCTTGATCAATGGAGAGCACACTACCTGTAGTGCCTGCCGCAAAGGAAAGATACTGGCGCACTGCCTTGAGACATTGAGACTTTTTCGAGTGAGCTGTGGGTGTTTGCCAGGAGGGCACTCCAACTAAGCAGTACTTTTCTCATGAAAGGCTTGAATGAAGAGGCCCAGGCAAAAGAAAACAACAGAAGAAGATTTGATGGACAATAGAAGCCTGCCAGAGAGGCTTTTTTAACGGACTCTGGGCATAGGTGGTTTCACAAGAGGTTTCCGTGTGATTGTATAGACTAGGTGTTAGAAGACTGTTTGTTTTGCTGGCATTGTCTAGTATAAGCAGAATAAAATCCATTTTCTGTGGAAGAGTACCCCCTTTTCACCTCAGAGCATTGATGAGGGTCACCACTGTTTTACCTGAACATACAAAATGTATAGGAGCCCTAAAATGTTACTAAATAATTTTAGGATTTGCTTTTTGCTCAGGGTTGTAGACAATTATTATTTCATTTGTAATAGTGGTCGCTACTTTCTCCCGTTGTCTATATATTCTTAATAACGTGTTTTCCAGTGTTTTTTTAAACATGACGTTGTCATTTATGGGTGGGATTGATTTTCTCTACTCAATTGACTTCTGCACCCTCTTCCCAACCTATGTCTTTCCCTACCACTGTTTCTTTGCACTCTTTTCACCCTTTTCCTGAACATGAGCAGGTTAAAAGATCAGAATTCGTAAGCAATTCTTTTGTACAGCTTCTACATCGACACTAGTTAGTAGTAAACATCACTAATTATTGGGGGTGTGATCTTATGCCACCTAGATAGAGGTATTCCTTATTTTGTCCTGCCATATGTGGCCTTTGTGCTACTACATGTGTAAGGAGACGTGTCCCTTGAGAGTCGCTAAGTAATAGGATGATGCTACAGCAACATCTCCATGACTTCATGTCTGTAGACCTGGACTCGGATTAATGAGAGTATAGTTATTGCCTATGTAAGGACAAAAGGAGGGTCTGTCGTACTTTAAAATTTGGGACCGCGTAGGAGGCAGGGCCCTACCCCTGTCTATCCCGGTATTAGCGAACCGCGAATGGTCAATGCGGTATGTACAAGTGCTTTGTGTAACATTTTAGCTATGAATGCACTATGTATACGTTATTATACATTGACTCCGTGGGTTCCATCTTGGAGCGGTGGCCATCTTATAGTTGCCCTCACATAGGCTACACTTTACTTTGACTTCTCTGTGACCTGTGCAAACTGACTCCACTGCCCGAGGTCAGCCCTGTCCGGCCGGTTCCTTTTACTGCGGCCAAATGGGATTAGCATCAGGGCCCGAGGCATCATAAATTCCTTCTTCCCACACGAACCCTGACTAATCTCTTTCACACCTGACTCTTCCTGCTTTATGGCTTGTTTTACAAACAGGAGGTGCCCGTGTTTATTGGGGCCTGCTGATATCTGATGAGGGATCTGAGCCTTGCTGGGTAAATAATTGCGGGCTGGCTGAACTGAAATGTGGGATTGTAATCATGACTCTGCTTGTTCTTTGAAGTAAAATATGTGAATGACCAACTGCAAGAGAAGGGCGGTGTTGCCCAGAGCGTAACATTCTCCATAAAAGAGGAGACTGGTTTCTGTTCTGCAGACTGCCTCATTCAGTTGCTAAGGCTTCTGTGCAACGTAGTCTCACTCATTTGAGTTTAATAAAGATGTCTTTTCATATTTCAGCTTCTGTTGCCAAGTTCTTTGTTATATTATCAAGATATGCAGAATTTTATAATACCACATCAGGAAGTACTCGAAGTCATAAGGTGCTACCCCTAGCACCTCTGGGGTCTCAAAAATTGGAGTACTTCAGAGTGGATGTGTACGTGGATCTTAGAATGACTGAAGAGGTTGTTGTAACTGGTATTGGTATGTCCATTGTTTTGAAAATTGTAGTCTCTATTTTTGAATGTGTGTATCAAAGGTTATATTAGGGTGAGAGGAGGTCTGCCACTCTATCAAAAGGATGATGTCATCAGTGATGCCATCAGTGATGTCATTTGAGATGTCATCAGTGATGTCATGAGTGATGTCACTGACCATGTCATGAGTGATGTAATATGTGACGTCATCAGCAGTGCATTGCGGGCGTGCGAGTTATAGTTAGCTGAACTAACTATAACGGGGGAATTTCAATGGTTTTGTACAAGTAAAAAGTCCAGCTAACTATAACACCCCTGAAACCTATGGTTTTTTCAGTGAATTTCTGAGGTTTTTTAAATGCTAATTCCTAACTATAACGTGCCTGAAACCTATGGTTTTTTCTGTGAATTTCAAAGGTTTTTTAAATGCTAATTTCTAACTATGCCTACAGAGATAGGACATGTGAAGAAAGAAGAAAAAATGCACAGAAAGAAAAAAAAGAAGTGCAGAAAGAAGCAACAGAAGTCCTCAAAGACGAAGAAAAGTGCAGGAAGAAGGATAACGTGCAGAAAGAACAAAAAGAAGAGCAGAAAGAAGCCTTGTTGCAAAATCATCCTGTACCCTCAACTTTTTCAGACGGATACTGGTGGTAACTGAGTCTGACTAACCAGTCCTAGAGCCAGTGCTATGTTAAAAGACACTTAGAATACAGTGAAAACACCTACATACACTAGGGAACATTATGCGTTGGGGTCCCCCTGTGATTAGCATGACCTCCTCTGTAAGCCCCTAGTATATAACAGGGCAGGGGGATTAAAACTACCTCTTAAAACAGGCCACAGGGCGTTTTTGCACACGTTAACTCAGGCCCCGTCCCCTCCCTTCACCACTGTGTAAACACGCCCTGTGTCTGTTTTTAGTTGGGAGATTAAGTTCATTTGAATCCTGAGGGTCCCTAGGGTCCAACTAGCCCACTAGGTACCTCCAGTAAGTGCCACAGAGCTGCGTTGCAGAGAGGTGTAAAAAGTGGCACGGCCTGGACCACCTCTCTGCAATGCAGCTCAGTGGCGTTTACTGGAAGCACTTGGTGGGCTAGTTAGCCCCCAGGGGCCCTCAGTATTGAAGGGAAATTATATCCCCAATTTAAAACGTGCCATAGTGCGTGTTTGCCCACGTCACCTCAGGCCCAGTCCCCTCCCTTCACCACTGTGTAAACGCGCCCTGTGGCTGTTCTAAGTTGAGAGATTAAGTCCCATTGAATCCTAAGGGTCCCTCGGGTCAAACTAGACCACTAGGTACCTCCAGTAAGCATCACAGAGCTGCGTTGCAGAGAGGTGTAAAAAGGGGCTAGGCCTCAGAACACCTGTCTGCAGCGCAGCTCCCTGGCGCATACTGGAGATGCCTGTTGGGCTAGTTGGCCCTCAGGGACCCTCAGTATTGAAGAGGAATTAATTCCCCAACTTACAACTCGCCAGGGGGCGCGTTTGCAGAGTGCTGCAAGGAGGGGGCGTGGTCTCCGGCGCGATGCCAGTCTTTTATTTATTTTAATTTTTTAAGAAGGGGGCTGTGTGGTTCCCCTTCTTATTCTAATTTATTGGCCCTGATGACCCCATCCCCCAGGGCCTGTCTCCTAATTATATTTTTTTGACCCCAATCCCCAGGGCCGGCCACTGTTTTTCATTATTTAAAAAAAATATATATTTATAGACACACCTAGGACATGCTGGACAAACCGTACGTACCTATCACCATGACGATTTGCGTGATATTCATTAAAAGCCGACTATGCATAGAATGAATCCACGTGGAATGTATTTACACCACTAGTGAAGCTCTGATATGTCTGATGCCCTACCGTGCCTAATCCCGCATGACACCCTTGTCGTTTATTTATACAAACATGGGTAGCTATTGACGGGCACATTTAATACACATGCACACCAAGCCATTCAAAGGGGATTCGACAAAAATTCGACCAAAACTATGCAAGAAACCCTCCTCACGGTTAATAAAACACACATCCACTGCCGGATGTGTAATACTTTTTATTTTACTCTCTGGAAAGGGGACGAACATCACTTGAGAGTCACAGCACGCTCCTGGCAGAGCCCAATGCTGTGTTACACCCACCATTGCCTGCTGAGTGCCACACACCTCTGTGTTGTATTCCACTAGCTAGTGCATATGCTATGACACTCTCTAGCCCATGTGCACTGTAACACCACCCCGTGAATATGTCATGCCACACTTGTCTTCGCACGGGTTATATTGCCCCATCTAACGTGCCTTCCTCGATGCCTATGTTATAACGCACAGTGCTATGCCATACATATTACAATCTGGGATCCATATCTTTGTCACAGTGCATATGCAACGTTACACTCCCCAGCACATATTTTATATTACAACTTTAGAGACTAGTTAGGTTACACAACACTGCCCTGTGCATATTACACTCCAAGGCGCATATCGCATAGCACGCGCTAGTGCCTGTGCTATCTCGCGCTCTGCAATGAATCTGTCATTGCACACAATGTATTGCATATTATATTTCACGCCCGGTTCATCTTATATCACACTTTTTGGTGCATAGTTTATACCATACACTATATCTAGTTTTCATTTTCAATCGTGCTCTCAGGACTATGTTCTATATAACACTGTGTTCACCTACCCTTTTCACGGGCATTACATTTTGCGATAGGGGGTGGAGGGTCAGGGGGTGTTTCTGCCAAGTGAGCCCAGAGTCACAGTCACAAACGTCCTCTTCTTCCTGAATAAAAGTGAGATTATGCTGCATACTTGTTCATATTTTAAGTAGTTCGCACAGACACACGTTTTAAAAACAATAAAGTTCCTAATACCCGCCTTCTCTGAACAGTTAGCTTGCTGCCCCATCCCCCTCCTCCCTATCCTCTGTTGTGTGAATCCATGGACTAGCCTCCTCCCTCCTGCCATGCATGGTCTGATGTGCTGCCACTGCCCTCAATTTAGTATGATGTACCAGTCCACTCCTCCTGCCCTCCATTGCCCAATTCTATGCCCCTTCATTGACCTCCTGCTTAAACTCTGTGCTTAGCTTGCTGCCCCTATTCTCCTTCCCCCTGCCCTCCGATGTCTTTGTGCATGTCCCTGCTCCATCCTTTTTGCCCACCATGTTCCATGGACCTGTCACTCCTATCTACTCTGAGTGTTCTGTTGAGCTGCCACTCCCCTCCCACCTGCCTAGCATTGTCAGATGACTGTAACCTGTCCCTGCCACCTCCACCCTGCCTGTCCACATGCCATGCCCCTATCCTCTTCCTCCTGTCCTGCATGGTCCATTGTACTGCCACACCCTTCTGCCCTCCCTGGTCTGTTGTGCTGCAACTGCTCCTCCTGCCTGCCCTGTGCGGTCTGTTGTGAGGCCCCTTCCCCTGAACTTTCTTGTCTGTGCACAGGTCCTGACCCTCCCTTCTATCCTCCATCGTCCTTTGTGCATGCCCCTGCACCCTCCTTCTTGCCCATCATAGCCATTGTGCTGCCACTAACCCTCCCACTTGCCATGCATGGTCTTCTGTGCTGCCATGGCCCCTCCCACCTTCCCTGTGTGGTCAGTTAGCTGCCCCTGACCCCCTCCCACCTTTCCTCCATGGTCTGTGTGTATGCCATCACAGTCTCACTGTTGCTCTTCACGGTGTGTCTTGCTTCTAGTGCTATCTTGCTGCTCCTGCCCTGCCCCCTTGCCCCCAGCCCTCTGTTTACATGTGCAGACCCCTACTTCCTCCCTCCTGGCTTGTCCGTTCCATTGTAATGCCCCTGATCCGTCCCTCCTGCCCTTTATGGTCTGTTATGCTGCAGCTTTCTCTCCTGTCTGTCCATTATGGTCAGCTAGCTACCATTGCCTCTTGCCCCTCTGTTCTCTGTTGTCCATGTGCATTGTCCTGTCCCCTCCCTCTTGCTTTCTATGGATTGTTGTGCTGCACTCCCGTCCCGCATGCCCTGTGTGGTGTATTGTGCTGCTGCAAACCCTGATGCCTGCCCTGCAGGGTCAGTTTGGTGCACCTCTCCATGTCCCTCCTGTCCTCTGTTATCCAAGTCCATGTCCCTACCCTATTTCCTTCTATGATCCAATGTACCATACTTGCGAACATTATGAACTTGGTAAGAGGGAGATTTTGAAAAAAAACTGGGGTATTGATTTTCCCCTTTGAGTTACATTGAAAAAGAGGAGATTGTAGACAGGAGACAGATCAAATAAAGCCCATTTGAGCTTAAAAACATTGGACGTTTCCTGGCTGAATAGGGTCTGTTGGCATGTATGGTTGTACTACCATTGCCTCTTCCTTCTGCCCACAATGGTCTATTACATTGCCACAGCCTCTCTTGCAAGTCCTGTATTGTTGGTTTGTTGCCCCTGCCCCCCTTACCACTGCCCTCCATAGTCTGTTGTGCTGCCACGGCCCTTCCTGCCTGCTCAGTGTGGTTAAATTGTTGCCTTTGCACCCTCCTACCTGCCTTCAATTTTCAGAGTCCGTGCCCCTGGCCTCTGCCTCTCAACAGTATCCTAATGAACAACTAGATTGCTAACATTCTATATTTATTACAAAAGTGTGGAACGCCTGACGTCATCTTGATGTAATCAAAACTGTAATACCTCGAGCATTTCCTTTAGAAATTACATATATGAGAGGGTCTTATTGGCATCAAAATTATGGTTAGTGCTCTAAAAGACTAAAATAAGGACATATTTTCTGAGTTTTCAAATAGCGACAAAGCACTTTTAAATTCTTTGTTATCTTTATGTTTTTTTATCCAGTTGACCACTTGATTAAATGTTGCACTTAGGGGAGAGGATGTGGTGTTACTTCCAGAACTGCAGACTTTGCAACTGGGGAACCAGGTTGGAGTTTCTGCTTCAGCTCGACATTCTGTGATTCTGGTCAAATCACTTAGTCTCCCCATGTCTACAACCAAAATGAATTTGTTCTTGTGTGATGTAACCAATGCTCATGTAAAGCACTCCAATACCTGACAAGTCTGCACTATATAACACTGCAAAAACACAAAATAATAAGTGTTTTGCACACTTCTGTCATTGGGCTATATTTGGGCTACATCTGGGTGATTTTGGGCTACATTTGGGCTCTTTTGTCTCCGGTGGCCATCTTGGGAAATTTATTTGTTATGAAGTTTCCTAATTTCCTCATGTACTGCAGTCTCCTCAGTAGGAAATGCTTTCAGTTTTTTACTTTGATTCCATCATGAAGGTATTCAGATATGTCACACATTTGCCATAAATTCTGAATGTTAGCACTCTAGTTGCTCATTAGATCACTGTAGTAAAACTACTGTTCACCATGGAAGTCTGCTCCTGGTATTAAAAGTGCATGTTTCAGTCTGCATGTCAGAATTTTTTAATGAAATAGAAGAGGATTTGAGAAGTCACTCAAAATGTGCCCTCATTTTCTTTCTTCAGCATTAATCATAATTTCTATGGCAAAATGAACCCCCTCATTGTGTTCCTTTTTAATTAAATGTTTTAAGTGTTGCCAGTTTATTCCAATCAAGATGGCTTCAGGTGTGCCATACTTTTGTCATAATGAAGACAGTAAGCGCTCTAGTTGTTTTTAAGAACACTCTGGGACATTCTGTCATTGGGCTATACTTGGGCTACATCTGGGTGATATTTGGGCTACATTTGGGCTCTTTTGTCTCTGGTGGCCATCTTGGGAGACTTATTTGTTATGAAGTTTCCTAATTTCCTCATTTACTGCAGTCTCCTCAGTAGGAAATACTTTCAGTTTTTTACTTTGATTCCATCAAGAAGGCATTCAGATGTGTCACACATTTGCCATAAATTCAGAATGTTAGCACTCTTTTTGCTCATTAGATCACTGTAGTAAAGCTACTGCTCACCAGGGAAAACTGATGCTGGTATTGAAAGTGCATGTTTCAGTCTGCATGTCAGAATTCTTTAATGAAATAGAAGAGGATTTGAGAAGTCACTCAAAATGTGCCCTAATTTTTCTTTCTGCAGCACTAATCATACTTTTTATGGAAAAATGAACCCCCTCATTTTGTTCCTTTTTAAATTAAATGTTTTAAGAGTTACCACTTTAATCCAAGCAAGATGGCTTCAGGTGTGCCATACGTTTATCATAAGTAGGACTGTTAGCGCTCTAGTTGTTCTTTGGAACACTCTGGGAAGCTGCAGTAGAACACAAAGGAATCAACTGACAGTCTCTGCCCTTGTTGGATGTACATGTTTTACTGAGAATGTCAGACTTCATTCTCACATGACTGAGAAAGATAATGTGAATTTACAGAAAATAAGCTCTCAGTTTAGCTTATAGATCACCTTCCAAACCTCTGTGGGAAAAGCATGAGAAAATATTTTTCTCTCAATCATGATATCCCAGCAGAAGGCTTTTTCACATGGTGAAATCACCTTAGAACATACCACAATTCCTAAAATGAGTATGGTACCATCAACAAATGATTTATAATGTAACTAAAGTCTTAAAACCTTCTATTAACTGCAATGCTTTTTAATGAGGTGCTATCATGTATATTGGTCCCAAGATGGCTGCCAACACTTCTTGGATGAAGTGCTGACAGCCAATCAGATCTCAGGATGAGATGTGGGGTTAGGCTCCGCCCACATATATATATGATTTTACTTTTGATTTTCTCAGGAACTACTGAACAGATTGACTCCATATATGCAAAAGGCACATCCCTGAGCTGAGGACTACCTCTCTGCCAAATTTCAAGTAATTCTGTTCAGCCGTTCGGGCTGTACCTTGGACTAAAGGTCCCTATGGAAAATTGCGTGGGGAAAACACGTTTTGGGACCCCCCTTTTTTCTCAGCCGCCGCTTGACGAATCCCCCCGAGACTTTCAGGGTAGGAGTGGAGCGGAGCGCCCCACCTATTTTGAAAATTTCACGAGGATTCGTCAACCGGCGCCAAAGTTATTCCAAATAGAATGTTGCGGATTTCCTATGGAAACACGGTCCTAACTATAACTATCTACTGGCGACCGCCAGTAGATTATATATATATATATATATATATATATATATATATATATATTTTTTTTTTTTTTTTTTTCACTGAAAAAAACAGGTTTCAGGGACGTTAGAGTTAGAAATTAGCATTTTAAAAAACCTTAGAAATTGACTGAAAAAAACACAGGTTTCAGGGACATTCTAGTTAGTTGGACATTTTACTCATACAAAACCAGAGAAATTCAGCCGTTATAGTTGAGGTAATTATAACTCGCGCACCTGCAATGCACTGCTAATGAATTCACATATTACATCACTCATGACATGGTCAGTCACATCACTCATGACATCACTGATGACATCATCCAGTGACTGTGGGCCCGATTCACAGAACTAACTTAAGACAAAATCCTAAACTTACTACCATTTTGGTATTCACAGAAGGCACTTACTCATTTTGGTATTCACAGAAGGCACTTACTCATTTCGGTATTCACAGAAGTTAGGAGTCCTAACTTTAGGACTCCTAAATGCCTTCTGTGAATACCGAAAGTCTTAACATTTTGATTTTTCTCAGTTTAGTAGTAGTATAGTTAGAACTCCTAACTTTAGGACTCCTAAATGCCTTCTGTGAATACCGAAAGTCTTAAAATTAGGATTTTTCTCAATTTAGTAATCCTAAATTTAGGACTCCTAAATGCCTTCTGTGAATACCGAAAGCCTTAAAATTAGGATATTTCTCAGTTTAGTAGTTGTAAAGTTAGGAGTCCTAACCTTAGGACTCCTAAACTGAGAAAAATCCTAATTTTAAGGCTTTCGGTATTCACAGAAGGCATTTAGGAGTCCTAAACTTAGGACTACTAAATTGAGAAACATCCTAATTTTAAGACTTTCGGTATTCACAGAAGGCATTTAGGAGTCCTAAAGTTATGAGTCCTAACTATACTACTACTAAACTGAGAAAAATCCTAATTTTAAGACTTTCGGTATTCACAGAAGGCATTTAGGAGTCCTAAAGTTAGGACTCCTAACTTCTGTGAATACCGAAATGAGTAAGTGCCTTCTGTGAATACCGAAATGAGTAAGTGCCTTCTGTGAATACCAAAATGAGTAAGTGCCTTCTGTGAATACCAAAATGGTAGTAAGTTTAGGATTTTGTCTTAAGTTAGTTCTGTGAATCGGGCCCATTGTGTTTCTGTAAAGTTTAAATATGTTTTTTATATATATAGGCCAAGGTGTATTGAAGAATGAGTGGGTGTCTGACTGTCTAAATGGATGATTTAGCAGGTGTGTGACTGACTGTATAAGTGAGTGATTAAACGTGTCTTACTGAATGCATGGGTTAGTGACTAAACTGTGTGAATGTCTGTATCAGTCTCTGTTGGTGTGTAAGCGGCTGCATGGGCTGGTGAGTAGCTACACTAGTGTCTATATGGGTTATTGATTGGTTGTCTGAGTATCTGTATGGGTGCCTGAGTGTCTGGGTGGGTGGGTGGGTGGGTGGGGTGTGTATGACTTTGTGTGAGTAGGTGAATCACTGGGTGTATGGGTTTAAGAGTGCATCTGTAAGGGGCCGTATGGGTGGGTGAGTATGTGTATGGCTGTGTTGGTGAGTGAATGGATGTCTCACTGGTACATGTGTGAATATCTACATATGTGAAAGGCAGTATATGTGAGTGTTGGAGTATATACATGACTGCATGTGAGAGTGAGTGATTGTGAGAGTGGCTGTATGGATGAGTGTGTGCTTGTATCAGTTATTGTATAAGAGAGTAAGTATGTATTACTATATGTATGAGTAAGTGAGGTGGTGTGTGTATAACTATATAGGTGAGTAAATGGGAGTGTGATTGATTCTTTGCATGACTGACTAGGTGTGTGACTAACTCAATGGGTGAGTGGTGGTGTGTGAGTGTCTGTATAGGTGTATAAGTGCATATGATAGTCCTGTATTGATGAGTGACTGCATGTATGAGTGACTGTATAGGTGAATAAGTGGATTTGTGTGTAGACCTAGCAATCAGTGAGTGGGTATGTAGTAACTGATATTGGTGTGTCTTTGGTTTTGAAAATGGTAGTCTGTATTTTAGAGTGGGTATATCAAAAGTTATATTAGGATGTGAGGAGGTGCATCAGATTATCGTGTGGATGATGTCATCAGTGATGTCTTCAGTGATGTAACTGTCCATGTCATGAATTATGTAATATGTGACGTCATTAGCAGTGCATTGCGGGGGCGTGAGTTATAGTTAGCTAAACTATAACGGCCAAATTTCACTGGTTTTGTACGAGTGAAATGGCCAACTAACTATAATGTCCCTGAAACCTATGGTTTTTTCAGTAAATTTCAAAGGTTTTTTAAATGCTAATTTCCAACTATAACGTCCCTGAAACCTATGTTTTTTTCAGTAAATTTCTAATGTTTTTTAAATGCTAATTTCTAAATATACCTACGGAGGTAGGACATGTCCAGAAAGAGGAAGAAAGGTGCAGAATGACGCAAGAGAAATGCAGAAAGATGCAACAGAAGTCCAGAAAGACAAAGAAAGGTGCAGAAAAAAACAAAAGATATGCAGAAAGAACCAACAGAGGTGCATAAAGAGGCCTTGTTGCAAAGTCATCCTGTGCCCCCAACGTTTTGCTGATGAGTACTAGTGGTAACTGACTCTGACTAACCAGTGCTATGCAAAAAGACACTTAGAATACAGTGAAAACACCTACATACACTAGGGTATACTATAGTTTGAGGTACCCCTGTGATTGCAGGACCTCCCCTGTAAGGCCCTAGTATATAATAGGGCAGGGGGATTAAAACTACCTCTAAATCAGAGGTGCAGAAACATGCTACTTTAACTAGTAGTCGCGTTTGCCGAGTGGTAGAGAAAGGGTGCTGGGCCTCCGACTAGCACTCAAGAATTCCGCTGCATAGGACTTACAGGAGATACTAGGAGGGCTTCTTGGCCGCCAATGTCCCTCAGGAGTAAAGTGGACTTCATCCCTCATCCTGTAGTCTGTCAGGAGGCGCGTTTGCAGAGTGGTGGAGAAAAGGGGCATGGCCTCCGAAGACGTCTTAGCAATCCTACTGTGTGGGACTTACTGGAGGTAACAAGAGGGGTACTTGGCCCCAAAGAACATCCTTGGGGGCAACTACCCCTCCTATTATCTCAAGTAAGTACCACACAGCAGGATTGCTAAGTTCTCATAACAGGCCATGCCCCCTTTGCCCAGCACTCTGCAAACGTGTTCGCTGGCGCACTCTTCGATGGGGATTGAAGTCACCTTCACTGCTGGGGGTCCTTAGGGGCCAACTAGCCTACCTCTTACCTCCAGTAAGCCCCACACAGTGGGATTGCTTAGAGGTGGACACAGGCCATGGTCCTTTTCTACCCCACTCTGCAAACGCGCCTCCTGGTGCACTCTTGGTTGGGGGATGAACCTTTCCTCATGAGGGTCCCTGGGGGCCAACTAGCCCACCAGGTACCTCCAGTAAGCCCCATGCAGTTGGATTGGTAAGAGTACTCCGAGGTCACACCCCATTTTTACACCACTCTGCAAATGCGGCTCCTGGCACATTGCTGCTCGGGGAATGAGGTCCTCTTGTGTGCTGAGGTCCTCAGGACACACGAGGACATCATCACCTCACCATCAGTGTGCCAAGAGGCTCTTTTGCAGAGTGGTGTAAAAAGGGGTGTGGCCTCAGACCACCTCTCTGCAACCCAGCTGTGTGGCACTCAGGGGACCCTCAGTATTCAAGGGGACTTAATTTCCCAAGTTAGAATGCTCTAGGGGGTGCCTTTGCAGAGTGGTGCAGGGAGGATGCGGGGCCTCTGGCGAGATGCAAATTCTTTTGTAGGGGCGGTGTGGCCCCCCCTTCTTTCAATCTGTTTTGGGCCCTGGGGGCCCCATCCCCCAGGACCTGCACATTTTAAACAAAAAAAAAAAAATGGGAAGGTGCCACGCAGCCCCCCCCCCCCGCCCCAGGCAAATATCGGCCCCAGGGACCCCATCCCTGTGACATGGCCAGACTTCTTTTTTTTTATTTAATAAATTTGGAGGGGGGCAGCGTGGTCCCCCTCCTCAGGCCACTTCTGGCCCGGGGACCCCATCCCCTGGGGCTGGCCCTCAGTGCTAGGGACTGTGGGGGGGAGCCCCAATGCCCCCATGGTCCCTGCCGGCTCCCTGCCTCCTGCAGGGAGCTGCTAACACGCAGCTCCCTTTTCCCAAAAGCATCTGCTTACTTTTTGGAGAAAAAAAAAGCAAAGCAGTGTTTGCTATGACAGGGCAAACAGCAATGTCCCGGGGGTGGGCACCCCGGGACTTTGCCGGTGCCAGCTCAGGGGAGTGGCGGTCCCCAGGGCCATCAAGGGCTCCAGGAGGGGGCTGCGCAAGGTTCAGATAGGATAGCCCCAGGGAGGTGGTGGTCCTAAGGGCAGTGTGGGGGGCTCGAGCCCCGCCACACTAATTATTAAGCAAAGCCCTGGGGAGGTGGTGGTCCCTGGGGCTTGGGGGCCCACGAGGCCCCCCCACCTTATTACAATAAAGCCCCGGGGAGGTGGCGGTCCCGGGGCTTAGGGGGCCCACAAGGCCCCCCCGCCCATATTTATAGATTGGCCCCGGGAGGTGGCAGTCCCTGGGGCTGCGGGGGCCCCGTGGGCCCCCATAATATAATTGCCCCCAGGACCTGGCCCACCCGGGGCTTAAGAATAACAAAGCGCGGGAGCCCACGCTTCGTTTTTTTGTTTTCTCAGCCAGATATGCGCACCCAGCGGAAATTCTGCCATTTAAAAAAAAAAAAAAAGCTTATTTCGGCCCTGGGGGTCCTTGTGGGACTCCCTGAGCAGGCCTAGGGGATTAGGGGGTTTCTACCCTGCCCCCTTTTCTTGTTTTTCAGATATCAATATTTTTATTTTCTGAATTTCTCTGGAACTACTGAGCAGATTTACACTGTTTAAAAAAACAGAGTGCTTTCTGAACCAAGAGCTACCTTTTTGCCAAATTGGGTGTAATTCCGATCAGGAGTTCGAGCTGTAGCCTGTTCCAAAATTCCTATGGAAATAAACATGGAGAAAATGCATTTTGGGACCCCCCTTTTTTCTCAACCCCCACTTGACAAATCACCCCGAAACTTTCAAAACAGGAGCTGGTCATTAGTTTTGAAAATTTCGCGAAGATTCGTCAACCTGCGCCAAAGATATTGGCAAATCAAAAAACGCTTTTCCAATGGATAATAGGTCCTAACTAAAACTACATATATAATATTGTCAATTAGAAGACATCCACTCCCTACTGCGCAGTATTTGTACTCTAGTCTGGTTTCGCACTGCAGTCTCTTTTGTTTTGTCCCCCCACACTCTTTTAGCTCTGTTTCTATAGTAACCATGCCTCCAATAGTCTCTACCTACTAATAAATCAAAAGTTCACTAGATTTTCTCTCAACAGCATACTAGCTTCACATTAACTGTTGTAATTCCAAGCATATCCGAAACAAAATAACGTATTTTTATTTTTCCAAAGCCAATCACAATTAGTTATTTTTTTTAAGTCACTACCTAATTTGAGTTCCCTGCACATCTCCACCAACCAATCAAATATGTTATTTTATATTTTACTAGCTGGCCTCAATTGTAACTGCCTTTCATCTTCAAAACTGCCTCATTCTGCTGCAGCCTTTTCATGTGTGCTACTCATGCTTGTCTCCAAAATATTCAGATTATGGATTGTGGGACATAGTTTTGTGTTTTGGACCAGAGAGAGTGGTAGAAAGAGTGGTATTGACAGGGACATAGGTTTACCTAATGTAGACATTACTTGGAGTGGCTAGGGAAGGTTAAAGTGGCATCATTTTCTGCCTTTGGTTGAAAGCATTGTAGCTTGCCAGCATCCAGACATCATGATTGTGCACTATGGTGGCAGTGACTACAATGACGCACAATTACTGGGGTAGGACTGGAAATCCTAATGAAGGTTAATGTACCTTTTCCAAAATACTGCCTAGGTGTTCTAAAAAAGTTGCCAAAGACAGAAGTGGCAGTGGTCAACCCAATTTGTCTGCACTTAGAGATATCCAGAAAACATGTCAATAAAGCAGTTTCTGCATTTCTCCGAGACCACAACGTGGATTTTATATATCATAACAACTTACACTTCGACATGAATGGAATATGTCAAAAAGACGGAATCGATTTCATAGACACAGGCAACCGGGTGTTCCTCAACAACTTAAAAGGCTGCATCCTGTTCTAAGTGTAGTAATCATCTACACACCACAAACGCATAGGCTCTTTTGCAACACTGTTTTTTTGTTTTCAAATCCTTTTTTCAAATTTCGAACTTGGATCTGCAGAGGATCCGTAGCTAAATAAGGGGTCTGTTGTATATATTGCAGGCAGATATGTAATGGATTTGCGTATCCATTACCAATCAAGAGTACACATTCAATATAATGTTGTGTGGATGTGTGAGAGAGTGTGTGAGTGGTTTTGTGGGTCAGTGAGCAGGTGAGTCAGTGGCTTGATGGGTGTGTGAGTGACTGGAGGGGTGTGTGAGTGACTGTGTGGGTGAGTGGGTATGTGAGTAGCTATATGGGTGTGTGAGTGAGTGCAAGAATGGCAGCATGGATCTGTGAGTGGTTTTTGTGGGTTTGCGAGTGGGTGTGTTAGTGGCTGTATGAGTGTGTGTGTAGGAGTGAGTAAGTGGCTTTGTAGGCCTGTGAGTAGGGGTGTGAGTGGTTTTGTGGGTATTTGAGTGGGTGTGTGAAAGGTTGTGTGGCTGTGTAAGTAGATGTATGAGTGCGGGAATGGGAATGTGAGTGCTTATATGGGTATGTGAGAAAGTGTGAGTGGCTGTGTGCGTCTGTGAGTGGGTGTGTGAGTAGATGTATAGGTGTATAAGTGAGTGTCTGAGTATGTGAATGGGTGTGTGTAAGAGGCTGGCTCTCTATATAGTATACTAAAAAGAAGTACACTGTACAGAGAATCCCCAGTTGGTACACAGAGGTAAAGCAGATAATTCTAATGCTCTTTTGTGGTAGTGTGTGCAAACAGTTAGGCTTATCAGAGGGTAATTCTAAGTATTTGTTGTACTTCACAGAGGCAACAAATGAGACACACGCTCAATAATAAATCCAAGACCAATTTATAAAAATAAAGTAGATTTTTATATAATTTTTAAGACCAAGAACACAGTTCTAAGGAAAGTACTTTTGGAGTTACAAACCTCACTTTTGTGCGCAATTATACACCATTGGAAACAATGGGGAAAGAGCAGAAACATGCATAGAAAATCAGGCAATGCTTTCACGAAGTTCGCCTTCTCGTTTTCGGGCGATGTCCGGGCCAGGTTCAAAGTTCCAGCAGGAGAAGTTTGGCAGCATTCCGAACCAGCCAGGAGCAGAATGCTGAGGGTCTTGGAAGCTGGTGCACAAAGATGAATGGGGCACTTGAAAGTACATTGTACAGGAAGACTTACAAGTAAGTCCAATGGGGCTCCTTCAAGGAGGAAGGTTGCAAGGGCATGGGGGCCACGGGACCACAGTTGGTTGGTCGGTGCTGGTTGGACTGTGCAGAGTGAACAGGTCAGCCGGGCATCGTGTGCCTTGAGGTACTCGTGGTCAGGATCAGGCAACTTGGAAAGGCAATCTTGGGACAGCTAGGCCAATCAGGTAGTGGGTTTGGGTTTCTCAACATCCCTCAACAGGTACTTGCGTCTGGTGCTTTGGGGACACTACTGCTTGTTGTTAGCCTTTGGGGATCAGTACCCCGTATAATGGTATGCCATGGCTGCAGTAGGTCCTGGTGCCTCCAGACTTAGTGGAGAGACCGATCTGACCCTCCAGAGCTGTTGTTCCTTTTTCTTGCATTGGTGCAGCATCAATGTTGCTGGGGAGCAACAAGTTGACAAACTGGACTTCATGGGATTGGTGCCTGTGGAGTTCAGGTGAGTGATACCTTCACTTCAAGGGAGCTTCTTGGGGACTTCTTGAAGGCTGGACATGCTCTGGGGTTCTTGGAGTTCTTTAAGGTTTAGGACAACATGCCAGGCAGCAATTGTCGAGTCCTTGGAGCAGCAGGCAGGGTTTGGCACCTTTTTCTTCTGCAGCACGGCTTCAGTTCTTGAGCAGTGAGTCTTTGTACTGGACTTCTCTTGTCTATTGAATCTGATGTTTAGGTCTCAGGGTGCTGCCTAAATAGTGAATTTAGGGGCTTTGCAAAGAGAGATAGGTAGTAGCCAATGACCCAGCTACCTTTAGGGTGTCTACACCCTATAGTGACTACTTCCTGTGGGAAGAGGCACTACACTAGCTCTGGTAGGTTGTTTTTCCACCATCCCAAGATGGTGGACTTTTAGGAGAGGGTTTCACATTGCCTCTCCCTCCCTAGGGCTGGTGTAGGCTACTAACTAATTTTCCCACCAAAGGTGGAGCCAGAAAGGGGGCCTGGCATCCCCCACTAACAGGATATTCCTGGGTTGGATTTCAAATGGAGCTTTGCCTTTAAAGCTTCCTGCCCAGGAAGGCATTCCTGTCCTGGAGGAGGTGTGAAGCACCTCTGCCCAGAGCAGGCTTTGTCTCTGTCTTCTGAGAGCACTGGCTCTCACCCAATGAGGTCAGAAACATGCCTCGTGGTGGCTGACTGGCGAAAACAAATCAGAGACCACACCAGTGCTTGGTAGGTTTTCAGGGGACCCTCTAAAAGGGTCCCCTGTGTGAATTTATTAAGAATTCCAACACTAGCAGTGAGGATTTATAAAGACAATATGTTTGGTACCAAACACCCTAGAAATCAGTGTAGCAATCATGGAGCTAGGAAACTCGCATTGACAAGTATTCCACCATTTACTCTTTATGGCTTCCCTGTGCACTTACAACATCTCAGAATAGACTGGACATTGTAGGGGCAAATCTGCTCATGCTATGTCCTCACACCCTGCCTTGGTACCTGGGGCACCACTTACTATTAGCTTACAGGGGTAGCTGAAGTTGTGCCAATCATGGTACAGTGTTTGGAAAAAAGATCTGTCAGTGGGAACCCGGTTAGCAGGGACCCAGTACACTTACAGTTCTAAATCACATGAGGCATCAGGCAAAAAGTTAGGGCTAACCATATACAATTATGTACTTTCCTACACCCTCAATCTTTTCTAAAGAAAGACTTGGAAGGTTTACAACAGCCCTGTAACTCAGTGCTGGTGCAGTATATTGATGACCCTTTGATTGCATCAAAGACAAAGAAAAGATTGCAATTTGGATGCAGTTGGCTTTTGATCCATGTGAGGAGCTGGCCTGGTCTATGATGTCCACTTATGTAAGTGGGCACCCTGCACCAGTCCAGACAATCCTTATGGTGATTTAAGAGGTCTTAGACAACCATAGAAAGCTCTCTAAGTGGTAGCTGTGGAGAGCAGTCTTCAGGCTTAGCCCAGGAGTGTAAAGCAGCTTGTTTTACCAGAATGCAATCTTATATGTATAGATTAAGTGAAAAAGAACCACTCATGGTATTTATAAAAATATGTATTTATTATATAATACTCTCTAACACATACAAATATCTCCTACCTAGAGATATACACAATGCACAAAATACGTTACGTAGAAATCGAGTAAATAACACGAAATACACAGGGGACCCCGGGGAGGACCAAACCATATACTACGAATGTGGTATAAGAACCACGACTCGGGTCAAGACAATGTTGAGAGGACGTAGAAGTGCTGGGGACCCAAGGAACCACCCAAGTTGAGTGACTAGGAACCCCACAGAGAGAGTGTGCAGTGTGGGAACACGACCGCGTGCTCCGTATAAATCAAAGTGAAAGTCACGGTTGAAATTTTAAAGATTAAGGACTCTTCCCAATGGGCCTTGAAGAAACCCAGTGGAAGACAGAAGGTTGGAGAGCAACCCCACCCATGGATACCCTAGGACCCACGTTACCTACACCTGGGAAGCCGGGTGCATAGGTGTGATGTGGTGTCAGAAACTGCAGTCAAACCCAATGGAGGACTTCAGGAAAGTGCCGCTGCTGAAGAAGGAGAAAGTGTATGGTGGAATCCTAATGTGGATTCTAGTTGAGAGGTATCTGCAAGCAGAGGGGACTGAGTCTATCTCATTCATGAGTGACCAGAAGATCTGGAAGATGAATGCCCACCAATAGCCGGAGTTGCAGGAGAGTTGACGATGACCTTGACTCTGCAGCTGTGAGGACCAGGCGATGCTGAGGAAGAGCCATGCACTAGCTGTCCCACATCAGATGTCGAGTGCTGAGGAGTCGGTGTCCGGCGGTAGCACCAACAAGCCTATGCACCTTCTTCAACTTCTGCGTTGGTTGCATTTGCAGTGTCGGGACCGGCAAGGTCCAGGGGTCTCACCACAAGGAGGAGAGTCAAGGCAGGCCGGAGCAATCATGGGAGCCCAAAAGAAGCAAAGATGACCCTCAACAGGTCCCACAGGCCGGAGGCACTGGAGTCGCAAGAGGACCTCGAGCAGCTCAACAAAAGATGGAGGCGAAGGTGCAAACAATGCAATGTGGACAAAGACTTTGGTCACTGGAGATGCATGAGGTTGAGGCTACTTCGAGCCCGAAGATCTTGGTGGAAGGAAGTCAACAAGCCTTTGCAACTTCAAGTCAATGCGGTGCACAGGTGTTCGGTTCCTGCTGCTCCCACGAGGGATACTGGCCTCAAGCTTGGTGAGAGGGCAGGGCAGGCCTTGAGAGCTGTGGAGAACCACCACCTGTGTTGCAGAACCTTACAGAGTCCATAGGAGCTCAGGATCAGCACACCGGTCAGCTTAGTGCCTGCAAATGACTACTTCACTTTAGGTGTCTTGGATGCCCCCATGTTTGAAAGGTACCTGTATGGTGCACAGGCACAGACGTTGCAGCAGACTGAAAGGGGGATGAAGTCGAACCCAAAAGTCTAGAGAGCTCAGACAGTAGAAGTAGAAGTAGTGTCTGAATTGAATCTTGTCCCACAGTGAATTTAGGGACCTACACCCCGGTAAGCCCTTAAGTACCCTAAGGAGAGGGTTGGGATGATTCAGGGGACCCTCACGGGGGAGGGTCTGGGCAGGCAGGAGGTTTCCCCCGTGTCCTTTGTCCAGTTTCGCGCCAGAACGGGAGCCAATGGGTCCCAGAGCTGGTTTGAACTGGACTATGCATGGGGACACCAAATGTGCCCCTCATGCAGACTGAGTGGCGCTGGCAAGTGCACCCACCTGGCCCCAATACACTAAATCTTGTCTTGGAGGTGGTCACACCTCCCGTTGACAGGATGCCTATTGTTCTACCTCCCCCTGCTCGAGCTTGGCTCATCAGCAGGAGGGCAGAATCATGTCTCTAGTCGGCAGCAACCATTTTGTGCTGTCCGTGTCTAGAAGGCTGTCACCGGGAACATTGAGAGCCTAACGGAAGGCTCTTCTAGTGATTGGAATTATACCTCCCACACCGTTTACAGTGTGTGGGGGTATGATTACAAAATGTTGCTTGGAATCATACCTCCCAAACCGTGTGGGGGTATGAATTCAACATGTTTGATACCAAACATGATAGGATTCGTTGCAGCTGATTTCGAGATGGTCATCGCATAATTACACAGTGCTCCTCTATATAGTATATGGCTGTTTCACTTACAACCTGGTAGAATGGACTACCTAGGCTGTAGGGGTGTCCTGCTCATGCAGGGGCACCCTCACACTTAGAACCAAGCACCCTGCCGTCAGGGTTGCAAAGACCTGCTATAGGCGTGACTTATAGGTTAAGTGCAGTGACCCTAGATATAGGACACCTATATATTTAGTAAGTGGTTATTACAAATTGTTTAGTCCAATAAACGTTCCAAGTATTTTATTATGCAGCACAGCAACATGTAGAAAACTGGTCATCACGAAGGTCCAGTGCAACTGAACTTTCAAGCTGACACAACAACCAAGTTCTAAATGGAATCAGAATACAGTTCATAACAATCACAGCAATGAGATGCATTAGAACAACTATAATGAAAGTCGCATGCAGAGACATGCAAGGATATAACATACCTCCCTTATATATAAACAAAAGTAAGAAGAAAGGAAACAAAAGAAGACAAACTGAAAAAAGGAGAACAAGGAAAAACAAAAACAATGCCTATCTAACAAAATCTGACAATCTTTTTGGAAAATGTCTAATGCGACACAAATCCTTGACTCTAGAAGCCACAGTATCTTCAGAATGATTGTCTGCTTCATAACCATTGTGTGCTTCAGAGCTTGAACTGGTGCCCATATCCTGGTCAAACCTGTGAACAGAATCCTCCAACTTCACAAGAGAATATTCTGTAGACCCAACATCAGCATTAGAAATACAGGAACCATTAGGACATCTGGCAACACGTTTAACATTCCACAACTTGCCATCTTGAGTGAGGACACTTATCAAAATACTTTGGTAATCTTTATGGCTTTACTGAATCTACCTGAACATTTACTAATGAGACGAGGTTTTGTGATTGTCACCCAATTTCCTACCTTAAAATCATGAGTTTTAGTTTTCCACTTATTTTCATACCACAATTTTGTTTTACACTGTTTAGCTTTCACTCTTTCCGCAGTACCATTCACCAGCTTCTCAAATACAATTGTTTTTACCCTTCTCCTTGAACCACAAGGGACATAGTTTGGAAGCCGGATCCCTTCCCTTTAAAAGGTCAAAGGGACTAACTTCAGTCACTGTATGTGGAGTGATGTGATATAGCTACAACCTTTCCCTTACAAAATTCTTCCTATCACCTCCCAACTTGATGATATTAGATATATTATCCTTCAACACCCGGTTGAAACGCTCAACCTGACCATTTTCATGCGGTTCTTATAATGACATAATTACATGGCTGATGTCATGACTTTTAAGAAACTCCTCCATCTCAGTAGAAGTAAGCGGCACTCCATTATCTGTAACAAGAGTTGACGGACAACCCTCCCTGGTATATACTTCCTTAAAAAACTCCAGAACAATATTGGTTGTCGAGTGCGGAATAAACTTCACCTCCGGCCACTTTGAATGATAATCCACAAGTACCAATGCATACTGTGAATCATAGGGTAAACTGATGAACGGACCAGAAATATCAAAAGCCAATTTTTTCCATGGTTCATAAGGCCACTCAGAATTTTTTAAGGGAGGAAAATTGAGTTTCAACATCCTCTCACTAGACATGCACATATCACACTCCCTGACTGTGCGATCGACCATGCGATCCATTCCTGGCCACCAAAAGTAATTTTTTACCACACGTTTCATGGCAGGCCACTCTTCTTTTCCATACCTCTGCGACAAAAACCCTCCAATATCAAACACACTATTTATTCATGCAGAATGGTTTCAATGTGGGGGCTTTTACTATATCCTCTTTGATGGACACAAAAGCTTCCACTAAAATGGTGCTTTCCACTCAAATGGTGCTCAAATGGTGCATTTTTGTAGCAAAATTGCTAACAAACTTACTGTAGTACTCCCACATACCAACGAATGACAGCAATTGCTCCTTGTTGGTGGGGTAAGGTGTGTAGGAGAGTAGGATCTGCTTCACATGTTAACCCCCACTTTTTGCTGGTGTTTCACTATTAATTTACTTTAGTCTGGCTGGGACCCTGCTATTCAGGGCCCCAGCCTAGCTGCTTCCTCTCTAAATTGATTGCATGTACTTCAGGTACACCACAGATTGGATCCTGAGGTACACTTGTGAGTTCCTAGTATATGGTACACTATGTACCCAGGGCATAGGTACCCCAGAGGCCTACCACGGGCTGAAGCATGTATTATGCCACCCCTGGAAAGCCACCCGAAATGACACCACAGGTCTGCTACTGCAGCCTGGGTAAGGTGGTGCATGCACCCCTTACTGAGTTGTAGGTTCACTATACCTCACCTATCACTACACATGCAAATCTATCAGTCACTCCTATGGCAGGCCTTAACAATCCTGAAGGCAGAGTGCTTCGTTATATGTGAGAGGGTGCCCAGGCATGATCTGAGCCCCTCTGCAGCCTTCGGAATCTCTTCTCCGGGGATGTCAGTGGTGCAGCCTGACCATATACTCTTAAGTGCATTATATCTTAAACAGTTAATGCTAACTTTGAACTGGCTGCACGGAAACATGTCGTGTTTGGTGTCAAACACATTGGAATCATACCCACACATCAGTTCTTGATGTGAGGATATGATCCCACCCATCTAGAGGGAGAGACATGGCAGTACTGGTATACCCGGTAGAAACCTAATAGAGCCCTGGCATCACAAAATGGATGATGCAGCCACAGACACAGGTCTGGCCTCCTGCTGCTGACCGAAACCCTGGAAGGGGAGGCCTGGACAATAGGTTTCTTGTCACAGGGAGGTGTAACCACCTCCCAGACAGGCTTATGTGTATTGGGGCTGGGTGGGAGCACTCTCTGAGTGCTTTGAAGTCCTGCACTGGGGGCATACCTGGTGTCCCAGTGCATAGTCCAGCTCAAAACGGTTCAGGGGCTTCCGGCCCCTGCTCTGGCGTGAACCTGGACAAAGGAAATGGGTGTAGTCACCCCTCTTTCCAAACCCCCCCATAGGTGGGCCCCCAGAGCTAGTCCAACCCCTTCCTTAGGTATAAGTAAGGAACCTCTGTAACCAGAACTTAAGATATCCCTGGACAAAACTCTGAAGCTGAATCCTGGAACTTCGATGCTCTACCCAAGACTAGAGGACTGAAGAAATCTCCCTTGGGGTCAAGGAGTGACTCCCCTGCTTGGCAGGCACCAACAAAGCATTTTGCCGGTCTGCATCTCCGAAGCCCCCGCCGGACTCCGAAGTATTTCCAGCCCAGGAAGAGGATTTCCAGACATCTCAGAAGCCAACCCGAGTCCCTAGCAAAGCTGAGACCCGCAGCCCTCGTGAGTAGCATGGAACCGGAACTCCTGGTCACCGTGCACGTTTGCAAGTGCATTGACTTCTCAACGTCTCTTGAAATCATGCTTGGGCTTAATTGTAGCCCCCATCTCGAGCACAGAATCCACTGAAGATTGTTGGCCTAGTCACCCCGAGTGACCCGTGGACCACCATTTTGTGTTTCATCTCGAGGTCCCTTCACAATCCCTGGTCCGTCGACTGGTGGGTCCTTGAGGGGGTAGCTTTGATTTTCCTTGGGCTTCCCCAGTTGCTCCAGACGTGCCCTGACTCCCTACCAAGTGGTGAGTCCCACAGACCTTGCTGGTCTGCACCGAAGCATCTTTCTAGTTTCTGCGTGGGTTGCTGTTGCCAAGGCTTGTTGTGTCTGGGCACTGACACTGCAGCACTCGACATCCTTTGAGGGACAGCTCGAATCCAGCTCCTGCTCATCCTCGACACCTCCTGGTCCTTGTGGCTGAAGAGTCAAGCTTCACCTTCTTCACCTGAAACACCTGACATTGGTGGGCATCCGCCTATCGTCTTCCTGGTCATTGGCAAGTGATCCAGACTCTGTCCCCTCTGCTTTCAGGTTCTTCTCATCTTCGATCCAGGCTTGGATCTCTTCGGACACTTCGCATTTTCCCGGCAGCAGCACTTCTTTGCCAGCTCCCATTGAAATCGACGACTCGACCCAACACCATTTGACACCTATGCACCCAGCTTCCCTGGGTGAGGTAACACGAGTACTCAGGTGCTCCCGTGGGTGTTGGCCCTAGAACTTCCTAAGTCCCAAAGGGTTTGGTCCTGACTCACTTCTAAGTGTCCGTAATCTTTAAAAATCTAACCGCGACTTTCCCATTAGAAGCTAACGGGAGCTCGCGGCTGTGTTCTCACACTGCACACGGCCCCCGTGGGTCCCCTGTGTCACTACCTTGGGTGGTTCCTTGGGGTCCCAGCGATTCTACAGGCTCTAGGCCTTGTGTCTAGTCAAGTCGTGGTTCTTATACCACTATTTTAGCATATGGTTTGGCTCGCTCCTAGGGCCTGACGTGTATTTGTGCTTATTACTGTCATATTTGAAGTGTAACTTATGTGTTTTGACCTCTAGGCTCATAAAGAGATTAGGAGGGTGTGTTTAGAAATAAATACATATATTGATATATATACCTGGTGTGATTGTCTTTCATTTAGCCATTCAAGAGATCGTAGACAGGTAAAACAAGCTGCTTTACATTCCTTCAAGACTTAGCCTGAAGGCTGCTCTCCATAGCTACCACTATAATAGCTTTCAATAAAGGTTGACTTTAACCTATAACCAATAAGGGGTTGTTTGGACTGGTACAAGGTGCCCACTATAACTAGTGGACAGCATATACCAGGCCAGCTTCTCACATTGGTGTGTAGCGTGCGAGATTCCAGCTTGCTATTGTTTTACCAGATAATCTCAATTGAGCGACTAACTGAAAACCACTAAAGGTACCCTAGGTACATATAATACAAGCTTTAGAATACAGTAAGTTCTACTGAACTTAGAGTTGTGTGTTAAGGGCTTAGCACACCTTTTCTACAACTCAAGAGAGTTTAGTAGGCCACACTAGAGTAGGTAGTGCAATACACCACACCTCCCTAGTAATTTTTTCAAGGCCAGGAACCAGTGGGTCCCTGCCAGAAGCCAATGGGCTTCTAGTTTCCAAGTATGATAACCTCCCATTCATGGAACTGAGAGCATTATGCACAGCTAGGAAACTGAGGACAGGCAAAAGTCCAACCACCCAGCATCTCATAGAGGTACTCAGGCTGGAAGACCTCAGCAGATCCATAGGGTCTGAGGGGGTAGACAGATTGGGTGGGACAGCACATGAGGAAAGGCCTAGGGGTGTAACTCCCCATGACCTGACCACTGATGCTGGCCAGGCAGATGACAATGATCTGAACCTTGAAAATCCAATTGCCCTAGAAGGTGATGGAGAGGGCCACAATGGGCCCCTCTTCGTCCCTCCTGGAAGAGTTGGTAGTGGGCCTAGAAGGTCAAGGTCTCCCTCAGTGGAGTCTAACCATTCTGGCTCATCCATAGGGACCTCTATTTCTTCTCACAGGAGGGCAATCTCTCAGCAGAGGAGGGAGAGACTGCTTAAGTATTGAGAAGCTCAGCTAGAAATCAGAAAGAGGCAGGTAGCCCTAGATAAGGAGGCCCTAGAGCTCTACAGAGCTAGAAAAAAGTTGGGACAGCAACATCCCTAGAGATAGGGAGAGATCTTATGACCATAGAAACTTAAATAAGATTGTCCCTCGCTACCAGAGTGGAGATGACATCCACAAATGGATAACTGCACTGGAAAGGGCCTGTAAAGTTCAAAGGGTCCCCCAGGAGCAGTGGGCAGGAATCTTATGGCTCTCCTTTGCAGACAAAGGTAGAGATAAGATCCTCACTGTTAGAGAGGAGGAGGCAGATGATTACAACAGTCTGAAGAGTGCCTTGATTGATGGGTTTGGCCTAACCACTGAGCAATACTGGTTAAAGTTCAGGGATTCCCAAAAGGCACCGAATCAAGACTGGGTAGACTTTGCAGATTGTGCTACTAAGGCTTTGGAAGATTGGTTACTTGGCAGTAAAGTGCATGACTTTCAAGGATTGTACAATTTGATTAGGAGGGAGCAGATCCTTAATTGTCAGAATCAGCTATTGCACCAGTACCTGGTGGACTCAGATCTGACCTCTCCCCAAGAATTGGGAAAGAAGGCAGACAAGTGGGTCAGAACCAGTGTGAGGCAGAAGGTACAGAACCAAGGTGGTGAACCCAAGAAGCAAGATCCTAAAATCTGTGACAAGGGTGGGGAGAAGGGTAAAGGGTAAAGACCAGAAGTCTTCACAAGGCCCCCCAAAATCTTCTTCAGGTAGGGATTCACAGTCTAACAAGGGAAAAGGCCAAAAGAAACCATGGTGCAAAATCTGTAAGCAGAAAACTCACTGGACCAGTGACTGCACCAAGTCCAAAGAATCTACTCCAGTCACCCTTCCCCCTAAGGCAACTGTTTCCCCCAGTACAGCTACAATTGGTGGTGGTAATGTTCAGAATAAGGGTGTAGTAGGGTTGAACCTGGGTTCTGAGATGGACTCTGGCCTAGTCAGAGTTCCAACTCAGGCTGTTTTAGTCTGTGATGGAGGCATGGATATGTCCTCCTTTGTGAGTCCCAGTAATCTGGGCAAATACAGACAACATCCTTTAATACACAGAAAAGAGGCTTTGGCATTCAGGGACACAGGAGCAAGTGTCATAATGGTGGCAAAAGATCTTGTGGATCCTGGGCAGATTATACTTGGTGAAATGTACCAAGTGACCAATGCTAGCAATGTCAGAACAGACCATTCTCTGGCAGTTGTTAACTTCTCCTGGGGAGGGGTAACTGGCCTTAAGAAGGTTGTGGTAAGTGCAGACCTACCAGTACAGTGCTTGCTTGGCATTGATCTAGAATATTCAGCTTGGGCTGAAGTGGAGCTCAGGACACATGCAGAAATGTTAGGGATTCCTGCTCATGTCTTTGATGTGACTAGGTCACAGGCCAACATGTCTAAAACTGGACAGGCCCTGGATTCTGGAATAATGGCCCAGGTGCCTCCCAAGAGGAGGAGCAGTAGGGTTAAGGCAGTGCCTTCCCACCTGACTCAGAATGCAGATCATTCTCCTCAGGGAGATGATCTTGAGCCTGAAGAAGGAGGAGGAGCTTGAACCTGACCAGGTTGAGTTCTTGGGGACAGGGGACCCTTCTAGGTCTGATCTGAGCCAGGAGCAGAAAACCTGCCCCTCTCTTGAACCCCTCAGAAAGCAAGCTGCAGATGAGGCTGCTGGGAATGCTAGTGGCACACATAAAATATAGTGGGATGATGCACTCCTTTACTCAGAGAGTAGAGACCCCAAGCCTGGTGCATCCAGGAGGTTGGTTATACCTCTGAAATTTAGGGGCTTCTTATTGACACTAGCCCATGATATTCCTTTAGCAGGACACCTGGGCCAGAACAAGACTTGGGACAGAATTGTCCCTCACTTTCACTGGCCCCACATGTCTGAAGACACAAAGGAGTTTAGTCGCTCCTGTGTGACCTGCCAAGCCAGTGGCAAGGCAGGTGAAACCATAAAGGCCCCCCTGATACCACTACCTGTGGTGGGGGTTCTCTTTGGGAGGGTTGGGATTAACATTGTTGGTCCTATGGATCCCCAGACAGCATCTGGGCACAGGTTTATACTGGTGGTGGTGGACCATGCCACCAGGTACCCAGAAGCCATTCCCCTAAGGACCACTACAGCACCTGTGGTGGCAAGAGATCTCTTGGGTGTATTCTCAAGAGTAGGCTTTCCTAAGGAGGTAGTATCTGACAGGGGTGCAACCTGCATGTCTAGTTACTTGACTGCTATGTGGAAGGAGTGTGGAGTGAACTACAAGTTCACCACCCCCTATCACCCACAATGCAATCGTTTAGTTGAAAGGTTCAACAAAACCTTAAAGGGCATGATTAAAGGTCTCCCAGAGAAGCTTAGGCGGAGATGGGACATCCTTTTGCCCTGCCTTTTGTTTGCCTACAGGGATGTGCCACAAAAGGGGGTTGGTTACAGCCCTTTTAAACTTTTGTTTGGTCACCCTGTCAGGGGTCAATTGTGTCTGATTAAGGAAGGATGAGAGTTACCCCTCAAGCCCCCCAAACAGGACATAGTGGACTATGTACTTGGTCTCCGCTCCAGGATGGCTGAGTACATGAAAAAGGCTACTAAAAACCTTGAGGCTAGCCAGGAATTACAAAAGGCCTGGCATGACCAAAAGGCTGTACTGACTGTTTACCAGCCAGGACAGAAAGTGTGGGTGTTGGATCCTGTGGCCCCAGCAGCCCTCCAGGACAAATGGAGTGGCCCCCATACAATTGTTGAACAGAAAGGGGAGGTCACCTACTTGGTAGACCTGGAAACCCCTAGGAGTCCCCACAGGGTACTTCATGTCAACAGACTAAATCCATATGTTGACAGGGCAGACATGGGCTTGCTCATGGCTACTGATAAAGGACAGGAGAAAGAGTGACCCACTCCCTGACCTGCTTTCTCAGAACCCTGATGATGGGTCAGTTGATGGTGTAGCCGTGGCAGGCAGCCTCACTGGCCAACAGCAAACTGACTGCAGAAAGGTTCTCAGTCAGTACAGACACATTTTTTCTCTGACTCCAAGTCAGACCACCTGGTGCATGCATGAAGTGGAAACTGGGGACAGTCTGCCTGTGAAGAATAAGATCTACAGGCAACCTGACCATATCAGGGACAGTATAAGGACAGAAGTCCAAAATATGTTGGATTTGGGAGTCATTGAACCCTCAGATAGCCCTTGGGCTAGTCCAGTAGTCCTGGTACCTAAACCTCGCACCAAAGATGGCATGAGAGAGATGAGATTTTGTGTGGACTACAGGGGTCTCAATGCAGTCACTAGGACTGATGCCCATCCCACCCCCAGAGCAGATGAGCTAATAGACACTTTGGCCTCAGCCAAGGTTCTCAGCACATTTGACTTGACAGCTGGCTACTGGCAGATCAAACTAGCTGATGATGCAAAGCCAAAGACAGCATTTTCTACCCCTAGTGGGCACTATCAATTTGTGGTAATGCCCTTTGGTTTGAAGAATGCACCTGCCACTTTCCAAAGGTTGGTGAATCAAGTCCTTACAGACCTGGAAGATTGTAGTGCAGCATATCTAGATGATATTGCTGTTTTTAGCTCCACATGGGAGGATCACCTGGTCCACCTAAAGAATGTTTTGGAGGCCCTACAAAAAGCAGACCTAACTATCAAGGCTACTAAGTGCCAGATATGGCAGAGTCAGGTTGTGTACCTGGGCCACCTTGTAGGTGGGGGCCAGGTTCAACCATTGCAGAGCAAAATCCAGACAATAATGGACTGGGTTGCTCCAACCACCCAGACTCAGGTGAGAGCCTTCTTAAGCCTTACTGGGTACTATAGAAGATTTGTCAAGGGGTTTTGATCAAAAGTGACACCCCTGAATGACGTAAACTCCAAGAAAATGCCCAAAAAGGTTCAGTGGACAGTTAGCTGTCAAAAGGCATTTGATGACCTGAAGCAGGCCATGCGCACTGCTCTCATTCTGCAAAGTCCTGACTACTCCAAAAACTTAATTGTCCAAACAGATGCATCTGAGTTGGGGGTAAGGGCTGTACTGTCACAGTTTGATGAAGGTCAGGATCAACCAGTAGCTTTCATAAGCAGAAGGTTGACCCCCAGAGAGAAACGTTGGTCAGCCATTGAGAGGGAGGCCTTTGCTGTGGTTTGGGCTCTGAAGAAGTTGAGGCCATACTTGTCTGGTACTCACTTCATTGTTCAGACAGACCATAAGCCCCTCTTATGGCTAAAACAGATGAAGGGTGAAAACCCCAAACTTCTCAGGTGGTCCATTTCCCAACAGGGGATGGACTATACAGTGGAACATAGACCTGGGAGTAACCATGCCAATGCAGATGGACTCTCCAGATATTTCCACTTAGAACATGAAGACTCAACTGGTCAAGGTTAGTTTAATGTCCCTGCGTTGGGGGGGGGGGGGTTGTGTAGGAGAGTAGGATCTGCTTCACATGGTAACCCCCACTTTTTGCTGGTATGTCACTGTTTTTCAACTTTAGTCTGGCAGGGACCCTGCTATTCAGGGCCCCAGCCTAGCTGCTTCTTCTCTAAATTGATTGCATGTACTTTAGGTAACATTGACACCACTTCATTTATGTTTGGGAGAGGGTGACACTCCACCACAATCCCTGCATTTAATGCCCTGAGATTCACACACACTCAATTTTTGGTCTGGTTTGCGAACCAAAACAATGGGAGAAACACTCAGTGGAATTGATGGGTTCAATGATGCCTTCAGTGACCAACTTATTTAGCATATTTTTTAGCTCGTCCCTGACATTTATTGGTACACCTCTAAGTTTCTGTTTAACAGGTAAGGTGTTATTTTTAAGTTTGATCTTGTGTGAGTAATCTTTATGTTTACCTAGTACCTCTGTGAAAACTTCCTTATACTTCTTCTTGATGAAGAATTCTTTGTCTTCACACCCTGTAACTGCTACATTCTTGAGATAAATGCTTTCATCTCATGTTCTTTGGAATGGGGATTGAGAATAATACCTAAATTCCATTGGTCTTTCCAACCAAACACATTCACACATTTAACAGCAATGTACAATTTAATTTGTGCAACCCTCCTTTTAAAGCATAGAGATATGCTGAAATATCCTTCCATAGTAATTTTAGAACCATCATAGCTCTCCGCTACTATGTCAGAAGGTAAAAGTTCACTAAGTTTTCCATAAAAAATAGCTTTGAAATTATAGTCCACGGTGAGCCTGAATCAGCCATGAGATCTAGCTCTACCGCTGCAACTTCCACTGTACACACGGGCGCTTTCTTGATAGACTTGTCCTCTGTGTCATTTAAGTTAGAAACGTTATCCTCAAGGGATACCACAAAACCCTTGTTGTTCTCTACACTCGGAACACATTCATAATTATACGTACTATCACATTTTTCTGAGGTGCAAGATACCTCACCACGTGTTTGAGGTCCATTTCTTTTTTGATCCTTGCACACACTAGCAAAGTGTCCCATTCTTCCACATTTCCAACACTCCCTATTTACTGCTGGGCATCCCCCAAAAGACGCCATGTGTGTTCTACTACCACATCTATAGCAAACTACAGTTCTATCACCTTTGTCAAATTTCCTTAAACCCCATAGTTATTCGTGCGAGATAAATTAGATTCTGAACTGGAAGCTTCACTGCACTGATCCTCTAAACGTTTAACTACACACACTTCTTCTCTTTTTTCTGTCTTATTGTTCACATTCCTTATGGTGTGCATCCACTTTTCAGACTGTTCAAAAGTTTTGGTTTTGGAAATAGCTTCCGACAGTTTTGGATCTCCCATTACCCACAATTGTTCCTGTTTTTTTTTGCTTTTTAACATGAACAATTATTTGATCTCTAATCATCTCATCACACATGTTTCCAAAATTGCACTGCATGCTAAGATCTTAGTGCTGTTAAAAAGTCATCAAAAGATTCATTTTCTTCTTGTGCCTTGGTATAAAATTTGAATCTATTGAGTGCAATGTTTGTGGTAGGCTTAAATCTTTGTTCTATTATAAGCAAAGCTTCCATATAAACATTAGCGTCAACACCACCCTCTGCAGCTGTTATTTTCAGTAAAGCTCTAAAAATAACTTGTCGTTCGGAACCCAAACAATGTAAAAAAATTCTTTTTTTTCTCTCTGCACCCATTCGTTCTCCATCGATTGCTCTGATGTAATTAAGAAATTCTTCCTTCCACCGTGTCCAGGAAACTGGAGGTTCTCCTTTACTTTGTAAGAATTTTGCAGGCGGATCAAATTGTATCTTGATCAAAATCTCAACAACTATATCTTGTTGTTTACCTTTACAATGTTAAATAGATATGTACTGTGAATGAAACCCCTAATTCATTAAACTTACTTGTGAACCAGCCTAGACAAAACTAAGAGTTGTGCACAGTAACAACACTTTCCACTGTTCTTGCACCCAAAACCAACTACAGGTTGTAGCTGTATAATGCTTTTTCTTCTTTATTACTTTTAACAGGCTGCCCGGTGTAGTTTCCGAAAATGTGCGTTGCTATGGCATTACTATGTACTCCAAATCCTTGAAAGTGCCATCAAAATGGCTGCCACATTGCGTGCCTCACGTCATCACATTGCGTGCTTCACGTTGCAGCTACGGAACAGGGTCAGCGCTGGAATCCTTTGTCAGCACTGTGTATTCCAGTATTGTGCAGGCTGTCACGTGCTAGGTATTTACTTTTAAACAAATACAAATACGCTTACCGTTGCTATGTGGTCAAGTCTATGAGATAGCGAAATCTGATTACATTTTCTAATTTCAGCCCAGATGCTAACCAAAAATCCAGGTTTCGATCAGAACAAAGCGAAAGAAGCACCCCACAAAGTTCTTTGCCACAAAAGGCACTGCGTGCTTCAGGAATCCGATTAGTAAGTTCAGGAACACACCGCTCCTGTGCTGCCCATGGTTGTTGACAGGAGTGTTCCTCAGCTCATCGCCACTTATTACAAATTGTTTAGTCCAATACAAGTTCCATGTATTTTATTATGCAGCACAGCAACATGTAGAAGACTGATCATCACGAAGGTCCAGTGCAACTGAATTCTCAAGCTGACACAACAACCAAGTTCTAAATGGAATCAGAATACAGTTCATAACATGCACAGCAATGAGATGCATTAAAACAACTATATTGAAAGTCGCACGCAGAGACATGCAAGGATATAACTATTTTTCAGAATACACACCTGACGGCAGCTGGTTTTGATAATGTCCATTCCACAAAGTATGGTAACTTTTAAAATTCTTTAATTTTCACTAATAATAGCAGAGTGACGTGATATGGTCCTGATGAATGCCAAGAACCTTTGAGGACATCAAGGCAGAAACATGTTGACCTTACAATAGGAAATATCTATATTCCTATTCTCACGCTGTTTTTTATCTCTATCCTGTGAAGACACTGATTAAAGTTTTTGTATTCACAAGAGATAGTTTTAATTCACACGTTTATATATTTTATTGCACTCTGCCCCTCACTCTGACCACCATTGGATGATTAAAACACCTCTTGCTCCTCTCCTACGGGAGAGTTGTAGCCCACACTGTGTACCTTGCAGTCGCAGTGTGTAACAGGGGACCTAATGATGAAGCATGTCACTTCTGGGTGAGTGAGGGTTCTCGTCTTCAAGGCAATAATTGTCCCCACATTTATAACCCTCAAAAAATCCTCTATTTTCCTGGTACTTGTTGTGAGTTTATAAGCTGGTATTGATGTCAGGTTATCTGGTTTTACATTTTGAAATTCAGCCACCAAAAGGGTCTCTCTCTCTCTCTCTATTTCTCTCTTGTTAGCCCATTTACATCAAAGGCCACTGATTTGTCTTTTATTCTTGTCTCACAACGTGATAAAAACTGACTCATGAATAGCAGACCCGACTCAAGGCCCCCATACCAAACTACCAGGGCAATAATGCAATTATTTGGGGGCATTTATCAAAAAAAGATTCCTTTCTGTGTATTACTCTTTTAGTTGGTGACCATGAGGCCTACACATTTAGATCAATAACCTTTGATTTTTGACTGTGACACTGGACAAATATTATTACTCCAGACTAGAATATACTTTTTGTTACTCTCAAAATTTATTTTTCATAGGAAAACACTTATATTCAATAAAATCATATTTTAAAATTGCATTCAATATATACTCTGATTGGGTGCTCTGGTACAATCTTATATATGCTATCTAACAATTCCGTATTACGGTATCTATCTCAGAGTCACACACAGTTCAAATCATGTACTTTCAAAATTGCAAATTAAATACTACACAAATACATTTCATATGCTTTAAAAAGTCCCACTGTCGACGCGTTTCGGTGCATAGGTTACAATAGTTGCACCTTCCTCAGGACGGACAAAAATGTAAAACCAAAGTTTTGTTCTTCTTTCTAAAAAAGAGAATGCATATAATTAATACCATTTCCCTATGGAGAGTTGATTCTAGTTCTGGGCTATGCTGTTAGTGTCACTATTACATGTTGTCTGCCCTTACTTTAAGTGTAGGGGTTGAAGTCCTTCTGTGGGTGTTCAGGACAACTTTATCACCTCTCAACTTTTGTGATTTTAGACCACTTGCCTCATAGTCAGTGGAGTCATAGAATTCTACAAAAAGAGCATGGAGTTATTTCACCATACTTTTTGAGCCTATTAGCCTATTCTCATGCTGTTAAGCAAAACACTTACTTTTAAAAAGTCACGTTGACACATCTTCAATGGTGTCTTAAAGCAGGTACGTCTTTCGATATGCACCGGCAGTATTCAGTTGTTTAGCTGTGCCTGTAAGGTACATAGATAATGCTATATACTTCAAATAATGATGTCATGGCACTGGTGTTTATTCTCAACAAATACATCCATATACCTACCAATAGGTTTTTCGCCTAATGTTTAAGTTCAGGCTGTCCTTCCCTGCACCTTTTCAAGTGGTGTCCTGATACCTGTACCGGAATAACATGACGTTCAATTTAAGTGTACAGTTATCCATAGATCATGGCTTTAGACATCTACCTATCTCCTACTCCTTCTAAATTAGAAAGGGGTTCAGTACATACCAGTTAGAGCCTGCAATATCTTGTGGCAGCCTGAATCTTGACAACGCTGTCTTCTTTTCTTTAAGCGCTGTCAGCCACACTGTAGGTTTTCTTGGGGGTGTTTTTACTTTTACTCCCAACCTGTGTATTAAAAGTCATATTGGAGGAGGTTTTATTTAGATCCTCGCATAGAAGAATCTTCTTATCGCATTCCCCAGATTTTGCCAAATTTGCTAATTACAAGTATGTCCTCTACTCTCATTGTCACTTATGCTGTTTTAAAGCAGTGCTGAGGTGTACTTTAATATTTCTTTATCAAAGGTAACTAACAGAAACCGTGCCCTGTTCACTTTGCAGTGCTACAGCGTTAAAAGCGATTGTCACAAGCAGCCCCTCCCTAGAGCACTTGCTTAATGACCTTCCCTAGAGCACTTGCTTAATGCAAGCTGATAGACTATGGTCTTCGGAAAAGGAGTACCACAACTTTCTCCCTTTCCTAGGATTTCATTCTTGGAATCCTGCATAGGAGAAAAGATTCTCTCCCTCACTTTACATACATTCGAGTGCCCAATGCTTACTCAAGTCTTCTATCCATCTAGTTTGCACCAAAGCGGTCCTTACCTTTAAAAATCGGCGAGCCTGCTTGTCACAACGTCCTGCTTCCACCGCAACTGGTGAATGCAGTCGTTTGTGCAGGCTTTAAATACCCCTAGGCATACTTAATTGGATGCCCATTACCTGCCAAATTGGTATTTAACATTCAATTAAGGTAGCCGTCTATCGGCGCCATTTTAGTAGTTTTTTGCATCAATCCTTTAAGGACTACAGGTCCATGGGTTCAATCCCGGGTCCTCCTGTTTGCCGAATTTTAAGCTGGGGACTATTATTATTTCTAATTTATTTATAACACTGTCCCCTTTTCTTTTAATAGCCCTACAGGTTTATTGAAATATGTGACCATGGAACCACCAGCCGAGTAGAGGAGTAACAGTTGAGCACAGAATGAGGCAGTTAATGAGCATTGCATCCTAGTACTTCTGTGCACAAAGAGAACTATGGCATAATACCAAGATGCCAGTTGCAAATCAATTAAACAGTATCTTGTGTAATTAGAGAGACTAATACTCAAATTCTGTGAAATATAGGGCTGGGGACCAATTTAGTGACCGTGTAGTTCCTTAACAATGCAGCATAGCGAACTGCAAAAATGGTGTGAATTTAATGTGAACTTGTAACCAGCAAGGTAGAAATATTAACCTGGATAAATTCGAAAATCAACAACCAGGGGGACCGGGGATTGAACCCGTGGTTCTGTAGTTCGCAAACTAGACTAAAAAACTACAAAAATGGCGGCCGAAAATGATCGAAATTCGGTCTGAACAAACTGGTGTGCCCAGGAGGAAGTTTACAATATCAAAATAAGATGGGATATTGTTATAAATAAATTAGAAATAATACAAGTCACCAGCTGAAAATTCGGTAAATATGGATAAATTCGAAAATCAGTAACCAGGGGGACCGGGGATCGAACCCGTGGTTCTGTAGTTCGCAAATAAGACTTAAAAACTACGAAAATGGCGGCCGAAAACGATCGAAACTCGGTCTGAACAAACCGGTGTGCCCAGGAGGAAGTTTACAATATTAAAAGAAAAGGGGACAGTGTTATAAATAAATTAGAAATAATAATAGTCACCAGCTTAAAATTCGGCAAACAGGAGGACCCGGGATTGAACCCATGGACCTGTAGTCCTTAAAGGATTGATGCAAAAAACTACTAAAATGGCGCCGATAGACGGCTACCTTAATTGAATGTTAAATACCAATTTGGCAGGTAATGGGCATCCAATTAAGTATGCCTAGGGGTATTTAAAGCCTGCACAAACGACTGCATTCACCAGTTGCGGTGGAAGCAGGACGTTGTGACAAGCAGGCTCGCCGATTTTTAAAGGTAAGGACCGCTTTGGTGCAAACTAGATGGATAGAAGACTTGAGTAAGCATTGGGCACTCGAATGTATGTAAAGTGAGGGAGAGAATCTTTTCTCCTATGCAGGATTCCAAGAATGAAATCCTAGGAAAGGGGGAAAGTTGTGGTACTCCTTTTCCGAAGACCATAGTCTATCAGCTTGCATTAAGCAAGTGCTCTAGGGAAGGTCATTAAGCAAGTGCTCTAGGGAGGGGCTGCTTGTGACAATCGCTTTTAACGCTGTAGCACTGCAAAGTGAACAGGGCACGGTTTCTGTTTGTTACCTTTGATAAAGAAATATTAAAGTACACCTCAGCACTGCTTTAAAACAGCATAAGTGACAATGAGAGTAGAGGACATACTTGTAATTAGCAAATTTGGCAAAATCTGGGGAATGCGATAAGAAGATTCTTCTATGCGAGGATCTAAATAAAACCTCCTCCAATATGACTTTTAATACACAGGTTGGGAGTAAAAGTAAAAACACCCCCAAGAAAACCTACAGTGTGGCTGACAGCGCTTAAAGAAAAGAAGACAGCGTTGTCAAGATTCAGGCTGCCACAAGATATTGCAGGCTCTAACTGGTATGTACTGAACCCCTTTCTAATTTAGAAGGAGTAGGAGATAGGTAGATGTCTAAAGCCATGATCTATGGATAACTGTACACTTAAATTGAACGTCATGTTATTCCGGTACAGGTATCAGGACACCACTTGAAAAGGTGCAGGGAAGGACAGCCTGAACTTAAACATTAGGCGAAAAACCTATTGGTAGGTATATGGATGTATTTGTTGAGAATAAACACCAGTGCCATGACATCATTATTTGAAGTATATAGCATTATCTATGTACCTTACAGGCACAGCTAAACAACTGAATACAGGCGGTGCATATCGAAAGACGTACCTGCTTTAAGACACCATTGAAGATGTGTCAACGTGACTTTTTAAAAGTAAGTGTTTTGCTTAACAGCATGAGAATAGGCTAATAGGCTCAAAAAGTATGGTGAAATAACTCCATGCTCTTTTTGTAGAATTCTATGACTCCACTGACTATGAGGCAAGTGGTCTAAAATCACAAAAGTTGAGAGGTGATAAAGTTGTCCTGAACCCCCACAGAAGGACTTCAACCCCTACACTTAAAGTAAGGGCAGACAACATGTAATAGTGACACTAACAGCATAGCCCAGAACTAGAATCAACTCTCCATAGGGAAATGGTATTAATTATATGCATTCTCTTTTTTAGAAAGAAGAACAAAACTTTGGTTTTAAATTTTCGTCCGTCCTGAGGAAGGTGCTACTATTGTAACCTATGCACCGAAACGCGTCGACAGTGGGACTTTTTAAAGCATATGAAATGTATTTGTGTAGTATTTAATTTGCAATTTTGAAAGTACATGATTTGAACTGTGTGTGACTCTGAGATAGATACCGTAATACGGAATTGTTAGATAGCATATATAAGATTGTACCAGAGCACCCAATCAGAGTATATATTGAATGCAATTTTAAAATATGATTTTATTGAATATAAGTGTTTTCCTATGAAAAATAAATTTTGAGAGTAACAAAAAGTATATTCTAGTCTGGAGTAATAATATTTGTCCAGTGTCACAGTCAAAAATCAAAGGTTATTGATCTAAATGTGTAGGCCTCATGGTCACCAACTAAAAGAGTAATACACAGAAAGGAATCTTTTTTTGATAAATATCTGACACCCAGTCCTTTCTGGTCCCTGGGAAACTCTCTTTTTTGAGATTATTTGGGGGCAGTCACACCCCAAACTGCCTCTGGGTCTTGGGAATTGTTGGTTACTGTTATTGGATTCTAAACTTTTCCATGATTGCAAAGTCTTTACTGAGGCGTACTCGCAGTGATCCAGAGGATCTAGTGCCATTTGATGATGAATTCATGAAAGCCTTCCTAGAGCTCAGAGAGATCTTTTGCAGCACACCCACTCTAGGAATGCATTAATACAATAAGAAAATTGTACTTTACTGCTAGGAAAAAGAAGGGTGTGCTCTTTCAGTCCTGGTTCAAAAGCATGGTGAGGCAAAGCAGCCAATAGCTCATTTCTTTGCTCCAGAAATCCAATACAAAAACAACAGTTGATGGGACAGAATGCAGAACAATGTCATACATTCACTCCAGTACAGAGATCTGGGCCTAAATCTATTGTTTTTTTGCTCACCATGCCATTCCAGTTTGAACCCAGCCATATGCAAATCAGTCTTGACCCTGTGCCTCATGGGAAAAGTCCAGCCCGAACTGCCATGCCAGGTCCTCCCTGGACTGGAAACAAGTATCCTAGGACTGGTTTCGGGGGTTCACCCCTCTTCAGCCAGGATAGCTTGATTCCAGGGGCATGGAGAGCACGGGACCCACGTCTGAGCATACTCGTCCCACTCGGGGTGACAAATGCAAAAACAACAGTTGATGGACAGAATGCAGAACAATGTCATACATTCACCCCAGTACAGAGATCTGGGCCTAAATCCATTGTTTTTTTGCTCACCATGCCATTCCAGTTTGAAACCAGCCATATACAAATCAGTCTTGACCCTGTGCCTCATGGGAACAGTCCAGCCTGAACTGCCAAACCAGGTCCTCCCTGGACTGGAAACAAGCATCCTAGGACTGGTTTCAGGGTTTCACCCCTTTTCGGACAGGATAGCTTGATTCCAGGGGATGGGGAGCACTGGAATCAAGCTATCCTGGCTAATGAGGAGTGAAACCCCCAAACCGGTCCTAGGATTCTTGTTTCCGGTCCAGGGAGGACCTGGCTTGGCAGTTCGGGCTGGACTGTTCCCATGAGGCACAGGGTCAAGACTGATTTGCATATTGCCAGATCTAAACTGGGGTGGCATGGCGAGCAAAAGATTGATGGATTTAACCCTGATCTCTTGACTGGGGATGAATGTTTTGATGTGTTCTGCATTTCGTCCATCAAAATTGTGTCTCTTTTGCTTCCAGAAATCCAATAGCCATAGCTCTTTCTGGTTGTTTGAGGTTTGTGGCAGCTGGTTGGCTAGCAGCAGTTGAACAAAGTGAAAGAATCATAATGGGAAATACACTCATTGTGTTAGTCCCTCATTCATTTGAGTTTTTCTGACTCGTAATTGAACTCACCAACTGACAAACAGCCACCATAGAAAGTATGAACAAACAATACTTGCAGCTGAGAATGTTTCTATCAGAAGGTGCAATGCACTGAATTTTGCAACGCTGCTTCTGATTCCAAACAATGAAGAAGGAAACAATTAAGATCACAATCATGGCTGTATCAATGTAACAGAGGTATGTACCAAAGCAAGACCAGATATTAAAGATGTTCTCCGGATCTGACTTTGTTTGTGGAATGTTCCTGTCTGAGAGGCCATCAAGGAATGCTGAGAACATATTACGCAGTCTGCTCCACTTCTGAAATCGTTGAAGCATAATACTTTTCGAATATAATCCAACCACAAGTGTCAGAATTGATTGCCCTGACAAGAGCATGTTGTTTAGCCAATGAACTGAGTGCAACAATTTACACAGACAGACAATAATGATTTGGGTTGGTAAATGACTTTAGACAATTATATTCACAAAGGGGCTTCATGACATCTTCTGATACTTCTGCATACAAGGGAGAATGAACCTGTTTGAAGCCATACAGCAATCTAAAGAGATATCATTTGGAAAATGCTTTGCTCCTAAGTCTTGTGAAGACATGCTCACCAGGTCAATCGCCATGTCAATCAGGTTGTGAAATACTGTGCTCTTGAAAATGTAACTATCAGACCAACTGAGCAAAATCTAAAAGAAGAATCAGAACAATGTGAAGCTTATAAAAGAGTTGATGATGCAGATAATGTAAATTACTTTCTATTGAATCCAGCGCAGGCAACATTAAGCGAACTGAAAGAGTTACGAGAGGCGGTACCATAGGATAAAAAGAAAATGTGGGAAACAGCAGGCTGCAACAGAGATTATAGATATTTGGGTAACTTCTGTTCATCAATTTGATCTTCCAGATTCAATGCTGCAGGCAATGGCCAAACATTTGGATGGACAAACACAGGTAGGAAGGGACGATATTGTTAGGATCTTTAAAACATATTGGCACAGTACACAATTCGGATGTGTAGTAGTAGCTTTATGTCGAAGGTGCATTACTTCCCAAAACATTTATCAAGGTAAATGGGTATTAGTTACTGTAAGTTTAAGAAGCAAATCTTAAGAACCATTTACTAGACTACAGGCAGACTTCATACAGAGGTCTGTCTACAATGGGCTCATATATTTTCCTGTGATTGTCTTTTTGCAGAGATTCTGCACAAACACAGAACTATGCGTAGGATTATGGGACCTTAGTATAGAGGGACTGAGTCATCCTACCACCTTAGTACCCACGAGCACAGGACCGACTAGTTATAGTGTCCCACTTTCCCTCCTACTCACTCAGAGAAACAAGTGATTAGACACCCCAGAACACAACACTCCCAACTCTCTCAGGAATTGCAGTTGCAAGACACACCCTTTCGCTCAAACTCTTGTACTAGTCCACAATAAAATCTGACAGAGATACAAACAAATTTAAAATATGTATTTTAACTAATGTGCTCTTGTATGCAGTATACGTGCCACAATAAGAAGGACAATGTATAACACAAATACAGTTAGCATAGCAAGTAGTCCATATATAAAAGGAGGTGTCATAGTGAGAGACAGCGTAGCCTCATCTCACCTCCCTTCCGTTGCACAGAATCAGGATGATTATATATTTGAAGATCTCTGGGTGTTTTCTGCAGACCCCGTACCTCAGCCTATAGATGGTAAATGTACATCATAGGTGCTGCCATGCTCTTCTCCCTGGAAAGATCCTTCTCCAAGTGCGTGCTACCTATTTGTGTATTCCAATAAGACCAAAGTATGTATTCCCAAACAACAGCTGCATCTGAATGTTTTGTTAAGGTGCTAAGGCCTGACCAGAACAGAATAACAAGGAGCATTGTTGTTTGACCTTGTTCACAATGTTCAGACTAAATCCCAGGAACCTGTAATGCGTCAACACAGCAGTAGGTTCTCATGTGAAAATTTCAAAGGAGGCATTTGCAAAAATAAGTTTGTGTAGTAACGTGCACAAAGCAGCAGATAGTCAGCAGCGTGCTCATGTTAACTTAGCGAAGACGACAATGTCCACATGAGCCACGTCTGTTTCCTAAATGGGTTGGAGCCTATCCAACCAAAATAAGTGACAGTACGACTGTAGCAAAACTCTTCTTGAGAGACCTAGTACTGGGATTTTATATGCCTAATCTATTGAGATGGATGAAGAAGCTTATTTTTTAAAGTAGGTCCTAAAATTACTGTGCTCAGCCTTACAAATTGAGCAAATGTTCCATTACAGTTACCAACCAGCAGCACCTGGTGTGGTTGAGAAACTGAATGGAATTATTAAGTAAAAGCTTGAAAAGGAGTGTGTCTCGGCAACTTTAAAAAGGCCAGATGCTGTTCCTACTGTTTTCATGAGCATTAGAAGTACTCCAAGCAAAAAGGCTGATCTCTTAGCTCATGAAATTCTCATGGAAAGGGCAATGCAGATCCCGTACATTGCTTCATAAGCACTTGTATCAATAACTGATGACTTTATTTGGATCATTGTAAAGGTTGGGCTGATTTAGTCAATTCTGTCTCTCATTAGGGGAAATAGGCAACACCATCAACAAAAGAAGTTCTGCACCGTGCACTGCAACCAGGAGACTGAGTCCTTGTGAACAAGAACCACTTCAGGAATTGTCTGAAGATACAGTTTAAGAGGCTACATCAAGTCATTCTTGTGACTAACATTGCTGTGAAGTGCTCTGTGCAATGTCCTCCTGTTAGAATCCGGGTTCTCTGGTTGGCAGAGGTAGGTACTTGTGACAAGCAGGGAACCTTTCCTCTATTCAGGGTAAGGGGTTACACTACTAAAACAACCCCTGCTCACCCTCTAGGTAGCTTGGCGCGAGCAGACAAGGCTTATCTCAGAGCGTTATAGGTAAAGCATTTGTGAACACATATAGTAACCAAGTGACAACTCTACAAATGGACACCACACAGGTATTTATATTAAAAATAAGGATTCTTTATATAGGATTATCACAAGACCATTAAACAATTAAAAATACACAATACGGTTGCTTAGTTGGTAGAAGATTGCTTAGTTTCTCTTAAGTTCTTAAATGCGACACTTTAAGTCAATGTACCTTAGATGCGACACGCAGGGCAACAAAAGTGTTGCAGCGATGCAGATGCGTTGAAGTTCTTGGTGCAAAAGAAATAAAGACGGGATCTTCCAGATGCGTTACGCTTCTCCGATGTTGCGAGAAGGCTCGACTCGATGCGTCAGCTACAGTGGCGTCACCCTTGACGAGATGCCATGACAGCGGCCTTGGCAGCGCCACTCTTCTCCGACGTTGCGAGACGCTTCCGCTCGATGCGAGGCTGCGGCGGCGACACCCCTTCTGCGAGATGCGACGACAGCGGCTCCGACGGCGTCACGCTTCTCCGTGGATGCGAGGCGCTTTTCTGGTTGCGGTGCAATGCGACAACTACGATGGCTGTGGTGGCGACACGCTTCCTCCTCGATGCGAGACTCTTCTCTCGATGCGGTGCAATGCGACAGCTACAATGGCTGCGATGGCGACACGCTTCTTCGGCATTGCGAGACACTTCCGGAATGATGCGAGACGCTTCCACTCGATGCGATGCTGCAGCGGCGACACTCTCTGCGAGATGCGACGGCAACAGCTCCGACGGCGGCACGCTTCTCTTCCTTGCGTCGCGCTTCCAGCTCCTTGCGACACGCAGTCCCTCAGAAGGCCCAACAACAACAGCAGGCACTTCCAAAAGACTCTGGGGAGCTGGGGGTGAAGTCCACTGGTCCTGGGACTTCGTTCAGGGGGCAAGCTCAGTTCAAGCCCTTGGAGATCTTTTCAAAGCACAAGTTGAAGCAAAGTCTTTAGTAGTCTTTCTCCTCTCCTTCAGCAGCAAGGCAACCACTGCAGGCCAATCCCCCAGGTCAGGGACAGTACTCCTCCTACAGCTTTCCTAGTTCCTTCTCCTCTGGCAGAGGTTCTTCTTGTTTCAGCAGGATCTAATTTCTTGGGAGCAGGGTCCCAATACTTATACCCCTAATTCCTTTGTTCCTCTGGGGTTAAGGGGTCTTTGCCCAGTCCAAACCAGTTCTTGAGCACTCTGTTGACATGACTCTGCCTTTCTATTCAGGGTGCAGGGCAGAGACATCAGCTGCTCCGCAGGAGGTGGAGCCAGCATTGTGGTAGCAGAGCACAACCCTATTCAGAGCCCAGGTGTACTCCTCCCACCCATCTTACTGCCAATCTTCCTATTCACTACCAGGCTACCTAGCCCTGCCCCTCTGGGTTTCCCCAGCCCTGTCACTCACACAACCAGACAGGCATATACACATCATAGCAGAGGCGGGCTGAAATGGTCAAGCAAGCAAATACCAACTTTCTAAAAGTGGTATTTGCAAACACGGAATATTAAAATAAACTTTACTAAAAGATGTATTTTATTATTCTGAGTTCAGGCATACTAAACAGGAATTTCTACCATGTTCCCTGGGTCTGTTAGGATCATAGAATGTAACAATTCTAACAGCCCATTCTGGCCTATGGAGAACAGGTAGCCTTACAATAGTGAAAAACGAAAATGGCTGTAATTCACTATTAGGACATGCCACACACATCAGGGCTTGTCCTACCTTATGCTTACAATGCACCCTGCCCTTGGGCCTACCATAGGGGTGACTGATATGAAGTTAAGGGAAGGTTTAGGGACTGGCAAGTGTGTGCACTTGCCCAGTCAGCATGACAGTACCAGACTGCACGCAGGCTCTGCAATGGCAGACCTTAGACACATTTTACAGGGCTGCTTCTGTGGGTGGCACAACCAGTGCTGCAAGCCCACCAGCAGCATTTGGATTTACAAGCCCTGGGCACTCCTGGTGCACTTTACTGGGGTCTGACAGTAAACCAAATAAGCCAATCATGGAATCCAACCAACATATACATTTTAAATAGGGAGCACTTGCACTGTGGCACTGGTTGGCAGTGGCAAAGTGCTCTGAGCAGCTAACACCAGCAAAACACATGAGGCACAGCGACAAAAAGTGGAAGGGAGACTCACGCCAAGGTGCCAGGTCTAACACCTCCCCAGCCTGGGTACCCACCAATCACTACGCCACATATGGAGCTCAGTTTTACATGTCTTTATTCATCTGTGTGTAACTGCAAATCCAAAATTCTAAACCAACCATTAATGCATTACACTCTAACACTTACATCACAGTTCTATAGTGTCCCTCAGAAGCCAAACGGGTTCCTCATTTCTAACTCGCAAGAAAACACACTCTGGAACCCCACAGAGGATCCATGCAGCCACAGAACTGCAAATGAATAACGTAACAACAAGCACTGACTGACAATGTTAAGCTCAAGTTCGCTGTGTGAATCTAGAGGGGGAACAGAGTGAAGGTCCTAGTCAGCAGACTGTGTCCAGCTTGTGAAAAAGTTAAGCTGAAAGTCTGAGTCTCGAGGCCTGGAGGGCCACACCGGGCATTCCTGATTATTGGGCACTGCACCACTGTACATGTCCTTGATTCATCACATGATGCAGCAGCAGAAGAGTACCGTTTTGTTTGAATTTATGATCTGACCAGACCTTTTTCTCTGTGTGAAGAAGACCTACCGGCTTCTCTCATGCAAAGTTCCTCAGTTATGTGAAACCCAGAAACTTGCTCCGACAGCAATGTATGTTGAGTACATGCATGTTCAGAGAGTGTGTGGAACATAAATATTAGCAGAACTCCATATGTTGGATGAGTCTAAGTACTGGGGCTAATGCAATCCATTTCAGATGCTCATGGTTTTACCATAGAACAAAATGAAGGCTGAGGAGGGTTTCTCCTAGACAGTGGACATGTATTGTCTGCAGTCCTACAGCTGGAAAGTGGAGACCCAGACGCAGAAGTGTGGAGGATGACTACAGAAGTAGTTTTTAAAATTTAATGAAGATCTTGCAAGTAAAGGGCTACTGATTAGTACTTCCTGAGCACTGCCATTTAGTGGCGAGTAAGGGTGAGGGGTGGGACTGCAGTTTTGGTTGTTCAAGGTGAGTACGTTTCTATGGAGGACTTGTCCTTTGGTCTGTCCCTGATTACTGCTTAAGGCGGGCTGATGACAGCCAAGTGCAGCGATCTCACACTTCATTGTTCCCATGTTTTGAAGCTCCTGCTTGGAGCTAGCCTCATTGATACCTCCTATGGCAGCCATCACTTTGTAGAAAAGCTATATATTGACTGCAGCCTGAGACTGACATTTGAAAGAGAACAACACCAACATGGTTCTGTAACCTTAGACAACGGATTCATATACACGGTTTAGATAATTTGTAGAAAAGTGGGAAATAACCCACCACTCTTTTTCCATTCCCAAGTTCTTCTTGACCTAGTAAAGTTTTGATTTACAGAATATTTGAACACCTGCTGTGCAACCAGAGCTGGTGTTTGCCTGACAGCCAGTCTCCCAGAGGGGAGCAGACATCACCCAAAGTCTGCACTTTCTGCTGGAAGAGCTGAGGGTCTGCTTGAAGTGTCTGGAAGCCTAATTGCAAGCTGGGAGAGGAAGGGATGTGACTGGCCCAACAGGAGGAGAGACTGTCCAAGGGGAGGTTCCCAGCATGTTCTGGAATGAGGAGCCGCCAAAGGTGACTTACACAGACGATGAAGCCAGGAGTGTCAATGTCAAGGAAGAGTCCCTCAATGCGCTAGGAGACTTTTGCTGCTGCTACTAATGCTGAGAGTGAGACCCCTGTCTCTACCAAATTGGGAAGCCTTGATCTGCAGGTGAATACAGCCAGAATGACACTACAATGTGGGATTCAGCCTGGAGGCCACAGCTGCTACACCAAATCACCAGTCTGAACCTGGGTTGGAGGGCTGCTGCAGTCTAGTGCTGCAGCATTAGTCTGCCTCACCACTTTGTCCTGAGCTGTTCCAGTAACCAGTGGGTAAAATACAGGTCTTAGCTTGCCCTAGCGGCAAAGAGACTTAGGGGCTTCCTTAAGAGAGACTTGCATCACTTTTGCACCACCAAAAGTGGTACATGTGTAACGCAGAGCTCTCATTTTGATTTGTGATTTGATCCCTGATTTACAAAGTGATGTAAACCTGGGGAAGTGCCAAATCTGTACGCCTCCCGAGGTTAGTCGTAGTTTTTTCCTCTTTCCATATGTGCTGCATTTTGCAGCGCAAATGGAAATAGGGAAATGCCTCTTAGGATTCATTTTGAGCAGGACGGTGCGCCTTTCCATACAAAAACAATCCTGAATGCAAAGGAGGCACCCTTGTACTATGGTGCAAGGGTGCCAAAGTTAGCACTAGGCTGCACAAATGACGTGTTTACAACCGACCAGTTGAAGTTTACCAACTAATAAATAAAGTTGTTAAAAAAAACTTTATATGATTTGCAACCCTGTATGTCATTTCCATTGAATTGTCTAGTGGTTAGTTCGACTATTTGAGTACGTTATTTTTACTCAAAAGATAAGCACTGGGATGGACATTATGCTATTGTGTCTGATGGCAGTCTGTTGAGTTCTGAGCTCTTGCCCCCCACACTTCCTCCCTAACAAGCCTGTGACTGCTTGTCCTCGCTAACATAAGAGTCAAGTGCTGAGCCATAGTTTTACGAACCCCAGGACACCAGCAGAAACAACCTCAAGCACCAGGGCTGTGGCTCAATAGCCCTAGCCGCCCTATACCTTCCCACAAATTGGGTTTGACAGCATGTTTTAAACTTTAAGCACCCAATCAATAAGCCTACCTCAGAATGTCCTTAAACCACATCCCACAATAAGAGTAAGGGAGGCCATTGATCTCGAACACAATGGGCTTCAAAACTACATGTATCAAAACCTGTCAACTATTATTAATGTAGACTATAGGTCCATCTGCCTCCGAAAAACACAGAAGTTAGGGACCTAAGAGGTCCAGTGTATTCATAAGCATGTACTAAGAAAACAGCGCAGGGTTGTCGGGAGAAGCTGAACGCAAACTGGACTTAAGAAAGTCTTACTTTCTCTATTAAGGAAAACCGACATCCATTTGAAGAAAAAAACTAAAAGCAAAATATCAAGAACTTTATTGTTTTAGACTTTTCTACTTCAGAACAGATAAAGGGGCAAATCAATTTATGGCTGGGATGCTTGATGTCTGGGGAGGTACATATTTCACCACAGAAGTAAGAGCACCAATTTATCATATATTAGGGCCATATCTAATAAATTAGGTCTCAGAAGATATATGCTCTTCAGGATCCTGTAAATATTAAGCACCTTTTTAACTTAATCAGCAAAACAGAGATTTAGAGTCTCTATAATGCATTACAGCAACATTTTGTCAAATAGAAAAAAGAAAGATCACAATGCATTTAAGGCCTGAATAAGAATTCAGACTCCATTTCAATTACTAGCATTAGGAACATTTCCAAGATGATTGATCACAAGCAGAGGTTCAAAAAGACCAGGTATCTTTACATAGATCAGTAATTGATGAAAACCAGGCAATAACATTTCAAATTGGCATAGTGAAACACCAAGTGGTTTCTCAAAGGTGGTAGGTGAGTTGCCATTTTCCATTCTGAAAGTTGCAGGGAGAGGTAACAATAGGGCCAAGAGCTAATCTCTTCCATGGAGTGCATTCTTCACACGGTAAATGCCATCTAACTTGATGTTCAGGCTCAGAGAGAAGGGACAGGCTATTCCATGTTGTTCCTCGAACATCCAGGCTTGTTGATTGAAGCATCCTGTTTAAAAGATCCCACCCTTCCTCATCCACTTAAGAGGATTTTTGGGGTGCAAAGGAGGTAGCTGAAGCTGAGATTTGCAGAGGGATACGACTGAATTCTATGTGATTAACCTGTGCAGCCATGTGTAGCGTAATAAGCCCTGCGGTGTGAAGCAGTGTCTGTCCAATTGTGTGCATATGGTATGTGGAAGCTGGCTGTGGTAGGACTAGCAGGAAGGGTTGGACCTACCTGAAGTTGCCTTGAACAAAGAAATGTGATGTGTAAAAGACGGGAAACAGCCGCTACAACTGATGCGTTACAACGCATGCTTTTACCCCGCAAGCCGTTACAAAGCAAATGGCTTGTTGCAGGGAGTATAAGGTGTTGGATTTAACTCCAACACCTTCCCTACTGTTGCAACACTGGAGTTGGAATAGTAAATTATACTATTCCAACATCCAGCGCACCCCAACAGCAAGTCGGGGTAGAAATTTGTGTTATAACGGCATGCCGGGTAAAGGCATGCGTTGTAACGTCACACAACTGTAAAAGACTTGTGACCGCTGCCTGTTGTGTGGCTAGAAGGAACTGCTGGATCTACCTTGGGTCGCATTGGACACAGAAAATTAGGTGTGCACTTAGTTACAGATATAGGGCCTGATTAGAACTTTGGCGGTTAGATTATTTACTGTCACAGTAGCACAGTACTTTACTCCTGGCATGGCAAAGGTACTCTGCCTACCAAATATAGAGATTTCTGCTGGCACAATGGACATCACTGTGGTTCCTGTAAATGCATTGAAAGTTTGACAGACAAATCTATCTACATGATGTAGCCGTATGTCAAACTGTCAACATGGTTTTTAATTAAAAAAAAAAAAAAATCCCAAAGCGGAATTATGTGTTTGAAAATATAAGAAGCAATGCTCCCCTCACCATGGGAGCTTTCTGCCATGGGGTGGAGGTCATTTTGCAATTTTCACTGCCCCTTACTGCCAGGATTTAACTGGCAGTGGCGGACAGAGACAAATTGCTATTTGTCCACCCACTCTAAATAGGGTGGGTGAATAAATGACAAAACCTCAGATGACAATGACTGTGTTGGACTGTTGGAGGTGTATGTCAGCACTAGAGACGTAGTAATCTCCGCTGTCAAAAACTGATGTTCCGCCCAACACTAAATGAAGCAGGCACACCTTCAGTCTTGCAAAGAGGGTACACTGTGGCCGTAGCTAAGGAGTAGCCTCTTCGCCAAACTCTAGATCAGGGCCCATAGTCTGCAACATTGAGAGAGAGAAAAGACTGTAATTAATGGTGCTGGTTGGAGAGAGGATGAAACATCTGTTGGTATTTTTGAGGCCCTCTGGGAGAGGTCTCTAGGGTCTAATTTTTAGACTCGACCATCATGCTCTGAAGTGGAAATGTCCACCTTTTTATTGTCAATAGCGTCCTGTTCTCAGCTGGTCTGCTACGAACCTGGCTCAGTGAGTATTTACCAGAGAGATCTTAAGTGATATGAAGGTCACACTTTTGAATTCCAGCAAGGTCAAATCTGCCTTTCATTCTCCCAGTGCTGGTAAATTACCATTAAACTGGGTAATATGAATTCCTGCTATTTACACCAGTTATAGGAATGCCTGTTAGTTACTTAGAAACTGAGGGAATGTGGTAAGAAGCACATTATAAAACAAGTTATTACTATTTCTATAATTGTTATTTAGGTGTTAGCATTGCTACACTGGTAATTCATCCTGATCACTGCCCCAAGGTACCACAGGGTAGTTAATGATGGTTCTTCATTACAATTCAAACCCGGTCTCATTAGGCAGTGGAACATGAGTTAGGAGCAGCTGGAGGCATAGAGGATGAAAACCATTTAGGAGTGTGTTCTTCCTTTCTATTTACATCTTAGGGTGCATGTTTTCATGAGGGATTCTTCTGTAAAGAAATTGCAAGGAGGTTCTGTAAAAATAGCAGAGCACCTACAAACCATAAATGGAAAAACGTAATTCAAAATGAAGTTCCAGTGAGTCAACAAATGCACAGAGGTACTTAAAAATTAAGAAGAAAATGATACATTTTCAATATATTTATATATTTTTTTGTTGGAAAAGGCTTCAGAGATGCTGACTGACATGATTGTACTCAAATGGGGAATTGTGTGTGAATTTATGGATGCCATTGACAGAGCTTTGGCATTGCGGATCTGCACAAGCTTTTATTGTGGTGTAGACTTTTGGGCTGCTGGGACGGGCCATCTTCAGTCTTAACGTAAAGTCAAAGGCAGACTTTTCTACATGGGAGGGGAATCTACTTGAAAAGTAAGATGCCACAAGCAGGATTGGGGTTGTCAACAATGATGTGCTGATTTACTTCCTGCTTCCTGCCTCCTCTGTGGCCCTTTCCCGGTCTGTTCGTCCTGCCACTGCCCACTGCGGTTTCCTGCCCCCAGTCCTTTTGCCCCCTAACCCCTTAGCCTGTTTCCAACTACCCCAGCTACCCACATCTGCCCATCCATCCACCCGAATAACTGCATAATGTCACCCACTGCCACAGCAGCCTACCCATCTACAGAGGTCTCTACAACTTATGGCACTGGGCCCACATTTCTGCCCCTAGCTGACTGGCCCAATGGTTCACCAAAAGAAGTTGAGATCGAGCTAGGAAATAAGGTGACACTCCAGGCAGAGGTGTGCTGGCAGAGAGCAGGGTGTGAATTGCCAACAGAAGCTGTCCTGCACTGTGGCACAGCAGAGCCATTGGATTGTCTGGCGAGCTCATCTTGCTGATCAGTGCCCAGATAGTCTTAAATGGTTCCAGATTACTGTTGGGGCTCCCTTTCTTTTTTGCTTTTTTCTCATGCCTGTTCACAACGATACAGGGAGACCAAGACACACATTCTGCCCCAGCCCATGGTTTGGCATAGCAACCATGGTTGTGGTCAGTGTTGCGAGGCACCTTCTATACACTCCAGTATGAGCCGTAACATAGAAGCAGCAACTTGCTCTTCATTGAGGTGCTGTGGTGCTGTGTCGGCTTTGGAAGCCCTAGTCAACTGCACATACTTACATCACACTGAAGCTCTCTGCTACCAAGACCAGTTTTCACCCGCCACTTGGACTGCATGGGTGCAAAAGTAGCCGGGGATCCAGCAAGGTGTTAGGGCTGGGTGATTTTCAGGCCATAGTGGGGTGGGCAAGGTGTTATGTAACTGGGAAGGACCAGTGGGTGGCTTGCAACTTCAGTTTAGCTAACGGCTCACGGCAACTAAGAGCAGTTCCATCCATCTTCAATTTTTTCCAGTATGAAAAGTCAGTACGGAGAGATATGCAGAGGGCCCTAATCATCCACCATGTGTTAGACCTGTCAGACTAAGGGTGGTCTTCACCAAAGGTTTTAAACTACCATCTTGACCTGGCAAAATGCACCTTTTGCCAGGCCCAAACCTTCCTTTTTAATACATATAAGTCACCCCTAGGGTAGGCCGTAAAATGTCAACAAAGCTGAGTGCAATGTAATAAAAAAATTAGGACATGTACTTTTGAGTTTTACATGTCCTGGTAGTGAAAAACCCTTAAAATTTGTTTTTCACTATTTCAAAGCCTACTTCCCCCATAGGATAACATTGGAGTTACCTCCTTACATTTAATACGCTGTAATTTTCAAATGGGAACAGGTAAACAGTTCATGTTTGGTGTCTTTGGAATTGTAATAAAAATATTTTATAGTAAATTGGGATTTCCAATTACAATTTTGAAAATGTCACTTTTAGAAAGTTGGCATTTTCCTCCATAGGGATTTAGTGCTTAGAGTCTGTCTCTGGGTCACATGTCTGTGTGTAGTTGGCAGTTAAACTTTGTGTATTCCTCCTAGACAGTCACACACACTAGAGAGTTTAGGTGTGCCTAGATGGGCCATCACTGGCAGGGTGAGTGTTCAAAGTTAGGCACAGCCCCACTTTCACCTGAATAGGCTGTGTCCTGTCTTCACACAAATAATTGCATACCCCTGTAGTTTGTCTGAAGCCAGGGCAAGGGAGGCAGGAAACCTGTGTACTTCAAAGGAAAACCTTTAGCAGCTTCTCCAACTTCAAATGAGGTACCAGATATAATAATTGAATCTCAGACACCAACTCTTCAGTACATTTCTGGACTTGTAGAAGTCTCTCCCAGAAAGAAGGATGGGACTGCCTGCCTTGCTGTGCTGACCTGCTGCCTTGCTGCCCTCCTGCCTTGGGTGAGAAGGACTGGACCTGCAACCTGTATCCAGGACCACCAGAGTTACTCCAAGGGCCAAGTCTCTTGTAACTAGCACCTGAACTCTGCAACTATGATAATCCTACCCTGCCAAATGGTGCTACCCAAGTGCTGAACCCTTGGAAGTGGGACTGAAGGTGCTGTGCCAACCCATCATTGTATCCAGCAAAACCGATGCATCTCCTCTGCTGTGCAGTGCAAAACTGAGCAGAAATGACCCAATACCTCTTCTGCATGGACTTTTACCAGCACCAAGACTCCGAATTGTAGCCTTTCAGGTACTAAGAACCAATGCTAAATCACAAGCAAGAGAGGTAGAGGATAGGCTCCTGCATGTCTCTCCAAAGTATCTAGCACATCAAAAAAAGGTATGAGAGCTCACCAAGGTACAATAAAGCAGAAGGTCATAAGGAACATAACTTCTTTAACTTCATCAAGTGTTCATCACTTGCACCAAACAGACACAACGGGACTCCTGTCAGCATAATATTGGGCATATTCAACATGAAAGTACAGATTTCTTTTTTCACCCATCACGCTGACATTTTGCAGTATTTTGCAGTGACATTCACCTGCCTGCTCATGAGTGTATTTTTAATTATCCATATTAGGCTAGTGTCAGAAAGCTGTTCTCCCTACGTTAAAAAAAAAATGACGTAGTTTAGCTTGAAAAAATAAATCTGCTCTTCCATGTTGAATATGTTCGATAATATGCTGTTGGATATGATCTTTCCCAAGTAGGTTGACCTACTAAGACAGTCTGAGACTCAGGTAGGAGTCAGCTGGGTGTTTGATAAATCTGGTGTAGTGCCACATAAGGCAAATTGAGCCTGTATTCTATGTGTAGGGATCCTAGAGGCCTGATGACTGCCCCAGACTAGATAGACTTGTTATTGTGGGTAGAAACATGTTGGCTAGTATAAGACAGGTTTGAGCCATTGTTTTCTGTTTGCCCGCCCGGTATTATGTTTTTAGATATACCTAGAGTTTTCCCTAATAAAGGTGACAACCGAGGAACTCTAAGGTATTTTTAGATTATCCGGATCCCATTTTTGTCCAGTCGTTTTATTCAACAACTCCCTCCTACCACCAGGTCTTCGCGGAGGTTGAGTCCATCCTGATGGCATTATCCTACCAGGGTGGGGAGAGGATGCTGATGATGAAGCATGAATCTATCATGTTTATGAGGCATCCTCTTCCATAAAGCATGGTTTTCCCCTCAGCCAGACAGCAGCCCTGTTATGTCTGTTTGGCGCAAGTACTGAACACTTTCCTGAAGTTTAGGAAATTGTGTTCCTTGTTACCTTCTGCTTTCTTGTACCTTAGTAAGCCCCCATACCTTATTGTGATATGTTAAGAACCGATGCATGTTCCTCGATGCTGGACTTTGCATTCCAATCCCTCATTAATGGTAAACCTCAACAATGATGCAGGACCTCTCAATGCAGTCCCGCAGCCCGTAGGATCCCATGCATCACCTCTACTGCGTGCAACATTTTTTACATCAGACTTCACATCGCAAGCTCTCATCGACGGGATCCTTGACGGCAATGCAGGACCTTGCATGGCAACCTCGAAATTCCTCGGAACCGACGTATCGCCGCTGCTGCACGACACATCCTCGATGCAGGAACTCACAACTATGATTTAAGGTACTCTTGTTCAGCGGGCCTAACTGGTCCCTGTATCTGGTCCACTCTCCATCCTGGCGGCCTGAACTTATGACTTTGTCCCCGGCCAGGGGTAACCATATATACACAGTCGGCGCACTACTATTTTCACTATGTATTAAAATCTACTCAATTTTTCTAATCTAGTCTGGAATTCTTTTTGTAGAGTGTTATTACTGTGTTACTGTTTGAAGAGTTGCACAAATACTTTACTCGTTGTTTCTGAGTTAAGCCTGACCGCTCTGTGGCAAGCTATCAGAGGGTTGTGCATAGGTTAATTTAGGGTTTGTTTTTGCTTCACCCTAACAAGGATGGTGGTTCCTGCTTGAGTAGGGTTTCACCCCCTCAATCTGTAACCTAATTTCTTGCAGGATGCATGCAGAAGATGGAAAGGAAGGAGTCATTTGTTTATAAGAAAGGTGAGTCGACAATCAGAAGTTTTAAGTCAAGGTCAGTTTTCATGCAGGGCTTTTAGGAATTTTGTGGAGGCTTTATAAGATAGCATGCAAAACTGCAAAAGGAAGCATTATTTGCATGTGTTACTGTTCTACTGTTTGCCATGAGAAACCCTCCCTCCGACAATCAGGGCAGTTTTGGTGAGTGGGTGTTAAGTAATGCTTCTCAGTGCTGGTAGTACTGGGCCTGCATTGAACCCGCAGCACCTACAACATAAGCACAATGAAGCACAAGATCTTGCATCTGGCTGTCATTTAACAACCTGGAAGCAGGAATCAGGCACACAAAGGAAAAGCAAACCATTAAAAAATGTCACTTAAGTGTACTAACGCCAAAATAAACCCATTATGTTTTTTGACTTATCCAAGCTAAAGGTCATCAAAAGATTTTTGAGAGGTCGTCTCACCCTCAACGTATTGAGGTATGCTTCATCATTTGGCAAATTCTCACATAGGAATAATACCACCCCGGTGGACTTAACCGAGGAAAGCTAATCTATCCCTGGAAGTTCTTATAAATCTATGCTAAGGACAATTTTATCAGGTCCTGTTTTTTGGGGGCAAGAAAAAGTGTAAAATATATCTAGAGGTATGCTCAAACTTTTCTTTATTCAGCAAATACCTCTGGTATGTTTAAAAACACTAAAAAAGTCGGTCATATAGTGAAATACAATGAATCACTGTAACTATGATCTATATTTGCCAACATATTTCGACCCCTGTAAAAGTGGCACTGTTATCTTACCTTTAGAGATGTACAGGCAAACAATGTAAGAAACTGCTTGGTGATTGCAGAAACTACAAGACTTTGGAAAGTGATCCAACCATTGACATTATGGAAGACAATATATACATGGTGAGAAGGGCAGAAGAAGGATAGATATTGAGTTAGAGGTAAAACCAACAGTGCCTTATTTCTATATCCGGCCGAAAATACACAAAGGAAAAACAGCCCCACCAGGCCCTTCAATTGTGGGTGGAATAGGATCAGCTATTGAACCCCTGCCAAAATTTGTGAACCACTCCCTACAGCCTGTAGTAAAGAGAATGCGATTGTATGTGCAGTATACTAAAGATATGCTTAAGGTCCTGAGACAGATACAATTTGACGCTGATAACCAATTGCTCCTGACGCTGTATGTCGAATCGTTCTATACAAGTATTCCTCGTGAAGAGTCACTATGAGTACTGGACCATTTATTGCAGAAGGAGGAGTGGACCTCTATAACCTCCCCACTTTTCTTGGGGAGTTTTACATAGCGCAAACTAGACCCAAAGGTATCAGAGCGCTTTACATGAGCCCCAGTTGCGTTACAGACAGACACATTCATTTTTGTTAGGCATAAGCTCTGTGTTGTACAAGTATAGCCATTTAACAACAACGTGTACAATTAAACACGGAAAGTAAAAGCCCTGGGTTGTGTAATGTATTCTCGAGTTGTCTCCTCCCTGCTGCCAGGGCTGGTGTGAGCCTTGTCTGCATTGAGGAAGGCCTTGCAAGAGGTGGTGGCAGCACACAGGGGAAGCCTGAGGCTGAATGCTAGACTGTGATGATGATGTGGCTACACTGTGCAAAGAGAATCCATCTAAAGAATCAACACATGGAGGTGTAGAGACAGGAGGAGAAAATTTAGTTGACATGACGTTTTATGGTCAGTTGTCTGTCAAGGATGATCCCTAGGTTGCGTGTGCGGTCTGTTGGTGATGAAGTTGGTCCAAGTTTAGCTGGCCAACAGCTGGGGTCCCAGGCGAAGGTGTTGTTCCCGAACGTCAGTGCTTCTGTCTAGTCAGAGTTCAATCTAAGGCAGTTTTCTCTCATCCAGTTGGCTACGTTGGCCATGGCATTGGAAAATTTGTTTTTTGACATTGGTGGGGTCCTCGGTGAGAGGGAGGATAAGTTGTGAGTCGTCGGTGTAGGAGATTATGTTGAAGCCATAGGACCTGACAACGTCTGCGAGGGGGTCATTTTGGTTCTGAATAGGATGGGGCTGAGTGATGTTTCTTGGGATACATCACAAATTATGTTCTTGGGTGCGGAGGTGAAGGGAGGCATCTGGATACTCTGTGGGCATCCTGTAAGGAAGTAGGTGATCCACTTGAGGGCGTCTTTTTGTATGCCGATGTCGTGCAGTCTGTTGATGAGGTTGTCGTGGGAGATGGTGTTGAAGGCCGCAGAGAAGTCGAATGGGATCAGGGCCATAGTATCTCCACAGGTCTGATATAATCGGTGGCAGCAATCAGCGCAGTCTCAGTGCTGTGGTTGGCTCAGAATCCTGATAGTTAGGTGTCCAGTAGGTGGTTTTGTTACATGAATTTTGTGAGTTGTTGGCTGATGTCTTTCTTGAGTACTTTGGCTGGGTAGGGGAGCAGGAAGATTGGTCGATAATTTTTGAGATTGCTGGGGTTGGTGGAGGGTTTCTGTTGGAGGGATCGGACTTCTCTGTGTTTCCATCTGCCTGGAAAGGATCCCGTTGTGATGGAGGTGTTGAGGATGCTGGTGAGTTCTGAGCTGATTGGGTTTGTGAGGTTGAAGAACTGGTGGGGCAGGCGTTGGTGGGAATGGATGGAAAACATGATGTCTGTGGTGGTATGGGTGGTGAGCAGAGACCAGGTGGTGTTCGCTTGTCTGGTGTTCGCTGGTTCATTGAGATTGAGAGTGGTGGGTTGGAGGTTGAAATTATTGTAGATGGTGGTAATCTTGCTGTGGAAATACTCTGAGAGTGTGTTGCTGAGATCTTGGGAGGGGTGGATGGTGTTCGCTGTGGCTGTTGGGTTGGAGAATTCCTTGACTATTTTGAAGAGTACCTTAGTGTGGTTGGCCGTAGTGCCAATTTTAGGCAGTGATGGCTGCTTTCTTGTTTCCTTGATGTGATGTGATAGATGCTGAGGGTTTTTTTGTTCCAGACTCTGTCTGCAGAGTTTTTTGTGACATGCTAACAATTTTCCAGTTGGTAGCAGTTGTGCTTGGTGATCCTAAGCTCAGGGGTGTGCCAGTTGGCTTGTTTAGAGGTTTTGTTGGCTTTTGTTGGTTTGAATTGGGCGACTGTCTGTGCAGTTTGTGATCTAGGCAGAGAAGTTCTGGACTGCCTAGTAGAGATCTGCTAAGGCGTTGGGTGGCGGTGAGGGCCTGTGTCCACTGAGTTCTAAGACCTTTCTCCAGCTCTGGTGGGAAGAGGTGTGATGCCTGGTGAGGATGTGCTTGGAATCAGAGAAGGTGAAGTGTACGATGTCATGGTCAGTTCAGGTAAGTTATGTGCTGTGGCTGAATTTGATTCTGTTGTTGGAGGTGAAGATGGGGTCAAGTGTGGGTCCGGCCCTGTGGGTGGGTTCAGTGACCAGTTGTGTGAGGCCGATGTTGTTCAGGTTTTCCAGGAGAGCACTGGAGTTGGCGTCGTTGGGGTCGTCGATGTGGAAGTTGTGGTCGCCGAGTAGGATGTAGTGGTAGGAGTCGATAGCTGGGGGCAATGAGGTTAGAGATGGCGTTGCAGAAAGTTGGTTGGGGTACTGTGGATCTGTAGGTGAGGGTGCCTCTTATCATGGTGTTCGCATCTGTCTGTAATTAGAAGTTATTGTATTCCATGAAAGGTGTGAGGGAGTCGTTGGTGATGGTTCATCTGATGGTTTACTTGATGATGATGGTGATGCCCCCCTCGTTTGTTGGTGTGGTCTTGGTGTATTATCTTCTAGCCGACAGGAGTGGCGATGGTGATGTCAGGGTTCAAAGAGGGGTTGAGCCACATTTAGGTGATGAAGGCAACATCAGTGGAGAGGGTGGTGATGATGTCCCAGATATCCGTAGCATGCTTGCAGAGGGACCGGGCATTGAGCAGGATGCATTGGAGCGGTTCCAGGTTGATCGTGATCCTCTGGGCGGGAGTGGCATAGGGTCCTTCATAGGTTGTTTTGCAGGAGAAGTAGCAGTGTCAGCAGGTTTAGTGTACTTTGGTTGATGGAGGTGAGGAGGAGAAGCAGCTTTACCCAAGAGCAGGATTTGAATGAGGAGGATAGCTTTTTAAATGATTTTTCTTTTTCCACACCTCTTCTGTATATGGATGTACAGAAACAAGTGCAGGTTTCCACAGTACCTGGTATGGGCGCTGCAGGAGAGGGTGCTACTAACACAGGGTTTGGAAGGTCCTTCAGTAGAGGGTGAATCAGCAAGGTCTCCACCTGAGAATACATTGATAACTTTGCCAAGTACTAGCAGGGATACTACTGCTATCGCTTCAGTTTCTAATGAAATGTGTGCTACTGTTCCTGCTGAGCTTCCTAAGGAGTGGGCTTTTAAAGATTGAATTTGGAGAAAGTTTACAAAGGACCGTTGGCTTAAATAGACTAATGTCCTATAATGTGGATGAAATTAGATACTTGATCTAAGAAGCAGCATGGTGTGCTAATGAAACACAACACATGATAAACATAATGAATTAGCTGAAGAATACAAGGTTGATATTAGCAGGATTAGAAATGTGCAGATACATTTTTTAAAGGATTTGATTTAAGAGGAAATTAAATAATTGGGGTTAGTAATTTTCTATGAGCTCATATTCAATATCTAATTGAAAAAACTACAGACTGGCGAGATTTGAAGAAGTATCAGTAAAGAAAGATACAGATGCAGGGAAGAAAACAAAGGTGATTGTTAGTGATTCAGAATGAGAGACCGTGTCAGAATGTCCTCTGCGAGAAGTGCATGAAGGGAATTATGTGCATGTACCTTGGGCTAGAGGTGATATTTATGTGTTTACAATGAATTTTCCAAAATTGTGAGAGCAACTTGTCAAGTGGTACAAGGAGGTTAATAGATTATTGATGAGTTTGAAAATGCTTTTGATTGATTTGGATATGTTATTTTTGATTATTGTTACTAGTGATATATGGACTGAATGTAAGGCTGTCTTTGCCTGGACGACTGACAAATAGGCGAGGGTTGCACCTGAAATGCTCCAGATGAAACAGTTGCTGAAAAATAACAAGCCGTGGTAGGTCATTTGAAAAAGAAGGCGCTAGGAAAGGAAGTGACCTTGGCAAAGATCCTGAGATCTACACAAGAGCCTAAGGAGTCAGTGCATGTGTACTGTGAGAGACGTATGAAGATTTATAAAAAAAACACAGTGGAGTTGAAGAATTGGGGAAGGAGGTGTTAGTGGTTTCATATCAGCTTTCATTTTGGTTTTGCGTCCTGAGCTTAGTTTGCATATTCTATTGAGTGTGATGTGTTGGCAGACTAAGAGAATCGACGAGATCCGGAAATATGCCAAATACTAGAATGATTGGTTTGATATGAAGCACAAAAGGATTAAGGAAAAGTTGATGGTTCCCAGACATAACAGATTCAGATAAGTGGCATTAATGAGATGATGCATTTTGATTTAGATTTTGTGCTGCCTGATAATTCTGGAATGAATGGAGCGTATCCCATGTAGGTTGGGAGAATGGGATATGAGATGGTACTGATACAAGGTCAATGTAGAGGGGTTGTGAATAATTCTGGAGTAAATGAAAATATTAATTTGCTGAAGAAGAGGACTGCTTGTCATTTCTGCCACAAAATCAGGCACTGAAAGCAAAAGTGCAGACATAATCTAGACTAAATTCAGAATGATGTTGTTCCCCAGATGCAGAGAAATTCAAATCAGATGCAGACACAGTGGGGGCATGTGACCCTGGCCCAGCCATCTCATGTGTAGGGTGTGGAAAATCAAGGGGAATTTTATATGAATATGCCTGTAGCTCCAGTGATGTGGCAAGACATGAGAAACAAGATGCCTTACAGTTCAAGATATAAGCAAAATCCATCAATTCTGAATAATGAGTTTTCTTAGATCTTCCCAGGGACTAATTTCCAATGATGATGCCTGAGTGGGGAGGAGGATTTCATGCTTGGTGCAGTCCTAGCGGTAGATAATGATGAAGTGAATGTCCATCCCATATAATTTCTAATTGACTCTTTTGCTACCCACTTTGTGGTTAGATCTGTTAAGGCACCAAACCTTCCCCTATTGGAAAGAGAAGTCAAGGTTGCAGGCATTGGCAATAAATAGATTGTTAACAAGGTTGCGGCATAGGATCAATGGAGAACAATCATCAGTTCATATTATGTGATTCAAGTCCTGTTATTCTATGAGGAGAGACATACACGATTTAGGTGCCGATTACGATCCTGTAAAAACCGGGTACGAACCGTCGGACGGAGGGTTTTCTCCGTCCGACTCGTACCCGGTTGTAAAACTTTACAAACATGCAAGTACGATTCGCACGGAAACACCATTTCCGTACGAGTCGTACAAAACACCGACCGACGAAAAGATACATACAAATGTGATCCGGGGAAAGCGCCAACGTGACGTCGGGACGCTTTCAGGCAGCGTTTCACGAACCAGGAAGTAAGATTCGAACCGACAGCAGTCCGGACGGCAATATTTTTACTGCACCCAAAAAGTGCCGGAAAAGCAAAGTACGCCGCAAAACGACCAGATTAGGGGGCCCGGTACGTGCCGTACCCCCTCCAGCCCCCGTGAGTACGTGCCGAACCCCCCCAGCCCCCATGAGTACGCGCCGTACCCCCCGTGTATGTACACCCCTGTATGTGTCGAACCCCCGTGTATGTACACCCCTGTACGTTCGAGTCGTACCCCCACCCGTGTATGTACACCCCTGTACGTGTCGAACCCCCGTGTATGTACACCCCTGTACGTTCGAGTCGTACCCCCACCCGTGTATGTACACTCCTGTACGTGTCGAACCCCCCGTGTATGTACACCCCTGTACGTTCGAGTCGTACCCCCACCCGTGTATGTACACCCCTGTACGTGTCGAACCCCCGTGTATGTACACCCCTGTACGTTCGAGTCATACCCCCACCCGTGTATGTACACCCCTGTACGTGTCGAACCCCCATGTATGTACACCCCTGTACGTGTCGAACCCCCCGTGTATGTACACCCCTGTATGTTCGAGTCGTACCCCCACCTGTGTATGTACACCCCTGTACGTGTCGAACCCCCCGTGTATGTACACCCCTGTACGTTCGAGTCGTACCCCCACCCGTGTATGTACACCCCTGTACGTGTCAAACCCCCGTGTATGTACACCCCTGTACGTTCGAGTCGTACCCCCACCCGTGTATGTACACCCCTGTACGTGTCGAACCCCCCCGTGTATGTACACCCCTGTACGTTCGAGTCGTACCCCCACCCGTGTATGTACGGTGCGTACATACATGGGGGGGTTTGACATGTACAGGGGTGTACATACACGGGGGTTCGACACGTACAGGGGTGTACATACACGGGGGGTTCGACACGTACAGGGGTGTACATACACGGGGGTACGGCGCGTACTCACGGGGGCTGGGGGGGTGGGTCGGCGCGTATGTGGGCACATGTCTCCATGGTTGCAATGGGAGTTCGGTGCGGACGGTGTTTTTACCATACGGTTGTGACATCGGACGCACGGGATGGATCGTACTTGCGCGGTCGGACTTCACTTTTCACGTTTGTACGGTAAATCGTCCGGGGAGCTGTCGGACACATTTTCCGACCCGAGGACGTGTGGGGAATTATTCCCAATGCGACTCGTATGGAGTTTTTCCCATGCGAATTGTAATTGGCAGTTTGTACGGCACTTATACGATTCGTACGGTAAAAAGACCGGATACGAGTCATACGGGGAATTTTTTTACCGGATCGTAATTGGCACCAGAATGTACACTGGATAGTGATGCAATCAAAAGTCAAGATTAAGATTCAATATTTAAAATCAAATCACAAGTTTCAAGAGTTCAGTTATTCTCAGTTCTTACTAAAGATAGCTTGCCTCTGGATTTGAGACATGCCATCATAGAAGAGGTGTAGAATTTCACAGGTAAAGGAATAGGAATGATAAAGCCTGTCATAATCAATGTCAAACCTAATGCAGTGTTTCCTATAATTAGGCAAACAGATTTTCAAAAGAAGCATTGAAGCGAGTTATTGAATAAATGATTGAACGAGGCATTCTGTGCGATTTGCATGGTAATCCTTGCAACTGTCTGATCATAGGAAAAAAAAACAAGTGGTAAATGGATAACTGTGCAGGATTTGACAAATATAAATCAGATAATGATCTCATGTTGTCCGGTGGTACCAAATCCTGCAATATTATTGTTCCAGATTCCTGTAGATGCAGAATGGTGTACAGTCATTGACTTATGCCACGTATGCTTCTCCATTCCTCTGCATGCAGATAGTCAATTTCTTTTCACATTTCAGTTCCAAAATAAAATATTTGTCTGGTGTCAAATTTCAGAGAGGTATACTGAAAGTGCTTCAATTTTTAGTCAGATAATGAAGACAGATTTGGAGAATTTACATTTGCCCTGAAAATCAATCCTGGTGAAATGTAATGATAACCTGGCATCAAAGACAAGAGAAGCCTAAAAACTAGATACAATTGCACTTCTAAATCATCTTGCTGACAATGGTCACAAGATTTCTCCCCACAAAATGGGGTGCTGTAAAAAAAGAAGTGGTTTATCTTTTCCATCATTTTGAAAAAGAAACAAAGAAAGTCTCAAAAGAATGTGTTTCTGCAATTCTGAAGATGAGCCCTTCAATCACCCAGAGGGATGTGAGATTGTTCCTGGGAATTGTTGAGTACTGTCGACAGCGGATTCCAAACGTTAACCTGACTGTAGAGCCTTTACTAAGACTAATTCACAGTGGTATTAACGATCAGTACCATTTGATGACTTCTGGGACTTAAAGAAATTATTATGGAATGCACCCGCTCTTGGAATGTGTGATAATGATAAGGAGTTCTACCTCTTTTGTCATGATAAAGCGGAGTGTGCCTTGTTGGTTTTGACCCAAAAACATGGGTGGGATCCTGAAGCCTTTGATGTATCTGTGAGCTGTCCTGGATCCAGTAGTTCTAGCTCTTTATGGTTGTCTGAAGGCTGCTGAAACAACCTGCATTACAACTGATCAAAGTGAAGGAATTGTAATGGGACATACAATGACTGTGTTTGTTCCCTATTCAGTTGAGATTTTGATGAAACATACTAGGACTCAAGACATTAGAAACAGCTGCCTTACTAAGTACGAGCAAGTTAAAACTTGCAGCTGAAATCATCAGGTTCTGTAATTTTCTGAACCCTGCAATGCTGCTCCCTGTTTCAGACAGCAAAGAAGACAGAGACCAAAATGACAATGATGATGATGAACCAGAACATGATTGTGTAAATGTCACAGAATTATGCTCCAAATCAAGACCAAACATTACAAACATTCTTCTTGAACTGGTTGATCTGATTGTGTTTGTAGATGGTTCTTGTCTGAGAGACTGTTGTGGAGCATTGAAAGCTATCTATGCAGTCTGATCCATTTCTGAAATTGTCAGACCTGCCTAAGGTAGCTTCAGCAAAATGACAGAGTTGATTGCACTGACAATAGATTGTTGCCTTACTGATAATTTGAATGCGCCAATTTATACAGACAGCCAGTATGGTTTTGGAGTGGTGCATGATTGTGGGCAGTTGTGGTCACAATTGGGTTTTATGACATTATCTGGTACTCAATCATGAATTGTTCTTTCATTTGTTGGAAGTAATACAACAGCCAAAAGAAATTGCAGTTGTCAAATGTGCTGCCCATACGGCTGGAAATGATTTAGTCACTTTGGGTAAGAAATATGCAGACCAGGTGGCGAGATACTGTGCACTTAAGAATGCAACTATGAGACAAAATAAGCAGATTATAATGCAAGAAACAAAATAGAATGAATAAAGTGAGAGTTCAGTTGCAAATGTAAATTTTGCGTGTTGAAACCCATACAGACTTCATTAAGAGAATTGAGGGAACTTCAGAAAGAGGTACCAGAGAATGAGAGACAGAAGTGGGAACAAGCAAGTTGCAAATATGTTATAATGATATGGTTGACTCCTGAATATAAATATGTTCTCCTGAAAGTATGTTGTATTCAATTACCGCCGCTATTAACATGCCCAGACTCATCTAGTAAGGGACTTGAATTTTCAGAAAATACTGGCTCAATTCAAAATTCACAAGTGTTGCAGATGATTTGTGTCAGAGGTGTTTAATTTGTCAGTGAAATAATCAGGGAAAGAGCACTGTAGTTCTTGTGAGCCACACTGAAAAATAAGCAGGTCCATTTACGAGACTCCAGGCAGTACAGTTAACAATGGCCTTAAATATATTCTTGTGCTTATCTGCTTGTTCTCTAAATGGTTTTAGGCCTACCCTATATGGAGATGTGACAGGAAGACAATAGCCACACTCTTGTTAAAGAAATTAATACCACAGTTTGGCCTGCCAACTTCCATTGAGACAGATCCCTGGGTCTGATTTTTTAAAATGAGATTCTTAAATGGATTTGTACATCTCTCCAAACTGACCAAAGGTACTACTGTAGATCTCATCCACAATCATCTGGCATCGTGAAGAAGGTGAATGGGACTATTAATACCAAGCAGGCTGAAGAATGTGCATCCACTAGCTTTAAATAGTCAAATGCTCTTTCTCTTGTTCTGATGAGCATTAGAAGTATCCAAGGTAAAAAAAAGACTGGTCTCTTGCCCCATGAAGTGTTAATTGGTAGAGCCTTGAGATTACCCTACATCTCCTCTGCAACACTTGCATAAATAACTGAGGACATCATATTAGATTATTGCAAAGGTCTGGCTCTTGTAGTAAAATCTGCCTCTACATTTGGCAATAACACTGCTAAAGTTACCTCAGTGTCCTCTCCTGCAACCAGGTCATGGGATATTGGTTAAAAAGCATGTCTGCAAGATCTGCCTTGAAGAGTATTGGAAGGGTCCATACTAAATTGTGCTTGTGTCTAACACTGCTGTGAAGTGTGCCGGAGTACCGCAGTGGATCCACGCAGCTCACATGCGAGGAGTGAATATGGCAGATGAAGAAGTGCTGACAACAACCACTGATTCACAATCAAGCTCAAGGTAGCAGTGAAGATTCAGAGGGGAGTAAATAAATATTTGAACATTTTGAAACTGGTGAAGTTGCTGATGAAAGTGAAGATCCGGGTGAAGGTACCAGTGGTGAGTTTCAATTTGAGGATCACAGTAAAGAGCTGTTGCAAACTCCCGAGCCGCAGCAATAAGAAATAATCTCCGATTCAACCAGTTAAAGGCTCCGGTTGAAAATTCAAGTCTCAAAAACTCCCAGAGGGAGAAAACAGTTCACAGTGAGTCAATTTTTTGATGCTGATTGAAGGAGAAGGTCACCAGTGAGTGAAGAAGACTCAGCAGTAGTCATTAGTGATATGCAAGAGAGGTAATAGTCAAAGCAACAAAAAGAACTTGGAAAAGAAAGCACTGGGAGAATGAAAGTTTAGATTTGATTGAAGAAGAGATATAGTTGAAATTGATTCAGAGAACAGTGAGAGTATATCACGAGGCGTAAAAGACCAGTAAGAAAGAGAACCCCAAACAGAAAGCACGCTTCATCTGAAGATGGTGTCTCTTGTGACTATGTCTGATGAAGAAGATGAAGAGCCAGATACAGAGATCTACGGTCAAATAAACTGTTGCCAATTCATCTGTAAAAACAAGCTAGAGGAAGAAGAGCCACCTTGAATTTTTGCGATTCCAGACAGTTGTGAAATAAGTTTTGAACCTTGCAAAAAAATCCAGATGAAGAAATACATTTTGAGATTATAAACTGAGAAAAATAAAGTTTTTGACTTTGGAGTTGCATTTTTATTTTGGATTATTATTTAGAAAAATTGAGAAAGATCTATCATTGTTCTGAAAAAATAAATTTTTAGTAGTTATTGAATCCTAAATTTTGTTTTCACTTTTATTTTTGATCTCAATAGAAATGTCATACAGCAGATGCTGTAAAATTAGCAGGATCTCATTGATAATGATTCTAATAATTTCCAAATTGTTTTAAAGTAGGAAGGGCATCGTGCTCAATTAAAGACCATTTGTTTTTGCATTTGGATAGTTCCTGTCTCCTGCATGGTGATCACCAGCAGCACTAACCTTCAGGAAGAAGGGTATGGTGGGGGTGGGGTCCTCCTATTCCTTGACTGAGAGAGTTGAGTACACATGAAAAAGACTATTCATTTGTAAACAGTACATTTTTATTATGTGACAGTTGCAATTCAGTTTATTATGTTAAATTACACTAATGCAATGAGCGACAGTTGTTAGAAGTGTTTCTAATCATGAGCTTAGAAACATTCATATCACTCTGTAACTGCCCCGATGATGCTACTATTAGTGAACAAATAGAAAAGTCTGTTGTATTTTGTCCCTACACAAGGCCTAGCAGGTTAATATAGATTGAGATACATTATAGTCTTTTGATTGTGTGCAGTGTATACCCTAAACTAATGCAGTTCATGACGCTCTCGCATTATGATGAAGGAAAACAGGGCACTGTGAAAAAGGAAATTGTCTAGTGTTACACAATGTGGTCAAGGGAAAGGTGGGATTAATGCAATTTTTCCTGGTTTAATGTTGCGCAATTTGACGACTACATGGTTATCTCTTTCTTTCTCCTGTAATAGGCCAAAGCTTAATGCTTTGTATTTAACTCGAGGTGCTAAATGAGTGCACTGTACTAAATACATCCAGGCTACGCATATTTCACAAGGGAGGCAGTGTTTGTGGAGGGTGATATGTTAATACATAAATTAATAAGGAACGCCAGAGCACCCACCCTTGGTTAATGCATTGAGGCCATTTGAGCTACACAACTAAAAGTCTTTATTCATTGCCATCCATTCCTTTATGCATTTATCTACCCACTCCTCAGCCATCCAACTGTTCATTCATGCATTCATTCTTTCAACCATGCAGCCATGTCTCCAATCTCTATCCCTCCATCCATACAGTGCTTGGACAAGGGTATATAATGAAAAAATATTTTGTAAAACACATATTTGTACTTTTTTAAAGCATTTCAGGAGGGTGAACCCTCCACAGCCCCATGCAATATTCTGGCTCGCTAGCAGTGTTTGATCACAACATGCAGTATGAGGGCTGCTCTGACAAAATTTGCTTTTGGTTCCCAGCCCTGGTGGAATGATGCATTCGGAAGGCTGTCATGCACTAGTGAGGTGTACTGAACATATAAATTCCACTTAACCTTACTCTTGATCAAATGCTCATATATGAATTGATGTGTGTCCCTCGAGATTTGGATGCCGTTGGGCATTTATACCTTGATGAGTGAGCACAGTGACTTGCAGCAACATACCTAAGCCATTCAGGAGCACTAGGTCTTGTTTAAATTATTTTACATTAATGAATACTATGGTTAATGACTTCAATTCAATATTTCAAATGGTGGCATTGTGACTGCACATTTTCATGGTGCAGAGGTATATTTTGTTGTAGAATAGTGCTTCTGACAGCTAATGGACATATGTTAAATTTACAGCATGCCAAATTATTATTTTCAGCCCTTTTTTAAACATGATTCTGAAGACCATGCTCTCCACAGCCAGAAGAAAGATTGAGATTGAGTTAATTTACTGTGTAAAGTTATGCTCAATTGTGGCCTTTGGACCAGATGTATGTACATTTGATTTTCTAAACGTGGGCACCAGGACTGTCATGTGCCCGAGTTAGGCGTGGTAGGAATTAGTGCCATTTTATATATGTGCACTGTCCTTTCCTAGAATTGCCTTCTCTTTGCCACATCAACCTTTGGCACACATTTGCATTCGTGACTCTCAGACTAGTTTCTTGGAAACACTGGCCTTGCTGACACGGAACACTTCATGAGCACACTATCACACTGTCTTGACATTAGACATTGCCCTCACATGCATGATACAAATGTGCTTTATTATTACGTCTTTGTGGCGAGGCAGCTATCTGTGAAATACAAACAATGACAGGCCGATCACAATCTCGGCCTGAGGCAAGTATACCATTCTCTATATATAACCTTTTGTTTCCTGACATAATCAGAGGAGACGCTTCTGCTGACTTCAATGGGCCCCTGCACGCTGAAGCTTTCGCTTAACAGATGACCGACATCTCCCTTAGGGGTGTCCAGTTCGTGACCAAGACGGGGTCTTACACTCTCACCCATCAGGTAATGGGGTTAGATCATTCAGGAGAGGGCTTCTTGGCAAAACATATATCTGCACCCTAGACATGAAGGCAAGGGTATAGGATTATAGGAGTGTGCTACATAGTTGTATTATTGTATATGTGTGCATACATAGGTTTTGTCAACAAAAAAGTCAAGCTATTCATTTTGTTCACCGTTCTGACATTCAGTATAACTTTTATCTGCTTCTGTCTGTTAATCAAGCAGCCCATGTTTACTATGCAAGAATCACGACGGTTCAATAAATATTGAAAACACATCTCTGTGTATTCTTTGTCTCTTTCTCTGAGCAAAAGAGAGCACAAGCGACCGAGCGAAAAGTTGGAAATCTGTCACCACGGTTCCTGAGGGAACAGAATTGTTATGTTCAGTGGTTGCCAGAACTATTTAGCTCCTGTATAGATTTGGGGGGGCTAACTGTGGCACTGCGAGCTGGCTGGATCAAGGGACAACAGATCCTGTGGGGTTAATGGAATCAGTCTGGCACCATCCTAAGTTCCTACTGATGGGTGGAAACTAAATGACAGGACACCTACAAAAATATTTTTTTTAAAACAAAAAGTGAATAATAATGAGCAGACATAAGGCCTTATGCAGCCTGGGGTTGGATGCCCCTCAAGGAGTTGGACGTCAGACCTGGCCACAGACAAGTTTCTGCGGCCAATGCCACACTGCGCATGGCTAAAGGTTGTGCATAGCATGAGGTTTAGGAATTGTAATTATATCTTACTTTACATTAACATTTCTTGGACCTTTATAGTTAGGTGAAAAGGTCAGTGACAACGTAACATTTTAAACTAAAAAAAGCACTGAAATTCACCAGTTATAGTTATCTGAAGTAACTATATCTCGTGCCCCAAAATAACTGTAACGTGCACCCTCGCCATAACTGCTAATTACCTCACATATTACATCACTCATGACATTATCTATGACATCAGTGATAACATCACTGCAATTTATGAAATTCCAGGATTGATCACAAGACTTTGCATGGCAGGGAGCAAGTTATAGTTACTTTAGGACACGCACGAGTTATAGTGATTTATTTAGTTCTAAACATTAGAGGTCTCATTTGGATGTCAGTTGGAATGTCTCCAACCACTGGTTGGAGGCTTTCCCACCGACATCCATGGTTTAAACTCCAACCGCCTTATTACAAAGAAGGCGGTTGGAGTTTAAACCGGCCATTCAAGACCGATCATAATCCCTAATGGAGGGCGTTTCCGCCGTCGGGATTATGATGTCGGTTTCCAACAGGGTTTCCATGTAAGGCTTTCCGACATGAGAACCCTGTTGGAAAGAGACATTGGGGGCCCCTAGCTAGGCCCCCCTCTCTCCACGGCCTCCAGTTGTGGGCCTGGACATCCCTGCACCATGTGGCAGGCAGCGTGAGGTGCCAGCAACACGGTGCAGGGATTTACAGTAACTCCCATTTATCTATGGGAGCTTGTGCTGTGGCCGGTTTCCGACCGCCGCACAAGCTCCCATAGGGAAATGGAAGTTTATGACAAAACCATGCGTGGCCGCATCGTAATGGCGATTTCGTACCACCGACCCCAGGTCGGTCGGTTCCCACACCGCAGAGATGTCAGTCGAAGGCAACTCAGACCAAAATTATAATCAGGCCCTATGTTGTCACTGAAATTTACACGGCACTATAACATTACTTTAAACGTTGGTTTTCTTCACTGAAAAAAATATATAAATGTATCACTATTTATATATAATATACATAACTATTTATATATGTGTGCATATACATATATACACTGAAAAAAACAAAGGTTACAGTGACGCTATAGCTAGGAGGTAGCATTTTTAAAACTGTAGCAATACACTGAAAAAAACAAAGGTGACAGGGACGTTCTAGTTTGGAAATAGAATAAAAAAACTTAAGAAATTCACTAGAAAAAACAAAGGTTACAGGCATGTTATATTTACATTCAGATTTTACACACAAAACCATAGAATTTAGCAGTTATAATTATAGTTATCTCAAGTAACTATAACTCATGCTCTAAGGTATATATAACTTGTGCCCCCACCAAGCTCAGGTTTCTCATCAATAATTTCACTGTAAATGTTCCAGTGATATTATCAATGACATCCCAGAAGATGTGATAAGCGATGTAATATGTGGGATAATTAGCAGCGCATAGCGAGGGTGTGAGTTATAGTTACTGTAGGGCACAAGTAACCTGGGTCTGAGTGGGTGTGTCAGTGGTTTTGTGGGTCTCTGAGTGGGTGTGTGAGTGGCTGCGCAGGTGTGTGAGTGGGTGTGGGAGTAGTTGCATGGGTTTGGGAATTAGTGTATGAGTGCTTGTGTGGGTCTGTGAGTGGGCATGTGACTGGTTCTCTGGGTCTCTGATGGGGTGTGTGAGTGGCTGTATGGGTGTGTGAGTGATTGTGTGGGTGTATAAGTGGGTTTGTGTGTGAGCCTGTCTATTTATTTTTTAATTGGGATCTGGATCCGTGGATTGGTTGCTGATGCACATGAGGGGACCGTGCTGAGCGTAGCAAAAGATCCGCAGATCCTCGCACGTCCCTAAAAAATGTTTTGGGACATTTGCTCTCTGCAATGATATGTGTGTGTAGTAGGGTTTGTGGAGGGACGGGGCTCTCATTTCAGACCTCTGATGTATGTGGTGCATAGTAGGGAGTTTGGATGAGCCTTAAATCTACTCAGAACTCTTCTCTAACCAATGAGCATAAATAGTAGAGACTGAAACACAATCTCCAGTAAGACTCCATCATACAATAACAAGTGTGCATAACAGAGTGTATTCAAACATCACCTGCTCCTTTCTACTTTCACAATCCTGCGGGAGTCTTACGAGATCCTAACTTTAAAAAGAAAGTTCTTAATATCTAATCATCTTATCTCTCACACACTTCCCCTCAAAAACAAGGACAAAATGCATTCCTACTGATAGAGTGTATTGAGAAACAATTGCCTCCTTTTTAATATTCGTGATCCCACAAGATCGTAAAAATGTGTTAAAACTATACATTTATTATCTTTACAGTAGTTATCCCTTAGAAACCTCCTCTCTAAATCCTGAGCTACAACATGCCTTTCTGCTGCCCCCATATATAGCTTATTTACTTAATTTCCACGACACCTCTAATTTGTCACAGGAAACAGCAATGGCAGCCATTTCATTTCTAACATTTCAACAGCCAGATTTACAACAAACCGCAAAAAGCACAATCTGAGAACCAACATCTAACTTACTGCCAAATTTGGTGTAATTCCGTTCAGCAGTATTTCCAAAAACCTGTCTTAAAGATGCCCATGGAAGATTATTGGGGTTTTTGTGTTTTGGGACCCCCCTAACAATGAGAGTGAGGAGCTTCATATTCACATCGGCTGATGTAGTATTTTACTGAAGTTTTATCATTCCATTTCCCTCACCCTTATGATTCAGGTTCTCCACAGTCATCCATCGCAGGGCCATATCTTTAGTTAATTTTGCATGGGAGTTTCCCCCTTACCTTCACAGGATCTGGCTCATTAGGGTCCCCCACTTTGTCCCCTCTGCCCTCTTTCTTTTGAGAGTCTTTTCAATTATGCTTTTTTGTGTCCTATATTTTCTTTAGATTGATACACTATCACTTTAGTGCTCGTTTTTCGAGGGGGTGAACACTTTATACATGCTTTCTGGTGTCCAGATATGAGGACAAGGGTTGTGATATCTTGACTGTAATGTGTCTTACATCATTATCAAATCTGTATAAGGCCACTTGGCCTTTATTTATGCTCCATGTATATTGCTAAGTTGGTGAAATGGGGTCTCAATCATATATTTAGCCATTTGGCTGTAATTTGGATATGTCATGATTTGACTATTTTCGAATAGTTGCATCTGGTGAGGCCACTAGGCCACTGAAAGGACCTACTTCAGTGACTCAGGTTTTGGCAGGAGAGTTCTTGTGTCAACCATAGGGGTGCATTCTGATTTGTATGGCAATGAAATTTGAGTCTCTGATTTTGTTTGCATCTTAAAACAATGTTAGATCTATTTCACAGCTGTGGAAAAAATTGTATTTATCAACTGTAATATACAATGTATGCACCTCATGTTTTATTAATCTGCAGAGTCTTTTTTTTACATTGCTTTGATCCTGGGATATACTGGTAACAGTATTTTTTCTATTTTCTCTCACGTTGTTGGCTATTTTTATGGGCGATGGAGCCTAATATGGAAATTGGCCATGACGAGTACCTGCTTAGGTTGAAACACGTTGCCACAGTAAACATCTTGAAAGTGAAGCACTGAGTGCCGTTTTCTGTGTCCCTCTCACTTGTGTGGCACTATTGTTGGCATATATATATACATATTAGGATGGTTAATCTTTCCTGCTCCTAATGCATAGTCGGTTCATCTTTTCTTTGTTTGGTGTTCAGGGTCAACAGTGAGACTAACACAGGAGGGATTAAGTGTATACCACAGAGCCGGCTGACTTAGAATCTGCTTTCTTGTCTACAGTTGGGGCCAAGCATACATAGAGATGTAGTACACACTGTTGTCGATATCTCAACAAGTCTGACCAGCGGACCATATTATATAAGAATGAAAGAGTGCTGCCTCAATCTCAGTCAAAGAGCCATGAAGGTTCCCTGTGTTTTGTAGTGCAATGAAAGTAAAACTGCACTGCTGCCACACTTGCCCTTGGATGTTGGTCAGGATAAAGCAATATCGTTTTGCACTGTGCTAGACCTGGAGTGTTTTGGTGTGTTTCCCTGTATTTTTGCTTTCTGCCCTCCTGTTTTTGAGGGAATGCTGAACTTCATTTTTGCTGGTTTATAGTCTCTGCACACATTTTCCCTGCTATTCAGTGCTAAAGTGTAAGTGCTCCTACTGTAAATTGTGTTATGATTGGTTCTTCATGATTGGCATATTTGATTTATTGGTAAATCCCTTGTAAAGTGTACTGCATGTGCCCAGGATCTGTAAATCAAATGCTACTAGTGGGCCTGCAGCACTGATTGTGCCACACACAAGTAGCCTTTCAAATGTGCCTCAGGCCTGCCACTGTAGTGTCTGAGTGCAGTTTTGACCTGCCATGTCGACCTGGCAAATGTACCCACTTGCCAGGCCTAACCCTTCTCTTTCATTACATATATGTCACCCCTAAGGTAGGCCCAAGGTAGCCCCATGGGCAGGGTGCAGCGTATGTGAAAGGTAGGACATTTGCAGATGTGTTGTACATGTCTTGATAGAGAAATACTATGCATTTAATTTTTCACCATTGAAAGGCTGTCTTTCCCATAGGTGATAATCAGAGCTGCCTTGTAACATTTAACAAGTGCAAATTTCAATCGGGACAAGATAAAGACATGGAGTTTAGGTTACCTGAACTCAGAATTTAATAACACGTCTTTTAGTGAAGGTGTTTTTTAAATTGTGTTTTTGAAAATGCCACTTATTGGATAGAAGGCATTTTCTTACTTAACCATCCCATGTGCCTCTGCCTGCCTAAGGAATCAATAGCTGGTTTTAGATTGACAGGGGCTGGGTTGTGTATTCACTCCAGACACTTACACAAAGGGAGCTGGGGTGTGCCCTGCATTTGGTGATGGGCCATCCTGGGTTAGAATGGTGAGAGGACTTGTCACTGACACCTGAATTGGCTGTGGCTGCTTTGTACAATGCTGTCTCCACCCCCTGTAGTGTGGCTGGACCAAGGAGGACATAACTGGTTTTGCTGGGCCAGAGAACTTTTCTGAAACAAGACTTCAAAGGGAAGAAGGAGTATAAGTATTAGACCTAAAACCCCAGAACTTTATAACACTTGTGGACCAAGGACCCTGCCAAGCAGAAGAGCTGGAAGAGCAGCCAAGAGGAGTACTGCCCCTTTGCTGTTTTCTGCTTTGTTGGGTTGGCATGCAGTTGCTGCTTCTGTTTGGGGCAGTGAAAGGAATGGACTGAACTTTTTAAAATCCTGCTGTTAAAGTTTCTCCAAGGGCTTGAAGTAGAGTTTGCCTCCTGTTGGAAGTCCCAGGCACACCAAAGACTTCACCATCCTCTGGGTACCTGCACCTGGAACTGTGTGCTTCAGCTGCCACAGAGGATAAAAGCAACCTGACGCCATCAACGACACTGCTGCCAGTTCCATGACCTGTGGGCACCGCAACGAGCACTGCCGCACTTTGCACCACAACCCTCGTCTCACCAGCACTGTCGCCAAGCAGCTGCTTGCACCGTGACCTGTGGGCCCTGCATGCTGCACTGCCTTGCTTCACATAGCTGCCGTGGTCTCACTTCCGCTGCCTCTCCAAGCTGATGCCACCGCCGCTGCCTGCACTTTGGTCAAGGGGTGCCACTTGTAAGGTATACAAATCGTAACCCCGTCCTACACCGCAGGCATTGGTTCACAGACACCAGTGCCATCGACTCCAAATCGTCAACCGATGCCGCTGTCTGTACTGTGTCCTGTGAGCCTCACACACCACATTGATCCACTTCACACCACAGCCCTGGGTCTACCGATGACAGTGCTTCAGCAACGATGACGACGCTGCTTGCACGCGACCTGGTAGCACTGCAACCAGCACCATCCCACTTGACACTGGAGCCCTGGCCTCACCGATGCCGCTGGATGCCATCATCGAGCCTCTGCCTGCACCATGACCCGAGGGCTCCTTACGCCACACAACCCCACTTCTAACCACAGCCCCGATGCCTGCCAATGCCAGCACTCCTGACTTCAGCCTCACGGAGTTCCATCTGCAACACGTGTGACTTCAAAGGCTCAACGAATCCTGCATCGACCTCCGGAACAGACACTGCCTGTTTGGAGCTCATCAACAGACCCATGATGCCCTGCATTCCCCGACATCATATCTGGCTCGCGACCTTATGGTTGGCTGAAACTGTTGGATTTGTTTGTTCAAGATGCCGTAATAGTGCCGGACGGAGCTATCGACTACAAGGAACTGCCTGTTAGGTTTATTCTTGCAAAATTCATATCTTTATTACTTCATGTTGGATTTTATTGTTTTGGTCTTGTTTTGCATAGATATAAAACTGATGTGGTGTCCTTTTGTAGTGTCTTCACTGTATTACTGTGTGTTATGTGCAAATGCTTTACACATTGCCCCTGAGATAAGCCTGACTGCTCGTTCCAATCTACCAAGGAGGTGAGCAGGGGTTATTTTAGAAGTGTAACTCCCTTATGGTGACTAGAAGGAAGGGACCCTACTTGGGCAGGATGCAAACCTGCCAACTAGAGACCCCCATTTCTAACAACACACTGCTACCTCATTTTAGGTAGGGAGCTGATCGGGGTAGTACAGCAGTTCTGGACACAGTCTGCCACATCTACTCCGTTTTTTCAGACCTTCTAACTCATTTTTTATGTAACTCCTTTCCATTTGCCTATTACTCAACATCCCTAAGCCAGTCATTCAGTGTCGGCTCCTCCATTGAGGCATGGGGGCGTTGCCCCACTGCTTTCTTGCAGTGCGAGAAGCAGAAACATAAAATGGTTAAACGACTATTTTTTGTTTCTGCTTCTTGCACTGCGAGAAAGCAGAAGTGCCTTGAGTGCCTGGTTGTGGGTGGGCGGTCCTGCTCAAGGGCAGGGGGGAGTGGCTTGCCCACTGTTGTGGGCCCTGACTGCTTTGGTCGGCCTGGGGCCGACCAAAGCAGTCATGCACACTCTCCCTTTTCTCTATGTAGCAGCCTACATAGAGAAAAGGGCCTCCGATTAGGCTCCCGGCTGGGGCGCTGTCTGCCTGCACCACACCAATCACAACGCTGCCATTGCAGCGTTGTGATTGGCTTAGGGGAACGGAGGGAGGGTGCTGAGCTAAGACGTTACACAGACCCAGCCAGGAGCAGCAGGAGCATGTGACCACGGAGGAAGAAGGTACGTTTTTTATTTTATTTTAATTACCGCTTCTCCCCTCCCCGCGACCCCCCCCCCCCCTTCCCCACCCATTTTGCCGGCCGCAACTGAACACATTCACATGTTCCACCAAGTCTACAACATTGTGACAATCAAAATGTTTTTGTAAAGTTTCGCACCATCGACTACGAAGAATGCGGATCTTGTAACATTCTTTTTTTACCGCTTCTCACACTGAAGTTCACTGCTGCTCGTAAAATATCTTATAACTAGCCACGCGGTGTTCTTTTGGTTTTACCCATTGTTTGAACTCCAGTATATCATCCATATCAATGAAGAATTTAATTGCTAGCTCATTTCAATGTTCTTATTGTAAGTTTTAGATTATACTATGTCTGTTCACATTGTACTCAGACAACTTCTAGTTTCAGCATCCCTCCACTCTGAAAACGGCTCCAGGACCACCGCAGTGATGCATGCTCCCACCACAAGGTCTGACACTTCCCATGTTTCGCTGGGTACCTCTCTTACCCCCTCCTCCTGAACTCGGGATCTCGTGCTGACAGAGCAGAGGAATGCGGCCCCCAGGGGAAGTGAGGTCGACAGACCAGTCTTCCCCTGGGGAATTTGTGCAAGACCTCAGGACAGGGTTTAGTTAGTTTTGGGGGGGTGGGGTCTTAGGAAGGGTTAAAAGGGGGCAGGAGAGGAAGCTCTTCCTCTTCCTGTCCCCAGCGCCTTTAGGGAAGGGTTAGGAAAAAGTTTTGTTGTCCACCCTCCCACCCTACTGGTTTTAGGAGTGGGTAAGGGGTGTAATTGAATAAAGCGTGCCAGTTTAGGACGGGTTGAAGTGGTATGTTGACTGTACTTGGGAGGGGGGGGGGAGTCCATGACGGGCATACTCACCCTTCCGGGGAGGGGGATACAGGTGCAAGGTGAGGGTGCATCATGCAGGAGTGCGATGGCTGGAGATGCTGGAGGAGGTTGAAAGAGAAGTGAGGAAGCGAATGGGATAAGTGAAGAGGTCGCTGGGTGATGTGGGAGTGAGTAATTGGAGTGTGGGAGTGAATGGAGGGATGAAAGACATGGGGTTGGGGATTGTTAAAGGTTATTGATGTTGTGTTGTATATTTGGTCAACCCTGTCCTAATAAATGGCCTTTTACGCTAACTAACAGCGTGGAGTGATTATTGTGCGAGCCGAGTTTTCCTAGGCCTTCCCGTGGCGGGCGTTTAAAAGATGAGTGTCACCGTCAGAGAGAACACCTGCAGCCCCATTCAGAGACCTGGCAGCCGAGGCCAACAGGTACAGTGGGGCGCGGCAGCAATTTGAGCAGCTACATAACACTTAGAGTCGCTGCAAACTTTGTTTTTCTCACATTAAGGAACAACCTTTGTTTGGAAAAGTGCTGGGTTGGAGTGGCACAGGTTCACATCTGGCACAAACCAGTGTCTGGCAAGTTGTTATTAGCCCTCTCTCTTTCACAGGCCTGTGTATGGTGGGCCTGTGGCCTCCAGTTCAGCATTTCCTGAGCGGCCTGTCTTAAGATAACAGCTGACTGACACACGTTACCACAGATCTCGAAATAGACAGCTCTATAACATCGGAATTTCACTACTACAGTAGATTTCCATCCTTAACCTCAGCTTGGGCTGGGCGTGCTACAGAGCGAGCTGAGTTAAGCGATGCTGTGCAGTAGGGGCAATGCTGTGAACATATGAAGGCTGTTCTGAATGGAAAACTGGATGCTGTAGTGCAGAGTAGGGGACAGTGCACCTGTGGAGGAGGAGCTGCACTGAGTGCAGCGAGGTAGAAGTAATAGTGCAGAGTGAGCGCAGAGGGCACTGTGTTAGGTACAGATTGCAGTGAGCACTTGGTGTTTTTAAAGCAATGTTTGGCGCACATGTAGTTTCTGTGAATGCAAGGTCTGGTAGAACTAGCTTCATGGCTCATTATCTGCACCATGTGATATTCTGACCCGGCCTGTACTCCTGCCGTAAGGCTTGGAGGCTTGGAAGGAGATTGCAAAGCAGTATTACTGGTGACAGCGCTCACAACAGTATTTTAAAAATGAAAATGTCAAAATGTAAATTTTTATCCGAAAGGTTTAGCTATTCTGGTGTAGATGAGTGTGTGAACCACAAACTCGACATTAAAACTGATACGAATGGACACTGACTTTTGGAAATGTGCTTATTTTTTTTAAAAAGTCCTTTCTTGCGTTAATATGAATAGTTTTTAGTGTTTGTGATTTTTAAACTATTGAATGTGAAATTAAGATACGAGCAGAGGTGTCTCAACCACCTTAAATAGGAAATTGGGAAAAATTTGCCTGGAGTCCCCACACTTTCAAATCATTAATATTGTATATGAAAAAAATCTGACTCTGGTTGTCGTAAATTTTTACCATAATAATTTTAATATGTTAGATTCCTGTATTGCCCAAGAATTGGAATCCACATTATCTAGGCATATTGAGGAGATAACTATGGATTTTGTTATACTCTGGGGAGGTGACTTCAATAGTAAGATACGCCCCTTTTCTAAATGCTCTGTATGACATTTATTTAATGGGGACAGTGATGGTGGTCACCATTTTGATCATAACCCGTGTGGAAATATATTTAACTCCCTTTTGTTAAAATATTCTCTCTATATGACTATTGATCTCCTAGAAGACCCTGACTTGGCAACATATGTAGGAAGAGGCCTGGGCACTCTGATTGATTTTATTGTCTTATCGGATTATTTTAGCTTGCATTCTGTTATCTTTAATATACACAAAACTGGACTAAGTGATCATCATCCCCTTTCACTAGATTTGGTCAACATAATTGATGATAACTATGATCCTGTTAGATTACCCTCTTTGAATCATGTTAGAAATAAGGGGTTACTTAGGAAATGGTCGGCTATAAATCCTGACTGCGTCCTTAAGCAGATCATAGAAGTCAATTTAAGAGGAATTTTAGACTGTCTAGCTGAGGATATACATTTTGAGTCCATTGCAACATCATTTATGTCAATAATTGAGACCACAAATGTTATATTAATCAGGAAGCAAGGTGCAAGAACACAGAATAATAAACGGTGTTTCAACAGTAATTGCACCGTTCATCACAGTAAATTAATTAAAGCCTTAAAAGAAAAGTCCTGAGATAGTGTCAAGATAAGCAATTTACGCCGTAATTACAAACATGCATTGGAGAAACGTATGACCGAGCTTAGGCAAGAAGCTTGGGGTCAGCTTCACTTGGCATATCAAAATAGAGATTCCAGACTTTTTTGGCATACCATAAATCAAGATTACTTTAATGGTTCTACCAATGATAATATCAATGTAACAATTATGCCTGAGGATTGGTAGACCATTTTTCTGGCCTGTACCAAAGTTGTAATAATTCTGATGCGAGGCTTACTTATCAATCTGGGAGTATTTCTCTGCACCGCCGTCATTGGAAGAGGTGGAGAGAGCCTTATCCCAGTCAAGAATAAGGCCTCTGGACCTGATGGCATGCCAGCAGATCTGTTTTAGCCAATATTCCCCTCTGGCTGCCTCTCCTGACCAATTTACTGAGATGTTATGCGGTCCATGGTCCCCCAGAATCCTGGAGAACAGTGATAATAGTCCCTATCTTCGAAGAGGGTAATAGATCCAACCCCAAATGTTACCGCCACATATCACTGATTGATTGTACATGTAAAATCATGGGATGGGTAATATTAGAGAGGCTAGAGACTTGGGCAGATGAGATGGGTTTAGGAGAGGCCTTGGCACTGTTGAACAGTGTCTGAATCTGCACCTGGTCATCGCCAAGTACACCTTAGCCAGGCCAGGAACCATTTATTTGGGGTTCATGGACCTGACGTCTGCCTTTGTCTGGGTGCAGAGGGGAAGACTCTGGGAAAAGATTGTCTCTATGGGTATAGAACCCTCGATTGCCCACTTCTTGTGTATGGATGTAATGGGTAGAGTGCGGAATGGTGTCAACGGCGAGCTCACCGTCCCAATAAAGATGGATCGCGGGGTCTGTCAAGGTTGTGTCCTCACCCCTTTTTTATTCTGCCTCTAAATCAACGACCTGGAGAGTAATTTGCTCAATGAGAATATGGATGTACCTCAGATAGGCTGTTGACCCCTTTCAGCACTTCTATATGCCGATGATTTTGTTTTAATGTCCAGAACAGGGGTGGGGCTGCAGAGGCTTTTAACTAGTTTTAATGGTTTTATGAGTGATCTTGGACTGAAAACAAATGTTGCTAAATCCCATGTTATGGTGGTGGGCAAACCTCCCATGAGCACAAAAACATGTTTTATTAATAATGAAAAATTACTTTGTGTACCCACTTTTTCTTACTTGGGCATTCTTTTTTTTTTTAAACTCTTTTTATTGTTTATACAAACATAACAAGGTCACATATGAAAATTTGTTTCACCAAGATAGCAGAGTTGCCGCAGCACCGGCGACACAAACGACAGTATAGGACTAGACATATGTACAATAGTTCTGAGAGTAGGCTAGATTCAGTCCTTGATCTCCAGGCCGGATAGTCGGGCCTGCGGAGGCTCACATATGTCACCTCTGTAGGTGTTCCAAAGCGACCACACCTCCCCCCACTTTCTGGGGCACCCCCGTGCCGTGTATACGGTCTTCACCTGCAACATGCACCAGTCCATATCTTTTTGCCAGTCCACCAATTTCGGCAGCATCGATGCACCCCACAGACGGGCTATGTTCCTTTTCGCCACCATTTGCCAAAGCGTGACCCAAAGCCTCCCCTGTGTAGATAAGCCTGTGGGTTCCCATATGTTCAATATACATTGCTTAGCCTCTGTGCGAAGGTCAACCTCCCACACTTCCCGCATACAGGACACAACTCGCCTCCAGTACCTCTGCACCCCCGGGCATTCCCACAAGATATGGAAAAAGGAGCCAGTCGCCCCACACCCCTGCCAGCAGAGCCCCTCCCCCCCCATTGACTGAATTCTTGTGCAAGAAACGTATACTCTGTGCAATATTTTAAGCTGCACGAGCCGGAGTCTAGCCGATATCGCTACCGATATCGCTATCGCTACCTCCCTTGGGGACTTCCTCGTCAATCTCAAGTCCATCAGCCACCCACTTCTCTTTCAGGGAATCGAGTGGATCGGGGGGGTTATTTATCAGTTTTTTGTACGTGAGCGAGATGGCATGCTCCGGCATGTGTCCATCAAGCAGCCGATCCTCGAGCGGGGAGGCCTGCGGGGGTCGAGTCCCCGGTGGAATATTCGCTTGGAGGGAGTGTCTAATCTGCAGGTATCTGAAATACTCTGTAGGCGCCAAGTCGTACGTTTCCTGTAAGTAGGCAAAAGATCTGACCCCCTCGGACCCCCACAGGTCCTTCACCTGGGAGATCCCGATAAGGCCCCAGCTACGGAACCCCTTTGTGTGTCCCAGGCTTCCCAGTCTCTCCGACGCCCACAGGGGGGTGGCCATGGTCAAAGTGTTAGACCAGCCCAGCTTGCGGTGTGCAGCGTGCCATATTTGCACCGAGTGCTTCGTCGGTCCGGTGAGCTGAAACTTGCCGGGTTTAGAGTAAAGCGCGACCTTGTAATTCCCCCCTGGGAGCAACCACCGGTCCATCCCGTAACCTGGGTCGTTCCCATCACTATACGTCCCCTGATTGATTGCCGAAAGGTGAGCGGCCAATAGTACTTGCGGATATCCGGGAGGGCTATCCCCCCGTCGTACCATCCCAACGTGAGTTTCCGCAGCGCTATTCTAGGCGCATCCGACCAAAGGAGGGCTCGCTGCGCCGCCTCTATATCCACAAAGTAGGAATTGGGCACCAAGTCTGGGTAGTTTTGGAGGGCGTATAAAAATCTAGGGAGCGCCATCATTTTAAAGAGGGCCGCCCGGCCCAGCAGTGACAATGGCAGTCGCTGCCACGAAGTTGAGTCACGTTGGAGCCGTTGCAGTGGCGGCAGTAAATTCTTTTCATACCAGAGAGTCTTATCCAGAGTGACAAACACTCCAAGGTATCTGAAGCCGTCCTCCGCCACGGTAAGCGGGCAGCTGCTGGGGAGCCTGGGAGGGCTGCCATGGAGGACATAGAGGACGGATCTGTTCCAGTTGATGCGGAACCCCGAGTTCCGCCCAAAACTGGTAAATATATCCATCGCCGCCACTATAGATTTCCGCGGGTGGGATAAGTAAAGGAGGTTATCATAGGCGTATAGCGAGATTTTGTCCTCCCAGCCGTCTGTCCATCGTATCCCTGTGAGGTACATGTCCTGCCGGATCCACGCCGCCAGCGGCTCAAGGGAGAGCGCAAATAGGAGAGGCGAGAGCGGGCACCCCTGTCTGGTGCCCCTCTCCAGGGCGAAAACCTCAGAAACCTTGTTGTTGACTACCACCTGGGCCAGGGGCTCCGAGTACAGGAGGCGAACCCATGCCGCAAAGCGGGGGCCGAAGCCCATTTTGCGGAGTACCGCCATCATGTAGGGCCATTCGAGGGTGTCAAAAGCCATGGTAGCGTCAAGCGACACCACCACCGCATCTTCTTGGATCGTGTGGCACCTACCCAATACACCATTCAGGCGGCGGATATTTAGTGCCGTATTGCGATGTAGCATGAAGCCGGACTGATCCGGGTGTACCAGCGTGGGAAGGACGGAGTGAAGCCTATTGGCGAGAGTTTTTAGCTAGTATTTTCGGCTCTGCGTTGAGCAGGGAGATCGGTCTATACGATGAGCAGGCCTCTCTCGGCTTCCCTTCTTTCGGTATTGGCACTATAGTGGCCAGGCGCTGCTCACGCGGCAAGCTCCCCGTCGCTGCACTTTCCTCAAACATATGGAGGAGGTGCACGCTAAGAACGTCGGGCTTCAGCTTGTAGAGCTCAATCGGCAGACCATTAGGTCCAAGTGCTTTACCCGGGCGAAGGTCCGCGATCGCACGTTGCAGCTCATTCGCGGCGAGAGGGGCCTCCAGGGCTTCACGGTCGGCCTCCGACAGGCAGGGCATGCGAATATCTGCGAGCAAGGCATCAGAGTCCTCCTCCGGACGGTCCGATCCCTTACTGTATACCTGCCGAAAGTGCCCCGCAAATTCCGCCGCAATCTCTCGGGGCTCCGTTATCACGTCTCCCGACGCCTTAATAATCTCCGGAACCACGGTAGTGGCCCTCTGTTTTTTCTCAAGCCAAGCAATAAGATTGCCCGCCTGGTCATATATCCTGCCTACCTTGTCTTGAATGGTAGTCTGGGCAGCGTGCATGACCAGCTCCCTATATTCCGCGGTTTTAAGGCGCAACCAGTGCCGCACCCCCGGTTCAGCGTCCACGCACGTGGCCTCTTCAAGTGCCCGAAGGTCCGTTTCAACCGAGGTGATCTGCACCACCCGTTCCTTACGGCTGCCGGAGATGGCCGAAAGGGCCTCTCCCCGCAGCACCGTTTTAAAGGCCTCCCACAGGGTGACCGCGGAGGTAGTCGACCCGACGTTGAGCTCGAAGTACTGCTCGATAGAGCCGGCCAGCTTTTTCCGCATGTCCTCACTCTTGAGGCGCCAGGTGGGTATAGGCAATACACATCCCTCCCGGCCCCCCCGCGCGAGGTGCACGTATACCGAGGAGTGATCAGAAATGCCGCGCGCCAGGAGGGAGGCCTCCCGTATGGTCATGTCAGGCTGTGAGGAAGTCAAAATATAGTCTAAGCTGGAGAAAGTGCGGTGAGGGCCAGAGTGGAGGGTAAAGTGCCTACTCGTGGAATGCAGCAGCCGCCAGCTGTCCGTGAGCCCGAAGGCGTTGAGGAAGTCCGCCAACCACCTTTGCCCCTGAGGCGTTTCCCTGGGGGGTTGTCTGTCAAGGGTTCCAGAGATCACTGCATTAAAGTCACCCCCGATGATCAACGTCCCGTCAGGGAGGGAGAGCAGGAGCCTACCCAGGTCCACATATGCTTGAGTCTGAAGGCCGGGGGGGATATAGGCAGAAAGGAGATTCAACCGACGGCCAGCCCATCTCCCCGATAGGCCCGCAAAGCGGCCCAGTGGGTCTGTTTCCGTGTGATCAATGTGGAGTGGCAGGGAACGGCGAAGCAAGATCCCCACTCCCCGAGAGCCAGAGGTAAAGCCAGAGTGTACCGCTAGAGTGTATCCCCATCTGTTGAGGGCCTGACATGTGTTTCCCATTAAGTGCGTTTCCTGCAGTAATACTACATCCGGGAGGTGGCGTTTGATAAACTGTAGGACAATGGTATGTTTGAGCCCATCTCCCAGCCCATTAACGTTCCAGCTAAGAACCCTAAGGTTATCTTCCCAGCTACTAGCCATACTCATTACTGTAGGAGCCCGCCTGTCTCCGAGTACCGGTGCCGCCCGCCAACCCCTCCATACTACCAGTGTGTGACCATATCAACCTTCTAACCACCCCCCTCCCACCCACCCCCCCAACAGCTCAGAACAATATACATAGCAATAGGGACTACCCATCATGGATCCGTCCCGGTCTGGCTTCCCAGCCCGTCAGTAACCGCTGTAACAGCCCTCCCTACAGACCCCCCCACCCCGCTCCGCAGGTTTTAAACTACCCACTGCCCCAATTAGCAGAGCGCCTGTTGCCCGACCCACCCCGGAGAGAGTAACCGCCCCCCCCCCGGAGAAACTCTGTTAGGGAGAACGTAGGCCGGCCCCAACTCCAGCCGCCATAACTGTGTTGCCCCAGACTGATGGTCCCCTAAGTGCGTGGTTCAATCAGGGGTCAATCTCAAGACCATTAAGGGAGGGAGCGGCCATGCCTGCAGCACATCCCAGCCACGTCAACCAGCACCCCGGTGCATGCCATATACATTACTGTTCGGTGTGTCCTGACCCCTTGGTCGGAAGTCTCATCGTGCCGCTGTGTCCGGAAGCGAGTCCCAGCGGGGGCTGTTCGATCTGGACCTCCACGACCCTTGACTCTGTTCGGCTCTCTCTGCTCCTCCGTCCACTGAACCAGGGGATGCTGCTCCCCCATGCGGCGTGTGGTCACGATCGTGCCCCCTGCGCACCTCCGTCGCTGTCGCATCAAGCCACTTCTGGACCGCCGCCGGCGAGGTGAAGAAATTAGATTTGCCTTCTGCGATGATTTTCAGTTTGGCGGGGAAGAACATCATATATTTTATGCCCCGGTCCCTGAGTGCCGCCTTAACACCCAGGAACGAGTGGCACTCCTGCTGAACCCGCAGCGTGAAATCAGGGAAGAATCTGATGGTGGCCCCTTCGTGCTGGAGATCTCCCTGTTGCCTGGCCACCTGTAGGATGGCGTCCCGGTCCCGATAGCTCAGTATCTTAGCGATAATTGTCCTCGGCGGGGCCCCCGGCCTGGGTCTAGGGAACGGGGCTCGGTGAGCCCGCTCAATGGTGAAGAGCTTTGAGAGCCTTCTGGGCTTCAGATGATGTAGAATGAGGTCCTCCAGAAAGAGCTCTACGCTGCGCCCCTCCATTCCCTCCGGCACCCCTACGACGCGGATGTTACTCCGTCGGGCCCTCCCTTCCTGGTCCTCGAGCCGAAGGGCCATATGGCGATGTTGGAGGACGAGCTCGTTAATGCGCCCCTCAAGCCGTTTCTCTGAGGCCTGCAGGGCCTTGATGTCAGTCTCATTAGCTTTGGACCTCTCCGTAGTTTTGCCAAGGTCCGTACGCAGCAGATTAACCTCAATCGAGATCTTGTCCATCTTTGTCTCAAGGTTAGTACCTAGCGTCTGTATCGCGGCCATAATGGAAGTCAGGGAGGGCTCCGCATGCTCCACAACGGTTTCCATCGTCGCCTCAGACTGCGCCTGGCCGGTGGGCACCGCGTACTTATCCAATTTATTGGTTTGTGTGGGTTTCCCCACCTTCGGGCGCATGGTGAATGTAGCCCGCTGCTTCGCCAAGGACCGTGGCCCAGCCCGGGCGTCGGCAGGCACCCCCCGAGCCTCGGCTTCACCTCCTCTCCGCCCGGGTGGTGCACCGTCCCCGCACCACCGGCCGGCCACGTCGTCGCGGTAGAGTCACTGGCGTTACCACCACACCAACCGTCCACCACACCGCAGTCTGCTGTCCTCCTCGGGCCGTGCCGCCACTGTAGGGCTCCCTCGAGCGTTAGGCGGAGGGCCGTGGGCGCGTTCCCATCGCTCCCCCGGGGCCTGCCCCGCCGGCTCACCTGTGCCACCTCCAGCCGGCCCACAACCCGGCCTCAGTCCAACCGGCAGTGTCGATCGCCCGGGGCCGCCTTTCTCTCCGCCGCTCCAACAACCTCAATCTTGCCTTAGGTGACCCGGCTTCCCTCGCAGGCCTGGCGAGTCCTTGTGCCGAGCTCCACCCCGGAGCCCGGCGCGTCGCAGGTCGGCCGCCCCCGCAGGCCGGGTCGAGAGGTGCGTGGCTCTGCCCCCCGCTCCTGCATGCTCACCGGGGATCCCGCAGATGTCCGTCAGCAGCCAGGCAGTGATGTCCTGCGGCAGCCGCTTGGTTGCCGCCCGCGATATTCCGCCCTGCGCCGGCCGCTCAGACGATGTAGGCCTCACACCGGGACCTCAGGTAGCGGCCAACCCGCACCTCGGGCTCCAGCCGCCCACCAATGTCTCCGCGGCACAAACAGTCACCGCCGCCAGTCCTCTCGTAGCCTCCGGACGCCGCTCCAAGCACCGTTCAGTCGCGCTATACTTAAGGGAGGTGGCGCTTTGATTTTGGTGCGCGCCACCCGGAGAAATGGACGGATATTCGTGGGGAACACAGTAGGCTCGGCGGAGCTCGGTCTCTAGGCGTCCATCTTCATCGGCGCATGGCCACGCCCCCCTTGGGCATTCTTTTTAATCAAATACATTCATGGTCCCACTTAGGGGAGGCAAGAAGTTGAGGTTTTAATCGTAACATTGAGGGTATGTTTAGGTTCACAAAAAAACTAGGCTCCCGGCCTATAAAAGTCATTACAGACATATATAAGGCTCACACGTGCACAATCACTATGTATGGCGGTGGTGTCTGGGGGTTTTGTAATATTGCTGGTCTACAGAGAGTTGAAAATATGTTTTTGAAACGGTTGTTAACAGTGCCTAAAAGTACTGCCGTTACTATTTGTCATAATTAATTAGGTGTAACCCCGCTATCTTTTCGTCTTCAGTTATCACCACTTCTGTTGTGGCGTAGTATTTGGGTGAAAGAAGAGACTGTCCTAAATCGTGCTATAATCACTGATTGTTTGAAACTGGACTGTGTCAAGAAAATTCCCTGGATCATGTATATGCACGAGCTACTAGGGATGTTGGGGCTACCAGATTGTATTGACACTCCTGGTAATATAGTCAAAATTCCAAGAGTCAAATTGAAAAGAATGTTTCTGACATATAGCTATAAACTCAGAGATCGTGCAGAATATAGCAAGAAAAGAGTTGTAGAACACTCAGTGCTGGTTTGTTCTTTAGGTACTGAACCCTATCTCTCTTTTTTTATTAATCACCCTAAGATGTTTTTTCTTATAAGATTCAGGATGGGTATTGCCCACTTATTGGTCTCCTATCCGCGTGATGCACATTGTGAAGCATCATTCGATTTGTGTCCTTGTGACTCAGAATCAGCACAGAGCACTTTACATTTTATGTTTTTCTGTGGACTCTATACTATTCCTTGACGTGCTTTTTTAAAACCACTGTTAAGATTTTTAAATATAAGAAAGTGTGCAGCTGTGTTACAATATTTGCTCCTCTTGAAAGATTAATTTATTTGCCTAATGATTTATAAATACATTTCCACCGCGATGCGCCTTCGAAACATGGTGGGCAAATGATTTTATTTTGCTTTAAACAATATTTTATCACAAATTTGAGTATATTAATTGTATGAAATGTTTTTATTATGTTATCTTTTATGGTTGATTTGCAGCCGAATAAAGATTTATTGATGAACTTACAGAACTGTCAAGCATAAAGTGTAAATTAAACCTCTACGGCTCTATAATTCAACGTGCGTGCATAGTTGATGGATGTGGGCATTTGGGGTATTTCAAATGGTAGTACATTCATTTGCAATAGTACTAAGATGCTTAGATCTCAGAGGCCCTTGAAGTATACCATGCTAAGGCTCAAGGCGATGCACTTTATGGCGCTGAGACCTGAGGTTGCACCAATGCTTCTTTATTATCTATTGCTGAAAACAAGTTTGCGAGGCCGTTGGTCTCTGTTCCAACCAGTTTGCCTCTTATTCCTTTATTTTTTGATTTAGGATTAGAAATAATTGCAGATCTAGCCGCACTTTGACCGTTTGTTTATTGGGTCCATTTATGGCTTACACCTGAGCTGAGTGAGTATAGAGACTACCTTGTAGGTTTATTCAATTTAGCAGGTGCCAAGTCAGTACCGTGGGTCAAATTTGTTTCTAATTGGATGAGTATGTTGGGATTGCAAAGGCTATGGGCTGACACAAAGACTATTTGCAAAGCTGATCTTAATGACCTGAAAACTTTCTACTGAACACATATTCAGGAGGGATATGTTAATAACAAGCTAAATGGATCCCTGACAAATCAGATATTAAGCCCTCTCCACTTTTCGAGGAATTTTTAGACTCTGTTTCTCCACCCCTAGACAAAAGTTTGTATATCTGTTTTAATCTTGGTTTTCTTCCTTTGAGATCTTTTACTATCAAATGGAATAAGGATCCAGTCTCTAACATTTGTTCGGTCTGTGGCTTGGTCAGCGAAGACGAGATACATATATGTAGTTTTGGTGGGTGCACGGATGATACATATATTGATGCTCTAACAAAAATAAAAATCACACGAAAACAAGACATAGAGCAGCTACTTTTTAAATGGCCTTAAGACAACTTTGGAAAACTTGCCATGTGAAGGTATAAGTACAGGGTAATTAACTTGCTTGCTCTTTGCACTGAACATGGGGTCCATGAAAGGAGAAGTGCATAGGGGCCAGCTGGGTTAAGACAGCAGTCCTTGCTTTTGGCTTGTTTCTAACTTTAAATAATATGTGGTTTTGGATCAGGACGACAAGGTTTCCTTAGCAGTAGGTTAGCTATTCAAAGCTGCTCACCAAGCTATTCTGCAGAGGCACCTTCTGATAGGGGAGATGATGGACGGCATGTAAGCACTTGGGGGCAGATTTATGTTTCCTGGCGCATCCCTGCAAATCAGCAAGGATGCGCCAGGAATGATGCGTCACGCAAGTTTACCCTTGCGCCACACATGATGCGCCGCATTTACAATGCGGCGCATCATGGCGCAGGAATAAACAGATGCGTGACGCATCCGATGGCGTAAGGTTGGTGCAGTGCTTCAGTTGCGTCGCAAGCGCGACGCAACTCCAGCACTGTTCCAACCTACCCTATCCCTAACATGGTGCGTCAAGCCTTACGCCTGCTTCAAGCCAGGCGCAGGGTTTTGGCGCATCAGCATTGGGAAAGTGACTCAGTCAAATCTTATAGATTTGACTGAGTCAGTTTTCAGGGGCGTTCCTGCGACGGAACGCCTCCCCCTCTGTCGACAAGCCCACGTGAAACCTGATGCAGGTTTTACGTGGCGCAGGGCTTTACATCGTGACGCATCTCCATAGATGCGTCACGATGTAAATATGGCGCAACGTGGCGCAGGGTTTACACCGCCGCTGCGTCACAAAAGTGACGCAACGGCGGCGTAAAAGTGGCGCATCTTCAATATAGATCTGCCCCTTGGTGTGCAAAAGTAATGCCTATCAGTGTAGAACTGAGAGAGTAACCGGTCCTGGCACAGAAAGCTTGTGTATTCAGGTTTAGTACTACTTTAAAGAGGCAGAGCAATAATTTCCGGTGACATCATCATTATGGCCAGGGACATCATTGGAACGAGCAGAAGGCAACTCAAAGAAATGTTAAAAGAACATGTTTTTATTTATTTTACTTCTTGTAAATCATGTGTTTTTGTTTTTGAAACACCAAGGGTACTTTACTTTAGAAAATGACTGCCATTTTTAAAATCATTTCTTTGTCACATTAAAAAACTACAGGTTTTTCTGAGAAAATAAAAGGAGGTTGGTGTATATTTTGTAACGTCAATGTTCTAGTATTATATATTTGGTTCCTGCTGTTACTTTTAATAACATAAAATGAAAATATCACTTATTTAGCATTATTAAGAAATGAATGGGTCACTCCTGGGCAGATCCTTCCTTTAGTTAATGCCACCCTGGGCTCTTCTCAAGGAGAAGGAAAATGTTGTACGTGTGCCCTTGGGAATAGTAATGAAAATGTAAAGGTAACTGCACGGATTTTAAAAAACAAAGAAATATTTTTAAAAAGGAAGATGTCTGAGGGTACTTTAGGATCGGGCAAAGGGGATCAGCCCCCCTTAACAATTATAGAGCGGGTCTCTGACCACCCTTGACTTGTGCCCTGTGCCTCCCTCACCTCAGTTGAAGTGACATAACTGAAAACATTGGGTTGTAAAAGAAAGAAGCTTTCATGTGGCTTCTGCCTCCCTCTACCTGAGATGTGATGTTATAGCCGGAGCAGCCTACTATAAACAATACATGGCCTCGAGTAACACCTTTGGATCGAGGTTGGGCTGTATTGTAAAAACTATAGACCCCCTGTGCCCCCACAGCCGGTCGCTCCTCACCCCTGCTGCCTGCCGCTCCTGGACGCCTCCTGCTGCCGCCGCTGCCTGCGGCCTCCTGCTTCCTCCACTGCCTCCTGCTGCCTCCTGACGCCTGACGCTCGCTGCCCTCACCTTCCGCCTCTCCACCGCTGCCCTCGCTCCTGGTAGGTGCTGCCGCCACCTCTTTTTCGCGCCATTTTCCGCCGCTGCCCCTGGTCCGCTCCTCCTTCCCGCCGACGCTGACCCCAGGCCCGCCTCCCCTTGCAGCCCATTGGTCCCCCCGCCTCCCGGCTGACCCTCCCTCCCGGCTCCTTACTTATGACGCCCCCTCTGTGACCGCGCAGCGGACACGAGCAGCGGGAGCGCCGATTGAGCGCCAAAGGTGCGCCAAAGGTAAGCCCGTCTGCGCCCGTCCGCGCCTGGACCGCGCCCAGCGCCAGACCCCCTGGCCCCCGCGTCCGCCACACCCCCACGCAGAACCTACGCTGCCGCAACACTCATCGCACTCAACACCGGCCGAACCCCCGGATGCTACCGAGCATCACCGCGACGCACCCATGGACCCTTCGTCTGCCGAGCCTGCAACTTCTCCTGCCTCCGAACCTGCACCGCGCCCTTCAAGACAGACAACAGCGACCACCTCAAGTGCATCCTGATCAACACCCGCTCCGTCCACCGACACGCCGTGGAACTCTGGAACCTCATCGACACCGCTGCTCCTGATGTCGCCTTCCTAACGGAAACCTGGATGAACGCCTCCTCAGCCCCCGACATCGCCATAGCCATCCCTGATGGCTACAAGATCATCAGGAGGGATCGCGTAAACCAGACCGGAGGAGGGATCGCTATCGTACACAAAGACACCATTCGCATCTCGACTGACTCCATCGACGCATTCAACGCCGCCGAGTACCTGCACTTCCAGATCCACACCGACCCAAAGACCACCCTCAGAGGCACCCTCATCTTCAGACCCCCGGGACCGCGCACACAGTTCTGCGATGACATCGCGGACTTCATCAGCCCACACGCCCTCCCCTCCACCGACTACATCCTCCTCGGAGACCTCAACTTCCACCTGGAGAACAACAGCGACCGCAACACCACCGCCCTGCTGGACAACCTCGCCAACCTCGGACTGAAGCAACTGGTCAACACCCCCACGCACTACGCCGGCCACACACTCGACCAGATCTTCTCGTCCAGCACACACATCTCCTTCAGCCACTCCACCGGACTTCACTGGACCGACCACAGCTGCGTCCACTTCAGCTTCAGGAAGAACACGATCCACCACCATCCGAAGCAGGTCCCCCACAGAAACTGGAGCAAGATCACGGCCGACCAGCTTACCTCCTCCCTCAGCCAGAACCCACCTGTCAGCACAACGGACCCCAACACAGCAGCCCGCAACTTCTCGCAGTGGCTGACTACCTGTGCCGACGACCTCGCCCCACTGAAGAACCCACCCACCAAAACCAGAAGCAAGAAGGCCCCCTGGTTCACCAACGAACTCAAGGACTCCAAGAAGGCCTGCCGCACACTCGAGAAGGCCTGGCTCCTCGACAAGACCGCCGACAACATGACCGCCCTCAAACTCGCAACTCGCAGACATCACCAGCTCATCCGCACCACCAAGAAGAAATCCCTGAAGGAACGACTGGACAACAACGCCCATGACAGCAAGGAGCTCTTCATCATCGTCAAGGAGTTCTCCAACCCCAGCACCGGAAGGAACGACATCGCCCCTTCACAGGACCTCTGCGACTCCCTCGCCTCGTACTTCCACCGCAAGATTGCCGATATCCACGAGAGTTTCGGGACTCCACCCCGCACCCATCGGTGGAACCTTCGCACACCACTGTCACTCTCCAGACTTGGACCAAAGTGACTCCCGAGGACACGGCCCGCATGATGAACACCATCCACTCCGGATCTCCAACGGACCCGTGCCCCCACCATGTCTTCAACAAAGCAGCCTTTATCATCGCACCCCACCTCAGAGACATCATCAACATCTCCTTCGACACAGCCACCTTCCCGGAGAGCTGGAAGCACGCCGAGCTCAGCGCACTACTGAAAAAACCAACTGCGGATGCAACCGACCTCAAGAATTTCCGCCCAATCTCGCTCCTTCCTTTCCCTGCCAAAGTCGCTGAGAAGATCGTCAACAAGCAACTGTCCGCCTTCCTCGAGACGAATGGATCCCTCGACCCATCCCAATCCGGCTTCAGAGCCAACCACAGCACTGAGACCGCCCTCATCGCAGCCACTGACGACATCCGGGCCCTACTCGACAACGGGGAAACTACGGCCCTCATCCTCCTGGACCTCTCCGCAGCATTTGACACTGTCTGCCACCGCACCCTAGTCCAACGCCTCAACAACACTGGTATCCAAGGGAAGGCTCTGGAATGGATCACCTCGTACCTCGCCGGCAGAACACAGAGAGTACGCCTCCCTCCGTTCCGATCTGAGGCCACCGGAGTCATCTGCAGCATCCCGCAAGGATCGTCGCTCAGCCCCACCCTCTTCAACGTCTACATGAAACCCCTCGTGGCCATCGCACGCCAACACAACCTCAACATCATCTCCTACGCCGATGACACCCAGCTGATCCTCTCCCTCACCAGAGACCCCGACAGCGCCAGGACTAACCTGCACGAAGGGATGAACGACGTCGCCGAGTGGATGAACACGAGCCGCCTGAAGCTGAACACGGACAAGACAGAAGTCCTCATCCTTGGACCATCACCCTCCGCATGGGACGACTCCTGGTGGCCCCCAGCCCTAGGCACCGCACCAAAGCCAACGGACCACGCACGCAACCTGGGCTTCATCCTGGACTCTTCCCTATCAATGACCAGACAAGTCAATGCCGTCTCCTCATCCTGCTTCCACACCCTCCGCATGCTCCGCAAGATCTTCCGATGGATCCCGACCGAGACCAGGAAGACGGTCACCCAGGCCCTCGTCACCAGCAGACTAGACTATGGAAACACCCTCTACGCCGGAACAACAGCCAAGCTTCAGAAAAGACTTCAGCGCATCCAGAACGCCTCCGCCCGACTCATCCTAGACGTCCCCCGACGCAGCCACATCTCGAGCCACCTGAGAGACCTACACTGGCTCCCTGTCAACAAGAGAATCACGTTCAGACTCCTCACCCACGCACACAAATCTCTCCACGACCTGGGCCCAAGATACCTCAACAACCGCCTCGCCTTCTACGCACCCACTCGCCAGCTACGATCCGCGCGCCTCGCCCTCGCCGCCGTCCCTCGCATCCAGAGAGCCACCTCCGGAGGAAGATCCTTCTCCTACCTGGCGGCTAAGACATGGAACTCTCTGCCCATCCACCTTCGGCTGACCCAGGACCACCTCGCCTTCAGGAAACGCTCAAGACCTGGCTGTTCGAGCAGTAGCAGACCCCCTTCCCCAAGCACCTTGAGACCCCTCCGGGTGAGTAGTGCGCGATATAAATGCCTTGATTGATTGATTGATTGATTGATAGAAGTATGCACTAAAAGGTAAAAACAAAGCCTTACCTTACATGCAGTGCAAGATCCTCAACAGGAAGCCTCGTAGCAGCTGAACTCTTCAATAGAGAGATCTCCCAGAACTGTGCTATTGAGAAGCGCGTGCTTGCATGTGTGGAGATGTCACTGCAGAAAAACTTCAGGTCAAAATACCAGCTCAAAAATAAACGGGCCCCAGAGATGATTTGTTTGCAGCCCATTAATGATGGGGGCAGGGCAGCGACCATACTTAAAGTGAAAGTACGCTGCAAGATCCTTAACAGGAAGCCTCGTAACAGCTTAACTCTTCAATAGAGTTTTCCCAGAACTGTTCTGTTGAGCAGCGTGTGCTTGCATGTGGATAGGTGTCACTATAGAAACACTTCTGGTGAAAACGCCTGCTCACAAACAAACAGGCCTCAGAGATTACATTTTTGCCGCCCGATAATCATGGAGGCAGCTACCATACTTAAATGTGAAAGTGCGCTGTGCCACACCCCAATTAATTTTTTTTTTTAAGTGCGTTGTGCCACACAGTAATTACGAACTAGTGAAGCCATACCTCCGCGTGCGCGTGTAAACAAAAGCAAGCAACAGTGAAATAGCTACCATGCTTAAAGTGAAAGTGCGCTGCACGTCACACACCTATTAACAAGCGTGAGGGGCAAGCACTCGTGCTAGTGCTGCCATGCGCCTTGCGGGAGCGAACAGCAGCGGCGCGAGAGACATATGTTGTCAATTAGCATGCGCGCCCCTGCTTGCTCCCACAAGGTGGATGCTGCCACAAGCACGAGTGTGTGCTTCCAAAATAAGCAGAGCGACGACTAAAGGTCCTCCTATGCAGCACATGTGCGCTGCGTATTCGAGAACTAAAAATGGCACTGCCTGTATGCGTGTCCTTCCCTTGCCGGTCCAGAGATGCATGGGAATTACTGTACTCCCTGTGGGCCTTCAACAGCGAGGAACATACTGGTCGATGGGCAAATGGAAGTGAAGGTTATTTATTTTATTTGACGAGTTTTATATAGCGCTGGCTAGACCTGGAGGTATCAAAGCATTTTACATGAGGATCTGTGGGTTACAAGGTTACAAATTACATATGTTACAAAAAGCATAGTAAAGCATAAGAAAAAAGGAGGCAGTTATGGGAGTTTGTCAGGGGGAGGGGGGAGGGGACACAGCGTGGAGACGAGGAAAACATTGCCCAATGTCCAGCCGGGTAGGTGACAGCCAAGGGGGTGAACCAGGGCAGATCTCTTCTATAGCTGTCTAAGCAGCTCCACCAGGCATCGGCCATAATTGCTCGGTCTCCAATATCAGGGTAAGGAAAGCGGTAAATCGTAAAATGTCGAGATCAAATGGGGGAGTTGGTGAGATGAGAAAAAGCAGTCAAAATTAAACCAATATGTGGGAGGGGGTCCACGAAGGGGGGTAGCTTCCAAGGGATTGAGGTCTAGAAGGCAGTCCCAAGCTAAGGGACTTTCGATTGGTGTTAATCCTCTGATGGCCATCTTGAGGATGTCTATTAATGAGAAACATTGCGGGGAGCACCGCTGTGAGCGTCCTGTTCCAGGCGCCAAGATCACGGGTGGGCCCCGCAGTCCAGCCCGACCGGGGCATCTCACATGGGCCAGCGGGCCCTCCCAGATCAAGGGCCCACACTGTGGGCCAGTGCCATCTCCCCACGTCATTTGACTCCCCCCAGGGAGCCCACGTAGTCACCAGTCCACCAGGGTGCCTCGCAGCATCTCCTCAGAACAGCTACGGTCAGGCGACCCACCAGCAGAATCACACTCCTCACCTCCGTCTAGGGGCCGAGCTCTTCTGAGCAGGGCAATCGCTGATGTTGATCCTAAAGCTGGTGCCCAGTCCCTCGCAGCGCAAATCCGGGTCACAGGACTCAGCCCAGGGGTCCCCGCTGCACAGCCACCGGCCCGACTCCTCACAGCTCGAGGCTTGCTTGTTGTGGCGTCCAGGGGTCCCCACTATGCAGCCACCTGCCAGGATTCTCGCAGCTCGAGGCTCACTTGATGTCACGTCCCTGACCACCTCTTGGCTTCAATAATGCGAGGATCAGCCCCATCAGTTAGTGGTCGCCATCTTGGATCCGCCTGCATATCACTGAGACAGGGAGAGTTAAGCCAAAAAGCTTGAACACACGGGGTCTGCTGAGGTTTTCCCCAGATCAGTACACTCCCCGGGTGGCAACGCTCGCAATTATGCTCAAACCGTGCCCCGGGTCCAGGACCAGCAGCATTGGGGGACACCGCGGATGGAACTCCAGAGTTCACTCCTGCTCTGGAGCTCCTCCTCCTTACTTACCAGAAGGTTACCACTTAAAGTGCAGCCTGAGCATCCACGAGGTGAGGGAGGAGATTGAATGAAGGCATCCCCCTGCGGGTGTCCAGAGAAAACCAGAAACCAGCCCGGACCAGCTACAACTATTCGGAAAGTAGTCAGGGAGAACTATTCAGAACGCAGTCGGGGAGCAAACGAGGCAATAGCAAGGACACAGACTGGCCAGCCCCCATGATCTAGAGGACATGGTGCTGACTGAAATGGAAAAAAAGACCCAACTGTGGGAAATAAAAGGAGCAATATAGGACACAAGTGCACTCTGAACAGTGAAAAGAAGAGGGCGAGAAACCGTCTGGTATCAGAGTATGATAAAGAGGCCAGAAGATGTCTGAGTGAGTAAGGATACTGTGCACCACCAGCACCTATTACACCTTTCAAGATAATCCTCATGTATTGCCTGTGCAATAGCGCATGATGGGAAAGGGTGTAATCAATATGACAGGCTACTAATTTGAAGGTCTGGTTATTTGCTGCCCTGCACACTAACTAAGCACAGCACAATTGTAGTCCGAATCCACAGTGCAGCACCGTTATCATGATAACCAGTGCTTACATCTGCTTACCTGGCAGGGCATACCAGCGCTACGACAACTACAAAAAATTTAAAAGATCTATGCCATAAGGTTCGAGAGACTATACATCCTGTAGACATCTACTGAGTATCTGGTCATTTCCTTCAAAACTGACAATCTGCACATATCTTGCCAATAACCCACACAGGCATCTTTTTCGAAACACTGGAGAAAAGACAGGCACCACAAGTTACCACTGACACGGCAGATTGAGGATTAGATATAGTGCTTAATGAGTTGGCGACCATCAAACTGTAAAAATCTTTATTTGTAAAGCGCAAACATATCACCCCTCAAGATTTCAAAGCGCTGGGGGCCGTTGAGGAGATTAAGTGACCTATTACCCAGAGTCACATGGTGCTGAGCTGAGCTGCTGCCGGCGATCGAACCGTGAGCCCTGCGCTCCAGAGTCAGCCGCTCTGGCCACTGCGCCACACCTCATAACAATAGTGGTACAAGAAAGTACAACCGAGGCCAAGAAATCAACAAAAAATGTACATGCAGATATATCCACCTTTCAGTGAAGACTGGAACTGCTGGAATGGCAACTGACATACAGTGGAACAATAATTGAGGTGCCTGCACAAGAAGGTTGTGGACCTAGAGCACAGAAGTCGTAGGGATAATATACGAACTATAGGAGTGCTAGTGTCAAGGTGTGCAAAGTCTAACCCCCTTTTTTAGTTGACTGCTTCCAGGAGTCCAGATCCACTGCAGAAACGAACTGGGTCCACTCAATCTCTGCTATGTTATAGTCCACAAACAACTCTGAGACTGTATTTGCCCACTCTCATGATTCAAGGGGAAGCGAATTAAGAAAGCAAAAGAGCGAGGGAGACTGAAAATGATCTTCCCAAGGACCGGCTTGTGCCTTAGGGCCATCAAATGTCAGGTTTTCACAAGTCCATTTTGTCTAAGCAGAAAAGGAAACAGGTAAATATTAAGCACTGCCATAATTTGGTACACAATAATTACAGACCAAAGAATGTTCACTCTAAATCTCAATTCACAGTACATTCACTTTGAGACTTTGCTCTGATGATGATCATTAAACTAAGTTTTACATCATAATAGTCAAAGAGTTTGCAAAATTACCTTGGCTCTTCAGTTTGCTTTCAAATTCCCTCTTTTACACTGTTACAAGAAATCTTTTGAGGAGTCTTGGCTGTTTTTTCTTACATAAGTAAATCTCTTTCAACAAATATATCCGAGTTATCTTGTAAAAACGTCACTACGATTTTGCAATTATTCAGAGGGCTACAAGAATGTCATTAAGCAGGTTTTTCTAGCTTTTTCAACAAGTTAGTCTTTACCATTTAATCACCTTTCATTCTACATGCCCCTATGTATACTGCCAGATTCATTGGGCTTGATTCCTTCCAATGGTGAAGATTTTTGTGCATGTGTATGAGGACAAGTTCCAGCTCCCTTTCACGATGAACAGTTTTAGAGACTGGACTCTGATTGAGGTCCTGGGTGCAGTTTATGTATGGATCTGCCTAAAGTGGCTGTCAAGTCTTGAGAGAACTCACTGTACTCTTGTGAGAGTTAGAGCGAGTTACTGTGTCAGCAGGATCTGCAGATCACTTTCCCACTCAAACAGATAAACTATTGAGCATATATGTGTCCATGTGAACCCCTTTGAAACCGCAGACCAAGGATGGAGTCCTGGCTTAAAGATGCATGAAAGTAGGTGATGTAGGGATGTGACTGGCAGCACGGACGGGGACAGTAGAAACATGAATCTGAGCGCTCTGGAAAGGATAGACTGTGACAGCTGGCGAAGTTGGAATAATATGATATGTTATCCTTTTAACAAAGCTCTTAGGAATCAGCTTCACACCCTGGTAGAGTCCCAGAGAGTACATACAGTCCACTCTAGATATACAATCCAAGCAGGTCACCGGCATGCAGCACATCTTGGGTTGCAGACTTCGGCACCAACAGACTAGGCAGACATCACAAAACACCACAAAATCTTCATCGAGGCAGATTTTTCACAAGAAAGATATTACTAGCCCTCTGACTGCATCTAAAAATGAGGTAATCTCTACAGGTTTCTTGAACTAACCACTATGTTCATTACTGTGAGGGAAAAGAACAGAGAATTCCAAGACCCAGAAGATCTGGAAATGTTCTTGGATCACATAGAACACAGAACCAAGAGACATGAACATATTGCTTTCAAGATTGGCCAACGATATCACATCTTCTCAGACTGTGGCACCCTCTTCTGACAGGGCACAGATATTGAAGGTTGCAATGGATAAACGAACCAGGCTTGAAAGGATGGCAGTCGAAGAGCGAAAGACAGAACCCCAAGCCCAAATAGACTGGCAGAGAAAAAGCCTAGATCCCTGCACAAACCTTAACGTGCTGATAAGTAACTAACCTGGGGAGATAATACTATACATATTGGTAGAATTGTCATGAGATATTTAGTAAATGTTTAGCATGTTATGAAATGGTTTTATATGTGATGACTCTAGGTACATGCTTAATTCACGTGTTTTTTCGAGGTAACGTAAATATCTACTGGTAGCCAGATTATTGGTCATGTAAGGAGATTAGTATACATACGGATGATGCCCAAACATGACTTAGAAACATCTATATATATATAAGATAGAAACAGCTTTTGAGCAGCAGAATGTATCTCAGTGTTGTTAACTACAAAATTTTAGAAGTCTTTGCTTAGGATTACACAACATTTGACGTGTTCAGATACTAAGATTAAGATGCTGCCCACTGTTCAGATGCTATGATTGAGATGGTGTGAGTATGTACCTGTATAGGTATGGTAGGGTGAGTCACTGGAGTTCAAGAGCTAAAATATAATACACCCTCGCTCTTTTCTTATTAAATAGGAAAACAATAGTAGTAGAGCCATTAGTGAGCTTTAGCAGTAGTAGGGTCACTAGTGAGCTCTATCCTTCAAGATGTTTACCCATCTTATGACCATACAACATAGACCCAATCTTGCTTCTCAGAAATGACCATAGATTCAAGTACCACTACTACAGGCTACATATACCGGAACATGTAGCCTCACTTTATGCAATCATTGACAGATACATGAACTTTGATAAATATGTTTAAGGGATATATCCCACCAACCACCTACACGTACGCAATACATTTTGACCCAGCTGAAGTGGTGTAAATTTTGTGGGCGCAAACATGGGTTACCCACCACACCGTAATCTCACTCCACAGCTACACAATTTATAACATCACAGAGGTTGGCCCAAAGACACTCTATAAACATTCACAACCCATAAGGTCCTCCAACAGATCTTTGTATGAGCTAATAGGGACTCAGGTAATTAGAGACGGAAAGCCACTCCTTCATGAGGACCTATAATAAAGAAGTGCTTGTCTAACAATAATATTCACACAATGTCACCGAAATCATTAATAAGTAAAAACAAACAAAGAAATAGTTAGAAAGAAACTTTTATCTAAACTTCAAGGTAAATGGTCAAACCACAAAAATATATTAGAATCCTTTAATAACAGTTATTCATCTGTATACAGGTAAAATCACAAAACATCGCAGTTCAGAGCAAATACATCACGCATTCAATACCTGGTGATAGGGTGAGAAGGAGGGAGAGAGAAAAATACACATTGCAATTACAGTATGCAATTTAGGATCATACAAACCAAAAATTTGGTTGTAGATTTAACACGAGATGGACACGAGATGGACCCAGTAGAACACCAGAGCACAGACTGCGAAAACTAGAGTCATCAACCCTCAAGCCAAAGGGTTTTGGTCTGCTTGACTTTACCAGCTGGTAAAGCACAGAGGGAAATAGGAGAGTTCAGTTCAGGGAAATCAGAGTTTAGTCTGACAGCATGTCAGGCTCAGATTTTGCACGGAAATAGTCACACACATCCATTTCCCACAGGGCAATTATACCACCAAACGTTCACGGTTCCTGCTCACGAAGTAACTTTTGTGCAGTTTACATGATTTCTATTGGTCAAAATCCATGGGTTGATCGTGGTGTGATCGTTCTCTATCCCAAATTCATCCGGAACCCATACGTAATAACTTTGTTCACTGTTTCTAAGAATGTGCACTATAATTTCCTCTTGGAAATAGGAAAATGTGCTTGTAACTTATCATGTCCGCTCCACACGCTATTTTCCAAGCTTGCAACAAGGTTGCAATAATTTTATATTAACATTATTCAAAAAGTAGGAAAGGAACACCAACAATAATACCCGTATCTATAATGCAATCAGGTCATAATTTTAAGTCTATTTAGAGGAAATTATTGAAGGACAAAATACATTTTTGAGGCCTTCAATGGAAAGCTAATTCACCATTTTCTTAAAAGAAACACTTATTTCGCAAACATTTAGAGAAATAGAAATGCATAAGAAATAAATATTAGTACACCATTCCGTTATACTTATAAGCATGGTCTATTTATGATATAATTAATTAATAATCAAACAAGCATTTTCTCTTATATTAATGTGCTAGAAGAATATAAACAGATATTTTACTTGAGCATTTTCATAATCATATTTTGCTAAAAATCTATAGTTCTCATTATTACACAATACATTATCGTTTTAGCAAATTAGTTGTTTTTTTCTCTCAGTCATGAAAAACTTATCCTCAAACCAATTTTGTGACCCTTCCACATGCTTTTACGATGCAGTTTTAAATGTTCACGTGTTTCAAGAGACTCCAATACTTCTGCATGCTTTTACGATGCAGTTTTAAACTTTCACGTGTTTCACAAGACACTCTGTTAGTCATGTTTCTTAAGTATAAATTAGTATCACACCCAATGAGCAGGAATTGATCGAGCAAAAAACTCACTAAAATAATCATGCTCTATCAATATCAAATCATCAAGGTACAGATACAACAACCATATGCTATTAAATGTTGTTTTTCACCAATATTAAAAAGTAACCAGTATGGCAGCACAACAAGCAAAGATATCATGTTGTAAATCTCACAACATTATCCCTCCATATGAATGCTCTTACACAATATATTAACAGCAAAAAAGATACTATCCGTTTGGGATACCAAATGCACTGATATAGCTCTAATAGAGGAAACCCACCTATCACCGACAGAAGTTCAGAAATTTAAAGGAGAATGGAAGGAGAAGATATTTCATGAACACAGCACATCACTGTAAGATGGAAATGGGCAATATTGTGCTACTTGTAAAGAGAAGGAGTTGAAATACTCCTTAAAAAATAGACCTGCGATAAACAATTTTGGAGACCAAGGACTTTTGACCGACCTTTTCAGTGCTACACTTTAGTATACTTCCGAAGATGTTAATTTCCACGTGACTGAGAAGGCACATTTAAATCATGTTTTTAGAGCACAAACACACATATTGACTTTTTCCTAACCTCAAATACTTTGCTGCCCTATGTGGAATTGTGCTCTATCATAGAACTAAGCATTTCGGATTATGCCCCATTCTATTGCAGCTAGATTTGAAGCTAGCTGTACTTCATCCAGGTCTTTGGTGCATAAATACTTACTAATATAGGCTGCCAGAGGCGAAAAGAATGTTACAGGTACTCTTGGCAGACTTTTGCATAGACAACACATACTCAGTGACCTCAAACATGAACCTCTGAGCCCCAAGTAAAACCTACATAAGAGGCTTTATTATGAAGCACTCTGTCTTGACAAAATGCAAGAAGGGGGCAGACCAGAGAATGCTCGAGGAGGCAATAAACAATATTGGAAAACAAAATAAGACTACATTAACTCTACAATTGATATATGAGCTGAATAAAGCCAAAGTTAACTACGTCCTAATTCACTTCACACGCAGAGAGAATATTGCAAAGATAAAATAGTAGATATTATGAATGAGGTTAAAAGCAAGGCAACTATTGACAATGTCGTTGAAAGAGAAGGATTCTGTCTTGACCATCCTATTTATTTGTAATGCTCAAAACCATCTGTTGACTCACCCATTAGAGATTTTAAATTAATTTGTCTCATTTCTTTACATAGGTGTATGCCTCGACACATGCTGACACATCCGCCCTAGTGGAGGAACCTGTGCAGGGCATCACAATGCCAGTGCTACCTGAACAATGATATGTAAAGTGTCAAAAAGGAACAGACAGGGCACTTATAACCAGAATTCGATAGCACGTTGATCACTTTAATACACACACCGGACACAGACTCCATGGACTGTGCTGCTTACAGACCTACTGTCACGACTCCAGGGCTGCCGCCATCACCTCTGACGACGACCCTACATTCTTTACCTTATTGGTCAAAGGAGGCTGGAGACCTCTTGCATCCCAGAATGAGTTTACATCCATTTCCCCACACGTTAGCGTGGGCTGTGGCTCAGAATCTCCAGTGCACCTTGGGCCATAAGCAGTGTCAAAATAGCGGTTTGTGCGAGGCAGTTAATTGGGGGGATGCAGGGCTGCTGGTCTCTAAATGTAATGTGGCAGGATGCATTGCAGTCTATGACCCATCTGTGTGGGCCACAAGAGATTGTTTCCACAATGTCCTGCATCGTGATGGCCATTTTGAGTCCTGTTAGAGATCTGCGGAACCCAAAAGAGCTGAATCATGAAGAGGCGGGCTCCACTATAAATTGGGACCACGCCGTGTTACTCACTGCTATTTAGTAAGATGAAAGATTTCAGCAAGCAGCAGTTTTAAGACAAAAGTTTGAACTGGAAGCTCCCTCAGCAGAATCTTTCTTCCTTAGGTGCATTGATGTATGGGAGTTTACATTTTGGGCAGAAGGCCGTCATATCATCAGCTGTGCCCTGGGCAGCACTCTTGGATTTTTGGTTGTGTCTTTTAAGGTTTGGAAAGGGACTGCATTCTTGGATTTTCATTGTAGTCTTTAGGTGGCAATGGAACAGATAATCAGCTGAAAACTTTAAAAGTATCTTCTACATTGGACAAAGAGCAGTTGCAGTAAGCTCATACAGAACTTTTGGGAAAAAATCCCATATAAAGTGTAGCAAAACCTTTGTATCAGGGTGCTCTAGAGTTAAGATCAAACATTATCTGCAATTGCAGGGCAGCTATTGAGATTCCTTTTCAAATATTGGCTTGACGGAAGGCCAACATTTTGGAGAACTATTGGTAGCCTAATGATTTAAAAGTGTGCATTACAGGTTATCTATGAAGTAGGATTAAGTCTGCTTTGAATTTTAATAATTGTTTTCTTTTATAGACAAAGTTGCTTATCATGAACATTCTGATCTTTTTGTATCCCTACTCCAAGGTTGATTAGAAGAACACATTCTCAGATGTAAGTTAAGGGCATGTTGTCATCCAGGTAGGACTCATTTCAGTATTGTGAGTTGCCTCATTGTAGATCATCTGGTCGAGTGGCCAAGGGATTGAATTGTCTCTCTGTCTTAACAGGATCTACTCCCTGGAGTGAGTCCCTTGCCTCCCTCTCTCACTCCAATTTTATAGCAGCTCGACATTCAATTATCTTTGTGGCTGCTGTGCTAAGATTGGAGCAGAGAATGGTTCCATTCTGCTCCCTTAAATAAGAATCTAGACTTTTACACCTACATCACTTATACATAATGCTATCAAAAAACTGGCAAAGGCGCTAGCGTATAGACTAGTTCCACTGATCCCAATGGTTATAAATAACACACAAGTGGAATTCGTCGCTGGCAGTAACAATTTAAGGTCCATATCTGTATCATATGTCATTTGCCGTAACAAGTACAAAAGGACAAGAAAGAAAGAGTAGCCCTCTCAAACTATGCTGAAAAAGCACTTGATTGAGTGGCTTGGGGCTACCTTTTGAGAACCTTAGAAAGGGCAAGCATCAGTTATCACTTTCTAAGAAAAAGTTGCGTCTTTATATAAATATTTACATATAGGTTACATATAACTGCTTTATCTTCCATTATTTTCAAATAAATCATGGTACAAGGCAAGGATGCGAAAGAAAAAGCAGAATTTGCGCACTCAGTGTTCAACAAGTAAACAGTTTAGAAAAGTGAGTAGTTGGTGCAGACGAGTATATCCCCCTGAGTTGGGAATTTGAATCTAGAAAGGTAAGCACGCTCCTATAAAGGAAGTGTCACTCGTGTTGCACTCGTTGAGAGAAATAAATTCTCTTTATCCATGAAACAGATTTCACAAAAGACTGTATCCGAGGTCAATATAATTTAATGAACCTGTTCTTCAAATAATAGTGTAGAATTGTAATCATTCTTATGCAATCAACTCTTTATCCGGATGCCCAATGCATTTCGGGCTGTTCGAGCCCTTCATCAGGGGAGACACTCTAGAGGAAAAAGTCAGGAGTCAGTATCAATATCCAAACTTGTTTGTACGAATACTCCAAGTGCATGAGAAAGCAAGCAAAGTGTGAGAAGGTGGTGTTGAAAAAGAATCCCAGAGGGGAAATATGAAGATGGAAAAATAGCTCAGAAGGTCTCCGAAGAACAGCGTGGGTAATGTGCTCACGGTCACACATGGTGAACTGAAGACGATTTAATGGGTAATAATGGTGCTCACGAAGAAATTACACGTAGGTGCATAACTGAAACAAAGCGAGTCGGTGGTTAAGAACATGGTGGCCCAACGGTTAACTTTGACAATCGGGGCGTTCGTGTGAGGGCTGGGAAGTGACTAATGACATGCGAGAAAGTCACAGCTAATAAGTGAAGACATTCCTTCCCTTATTAGCTGTGACTTTCTCGCATCCGCACAGAACTTTTGTTGTCACCAATTACCACACGTTTTAATCAGAGTATGTCATTAGTCACTTCCCAGCCCTCACACGAACGCCCCGATTGTCAAAGTTAACCGTTTGGCCACCATGTTCTTAACCACCGACTCGCTTTGTTTCAGTTATGCACCTACGTGTAATTTCTTTGTGAGCACCATTATTACCCATTAAATCGTCTTCAGTTCACCATATGTGACCGTGAGCACATTACCCACGCTGTTCTTCGGAGACCTTCTGAGCTATTTTTCCATCTTCATATTTCCCCTCTGGGATTCTTTTTCAACACCACCTTCTCACACTTTGCTTGCTTTCTCATGCACTTGGAGTATTCGTACAAACAAATTTGGATATTGATACTGACACCTGACTTTTTCCTCTAGAGTGTCGCCCCTGATGAAGGGCTCGAACTGCCCGAAATGCATTGGGCATCCGGATAAAGAGTTGATTGCATAAGAATGAATACAATTCTACACTATTATTTGAAGAACAGGTTCATTAAATTATATTGACCTCGGATACAGTCTTTTTTTAAATCTGTTTCATGGATAAAGAGAATGTATTTCTCTCAATGAGTGCAACACGAGTGACACTTCCTTTTTAGGAGCGTGCTTACAAGGCAAGGGTGCCCACTGTTCCTCTTACTATTTATACATGCCTTAGAGCCCACAGATGCTACAATGTGACAATCTGAAACAGTAAAAGGTGTTGACATTCTGGCCAGACAACAATAGCTGCTACTATATGCAGATCATATTTTATTGATGATATCAAAGCTAGAATCCTCAATACGATCAGCAATAACCTTCAAGGGTGATTTCTCCAAGTTCCTTAGCTATAAAATGAATTGGTCTATGAATGAGGCTAGGCCAATGTCAGCAAGCATGTCTAAAGAAATATTAGGGAACTTAATCTTCAGAAGGGTACCAGGAAATACTTCTCAGTAGAGGGTTTAAGCACACTGTCCTAGATAACATGCACCCTGTGATTTGGAAGACTACTAAAGATTTTCAACATTAGACAGCATTATGACTATTAGCAGTAGTAATTCTTTATTTGGTATCTATGTACCATCAAAGTATACATACACAATATAATAACAGTATGTAACATTTTAAAAATGCAATTTAAAACAACAAATATCTCATTCATACAATAAAAGCAATACCACTTCAAATCCATTCCTATTTACAATTAGTGCAAAGACAGTCTTTGGCTGTGTGCAAACAAGCAAAAGAAGGACCACAAATTTGTATCACAGGGCTCATAGAAATTAAAAAAGTTAAAAGTGTATATGAACTAAAAATAAACTGACAGTCAAAATACATCCTATTAGCTAGACTACCATTGCTGCCATTTTAGTACGCTTAAACCAGACCGCCTGTAAAATTTTCCTGATAGCGAAAACAATTACAGGAGAGGAATCACTCTTTAAGATTCTATATGCCACAAGATATCCAGTCAAGCCCAATTCCCAACATATTGGGCGGATCCATTTATGGAGAGACCCGAGATACATTGGACAAAAAAAAAAATATGTATCGCGTCTTCGCTGACCAAGCCACAGACCGGACAAATGCTAGAGACTGGATCCTTATTCCATTTGACAGTAAAAGATCTCAAAGGAAGAAAACCAAAACTAAAACGGATATACAAACTTTTTTCTAGGGGTGGAGAAACAGAGTCTAAAAATTCCTCGAAAAGTGGAGAGGGCTTAATATCTAAAAAACGATTTGTCAGGGATCCATTTATCTTGTTATTAACATATCCCTCCTGAATATGTGTTCAGTAGAAAGTTTTCAGGTCATTAAGATCAGCTTTGCAAATAGTCTTTGTGTCAGCCCATAGCCTTTGCAATCCCAACCTACTCATCCAATCAGAAACAAATTCGACCCACGGTACTGACTTGGCACCTGCTAAATTGAATAAACCTACAAGGCAGTCTCTATACTCCCTCAGCTCAGGTGTAAGCCATAAATGGACCCAATAAACAAACGGTCAAAGTGCGGCTAGATCTGCAATTATTTCTAATCCTAAATCAAAATATAAAGGAATAAGAGGCAAACTGGTTGGAACAGAGACCAACGGCCTCGCAAACTTGTTTTCAGCAATAGATAATAAAGAAACATTGGTGCAACCTCAGGTCTCAGCGCCATAAAGTGCATCGCCTTGAGCCTTAGCATGGTATACTTCAGGGGCCTCTGAGAGCTAAGCATCTTAGTACTATTGCAAATGAAGGTACTACCATTTGAAATACCCCAAATGCCCACATCCAGCAGCTAGGCCCGCACGTTGAAATATAGAGTCGTAGAGGTTTAATTTACACTTTATGCTTGACAGTTCTGTAAGTTCATCAATAAATCTTTATTCGGCTGCAAATCAACCATAAAAGATACATAATAAAAACATTTCATACAATTAATATACTCAAATTTATGATAAAATATTGCTTAAAGCAAAATAAAATCATTTGCCCACTATGTTCCGAAGGCGCATCGCGGTGGAAATGTATTTATAAATCATTAAGCCAATAAATTTATCTTTCAAGAGGAGCAAATATTGTAACACACCTATACACTTTCTTATATTTAAAAATCTTAATAGTGGTTTTAAAAAAGCACGTCAAGGAATAGTATAGAGTCCACAGAAAAACATATGCTGATTCTGAGTCACAAGGACACAAATCCAATGATGCTTCACAATGTGCATCACGCGGATAGGAGACCAATAAGTAGGCAATACCCATCCTGAATCTTATAAGAAAAAACATCTTAGGGTGATTTAAAAAAAAAAGAGAGGTAGGGTTCAGTACCTAAAGAACAAACCAGCACTGAGTGTTCGACAACTCTTTTCTTGCTATATTCTGTATGATCTCTGAGTTCATAGCTATATGTCATAAACATTCTTTTCAATTTGACTCTTGGAATTTTGACTATATTACCAGGAGTGTCAATACAGTCTGGTAGCCCAAACATCCCTAGTAGCTAGTGCATATACATGATCCAGGGAATTTTCTTGACACAGTCCAGTTTCAAACAATCAGTGATTATAGCACGATTTAGGACAGTCTCTTCTTTCACCCAAATACTACGCCATAACAGAAGTGGTGATAACTGAAGACGAAAAGATAGCGGGGTTACACCTCATTAATTATGACAAATAATAACGGCAGTACTTTTAGGCACTGTTAACAACCGTTTCAAAAACATATTTTCAACTCTCTGTAGAGCAGCAATATTACAAAACCCCCAGACACCAGCACCATACATAGTGATTGCACACGTGCGAGCCTTATATATGTCTGTAATGACTTTTAAAGGCCAGGAGCCTAGTTTTTTAGTGAACCTAAACATAGCCTCAACGTTACGATTAAAACCTCAACTTCTTGCCTCCACTAAGTGGGACCATGTATGTTTTTGATTAAAAAGAATGCCCAAGTAGGAAAAGGTGGGTACACAAAGTAATTTTTCATTATTAATAAAAACATGTTTTTGTGCTCATGGGAGGTTTGCCCACCACCATAACATTTGTTTTCAGTCCAAGATCGCTCATAAAACCATTACAACTAGTTAAAAGCCCTGCAGCCCCACCTCTGTTCTGGACATTAAAACACAATGATCGGCATATAGAAGTGCTGGAAGGGGTCTACAACGTATCTAAGGTACATCCATATTCCCAATGAGCAAATGACTCTCCAGGTCGTTGATGTAGAGGCAGAATAAAAAAGGGGCTAGGACACAACCGTGACAGACCCCGCGATCTATCTTTATTGGGGCGGTGAGCTCGCCGTTGACACCATACCGTACTCTACCCGTTACAGACTGGTGCATTGCTGGCAAGAAGTGGGCAATCGATGGTTCTATACCCATAGAGAGCATCTTATCCCAGAGTCTTCCCCTCTGCCCCCAGTCAAAGGCAGACGTCAGGTCCATGAACCCCAACTAAAGGGTTCCTGGCCTGGCTAAGGTGTACTTGGCGATAACCAGGTGCAGATTCAGACACTGTTCAACAGTGCCAAGGTCTCTCCTGAACCCATTTTGAACATCTGAGAATTTCCCAGTCTCTAGTCTCTCTAGTATTACCCGTCCCATGATTTTACATGTACAATCAATCAGTGATATGGGGAGGTGACATTTGGGGTCGGATCTATTACCCTTTTTGAAGATAGGGACTATTATCACTGTTCTCCAGGATTCTGGGGGAACATGGGCCGCTTAACTTCTCAGTAAATTGGCAGCCAGAGGGGAATATTGGCTAAAACAGATCTGCTGGCATGCCATCAGGTCCAGAGGCCTTATTCTTGACTGGGATAAGGCTCTCTCCACCTCTTCCAATGACGGCGGTGCAGAGAAATACTCCCAGATTGATATTAAGCCTCACATCAGAATTATTACAACTCCGGTACAGGCCAGAAAAATGGTCTACCCAATCCTCAGGCATAATTGTTACGTTGATATTATCCTTGGTAGAACCATTAAAGTAATCTTGATTTACGGTCTGCCAAAAAAGTCTGGAATCTCTTTTTTGACATGCCAATTGAAGCTGACCCCAAGCTTCTTGCCTAAGCTCGGTCTTACGTTTCTCCAATGCATGTTTGTAAATATGGCGTAAATTGTTTATCTTGACAGTATCTCAGGGTATTTCTTTTAAGGCTTTAATTAATTTACTGTGATGAAAGGTGCAATTACTGTTGAAGCACTGTTTATTATTCTGTGGTCTTGCACCTTGCTTCCTGATTAATATGTAAATGTAAATGTATGTGTCTTGTAAAGCGCACTGCTGCCCTGAGGCGCCCTGAGGCGTCGTGGCGCTGTATAGCATTCGTGGTCTTAATTATTGACATAAATGATGTTGCAATGGACTCAAAATGTATATCCTCAGCTAGACAGTCTAAAATTTCTCTTAAATTGACTTCTATGATCTGCTTAAGGACGCAGTTAGGATTTATAGCCAACCATTTCCTAAGTAACCCCTTATTTCTAAGAAGATTCAAAGGGGGTAATCTAACAGGATCATAGTTATCATCAATTATGTTGACCAAATCTAGTGAAAGGGGATAATGATCACTTAGTCCATTTTGTGTATATTAAATATAACAGAATGCAAGCTAAAATAATCTGATAAGAAATCAATCAGAGCGCCCTGACCTCTTCCTACATATGTTGCCAAGTCAGGGCCCACGTCTTCTAGGAGATCAATAGTCATATAGAGAGAATATTTTAACAAAAGGGAGTTAAATATTTTTCCACACGGGATATGATCAAAATGGTGACCACCATCACTGTCCCCATTAAATGAATGGCATACAGAGCATTTAGAAAAGGGGCGTACCTTACAGTTGAAGTCACCTCCCCAGAGTAAAACTAAATCCATAGTTATCTCCTCAATATACCTAGATAATGTGGATTCCAATTATTGGGCAATACAGGAATGTAACATATTAAAATTATTATGGTAAAAATTTACAACAACCAGAGTCAGATTTTTTTAATATAAAATATTAATGATTTGAAAGTGCGGGGACTCCAGGCAAATTTTTACCAGTTTCCTATTTAAGGTGGTTGAGACCAGGGTTAGAAGCCCTCCTTTATTGTGTCATCCTAAGGATACCCTTGCTGGTGTATGGATGGAGTAAAACCCATTTAAATGTGTAATGTCATGCATCCAAGTCTCCTCAAAACAAATTATGTTATATTTTTCAATAAAGCTGACCCATTCCTCTATCTCCAATTTGTTCCGCAGCCCCGCAATGTTCCAAAAGAGGCTTCCGTGAGTTATCAAAGTGTTCTGAGTGATTTGCACTCTCTTAACGCCACTTGGAGCTAAGACTGGACCCTTCCGAAGCACTTGATCAATAGGTTCTTGTGCATCCAACTCAGCAGAGGCAGATGCATCTGTGTCGCTGGATGCACCCGAGGACTGTGAGGCCATGTCACGCTGTGTGTCACTGGACGCACCCAGAGACTGTAAGACCTGGGTTTTAAAATGCAATGCAGCGATATTCCATGAGGTAATCCTCCTGAGGTGATCTGCGGGGGTGGGCATGGAACTAAATGGCTGCACAACTAGGGGGGGAAGGACAAACCGTACAACATGGGGCCAGGGGACTAGAACAGCGTTCACGTTGGTCTGAGCGCTGGGTCATGGACAGGGTAACACCATCTCTCTCTATTAAGTCCTTTATTTTCCATGAGGAGGTGATCTTTCCACTATCTTAGTACAACGGGGTCTGCTAGCCTGCTAGCCTGCTCTAAAGTACCCCCCCCACAACCCACAACCCGCCTTCCACCCAAATCTAGATGCTGGGTGGGGGGGGGGGAATCAGTCAGTCTATATCTTCCAGATTGTTAAGGGCTTCAAAATAGTTGTTGACTGGGACAGCATAACTGTGCCGAGCTAGCCCCGAACCAAAATCCTCCTCCAAGAAGTGCTGAGAAGGTCTGGGAGGTTGATAGAAGAACCCTAAGGGGACAACACTTATCCCCCTAATTCTGACCGGCCAATTACCCACCCTATCTAAGATAGTTCGGCCCAAGGCTGGGGATCTGAAGGACAACACTACACAGTCACCGGGCAAAGCTTTATTAGAATTTCCGACCCACCCTATTCGCCGTGCCATCCTAAATACGGTGAACAGATTAGAAGTTATTCCTGTTTTCCGACCTAAGAAATGGAGGGCTTTATTTCGCAAAGTCGACCAATGCTCAGCTTCTCCATGTGGCAGTGGGGGCACATTCACCAGCACTACGGTGTATGGTGTTGCTTATGGTAGATGGTGTAGTTCTTTTGGACCCTGTAAACTACCCCAAGTGCCCTTTTGGGTACCAGACTTAATTTGATTGTGGCCCACCTGGCCCAAAATATTACCCTCTCTGTTAATGTCGCCTGATTAGGGACAGATCTTATGACGTCTTTACCCAGAGAACTACCCTGTGTGTAATAAGGGACCTTTTGCTGTATTATCGTCGGAGGTGCAAATCCTACATCCTCAGGGGCAGGTCTTACTGAGTCGCTAGATGATGTTAGGGGGTTCAATTTATGTTGTTGAAAAAGAACATTACACATAGCATTACCCCGAGTGTTATTTGGCCCCCAATTTCCCATATCAGTGCCCGGTGGGTCTGTAGAGCAACTAGGACGTTTCTCTGTCAGTACTACAGGGGAGGAGTTAATATGTCTTTCCAAATTAACTAACCTCCCCTCCATACAAGTTAACATTTGCCGATAGTGGCTTTAAAAGGACTGACAGTGTTTCCTCCATTTTTTTCCAGAACTCCCCTTGTTCCAAAGGTGTAGAACCGCCAGACTCTACAATAATATTTAGGGGGGTGGCGTGGACCTGATTTAAATAATTGACCCCGGGTGCAGTTGCGGATTCACAACTGTGTGTTTTTTGCCAAATTTTAGATTTCCTGTTAGCGTCCTGTCCTTTTTCTTCTTCGACGGAGGGGGGAGGCACTTTGCATGACTATTTTTTCCTTTTTGACCCCTGGTGATTACATTGGGTCTATTGGGTCCCTGCAGTGGCTCCTGGGACTCATATTTATGGTATCAATTACGGGGGAGTGTGACAGAGAGGATGCGCAGGATTAGGTGCTGGAGTGATGTAAGCATCCTGTACAATCAATGGCTGTGATTGGACAGCCAGGGGCTCAAGCGATAGTCTGCGTTCAGTTAAAGCAATTTAATGTATTAATGCAGACTCGGCCCTTAACAAAAAAGCATCCAGCGTGCCAACTACCCCCTGCCCTGTTAGTGACTTGCGCTTACTCATTGTAACAGCCCCAGGATATCAGAAGGCGATTTACAGTCCAGTACAGTCCAGTATCTTATAACACACTTGTAACAATTATAGCACACAAACCAGGATACCAAGATAACATAAGACCTCGCAGGAACTTGCAACATGCAGTGATGGTAAAATGGTAAAATGTAGACAACAAAGGTTGGACTTAAAAAGTTCTGTAAGTATTATCAAAAGAAGATTAGCAATTGATTTTGCATTTGCTGAGTTACCTTTTGTAAACACTAGTTTTCCCTCTCTACCTTTATGTTTAGATCTCTAATTGCAATCCGATTGGCATTATGTAGTGCAATTCTTGATGTGGCTATTGATTGTCTGCTGGGGCACAACCACAGAACTATTGTCACATTTAGGCAAAACCTCCGATTCAGTTTAACGTTTATCTTCTTACATGGGATGACAGTTCTCTTGTACGTGAATCCTTAGAAGTGCATATCTTTTGTAAACAGAATCAGGACTCAGGATGCCTGACAGTTTTCAGGTTAATCCAATAGATGGAGAGGCATGTCAAATCCCCTTTCAGAGGGCCATGCGGCAAGCAGGAATTACTGTGCCCAACTGTGGTGGTTGAGGTCTTTTACTCCTGATGACCTGAAGCCTGGCCTACTATGGGCTCTGAGAAACTTGGCCAAGTACCCCTTCAGCACTTGACTCTCAGTGGGACTGCGGGTCGAGCAATCTAAGGATTTTTGGGGAGGAGTTATATGTAAGGCGGGCACAAGGTTTCAATTCAAAATACATCCAGCAACCCCAATAAATGATTGTCCAGTTAACTACTTGCTTTATTGTAAAAAGGTGTATTTAACTACTAACACAAAGTACATTACAACATACTGCACATACTATACATAGCCTTTGTGAGGCAGCAAGCCCACTAGTGTTACCCTGGTCAGCTTTCCACTCCCACTTCCCTGCTTATGACTGACGGTTATTCCCCATTCAAGTGTGGCAACATCCAGTCTGGGACCCGCCATGGTGTTCAAGTCTCAGAAATGTTTCAGTGGCTCTGTTGCAAAGATCCCTGAGGCTCTGCACTGGAGCACAGACCCCCAGTGCTCGGTGGTCCGATTGTTACCCGCTCTCATGGAATGGTGTCTCAGTGTTCTTGGCACGCCTCAGCAACCCGACAGTTACTAGAGAAAGAGGGAAGCTGCAGTCACAGCAGCCGACATCCTTGGCGCTTCTCCAATGTGGTAAGTCTCTCCTGGAATCTGAGGACAGGTCTCAGATACTCCCAGATGGGGGAGTTGAAATAGTAGGTCTCACTCTCCACTGAGGATTTACAAACAGTGGTCTCTATGGTAGTAAAACTAAAGAGAGGAGATTCTTTTCTTTTAAGAAATCTTTGTATTGCTCCATAGTTTGATCACAAACAAAAACAATTCAAAATAGTGATCATTGGGGTGAAGAAAGTAATTGGTGCTCATACTTGGTGATTCATATGTCCATATTTCAAAATATGAAGTATCATCAAATAGCCTGTAGGATGGGTCTTATATTAACCGTTGGCTGTATTTTGATCCCATTTAAGTAAGGAATCATCATCAGGACTTAGTTGATATTGGCCTGAGACAAAGCTAAGTAAAGAATGACATTAAAAAAGAAAACACGAATTTGAAATTTAAAATACAAAATGTTCATGAAGATGTAATATCTTCTTATGTTACTTTTTGTAATGTTTTCTAGTACTCATTACTGTTTAGTTATTACTGTACTCCATGAATTGTGTAATTGTATAATGTTCTGGGTTATGTTTCTATTGTATATTTTATGGATCATAATCCTTTGAAACCCATAGTGATCTTGAAATGGTACACAGTGTACTGAAATTAGCAAAAGAGGTTTTCATTGCTGGTATGATGGCCTGCCAGACACAGAACCACTCAGCCCATCATTCCTTCTTTATTAGCCAAAAAACGATATGTCTATGTTTTAAAATATGTTTTGACGTATTCTGAAGATTATAACAATTCACCTGTTTTAAGGCTCATTTCAATAGAAAAGTACTCTGCTCATGGTTTGTGTAAACAGCATTGGCCTAACGGCTAGGGCGGTCTACCTCGAATCTGGGGAACTGGGTTCGAGTCTCCACAATGACCCTGAACTTCCTGTGATTCTGGGCAAATCACTTAATCTCCCCATGCCTAACAAAAATGAATGTGTGTCCTCATGTAAAGTAACTGGTGCTATGTAAAGTGCTCTGATACCCGATTCAGATCAAGTTCGCGCTATATAAAACTCTGTAAAAAAAAAAAATTATAAGTTTGGTGAAATTTGCTGTACTCACCTGACATGAAATGTATTCTTGAACTGCTCATATTTTTGTGTGAACTGCACCACTGTGTGAATTGTAATGTGCTGTATTGTGGGGACTAGCATATCTTCCGTTGGTGGCTGCAGGCCACATTACCTCAGTGTGTACCAGTCCCTCACAGTCATCTTTTGGAGTGCTTATTTGCTACTCCTGGCCTAACTTTGAGAACTCTAACATGACTAACTGCGTTACACCCACTACTATGAGTCGATCTGAGCCAACCTGATTTTTCTCATCATTGCATATAATATGACTGGCTGACAACAGTTGCTCCTTTGTTTCCTTCACAATGGACTCATCCTACAGTTTTGTATGAGTTGCTCTCTGTTACTCCAAGTGGAATTCTCAGAGAGGACACTATACCTAGTTGAATAATGCACATGCTTATGGTTGCTCCTCTATCTTCTCGTGGGGGATGCCAGAACATATACTACACTTGACATAAACTGTAACTCCGAATGCAGCCCCCCTCACCTCTATGAATCTGCTTAGGCTTTGTAGTCAATAAGCACAAACTCTATGTCATAGACCTCGCCACAGATGATAGATATCTGCATGCATGGATATGATTTTTCCCACACTTTCTCCTGCACCCTGAGGTGGATGTAACTACATGGTTGCGCGACACAATCCCAGCAGTCTCTGGTACACATGCGCATCGCTCAAAACAACTTCCACAAAGGCCACAATGTCCTCACAGACTTCCTATCCACCGACACATAATCATTTAATGTGTAGGCATAAAGACTCTCACTCGTAGCAACAAAAACACAGTAAGAAAACAATTGTGGCCTCATAAATAATATGGCACACTACCTTTGTACTGTAAGTCATATGACAGACACACACATTTCCATCCATTGTACTTCTGCATAGTAGCGTTCTATGTATTCAAAAGCTGTTGGTTGCATCTCGTCAGAGAAGGGCTATATTAATGCAATTACAATGCAATACAGTACAGTGCATATCTTACTTAAACAGGACTATATTTCATAGCTTTGAACAACGATTTGATAATTATTTTGTTACCTTTCAACTCTCTACAAGACATCAATCTTAACATTTCAAAAGGATTTTTTATTCTATCTGGCCTTAAAGTCAGACTGAAAGATGCAAGAGCAGTGGACTTATTTTAGATATTTTCTGAGGATGAATGTAATGTGAGGTTAGAAACTGAGTGCCAAATAACCAGTTAACCTGTAGGCAAGAGCTTTCTTTGTCAGAATTTGGATAATTTGAATTCAAAGCAGTGGCATTTCTAGAATGGGACCAGAGGGGGCCGTGGCTATTGTCCTGGCCCTTTCTTGGGCCCCACCACCACAGCTGTTGTATGTGCCAGGAGGTACACAGAAAAAACAACTAGACGCTGAATCCTGTCACACACATTCATTTGTCCAGTTACATTTCACTGCTAAGTAGGGCTTTCTGAAAATGTTTAAATCTGAGATATATATATATTTACTGAAATAAACAAATGTAACAAGGACGTTATAGTTAGGCTGAAATTGTACTAGTACAAAACTAGTAAAATTCAGCAGATATAGTTTTCTGAGCTATATATAACTTACGCCCCTGCAATGCACTACTTATGACTTCACATATTACATCACTCATGACATGATCAGTGACATCACTGTTGACATCACTGATGATATCTCAAATTACATTACTGATGACATCATCCATAGAACCACTCACACACCCACTCACCCCTATAGAACCTCTCGTACGCTTTCTGACATACCCACACAACCACTCACATACCCATTAACAGACCCATACCAGTACTCACATACCCACTCGCTTCTCCATAAAGGCAGCCACACATCCACTCACTCACTCACTCGTAGAGCTACTCACCACTCACTCACTCACTCACTCGTAGAGCTACTCACACAACAATTCCTTCAACCATACAGCCACTCATACAACCAGTCACTCACCTGTACAGTCACTCACATATCCACACACTCACCCATACAGCTACTGAATCACCCACGTATTTACTTATAGTTACACACACACACACACACACACACACACACACACACACACACACACACACACACACACAAACACACACACACACACACACACACTCACTCACCCATACATCCTCTCAACACAAGCACTTGCTCACCCATACAAACACTCACATACTCACTCACACACTCACCCACACAACCACTTACATACCCATTCACACAGCCATAGAAGCACTCACACATCTGTTCACTCACCCATACAGCCATTCCCACAAACTCTCCAGTACAGTCAACCAAATACCCACACAAACAGCCACTCACTCACCCATACAGCCATTTGCACATGGCGACACTCACTCATACAGCCATTCAGACACCCATTCACTCACCCATGCAGTCACTATACACCCACTTACCCACCCATAGACCCACTCACGCACTCATACAGCAACTGACACACCCGCATACTTACCAATACCGCCACTCACACAGCATGCTACCCACACAGCTACTCCGTCACCCACTTATACAACCATATTGCCACTTACACACTCAAACACACAAGAATACATAGTCACACAAACACTCACATAATATATGTTAGAAGTAGTATACTCAGTAGTAGTGCACCTACTATACTAATTAACATTTTGTAATAGCTTAGTATATATGTTTAACAACCATAAACTCTTGAAAACACTTACACTCACTTGATGGTCATCAGTGATGTCATTTGAGGTGTCTCAGCCTAACTATATTGTGCCTCTAGCCTCTGTTTTTTTCATTGAATTTCTACATTTTGTTTTTAAATTTTATTTCCTAACTATAACGTCCCTGTAACCTTTGGTTTTTTTCAGAGAATTCCTAAGGTTTTTCAAAATATATTTCCTAACTATAATGTCCCTGTATCCTTGGGGTTTTTAGGTGAATTTCTATAGTTGTTTAACTAGTAGTCACATTTGCAGAGTGGGGGAGAAAGGAGATTGTACCACCTACCAGCTGGAAGGAAGACTTACTAGAGGCAACAGGATGGCATCTTGGCCCTCAAGGTCCCTGAGCAGCCAAGGAGACTTTATACCCCAAGCAGTAGTGCACCAGGAGGCGCTTTTGCAGTGTGGAGAAAGGGGGCATGGCCTCTGAAGTCCTTACAGCAATCCCGCTGTATGGCACTTACTGGAGGTAACAGGAGGGGTAGAAAGCCCCCCAGGACTGTCTGGAAAAAAAAGGACTTCATCTCCCAACAAGCAGTGCTCCAGGAGACACGTTTGTAGATTGGTGGAGAAAGGGGATGTGGCCTCCAAAGTCCTCTCAATAGTCAGGATGTATGGGACTTACTGGAGGTAACAGGAGGGCTGTTGGCCCCCAAGGACCAGCTGGAGCCAAAAGGACTTTATCCCCCAACCAGCAGGGTGCCAGGAGGTACGTTTGCAGAGTGGCGGAGAAAGGGGGCGTAGCCTCTGAAGTCCTCTCAGCAATCAGGCTGTGTAGGACTTACTGAAGGTAACAAGGGGGCTTGTTGGCCCGTGAGGACCCTCAACATCCAAGGAGCATCCATCCTCCAACCAGCAGTGCACCAGGAGGCACATGTGCATAGTGATGGAGAAAAGGGTCATGGCCTCCAAAGACCTCTCAGACATCCCAATGTGTGGGACTTACTGGAGGTAACAGGAGGGCTTGTTTTGCCCCAAAGGACCCTCTAGACCAGAGGTCTTCAAACTTTTGGATGATGACACATCGACAACCATAAACACCCCAAGTTCCCACAGCAAATACATTTTACGGTGGGGAAATATTATTAAACAGTGATTATCAAATCAAAGTTTTGTGGGTGACTGGTTCGGAGCCACAGGTTTACACAGAAATCAAAAGTAAAAACAGTCCACTAGACCATAAAACAGGCCAGGAAGCAGCTAAAAGAAAGCCCATGCACTGACCTGACTGGCCTCCCCTTTGGGAACTGCTAGACTGCCTATAGGCGGGGCTACTGGAATTATGAGACCAGAGAGGACCAAATTATGCAGCTGTTTTAAACTTGTAACGGCCAAGCTGTATAGATGTTTTACAAGGTACAGAAAACTGCATGCATTTGCGCTTTCTCTCACATTCGCCTCTCCTCTTGTGTTTCTGCAGTTCCTTTGCCACTTTGCATTTCTCCTCATCCCTGACCTCTTAAATTAAATCCTCTCACTCCCTTGCCCCCCTCCTCACCTCTCTCAGCTGTCTTCTCTCATCCTGTCGCCTCTCACCCTCTCATCTTTCCTCACCTATCACCTCCTCACCTCTCACCTCCTCCCATGTCTCTCACCTAGCTTCTCCTCACTTCACTCACATCACCACCCCTTCTCTCCAGTCCCCTCTCACACCTGCATCCCGGCTCTCACCTCTGGCTTCACACCTCTCTCATTGCCTTCCACTGGGCCTCAAATACCCAATCCCCCCTCCCGCCCGCCCCCGGGCGAGCCCGGGATAATCTATGTAGGCTTTCTTCAAGCCAGCACAGAATTAGGAGAGCAGCAACTGATGACAGCAGGGGCAGAGCAGAGGAATCCAAAAGACAGCAGTGTGAAAAGGGTTGGCGTGAAAATAAAGGAGGGTTTTGGATTACAGATCAAGGCAGAAGTGCGACCGGGAATGCACAACCCCCTTTATATAGCACCACGGCCCCCCTGGGGGTCACGTCCCACAGATTAAAGACCCCTGTCCTAGACCATGGGTACTCACACACATTATACCGGGCCGCAAAGTTTGGTCTTTGGTGTGACCGAGGGCCGCACTGATGCCAGTCTGGTGAGAGGGTTATAAAGTAGGTGAAATGGAAACAAAGCATGTATATCTAGTGGCTGAACTCAATTGCCCAATGTGAAATCAAAAAACCTGGGATGAATCCCGGCTTTTCCACTTGACCAAATTGTGTGATCCTGGGCAATTGTTTTATTTAAATTTCCCTCCTTTTTCTTCATTATCACATAGAAGAGGACCTTGAAATACATGAGTTCAGGATGTGTGCTGTACAAAATCATCTCCTGTGCTTGGATGAAATCACTAACTGCATTGTTGTCAGGGGGGAAGCATGAATGTTTCTAAATTCAGTTTGAAAATACTTATGAATGCACTGCTATATTTTTATTTACTAAGGTTAAATAGTTCTGCAGGTTAATGAAATACAATTTTTGAATTTTGAAAAGGTGATCCTATTTTTACACGTTTGCTGTCTTTAAAAATGGTGTTCCTAAAGTTAAGGGCTTGGTTACTTCCTTTTCCTACCTGCAATTAACCTTTACATAAGTACTTGTTGTATATATTTTTTTTAATGTTATTGCTGAGTCAAGTAGACAGCAGCCCAGTGCTGCTGCTGCCCAGGGGGGTGCAGGTAAAGGTCAGGATAGCCGCATTCGGCCCCCGGGCCGTACTTTGAGTATCATTGCTCTAGACCCAAGAGGACTTTATCCCCAACCAGGGGGCACAATGGAAGAGTGGTGGAGAAAGGGGGCAGGACCTCAGGCGACCTGTCGGTCTTGTTATCTTTTTTTATTCCAGGATTAGGGCCAATCGTGGCCCCAGGCCAGGCCTTTTTCTAATAGGGAGGGCATGGCCCTCCTCACTGGTCACCCCGGGACATAGCAGGAGCAGGCCCTGGGGGGTGGGGGTCCCAAGGGCCATGTTGGCTCCAGGAGTGGGGCCATGTGGCCCCCTCCATTTTTTCTATTTGCCCCCCCACATTCAATATAGCAAAGGCCCAGGGATGTAGGGGTCCCTGGGGCTGCGGCGGGAGTCTGCCCAGCCCCCCCTGCATATTTTCAATGAAATCCCCGGGGAGGTGGCAGCCCCAAGACTACGGGGATCCATACACCCCCCCACCTTCTTTTCAAGTAAAAAAAACGAGACCGCCAACGCGAACATGGTCTTTCGCCGGACGTATCTCGCCGGGCCAACGCTTTTGATACTTTAGACAATACTATGAGGGCCTATCATAGCCTGCTGAGATTTTGACGACTGTGATGGTGATACTAGAGATTAAATGAAAACAATCACATGATATATGGAATGTAGACCGAACAACGGGATAGAATACAATATACCGTAGATCTTTTTGGGCCGAACGTGCGGTGAGAACACCCACAATTTACGATATAACAACATTCTTTTGAGATACATTTCACGAACCAGCTATGCTGATAGTTCCTTCATAAACTGAACTGTAAGAAATAGGTGGACAACGTCCCTAAAAACCTGACCTTTTGGAAACACTTGCCCACTATGGAAGAAAGTATCGGAAATCAATTGTCAAAATAAAATAGGAACTTTAAAACATTCGAAAGAGCCCTGAAGAAGTCACAAGACGTGACGAAACATGTGTCGGCTGTTGCTCATTTGGACCAAGACCTTGAAACCACAATCATCTTTTTATGAACTGTCTCTCAAAGTTATATTTACTTAGGGAACATTGGTTTTTTTGTGGTCTTGTTTTAGAATTGTGATGCTTCTCGTACAATGCTTTTCTAAATTAAAAAAAACGTTTTTGTACGCATTTTGTATGAATCCATATCTGTTTGGCTGCCAGTGATATTGTGATAACATCTAATGGTTTCTGTTTTGGTTATATACTAATATGATTAATAGTTGTTACTTCTGAGTGCCGGGATATTTGTACAAAACATTGTTTATCACGGTGAATGCAGTGCAGAATCCGTGTAGTTTGGCATCTAGGTAGTAAGGTGCATTTTTATCCTGAGTGGTAGCAAAAAAATGGTTGTTTTTGCTTTTTGAGAATTACTAAATCGAAAATACTATTGTCTACCCAGTTTGATTATAAAAATATTGTTGATGTGCGTTCCCTTTTACATTACTACCGTATAAGTACCACGGGAGATGATGGTCTCCAGGGCTGGGGGGTCCAAGAGGGCCGCCTCCAATATAAAATTATAAGCCTTGGGAGGTGGTGGTCCCTGGGTCATTAATAAGCCCCAAGGGTGGGGGCCCGTGCACCCCCTCCGATATTTGCATAATGTCCCCAGGACCTGGCCCACCCAGGGGCTGATAATTAATGAAGCACAGGAGCACATGCTTTGTTTTTTTAGAACCATTTGGCCAGGTCCACGTATCATGCAGACATTTTTTCTGGCCCTGTGGGGTCCCAGCTTGACCCCCTCAGGAGGCCTAAGTGGTCAGAGTGGTACTACCCTGCCACCTTTTTTTTCAGTGACTCAATTCAACCAAGTCCCAAGAAGGATGCCAGCACTTCCTGGTTAAAGTTTTGGCAGCCAATCAAATTTGAGTTGGATTTTGGGCTCATACATATCTGTATTTTTTAAATTTAAATATCTCTGAAACAACTGAATAGATTTACACCAAATCACAAAATGCACACTTTCTGGACCAACATCTAGCATTCTGCCATATTTGGTGTAATTGTGTTCAGCAGTTTGGGCTGTAGTTGTGTTTCAAAAATGCTCATAGACATAACATGGGGAAAATGCGTTTTGGGACCCCCCTTCTTTCTCATCCCCCGCTTCACGGATCACCTCAAAACTTTCAACACAGCAGCTGAACCAAAAAGGGGAAACTTTAAAAAAAAAGTGAAGATTCATCAGCCTGCGCCAAAGTTATTGGCAAACCAAAAAGCGCTTTTACTATGGAAACTTTGGTCTTAACTATAACTATCTACTGGCGTGTATATATACACACACCAACACGCAAGGATATGTATGTGTGTATATAAGCACTCAACATCTTCTATGCCAAAGTGCGATACAAATGCACATGTGCATGATAGGCCCATACAGGGTAGAATAAGCGAGGCATCAATAATGCAGAGTAGCATAGATCATACATTTGTGTTACAGAAGTATGAGAATAATATGGGCACAAAACGCACAGTTGAGAACACACCAGAGGTCAATCAGTACACTGCCAACAATGACAAAAAATTACAACTGGGTGGAACTGAAACGAGCACAATAAGTGATTGTAAATACTTCTACATTATTTTAGATGATTTTCTTTGAACATATTTTCACTTTTTGGTGGATCAATTATGTAAGAGCAAGCAATATGCTATCTAACAGCAAATTGTACATATGTGGCATTGGAGATATTGAACTGTTCATGATTTAAATTAAGTTCACTAAATGATTTGGATATGACAAGATGACCGCGTATTTACAAGTCAGGAAAGTCCAATGATTGTATCTTGCCGTCTTTTTGGATGAAATATGAAGTAGCGATCAAGGTGCTACGAATCCACTGGTATGATGGAAATGCAAACAAATTGCTGCTGATTTACCCTTCTGAAATGCCCAGTGATTTTATTCATGTTTGTTTTCTAATCAGCACATCACCAAAATGTGAATGTAATATGGAGTTTGAATTGTTTTTTATTATTAAGCAATGGGGCATTGAAGGAATGATTTAATATGAATTCATTATGTTCAATGATCAAGTTGGACACGATAAGATGCCTGCCAATCTACCCGCTGGAGAATGAATGAAATACCCAAGTGGGAATACGTCCACTATGTCGATGACTGCTAGCTGCTACCCAATTCCTATGCTTTTTGCATTTAAATGACTATAAAACTCCGGTCGTCTTGACATTATAAAAGGGAAGGTGTCGAAACGCATCGGTCATTGTTTCTTTTTGTGTAATATGGCTAATAAATCCATATATTGAGCAGTTCTCAATGAGAGCGCAAGCTCCTTTGCTGAAAAAAGGAAATCACATGAAGTCCACCTTCACACATTGGGGCACCCGCTGTGCAAGTGGAGCAACAGCCTAAGTGGTGGAAATCGAGAAACAAAACAGTATTGAAGGTGCCTGCCCCGCCATGTCTGCCTGGAAGTGAAAGGAGAAAAATTGCTGGGACATTTGTTTACAACGGATCAACAGCGGAGCAATCAGGAGAGGAGCACCGCTTTTGTGGTCTGGAACATTTGGGGAGCCGAGTCAGAGGACACGGGTCGTACAGACAGACCACCGCGGTAAGTGTCTTTTTCTCATTGTGCTCCCTGTACAAACATTACACAGCAATAGCGAGGAGCGCAAATATAACACTGATGGCAGCAGATCACTGTAACAGGCATACTACAGATCAACAGAATATTCAGTGATGCTGAGCGTCTAGAAGCAGCTGAACGCATTTTTGGAAGCACATCTCGTAACACCACAGATGGGTTAGGGGACAACAGAAGAAATGTCAGCCCCACGAATAGTGTGAAAGGACTTTTCTATTCTCTGGAAAGGGCATATGTAAAAGAGATAAGAAAGTGGTGGAAGTCCACCTCATTGCAAAGGTACTTGGAAGTGGACAGAGTACCACGCAGATTAAGAATATATACTATTCCATCGTTTGGAAATCCAAACCCTTTGTTACTGTAGGAGTGGGCCAAATTTAGTATTCTTCAGCAAAGGAAATTGTACAACTATTGATAAAATATGCCATCAGTGACAAAAACAAGGTACTAGAGGAAATAAAGAATATTGAAGAAGCAATCACACAAGATCAAGATACATCAACAGCAGCCATACTTCGCCAACAGATGAAAGAGATTGATGTCATATGAAAATCCAATAAAACCACGTAAACAAAGAAAATTCTGTAGAGATCAAAGAGATTACGAGTCTGGTCATGACCTTTGCCAAAAAAATTGATGTACCAGGAAAACAACTGCAACAGACCAAGAATTTGAATACCATCAGCACTAAAGACACCTGGGAATTTGAAGTAGACACAAATTACTCCGAGGAGCAATACAACAGAGGGGATTCACAGGCAAGCACAGAAACAAGAGTCAATTTTCCTCAGGAATATCAGCTTATGAGGGAGACGTGGAAGAAAATCCCAAAGCGTTCCACGCCACAGGAACCCACAGGAGAAAAGGCAGAAGAGGGAGGAAATGGCGCAAAAATCCTATGCCCCAAAGAATAACGAGGAGCAAGAGAGGGGGGTTATAGGAGGTTAATGAAAACAATTTAATGGTATTCAAACTCACGAAAAGGATTCTCACCAACACTGAAAAGTAAGTTCTGCACTTACGTCTAACTTTCTGTTATCATTCTTTACAAATATATTAGGAAATTGAAGCTTAGAAAAGTGCATCTAATGCATCCCAAGAGAAAAACCAACATTAGTTCTAGTATTGTGGAACCCACAGACATTCTCAAAGGGGAAGATCTACAAGCACTATGGTCGCTGAAAGAATTGGAGGGAGTGAGATCCACCATGATGGAAGATAATATGGACTGTGCTTTACAAATGTTGGAGGAAGTTGGTATCTCACAGAAAGCTTGCAAAATTTGTTTCAAAACAAAATCACGGTTCATCTCCAAAACTCCACACGATGCCATTAGTTGCTTTCACGAGGCAGTAATTAAAGATTTGGATAGACTCAGGTTCTACTGCACACAACAATACAATAAATCCAGACACAGTTTGACCAAAGAACATTGGCAAGCGGTACTATCTCTCAAGAATGATACTACCATAGTTTTTAAACCATCTGATAAGAGGGAAAGTATTGTCCTGCAGACAACGGAACAGTATTTCAAGGAGGCCATACAACAACTGGGGGACAGAACATGCTATGAGCCGATTTCGAAAGAATGCTACAAGAGGAGTGTAGAAGCCTTCTATACATTATTGGATAGCTGGAAAGCTCAAGGAACCTTGGATTTTTGAGGAATATCAGTTACCAAAGTGGAATTTCCTTGTATTCCACCCTTTTACTATATTCCTAAATTACATAAAAATGCTGTGGTGCTGGAGAATGCCTCAACATTTGTAGACTTTTTAATTTTCCTTTGTTAAAGACTTAAGTTCATATGTGAAGGATACACCAGACTTCATGAGGATCTTCAAGGGTATTCAATAGGAGGACAACTTCTTGTTGATTACTCTAGACATAACATGTCTTTATAGCTGCAAATTATATGACCAAGGGTTGAGAGCTGTTGAATATTTTTTAATTAGCCGACCACACAAGTACCAAGAACATAATGCTATGATCTTAGAATTGACCTCGTTCTGCTTAAATAATAAAAAGTTTCTTTTTGCAGGAGAGTTGTACCAACAAAAGCAGGGGACCACGATGATCATGTGCTTTGCCCCCAGCTATGCAAATGTATTCATGGGCTGCTGGGAGAAGCACGTGGCCTGGGCAGAAGAGAATGATCAGTGGATGGATGAAGTGGCCCTGTGGGCACACTATATTGACGACTTATTTTTGGTATGAAAGGGCTCCCAGGAGGCAGCTGAGAGGTACCCATACAGCTGCTCACATAGCCACTTACTCACACAGCTCCTCACACACCCACTTATTCACCCATACACGATTCACTCACCCACTCGCACATCTAAACAGTCACTCATACACCCACTCACACACGCACACACAGTCAGACAGCCACTCACCTAATATATATTAGAAGTACTATCACTCATTAGTATTACACCTAGTTTACTAATTTAATTTTTGTAGTACCTTCGTACATATGTTTAACAATCATAAACTCTTACAAAATACTTAGACTGTCTAGATGATGTCATCAGTGATGTAATTTGAGATGTCGTCAGTGATGTCGGTGACCATGTCACGAGTAATGTAATATGTGAGGTCTTAAGCAGCGCATTGAGTGGGCATAAGTTAAAGTTAGCTCAGGTAACTATAACTGCTGAATTTCACTGGTTTTGTACGAGTGAAATCTGCAACCAACTATAACGTCCCTCTATCCTTTGGTGTTCTCAGTGAATTTCTAAGGTTGTTTTGAAATTTATTTCCTAACTGTAAAATTCCTAAAACCTTGTTTTTTTCAGGGAATTTCTATTTTTTTAAGTCTATTTCCTAACTATAATGTCCCTGTAATTTTTTTTTCAGTGACTTTCGAAGGTTTTTCATTTTATTTCCTAACTGTAACCTTTGACATTGAGTGCTTTAATGAGTGCATGAGTGTCTCAGTGGGTGTGTGATTATCTCACTGGATATGAGTGGGTGCATACATTTCTGAGTTGGTCTGTGAGTGGGTGTGAGAGTGTCTGAGTGGATTTGGGAATGCCTCCATGAGTGGTTCGTCAGTCTGTAAGTGAGTGAATGAATGCCTGAGTGGGTCTGTGAGTGGGTAAATGAGTCTCTTAGTGGGTCTGTGAGTCAGTGCGTGAGTCTCTGAGTAGGTGAAAAACAATATGAGTGATTCTGTCAGGGGGTGCATGAGTGTCTGAGTCTATGAGTGGGTGTACATGTCTGCGGTCATCTGTGAGTGGGAGCGTGAGTGTCTGAATGGTCTGTGAGTTGCTGTGAGAGTGTCTGAGTTGTTTTGTGACTGGGTACACAAGTTCCTGAGTGGGTTCTGTTCATTTTCTGCTCAATTATTGACTTTTCTCCTTCCTACTTCTGACCTTTATTGTGCCCCTTTCCAATCATTTCTTACCTTTATTCTGCCTCTTTCTGCTCGTTTCTAACCTTTATCTTTCCTCTTTCTGCTTGTTGTTGATCTTTATTCTGCCTCTTTCTGCTTGTTGCTCACCTTTATCTTCCCTCCTTCTGCTCCTGGTTAACCATTATTCTGCCTTTTCCTGCTAGTTTCTGATCTTTATTTAGCCTCTTTCTGCTCAATGCTGACCTTCATTTTGCCTCTTTTTGCTCGTTGTTGAACTTTATTTTGCATCTTGCTGCTCGTTTCTCACTTTTTAAAAAAAAAATATGTTTATTGAGTTTTTAAACAAAACGAATGAAACAAGACAATAAAATAAAAGGCAGTGCCATATTTCAAGTGACATCATCTACATGTGACAGTCTAAAGGTCATACATCGCAGTTTCATACTAATTTTCTTTTTTTTTTTTAAAAAGGATAAAACAGCTAATACTGCAAACACACTAGTGGTCCCGCTCGCAGAGCGATAAAGAACCCCTCATCTACCATACCTCCACCCTGGTGGGCAGCAACGTGAAAGGTTAAGGGATCAGTGCCAGAAATGGGGGTCTTGCTACGCGATAGAGTCTTGGTTGTCGTGACCGGTCGTCACCGGAGGTGTAGTGTTGTCTTGTTCGGTAGTCGTCAGGGTGGATCTTTTGGTCAGATATAGGGCCCAGAAGTTTTTGGGTCTGTTGCGGGGTGGTAGTTACTTGCTATAGTTTTCAGTTTGGGTGCAGCAGTACAGCATGTCTCTGGACCACTGCGCCAATGTAGGTGTGGGGCCGTGGAGCCAACAGAGGAGTGCCATGTCCACCAGTCATCTGTGTGCCTTAGAAAGAGGTCTGGAATAGCCCAGTACTGCTAAGACCGGGTCCGGGGATAGCGCCATATCCGGGATACAATTAATTTCGGTAAACACATCTCCCCAGAAGTGGGCGATCCCTGGGCAGACCCAGGCTAGGTGAAAGAAATCAGCGATTAGGTCTCTGCATCTTTCACACTAAGATCCCTCGTGCAGGCCATATCGGTATAATCATTCCAGTGTATAATAAACCCTGTTGAGGAATTTAAAGTGGACTAATCTATGATGTCCGTTGAGCGAGATTCGTTTGGTACTCAAGCAGCAGTAGAGCCACTTGTCATCCGTCAAGTCCACCTGTAAGTCCCGCTGCCATGCCAGTCGTGGTTTGGTGTAGTCGCCTTCTCTGGCAGACATCGCAATGCTGTATATTCTGGCCTCTAACTCAGCGGGTGAATGTGCTTTAATAACAGCAGTCAGAGCCGGAACCTCTGGGGTCTCCGCCATATCTTCCCCAAGTAGATCCCGGAGAGCGTGCCTAAGTCTGTGGAATTGGAATTGTGCAAGGGGTGTCTGTACTTCATCCTCCTCTACCACATCTTCCCAAGAACAGGCAGTGCTGTCTGCAAAGAAGTCTCCCATGGTAATTACATTTAGCTTCTGCAATGCAGTTATGACTCCCCTGTTCCTACACGGAGCAAGCCAGTGGCACCAATCAAGACGGGCTAGTGGAGCATATAGTATATTACCGGCTTGGGCATCCAGTAAGTAATGCCAAGCGTGTGTGACCGAGTTAGAGAATTCATTATACCGGTGCGTCTATCCCTAGGCGCAAACAGCAGGGCTGGAGGAGGCATGGGGGCGTCAACTATGGTCTCAATCCATATGTGCAGAATGTCAGAGGGTCTGTGTATCCAGTGATATGCATGAGAGCATTGAGCAGCTCTATAGTATAATTCCAAGTCGGGAGCTCCAAGGCCCCCCATCATACATGGCAATGTCAATATCTTCCAAGCAACACGTGGCTGCTTGCCTGCCCATGCCAGGCGCACCATTAGTGAATGTAGACGCTGAAAGAATGTTCTGGACAGGACCATGGGTATGTTCGTGAAGAGGAAGAGGAAGCGTGGCAGGACAATCATTTTCATAAGGGATACTCTGCCCATCAATGATAAAGGGAGATCAACCCATCTGTCGACATCATCCTCCAGCTTGGAGATAGCAACTCCATAATTCTCCCTGAGAACAACCTCTGAGTCGGTATGTAGCCGGATCCCTAAATATCGCACCGCCTCTGTGGTCCATTGAAAGGGGTATTCCGTCTCAAATCAGACCGTGGCTGGGGTGAGGGGGAACATGATGGACTTGTTCCAGTTGACGTTTATACCTGATAAGGAACCAAAGAGGACTACCTCGCGCAGAACCGGAGAGCGATTGGTCTCAGGCTCTCTAACATAGATAAGTGTGTCATCTGCATACATAGAGACAAATAAACGATAGTTTGGAAAACTTATGCCCCTCTACCCGTGATATTCCCGTAGGGCACAAGCCAGGGGTTCTTCCGTCAGGGCATATAGTATTGGAGACAGTGGGAAACCCTGTCTCGTACCTCTACAAACTCGTATGGGGTCAGTAACTAGGGATCCAATCCGGAATCGCGCCATGGGGGAAGAGTATAGTGTCGCGAGGAGCTGCAAGAAAACCGGTCCTACTCCCATGCGGCCAAGGACCTGTCTCATGAAGGGCCACTCGACCGAGTCAAAGTCCTATTCCATGTCCAAAAAGACCGCAATAGCAGGAACCTCCGAGCAAGTATGTTGCAGAGCAGCAAAAATGGTACGCAAATTAAATGTTAAGTTCCAGCTAGGAACAAAGCCAGCCTGCTCCGGCGCTACCAAAGTAGTGACAAGTGGACTTAGGCGATTGGCAAGCAGCTTTGCGAAGATTTTTGAGTCCACGTTCATGAGAGACAAAGGTCTATACGAGGCACACTCACCCGGAGGCTTCCCTGGTTTGAGTATAGCTACAAGAATCGCTTCTCGCATAGTCGGGGGCACCGTTCCTGAGGTGCATATGCCCTCGAACAGTGTGAGTAAGTGTGGTATTAGGAAGTCCTGGAACGCCTTATAGAAGGCAACGGTGAGACCGTCACTCCCCGGCGCGCTCCGTGTTCCCATCTCTGAGAGGGCTAGAACTACTTCTTCCCACTCGATCGGCCGCATCAGGTACTCACGGTGCCAGTTGGACAGCTACTGGAGTTTAATGTGAGTCAGGTAGTCTAGCATGCGATCGTCTGGGCTGCAGCCACGGGATGAATAGAGCTCTGCATAATACGTTTGAAATTGCTCCGCCACCTGGGCCTCCGTAAGCGGGGGGTCTCCCGGTTGCGGTCTGATATCCGGTATCGTAGTCCTGTCCCTGCGTTGCTTAAGAATTTGTGCGAGAACCCTCCCTGGTCGTTCGCCCTCGACGTAGGTTCGGGCAGTGGCATATTTCCCGAGGTGTTTTATTTCTGCATCTGCCTCCTCATGATATACCCGGAGTGTCTGTGCTAGTTCTAGATTAAGTTCTTCGGTCTGGTCCGTCACGCGAGAGAACTCAAGGTCCTTCAGTTTGCGTTCCAGGGTCGTCAGCCTGCTGCATATCGACTTAAGAACCCCGCGTGCTTAGAAATAGTTACCCCACTGATATAAACCTTAAAAGTCTCTCAGACAGTTAGAAAGGAGTCCACGGACCCCACGTTTACTTAAAAAAACATCTCGATGGACATGGCGAGTTCCTCTTTAAAAACTGTATCAAGGAGGGAATATGGCGGGAAGCACCAAAAAAATGCGGGGATTCGTAAAGCAATTGTAAGTAGTAGTGGTGAGTGATCAGAGTAGGTGCGTGAGAGGATTGTGCATGCGCGGATATGTTGGTGTAGATGTCGTGAAGCAAACCAGTAGTCTATTCTCATGTGGAGATTGTGATATGCAAAGTAATGTGTGTATCCACCTTGGCATGTGTGCCTATGCCGTCATACATCACACATGTCTAGTCTCATCAGGGACGTCTCCACAACTCTGGCTGAGGCTGAAGGGTGTCTGTCTGGGCTGCCCGACCTATCTAGAGCAGGGTTTCTGGTAAAGTTAAAATCCCCTCCCCACAAGATATGTTCTTGATCGTATGATTGGGTCAGAGTCGTCAGGTTAGTGTAAAAGTCTGGGTGGTCAAAATTAGGGCCATAGACAATTAAAAGAAAAAGTTCCAATACCTTACCGCAGCACTTGGATAGGACGAACCTACCCTCTCTGTCCGTTTCCAAGGGCGTCAACGTGAACAATGTCTTCGGATTCACCCACGTCAAGACCCCCCTAGCATGAGAAGTCAAGCCCGCAGCATGCACATTGCCTAGCAGCCCTTTAGTACGTAATATGGGGCTGTCCGGATGGAGGTGAGTCTCCTGCAGGAGGGCCACGTCAACGTTGTGTCTGTATAGGTAGCTCAGAATTTGACGGACCTTTCGGTGGTCATTAAGGCCACGTACATTCCAAGTGAGGAAGACCATCGAGTCTAGAGTGCTATCAAGGTTAGCCGTCGGTGTATCTGTCATAAAAGGGTATGTAGTTGAGAGGCAACAAGGATGTTCTCATCAGAACTATGTCATGCCAATGCTGCACATCATGAATTAATACAACAAAGAATACATCTAAAAACATTCCCAACATGTGCCCACCCCCCGCTCGTGTCCGGTCAAATTTGTGTTGGCCAGCACTTTGCAACTGCAATCCAACAAAAATGCAACATGTAGAAGCCAACAGTGTAAATGAGCATAGCAGCAACTCACGAGTCAAACCCTCCCCAACCCCCGCCCACGCCTTCCCAACCCCAACTTGGCTGCGGTACCGTCCCTCCCTCCCGAACAGAAAAATCACCCATTCCCAAACAACAAAACACATCCCAGGTGTGGTTCACGCAGGGGTGGATGTAGCTCGCACAGCAATAAGAGTGTGAGACCTATAAATGTCATACTCTGCGCCCCGCCAAAAGAAATACTTGCAGCTGCGAAATAGTGTAGAAGAGCACAGATCAGTAGGTCCTCAAGAGGCGCTAATATAACGTAGACCTCAGCCCCGAACCAACCCATAAAAAGTTAAAACCCAAAAAAGCATAGCAAATCATACATCGCCCCATCCTCACGTCAAGTTAAGGCTGAGGCATAGTAGTATATGGAAGTCCCATCAATGTATTCCTTTCCCTGTAAGGGAGCAGACCTCTGCCTTCTCCGCAAGTCAAATAAGGCGACCAATCACCAGGCGAGGCAGCAGGGGTCTATAAACACAAGGGACGTGTGGATTTCGCCCCATTCACAGTATCAGGAAAAGCATATCCCCTCCCCCCAGTAATAGTAGACCATACTCAGCAGTTAGAGTCACCATGGCGTAGACAGTCCTGTTCGTCCATAGTGCCTCCTGACGCCTCACCCAGGAGGTGTTGTTCCGGGTGGGGCCGTTTCTGTTTCATCCAGTCTTTCAACACTTTTTGTAAGGCCTTTGGGTCGAAGAAAATATGCGAGTGGCCCTGTCGATTTACTCTCAATTTTGTGGGGTATAACATGGCGTAATCTACTCCGAGTTCCCGAAGTTGTCTCTTCATGGGAGCAAACAAATGCCTCCTGAACTTTAACTGTGAAGTCCGGGAACAGTGATATCGTAGACCCCTCGAATCGTAGCGGTTGCTTCTCGTGGGCTAGTTTAAGAGCAATATCGCGATCCCTGTAGTTTAGCAGCTTCGCTATGATCAGTCTGGGGGTTGCACCCGGTGCTGGTCTCGGGCCAAGAGAGCGGTGAGCCCTCTCTACCACAAACATACTTGAAAAAGAGGAATTGCCCAGTAGTGTCTTCAGAAGTTTTTCTATGAAGAGCTCCATGTTCCCTGTAGGCAGGCCCGTGATGCGGAGATTACAGCACCTGGAACGGGCTTCCAGGTCCTCTGTTTTATCCTGTAAGACTTGGAGCACCCTACCCAGCTGTTTGTGTTCAGTATCGAGGGCAGTTTGTGCTTCCTTCGCCTCCGTCAGTCTGCGCTCCGACATGTCAAGCCGTTCCGCATGTTTGTCCAGTCTTTCGGCCATGCGGTCCATTCTGTAGGTTAGGGCATCCATCTTGGTGCCCAAAGAGGATATCCCGTCTTGAAGACTTTTTTCCATTGCCAACAAGAGCCCACGGATGTCTTGGGGTCGGTCTTCCATGATCTGGTCCTGTTCTGCAACGCCATCCTCAGTGGTGGTCTAGCCAGACCTGATCCGCTTCTGGTCAAACGACTGTTTGGGTTGCGTTCTATTCACACGTCCCATCCTGGATTCACGTGTGTGCCACCACGTGTGCGTGTGCAGATGGCAACTTGCTTGTTAGGTTTTCCACGAGGCGTACGTCCCGGCAGAACTGCAGCGACCGCAGGAGGCACTGTGAGGCTGCCCGGTCCAGCAGAGATCTATTTACAACCACTGTGTAATAGGGCCTCCATACAGTGATGCGAATGCAGCAAAATGGTGGTACACCACAAGCCTCTCGATATGTGTTCCGCGTGCCAGCACCTCAGCTGGAGGGTACGTCCCGATCGCCTCCAGAAGGATTTAGTCTATCCATCTGTGGGGGAGGGGGGCCGCTCCAGAAAGATCCACCAGCGGCAGCTGGAATGTAATCTCGATAGGTCCTCAAATAGCGGTCGTCACCCACTGTCCCGCCTTTATATATAGTTTCTTGCACACTGTAGAGTGTCCTCTGCACCCCCACCAGGTAGTATAGTAGTCGTAATATATGGCAGCACTAACTGGTCCTCTCGTGGTCAGTTCATTGCAGTCGTCAGGAGTCCGTGGGGGCCCACAGGGCAGTGCACAGTCTCGCACCCCCCCGCTGGCCTGTGCCAAGCGGGCCGCGAATGACACCCAGGTGGAGAGGGAGCTCAGGGCAGTGTGCAGTTAGTGGCAGGGGGCCCGCAGAGACCAGCAGTTCCAGGGAGGGGGGGGCACCTCACGTGCCGGTTTGATGTAAGGGAAGGCAACAGAACTTCCCAGCGGGTCTCAGTGTTCTCTGGGGCTCACTCACCAGCATCGTTTCAGGTGACCAGGAGGCACTCGAGAGGACATGGCCTCCGCTCTTCCCCGCACCGTGTCCCAAGTTGGTACAGGGCCGCTCCGCACCTCCCTCCAGGCATCCGGCCCGCCTCCGAGAGCCGTCAGGGACACAAGAGGCCGGCGGATGTGGGAAGAGGTGGCAAAGTCACCCCAGCGCCAGGCCAGTCCCACCTCAGAGTGCAGGTCTCGTCCGCAGGTCTGCAGAAGCCAGCTGTTCTAGGGAGAGGCAGGGGCACCCCACTCGTCGGCTGCCGCCAAGGAAGGCAGCAGATCTCCTCAGCGGGACTCGGTGTCCCTCGGAGCACGCTCTCCAACGTCGCTGTTTTTTTCTATTCCGATTAGGTACAGATACATGGATCTGACCATTAACTAGACAAGTGAGGAATATCTCACTTAACAAGGAGCCAAAACGCGCCTTCCTTGATATCAGTCCTGATGAAAGCCTATAGACTGTGACAGTAGGCTGAAACATGTCGACCTTTGACCTTTAAATTTTGATAAGTGCGGCAGACCAGTAACCCGGTCTCCCTCCGCACTTGAACTTTACTTTAATTTTTCTCTGATCAAGATTTCCAGAATAAAATTACAATTGAAACAATGATCTAGAAATTTTAACCCACTTGACATGAACTTTCTCACACCCTCCTGATCTTTCATGTCTGGACGCTACTGTCTAACCAGATGGTCTTCCTCCGGGTGGAGGTCAGCATACACTCAAAAAATGACCCGATGATGATGCTGTACTATTACACACAAGCGGTAACCCAGTACATGCCGCTGTGATTTCTGTGTATAGTTATGAGGGTCCTTTTATGAAGGAACCAAGAACAAAAAAGACCCTGGCTACACAGGACAAGTGGTCCACTCCCCTTTGATTCTTTGCATCAACAATAAGGAAGCCGAATGGACCACAGCTTCTTTTTCCCTCCCCATTGATTATTTGTATTTAAGCAGCGCACAGCTGCGGGAAACCCCCCAAAACCAGATTGACCTCCGGAATCACGGTTGAGTCTCCGGTATTCTTTTGACAACGAACCAGTGTTTCGAAAATAGAGAAGTGAGCCACTAACCTTGATATTTTGGTAACAATGGCGGAAAACCAGGGTTTGAGTTACTCTGAAGAGGAGGTGAATGCTATTCTCAGCGAGTCATCATTATTACAAGATAAGGATCTAGCACAGACACTAACGCAGACCAATGAATGGGATGATCTGACCGAGATGAAGAAAGACCAGGTACGGACTGCCATACATGATCATGAAGGAATACCTGCGAGCAAATGCGGCTCCCAAAGGACTATGGATACAGAATGCCCCTCGTATTTTCCTGAAAGACATAATCTTCAGGAAAGATTGGTCCTCAATTTTATGGAAGTGCACCAGAGATTACCTGGTGCTTATTATAAAAACAGCCACAAGACTGGTAGAAGCGCTCACTATCAAAATCCAAATGAGCGAAGCTAAACTAAAAACGACAGTCCAGATCTCAGTATATAAAAAGAGACTGGAGGAGATTAACAGAGAAATGAATGAAAGCAAAGAATATATTACCCAAAACAAAATACAAAAACTCAGCAAAGACCTAAAAAAATTCTCAATTGAAAAGATGCACCCCTATGCCAGGGAAGACTACATCATACCAGATCAAAATGATGACGATTCCACAGAAGAAACATCCAGTAACAACTCTGACTGGAGCAGTGACAATGGCACCTACCCAAGACGAGGAAGAGGACAATACAGACGGTACCAACGACGACGAGGCAACAATTGGTCTACACCACACTTCTATGACCAATCACAACAACTATTCCAACCTTTCGTACCCAACTTTCAAGGATGGATGAACCCATACTTACCAGGACCACACATGATGGGTCCTATGATGAATACACAACGACCCCCTTTTTTAGGGAGAGGCCCGTTCACCCAATGAGGAAGAAGGAAGGGAGTAACCTGGAGCGAACAGGAGAGGCAAGTACATACCCGGAGTATGTCCAAAGACCAACCAGGCCCCAGCAATGCGAGTCACTGGTGACAAATTTGACGAATACCACACTCACGGAAGATCAAGAAAGGATACTAAACAAAGGACTAGGCTTTGTCCCCACACCCACTCTAGACATCTTCAAACTGAAATGCGAACTATCGGAATTCTGTAGAAAAATTAAGCTAAAAGCTTTCTTTATGAACAAAGAGAATGAGATTCCGAAAAGTGACACCAACCTGAGACCCAAGTCGACCTTCTGTCCACCCAATCATTTGGTCCCAGTGGAAGTACAAGCTTTTGAACAAGCCATTCTCAAAGAAGTGGATAACATAAAACCTCCATCGAGAAAACCATTCATCAACATCACGAGACGCGAGAAACAAGCCATGCAAGAACTAAGCAAGGATGAAAATATAATTGTCAAACCAGCTGACAAAGTAGGTTGCATTGTCCTCCTCGATAAACAAGGATATGACACACAATGTCTAGAATTACTGTCCGACCAGAAATTCTATGAAAAGATTACTAATGACCCCACTAAAAGACTACAAGGGACAATAAACTCAATGTTAGAAGAAGCACTAACTAACCACTGGATATCAAGAAATGAGGCAGACTTCCTCAGAACCAAGTCTCCCAGAGTACCGTACTTCTACTCTTTACCAAAGACTCACAAAAACAGAGTCCCTCCGCCAGGACGACCTATCGTCTCGGGGATTGGCTCGGTTTTGGAACCCTTATCACAGTTCGCAGATCAATTCCTCAAACCATTGGTACAACGAACACCCACTTATCTAAAAGACACAAGAGACCTCTTGAACCAACTACACAACCAGGTCTACAACGAGAACACCATGTATTTAGTAGGGCTGGATGTGGAGAGTCTCTACACCAGTCTCCCACAACAGAAAACATTAGACACTTTGGAAAACATCTTATTTTCAGAACCTTGGACCCATTCTACACCTAGACACTTCGTGTTAGAATGTTGCAAACTAGCCTTGACGGAAAACTATTTTGAGTACAATGGCACACTTTACAGGCAACGCCACGGTACATCTATGGGGAGCACATTTGCTCCTAGTGTAGCGGGTCTGTATGTCAGCGATTTTGAAGAACAACATATACAGAATTCCACCAATCCTTATCTGACACTGATAAAATTCTGGAAACGTTACATAGATGACGTTATCATGATTTGGGAAGACAGTGCAGAAACCCTACTAGAATTTCTAGGATGGATAAACTCCAGAGACGAATGCCTAAAATTCACTTACACATCTGATAGACGACAACTTGACTTCCTTGAGAACAACATCCTCCAGACCAAAACGTACCACAAACCCACGGCGAAGAACAGCTTGTTGTCCTATCAAAGCTTCCACCCACGCCCTCTCAGAGACAACTTACCATTCAGCCAATTCCTCAGACTGAAAAGAAATTGCAGTAATCTTGAAACTTACAAAACTCAAGCGAAAGATCTAAGGGAGAAACTGGTCAAAAGAAATTACCCGATAAAGATAATCAACAAGTGCCAAAAAAGAGCACGCCATCAACCGAGAGAAAACCTCTTACAAGTTTCCACACGAGCAGAACCTGAGAATCTCTTGACATGTGTTACGACTTACAACACGATATCCAACACAGTGAAAAAGATTGTCAATAGAAATTGGAGAATTCTGACCTCAGACTCCTTACAATGGCCGAAACCTAGGTTTGCTAACAAGAGAACGAGAAACATCAAGGATTTTCTAGTACACACTAGACCAACGCCATATACCACTAGAGAAACAATCACAGCAGCATGGAATCTTGAACCAATTACAGGACACTACCCCTGTGGCGTATGCTCAGTATGCAATATGACAAAGGTCACCAAAACCATACAACTTCTCCCAAACTTAACTTGGACATTACGTCAACATACCAATTGCAATACAACACATGTAATCTATATGATTACCTGCCCTTGCAATCTCAGGTACATAGGTATGACCTGCCGCAAGATAAAACAAAGGATCACGGAACACAAAAGCAACGTGAACTGCAAAAGGTTGACCACCAAGATGAGCAGGCACTACATAGAGAGCAATCACAACACCAACGATCTGAGATGGGTTGTTTTGGAAAGCTTAAAGTCTGTCAACAGCAATGCTGAACACACCTTGTTTGAAAAAGAACAACGCTGGATTTACCGTCTGGGTACAGATAAACAGGGCCTGAATGATAATATCCCTTGGCACACACTGGCATAATTTGAACTGAACACCACGAGCCTATCTGAAGATCTGGAAGTTTTTGATACTTGAGAATGACTGACAACTCAAAAGAAACTTCTTACCCTCTACTAATCCTATATTTCATCAGAATAGCGATAAGACATCACGGGCACACATATATTTGAATCATTCCCAAACTATTTCCATGGCATCTTATACTTATCGCGAGTTTGCCAACCACGATGAATGCCAATCATGACTGAAATACACACACAAGAAATAAGTCTTTCCTCTGTCTTCATTATCCCTCTGCGTGATAACGGCGAGACCCAACGAGTCCGTTCTATTGGAGGCGCAACGGACAGAGGCAGAACAAGTCATTGAACGAGGAAGCACCGGTAAGCACGAATGGCGACCGCGAACTGAACGCCGAGATACACCAAGTAAGATGTTTCTAACCCCCCTTTCTCTGCTTATGCCTCCCTCGGTACTTCAGAAATACGGTTTCCCTAACGCCCCCAGGCACCTCCGGAAAACGCAACATTTCTATTCATGAGGTAAAAAAAATTTGTACGATAACCAAATGCGTTATGTGTTTTCTTGATCCACCACGCCAGTATTATCTCTTAACCACCACAAAGGCGTTGCCTTACATGATTCCAAATGTTATTAAGATCTGTATAGCATTCCGTTTTGAAATATACACTTCCGACGAGATACGATCACGATCTCCTAGTGTACACAATAATCGATCGTAATTTGATACCCAAACTCGGAAATTGAACGCTACTACCAATGAGCCACCTGTTGACTAACAACCAACAATAGCTTTCACAGTCCGGAAGGCAGCCAAGATAGCGCGGCCTCCGCTCTTCCCCAAGCACCAGGACCCAAGTTGCTGCAGGGCCATCTCGTTACTCCCTCCAGACAATCGGCCCCGCCGCCGCCAGCCGTCAGGGGTGCAGGAGGCCGGCGATCGTGGGCAGGAGCAGCCAGGTCACTGCAGTGTCAGGCCAGTCCCACCGCCACAAGAACTCTGCAGAGGGACCGCTGCAAGGGCTGAACGCCACCTCCCCAGCCGGGAAGGGGGAAGGGGACCACCGCACCACGGCAGGCTCCACGCGGCATCAGCGTCTGGGGCCCACCCAGCCCGGAATCAGCTATGGGCTGTATCTTCACTTCAGAGGCAGGTAGGCGAGTCGCTCTTCGGTTAGTCGGCGCCGAGGTACCTCAGGGGGCCATGAATCATCGTTTCACGGCACAGATAAGACACAGCTGCAGGATAGTGGTCGGATGATGTATCGGACTATCGGAGCTCTCGGCTCAAGCGCCCATCTTGGTCGTGAGGTAGCTCCGCCCCCGTTTCTCACCTTTATTTTGCCTCTTTCTACTCGTTGCTGACGTTTATTTTCCCTCTTTCTGCTTATTTCTGACCTCTATTTTGCCTTTTTATGCTCGTCTCTGACCTTTATTCTGCTCCTTCCTGCTTGTTTCTCACCTTTATTTTGCCTCTTTCTACTCGTTGCTGATCATTATTTAGCCTCTTTCTGCTTGTTTCTGACCTTTAATCTGCCTCTCTCTGCTAGTTTCTGACCTTTATATTTCCTCTTTCTGCTAGTTCCTCACCTTTATTTGACCTCTTTATGCTCATTTCTCACCTTTATCTTGCCTTTTTTCTGCTCGGTGCTTAACTTTATTCTGCCTCCTTCTGCTCGGTTCTCACCTTTATTTTGCCTCTTTCTGCTCGTTGCTGACCTTTATTCTCCCTTTTTCTGCTTGTTTCTAACCCATACCCTTATCTTGTCTCTTTTTGCTTGTTGCTGACTTTTTTTTGCCTCTTACTGCTCATTTCTTTCCTTTATTTTGCCTCTTTCTGCTCATTTGTCCACTTATTTTGCCTCTTGCTGCTGGTTTCTGTCCTCTATTTTGCCTCATTCTGCTGGTTTCTCACCTTTATTTTTCCTCTTTTTGCTCATTTGCCACCTTTCTTTTGACTCTTGCCTCTTGCTTCTCGTTGTTCACCTGTATTTTGCCTTTCTGCTAGTTGCTGACCTTTATTCTGCCTATTACTCCTTGTTTCAGACCCTGGTTTTGCATCTTTCTGCTAATTTCTGACCTTTGTTTTGCCTCTTTCAATTTTCTTTTCCCAGGACTGGCAGGTGAGCCTCAAGACCTGGCATTCCCAGTCAGCTACCCGTCTCCTGCAGAAGTCGGCATTGCTGTTGAAGACAGGGAGCTGCATGCAGCTCCCTGTCTGTGAGAGCAATCCTTTTGTCTGTTTCCCAGCCCCCTTGCCAGCACGCAGGAAAACAGACAAAACGTCCACTCTCAGCAAGCTGGAGCGGTTTCACAGCTCTCTCTTGCTCAGAGTGGAGTTTGTGTTTGGTTTGGTTTAACTTGACGGTAGCTGTCAAAACTCCCGCCAAGTCAGAGCAAATAGCTTTGTCCCGGGGAGCCGACCTTGGGGCGTGGTGGTACCCAGGGCCATATATAGCTCCAGGAGAGGGACTGCGTGGGCTCCCTCCTTTAGTTTGCACAGGTCGCCCGTGGAGGTGGTGGTCCCCGGGGCCAAGATCAGCCCGAGGTGATGGGCCATGCTTTCAAAAACAAGAGAGCTCCAGGGAGGTGGTGAACCCCCGGGGCACGTGGGGTCTACATGGCCCCCACCATTTGTTTTATTTGTCCCGGGGAGATGGTGGTCCCCAGGGCTTCCTGAAGCCCAGTAGGGGAGGTCTGCGCAGCCCTCTGCTTAATTTAAAAAAAAGCCTCAGGGAGGTGGTGGTCCCTGGGGCTCAAAGTGCCTCAGGAGGGGGGCCTCATGCACCCCCTCCTTTTTTTACAGAATGGCCACGGGACCTGGCCCATCCATGTACCCTTTTGAAAACAAGCACAGGAGCCCACTCTTTTCTTTTTTATCGTGAATATCTCAAATTTGTGGAAAATGTTTTGTTTCAAAACCAAGGCTTGGGCATCAGGATATTCCTACACTACACTCTTTTCTTTTTTCACTTTTGTTTGGCCAAGATGGCTGTCAACACTTCCTTGTTGAAGTGTTTTCACAGCCAATCAGAACTGTGCATTTTACTGCACAATCTCGTTATTATTTGCGAAGTCGTCCCAATTGCAGAAATCCTTCTTTTTTTTCCCCTTAAATTTCTCAACAACTACTGAACCGATTTACACTGGATAGCTGAAAGCATGATCTGCTAACTAAAATATACATTCCTGCCAAATGTGATGTAATTACGTCAAGGTGTTCGGACTGTAGTCGTGTTCAAAGCTCCTATGGGAATTAACATAGAAAACTTCCTTTTTTTCCCCACCCCCTTTTTCTTGGCTCCCACCTCAAGGATCACCCGAAAACTTTCCATGCGCAAACAAGAGTCATCGGCACACTTTTGTGGGAAACTTTCCTGCAGATTCCTCAAATGACGCCAAATATATAGACAAGTCGAAAACGCTTTTCCTATGGAAACACGGTCCTAACTATAACTACCTACTGGAAAGCGCCAATAGGTAATATACACAGATATATCAATGCATCTATACATATGCACATGTACATGCAAAGTAAAACATTTTAAGAGCTATATTGTTGTATATATGGTTCCAACAATTTTACTTGTAGTCCAATGTGTACCCTACACCCCAAAAATTCACTTCAAAAGACGCCTCTCACTGGAAGTTGGGAACAGCTGTAAAACTTCACCCTGTGCTCATTGTGAAATTTGGTGACTTTTTTGAAGGATGAGTTTATTACACATAAAAAAGTTTTACATGAGAATTGTTTCTCAAAAATATTTTTGCAAGACAATTATACCACTGAAAAACGTTAAGTTTTCCACCTACAGACCTACTTTTAGTAGTTGTGTCCTCCTATTTGTTTTAATAAAACTTAATTACATGTAAGGCTTGCAAAGAGGGAATACAAAAAAAAAATTCCTGAGGAGGGAAGACATTTGTGTCTTTACGCACCACTTGTTCAGACTATATGTTAAAAATAGTCTTTTGGCATTGGTGTTTCAGAAATATAAAAAAAAAATGCCTACTATGCCCTTTTCACGTGGCACTGAAGCGTAACACGTTCGACTTCCTAATGTCCTCAAGAGTCAGTGGTATGCTGTCTGAAGAGCCCCGACAGATTTTTTTTTAATTTGAGTATTCAAGACCTCTTGTATATATTTTAGTATATAGTTATATGTGTATGTACTTTGTGGGCTCTGGAGATCAGCGCTAGGACTTGTCTGCATCTGCTTAGGGACTTTTTTCTGTTCAACTTCCTCCATTTAACTGTCTTGATAGAAAACGACCAGTAGAGGTCAGTAAAATACCAGAATTGCTTTCTGCTGAGGGACTTTATTTTTTTTATTTTTCTGGCAGCTGCCTCTATTTAACATTCTTGATAGAAAACGACCAGCAGAGGTCAGCAAAATACCAGAATCACTTTAGCATTCTCTAGATTCCAGTCCATAGAAATTGTCTTCCAAGAGCACCCGTAGATGATAATATTTTTTTTCAAATATTGTATTTTCAGTGATATGATCACTGAAGGCCCTGATTTTATATTAACCCCTTCGCTGCGGCGGGAATTCCGCCGCAGCGCTGGGGGGTGCGGGGGGGCAGCGCGGACGGAGCGGTTCCGTCATGAGCGGGGAAGGGGTTAAAAACAATGCTTTGGAATATACCATTTCCCGCTGAAAGGCAATATTTCTCTCCATGTGTTTCCATACCTGAAGTGTCACACAGTTTGGTACTTACTTTCCCTCCATGTTAAAGAACAGTAGATGTTTCACTCCCATGCTAATGTGCTGCATAGCTAAACACATATAAGGTCCCAAAGACGAGGCTGATTGCGTTGCAAATGCTTGTCTTAATTACATACGAAATTGGAACCAATCTCAAAGCGGGGCTAGTGCGAACAGATGCTCGTCTTGCGAAGTCTTTACTGAGGCCTGTTCTGGCTGTCAGGACTGCCTCTAAATATATCACAGGCCAGGGTTTTGGCCATATGGGCTCACCTATAATATGAATAAATCTTCAAGATTGTTCTCTGTTTAATCAAAACAGGACGTGCCTACTTCAAAGGGAAGTCTTTTTTCACTAGAATAGAATGTTCAGTTTGCCTTTGTTACAAGCATCAACGCACCAACTCAACGCTTTCACCTGAAACGACAAGGGATGATTTTTTTAGTCGTAAAACCAGTCTCGCTGCCAGTGCCAATCACGGTTAATTCGTAAGAGCTCGGCGGACTGGATGACTCTCCCAGTCATTAACACACTTTGAAACATCCATATTTTGCTGTGAATTTTCAGGCAGGTGACGGTGTCACTTAACCAAGTAACACCTTCACCTGCCTCAAAAATCACGGGATGCTAGGCGCTTGGAGGAGAAAGCAAGAGCAGAAAACGAAATGAAAGGGCATGAAGCAAAGCTTCAAAGGGCCTTAAAGCAAGAAACCCTCAGATCGAGGAGGCACATGAGTTTTAGAGTTCTTGCGAGTTTTGCAGTATATACTGTTTTTGGGGATGCAGATTCGGACAACAACATGTAAAACTCAGAGGACCTCATTTATGAAAAGTGATGCATCGCAGCGTGAAAACAGTGATGCGTCACTTTTCATTGCGCCCTCCTTGCGACATGCTGGATGCGTCATATTTACAGTATGACGCATCATGTCACAATGAGTTACAGATACGTCAGTATTTCCGATGTATCTGTAGGCGCAAAAATGACGCATTGGTGGAGTGTGTCACGAAAGTGACGCAACTCCATCAATGGGTCATTTCACATGGGCAAGTCCCATTTAAAATGTGCCTGCAACAGTCTTACACCTGCTGGGAGGCAGGCGTAAGATATTGACGCATTTGCGTCCTAGAAGTGACTTGACTCATGACATACACTTAGCAATTTTTCTATTATACTTTCTGGAGGAATCACTCTTCCATTGCATAGTACTTTATAATTTTCAAGAGAGAGCTCTGAGTATACACGTAGGCTTCCTTCTAGATCTCTTTTTCTAGGCCAACCCTTCCTAATCCATGCTTGATTCTTCGGCAACACCCCATCATTTTTCATAGTGTCTTCTCGTTACTCCTCCCATATACCACACACGCCATCATCAAGCTCTGCCAACCAACATTTTTCAAACTCATTTTCTTCCATGACTTTTATAGGAATTGTCAACAGGCTTAAAAATTCTGCAATTCTGTTCTTAACACCTAGTATATAGCACACTTCATAGTTATAATCCAGTAATTTAAAGGGACATGCGAACCAGTCGCAGGGGCGACTGTAACAGGGCCTTAGTAGTCAGTACCGTAGTCATTAGTTTATGATCACTGAGAAGAGGGACTCCTGAACCACAAATGTACGTTCTTTAATGTTCTAACCCCCATACGCATGGTAGTGCCTCTCTTTCATTCACCAAATATTTTTCTATTGTGAGGGTTAGTGAGCGAGATGCAAATGCACATTCATTACCCTTTGCAACACATTGTGTTAGCACTGCACCTAATCCCTTACAGCTCGCCTCTGTGGACACCACTCTTCTTAACTTCAGATCAAACCTCTGCAAGTCAGGTGCGCCGCACATGTCATTTTTAATTACCTGAAATGACCAAGGGTGGGCAGAGCTCGCGGAGTTGCACTACACGGAATTCCGCGTAGTTGTATAAAAACTCTATGGAATTCCGCTGCGTTCCGCAAGTGGGTGGAACTGCTCCACTCGCCCACCCCTGGTTTAAAATCTAATATCTAATAGAAGTGTTGGTCCTTGGCCATGTATCAAATCACTTACAGCACACATTTTCAATCAGCCTTTTCTATTGCCATGCTCCCTGACATCAAGGTAGACTGTCAAGTTGCATGAATCCATTACAATTCCCAGCTGCACTATATAATTGAGCCTTCCTGTAAAATCCCAAGCTGGGGTGGATCAAGGTCAAGAGAATCTAGGCAGCAAGATGGCATTGGGGGTAGAGATTAGTGGTGAATGGTTTGGGTGACAGTTCCACTGTATGCGTGGTACACGTTGGAGGTCTTCTAGAAGGTTGTTTTCTTTTACATAGTTTCAGTTGAGCTGTTAAGCAGTTTTCCAAAGGTTTAGCCAAGTTGTGCTGGCTGTTCTATTGATCTGCTGGGTCACTGCCAGGTTTCTTGAGTAATGGCTCGCTGTGCCTGATTATCAGACTCAGACACAAAGCCCTGAATTAGTGATGGCATTAGTGATGTTGCATCAGGATTCTTCCAGTTAAGGGAGTAGGGCCATATTTATGGAAAAGTAATGTAGTGCAGCAAGTCCATTGCAGAAACCTTTTGACCCAGTTCCTGAGGCGGAAGCCGGGAACTGGAGGTACTCTGTTCTTTTAAAATTTCTCTGTGTGGTGTCACAATTTGATCACTTGTATTTTAAGACCTAAGCCTCTTACCTCACTCAGCGCTCGCGCACAGCTGATGGAAATAGCTGCTTCGCGCCCTTCCTGGCTCTTCTAGCCTGCCGCCGCCATCACCACCGGCGTGCACGCTGACTCCGCCCCTTTCTGAGGCCACGCCCCCCGCTCAGTGTATACAAACAGCCGATTCTCGAGCTGCAACCAGAAACCTTTTGACCCAGTTCCTGAGGCGGAAGCCGGGAACTGGAGGTACTCTGTTCTTTTAAAATTTCTCTGTGTGGTGTCACAATTTGATCACTTGTATTTTAAGACCTAAGCCTCTTACCTCACTCAGCGCTCGCGCACAGCTGATGGAAATAGCTGCTTCGCGCCCTTCCTGGCTCTTCTAGCCTGCCGCCGCCATCACCACCGGCGTGCACGCTGACTCCGCCCCTTTCTGAGGCCACGCCCCCCGCTCAGTGTATATAAACAGCCGATTCTCGAGCTGCAACCAGAAACCTTTTGACCCAGTTCCTGAGGCGGAAGCCGGGAACTGGAGGTACTCTGTTCTTTTAAAATTTCTCTGTGTGGTGTCACAATTTGATCACTTGTATTTTAAGACCTAAGCCTCTTACCTCACTCAGCGCTCGCGCACAGCTGATGGAAATAGCTGCTTCGCGCCCTTCCTGGCTCTTCTAGCCTGCCGCCGCCATCACCACCGGCGTGCACGCTGACTCCGCCCCTTTCTGAGGCCACGCCCCCCGCTCAGTGTATATAAACAGCCGATTCTCGAGCTGCAACCAGAAACCTTTTGACCCAGTTCCTGAGGCGGAAGCCGGGAACTGGAGGTACTCTGTTCTTTTAAAATTTCTCTGTGTGGTGTCACAATTTGATCACTTGTATTTTAAGACCTAAGCCTCTTACCTCACTCAGCGCTCGCGCACAGCTGATGGAAATAGCTGCTTCGCGCCCTTCCTGGCTCTTCTAGCCTGCCGCCGCCATCACCACCGGCGTGCACGCTGACTCCGCCCCTTTCTGAGGCCACGCCCCCCGCTCAGTGTATATAAACAGCCGATTCTCGAGCTGCAACCAGAAACCTTTTGACCCAGTTCCTGAGGCGGAAGCCGGGAACTGGAGGTACTCTGTTCTTTTAAAATTTCTCTGTGTGGTGTCACAATTTGATCACTTGTATTTTAAGACCTAAGCCTCTTACCTCACTCAGCGCTCGCGCACAGCTGATGGAAATAGCTGCTTCGCGCCCTTCCTGGCTCTTCTAGCCTGCCGCCGCCATCACCACCGGCGTGCACGCTGACTCCGCCCCTTTCTGAGGCCACGCCCCCCGCTCAGTGTATATAAACAGCCGATTCTCGAGCTGCAACCAGAAACCTTTTGACCCAGTTCCTGAGGCGGAAGCCGGGAACTGGAGGTACTCTGTTCTTTTAAAATTTCTCTGTGTGGTGTCACAATTTGATCACTTGTATTTTAAGACCTAAGCCTCTTACCTCACTCAGCGCTCGCGCACAGCTGATGGAAATAGCTGCTTCGCGCCCTTCCTGGCTCTTCTAGCCTGCCGCCGCCATCACCACCGGCGTGCACGCTGACTCCGCCCCTTTCTGAGGCCACGCCCCCCGCTCAGTGTATATAAACAGCCGATTCTCGAGCTGCAACCAGAAACCTTTTGACCCAGTTCCTGAGGCGGAAGCCGGGAACTGGAGGTACTCTGTTCTTTTAAAATTTCTCTGTGTGGTGTCACAATTTGATCACTTGTATTTTAAGACCTAAGCCTCTTACCTCACTCAGCGCTCGCGCACAGCTGATGGAAATAGCTGCTTCGCGCCATTCCTGGCTCTTCTAGCCTGCCGCCGCCATCACCACCGGCGTGCACGCTGACTCCGCCCCTTTCTGAGGCCACGCCCCCCGCTCAGTGTATATAAACAGCCGATTCTCGAGCTGCAACCAGAAACCTTTTGACCCAGTTCCTGAGGCGGAAGCCGGGAACTGGAGGTACTCTGTTCTTTTAAAATTTCTCTGTGTGGTGTCACAATTTGATCACTTGTATTTTAAGACCTAAGCCTCTTACCTCACTCAGCGCTCGCGCACAGCTGATGGAAATAGCTGCTTCGCGCCCTTCCTGGCTCTTCTAGCCTGCCGCCGCCATCACCACCGGCGTGCACGCTGACTCCGCCCCTTTCTGAGGCCACACCCCCCTTGGTCTCCCATAAATGTGCCTATACAAGACGCGCAGCGGACGAGCGCAGCGGGAGCGCCGTTTGCGCGCCGAAGGCGCGCCTAAGGCAAGCCCGTCTGCGCCCGTCCGCGACAAGACCGCGACAGGCGCAGGAAACTCTGCCCATCTCACCTCCCACATCTCCTACCATTCTAACGACCTCCTTCAACTACAGGTCACTAAGCAGTGTCCATGTATACTCGATCTAGCCGCACTTTCAGGCCCAGTCAGTTGCAAACACTGCCACTGGTCCACCGGGCTCTATTTAGCAGTTCCACCGGCCAATATGCCTCAGGCCCCTCGGCCCCCCTTCAAAGGCGGCCTGATCAACGCGCGCTCCATGTGCAAACACAACCAAGATATACACGATCTTATCTTGGAGTCCGACCTCGACTGCCTCATGATAACTGAGACATGGCTAACAGCAGACAGTAACCCTGATATTGCTGTCGCTCTTCCCCTGGGCTACTCACTCTTCAGGGAAGACAGAGCCAAGGGCCGTGGCGGAGGTGTTGCAATCATTCTCAAAGACACCTTCTCCTGCCACACCTTTAGTCTAGAGTCCCTAAAAAAGACTGAAGGACTAGGCTTCTCCATTAAACTAAACGACCATACTTCGTTCTCAGGCGGACTCATTTATCGCCCACCCGGCAACGCATCTGAGTTCCTCGACTCACTGCACGACTCTTTAGGACAACTTTCACTCAGATACCCTTTCTTCACCCTCCTTGGTGATTTTAACCTCCATCTAGAATCGACAACAGACATTCATACCATCAATTTCGTTCAAACCCTCGATATATTCAATTTTAAGCAATTTGTCACCTCACCCACCCACTCCCTAGGTCATACCCTCGATGGAGTCTGCACAAACTTCTCTCTCTTGACCACACTATCGCCCTTGCCCCAGATCTGGTCTGATCACTTCTTGATCCCATTTCACATCCTGAACGAAAACCTATCCAACCGCAACAAATCTGTTTCCCTCCCCGCCAATCACATCAATTGGAAAAAGGTCCAGGATAACATTACTCTCAATCCGTCAATACAAACTCAAGCCCCCACCCTCTCCGGTAATATTGATACCGACGCCGATCTTTTTCACAACTGGATCACCCAAGAAATAAAATCCAGAATCCCGCCCTCACGCCCCCGCACCTCCCGGGGCAAAACTAAACCCAATGCCCCCTGGTTTACACCAGAACTCGCTAATGCACATCTGCTTTGTAAAAAGGCAGAAAGAAAATGGCGGAAGGCCTACGAGGTTACTTATCGTACCTCTTATATCGCAACTAGGAAAAACTACCTTTCGGAAATCAAACTGGCAAAGAAAAACTACTACATCAACGCCATAAATAACGCAGGCCAAAAACAAAAGGCGCTGTTTGCGATAGTCAAATCATTTACGCAACCCAAGGCTCTTTTGCCTGAAATCCCCCCCTCCCAGAAATTCTGTGATCAAATTTCTGACTTCTTCGAGGAAAAAATTGCCTCGATCCAGATCAACTTTCCCCCCCCCGCCACTCTCCCAGTGCCCCCCCCACTGGTCCCCCAAAGCTGTACGCTAAGTCGCTTCTCCCCTATCACTCTTGAGCAGTCGAAAAAAGCCATCCTGGCCTGTAAATCGGGCTCCCCGTCTGATCCTTGTCCTCCCAAGATACTTCACCAACTAATCGACGAGGTTAACCCGACCATCAACAACCTAATCAACTCCTCGCTTAGCTCAGGCACAGTTCCTAGCCGCTGGAAAAAAGGAATCGTCAAACCCCTTATGAAGAAGGCGAATAAACCCCAGACGGATCTCACCAACCTCCGCCCAATCTCGTTACTCCCGGCCTTGGGAAAAATCACGGAACATCTAGTCCACAATGAACTGAAACACTATCTAGATGAAAACAACCTTCTCCATCCTCAACAATCCGGATTCCGCCCCAAGCACTCGACAGAAACCGCTCTCATTGAACTGTCTGACACTATAAAAACCCTGCAAGATCAGAGAAAAAACTCCATCCTCATCCTTCTCGACCTTACGGCGGCGTTTGATACTGTCTCCCACACCATCCTTATCAGCAGACTCTGGGACATCGGCATCTCTCACTCTGCCCTATCCTGGATCTCGTCTTTTCTCTCCGACCGTTCCCAAACCGTTTCTTTGGGTCCATTTCACTCCAAAGACAAACTTGTCTCCTCAGGTGTCCCGCAAGGCTCCATCCTGAGCCCTCTCCTTTTTAACGTTTACCTCATTCCCCTCCTTAATCTAATAGAATCATTCGGCATACCTGTTACCTCCTATGCCGATGACACTCAGCTCATTGTGCCATTGGACAAACTATCTACCAAAGCTGAACTCAACCTAAAACACTGCCTGACTGAAGTATTTCGATGGATGGACAATAACCACCTTAAATGCAATTCGAGCAAAACGGAGATCCTTCCGATCGGTACAAATATCTCCTTTTGTCCAGCACTTTGGTGGCCGGACAATTCTGTTGCCCCCCCCCAGACAGTTTCGTCGGCCAGGAACCTCGGCGTTACCTTTGACTCCGACCTCTCCTTCGATCAGCATGCCAGAACCGTCGCAGGCAAATGCTTTGGAATGATCAGATCCATGAGAAAGTTCTTTGACTTTCTTCCCATCGATGCCAGAAAGACGGTGACAGTAGCACTCATAATCTCGCGACTGGACTACTGCAACGGCTTGCTCGCAGGAGCCAAAAAGAACACCATCCAAAAACTGCAGAGCGTACTACACACAGCCGCCCGTCTTGTCCTGGGCCTTCCCCGCAGATCCTCTATTTCTGCAGCACTTCGTTCACTTCACTGGCTCCCCCTTCACAAAAGGATTCTCTTCAAGATCCTGATCATAGCCTTTCGTGCCTACAACAAAACAGGCCCTAAATACCTCACCAAACGCTTCCCCCACTACCTGCCCAGCCGTCACCTTCGCTCAACCAACGACAACCTCATTCTTCTCCCCAAATACAATCTGAAAACGAAGGGTGAGAAGACCCTCAGCTTCCTTGCAACTAAAGCCTGGAACAAACTACCCAAAACCCTCAGACAACAAACCCAGGAAAAACCTTTTCGAAAACTGCTAAAGACCTGGATCTTTAATCTCCCGGACGATCACTCCAAAGCTTCCATCTAATCCTCTTGGACTGGCTCACTTAGGTTCCCTAGCGCCAAGATGCTCCCTCCGGAGCGAACGTCGCGCTCTATAAATACCCCACAAAATACAAAAATACAAAATACACTGTACTACATACAGAGAAAGGGTAGGAATGTGTTGTATTTCTTATAATACAGTGCATTCCTGTCCTTCCCCCAGTGCTGGTGCACAATAAGCTGCCTGGCGCCAATGCAGACACCCCGCATTGCATGCAGGATTGCTTTTGTGCAGGAAGGGAGACATCCCTGCACAAAATCAATCCTTAGAGTCATATTCCCCTTTCTACATGTGCTGCAGAACGCAGCACACAGACAGAGGAAGGAATGAGGCGAAATGAAGATATTTCTCCTCATAATGCCTCACAGGGGAAAGCGTAGCATTTTGGTCTACCAGCAATGACAAATCTGGGAATGCATCAAAATATCACGCTATGCCCATGGTACACCTTCCCAGGGCAGAGTGATGCAACGCAGTGATTTGCACTGTGTTGCGTTACTCCTTATTTATCAAACCACTCAGGGCCATGCAAAGTGGCTCTGTGTGGCTTGCTAAATCGCAGTTAAGGGTTTGTGCTGCACATGCACCATGTTGCGTGGTGCAATCACGATGTCAACCCTTGATAATTATGCCCCTTATTATTTGTCCTGAGAAATTAAGTACAGTGCCATCTGCATAAGATGAGGGTTTTTTGTTTGCAAATGCTTTGCTGAGTCAGAGTCTATCAGTTGGTAAGAAAGTTGATCATTTAGCCCTCTCTTTTCAATTGATTTAAGACATCTTTGTTATAGTTTTCAGTGGGTGAGAGTCAATGTCAGCTCTGATGAAAAAATCATTTATTGTTTTGCAGCACCCAATAGTAGACAATTGTGTTTTAGAGAGGTCTAAGATGTGGTATTTTTTTGTAAACACAATGAATAATGTTTTGGGTCTGCTTTTGGACTGGCTAATTTGAGTTTTCAAAAAGCCTGGCTTTGTTTTGTAAAAGTTGTTTATAAAGACTCCTTTCCTTTCTGAGGGCGCAGAGACTGCAGGGTATTATTTTTCCAAAAACCCAATGCAGTTTCCAGATTTCTTTCCTCTGCTTGCTTAAGTCGTTGGTGTACCATGGGGTGGAGCATTTTGCTAGCATCTCATTCTTCTTAAGAGTGCCAAAGAGCCAAGCTAAGGACACTATCAAAATATGTCACACCTACTAGCACAATATAGTATGTACCTTTCACCTGATGCCATTTCTCAATCTGGAAGGTCGGTGTTCTCTAACATCTAATTTACAAAGATTCGCAAATTGTTTCCATTGCACAAGATTTGCCCAAAGAAAATAATTTGTTTGAACCTGCAAGTGACATGGCATGTCCTCTGCACTGTTGGGGTTCTCTTCTTCTGCAAACACAAAAAAGGTGATAGGAGGAATGCTTGAAACAAGTCTAACCACTGGACATCGCTCTTTTGCCTACTGTGTCCTATCAGTTGGACCTAGCTGTATGCAAATCAGTTTTGACCCTGTCACAATCAAAGATTGATATTCTCTTCCTCTAATAACTGATGTCTTGGAAGCAGCACAAGATAAGCTTTTTTAATTAATTAAGCCTATGCAGAGATTACCTTCTTATTTGCATAAAGGTTAGAGCTGAGTGGAAAATGGCATTTGGAACACCATTGGAGCATGTAATGCCATTTGATTATTTTTTTTTATCATAGTTTTTATTGAGTTTCCATGTGCAAGAGTATACGCTCATCCAACACGTGATACAGCCTTAGGTAAAATGACATCAATAGCCATGAAGGCACAGAGATGCGCAGAGTGGTGCACGTACGTGACCATCTAAACCGTAAATAAAACTCAAGTTTTTCTATTAAACTAACCGTACATCACTAAGAAAAAAGAAAAAGTCATGCCATTTGATCTATCCAATGCTTCTCCAGAGCTTCAACAATATATGAATTTCATCATTTGAGATCTTCTTCATGCTATGACTGCCTATTAGGATGATATTCGCATTCTTTCAAGGACTCCTTCATAGATTACAGAAACATGAATTGATAGTTAGATCTTTGATTAGACTTTCATTGAACAACTTGGCCATATATTATCCTCAGAGGTGTATCCACAGAAGATCATAAGGTGAAGGCAAGTCTTTAAGGAAGGGCTTCAACACCCAAAAAGGAAGCTCAGTGTTTTCTAGGTATGGTAACATATGAATACAAGTTTATAAATAATTTTGCAGATATTGCCTACCCTATTCCTGCTCTTTTAAGGAATAATAAGGATTTTAAATGGACTCTAGAAGCTTCTTTGAATTTTTAAAGGACATATTCAAAGTAGCTTCACCTACACACAACCTTATACACCCAAAGCTTTCATTGTAGAAACTGATTCCTCTGATTGGACTACAGGAGCAGGATTAATTAAGATAAATGCAGTGAATAAAAAACATCCTTTAGCATTTTATTCATTAAAGCTTGCTAAATCAGAATTAAATTATTCTGTCTTGGTAAAGGAGCTGTAAGCAAAGAAAGAAGCCTTTAAAGAACCAGGGCTCTTCTAGTTGGTTGCTCAACATAAAGTCTTGGTCCGAATTGACTATCAAAATTTACAGGTACCGTGGCTGATAATGAGCACCTACAAGCTATTGTAACTGCACTAATGAAAGATTAGTTAAAACACTAAATACATGTACATGCAGGAACATATACCAGGAAAGGAACCACAAATCCTATGGGAGAAAGCTTACACTACAAAAATAGCTTGAAATAAATGGGATCTCTTCCAAAGGAATCAAAATACAAAACAAACAAAACATCCAGTATCACACGTTTATTAAAAAAACCCTAGCGTGATGGTATCATGTTTCTTCGTTTCATTGGCAACACTATTCAAGTCATATTTTACATATAGTGCATTCAGTGTATATAGAAAGAAAAGTAATGCCCAAAAAGAAAATGTAGTCTTTCATGTCTTGTATAGTTACATTTTTGGGCAGTAAGGAAGACACCCCCTTTTTATTGATTGTTCCAACCATTTATCAATACACAACCAGAAACTGAGGGACCTTATGCATCAGATCATATCAATTATTACAGGTGTTGTATATGAGGTCACACAGTACATATACACAGCATATTGTCACGATTGCAATAATGCCAGTTCAGAGAACTAACGCTTCCTCCGGAGGTCTCGGACCCCAGACCCTCTCATGCTTACTGTCACAACCTCTCTGTTTGTATACCACCTTCTTCACCCTAGCACTTTAATGCATATAAAAATACCACTCCTGTATCATTGGGGTTTCTGGGTGTCTCCAATGCTTGGCTGTGTCCTTTTTAACTATTAAAAATCAATTTCCAGCCAGGATTCCCTGTGCCTGAGAGTCTGTCGAGCCCTCCATTATCACCCGGAAGAGCCACTTTGAGATTAAAGTTACGGGTGTACAAAGGATTTTTGCTTGGGCTGTAGGGGTCTTTCGCCAATACTGCTCTATTACGGGGCACGCCCAGATCATGCGGTATAGGCTCCCCTCTGGTGCATGTGTGTGCCTCCCAGCTTGCCCTTCTTGCCCATTTTGTATAATCTATTAGGACTGTAGTAAATTCTTTGAAAATAATTAAATTGGATTAAGTGTAGATTAGAGGGTATGGGTAGTTTTCTGCCATTCATTGTCCTCCAGCACCCTGACTTCCAACTCCCGAGCATTTCTTACTACCTGCAGATGGTCAGGGCCGTCCATGTGAGCATGCATTTAGCAAAATAGTCTGTTGGCACCTTACCCACCTAAAGGAAGAGGGACACCAGTGTCTGCAGGTCTGAGAAGAACATCTTTGGAAACATGAATTGGTAGTTTTTAAGTACTTAGAAGAAGAGAGGGAGTACCATCATTTTATAAACGGCTATCCTTCTTAATAGATTTAGAAGCAATTGTGTACATCCCTTTAAGTTCCCCCAGGTGAGTTTTAAGACAGGAAATATGTTAGTGTCCCATGCCATTTGAGCATCTCGAGAAATGTTGATGCCCTAATATTGAAAAGTCACCTCTGTCCGCTGGCCAGCTCCTGATGAGTGTTGAGGTGCAATGCCAGCCAGATGTAGACTTTTCCCAATAACAGATATTCCAGAGGCATCCCCAGATATCCATAATATTTGTGCCAGGTATGGTAATGAACACTGTGGGTGTTGCAAATAGAGGAGCATGTCATCTGCATGCAGTGACTCCTTGTCCTCTTATCCATCAGGACAAAGAAAACCAATCAGTTCAGTTTCTCTTCTGATCCACTCTGCCAAGGACACTATTGCAAGAGCAAAGAGGTGGGGACAATGGGCATTTTTGTCTCGAGGGCTGCTGAATGGCAAAGAAGGGGGAAGTACTCTATTGGTTCTATGCAGGCATGTGGGGAGTTGTATAGGGCCACACATTTTTCACATTTCCCGGACTTTGTTTATCTGTTGGTGAACCTGCTGCAAAAAAAGACAATGTATATTATCAAATGCTTTTTCGTAGTCAACCTGAATAATGCCAAAGGGCCCAGTGAGTCTTTGTTGTATGTGAGTGCCACCTGGAGCCTGCATATGCAGTGCCTCTTGCCCTCATTTGGCAGGAAATCATTTTGGTCCTCATGGACCAAGGGCCTCTCAACAGCCACTAGCATTGTGGGCAACAACTTGGCAAGTATCTTAACGTTGATGTTGAGGAAAGATAAGGAACAATAAGTGTAGCATTCTTCTGGAGGTTTATTCAGCTTAGGTATGACTGAGATCCTGGCACACGGGAGGTCAACTGGCAAGGAGCCAGATTCACCTAGAGCAGTGGTTCCCAAACTTTTTGACCCATGGCTCCCTTGACCTAATTGGCAGTTGGCCGTGGCTCCCCACCATTTTTTTACCGGCACACCGGGGTGCTGCGGCGCACAGTTTGGGAACCACTGGTCTACATGAAGAATCAAGCCTAGACGTGATGAAGGATTCAGAGAGTAGCCATCACCATCATAAAACATTATTTGCAATCACAAAGATCTTATAAAGTACATCTCAATTGCTAGAGAAAAGCTCAAGGAGCTCTGTGGCGTTACAAGAAGTTTACATGGGGTGGGCTCTGATGAACCCAAGATGGCTCACCAGATCCCATCTACCCAGTGTTTTAAGTGTGCTGGGTCCTGCCGGTGCAGTTCTAAAAGGCAGGTGTCAGGACAATAGGTAAGTTTTACAGACACATCAGAGGAGGTCGCGCAGTAGTATATAAGTAAGCCCAGCCATATCCAAACATATTCAACCATTTGCAAACCTATCCATCATGTATCCTTCCATCTATCATTTCACTCATCCATCCCTTCATCCATCCTTTCACTCATCCATCCATTATCCATCCATCCACCCTTTCACCCTATCCATCTGTACACTCATCCATCCACTCTTCTACCCATCCATCCATTCACTCATCCATCCAGCCATTTACCCTTTCACCCATCCAACCATCCTTTCACTTACTCATCCATCCACCCAGTCACTCATCCTTTCTTCCATCCACCCTTTCAGTCATCCATCCATCCTCCCTTTCTCTCTCCATGGACCCTTTCACTTAGCCATCCTTCCATCCACCCACCCACCCATCCATCTACTTATCCACTCATTAATCCATCCATTGACCCCATCACACACCCATCCTTTCTCTCATCCATTTATCCTTTCACTCCTTCACTCATCTATTCATCCTTTTGTCCACCTACCCTCCCTTTCACTCACTCACCCATCCATCCTTACATCTACCCTTTCACTCATCCATCCATTCACCCTTGCACTTATCAATTCATCAATCCATCCATAATTTCACTCATCCATCCTCCCACTTACTCACTCATCATCCACATTTTCACTCATCCATCCTTTCACTCATCCATCCACCCTTTTACCCATCCAGCAACCCTTCAACCCATACATCTAGCTGTTTACCTTTTCTCTCATCCATCCTTCCACTCACTCATCAATCCATCCATCCTCTCTCATTATCCATCTATTCAATCTTTCATTCATCCATTCACCCTTTCACTAATTCATCTAGCCATCCACCCATCCCTTCACTTACTCACTCGCTCACCTTTTCATATTAATTTTGAGCTGAGCCTTTTTGAGAAGAGGCCCATCAAGAACTTCACCCTCGCTGCAGGAGCCATTCCAGGACTGGGACAGAAACCACCCAGGGCGGAGACAGGATCCACCATAGGGAGGGGGACAGGAGCCATCACAGGTTTTGGGGGGGACAGGACCCACCACATGGGGGGACAGGAGCTATCACTGGGGGGGGCAGGAGCCATCACATGAGGGGGAACAGGATCCACCAGGATGGGCACAGGGGTGGGCATGCAGTATTCTAGTATCATCTTGGTGGGGTAGGGCTCCTCACCCCCTCCTGGACAAGCTAACGAGACAACAGGCTCTCTTTCTAAAATGTTAGTTTTGCCATCCCCCACTGTGATGTACAGTACTTAAAGGAGATACTCCAAGAGAACTGATTTAACTGATTGTCCTCCATACTTTGTTAATCAGTGTGAGTGCGATTGTGCCATGTCTTTATTTTATTACATTATAGACTGCATGTTTGAGGAACCGAGGTTTGCTTACAATTTAGTAACAGGAATTAAGCTCTGTGGAGAGAACCACGTGCTGCCTCGGTGTAATCAGGGCCGGTTCTACGATTTTTGGGGCCCTGGGCAGAAAATGAATGTGTGAGACCCCTCTAAATTGCAGAGACATGACACATGACGCATTCAGGGTTGTTTGCATCTGAATAGATGCCCCTGCACCTGAAGCTGCAGCCCCTCCCTCTCAGTCACCTTCAAACACCTCTCAACAGCTCATGAAGGGCTGAAGGTGTGAGGGTTGCCATCCCGCTGTGCCTCTCCAATGCTGCTGGGTATCTGAGCTTTGGTACTGCATCGGAGTCTGTTATGAGTGTTGCGGTGCGGCTGCAATCTCCCACATCCTGCGTGGCAGCGCTGCGCCCCTGGCTTCTCATCACGGCGCACCGGGGTGCCGAGGCGCACTCTTTGGGAACCACTGACCTAGAGCATAGAAGGGGTTAAACAGGTGAGGTGTAACAAGTGCTGAGAATCACATTAAGAACCCTGCAGGGAAAGCGGTTTGTTCTTGGTGTCTTACCTGGAGGTAAGGCCGCAGCTGCTGCCTGGACCTCTTCCAGTGTCAGGGGTGCATCCAGGGTTTTACACTCTGCTGTTGAGAGAGCTTGGATTAGGAGATCCCTAGCAATTGGGTACATTTGCTCTAGAGTTGGAGTAGGTCGCTCTCGATAAAGCTCTGTGTAATACTACGCAATGGCCTCAGCAATCTCCTGTGACCTAAAAACCAGCTGTCCTCTGGCCCTACTGATTAAGGTTATGATTTTGACCCCTTCCTTCTGTGCCAAGCGGTGTACAGGATTTCCTGCAATTTGGCTGAGTCCATTAGCTTATGTTGGAGGATCTCCCGCAGGTTCTCAGCTAACACCTGATTGTCCTCTTTCCCTCAGGGTGAAGCAGTCTCAAGAGAAGTTATCTTGACCTCCATTTCAGAAATCTCATGCTTCCTATTTTGTTCTCTACCTTGTACCAAGAAAAGCGTTTTTCCTCTTATCACAGTTTGCTGGGTGAGCACTGGTGTCTCACTGGCCTCACTCAGGACCAGATGTATTTGTGGGCCTCTCCTCTTCTATTTCAGCGTTGTTTAATATAGGAGGGATGATGGTCGTTCTTGCACCCAACCCCATACTTTGTCTAAATGGTTAAAGATTAGAGGCTTCCCTCTGTAAATGACTTTTAGCTTGGTGGATATAGGAGCATGTTAAAATCTTTATAGCACAGAGTTCTACCTTTACCTTGTCAAAGGACTTCTATATCTCTGTACCAGCCTGGTTATATCATGGAAGATCAGGATCTTACAGGAGTCATATTTTGCATTGCCAGTCTTGCCTGCCATTTGGAGGATGAGGTACCTGTCACGGTAATTCAGGAGTCTGGCTATAATAGGATTGGTGTGGGGGAGACCCAGATGGATGTTTCTGGGCACGGTAGGCACACAAGAAACATGCAAAATTCTGATCTGCCGGCAGTAAAGTTTTGAGCCAAGATTCCAAAGCCTTTTCTGGTTGCATCTTCAATACAGGCCGCCTTATTGCCAGTGGTGCACTTCAACTTCTGGACTATTAACAAAGGATTATGTCTGCCTCTTCGAGTGTGGCAATACAGCCTTCTGCTTCAGTGACCCAACTGGTGGTGAGGCATAGGTCTTGTCTGAGGAGGGCCACATATGTGCCCAACTCTCCATTTTCCTTTCGATCCCCAAGCACAAGGATTGAATAGCCTATAAGATGGTGTCCATATTGCAACTGGTGCCCTCAGCACCAATCTATCTGTGATGCATTGTTGAGTTTGGAATATGTTGAAGCTTCATTCCAGTTTGTCTCACTTTGGCGTATTTATCAAGTTTCCATTGCTTGAAAATAACTTTGTGTTTTTCCATGGGAAAGACCCATGGAACTGTTGAGTGTTTCTGGGTAATGGTGATCACAGGTTCAAGGCAGCTTTGGACTAGATCTCCCAGATACCCCGCTTCAAAGAAGAGCAGCATGAGTAGTCTACTAGATAAAATGGGTGAGAACTGGGGGCGGCGGCCACCTTCACCATTAACTGTATCTCTAGTGCCGCCCAATAGGGAGACGTGCAAAGTCAAAACCGGAGACCGTATCTCAATCACCTCGTCTCTGTCCCAAGACCCCAGCTCAGGTCTTCTAATTCTTTTGTAGCAGGCAGTGTTATTAAGTTTTAAATATGAATCCTCTAAGTGCATGGTGATTAGCCATAAGTCTATGTTCCCTCCATTATCAGAGCTTTTTTTGGCTCATTCCTTCTTTGAAGTCCACTTTTCAACTACATCCTTGAATTTTCTTTCACGGGGGCTCAATTTGTACTTCTGATGACTATGCTTTAGTCTCATTTTTTAAAATTCATTAATTATGGTGACTGTAAACATGTCTACATTGTCATGTGGTGTTGACGGTACGAATTGGAATTTGGGTCTAAATGTTGTGTCTCCCCCTTCATCGCTTAGCACATGCATTCCTCTGACACCCCCGCTGCTACGCTTACCTGGGGACAGCTGCTGGTGTTTGTCCTCACCGGGGTGCACACCGGCATTAGACTTCCTCGACCTGTGCGCATTTGGTCAGTGTGCTGCCAAAGCTCCAGGGTCCACGATAAACGCTCAAGCCCGAGCTTATGTATAATCCAAGACAATCCTGATTCGGAATGAAACAAGGAAATGGCACTCCACAAGGTGTTTTTAGTCCATTTAATCCTTACGGCAAAGATGTAGCGTCAGATGCGTTTCAGTTGACCTCGTCCATATGCACCATTTTTAAACATTTCCCCACAAGTCAATGACATAAACAAAGGACTACACTTTAGTCCGTTCAATTCGTCCCCATCTTATAAAGTCAAAATAATACACATGGCGGTATGTACGTGAACTTTTGAAATAATAGAGACTGTCACTTTCGAAATTAGGCGCTACACAACTGACATTTAACACATTTAATCTTACTGCTTCCTAAGCATTACTTTGTGGCATCAAGAAAACCTAATATTAAAGCTTCATTCCTTTGGGAACATTCATGTGCACATTTGTAGAACATAAATGCAGGACTTAACTTCAGTCCATTTATTTTGCCACCAACTTGCAATGCCACTAAGGGTGGTATATGCATACACCTTTCATAATTCTGTGAGTTGCTAGTAAAATATTGGGCATTTTTTACGAAACATAATCAACAGATAGAGTATCATTGGTTTGTAAGCATAACTATATGGTGTCAGAGCATCAAATTGTTGGATATTGATTGTGTTTGTGGTCTTCATGCACAGTATAAATATATTATTACAGTTAGATCAGTCTTTACACGGGAAATGCGTTTTTGTGTTGCTAATAACTTTGGCACTGTTTTTCTACTCTCCTCTAAACTTTCCCAAAATGTGCTCTTTTTTGCCTAGTTTGTGCATAGAAAGTTTGGGGTGATCCATCAAGCAGGGGCTGACACAAAAAGGGGTGGGGGTCCCAAAATACAAAATTCCGATGCATTTTCTATAGACTACCACAGAAACTGCTGAATGGAATTACACCAACTTTGAAAGGAAGCTAGATCTTGGTCCACAGTTTGAGCTTTGTCTTATTTGGTGTAAATTTGTTTACTAATTTTTGAGAAACGAAGGTTAAAAAATAATTGTGTATCTGAATGGTTTGGTCTGTGAGAGGCAGGAGAGAGTCTCACAGGAGCAGCAATTTAAAATGAGAGTGCTCTGATTGGCCCAGGGAGCTTTTTTTCCCTTGGACCAACTCCGTCCCACGGGAGTCAGACTCCCTGATGTCATCAATGATGTCATTTGAGATGTCATCAGTGATGTGATAAATGATGTCATAGAACATGTCATGAGTGATGTAATATGTGAGGTCATAAGCAGTGCATGGCGGGGGCAAGCTATAACTGGGTACATTTCTATGCTTTGTTAGTTAAAAAAGTTATTGTTGTCCCAGACATATTCACCTCACTATAACTTTTCTCTCTCTCTCTCTCTCTCTCTCTCTCTCTCTCTCTCTATATATATATATATATATATATATATATATATATATATATATATATATTACCTACTGACAGTTGCCAGTAGGTAGTTATAGTTAGGACCTATTTTCCATAGGAAATCCGCAACATTCTATTTGGAATAACGTTGGCGTCGATTGATGAATCTTCGCGAAAGTTTCCAAACTTTTGGCCAGCTCCGGTCTGCTCCTATCCTGAAAATTTCACGGTGATTCATCAAGCGGGGGCCGAGAAAAAAGGGGGGTCCCAAAACGCGTTTTCCCCATGCATTTTCCCATAGGACCTGTTGACGCAGCTACAGCCCGAAATGCTGAACGGAATTACACCAAATTTGGCAAAGAGTTAGTCCTCAGTTCAGACTCATGCCTTATGCTTAAATGGTGTAAATCCATTCAGTAGTTCCTGAGAAAATCAAAAGTAAAATCACATATATCTCTGGGCGGAGCCTAACCACACATCTCATCGTGAGATCTGATTGGCTGTCAGCACTTTATCCAAGAAGTGTTGGCAGCCATCTTGGGACCAATATACATGATAGCACCTCATTAAAAAGCATTGCAGTTAAAAGAAGGTTTTAAGACTTTAGTTACATTATAAATCATTTGTTGATTGTACCATACTCATTTTAGGAATTGTGGTGTGTTCTAAGGTGATTTTACCATGTGAAAAAGCCTTCTGCTGTGATATCATGAATCATGTTTGAGAGAAAACTATTTTCTCATGCTTTTCCCACAGAGGTTTGGAAGGTGATCTATAAGCTAAACTGAGAGCATATTTTCTGTAAATTCACATTATCTTTCTCAGTCATGTGAGAATGAAGTCTGACATTTTCAGTAAAACATGTACATTCAACAAGGGCAGAGACTGTCAGTTGATTCCTTTGTGTTCTACTGCAGCTTCCCAGAGTGTTCTAAAGAACAACTAGAGCGCTAACAGTCCTACTATGACAAACGTATGGCACACCTGAAGCCATCTTGGTTAGAATAAAGTGGTAACTCTTAAAACATTTAATTTAAAAAGGAACAAAATGAGAGGGTTCATTTTGCCATAGAAAGTATGATTAGTGCTGCAGAAAGAAAAATTGGGGCACATTTTGAGTGACTTCTCAAATCCTCTTCTATTTCATTAAAAAATTCTGACATGCAGACTGAAACATGCACTTTCAATACCAGCAGCAGACTTCCCTGGTGAGCAGTAGCTTTACTACAGTGATCTAATAAGCAACTAGAATGCTAACATTCCGAATTTATGGCAAATGTGTGACACATCTGAATGCCTTCTTGATGGAATCAAAGTAAAAAACTGAAAGTATTTGCTACTGAGGAGACTGTAGTAAATGAGGAAATTAGGAAACATCATAACAAATAAGTCTCCCAAAATGGCCACCAGAGACAAAAGAGCCCAAATGTAGCCCAAATATCACCCAGATGTAGCCCAAGTATAGCTCAATGACAGAATGTCCCAGAGTGTTCTAACGAACAACTAGAGCGCTAACAGTCTTACTTATGACAAAAGTATGGCACACCTGAAGCCATCTTGATTGGAATATAGTGGTGACACTTAAAACATTTTAATTTACAAAGGAACAAAAAGAGGGGGTTCATTTTGCCATAGAAATTATGATTAGTGCTGAAGAAAGAAAAATTAGGGCACATTTTGACTTCTCAAATCCTCTTCTATTTCATAAACAAATTCTGACATGCAGACTGAAACATGCACTTTGAATACCAGCAGCAGACTTCCCTGGTGAGCAGTAGCTTTACTACAGTGATCTAATGAGCAACTAGAGTGCTAACATTCAGAATTTATGGCAAATGTGTGACACATCTGAATGCCTTCGTGATGGAACCAAAGTAAAAAACTGAAAGTATTTCCTACTGAGGAGACTGCAGTAAATGAGGAAATTAGGAAACTTCATAACAAATAAATCTCCCAAAATGGCCACTAGAGACAAAAGAGCCCAAATATCACCCAGATGTAGCCCAAGTATAGCCCAATGACAGAATGTCCTAGAGTGTTCTTAAGAACAACTAGAGCACTTACTGTCTTACTTAGGACAAAAGTATGGCACACCTGAAGCCATCTTGATTGGAATAAACTGGTAACACTTAAAACATTTAATTTAAAAAGGAACACAATGAGGGGGTTCATTTTGCCATAGAAATTATGATTAGTGCCGAAGAAAGAAAAATTAGGGCACATTTTGAGAGACTTCTCAAATCCTCTTCTATTTCATTAAAAAATTCTGATATGCAGACTGAAACATGCACTTTTAATACCAGCAGCAGAATTCCGTGGTGAGCAGTAGCTTTACTACTGTGATCTAATGAGCAACTAAAGTGCTAACATTCAGAATTTATGGCAAATGTGTGACATATCTGAATACCTTCTTGATGGAATTAGGAAACTTCATAACAAATAAATCTCCCAAGATGGCCACCAGAGACAAAAGAGCCCAAATGCAGCACAAATATCACCCAGATGTAGCCCACATGTAGCCCAATGACAGAAGTGTGCAAAACACTTATTTTGTGTGTATTTGCAGTTTTATATAGTGCAGACTTGTCAGGTATTGGAGTGCTTTACATGAGCATTGGTTACATCACACAAGATCAAATTCATTTTGGTTGTAGACATGGAGAGATTAAGTGATTTGACCAGAATCACAGAATGTTGAGCTAAAGCAGAAACTCCAACCTGGTTCCCCAGTTGCAAAGTCTGCAGCTCTGGAAGTAACACCACATTCTCTCCCCTAGGTGCAACATTTAATCAAGTGGTCAACTGGATAAAAAATCATAAAGATTACAAATAATTTAAAAGTTCTTTGTCACTATTTGAAAACTGAGAAAATATGTCCTCATTTTAGTTTTTTAGAGCACTAGCCATAATTTTGATGCAAATAAGACCCTCTCATATATGTAATTTCTAAAGGAAATACTCTAGGTATTACAGTTTTGATTACATCAAGATGACGTCAGGCGTTCCACACTTTTGTAATAAATATAGAATGTTAGTAATCTAGTTGTTCATTGGGATACTGTTGAGAGGCAGAGGTCAGGGGCACTGACTCTGAAAATTGAAGGCAGGTAGGAGAGTGCAGAGGCAACAATTTGACCACACTGGGCAGCCAGGAAGGGCAGTGGCAGCACAACAGACTATGGAGGGCAGTGGAAAGGGGGGCAGGGGCAACAAACCAACAATACAGGACTGGCAAGAGAGGCTGTGGCAATATAATAGACCATTGTGGGCAGACGAAAGAGGCAGTGGTAGTACAACCATACATGCCAACAGACCCGTTTCAGCCAGGAAACGTCCAATGTTTTTAAGCTCAAATGGGCTTTATTTGATCTGTCTCCTGTCTACAATCTCCTCTTTTTCAATGTAACTCAAAGGGGAAAATCAATACCCCAGTTTTTTTTTTTTTAAATCTCCCTCTTACCAAGTTCAAAATGTTCGCAAGTATGGTACATTGGATCATGGTAGGCAGGAGGAGTGGCGGTAGGGACATGGACTCGGATAACGGAGGACAGGAGGGACATGGAGAGGTGCACCAAACTGACCCTACAGGGAGTGCAGCACAACAATCCATGGAAAGCAATAGGGAGGGGACAGGACCATGCACATGGACAACAGAGAACAGAGAGGAAAGAGGCAATGGTAGCTAGCTGACCATAATGGACAGACAGGAGAGAAAGCTGCAGCATAACAGACCATAAAGGGCAGGAGGGACGGATCAGGGGCATTACAATGGAACAGACAAGTCAGGAGGGAGGGAATAGGGGTCTGCACATGGAAACAGAGGGCTGGGGGCAAGGGGGCAGGGCAGGAGTTGCAAGATTACCATGGAGGTCAGGCAGGATGGGCACTAGAAACAAGACACACCATGGAGAGCAACAATGAGACTATGATGGCATACACACAGACCATGGAGGGAAGGTGGGAGGGGGTCAGGGGCAGCTAGCCGACCACACAGGGAAGGTGGGAGGGGCCATGGCAGCACAGAAGACCATGCATGGCAAGCGGGAGGGTTAGTGGCAGCACAATGGCTATGATGGGCAAGAAGGAGGGTGAAGGGGTATGCACAAAGGACCATGGAGGATAGAAGGGAGGGTCAGGACCTGGGCACAGACAAGAAAGTTCAGGGGAAGGGGCCTCAAAACAGACCGCGTGGGGCAGGCAGGAGGAGCAGTTGCAGCACAACAGACCAGGGAGGGCAGAAGGGTGTGACAGTAAAATGGACCATGGAGGACAGGAGGAAGGGAATAGGGGCATGGCATGTGGACAGGCAGGATGGAGGTGGCAGGGACAGGTGTAAGTCATCTGACAATGCTAGGCTCCTTACATTACCCATGGGTGGTAAAACTATATGATTTATAAAGTGGCGCAATGTACCTCAGGCAGATTGCGGGACCGGAATGCACACGGGTCCGACTGTGGACATGAGTAGCTGCTACTATAAACACTTCTTGCCGGGCATGCAGGGAGGGAAGGGTGGGTAATGTTTTGTTTGTTTTTGTTTTTTGTTTTTTAGTTAGGTTGTTGGTGACGTCTTAAGCACTGATTGCCTTAAATACTCATGGTATGTTATTAGATTCCGGCTGAGGGAATAAGAGATGGCAACATAAGCACTGGTTTGCAATCGGAGATTCAACTACAGAGGATAGATTGTTTAACAGGGTCTAGCGAGGATTCACATAGTGCATTGGCACTGTCGCTGTGTATTCTTATATACTTATATAGGTTGTATGTCATTCTACTATGTGTATATACATGGTATTATAGACGGTTGTGTAAAATCAATAAAAAAAAATAAAAAAATAAAAATCTGACAATGCTAGGCAGGTGGGAGGGGAGTGGCAGCTCAACAGAACACTCAGAGTAGATAGGAGTGGCAGGTCCATGGAACATGGTGGGCAAAAAGGATGGAGCAGGGGCATGCACAAAGACATCGGAGGGCAGGGGGAAGGAGAATAGGGGCAGCAAGCTAAGCACAGAGGCTAAGCAGGAGGTCAATGATGGGCCATAGAATTGGGCAATGGAGGGCAGGAGGAGTGGACTGGTACATCATGGTAAATGGAGGGCAGTGGCAGCACATCAGACCATGCATGGCAGGAGGGAGGAGGCTAGTCCATGGATTCAGACAACAGAGGATAGGGAGGAGGTGGATGGGACAGCAAGCTAACTGTTCAGAGAAGGTGGGTATTAGGAACTTCATCGTTTTTAAAATGTGTGTCTGTGCAAACTACTTAAAATATGAACAAGTATGCAGCATAATCTCACTTTTATTCAGGAAGAAGAGGACGTTTGTGACTGTGACTCCGGGCTCACTTGGCAGAAACACCCCCAGACCCTCCACCCCCCATCGCAAAATGTAATGCCCGTGAAAAGGGTAGGTGGACGCAGTGTTATATAGAACATAGTCCTGAGAGCACGATTGAAAATGAAAACTAGATATAGTATATGGTATAAACTATGCACCAAAAAGTGTGATATAAGATGAACCGGGGCATGAAATATAATATGCAATACATTGTGCTCAATGACAGATTCATTGGAGAGCGCGAGATAGCACAGGCACTAGCGCGTGCTATGTGATATGCGCCTTGGAGTGTAATATGCACAGGGCAGTGTTGTGTAACCTAACTAGTCTCTAAAGTTGTTATATAAAATATGTGCTGGGGAGTGTAGCGTTGCATATGCACTGTGACAAAGATATGGATCCCAGATTGTAATATGTATGGCATAGCGCTGTGCGTTATAACATAGGCATCGAGGAAGGCACGTTATATGGGGAAATATAACCTGTGCGAAGGCAAGTGTGGCGCGACATATTCACGGGGTGGTGTTACAGGGCACATGGCTAGAGAGTGTCATAGCATACGCACGAGCTGGTGGAATACAACACAGAGGTGTAAGGCACTCGGCGGGCACTGGTGGGTGTAACACAGCATTGGGCTCAGCCAGGAGCACGCTGTGACTCTCAAGTGAGGTTTGTCTCCTTTCCAGAGAGTAAAATAAAAAGTATTACACATCTGGCGGTGGATGTGTATTTTATTAACCGTGAAGGGGGTTTCTTGCATAGTTTGGTCGAATTTTTGTCGAATCCCCTTTGAATGGCTTGGTGTGCGTGTATATTAAATGTGCCCGTCAATAGCTACCCATGTTTGTATAAATAAATGACAAGGGTGTCTACTTGGAGAGTACCCACCGGCGGGGGCGCCTGGATTAGGCACGGTAGGGCGTCAGACACGTCAGAGCTTCACTAGCGGTGTAAATACATTCCATGTGGATTCATTCTATGCATAGTCGCCTTTTAATTAATATCACGCAAATCGTCATGGTGATAGGTACGTACGGTTTGTCCAGCATGTCCTAGGTGTTTCTATAAATATATATATTTTTTAAATAATAGAAAACAAAGGCCGACCCCGGGGAATGGGGTCCCCGGGGCCATAAGTCGCCTGAGGAGGGGGGCAACGCAGCCCCCTCCTAAAGATTTTTTTTTTAAAAAGGCCATGACCCGGGGGTTGGGATCCCCGGGGCCGATTAAGGCCTTGGGAGGGCCAAATTTATTTTTTTCAACAGAAAAAATTAGGGTGCAGGCCCTGGGGGATGGGGTCCCCAGGGCCAGTAAATTAGAAAAAGAAGGGGGGCCACACAGCCCTCCTTCTTAAAAAAAATAAATAAATAAAAGACCGGCATCGCGCCGGAGGCCACACCCCCTCCTTGCAGCACTCTGCAAATGCGCCCCCTGGCCAGTTGTAAGTTGGGGAATTAATTCCCCTTCAATACTGAGGGTCCCTGAGGGCCAACTAGCCCAACAGGTATCTCCAGTATGCGCCAGGGAGCTGCGTTGCAGACAGGTGTTCTGAGGCCACACCCCTTTTTACACCTCTTTGCAACGCAGCTCTGTGGCGCTTACTGGAGGTACCTAGTGGGCTAGTTTGACCCTAGGGACCCTTAGGATTCAAGGGGACTTAATCTCTCAACTTAGAACGGCCACAGGGCGCGTTTACACAGTGGTGAAGGGAGGGGACGGGGCCTGAGGTGACGTGTGCAAACACGCCCTGTGGCGCGTTTTAAGTTGGGGAAATAATTCCCTTTCAATCCTTAGGGACCCTGGGGGCCAACTAGCCCACCAGGTGCTTCCAGTAAGCGCCACTGCTCTGCGTTGCAGAGAGGTGGTGCAGGCCGTGCCCATTTTTACACCTCTCTACAATGGCGCTTACTGGACGTACATAGTGGGCTATTTTGCCCCTAGGGATCCTCAGGATTCAAGGGGACTTAATCTCCCAACTTAAAAAATGGCCACATGGCGTGTTTACACAGTGGGGAAGGGAGGGGACGGGGCCTGAGGTGACGTGTGCAAACACACAGTATGGCGCGTTTTAAGTTGGGGAAATAATTCCCCTTCAATCCTGAGGGCCCCTGGGGGCTAACTAGCCCACCAGGTGCTTCCAGTAAGCGCCACTGAGCTGCGTTGCAGAGAGGTGGTCCAGGCCGTTCCACTTTTTACACATCTCTGCAACACAGCTCTGTGGCGCTTACTGGAGGTACCTAGTGGGCTAGTTGGACCCTAGGGACCCTCAGGATTCAAGGGGACTTAATCTTCCAACTTAAAATGGCCATAGGGCGTGTTTACACAGTGGGGAAGTGAGGGAACGGGGCCTGAGGTGACGTGTGCAAACACGCCCTGTGGCGCGTTTTAAGAGGTAGTTTTAATCCCCTGCCCTATTATATACTAGGGGCTTACAGAGGAGGTCATGCTGATCACAGGGGGACCCCAACGCATAGTGTTCCCTAGTGTATGTAGGTGTTTTCACTGTATTCTGAGTGTTTTTCAACATAGCACTGGCTCTAGGACTGGTTAGTCAGACTCAGTTACCACCAGTATCCGTCTGAAAAAGTTGAGGGTACAGGATGATTTTGCAACAAGTCTTCTTTCTGCTCTTCTGTTTGTTCTTTCTGCACGTTATCCTTCTTCCTGCACTTTTCTTCGTCTTTGTGGACTTCTGTTGCTTGTTTCTGCCTTTCTTTTTTTCTTTCTGTGCGTTTTTTCTTCTTTCTTCACATGTCCTATCTCTGTAGGCATAGTTAGAAATTAGCATTTAAAAAACCTTTGAAATTCACTGTAAAAACCATAGGTTTCAGGCACGTTATAGTTAGGAATTAGCATTTAAAAAACCTTAGAAATTCACTGAAAAAACCATAGGTTTCAGGGGCGTTATAGTTAGCTGGACTTTTCACTCGTACAAAACCATTGAAATTCCCCCGTTATAGTTAGTTCAGCTAACTATAACTCGCGCGCACGCAATGCACTGCTGATGACATCACATATTACATCACTCATGACATGGTCAGTGACATCACTCATGACATCACTGATGACATCTCAAATGACATCACTAATGACATCACTGATGACATCATCCTTGTGATAGAGTGGCAGACCTCCGCTTCCCCTAATATAACCTTTGATACACACATTCAAAAATAGAAACTACAATGTTCAAAACAATGGACATACCAATACCAGTTACAACAACCTATTCAGTAATTCTAAGATCCACATACTCATCCACTCATTCACCAACAGTCCTATACAGTCACTCATACATGTACTCACTCATCATATGTACTCATATACCTATACATCCCGTTACACAACACCACTCATCCATAGAGTTACTCACACACATAGTCACTCATGCTAATAAAGAATCAAACATCCATTTACTTGCATATACAGTTACACACACACCACCACAATTACTTCCACAGAAACGTACACATACTTAGTCTTTTAAACAATCACTTATAGAAACACATACTTATTCATACAGGAACTCTTTCAATCTCTCACTCTCACATATACTCACTTATATACACCAATAGTCACATATACAACTTTAAAACATATGTAGTTACTCATAAAGACACTATTGAGACAGTCATTCACTCACTTACACACCCATGCACACACTCATCCCCCCATACAGTCCTGCACACATGCTGTCTTCAACACATACAAACAGTGAGTCACTCATTCATGCACCTATGCACTATATAATACCCCCCACCGAACCATACAGACACTCATACTGATACTCCAAAAACCAACTAATAACCTATATAGACACTCATGTAGCTACTCACCAACCCATGCAGCCACTTATACACAAAGTGAGAGACTGATACAGATATTTACATATTTAAACATTACTCACTAAGCCATGTATTCACTAAGATACACTTAATCAGTCAGTTATACAATCAATTTTTCAAAAACAAATCATCCATTTAGACACTTATATACCCATTTATTCTTCCATCGACCTTGATATATACATATATAAAACATATGTAATTTTCAGAAAAACACACATTCACTGGATCATGTCATCAGTGATGTCATCAGCGATGTAATTTGAGATGTCATCAGTGATGTCACTGACCATGTCATGAGTGATGTAATATGTGACGTCATCAGCAGTGCATTGCGGGGGTGCGAGTTATAGTTAGCTGAACTAACTATAACGGGGGAATTTCTAGGGTTTTCTACGAGGGAAATGTCCAGCTAACTATAACGCCCCTGAAACCTGTTTTTTTCAGTGAATTTCTAAGGTTTTTTAAATGCTAATTCCTAACTATAACGTGCATGAAACCTATGGTGTTTTTCAGTAAATTTCAAAGGTTTTTTAAATGCTAATTCTATCTATAACTTATCTCTAAAGATATCATGAAAAGCATTCTTTTTTAAAAGTAGGGTGCACATTAGTTTTGTGGAAAAGCATCTTTGTGATTGGTTAAGAAAAAGCAGTTTCAACGTGGAGTACATATCATAGGATAAAATTTGCTCAGCTCAACCACACCTGCTACTTGCATTTGGGAGGCACTGTTCGAACTTAAAACAATCGTGAAGTTTTAACCTGCACGTGTCGTTAAATGTTAAAGAAAATGTTGCAAAAAAATATCGTTAAGTTTTAAAAAATGTATGAACTTTTAACCTGCACGTGTTGTAGAATGTTCTAGAAAGTGTGTTGATAGAATACATTGCACTTCTGACTTCTATGTGTTGTTGAATATTAAAAAAACGGTTCATATGGAAAAATAAAAAGAAACCAATGGAGAAGTTTTGAAACCTAAAAGAATCAAGGAACTATTCTAATTTATTCTTTACATGTATTTATGTGTGGAGCAACAAAATTATAGACACAACAGCACCAGGAAGAGGAAGAAGCAGGGAGTGGGGGGAGCGGGGGAGATGGGTAGAATGGCACACATGCACAATTAAGTACAACACACATATAGACTAACAATGGCCAAAATGAAACACACCAACAAGGAGCACAAGTCACACAACCCGCCAACATCACACCACTGAACGAGCATAGAAGTGAAAACCACGCTGCATTTATAAAGGATGTGTACAAAGGCCAGTCGTTAGTGTTGTGGGATGTCTGCGACCGTGGTCATCATGGATGAGATGCCCAGCATGTGGCACATGGTCGAGTTCACTGTGTGTTATGTTGCCAAACAGCTGCTCCTCCCTCCCAGGAGCCCCCACACTTTTGTACGGTGCGCTGTTGTATCTCGTGCACTCGTACGGCACACCATTGTAATGCCTACTTGCGCATGTCCTGCTACATTCCAACTACACCATCACAGTGCCGTTTGGAGGTGGTGCATGGCACTTTACAACATCAACTGCTGCGGCTCTTGTAGCAGGCCACACTAGAACACAGAGACACACTTCCTGTACACGGACATGTCTGAGACACCCCGTTCCCCTTGCCGGATAGGCACACCCCTGCACTGACCTGTGAACCCCAGACCAGCAGACGCCAGTTGTGCATGCAGGAGGATGCGTGCGTAGCTACACGTCCAGGCTCACTGCCAACGCTGAGGTGACAGCTCACTGTGATGTTGCAGGGCTCGTGCCTATCATGCTAAGACAATGACCACAGGGACACACTTGCTGAGATGTGGGTTTGGGGGGCATTGGCGGTCCTGGAGTTGTTGAGATGAGTCTTCTGGCCCTCATGGGTATCCCTGTATCATGCTCATTGACTCTATGGCACCTGTGGGTGTTCTGGTGTGGCTCTTGGCTGTGTTCCCTTTCATGGTGCAGGTAGTTGTCCTGCTTAACACCAGCAGAAAGCAGGTGTAAAATCCCTGGTGCTAACGTGTCTTATCGCCGGAATTTGTTTCGCATTGCAATTGGTGTGAAAGTTGTGATGTGATTTTTTCGTGTGCAGAACAATATACGAACTGAGCAGTGTATCTCGTCAAGATCCAGCACCTGACGCACTATTCCCAATCAATATAAATACAATGAGATTTCTTATTAGATTTTGTGTGTACACTGTAAGTGCAGCCAATACCTCAGTGCAATTCAATACAGGATTTTAGTATTTAGAATAAATAGGAAAGGTGCACCTCGTGTCTTTTTGCACAGGAACGGCTAGTCTCCATTTCATTATCAGCACTTTAACGGAAGTAAAGTTGAGATAAATCTAACACACTATTCAGAAGTTGGTGAAAACTGCAGATATCACCAGTATTCCAGCGATAAGTGCCCTAAAATTTAACACCATGGTGGACTCCATTAAATAACAGTAATAAGAACAAGAAAGAGTCACACAGCAGTTAAGAGAACAACCAAAAACATTATTAATTTTTTTTTCCAAACTTTATTTTTTATAATAATAAATATCTCAAATATTCTTTATTCGATGAAAATTCATCATAAAAGAGCAATTAACAACACAATACAATGTAAAATTTCCAAACAGACGATTAATAAAACACAATTAAGCACTAGACCACTTAAGGGTAAGCACAGTCACATATCAACATGATGAAAATCCTAGCCAACTACTCTTGACTAATAAGTGGGTCAGAATGGGTTTTACAGCACCTCATACGGGATCGCCAAGCATAGCCCAAAAATTTTGCAACTCCACAGACCATGGCAATCGAAGAGGTATCCGTGCTAAGTATCCGCAAGGCCGATACGTGGCATCTAACGCCCAAATTCTTACATAACGGCTTTAACCAGATCCTCCTAGCAACCCTGTAAGCTGGGCAAGCAAAAAAGAAGTGTGCCACTGACTCTGTAGGGGCTGCACAGCCTGGACATGATCTCATTTTGCCGACATTCTTTTTCCACCCCGAGGTATAATCGTTTACTGGGAGGATCCCAAGCCTAACCTTCAAGGAAAGAGATCTATCTAAAGGCTGCTCAATGTAATCCAAAAAAGGTTCAAAGCTCCTTGACCACTTAAAGGACAAGAAGCGCTCAGTAAGTGAGCCCACAGAACTACTAGAAAGAGTCTCCTGCTGTACTAGGTTCCAGTAGAGCTTTTTAATCACCATCTTGGGCGGAGGTGATTGGTTTGCCCATGCCTCAAACCCAAGAGCACCACCAACCGCTTCAAGTTGCTCAGCCACTTAATCCTATTATTGGTATTTAGCTGGATTAATTCATCTAGGGCAGCAGCGTAATCCTGGAGCTCCCTTGTCCTGCGCAGACGAACCCAGAAGAGTAACGGGCGTAAGCGCACTAAATCCTTAAGGGGGCGCCTGCCCATATCAGCCCTTAAGGGGAATAGGGGAGTGGAGACTGGAAGGGCTACTGCATCTCTCAAAAACTTGTTTTCGGCTCTGTCTAGCTCTGCAGTATTTTCAAACCCCCATAATTCTGAGCCATATAGAGCGGACGGGAGAACTTGGCCTTCGTAAATAGTTAGGAGCGGTGAAAGGGGTTTGCTTTTAGATTTACGATATTCACTCATAACCGCCCCGGAAGTTCTTTTATAATTTAACATCATTTTAGCCAAGTGATCCTTCCAGCTCATGCGACTATTGACCCTAATGCCCAAATAGTCATAAGAGTCTACCAGCTCCAAGGGCTCTCCATTAAGTAAAAGATTATTTCTAAATCTGGGTGAAGGTGCTAGAACCATGAGCTTAGTTTTTACAGTGTTGATAGTGAGACCTCTATCAGAGCAAAATGCACTAAATCGGTTCAAAAGCTTTTGTAAGCCAGACGGCGACTTCGAAATTAAAATAGTGTCGTCGGCGAAGAGGAGTGTAGGGATTTTAACACCTGCCAGGGTTGGAGCATCAGCTGATTCTTCTCTTAAGTAATCCACCACTCCATTCACAAAAAGAGAGAACAGCGTAGGAGCCATGACACATCCCTGGCGTACACCCCTCTTCACGGGGATCTTTTCAGTTAGTTCCCCTTGGGTGCCCCACCTGATCCTGGCATAATTCCCCTCATGGAGGTGCACGATTAAACTCAAGAGGGGACCAGGAAACCCCATATTCTCCAAAACCTCCCACAGTCTCTCACGTGGTACCAGGTCAAAAGCCATCCTAAGATCTATGAAAGCCAAGTATAAGCTACCTTTGTTGATAGTAACCGACTTCCAATAGATCGCGGAAAAGCGAAAGACCTGGTCCATCGTGCCCACCTTTTGTCGGAACCCAGCTTGAAGATGAGACAACACATGCATTTCTTCCATCCAGGTGCCCACCCTAGATATGATTACCCTGCCAAACACCTTCTGTAACACATCAATCAAACTGATTGGTCTATAGTAGGCAGGGTCGTCTCTGGCACCCTTCTTAAAGACAGTGATTACCCCCGCTCCCTTCCACGAAGCTGGGACAGGGTAACCATGGGAGATGAGATTCATTATTTTTGCAATGAGTTTGGCCCATAACTCTGGGGCCTCCATAAGGAGATCTCCAGGTATCCCATCTGGGCCTGCTGCTTTCTTAGGAGTAAGATGACTAATAGCTAGCAGCACCTCAGATGGCAAAAAGGGTTCACTGACCGGGAGCGTGGGGTGGGCACTGGAGGCATAAACAGAAGGGGCAAGGGGAGTTTCTGACCCACCATAAATTGATGAAAAATGGGAATGCCATTGCTGACCTGTTATGTGGCTATCTAAAGGGCGAGAGCTATTCAACCTGGCTTTGTTGATCAGATCCCAGAACAGCGAAGAATTCTTTCCTTTGGAAGCTGTCTTGAGATCTTGCCAGCGTTGTTCTTCCCATACACGTTTTGCTTGCTCCAAGGCCCTAGCGTATTCTTTCCTGGCTACACTAACCCGGAGTTGGTTCTTTTGACGCAAGGCAATTCTAATCTCATTTCTTGAAGCTTTACAATGCGCCGTGTACCAGGGACTGTTCGATATAGCTTTGTTGTTAACCCTGCCACCACTCTTGACCTTATTATTACCTTTTAAGAGGAAAAATTCCCCAACTTTCTCTGTTAAACTATTGTACGCCTGGACAAAAAGCGTGCCCTGTAGAGGCGCTAGGTCCGGATCAAACACCCCCATTTCTGTACTCAGGTCTTCAACATACGCCCTGATTTTTATCAAATTGTGGGCCTGCGACTGGACCTTCTCCCATTTCAGTCTTCGATTTCCCTGAAAAGGTATCACCTCCTTAGTAGATCTCGGGTGCGAACTCCTCTCAGTGGTGTTCCGCCTTCCCCATCTTATCGACATGCCTAAGGGATTGTGGTCACTGTCCTGTGAAGGAGTCACCACCATATCTATTAAATCGCACCATAGTTTCACGTCTAATAAGATGTAATCAATTCTTGACGGGCTGCTTAACCTATTAAAGGTCATAGCCCCATCAAGGTCAGAAGGAGTCCTACCATTGAGAGCCCTGAGGTTATGTTCTACGGTAAGGGAGTTGATCTGTATAACCCTAAGAGACCATTTCTTGATTGTGGGCAAAGACAGGGTCGGATACCCCATCTAGAGTCCACTTCCTCTATACCCAAAGGATCGTCACCTTCTAGTGGTTCAAAGGTACAATTAAAATCCCCTCCCACTATAATTTTAGAGGAGGGGGGGCAAGTAGCCAATACCTGGTCTAAAATAGATATGGTACTTGAATTTAAGTCCCCTGTGGTACCTCTTGCATAGACATTAAATAGATCAATCCTACTAATTCCCCCCTCAAAAGAGATGTGTTGGATGTCACAACATCCGGAGTCGTGAGTAATTACTTTAAAGTTCAGGGCGATCTTGATCCATACATGCAGACCCCCAGCTGGTCTACCCCTGCCCTTACTCAGGGCTGGTATGAAAAAAGTGGTGTATCCCGATTTATATAATGAAGAAACACTCCATGTTTCCTGAAATAAACATACATCGAATTGATCGATGAAGACGTTCCATTCAGGCAAGACCAACTTTCTTTGCAGACCCGCCACATTCCAAGAAACTAGATGTAAGGCTTCATTATCTCTCAAATGCAAATCTGAGGGGGTAACTGCAGGCCTGTCCAAGTCCAACATGGTTTGAATACCTATAGGTTCAGGTTGGCCTTGGTGGTCTATCGTCCAGGGGATTACAACACTATTATCCGAGGGGGTAGGAAGAGGGGTGGATACATTCCCGCCACTAGCAAATCCACTTACAGTTGGTAGTCCTGTGATAGCCGGAGCAGCTCCGTGTGCTTCCATACTCCTCTCACAACCGGTGTTCTTGGGACTAAATAAACCTGTTGGCCCCCCACAGCCCCGATGGGACTTTAACCTTCAATCACAATCAGCCAGGCTAGAAAGGGCTTCAAACCTGTTCGTTAACACTAAGGGATTAGAAGGCTTCACATTAACACCTCCTCTATTAAAAATCCTATTAAAACTGGGAGGGATATAATGCCACCTTAAAGGGTCAATAACTTGTCGGGTGTGTGTGGGGCCCGAAAAGTAATTCGGCCTATATGTGCCTGATGGAGTGGGCAATAGGGAGGCTTGCTTAGATAGATCAGAAAGTGGAAACACCGATGATCTAGGGTAAAAATAGGTTAGCGCACGGGGAACAATGCCATTACTACCTATTTCGGGAGGCCACTCCAAAATGTACTTAACTACACGTGGGTCTCTAAAATTTACTACCACGATGTCTCCCGCAATGTTTTTCGTCGTACCACCCATCCAAGGGAGACGTCTCACATGTAAAATCTCACCATTACATTTCTCCTTGATAGGTCTATAACTATTGAGCCAGAACATGGTTTTGTTTTTTAACTCGCTAAACCCTTCTCTTTTGTCAACTGGTAAAGGCGGAACCCCCGTCAAAACAACCACCAAGGGTACAGCCTCGGGGGGCAGATCAACTTGTGGCACGTACTTAGATGCAAGCAGACCATTACTAGGGATTTCCCTATTTTCCCGCAAAGTAGTTGGGACAAGGTTAATCCCCCCACCCTCTTTGTCGTCTCGTATGTACACACTCTGAGAACCCCCACTTGACGACGTCACAGGCACACACTGAGACACCGCCAACAAGTTAGACGGCTCTCCCGTATCCTGAGGAAGAGTGGAGAGGTGAGGGTGGCAAATAGGTACCACCGCTGTAACATCGGTACCACTACCAACACCCGCCTTCCCCTGCCCTGTTATTAGATTGGTTTTCTTACTTATAATGGCTTCCAGGTCCGCGAGTTTTTTCTCCACTCTTAATAAGCCTTCAATTAGTGGTGAGATAAGGGACTTAATCACCTGGCCCAGGGCATCCTGGCAAACAACCGAAGGGGAAGGAGATGACAAAGGGGCGACAGGGGTGAAGCCTGATGTTACGGAGGGCAATTCAGGTTCCAAAGCAACAGATGTCAATGGAGGAGCAGGGTTAGGAGTGTTTGTTGGTTCGACTCCTGACCCTTTAGATAAATTTAAACCTTTCAGATCGTGCTTCCCAAACTCAGAATAATGATGCTTAGGTTTAACTATAACTCCCCCTTTCTTGCATCTTCTTTTAATGGGGGGTGGCCCATATGTCTTAGCCGCTTTGATTGGCTTAGTAAACTTCTTAACCTGTTTACCAAGTACTTGCACACTTCTAGTTATATCTATAGGAGGGTCAGGATGAACGCTAACAAGTATCTCTTGAATGGGCAGCTCTGGGGGTAAGGGAGTTAAGATAAGAGCAGATTCCCTTTGCAAGCGGGGATCACACAGTGGTACAAGAGGGTCAACTACGGCGCCACCACTGTCGACTGGCCGGGGAGCAACCTGTGAAATCAAGTTATCAGAAGACCTAAGCTTCAAGCTTTCTATTGAGCGACGACGCTCAGATCTCCTTTTGTCCATGCTATTATCCGTTTCATCCACTCTTAGCGCCTTTTTAAAATAAATGTCCAGAGGGCCAGCTGACATAACTTTCGTCCTCTCCTCTACGATGCTAATGGGGGTATTAGCCATATTAGCCATTTAGGTTATTACACATTAAGCGCACACAAGTACAAGCGCTACCACAACCAACCTGATCAATAGCCGAGCCCAGCCCGGCCTCACTCGGCCTCTGAGGGCCTAGGAGGGCCCACCCTTTGCCCAGGCTTAGCCCCGGGCCATGTCCCGCGCGCGTCCCGCTTGTGCGTGGAACGGGTTTGCAGCTTTATGGGCGGAGAATGTTAAGGGGGAGGGGCCGGGAAGAGGAGACAGCTGATGACGCCGCCAAGCAGCCTGGTCCTCGCAGTCCCGGGCTGGAAAGTGCACAGATTAAAAATTGCGCCCCACTCAGCACAGCGTCCACAATGTCCGTGATGTCCTCGGTGATTCACAGCAGAGCCCAGGTAGGATGAAGTTAATAGCAAGCCTACGAGCGGCTCCCGCGAAGCGGGGGCCGCGAGGCGTTATGTACCTGCGGAGGGAGGGGCCGAGAAGAGGAGACAGCTGATGACGCCGCCAAGCAGCCTGGTCCTCGCAGTCCCGGGCTGGAAAGTGCACAGATTAAAAATTGCGCCCCACTCAGCACAGCGTCCACAATGTCCGTGATGTCCTCGGTGATTCACAGCAGAGCCCAGGTAGGATGAAGTTAATAGCAAGCCTACGAGCGATAAACGATAAACTATTTTCAAACTTTATTTTTTTATTAACATAAATATAAACAATAAACTAATAAACAAAATGTAACAACAATAATACAAAACAACAAGGCGGAACACTCCTGTGGGAACCACGGATGTCGACGACAGACCTGGAAAATCAGAAAGATTGTTAAAAAAACAACAACATGCTATTCTCAACAAAATACCACAAGAAACAAATCACAGATATATAAAATGCATACAGCTAACAAAATTTTATAAGTTTAACTTACAAAAACTGTAAATGTTGCCGCTTTAAAATATTTACCGAATCTGAGGAAAATGTTTTGCAGAAGGCACCACGCCCACAACGTTTTTCTTCAGTGGTGAGGAAATTGTTTACTTTTCCCAAGGGGCAAACAAAGACCAATGCCACCTTGGTCACGTGCAAGATTTGCAAAAGAGTTCTGTCATGAGGGGATCCTAACAAGAAATACTCGTACGGCACGGCAAGAATGATGAAACACCTAAGGACCCTTCATCCGAACAATCTTGCACGAGAAGAGTGCAAACAGATGAGAAACACTCCTATTCTGTATCTGTAAAAAAGAATCTCAAATAAATGTATATTAATAACTTTCAAAATTATACTATTCCATTACTGTACAAACACATTTTATATAAATACTGCCTAAGAAACTATGTCCCTGAACCACAAGTGTGACGATGGTTAAAACACTACATGCATAGTGCATACTGCTTTGAAGCAGTTCATGCCCTAAAGCCTACCTCACTAAAACTCTACATGCTAACTGACTAAGGGCCATATGTAGGTAGAATAGAATTTGCGAATCGGAAATTGCGATTTTTCGCGAATCGCATTTTCCGAATCGCAATTAGCTATGTAGGTAGATTTTAGCAATTAATTAGCGATTAGCAAAAATTCGCAGAATAATTTTGCGTTTACCCTAATAGCGATTCCTTAATTGCGAAAACGCTATTAAGGAATCGCAAATCTGGGAATCTGCAATTCAGGTGCAGAATGATGACATCACAACCAGGAAGTGTGACTGCCCATGCTGCACCTGATTGCCAGCAGCTGTGTGTGAGCCAGTAGCTGTTTGAGAGCCTGTGTGGAGAGGAGAACAGTGCAGCTCTGCATTTGAAAACCAGCCAAATGGATTCCCAGGGGACTGAAAAGCAGCATGAGGAACCAGCAAGGAAGAGGAAACAGAAATTCAGTGAGAGGGAGCTGGAGGTCCTCACACAGGAGGTGGCCAGCAACCATGACCTCCTATTTGGGAAAAGTTCCCTGAGAGTACCTGAGGCCAGAAAGCGCAAGATTTGGAGTGACATCCAAGAGAAAGTCAATGCCATTGGTGTCACACACCGCAGTGTGGAGGACCTACGTAAAAGATGGTATGACATGCGGCAGAGGTCAAAGGAGAGGGTGGCAACAAGACTGGCAGAGGCAAAAAAAAACGGTGGGGGCCCTTCCACTGCAACCGAACCGACGCCCCTGGAGGAGCTGGTGGAGGGCACACTGCAGCGTGAGAGCGTGAGTGGAGTGGCTGACCTGGACAGCTCAGAACACAGAGACACCAGACAAGGTAAGGTGCATGGCAAAACCCCCTGCTACATCCCCAAACCACCCACATCCCCCAAAAGGCAACCTGACTGCAACTCCAGTAAATGTCACACAGCACACACAGAAATGCATTATGGGAAACGTAGTCACATGCACTGATAACTGTGCCAGTGAGACACAGACAGGTGGAATAGGAAGGACTCCATCATGCAGAGATAGAAATAGACCGATAGTACCCATGAGATTTTATTGCTTGAAACTAATGCATGACAAATACCACACAGGACACAGTACTAATGTGTGTCATTTAATCCACAGCACCACCACCAACACAGGATAGTGAGGCTGAATGTGAGCCAACAGCTGAGATGGAGGACCAGGCATGCCAGAAGGATCAGGGCGCAGCCACAACTGCTGACACAGCACCATGCAGGTGTCGCATAATTGTCCCACCACTACCACTGTTGGAGACACAGGCACCAGACACAGCAGAGGAGCAACAGCCAGTGCACAGGCAGCGTGCAGGACTGCAACAAACACAGTCCCCTGAACAATCAAGAGTAGGGAGAGGGATGAGACGCAGGGAACGGCCATCCACCAGCACTGCTCCTGTTGAAGAGGACACGGTGTTCTCGGGCCTGGAGGGCAGCATGCTGAAGCAGCAGCGCCTGCAAGTGAAGGGAATCAGGTCAATACAACGGCAGCTGACAGCACATAACCACAACATGACCGAGTTGCGCGCAGGAGTAATGGCCATGACTGGTGCATTGGAGGGACTGTGCAGGGAGATAGCGAGGGACAGGGCTGCGCGGCGCCGGGACAGACATCGCCTTCACACACGGCTGGACCTATACACAAGGGCTGTGAACCGCCACTCAACCGCCACATCCCTGCTGGCCAGAAGATGTGTTGGCATGCAGCGCGAGATGGCCCACTGCTGCCAGGACGTGGGCAGTGTCTTGGTGCAGGTCACACATACGGTGGACCAGATGCGCGCAACCGCCACAGGTGGCATAGGTGCACTTGTTGCCACGGACACTGATGAACAATCGAGCAGGAGCAGCATCACTCCCCCAATACCACAGGACAGACGCAGGAGTGCACGACAGGGCACAGTGGAGGATGAGTCAAGGGAGGGCACAGCGCGCACACAGCGAGGCGCACCAGGCCGTGCACGTAGGAGGTGAAGGGACACAAGGGACTAATGGCCATGTGTGACGCAACACAGTCCATGTAGACTCAGTGTCTGTTGTTATTCTTTGCACTGTGACACAAACAAGTGCATGCAGGGACTTTGAAGTCACAACGTGAGATCACTCAATGCCTGATAACACTGAAATAAAAATCCCTGTCAGTCACCAATCAGTTTCATTGTGTCATCATTACTCACTTAGAAGTAGTTTTGGGTAATCTCATCACGTCTCATACGTCCGGCAGCTGCACCAGCACCTCCTGCGGGAGCGCGATGTGGTGCTGGTCCATCCTCATCTGATGATTCAGAGTCTGTCAGGTCCACTGGGGTTCCTTTCTTGGTAGCGATGTTGTGTAGCATTGCACAGGCAACCACTATTTTGCAACACGTCACAGGGCTGTACTGTAGCGCTCCACCACTCTTATGGAGGCATCGAAAACGGCTCTTTAGGATTCCAAAGGTCCTCTCAATGGCACAGCGTGTAGCTCTGTGTGCGCTGTTGTACCCCCTCTCCCCTGCAGTTGATGGATTCAGGTACGGTGTGAGGATGTAGTCTCGTACAGCATACGCACTGTCACCTGCGGGGCATAAGCAGAATAATGTTCAATAGTGTCCTGCCACTGCATCACTCTACTGCCTCTGTGTGTGTTTGCCATGCATTTACCTAGCAGATAGCCCTCTCCAAAATCACCATTTGTGAGTCTGCGATGTAATGCACAGTGGCGAAACATGAATGAGTCGTGTGTGCTTCCAGGGTATTTGGCCACAATATCAGTGATTATGTGTTGGGCATTGCACACTACCTGGATGTTCAGGGAATGATATGACTTTCTGTTGCGAAATACATACTCATTATGTGATGGGGGTGAAATAGCGATATGTGTCCCATCTATGCAGCCAATGACATGGGGGAATTGTGCAATTTGGTAGAAATCTTGCTTGGTCTGATCCAGTGCCTGTGCTGTGCTAGCAAATTGTATGTGGTGATGCAGCCTCTGTACCATTGCATCCAGGAAAGCGTGGAAGAAGCGCGATAGTGCACTTTGGGAGACACCTCCTGCTGTGGCAATGACCCCCTGAAAACTACCTGATGCCAGGAGGTGCAGTGAGCACAGCACCTGTACATGGGTGGGAATGGAGTGTGCCCTGCGTGTGGGGTGGTCAAGTATGGGTGTCAGTTCAGCAATTAAATCCAGGATGCTGTCTGGGTGCAGCCTGTAGTTGACATGGATCTCCTCATCGGTCACTTGGAAGAGGGTGATGCGTGCTCTGTAGATCCTTTCCTGGCGTCTCCTTCTCTGTGTGGCATCCCTGATTCGCAGCCTCCTGGCTATCACGTACAGCCCAGCCATGGTGGAAAGGCCCTGTGGCATTGTGGGCCTGTTTAAATAGGTTGCAGTTGATTACCACCTGCTCAGTGTTGATGGTAATTGGGAAGTGCAAAATTGCGAATTTTGCGGAATCGCTATTTGCGACTTTTTCTGAACATGTCATTTTGCGAAATCGCAATTTGCGAGTTCGGTAACAGCGATTTCCGCAAATACTGGTGCGCAGACTGCGATTACGCAGATTTATTCGCAGACTCCACTTTACGCAAAATAGCTAATCGCTAAATTAGCGATTCGCACTGTTCTTCTGCGAAAACCTTTCCTACATGGCTCAAGTATGTTTTGCGATCGCAAACACACAGATTCCTGCGAATCGCACTGTTTGCGATCGCAAAACTGTTTCCTACATATGGCCCTAAATGATTACAGTACTATAAGGAGACACACTGGGTGAGTGACAGGGTGTTTGCTAGAAGAGTATGAATACTACCTAGGGAATTGAAGGCGTGAAACACAACTGTGTAGGTGATCAGAGGACTGCATCCATACTGCATAGGCATTTAAAGCAGTCCATGTGCTAAGGCCTGGGTCACTGTATGACTACTTGGGTACTGACTGAATGATTAGAGTACAGCAAGGAGAGTGCCTAGGTAAATTTATAAGTGCTAGGCTTTTCGCACAGGGAATGGATTAGTACTTGGTACTGAATGGGTCACTAGAGGAGTGCAAAGGCAGTGACAAGATGTTTGCTGGACTGTATGGATACTGACTAGGAAATTGAAAGTGTGAAAGACTAGTGTCTAGGTGGTTCGAATACTGCATGCATAGTGGATAGGGGTTTGAAGCAGTCCATGTGCTAAGGCCTGGCTCAGTGCATGAAAACTTAGGCACTGACTGAATGATTAGAGTACTGCAAAGATATTATCTTGGTGAATTTATAAGTGTTTGAGTTTTCGCACAGTGAATTGATTAGTACATGATGCTGAATAGGTCACTAGAAGACTGCAAAGGGAGTGACAGGGTGTTTCCTGGAAGTGTATGGATACTGACTAGGGAATTGAAGGTGTGAAAGACAATTGTGTAGGTGGTTAGAGGACTGCATGCATAGTGGATAGGGGTTTGAAGCAGTCCATATACTAAGGCCTGGGTCACTTGATGAGTACTTGGGTACTGACTGAATGATTAGAGTACTGCAAGGAGAGTGCCTGGGTAAATTTATTAGGGTTTGGCGCAGTGAATGCATTAGTACATGATGCTGAATGGGTCACTAGAGGAGTGCAACGGGAGTGACAGGGTGTTTGCTGGAAGTGAATGGATACTGACTAGGGAATTGAAGGTGTGAAAGACAAGTGAGTATGTGCTTAGGGGACTGCATGCATAGTGGATAGGGGTTTGAAGAAGTCCATGTGCTAAGACCTGGCTCAGTGCATGAATACTTAGACAGTGACTGAATCATTAGAGTACTGGAAAGAGAGTGTCTTGGTGAATTTATAAGTGTCTGGGTTATGGCACAGTGAATGGATTAGTACATGCTGTTGAATGGGTCTCTAGAGGACTGCAAAGGAAGTGACAGGGTGTTTCCTGGAAGTGTATGAATACTGACTAGGGAATTGAAGGTGTAAAAGACAAGTGTATAGTATGTTAGAACACTACATGCATACTGCATAGACATTTGAAGCAATCTATTTGGTACTTAGAAACTGACTAAATAATCAGACTACTTCTAGGACAGTGCTTAGGTAAAACTTTTAAATTTTCAGTTCTGCCACAGTGAACAGAATAGTACATGGTACTGCACCTTAGTGTCAAACCCTGACTCATATTATCAATGCATAAGCAAAGACTAGCTTCTAATGCTACTAAAACTTGACAACATGTCAGGTTTTAAAAGAGTTATCTGCTAAAAAATACACAATGTTACCAAATGCTTCTCTCACAGTGCTTCCCAAATGCACACAGACTCACAGTGTGATTCTAGACAACAACCACTATACCTAGGAGTTTACCAAAAATCATTCACTACTGTGGAAGTGGTAAGGGAACTGCACACAATCTTCATATTTCAGGACTGCACTTTTGTGTCAAAGCCTGACTCATTTAATCAAAGCATAAGCAAAGACTGGATTCTAATGTTACTAAAACTTGACAACATGACCGGTTTTAAAACAGTTATCTGTCATCAAAAACACAATGTTACCAAATGCTTCTGTCACAATCCTTACCCAAATGCACACAGACTAACAGTGTGATTTTAGACAAGCAACACTATCCTAGGAGTTTACCAAAACTCATTCACTAGTCTAGAAGAGTTAATGGTACTGCTCCCAATCTACATATTTAAGTACAGCACATCAGTGTCAAAGCATGACTCATTTAATCAACGCATAAGCAAAGACTGGATTCTAATGCTACTAAAACTTCACAACATGACAGGTTTTAAAACAGTTATCTGTCAGCAAATACATGATGTTACCAAATGCTTCTCTCACAGTGATCCCAAATACACACTAACTCACAGTGTGATTCTAGACAAGCACCACAATCCCTAGGAGTTTACCAAAACTCATTCACTACAGTGCAAGTGGTAAGGGAACTGCACACAATCTACATATTTCACGACTGCAATTTACTGTCAATGCCTGACTCATTTAATGAAAGCATAAGCCATAACTGTCTTCTAATGCTACTAAAACTTGACAACATGACATGTTTTAAAACAGTTATCTGTCAGCAAATACACGATGTTACCAAACACTTCTCTCACAGTGGTTCCCAAATGCACACAGACTCACAGTGTGATTCTAGACAAACAACACTATCCCTAGCAGCTTACCAAAACTCATTCACTACAGTGGAAGTGGTAAGGGAACTGCACACAATCTACATATTTCACGACTGCACTTTAGTGTCAATGCCTGACTCATTTAATCAACGCATAAGCAATGACTGGCTTCTAATGCTACTAAAACTTGACAACATGACAGGTTTTAAAAGAGTTATCTGCTAAAAAATACACGATGTTACCAAATGCTTCTCTCACAGTGCTTCCCAAATGCACACAGACTCACAGTGTGATTCTAGACAAGCACCACTATACCTAGGAGTTTACCAAAAATCATTCAATACAGTGCAAGTGGTAAGGGAACTGCACACAATCTACATATTTCAGGACTGCACTTTTGTGTCAAAGCCTGGCTCATTTAATCAAATCATAAGCCATAACTGTCTTCTAATGCTACTAAAACTTGACAACATGAACGGTTTTAAAACAGTTATCTGTCAGCAAATACACAATGTTACCAAATGCTTCTCTCACAATGGTTCCCAAATGCACACAGACTCACTGTGTGATTCTAGACAAACAACACTATCCCTTGCACTATACCAAAACACATTTCTTCATCTAGAAGTAGTACTACATTTTAGTATAGAAACATAACATAACTCATTTCACAAATTCATAAACAATGACTGGTTTCTAATTCTACCAATATACAAAAAATTATTGCCCGCCTTGTACTTGGTCGTATCCAAATGTGGATGTCTGACTTTGACGTGCTGTCTCCACTTCAGGCAGGGTTTCGGTCCCACACTGGGACCCTGGACCAAGTATTCAGGGTAGTACTTCTGTATTGGAAGGTTGTCTTTCTGGGGGGAGGCAAATTGTATGCAGCCTTTGTAGACTTAAGGTCTGCGTTTGACCTTGTGCCGAGGGACAAGCTATGGAAAGTTCTCTTGGACATGGGCATGCCAAAAGATCTGGTTTCTTTTTTGGTCACCATACATGAAAATACGTACGCCCGTGTCCGATGGGGTAAACCCGGGGAACTGACCGATAGATTTAAAGTATCCAAAGGTGTACGACAAGGGTGTGTACTCGCACCCACCCTGTTTTCTTTATTTATCAATGAGGTTGTAAACTACTTCTTAAATAGCCCTACAGATGCACCTACATTGGCAGGAATGAAGATTCCCCTGCTCATGTTCGCGGATGACACCCTTTTGATCTCGAGGACGAGACAGGGACTGCAGTTGGCCCTGTCTCGCTTCGAGATCTTTTGCCGCGAGCATGAGTTGGAAATAAACGTTGGGAAGACCAAGTTTATGGTTTTTCGTGGCCCTCGGCGGGTTAAGGCGGAGGTGTGTTTGGGTGGTGTCAACTTATCCCAAACGGCAGTATTTACTTATCTTAGAGTCACTTTTAGCGAGACGTGCAGCTGGTCTCACCAGCTGGATCTTCTCGCGCTCAAGCATGCCCAATTGGGAGGAGCTTTGTTGAAAGAGCACAAACACTCTTTAACAAAACCAATAGCCCCACTCATGAAGATCTACGGCTCCAAGATTTTACCTGCAATTTTATATGGAGCTGAGATCTGGGGCTTTAATAACTTGTCCAAATTGATAACTGCCCAGAATAAATTCCTCCGGTCAGCTATTGGGCTTCCCCAATCCACTCCACGCATCCCTCTTTTGTTTGACCTGGGAATTCAGCCTATAGAGGACTGCGCAGGGTATAGACCCCTGGCGTTCTGGCGCCGCTTGTGGACGACCCCCGAACTATCTAACTATGCAAAAGCCCTTCTGGAGATCAAAGGGTTGGAGGGGTCACATAGGATTCCCTGGTTGTCTAGCATCAAAACCCTGTTATATGATCTCGGGATGCGTGATCTATGGGTTAACCTTGATACAGAAGTTTTCCCGGCAAAAAAGGTGCTTAAGGATGCGTACTGGAATTACATTAAGAATAGGAGATGTGCTTCCCTTACAGGTTCCACAATGACTGCTTCTTTCCTAGTTTTTAAGGATGACTCTGTCTTTGAAAGTTACTGGGATACCATCTTGAAGTTCCTAGATCGTAAGTTGTATCACCAGTTCAGAGTGGGCGCTCTACCACTGCGAGGACTCACCAAAAGTTGGAGTCCTCTTGGTAGTGATAAATGCCCATTCTGTGTTGACAAGATTGAAACCATGGACCACTTCCTTTTTTGTTGCCCAACTTATCAACTTCCTAGACGTATCTGGCTTCGACCTGCATGCAGACTAATGAGCACTCGTTCTGCACAGGTCGCTAGTAGAATTTTGAAAACCGATACTTCCACTCCTATAGTAATTGGTGTTGCTAAATTTATTAGTTGGGCATGGATCCTTAGGGCCAAGAAACTGAAGCTGTAATCTTTGTTCCCTGCTGCCACACAATAGTATCTACTTTGGTCCATGGCATAAACGGCACGTCTCTCTTTGCACTTTATTGTATTTTTTAACATGATGTGATCATTTTTAATCTATTATTTTATCTACCATTTTAAAGGTTTTACAGTCTATTTTTGTATTGTACATGAATTGTTTTGTAGTCGAATTGTCTAATATGTGTAGTATGTCTTTTATGATGCAAATCGAATAAAGACTTTTTGACTGACTGACTGACAAAAACAGCACAGTTATCTGTCTGCAAACACATGACAAACACAAATGCTTATCACAGAATGGTTTCTACATGTACACACACTGTCAATAAGATTGTAGAGAAAAAAAGTACTCCCTACACTTTAGCAGGAGAAATACATTAGTCTGATTAAAATCAAAATAGTCTACATACATCCCCTCACAATTAAATAACTCATCTTTCAAGTTCTTTTGTAGATTAAGAAGTATATAAGTCACTCACCATATTTTCTTTTACAGAATCTCTGCACTGTGCCCCTCTCAGCAAAAACAAAGAATGGAAAAGTTTCCCTTTCATTTTCCACACATATACATGTAAACATCAAATCACAATCCTTCACACATAAACTCAAAAGCAAACACACATTTCTATTGGTTAAACATTTCAACCATTTCCAACTGAAATACATTTCAACCCTTCCCCCAATCTGCCTTCTGCCTGTTACCATAGAAACGGGTCATGGAACACTGCACTGAGCTCACAGGTCACAAGTTCAGCACACAATGTTACTAAACAAGACAGAAAGTGTGCTTGACTTTTCAACATATCAGCTTATCATATATAATGTTCCTTACAATCTGTTTTTGTTAACCAATAAGAATCATACCTTTAAAAAAAAGAAGTATACACCCTACCTTTCAGTGTAGAAAGTAGTCATACAACCAATGATTTCTTGTCTTTTTTCAAAAAACATTGCCGTGGATCCGCGCACCCAACGCGTGAGAATCCGTGCACCCAACGCGATAGGATGCGCGCACCGTGCGCGCATTTCACCGTTTTTTAATTTAAAAAAAGGGGGCCCCAGGGGGTCCTTCTGAGACCCCCTAAGCACCTCTAGAGGGTCAGAGTATTTCCACTCTGCCCCCTTTATATGTTTTACACACTTATTCCCCTTGCTTCTTCAGCCTCGCTTCTACCGAATGCAGAAAATGGCCGTCAACAGTTCCTGGTTTCGAATGTAGAGAGACACTCGACAGCCAATTAGCATTCAGCACGCGATCGGGAGGGTGCGCGCTCGGTTCGGGGAGGGTGCGCTTACGGTGCGGGTAGGGTGCGCGGATCCTCCGCGGCCATAGATATTTATGTACTTTTAACTCTAATTTTCTCAGGAACTACTGAACGTATTCACACCATATATGCAAAGGGCTCAAGTCTGAACTGAGGACTACCTCTTTGCCAAATTTGGTGTCATTCCGTTCAGCGTTCCGGGCTGTAGCTGCAACAACAGATCCTATGGGAAATTGAATGGGGAAAACGCGTTTTGGGACCCCCCTTTTTTCTCGGCCCTCGCTTGACGAATCACCACAAGACTTTCAGGGTAGGAGCGGAGCGGAGCTGGCCAAAAGTTTGGAAAATTTTGCGAGGATTCCTCAACCGGCGCCAGACTTATTGGGAATAGAATGTTGCAGATTTCCTATGGATAATAGGTCCTAACTATAACTATCTACTGGCGACCGCCAGTAGATAATATATGTATATATTATGAGCAGCGGCAATAATACTCTCACCTGACTGTTTGAAATGAAATTCCACTTTGACATCGAGCTTGTGCTTAAAGATGGAACTATCACCATACATTGCCAAAATACGCACAATGCACTTTGGGAGCAGTAGTCCAAGACTGCAGTCACGTGATACGCTATGGTATATTAGGCTCGAGCGCACCTGGAGCGCGTGTGGTCCAGTCTGTGAACAAGGCAGGAGCCGAAACGTTAGACATTTGGATACAGGCGCTTTGAGACTTTGGAAATAAAGCGAGTTGCAACTGCATTGGGCCTCACCTTGTTTGTTTCGCCAAGAAGGTACTGATGGGCTTCCCTGTGCCCATTTTGTGAGGCCACCCTGAAGGGCCAGGAGCTCCTGACAACAGGGGAACGCTTTGATGCTTCTTTTGAATGTTAATGAGGAGCTAGGCTCACTCGCGCCTACCAACCTACGAAGGAACGCTACTGAAGCAAAAAGGTCGGCGCGTGGAAGGGATTCAGATGGGGGAACACCCGGTCATGATCGTACAGTCTGCAAACGGCTTTTCCAGAGTCAAAGTCATTAAAAATGAGCAGCGGCAATAATACTCTCACCTGACTGTTTGAAATGAAATTCCACTTTGACATCGAGCTTGTGCTTAAAGATGGAACTATCACCATACATTGCCAAAATACGCACAATGCACTTTGGGAGCAGTAGTCCAAGACTGCAGTCACGTGATACGCTATGGTATATTAGGCTCGAGCGCACCTGGAGCGCGTGTGGTCCAGTCTGTGAACAAGGCAGGAGCCGAAACGTTAGACATTTGGATACAGGCGCTTTGAGACTTTGGAAATAAAGCGAGTTGCAACTGCATTGGGCCTCACCTTGTTTGTTTCGCCAAGAAGGTACTGATGGGCTTCCCTGTGCCCATTTTGTGAGGCCACCCTGAAGGGCCAGGAGCTCCTGACAACAGGGGAACGCTTTGATGCTTCTTTTGAATGTTAATGAGGAGCTAGGCTCACTCGCGCCTACCAACCTACGAAGGAACGCTACTGAAGCAAAAAGGTCGGCGCGTGGAAGGGATTCAGATGGGGGAACACCCGGTCATGATCGTACAGTCTGCAAACGGCTTTTCCAGAGTCAAAGTCATTAAAAATGAGCAGCGGCAATAATACTCTCACCTGACTGTTTGAAATGAAATTCCACTTTGACATCGAGCTTGTGCTTAAAGATGGAACTATCACCATACATTGCCAAAATACGCACAATGCACTTTGGGAGCAGTAGTCCAAGACTGCAGTCACGTGATACGCTATGGTATATTAGGCTCGAGCGCACCTGGAGCGCGTGTGGTCCAGTCTGTGAACAAGGCAGGAGCCGAAACGTTAGACATTTGGATACAGGCGCTTTGAGACTTTGGAAATAAAGCGAGTTGCAACTGCATTGGGCCTCACCTTGTTTGTTTCGCCAAGAAGGTACTGATGGGCTTCCCTGTGCCCATTTTGTGAGGCCACCCTGAAGGGCCAGGAGCTCCTGACAACAGGGGAACGCTTTGATGCTTCTTTTGAATGTTAATGAGGAGCTAGGCTCACTCGCGCCTACCAACCTACGAAGGAACGCTACTGAAGCAAAAAGGTCGGCGCGTGGAAGGGATTCAGATGGGGGAACACCCGGTCATGATCGTACAGTCTGCAAACGGCTTTTCCAGAGTCAAAGTCATTAAAAATGAGCAGCGGCAATAATACTCTCACCTGACTGTTTGAAATGAAATTCCACTTTGACATCGAGCTTGTGCTTAAAGATGGAACTATCACCATACATTGCCAAAATACGCACAATGCACTTTGGGAGCAGTAGTCCAAGACTGCAGTCACGTGATACGCTATGGTATATTAGGCTCGAGCGCACCTGGAGCGCGTGTGGTCCAGTCTGTGAACAAGGCAGGAGCCGAAACGTTAGACATTTGGATACAGGCGCTTTGAGACTTTGGAAATAAAGCGAGTTGCAACTGCATTGGGCCTCACCTTGTTTGTTTCGCCAAGAAGGTACTGATGGGCTTCCCTGTGCCCATTTTGTGAGGCCACCCTGAAGGGCCAGGAGCTCCTGACAACAGGGGAACGCTTTGATGCTTCTTTTGAATGTTAATGAGGAGCTAGGCTCACTCGCGCCTACCAACCTACGAAGGAACGCTACTGAAGCGAAAAGGTCGGCGCGTGGAAGGGATTCAGATGGGGGAACACCCGGTCATGATCGTACAGTCTGCAAACGGCTTTTCCAGAGTCAAAGTCATTAAAAATGAGCAGCGGCAATAATACTCTCACCTGACTGTTTGAAATGAAATTCCACTTTGACATCGAGCTTGTGCTTAAAGATGGAACTATCACCATACATTGCCAAAATACGCACAATGCACTTTGGGAGCAGTAGTCCAAGACTGCAGTCACGTGATACGCTATGGTATATTAGGCTCGAGCGCACCTGGAGCGCGTGTGGTCCAGTCTGTGAACAAGGCAGGAGCCGAAACGTTAGACATTTGGATACAGGCGCTTTGAGACTTTGGAAATAAAGCGAGTTGCAACTGCATTGGGCCTCACCTTGTTTGTTTCGCCAAGAAGGTACTGATGGGCTTCCCTGTGCCCATTTTGTGAGGCCACCCTGAAGGGCCAGGAGCTCCTGACAACAGGGGAACGCTTTGATGCTTCTTTTGAATGTTAATGAGGAGCTAGACTCACTCGCGCCTACCAACCTACGAAGGAACGCTACTGAAGCAAAAAGGTCGGCGCGTGGAAGGGATTCAGATGGGGGAACACCCGGTCATGATCGTACAGTCTGCAAACGGCTTTTCCAGAGTCAAAGTCATTAAAAATGAGCAGCGGCAATAATACTCTCACCTGACTGTTTGAAATGAAATTCCACTTTGACATCGAGCTTGTGCTTAAAGATGGAACTATCACCATACATTGCCAAAATACGCACAATGCACTTTGGGAGCAGTAGTCCAAGACTGCAGTCACGTGATACGCTATGGTATATTAGGCTCGAGCGCACCTGGAGCGCGTGTGGTCCAGTCTGTGAACAAGGCAGGAGCCGAAACGTTAGACATTTGGATACAGGCGCTTTGAGACTTTGGAAATAAAGCGAGTTGCAACTGCATTGGGCCTCACCTTGTTTGTTTCGCCAAGAAGGTACTGATGGGCTTCCCTGTGCCCATTTTGTGAGGCCACCCTGAAGGGCCAGGAGCTCGTGACAACAGGGGAACGCTTTGATGCTTCTTTTGAATGTTAATGAGGAGCTAGGCTCACTCGCGCCTACCAACCTACGAAGGAACGCTACTGAAGCGAAAAGGTCGGCGCGTGGAAGGGATTCAGATGGGGGAACACCCGGTCATGATCGTACAGTCTGCAAACGGCTTTTCCAGAGTCAAAGTCATTAAAAATGAGCAGCGGCAATAATACTCTCACCTGACTGTTTGAAATGAAATTCCACTTTGACATGGAGCTTGTGCTTAAAGATGGAACTATCACCATACATTGCCAAAATACGCACAATGCACTTTGGGAGCAGTAGTCCAAGACTGCAGTCACGTGATACGCTATGGTATATTAGGCTCGAGCGCACCTGGAGCGCGTGTGGTCCAGTCTGTGAACAAGGCAGGAGCCGAAACGTTAGACATTTGGATGCAGGCGCTTTGAGACTTTGGAAATAAAGCGAGTTGCAACTGCATTGGGCCTCACCTTGTTTGTTTCGCCAAGAAGGTACTGATGGGCTTCCCTGTGCCCATTTTGTGAGGCCACCCTGAAGGGCCAGGAGCTCCTGACAACAGGGGAACGCTTTGATGCTTCTTTTGAATGTTAATGAGGAGCTAGGCTCACTCGCGCCTACCAACCTACGAAGGAATGCTACTGAAGCAAAAAGGTCGGCGCGTGGAAGGGATTCAGATGGGGGAACACCCGGTCATGATCGTACAGTCTGCAAACGGCTTTTCCAGAGTCAATGTCATTAAAAATGAGCAGCGGCAATAATACTCTCACCTGACTGTTTGAAATGAAATTCCACTTTGACATCGAGCTTGTGCTTAAAGATGGAACTATCACCATACATTGCCAAAATACGCACAATGCACTTTGGGAGCAGTAGTCCAAGACTGCAGTCACGTGATACGCTATGGTATATTAGGCTCGAGCGCACCTGGAGCGCGTGTGGTCCAGTCTGTGAACAAGGCAGGAGCCGAAACGTTAGACATTTGGATACAGGCGCTTTGAGACTTTGGAAATAAAGCGAGTTGCAACTGCATTGGGCCTCACCTTGTTTGTTTCGCCAAGAAGGTACTGATGGGCTTCCCTGTGCCCATTTTGTGAGGCCACCCTGAAGGGCCAGGAGCTCCTGACAACAGGGGAACGCTTTGATGCTTCTTTTGAATATATATATATATATATATATATATATATATATATATATATATATATATATATATATATATATATATATATATATATATATATATGTTTGTTAGACCTGGAATCTTTTTGCCTGTTTCCCCGTCTTTTTGCTTTCTTACCACCCGGTTTTGACAGTTTTTGCTGGTTTAATATTTCTACTCACTTACTCCCTGCTGTTCAGTGGTAAAGTACAAGTGCTCCTGTTGTAAATTGTTATTATGGATTGGTGTTTCCATGATTGGCATATTTGATTTACTGGTAAGCCCCTAGTAAAGTGCACCAAGTGTGCCAGGGCCTGTAAATCGAATGCTACTAGTGGGCATGCAGCACTGTTTGTGCCACCCACATGAGTAGCCCAGAGAAGGTAACTCAGACCTGCCACTGGGTCTGCGCGCAGTATGAAACTACCATGTCAACCTGGCAAGTGCACCCATTTGCCAGGCCCTAATCTTTCCTTTTCTTACATATAAGTCACCCCTAAGGTTGGCCCAAAGTATCCCTGTGGACAGGGTGCTGTGTAAGTTAAAGGTGGGACATGTACTGATGTGTGTGGAATGTCCAGGTAGTGAATTACTTTGCATTTCGTTTTTCACTATGGAAAGGCTATCTGTCTCATAGGGTAGAATGGGAGTTTTACTTATAACTTCTTATAAGCATTACTTCACCGTGGGACAATATAGGGAAATGGAGTTTAGTATGCCTGGACTCAGAATGTAAAAATGCATCTTTTAGTAAAGATGATTTTTATGTTCTGTGTTTGAAAATATAACTTTTAAAAAGTAGGTATTTTCTCACTTAACCATCCTGTGTGCCTCTGCTGGGTTTGTGGATTGACTGTCACAGGAGTGACAGGGGCTGTGCATTCTCTTCAGACAACCACTGGGGGGTCGAGGTGTGTCCTGCCTTTTACAGTAGTGGGAGGAGATTTCCTTGCACCTGAATGGGTCTGGTCTGCCTTGAACAATGCTGTCAGTTCAGTTCATGATCTTTATTTGGTTGAAGACGAAACAACCATAAAATTACATCCATAAAAACAACATACCAATATAAAATATAGACAATAAAAACCGGTCACATCATAAAATCCATATCATCTTAGTACTACTAAAAAACACAATGAAACATAGTCAGTCATCATCTAATATAATATAGTTAAGAGGGATAACTGGTTCATAATCCACTATAAGAAGCTTTCCTTATTTTCATTGCGCTTAATATAAAAAGTGCTATATTGTAATACAGAAAGGGATCGCCTAATGACACCAAATGCTTCATCGCCACTTTATAAGATGCAATATTCCGAGTTAATAACAAAGGTTTTAGATACAATGCCCTGGAGTTCCGGTACAGCTTACAAAATATTAAAAAGTGCAGGGTGCACTGTTTACTTTGTCCATCGCAGGGACAGGGATATAGTTTGGAGGGACAGGATCTCATCGAGGGAAAAGCAACAAAGTGATGCGCTATGCCACATCGCAGCCTTGTTAAAACATATCTATGCTGCGTGATAGTTACAGGGAACAATGCTGTCTCCACCTCCTGCCAGGAAGCTGGGCCAGAGAGGACAGAACTGCTTTGCTCTAAGCACAGACACTTTCTGCCTGAGAGAACAAAGGCATTTTGAATATAATTATTGGGGCACAGATGCCAGAACTTTAGAACTCTTTTGGAACCAAGAAGACCGCCAAGAAGAGCTGGAGAAGCTATGAGCAGGGACTACTACTTTGCTGTGTTGGCCTGCAGTGGCTGCTTCTGTCTTGGGCAGTGAAAGGACTCGACTGAACTTTCTGCAACTTTCTTTTGTGAGTTTCTACAAGGGTTTCATGTAGTGCTTGCCCCCTCTTCAAGAAGTCTCAGGAACAGTAAAGACTTCAAGTTCATCTGTTACCAGCACTTGGGAATGTGTGTGTTGTGCTGCAACAGAAGAAAGCATCCCGACGTCGTCAACGGCACTGCTGCAGTCTCCGTGTCATGAAGGCACCGCAGAGGGCACCGCCACACTGTGCACCACAACACTGGTCTCACCGATGACACCACACAACACCGCCACACGACGCCACCACCAAGCCGCTGCTTGCACCGCGACCTGTGGGCACCGCACTCCACAACGCCTCACTTCACTCCGCCGTCCTGGTATCACTGACGACGAAGCTCCATGCCGACATCGACGCCACTGCTTGCACCGTAGTTTGAGGACACTGTTCGTAAGTTACACGATGCACTGTCCTTACTCTGCACTGCAGCCTTGACCTACCAACGCCGGCACCATCGACTCCAGTTCGTCAGCCAACAACAGCGCTTCAGCAACGAAGACGCCACTGCCTGCACCGCGACCTGAGGGCACCGCACGCTGCACCGCTGCCCTTCACACCGCCGCCCCGATGCCTGCAAACACCAGCACTGCTGACTTCTACAACTAGGAAGTTCGATCTGCAGCCTGTTTGACTTCAAGGGCCCAACGACTCCTGCACCAACCACCGGAACCAACGCCTGCGGATGCTGATGCCCTGCATTTCTAAAAAGGTTCTATTTTGTGGCTCTTCCCGAAACAGTAGCTGGCCCACGACACAGCGGTCAGCCAGAACTGTTTGGATTTGTTGTTCATGATGCCGTGATAGCCCCGGACAGAGCTATCAACTTCAAGGAACTGTATTTTAAGTCTATTTTTGATTATTGAGATTTCTCAGAAATGTATGGTGAATTTTTATCGTTTTTTTTCTTGTTTTGGATATATAAAAATATTGGATATTTTTCTAAACTGGTGTGGTGTCCTTTTGTATAGTGTTTTCACTGTATTGCTGTTGGTTATGTGCAAATGCTTTACACACTGCCTCTGAGATAAGCTTGACTGCTTGTGCCAAGCTACCAAGGGGGTGAGCAGGGGTTATTTTAGGAGTGTAACTCCCTTACCCTGACTAGGAAGAAGGGTCCCTACTTGGACAAAGGTGCAAACCTTTGCTTACTAGAGACCCCCATTTCTAAGGTCGCCAGTAGGTAGTTATAGTTAGGACCAAGTTTCCATAGGAAAAGCATTTTTTAATTTGCTTATAACTTTTGCGTCCTTTGACGAATCTTTACGAAATTTTCCCCAAAAATCTTTTTTCAGATCAGCTCCTATTTTGAAAGTTTGGGGATGATTCGTCAAGGGAGGGCTGAGTAAAAGGGGGGGTCCCAAAACGTGTTTTCTCCATGCAATTTCAATAGGAAACTTTAGACAAGGTTACAGGTCAAAATGCTGAACGGAATTACACCAAATTTGGCAGGGAGAAAGGTCTTGGTCCAGAAAGCACGCTTTTGTTTAAATGGTGTAAATCCGTTCAGTAGTTTTTGAGAAATATCAAAATTTACAGATATCGATATTTGAGAATTCTGACATCTGATTGGTTGAGGCGTTACGAGCACGAGCTTGCGGCTCATTGGCTGTGAACGGCTGAAACTAGGAAGTGTTGGCAGCCATTTAGGGGGGAAAAAAATTTGTATAAGAGGGTATAGTAGGAACACTGTGGACTTAGTTTAAGCAGTCTGTACGGTGCAGAGGCAGGGAGTTTGAATGTTGCGTAGGCCATGGAAATCATGTCCACAGAACAACGGTGCGTGGTTTTGCGGCAAGGTTGCGTTGTCTCTGGAAATCCAGGTGGGAAAACAATGTGCCGTATTGCGGCAAGCCGTGTGTAGGGTGCACACACAGGTAGTGTGAATGTTGCGTAGGCCGTGGAAATCACGTCCGCAAAACAACGATGCGCAGTATTGTGGCCATGTTCAGTAGGCTTGTGGAAATCATATCGGGAAAACAACAATGCGCTGTATTGCCGCCTTCCTTTAATATAATGCGCAGTAATGTTTACTTATAATGCGGTGTTCACTTTTATCACAGATAGTGTAACTTTGTTAGAGGAAATGTAATATTATGTGGGAGGGTGTGTTCTGTCCCTATGCGCTGAAAAAAATTAACGTTTAATTGGCTGAGGTGTTCCAACAATGAGCATAATGTTCATTGGCTGTGAACCATTGAAAGTAGAAGTGTTGCCAGCCATTCTCTTGCCCTCTGTGGAGTAGCAGGGACATCTGATTGGATGACTTGTTCCAAGCAGGACCTTCCCAAGCTTAATGTTCATTGGCTGTAAACCATTGCAAGTAGAAGTGTTGTCAGCGATTCCCTCCCCATCCGTGGAGTATCAGGGAAATCTGATTAGGTAACGTGTTCCCAGCAGGACCTTCCCAAGCTTAATGTTTATTGGCTGTGCAGCATTAAAAGTAGAAGTGTTGGCAGCCATTCCATTCCCCTCTGAGGAACAAGCCTTGGCTAAAGGGTCCTGAGTACAAGTTTGCTCCTTATTGGCTGGGAACGGTTCACTGTTGTCAGCCATTTTGTGACGCACTTCAAAGGAGTACGGGGAAAAAAAGTAGTGGAGGGTAGGAACACTATTAACTCTCTGTACAGTGGTCACAAGGTGGTGGACGGGGACTGTGAAGTTAAAAATTGTATTTGATATATTTTAAGGGCCACTTATATAATTTGCGTGGGGCCTACAAATCACGGCGAGAAAATAACAGAGTGTGTTGCGGTCTTTTTTTTATTTAGTCAGCGGATGGGATACTTCCCAGGAGCACTATTTACTTAGAATGTGGTGTTTACTTTTCTGACGGGGAGGTGTGGTTGCACTGCAAACATTTCAGTCTAGGTTTGAAACAGTTTTTATTAAGCAATCACAAATATACTTTCTTAGGAAAGTGAAGCTGTAAATATCCCTTAAGCGTGGCTACACCCTCCCTTTTTTTTGTCACCTATAGTTTGTAAAAGTGTTGCCCCATATTCTTGTTAATATAAAAGGGCATCAGTTACTTTTAGATAAAGTAGAAAAGAAGTGCTACAAGAAACACTCCCGCACTACATAATCTCAGGTCACAACAACAATAACATGTAGAAAACAGTTAATCACACAAATGATGTCATATTACATAGAAATGTACGCTTTATCAAAATATTAAATGACGCACTATGTACTTTTTTTTAGCAACTACTATTTTACAAAACATTAGCAGTGTTACAAACTGAGGTACTAAGTTATCAACGGAAATAACTTTAGTATATGTAGTCAATTTTTTGCACAGATAGATCTCCTGCCCCTTTGAACTACTATAAAGTCACAGTATTAAAATACACAGGGTAGTTTATAGTATTCCACAGGAGAACAAGAATAAGGACCACCACAAAAAAATAATATTTTTTACAATTTCTATTCTGTAGAACTCGGGAAAGCTCTGTCATAGTGCTTAGAGGTCGCTCACTACTCCGCTAACAGATCACGTACTCCTTTAAGAACATATAGGATAGTAGTGAAATATACACTACTATTCCTATATATTCTATAGGGAGAAGAAGAATATTTTCCAGGGGTAAATATGTTCAAAGCTTCTTTTCTCTGGGACTTCAAAATCTTTCGTGTTCGCGCCGACGGGTGATAAACTCTACTGAGGTCAGAATGAATGATCCCAGGGGGGAAACAGAGTAAGAACCAGAAGCTGCTGACGTTACATATAAATCTTTACTCTTCGCGCCCATGGGTCACCAACACCTTTGAGGTCAAGTATAGTGTCAATATTATAATATACAAAGACACAGTATATGAGCTCAAAGGAGCCAGAAAAGGAACAGTGTTTTCTCTATTCTGTCTGTTTCTGAATACAAGCTGCTGAAGTTGCATATAAATGGCAAAAGCAATCAATAACACTTTTTTCTAAATACAAATCTTTAAATAATCACAAATAGCTACATATAAATATCTGCTATGCCATAATCAAACAACTTTCAACTCTGTAATATGTTTTGTTGTCGCAAAAGAAGAATCCAACACTAGAAAACGGAACCTGCATCACAGAATGGACATGCGTAAATAACTCGCAAAAACAAAACTAATCCATCAACGGGTGTGGTTTATATACTTTTTGGTTATTAAGTAGTCTATGGAAGGAACATGCGGCTCCGCCCATTTAGATGTCACGTTTTACAGTGACAAGTGCTCATGTTTTCACTGTTTAACTTGCACGTGTTGAGAAAAGTTACAAAATGTGAAGCGGTAAAGGTTTCGATTTCGATCCTCACATGTATAAGCTCCTTAATATGTACATACATTGGAGACCTTAAAAACTGTTACCCAAGGGGGCGTGGCTCGGCGCCGATGAAGATGGCAACCAAAAGAAAGAGCTCCGCCAGAGCCGCCATGAATGCCCCTTATATACTGCCATCATCCGCAACTACTGAGGCCAGGGTGTCAACGGTGACTGCGGAGCCCCCGCTGCATCGAGCGGTGGGTTTTCCGTGCGCAGTGGTCTTCGCCTGCTCTCCCTTTCTTCTGCTGCAGACGCCGGGACCCGGACGGGGCCTAGTGGAAGAAGGCAGCGCCGAAGCACACGCCTCGATCTGGGCTGATCCCCTGCCCCAAGCGGCCTGTGATCAGCCAGCTGGGTGGCACAACCTTGAGAGGTCCGCTGCGGCCAGTGACATCCGACCAACATCGGGGCTGCGGCGGAGGCTGTCGGCCCCGGTGGTGAGTGAGACGTGTCCCATCCACCATTTGCCATCTCTGCTTCCCGACTTGGAACCCAACTTGGACAGGCGGATTCGGCGCCCTACTGACGCCGCAGCCGCACTCTGGGGGTAGCGATCTGCCTCTCCCACCCCCATGTACGCTATTGTTAACCCCTACCAGCGGAGCGGTCCATTTGCTGATCACAGAGCTGTCCTCCACCTTCAGCTGGGGACCGGGCGCCATTTTCTACAGCGCACCCGTGGCGGCCTCGGCTCATTTTCCCCACTTCTGGTGCCTTCCAATGTCTACTCAGCTGAAAAGCCCTCCCATCGAGAGCTTTAATCCTCTCCTTTGAGGCAGTGACTGAAGGAGCAGAGAACCGGCGTCCGGAACAACGTCCCTCTGTGCTGAGTGGTGATGGAGGCGTGCGTCCTCTCCTCTTTGCTGGTAAGGTGGCTCACCCCAGGGCCTTTTGAACTTGGCTGCCGCTTCGCCCTCAAGTGGACACGCACGCCCCACTGCTGGATAATATATACCCCTGCCTGGCTGTGGCCGGTGTCGCTGTGGCGTTGCTCCACTTCGCTTGAGGACAGGGCCCAGTGCGTTGCAGAAGTGGCTCCTCCGATGGCCTGCCGCACGGCGCCTGATAGATAGACTGTGCATCCACCACTGGTCCACCCCACATATCCTGTTATTGTTGCCCCAGAGATCAACCAGCAGTCACGTGACCGCACTGCTTCCTATTTGTTACTGCTTGACCTAATATTGGGATGAAGCCTAAGGGAGGTCCATCTGTACAATCTAACAAGTTGAACAAATATGCAGTTCCCAAACAACTCACACAAGAGGATTGGGCTGCAAGTGGCATTGCTGGTGACTCTGAACCTTCACTGAGCTCCATAATGACAGTAATCCAAGCTCTGGGAACCACACTGGAAACAAAAATCGACAAAGTCTCCATTGAAATGAACCTTCTTCGGGCTGATATGAATAAAACAACAGAACGCGTCACGCAGACCCAAATTAATGTCAAGGATCTCCAGAACAAAACCCGCATGCTGGGGGAAAGAGTACAACAACTGGTCCACCAACAGCATCAACATCCGTGTGGTTGGGGTTCTGGAGGGGGCAGAGGGGCCCATTGTAGACCTCTTCCTAGAAGACCTCATACTCAACCACCTCAAGCCTAAGCGCCCCTCTACCTACTTCACCGTGGAGCGGTCACATAGGGCCCCCGTCCCCCGACTGAAACCTGGGGCAGCCCCCAGGACAATCATAGCCAAAATCCTTAACTACAGGGATCGGGACGCAATACTACAGGCGGCTCGCCTACATGGAGGTCTTCGGTACGATGGCACAACTATCAGGTTCTTCCCAGACTTTACCCTTAAGGTTCAACAAGAACGTCGCTCCTTCGATGGAGTGAAGCGAGCTCTCAGAGACAGGGGCATCAAATATATGATGTTCTTTGCAGCAAAGCTTAAAATTATGGTAAACGGCAAAACATGGTTCTTTACGACCCCATCGGATGTGCAGTCATGGCTGGATGGAGGAGATGCACGTGTGACAAGGCCTACGAACACTGGTGACTGGCGGTCTTCCCGTGAGAGTCCTTCCAGCTCCCACGGTGGCAGGGTAGACTCAGACTAGCGGAGCCTGCGATCCTGGAGATCTCGATCCATGAGCCCGGCTCTATCTGTGACTGGCTGTGAATGAACTCCCCATGACAAGCGATGACACTTGAAACTCTTCACGTCATATTGTAATGTATACAATTTGTTCTTTATAAAGGGTTGCAGACCTTAGATGTGCAGGACACTGTGCCACTAGTAATCGTCACAAGGCCTCCTTCCTCAATGGGGCCAGAGTTGAGCTCTGGTGGGCCTACAACGGAGCTACTCCAACCCCCCTATTGTAGTCTCAGTTCATTGGGATGACAGGAGCTCTGCTAGTTGGGAATGTGGGTAGTTTTGAGCCTACACAGCAGGGTAGAGGGGAGGGAAGGGATGTTCTGGGGAGTTTTTCTTCTATTGTTTGTCCTCTCCCTATTGTTGAGGACCCGGAATGGGACGGGGTGAGGTGTTGGTGGGTTTACACTGTACACATTTTTGTTGAGGTTACATCAATGGTATGTCCTGTTCTTTATGGCGCTATGACTACGCAATGGGACAAAAGTATCTCCATACTTAGCTGGAACGACAATGGGGTTAGGAATAAAATCAAACGTAGTGTTGTCCTGCAATATATTAAACGCCATGCCCCGGATGTAGTGTTACTACAAGAAACGCACCTGGTGGGCACCTCCTGCAAAGTACTTCACCGGTGGGGCTACACACTACTAGCTCACGCAGGCTTCACTACTAGCTTACGGGGAGGAGGTATCCTGGTGAAGAATTCCTTCCCTTTGGCCGTTCACTCCACCTGGTCTGATGACAGAGGTAGATACATAGGAGTCACGGGCTCCTGGGACGGTCGTACGCTCACACTACTCAGTTTTTCATATCTGACTGACCCACCCTGATTGGCTAGACCTGATCCCGTTCAGCATCAGCATCAGTGCCTCGGGGCTGCGGAGCTTTGCGCCAGCCAGATCCAAGCGAAAGGCCCGACAAGTGCTGCTTCAGCTGAGATTGCTTGTGTTTCGGCTAGGCTGCATGGCGTGGGACACACCTGAGCTCACGGGGGAGTGCACGCCGAGAGCGCCGAGAAACACACTGACCAGCCGCCAGCTGCCTGTGTGTGCGGAAAGCGAGGGGAAATGCCTAGAGCGTCGTGAAACGCCCCTAGAACGCTGCCTCCTGTGCCTCCTGTTGCCACACCACAGCAAGGATTGAGCTGGTCCTGCTCTCATCTCTGCTCCTCCGCAGTCCGCCATTTGTCAGGGGACGCGAACATTGTGCTGTGCTGTGCTGGGATTCTGAACGGGGGCATTTACAGCAACACCCTGGTGGGACCGAAGTCCCAGGGAGTACTGTCTGCCATTGCCTGCATTTCCATTAACACTAACTTGCATCACACCCTGGGGGACTACAAGTCCCAGGGTGCAACTAATTCCTTTTCCCGCTGCCGCTAACGAGGGGGGGAGCTACCATCGCTGCGGGTTGTGCGTGTGTGTGTGCCCGTCGGGGGGGCCAAAGGAGGCCGGCCAGGGCATTAACATCTGCAGTTGGGACTGATTGCCGATGAGGGGCACTCGCTGATTTGAACTTGAGCAGACCCTGTAGACCCTGTAAGGCTTTGTGTGACCACCTTACACCAGAGGTTGAAAGAGTAGAGAGCAGCAATCAGCGACTAATAAGACAAGACAATAAGACAAGCAAGCCAATTAATAAGCTGATAACGCCCTCAAGCTTGCTGAATAGGTGGCAGAGGCGGCATCATACACAGGACTTTAAAGCTGTATTGGACTACTTTTGGTTTATTCTGCTTATTATGAGATCTGGTCGACAACGTAGGGCATTGCCAAGACCCCAACCAAAACGGCGGCGGAAGAGTGAAGTATGTTCATGTATAGGGGGTGTCCCACTGCAGGTTACCCCTAAAGCAGTTTTCTCTAAGGATTCAGTTACTCCAGCTACTGTCCTTAAAACTACGTTCAAAGAACATAATCCAGCCCACCCTAACCAATTGACCATTAAAGGTTTTTTTAAGCGGCAGCAAAAATCTGCAGATATGGATAATGGCAAAGGGCCTTCTGTAACATTGTCTCCATTTATCAGTGCAAAGAGAGATTATCCAATGGAGACGATTACAGGGCTTAATTCTCTTCTTCCTTCGGAAATAGAGGCGGCGAATTATGGTAGTGAAAGTAAAGTCTCCAAACTTTGTTCGTCGGCTGCGATTTTAAGCCTGCCTTGTACGATACAGACAAAAGCCCAAGTTCATGCACAAGACAATGTTTCTCTGGTGCCAAGGATATCTATGGTTGACGCATTCCTATCTGCAACTTCGACTGGTCGAAAGGAGATTTTTAATTTGCGGGTTTGTAGTCAAGACTCAAATGGTTCAGTGACTAAAATACCCTCTGGCACGGATCAAAACCTAATTGATGAGGTCTTTTTGTTAGCCTCCGCCCCATTTGAGGCAGAATGTGCTGGGGGGGGGAAATTCATCGATACCAGAATTATCTAACCCCAATGGCCCAAATAGTAGCCTAAGGTTATTTAACCTGGACCAATTGAGTATAATGCTGGAAAACAGTTTTATTTATACTGATAACAAGCCAACACTTGCTCCCGGGAAAGTCAGATCTGAAAAGGTGTCCATCTCAATGGAGCAAAGTAAATCTGTACAATTACAGGCACAAGCAGCAGCTACAAATAATCTGTTTAGCTCTGTAGACCTATCTCTACTCACCAAATTTGGAGGAAATTGTCGTGACAGACCAAGTGCTAAGGAAAATAAATTTAACAACCTCGATCGTGGTTTATGGGAGAGTCTACTAAACACAATGGACAACATTACTAATGCTCTCAATTTTCACGCAGACAAATTAAACACTCAAATAGACTTATTAAATATATTGCCCGTCCACGTAGTTGGAATAGATAAAAAAATTCTTCAATTGACTAATCTGATAACCAAAGTTCAATCAAACAAGGAGAATCAATTAATAACCTGCACTTGTAAGCAATTGATTGATAAAATATCAGATTTACCGTTCATCGTCAGCCTATGGTTCAAGAAGTAAAATTGATGTCGAGCAGAATGGTTCAAAAGAAAATAATTTCGAACGATTGTCTAATTGATTCATCCTTGGCAACAAAGTCCTCAAATCCATCAGTAGAGCTTGGGACTCCACAAAAAAACGAGAATAGAGAAGATACAAACGCAAATATAATAGCCAAACTTTACACGTGTAAAATTTAGCAACATAACACAATCTTAACAAAAACTAATGTTGCAGAGAAAAGAGATCGACTTCCAAACGATAATACATCTCAAGACGGGATTAAAGGTAGCAAATCTATGGACGAAATATCAGTCGATGAGCCAAATGTTCTACAAAATAATGGCAATCAAACTTTTACTACAAGCAAAGAAGGCTAATCGAAAAGGGCGAGAAAAAGATTGAGGAAAACTCATAATAAATTAACTAAGACAAAAAAAAATATCATAAGTGATGTCGGCCCTAATAAGAAAGAATTATATCCGATCTTCAGACCTTTGGAAGCACGTGCGGTCAAACTGTCGGCTGAGTCAAAGGGACAGGTCACCGGACTCCCAGTTCCCGACGTGTTTAATGACAGTATATGGTCCAAAATTGCCGTAACATCAAGGTCAGGAATTAATGGACAAGATCAGGCACTAAATGGAGCTGACAAACTGTGTGCTGAACCAAATCCTATTATTCAGAAAACTATAAATAATTCCATTCATGAAAAATATAATGAACATATTACTGAGGAGATAATCACCCCCGAACAAATTATAACTGATGTCCCCGTTTCGGGAAAAGCGTCTATTCAGGCACTGCTACCTGACACAAGGAAAAGGGAAACAAACAGTCATATAAATAAAGATAAATCAATGGCTCGTGATTCCTTGAGTGAGTCCAGAAAAGTAGTTTTTTGTCCACAATATACTACAAGAGGTTCTCGTGATATATTGAATCGGGACAATATTTTAAAACTACTAAATGCAATTGCTGATTTGAAGGATGTAACGTCAGATGACTTAGACTCAGTCGAGTTTAGGAAAGCCCAGATTAACCCTAAAAATGAAATAACAGTAACCACTTGGCATCATGAGGAAACTATTAGTAACATCTTAGCCAATATTAATCAATTTGAGAAATGGGGCATTAAAGTTTGGAGAATCTGTGACTATAAGTTGCTTATCCCGACGACAGCAACTTATAGTCCAACCCCAAAGACCAGTGTACATAAATCAAGACCGGGATCTCAAATCATAGTTCTGAAAGGAGCCGTAGGGCCATCATCAAAATTAGACCTGTCACTTGGGATCAAGACCAGGAGTGGTAAACCGGGCATTTGAACTTGCGAAGAGTTAAAGAATGAAATTCCTTTTACTGATGACTGAAGCTGGCTCCCAAAAATAGTGGTTAAAGGGAGCCCCATAATGCATGATTGATGCCTAAATTCTACTAACAAAATGCTAATACCACTTAATATTTGCTCCTGGAACGCAAATGGACTTAAAACCCTTGTAGAGGATCCTGATGCAATAAACTTCCTTAGGGATTTTGATATACTAATGTTCCAGGAAACATGGAATAAGGAATGTGAACCCCTTATTGTCTATCATGAATATCTAAATGCTGCTCGCCGTAAGGCTGCCTTTGGTCGTGCAAGTGGAGGCCTTTCCACTTATATTTCCTTAAGTTTGGATGTTAAACATTTTGAAATTGACTTTCAAGTGGCATGGCTACAGTGTATTAAGTTAGTTTTTAATCATCCTATTATCTTTTTAAATATTTATATAAGTGCAAAAAACTCGGATAAGGCTACTCATTTTCGAGCTTGTGGGAAATAGTAAAAGTGCTATATTATGACCATCTGGATTCAATGATAATCATCTCTGGCGATTTCAATATGCACTTTTTTACTCGTAATACCCCTAACATATCGACGAAAATGTTATCGAGGTTGATTAATTCTCAATTTATAAAATTTAACCTTAGGTTGCTATTGGATGATGGACAAACTCCTACATTTAAAAAAATGGGTAATCCAACTATTATTGACTGTTCACTAATCTCGAATGTGTTAATAAACTCACTTTGCAGCTATCGTGTAATACCGAGGAGAGAAAGTGACCATAATCCGCAAATAATCTCTTTGGCACTTCCGTTGGATCATTTACCGGAAGTGAGACCAATCAAAACTATTCCAACATCTTTTAATTTGAAAAGGCTGGTATGGAACCAGAGAAATAAAAAGGAGATATTGAAAGTTTTATCTTCCTTAATTAAAAAAGCTCAAGAAGAAATAGTAGCAGGAAAATCTATGGTTGATTCCTGGCCTCGTCTCTGTTCAGCCCTTTTGGAACATTTTCCTACCCCGATAACATCGAAAGGTGCGACCATGAGAACAAAAAAGTCAGGATGGTTTACTAACCAGCTGCTCCATTTGAAAAGAAATCTTAATAGAGCAACTAGGTCATTCTGCAGAAAATCGAAAGTTTCACTTACTTTTTTGGAATCCCAACAACTGATAAAGCAAAGAAAACAGTATAAAAATGAAATATGGAAAGCTAAACAAGTGTATGATGAAGGAATATGGACCAAATTACCTCATTCATGTAAAACAAGAGACTTAAAAATTTTTTGGGGTATTATTAATAACCTTGAACTTGGTAATTACAGAGGGAACAGTGCTAATATTGAAGAATCGAGTTGGGCTTCTTTTATCTACAATCTTTATGTTGCTCCCTCGGTTGTTCACTCTGATTTCAACAGTGTTTGTCAAAAAATAGACATATCGGAAAGTAATGAACATAAAAAATCTTATTCAGATTATTATAACAAGCAAGGAAAATTAAAGGATGATGGTTCGTGCTCTGAGGCCTATGATTCATATACCACACAAGACAATGAGCCTAGACGATGGAGCAAGTTAAAAAGGCAATAAGAAGGATCAGATCAAATGGTGCGCCGGGACCAAATGGAATTCCCAATTCTCTGTTTAAGGCAAATCTTAAAAACTGGCCTGTGGTTTTAACATATTTATTTAATGATGTTCTTAAAACCGGAACTGTTCCTGAGTTATGGCAAGGAAGCATTATATAGCCAATATATAAAAATGGCCCACAAGATAATCCCGCCAATTATCGACTGATTGCCCTAACGGATGTAGAGGCAAAAATATTTGTGAGTTGTCTTCTTGAAGAATTAGAAGCATGGGCATCGAGGAATGATCTAATCCCAATTTTTCAAACTGGTTTTAGAAGAGGTGAATCGACCAATACGAACTTGATTTTAATGACTTTATTGGCTGACAGGGCAAAATATAGGAAACAAAAGTTGAATATATTTTTTATTGATTTAAAAGCCGCCTTTGACTCGGTACCACGAAATCTATTATGGGCCAAACTTCTGAACTGGGGTATCCTAAATCATTTATTAGATATGATTAAACTTTTATACACCGATATATGGGTCCAGATTGTGTTTTAGCTCCCTGTCTTTTTAATCTTTTTATGTCTGACCTTCCTACTCATTTTAAAGATGTTGCCCACTCTCGAACTATACAAGGTAAAGAGATTAAATATTTGCAATATGCTGACGATACCATTTTATTGAATCACTCGGTTATAGGTTTAAGAAGAATAGTTGACTCTTTTAGTCGATATATTACCCTGAATGGTCTTAAAATAAATGCTTAAAAGACAAAAATAATGACTATAGGAGGAAAAAAATTAGGTCTAAAGTATGGAACATCAATGGGTTACAAATATTTAGGAATTACATTTGATGATAATATGTCATTTGGGCAGCATTTTAGTAACCTTGAGGTAAAGGCAACATCGTTATCATTTGCTTTTAGAAAATGAAGAGATAAGTTATCATGCCCAAATCACGAGCACTTGCTGAAGGTCATGAAAGCTAAACTGATTTCATCTCTGGAATACGGGTCGATGATTTTCCGATGCAAAGATGCAAAAATCTTAGATGACATCCAGATAAAAGTTTATAAATCAGTTTTTAGGATTCCTAGATACATAGGCCGTGCCAATGTAAGATTAGAATTTGAACTAAAAAGACAAACTCTGGCATGGCAATCTACTTATCTAAACACGTTACTATCATTATCAAGCTCAGGAAAAGGTTCTTTCTCAAGTCAGTGTTGGCATGAGATAATGAGGAGCGAGTATGCAAGTAGTTGGAGATCATTTTTAAATGAGTGTTTACTTAATTTCGAATGCCCAAACTTAGAATATGAAATTAGAAGTAAACATGTATTTAAAAGAACAATAAATCAATCAGCTAACCTACTGTCAACTATAACAGACAATGATGAGCTTAGGAAAAAAAACCATTCATGGTCAGTTGCTAATTCTTTTAGAAAATTGGAACCACAACCATGTTTGCTGTCCCATTTAAAACCGGTCTTTAAGAATAGATTTATGCTAGTACGGTTTGGAAGATACCCAAAGAAAGATGGATTTCCAAAATGGTAATAAAATGGCCTTCTAAAGTATGTAGGCTGTGTGGATTATGTGATGAACTTTAGTACATAGTGTAACCATGTGTCCCCAATTATTAGATGAGCAGAAATTCCTATTAAGATCCATTTTTAATGAATTGGGGGTAAGAACTTGTAGAAATGCTATCATCACATGCCTCACTGGTGCCTCCCCACGAATGACTTCTCGTTTTGTTACGTTTATTTTAATAGCTGAAAAACTATTATTTTGTGATGATTTAGTCTTATAGGTGCATACACTATTGATGTGGTTATAAATATGAAATGAAAATGAAGTAGTTAATATTAAATTAGAATGTCAGCACAAATGCACTTTACTTTCTGCAGTGTTCCTCTGTCGCCAAGTATATTTGTAAACAAATAATTTTAGGGCAACGTAATGTATATTTTATAATATTATTAGTAGTAAATTAAAATATAACTAGAGAATAAAGATGCCCGAATTATAGTCGGAATATTACAATTACAATGTCAGCACAAATGCACTTTACTATTTGCCGTTCACCTCGATTATAAAGTATATTGATAACATTCAATTTGAGGGTTTATGTAATATATATTTTTGCGGCTAAGAACTGTTACCACAAATATATTTTACTACCCAATGTCCTTTATTGCTGCTAAGTCAACAGTGTTAAGTTTTTTTTTTTGCGTACATAATGATTTTGTAAACTTTATCCTTATGCAAATTTACGCTGTAGCCGCTAAAAATAGGAATTGGTCAATCCTTTCTTCTTTTGTTCTTTGTGATTTTGATGTTATATTGTTGTATTACCCTTTTATTGTTTATGTGTGGTTCTTATCGATTGTAATGATTTTAGTTAATCAACAAATAAAATTATTCATACTCAGTTTATATACCACCAGGCCTACAGAATACCACTTTTACAGACTTGGGCACTCTTCTACTCTCTCTTCCGGAAGGTCTTTTAGTGGTTTGGGGGGATTTTAACTCTGTTGTCCCAGGTACACTGGATAGATACCCTCCGCGGATACTTGGATCTTCTCACAAGTGGCTGCCTGAATTTCTGGATGCGCTGGGGCTTGTTGACGGATGGAGAACCTATCACCCAGAGAACATCCAATATACTTTCCACTCCGGAGCCCATCATAGCCTCTCCCGAATTGACTATGTCCTGACCCCAGCTTCACAGGCTTTATACATCTGCGAAATTAAACATCTAGCCAGAGGTATATCAGACCACTCTTCAGTATGGGTTCAGATAGTACTTGGCCAGGCACGGGTGGGATGCATCACCCCCCTTAACCCTTGGCGTCTCTGTAATCCTAAAATCTGGAAGGCACTGTCAATAGCTATTGACTCATACTTCCAGGAAAATGAAGGAACAGTAGAATGCTCTCAACCCCTTTGGGAGGCTTTTAAATCCATGATTCGGGGTCAAGCGCTGTCATTTATTTCTGGTGCTATAAAAGAGAGCCAGAAAGCGATTGTAGACCTGGAGGTGGAACTAAGCAGGCTAGAAGACGGTTTAGAGGACGAGGTCACTCTGGCAACACTTCACACACTGCACCTCGAACAAGATGAATATAAAGCTCTAGTGACAGACAGGGCCAAATGGTTCGGTAGAGAAAAATTGGGAAGATTATACGAACTGGGAGACAAAAGGCAGGGAAACTCATCGCCTGGCTTGACAGGAAGAAGTTGGCGGATCGACTAGTGCCCGAACTCATAGGTGCTGATGCACAATCCATTACGGATCATCAATCTATTGCGAATCATTTTGCCACCCACTACCAGACGATCTACACCTCCAGCTCGTCCCACACGGAGGAGGAAGCACAGGACTTACTGCGAAACATTCGATTTCCAACCCTTTCCGTAGATAACTGCCACTTCCTAGCCAGTGCCTTAACGACTGACGAAATCGCACAGGCCATTAGAGCCTTGCGTTCCGGGAAAGCCCTGGACCCAAACGGTCTGCCCATCGAGCTCTTCAAACTTAAGCCAGACAAATTAGCCCTGTACCTAAAATCCATGTTCGAAGAAAGTAAAGAGTTGGGAATACTACCACAGGACCAGAGGATAGCCACATTAGTTACTATCCACAAAGAGGGTCGACCTAAAACAGACTGCGCCTCATACAGACCAATCTCCCTTCTAAATGCTGAACCCAAAATCCTTGCCAAACTCCTAGCAAACCGTTTGGTCAAGGTGATCGGGGGCTGGTCCACCCTGATCAGTCAGGTTTTATACCACACCGCAACACCGCGCTAAACTTGCGCAGACTACACGGTGTACTGGGTAGAGTGGCCACTATCTGTGAAGATGCCCTCGTGATGTCCCTAGACGCCACTATGGCATTTGACACCATTGAAGGGTCCTACTTATTTGCTGTGCTCGCAAAACTGGGCTTCGGCCCTGAATTTATCCAATGGGTGCGTGTCCTGTATTCAGAACCCTATGCACAAGTGGTGGTCAACAACAAGAAATCAGCCCAATTCATACTAAGTTGGGGTACTTGACAAGGGTGCCCCCTCTCTCCCCTCCTCTTCGCCCTCGCCCTTGAAGCACTGGCAGCATGGGTCCGTCAGGACCCTCAGATAAGAGGCCTGCGCTGGTCCCCTGAGTGGGAGGACCGTATCTCCCTTTATGCCGATGACATCCTCTTATACCTAGCCTCCCTGAGGAAGTCGTTTGTGTGTGTCTTCGACATTATGGCAATTTTTGGTAGATATTCCGGATTCTTCATCAACTGGAAAATCCCTCATTTCTGTCCTAGCGTGAGACCCTCCTGTTCTGCCAGGCAATTGCCCGATCCCAGTTAACACTGTGGGCTTCAAATATCTGGGCATCTATATTACCATAGATCCCAAACTTCGCCATACCCAAAACCTTCTCCCACCTTTGGAAAGGCATAAGTGCGACATAGCCAGCTGGAAAACTCTCCCACTTTCACTGTTAAGCAAAGCGGCCTTCTTCAAGATGAAGTCATTGCCCCGCTTCCTCTACGTTTTGCAGAACGCCATGGACCCAGTCCCAGCTGCTATTTTAGAGAGGTCGAGAGCCTCCAAGTAGACCTGCTGTGAGACGGGAGGCCCCGTATCACCTTGACCAAACTCACACTAAATTGGTATGACAGGGGGGTCAGCCTCCCGGACATTAAAAAATATTACTGGGCAGCGCATCTTGTAGCCATTAATCAAGGCACCTATGGTCCACTTGATGACCCTGGCTATGCCATGGACAGATGGACACTGCCGGGTGGGAACTTCAATCGGGTAGTATATTCCAAGCCCAAGCGATAGCCCCTTACTGTTCCGACTAACCACTCTGTCCACATCTGGCACACAGTTAACAAAAATCTGGGCTGGGAGCGACGACTAACAATGGCAACCCCCCTGTGGTACTCTGAACAACTAGGCCGCTTGTGGCAATCCAAGGGATTTGATAGGTGGGATCTTATCGGAGTCTCCTTGATTAAAGACAAGTGGGACAAGGGTGACGTAAAGTCCTTTACTGCCCTGCAGCAGCACCATGAGTTGGCATACTCAGAACGTTTTAGATACTCACAAATTTGGCATGCACTAAAATCCCAATTCCCTGCCGGCTCCTCCCCTCCGACATCTTCCCCATTAGAAGACAGATTATTGGACGGAGATCTACCCGAAAAAGCCATATCACTAACCTACAAAAACCTAATAAACAATATGATAGACTCACTCGGGCCACTACGTGAGAAATGGGTGCGAGATGGCCTCGAATTGAACGATGAAGATTAGCAGGAGGCAGTGTCCTCACCTAGAGTAGTGGCCATTTCGGCAAGACTTAGACTAGTCCAATTTAAAATTCTCCACAGAGTCTACATCACGGGGCCTACTCTGGTACGTATGGGTAGATCTGACTCCGGGGATTGTGGGAGGGGGTGTGAGCGGAAAGGGTAATTTCTGCACATGCTATGGGAATGTGAATACATCCAAACATATTGGCGCAAGATCCATGAAGTACTGAGTGTGGTGCTTTCAGTTGTCTTACACCCTGAAGCAAGGCGATGCCTCTTAAATATCTGGGATCCCACTGATCTCAATGTCTCTCACACGCAATGGGCCACGCTAGGACTTATGGTGGCAAAAAGGAACATAGCACAGAAGTGGGGGGTGTCACAATCACCTGAAGTGAACACCTGGAAAGAGGATCTAGACTGGTGCATGTTTAGAGAAAAGACAGTCTTCACAGCTCGAGGCTGCCCCAAAAAAATGGTCCAGGGTATGGGACCCCTGGAAACTTACAGAGGATATATCTGTACCTCCCGGCTGCAATAGATCATGACGATCCCATTACCCCATAACTTGTACCCTTTGCGCTCCATTAATGTCTGCTACTTATTGCTGTCTTGACTAAATGTACTGTACTAGTTTCCTCTGCACTGTTTATTATGCCTTGATGATTGTTCAATAAAAAGAACTTTAAAAAAAAAAAAAAACTGTTACCCGGTAAACCGTGTCATTTCCTTTCTCGTGACTAAAAACATCTATTTATTGCCGTAATTCTAAATAGAAGATATAACAAAAATATCGTTCAGAATTGAAGAAAAAAAAATACGTGCTAATATTTCTCATCACCATGGATTTAAATAAAAAAAATGCCTGTATTTGTAAAGCGTACAGCTACCTCCAGAGAGGTGTCCCGGTGCTCAGGGGCGTCAGGAAGATTATGCAAGGTATGGCCCACAGTGACATAGAGCCGGGAATCGAACTGTGAACGATGTTGTTCGAAGTCAGGTATCATAGCTGCTGCATCACACTTTTTCCACACTTAGATGTTAATTAGTGCTAATTAAGTTTTAAACATTGTTAAATTATAACTTATAGCAGACTACTGTTACAGTTAGTTTTTCACTACAAAAAGTATGCACATTTTTTTTTATTTAGTTAAAAACAATATAGGTTTCAGGGACATTGTAGTTAGAAATTAGCATTTATAAAACCTTTGTAATTCACTGAAAAAACCATAGGTTTTAAAAACGTTATAGTTAGAAATTAGCATTTAAAAAACCTTAAAAATTCCACTGAAAAAACCATAGGATGTAAAAACGTTATAGTTAGAAATTAGCATTTAAAAAACCATAGAAATTCACTGAAAAAACAATAGGTTTCAGGGACATTATAGTTAGTTGCACATTTCAGTTTGAAAAGCTTTATTGAAAAATTTGTTAACAAGTAAAGACATCAGCGGAAACAGGAAATATGCTCAAACATAGTATAAATCGATAACAATGCTAATATCAATGTTAAAGAGACAAAAAGCATTTTGTGGGGATTTTAAAGATAAGGGAAAGGAGAGAAGGAGAAAGATAGGAAGGGAAGGAAGGAGGAGGGGGAGAGAAAGTAAGATTACAAAATATAAACTCTAAAAATAATTACGGCATACAATCAAATTATATAAATGAACAATACAAAATGATCAGTATAAAAAGTGATATAACATGAGTAACCTATGAAAGATAACAAGAAGGAGAGAGTCGAAGTCCTTCAAGGAGGTTTAACATTTTCTGAGTTAATATGCGTAGATTTCTTCAATGCCAATCGATCCAGGTACTTAGTGAGGGGTAACCAGAAAAGATCAACATTACGTATTGGTTTGCAGGAAGAGGCAAAGGCAACATCAAGTCTGTGAAAATGACATAAAATGTTCCACCAGCCTTATATGGAGATGTTTGGGAGAGTTTTCCAATTAGATGAGATGTGCTGGAATGCAAGAGCAAGCATGAGATCGAAAAGACCATGTGAAACAGAATGACTACCCAGAAAGAGAAAAGTGATTGAGAAAGGAGCAGAAAATGTAAAAATGCGAGAAAGGTATAGCCAAACTTTTCCCCAGAAAGCAGAAACAACAGGACAGAAAAAGAGCAGATGAAGAAGATCAGCATTAGAAGTACCACAAGTCCAGCACTTTGAATCAGAAGAGAAAAAGAAACGAGGCAAGGAAAGAGGAGAAGGATAGAGTCTATGATACAGATAAAATAAAGATTGAGTAAGAGAAGCAGAACGAGAAATTTTTAAGGATATGGACCAAAGCTTATCCCAGGGAGCAACAGACCAAGTACAACCAAAATCCGCTTCCCAGGAAAGCTCCACTTTAGATTTGGTGCGGTCTGGATTAGGAGAGGCGAAAAATGTATAGATAAGAGATGCTTTAGGGAGGGTAGTGAGAATTCTAAGAAGAGGAGATGGAGGTACTGATGATGATGAAGAAGGAAGAGAATAATAACGGTCAAGAATTATTGCCATGAGGGTAGCAAATATCTGCAAAAAAGATCGGGGACAGTGAAATAAGAGTTGAAATTGTGGAAAGGAGCAAGGTAATGATCCTTTAAAGAGTTGGTGAACCCACACGACACCTCTTACTCTCCAAGAGTTCCAAAAGATGGGCCTACTATTTAAAAGGATAAGTGAATTATACCAAATTGGGGTATTTAAAAAGGATTCATGTGTAATGGTAGTAGGATGTACCAAGGGTCTTAAAAGAGAATAATTATGTTTGAATAAGGGAAATGAGGAATAGGGAGTCTTGGCAGAGTAGCATACCAGTTCATCGAAGGAGAAGGGCAACAATAATGTTTGTTCAATGAGAAGCCAAAGAGGAGTAAAAGGGGAAGGGCTTGATGAGAGCCATCTCGAGGCTTGACGTAAAGAAAAGGACTTATGGTAGAGACGGAAATCCGGAAAGTTAACTCCACCATTAGGTTTGGGTTTACGAAGAATTGTAAGAGAGATTCTAGATTTTTTATTTTTCCAGAGAAATTTTGAAAGGAGAGAATCGATACGTTTAAAGTAGAGTACAGGAACATGAACAGGTAACATGGAAAAGATATAATTTAGAATAGAGGCTATCATCATCTTAATTGAGTCCAATCGACCCCACCAGGACAGAAAAAGAGGATTCCAGGCGGAGAACAATTGTTCAATTCTGGATAAAACTGCGGACATATTTAATTTAATTGAAGAAGAAATAGAGAGAACCAAATACCTAGATATTTAATCTTTGAGCTATTCCAAGCAAAGCCAGTAGAGGAGAAAAGATGAGGAAGACAGGTTGTGGTGAGAGGAAGGATTTCAGTCCTATCTGAATTAATCTTATATCCTGAGACCAAGGAGAAGGAATCGAATTCAGATAATAAGGGGGGAACAGATATTTCTGGATCGGAAATAAACAAGAGAATATCGTCTGCATATGCAGAAAGTTTCAATTGATTGTTAACATAAGGAAAACCAGAAATAGAGGTATTGCTACGAATGGAAGATAAAAATGGTTCAAGAGCCAGGACAAAAAGAAGTGGGGATAAAGGGCAGCCTTGACGAAGAGTAAAGGGCGAGGAGAGCTGACCGTTGACAAGGACCGAGGCCTTGGGAGCAGAGTACAACAGAGAGATAAGGGATATGAATTTGGGACCAAAGCCATGCCAACGTAATGAAGCAAACAAAAAAGACCAATCAACCCTGTCAAAAGCCTTTTCCGCATCAACAGAGATAGCGACTAAAGGAGTTGAAAGAGATGAAGCTTTGTTTAAAACATTAAGAAACAGGCGAGAGTTATCAGATGTAAGCCTACCTTTAACAAAGCCACATTGCTCCTTGCCACTGAGATGGGGCATAAAGGGATCTAAGCGCAACACAAGTAATTTAGCAAATAATTTATAGTCTACGTTAACTAAAGAGATCGGACGATAATTTTTACATAATTGGGGGTCACAACCATCTTTTGGGATAAGACAAATGGTAGCATCCTGAAAAGTGCCTTCCGCCTTACCAGATAAATAAAATGATTGAAAAAGGGTCAGAAGTTTGGGTAATAAAAGATCAGAAAAGTGTAAATAAAATTCAACGGGGAAACCATCAGGAGGACCAGGCGTTTTACCTTTAGTAAGGGATGTCAAAGCTATGGAAAGTTCGTGTAATGAGAGGTCAAGTTCAAGGTCCGGAAAATTGAGATGAGAATTAGGAGGTTTAGGAAGTTTCTCAAAATAATTCTGAATAAGAGAAGGAGTAGGAGGAGATTCTGGGGTATAAAGTTGTTGATAAAACAATTGAAATTGGTCAAGTATTTCCTTATCTTTATGTAGGAGAGTGTTATCAAGAGAGTAAATAGATTCTATAAGAGTACGTTCTTTACGAGATTTAAGATAATTAGCTAAGAGTTTCCCTGATTTATTGCGGCCTCCATAATAACGAGCACTGCTACGAAGAAGAATTGAAGATGCATTGTCAGTAGTAAATTTATTGAATTCTAATTTTGCTCGTAAAAATCTGGTGACATAAATTTATCTGAAGAGGTATAAAACTTATGCTCCAAAGATTATATATGTGCTTGGGAAATTTTCAGTTTTTGAAGATATTGCTTCTTTTTCCTAGAAATGAAATCAATAATGAATCCTCTTGCAGTGGCCGTAAAAGAATCCCAAAGGATATAAGGAGGGGTACTAGGGTCGCAATTAAATAGAAAGAATTCCTTAGCAAAGGAACAAAAAGAGGAAGAGAAATTGGGATCGGTAAGAAGTGCGCTATTGAAGCGCAAACGGGAGGGCTTGGGATGTGGTGGAAGTAAATCAAGAACCGTTACTATAGGGGCATGGTCCGAAATAACTATGGGTTCGATAGAAGAAGACAGTACGTTTCGAGATAGAGGTTGAGAAAGAAAAATATAGTCGAGACGAGAAAAAGATGAGTGAGGAGGAGAGAAAAAAGAGTGTCCAAAGTATCAGGATGCGAGAGTCGCCAATAAAGTGTGATTGGAAGATAGTGTCAAGAAATTGTTTGTGAGATTTGTGAGGTACGAAGCGAACTGCGGATTTACGATCAAGGAATGGATCAACAATCTGGTTACAGTCTCCTCCTAAAATAAATAGTTCATCTTTATGTTGAATACATTTTTTCGTGATTAAAGGCCAAAAAGAACAATCCGGTTGCGTAGGACCATAGACGTTAAAAACAGTTAAAGGAATATAATTAATTAGCAATTTAGTTAGTATCCATCGACCGTCAGTGTCCTTTTCTTGTGACAAAACATTACATTTTAGCTTTTTGTGACATACAATGGCAACTCCATTCTTTTTGTTGTTGGAAGGTGAAAATAAGACTGTACCTACCCAACTCCTCTTTAATTTAAGGGATTCAATTTCAGTAAGATGGGTTTCTTGCAAAAGAACTATATCAGGGTTATAGGAGGTTAAATGGGAAAGAACTCTCTGCCGTTTAATGGGATTAATACAACCTTTTACATTCCAAGAAACAACTTTGAATTTACAAATAACATAAAATCAGTAGAGACAAAAAGAACAAAAATGCATATATGTACTATAAAGCCAAAAAATGAGAGAAAGAGAAGGAGGATAGAAAAATAGGAGAGAAAGACAAACCAAGGAAAGAGGAGTTCGACCAATAAGTGAAGAGGAAAGAAAAGGAAAAGAGGGGGAGGAAAAGAGGACAGAAATACAAAAAAGACAGTACATATCCAAAAAGGATGACTGAGAGTAACATACCTGAGAGGGAGATAAAGGAGGATAATGGGACAATGGCGACACTCGACAAGACGAGCCTCCCGAGAGTTGGGAGTCCAACCGCACCAGGACGAAGACGCAGAAGGGGAACCACATGGGTAGAAGGTAAATAAATCGACCGATCTGTATAAATCAATACAAAAAACAGTTAACAACAGGGAAATATATAAGGATATATAAACTAATCAACCAACAAACAGCTTAAAGAAATACAAGGTCTGGAAAGGATTAATATGTCAGGGAGAACAAACATAAAAGAAGAAGTATACAATGAGAGGAACCATAGTAAATCTGTGTAAAAGAACAACAAAGGCAAGAACCACAATATAACAGATATATAACAAATAAAAATGAATGCAAAATAGTCCCAAAAAGAAGACCTGTAAAGAAGAAGAAAATTAAGCAATCAACCACACGGAGAAGTGGAAGTATCCATTCCACTGTTAGTTTGAATATGAATAAAGTTTTTAAGTTCCGCTGGATCTAGAAAAGTCCATGTTTGGTTCTGGTGAGTAACTTTGAACATACATGGGTGAAATAAACCATATCGAGCACCAATAATACGTAAAGGAGCACGGAGATTTAGGAATTCTTTTCTTCTAGAAGTGATAGCATTGGAAACATCTTGAGATAGAAACACTCTCTGACCCAACCAAGAAATTTGACGCTTAGATCTAGCTGCGGAGAGAACTGAAAGAAAATCCGTGAACCTCAGGAAGAGAATGATGACACCACGTGGCTTAGTTGAGGCAGATGAACGGGGACCAAGCCGGTGCGCTCTTTGGATGTTGAGAGAAGTGGTAGATGGCATGTCTAGAAGTTTCGGTAGGAAAGAGGAAAAGAACGTCACAGGGTCGTCACCTTCCAGAGACTCCGGCAATCCATAAATGCATAGATTATTCCTCCTATTCCTGTTTTCTAAGTCCTCAGTGTGCTGCTGAAGAGCAAGGACCGACTTCTCCAAAGAAGAGATGTGTTGAGAATTAACTTGCAGGTCTGAAACTTACTGCTCTACAGACGTCACTCTGATATCCATTGATGACCATTTCTCCTCAAGGAACTGCATTTTGTTATTGGTCTCCTCTACAAATGGGCGTAAAGCGCAAATCTCCTCTAAAAGAAGTTCCATGGAGATGGGAGATGGTGCCTTGTCTGGAGATGGCAGGTCGTGCTTCAGGCGTTTAGTTGATGCAGTAGGTAGAGAAGGTTTGCTTGAAGGGGGTTGCGTAGAGGAAGAGCGATTAGGAGCAGCTCCCGCCATTTGGCTTGTATTAAGAGGAGAGCCTGAAGTAGAGGAGTGAAAAGATGTTGACACAGGAGCACTCTTTCATGGTGTAAAAACGAACTTCAGATGACGCAACTTGCCCATAGAGAATAAGAACTTCAGTTAGTAGAATAAGCAAAGGGCCGTTAAGGTGAACGAGGACAATGGTACCAAAAATAATCCTTTCAAGAACGGTGACAATTGACTGTGTGAAGCAGGTAAATATGTGATAGAAGCAGAAAAATACTATGTAACAGGCAGTCAAAGCATCCATTGCAGTAAAAAAGCGTTCAGCACAATGAAAAAATAAGCGCACAGCAATGTGACACAGAGAGCCCCGGAAACATCAGGAATGGAAGGGCAGAAGCACAGTTGGTAATCCTGTTAACATTCCAGCATAGAGAAATGTGCCATATAGAGGACTTCAGGGAATCCAGCAACTGTGGTGGCAGTTATTATGAGGAAACAAATGGAGCCTTATAAATACATTAGACTGAAAGCAGGACAGTGAAGCGATTTTCTTCTTCAAATATGTGGCAGTTCATAGTAAAAACATGTTAGGAAGTCCAAGGAAACAGGAGAGGAGCCGGCGTGTGAAAGGAATTCCTATGAGGTAGTAAATCCTAGACATTGAGCTGACTCGCGGGCATACAAAATGGCGGCCGTTGTGAGGAAAAACATAAAGCGCTGGAAAGTCATGAAATGCAGCGCGTTGGAAGTTGTAAGAAAGCTCTCCAGAGGCAGTCAACATTCCGACGCATGGTGCGAGTATTAGTGGATGATGAACTTCATGAGAAGCGCTGCAAATGCTCCGACGTGCGTCGCGGCGGAGAAAACTCTCTAGGCGGCCATCTTGTGCGGCGCCTCAGCCACGCCCCTAGTTGCACATTTCACTCACATAAAACCAGAGAAATTTGCCCACTATAGTTAGTTGAGCTAAGTATAACTTGCGCCCCCGCAATGTACTACTGATGATGTCACATATTACATCACTCATGACATGCTCAGTGACATCACTCATGACATCACTGATAACATCTCAAATGACATCACTGATGACATCACTGATGACATAATTCATGTGATCATCTGATGCAGTTCTTCAGAACCAAACAACACCTTTCATACACTCACTCAAAAGTACATACCACTAATATGGAAACCATGATCATTCAAATAGCAGTTACTACATAGCTGCTTACTGATTTATAGGTCTACATACACATCCACACACAAATTCATACAGTGTGTTACACACACAGTCATTCATCAATACAGCCAATAATATATCCACTCATACACCTATATAAATACTCACACACTGCTACTTACCCTAACAGTTAATCTAAAACATAGTGAGTCACCCAAAGAATTCTTTCCAATGCCATTTACTTTTTTTATACAATTATACACACAACACATCACTTATTCATACACATATGTACTGTGTTTAACAATTATTGACATAACCACATACTTATCCATGGACCCACTGTCACAATCACTTGCTGTCACATATAGTCACTTATATACTCTAGTTATGTAAAATACTGCATTTTACATATGTAATTACTTACACATATATCAGTAACACATCGTTGCATTTACCAACAAAGCTATACATACGTTCAGTCACAAATACAGTCCTTAGCTCATACACTCATAAATGCGTACATGCATAGAATTATTCAGTCACACATCCATTCAAGGAGTCACACACCCACCCATGCATACAGACACTTTAGCACGTAAACAGGTTCTAACGCAACAAATCATTCTTGAATATGCATTAGCATATAAACATAAAACATTCTTAAACTTTTTAGAAACACACAGTCTGTGGATGATGTCATCAGTCAAGTCATCCGTGATGTCATTTGAGATGCTATCAGTGATGTCACTGAGCATGTCATGAGTGATGTCATCCGCAGTGCATTGCGGGGGCATAAGTTATACTTAGCTCAACTAACTATAACGGGCGAATTTCTCTGGTTTTATATGAGTGAAATGTGCAACTAACTATAAAGTCCCTGAAACCTATGGGTTTTATATATATATATACACACACACACACGCACACATTCCTACATATGCATACAGGTGGATTGTGACAACCAAAAAGTACTTGTCTGTATAATGAGAATCTACACTAAAGTCCTGGGGACCTATTCAGAATTTTTAATTATTTATGAAGCGAAGCAGCATTTTGTGAAATTATTATTCACCTTGAATTTTTCATGTGCACTATATGCTTCCTTCAAGGAGAAATCCGACTAAACGAGTATTTCGCTGTTAAGTTGTAATACTTTTAGGTATAACATAGGTATGGCCTGAGCATGTGCTTTTCCCTAAGAAAAGTGTCTGCTTATTGTAATTGTAGCCCTATTTGCATTTCCACTAAATATACAGGGTTTCAATATTTATGTTATATGTCTCTTTGAGAAATGATATTTTTCTGGCACTCGTTTTGAACATTTTCCATGCGGAAAATCTGCCACCACATTGCTCAGTACATATGGCAGACTACACACAATTGTGGCACGTAATGTTTCTATGTACACTCATGTAATACATTCACTTATAAACCAAGCTGTTTTTAATTTTCAGTGTGAACGGGGTCCCGTTGGCAAGGACTTTTAGGGGCAGATCTACAAGGAAGTGCTGCAGCGTGGCAACGCAAGCCCTTTGGCAGCGCCACGCTGCGGCACTTCCGAAGCATAGGAATGCAACATATTTACAATAATATGTCATTTTCCTGTGCTTCCCCCTGTGCTGGCGCAAAAAGTGCAGCCATGCGCCGGCGCAGGCACCCTTGCACCATGGTGCAAGGATGCCTGCATCATGGGAGATTGTTTTTGTGCCGGAAGGGACACCTTCCTGCACAAAAACAATCACTACAATCATTTTCCTCTTTCAATGCGTGCTGTAGAATGCAGTACACATTAAAAGAGGAAAAATTAGGAGAAATTAAAAATTCCTCCTCGTTGCGCCTCGCTATGCTTCCCTGGGGAGGCGTAGCATTGACACGCGTTTCCAGATTTACGATTCTTCACAAATCTGGAAATGTGTCTCGTTCCATGGGTGTTGTGTAGGAACACCCACAGCAACACCCATGAAACGCCCCTTCCACGCAAGTGCTGCGTGCGTAGGGGCTATATTTACAATGAGAGGAAAAGTCATGCAGGGTGGCTTTTCCTCTCCTTGTAAATATGGAGAAGTGAAATGTGCCTCCAGTACATCACAATAAGTGACTACTGGTGGCACAGGGGGCTTGTAAATCTACCCGATGTGTTTATAGCGGAGATGCCAATAGCTTTATGTCATTTTACTTAATTTTAATGCTGAGTACATGAGGAGATATCTTCTCACCGGAGAGATTGATTATTTAGGACTGAAAGGAATTCTAGACTTTGAGTCTGATATTTATAGACGATGTATGTGATTATTTCCAGTCTCACGCAGCATCTTTTGCACCTTTTAATGCTGTTTAACAACGTAAGGATGTCTGCAGGAAACCAAAATTCTGCACCTAATCTTAAGATACAAAAACAATCGCCACTCCCACAGTGAGATCACACCAAGGCAGGGCACTTTGTAACAGGAATTACTTTGATTGCTGTTAAAATCCTCCGCAGGCCTTTCAGGGGCAGCTAATTTCACTGGTGGATATGGGTTAAAGGAGCTTGTAAAAGAAACAGGACTCGATTTAGAATTAGGCAGTAATGGGTTGCAGCACTAAACTGAGAGGAGAATACACTGGTCGAATTTCCTCTACTGTACTGCGTGCCTACGTTTTCTTTTCTTTATCCGTCTGTTCTTTTACACCCTCTGGCTAATACTTGTCACTTTCAATTGTTTGACTTGGCATCCTAATAAGATTTACTGATGTATTTTGGGTGGTCCAAATGTAAGAACGTGCCCTCTTTTTGCATGTTTACTCCCACCTTCTGCCAAACTGTTGATGGACTTTGACTGAGTATGCCCTGGGTTCCTGGCAAGCAGGTACCCAGGGCCCGTGTTCTTTCCCTAAACTGCATTGAGACAAAACCCAGTTGGCAATCTTTGGCCATATTCCAGTGTCTTGTAAATGGTACCACAGGTACCAAGGGCACTGTGGCCAGAGATGGCCTCTAAGGGCTGCAGCACTTATTGTGCCACCCTTAGGGGCCCTGTAACTTTACACACACACACACACACTGCCATTACAGGCTGCGTGTTTTGATGTAGAACAAAGTGAAGAGTCGACATGGCACACGTCCCTGTATCCCATGCCTCCAACCCATGGCCCTGGCATAGATCACCCACCCCTCTAGCTGGGTGCACTATACCAGTGGTAAGGGTGCAGGTGCATGAGCCCTGAACCCCTACAGTGTCTAAGCCAATTCTTAGACATTGTAAGAGCAGTAATGCCATTACGAGTATATGGTGCAGGGAGTTTGTCATTATGAACTCCACAGCACCATAATGACTTTACTGAAAACTGGGAAGTTTGGTATCAAACCTTTCAGCACATTAAACCCACACTGATGCCAGTATGGGATTTAATGAAAAATGCACTCAGAGAGCATCTTAGAGATGCCCCCTGAAAAAATCCTAACTCTAGTGTACTGGCTGAGTGGCTGCTCACCAGCTGTCACCACCAGACATGTTTCTGGACCCCTGGGTCAAGAGCCTGCTGCTTTTAGGGGTCTGAAACAATGCTCATCCTAGTTCAACGTGCCAAGCCCCCTCCTCCTGGATGTGCAGGGTCCGTGAAGGGAAAGCTTCAAAGGCTTGCCACCCTTGAGAGCTACCCCATTCCTTTGCTGCTTCCAGCAACTGGCTCCCACCGGTTCTGACCCCCATTTTGGGCAGGAGAATCAGCAGGAAAACCAAGTGAGGATGGGAGGTGTGCCCACCTTTGCCAACCCCACCCCTCAGGTGGGGGCGGCGAGGTGAAACACAACTCTCAGTCCCCGCCATCTTGCATATGGGGGGACCCAGCCAATCAGAGAGAGGCATATGCCCACCCTCCCACTGAAGGGTGGAATAATAGGGGGTGTACCCACCCCAAGAAAGGGACCCATTGGTCACAACTTTTTCTTACTTGTAACGCCCCTAAATCTAGTATTTAGGGGCAACCTCAAACCATGCCTGCTCAGACAAGAACCGACTAGAAGAAGAGAGGAAGAAGGACCGAAGAAGCTGTGCTGAAACTAAGAAGAGGAGGACGCCCACTGACTTGGCCCCTGCCCTACTGGCCTGTCCCCACCTCAAACCTGCTCCAGTGCAATCCCAGTGTGTCCTGCAGCCAGCAGCCTCAAAAACCCAAAGGACCTGCCCTGCCTTCCAAACCCAAGACTTTGTCTTCCTTGAGCACCAGATTTGCTCACCCACAGACTCCACTCTGCACCTGACGCCCACGGCCTGAGTTCGAGGAGCCCGACACCACAAGGAGGTCTCCCCAGTGATCCTGACCTGAGATCTGGTGATCTCTGACCTGCCTCAAATCTCCAAGCGAAGCCAGCAGCCCCTTTGTGGAGGATCCCCCTGACCGCGACCAGAGCTGGTAAGAAAACCAGATGCCTAAAGACACCTCTGCACCCGAAGCTCCACGGCTTTGGGTGGCCCAACCGACAGTGTACCAGCATCCCCAGGCATCCTAACTTATGTCTCCAACCGGTGGTCACCTCCAGAAGATCTTCATCACCAAGCCTGCAGTCTTTGTTACAACTGGAGAAACCAACAGGGCACCCAACGCCAAAACAGCACCCTGCACCCAGGTGCCCCTGCGCAACTGCAGGTGTACTGTGAGTGCTAACTCAGATCCCCCTTTGCCCCGAGCCTAACACCAGGAGCTTTGCTCCCACAGCCTTGTGGCCTGATCATGAGTAGCTACCAACCAGAGGCCCCCTATCCCCCATTGGAGAACATTGGGCCTCAGCACTCTACAGCCGGTGGGCCTAGTGCAGCTGAGGGTGCTTTGAGAGTGCATCCTTGACCCTGGGGGGACCCTGGTTCTAACCCCAGAAAACCAGTCACCACAATTGCCAGTGTTCACTGAGCCATTCTTTTAGCATGACTCATACATGTAAACATACAGATCGAGCAGAAGACTTTTATGCACACATATACATCAGCATCCTTACAGCCATCCACACTCACATATATACCAGCAGAGAAACCGGTGGTCAAACACATACCTCATTCCCAGAGACCAAGAGACATTTCTTATGTTATAGTGATGACTATATAGTGCTTTATACCGCTCAGGTGTTACACGATTTCTACCCCACATGTACTTTCAACCAGTCACGGTCCGTGCAGGTAACAGCAGTGGGGATGGGTGGGGGGGATTTTGAGGGACGATGCCCAGGAAAAATTAAATAAATAATTAATTCCCCCTCGTTATCGTCCGCCGGAATCCTCCTCCACCCGGCCCCACCACCCCACCGCTGTTACCTGTACGGACCGCGGCTGCTTTCAACCCTGCCTTATGTACTCCAGATGCCAGCTGTAAAAAGTGATGCACTCAGACACTCTATGGTTGGTAGAGATGATAAGCAAGAAATAAATAAATAAAATTGTGCCGGAGAGTGGAAAGTGAGGAACAAGAAAGAGGCAATGTAGAGACTTGTGAATGGTATTATTGTCCTCAAAATGGAGTGGTAGTGGGCTGACAATCTTAGACCTCTGGTTGGCAAGAAAGAATCATGTGAGCAAAAAAAACCACAGGGGCGGGAGTTGGAAAGTGCAGGAAGTAGGAAAAGTGGGCAGACTGATGAATTGAGGCCTGAGAGAGAGCTAGAGTGGTATCCCATTAGAGAGATTCCACCGCAAGCCAGAGCAAATCAGGTACCCTTGTCCACAAGACTAGAAATACACCACGGACTGATATGAACATACGGGCACATCTGCAGTCCCACATAAGATCCAGCGAGACAATCCACATTTAGGGACACATTGAAGAACCGTGGTGGAGGAAGAACAGCCAGAAAGGGGGACAGGCTGACGAATCAATTAATGTAGATATGTTGTAGGTCTAGATAATCTCTATACTTTTTGCTGATCAAAATTAACTTGAGGAAGGTGAAAGAATGGCGACAATGCCGATTTAATCCTTAGTCTTTACTTGTACTCAGTCTGGATGATAGAATACTGAAATCTCATATCCATCAAGTCACTAACCTCTTTGGAATTCAGTGCTATATGCAGTGGTCTGTGCATACTCATTTTACCCAAGGCCTCTTAGCTGTATTCATAGATGTGTAGCACTGCAGTTCAATATTTCCAATCGTCTGCCACTTAAATGTGAACTAACAGGTCTGCCTGATGACTCCATGTACATCAAATACAGTGTAAATGAAAAATGGTGACATGCATACACGGAGAACACTAGCAAAATGTTTACTTATTTCCATGTTTATGCTTTAGCTGAATTAAATGTGTCAAAGCATTACATAAGATGAAAAAAGAAAATGCTACACAAATTATTTTCATTTCTTTTGCTGTGTGTATCACCAGTATGTCTTATTTCTTATCCTAATATCAAACATATTAGATGTTTTTGCCAGTTGGCTTTGACAACAGTAGTTCATATAATTATCTTGGTGTTTGGCTTTCAGATACTAGTAAACCTTTGCTGCAGACCACTGCATTGGCAGGAAAAGCAGCCAAAACCATGTATGCACTATCCAAACTACACCATAAATTAAAAAGTCACTCAGCAGAGGCAATCGGAAGAGTCAGAAGGGCAAAATTACTACCCACAATAAATTACAGCCATGTTGCTTTTCCTGGCAGGCTTACTGAGCCATTAGAGTGCAGTCATACAGCTTCATATAGGAAAATATTTAGCATCCCAAAAACACCCGGAGTTCATTGATTCCTCTAGAGTTGTATTTAGTGAATATGGACATTGAGTGTAAAAAAGATATTATTAAGTTCCATCACGCAATATTTCTGGATAAAAAAAGTAACTGGGAAAATATCTTGGCATGGACAGAGTCACACTGAATCTGGCTTCGCGTACTCAACAGATCCACTCATAACAACAGGACTACAGGACTAAAGGAAACTTTAAAGGAGTACAGCAAGAAGGCCTCAAGAGAAGTTGACATTTAACAAACCAAAAAAATTAGAGAAGCAGAGGGACTTGTGGCATCACACAAAGTTACCCTTTGCCAACCTTATCTGAAAGCAGCCATTGGAAGACAAGCGTTAAAGAACATTCTATCAACCAGCCTTTTAACAATGCCTATATGGGAATGCAGGACCCACTGGAAGAACTTGGCCCAAGGTCGAGGGCAATGCAGGCTGTGTCAATACCACTCTGAATCAGCTGCACACATTGTATGCTGTTGCTCGGGACTGCTATGTCAGAGGTAAACCTACCTAAGGCCAATCTTCGTGCAGCAGGGGTCAAGAACATCCAAAGAGGCGCTGACGCTGGTTTGTACTACAGTGGTTCCAATGGAACTATCCCAGTTTGGAAAGTTCTTCTCGGAAGCTGCAAGGCTTCTACGTGAAGCTAGTCCACCAATGGGGGCTACGATTTGAGAATATTGAGCTTATAATTGAGCACTCGCCATTGGGGAGAAAAGTTCAGAGTGCGAGCTCCGATGGACTGTCCGCACGCTCATAAACCAGTACAAGATCAGAATTATCTAGAGTTGCTGATTATGTTTGGTCAACAGGGTATCTCGCATTAGGTTTGGCAAGCACATTCACACTTGCGTCTCTTGCACTAGCATGTGACAATTTAGATTACTGCTAATACATTAGGGCACCTTGCACTTTGAAGGGCTAGTACACAGGGAAAGCGTATCAATGTCTGTTGCATCAGCATATGTCACTTTAGAGTACCGCCCTAGCATTGCTTGTTTAGACCTGTACATTACGGCACCTTGCAATTTGATGGCCTAGTACATATACATGGAGCGTATTTGCACTGGTATGTGGTGTGTTGTTGCACATCAGTTGGATTAAACATCACGGCACCTTGCACTTTTATGGCCATGTACATAGGTAGACTGTATTTACACTTGTATGTGGAGGATTGTTGCACATCTATTGGATTACTAAACCTGAAATTTGCATGACAACCAATATGTTCGTACAAGCTTGTGATATCTTGGTTGAGGATTTTTAACCCTAAACCCTTATGTATTCTTAGGAAACTATGCAGGTCTGTTTTTCAGAATATACTTGAAACTGTTTGCGCCTTGCTTACTTTCTTCAAGGAGTAGTTCAACGGATACCACGCCAAGGGTCTAGGACTGGATGAGCACCTCTTAGGGATCAGGCAGTTCCAGTTGCAGGTCCAAGCAGCAGGTCATCTGGGCAGATACAGGGAGGCCTCTGGAGCTTGCTAAGTCCCTGTAGCTCAGAACAGGAGGTCAGTCAGCTGACCCTAGGAGTCACTTCAGCTGGGAATGAAGGGGACAGGTTCAACCTTCCTTTTCAGCAAGCAGCGCAGGCCTCAAGCAGCAGTTTGTCCTTCTTCTGTAGTATCCACAGATACAGGAGTATACTGAAGAGTTGGTCTGAGGGTCCCCTTTTTATATCTGGTGCCCACTTTGAAGTGGGAGAAGCATCTGAAGTTTCCCCCTACGGAGTTGTTTGGAATTTCCTGCTTTCCCGACCTGGTCTAAGAAAACACTGTGCCTCGGCACTCCTGAGGTCCTTATTTTAATCTTAGCAAGCTAGCACAAAATCCTCAAAAAACAGCCCTACATCTGCTCACAAACACATGTCAATCCTAGTAAATCATACAAGAAATGTCTTTGATCATTACAAAAAAGTTTTAATTGGCCGATATCAATGCTTCACTTGGCAATCAGAAATCATATTTCAATGATTCTATATATCAGTCCAGTATAGTAACACAAACAATATTTGAATAGATGGAATTCATGTTCCTGATGTTTCCTCGGTGTCAAAGAGATGATGGCAGCCGACACGAGGAACAGCATACCAAATTTAAAATGTAAAGAAAATGTGAAAAGTCCTTATTTGAAAAGCATCCAAATTTCAAGTAGTCATAAGACAGATCCACTCGAGAATTCAGTTGTTCTCTGGAGGGTTCCTGGAGAAGTGTGTCCAGATCCCAGATTCAAAGTCTATAATAAAGCAATGAACCTGTTTTATGTATTTTAGGGAGGATATATATGCATGGCGCCCTAGGAGATGACACAAAAAGATATCTATATTCAGTATCTGAAATGAGGCCCTGCTGTTTCCAAAAAGTCAACCTCAGTTCAATTTGTTGTGTAATGTCCTTCAATGGATTGGTCAAAAGTTTGGTGTAAGCTAAGCCATCCATAAGTTGCCTCTCTATCTCATGTATATAGTCCTCATCCTGCATCACCACTATATTTCCTCCCTTATCTGCCTCCTTGATGACAATTTCAGGATTTCTTGCAAAGTTCTTTAAAGCAAGATGTTCATTTCTAGTCTGATTGAATGTGTATGTATTGTGTGCATTCCCCAATTTGTCCTCCAGCAGATAGAGATCATTACTTACTGCTCGATGGAACGTGTCTATCATGTTATCTGAAGCTAAAACAGGGACAAATTTAGACTTACGTTTTAGCCCGCTATCGGTATTTAGATTTGATGTAATATCTAGATCCGATAATGTATCTAAAACTATATTTGAGCAGTCATCAAGTGAAAGAAGTAGATGTACATCCTGTATTTCTCAAATTGTTTTATTGCAAGGTGGTACAAGAGTTGGAGCAGGTATGGCTGTCATGGGAATCTCTTAAAAAAACTTCTTCAGTTTGATTTGACACGTAAATTTAAACAAATCTATATGTAGTTTGACAAAATCTGGTTGAGCCGTAGGGCAAAAACTAAGGCCCTTAGTGAGGACATTTTTATTATACTGAGAGAGAGTTACATTTGACAAATTAACAATGTTCACATCATTCGTGGAAGTGGTGCATAACACATCAGCATTATGCAAGCCCATGTTTATAGCTTGGCTCAGTTCTTCACATTTCGCGACAGGGACCTGGTGTTTGTTGCCCCCTCCCTTGTGTTTGTTGTGGCGCCCACCCCGTCTTGTTTTCTTGGGTTTGCTCTGTTGAAATTGTTCCTGGTGCCCTTGCGATAACGCGCCATTTCCTCTAAAAAAAGAAGATGATGTGGGGTCATGTGTGGAGCCAAGGTTACCCGTTCCTACTTCACCTGCTGCACTCATCTCACTATGAACACTCGATATATCTGATTCACTAGTTGAGGCTGTAACCACAGGAGGGACATTAGTACCACTCGCTATAATTTGTCGCGGTTTGGTCTCATCATATCTTTTCGCAAAAGTAAATACCCTTCCACTTTTGTAATCATTGTCATTCCGACAAAGTTTCCTCATTTTCTTGTCTCAAATGTACTGCTGGTGTGTGCCTAGAACCTCTTTTAGTATCTTAAATTTATTTTCAGTAGCTTCCGGCAAGTTTAAGTTCTTAACTTCCATTTCCAATTTCTCTATCTCAAGCAACAGACTGCTGCGCTTACGTTCTGCATGATGGATAAGAATATCCATCAAATTATATGAAGAGTTGAAGATTAGTTCCTCCCACTCCTTAAGTAGATCCGGGTCTAAATCCCCAAAAGAGGGAAAAATTATAACCCGTAATCCATGAGGTATTTGTCTGATATCTAAGTATCTTTTTAAAATGGTGGCATCCCACCATCTAGACAATTCTTGCTTTCTTCAGCGCTCAAGTTTGATACATTTTTGTTTGAGGCCTTCCTGTTCACTATTCTGTTGCTGTTTCATGGTTTTATCTGAGGTACCTGTGAGCAGCTCTATAAGGAGTTTTCCATGTCATCATCAAAAGACATTCTAGTCTGTGTATCTCTGAAAGTGTGTCCAATATATCAACCACAATGTGGAGAACTGAGTGCAAACTACCACATAAGCTTTATAAAAACTAAACAGGAAGTCAGTGGTGGCATATACAGCGGGACATCAATCCTATAGAATACCAAAGTATGTGTTTATAACAAATGATGAATTACCAATATTGGTGCCTCTCAAGGTCACAAGAACATCCCACTACCAAAGGATGTCACTACACGGTAGTTCAAAAGAGCTTCCGGGTTCTTAATATAAGAAAACACTGTGCCTCGGCACTCCTAATGTCCTTATTTTAGTCTTAGCCAGTTATCACAAAATCCTCAAAAAGCCGTCCTACACCTGCTCACCGTGTAGTGACATCCTTTGGTAGTGGGATGTTTTTGTGACCTTGAGAGGCACCAATATGGAATTCATCATTTGTTATAAACACATGGTTTTCTATAGGATTGATGTGCTGCTGTATATGCCACCCCTGCCTTCCGGTTCCCCGACCTGGTCCCAGTCTGTCTGGGGGCACAATAGGCTAGTGTGAAGTCATTTGTTTGTGAACTGACCAAGAGTCTTTGAAGTGCTAATGTGGAAGGTGACAGCTCCATCCTCCTATCAAATGAGAGATGGGCCATCCTGCCAACACCCTTCTGTGTGATACTGCCTAGGAGGAATAAACAAAGGTAATCTGCCAGCTATATCTAGTCATGTGACCAAGGAACAGGCAGGAGGCACGCAATTGTTAGGACAAAATTTGTAGGAGTTTTTCAACACCAAGACATGTAGAACTTAGAAGTTCATGTTCAACTTTTTAAAAGCACTGCACCCTGCCCTATCGGCTGTTTGAGGCCTACAGTAAGGGTGACATATGTATTAAAAAGGGAGGTTTAGGCCTGACAAAAGGTTTATTTTGCCAGGTTGAAATGGCAGTTTAAAACTGCACTCAGGCTGCAATGGCAGGTCTGAGACATGTTTCAAAGGCAACTTAAGTGGGTTGCATAATCAGTGCTGTGGGTCCACTAGTGGCATTTAATTTACAGGCCCTAAGTACATGGAGTAGCACTTTGTATGGGACTTACAAGTAAATTAAATGAAGCAGTTGGGTGTAAGCCAATTTCACCATGTTTAAAGGAAGGATCACATGCAGTTTAGCACTAGTTACCAGTGCGAAAGTGTGCAGAGTCCTAAGGCCAACAAAAACAAATTCAGCAGGAGGAGTAAAGGAAAAATGTTGGAGGGAGACCACCCTAAGGCTGACAGGTCTAGCAGCTTCTTTAAACTGATGTTTCCAGTAATATACAGAGGAAGAAGGTATTGTCAATTTTCTCATCTTTGGTCCAGTTGGCATCCATTAATGAAGAAAGTGTCTCATGCAGATCGTAAGAGATTTAGGCATTTGAATTCCGTGTGAAGGCCTATTCATCTGAAGTGCGGTTATCGTGGTATGGGACGCAGCGCTTGGTGATTTGCTAGGTGAAGGTATGTGAGAGATAGCTGTGCAAATTATAATCATAATAGGGACAAACCAGCTTAGCTACAAGGGCAACAGGATACTGTGCACCTGTGCACTAAAAAGGGAGGTAATCAGAGAAGGCTTAGCAATCCCAACCTGAGCAGAAATTTATGAAGTTTAGAAGGCTCAGATTCCTCCTACTCCTGCTAGGCTGAATGAACCAACATAGTAGTGGCTAATGACCCATGCCCCTCTCAAGCTCTTGACCATCATGCCCTAGTTGGTTTATGGCTCACACTACAGCCAGATCACCACCCTGCACATGTGAGGGCAAGAGACAAAACACTTGGTAGATTGCTGTGCTGGGAGTGCAAAAGCGGAACCACATGCTTTGTGTTACCCTGCTGTTCTCATCCCTCCATGAGAGCCTAATACTTTTCTTGTGTCCCAGAGACCCGTGTTCTCTCTTGTTTATATGACATGGCATCCTCCTGAGTTTCTAGGATTTCCTCCCAGAACAACTTTCACCTTCATTGTTAGTGGTGAATGACATCTCAAGGCAAAAAAGAAACACAATGATGTGAAAAGAGAAATGCCCTCTTTCCATTATATTGGCTATCACAGCAGCATGGCACCACTTTAAGGCTGATTGCAGTCCCTCAGGCTGGCCTAGCTGATTACTGGGCATTTGATCCCATCCTGCTGACCCACTACATTGCACAGGTGTTGACTGCAACCTGCCATTATTGGCCTTAGGAGCTGAAGTATGTTGAACCCTGTCCACTAGTAACATTTCATACCCTTACTTTTGACCAGAAACATTTTGGTGGCAGGGGCATCAGTTGGTGCAGTCATTGGGACTTTGATGCTCAAGTCTGCCAATTAGAAGGGAAGTCTTTGGTTATTTGTAGTATTGCATATTACATTGTAGAATTGTATATTGCTTACTACCCCACTGTTGCTGACCAACATTGTAGGGATAACGCCAAGCAAAAATAGATGAACCTCTTAACATATTTTTAAGTGCAACATAGCTCAACAACCACAATTGCTGTGCTGCATTGCTCAAGGTGGAGAAAGTAGTACAGATCTATATTTAATAAAATTGGTCTGCTACTTCTCTCATCCCCTGCATTGGCATACAAATCGAGGTGCAAAGTCTGTGCATGATGTCTAGAATAAGTGTTGTACTGGAAGTATTCCTCTTCCGTACAAAATCCTATGCCTAGACAATTTCTATAATATTCCACACGTTGGATTTGTGCTGTATGTAGCAGCACACATTCAGTGTGTGGAATGTTTGGAGAAACGAAAGCATTTCTCCAACATTGCGTCTGTATGAATGAGGCATTTGTTTTTGATGCAAAGCCTTGTTTGCCTATTTTAGTAAATCAGGCCTTGCCTCAAAATCTGTGGGTGCTTGCACTTATCTGCCAGAGCACCTGTCATGGCTGCCACAAAAACATATATGCAGCTTGACCAGGAAAGGCGTTCAAACACGGGGCATGGTCTATCAAATTTTGACTGCGTCTAGTGCATCGGGTGACCAAGAACATCCAAGAACACCACAGACTGCACAGTTTTGGCGTTTGGATGCGGCTGAGATAAAAAAGGGATAAAAAATCCTCTCTTCAGGAGGGAGGATGTGGTCCGCCAGCTAGATTGCCGACTTTGGTGCTGGAAACCAAGGTTCGAGACTCGGGGTCGCATCCACATCCTGTGATTCTGGGCAAATCACTTAGGGCCCGATTCACAGAACTAACAAGACAAAATCCTAAACTTACTACCATTTTGGTATTCACAGAAGGTACTTACTCATTTTGGTATTCACAGAAGGCACTTACTCATTTCGGTATTCACAGAAGTTAGGAGTCCTAACTTTAGGACTCCTAAATGCCTTCTGTGAATACCGAAAGTCTTAAAATTAGGATTTTTCTCAGTTTAGTAGTAGTATTGTTACGACTCCTAACTTTAGGACTCCTAAATGCCTTCTGTGAATACCGAAAGTCTTAAAATTAGGATTTTTCTCAATTTAGTAGCAGTAAAGTTAGGACTCCTAACTTTAGGACTCCTAAATGCCTTCTGTGAATACCGAAAGCCTTAAAATTTGGATTTTTCACAGTTTAGTAGTAGTATAGTTAGGACTCCTAACTTTAGGACTCCTAAATGCCTTCTGTGAATACCGAAAGTCTTAAAATAAGGATTTTTCTCAATTTAGTAGTAGTAAAGTTAGGACTCCTAACTTTAAGACTCCTAAATGCCTTCTGTGAATACCGAAAGCCTTAAAATTAGGATTTTTCTCAGTTTAGTAGTAGTAAAGTTAGGAGTCCTAACTTTAGGACTCCTAAACTGAGAAAAATCCTAATTTTAAGACTTTCGGTACCCACAGAAGGCATTTAGGAGTCCTAAAGTTAGGACTCCTAACTTCTGTGAATACCGAAGTGAGTAAGTGTCTTCTGTGAATACCAAAATGAGTAAGTGCCTTCTGTGAATACGAAAATGGTAGTAAGTTTAGGATTTTGTCTTAAGTTAGTTCTGTGAATCGGGCCCTTAATCTCCCCGTGCCTGAATGTGTCCTTGTGTAACGTGACTGGTGCTCATGTAAAGTGCTCCAATACCTTCGGGTCGAGTTCGCGCTATATAAATCTGCATTAAAAAAAATAAAAAAACAAAAGCCATGCCCCAAGGCCAGAAACTTGCCAGCTATTCTTGATACTTTCCTGCATTACTATCCATGTTCATGGCGTTTTGCTGAAATCTTCATCTTCTGGGTTATTTGTCTTTCTCTCGACCCATCTTGGTAGTTGGCTATTTGTTTGGAATTCTTGTCTTCAGTCTTGTCTCACGCCTCTCAGGGAGCCCTGGAGTTGGCTCATATCTTCCACTTGCTTTACTGCTCTGAAGGAGGAACTTGGGGACCTGTAAAAGAAAAGTAAAAGGCACTTCACCAACAGAGATACTGTTGCTACAAATTGGTAATGTGAATGCATAAATGTGATGTGGAAACGTACCATAATGGATGTCTTTGCTTGATAACCATCACTTCCAGAATTTCTGAAGTTCCTGAAAAAAGGAAAAATAATCTATGTGAACAAAATATACAGTGTTATTTGTATTCTTTTTTTTGCCAATATTGTGGTCCTGAAGTCTTGTGTCGGACATATTGAAATTCTGATATAAATTCCATTCTTGATTGCAATCACGAAGAAATTTGAGAATGGAATAATAATTCCATGGATATTACTAACATAGTATTGGTCCTCCCTATGTGATTTTTGTAGGAAATAAGAGGATTCTAAAAGGAAGTTACATATGTTACTACATTTCATCAGAATTATTTATTGATGGTCTTGTTTGTGTTTTCAGATGGTTCATCATATGCTTAAACTACTCACCCAAAGGTCAAAATCAAAAGTGGGAAAGAGGAAAGTCTTTGGTAAGCAGTATACAGGGGAGGCTATAAGGTTGTTCTTCCACCTTGTATCAAAATATCATTGCTTATCATCTCTATTTTATTGGATGCACACAGACCCAAGCCATTGAAACCAGTGAAAAGTGCCAGCACCCAGAATGATAAGACTAGCGGAGAACATTGTTTCTTCTTCTTTTCGTCCACGTCCCTTTACCCCTGAAAATCAGAACTGTTTGAGTCTTCAATCTGGATTTGGATGGAGACAGTGGTTGGGTGGCATAAGGAACTAGCTACTGAGATCACATTTTGCTGCCATGGGATTGCACTAACTAAAGAATAAAATTAAAGAACAAGTTAGCGTCATATTGTTACAGTACTACCCAGGTAACACCCTCTTAAAGCACAGTGGCACAAAGCAGAGCAAAGAACAATTTGCATTGAGACAAGGTGCTGGAAAGTAAATGGCCTTTCAAGTCTTTGTGTCACTTTCTGTGACTTTGTGCTGGTGCAATGTTTTAGTAAATCTTTCCCGTGGAGGAGGGGGTGGGGATAATGTTTGTCATGTTTGCAATAAGTGAGGCTTCGGTCAGAAAATAAAATGTAGCAAAATCCCTAATTTCATCCTATTCCATTACATAAGACAATAGATCGTCAGAGTAAGAAAGAGGACTTTGAGTGTGCTAATGTTGTTGAACGTGATTGTAATGAGAGTGTAACCAACCTGGCCTCATAATAAGGCCCAGAAGGAGAAGTCTTATTCTTAGGGAGAAACAAGCATCATTGCAGTGATCCAGGAAGCAGATCACCTGCAAAGGTGGTGAAGAGGCCAGAGACAAAGAGTAAGGCAACAGTGATGTTGGCTATTATCTTTATGAGTTAGGACTTCAAATGCTTTATTTGACCCAAATATAATGAGGTCAGTGATATCAACTTTCACATATGTATCGAATCTTGAATATTGACTAACATGTCATCAGGATAAGTATATACAGAAAATGTATAACATTTCCATTCCTAACTGCACACCAACCAACCTTGGCAATGCATTGGTAGTTGATATTGTAGAGCTCATATGTGTAATTTGATGGTAAAAACTCAATATTTTGGAAGGATACTGTGAGATATTGGGTTGTTGGTTGAAGGGGTTGTCCTCAAGCAACAGCCAAAATTCTTGTCAGGGTGAACCACAAATATCAATAAATTAAACTGTTACTAACTCTCTGGTAGCTTTGTACAAAAGCAGGCAAGGCTTAACTTAGAGGCAACATGTGAAGTATTTATGCAGCCCACAAACAGTAATAAAGTGAAAACACAACATAAGAAAAAGCCCACACCAATTTAAACAAATAGAGTAAAATGTAATAAATTGTTTGACACCAAAATGAATAAAATCCAATCAGTAGAACCAGATTTATGAATTTTGAAAATTTAAAGTGGAAATAGCACCAAAAACACAAAGCGCCAACTGTGGTTTGCTGGTCGTGCTGGACTGGCACAAAGTCACAAGCTCAGGCTGACCGCGATGGAGTGCGGCCAGATTCAGGGACCATTTTAGCTTTGCTGAGATTTGTACCTAATGTCCTTGATACGAGGCGCTGCTTCTTGCTGCGTCAGTTCCGATGAGGAGCTGTGAGGGCTGTGATGCGAGGTTTGGAGTCCAGATGCAGCGTGCTATGTTGGTTCAAATGAGGAGCTGCAAGGGCTGCAATGCGAGGTCCTGCATTGAATTGCCGATGTGGAGCTGCGAGTTAATGACTGTCTAGAATTATGTTAGATGGAAATGATCACAAAAGGATTTGGTTAATTGAATCATGTGCACCACCAGTATTACATTCTGAATTAGGTAGAAAAAGCAATGTAGCTGTTTTTTTTTTAAATTATTTAAAATATTTTCTTCTTTAAAGATAATAGGGCCAGTATTGTTCATTACTGAAACCTCCCAGGGGCAGTATGTCAATGATTCCTTCCACCACCTTGCAGCAGTCTTTGAGTTATGTCACTTTCCCTGATGGGTGCCTAGATTCACTCACAGATTTGATACTCAATTGTAGTTTGGTTTGCAAGAGAAAGTTGCACCAGACTTGATTTCATATTTTATATTTATTACTGTCGAATTGTGTTCCCCAATTCTACTCTTAAACTTTCTTGATGTTTAACCAACACCCATTTTATATAAAATATCACATTTTCTGTGTTACATGTGGTGTAGTCATGCATGACTGTTTGCTACCCTAGACTGCAGGTCCCTAAAGGAAAGGGAGTTGATCTTCATTCACAGTTATGCAGAACTGTTAGAGGCGACAGCCCAGATTCATAAAAGCACCCACTAGAGCTCCCGGCGTTAAATCACACCCCTAAATTCTGCCCATGAGAACTATGAGATACAGTGGCAGCACAATTCATTACCAGTGTTCTGACAGACCAGCGGATATCCCTATCTTAATAATGCCCACCAAAGCTTTCAAGCACCACAACAGCTCTGGCACACTTTGCCCATCAGGTTACCTGAATTCAAGTATAGGCACTGCCACAGGATTTGCCCTCCTGTGGTCTGTGCTGCTCTTGATCTTGCCGATGCATTGATGAAGTTGCAGGATATGCAATTGTCAAGCCCATGCACTGAGAGAGCAGAAATATGTTTCATGCTGTAGACATAAATGACACTTGGAGAAGGCAGAATATGTGGATCAGCCAACCTGTGAGAGCCAAGAGCCCTTCCCAAGCAGTTGTGGGTACGCAAAGAACTCCTAAACGGAGGGGGGGGGGAGAGAGGGGGCGAGGCTGGTATGTGTGTGTGGGGGGGGGGGTAAGGGGGGCCCTATCAAAAATGGTTAGCGGTTCTCTGGTGTCCAGTTATGCAATGCCTGTAGAGCTTGGCAGGCTGGCTGCAGGGCCCTGTGAAAACTGTGCATAACTTGATCTGTTCACTTCATTCCCACTCAATGGCTTGAGGGCTGCCTGGGTGATACAGCAGCTACCAACATCACTGTTGTGCCAAGGTGCAGGAAAAGTCGCCATGCCTCAGTTGCCCACAGAGCACAGGTATGTATAACATTTTCTTTGAAGTACTCCCTAATGTTACAGTCACAAACGCTGCCAAGCTAGACTGCCATACTGATATTTCATGAGAAACCTGCTCAGTTCCACAAAGAAGACAAAAATATTGCTCCATCTACCCCTAAATAGGTGCATGTGTGTCTTTTTGCCAGGATGACACTTGTAAAGAAAGGCGGCCATGGAATGCCTGCCTCACCTTGATGTATGTAGCACTGGAGTGGTAAGCACACTCGAGTTCAGATGGACTTACTATGAGCGCTCTCTAGTTCCTATGGACGTACTATGGGCGCACTCTAGTTCAGATGGACTTCCTTTGAGCACACTCTAGTTCACATGGACTTCCTTTGAGCGCACTCTAGTTCAGATGGACTTCCTTTGAGCACAGATCGACTTCCTTTGAGGGCACTCTAGTTCAGATGGACTTCCTTTGAGCACGCTCTTGTTCGGATGGACTTCCTTTGAGCGCACTCTAGTTCAGATGGACTTACTTTGAGCGCACTCTAGTTCAGATGGACTTCCTATGAGCGCACTCTAGTTCAAATGGACTTCCTTTGAGCGCACTCAAGTTCTGATGGACTTCCTTTGAGCACAGATCGACTTCCTTTGAGGGCACTCTAGTTCAGATGGACTTCCTTTGAGCACGCTCTTGTTCGGATGGACTTCCTTTGAGCACACTCTAGTTCAGATGGACTTACTTTGAGCGCACTCTAGTTCAGATGGACTTCCTATGAGCGCCCTCTAGTTCAAATGGACTTCCTTTGAGCGCACTCTAGTTCAGATGGATTTTCTTTCAGCGCACTGTAGTTCAGATGGACTTACTATGAGTGCACTCTAGTTCAGATGGACTTACTATGAGCGCACTCTAGTTCAGATAGACTTCCTTTGAGCGCACTCTAGTTCAGATGGACTTCCTTTGAGCACACACTCTAGTTCAGATGGACTTCCTTTGAGTGCACTCTAGTTCAGATGGACTTACTTTGAGCGCACTCTAGTTCAGATGGACTTCCTATGAACGCACTCTAGTTCAGATGGAATTCCTTTGAGAGAACTCTAGTTCAGATGGCCTTACTATGAGTGCGCTCTTGTTCAGATGGACTTACTATGAGTGCTCTCTTGTTCAGATGGACTTACTATAAGCGCACTCTAGTTCAGATGGACTTACTTTGAGCGCACTCTAGTTCAGATGGACTTACTATGAGCGCACTCTAGTTCAGATGGACTTTCTATGAGTGCCCACTAGTTCAGATAGACTTACTTTGAGCGCACTCTAGTTCAGATGGACTTTTATGACTGCACTCTAGTTCAGATGGTTTTCCTTTGAGCGCACTCTAGTTCAGATGGACTTCCTATGAGCGCACTCTAGTTCAGATGAACTTCCTTTGAGCGCACTCTAGTTCAGATGGACTTACTTTGAGTGCCCACTAGTTCATATGGACTTACTTTGAGCGGACTCTAGTTCAGATGGACTTTCTATGAGCGCACTCTAGTTCAGATGGATTTCCTTTGAGCGCACTCTAGTTCAGATGGACTTCCTTTGAGCGCACTCTAGTTCGGATGGACTTACTATGAGCGCACTCTAGTTCAGATGGACTTACTATGAGCGCACTTTAGTTCAGATGGACTTACTATGAGCGCACTCTAGTTCAGATGGACTTCCTTTGCACGTACTCTAGTTCAGATGAACTTTCTATGAGCGCACTCTAGTTCAGATGGAATTCCTTTGAGCGCACTCTAGTTCAGAGGGATTTCCTTTGAGCGCACTCTAGTTCAGATGGACTTACCATGAGCGCACTCTAGTTCAGATGGACTTACTACCTATGAGCGCACTCTAGTTCAGATGGACTTCCTTTGAGCGCACTCTAGTTCAGATGGACTTACTTTGAGTGCACTCTAGTTCAGATGGACTTACTATGAGCGCACTCTAGTTCAGATGGACTTCCTTTGAGCGCACTCTAGTTCAGATGGACTTACTTTGAGTGCACTCTAGTTCAGATGGACTTACTATGAGCGCACTCTAGTTCAGATGGACTTACGATGAGCGCACTCTAGTTCAGATGGATTTCCTTTGAGCGCACTCTAGTTCAGATGGATTTCCTTTGAGCGCACTCTAGTTCAGATGGACTTACTATGAGCGCACTCTAGTTCAGATGGACTTACTATGAGTGCACTCTAGTTCAGATGGACTTACTATGAGCGCACTCTAGTTTAGATGGATTTCCTTTGAGCGCACTCTAGTTCAGATGGACTTACTATGAGCGCACTCTAGTTGAGATGGATTTCCTTTGAGCGCACTCTAGTTCAGATGGACTTACTATGAGCGCACTCTAGTTGAGATGGATTTCCTTTGAGCGCACTCTAGTTCAGATGGATTTCCTTTGAGCGCACTCTAGTTCAGATGGACTTACTATGAGCGCACTCTAGTTGAGATGGATTTCCTTTAAGTGCACTCTAGTTCAGATGGACTTACTATGAGCGCACTCTAATTGAGATGGATTTCCTTTGAGCGCACTCTAGTTCAGATGGATTTCCTTTGAGTGCACTCTAGTTCAGATGGATTTCCTTTGAGCGCACTCTAGTTCAGATGGATTTCCTTTGAGCGCACTCTAGTTGAGATGGATTTCCTTTGAGCGCACTCTAGTTCAGATGGACTTACTATGAGCGCACTCTAGTTGAGATGGATTTCCTTTGAGCGCATTCTAGTTGAGATGGATTTCCTTTGAGCGCACTCTAGTTCAGATGGACTTACTATGAGCGCACTCTAGTTGAGATGGATTTCCTTTGAGCGCACTCTAGTTCAGATAGACTTCCTTTGAGCGCACTCTAGTTCAGATGGACTTACTATGAGCGCACTCTAGTTCAGATAGACTTCCTTTGAGCGCACTCTAGTTCAGATGGACTTCCTTTGAGCACACTCTAGTTCAGATGGACTTCCTTTGAGTGCACTCTAGTTCAGATGGACTTACTTTGAGCGCACTCTAGTTCAGATGGACTTCCTATGAACGCACTCTAGTTCAGATGGAATTCCTTTGAGCGAACTCTAGTTCAGATGGAATTCCTTTGAGAGAACTCTAGTTCAGATGGCCTTACTATGAGTGCGCTCTTGTTCAGATGGACTTACTATGAGTGCTCTCTTGTTCAGATGGACTTCCTTTGAGTGCACTCTAGTTCAGATGGACTTACTTTGAGCGCACTCTAGTTCAGATGGACTTCCTATGAACGCACTCTAGTTCAGATGGAATTCCTTTGAGCGAACTCTAGTTCAGATGGAATTCCTTTGAGAGAACTCTAGTTCAGATGGCCTTACTATGAGTGCGCTCTTGTTCAGATGGACTTACTATGAGTGCTCTCTTGTTCAGATGGACTTACTATAAGCGCACTCTAGTTCAGATGGACTTACTTTGAGCGCACTCTAGTTCAGATGGACTTACTATGAGCGCACTCAGGTTCAGATGGACTTCCTATGAGCGCACTCTAGTTCAGATGGACTTCCTATGAGCACACTCTAGTTCAGGTGGACTTACTTTGAGTGCCCACTAGTTCAGAGGACTTAATTTGAGCGCACTCTAGTTCAGATGGACTTTCTATGAGTGCCCACTAGTTCAGATAGACTTACTTTGAGCGCACTCTAGTTCAGATGGACTTTTATGACCGCACTCTAGTTCAGATGGATTTCCTTTGAGCGCACTCTAGTTCAGATGGACTTCCTATGAGCGCACTCTAGTTCAGATGGACTTCCTTTGAGCGCACTCTAGTTCAGATGGACTTACTTTGAGTGCCCACTAGTTCATATGGACTTACTTTGAGCGCACTCTAGTTCAGATGGACTTTCTATGAGCGAACTCTAGTTCAGATGGATTTCCTTTGAGCGCACTCTAGTTCAGATGGACTTCCTTTGAGCGCACTCTAGTTCGGATGGACTTACTATGAGCGCACTCTAGTTCAGATGGAGTTACTATGAGCGCACTTTAGTTCAGATGGACTTACTATGAGCGCACTCTAGTTCAGATGGACTTCCTTTGCACGTACTCTAGTTCAGATGAACTTTCTATGAGCGCACTCTAGTTCAGATGGAATTCCTTTGAGCGCACTCTAGTTCAGATGGACTTACCATGAGCGCACTCTAGTTCAGATGGACTTACTACCTATGAGCGCACTCTAGTTCAGATGGACTTACTTTGAGTGCACTCTAGTTCAGATGGACTTACTATGAGCGCACTCTAGTTCAGATGGACTTACTATGAGCGCACTCTAGTTCAGATGGATTTCCTTTGAGCGCACTCGAGTTCAGATGGACTTACTATGAGCGCACTCTAGTTCAGATGGACTTACTATGAGCGCACTCTAGTTCAGATGGACTTACTATGAGCGCACTCTAGTTCAGATGGACTTACTATGAGCGCACTCTAGTTCAGATGGACTTACTATGAGCGCACTCTAGTTCAGATGGAGTTACTATGAGCGCACTTTAGTTCAGATGGACTTACTATGAGCGCACTCTAGTTCAGATGGACTTCCTTTGCACGTACTCTAGTTCAGATGAACTTTCTATGAGCGCACTCTAGTTCAGATGGAATTCCTTTGAGCGCACTCTAGTTCAGATGGACTTACCATGAGCGCACTCTAGTTCAGATGGACTTACTACCTATGAGCGCACTCTAGTTCAGATGGACTTACTTTGAGTGCACTCTAGTTCAGATGGACTTACTATGAGCGCACTCTAGTTCAGATGGACTTACTATGAGCGCACTCTAGTTCAGATGGATTTCCTTTGAGCGCACTCGAGTTCAGATGGACTTACTATGAGCGCACTCTAGTTCAGATGGACTTACTATGAGCGCACTCTAGTTCAGATGGACTTACTATGAGCGCACTCTAGTTCAGATGGATTTCCTTTGAGCGCACTCTAGTTCAGATGGACTTACTTAGGGCTGAGTCGCATGTCAAGAGCACATGAGAGATGAATGCAGAATCATTTACAGTAGTCGCCAGAACAATCCTTCCAATGTGAGATGTAATGAATGCAGTCTGCCTATCAGACGTGTCTTCATCACGCGAAGCGCTACATTTCAAGCCAAGTATGCGCTCCCTTTTCATGTAAGGGGTCTGCAGGCGCGCTGCCAAGCGCTCATCAAATGACGCCCGGCCAATGTGTCTCCGATTAGGGACGATGGATGTGCCCTGGTATTAAGGGAATCCATGTGCGTGTAAAAATGCACCGCAGATGATAATTCCACACTGAAATCCGAGGCATTGATGGATCCATTGTTGAAAGACACTTCACAGTCCCTGCAACGGGAAGCGACGCACAGCATTCAGCCCAAAAGGTCCTGCTTGTGAGTTTCTGTTTGAAAAATAAACAGTGGGTACAAAACTAGTGTCAACACCTCGTGAATAATACTTGTCAAATTAATCTACAATTTCTGTCCGTTGAACAATGCACGGAGAGAGCTATCCCGCACTGCAGAATAACAATAAAGCAGTGAGACAGTATCGAACCGAGCATAGTTGCATTAAGGGATTTCTACTCCTCGTCAATGTACTGTGGCTTTTAAAAAATGCCCTTAGCTTTCCCTTCTTTCCGTCCTCTCACAGGCTAGATTGTTATAACCAAGTTTATTTACACGCTGGTGGCTTGGAATTGGAGCTGCATTCTCACGAGTGAAAAAAGGCTCTTAGAAACACCTTCCACCTTGAAATTGTGTGCATTTAATTGTATTTCTGTTGAACACACCTCGCTGGGAAGCAGTGGAGTGCTGCCCAGAGGTGCGAGTGCAGGGATACGAGATCAGTTCCAATTGTGTGTTTGGTAGCACTGCTCTTTACAGAAATGTGTTCAATCTGCTTTCTGAACTGCACTGATATTGATTTTCCTTGCGTTTCAGATCCGGGGTGCAAAGATGAAGGCTTCATCTGGTCTTTTCATTGTTGTCTTTTCTGTTCTAGTAATGTCCTGGCTCCTGATGTGGCATTATTCTCCGGAAATGGTTACCTTCCTGACAGAGCATTGCTCAAGAGAATGCTGAGTTGTGCAGTGGCACATAGCCACCAATATTGGGCTCAGGAGAAGCCTGTCTTTGGACACAAGTTGGAACAACATGTACATGGGTGGCTCCCTAGAGAGCTATTAAGACTTTCAGCTCGACTATACCTGTGTGGGCACTGATTTGTGGCAGGGGACTAGCTGGGTGAGATGGGAACAAGAGTGGATAACTGGGGTGGTTGTGCTCTCTGGAGAAAATGGGATTTCCTGAGAAGGGGTGTAGAATAAACAAGACAGTACCTAATGACCGGAAGGGAAGCAGGACAAAAGCAGGTTGTAACAAGCATTGAATAGCAGCAGTGGCTCCTCGGCAATGGCGGAGGAGCAACGCCCCACTGTCTGGCTCAGAGCCAGCAAATGAAAAATAAAACGATGTTCTTGCCTCATTTTATTTTGCATTTGCTGGCTCTGAGCCTGTGCTGTAGGGAGGGGCGGGGCCGAGGCATGGGAGAGGGGAGGAGGAGCGCTACATGCACTCCCTAAGTGTTCATGTGTGCTTGGCCCGCTGTCACAGGCCAACCAAAACACACATGTGCACTTAGGTTTTCTCCAGCCGGGCTGCATTCAGCTGCCAGGCTAGAGAAACACCACACACTCCCTGGCCTGAGCGGAGTGACAATCTAGCCCACTCAGGCCAATCCCCGCGTTGCTCGGCAGCACGGAGATTGGATGGGAGTCTGTCCCAGGGGCTGCTGGGAACAGGTAGGAAGAGGAGAGGAGACGCAATGCTTGAGGGGGCCAGCAGCTAAAGGTAAGTTTACAACACATATATATATAGTATTTGTCCGCCCTGCTTCACACAACCTCTCCCGCATTCCCTCCACACGCCCTACCACCCCTTGTTTATGACGGCCGCCACTGGTGAATGAGGAAATGGAAGTCTGCACTGAAAACTATGAAGGTAGCACAAGTAATAGCAACAGGAGGGTAAAGCAGGGAACTAATAGACAAACTATCATAAATGATCGTTTGTCTGCTCCCCGGAAGTTGTCTCTCCATGAGATGAAAAAGATCTGACAAGAAGGAGAGGAGTAGATTAACCTCAGAGAGTTGTGAGTTGCACCGTGGCTGACCGGGAGAAGGGCTGTGGTCAGGCTGGAAAGTCCACCCTCCAGCTGCCTTGCCTCGGCTATCATGATTTCCAGCTCCTGCTCTGCATTTTTAGGCTCCTGTTTGGTTCCCGGTTGCAGGGGTGCAGCCTGTGCCGGTCAACCAGGAGCAGGGCTGTGATCAGGCTAGGCAGCCTCACCCTCTAGTTTCCTTGCCAGGGCCATCGTGACATGCAGCTCCGCTCTCCCCCATCAGATTCCTGCTTCGGTTCCCGGTTGAGGGGCTGCGGCCTGCCGGGGCCCATCTGTCACTTGGGAAAAGCCAATGACCAGTGACCTGCAACCAGCAACAAGGCTGGGGTGAGTGCTCCCCTCCACCTACACCCCTCCAGTTCCCACATCTAACTCAGCTCAGTATTAGCACTAGCACCAGTGCTTTGCTCCTTCAATCACCCTTCCTGGAGGCTGTGGAACGGAGAAAGGTAGAAGGTGGATGGCACTTCCCCCTCACCATACCAATGAAGGGAAGGCAGAAATGGGACTTGGAAACAGGAAGACATGGGAAACCAGCAGACACAAGGCAGGACATGGGAAATCCAAGAATAGAGTATTGGTTTCAGCAAAGAGAGTGAAAAGTCCAAAATGCATGTATAAAGAGATCGGAAAGGCCATGGGATCCAGGAATCAAAAGAGAGAATAGAGAACTGTCACTAGGATGTGATCAGGCAGGGTTAGGAGACAGAAAGGACTAAAATGACCATGATGCATTAGGAAGGTGATGCAGAAGCCTGGACTGGAATATGAAGTGGGTCTCGGAATGCAAGGAGTAGAAGTGTGCGTAATTCTATTGCTACTCCTATTACTACCCATTGCAGCTACCATCTTTAGCCTCCTCACCCCCGCTGAGGCAAGCTCTGACCACCGAAACACTGTGTGGGTCCATCTCACCACACAGAGCACCACAGGAATCATGCACTCTGTCCACTCAAGAGCACCCACGGACTCCTGTCCCCACCCTATGTTCAACCTTGAACACAAGACAATCAACAACAAGCAAACCAACATCTTCAACACATCCATCACCTCGGCTACCTTCCCAGAAGAATGGAACTACACTGAAGTCAAACCGACCCCAACAAGCTTAAGAACTACTGGCCCATCTCTCTGCCCCCTTAGCCACCAAGGTCCTCGAAAAGGCCATAAACTGCCAACTCACGAACTACCTAGAGAACAGCGACCATCTGTATCCATCCCCATCGGGATTCTGCACAAACTACAGCACTGAAACCACCCTGATCGCAGTTTAGATGACATCAGTACCCTTTAGGACCAGGTAGAAATGGCTGCCCTGATCCTTCTCGACTGCTCAGCAGCATTCCACACCATGTCCCACCACATCCTGAGCAAGAGGCTGCTTCAGATGAGAACCCAAGTGGACGCCCTGAAATGGATCGCATATTCCTCAGCGGAAGAACCCAGAGACTACGCCTTCCACCTTTTACCTCGGAACCCAAGAACATCATCTGTGGCATTTCTCTAGGTTCATCCTTCAGCCCGACTCTGTTCTATGCCTACATGACCTCCCTGGCCAACATCATCAGAACCCATGGACGTAACATCATATCCTACGCAGATGACACCCAGCTCATCCTCTCCCTATCTGAAGACCTATCTCCCAGATTGACCAACTTCCGCCTGTGCATGACCTGTGTATGACCAGCGTCACCAACTGGATGCAAAACAACTGCCCTAAACTCAACACAGACAAAACAGAAGTGCTGATCTTTGGCAACAACACCACCCCATGGAACAGCGCCTGGTGGCCTGCTGAACTAGGACTCTCACCTGCTCGTCCAGACCACACCCGAAACATCTGCATCATCCTGAACATCATGCTCAAAAAGATCTTCAATTGGCTCTTAGTTAGCACCAGACGCACCGTCACTCGAACCCTCATCACCAGCTGCCTGGACTATGCCAACACATTCTATGCAGGAATTACCACACGCCTCCTGAAAACACTGCTGACCATACAGAACTTAGCAGCCAGGCTCATCCTCTTGACTGGGGGTGAATGTTTTGATTTGTTCTGCATTCCGTCCATCAATTGTGTGTCTTTTGCTTTCTCGCCCTAAGTGTGCCGGGCATGCCCAGACGTGGGTTCCTGGATCACTGTGCCACTGGAATCATGCTATCCTGGCTAAAGAGGGGTGAAACCCCGAAACCGGTCCTAGGATGCTTGTTTCCGGTCCATGGAGGACCTGGCTTGGCAGTTCGGGCTGGACTGTTCCCATGAGGCACAGAGTCAAGACTGATTTGCATATGGCCAGGTCTATACTGTGGTGTAATGGTGCGCAAAAGAATGATGGATTTAACCCAGATCTCTTGACTGGGGGTGAATGTTTTGATTTGTTCTTCATTCCGTCCATCAATTGTGTGTCTTTTGCTTTCTCGCCCTAAGTGCGCCGGGTATGCCCAGACGTGGGTCCCGGGCTCACTGTGCCACTGGAATCAAGCTATCCTGGCTGAAGAGGGGTGAAACACCAAAACCGGTCCTGGGATGCTTGTTTCCGGTCCAGGGAGGACCTGGTTTGGCAGTTCGGGCTGGACTGTTCCCATGAGGCACAGAGTCTAGACTGATTTGCATATGGCCAGGTCTAAACTGGGGTGGCATGGTGAGCAAAAGAATGATGGATTTAACCCAGATCTCTTGACTGGGGGTGAATGTTTTGATTTGTTCCGCATTCTGTCCATCACTTGTGTGTAAATGTAATGTAAAGTCCACTTCTATAGCGCTGCTATCACTCCAAGGAGTATCTTGGCGCTCACCCAACTCAGATGTACGGGATGGGGGGGAGTAGACACAGTTCGCGCAAGACACTACATCTTTAAACCATTGCTGTGCAGGCTGAATCGGTCATAGAAAATACCCAAGTTTTTAATGCTTTCCTGTATTGAGTTTCATCCGACAAGGAACGTAAAGAGAGGGGGAGCTTATTCCAGGCCTTAGCACTCAACACGAAAAGGGATTTACCACCTTTGGTTGTCAGCCTGAATTTAGGGATAACCAACAGATTCTGACCCACAGACCTTAGACAGCTTGCCGGATTGTATCGTCTAAAGCCCTGGCGTAGATATTTAGGGCCTTGATGGTGAAAAGCCCTAAAGGTGATCAAAAGGACCTTAAAAAGAATCCTCTTTGCAATTGGGAGCCAGTGTAGTACATCCATTGCTGCAGAGGCTGATGATCTACGTGGCCAGCCTAATACTAGGTGGGCCGCTGCATGTTGGACCATTTGTAGTCTGTGGAGTACCGATCTGTTGGCTCCAGCATATAAACTATTGCAGTAGTCCAGCCTAGAGGTGATCAAGGCCACTGCAACAGTTTTCCTGGCTGACAACGGCAGGAAATCAAAGAACTTTCTCAAGGCTTTAATTATGTGAAAACATGTGCCAGCTACGGCGACAGCTTGTTGTTTGAAAGACAGCTGATTATCAAACTTAATGCCTAAGTTCCGGACTGATGTAATGGTATTGGGAGGAGCTACTTCATCATCAGGCCAACAACCTTTCAGGGAAAACAAATTTTATTTTCCAAATGGCAGAATTTCCGTCTTACCAGCATTACATTTAAGGTGATTGTCAGTCATCCATTTAAATGTTGCGGCTAAGCACTCTTTAAGATTTTCTTCGGCGCCAGCCCGATCCCTGTCTAATACTAGAATAAGCTGGGTGTCATCTTTTGCTTTCTCGACCTAAGTGTGCCGGGTATGCCCAGACGTGGGTCCCGGGCTCACTGTGCCACTAGAATCAAGCTATCCTGGCTGAAGAGGGGTGAAACCCCGAAACCGGTCCTAGGATGCTTTTTTCCGGTCCAGGGAGGACCTGGCTTGGCAGTTCGGGCTGGACTGTTCTCATGAGGCACAGGGTCAAGACTGATTTGCATGTGGCCAGGTCTAAACTGGGGTGGCATGGTGAGCAAAAGAATGATGGATTTAACCCAGATCTCTTGACTGAGGTGAATGTTTTGATTTGTTCTGCATTCCGTCCATCAATCGTGTGTCTTTTGCTTTCTCGCCCTAAGTGCGCCGGGTATGCCCAGACGTGGGTCCCGGGCACACTGTGCCACTGGAATCAAGCTATCCTGGGTGAAGAGGGGTGAAACCCCAAAACCGGTCCTAGGATGCTTGTTTCCGCTCCCGTGCAGATCTGGCTTGGCAGTTCGGGCTGGACTGTTTCCATGAGACACTGGGTCAAGACTGATTTGCATATGGCCAGGTCTAAACTGGGGTGGCATGATGAACAAAAGAATGATGGATTTAACCCAGATCTCTTGACTGGGGGTGAATGTTTTGATTTGTTCTTCATTCCGTCCATCAATTGTGTGTCTTTTGCTTTCTCGCCCTAAGTGCGCCGGGTATGCCCAGACGTGGGTCCCGGGCTCACTGTGCCACTGGAATCAAGCTATCCAGGCTGAAGAGGGGTGAAACCCCGAAACCGGTCCTACGATGCTTGTTTCTGGTCCAAGGAGAACCTGGCTTGGCAGTTCGGGCTGGACTGTTCCCATGAGGCACAGGGTCAAGACTGATTTGCATATGGCCAGGTTTAAACTGGGGTGGCATGGTGAGCAAAAGAATGCTGGATTTAACCCAGATCTCTTGACTGGGGGTGAATGTTTTCATTTGTTCTGCATTCCGTCCATCAATTGTGTGTCTTTTGCTTTCTCGCCCTAAGTGCGCCGGGTATGCCCAGACGTGGGCCCTGGGCTCACTGTGCCACTGAAATCAAGCTATCCTGGCTGAAGAGGGGTGGAATCCCGAAACCGGTCCTAGGATGCTTGTTTCTGGTCCAAGGAGAACCTGGCTTGGCAGTTTGGGCTGGACTGTTCCCATGAGGCACAGGGCCAAGACTGATTTGCACATGGCCAGGTCTAAACTGGGGTGGCATGGTGAGCAAAAGAATGATGGATTTAACCCAGATCTCTTGACTGGGGTGAATGTTTTGATTTGTTCTGCATTCCGTCCATCAATCGTGTGTCTTTTGTTTTCTCGCCCTAAGTGCGCCGGGTATGCCCAGACGTGGGTCCCGGGCTCACTGTGCCACTGGAATCAAGCTATCCTGGCTGAAGAGGGGTGAAACCCCAAAACCGGTCCTAGGATGCTTGTTTCCGGTCCAGGGCGGATCTGGCTTGGCAGTTCGGGCTGGACTGTTCCCATGAGGCACTGGGTCAAGACTGATTTGCATATGGCCAGGTCTAAACTGGGGTGGCATGATGAACAAAAGAATGATGGATTTAACCCAGATCTCTTGACTGGGGGGGAATGTTTTGATTTGTTCTTCATTCCGTCCATCAATTGTGTGTCTTTTGCTTTCTTGCCCTAAGTGCGCCGGGTATGCCCAGACGTGGGTCCCGGGCTCACTGTGCCACTGGAATCAAGCTATCCAGGCTGAAGAGGGGTGAAACCCCGAAACCGGTCCTACGATGCTTGTTTCCGGTCCAGGGAGGACCTGGCTTGGCAGTTCGGGCTGGACTGTTCCCATGAGGCACAGGGTCAAGACTGATTTGCATATGGCCAGGTCTAAACTGGGGTGGCATGGTGAGCAATAGAATGATGGATTTAACCCAGATCTCTTGACTGGGGATGAATGTTTTGATTTGTTCTGCATTCCGTCCATCAATTGTGTGTCTTTTGCTTTCTCGCCCTAAGTGTGCCGGGTATGACCAGACGTGGGCCCTGGGCTCACTGTGCCACTGGAATCAAGCTATCCTGGCTGAAGAGGGGTGAAACCCTGAAACCGGTCCTAGGATGCTTGTTTCTGGTCCAAGGAGAACCTGGCTTGGCAGTTTGGGCTGGACTGTTCCCATGAGGCACAGGGCCAAGACAGATTTGCATATGGCCAGGTCTAAACTGGGGTGGCATGGTGAGCAAAAGAATGATAGATTTAACCCAGATCTCTTGACTGAGGGTGAATGTTTTGATTTGGTCTGCATTCCATCCATCAATTGTGTGTCTTTTTCATCCTCGACCTCCCCAGATGGACCCACATCACCCTACACCTCAAGAATCTCCACTGCCTCCCCGGGCACAAGAGATGTCAATTCAAGATGCTGACCAGAGGAAAGGGGCTCTTACAGACCTGTTTCACTGATAAATTCAGATGCCAAGGCTTTTTCTAAAATTCTTGCAATGCGCTTTGCTCCCTTTCTGCATATCCTGGTTTCAGATGAACAGCATGTGTTTGTTCCCGGCAGAGATACAACCAGCCATACTAGCCGGGATATCCAAAGATCGGATCAGCATGATTCTTTTTTTACGCCAAGAAGGCTTTTGACCGTGTAGGTTGCAAATTTATTATGGCTAACTAAGGGTGTTTTGGGGTTAGGGAGTGGGTTCATAACACTGGTCCAGACTTTATATAAAAATGCGAAGGCCAAGTTTGTACTGGGGGGGGAATTCCTCCCTCTTATTTGAAATACATAGAGGTACACGTCAGGGGTGACCATTCTCCCCCCTGCTATTTGCTCTTTACATAGAACCATACATAAGGCATTTATTTTTGAATAAGGGTATTGTGCCAGTGAAATTAAAATCAATCAATCAATCAATCAATCATGTGACTTGTAAAGCGCGACTACTCACCTGTAAGGGCCTCAAGGCGCTAAATGGTACTGAGCTAAAAGTAATTGCTTATGCTGACGATATCGCGGTCTTGTCCACCAATCTGTCTGTTACTCTCGCTCTTATATTTAAAAGAAGTGGATGAATTTGGAACCTTCTCTGGGCATAAACTGAATCTATCAAAAACTCAGATAATCCTTAATTTTCACTTAGATACTCCAAAAACCGGAGTTATCTCCACGGCCACATTCTTAGAAATCAGGCTCTGCAGTCGAGTGGAGGATATTATCTCACTCAACTGCGAGCCTCTTCTACAGGCGGTAACTGAAAAACTTCAACCATGGCAGCAGCTCCCGCTTAGCATTGTGGACCGGTGTAACATTATCAAGATAAATATATTTCCTACATTTCTTTCTTTATTCCACTCTATACCACTCCGAGTCCCAGATTAGTTTTTTAAGCGGTTAGAGGGTCTTATAAGTAGTTTCATATGGGGTTATAGGAGGGTTAGGCATGCTATTCGTTTTTTTAAACTTCCATATAAACAAGGTGGACTTAACCTTCCAGAGTTTAAGTTGTATTACTGGGCTGCTTTATGCGGGTCTCATTCAGAATTTACTGATTGGGCGTCAAGGAGGGTTGTCTTTACTGGGACTTGCTCTTGTTTCTGATATTAGTTATTCACTCCATAGGTTGACAGAACCTAATTACTTTAGGAGGGTTAGATTTAAGACAATCTGGGATCTAGAGCGGATTTGGTGGGATATATGTACTAAATATTCCTTACCCTCATTTCCTGCCTTCCCTGATATATTTCATGATAACATTAAGAAAGACTGGGAAGGGTTGGGGGCCTGTAGGTTGTGCCAATTGTGCAATCATCAGTGTTTTAGGACTTTTGCTTCATTACAGGAAGCTTTTGGGCTCCCGCAATGTTTTTTTCCAAATATTTGCAGGTGAGTAATTACTTCCTGCATGGCTGTAAGGATAATATTGACCTAGAAACACCAGAAATTCTCACCTGTCTTTATCAGGCCTCAGGTCAAATCTCAATAAGCTTAATATATCAGAAACGAATTTCGCCTACTGAGAATAACAATATGCTACTGGCTTTCAAATGCAACCGGCTTCTTGCTTCTGCAACGATGGAAATTGAGCTACAAGCAGTGGCGTAACAAAACTTAAGGGGGCCCCCCTGCAAAGTGCCTGGAGGGGGCCCCCACATTCCAGACCCAGTCTGGAGCTCACAGTGCAACACTGTGCTAGAGGGGCCTCCCTAGAGCTCGGAGCCCCCCCGCACTGTGGGGCCTGAAGGGGCTATTGTTACGCAACTGCGTTTCAACACCCACATAATGTGGGCAGAGATTCCAGTCCGCTTCCTCTATAAGGAGCCCATTTATTCCAGATTTTGGGGTCACCCCTTGGCCGTATAGACTGGCCTTCCCAGATTCATGGAAAAATTAACACCCCTATTCCAATGCTCCAATGAAGGAGGGCTAACATCTGTCCAGTTTTGAGCTAAGTCCATCTTTGCAACCAAGAGACCAATCAGTAACAGTCTGAGTTTGTAACGGTTTCTATCTAGATCAATAGAAATTAGGGTACTTGGGATGCTGCCAGCCCAACACCTCTTCAAACCTTCAGCAACCACCCCACAACCCCAGACCCTATGTATAAAATCCCCATGTGTGGCTATACGGTGAACTCATCAGACCAGTTTCCCACAATTACTGTTGGGTAAGGTATGTACAATGAAAGACATTTAGTTGGATGATACTAAAATGTGATGCGAAGACAGATTCCTAGGGAAGCACATGCCTCCCTCCAATCGCTTTCGAAGAGCGTACCTAGATCTCTCTCCCTCCCCTCATGGAGGTGGGGAAAAGTGTCAGGAAGGCTATTCACTAATGTTCTACAGATTTGCAAGAATGTATGCATCTGGAACTCTTCTGTTGGGAGTTTAGCTTCTAAAGGGCCAAAGTTATGGAGGACCTCATGTCGCCCCTAATCATGGACGCCAATTCCCCAACATGCCATGGGTAGCGGAAGTGACATCACATGTCCTTTGACCTTCACTTCCACTTACACATACATGCTTACATATACACACACATTCACAAATAAACGCGCTCTGCTTACACATACACATTCAATAATACACACTCTGTCTCTTACATAAACGCACACAACATGCATTTAAAAGAATGTTTTTCGGTGGGGATTCTGTGACTGTAATTCCCGATTGTTGAAGTATCATGTGATATGGCTGGTGCATTCCTTTTGTAAAATGAATCAAAATTTGTTTATCAAAAAAAAAAAAAAAGGAAGGTTTTTTGACTTACCTCAGCTGTCATATAACTGCTATTTATACTCCATTTTCTATAACCCTAACAGTTAACTATGTAATATTATTCACCATTAGTAAAATAAAAAAAACTGAAGGAAAACAAGGAGAGTTGAGACCCAACCGACGTCCATAAAGATGAGCTGCCCCAGCACTCCTGGCACTGATTTTTCCACCTCTGAGGCCTGGGGTGTACAAAGGCAGTGCCAGGGGTCGCAAGGGTCAAGCCAGTGGTCAGAGCAGCAACCCCTGGTTATCCATAAATTACGCCGATGCTCCTAATCTAGAGCCACAGTGCATGTCACAAATGTAAGTATTTGAAAAATTAGGAGAAATGTAGTTTAAATTCTTATTGTAGTGTCGCAAAGGACTTTATTAATGTTCTGGCCATGGCATCGCCAGTTTGGAGATCCCTATGGTTTCCCATTGTCAGAACCCCCAAAGTTCCGCCACTTGTCGGAGCCAGTCTCCGGTCCATAAAGGTGCTTCTTTGGTAAGGTTATGTTTTGATCCCAGGGCTTTGGTTGTATTGTACTATGTTTGAAGTCCACTTAGTAGCAGGTGGAAGAGAAGGAAAAGAAATCCCTCCATATAGGAGATGCATAAGCCGGGTTTTCTGGTATCATACCATCACTTATTTAGTATCATGACCTGTGCCTCCATGTAGTATGAGGTGATATCAGGTGCTGTAATGCCCCGAGGCAGCACTATTCTAAAATAATCCTTCTACATGGTACAATGATCTCTCTGAAGAGCAACACTCAACATGTCTGTGGAGGGGGAAGGGATTGTAGGTTTTGTAGCATCATTCTACTCTGGTTATGATGAAAAACAAACATATTTTGCATTTTTTTCCAATCTGATTGTGTTAAGGGATGGCTTTGAAAATCGACTTGAACATCTCCCAGCCTCATGGAAGGGGTATTGGAGCTCATGTCCAGTAATGCCAAGCCGAGACAAAGCAGGCTTCTGAAAAGGCCATAAGTTAACATTTTTGAATGCGTACTTCAAGTTTTTTAAAGAGGGGTAAGACTGTTTAGCAAAAGCAGCACCCGTTAAGGTCACACCGAACCCGGAGAAAGGACATAAACTGGCAGTGCCTAACACAGACGTTACAGGTGATTCAGCCTGGAGGTGTGAAGTGGGGATAAGAGAGTGTCTGAGAAGTTAGAGAGGAGTGTTTCTGACACTAACTGAACCCCTAGGAGCCCTTTCCCTTTTTGTTCACCCACAAGTTACCATCATCTTGATGGCAGTGTAATGCACTAGAACGCTTTCCCCCTACAGTTGGGTCTTTCTGTCATTGGGAAAATATCCGTATTGAGTCTGATGGCTAGTTTTCATGTTTCTGGCCAAGATTTAGGTTCTACATCTCATGGCAGGAAAAGGACAGGCCCGGGACTTCAATCGTCTCGTTCCAGGGCAACATAATTCACAGGACCAATGTCTACACTGATTGGAGAAGCCTAGTGTAGCAAAAGTGCTGCTCAGATTAGACATATTTGTATTCAAAATACCTACCTGCACTGTACTCCCCGACATCAACTGCACTGAAATAACAAAAATATCTATAGGCTTATTTTAAAGCACTAATTTTGACTCACGAGTGAGTTGAACACCTAAACTAAGTAGGAAGAGGAAAAGTTCATTTAAAGGGTATAAATATTTATCTATTTACTGGTAAGCCAGCCACACTCTACTTCTGAACCTGTGATATCAGGGGAATGCTGGATTTTGTAATCCACACAGAAATTACACTGTTCCACAGCAGTTATTACACAATCTTAATGCTTAAGTAAAACACAACTAGCAATTGAAAAGATGTATATGTGAACCTGGTTGAGGTGCTACCAATCACCAGGGTCACAGATCTCTCCAAAATACTCATCTTAGGGGAGCCTTACAAAACAATGAAGATAAAAATGTAAATATATGGCTTCACTGAATTTCTATTTCACTTCAAAAATAGCTCTTAACTCATGTTGCTTGGAGAATAGTAATGCGAAAACCCCATGAAACGATGTGTGTTTAGTACAACAGCTAGCCGCTTAAGTGCAGATGTTCTAAAATGAGGCGCTCCTCGTTGACAGCCATGATAATGCCTGATGTCGACATGTCTATTACGGAAAGCGGAATATGGCCGAATTGCTGCAATTCAGGACAAGTCCCTTAAGCCAGCATTCTCCCTGCACCTCAGTTGACAAGAAATGCTTTAAAACTGCAAGATGGCAGTAACAACCTGGGCACTAGTAGCTGCTCACAAGCATTTCAAATCACATATTTGGTATCCATATTTTTAAAGGCATTATGAGCCAGATATATAAAGGTTTTTACTGGTTAAAAACCACCCATTTCACAAACCAGAGGGCACACGACTGGTAAAAACATTTTTCTAATTTTCTAAACCCATTTAGCGGTTCAGAAATGTTTTTAGGAATGATTACAGATTTGAAATTTTAAAGGGGCGGGTCTCAGGCATCCATTCCAAACAGCGAAAAAGTAACCTAGGTATCAATAGTTTCCAACACTAATTCTGGTCAAACCACTGACAAGTTACTGACTCCTAAGTCATAGTAACTGATTTGCAAAGCAAATGGGTCGTCCTCTGTGGATCCTTGTCCCCTTTGTGAATCATGGTGGCAGTAGGCAGAGGTCCAGGCCCACTCTCACTGAATCTTTTCAAAATTGGACAACATACTTTTTTTAAAGCAGACCCATTTCTTCAAGAAACTCAGGCTGCTTTGAAAAAAGATCAATTTTAAGCTTCTTTCACAGGGGTGGAGGTTAAATTTTGTGTAGTATCACATTATTTCAGTAATTTTCTGTTATGCTTGTTATTCAAAATTCCCGAAATTATGCTATTACTCCATGGTACATAATTACATGCAGTTTGCGAGAAACATTTGGTGCGAATGCATGGGAACTATGAGAGCAACAAGAACGCGAGTCACTGCTGTTTGCAGCACTTGCATTTTTCGCACTATTTTTTAGCACCAAATATGTCTTTTTGCCCAAAATAGAAATGAAGACACATTTCATACTAAAATATAGCTCTAAATGTCAGTTTTGCATTTCGAGTATTCTTTCCTAAATTTCTCGTAATTAAACATAAGCAAATGAAGTAAGTTTGGCACACCTCTAACGGTATGCTTTCCCTCACAGGCACCATCACTGTGAAGGTAGCTAAACTGAGGGAATCATAATTTGCGTTCTGCCTACTGAATATTAATTAGGCTTGTCATTCTGTTAGCCCCTCTGATTCCTTATTTTGCAAATAGATATATTAGTACTTAGGTCGGATCACAAAATAAGCATCGCACTTTTAGGAGGAGGTTATTTGAGGAGGGAGAGTTTCCCTGCCGCTGGCCAGTAGTGCTGCTATATGGCTAACACGAGGGTTGATTTCCACACCTTAGAAGCACATCGGTCTGGACGTCACCCACGTAGCAATAACAGACTCTACTGACTGGATACCTCACGTTGATTAGCAAACAGGTGATAAAAGTGATTGGCTTCAGGTAGAATAAAAAAAAATATGCACAGCCAGTGCTTAAGTCCTTAACCACAGGCACGAGTAGAATGGATTAAATCCGTGCAGAGAGGCACATTTCAGCGCCTTGGCGAGCTAAAACTGCCCCTGAACTAACCTATTTTACCTTTGAAACTGTGGCTGCCCAATTACTTAAGTCTACACAAGTATGTCGCCAAACATTGCACGATAAACATGATTTTTACATGTTTGAAAAGTGAAAGGGGTCAAATCATCCACCAGACACTTGTGAGCGAGATCAGCCGCACTACTGTTGTGGTTACAGGCAGCTTGCATTTCAATATGCAACTTACGGCGTTTCAAGGGGGTCTGTTGCCCTTCTACATCTATGTGACTCCCCCACGAAAAATAATTCATGAGTATCAGGAGCGCATTCTAATGCATGCTGAGGACAAAGAGATGCCTGACCATGTCCATCACTGACTGAAAGAGAGAGGCCGCTGTTTAAACAGCGCCAAAACGCAAGTTTTATTTTGGGGGCATGAAGGCGAGGCGGGCATTGTGCAGCCAAGCCACGTTTTATTTGACCTACAAACCTTGTTTCCCCTCCTAGTGCACACGTCAAGTCAGAAACCTAAAAATCACCTTCAATTCAAATATTGCTTGCGTTACCCCTCAATATAAACTTTCAGAAACAAAAGTTCTTCCACATCTTCAAACTTAACATCAATTAGTGCAGACACGAGCCGGGGTCATGTTCTACCTGGGTTACTGCTATGTGGAGCTCTCTCTGGGGCCCCACTCCCATCCTTTTTCCGGGCCCGGCTCTAACTGAAGAGAAACAATGTAACTTGTTACTTTGTTTCTCTTCAGTCCTGCCCTGGGTCAGCGCGAGGAGCTCAGGGCAGGCTGCATACAGCAGCTGCTTTAGAGCATGACTCTCACAGCTCTCTGCAGATGAGCTGCCTGAGGGGGCCCCCCTTCATATACTGAAGACTGGGGGCCCCCCCGCACCGCAGGGGCTGTGGGGGTGTTTGTTACGCCCCTGGCTACAAGACGTGTTTGAAGTACCAAATTGTTCGGTAATCTCAGTTAGCCTTAAGCTGCAGCAATTAAGAACAATCTGTATGCTCTATTATACTCCTCAATATATTTCCGAATGGCCACTGTCCAGGTTCTCTGACAAGGTATACTGCCCGAAATGGCGCGGTTATGTTGCGAATATAGTACATATGTTTATTGACTGTCCAATGATTCAGGATTTCTTGGGCAGCGTACTTCAACATATAACAGCGTACTTGGGGTACGATTTCCATTTCACCAATAAGGAAATCATATTGGGGTCTAAATCAGACCTTGATTTTGGCCTTGGTTCACTTGTTCCCATTATAATAGTTATTGCCCAGTAATGGATTGCCAGGGCCTGGATAAGCTCCTCTCCACCGAAAGTGACTGAGTAGTGGGCTTTGCTATGCCAAATTTATGAATGTGAACTTGCAGTAGCCAAGGCAAGAGGTCCCCGAGCTATTAAGAAGGTTGAAAGAATATGGTCCAGTCTTCAATGGGAGTAGCCAAAGAAACTGCCGATCTGGTATCTGGTTCAAGCTCGGATATTTCTTACTTCTCTGCTATTGTATGTTTTCCTTTGTTCCCTGCCACTGTCATACTTATATATATATGTATCTATTATTCGAACTATGATCAATTATCTCTGAAAACAGTCTGTTATTAGGAAATGTTTCTTTGCGTTAACTATTTTTGACTCCTTATAAAATAAAAACTATTATTAAAAAACAGATGCTGACCCACACCTACAAGCCCGGCACAATCAAGGACCAGCATACATCAACCACTAACAGAGTTTCCACCAATGTTCCAGGCACTTGCGCTCCGCCTCCCTTGATCACACCCCCCGCATCCGCCGAAGCAACAGTGGAAGGAACAGCCTCCTCCTCCACCTCCAGACCTCACCCTCCCTTCAGGAATTCAGAAAGGGACTCAAGATCTGCTTGTTCACTGATTCCTCCCGAGCAGTTTGGCGCTCTGCAACTAGATACCCTTGCAGGTAAATAGCTGCGCTCTAGAAATCTGAATTGATTGATTGATTGATTGATTGATTGCTAACGGCTGGATCCAGACGGCCTTCATGAGTGTCCTCTAGAGGCTGGATGGTAAAACTCTGACAATTAGGTGCCTTCCTGAACATGTTTTCGAGGCTGGCCATTCGTTCTAGGCAGGAACTATGTCTGATGATCTGCTGAAGTGCTTCTTACCTACCCTGCTGCTGCTGTCCTTGGCTGCGTGGGACACCAGACTAGATCGAGGCGTCCAAAGATGCTACTTGGAGCACTTAGAAGGCATTTATATTTCTTAACAGCAATTACAGGCCATGTTCAAGTAGTGGTTCTGTAGAGTCTGCAGCTTGATGGGACTTCCTATAAATCATCTTTCCCCAGTAACCACTAGCCTTTTCCCAGAATTACCATGAACAGCGTTGTCAGCATCCCCAAATTTCACTTGCTATCTCTACTGAAGAAGGACAACAATCCAGAACCACAGAACCATGTGTCTAGAGATACACAGCACTGGCTGCACCAACAATGGTGAACACCAAAGACTTTCTACTAAAGTGAGTGTTATCATGCACTATATTTATCACAACGCATCAGGACTAATTGAGTGCTACTATGCCAGGCAGGGAGCTTCCGCCTCCTTTTGTGACGGGCTCCTTGCTGAGTTGTTGGGCTGATGAGTTCCGGGATGCACCTGCGCCCTGGGAGTGTTACTAAACCTAATAAGCCTATGAGCAGCATTGCGAGCACCCTGAAATTTCACTTGTTACTCTGCTGAAGAAGGACAGAATCCTGAAACACATGTCTAGACGTGAACAGGATAGGCTGCACCAACAATGGTGAATACCGAAGACTTTCTTCTAAAGTGAGTGTTATCATGCACTGCAATTACCACAATGCATCTGGGCTAATTGTGTGATTTACATTTGAAAGTCCACTGACTCTACCTGGTTGGAGGACGGTACAGGAATCAAGATGGCTCAAGTGTTAGATAGATCCATAGAATGAAGGATGTCCTTTTGCGCGTCCCTTCTCCTTGTGATCTCATACCCTAACTTTGCCCAATTAATAGAACCCTGTTTGCACCTTTTAGTGCCAAGAAAGCACAAATAGCTCAGGAATTTGTTGCTTTAAAGATACTCTGCAAACCCTATGGTGAAACAAAGCAGATTCATGCACAGTGCCGTGTTACTCCCAAGTAAGGATTACAAATAGTGCTGATGTACTACAGTCCTGAGTTATTAAACACCTAGTGATATTGCAACAGTGAAAAGAGGCTGAAATGAGGAAAAATATTTTGTAATTGGGTGCACAAACCTCAACAGCACATGTTAGGCATCATTGCAACCACCCTAACTGAGAATCTCATGATTATTCTGGTCGGGGGTCTGCCACTCTCTGGTGTATTGACATCTCCTAATTCCTTTGTACCACACCAAAAAATTTAAGCAGGTATTAAGAGGTCTTTAATGCCTACTTGTAGCTCACAGAGTCATTTTTTAATGAATCCCATAACTTTTTTGTGTGTTCCCCAGCCAGGATAGCTTGACTCCAGTGGCATGGAGAGCACGGGACCCACGTCTGGGCATACCTGTCCCACTCAGGGTGACAAATGCAAAAAAACCAATTGATGGACAGAATGCAGAACAATGTCATACATTCACCCAAGTACAGAGATCTGGGCCTAAATCCATCGTTTTTTTCCTCACCATGCCATTTCAGTTTGGACCCAGCCATTTTCAAATAGGTCTTGACCTTGCGCCCAATAGGAAGTCCAGCCCGAACTGCCAGGCCAGGTCCTCCATGGTCTGGAAGCAAGCATCTTAGGACCGGTTTCGGCTTTCAGCCCTCATCAGCCAGGATAGCTTGACTCCAGTGGCATGGAGAACACGGGACCCACATCTGGGCATACCCGTCCCACTCAGGGGGACAAATGCAAAAAGAACAATTGATGGACAGAATGTAGAACAATGTCATACATTCACCCCAGTACAGAGATCTGGGCCTAAATCCATCAGTTGTTTTGCTCACCATGCCATTCCAGTTTGGACCCAGCTGTTAGACCCGGGATCCCTGGTTGGGTGAGGTAGGTACCTTAGGCCAAGTAGGGACCTGTGTTTCAACATCAGGGAAAGGAAGGTCACCTTCTGAGTTAGCCCCGCTCACCCCCTCGGTAGCTTGGCACGAGCAACCAGGCAAATGTGTAAAGTATTTGCAACCACGCTCACAACAACCCAATGATGACACCACAAATAGACCAAAAACCAAAGGAAATGATGGACGGAGTGTTGAACATTGCAAGCACTCACCCCCAGTCAACTGATCTGGGTTTAATCCATCACCGTTCTTTAGCCCACTCTGCCACCCCAGTTCAGAAATGGCCATATGCAAATCAGTCTGACCCTGTGCCTCATGGGAACAGTCCAGCCCGATCTGCCAAGCCATGTCTTCCCTGGACCGGAAACAAGCTTCCTAGGACCGGTTTCTGGCATTTCAGCCGTCTTCAGCCAGGCTTGCTTGAATCCAGTGGCAAAGTGAGCAAGGGACTCACGTCTGAGCATACCCTGCCAACTTATGGCGAACAAAGCAAAAACCAAAGGAAATGATGGACGGAGTGTTGAACATTGCAAGCACTCACCCCCAGTCAACTGATCTGGGTTTAATCCATCACCGTTCTTTAGCCCACTCTGCCACCCCAGTTCAGAAATGGCCATATGCAAATCAGTCTGACCCTGTGCCTCATGGGAACAGTCCAGCCCGATCTACCAAGCCATGTCTTCCCTGGACCGGAAACAATCTTCCTAGGACCGGTTTCTGGCATTTCAGCCGTCTTCAGCCAGGCTTGCTTGAATCCAGTGGCAAAGTGAGCAAGGGACTCACGTCTGAGCATATCCTGCCAACTTATGGTGAACAAAGCAAAAACCAAAGGAAATGATGGACGGAGTGTTGAACATTGCAAGCACTCACCCCCAGTCAACTGATCTGGGTTTAATCCATCACCGTTCTTTAGCCCACTCTGCCACCCCAGTTCAGAAATGGCCATATGAAAATCAGTCTGACCCTGTGCCTCATGGGAACAGTCCAGCCCGATCTGCCAAGCCATGTCTTCCCTGGACCGGAAACAAGCTTCCTAGGATCGGTTTCTGGCATTTCAGCCGTCTTCAGCCAGGCTTGCTTGAATCCAGTGGCAAAGTGAGCAAGGGACTCACGTCTGAGCATACCCTGCCAGCTTATGGCGAACAAAGCAAAAACCAAAGGAAATGATGGACGGAGTGTTGAACATTGCAAGCACTCACCCCCAGTCAACTGATCTGGGTTTAATCCATCACCGTTCTTTAGCCCACTCTGCCACCCCAGTTCAGAAATGGCCATATGCAAATCAGTCTGACCCTGTGCCTCATGGGATCAGTCCAGCCCGATCTGCCAAGCCATGTCTTCCCTGGACCGGAAACAAGCTTCCTAGGACCGGTTTCTGGCATTTCAGCCGTCTTCAGCCAGGCTTGCTTGATCCAGTGGCAAAGTGAGCAAGGGACTCACGTCTGAGCATACCCTGCCAACTTATGGCGAACAAAGCAAAAACCAAAGGAAATGATGGACGGAGTGTTGAACATTGCAAGCACTCACCCCCAGTCAACTGATCTGGGTTTAATCCATCACCGTTCTTTAGCCCACTCTGCCACCCCAGTTCAGAAATGGCCATATGCAAATCAGTCTGACCCTGTGCCTCATGGGAACAGTCCAGCCCGATCTGCCAAGCCATGTCTTCCCTGGACCGGAAACAAGCTTCCTAGGACCGGTTTCTGGCATTTCAGCCGTCTTCAGCCAGGCTTGCTTGAATCCAGTGGCAAAGTGAGCAAGGGACTCACGTCTGAGCATACCCTGCCAACTTATGGCGAACAAAGCAAAAACCAAAGGAAATGATGGACGGAGTGTTGAACATTGCAAGCCCTCACCCCCAGTCAACTGATCTGGGTTTAATCCATCACCGTTCTTTAGCCCACTCTGCCACCCCAGTTCAGAAATGGCCATATGCAAATCAGTCTGACCCTGTGCCTCATGGGAACAGTCCAGCCCGATCTGCCAAGCCATGTCTTCCCTGGACCGGAAACAAGCTTCCTAGGACCGGTTTCTGGCATTTCAGCCGTCTTCAGCCAGGCTTGCTTGAATCCAGTGGCAAAGTGAGCAAGGGACTCACGTCTGAGCATACCCTCCCAACTTATGGCAAACAAAGCAAAAACCAAAGGAAATGATGGACGGAGTGTTGAACATTGCAAGCACTCACCCCCAGTCAACTGATCTGGGTTTAATCCATCACCGTTCTTTAGCCCACTCTGCCACCCCAGTTCAGAAATGGCCATATGCAAATCAGTCTGACCCTGTGCCTCATGGGAACAGTCCAGCCCGATCTGCCAAGCCATGTCTTCCCTGGACCGGAAACAAGCTTCCTAGGACCGGTTTCTGGCATTTCAGCCGTCTTCAGCCAGGCTTGCTTGAATCCAGTGGCAAAGTGAGCAAGGGACTCACGTCTGAGCATACCCTGCCAACTTATGGCGAACAAAGCAAAAACCAAAGGAAATGATGGATGGAGTGTTGAACATTGCAAGCACTCACCCCCAGTCAACTGATCTGGGTTTAATCCATCACCGTTCTTTAGCCCACTCTGCCACCCCAGTTCAGAAATGGCCATATGCAAATCAGTCTGACCCTGTGCCTCATGGGAACAGTCCAGCCCGATCTGCCAAGCCATGTCTTCCCTGGACCGGAAACAAGCTTCCTAGGACCGGTTTCTGGCATTTCAGCCGTCTTCAGCCAGGCTTGCTTGAATCCAGTGGCAAAGTGAGCAAGGGACTCACGTCTGAGCATACCCTGCCAACTTATGGCGAACAAAGCAAAAACCAAAGGAAATGATGGACGGAGTGTTGAACATTGCAAGCACTCACCCCCAGTCAACTGATCTGGGTTTAATCCATCACCGTTCTTTAGCCCACTCTGCCACCCCAGTTCAGAAATGGTCATATGCAAATCAGTCTGACCCTGTGCCTCATGGGAACAGTCCAGCCCGATCTGCCAAGCCATGTCTTCCCTGGACCGGAAACAAGCTTCCTAGGACCGGTTTCTGGCATTTCAGCCGTCTTCAGGCAGGCTTGCTTGAATCCAGTGGCAAAGTGAGCAAGGGACTCACGTCTGAGCATACCCTGCCAACTTATGGCAAACAAAGCAAAAACCAAAGGAAATGATGGACGGAGTGTTGAACATTGCAAGCACTCACCCCCAGTCAACTGATCTGGGTTTAATCCATCACCGTTCTTTAGCCCACTCTGCCACCCCAGTTCAGAAATGGCCATATGCAAATCAGTCTGACCCTGTGCCTCATGGGAACAGTCCAGCCCGATCTGCCAAGCCATGTCTTCCCTGGACCGGAAACAAGCTTCCTAGGACCGGTTTCTGGCATTTCAGCAGTCTTCAGCCAGGCTTGCTTGAATCCAGTGGCAAAGTGAGCAAGAGACTCACGTCTGAGCATACCCTGCCAACTTATGGCGAACAAAGCAAAAACCAAAGGAAATGATGGACGGAGTGTTGAACATTGCAAGCACTCACCCCCAGTCAACTGATCTGGGTTTAATCCATCACCGTTCTTTAGCCCACTCTGCCACCCCAGTTCAGAAATGGCCATATGCAAATCAGTCTGACCCTGTGCCTCATGGGAACAGTCCAGCCCGATCTGCCAAGCCATGTCTTCCCTGGACCGGAAACAAGCTTCCTAGGACCGGTTTCTGGCATTTCAGCCGTCTTCAGCCAGGCTTGCTTGAATCCAGTGGCAAAGTGAGCAAGGGACTCACGTCTGAGCATACCCTGCCAACTTATGGCGAACAAAGCAAAAACCAAAGGAAAGGATGGACGGAGTGTTGAACATTGCAAGCACTCACCCCCAGTCAACTGATCTGGGTTTAATCCATCACCGTTCTTTAGCCCACTCTGCCACCCCAGTTCAGAAATGGCCATATGCAAATCAGTCTGACCCTGTGCCTCATGGGAACAGTCCAGCCCGATCTGCCAAGCCATGTCTTCCCTGGACCGGAAACAAGCTTCCTAGGACCGGTTTCTGGCATTTCAGCCGTCTTTAGCCAGGCTTGCTTGAATCCAGTGGCAAAGTGAGCAAGGGACTCACGTCTCAGCATACCCTGCCAACTTATGGCGAACAAAGCAAAAACCAAAGGAAATGATGGACGGAGTGTTGAACATTGCAAGCACTCACCCCCAGTCAACTGATCTGGGTTTAATCCATCACCGTTCTTTAGCCCACTCTGCCACCCCAGTTCAGAAATGGCCATATGCAAATCAGTCTGACCCTGTGCCTCATGGGAACAGTCCAGCCCGATCTGCCAAGCCATGTCTTACCTGGACCGGAAACAAGCTTCCTAGGACCGGTTTCTGGCATTTCAGCCGTCTTCAGCCAGGCTTGCTTGAATCCAGTGGCAAAGTGAGCAAGGGACTCACGTCTGAGCATACCCTGCCAACTTATGGCGAACAAAGCAAAAACCAAAGGAAATGATGGACGGAGTGTTGAACATTGCAAGCACTCACCCCCAGTCAACTGATCTGGGTTTAATCCATCACCGTTCTTTAGCCCACTCTGCCACCCCAGTTCAGAAATGGCCATATGCAAATCAGTCTGACCCTGTGCCTCATGGGAACAGTCCAGCCCGATCTGCCAAGCCATGTCTTCCCTGGACCGGAAACAAGCTTCCTAGGACCGGTTTCTGGCATTTCAGCCGTCTTCAGCCAGGCTTGCTTGAATCCAGTGGCAAAGTGAGCAAGGGACTCACGTCTGAGCATACCCTGCCAACTTATGGCAAACAAAGCAAAAACCAAAGGAAATGATGAACGGAGTGTTGAACATTGCAAGCACTCACCCCCAGTCAACTGATCTGGGTTTAATCCATCACCGTTCTTTAACCCACTCTGCCACCCCAGTTCAGAAATGGCCATATGCAAATCAGTCTGACCCTGTGCCTCATGGGAACAGTCCAGCCCGATCTGCCAAGCCATGCCTTCCCTGGACCGGAAACAAGCTTCCTAGGACCGGTTTCTGGCATTTCAGCCGTCTTCAGCCAGGCTTGCTTGAATCCAGTGGCAAAGTGAGCAAGGGACTCACGTCTGAGCATACCCTGCCAACTTATGGCGAACAAAGCAAAAACCAAAGGAAATGATGGACGGAGTGTTGAACATTGCAAGCACTCACCCCCAGTCAACTGATCTGGGTTTAATCCATCACCGTTCTTTAGCCCACTCTGCCACCCCAGTTCAGAAATGGCCATATGCAAATCAGTCTGACCCTGTGCCTCATGGGAACAGTCCAGCCCGATCTGCCAAGCCATGTCTTCCCTGGACCGGAAACAAGCTTCCTAGGACCGGTTTCTGGCATTTCAGCCGTCTTCAGCCAGGCTTGCTTGAATCCAGTGGCAAAGTGAGCAAGGGACTCACGTCTGAGCATACCCTGCCAACTTATGGCGAACAAAGCAAAAACCAAAGGAAATGATGGACGGAGTGTTGAACATTGCAAGCACTCACCCCCAGTCAACTGATCTGGGTTTAATCCATCACCGTTCTTTAGCCCACTCTGCCACCCCAGTTCAGAAATGGCCATATGCAAATCAGTCTGACCCTGTGCCTCATGGGAACAGTCCAGCCCGATCTGCCAAGCCATGTCTTCCCTGGACCGGAAACAAGCTTCCTAGGACCGGTTTCTGGCATTTCAGCCGTCTTCAGCCAGGCTTGCTTGAATCCAGTGGCAAAGTGAGCAAGGGACTCACGTCTGAGCATACCCTGCCAACTTATGGCAAACAAAGCAAAAACCAAAGGAAATGATGGACGGAGTGTTGAACATTGCAAGCACTCACCCCCAGTCAACTGATCTGGGTTTAATCCATCACCGTTCTTTAGCCCACTCTGCCACCCAAGTTCAGAAATGGCCATATGCAAATCAGTCTGAACCTGTGCCTCATGGGAACAGTCCAGCCCGATCTGCCAAGCCATGTCTTCCCTGGACCGGAAACAAGCTTCCTAGGACCGGTTTCTGGCATTTCAGCCGTCTTCAGCCAGGCTTGCTTGAATCCAGTGGCAAAGTGAGCAAGGGACTCACGTCTGAGCATACCCTGCCAACTTATGGCGAACAAAGCAAAAACCAAAGGAATTGATGGACGGAGTGTTGAACATTGCAAGCACTCACCCCCAGTCAACTGATCTGGGTTTAATCCATCACCGTTCTTTAGCCCACTCTGCCACCCCAGTTCAGAAATGGCCATATGCAAATCAGTCTGACCCTGTGCCTCATGGGAACAGTCCAGCCTGATCTGCCAAGCCATGTCTTCCCTGGACCGGAAACAAGCTTCCTAGGACCGGTTTCTGGCATTTCAGCCGTCTTCAGCCAGGCGTGCTTGAATCCAGTGGCAAAGTGAGCAAGGGACTCACGTCTGAGCATACCCTGCCAACTTATGGCGAACAAAGCAAAAACCAAAGGAAATGATGGACGGAGTGTTGAACATTGCAAGCACTCACCCCCAGTCAAGTGATCTGGGTTTAATCCATCACCGTTCTTTAGCCCACTCTGCCACCCCAGTTCAGAAATGGCCATATGCAAATCAGTCTGACCCTGTGCCTCATGGGAACAGTCCAGCCCGATCTGCCAAGCCATGTCTTACCTGGACCGGAAACAAGCTTCCTAGGACCGGTTTCTGGCATTTCAGCCGTCTTCAGCCAGGCTTGCTTGAATCCAGTGGCAAAGTGAGCAAGGGACTCACGTCTGAGCATACCCTGCCAACTTATGGCGAACAAAGCAAAAACCAAAGGAAATGATGGACGGAGTGTTGAACATTGCAAGCACTCACCCCCAGTCAACTGATCTGGGTTTAATCCATCACCGTTCTTTAGCCCACTCTGCCACCCCAGTTCAGAAATGGCCATATGCAAATCAGTCTGACCCTGTGCCTCATGGGAACAGTCCAGCCCGATCTGCCAAGCCATGTCTTCCCTGGACCGGAAACAAGCTTCCTAGGACCGGTTTCTGGCATTTCAGCCGTCTTCAGCCAGGCTTGCTTGAATCCAGTGGCAAAGTGAGCAAAGGACTCACGTCTGAGCATACCCTGCCAACTTATGGCAAACAAAGCAAAAACCAAAGGAAATGATGGACGGAGTGTTGAACATTGCAAGCACTCACCCCCAGTCAACTGATCTGGGTTTAATCCATCACCGTTCTTTAGCCCACTCTGCCACCCCAGTTCAGAAATGGCCATATGCAAATCAGTCTGACCCTGTGCCTCATGGGAACAGTCCAGCCCGATCTGCCAAGCCATGTCTTCCCTGGACCGGAAACAAGCTTCCTAGGACCGGTTTCTGGCATTTCAGCCGTCTTCAGCCAGGCTTGCTTGAATCCAGTGGCAAAGTGAGCAAGGGACTCACGTCTGAGCATACCCTGCCAACTTATGGCGAACAAAGCAAAAACCAAAGGAAATGATGGACGGAGTGTTGAACATTGCAAGCACTCACCCCCAGTCAACTGATCTGGGTTTAATCCATCACCGTTCTTTAGCCCACTCTGCCACCCCAGTTCAGAAATGGCCATATGCAAATCAGTCTGACCCTGTGCCTCATGGGAACAGTCCAGCCCGATCTGCCAAGCCATGTCTTCCCTGGACCGGAAACAAGCTTCCTAGGACCGGTTTCTGGCATTTCAGCCGTCTTCAGCCAGGCTCGCTTGAATCCAGTGGCAAAGTGAGCAAGGGACTCACGTCTGAGCATACCATGCCAACTTATGGCGAACAAAGCAAAAACCAAAGGAAAGGATGGACGGAGTGTTGAACATTGCAAGCACTCACCCCCAGTCAACTGATCTGGGTTTAATCCATCACCGTTCTTTAGCCCACTCTGCCACCCCAGTTCAGAAATGGCCATATGCAAATCAGTCTGACCCTGTGCCTCATGGGAACAGTCCAGCCCGATCTGCCAAGCCATGTCTTCCCTGGACCGGAAACAAGCTTCCTAGGACGGGTTTCTGGCATTTCAGCCGTCTTCAGCCAGGCTTGCTTGAATCCAGTGGCAAAGTGAGCAAGGGACTCACGTCTGAGCATACCCTGCCAACTTATGGCGAACAAAGCAAAAACCAAAGGAAATGATGGACGGAGTGTTGAACATTGCAAGCACTCACCCCCAGTCAACTGATCTGGGTTTAATCCATCACCGTTCTTTAGCCCACTCTGCCACCCCAGTTCAGAAATGGCCATATGCAAATCAGTCTGACCCTGTGCCTCATGGGAACAGTCCAGCCCGATCTGCCAAGCCATGTCTTCCCTGGACCGGAAACAAGCTTCCTAGGACCGGTTTCTGGCATTTCAGCCGTCTTCAGCCAGGCTTGCTTGAATCCAGTGGCAAAGTGAGCAAGGGACTCACGTCTGAGCATACCCTGCCAACTTATGGCGAACAAAGCAAAAACCAAAGGAAATGATGGACGGAGTGTTGAACATTGCAAGCACTCACCCCCAGTCAACTGATCTGGGTTTAATCCATCACCGTTCTTTAGCCCACTCTGCCACCCCAGTTCAGAAATGGCCATATGCAAATCAGTCTGACCCTGTGCCTCATGGGAACAGTCCAGCCCGATCTGCCAAGCCATGTCTTCCCTGGACCGGAAACAAGCTTCCTAGGACCGGTTTCTGGCATTTCAGCCGTCTTCAGCCAGGCTTGCTTGAATCCAGTGGCAAAGTGAGCAAGGGACTCACGTCTGAGCATACCCTGCCAACTTATGGCGAACAAATAGTCTCCACACAAGTTTTATGAAAACAACTATAAACCTTAATAAAAAGATATACGATAAGACCACACAATATAAATCCAACATATGAGGTTGTGTACTATTTCTCCTGGGCGGTTGTTAGGCCAGCCAGCCCTTGTAAGTTCTGGCGGCATTAAGGAGCACTTCTAAACATTCTCCTGTAATCCTAATATCATGTTATACAGTTCTTAATACTAGAATCAGGCACTTTTGCAATGTAAAAATACTGTAAGGCGTAACGTAGCAATCAGACACTCTTCAATGTAAAAATAATGCAATGCATAACGCAACAATCAGGCACTTTTCAAGGTAAAAATAATGCAATGCGTAATACAACCACCAGGTACGTCGTTATGCAGAAATAAGGCAATGCGTAATACACTAATCAGGTAATTCATTATGCAGAAACAAGGAACTGCGTCATACACTAATCAGGTAGTTTGTTATGCAGGAATAATGCAATGCGCAATACTCTAATCAGGTACTACGTTATGCAGAAATGGCGCAATGTGTAATACAACAGTCAGGTACTCCGTTATGCAGAAATGGAATAATGCGTAATACACTCAGGCACCAATCACTGTGCCTTAGGCCGTCTCTCCGCCTCTCCTTCTGACTTGCAGTCAGCCTCTAAACCGTTGCTCCCACCACAGGTACGATGTAATCAAAAAGTGCAGCTCTGCACTCTGGCCCCTGTAGTGCCACTCCCTTGGCAATACGGGCCGTGATACGAGCCGAAGCAGAGGCTTGCACTGCCAGAACGAGAGAGAGGCTGAGAGTATCTGGCTCCGAGCCCGCGCCCCCGACCCAGGAGTCGACACACGTTACCTGGGGGTCGCAAACTCACTCTCCACATCATCCAGTGAATGTGTGTTTTTCTGAAAATTAAATATGTTTTATATATGTTTATCTCAAGGTCGATGGAAGAATAAATGGGTATATAAGTGTCTAAATGGATGATTTGTTTTTGAAAAATTGATTGTGTAACTGACTGATTAAGTGTATCATAGTGAATACAGGGCTTAGTGAGTAATGTTTAAATATGTAAATATCTGTATCAGTCTCTCACTTTGTGTATAAGTGGCTGCATGGGTTGGTGAGTAGCTACATGGGTGTCTATTTAGGTTATTAGTTGTTTTTTTGAGTATCAGTCTGAGTGTCTGCATGGTTCGGTGGGGGGTATTACGTAGTGCATAGGTGCATGAATGAGTGACTCACTCTTTGTATGTGTTGAAGACAGCATGTGTGCAGGACTGTATGGGTGGATGAGTGTGTGTATGGGTGTGTTAGTGAGTGAATGACTGTCTCAATAGTGTCTTTATGAGTAACTACATATGTTTTAAACTAGTATATGTGACTATTGGTGTATATAAGTGAGTATATGTGAGAGTGAGAGATTGAAAGAGTTCCTGTATGAATAAGTATGTGTTTCTATAAGTGATTGTTTAAAAGACTAAGTATGTGTAAGTTTCCGTAGAAGTAAGTTTGGTGGTGTGTGTATAACTGTATATGCAAGTAAATGTATGTTTGATTCTTTATTAGCATGAGTGACTTTGTGTGTGAGTAACTCTATGGATGAGTGGCATTGTGTAACAGGATGTATAGGTGTATGAGTACATATGATGAGTGAGTACATGTATGAGTGACTGTATAGGACTGTTGGTGAATGAGTGGCTGTGCATGTGGATCTTAGAATTACTGAAGAGGTTGTTGTAACTGGTATTGGTATGTCCATTGTTTTGAAAATTTTAGTCTCTATTTTTGAATGTGTGTATCAACGCTTATATTAGGGTGATAGGAGGTCTGCCACTCTATCACAAGGATGATGTCATCAGTGATGTCACTTGAGATGTCATCAGTGATGTCATGAGTGATGTCACTGACCATGTCATGAGTGATGTAATATGTGACGTCATCAGCAGTGCACTGCGGGCGCGCGAGTTATAGTTAGCTGAACTAACTATAACGGGGGAATTTCAATGGTTTTGTACAAGTGAAAAGTCCAGCTAACTATAACACCCCTGAAACCTATGGTTTTTTCAGTGAATTTCTGAGGTTTTTTAAATGCTAATTCCTAACTATAACGTGCCTGAAACCTATGTTTTTTTCTGTGAAATTCAAAGGTTTTTTAAATGCTAATTTCTAACTATGCCTACAGAGATAGGACATGTGAAGAAAGAAGAAAGAATGCACTGAAAGAAAAAAAAGAAGTGCAGAAAGAAGCAACAGAAGTCCTCAAAGACGAAGAAAAGTGCAGGAAGAAGGATAACGTGCAGAAAGTACAAAAAGAAGAGCAGAAAGAAGCCTTGTTGCAAAATCATCCTGTACCCTCAACTTTTTCAGACGGATACTGGTGGTAACTGAGTCTGACTAACCAATCCTAGAGCCAGTGCTATGTTAAAAGACACTTAGAATACAGTGAAAACACTTACATACAGTAGGGAACACTATGCGTTGGGGTCCCCCTGTGATTAGCATGACCTCCTCTGTAAGCCCCTAGTATATAATAGGGCAGGGGGATTAAAACTACCTCTTAAAACAGGCCACAGGGCGTTTTTGCACACGTTCACTCAGGCCCCGTCCCCTCCCTTCACCACTGTGTAAACACGCCCTGTGTCCGTTTTTAGTTGGGAGATTAAGTTCATTTGAATCCTGAGGGTCCCTAGGGTCCAACTAGCCCACTAGGTACCTCCAGTAAATGCCACAGAGCTGCGTTGCAGAGAGGTGTAAAAAGTGGCACGGCCTGGACCGCCTCTCTGCAATGCAGCTCAGTGGCGCTTACTGGAAGCACTTGGTGGGCTAGTTAGCCCCCAGGGGCCCTCAGTATTGAAGGGAAATTATATCCCCAATTTAAAACGTGCCATAGTGCGTGTTTGCACACGTCACCTCAGGCCCCGTCCCCTCCCTTCACCACTGTGTAAACGCGCCCTGTGGCTGTTCTAAGTTGAGAGATTAAGTCCCCTTGAATCCTAAGGGTCCCTAGGGTCAAACTAGACCACTAGGTACCTCCAGTAAGCGCCACAGAGCTGCGTTGCAGAGAGGTGTAAAAAGGGGCTTGGCCTCAGAACACCTGTCTGCAGCGCAGCTCCCTGGCGCATACTGGAGATGCCTGTTGGGCTAGTTGGCCCTCAGGGACCCTCTGTATTGAAGAGGAATTAATTCCCCAACTTACAACTCACCAGGGGGCGCGTTTGCAGAGTGCTGCAAGGAGGGGGCGTGGCCTCCGGCACGATGCCAGTCTTTTATTTATTTTAATTTTTTAAGAAGGGGGGCTGTGTGGTTCCCCTTCTTATTCTAATTTATTGGCCCTGATGACCCCATCCCCCAGGGCCTGTCTCCTAATTATATTTTTTTGACCCCAATCCCCAGGGCGGGCCACTGTTTTTTATTATTTTTAAAAAATATATATTTATAGACACACCTAGGACATGCTGGACAAACCGTACGTACCTATCACCCTGACGATTTGCGTGATATTCATTTAAAGGCGACTATGCATACAATGAATCCATGTGGAATGTATTTACACCACTAGTGAAGCTCTGACATGTCTGATGCCCTACCGTGCCTAGTCCCGGTAGACACCCTTGTCGTTTATTTATACAAACATGGGTAGCTATTGACGGGCACATTTAATACACATGCACACCAAGCCATTTAAAGGGGATTCGACAAAAATTCGACCAAAACTATGCAAGAAACCCCCCTCACGGTTAATAAAACACACATCCACTGCCGGATGTGTAATACTTTTTATTTTACTCTCTGGAAAGGGGACGAACATCACTTGAGAGTCACAGCGTGCTCCTGGCAGAGCCCAATGCTGTGTTACACCCACCATTGCCTGCTGAGTGCCACACACCTCTGTGTTGTATTCCACTAGCTAGTGCATATGCTATGACACTCTCTAGCCCATGTGCACTGTAACACCACCCCGTGAATATGTCATGCCACACTTGTCTTCGCACGGGTTATATTGCCCCATCTAACGTGCCTTCCTCGATGCCTATGTCATAGCGCACAGTGCTATGCCATACATATTACAATCTGGGATCCATATCTTTGTCACAGTGCATATGCAACGTTACACTCACCAGCACATATTTTATATTACAACTTTAGAGACTAGCTAGGTTACACAACACTGCCCTGTGCATATTACACTCCAAGGCGCATATCGCATAGCACGCGCTAGTGCCTGTGCTATCTCGCGCTCTCCAATGAATCTGTCATTGCGCACAATGTATTGCATATTATATTTCACGCCCGGTTCATCTTATATCACACTTTTTGGTGCATAGTTTATACCATACACTATATCTAGTTTTCATTTTCAATCGTGCTCTCAGGACTATGTTCTATATAACACTGTGTTCACCAACCCTTTTTACGGGCATTACATTTTGCGATAGGGGGTGGAGGGTCAGGGGGTGTTTCTGCCAAGTGAGCCCGGAGTCACAGTCACAAACGTCCTCTTCTTCCTGAATAAAAGTGAGATTATGCTGCACACTTGTTCATATTTTAAGTAGTTCGCACACACACACATGTTTTAAAAACAATAAAGTTCCTAATACCCGCCTGCTCTGAACAGTTAGCTTGCTGCCCCATCCCCCTCCTGCCTATCCTCTGTTGTGTGAATCCATGGACTAGCCTCCTCCCTCCTGCCATGCATGGTCTGATGTGCTTCCACTGCCCTCAATTTAGTATGATGTACCAGTCCACTCCTCCTGCCCTCCATTGCCCAATTCTATGCCCCATCATTGACCTCCTGCTTAAACTCTGTGCTTAGCTTGCTGCCCCTATTCTCCTTCCCCCTGCCCTCCGATGTCTTTGTGCATGCCCCTGCTCCATCATTTTTGCCCACCATGTTCCATGGACCTGTCACTCCTATCTACTCTGAGTGTTCTGTTGAGCTGCCACTCCCCTCCCACCTGCCTAGCATTGTCAGATGACTGTAACCTGTCCCTGCCACCTCCACCCTGCCTGTCCACATGCCATTCCCCTATCCTCTTCCTCCTGTCCTACATGGTCCATTGTACTGCCACACCCTTCTGCCCTCCCTGGTCTGTTGTGCTGCAACTGCTCCTCCTGCCTGCCCCGTGCGGTCTGTTGTGAGGCCCCTTCCCCTGAACTTTCTTGTCTGTGCACAGGTCCTGACCCTCCCTTCTATCCTCCATCGTCCTTTGTGCATGCCCCTGCACCCTCCTTCTTGCCCATCATAGCCATTGTGCTGCCACTAACCCTCCCACTTGCCATGCATGGTCTTCTGTGCTGCCATGGCCCCTCCCACCTTCCCTGTGTGGTCAGTTAGCTGCCCCTGACCCCCTCCCACCTTCCCTCCATGGTCTGTGTTTATGCCATCACAGTCTCACTGTTGCTCTTCATGGTGTGTCTCGCTTCTAGTGCCCATCCTGCCTGACCTCCATGGCTATCTTGCTGCTCCTGCCCTGCCCCCTTGCCCCCAGCCCTCTGTTTACATGTGCAGACCCCTACTCCCTCCCTCCTGGCTTGTCTGTTCCATTGTAATGCCCCTGATCTGTCCCTCCTGCCCTTTATGGTCTGTTATGCTGCAGCTTTCTCTCCTGTCTGTCCATTATGGTCAGCTGGCTACCATTGCCTCTTGCCCCTCTGTTCTCTGTTGTCCATGTGCATGGTCCTGTCCCCTCCCTCTTGCTTTCTATGGATTGTTGTGCTGCACTCCCGTCCCGCATGCCCTGTGTGGTGTATTGTGCTGCTGCAAACCCTAATGCCTGCCCTGCAGGGTCAGTTTGGTGCACCTCTCCATGTCCCTCCTGTCCTCTGTTATCCAAGTCCATGTCCCTACCTCATTTCCTTCCATGATCCAATGTACCATACTTGCGAACATTTTGAACTTGGTAAGAGGGAGATTTTGAAAAAAAACTGGGGTATTGATTTTCCCCTTTGAGTTACATTGAAAAAGAGGAGATTGTAGACAGGAGACAGATCAAATAAAGCCCATTTGAGCTTAAAAACATTGGACGTTTCCTGGCTGAATCGGGTCTGTTGGCATGTATGGTTGTACTACCATTGCCTCTTCCTTCTGCCCACAATGGTCTATTACATTGCCACAGCCTCTCTTGCAAGTCCTGTATTGTTGGTTTGTTGCCCCTGCCCCCCTTTCCACTGCCCTCCATAGTCTGTTGTGCTGCCACGGCCCTTCCTGCCTGCTCAGTGTGGTTAAATTGTTGCCTTTGCACCCTCCTACCTGCCTTCAATTTTCAGAGTCCGTGCCCCTGGCCTCTGCTTCTCAACAGTATCCTAATGAACAACTAGATTGCTAACATTCTATATTTATTACAAAAAGAGGCAAGATGGCGACCGGAGAGGAGCCCAGGAATGGAGCTCCATAGGCTGGGGATCGTAACGGACAATATATCCCTGCATTAGCCCTCGCCAGCCCTTGCCGCGTCACAACCGGAGAGAGCCGCATCGTCACAGAGACAAACCCAGGATTTCCTTACCGGTGAGTCGCATCGGCTGGACCCCCCGGGTCAGGAGCGGGACGCTGCGGTGCAGCTTGCTCGCTGGTGACGACCCTCCGGGACGACTTAGCTTGCGCCCACATTGTCTCTGGCTGTGTGCTCTGGAGCCCCCAAATCTGATGCCAAGACCGGAGGCAGTCCCGCGGCGGCATCAGCAGGTCTCCGAAAATTCGACTGGGTCGGAACACAGCACCGGAGGCAGCTCCGCTTTCGCGAGGATGGATGCGGCTTGGTGACACACAGATGTGCTTAGTGGTGTCGATACAAACGCAGGTATTTCCTCCGCCTCGTACCGCAAGAAAGGAAAAAAAAAAAATTGTTAAACTAATAATTTAAACAACGACCACACGGTTTCTACATCGGTCTATGATTATAGACAGAGGACTTTAAACCGAGAGTCAGGATCACGAAAAGAGTGATAGGACAACTCTCTGGAACCCTAATTATTTCTAGTTTTTTTGGCAGTCATCTTGGAATGGCTTTCCTATTAGTTATCTCAATCTTTACCACTGACCTGTCTGTTACCCTTTGAGTATCTAAACTTCCACATCACAGAGCCAGCTCTGGCCTCACTTCTCTGACAACCACTCCCAGCAGGTTCTTCCCCGAATACTCTTGCGACACATACACAATCTCTCAACTAGTACCCCTCTTGCTTTACATGCCCCTCTTCAAGGGCTCTATTCTCTCTATCTCACCTACTTCCGATCCCCCTCCTCTACCTCGACCATTGTTCCTTTTAGTGCTACACGTCTCTTTACCTCTCACACTCTCTGTCCTCCCCATCCCATATAAAAAAATTTTTTTTTTTTAAAAACTCTCCTTGGCCTCTTTTGACCTCCCCTCTCCGTTCACGCCTCTCCCCTCCCACCTCTACGTACATCACTCCACTGGGGTGGACGTCATGGAGCGTGCAGGCACACACACCTACAGCATCATCTATCCCCCTAACCTTTCTAAACATTCTTCCAAGCGCTTCAAACATAATTTTATTAAACTACACCCTGAAACGCTTTTCGCGGACCCTTATTTCTCACCTCGAACTGGAATCACTACCACAGATCTCATTTTCCACACTAAGAGAAGAGCCCAATGGAGAAAAGCATTCCTAGCCTCTCTCACGATTTCCTCTACTAAGAAAACCGCACATGGGATTGCCTTCGTTATTTCCCCCTCCCAACTATTTCATGCAACAGCGTCCATCACTATCTACAATAACGGCACCATCCTCATTCAGGCCTCGGATCATAATCTAAAACTCTTAGATACCATCTTCCCCACCATTAAAAACCGTGTCTATATCACAGCTGCCCTCTCCTCCCCCCGACCGTGGCAACTCAGACTGGATTAACCCCCCCATCCCTACTTATAACCTCTCACCATCTCCACCTGGTTCCAGTCCTTCCCCCACTCAACCTACCCCCTTCTCCCACACTCAGCACTTAACCTCACCCTCAACACCTAGTGCCTCTATCTCCCCTACCCCACTTACTCCCCTGCCACCTCCTACACCATCGCCTTATAGCTCTCCCTCCCCCACGAGCACCCCTCCCCCCATACCCCCCCGACACTGCACCTGACCCACTAACCCTACGGCCCAGCACGACTACTCCAACCTATGCGCCCCTCTCAGAGGAGGAATCCATTCCTCTGGAACCCTCCGCTCCTCTTCCCCCATACAATCTTTATTCCTCTGACTCGTTCCCTTCAGCCACCTCCCTATCGCATGACCCGGCCTCACCTGACACCTACTCCCCTCAACGTTGTCCCCCCCTCCACAGAGACTGCGTGATAATAATGTCTCACCTCCCCCCCTTTTGGCTTCTACGCCCCTTTCTGAACAAACCACCTTCCATCCTTTCCTCATTCCTGTACAACTGGCAGCATCCACAACCCTACAACCCCCCACTCAGCCTCCGACTGACACAACACACCCTCCTACATCTCACCCATCCGCATCAGACCCCAAAATAGACGAAATTATGATCACCTTGCACCAAATTAAAGCGGAGTTAAACTCGTTCAAGATGATGCTGTTGAGACATTCACAGCGCTTCACACCATCTAAGTCATATAAGTCACATGGGCATTTGGACCCCATTCCACCTGCCTCTAAAATGCCCCCTCCATCTTGGAAAACAGTTCCCTCTCACAACACTCGTACACGCCCGATGCGCACCACCAATTTACTCTCGGAGAGCGATCTCCTCTCTCTTCTGCACTCTTACGACCCCCCCCCCCTCCCAAACTCCCTTCCATCCTCTCAGACTACCATCCCGACTATCCCCCTCAACCCTCGCAGACCCGCCACACACAACAACAGAGGAGTATGTGCTAATAACCTTAGAAGTATCCTTGTACCTCCAGATCCCTCTTCTTCCCTCTCTGCACCCCATCTGAAATGCACTCTTCTTAACTGCCGATCAGCCTCCAGACATGCTGCCGACATAGCTGACCTCATCATCTCCCAGGAGCTTGACATCCTATTTCTTACGGAAACCTGGCTAACAGATTCATCCACACCACTACTCGACATCCTCGTCCCTCCTAACTACGACATCATTAGACTCGATAGATCGGACAAGATAGGGGGCGGCATAGCTTGTATACATCGCAGCAGCATCACCATAAACAGAGCCATTTCGCCATCTTTCACATCTTGCGAATACTTATGCCTAAACATTTGCTGCAAGGGCAAACCTGTTTGCTCATTCCACATCATCTACCATCCCCCAGGAGACAACCTCCTTTTCATCGAACATCTCATGGATTTGATCTCCTCAAACAGCGGGCGGCAAATTACCCAAATATTCCTAGGCGACTTCAATCTCCATTGGAATGACATTAATGACTCAGGGGTCAACAGTTTCAAAAACTTTCTGGATGATCTAGCCTTCACCCAATCCTGCAGTAGTCCTACTCACATTAAAGGATCAACCCTTGATCTCATTATCTCCAAAGCTGACGTCATCCAGGTGGACTCGATCCACCCATGCGACTGGTCCGACCATCACATTATTGCCATTCACATCAAAGAAACCGTTAAACTCAACTCATCGCAACCCACAAAACCAAAGATCTGGAAACGAGACTGGAAAAAAATCCACCCCAACTCACTACCCGCCTCCAGCTATAACCTGCTCCAGCCCCCTGTAAACACCTCTGACGTCCATGTTCTCACGAATCACTATCTCGACGCCATGACCTCGATAATAAATGAGGCCGCCCCACTGCAACTTAAGAGAGCTCCCATTAAAGATTCCAAGCCCTGGTACAACGCTCTACTTAATGAAGATCGAAGAGCCCTCAGATCCTCAGAACGCAACTGAAGAGCAGTCCCATCGGCTCTCCACCTCAAACTTCTTAGGAAAAAGAGAAATGCATACTACAAAAAAATTAAACGCACTAAAGCTGACTTCTTCAGACACCAACTTGACCAAGCTAAAAACCGGCCAAAAAAGCTCTTCGAACTTGTCAAAAATCAATCCAAGGAAGCTCCCCAACAGGCCCGAGACCTAGATCGCCCACAACCTAACTGTCAAGAATTCTCCACCTTCTTCAATCTGAAGACCGACAACCTCATAAAGGACCTCCTTAATGGCAGCCCACCACACACTGCTCCTCATACGGTTATCACCCCGTTATTTACACCCATCCCATGCCTTTCCCCCCCTAAGGCCTGCCCCAAAAACAAGGCAGCATGGTCTTCCTTTGAGACGTACACTGAAGACGACCTAGTCAAGATCCTCAACAACCTGAAACCGGCCAATCATTTCACTGACCCCCTCCCGGCTAATGCAGTCAAAGCCCTTTCACCGTGGCTCCTTCCACTCTGGACCAAAATCATTAACAGCTCACTCCAACAAGGCTGCATCCCGGACTCCCTCAAAGTAGGCCAAGTCTCACCTATCCTAAAGAAACTCACTGCGGACCCCTCTGACCTCAACAACTACCGTCCCATTTCCAATATCCCCACTTTGGCCAAATTGCTGGAAAAATGTGTAAACGGGCAACTGACCAATCACATGGATCACTTCAACCTACTAAATAAACACCAATCAGGCTTCAGAGCGGGTCACAGCACTGAATCGGCCATGACACACATTCTTGATGATGCGCTACAAATCCTTGACTAGAATGGTTCGTGCTTACTCATCTTACTAGACCTCTCATCAGCCTTTGATACGGTCAAACACCAGAAGCTATTAGATCTCCTGGAGCATAGGATGGGTCTGTCTGGCACAGTGCTAAAATGGTTTACATCCTTCCTGCATAACCGTTCACAAAAATTCAAGGTTAACAACGCGCTCTCCAATGCCTCCCCTGTATCTCTTGGGGTGCCGCAAGGGTCCGCACTCTCACCGTCCTTATTCAACCTGTTCATGGAACCGCTCACTGAAATCCTGCAAACATCCAATGTTCAATTTCATATGTATGCAGACGACACACAACTATACCTCAAGATCAACTCCATAGAGGACATTAATTTGCTCAACTCCACACTCATGATCACCCAGTCTTGGTTATCAGAAAATCACCTCAAACTCAACGCATTAAAAACAGAATTCCTCCTCATAGCACCACCGGCCAAGATCCCTCTAATGCATGACCTGATCAAACAACTCTCCGCGTTCAACGTACAACCAACTATCGTGGATTCTGCAAAATCCTTGGGGATCACTCTCGACAACAATCTCATGATGCAAAAACACATCAGTAACGCCACAAAGAGAGCTAATTTCCAGATAAGTACCCTAAGGAAGCTGAAACCCTTCCTGCCAATCGAGGACCTCAAGTTGGCAGTACAAGCCCTAGTTCTCCCTTGTGTGGATTACGGAAGCGTCTCCCTGTGTGGACTACCAAAAGCCGCAACAGCACCCTTAAGAGCGTCTATCAACGCTGCGGCAAGACTCATCACTGGCTCGAAAAGAACTGCACACATTACCCCTGACTTAAAATCCTTGAATTGGCTTCCATTTGAAGCTAGAATCCACCTAAAAGTGGCGTGCATGACTCATAAAGCCTTACACCACAACTCTCCCAGCTACCTCGCGCAGAAACTGACAATCTCTGGTGGTCTACGGACTTCCAGGAGTGCCGAAAACCTTTTACTGAAACCTCAAAGGTTCAACAAAAAGAAAACATATAATCGATCCTTCTCTGGGATGGCGCCCAAAATTTGGAACACTCTTCCCCCCGAAACCAGACGGAATGCCTCCTCCGCCGCTTTCAAAAAAGAAGTCAAAGCGCTTCTCATGGCAAAATTTACTTGAGCTCTTTCCCTTCAGAACTGAGTTCGCTAGTTCCTGTCTTATGTGACAGCACCATGTTGTAATCCCTCTATACCACTATATTTGCCCTCATCATGGTTTTTATATGTTTGTTCACTTGCTTATCTCTGTTTTTTGTTCCTCTTACAGGCTGCTGTTATGTAAAGCGCTTTGATATCCGCAAGGATCTTGTTCGCGCTCTATAAAACTTTCTAAATAAAAGTGTGGAACGCCTGACGTCATCTTGATGTAATCAAAACTGTAATACCTAGAGCATTTCCTTTAGAAATTACATATATGAGAGGGTCTTCTTGGCATCAAAATTATGGTTAGTGCTCTAAAAGACTAAAATAAGGACATATTTTCTGAGTTTTCAAATAGCGACAAAGCACTTTTAAATTATTTGTTATCTTTATGTTTTTTTATCCAGTTGACCACTTGATTAAATGTTGCACTTAGGGGAGAGGATGTGGTGTTACTTCCAGAACTGCAGACTTTGCAACTGGGGAACCAGGTTGGAGTTTCTGCTTCAGCTCGACATTCTGTGATTCTGGTCAAATCACTTAGTCTCCCCATGTCTACAACCAAAATGAATTTGTTCTTGTGTGATGTAACCAATGCTCATGTAAAGCACTCCAATACCTGACAAGTCTGCACTATATAACACTGCAAAAACACAAAATAATAAGTGTTTTGCACACTTCTGTCATTGGGCTATATTTGGGCTACATCTGGGTGATTTTGGGCTACATTTGGGCTCGTTTGTCTCCGGTGGCCATCTTGGGAGATTTATTTGTTATGAAGTTTCCTAATTTCCTCATGTACTGCAGTCTCCTCAGTAGGAAATGCTTTCAGTTTTTTACTTTGATTCCATCATGAAGGTATTCAGATATGTCACACATTTGCCATAAATTCTGAATGTTAGCACATTAGTTGCTCATTAGATCACTGTAGTAAAACTACTGTTCACCATGGTAGTCTGCTCCTGGTATTAAAAGTGCATGTTTCAGTCTGCATGTCAGAATTTTTTAATGAAATAGAAGAGGATTTGAGAAGTCACTCAAAATGTGCCCTCATTTTCTTTCTTCAGCATTAATCATAATTTCTATGGCAAAATGAACCCCCTAATTGTGTTCCTTTTTAAATTAAATGTTTTAAGTGTTACCTGTTTATTCCAATCAAGATGGCTTCAGGTGTGCCATACTTTTGTCATAATGAAGACAGTAAGCGCTCTAGTTGTTTTTAAGAACACTCTGGGACATTCTGTCATTGGGCTATACTTGGGATACATCTGGGTGATATTTGGGCTACATTTGGGCTCTTTTGTCTCTGATGGCCATCTTGGGAGACTTATTTGTTATGAAGTTTCCTAATTTCCTCATTTACTGCAGTCTCCTCAGTAGGAAATACTTTCAGTTTTTTACTTTGATTCCATCAAGAAGGCATTCAGATGTGTCACACATTTGCCATAAATTCAGAATGTTAGCACTCTTTTTGCTCATTAGATCACTGTAGTAAAGCTACTGCTCACCAGGGAAAACTGCTGCTGGTATTGAAAGTGCATGTTTCAGTCTGCATGTCAGAATGTTTTAATGAAATAGAAGAGGATTTGAGAAGTCACTCAAAATGTGCCCTAATTTTTCTTTCTGCAGCACTAATCATACTTTTTATGGAAAAATGAACCCCCTCATTTTGTTCCTTTTTAAATTAAATGTTTTAAGAGTTACCACTTTAGTCCAAGCAAGATGGCTTCAGGTGTGCCATACGTTTATCATAAGTAGGACTGTTAGTGCTCTAGTTGTTCTTTGGAACACTCTGGGAAGCTGCAGTAGAACACAAAGGAATCAACTGACAGTCTCTGCCCTTGTTGGATGTACATGTTTTACTGAGAATGTCAGACTTCATTCTCACATGACTGAGAAAGATAATGTGAATTTACAGAAAATAAGCTCTCAGTTTAGCTTATAGATCACCTTCCAAACCTCTGTGGGAAAAGCATGAGAAAATATTTTTCTCTCAATCATGATATCCCAGCAGAAGGCTTTTTCACATGGTGAAATCACCTTAGAACATACCACAATTCCTAAAATGAGTATGGTACCATCAACAAATGATTTATAATGTAACTAAAGTCTTAAAACCTTCTATTAACTGCAATGCTTTTTAATGAGGTGCTATCATGTATATTGGTCCCAAGATGGCTGCCAACACTTCTTGGATGAAGTGCTGACAGCCAATCAGATCTCAGGATGAGATGTGTGGTTAGGCTCCGCCCACATATATATATGATTTTACTTTTGATTTTCTCAGGAACTACTGAACAGATTGACACCAGACCTGCAAAAGGCACATCCCTGAGCTGAGGACTACCTCTCTGCCAAATTTCAAGTAATTCTGTTCAGCCGTTCGGGCTGTACCTTGGACTAAAGGTCCCTATGGAAAATTGCATGGGGAAAACGCGTTTTGGGACCCCCCTTTTTTCTCAGCCCCCGCTTGACGAATCCCCCCGAGACTTTCAGGGTAGGAGCGGAGCGGAGCGCCCCACCTATTTTGAAAATTTCGCGAGGATTCGTCAACCGGCGCCAAAGTTATTCCAAATAGAATGTTGCGGATTTCCTATGGAAACACGGTCCTAACTATAACTATCTACTGGCGACCGCCAGTAGATAATATATATATATATATTTATATATATATATAATTATATATATATATATATATATATATATATATATATATATATATATATATATATATATATATATATATGTGTCCATATATATATATATATTCACTGAAAAAACCATAGGTTTTACAGACGTTATAGTTAGGAATTAGCATTTAAAAACCTTTGAAATTCACAAAAAAACCATAGGTTTCAGGGACGTTGTAGTTAGTGGGACATTTAACTCATATAAAACCAGAGAAATTCGCCTGTTATAGTTAGTTGAGCTAACTATAACTCGCACACCCATAATACACTGCTGATGATGTCACATATTACATCACTCATGACATGGTCAGTGACATCACTGATGCGCAGGATTGCTATTAAGCACAGAGCGGAGAAAGGGGCTGGGGTGCAGCAGCCTGGGTTCACAGGTGCAGGCAAGCGATGTTGCCATAGATATTTTAAAGACTTGCTGGACCGCACTCTTTCTCGCGGATCCCAGCGTCCAAGACACATGGGTGACGGGAGGTGAACAGTGAGGGCTGGGTGCAGTAGGCCGGTGCTCTGTCTCCTCCTCCCCCTGTTCTTTTCACTCTCCCTCCCCTTCTCCCTTCCGCCCACTCGCTCTCTGTCCCATTCTCACTTTCCTCCGTTCATTCTCACTACCTTTCTTTTTCTCTTAGACATGGCACACATACTTATGTTTCTTTTTTGTCTTGCAGGTTTTGTACGCTGCTTCCGGAAGAGTCCCACCCACTTCTTTCATGTTTTACTGTTGTTCGAATAAAGTAACATTTCAATTTATTTGTGTTGTGTTAATAAAAGTTATTTTTTTTTACCAATAAATAACTGAGTGTATGGGTCTTCTTTTTTTGACAACCCTTGTCTGTAGTTTATTGTGAAAATCGGTGGTTGATAGTAGTTTATAAGGGAAATTTTGTTTCATTTTCCGGTGCACCTACCAAATATAAACCAACAGATTATTACATAAATGAAGCCTGGGTAATTGTACAACAGCAAGAGTTCTATGAGTGTATCACTTTATAACACCATGAGTACTGCCCGTGTGATTTCAGAACCAATAAGGCACTGCCTAGGGCCACCGAGGCTTCAAAGACTGGCGAGGCCCACCCTGCATATTTAATTAAAGCCCCGGAGGTTGCCGATCCCTGGTCTTGAGTTGGCCTCGAAGCCCCCCGAACAATTCGTAAACAATACCCGGGGAGGTGTCGATCCCCTAGTCTGCAAAACATCTCTGTGCCCTCCAGCGCCTAATTTACATGTGAGATTAAGATACCCAGTGCTGCAGAGACCCAGCAATATAATAATAGGATTGACCCTGGAACATTACCCACCAGTGGGCTCATTTAAATGAACGGGTGAGACCCAGCTTAATTTTTTTTCTCCATTTTTAACATCCGGTTCTGCTTTAATGAAACGGTACGAGGTTTTCCTTCTCTCGCTTCAACGAGGCAAACAAGAATTTACTATCACAGGGTGCAAGCAATGCTCCCGCCCTGTAATAGCAAACATAAATGTCCCGCGCTTGCACACCCCGAGACATTGTATGACCTGCTCCTGGGAGGTGGCGCTCCATGGGACCATGATGCTTTGTTTAATGCATAACTACAGAATTAGTATAAACGCATACTAACACTACTTGCACACATGTGGTACAGCAACCAGAGTGTAGTGATCAGGCAGAGGAAGCCCAAAATCAAAAAATATTAATCCTACCAGAGGTAGCATCACATAGTTCGATCAGCCGATGACCCTGGGATGAGTAGAAACAGATTCACCAAGAAAACGGGTCTTCAGCACACGACCCTGGGATGAGTAGAAACAGATTCACCAAGAAAACGGGTCTTCACACACAAGCAAGCAAGCGCAAATTCTTGGTGAGTGCTGCCTTCTTTTCACCTTCTCCCGCTCGTCACCAAATTTATGTAGTGAACAGGAAGACAGCAGTGGATCCGATAAGTAGATTTATTACAGGATAAGAAGACAGCTTAAACAGCCACCAACAGGACCAGACACCAAGGCATCCGTCTTCTCCAGCAGCGTGTACAAACTCCCCAAGATTCCCCTCATGACAGCCCTACATTCTAACATTACATACTTACATTATAGTATCATTACATACTAACATTGTACTATGACTTACATTGAAATTGTACACAGAGCACATCACTTTACAGCAATGAGCTCACGGTTTAATCCCCGAGTCTTCAGACCAGTAGGGGTGAGTAGTTCGCTTCCCACTCCCTGTATAGTATAAATGCATACTAACACTACTTACAGTTATACTACAGCGGCCAGTATGCTACAGTGCCCACAGCCCATCACTTTACAACAATCAGCTCGGTTTGATCCCTGAGTCTTCACACCGGTAGGCGTAGTATTTCGCTTCCCACTTCCGGTATAGTATAAACGCACGGTATAGCTCAGTAGTTTGCTTCTCACTCCCTGTATGGTATAAACGCCTACTAACACTACTTCCACAGGTATCCTACAAACACCAGAGCACATCACTTTACAGCAATGACCTCCCGGTTTAGGCTCTAGGTTTCATACCCGACTGTAGCAGCATCTCATCTCAGCACCATGTCACTCTGAGCAACACTGCACTTTCAGACTAGGCCTGGGCGAAGCACTACGCTACGCTCGCGTAGTTTGCGAAGTTCGCGCTACTTCGCACTACGCGAACTGCACGTAGCACAGTGCGAACACGCGTAGCGTAGTGTTGCGTAGTGCTGCGGTCATTTTTTGCTTGCTCGCGGTCCTCAACGTCAAGTTGGCGACCGCGAGCAAGCAAAATGACATCCTGGCGAGACTTTTTCCTTGTTCGCGATCGCGAGCATGGAAAATAAACCTCCCGGCGAGATTCCCAACGCGAGGAGGTCAGGTTTCTCATTGCGAGGGGTCGCGTATGCTCGCGACCGCTCGCGATGAGAAACTACCAGTTCGCGTTGAGAAAGCTGCCGCTCGAGTAAAAATCTACTCGAGCAGCAGAAAACTACAGCTCGCACTGTGCAAGATGCCATTTTCAATGATTGCACAGTGCCGGTTGCTTGTCCGCACTGTGCAATCATTGAAAACAACATCTTGCACAGTGCGAACATGTTACTACGCAGTTCGCGAAGTGCTACGCGTAGCTCGCGTAGTGCGAACTTCACTTTGCGTAGCTTCGCGAAGTGCTACTTCGCGAACTACGCCCACCCTTATTTCAGACCGGTAGGTGTGACTACTTCGCTTCGCACTCCCCCACAGAGATTACAGTGCTCCTATCCTCCTGTTTCCTACTCTTTTCACCCTTTTTCCACCTTACTCTCTTCAATGGAATCACAAAATGGAGGCCAACACTTCCTAGTTGCAACCGCTCGCAGCGCTCACAACCAATAAGCAGCAAGCTTGTGCTCGTAACGCCTCAGCCAATCAGATGGCAGAATTCCCAAATATCGATATCTGTAAATTTTGATATTTCTCCAAAACTACTGAACTGATTTACACCAAATGAACAAAAGCATGCTTTCCAGACCAAGACCCTTCTCCCTGCCACATTTGGGGCAATTCCGTTCACCCGTTCGACCTGTAGCCTTGTCTAAAGTTTCCTATGGAAATTAACATGGAGAAACCACGTTTTGGGACCCCCTTTTTTTCTCGGCCTCCCCTTGACGAATCACCCCCAAACTTCCCACATAGGAGCTGATATGAACAAAGGATTAGTTTGGAGAATTTCATGAAGATTCATCAAACGACGCCAAAGTTATAAGCAAAACAAAAATTGTTCTTCCTATGGAAACTTGGTCCTAACTATAACTACCTACTGGCAACCGCCAGTAGGTAATATATATTTATACATAAAGAAGATATATATCATAATGACACAACAATACATGTTTTATAGTATTAAAAGTAATCATGCAAAACTTAATTTAGCAAAAAACAGTAAATAAAATTATCCCAAAATATTAAATGCAAATTTTCTTTTTCTGTTCATAATTATGTCATATAATATCATACTCTACAAAATTATAAAAAATAGAGCAATATTTCAACTTACTAAAAAAATCTTTAATCATTCAAATAAATAACACTATAAATCTTTAATCAGCTACGTTATATATATTTTAAAGAAGTGATTGTAATTTTTTTAAAGTTTTTAAAAACATATAGAAAATCTTACAAAAAAATGCAAAAAATTGTTACAAACACCTTTTAAAAAATAAAACTACTTAAAAAACCTTAGAAATTCACTGAAATAAACAAAGGATTCAGGGAAGTTATAGTTAGGAGTTACCATTTAAAAAAACCTTAGAAATTCACTGAAAAAAACACAGGTTTCAGGGATGTTATAGTTAGGAATTCACATTTTTTTAAAACTTAGAAATTCACAGAAAAAAACAAACGTTACAGGGACATTATAGTTAGCCTGACATTTCACTCGCACAAAACCAGAGAAAACCAGCCGTTATAGTTAGATGAGCAAAATATAACTCGCAACCCCACAATGCCCTGCTGATGACGTCACAAATTACATCACTCATGACATGGTCGAGGATGTACCGCTCAGCAGAGGAGATGCGTCAGTTGTAGTCAGGGATGCACCGCTAAGCAGAGAAGATGCATCGATTCTCCTGGTAAGCACCTTAGGCCCACTTGCATGGGTCCATTACTGGGGTGGCATCACTTGACAGGGTAGCCTCACAGATGGCAGAGTCCAGGTGCAAGGTTGTTGGAATCTTGTTATGTCCCTGAGGCTTCAGATCAAGAGATGCAGGTCCAGTCTTTCTTGCCCAGGCAAGGGAAGCAGGCAGCAGGTCAGCACAGCAAAGCAGGAGTCCAGCGCACGGGCAGTCCTTCGGCAGCAAAGCAGTCTTTCCTCCTGGCAGTGTATCCACAGGTCCAGAAGTCTACAGAAGTGGTGGTGTCTAAGGCCCTTCTTTTATACACAATTGTGCCTTTGAACTGGGAAACTGCTTCTGAGGTACACAGAAGCCCTCCATGTCCTGGCTTCAGACTAACTATAGGGGGTATGTGGCCCTTTGTGTGCAGACAGTACTCAGCCTATTCAGATGAAAGTGAGGCTGGGCGCAGCTCCTCCCTCCCATCCTGCTTGTGATAGCCCATTCAGTCACACCTAAACTCCCATTGTGTGTGGCTGTTTAGGGAGATTAGACAAAGCCCAACAATGAACTACACTCAACTTGCACCCTGCCCTCTGGGGTGTCCATGGCCTATGTTAGGGGGGTCTATATGTATGAAAATGGAAGGTTTGCACTTAGCAAAAGATTTATTTTGCCAGGTTGACATGGCAGACTAAACTGCACACACAAGCTTCGCAATGACAGGCTTAAGACATGTTTAAAGGGCTACTTAAGTAGGTGGCACGATTAGTGCTGCAAGCCCACTAGTAGCATTTAATTTATAGGCCCTGGGCACATGTAGTGCTCTTTACTAGGGACTTATAAATAAATATTATATTGGGTACGAGCCAGTGTTTCCGTGCTTTAGGGAAAAAACACAAAAACTTTAGCACTGGTTAGCGATGGTAAAGTGCAGTGTATCCTAAAGTCAATAAAATTAATTCAGCAAAAAGGGGAAGAGGAAAGCAAAAGGATTTGGGGATTACCCTGATAAAGGGGCAGTTTAATCAATTCTTATTCAGTTCTTATTGTTTATTATTTCAGCTTTCGACCACACAATTAATAAAAATATTCAATAAATACCTTATTCTACAATCATTTGAATGAACCTATGTAAAACGTATTTAGAACACAATATTTACATTAGATGTTTTTTTTTATATATTATTCAGACATACAGCCTATCTAGGATCCCCTTCTAACCCATCATTTGCAAGGGGACAGTGATTCAGGAAGGAGCCAGATTCCTTTCTCAAAGCAATGGTTGTTCATGACTGCCTTTTATATAAATATACGGGGAGCATATGCAGTCATGAGTTTCCTTGTTCATAGTTTCTTTCAGTATATTATATGATATTTTGCTAGTCATATTAGCCATACTGTAAGTGTTAGTGTTCCTTAAAGTGCTAGACATCTAATAGCTCCTGACAGTTCAACTGAAAATCACTACCTTAGGGATTTCCTAGTATTCAGAAAGTATATGTTCCCACATTGTTTTGGGTTCCGTGCGCTTTCAAGTTAAAAGTCGTAGGAAAGTTATCCTTTTTGCCATGTCAATCCTATTTTCTGTCTTATACTGACGGTTATTTACTCTTAAATTGCCTCTAAGGTATGTGGTAATTGGTGTAATTTTAATTAGCAAAGGCAACTTCCTGTATGTTCATAGTATATGTTAGGTTTAGCGACCCCAGTGAACTTAATGCACTTAAATGTGCACTGCTATGGTGTCTGGTATCATCTTAAAGCAAGCCTGCCTTGGAGGCTGGTTTAACAAAAAAGTGTCCAAATTTGAATTTGAAATTTAAAGTACTTCCAAAGTCCCAAACTACCTTTTAAATTACATGTAAGGCACCCCAAGGGCCTCCTCTATTTGGCCCAAGAGTAGGCAGCATTTTTTATCAAAAGTTATAAAAAATGTATGTTATAAAAAAACCTCTGTATGCCAGTACCCTCCAATTCCAGAAAGACAGTGCTAATAAAGGCCCTTATGACCTAGTCAGAAGCCCAGCTAGAGGATCAACCCTCTAACACAGAGGAGGCTCCAGAGGTAGAAGGACAGGGGGAGGAAGGCCCCTAGATCTCAGTGATGAGGAAATTTAACACTTCTTCACACACAATGTGACCACTGCCTTGTCTAGAGCTAGTGAGGGAAGATGATTCACCAGAAGTGAGCAAGGTCTGTCCTTTAGGGAAACACAGCTTAAGGCACAGCTGACTTATATAGCCCGAGAAGACGACAAGTTGGCCCTGGCCAAGAAAAAATGGGCAGGCGAGGAGAGGAGAACCACAAGGGGTGGTAGAGAGGGAGATGGTGACAGCGAAGAAGAGACAGAAGTATCCAGGGGTGGAGGGTTTGATCCAAGACTACCCAAAGGAATTGTCCCTAAGCACCAGGAGGGGGATGATATTGACAATTGGCTGGCAGCTATTGAGAGACCCTAACGATGAGGAGGGTGAATTCTTTGAAGTACTGGGGTTCACTCCTGTGGGTACCACATATGGCCAGTACAGGTAAGAGTGGTGGGACGTGGGGTGGGGTGGGGCGGGGGAAGCTGACAGGCAGCAGGCTAGAGCAAATAAAATAAATAAATAAATAAAACCACTTACCTTGCGCTCGCCACATCATAGTCGAGGCTGCACATCAGGTGAGTACTGGACACTTGGACCCTGGAAAAATGGGTCAAGTCTGGAAAAACAAGAGAACGGGAAAAGAATCTGGTGTGCCAGCCCAAGTAGCTCAAGAGGAAGACAAACCTGATAGGGAGGATCTGGGAGATTCCCCCCTGCAAGATTTGTACGACTTGGCAGAGTTGCAGGGAGCAGGTGGACTCACAGAGAGGAGCTGTCCCAGGGACAAAGGGATTGTCTCACTGTTGAGGGGATGAGGCAGACTGCCTCCGGGCAAAAGAAAGGTGGTTTGGTCTTTTGGGAGGATGAGTCGTCTATGCTGAGGCCAGGGACCACAAACCATGGTCAACCAGGAGAGCAGCAGATCAGCAGAAATATAGAGTTCCTCCTCACATTGACTCTTGACATCCCATTAGCCGGACATTTGGGACCAGCCAAGACCTGGAGCAGGCAGATCAACCATTTCTTTTAACCCCTTATGTCTGACAAGGTAAAGGAGTTCTGTAGCTCCTGTGCCATCTGTCAACCCAGAGACAAGACATGGGGCAAGTCAAAGGCTCCCTTGATACTACTGCCAGTGGTTGAGACCCCCCTTTGAGTGGATGGGGATTGACATTGTTGGTCCCCTAGACCCACCAACTGCCTCTGGGATCAGATATATCTTGGTGGTAGTGGAACATGCCTCCAGATACCCAGAAGCAATACTCTTCAAGAGAGTCACTGTTCCCACAGTGGCCAGAGCCCTACTTGATATCTTCACCAGAGTGGGATTTCCCAAGGAGGTAGTCTCAGTTGGGGGACTAATTTTATGTCAGTCTACCTGAAGGCAATGTTGGATAAATATAGTGTTGCCTACAAGTTCACTACCCCTTATCATCCCGAGACCAATGGTCTGGTGGAAATCTTTGATAAGACCAGGAAAGGCATGATCAGGGTCTTATCTGAAAAGCTCAGGAGGAGATGAGATGTTCTCCTCCCTTGCCTGCTGTTTGTTTACAGAGAGGTACTACAGAAAGGGGTTAGCTTTAGCCTCTTTGAGGTACTGTTTTGCTATCCTGTAAGAGGGCCATTGAGTTTGGTTAGAGAAGTTTAGGGGAAGTCTCTCAAAGAGCCCAAACAAGATGTGCTGGATTAGGTGCTAGGCATATGGTCTCGCATGGCAGAGTAGATGAAGAGAGCAAGCAGTAACCTGGATGCAAGCCAAAAGCCTATTAAGCTCTCTATGACCAAAAGGCTACTATGCCCTACTACAATCCAAGACAGTTGATGTGGGTGTTGGAGTCTATGGCTCCCATGGTCCTCCAGGACAAATGGACTGGGCACTACCCCATTCTGGGGAAGAAGGGAGAGGTTACCTACTTGGTGCACCTTGACACCCCCAAAAGTCCCCACAGAGTACTCCATGTCAATAGATTGAAATACCACCAAGACAGGGCAGACATGACCATGTTGAGGGCCACAGATGAAGGCGGGGAGAAGGAGAGCAAGCCTCTGCCAAACCTCCTCTTTACCAATGCAGAAGATGGATCAGTGGAGGGAGTAGTTCTCTCTCCCAATTTGACGGACAAGCAGCAGAAAGACTGCAGACAAATGTTGGAGCAGTTTGATGGGCTGTTCTCCCAGACCCCTGGGATCACCACTTGGTGTGTCCATGACATTGACACTGGTGACAGCCTACCTGTTACAGGCTGTCTGATCAAGTCAGAGAAGCCAGGATTGAGACTGAAGAAGCCAAGATACTGGAGCTGGGAGTAATTGAGCCCTCTGATAGTCCACAGGCCAGTCCAGTAACACCTGTACTCAAGGGGGAAAGAAAGAAGTGAGGTTTTATATGGGCTACAGAGGTTTGAATGCAGTCCCCAAGACTAACACTCACCCCATTCATTGCGCTGATGAGCTCAGTGACATGCTGGGGGTTTAAAAGTACCCGAGTACATTTACTTTGATCTCAGGTTCCAAGCAGTTTGCCCTAAGTCCAGGAGCACAGGAGAGGTTAGCATTTTCCACCCCAGATGGCCCCTTTCAGTTCAAATGATGCCCTTTGGCTTGAATAATGCTCCTGCCACCTTCCAAAGGTTGTTAAACAGAGTCCTGTCTGGGTTGTAAACACCCAGTACTGCTTATCTGGATGATATAGCTGTATTCAGTTCCACCTGGGAGGAGCACTTGGTCCACCTGAGGGAAGTTCATCAGGCCCTTTCGCAGGCGGGCCAGATTATCAAGGCCAGCAAATGCCAGATAGGACAAGGTTCAGTGAGTGGTGTACCTGGTCCACCATATGAGTGGAGGCAAATACAACCTCCTCAGCCCAAGATCCAGTCCATCTTAGATTGGGAAGCACCTAAGACACTGACACAGGGCAGGGCCTTTCTTGGCCTGACTGGGCACTACAGAAAATGAGTGAGGAACTATGACACCATTATGGCTTCCTTGCCAGAGCTTACCTCAGAGAAGCAGCACAAAAAAGGTAATTTGAACCCCAAGAGTGTCAGCAGACCTTTGACATTCTGAAGGAGGCTATGGGGCAGATTCACCAAGGTAGTCTGAGACAAAAGTATAACTTTACAATTTTTGGTATTCACAGAAGTCATTTACGACTTTTGGTATTCACAGGGGTCATTTACAAGTTGTATCTTTACGTCCGCAGTCGGGCCGGAATCTCCGCACCCAGGCCGTACTCTCCAGCTCAGACCAGATTAAATGTAATTAATGAGCCAGAATGCAATTTTTACAAAACGGAACATTAGGAATGGGTAATAAATGGTAGAGGAGGTCATGAAAATCAGTTTGGGCAAGGAAAAGGGTGTGGCCAGACACTACATTATATTCCAGAAAAGTTTGCTCCTTTGCAACATGGTACATGCTGTGCACAATTTATGCTTCCCCCAGTGTTGACTGTGGTGTCAACACTACAGTCAACACTAAAGGGAGCACCCTTAGTGTTGACTGTAGTGTTGACACTACAGTCAACACTGAGGGGAGTGCAAATTGTGCCATGATACAAAGGAGCAAACATTTCTGGGTTATGATGTAGTGTCTGGCCATACCCTTTTCCCTGCCAAAACAGTTTTTCATGACCTCCTCTACCATGTATCATACGTTCCTAATGTTCCTATTTGTAAAAATTGCATTCCAGCCCATTGATTACACTTCATCCACCCAAACCAGAGAGTACGGCTCGAGCCGGTGAGTATGGCCAGAGCCGGAGAGTATGGCCCGAGTGTGGACAGTTCCGCCCGAGTGCGGAGATTCTGGCCCAACTGTGGACGTAAAGATACAACTCGTAAATGACCTCTGTGAATACCAAAAGCCATAAATGACTTCTGTGAATTGCAAAAGTCAAAAAGTTAGACTTTTGTCCCAGATTACCTTTGTAAATCGGCCCCTATGTGTTCAGCACCATTCCTACTATAAGGAGCTTATTGTTCAGAGAGATGTTTCAGAGCAAGGGATTGGAGCAGTACTGGCACAAGTACATGAAGAGGGCCAAGGTCAACCAGTTACCTTCATTAGCAGCCGACTACTCCAGAGAGAGCAAAGATGGAGTACAATTGAGAGGTAAGCCTTTGCTGTGGTCTGGTCCCTGAAAAAGCTGAGACCATACCTGTTTGGTACTCCCTTCAATGTTCAAACTGACCAGAGACCTCTCAGATGGCTTATGAAGAGGGGGGGGGGGAACCCTAGGAAGATAAGATGGACTTCAAAGGCAGGAGAACAGCAGTCATAGGATCCAGGCCATCCCCCACTGCCTTGATCCTCAGCTAGATGGGTGCCCCCCTCATCAGATTAGGCAAGGGCATGGAAGGGGAGTGTAGTCAGATGTTAGCCACACCTCTGGGTCTGGTTACACAGACACACACACCAGTGAGTTTCTCCATTTTAATTTTTGAGAGAACAGTGCATACCTGTCACAAATATGCCATACTTCACAGGGAGAGGTCATAACAGAGGGAGGTAGCTTTTCGCCTCTCGATTGGGGGGGGGTGTCACCTCCTGCCAGCCGAGAATGGAGGCTAAATATGGTAGAACTGCAGGAGCTCCTCAGATCACTACCTATAAAAGTAAAAGAGAAGAAGGACTGCCATACTGGACCCTTGGGCTATTCCAAAGCAAGAACTGCTCTCTGAAAGAGTGAACCTGCTGCACTCACAAGGCTCCACAAAGAAAGGGCGGTGCCTGATTCCCAAAAGAAAGAAGTGGTCTCCCTGACCAGCAACAGGTTCAAAAGAGTTGAATCAGTCACCTACAAAGCCAAAGAAAGTACACCCCAGCTGTCCACAGATAAATTGACTTGCGTGGACTGCACAAGTGCATTGTGGGAGTTTGAGTGCTAACCCCTAAGTGGCAATCCAGAGCCTCTGAACCCTTGACCAGGGCTAGAGGACTCAAATTTAGAAAAAGGATCCAAGAACCAGCTGGCTGCCTCATCAGAACCAAAGTGAACTGACATGAGAAGACACAAAGCCTCGCCACTTAGCTGCTAGATTCAACAGAAACAAAGCAAGAGGGCACAAAGCCTCACCGGACAGTTCAATAGAACCAATGCAAGTCGATGCGAAACCTCACCGCACAGTTTTATCGGAACCGACGCAATGCAACAAGACTCAGGACCTTGCAGCTCCTTGAAACCGAGGCCAGATGACGTGAAGCTTCGCAAAGCAACGCGGCGCAGACCACGCACCAAAGACATAAGATATAACACTCACCTGACCTAACTTGGTCATGTGGCCAGCCTAAAACGTTGACCTTGTTCCAGTCTAGCTCATCCAGTTAGCTGCGAGTAGTGCTTTATGCTTTTTGGCGCTAGAATGCACATTTTTTTTTATTTTTAACAATTCATATCTCCGGTTCCCTATATTTGATATTTGTTGTTTTGGTGTCAATTTAGAGATAAAAATATTCTCTATTTTTATAAATCAGTGTTGTATTTTTATTGTATTGTGTCTTTTTCTTATTTACTGTCTTGGTGGTATTAAATGCTTTACACAAACCTGTCTCCTAAGGTAAGCCTGACTGCTCATTGGCTAAGCCACCAAGGATTGAGCAAGGATTAATTTACTGAGACTTGACTGAATCTATTAGTGATTATGGTATTATTACTAGCTGAGGGTGAATACTCGCACCTAGTAATAATCAACTTTCCTGCAAAAGGTGATATTCAAGTCACTTCTTGAATTCCTCTCCAAACTTCAGTTAAACTAGGCAACATTTCTGACATATTTCCTTGTTTATGCAAATCCATACATGGAGCACTACTTCTATCAGGACAATGTGTTTTAATACAGGATAGTATGACATTTGCTAGAAGAATTAGAATTTGTTTGTTTGGCTTTGGTGAAAATTCAAATGTAATAAGCAAATAGTATGTTTCAAATTGTAATGGACACGGGATTTTGGATGGGAAAAGCATTGATTCCCCAATACTTTCACCTTTTAGGACCACATGTCTTTGTGGGTTTGTGACTATTTGAGGTTTCATGATTAGGCAAGAAGCCACTTGTGAAATTTTACAAAAAATAAAAAGAGCGCTCCTTAATACTTCTGGACCTTCTATTGGCTGCAGTTGTGGCATTCCTGTGGCCTATCCAGTATGTGAAAAAAACATATGTGCTTTTGTTTTTTTTAGCAAGAGCATGGGTATGCTTGAAGGGATAAACTGAGAAGCCCTGAGCATCCCCAGCAGCCAATATACGCAGTCTTTTAAGAAGATAGCCTCTAATTAGTATAATAAATGACACCCCAGGAAGTGACGACTGGAGAAGTGACATCACAGGAAGCTGTTACAAATGCCTACAATAAACCTAAAATTATAAACATTTCTCCAATTGGTACAAATGTATCTACAATTTTTTCAATTATATTACAACTACTCGTAATTCCCCGAAAATCCACATCATCTTCAAGTGACAGTTGACTTCAGTGATATTTGATACAAGTACACATAATACACATTCACCGTACTGTAATTCACAGTGCACATAGGAAGTGCTTAAGGAGCGCTGTTGGAAATATGGTGCCAGCATAATTATACATTTCATCAGATTATTGACCAGACTATATATTGACCAGACTAGATGTAAAGAAAAGATAGTTGAAACTCAGAATATGTTGCAATTGGCGAACAATGGGACATATTTACAAAGGGATATCGCCACCAGAATGCCACTTTTAGCGAGGTTCTGGTGGCGATATGCCTTTCTCCATATTTACAAAGTGACGTTAAGCCAATTTTTGTGGCTTAACGCCACCTTGTAAATAAGGCCCCTTTACACAAATCACTTAATGTGAAAGGGCCATGCAATGGGTGCTGCTGTGGGCGTTCCACCGCAAAACCCATTGCTTTTGACACATGGATGTGTAAATCTGAGGCAGCACCAAAAACTAACGCAATGCAAGAGCAGGTGTTAGAATTACGAAACAAGGTGAAATACTTTGATTTCTCCTCGTTTTTGCTTTTTCTATGTGTGATGCTTTCTGCAGCACACATAGAAAGAGCAAAATGCCATTAATAATTGTTTATGTGCAAGAAGGTGTCCCTTCCTGCACATAAACAATCATTAAACAATGACGATGTACTACTTCTATGTGTGCTGCATTCTCCAGCACACATAGAAGTATTAAATCACCATTAGTGATTGCTCATATAGCTAGTTCTCCAATCACTTGCTAAGAGTTGTCTTTCACAGCTATTTTGCCCCCTTGTTCATCAAATGTAGATCAGTGGGTATCAGAGTTCTCTAATTGGGTCAAATTAAATCCTCTTTGGATACATGGCCCCTTTACAGTGAAGATGGAATCCTTTTGCCCCATGATTTACGGACAACCTTAAAACTCTCAAACAAAAATGTAGCCAGTTAAAGCAGATATGGAGAAAGGCCTATTTCCCTAAAAACAAACTTACTTATAGGAAAGCAATACAAGATATTAAATCCGCCATCTTCAAGAAAACTCTCATTATTTCACTCTTAAAATTTAAGATGCTCACAACTCTGTAAATGAGATGTTTACAGGTGCAAAACAATCTGCTTAGTGCCTCTATAGCTTCTATAATACATCCTCAACTGGCTACCTTATTGCAGGACAAAAATAAAAAAAATTACTGGAGTCCCCGGTGGGGGGCAATACCCTTGACTCTCATTCTTGTCTAAGGGAAGACTCTAACAATTGTCAAGTCTAGGTCTTCGAGAATGTCTCTGCTGTCAGTGAACTGCAAGTCAGGGAATTATTCTTATCATCTAAATCCGGTGTGCTCACGGACATTAATACCAACCAGGGGGCTTATTATCAAGCCAGGCGATAAAATGATCGCCGCTTTAGCGGCAGAAAACTGCCGCTAAACCGGCGATAATGGGCTTGATAATATGCTCTATGGAATTCAAATTGAAGCTCAGGTTAGAAGATGTCCTTCACATCTAACATGGGCTTCAATTGGAATTCCATAGAGCATATTATCAAGCCCATTATCGCCGTTTTAGCAGCAGTTTTCTGCCGCCACAGCGGCAATAATTTTATCGCCTGGCTTGATAATATGCCCCCACATTCTTCAGCTTTCACCAGACATTTTTTCCGCCTATCTAATGGCCTTTTAGAACACCATTATAAAAGTGGGCATTTTCCCTCAGATCTTGAAGAAGACCACTGTGATTTCTCTTCTAAAAAAAACTCAGTCACATCCTAAGAATCTTAAAAACTACAGGCCAATATCACTGCTTTCTCTTCCTACTAAACTCTTGTAGAGTGCCCTGGATCAGGAACCAAGCAGAGTATTTGACCAAAACAATCTTTCTGACGTGTCTCAATGGGGCTTCAGAATTGGCCACGGTATGGAGTTGGCATTAGTGACTGTTGCTAATGACATCAAAGGTGTGCTTGGTCATGTGGCTCTTCTGCCCAGATCTTGTAGGACCTCTCAGCAGCATTAGACATTGTGCCCCACTCCATACTAGTGTCATGTTTGGTCCGACTTGGAATCAACGGCAAGGCCCTCCAACTACTTCTCTCATTTCTGTCAAACTAATCTCAAGCAGTGGCTGCGGACTCTTTCAGATTTAAACCCTTCTTGCTTCCATGTGGTATTCTCCAAGGCTTTTCCTTTAGTCCTACCCTTTAATCAGTATTTAGATAATTTTAGTAGATATTTTGGACTTCTGGTTCTTTCCTATGCAGATGACACAGAGACTATTGTGACCATTTTCAAGACTGTATGCGTGTAGTAAGCAATTAAATCTTATCCAACTGTCTTAAGCTTAACAACAGGAAGACAAATGTCTTTCTGTGTGCCAGGGAACTGACATTTTGATCCAGTGCTTGGTGGCCAGAGGAACTATGGGGCATATTATCTACAATCTGCGATATTCATCGCAAACTGAGGTTAGTGCGTTTTATTGTATCGCCGCATATCGCTGGATTTTCTCGCCCTGTTAGCGGTGTATTATCAACGTGTTGCTCATAGGCGATGCAAAATCCAGCAGAATCGGTGGAAACCAGCGATAGCAGTCTGAATCCTGCGATAAACTACCTGCGATATTGGAATGCTTGCTGATACGCAAGTGTGTACTTAAGCTGACAATCCACCTTCCATTGAAGAGATGGGTAAGTCAGCTTTTTTCAGGTGTAAATTTCTAGCGATAACCACGATTAGCAGGACTTTTTTGATAGCTTCGCGAGTCCAGGGCCGCGTTGCTAATACAGCGAAGTTGTGTTTATGACTTATTTAATGGAGTTCTTGTAAGGAAGGCCTACTTTGCATCTAATTAGCGATATATATCGCTGGCCTGTGATGCTTCCCGAAACCCGCTTATATCATAAGATAACATGCGCTAATGCATGTTAACGAGGCCTTGATGATAGCACGATAAGGAAATCGCCGCTTTAGACCCAAAAAGGGCCGCTATAGTGGCAAAAACACGCTTGCTAACAGTGATGGCCCGTGTAGGGCGTTTTACCGGGGCGGTGACGTAGCACAGAGGAGGGGCAGGGTGGGGGGTTGCAAAATGCGGCATACGGCCGAGTTCAGGTAAGTTACGAAAAAAATTAATAAAATGAATTTCGTTGCGCGCGCTGCATCGCCAAATGCTTACCTGAAATCGGCCGTTTGCCGCATTTTGCAACCCCCCACCCTGCCCCTCATCTGCGCCACGTCACCGCCCCGGTAAAACGCCCTACACGGGCCGTCACTGCTTGCTAATATGCCCCTAGGTGCTTTACAGGTGCCTGTTAATTTTGAGAAGATTTTGGGAGTTATTTTTGACAACTTCCTATCCTTCGCATCTAATGTTTATAAAGTTACAGCCTCCTGTTTTGCTCTTTTACGGGCATTAAAGATATTTCCTTTTGTCTTCATTGCATTAAACAAAACTGGTATTCAGCCTTAATAGCTTCCCATCTCGATTAAAGCAATGTCTTGTATTTGGGCCTGAATCGGGTACTGCAATGTAGACTTCAAGTGGCACAGAACACAGCAGCATGCCTAACTTTGATTAACAAGGTACCAGTCTGTAGTCAGAGAACTACATAAGCTCCTCTGGTTTACAATTCATAAAAGGTCCATGTTTATAGCGCTGTGTTTGGCCTTCAAAGAGCTTGACAATTTGGGTCACAGATTAATTGTTGAGCGATTTCAATGTTAGGTGTTTTTTTCCTAAGGTCAGAAGATCTGGAATGCGCCGCCTCTAGATGTCAAGCCTACTGATAGCCACACCGCTTTCAGAAAACCTATAAATACTTGCTTGTTTACTCTCTGAGTGTCTTCCAAAACCAAGATGCCTCTCGTAGTAGTGCGCTCAATAAGTCTCTTTCATTTAATTCCATTTACTGTTTTCTAGCTTTTGAGCATATTCAGATGCACCTTTTGGCTAGGTTCATGCTAAACAAATATCACGTACATAAATTAAGATGCCTTTAAGAAAGCATTATTGTGACACTTGTAATAACTACAGAAAATATGGCATTGTACGTTCTATATGCACCCCAAGGCGACTATGGACAAGCAAAATATGGGAAGATATGAAAAGAAGCCCTATATGACACTGATATTACGAGCCATGAAGCTTATTCTATTCCCAACTCAAGGGATGCTCTAACCTGAGAGATTTGTGCTGTCTGTAAACTCAAGCATGATGTAGTGCTGACTAATATAGAGTTGCATGTTTGTTACAAACAGGAAAAAAAGAAAGCATGGTGAGAATGCCTGAAGATAGGCTCCTATTAACTCATGGCCTAATCTGAAATATCAAGGCCAGCTACAATCACAAAAAAGTGAGTGGACACCCTATCCCTACTCTCAGAGAGACTGTCAACATGTTAAAAGGGATAGCAGTCACTTTGGCATTTACCAGATTGTTTACCTTAGTCAGTGTGCCACTGGTGGTATGGTGCAAATTCATGCGCTTTGTGCATAGAAAGAGGGATTTATTCAACACGAGAGACATATTTTTAAAATTGCATATAAGGCCTCCATGTTTAGGTCTCACCTAAGAAAGCACATATGCACAGTCACTTGCTAGAAATATTGTACACTATAAGGTGCATAGATCCTGTTCATTGCCTACAATTCATTGACTTTAATGTCACTCTTATTTGCTGCCATCCAATTGGCCAGAGCATGCAGACCTCACATCCTCTTCTTTCGTGTGGAGCATGGACCAAGTACTGATGGCTTCAACTTTGTCCTTTCACTGCTTGAGGTACTATTTTGTTCTTCTTCCCCTGTTGACCTTGTCAGTGTTGCTCTTTCCTTCCCGCCCCTGTTGTCCATTTTGCTTCTCACCTCCCATCCCCCGTGTCTGTGTTGCTTCTTCACCTCCCACTCCCTGTTGTATAGGTTGCTCCTTCCCCTTCCCATCACACCTTGTCCATGTTGCTTCCCCCCTACCCCTGTTGCCTGTGTTGCTATTTGTACTCCCACAACTCCCCCATGTTCATGTTGATTCTTCCCCGTCTGATCCCTGTTCTCTGAGTTGCTTCCTCCTCTCCAAACCCCATCTTCATGTTGCTTCTTCCCCTCACACCCTCTCTTGTACCCCCACATGCCATAAGAAACAAGCATTGGCATAGCCAATAGGTCTCGCTTTTGGGACCTTAGAAGTATTTAGTTATGCAGCACAATATCCTTGGTGCAACAACGTCAACTGTTGCATGGCTAAACACTTATAAGGTCCCAAAGGCGAGACCTTTTGGCTATGCCAATACTTGTGCTTGACAAGCTTCTCTAATCCATTGCATAGGAAACGTCTCAATGATAACATGTTTATTTTAAGGAAAAACAAAATGTGATTTGTGAACGGGCAGTAATTTACAATAGTACCATTACTTTAGTGTTACATTCACCATGTCTCTTCTACATATTGTTCTCCACACAGGATTCATTGCACTCCCAGCAGTAGTTGATCGGTAAAAATCTTTGATAAGTGCCTAGTTCTCCTCAGTGGCATGTATGACGTAACAACGCGAGTCATTACAACGCGTGCAGTTACATCGCGGTCGTTACAACGACTGCGATGTTACTACGCTATGCCATTACAACGCAAGTCTTTACATCGACTTGCGCTAGATGGCGTGCTAACATTAGAAAAGCGTAATTTACTATACCAACTCCAGTCCACTTAACAGTAGGGAAGGTGTTGGGATAGTAAACTACACTATTTGTAATGTTAGCACGCCATCTAGCGCAAGTCGATGTAAAGACTTGCGTTGTAATGGCATCGCGTGATTACATGCGTTCGTTGTAACGACCGCGATGTAACAGCATCGCGTTGTACTGAATGCGATGTAAACGATGTTTCCCCCTCAGTGCTTTAATCTGTTTGAATAGTACACAGGAATGTCATTGCTTTTTGCCAGTGTAAATAATGTTTCTGAGAAGTAGAAATTTAGCTAGCATCATTTTGTTGGTCTATGCAGCAACAGCTTTATATTGCAGTCTAGATGTTCTGCACATGTATTTAACCTCTTTAATATATTAGTTAAGACGATGGATGCGCATCCCATAAAAAAACAAGAAAAATCTGAAGTTATTGCTTGGCAATGCCATGCTTAGATCAATGCCAAGAGACTCCACTGGAGTGGTGGTTCCTACAAAAATATAAGTCAGTCAGAATGCCAGAGGCCTCGGCTTTGGTCACAAGCTTTGATTGTGATTAATTTGTATCCTCAAATTTCATAGTCTTGTGAAGTGCGGACTCAATGGACCTGGCGTACATTTGTCGGTGTTCATTTAAATGAAATAACGAGGAGGGAAACTAGAATGAAGAATAAGCAACTTCTCTTTGTGGCATATCGTGGGAGGGGCTGGAGACACGAGGAGCCCTGAAGTATCTCCACACAGAAACCTCTGGCACTGGGCGGGTTGGACAGACAGTTGCTTCAGCAAGCGACTTGGCAGCTTTCTGTGTAAGAGTTGGCTATGCAACCGGGTACTGGTAACACCTGATGCTTAGTGCATAACTGCAGTATGTATTAAAAAATCACGTTATTTCAACTGGCTGTTAGTCATGGGTATCAATGAGGCTGGCAAGGTTATCAATGAGGTGGGCAGCCAGTCTGGCTGCATCTCATCATCTTGAAGGCAGCGTAATGGGGCGGACGCTGACGTCAATACGGCGACATGGAAGTGATGGCAGTGTGAAGTTGGAACTGTAGTTGTAAGTGCTGTATTTTGAGTTCAGAGTATTCAAGAGTGATAAATATTTAATCTTACCTTCTGGTGTGGTGACGCCGACTGCAGCAGACACCAGCTGCTGCTCGAATAATTGAGTCACGGGCTGGGCTGGCGGCGTCCACCGGGAGGGGCGGCGCTGCCCACGAAATGGGCACTGTGCAAAGGGGCCAGGCAGAGAGGGGGCGAGCAGGAGCGGACAGAGGAGCAGCCGATACCCCCACCGGGAGGGGCGGCGCTGCCCATGAAAGGGGCACTGTGCAAAGGGGCCAGGCGGAGAGGGGGGCGAGCAGGAGCGGACATAGGAGCAGCCGATACTGTGCAAGCAATGGGAAGGGGAGGGGGCGAGGGTAAAAAGAGAGATACTCTCATGAGAGAGAAGAGTGAAAGGGGTGGCGCAGATAACAGAGCCAGGCTTGGAGCAGGAGACGGGCATGAGAGAACATAAAACAGAGGAAACAGCAGGAATACGGGAGTGAGGCGTGCTGCAATTGAATCTCATGCTCATGTAGAGCCCTCCAATGCCCCTGGGCCGTGTTGGTGGAATATACTGCTGAAAATAAAAGAAGCGCGCACACGTTTAAAAAATAAATAAAGTGAAAGTGATCGCGATTAAGCGCGTCGAGCGATGCACTTAATGAGCATGACGAGGAAAGCCATATGGCGCTTCTGCTCGTAAGCGCGAGCCCGCGCACATGCACGCAAGCTGTAGGCCGGCCATGGTAGCATTTTTTGAAGCCCTTACTAAAAGTCTCGTCAGCCCAGCGCATGCGCTGGGTCAGGCGAGACCTAAAAAAGCACTATGATGTAGCCAGCACGGGTCGCTTCGTAGTGCTTTTTTTACTAAACCCATGCCCCTTCCCTCTCTCCCTCCTGCCTGTTGTCCGTGTTGCCCGATGCCTGTCACCCTTCCTCCTATTGTCTATTTTGCCCACTCTCATCCCCCAAAAAGTGCAATAATGTGGCCTGCGCTGGCTGCGTCATAGCGCTTATTTCTAACTTTTAGCCATGCTGCATAACAGCCGCATTGCGCTACATCATGGCTAAAAGACATTGGCAAAGCCAACAGCTCTCGCATACGCGAGACCTTTTGGCTTTTCCAAAACATTTTTATCCAGGTGCTGAGTATCCTGGGTAAAAGAATCTGCAAAAAAAACACTTGTATGATTGGTCACAATAATAGTTATATTTGCCCAAATTTACACTTAAACTGACTACATTCTCACCACCAACATGTCCCAATTCAAACATGAACTAATAAGCGTGTGATACTGTTTTCTTCTTGGTGAGTATACAGATAATAAAAAAAAGGCGTTCCTTTTTGCGCTTGATTTCATTTGCAAATATTGACTCTAAAAATCTTGCTAGTAACCTGATCTGCAAACTCACAGCACTTCAGTATTCCATATGTATGAGATGTAACCGTGAAAACACAAACCCGTCCACAGTTTTCTCTTTCCCGTGTATTCCAGTAGATTTTATTTCTCACTCCCAAATGACAGGTTGTAAAACAAAGAAAAAGACGTGGGGACAGGCACTGTTGTAATCAGTAGGTATCATGTGCAATCGGAAAAGCTGGGAAATGTACTGATGGGAGTCTTTCATAAATGGACATTGATGGCCCACAGCTAAAGATCCACAGCGGAGGGCAAACTAACAGCTGCAATTTTCAATCGAAGATGCTTACAGGAAGACGGAACAGCAGTAGCCCTAGAGAAATAATAGTTCATGAAACTGAGATGAGAGACAAAGACAGATCTGGCGATGTCTATATTTTCTGTGATGTTTTGTGCTGTTTTTCCTTTTTTTGCTCCCCATCTGGATAACATGGCACCCTGAGGCGGCGCATGAGAAAGATGGCATGCCTAGGTACCCACCAATAATATAGAAACAAACAAACAGCCAAACAAACAAACAATTAAATACATAAATAAATAAATACATAAATGAATAGGTCATAAATGTGGATGCAATTTACTAATTATATTTTATTGATATCTTGACTCAATACTGTTTGGAATTTATGTGATTTATGTGGCAGTAAATGTTAGGAATAAAAGACAAGTGTTCCCTTCCTGAATTCAGAATTGTGTCTAGTGTTTAGAAATGTATTATTTTGTAAGTTCCTTTTTTGTCTTGTTACCTTATACCACTTTTTATTTACTTAGACCTTTTAAGAGGTGCAAAATACAGATATAGATTGGATAAAAGTAGCTGATCAGGGACGGGTATTTTCCCTAGTGCATAAAGTGCAAAATTGCCATAGGGGCGTCTAAAGTTCCCTTAAATAAATGAATATAGGTAAATATAATGCTTATGGGCAAAACTGGGGCAGGAATATGTACGATGCCAGAATGGCAACATCAGTATGATTTAGGGATTGTCATAAATCCCCGTGCACCCAATCAAGCGTTGGTAGTAGGAGAATTGGCTGTGGAAGATATAATAGAGGAGGCGAGCAAGGTGTTTTAAGATAACATTGGTGTACTAAAGAATTATGTACATAAAATTATGTTGAAGCCAGGTGCGATACCTGTTCAACATAAAGTTAGAAAAATTCCTATTGCGGCCAGGAAGGAAGTAAAACGTATGTTGGAAAAGATGGTGTCTCAAGGCATTATTAAATGGGTTGAGACATTGAGTTGGATTTCTCTGGTGGTGATCACAGGCAAACCTGATGGCAGTTTCCTTCTGTGCGTGGAGTTACGCACGGTCAACCAACATATTGTTATGGATACATTTCCTCTTCCAAACATAGGAGAGTTGGTATTGTCTTTGAAGGGTGCAAAATATTTTTCGAAACTGGATTTAAAAAGTGTGTACCATCAAATAAAATTACATCAGCGTTCCAAAAATCTTGCAGCCTTTATTACTACTGAAGGTATACTTCAATTCACGAGAATGCCGTTTGGACTTTCTTCTGCGGCCAGTGTATTTCAGAGGATGATGAGTCAAGTATTGAAGGACATTGATAGGGTAGTGTATTTTCAAGACAATGTCCTAATTTTTGGTGAGTCAATTGGTAGTCACAACATGGTACTTAAGAGGGTTTTAGATAAAATTGCTGATGCAGGATTGACCCTCAGGAAAGAAAAATGTTAATTTTGTGTTGAAGAGGTGGAGTACCTTGGATACACCTTGTCTTTCTCTAGGGTCCAACCAACACGAGATTTGTTAGAATCAATAAGGAACGTCCCATCACCTCAAGGCAAGGATCAACAAAGGTCTTTACTTGGATTGGCTGAATATTATACGAAGGTTGTAAAGAACTTCGTTGAAAAAAACTGAACAATTAAAGAAACCTTTAAGGAAAGGTTGCATATTTGAGTGGACTGAAGAGCAAGACAAATCGTTTAATATTATCAAATAAGAAATGTGTGATGAGAAGCTGTTGACTCCTTTTGACACAAGATTGTTATCAATTCTTACTGTTGATACTAGTGAGGTTGGGGTAGGGGCTGTGCTCTCTCATATGCACAAGGAGGGTGAGCGCACTGTAGCTTTTGCTTCTCGTTCTTTAACAAGTACTAAGAGGAATTATTCAGTGGTGGAGAGAGAAGCATTGACTGGAGCATGGGCAGCTGAATACTTTAGGATGTATATATGGGGGTTTCCGATAGTACTACGCACTGATCATAAACCGTTGGTGAAGATTTTAATGCTTGGTTTAGTTAGAAAGGTTTCTGCAAGGTTAGCTCAATTGGCTGCACGATCACAAGATATCAATATAAAGTGGAATATGTCCCAGGGTGGAAGAATACCCAAGCTGATGGTTTATCTAGGCTGCCTCTTTTCCCTGGCAACAAGTGTACAAGGAAGGGGTTGAAGCTTATGGTGATGAAGGTGTGGTTGCATATGTGTATGAAGATATAGGAATGGCTCAACGAGCAGTTATGAAGGAACATTGGTTTCAGTGTATTGGAGAAGACGGAGTGATGACTGAGGTTGTTGAAATGATTAATAAGGGTGTCAGATGAGAGAGTGTGGAATCAGTGTCAGTCTGTCCTTTTTTCAAGATTATTGCTAAGCTGTCGGTATGCATGAAAATCTAATCTCTAGAGGAGATACGTTTGTTCCTCCTTAAGGAGTACGTGTGGAGCTTATTAAGCTGGCACAGGAAGGCCACTTAGGTCAACGTCTTACAAAGAAAAGGTTAAGTGAAAACTTCTGGTGGCCAGGTATGGACCAAGATGTAACGGATTTGGTGACTCATTGTGTGGATTGTAAAGAAGAAGAAAAAAGATTGAAAGTCGGTAGTTAATCAGTCAGGGGTGAAATTGGTGATCATGGTAAACCATGACACACCGTTTGTATGGACTTCATAGGACCGATGAGAGTTGTGACGTATTAGTGTAAGTTTGCTTTTGTGATGGTTGATGTACATTCAAAATGGCTGGCGGTCAGGTTTATGCATGAGATCACGACCAAGAAGACCATTGAAGTTCTGGAGGATGTGTTCAGAGAAGAAGGTTATCTGATCAAGCTCATTGCTAAAAATGGCTCTCAGTTGCCTTCTAGTGAGATGAAGAGGTTTTTGGAGGGTTGTGAGATTTGTCATTCCGGCACTTCACTCTATAACCCACAGGGATGTAGTGCAGTATAGAGGGCAAACCGCTTGATAAAAGGTGTGGTTTAAATTGCTTGTGCCAATAGAGATAACGTCAGGAGGATGGTGGAGAATCTAGTATGGGCGTATCGCAACACTAAAAATGGAGTTACCAAAGAAATGCCTTTTAAAGACATGAGAGGGCGTGATGTGAACACATTTCTCCTGCATGGATGAAAAAAATGTTGAAGGAGGATGATGATCAGGGTAGTAATGCACATGAACATGAGACTGATGGGAAGCTTAACCCGGGCGATTTGGTCAAAGTCAAAAGTGGAAGGTTGGAAGGGAGTTGCATGAAATTTCATAGGCTCTTTCAGGCGAAAGAGGTGCATGAGCTGTATATTGAATTAGAAAATGGAGAATGGTGGAACAAGAAGAGAGTTGCATTATATGAGAAGAGAGTAGGTGACAAATTAATTAACAAGAATGAGTGGGGTGATGAAATGGACTTGGAAGGTTGTAGTGGATTTATAATGATGGATGATGGTGAGGTGTGTGGAAATAAAGTACAAGAATTGAGAGTAGGAAGAAATGAAGAACATTATAGACACAGAAATCCACCCAGGTATTTGAGAGATTATTTTTGTGGGTAATCATTTATTCGTGCCATGTATTTCTCTCTACCATTCTTTCTTTTGAAAAAAAACTTTCAGTTTAGTAATGTTGTTTTGAACATTGAAGGGAAGAGGATGTTTTGTATTCAGGGGTATAGCTTTAAGTAGTTAAGAAGTGCTAAGTGTTCTGTTTTAGAGTGTTCTTTGTGAATGATCTAATGGGTTCCTGGGAAAGTCAGTTGACTGGTGGCTGGAAAGGGAGCATCACCGACAATCGTTTACTGCTTTATTAAATACTTAAATTTACAGAGGCCTACACGATTACTTTACAGAACACACCTTGCTGCTTCTTTTAACCTTATTTCATTGACATTGTAATTTAACAATCTGTTCAAATACACATTCCCTTGCAACATTTCTCCAAATCCATTTTTAAAATTCCAATAAAAATGTATTTAGGTGGTGTCTCTACCACTACTGCTCTCACAGGAGTAGCCTGTGTCTGATCCTCTAGCACCCCATTTCTGCTTGTACAAGCACCGCCATAGTGGCTGCAACTTTTGTAAGGGCAGTAGGTACAATCCCATTAGGGCCTTGAGCCATTTCTATAGCTCCACAGCGTCCTTATTAACCCCTACAACAATCTGGGTTGGCTCCGTCGGTCTATCCAGAATATACCACATTAGTTCAAATGTGTTTAACGCATGCCATTAAAACGTGGTTGTTACAACAACATCGTTGTTACATCACATATCATTACAACGCAAGTCGGAACAAAATTGCTATAGGAGGGGTGCTGGATTTTGGAAAAGCATAATTTACGATTTCAACTCCAGTCTGTACAACAGTAGGGAATGTGTTGAATGTTAAATCTAACACCTTCTGCCCTCTACAGCAAGTTGTTTTTCCGAATAGCATTGCGGTCATTGTAACAACCACATTGTAATGACATGCGTTGTATTGCATGTATGGTAAACAATGTTTACCGTTTATCCATCTACAGAGGAGGTCTAGAATTCAATCGTTCATTTATGATTAATCATCATCGTCATCTGACTCCACATTTTTCTTTTTCTTATTTTTCATTTTATCCTGCTCTTGCCATAAACTGTAGCAGAAAAGGTATTTACACATTCCATCATATCCGCTTCGCCAACTTTTCTCTTCTAATTTACTTTCTATCAAATCCCTGATACAATTTTAGGGTTTTCTGTTTCTTTTCTCTTTCCTTTTCAGTTACCATACAATCCCGTATATTAAGTGCATCAAACTGTTCTGGGTACCGGCTTCGTATTGTACAGGATTTTTTTTAAAAAATGAATGTATTAATGTTAAAGTTGTCCTATAAAGGAAACAGTAAAACTTGCAAATTTATTCTACTCAGAGATTCAGGTACATGTGTAATACCCAACCTCTACCATCATTTAATACGCTGGCTTTCCTTTACTCTGTAATTTCTGACCCTCTCTAGGTATCTTGCTTTGTGGTTTGGGTTTTGTAAATGTACCACCCATATTTGACACCTAAATAGACTCAAAACAAAATCAAAATTACCATCAAACACTATAAACAAACATAGCTAACAACAGCCAATAACAGTGCAGCTCTGTCAAAGATCAAGCTATCATAATGCAAGTATGTCAGCAACAAACCCACCGGAGCGTAGCTTTGTGGTGACGTCTCACAAGGCACAACACGGCTCCCTGGTTAAGCAACCAATCACAGAGTGACTTCTTCATGAACAGGAAAACAATTACAGAACCACTTTAAATCATTTAAATTCAAAAAGCATTTTTCTGTTTACCCTAAAAAGGAATAAAAGTCAGTATTCTAAGAAAAGTAGCTCAATTACAAACCACAGAAGTTCAAAGAGAAACAATATAAAGAAGTCACTTCACCTTTAAAAGTTCTCCCTGAGCAAACCCTGAACAGCAGAAATCTACCTCCAAATCAATGTACCTCACCCTGTGCACTCAGGGAAAGCACAATAAACTTTCAAGCCTGAAAAAGAGAAAAATCTGAATCCCCCAGATGTATAAGCGATGCCTCGCTCTACACACCAAAGTAAAGACAAATACTCAATATGTCAAGATATTGGATTTATAACGAATTCAATAGCCAACTCAATTCAAACTAATAACATTAATTCTCATATGGAATTACAAATATAAATAATCTAGAGTCAAAGTAGGGGGGAGGCTCACACCTTCTACAGACCCATCCTGCTCTTTGGAACTCCATTGTCAGTGACCAAGATCATGGTCAATTCGGACCTCTCAAAGTGAGGCTTGTGGAGGTTCATGTGCAGGACCCTCAAAGGGTTCCTAGGAATCTTGAAGTCCACCAGGTAGGTGACATCACTCTTGTGCTCCTTTTCCTCAAATGGCCCAGACCAGCAGTCTTGCAGAACACGGATCTCCACAGGTGCCATCACCCTCAACTTTTGAACAGGATGAAACTCAACCAGAGTGGTATTTTGGTCATATCAGTGTTTCATACCCTCCAGGCTAGCTTCCAGATTCTCCTGCTTCAGTTTCCAGAAGCGGGCTGTCTGGTTGCGGAAGGTCAGCATGTAACTGAATACATCCTGGGTGGCTTCCTGGGAGCTTGCTCCCAGCCCTCCTTCATCAAACTGAGAGGTCCTCTCACAGGGTGACTGCACAGAAGCTCTAAAGGGCTAAAGCCATGCCCCTTATGGGGTACCTCCATAAAGGCAAATAAAAGACATAGCAGTAGGACATCCCACTTCTGCCTCATGGGTTTGGGATACCTGGTATGATGCCTTTGAGGGAACAGTTGAATCTTTTTGTGGTTGCTAAGGAGTGGAGAACTTGTAGGCTACCCCACACTCCTTCTACATGGCCTTCATGTACAGGGACATGAAGTTGGTACCATGGTCAGATACAACCTCCTTGGGGAAACCCACATGTTTAAAGATCCCCATCAGCGCCTTAGCCACGGTGGGTGCAGTCACTGTCCTTAGAAGGATAGCTTCCAGGTACCGGGTGGCATGGTTCATTAAGACCAGAACAAACCTGTTGCCCATGGCTGTCATGGAATCCAGAGGCCCCACAATGTCAATGCCCACCCACTCGAAAGTGGTGCTCACGACAGGAAAAGGTTGCAGGGATGCTTTGCATTTCCCCCCTGCCTTGCTACTTGCCTGGCAGGTAGGACAGGTCCTTCAGAACGCATTTGAGCACTTCCTCATTTGAGGCCAATAAAAGTGCGTGACAAGCTTGTTCAAGGTCTTGTTTTACCCCAAATTACCTTCCAGTGTCACATCATGAGCCAGACCAAGTAGGAAAGTTCTGAAGTGCTGGGGTGCCACCAGCACATGGGTTGCACCAGGCTTAGGAACCTTTGACTCACTATATAGGAGACCATTCTCCCGTAGATCAGGTGCTTGCCAGAGGTGTCACCAGATGCCTGGGCCTGCTTCTGAAGGCCCAGAAGAGTAGGGCACTCGTTCTGCTCCATGCAGAACTCCTCCCTGGAGGGACCTCCATCTTGCTGCCTGTGGGTCAGCTCAGTCAGGTTCCCCAGATCAGCCACTTCTTTCCCTGTAGGTCTGGGTGTCCCCTTAGGGTCCGACTCCTCCCGGACTGTGAGAATTTTAGGAGCGGTTTCCTGCACCCCTTGCCCTTCCTCTTCTTGGCACTCTTTCAGGCTCCAGGTCCTTCTGACGACCCTCATGTACTGCCTTGGTCTGTGTTGTCAGACACACCCACTCAGGAAACCCCAACATCTTCAAGTGTGACCTGAGGTCCACCTCTATTCCAGGAGGTATGCTCTAGGTCACTGCCCAGCAGACAATCTACAGACATGAACAGACTCACAGCTACCCTCAAGCAAACTGAGACTAAACATTGACTATCTTGATTGTCTACAGCAACAATTTGGTGGAATTGATCCAGCGGAAAGGCGGGGGGGGGGGGGGTAACATTTTACACAGATCCTCCCTGCACCACAGATCCGTTACCGCACTTATTTATTCACACACGCATTCATTGGTGGGGCCCATAACACCAACATTCACACTAACGCACTCGTATCTGCACACAGGAGGATGATGAATCCGCTGGACATATGGGTGATACCTTATAACCTAAAGGGAAGAAAAGTTATTTTACAGAATATACATTAACATTCGCCACCTATAGATTCCTAATCCCAAACATCAAGGCACTCCACCCACTTGGTCGATGGACCAATTAGTTGGATTGGTTGATGGTGATTTAGAACCAGCTAAAACAAATTCTAAGACTCAGAATCCTTTATTCTCTTCATCGAAAAACCACAAACTCGTAATTTCTGTTAATCAAATATTTGTTTATCTAAATTTTGTTTGCAATTAATATTAGCATTTGTTTCATCAAAAGTTTTAGAATTTCTGGATCAATCAATTCAAATTGCTGGACATTATATTTACCTATTCTTGCTATCTGGATTTTCTCTAATTCATTTGGCTCTGCATAACCGAATTAGCTGTTAAATTGTCGAAATAAAGCAGGCCAAAGCTTAAGGTCCGAAAGTTCTTTGCTCAGCACGTTACAGTCCCAAAGATCTCCAAAGGACCAGAAGTCGTGCAAGCATCTATCATTGCCAGCATAGTCATCAGGAAATAGGAACAAACCAGCAAGCCAGACCCCTCCCTATTTTACTACTCTTTTTATAATAAATTTCGGGATAACATGAAACATTTTTATGTGGAGAAAGTCTGCGATTGGCTGATCGAAAACTTCCGATTTTTAGTCAGTTATGTTTCTCATGGATTTTGCTGGTTCACTTCCGTAGATGACGTAGTCCTTATGCTACAATGTTTTGGGATAACTTGTATGATCCAATTGGTCATTTAAACCAGTTTTTAGTGACTGAAGTTTGGCAGTCCATCAAGATCCTATACTTGACCGAGGACATTGGGTGCTCGGGTCGTTTGGAAGTTCACGGAGCCATCCGAGTCTGCGCAGTAGGCCTTGCGCTTCACAAGACGGTGGCCACTTCTGAACTCGATTTTCAACTCCATATTAGAGAAGGCCCAAATGTCAACTTAAGCGAAACAAACACAAAAGAATAATTAATACAAAAAAATAATTATTCTAATGTTATACCCTCACTAATCCCTTTATGTATTAGTATTTTCCTAGCATATAGCAAACATTTAAAGCGATAATATTCACCTTTAGGATCCAATGAGGAATGCAAACATCTCATAAGCAACATAAATCATGCGATATCTAATTACCACATGTACTACTATTAATGTGCGTATGTATTTTAGTTATCTGGGTTATTTTGCAATGCAAACAGCAATTTCCCACGTGTAATTTGTGTATGCGAAAGGTTAAATTAGTATCACACATCAAACCGTTAGTAAAATTATAATCAGTAGGTTATATAGTTAGTCTTTCATGCAAAATAGAGGAGGTATACAAAATTTCGTTCTACCTGCTCCATCAGAACACATTAGGAGTTACCTGCTCTGAAGACACGAGATGACACTGGGCAGTCATCATGCTGTCTCCTGTGTATCTCAGAGCCTCCACCAATCGGCCATTAATGGTAAGCCACTGCCTATACTTCCTAGTACTGTCAGGCATGAGGGTTCTCTGTACCATTTTACTGTCACCCAGGGACACTAGGGTAGCCTCAGCTGTGTCTCGACCACTAGCTGGGACAAACTCCTCCCCAAGAGCTATACTAGCCATACCCAGTGACTGCCCACCGATGGGGGCTGTGTCCACTCAGGACACTTGGGATCTACATTGAAGTGCTCTTCCTGATTACATTCAAAACACTTCATGGGTCCCTTCCCTGAAGGCTTACCTGTAGGGAACCATTTCATCTTTTCAGTAGGGTGTTGGGTAACCTGACCCTGGAAACTAGTTTGGGGACCTTTAGAGAACTCGTTACATTTGTTTTTGTCCTCCCCTCCTTCTTCTGATGGGTACCCTACTCACCTTCGGTGGGATGTCCCCCATATACCTTCTAATGGACCCTGGTGCTGACCCAGTGGTCCACCTCCCTAGAAAGCTCTCTGGTGTCAGCAAGCTTACAGTCAATCAAGTGCTGGCACAGCTCTGTAAAACAAAGACTAAACATGTGTTCTTGTGCAATGGAACTGTACAGAGCCTTATAATCTGTCACATAACTGCCCTTCATCCAACCATCCAGTGCCTTGCAAAAAGAATCAACACAATCCATTCAGGTTTGTGAGGAAAGTTTCACGCTGTCTCCGAATTTCTGCATGTATTTCTCTAGGGTCAAACCATATTTCCTGGTTAGGGCCTCCTTCATCGCGGGATACATCATCCTGTCACTTCCCTCTAGGGCCAGTAAGGTGTGCTTCCGCAGACTTGCCACCCAAACCCAGTCAGGGATCTTGTGCATTTGCAAAGCTACCTCATAGGCCTCAATCCACCAATCTATGTCGTCTCCCACTTCATAATCAGGCACCAGATCCTTAGGTATGTGTACTCTCTTCTCTGAGAACACTGAACTGAAAAAATGCTGCCACCATCTGTTCTGGACTCAGCCCTCTTGGCTTTTAAATCTAGCTGTCTCAAGCTCAGCTCCTGAGCTAAAATCATTTTATTTCTCTCCATGTCCAATTTCTTTTTCTCCGTATCTTATTTGAGTTTTGCAAGCTCCAATTTGAGCTTCCTTTCTTCTCATCTGCCCTCCAGCTCCTCTGAAGTCAGGCCATTAGAGAAAGCACTGCTGCCTGCTCTGGAGGGGGCTCTCTCGCCATTCAGGCTGGCTCCCCATCCCGAAGGTGAGCCCGGATTCTCCACCAACTCCATATGCAAACTTTGCTCCTCATCATCCACATCATCCCCCTCCTCTGGGTTCACAGCCGCATCCCTGACTGCCAACCAACTCAGCGACTTTTGCAGCTTCTCCTTTTTATCAAGGCCTTTAAAAGAACTCTTGAAATCCCTGCAGAAACCTTTGAGCTGGGTCAGTGTGTAGGTTTCCAATGTCTCCTGCTCAAACTCCACTACTGAGGTGCAGCTGTTGGCTCGCCAGATTAAGACATGACTGTTGTAAAAATTCAAAAAGTCACCGAAGAGAACAAAAGAAAAAAAGTATATTGGCACGTAATGGTCTGAGATATTGAAGTAGTGTAACCATTCACTATATGCAATGCACAAATACCAGTACTATCCCACTGCTGCCACCAATGTTAGAAATTGGGATTCTGGTTGGCAGAGGTATGCACCCTGTCCAAGCAGGAACCACAATCCTAGTCGCAGTAAGTGCAGTACACACTAAGGGGTATATGTACAAGAACTGCCGCTAACTAGTGTTGGCGTTTGTTAGCTACAGTTTTCTTAACACGCCTATCACCAAAAACTATCGCCATTTTAGCAATGTATTTACAATACGCTGATACATGGCGATAGTTTCATGTAGCTGCGGTGAAAACTGCTGCTAACACTAGCGTGAAAATGATACAAATTCTTGCGTTTGCGGGCGAAAACTGCCAAAAGGCCCATTGGCTGCAAAAAACTCACGTTAGTCAGCCCAGCGTGACTTTTTTTGCCTCTAGAGGCAAAAATAGCCATTAAGTCCACCTCTAATGAAAAATAGGAAACAAAACCATAGGAATGCAGAATGGAGCAGCCAGGGCCAAGTGCAGCACAGATCAACAATCACCCCAAGACCCCCCAAAAGCCAGGATGACTAGCCAGAGTTCAAGGGAAAGAGGACATTCAGGGCTACAAACATAAAAAGAGGCGCACCGCTGGGCAAAACCAGTGATGCATCACTTATCATTGCCCACTCCTTGCAACACCATGGCATCCAAAACCTTGAAAGTGCGGATAGTCCCCGGGGCCCGGAGGCCTCGCTGGGCCTGTGTCTGGGACTCTGAGAGGGATGCTGAGGTGCTGTGGAGTTGCTGGGCCGTGGTGGTAGACATCGAGGCATGGGCGATCACCCTCACCTGGTGGTGAAGTCCACCAGGTCGCTTGGAGACACATTGCTGACCTGTGTGAGAAGACCGCCTGGTGCCCCTTGGAGCTGTGAACGGTAGAGGCGTTTCTGTGCACCAACGTAGGGAGGTCTGCATTGCATACCACACGCCACCACTACACCTATGGTGCACGGTGGAGATTACCAATGGTGGTCCGCACCTCTCTGCATCACAGGCTGGAGGATGTTGCACTGGCCGGATGCTGTGGAGGGTGAGGCCCCTGAGCTGCGCCAAACTTGTGTGGTGGGAGCACTGTAACTTCACTCCTAAGGGGGCCCTGTTGCATCACCTGCATCAGGGGGTTCCCCAGTGGACTTGGCGGCAACTGCTGTGTCAAGGCTTGTGAAATTCCGCCTGCCTGAGGCTTCTGCTGGCTGAGTCACAGATTTGGAGAGAGTTCAGCGGATTGCCCTACGGAGTCAATGTCCAGGTGAGGAGAAGGTGGGACGCATAGCGGCAGAGGCCTGGGGTCGAGTCGGGGCCAGGCCTACCACCTTTGAGTGACGCACCCCCAGTGGCAGATCATCCACTATGGCGGAAGAGCGTCGACCCACTGCTTTCAAGCAGTGCAAGAAGAGGAAACATAACATGATGATAACTTTCTGATGTACTCATGCTATGTTTCCTTTGTATTGGGGCTGCTCTACTTACAGAGCAGGGCGGCAGGGGAGAAGGGGTATGCCCACTCAAGTGCGCAATGACCTTTTGGTCGGCCCTCTCAGGCCGCCCAAAGCAGTCATGCGCACATCCCTGTTCACAATGCAGGCTGCATTACAGCCTGCATGGAGAACATGCCCACCCCTCCAGCTCCTGGCTGAACGCCGTGTCACGGCACTCAAGAACAATCACAATGCTGCATTGTGGGATTGTGACTGGCTTAGGGGAGGTAGCCTGGCTGCCTGCTTCCTGTTCCTGGAAGCAGACTCAGGAGAGCAGGAGAACAGAAGACGCAGGACCTGGCCTCAAGGTAAGAATTTTTTAAAGATATTTACAACAACCGCTCTCCCCCTACATACCCACCCCCTCCAGTGTTCTTTCCCAAGTTTCCTGCCTCCCAGCTGTCCAGTCCTCCCCCCCGCAGCACTACGTAATTGCAGCCGCTGTGCGGCCTTTTGCAGCGGGCGTACAACTGGTGTGCCAAAGGCAAGTGTGTTTGCATTGGTCCGCCCCTGGACCGTGCCCAGCACAGAGGAACTTTATTCTCAGACACTCCACTGCTACAATGCCAGCACCCTCCTCACCATCAACCCTGGACGCCACACTGCCTACCCTCTAGCAACACTGTAAAATTCTCTTGCACCCTGCGCCTGTCGAAACTGCAAACGCATCTTCTGCCACATCATCAAACCAGCGCCTCCTGCCGCACAGCCATCCGACCGGCTCAACTGCATCCTCCTCAATGTGCAGTCCCTCCACAAACACGCAACAGAAATCTGGGACCTCCTCGATGCCACCTCTTCATGGAAACCTGGACCAACCTCTGCTCTGGACCGGACATCACCATCACCATCCAGAATGGCTACAAATTCACCTGCAAGGACCACCCTGAGTAGCCAGAAGGTGGCATTGCCATTGTCTAAAAAAGGCACACTCCGACTGACCACGCACTCTAATGACCTAATGGTGACCATGGAACACCTCCACTTCCAGATCCGGACCAAAACCAACACCACCCTCTGTGGCACCCTCATCTACAAGACCACTGGGCCATGAACCCCCATTTACCGATACCATTGTAGACTTCATTGCACCCCAAGCTCTCTTATCCACCGACTACATCCTACTCGGAGACCTCAAGTTCCACCTGGACAATCCCAGTGACCAGCACTCCACCTCCCTCCTGGGGGACCTCGCCAACATTGGACTGAAGCATCTCATCACCGCACCAGCCCACATAGCCAGACACAAGCTCGATCCCATTTTCACCACCCGTGGGAACTTCAACTACTGTGGTACTGTAAAAATCAGAACCGTGTAAGTGGCATGGTCCCACCATGCCAAGTTTGGTATCAGCGAACCGCAAATGAGCAACGCGGTATGACTGAGTGTTTTCGTCATGTTTCACTGATGAATTCACCCTGCATACGATGCCACATAACATACCCTTTGGGTTCCATTTTAGTACAGTAGCCATTTTGTGGTTGCCCTCACATAGGCTGCGCACTAAGGCCATGCCTAGGCCTAAAGGACACGTACACCTCCTGTGACTTCTCTCTGACCTGTGCAAACCGACTCCGCTGCCCGAGGTCAATCCTGTCCGGCCAGTTCCTTTCTCGCGGCCTAATGTGATTAGCATCAGGGCTCGACCCATCATAAAGCCCCTGTTCGCACACGATCTCTGACTAAGCTATTTTCACACCTGACTCTGTTTCCTACTTTATGGCTTGTTTTACGAGCAGGAGGTGCCCGTTTTATTGGGGTCTGCTGTTATCTGATGAGGGTTCTGAGCCTCGCTGGGTACAATGACTACGTGCTTAATGAACTGAAATGTGGGATTGTCATTATGGCTCCGCTGTTCCTTTGAAACTAAAATATGTGAATGACCACTTGTAAAACAGGGGCGGTGTTGCCCCCAAAGCGTAATTTTGTGTATATAAGTAAAGACTGGTTTTTGGTTCAGGAGCAGTCTCCTGAGAACATACATCGTGTTGTACTTCTTGGATATCTGTGATTGGTTTGCAGCCAATAAAGACGATCTTTGATTTCACCTAGAAGACTCTGTGTTTCTGTGGGTCTGAAACAGGAAGAATCCGAAGTCTTAGGGTGTGTTCCCCTGCACCGCTGGGTTCTAAAAACCCGGTACTTCAGTTGGCGCCCAACTCGGGGCGATTTCAGTGGTACCGGTCCAAGCCAGAGGTTCGTGAGGAGCTTTGTGTGGAAATTCTGGAGGAAGGCCGCCACTTCATCGACCCCTGCATGTCGACGTGGTCCGAAAGTCTTTTCTGCGAGGTTCTCCGCGTCCCGACGGCTACGAAGGACTGCTGCCCTGATTAATCGCCCTGTTTTGGACCCTTGACGATTTGGTAGAGCGAAACAATTGAAAGAGTCTTCCGGTGAAGTCATCGATACCTCAGTTAAGTATAAGTGGAGCGTCTCCCAGTTTGTTTGGTATCCTTCGGGATTTTGGTATCCTTCGGGATCGCTTTGATTTGGGTCTTGCAAGTGCCAAAGCCAGAGGACTTGTGTATTCACGAGACTATCGTATTTGATAATCCTTTGAAGTTTGAAACTAGACTAGTGAGCAAAGATGCCTGGTTCTAGTATATTTGGAAATTTGTTTTGTTTTGGTTGTAAAAGGGACTCCCGATTGGAGGATTCGTGTCCGGTTCCTCCAATTGGAACTCCAACTTATGAGCTTTATGTGAAACATGGCGTGGGCCCCATTACGTATAATGAAGTATGGGTCCGGTACACCAGAAAGGATGGTGTTTTAAAATGGCCCCAAAATGGTAGTTTTGACACAGAGATCCTAGATAATTTAGAAGTTAAATTGTTCAAGAAGAAAGCCCGGCCGGCAATGTTTGATTCCTTCCGCCTATGGCAAAGGAAGCCAAACAAAAAGAAATTAAATTAGCAAAGAAAAATAAAAGAGAGAGAGGAATGTCGATAATGCAAGCAGCTTTGCAGTTTAAGGATAATGAAGAGGACCGAATGGATGAGCAGTTGCATAGGCAACGCAAACTATTCATTGATAAATGTTATCCAGTTTTGCCACCCCTTCAACAAGATGAGTCAAAAGAGAAAGAGAAAGATTCCCTAATGTCCCATTTGCCAAGTTCGCCACCCCCTTATGCGCAAAATGCTACAGCGCCTCCACAGCCCATAAATGTGCAGCCTCCAGTTAATGCGCAGCAAGATTTCCCGCAGCCGCCAGCTCCTCCTCAGACGGCTCCTGTCCTGGTAGCACAGCCTTCCCAAGGGCCGCCGATTTTGCAACCTACCACTTCTGCGCCCCTTGCGACTTTCCCTAGCACATCAGCTGCCTCTCTTGGTGCCCTACCTGCTGCTACCCCTGTATCTGTATCTGCACCCGTGTTCTTTCCCTCTGTTTTTCCCCCGGTTCTTACCTCGACTTCTCCTTCTGCACGACAGCGAATAGCTAGTGCAGTCACTAGTCTTATATCACCCCTCTTTGGGTCGTCTACTACGGCCCCTGGTCCTCAGCGTGAGCAGTTACGCAGTCAAATACCTGGTTCTAGAGAGAAAGAAGAACTGGACCGCATGGCACGTAGATGGATTGTTTATCCTTCTAGTTATGATGTAGAATCTGTTGTTAATGTTTTTAATCAGTGGGAAGCGCCACAACAGCGGTACGTTTTTGAGAAAATGTGTGAAATTCTATGTGAGGAATTGGAAGATAATGATGTAGACTCCAGTCTGCAGGAGTTGTGTCAAGTGCGATTTGAATTTGGAAAAGGTACGATTGTGGGTTCTGATGTTGAGAAAGCAGTTGCGACACTGCTGTCTTTCAGGAATGGGGATTGTCAGCAATCATTGTTTGGACAGGAATTCCCTGAGGGGAAACAGGTAAAAGTGCGACAATATCCAATGCGTGAGGTTCCTCCAGTTTGGAGACCTGGTGATGCGAATGCTGTTCCACCTGTTCTACCACATTTTCAGCGTGTTTGGGTACATGTTCCCTGGAAACGATCTGAAGTATTAGCCCTTAAACAGACATTGCCTGACCCCCGTAAGAACCCTGCAGGATATTATAAGGAGTTATCGCAGACTGCAGAATCGTGTGTCATGAACCTGGCAGACATAGATATGTTGTTCGGAAATGTTGTTCCACAGCCTTTGTGGGGATTGATTCGTAATGCAGATCATGCTGCAGAACTAGGTGACACATGGGCTAATATCCTTAATGCGGACAATAGACAGGTCGGTGGTGCCAAGCCTGAGCCCGTGGTAGCAGAACTCCCTGGTAGAATAATTAATTATATGAAAACTTTAATGCCCGCAATACGTGTAAATTGGGATAAATTATCCGCGTGCAAACAGAAGAAAGATGAAACAGTGTCCGATTTCTTCACTAGGTTTGAGGAAACGTTTATCGACCACAGTGGTCAGGACATGAGTACAGAAGGTGGCCAACGGTTATTTGTCGATAAATTTGTGCATAATTTGCTTCCAGAGCTGTGTAAGAAATTAAAAGATTCGGAGAGTTCTTGGGCCGTTTCCTCTTCAGCACAAATACTGGCTACTGCACAGTATTATGAAAATAGGGAGAAAGATGAGAAGGATAGAACAGACAAGAAAACGAAAGAGTTGAAAACGAAGGTTCTTTTACAGCAGGCTTATCCGCCACGTGCAGGTCAGAATAATTATAGGCAAACCCAGGGTATCTATCAGCAACCCCAACAGTTCCAGAATAATCAGCAAATGTTTGGGTATTATCAACCACGTGTCCCTCTCGGTCCCAATGGGGAACAACCTTTACAACGCAACTTTTACAACGCACTACACTTACAACGCATTTTTTACAACGCAACATCCACTACAACGCATGCCATTACATAGCATGACACTACAACACATTTTTAAAAACTACCTTTACAACGCATTCCATTACATCGCATACTACCTTTACAACGCATACCATTACAACGCATAATATTACACTACACTATCCAACACTTACCCTACTGTTGCACCCCCTGGAGTTAGAATAGTAATTTTTACCCCTATACTATCCAACACTTACCCTACTGTTGCACCCCCTGGAGTTAGAATAGTAATTTTTACCCCTATACTATCCAACACTTTCCCTACTGTTGCACCCCCTGGAGTTAGAATAGTAATTTTTACCCCTATACTATCCAACACTTACCCTACTGTTGCACCCCCTGGAGTTAGAATAGCAATTTTTACCCCTATACTATCCAACACTTACCCTACTGTTGCACCCCCTGGAGTTAGAATAGTAATTTTTACCCCTATACTATCCAACACTTACCCTACTGTTGCACCCCCTGGAGTTAGAATAGTAATTTTTACCCCTATACTATCCAACACTTACCTTAAATGCAATTTAATATTATGCGTTGTAATGGTATGCGTTGTAAAGGTAGTATGCGATGTAATGGAATGCGTAGTAAAGGTAGTTTTTAAAAATGCGTTGTAGTGTCATGCTATGTAATGGAATGCGTTGTAGTGGATGTTGCGTTGTAAAAAATGCGTTGTAAGTGCATGCATTGTAAAAGTGTGCGTTGTAACGACATACATCCGGTCCCAATCAATGTTCATATTGCAAGGAAGAGGGTCACTTTAAAAATAATTGTCTTAGATTGTTGCAGCGCACAAATAATGCTTATGGCGCAAGAGGTAGAGGTGGCCAGCAAGCCCCAAGAGGTAGAGGGCGTGGAAATGTTCCCCAGAACACGCGTCCTCTTCCGCCTCAAAATACGTTGAATAGTTTTGATCAGCAAGCCAATGCGACTGGCAAGACAGCGCAGTACTATAATAATGACTACTATGCAGAAGATGATAATACGGAAGGGAATGATCACTAGGACAGCCGTAGACAGAGAGAGGGAGTTGTTTCAGTGCCAGTGGATCAGAGCAGACCGTATGTTAAGGTGACTACAGTGGGTATAACAGAGCCCTTTCTGCTGGACACTGGTGCTGTAAAGAGTTCTATTATGCGCTCCAAACTCCCTGGCGCGCCTTTGTCTGGCGAAATGAATGTTTCCGTAGGTTTTTCTGGTGCCCCGGTTAGGAACCCAATTTCAAGTCCTATGGCCCTTTCTGTTGGACCTTGTGAGCTGAAAGCACACCTCATCCTGACGACAGGATGTAATGAAAACTTGTTAGGATTAGACCTGTTGAAGAGATTACATGCAACATTATATTGTTCTCCCTCAGGAGTACAACTTACGCTGGGTAAGGAAGTGATTTCTCCCATGTATTTGTCAAAGACTGAACTACCAGCTGAATTGTCATCTCTTCCTGATGCCCTGTGGGCCACTGGCCCTAATATTGTGGGCCTTTTGGAAATACCGCCGTATGTTGTCACTTTAAGAGCCAATGTTAAATTGCCCCGCATTCCCCAGTACAAGATCTCTAAGGAAGGTGAAAAACCGTTGTTAGCAATTATCTATGATTTAATTGAGAAGGATGTCATTGAAGAGACAAGAGGCAACATTTGCAATAGTCCGGTTCTGCCTGTTTTGAAACGTACTGACCCTTCGTAGCCACCTGTTTACAGATTTGTAATCGACCTTAGAGAGGTCAATAAGGTTGTTGTGCCACAGTTTCCAGTGGTCCCTGATATAACCGCCTTGTTGACTATGATCCCAGCTTCCGCTGCTTGGTTCTCAGTAATTGATTTAAAGAATGCTTTCTTTAGTATCCCGATTGCAGAGGAGAGCAGGGATATTTTTGGCTTTTGTTTAGGAGGTCGAAGCTTCCGTTTTAAACGTGCTCCACAGGGCTACTGTGAAAGCCCATCAATATACAGTCAGGCTTTAAAAGCACAGCTTGATGCCCTTGTTTTACCTAAAGGTTCTACCCTTATCCAGTATGTTGAATATTTACTCATCGCCGCAGATACTGAAGAGATTTGTAAAAGAGCTACATCATCATTGTTGCGTCATTTGTCTACCTTCCATCACAAAGTGTGTCTCTCTAAGCTGCAATATTGTCGACAAGAAGTGACCTATTTAGGTCATCTCTTCTCGAAGGAGGGAAGAAAGCTGACCCCAGAAAGAATCCAAGTCATTGCACAATTAAGCGTGCCAAGGACAAAGAGAGAAGTGCGTGCTTTCCTGGGCATCACTTCATATTGTAGGCACTGGATCCCGAGTTTTTCTTTATTGGCAAAACCATTGCTAGCATTAACATATAAAGATATACCGAATCCTGTCCCATGGTCTGAAGAGTGTCAGAAAAGTTTTTTGGAACTACGTGAGGCATTATGTTCAGCTCCTGTGTTGGGTACCCCCGACTATAGTAAGCCTTTTACCCTGTGTGTTTATGAAAAGGACGGTTGCGCATTGTCAGTACTGACACAGCCTTTTGGAGACAGACCGCGCCCATACGCGTATTTTTCATCGACTTTGGACCCTGTAGCGAGGGCATTGCCAAGTTGTTTAAGAGCTACAGCGGCAGCAGCTGCGTCTATTCGACAGTCTGCTGGACTAGTGATGAATAACACATTGATAGTAATGGTTCCTCATGCAGTGGACACATTGTTAAATAGGACCAAGACACAGCATTTAACTAATGCTCGATTGTCAAGTTACGAGTTGACGCTGCTAGCGAGTCATGTGCACATAAAGAGGTGCAATACGTTGAATTCAGCCACATTATTGCCAATCGCAGCAGACACAGATGAGGTTGAACAGCATGATTGTCTGTTCAGAACAGAAGAAGAAACAAAAGGGAGAGTGGATCTTAAAGATACTCCCCTGGTTGAATGTGATGGTACCTTATGGGTGGATGGTTCATGCTTCAAGCTTCCGAATGGTGATACGACTGCTGCGTATGCTGTCACGACTCTGCACACGATTGTTGAAACTGCACGCATACCACATAATTCGGCTCAAGCAGCAGAATTAATTGCACTTACAAGAGCATGCGTGTTGTCAAAAGGAATGAAAGTGAATATATATACTGACAGTCAGTACGCTTTTGGTGTGGCCCATAGTTTTGGGCGTTTGTGGAAAGAACGTGGGTTCCTGACTTCGCATGGAGCTAAGATTCAGAATGGTCAGTTAGTGAATGATCTCCTTGAGTCACTGACCTTGCCATTACAAGTTGCGATTGTGAAATGCAGCGCACACAAGAAGGTTACCGATGATGTTGGGTGTGGTAATGCATTTGCTGACGAAACCGCGAAAGAAACAGCAAAATATGTGACAACCCGAATGTATGTTGCAGGCCCTGCAAGATGGGTTGGTGATGTTGGAATGTGTGAAGACACGATAGAGAGTGTGAAGTCCCTTCAAGCTGAAGCTACAGAGAAAGAATTAAGTTGGGGAAAGAGAGTAAGGGTAAATTAGATGAAAACGGTTGTTGGATTGATTTGTCAGTACACCGGCGATGGTTGTTACCTGATGCATATGTGCTTCCAGTGGTTACGATGGCGCATGGAATGGCACATATCAGTGTGAAAGGGATTTGTAAGTTGTTGGCTCCAGTATAGCAGAATGCTGGAATCCCTAAATGTGCAGAGAATGTAGTCAAAAATTGCATGGTATGTCTGAAATACAATACTGGTAGGGGAACCCCAACTCCACCTGGTCATTTTGCACCTCCATCATATCCTTTTGAAGTTCTGCAACTAGACTTCATCCACATGGAAAGATGCAACAATTTGAAATATGTACTGGTTGTTGTTTGTGCCTTTTCAAAATGGATAGAAGCATATCCCCTAAAAGACAATACTGCCTTATCCACAGCTAAAGCCCTAGTTAAAGAATACTTCCCTAGGTTCGGAATGCCAAGGATGGCATGGAGTGATAACGGGAGTGAATTTGTAGGCCGAGTGATGAAGAATGTGTGTGAGGGACTAGGCATTAAGCAAAAGTTTCACGCTGCAAATCACCCCCAATCAGCTGGATTAGTAGAGTGCTACAATGGCACCTTGAAGCTTAAGTTGGCCAAAATTCAGGCGAGCTCCGGTCTTAAATGGCCTGACGCTCTGCCCTTAGCACTCCTATCAACAAGAACGACTGTGCATTCGCGAGTGGGACTTAGTCCATATGAGATAGTGTTTGGCCGTCCGGCCAATGTATGGGGAGTGCCAAGGCCGACAAAGTTCAGTGAAATCGAATATCCAGTACTGCTTGATTACCTGTATGAATTGACGGCTAAATTGCGTGTCTTACACCAACAGGTTCACGATACTCTGCCCCAGGCCTCTGAAGCTCCAGGACACCCTATTAATCCTGGGACGTGGGTGCTAGTTAAAAATTTTCAACGTACAAAGAATGATGAGCCCCGTTGGATCGGCCCCCACCTAGTCTTGCTGTCGACAAGATCAGCAGTTCGAGTGAAAGGGAAAAAGAATTGGATTCACGGCATACACTGTAAGAGGATCCCTTTACCCCTACCGTATGATCGGTGGGTCCAGGAGGGGATCGCTGACTCCGAGGCTGAGACTGTGCCTCATCTTGTGCCTTTTAGCGATGCGCGTATAAAGGGGACAAATACAGAGCGAGAAAGTGACGACATTCTGCAGGAAGCTGTATCGCCATCAATTCGATTGGATACCACAGAGCCTGAACTCTTGTTTCAAGACCAGACAGTGCTTGGCAGAATTAGGTATAATTTGAGGCCAAGAACTATGGACAAATAAAATTCTTTTTCTTTGATATCTTCACAAGTGCATCTCTCTCTCACCTGAAAAACCTTTTTGACTTTTTGTTTTTCGAACCACCATCCGGGTTCAGCTGCAGGGTCGCGGTGCCAAGACTTTGGGGTACAAGCCGAAGACGTTAGGTCAACGGTTCTGGTTGGTTTAGGGCGTTCCCTGAACTGACAGGTGTACTCCTTAGCAGAAGATACTCATCCGCCACGAGCAGCACGATTAGAGGATGGAGTTTTTCAGGATGAAGAGGCCCACCGAGGAAATAAATTTCAAGAGCAGAATATGTAAAATAATGAATAACAAATGTTTAATAGTGTTATGTCTGTCAACACTCTTTTCACCCTCTGCCAGAACACGAACAAGCTAGACGTGCTGAATTTGTAAACAATTCGTTCATTCAACTCCTGCACCAGCACCGACTAGTTATGAATACAACGAACTGCTGGGTGTGTGGTTTAATGCCGCACACCATTAATAAGGGCATCCCATACCTAGTACTGCCATTCAGCTACAATGGTTCATCATGGGCATTCCAGACCATGTTTCTTTTTGCGCTTGAAACCTACTCCCAGCGACCACCGCGTTCCATTAGACCTAACTCGAATCATAAAGCCTTGATGAAGGGAGTTGCAGATATGAGTAGAGATATCGATGCATATACATCCATTTCCAAGGATGAGTTGCGAGCTTATGTAGGCTGGAACGCGACTGGGTATAGCATCAGTTTGGGTGAAAAACAGCGCAAAAGTTCATCCCCGATTTGGGTCGTACCCCACAAATGTCGGTTCTGTCTACAAGGTAATGGTCAGAATCCAAGAGCTCAGCTAGGGAAAAGTAACTGTACTGAGACATACACTTTTCCATCACAGTTTTCCCCTGCGTTTTTGGCTGCCAAGGGTACATACTTTGTCTGCAATGATCGAGCATATACATGGTTGCCCCCTGATTTCTCGGGCACATGTTATGTTGCCAATTTGCCGCCGCCAACATTTACTGCCGCCTCTGATTATCACAAGACCAGAGTTGTGAGCGGCGTTGTTAGCAAAGAAGATACTACCGGTCAGGAAGCGGGAGACTTTTTCCTGGGTTTCCTGCCGTTTTGGGGACCAATGGTCAATAGTCGGAACCTGAGACAACTGACCCGTGTAGTTGAATCCACTGTTAATGTAACGGCCAGTGCCCTTGGTAACTTGACAGCTGAGCTTCAAGCGGATCGCCTGATGACGTTGCAGAACCGTATGGTTCTAGACGTCATACTTGCAGACCGTGGTGGGGTATGCAAGGTCATCCAATCAAGCTGTTGTATTTTCATACCGGATAACGCTCCGACAGTCTACCAGGCCATTTCCAAACTGCATAAGTTTTCCGAATCCATTCACGTAGATAAATGAGATTGGTCTCTGATGGGGTGGTTCTGGGGACGGATATCAGCCTGGGGATGGAAGATTCTAATAGTCATTGGAATGATTTTAGCCATCCTTTTTCTGTTCTGTTTATGTATACAGTGTGCTCCTGTAATATGTAGCCTCTGTGTTACATCATGTGTAAGAAAACCTATATCAAAGGACGAGCTAAGCAATAGGATGCTGCTACAGCAACATCTCCATGACTTTATGAATATAGACTTGGACTCAGATTAGTACAGTTCTTGCCTATGTAAGGGCAAAAGGAGGGTCTGTGGTACTGTAAAAATCGGAACCGTGTAAGTGGCATGGTCCCACCATGCCAAGTTTGGTATCAGCGAACCGCAAATGAGCAGCACGGTATGACTGAGTGTTTTCGTCATGTTTCACTGATGAATTCACCCTGCATATGATGCCACATAACATACCCTTTGGGTTCCATTTTAGTACAGTAGCCATTTTGTGGTTGCCCTCACATAGGCTGCGCACTAAGGCCAATGCCTAGGCCTAAAGTACACGTACACCTCCTGTGACTTCTCTCTGACCTGTGCAAACCGACTCCGCTGCCCGAGGTCAATCCTGTCCGGCCGGTTCCTTTCTCGTGGCCTAATGTGATTAGCATCAGGGCTCGACCCATCATAAAGCCCCTGTTCGCACACGATCTCTGACTAAGCTATTTTCACACCTGACTCTGTTTCCTACTTTATGGCTTGTTTTACGAGCAGGAGGTGCCCGTTTTATTGGGGTCTGCTGTTATCTGATTAGGGTTCTGAGCCTCGCTGGGTACAATGACTACGTGCTTAATGAACTGAAATGTGGGATTGTCATTATGGCTCCGCTGTTCCTTTGAAACTAAAATATGTGAATGACCACTTGTAAAACAGGAGCGGTGTTGCCCCCAAAGCGTAATTTTGTGTATATAAGTAAAGACTGATTTTTGGTTCAGGAGCAGTCTCCTGAGAACATACATCGTGTTGTACTTCTCGGATATCTGTGATTGGTCTGCAGCCAATAAAGACGATCTTTGATTTCACCTAGAAGACTCTGTGTTTCTGTGGGTCTGAAACAGGAAGAATCCGAAGTCTTAGGGTGTGTTCCCCTGCATCGCTGGGTTCTAAAAACCCGGTACATCACTACAGCTACACCACAGGACTCTCCTATACCGACCGTCATTGTCTACATCACGCTGTCACCATGCCCACCGTACACCATCGCCATCATTACCCCCCCCCGTCATAGCTGGATCAAGGCCACAGAAGTACTTCTCGTCAACCCCCTCAGCACCACCACTCCGCCAACTCTTACAGATGCCAACAGCGCAGTGAGCAGTCTCCAGCGATGGATCTCCAACTGCGCCAACAACACCCTGGTACCCCCAAGAAAAGACCAGGCAAACAACACACCAAGAAGACCAACTGGTTCACTCCCACCTGCAGACATCTTGAGAAGAGATGGAGCCACAACATCAATCAACTACGCAACACAGTCACCCTTGCACCATGGCGCATGGGTGCCTGCATTGGAGCATGGCAGCGATTGTGTGCCAACGTAGGGGAAAAAGATAGGGGGGCTTTTTCATGAGCCCCTTCTGACAGTTTCACCTATTGGTGCGTCATTTTCTTGATGTACTTGCAGAGTGATTCTTGCACCACGTTTTGCCGTATTTGCATAGTGGCGCATCTAGGCATATGCCTGACCTTGTGAAGCCCTGTGCCACATTATACCTCATTGGGTATGATGTATGCAGGGTGGGCGTTCCCACGCAATAAAACCTTATAGGAGTAGCGCAGTGAAATACATCAGATTTCACAGCAACAATTGTAGGACGCCACTGTGTCACAACCTTACGCCTGCCTCATGGCAGATGTAAGGGTGACGCAGTGCCACAGGGATATGCTGGACCCATGCATTGCTCGAGTTGCATCATGCTTTTGACACAACTGCAGCAATGTGTGATTTAGCGCTGACAGATACATCAGGATTCCAGATGTATCTATCATTAATTGTGACATGGAGCACTGTACAGTGAATACAGCGTATCCATTGTGGCGCAAGAAGGGCGTAGTAAAAAGTGTTGCAATGCTATTTTGTTGCAATGATGCAACACTTTTCATGAATGAGGCCCAGGAATGTGCCGTATCTTATTGCTGGTGCGCATTCCTGCCCTGCAGTTTTGTTGCAAGGCAGCGCAGCAACATTCCTTGCAGCGCTGTCCAGCACCAAAACCTTCTGAAATGAGGCCCCAAGTGTTTGCACCATTTTAAAGATAGCTATTTTCTGGTCTTAAAAACTGCCACTAACTGGAGTTAGAGGCAGTTTTTTGGGTTTTGAACCGTACAAGAAATTCATTGTAAATACTGCAAAGTGAGGTTAGCTACAGGTTTTGCCCTGGAGCGCCTACCTTGCATCTCATTTTCGTTAAGTCCTCCTAACAGAGGTGGCGATCTTAAAAATTCACGTTTTTGCTAGAAAAGTGCCGCTAACTGCAGTTAGCAGCAACTTGTAAATATGGCGATAAAACAAAGCTGCCGTAACGTCAAAAACTTGATGCTACAGTGGCGTTAAGTTCTTGTACATATGCCCCTAAATGTTAACTTGTGCTCAACCTCCGGTAGCTTCTTCCAGTAGATTAGCACAGAACAGTCAGGCTAAACTAAAGAGGCAATGTGTAAACTATTCGTGCACACACACACACACACACACACACAGAGTAGCACTGTGAAAACACCACAAACGTACTCCACACCAGGTTAGAAAACTTGCCAATATTTATCTAAGCAAAATAAGACAAATACAATAAAAATCTACCATACACAAGTCAAGTTATGAATTCTGCAAGATCAACAAAATGCAGTGCTTAGAAATCAATAGCTTCAACTGGGGCTATCTGATTGCCGGGACAAATCCAAAAGTTCACTGTGAATGCGATGGAGTGCAGGCCAGATACAGGAGTCAGGCAGAACCACTGACAGTACCATGAATGCTTTGAAGCTCTGGATGATGTGTTGAGCAAAGGAGGAGATATCTCGCTGGTGAATGTGATCCAAAGTTTCCAAAGTCGGGCAATGTAGTTGATGTTAAGCACTGTGTGTCGAGCCAATGTACCAATGTTTAACTGCTGGCGATGCATTTGGGGAAGTTGCGCAGGGTTGGGAATGCGTTGGGGACTGTGCATCACAGACGTCAGAGATGCGGTGTCCGAGACTCGTGCAGCAACAGTGATGCAGAGGCGATGTGTCGAGAAAGTCGGAGCTGCACTGTTAGTCGAGGTCATTGCATCGCGTAGTTGGTAAGTGTTGTCAATGGCTTTGTGCAGGCAGTGGTAATGTGTTCATATCGTAGAGGAAATGCATTGGTTCCAATTGATGCTTCGGTGTCAAAGCATTAGTTTCTTGGGTTTCGCTCACTTCCAAGGGCCCAGGACTGGATTTGGCAACATTGGACAGAGCAGTAATCACAGCAGAGGAGCCCAGGTGCTGGTAGCAAGATGCAGGTGATGTCTTTGATATCCCTGAGACTGCAGAAACAGGAGGCATGCCCAAACAAGCCCTTGGAGAACATTTAGAGATGCAGGATGTAGAGAGTCAAGTCCAGTCCTCTCACTACCAGGCAAGAAGCAGCAGGTCTATAACCCTCTTGACGCGTTTTGAACCCTGCACTAATTTCCGGGTTCTCCTCAGGACTGAGACTGCTGACACTGAAAAGGAAATAAAGGACTATATTTTAATATATTGGCTTATATACACGGTGGGCGGTATGACACTTCACTTTTTGACTTTTCTGTATGTCTGCTCTGAAAAGACACAATGGCACGATAACTGGTTAGAACCTATGACCTAGGACCCAGAGTGAACTTAAGATCACTATATTTTTTCAGCAGAATTCACTCACTGTGTTCAGAGTGTCGCAGCACTGACATTTCGGTTCTGCATATATTATGTCTTTATACTTTACACTCGAACTGTGAAATGAGAGTGGGGAGCTAGTATGAGGTGGTAGCTCAAAGTACAGCTAAGTGACAAAGTAATCCGTCTGCAGTGAGAAGTTCAAAAAAAGAGTTGGAGTCTAATCCGTACATTATATCCTTGCACCATGGCAGCTGTTTGTACACCAGCGCAGGGGAGAGCACAGGAATGCGACATATCATTGTAAATATGTCGCATTTTTTTGCTCTGAGAGTGCCGCAGCGTGGTGCAGCCAAAGGACTTGCGGTGCAATGCTGCAGCATCTTCTTGTAAATCTGCCCTTGATGTCTTGAACTTGGGCATTAACTGCACACTTGGTACCGCCTTCCACATAGTCAAAGAACGTGCGTGTTCTCAGAGATGTGGGAGCAAAACTATGGTCATGATTCCAGTGCAGAACACAACGCCCTGCAATACGCACCCACCTGAGTGAATTCCTTCATCACTCTCTACAGTTGGAAGCTGGAGAGCTAAAAGCTGTGGAAAGCAATGGTGCGGGGCTTCTGAAATATTGGAGCATCTTAATGACACCCTAACACCTCTGTCCTGTACTTGTCTGTGACCAACTGTCTGCTTCAGTTCCAGGATCCAGATGTGCTGTCATGTCCTGCTGAATGTGGCAGATGGGAGGGGTGGGGAGCGAGCTGCATTCTGGAGCAGCTACTTCTGCTGCCCTCTCACAGAGCAAGCACATCACGGTAATTAATTGCTGGGTAATACCTGGTTATTATGGAAGAGCACTTCAGTTAAATTGTTAATAAGTTCTATAAAAGTCTTGGCCATGACGAGATAAATGTTTATTTTCTATCTTGAGGATTTGTATTTCTCTTGGTAACGAATGCAGAGACAGATGGGAAGGTGATCTGCTGTATTAATCGGGCCTATAAAAGTAGGTATTAAAGTATGATTTTAATGATGAAGAGGTCCTCACGCTTTGAATGGGTTTAGTAAGTGGTTTACGCTCCTGATCCTTTGTTTTTTTGTAACCGCAGGAGTTTGTAGCCCTTCATTGTCATAAGCAAAATGCTTGCTTTGGTCCGTGACGACTGACCCATGCTAAAGTTGTAACCAACCTTTCTCCAGCTTCTTAGTTATTTCCAGCTTTAGTTATTTCTTTAAATAATTTTTTTACTGACAGTAGTCAAAACATTTCAATTATGCAATGCCTTTGCTCAAATAAGCATTCAGTATTCCATGTCAGCTACAGATAATAATACTGTTATCATAAGAATCAGACCAAAGTAGGGGAAACAAAGCACTAAGGGCCACATTCACAAGGAGCTATCGCCGAATTAACGGCACTTTATCGCACCCAAAGTCATGATAAATGTACCTCCCCATTCACAAGCTGGTGCTAACAGCCCACAGCACCAGTTTACCCACGATAGCAGCCGCAAAAAACATCCCCACAGAGGACCCCCGCAACTATTGCTAATGAGATGCAGAGTGGGCATTCCCGTGCCAAAAGCCGCGACCACACCACACCTTACCATTCTCAACGACCAGACAGATCGTCGATAAAAACACAAAACAGGTGATAAGGCGCATAAGCACCAGGAAATCTACACCTGCTCTGACCTGGTGTTAAGTCGGACTGCAGCCAGCACCACAAAAGGGAGTACAGCCCAGGGCCACATCGGAAGTGCAACAGATGTCAAGGAGCCACTCATCATGCGCCCCGGACACCCAAGAGGGCCACAACACCCACCGACACCACCCCAGGATCCACCCGCACACCTGGAACCCCGTCCCCCACGGACAACCACAGAGGCAGCGCAGACAAAGACAGCGGACCCCTAGGAAATGCACCAGCTTCACAGACCCAACATCTGATAATGTCACTGTCCACTACAGGCTGAAAGGGACAACCATCCTACGCATCCTGACCATCATCGCCTAACAGGCCTACGGCACCAACATAGCAGACAACCAACATCCCACCCTACACCAAGCTGCTGGATTGGCTGCACCTGTTGGCCCCTGGCACCCCCCAAACAACACCCGCCAGAGTCAGAGGAGTCTCACAGCCAGCCACATCCAAGACCCCCACACTTGTCCTGGACATCACCATCACCCTGGTATCCCAGTCCCCATACATCCAACACAATGCGCAGGATCCGCTGGAGACCAAGCAAGGACCATACGCCATAGAAGGATGCACGCACGTTTTGGGGGCCATCCACAGCACACATGTCCCACCTGTGCCCCCTGGTGACACAGCACACAATCACCGCAACAGGAAGCACACATCTCACATCAATGTGCAGGCAACATCAGAACACCGTGGAACCTCCAACAATGTCGACTCCAAAAACACAGCCAGTTTGCATGATTCCTTCACCCTCCGACAGACCATCATCAACCAGCCTACCCAGGATGGCAACAATGGAAATGCACAGCCCCTTGGTAAATTTCAAATGGACACCCTACTCACCTCAACTCCACAACCATGCAACTCACAACTCTGGCAATGCACACATCACAAAATCACTACCAACATGCACAACAACATGCCTACCCACCAGACACGACAGAACAACTAACAATGCTAACCTGGACAAGCCCTGTACATGTCCCATCAACGGCATGGCACCTCAGCCACACAACATCTGAACGTGGGGAGAGGTGGCAACCAGGCATGTGTGAAGGATGCAGTAGAACCATGATTGGGAAAGTACACAATGCCAAGTGTGGCGGAGATGTGCTAGACGGACCGCAGTATGCAGAACACACCCATATCCATGGCGACACACACCTCTGGTGTATGGAGTCCAGTGGACGCAACCATTTCACCCCAAGCAGTGGGGGACCTTGCGGAAATGTTGCCTGTTACATCCCCCCCAAGCGTGACCGGAGTGGGATGGCCCGGCATATGCCACACCAGCGTAGGGATGTGAATAAAAAGCACATAGTCCTGGGCGTGGTCCTCTTCCGGAAAGCACAATGTCTCTGCCAGGGTGGCACCTCCCACCCCGCCACGAGGCTGACGCCGTCCTTGTTAGCGGAGTTGCCTGTGATGCTGTGCACCTGCCGGACCCAGGCAGCCTGGACCACGAACCAGACATGCCCACCCCTGTACAGCCAGGCCACACTGATCACCTGCAGACAACGGCGTGTGTCAAAGAGGGCCGACCACATGCCAGAGCAAGCTCCAAGCCTAAGGGCCGCGACCTTGGCGGCCTCCACAGTCCATCACAGCCTCCAAGGCACAGGCCCGCTTTACTCCTTTCTCGTTGGCGTACTCTACTGTCGCCTTCGGACTACTCTTTGGCCCAGTTGGTTACATGTGCGAAAATGTGTCCAGATTCATGAATGGCAGTGACCCCAATTCAGGGCCAGCGGCCACAGCACCAAACCCACCCCGATCAGTGATGCATGGTTCATATGAGCATCTAGCGACATGTGGTGCCACTAACCCTGTTCAACACCAGCCGGCGACACGTGGTGCCACTAACCCTGTTCAACGCCAGCGGGCGACACGTGGTGCCACTAACCTTGTACAATGCCAGCCGGCGACACGTGGATGGGGGACCAGAACTACCCTGCGGACCAGTAGGTCCCACATCCAGCACCTAGTTGCAAATCACGAATGGCAGAGTCCACACCAGTGGTCGCACGGAGAGGAGTAAGATGCGGCTCAGGCTGGACAAAAGCCAGGTCATCGTTACAGAGGTGACCGAACACGTGGTGCCGCTGAACCTGAACTACGCAGGCCGGTGGGGCCATCCAACCTATGCTGGCGACACTCGGTGAATGGCCAGTGCTGACCGCTGCCTCAGTCCGAAGCCACGGCCAACTAGGTCACACATTTGTAACTGAATATCGGTCATTCCAAGGCAGAATGCATTTCATCGCACGCACGGAGATGCGAAAGAGGATGATGCGTTGCAGTCCGGAGGGAACAGGATCATCGTTACGGAGATGAGCGAACACTACCGACAACTGCCCTTGTGTCACTAACTCTGTGCCTTGAGAGCCCACGACATGTGGCTGTGGGCCACTGCTGAGCGCTGGCTCCGGCCTACACTGCGGGCCAGTAGGTCAGAGAGTCTTGATTTAACAATGATGGATTTCATGTCAGTGTACCAATAGCATCGCAGTCTGCACACCCTCTCAGCACCTGTGTCACTAAGTCTGTTCCATGACATTCATGGACACTCACTGGTCGTACATTTGTGGCGTTTGAGTCTATGGACTAGGGGCTAGTTTTCATCTGCCTGTAGCTGATACCGAGTTGTTGGTGTGAACGGGGTTTGCACTTTCCACTCCTCCATTTGCTGCTCCCGGATAAAATCAAACCTTTCGGCGTCATGCCCTGGAGGACAGCTTCCACTGTCCCCCGAAACACTCTGCAACATACACCTCGGAAATTGATGAGGACCCGCTCAGGTCGCATGGCCCATCTGACTGCACCGCAAGTCAACGTCCCATGGCTGGGTGCCTGTGCCGGCCGCATTGCATCCGGGGCCACTAACTCTTTGCTGGTCCGGTCCGGGACGCCTTCCGAGAAATATGATGGCCACTGAAGTGTTGGCCTTGGGGTCATCAACGCCATGTCTCTGTGGCCCTGCGCTGTACGCAGCCTCCAGGCCCAACAGCATCCCACCAGGGCTCACACACCGAATCGAGTCCTGACCGGCCCGGACGTGGCATCACTGCAGGAGGCACCCGCCACCACTGCAAGGACTATCTCTAACAGCCATATGCCAGAGTCAAAACGGTGGTCCTGACAGACTTATGGAGTTGCTCAGACCTGTCGTGGAAGCCATCATCGGCCTGATACCCTGCTCAGCACTCCAGGTGCCAGTGACTCAGTGCACCGCAAGCCATTGTCCGTTACTGATTGAGTTTTGAGCTGTGGAGAGGTTGCGCAGCTATGTCACCTCAAACAGTGTGGGGGCCTTGAGACGTTGATGGGGAAGGTGATGCAGGTATGACACACCCCACTGCATCTGCATCAGGTATCTGTCAGAGGGACACAATCCGAGACTTTTTCTTCACATGGGCGCGCTCATCTCTAATGTCTCATCCCCACTGCACTGCAACTCACGGACACTTCTGTTTGCATATTGGCTATCCTCTGGACTTTCTCCGGTTCCCTCCATGTTGCTCAGCAGTAGACTCTTGTATGCATGTGTTTTCTGTTTCCGTTGCACTGGTGTCTAATGTTCAAGTGGTTGCCAGCACCAGACATTCCATGCGGAATGGCTTACACTCACCCCACGCACATCCAGCACAGGCGTCACTGTACATGTGGCCCTGCCAATAAAGGGGCCGGGCGCATGTGCCCATAGCCAGTTCAACATGATATCTGCGTGTGTCCCTGTGGTCTTGTTGTATGCATGGGGTCCTGGGCCCTACGACATTATATTGTGCTGTGTACATCGGATGCAGACGAGTCACTGCAGGCAGCGGGTTGTAGCTTGGACATATAGCTTTGTCGTCACCGGCTCAATTCGTAAGGGGAGTGTCCAGGGCCATCATACGCAGAGCCAACATGGGTGTGTGACTTCTATTTGAGCACCCCTCCCGTGGTTGTGTACTGTGAATGTGCATCTGCATGTGTTTCTATGGCAGTGTGGGTCTCCTTGGTGGGGTGTTGGTGACCCCTGAAGGGTGATGGATACCTACGTATGTGTCCTGCTTCACATTCCATGAGTTCGGCCCCCACCCACCCCTGTCGGGCCACCTCCTTTTGGCATGCAGGAACATGGCATCGATGGGTGCAATGTGTGGGTGGGTGAAGTGTTGTGAGCCATCTGTGCTTGCGGGTGCTTCCTGCTGTGTGGTCTGTTGCAGGCTTGGTGTTCTCCTCTGAGTAGCTTAGCTGTCCGGGTCCTGGTGGGGGGTTGCATGGGATATCCATTGGCTGTTGTAGGGCATCGGTGTCGACGGTGTAGTGGTCCTCTCCGGCATCACTGATGTGTTGTATTCTGTGCTCTGCTGAATGTGTTGTGTGCACCTCTGCGATGTGAAGGGGACTTTGTGTTGACAGATATGTTGGCGCATTGTGCAGGTTTGCATGCAGACTGTATGGCAATGTACATCTTGACTGTTTGGGGGTGCAGGATTTTTCTGCGGGACAGTGTACATGTGGTCTACATGACGGATGTGAGGTCGCACGCGTACATTTCCCTTTCACAGTTTCCGGCTCCATCAGATGTAGTAGGCATGTTTCTGTGCATATGCGGAGCCAGTTGTGTCCTCTGTTCTGCAGTGTTGGCTATGCGCGTTGCTCCTCGTTGTCATCAATGTGGGTGTGCTGTTTGTGCTATGTGTGTGTGCTACAGTGTGCCAAGGGGATCTGGGCCATGGGCCTGTGTGATTGTGGGTGTGCAGTGTGGTACACCTCGTTGTGCATGTATGCCATTGTGCCCACTCCCCCGTCCCCCCAGTCCCTGTTCGTTGCACTCCCTGTTGATGTTGTGTCAGGTCCTCTCGAGCTGTGTCCGTACTCCCTACTCCTTGCACCATCTCCACACTGATGACTGTGGCCTGGGTTTCCTTCAGCTCATCCACCGGTGCTGGACTGGCACCTCCTGTCGCCGTTGCTGCCTTCCTGTTGGCAGCGGGTTTGTGCCTGGTTTAGGTAGTCACGCAATGCCGGCGCCTCTTGGCCTCCTGGATTGGCCTCCTCGGCACTCCGCCTGCAATCCAGGTGGTCTGCTTGTGGGTCAGTTGCTGGTAGGGTTCTGTCACCTCTGTGACGCTGGTCATGTTTTCCTGCGGTCTGCACCCCGTCTTCCACTCCCTCTTCTGCTTGGCCTTCCCTTGCCCCATTGCTCCTTGCTGGTAGTCTGTGGGGGTTGTGGGGTTCGGGTTGGCCCCTGAGCTGTGCCAGGGTGCATCCATGTTGCTACACACTTTGGATTGTTTTTGGTGTATTCTTTCTGTGGTTTTTATAGTGCATAGTTCCGCCAGACGCGTGGGATTTGCAGGCCTACTTTTTGTACCGCAGTTGGCCTCATCGCATGTGTTTTTGCGTTCGTGTATCGCATTTATGCAACGTGGCGTTGATTTTGACGCGGACATTTGACACGTTATCTGGTGACTATCGCATGCTACCGCCTTGTTGTGAATCCCACGTTGTCACAGGGTTATTTTCCCACATTAGGCTGCGATATTGAAAGTTGCGTTACGCTACTCTTGTGGTAGTTATCACACGTTCTTGTGACTATACCCCTAAGTAAGGGGATAAATACATGGAAGGGCGAGGAAAGGGACTTGTGACTCATAAATAGGCATGCATTAAAAAGTTTTTAACGAGGCTTCATGCAGTATCTTCAATGAGATTTATCTTGCTTCCACAATCCGAGAGTATTCATTTAAAAACATACGAACAAGATGTCAGAATTATTCAAATCTTCAAGAGAATCTACAAAGGTCCTCGCCAAACGATGTATATTGCACAGAGTTTTTGCCCACACTTAGCAATACAGTATTTCCTTTGCAGTTCGGCAATAAACAAGCCATTTTGATGGTATTAAAATTATATGAGTGCTATACTTACTTTTAGGGGCTTTTATCCTGCTTTCTTCATCTTTTGGTCTGTTATCGTGTTATAACACTACAGCACTCGGCCTGTTAGTACACTTCAGCCACTGGCTAACTTCACTGTGGGATGGCACAAGGACACTTCCAGACTCTACGTAGTTCCTTTAGGTGCCAGGGTCTAACATGGAAATGTTTGTTTTTAGAGACCAACAGTTATATTTGCTTTAAGCCAATGTTTTTTTTAAAGATTGCTGAGAGATTTCTAGTCTCCCCAACAATAAAGTTTTGAAAAAAACATGACTAAACAAAGTGAGCATTGACAACGCCAAAAGGCTGGCGGCCAATCCCTGAACTATTGGCTTTGCCAATGTTTTTTATTTTTTGAATGGCACTATAAAACACTGCAAAGATAGCAGATAATTAAACAAAGAGAAAGTAGACAAATAGGAATTCCAAGGAATGCGTGGTTTAACATATGTTAGCATGCTTAATATATTCAGTGAAAAAGGAAGAGAAAAAATATTCAGATTTTCTCATCTCTTTGAAAATCATATCAGTCTAAACAGCACATTACCGTGTCCCATTTATATCTAAAGGATTGTAAACGATAGATTCTCTTTGAAATGGCTGCTCAGAATAGAAATCTGAGAGAAACTCCTGTCCTCTTTTGGCGAATTAAGGGAGGCCCAAGGAAGAGCAATTGAATTACCTACCATTGATTTGTGATAGGAGATTAAAGGTACTCCAGGATCCAACCAATGAGATTTTAGGAAGAGTTAACATGTAATATTTTTAAGAGCATAATTTCACTCAGATACTTGCATTTTAACTTTGCACCTAGATGGCGATATAAATTTGGGCTGGTTAATTGTAGGTAACTAAGCAATGTTGGTCTATTAAATTGGTGTAAAAGGAGACACATTGCCACATTATATTTGTGCAGTTAAGAGGTGATGGTTATAAGGTAGAGCAAACTGTGCACCATAGATAAAATGTTCCTTTTGCGTGATGTCTACATGTTGTTAAGGCGCACTATGGGTGTCAACATTAAGTGGCTTTATAAATATCAATCTGACAGGTTTATTTTTACCTAGGGACAGTACTAGAGAAGGCCACATGTACAAACCCGTTCTCATCCGAAAGAAAATGTAGCCTTGAAATATAAATGTCAGGTTGTGAAGTAAAGTGAGATGATTTGGGTAAATGACAAACCCTCATTTTGATAAATATTAATAAAATAAAAAACAAATAGGTAAGGTACATCTGATTCATCCATAGGATGACCTATTGAGATGTGTTATTATGTGTAATTTAAACTTTCTTTTTAAATAATGTTATTTGGAATGTCCTCCAGATAATCATATAGGAGCACATTATGCACAAACGATTAAAGGAAGGCCCTTCTAAAAACAGGAGTGAATATATTCGACTTATACTGGTGAATAATATAATGGGACTGATGGTGATAATAAATGATGAAATTGAGATTCACTGACTATGGTTTATATAGACTTAGACAAGTACTAAGGCCATATACATTGCACACTGGGTCACATTCTGTACAACATATTTTTCATTGTACGAAAAAAAAAATTCTTTGTATTTCTTTGTCCAGAGCGGCATTAAAATAGATGAATGACATTGTCGTTTTTGCTAAAAAATATATAAGCTGTATGTGTGACTCAAAATATGGATAAAAATGTTGTATGTTTTGTTTGTGTTTTTTCGTCTAAAGTGGACAAAAAAATAAATGAATGTCACAGTTACAAGCTGATCGAAAAAAGTAAGTCTGTGTTGGAAAAGGGCCCTCTTTGAATGGTCACTCCAAACTTGTTGCCTTCCTCCTCCTATTGTTTAAAACCTTCTTTCTGTTGGCTTTAGGATTCTGAGCACTTTACCACTGCTGACCAGTGCTAAAGTGCATTTGCTCTGTCCTCTAAACATGGTATAATTGGTTTACACCTATTTGACATATTTAGTTTAATGGAAGTACCTTGCAAAGTGGTATACCATATACCCAGGGCCTGTAACATAAATGTCACTAGTGGGCCTGCAGCACTGACTGTGCCTCTCACACAAGTAGCCTTTCAAACCTGTCTCAGGCCTGCCATTGCTGGGCCTGTGTGTGCAGTTTACTGCCACTTCAACTTGGCATTTAAAACCCTTTGCCTAGCCTTAAACTCCCATTTTATCACACGTCACACCTCAGTTGGCCCTAAGTAGCCCGAAAAGCAAGGTGATGTAGAAGTAAAAGGTAGGTCTGAAGTTTTAAGTTTTGCCTGTCCTGGTAGTGACAACCAGTTACATTCGTTTTTCACTACTGCAAGGCCTACTCCTCTCATAGGCTAGCAATGGGAATTCCTTAAAATACTTTCATGCTGTAATTCCTGATCAGACAGGAGTAGCTGCATCATCCTTTATATTTTTGGAATGGTAATGATAACTCCTCCTTAATGGTAAAGATAGATTTAACATTACTATTTTAGAAATGCCACTTTTAGAAAGTGTCACCTAGAAAGGGTTAGGCCCTTAATCAGTAAGGCTAAGACTGCTTAACAATCACACAATATCATACATGCCAGTACTGATACCAATTAAACAACTCACATCATGATTACACTATTCACTCGATATGATCATACGTTTTTATTTTTTCATTTTCTTCTTCTTGTTATTTCAGATTGATTTGTCCAGATTGCCAAAATAAATTACTCACCCAGCATAACATTAATTTAAAAAATATAACACCACATAGAGACACAACTACATTACAACATTAAATGACATTCATTAGACAAAAAACCAAACAGAACAATTTTTGACTTTACATTAATAGGAAACACATAGTACAGAGATCTTATTAGCTGTGGTTCTGTAATTTCTAGAACTATTCTTTTTTTTTAATCTACAACAAATCACAGGCCTTTAAGCTGGTGTTACAACACCCTGTTTTTATAATCCTTTTGCACGGGCAAAATCTGAATAGTGTACCAATAGGGCTGAATATGTCTCTTCTTAGTTACGACATATATAAATTCGTATTATGAGTCTCCATGATCGATGCTTGCAAAAACACACTTGTTTGGAAAAACAACAGTTGACACGTTTCAAACCCTATTTCGTATCTCACAGGGTTCTCCTCAGGACTCAGAACACGCAATGAGCTGAAAAAATAATAATAAAAAAGCTTCAATTAACATACACCGACTAACTCGCAACATGCCTCACAGACACCATCAATACTATATTTACCTCTTCTATCCATGATAAGTCTCTACTGCCTATGAAGGGGCTGTGTTTTGTTTTAGATTAAAAAAGTGAATAGTTCTAGAAATTACAGAACCAGAGCTAATAAGATCTCTGTACTATGTGTTTCTTATTAATGTAAAGTCAAAAATTGTTCTTCTTGTTTTTTTTGTCTAATGAATGTCATTTAATGTTGTAATGTAGCTGTGTCTCTATGTGGTGCTATGCTTTGTTAAATTAGTGTTATACTGGATGAGTAGTATATTTTGGAAATTTCGACAAATCAATATGAAATAACAAAAAGAAGAAAATGAAAAAATAAAAATGTATGGTCATATTGAGTGAATAGTGTGATCATAATGTGAGTTGTTTAATTGGTATCAGTACTGGCATGTATGATGTTGTGTCACTTTTAGAAAGTGGGCATTTCTCTGCCCTTAACTTAGCTCTGTGTGCCTGCAGCCTCACTCCATTGCATGCCTGGGAGGGTGACAGCTAATCTTTGTGCATTCCCTCTAGACAGCCACAAACACAGGTAGGGTAAGTGTGCCAGAGAACCCGTCTGCATTCTGATAGCTCTTCCTGGGCAGGAAGAGGGGGTGGACCTGACAGACCTGAAAAAGGCAGTGTCCTGTTTCCCACACAAAGGGCTGATTAACCTTACTGATAGTCTGGAGCCAGTGCTGAGAAGAAAGGACCTATGTGCACTTCAAAGACCCTTCTTTGAAGTCACCCCCACTTAAAAGGCACAAGTGGGTCTATGTACTGGGCCTCTGACCCTACCAAGACAGCATACTACAGGGCCTGTGAAGACCTCTGCCAGGAGTACACACTGCTGTGCTACAAGGTTTACCACTCTGCTTAACAGATGCTCTGGAAGAACTGCTTTTCTCATTTGCTGTGCTGCCCTTCTGATCTCTGCCCTGCTGAGGACAAGGATTGGACCTATCTCACTTGAACCCAGAGTGACTCCAAGAGCTTGCTGGCGTGTCCCCTGTTCTTTAGACTCAGGGACATCAACGACTTCTTTCAACCCTGCAACAGCCCCTGGACTAAGTCATCTGTGAGTCATGCCCTGCCAAGTGGCGCCAATCCAGTCCTAGGCCGTTGAAAAGTGATTTCTGCTGTGCTGATCCATAAACACCAATGCATTAATGACTTTGCACTTATGGGAATTGACACTTGGTCCTTTGACGCCGATGCAGCTTCCACTCAATGACATCGCTTTGACAGACTGCGCAGCTCGACGATGACAGACTTTGCGGCTCAATGACAATGCATCGCCTGCATCACAGAGGAGTTTGTCAACAAAGCCTTCATTGACTGCATGGATCGGAACCAACACGTTGCCTGAATCCACGGGATCCACAACACTGCATCGTCTCCTCTGGTCCTCTCATTGAGTATTCGAAATCAGTGCTTCCTCTATCCAAGGTACTTTTTCAGTGGGACCTGCGTGAGTCCTCTAGCCAGCCTGCCTTCCTTCATGGTCAGCTTGAACTTTGGATTCACCCCGGTTTAGTAGCGTGACCAGAAGTCCCCTATTCGCACGTTATGACTCTTAGCACGATAATTTGATTTCATCTTTAAAAATTCATAACTCCGGTTCTACTTATTGGATTTTTGTTGATTTGGACATGTTTTCTCATAAATATGTAGTCTATTTTCTAAAACTGTGTGGGAGAATTTTGTGGTGTTTCCATTGTGTTACTGTGTGTGTGTGTTGTACAAATACTTTACACATTGCCTCTCTAGATAAGCCTGACTGCTCTGTTCCAAGCTACCAGAGGGTAAGTGCATGCTATCTTTAAGTGTGTATCTAGCCTTCCCTGACTAGAGTGGGGATCCAGCTTGTACAAGCTGCATAATCTGACAACCATAAGCCCCATTTCTCAAGTTGATGGCCAGCGACTTGCGTTTTTGCAATACCATATTGTAATTCAATGTTCGCTCCTACTCTATGCATAAGACCATTGCAAGTTTTAAATACTTTTTTTTCTCAATTGATCATTTTTCTAAATGTAACTCCTGCTTCACTTTCATAAATTTCAGACTCTTTTTGTTGTTCAACATGTGATACCTTGCCAGGAAATCCATGGACTACCTAGCATACTACACTGGGAGTGAGCTGAAAGGGTTCTGCAAGGAGAGGGGGGCTGAATATGGGAAGGAAAACTTCCAAAGTAGACTTATAGATATCCGTCCTAACCTATGAGAAAGCCAGAAGGCTGCAAATAACAACAGAGGAGGAGAACTCTGAGTTCAGGAGAGGACCCCCCTGCCATGGGGCACGGTGCAGTGTATCTACCAGGGGCTTGCTAAATATGGAGATGGATACCAACGCCATTGAAAGCTACAGCATGACTAAACTGAGGAAGTTGTGCAGAGAGAGAGGACTGCAAATCCCTCAGGGTGATCTCAAGTTTGAGCATAAGATTGCCCTTAAAGCCTGGGAGGAGGTAGCAGAATGCAATCTGCACCACCGGAAGAGTGTGAGGAGTACTACTTCACTACTCTGGAGAATGCAGCATCCTGGTTATACCTGACATCAGAATCAGGTCCCCAAAAGGGCAGTGGCCCTGAGAAGAAGGAGGAGTAGTAGAAAAATGACTGGGCAAAGGGACCAGAGGAGAGAGGGGATCCACAGAGAGGGAGTCTCCTGCTGGATCCTATGCAGGAAGTAGTGTTTCCTCCCAAGCCATGCCTCCTGAGTAGTGAAAGGACCAACAGGCTGAAAGGGACCTGAGACTGCAGCTGGCACCGCTGGCTGCAAAGGAGAGAAAGGCTGAGGCTGAGAGAGCCATGGCAGAGAAATATATCTTCTGGCTCATGAACTGAGTCTCAAGGAGCTGGACTTGCAGGCTAAACAGCTGGCAGAGTCTAGCTGAAATTGTGACAGCAAAACTTCTGGGTCCAGTGTTGAAGAAAAGGTCCACATACCCAGAGACTTGGTGCCTGACTTCAAGAAGGGAGATGACATAGACAGGTAGTTTCAGGCAAATGAGGCAGCTCTAGAGGTGCACAAAATCCCTGAGGAGGACTGGGGTGCTGGCATATAGAGTTATATTCCTGGTGATGGGAGGGATGCCACACTGGCCCTAGAGAAGAGAGACAGGCTGAGGTATCCCACCATAATGGAGACCCTTGTAAACAAGTATGGATTCACCCCAGATGAGTGTAGGTTGGAATTCAGGGGCAGTCAGAAACTATCTCACCAGTCATGGATTTTGTGTTTTCTTTTTTGCAAGGCACTGGATGGTTGGGTGAAGGGTAGTATGGTAAACTCTTTTAAGGGGCTGTACAATTTGATTGCCAGAGAGCACATGTTCAGTCAATGTTTTCCAGGGCTACGCCAAGACTTGGTTAATTGTAAAGTGCCTGACCCCAGGGAACTTGAAAAGGAGGCAGACCTCTGGGTGAGTACTAGAATGTCAGAGAAGGCATTTGGGAGTGATCCTAAGGAGGGTCATTCAGGTTCTCCTCAGCAGAGTGAAATGGTGATATTCAGTGACCCAGACATGTCCCAGTATAGTAGGGGTGGAATGGTCCCATGTCCCTGCTAAGAGTAGGACAAGAGGTGGGGTAGGCAGATGCCCAGGGTGCCATATTCCAAGCACCAGTGGGGGCACAAGCAGGGTAACTTGATCTGTACCGAGAGACCATCCACTGATGGAGGCTCCACAGTGTCAGGAGAGCTGGGGGGAGGGTAGCGGCCACCACAAGGGCCCTACCAGTTCTATTTTCTTAGGGTACAACTTCACAGAGTAGGGTGTAGAGGCCTAGATGGAATGGCAGGAGGTGGCAACAGTCCACAGTGGGAGGACCAGTGGGTCAGGCGCTTCCAGTTCTAAAATGAGATTACCCCAAGACTGATCCTGGTGAGGCCACTTCTGGCCTGGGTGGCTCCCTGTACTGCCACAGGGACACAGGACTGGAGACTTGTACCAGTCACACTCTTGGACAACACATGCAGAATGTGTTTCCTCAGGGAGGGGTTAGTTGTTCACCCCTGGAAGTTCTGGCTTGCCAGGCACATGTGCAGCCTAAGGGTACAGACCCTGGATTGAAGGATCAGGTTCAGGATATCACTCCCGAACTGGTAGGAGGGAGAGTGGAAAAAGAGTGCAAGTCACCTGGGGCTACAGCTACCGTTCTGAAAAACTTCATAGGTCAGACAGCCCAAATGGCCAGTGGCCTGGCTCTTGACACTGACAGCTGTCAGTAAACCCTGGTTGTTGCTGTCCTTGTGGACAGAGCTTTTCGTGGGTTAGGGACAGAAGTCAGACTCAAGGCATGGAACGGGTCACCTCCCTTTGTGGCCCATGGTGGTACTATCTGCATACTGGGATGCATCTGTAAGCAAGATAAAGTAAAGTGCTGCACAGATGGGGTCCACAGGTAAGGAGAAGGATTCCCCATGGATTAGCATAATGTCCCATAGAGTATAGACAGAGGGATCCAATTGGGTTCAGGGAGGTGTAGAACTTGCATGTACCCTTCCAGTAGTGGGCCACTGTCCATGTCTATCACCCTAAGCAGGGAAGTCCATCTAGGTATTTATTTGGCTACCCTGGATTTTAGGCTGGAGGGGGTCATGATAGAAATGGCCCTTTCTGAAGGGTTACACCAAACCTTTTGCCTTTCTCTTCCTATTTTTCTGACCTTCTTTCTTCTTTTCTTTTGGCTTTAGGACTCTGAGCACTTTACTGCTGCTGACCAGTGGTAAAGTGCATTTGCTCTCTACTCTAAACATGGTACAATGGGTTTACACCTATTTGACATATTTAGTTTACTTGTAAGTTTCTTGTAAAGTGGTATACCATGTACCCAAGGCCTGTAAATTAAATGCTACTAGTGGGCTTGCAGCACTGATGGTGCCACACACACAAGTAGCCTTTCAACCCTGTCTCAGGCCTGCCATTGCAGGGCCTGTGTTTCCATTGTGTTACTGTCTAAGAGTGGTGCACATGTACATTGCATATTGCCTCTTTATATAAGCCTGAATGTTCTGTGCCAAGTTACCAAAGTGTGATCACAAGTTATCTTTTAGTGTGATCTAGCTTACTCTGACTAGGTGGTGGTTCCTGCTTGTACAGCGTGCATACTCTGACAACCAGAAACCCCATTTCTGACACTCTGGAAGACTGTATAGATTTTAAGGTTTAATGATTAATGTGTACCACCAAAATGTGCCAATTATCCTATTTATTATCCATCATCAGCCTTGCAGTATACAAGTATGAGATATTATATGGATCCATATCTGTATAACTACATATATTATTGGGATGGAAATTATTCTAAATGCTAAATAGTAGGTCTTTTTATTCTTCTGAAAATACGTGTTGTGTAATGTAAAAGCAGTTATATGTGTTTTGTGTATACCTTTTTAATAAATGAAATATTTTGAATGTACTTGAAAAACATTATGAGAGTGTATGTTTGCCACAGAATTACGCAGCATCTTGATTAGTAGAGTACAGTATTTATCTTTTTGTTTTTACTGATACTTTAGACTTTCTACATGGGCTTGTTCCCCTTCAAATAACCTGAGGATTGTCTTGTTTGTGGTAAACCTGGAGTAAGTCAGGGCTACTCTTGGGTCAACCCTACCATTCATCAGTAAGCTGGGAGTACGTACAAGAGTAAGGCACTTTAACTCATACACCAATCTTTGTGAACCAGGCACTTTGTTCTTACAAGCCTGATCTGCTTGGATAGTACTATGAACAGTCAGTGCTGGTGTCTTTAATGTTGTATTGAGGAAGAAGTATATTGATGTGTTATGTTTGTTGCTGAACACTCACAGAGATAGTCCAGCTAAGGTGCATTCTCATGTTGATGACCTCAGTGGCTCTATGAACACACCTGTGCCTGGAGTTCGTGGTAACATGACTCACCGTCCCCAGTAGGCTGCGGAGCTGCGCAATGTGAGGAGTCCTGAAATGTATCCACGTTTGACTGCACACCTGGGGGCAGAACGGCGAACGTTGTGTGTAGCATTTCATTTCAGACGCAATGAACAGGAAGGTGTCGTTGTTAAATCTGGTCTTTCCTGTAAATCTTGTTCTCGTTGCCTGCTGTTGGGTAATGTTTGGCCCGCGTTGCAATGACATGCATCCCAAGAATGCTGCAGATGGCGCTGGATTGGGTTACCAGAACAGGTTCAACGCTGCCTTTGTTCAACATCTGAGCTGAACAATATAAACGGTGTTCTATCTGAACTGAGTCTGGCCAGCTGACTCTGATGTAACAGGGTGCCTGGTTTGCACAGGCAGGCTGCAAACCTGTCGGTGTTTTTGCTCTCTGACTGCTTTGAGATCTGTTTCATTTATTGATGCGGCTGGTGTAATTAATGCATTTACAAGGGGTCACAAAACCTCCTGTCTCATTAATATTTTATGACCCCTGTGAATGTCTCCAAGTTTATACGCATTCCTTGCAGGTATATTATTTCATACAGGCCCTGTCTGTTGAAGGGGCTGCTTTTACAAAGATAACAAGTTGGCATGCAGCGAATGTCTTTGGAGGGAGTACAGAGAGACCCCCCCTGTGCTACTCTCCCAAGGCCTCCTGCTGCCATTCACAAGATGAAGGCTGTCCCACAGGGACAGCTCTACGTTGCAAATGGGCTACCATGGGCTACCATGCATTTGCAAAGCATTGATACAGGCGGTAAGAAAAAGGTATCCCCCAATTTACTTTAAGGTCCAAGAGGGGGGGGGAGGAAAACAATCAAAGAACAAACCCTCTTATCTGACCTATCGTTATTTAAACTGTGGTAGGGACTCACAAAAAAGACATTTTCCCCATGGGCAAACAGTTCTTCACATGTGATACATTTTTTAGAATTTTTTATTTTTTTATTTTTTTTAATTCACAAATTATTTTTCATTACAAAATTATCTTTTTTCAGTTCTTTTGATTGTATAATCATAGAAACACTATAAAACATCAATTAGACATAGCACAATGAATTGGAACATTAATAGAAAAAAATATCAATAAGAAAAACATTCGTAAGACGAACTCCCCTAGAGAAGACCATCATCTCCACATTCTCAACTTTCATTCTCATCAGTCATACTCGCAAACATACCATACAAAAACAAAAGGAAAAAAGCTGTAAAATACACATCAAATTGTGATCCTATCTACTGTAAATATCTGATAGGTAATGATATCAGAATTTAATAGAAATTGATTCGATTATCCTCCCTTGTTCTTTCTTCCTTATTATTTCTTCATACGTCTCTTTGTGCAGGATTCCCAGATGTGTAATCAGTGGTCCTTTGGAGGGAGCACAGAGAGACCCCCCCCTGTGCTACTCTCCCAAGGCCTCCTGCTGCCATTCACAAGATGAAAGCTGTCCCACAGGGACAGCTCTACTTTGCAAATGGGCTTCCATGTCATATTGGCTGTTGGTAACCTGTCAATGCATTTGCAAAGCATTGATACATGCGGTAAGAAAAAGGTATCCCCAAATTTACTTTAAGGTCCAAGGGGAGGGGGAAGGAAAACAATCAAAGAACAAAACCTCTTATCTGACCTATCGTCATTTAAACTGTAGTAGGGGCTCACAAAAAAGACATTTTCCCCATGGGCAAACAGTTCTTCACATGTGATAAATTTTTTAGAATTTTTATTTTTTTAAATTCACAAATTATTTTTCATTACAAAATTATCTTTTTTCAGTTCTTTTTTTTTTTATAAACATAGAAACACTATAAAACATCAATTAGACATAGCACAATGAATTGGAACATTAATAGAAAAAAACATTAAAAAGAAAAACATTCGTAAGACGAACTCCCCTAGAGAAGACCATCATCTCCACATTCACAACTTTCATTCTCATCAGTCATACTCGCAAACATACCATACAAAAACAAAAAGAAAAAAGCTGTAAAATACACATCAAATTGGAATCCTATCTACTGTAAATATCTGACAGGTAATGATATCAGAATTTAATAGAAATTGATTCGATTATCCTCCCTCGTTCTTTCTTCCTTATTATTTCTTCATATGTCTCTTTGTGCAGGATTCCCAGATGTGTAATCAGTGGTCCTTTGGAGGGAGCACAGAGAGATCCCCCCTGTGCTACTCTCCCAAGGCCTCCTACTGCCATTCACAAGATGAAAGCTGTCCCACAGGGACAGCTCTACTTTGCAAATGGGCTTCCATGTCATATTGGCTGTTGGTAACCTGTCAATGCATTTGCAAAGCATTGATACATATCATTGCGACATGCAGTGAGGAGGCGTTGGACCCTTCCATGCCACTCCTCTTTGCCATTTGGAATGCGATGTAAAAGGCACTTTTCAGTGTATTGCGACTTTTGTTTTTTTGTTGTAAAGCCTGTGATTTTCCAAATTGCAGGCTTTGCAATCACAACAGCACTTTGGACATCAGGCCCTATGTTCTCAGCAGCAGAAATAGGGTTTATAAAGCACCCTTTATATAACATGATCCTTCATGATTTAAACTATCAAAGACATCAGTCTGCCTCTAATTAGTCAAGGTAAATTGCCCAACATCTATTTAGTTGTATTCGAGACACCACTGGGAATTATCTGCCCATAAAGAGTACTTGATAGCTTGGTGGCAGTGTTGCAGAGATGGGCCAGAGAAATTGATCAGCGGCTTGCTAATACAAGATGCAACTGTTGTCCAGCAAGGGTCGACCTGGCCATTTCTCAACCCTGGCATTTCCCCAGTAGGATGCAGACAAACATGCTCCTTTTAGAACACATTGGGCTGTCATGATCCAACCACACCCCCAGATCTATTCTAGTTTCGACCTCTAGCAATGCAGGGCTAAATAGATTATTTTGCCTGGGGTGATTTTCGTTTCCAGTCCGGCACTGTACCAAACTCCATGTTGCTTCCTGTGCGAACCACTAACAATCTCAAAAGAAGGTACTATTCCACCTTTGAACTGATTGCACTTAGTCTGATATAGGTATCATCATGCATGAAAATGTCAAATTACAACAAAAACAGACTTCCCTTTCCACATTTAAAACGGTTAAAATCAGTTTGTGGATGCAGGCACCTTTTAAGAGACTGGTGTAAGGCCATGTCCAGCTGTCTGTCTTATCAAACACATGTACTCAGTAGATGTAGCTGGGTAAGAAGCACAGAATATAAATCAAACCAATATCTTTGGATATATAGTGTGTTGCACATAAGAGGGGGCTTAACTTGCATAACTCCGTATAGTGCAATCGTGCAGAATTACCTACATTTTCCACGAGATTGTGCAGAAGTACGTTAGAACATTAATTCTGCATTTTGCGCCATTTTCTTAGCGCTAAAATGCCCTCTTGTGGGCAAAATGGATGCAAGAATGCATTTTGTTTTAAGAAATAGCTCTAAATTCAACAGAATATGCACAGCAGCCATGAGCAGCTGCTCACTAAACGTGCACCTGGGCTAGGATTTTCCACAATTTACCCCTGGCATTTAGCGCTAATTTCATCACACAAAATGCACACTTGCGTCTAACATGGATGCAAAGATGCATTCTGCACTAAGAAAATGGTGCCCAATACAACAGAACATAAACAGTAGCTACTCGCTAAATGTGCTCTTGTGGTAGGATTTTTTCCCCCTAATTTTTCTTAATTATGTGAGCTGGTATAATTGCAATATTGGTTAATCTGCATCAAAGAGTAACACAGAGTTACCAAAACTACTCTGCTTACTCTGGTGTAATTTACATTTTGCCAAGGCCCAGCTATGAACTGGTAGAAGTGGGCGACTGTTTACAAAAAACACCTCCTTGTGAGTAGTTAGGAAATGGGATGGAGTACATAATTGTTCATATTTAAATATGATGCTATGCACAAAATGTCCATTGTCTGAAGTGTGGTGATGAAGGCGGCCACATGGGACTCGATTCAGATAGGGAAATATACATGTGTGTAATTACTCCTGTGAATATTTACTCCTACACTATTCATAAAGCTCTCCCCTTTTGCTATTCACTATTCCCAAGTGGGGGTGGAATCTCCTACAAAAGAATTTACAAGTGGATGTTACTGCTAGTAATTTTTCTTCTGTTGGTGGAGATCCAAGCCACCAAGGTTCAAATATAATGATTACATTTTGCAGTACACGTGTATTAGATAATAAAATGTAATTTCTAAACATTATTTCTAAACATATTTTTAAAAACAAAATTGTTCACCATCACCAGCATTTTTATTTAATATTCAGGAAAGTTGATTAAATGTTAGCTATTTAATGAATTTTAAAACAAAGTTTAAAGAGTAATTACATTTAAAAATTAAAGACTTTATTAATTTCAGTTCATCATCAAATAACATTACCAACATTGGTACAAAAGCTGCATTTTAGTGATTCATAGCTTTTTAATCCCACACCCTGAAACACCCCCATCCTTTCCCTCTCTCGAGAATGGATCACAAACAAATCACAGTAACTGTACCCATCCATATATCATCACATAATGTCCCTCTGGCCCCATCCTCTAACGCTTGGTTAGATCTTACCAAGACTAGCCCGATTAGTTGGATAAGCACACAGATATAGAAATATTCCTTTTTTCAACGGGTAGCCAAATAATGGGTGCCATAGTTTCACAAATGTATCCCCGCTTTCATTTATTTCCCACATCATTTTCTTCTTGGCCAACAAGGCCCACAGTTTTCCTGCTATTTTCCTTATGGTTGGAATCACTGCGGACTTCCACCTCTGTGCGATCATTTGCTCGGCAGCTAGTAACATGTTAGATATCAAATTTCTTGTGTCTTCTTTATTTTTCTTCTAACAAAGAAATGTATATAGTGTCAGACAACAAGTTTTGCTCAAGCAACAAACTTCTTCAGGGCTGTTCCTTCGAGTAATCTCTATGAATATGACACGTTACAACGTGTACTAATACCATGCGTGTCATTACAACGCGGGTATTACTACGCACTGTTATTTACCATCACCTACCATTACATCGCATACTTTTACCATGAATATGCCTTTACCACGCATGCCATTACAACGCAAAGGCATGCGTGGTAAAGGAATACTCTTGGTAAAAGTATCTAAGGTAAGTTACACAACCCTGCCCTACCCTAAACCCTAATACAGTACCCTGCACGACCCCCGACACTACCCTAAACCCTAAAGCACTACCCCCTGCATGACCCTCCCCGACACTCAGTCCTCTCCCTACACTAAAACACTTCCCTACACGATCCCCCCGACACTACACTAAACCCTAAAACACTACCCCCTGCACAACCCTCCCCCGACCCCCAGTTCTCTCCCTACACTAAAACACTACCCTGCACAACACCAACACTACCCTAAACCCTAAAACACTCCCCATGCACGACCCTCCCCCGACCCTCAGTTCTCTCCCTACATAAAACACTACCCTGCATGACCCCGCCACCACCCTAAACCTTAAAACACTACCCCCTGCACGGCCCACCCCCGACACTCCAGTCCTCTCCCTATACTAAAACACTACACTGCACTAACCCCCAACACTACCCTAAACCCTAAAACACTACCCCCTACACAACCCTCCGCCGACCCCCAGTCTTCTCCCTTCCCTAAAACACTACCCTGCACTACCCTGCATGACCACCAAATCTACCTTAAAAAAGTACCCTGCACTACACACACCCCACTTCGACCCCCTTTAACCCTAGGCCCAATCCCCTTACCTCTCTCTCCTCATGGTTCCTCTCTCCTCCTGGTTCCTGCTGCACATCGGGACTGAGGGGCGGTGCACGTCCTTGTGAGCAAATGGAAGAGCCTCTGTTTCCTCACAACAAGGTGGATCACCACATTTTTTTTACATCGCATGCGTGGTGAAAGCACATGCAATATAAAAAATGCGGACTAATGACTACACATTGCTACATTGCATGCGTTGTAACGATTGCGATGTAACGTTCATGTGGGGAAACAACCGCGTTGTAATGGCTGTTTCCCAATCTTTATATCTCCAATGTGTATGATGAATGTAAGAATCAACTAGTCACAATATATTCCATCTTCACAATATGGCTTCGATCCCATTTGGTGTAATAGGACACTAACTAGGGAAATATATAGATATAGTTGGTGTCCTATTATGTCATTTCATTTCATTTGAATCTTTATTTCGACGCATTAGCATCATAAAAGAACAATAAAAACATTTCTTACATTTTAACAATTGCTAACTCAAAGACGAAAAGGGAAAAGGGGTCAAGTAGCTAGCCTATTCATATATATCCGTTGCTTCCGAGTAATCAATGTCTAATTTCATAATTCTTTGTCAAACACATTTCGCCTGGGCGGAAATTTTAGAAAGTTAAAAATACAATTAATAAATATAATTTAAAAACTGTTAAAATAGTATTAAATCACTAGCTGCTAGGACATTTTTTTATAAAATTCACGAAAAGAAACAACAACAGCATCCTCCAGGTTGGATAATAAAACAACAATTGAATGCTCTGGTATCATAATCTTATTTTTAAAAACTATCTAGTGATGTGTTTTCTCATTTTTCCTGTATTTTTTTTTTAAAATGTAGACCCAACTTTATTCTGATAAAATTAGCAGCGAGAAGAAATCTACTAACTCCAAAAACTATCACCTGGCTGGTATCAGTTTTTAAAATTCTGCCAGCCTCCTTGTAGGATCTAGAACCTATTCTATGGCAAAGTGGTACTATCCACTTTTTCCTTGGTATTACATAGCTTGAGCAAAATAGAAGTATGTGTAAATCATCTTCCTTTGTACCATGAGTACATGAAATACAAAGATCACTTCCTGATTTCGCCCAGCTTTTTTCAAGGGCCTTCGTTCTAAAAGTACCATATCTAAATTTTAGGTACAGAGTTTTTGATAAAGGCGGGTGGATCTCGTCTAGAAAGGGTTCAAAAGATGCTACATCCTTAAACAATAAAAAAATTTCTGTTAGTGGTCCATGAATTCTTGCGTATACTGACTCATGGCTCACATGTGACCAGAAGGATAGTTTAACAATTTTCTTAGAGCACGGGTTCATAGCCTCAGGGTCATTCCAAAAATGGGCTAGTCCGATCATGCCTAACCAATTTTTTACGTGCTTGAACCAATAGACTTTGTTACAACTATCGAGATCCATAACTTCTTTCAGGCCTTTCTTGTAATTTACTAATTCTGGGGTCGTCCACAATCTAACCCACAGCAATAATGGTCTTAATATTGCATGTTGATCTGTTCGTTTCAGGTTTAGATCCAAAAAAAGTGGTGTTAGTGGGGTATTTGTAGATATTTTTATCAACCCCCTAAGAAACTTATTCTCAAGGCTTTCAAATGTATTTCTACATGCAGGACCCCATAATTCCGCCCCATATAATACCGCTGATTGGACTTTATACTTAAAGATCTCTAAGGCAGGGGTCACAGCCTTGTTCAAGCATTCTTTGTGTCTCTTGAGAATTGGTAGACAGTTTTGTTTGAAAATAATCTTGTTCTTTTCTAGCTGCGGTCTCCATGCTAAAGAAGAGTCTATAGAGACACCTAAATATATAAAATTCTGCACATAATCAAGCTTCTGTCCATTTAGCATTAGATTTTTCTTAAAATTCCTATGTGGGCTCAGTGCCATGTATTTCGTTTTTTTGGTATTGATTTCTAGGCCCTTCAAGGAACAATACGACTGGAATCTATTTAATAAATTTTGAAGGCCCCGTGGTGTTTGGGAAATGAGAATGGTGTCATCTGCGAACAAAAGGGAAGAAACCCGTTCGCCCCCTAATCTTGGTGCGTCGTTATCACTACACTCCATGTAAGATGGTATATCGTTAACAAACAGGGCGAATAGGGTTGGCGCCAGTACACATCCCTGGCGTACTCCTCTTTTTATAGGGATAGCTTTAGTAAGTTCCCCAGTAGGACCCCACCTAACCTTTGCATAATTGTCCTTATGTAATCCAGTAACCAATTTTAGTAGGCCTAGCGGGAGCCCCTGGGATTTCAGTGATTCCCACAAAAGTTCTCGCGGTATAAGGTCAAATGCGGCCCGTAGATCTACGAATGCCACATATAAGTGACCTTTACGAAGAGTAACATATTTCCAATACAAGCAACAGAGCCTTAGGACTTGGTCAGTGGTTCCTGTTTTTACTCTGAAACCTGCTTGATATTTCGTTAAAATTTGTTCTTCTTCCAACCAGGAATTTATACGGTTTAATATATGCCTAGCATAGATTTTTTGAGTAATATCTAAAAGACTTATGGGGCGATAGTTAGCAGGATTGCTTCTATCGCCCTTTTTAAAAATAGTAATAATTTCCGCCCTGTTCCATGTGTCCGGAATTGTCTCCCCAGCAGCAACAGTATTGCACAAATGATTAAGGTAAGGAACCCAGACATCTAGTTCATGCTTGAACAAGTCACCTGGTACTTTGTCCAGCCCAGGAGCTTTCCCAGATTTGACAGAATTAATAGCTACTTCTGTTTCCTCTAGATCAAAAACTATATGTGTAGATTCAACCTCTGCGAGCAACAGAGCATGATCTTCCTGTACTACACTATCAGCCCCTTGGGCGGCGTACAGGTTCGTAAAATGGTCTATCCAGGTTGCTTCATCAAGGAAAACCTCTCTTGAGCCTTTCTCCCTTTGGTTACCCTTAGCCACTGTTTCCCAAAATAGCTTTTGGTCCTTCATTTTAGCTGCCATCAGCATACAGGACCACAGTTCCTCGTCCCATGTACACTTTGCATTGGCCAACACCTTATTATATGATTTCCTATTTTCTTTAATTGCCAAAGAATTTTTAGTTTTAACCGAATCTATCAAAGCTGATTTTGCTGTTCGGCATTCTTTATTAAACCATGGTTTACCTATAGGCTGCAATTTCACAGCACCCGATCCTTTTTTTGGTCTTCTAGTCATAAGTTCTAATAATTCTTTAAAGAACTCTTTATGTAATTTGAGAAATTGACCAGGTTCACTTTCGGAGGGATTATAGGTATCAAATACTTTAGTGAGGCAGTTATAGATGTTTGCCACTAAGTCTTCTTGTCCCAGGATATAAGCCCATTTAACGGACCGACGATTATTGCTTAATATAACATTATCTGGGACTGGTTGATGTCCTCCCTCTTCAACTTCCAGTCCCATTATTAAGCTCTTTACAAAACTAACTTCCAGGGAATGATGATCACTATCAAATCTATCTTTGACCATCAAGTCTTTTATATATGGCCATAAGTCCATGGAAATAATAACATAATCAATTATACTTTGGCAATGGCGTCTCGTGAAAGTAGGTACCTTGGGACTATCAGAGGGAAAACGCCCATTACATGCCCTCAGTCCATGGCTTACCAATACCCTTGTAATTTGGAAAGCTAGGGTAGTACCTACAACTGACCCATTACTAGTTAAGGATGGTATACCATTAGCATTATCTTCATCCTCATACAAATTGTTCATTCCAACAATGGGTTCAAAGTTGCAGTTCATATCCCCACATATGATCGTGCTTGCTTTCGGGTCCAGAGTATCCAGTATTGATTCTAATTTGTCAATACATGGTGACTCCTTGTGTGATGGACATGGTCTATTATATACATTGAAAAGATATATCATCCGATTATCATCGGTAACCATTTTCAAACCAAGTATATCTAGAGAATCAATTCTTAGTTGCTGTATGGCTATGTTAATGGACACACTAACCCATATTATTAGCCCTCCTGATGGACGGCCTCTTACTGATGGAACTGCTTCCAACTGGTAAGTTCTATATCCAGCCCTATGCATGGATGTCGTAGCCCATGTTTCTTGTAGAACACAAATTTCAAAGGAGTTTATATAAAGGTTCCATTCAGGGTCACTTATTTTTGAACCCACTCCTGCAACATTCCATGAAACAATCTTGGCCATAAAAAGACCTTGGTTTAAGCTGCAGCTAATAGCCGATGAAGATTTACTTAATGTCATCGGTGTTCCTGACCTGTTACTATTATGATCATTTGCCTCATGATGCTTTATTTGTTCCTCTTTGGGAGTTGGTTCTAGAACTTCCATGAGTTTTTTTTTGGATATAATATTTCCCCCCTGTGTACCAGTTGATAGCAATTGAGATAAGCCATTTGGGTAATCCGATGTCCTAAAAGGACTTGTTGGAGACGCGGGTAAAGTAGCGGGTGGGACTAATGGACAGGGTGTAGATTTGTGTCCTTCCCCATGTACTGGGAGTCAATCAACAGCCTCCAGTCCGCTAAACCTATTATAGCAAGGGATTAAAGGTTGGGCGAACTGTGGACCCATCCATTCTCTATGATACTGCGAATTGGCATGTTGGGGCCTCCCGGCCCAACGTTGTATTATGGTCCAGCCATCGTCCCCCTCCCTTTCCCTTCTTTTAGGATTTGAATTCCCTAATAACTCACACCCAATTCCACCCCTATCTTGATTTGTATCCCTTAACCAACTCCATGCGTTATCTTGGTGTTCCATTGGTGGATAAAAATAAGCCAGGGGTCTTGCTACAATCAATGAACCGTTATTCCTTGGGACTCCCAAACAGATATGTCCTACTGACCGAGGGTCTTCAAATGATACAATCACACAGTCCCCTTGTATTTTTTTCCTATTGTTGCCTACCCAAGGGACCCTCTCTACCATTAGGATATTGCTTCTTATTGTTGGTGGTAATGGATGATTAATATTCAACCAGTGTGAGACTTTGTTTTTGAGCGCCTCATACGGTTCTAGGACTGATGGGCCTAATTCCGGAACCCCAGTTAAAATGACTACATAGTCGCATGCTTCAGGAGGTAGATTAACATTCCTGCGCTTTTCTGTATGCGTGTTGTCATCATTGTGTCTAGGCGTACTACAAGGAGCCATTTTTTTAACTGTTGTTCCACGTGTCATAATGGGCTTTACACTTTTTTCACCCACATCAATAATGATAGAATTGGTGTTAGGGACCTTAAGGACTGGATTCCTTTCTTTTTCTACAACATTGTCAAGTTTTTTTGATACCTGTACATTGCTAATAGGGGCTGGTATCTGAGTTACCTTTTTTTGCTTGTTGGTATATTCATCTTTTTTCTCTTTCCTCAGTTCTATAAGTTGCTTTTCTATCCCATCTAATCTTTCTTCTATAGGAATGAGCAGTGTCTTGAGTATTTTTGACAAGGTAGATATAAGGGGATCTTCATTCCCTATATTTATGCCTGTACTGTCAGCTGATAAATTAACAGAAAGAATGTCAGCTAGGGAGTTATCTAAAAAGCTATCATCTACAATATTCATGGGTAATGTCTTAAGGACAACCCCTCCTTTCCCAGGTTCTTGGCCCTGGCTTTCCCTTGTCGCGCTTACATTGAATCTATTATTTTCTTTGCACTTTCCCATCTTTGTAGCCTTGGTAGTTTTAGTAGCGGGATGTTTTTTGTAGAATCGCTTGCTTGTGCTTTTTTTGGGGATTGCTCCCTCCCTTATCCCTTTTCTTGAGATATTATTGTTAGCTGTCTGACTATCTGACTGGGGGGCTACCGAGGTGTTTTCTATGATTGCCAAACCCCGTGAATCAAGAGTACTACAATCTTGAGTATCAGAATATGCACTAGTAGTACCATGAACCTCCGCATTAATATGTAGTGTATTTGGATTAATTGGAATGTTCTCAGGGGTTCGTATTGGGGTTCGAACTGTAGCAATGTGGCCCATGGAAGACCTTTTAGCCAAGGCAAGATCTTGGGAAACCCTCCTCTCCATAAGGACAATACCCTGATCTATTAGTGTATTTGTGCGAACTATAAAATCATCTAAAGTTCCAGTTAGTTTGGAACTACCTGACACAGCTTTACTGCTTCTAGTTTCGCGTGACATCATATCAATATGGTCTGGGTAACTGAGCACGAATGGATAATAGCGGAATTTTGGGCGTATTTAGCTAATTGCTATGACAATAATGATAGTTAAGCAATAGAGTTCCTTTTAAATCGATGGAAGGGGAACACCAATATCTATTGTATCTATCAAATCTGCCCACATCGACATATAAAATGAGTAGCTGTCCATGTAATGATACATAATAACACTAGTGTGCTTACGATGTCCGATGCGTGCACAACGAAACGGCCAACGTCCCTGGCCCAGTCCAGTCTCCTCAGGCCTCTGAGGGCCTAAGAGGGCCCGCCCTTTGCCCGGGCTTAGCCCGGCGCCCGCCCGCGCGCGTCCCGCGTCGCGGGGGCGAAGTTCAAATTTATGCGCCTCCGTGCGCGCTTATTGCGTAGGCGGACTTCCGCCGCTGAGGCTCCTGGGGGCTGTGGTCCTGCGCTCTGCGGCCGCGGTGTGGTGTTGTTGCGGCGGCGGCAGGAGGGCTCTGTGGGAGGCCAGGAGAAGCGCCGGGGACCAGGTATATGTCACAAGGTTTTTCTGGATTCAAATCAAAGAGCCAATAGTCTCAAAGGCGAGACCTATTGGCTATGTCATTGTTTGTTCTGAGACTTGTTGCAACCCTAGCATCAGCTCACTCAGATCAATGCTTCAGAAACTCTAGGCATGTTTACCCAGACGCATGGCTGCCTATAAGTACACGTGTAGTAAGGTTTGCTTTCTAGTTGTTTCTATAGACTCTGTGACCCATTATGTCAAATGGGATTAAAGCCATAATATGAGGATGCAATATATTATGGCTAGATGATTCTTAGATTCATCATACTCATTGGATTAGTAGACATATAAATATTACTCAAAAGAAACGCCCTGAAGAAGTTTGTTGCCAAATGAAACACGTTGGCTGTATACATTTTTAATAAGTATGAAATTAAAAGATGTTTGAAGAAAAATAAAGAAGACATAAGAATCTTTCAAATTTGGACTTATTTCTTTTGGGTGCACTGCCAAAGTTGTATTTCTATATTCATCAACTTTGCAGTAGTACCATTTAGCGGCTGATACTAAGGTAAGTTTGCACTGTACTTACTGCTAGGGAACATTGTGGGAGGTGTGATATAGCTTGCCAATATGACCCACATTTTTTATAAGGTTTACCCGCCTTGGAATTAGAGAGATATTTGCCACCACCAGTGACGGCAAAACGATTTGTGTGAGGGTCACAAGGTGTCCAATTCAAACAACAAATCTATTGGTCAGACCATCATATTCTGGTGGTTTATTGCAGTGGAGCTCACAAATGGCCCTCATACCCTCGCCTGTTGAGGTGGGAAGCTCCAGATGTTCCCTTTAAGCCTTATTCAGGTTGGGTAGATTTGTTGCGTGAATTGCAGCCTCAACCTACTTAAAATCAACAAGTTCTTGGTGGAGGTTAACATAAAAAGACTGAAAAGCTTTACGTTTTTCCTCATTTTGCACAAAGTGATTCCTATTTAGCCCAAAAGCGAGTGAATTCCTCTTGACACTGTCAGTAGTTGTAGGCCCCTGGCCAGGATGGAGACAGTTTTATTCACAAAGCAGTGCTTTTTCAGATTTGTCCATGACCAGGAGTCCTATTTATCCCCTAAGTGATAAAATCGTAGGCAGGACCTTCAAGGATGTGGAGGTCCTAATTTCTTCCTCTATGGTTTTTAGCTCATTTTCCAGAGAGTCTCTAAGAAGTTTGCTATTCTGACGCTGAACAGCTCTTTCTGCTTTGCAGGTTCCCTAGAATACTGCCCCAAAAAGTGTTCTGGGATACACGGTCCGTGTCATTTTCATAAAAATACTAGGAGATAACATCTTTCAGCACCTCTCGGACTGCATGATTTTTAAGCAAAGATTTCTCAAATTTCCATCTTTTCTTCCTAACTCCAGTGAGGGATACCTCACCCTCCCATGTCAACATTGCATGATCTTTGATCGCTATAACACCATGCAAAATCGAGACAGTCGTATTTGCTATCTGTTGTGTGCTTCAGATTAAGTCAATTTGAGAATATGACCAATGCACGTGAGAGAAAAATGTATATTCTCACTCCGTTGGATGCTTGGACCGCCACACGTTTATAAGGCCAAGATCCAAAATCTTGCTTCGCAGGACAATGCCTCTTGCATGTATCTATTAAAGGCCATATCTATCAATAATGGCATTGGGATCAGAGATGAAATCACCAACCCAAATAAGGTGATTTGGCCCCCATTATCTAATTCTTTCCAGCATTTGAAGCAGAAAGTGTCCCTGACATCTGTTAGCCACATTTGTGTTTAGAAAATAGTAAGTAGAAACCCCTGACGTTTTACTTTTAAATAAACAAATTCGTCATCCACCTGTTTGCATGCTATTATGACCTCTTTAAAGTTAAAGAATTTGTTGAGACCTACAAATACTCCACATTTCTTTGTCTTAGTCGCAGCATAATATAGGAATGGGGTAAAACTTGATATTCATGAAATGAGTATCAATTTCTGATTCTGTTTCCTGAAATCAGAACACATTGAGGTGGTCCCCACGGACCTTCCTCTAGATTTTATGATGCTTGATTGGTGAGTTCAGGCTTCTAGTTTTCCAATATCTTATCTGGTCCTTGGGTCTGTACTAATATTTTGAACTATACTGCAGACAGAGAGACAAAATGCATTGTATATTTTCTTGACAGTGATAGACAAAGTATGTACTATCCTTTCTTGACACTTGGGGAGCTTTAAATCTTTCCCATAAGGTTTAAAGCTCCCCAAGTGGCAAGAAAGGATAGCACATACTTTGTCTATCACTGTTAAGATAATATACAATGCATTGGTGTCCTTCTCCATTTTCACTTGAATGCCTTGCATTTTTTAACAGTCTTGGCTCATAGCTGTGATTTCCTCTTCGCTAGCCACTACACTGTCTCCTAAGGCTTGAATTTCTTTCAGCACATCAGAAAAGCTAGTTGCCAAGTCTGCTTGTAAAGCTTGCTTTTATATTGTGACCATGCAAGCATTTTTGTAATAGAGGTATTGTTTGCAAGCCCTCCTATGTGATGCCCCCCCCCCATTTCTCCTTATTTGAATGCCATATCGGCCTGTGTGCAAATTCAGAGGAAAGACTAAAGTACACAAAAAAGTTAAAAACAAAGATAATAGAAATTTAATAATTTTCAAAATATTTACTTTAATATTAAATACCTTCAAAATATTTCTACAAATAATTGAAAGAAATAAACAGTTGTACCCAACTGTCTGCGCAAAATCATAAAAAAATAATAAACTATTACACTACTTTGCATACAATCCCTGAAAAACTGGGAAAAATGCATATGTTTTAGGTGGTGGGAATCAAAATTAATCGGACAGACATTGGGGGAAATACACACATTAGGTGGTCATTCTAAAGTTAAACTGGAATCAGATTTACTAATATAGCTCACATATATCACACATTGGCAAAATGCATACATTTGTTGGGGTCACATATACTATTCTAATGCCAGTCCTAACAGACATTGGGAAAGCGCATATTTTGTTGGGGGAATATACATAACAAAATATTGCAAGAGTAAATGTTAACAAAATGTTAACAAAACTTTTGGCAAACAAAAATGCATTTTATTAATAATGTGCAAAGACTTGTTTTCACATTGCTTTGTTATTTTCCATTAGATGTTTTCTGCTCTTTTGCTGCAGATGTTGTAACTTCCCGAAGCCTTCAGTTAGTTAGTGAACAGGCATTTGTTTTGTATTAGACAACTGATAGTCAAGTTGTCACCGAGAGGAGAGGAAGAAACAGAAACGATGATTCACGAGACGAACAGTCTGTACTGCAGAACATGAATGTTGTAATTTCTCAAATACTAGCATCTACAGACTATTGTACAAGTGTGAGATGAGGAGTTTACCTATTTCCAGGCATTTACTACAATCCAATTGGACTATACAAGAGACGAAAAGTCACTTGTTGCCATTTGGAATATTGCCGATTAGGATCCTGGAAAAACCGGGTACGAACCGTCGGTCGGAGCGTTTTCTCCGTCCGACTCGTACCCGGGACAATAACATTACAAACATGGAAGTACGATTCGCACGGAAACACCATTTCCGTACGAGTCGTACAAAACACCGACCGACGAAAATATACATACAAATGTGATCCGGGAATGCTCCGACGTGACGTCGGGACGCTTTCAGGCAGTGTTTCACGACCCAGGAAGTACGAATCGAACCGACAGCAGTCCGGACGGCAATATTTTTACGGCACCCAAAAAGTGCCGGAAAAGCGAAGTACGCCACGAAACGACCAGATTAGGGGGCCCGGTACGCGCCGTACCCCCCCCAGCCCCCGTGAGTACGCGTCGTACCCCCCCAGCCCCCGTGAGTACGCGCCAAACCCACCCGTGTATGTACACCCGTGTACTACGAGCCGTACCCCCACCCGTGTATGCACACCCGTGTACGTACGAGTCGAACCCCCACCCGTGTATGTACACCCGTACCCCCACCCGTGTATGTACACCCGTGTACGTACGAGTCGAACCCCCACCCGTGTATGTACACCCGTGTACGTATGAGTTGTACCCCCACCCGTGTATGTACACCCGTGTACGTACGAGTCGAAACCCCATCCGTGTATGTACACCCGTGTACTACGAGTTGAACCCCCACCTGTGTATGTACACCCGTGTACGTACGAGTCGTACCCCCACCTGTGTATGTACACCCGTGTACTACGAGTCGAACCCCCACCCGTGTATGTACATCCGTGTACGTATGAGTCGAACCCCCAACCGTGTATGTACACCCATACCCCCACCCGTGTATATACACCCATGTACATACGAGTCGAACCCCCACCCATGTATGTACGGTGCGTACCCCCAGCACTACGCTACGCGCTGGGGATACGCACCGTACATACATGGGTGGGGGTTCGACTCGTACGTACACGGGTGTACATACACGGGTGGGGGTACGACTCGTACGTACACGGGTGTACATACACGGGTGGAGGTACGACTCGTACGTACACAGGTGTACATACACGGGTGGGTTCGGCGCGTACTCACGGGGGCTGGGGGGGCGTTCGGCGCGTATGCGGGCACATGTCTCCATGGTTGCTATGGGAGTTCGGTCCGTACGGTGCATTTTCCATACGGTTGTAACATCGGACGCACGGGATGGATCGTACTTGCGCGGTCGGACTTCACTTTTCACATTTGTATGGTAAATCGTCCGGGGACGTGTCGGACACATTTTCCGACCCGAGGACGTGTGGGGAATTATTCCCAATGCGATTCGTATGGACTTTTTCCCATGCGAATCGTACGGTAAAAAGACCGGATACGAGTCGTACGGGGAAATTTTTTACAGGATCCTAATCGGCAAGTGTTTATATTACTGCTTGTTCGTAGAGTAGCAACCAAAATCCCTCCCCGACTCTCTGACAGGACTCATCTTTGAGTTTGTAATACTTCTCTGCATGAGAGGCTGCTTGGCCTATTTTCATTGATTTTCTGCTGATTAAGAGCTGAAGATACTTTTCAGCTTATAATGCAAAAGCTTTATGCTTGTGCATTGATTCTCTCATCGGAGCTCTTTATTGAGTATCTGAACAGACACCTTAATATATCGTATTTCAAATGATTTAGTTTAGGGAATTTACTTTAGGGGACATACTTGTATTATTACAATATTTACTGATATATTGAGCAAAATTCAATTTTATCTTGTACTGAAATATCAATTATCGAATTATGCTAATGTCTAATGCTGATGCTTAAAAGACTAATTCTTATTGAATACAATTGATTACAAATTCAAGACATTGAAAAATAAAACCTTTCAACTCAAACAAATTCTCTTTATTGACTGTACTAAAGTCATTCATGTTTAACATGTCGTTGAATTGATGTAGATGTTTGCTCCTTTTCATTTCTTCTTGTCCACGAACAAAGGTCAATATAACCAGTGGCAAGGGTTATTTAATGATTACACCTGAAGACTGAGATATAGAAAACCCCGCTCCATCAATATTCTTTAAACACATAAGAATTTTACAATAACATATATAATAAAATAAAAATATAAAAAATGCCATAATAGAAAACTATATTAAAGAAAAGAATATTTCAGACTTTGATGTAATAGTAAAAGAGTTGAAATCTATACACTTACCTTCAATCGAAATATATAAAACCTTGCTCGCCCAATATAAAAAATTAATTCTCAATAAAAAAATCTGCCTGCTATATTAAATATATAGAATAGGCCTCTTGCTATAATAAGGCCTTATTTCAAACTGCCATCAAACTCTCCCCCCAGCCAAAAGATATAATTAGGGCTTTTGTGACTCTTTAGCACTGTTCTTTCAGAACAAAGTTGAGATCATCTTTAATAGATTCTCCTCGAACATATCCATGCATTAGATCATTAAGGACCTCCAACCTGCAGATAGAAATAAAATTGCTCTCACGGAATTTGAACCTCTTTTGGGGGAGCAGGTTAAACACACCATTCTCACCACCAAGTCAGGCTCCACCTTGGATCCCTGCTCTCCCAGGATTATGCAGCTTGTACATGACTTAGTCGATCCTCAACTTATGAAAATCTTTAATGCTATGTTTCGGACAAGTCTTTTACCCAAAGCGTAGCAACTCCCATTGCTAAACATAGCCAATTTGAACATCCTTGATCCTAATAGCTACAGACCTATCTCTATGCTCCAGTTTCTGGCGAAGCTGATCAAGAAGGCATTGAATTCTGAGTTAGCTACCTTCCTGGATAATAACCAACGGTTGCGGATGCTTTAGCGGCTTTCAAAATTTAAACGGTAACCCTTCAAATCTATTTTAACGATTATTTCTTACTTCTATTTGTCTTAAAACATGAATACATCAAATTATTTATTTTTAAACCACCCTAGACAATACCACATTATCAAACTAACCTACTTAATAAATCACCCGAAAATTGGGTTTAAACAATTAAAATCTAATCCAAAAAACAATTAAAATACTCACTATAACCTAAACACATTACTTAAACATCCTTAAACAAATCTAATTAATTTAAATAAATATAAATCAAATTAAAACAACCAATTATCAATGTATACTTACCTGCTCACAAGTAGCAAACAAAAGAGGAATAGCATAGAATGTTAACAGGTTATGTTATGTTTGAATGTTCAATTGTTTTTTGACTTCACTCTGTGATGTATGTAGCTTTTAAAGTGCTGCTCAGAAGTTGGTGAATAAAAGGTAATGCATAATGCTAGCCTCCTTGTCTTGCCATTAAATCATGATTCTTTATGCATTAAATCTTTGAGAATCTACATTCTCAATTTGGTTTTTGCAAAGGACACTCTACGGAGTCAGCCCTTATTGTGACCACTGAGATGATCAGGGCAACAGTAGATAAGGTCAGCAATGCAGCCGTTATCCTACTCGACCTGTCGGCAGACTTTGACACGATCAATCATGAGCTCTTGATTGACTGGTTAGAAGGCCTGGGAATAGATGGTGTGGCTCTATCTTCATTGCGATCTTTGCTGACTTTGCAGTATTAGGGAAGTGAGCTTATGGATGGATAACAACTGTCTTAAGTTAAACTCCTCAAAACAGAATTTATCCTATTCGGAAACAACACCTCTTTCTAGACCCCTTCATGGTGGCAAGATGAACTAAGATCACTCCCAGCACCAGTAAAAAGTAAAAGATCTGGAAACATTGGTCGATGACAGTCTTACTTGCAAGGAACAAATTAATAAGGTGATCTGCAACTCCTTCTTTATGTTTTTTCGTTATCCGGAAAATAATACAGATCCTTCCATCTGACCTGTTGAAGACAGTTGTTTTGGCCCTTGCACTGTCTAGAGTGGACTATTGTAATGGTCTATATACAAATCTCCCAATAGTCTCCCTGAACAAACTTCAGATTCTTCAGAACACGGACGCTAGGATGCTCATGAAAATTCCTACATTCCCGTCTGCTTCACAGGCCATTACTAGTTAACATTGGCTTCCCGTACAGAAGCATATAGTATTCAAAACCCTTTGCATCACATACAAAGTGCTTCAGAGATCAGGTCCAGCCTATCAGAGAGAGAAACGCAGAAGGTATGTCCGAGAGAGGACTCTTTGCTCCAGTTCAGCCAGTAACCTAGTAGTCCCCTTCTAGAAACTTTCCTCCTGAGGAGGCAGGAGCTTTGTGGTTTGTACCGCACGGAATTGGAACTTGCTCCCTCTTGAAATAAAAATAGTTCCCTCTCTTGTTAGATTTCGAAAGTCCTTAAAAACATGGCTTTTCCGGTAGCGACAGATGTGGTCACACTTTTAACGTGATTACTTAGCGCCAAGATGCCTCAGGGTATTTGACTGCAGTTTATAAAAGCTCAAATCAAATATTCTGTAACATTTTGGCATAAATTGCTGATGGACATAAAAGAATGAATGTAGTCAGGTCACACACAGCTAAGTTATAATTGATGGAGGAAATTGGATTTCAGAGCACCAGATCATTCAGGAGAAAGCAAATTCAGTAGATTTATGGGATCGATGGGCATTGTTGATGCTGAATTCTGGTGACTACAGAAAGCAGAAGGTAAAAGGCACCAACAGGTGTAGAAAACTGATGGCACAGAGCATTCACTGGCACAGACTACTGATAAGACCAGATCTTGAGTGCATTCTTCCAGTCAAGACACCATTATATTTTTATGAACACTGGTACACACATGTAGAGAAATAGATTGATGGCAAGTGAGAATGTGATTTTAGTATCGATATAAGCTGTCGCTGAGATAAACAATCTGTACCCTAGAAAGTAAAAGCAGTTATCTCTGAGGAATCCTGGGCTTATCTTTGGCAACTTAGCTGAAGTGAACATACTTTCTCAAAAAACATAAGTACCATAAAATTCCCAGATCAAGTTAGTTACAAGACAACAGCTTAATTTGTGTATTTTCTGCATTTAAAACAGTTTCTGATGTATGAAATACCGTGCAAGAGAGACTTGTTTGTGCTTAAAAAACACATATAGCCAACAGGGGGCACCAGTGCATTTGTTTCTAACACTGAAGCAGTCATGTCCCAAGAGAAATAAAATGTAAAGCAATTCCTTTTTTATGAAAACAATCTTATCGGTGTAAACACCCACTTGCCTTATGTCCATGTTTCAAAAGAGTCAGTTCAAGGTGAATGTAAATTTTCAGAACTTATAGCAAACACTTTTGACTTCTGTCCTGAGACCGCAAATGTTCCCACCATTTTCCCGTTGTTTGGAGCTGTCTGGCCACAGATTACTGTTAGAGGCAGAGGGCTTCATTTATGAAAACTGTTGCATCGCTGCGTGAAAACAGCGATGCGACAGTTTTCACTGCACCCACCTTGCCACTTGATGGATGCATCATATTTACTGTATGACGCATCATGTCGTAAGGAATGACAGGTACGTTAGAATTACTGACGTATCTGTCAGCGCAAAAGTGATGCATTGCTGGGGTGTGTCTGAAAACACACGCAACTCCAGCAATGTGTCCTTAATTGGACTTCGTCGGTCTTATGCCTGCTGTGTGGCAGGCATAAGATATTGACGCAGTAGTGTCCTAGAAGTGGCGCAGTGAAATCTCATAGATCCCTTCTACGTGGCTTTTTGCGGGGGTACGCCCACCCTGCATACATTATACCTGACGCAGCTATAATGTAGCGCAGGGCTTTACAAAGTGACGCATCTGATTAGATGCGTCACTTTGTAAATTGGGCGCAGCATGGTGCATGGTGCATTTGCACGGTGCATTTATTACGGTGAGTTACAGAAAGTGACGCAAAAGGGACGCAACAGTGGCAGAAAAGTAACGCAGGGCTCATAAATAAGCCCCAGAGTTCACAACCACTGTCTCAGGACCACAGACAAAAGTTACATTCTAACTGGACTTGTTGGTTTACTCCAAAGTAGCACAGTGTTCAACCTTCAGAGAGTAGATTGATCGTGAATAGGTGCTAGGTCCTCTTGCAACAATTCAAGGGTATCAAGTACTCCTTCGTGCATGCATGTTCTTTTTGGCTGTTTCAGGGCGCATTATGCATTCAAGGAGCTATGAGGCTTACCTTATAGACATAACCTATGGCTAACAGGAGAATGGCCCTAAACCTTCCAAAGTAATATTTCCATTCTGTCTCCTTTATTTTTCTGATCATCCTGTGTTTTATTGTAAGACCTATCCCACAAAGCTCAATGTTGCAGTTTGCTAACATTGCTTCAGAGACAATTAACTAAAAGGTCTCCCTGCTTTCTGAAACCACCCTCTCTCTGCCCAGTGTATTTTATCTCTGGTCAAAGAGACAAAGACTCCTGCTATTCCACCACACTGCTGTCATCCAATGAAGAAAGGTGCTGTGAAATCCCTGGGATCCTTGGCCTGCAAGAAATCCCCTGGGGTTTGGCCTGCTCTCTATTTGTGTGCTTGTGAACACACATGGGTTGAGCTAAGATAACTAACTCCCTTCCTTTGTTGAAGTTTATAAATCACATGACAGTCCCAAGTCCTGTAATCGATGCCTCTAGTCTTCTGAAAGCATGCACACCCTGGGAGGCCTGTGAGTCAGAGGACTCTTATGTTTCAGGATGGCCTTAATTATGTGAGCATGTCACACCTCATACTTTCTAACTGGGCTTGAGAGGAATCAAATTCACATTTAATTCAAATTCACTGCAGGTAACCAGGCCAGCAGCCACACTGCCCAGTCTGTAAATGGGGAGATCACGCAGTTAATATCATTTCTAAAAATCAATTATGTGGCATAAGTTCAAAAGAAAAGCAAGTTTTAAAAAGATTTGCATTTTAATTAATTAGTGCGATGCCATGAGAATGGTGTTTTAGGTGGCCTTTGGCCAAAGTTAGAACAGTGTTTTTCATACTATCTGCAGTTGCTACAGCCCTACTGGTAACAGAACTCATAAGTACCTATTACCTTTTAAAGCGTTCAAATATCCAAAAACCTGCATGGTTTAATTCTGCACTTTATAACCATTGCTCATGGCCATCCAAAGCCAGATTTAAGGTTAGATTCATCGTAGCTAAATGTTGACTATTCAGCCTTGAGCTAAGCTACACTGATGCTGGGTGACCAGGCTGTTCCATTAGTAACATGTGACCCAAAATTCAATAATGACTCTTTGGAAAGACTGACAGCCCAACAGTCAATGAAATATGCGGGAGTGGATATTTTTGTTCATACACATGCAGTTTATTTGTGTAATCAGCTCTTACTTTCTACCTCCCAGCTCACCTCAGACAGTCCACCTTGTTTCATCCACCAGGGAAGTTGCTTGATCATTTATTTGTACCTGTCCAGTGTAATAGACCTGCTGTCGCAAGGAATGTCTCTAAACACCCGGCATTCTGAATTGATTCCCCTCCAATTAATGGCACCACTTTTGTTTTTATGACTCTATCAGGAGTTACCTGGTTACTCTAATGTGGGAGGGGGGTAGAATGCACAGTGGAGAGCAGAACCCTATCAGTGCGCCCTATATTATCACTGCACCAGTCCCTCTAGAATGGTCTCAACAAAGCAAACACAATCAGTGGGACAGTGCTTGTAGCTCTATTGTTGCATTTTTGTCTACTTAGTCCAAAAAAACGAACATTTTCAGTTTGGCAGCATCCGGTGAAGAGGGTATCCTGCTTCACCTTGCTTAGATCATTTTCTTGTTGGGCAATAAACAAAACTACCAGCCAGAACAAAGACTCATGATAGTCAGCTAAGCAATTGTAGCAGGTAATGGTTGGTGCTATCTGGATGCAATGAGACATTAGTTTCCCATGTTACTTCCTCTCTAGAGGATACTGTTTCTAGGAGCATAAGGCCACTTGAGTGTGGTCTACTGCTTGTGCTAACTAGTGAGTCTATTTGAGGATCCTAACCTCATGAATGTAGGTGACTGTAGTTTGACTCCCCATTGTAGTCAGATATTGTGGAGCATGTGGGAAACCGACATGGCAGGGAGCAGTCTAACTTGCATCAGGTGAAAATGAGACACACTATTTGGCTCTGCTGAAGACCAATAACATCCACCAAAGATGCCAATAATAAGTTATACACAATATGAACAGAGTACACATGAGTATTCACTGTTTTTCAAACAAATGAGCTGGTTAACTGTGAACTATATGTAATGCTACTCTAGGTCCCAGATAAAACGACAATCCTTTGTTCATTTTAGCTCAGAAGACCATTCTTACACAGAAAGCGAAGCCTGTTGGCAATCAAAGGTGGTGCATGGCACGTAGACAGGGCAAAGTCATGGGTGGCTGGTGAAGATTGCCTTAGGGTCTTGGATCACGGCGTCAAGCATCAAGAAAGAGAGCTGGCTTGATGGCACAGCCCTGTATGTGGGGCACAAGATAGAATCTTTGGTAAGCACCCACATAGTGCATCTTCAGTTTTAGATCACTTTCAATGCTTCTGATGCTGTCTGGAAAGAAGAACAAAGGGTGTGGGAACCAGCAATAGTAAACCATCGTCTATCAGTCCTTCTACAATCAACGTTTGCAGGATCTGTAGATATAGGGTCCCCACTCACTAGATCATTCATCCTCAGTTGGTGGGGTCCCTTAAGTTGCAGATTGCATGCCTCACGTTTAACATAGAATGGGATGAAATGTTGAACACCTCCACTAAGTTTCAGGAGGCTGAAAATGCAGGTCATCACACACTGGCATTACAGGGTAGGTGTGAGGAAGGGACTTTCCAGCTTCTAAAATGAGACACACGCACTGGAATACAAGCTAGAGAAGGCTATGGGGTAATAACCCTCTCCAGTCCTCCTTCTTGAAACAGAAAATAAGTTACGAGTACGCGTCAAGCCTATAGCCGAAGAGAGGTTCAGCAGCAGCTTATCCCCTAGGAATTCTCCTCATACCTGAGAAGGAACCTGTGGCAGAGCACTAATTTGGTTGCTCAATTTCTAATGATGAATGCAGGGTTTGTTGCAAATATCTGAGGAGATCAGACCAATGGATATCAACCACAGCCCAATGTTTTTATTATGTTAGAAGTGACAGTTTCCTTCTGTTGGAAGTAAATAAAAGTGGTAAAAGTGAAGCCATCTTCTTACGGGTGGTCCTCATGTGTTGAGTGGTATTTACCTACCTCTGTCCTCACTTATTTACCAAAATCAAAGATAAATAAATAGCATTACTTTAATAGGGTTTAATCTATGATCAACGTCTTCACTGCTAAGTAAGCTGTTTTTTCTAAGTTAAGGTTTGTGTTTTCAAGATAAAGGTTGATGATTGTATAAGGAATGCTAGCCTCATGTCTGGACTTTGGGTGCAGAAGTCCACATGACAAAAAGCTTACAGCAATTAATCTAGATGCCTCACACATTCCTGCCATCTCTACTTCATACAGGCTTCCCCTGATAAAATGGAATTCAGGTTGGGTATTAATTTGCCTGATGTATAATATCAAAAACAAATATAGGTGATATAAATCAATTCTAACCTCAAAGACATACCACAATCCTCGGACATGATGGCACAGATCTAGTTGTAACTTTGTAGTTCAGAAGGGCCAACAAAGCATATAATTATTTCTCTGTCTTTGTACCAAAACACAGGCAACCCACTCCCCAAATGCAGAAGAAGGTTTAGAAGAAACATTAGCCACAACTTTTTAAAATATGCAATTAATCATCTGCATCTTCTGTTTTAACCCCTCTCTGTTCTTCGTGGTTGTCTATGAAGTGGAGCCACCCTGTTGTCATTTTCCAACTAAGTCACATGATGTTCATTCATCTTCCCACACACTCACTTGTGCCATTATGTACACAAATATAAACAAACTAACTCACTCGCCTATTCACTAGAGCAGGAAACTAAGAACTCACTCAGTCACTCAATACCATAATATTTTTATGTAATGCATACATGATCCCTCTGGTCAACATCATCCATGCACGCCACATCAACATCTTCACCTACGCCAGCAACACACAACTAATACTCCCCCTCTCGGACAAGAAACCCTACACAAGAAACTAATAAACTACCTGCATGACCGAAGCCGCTAACTGGATGAAATCCAACTGTCTCACGCTCAACACCAAGAACATATCATAACGTGTATTTGTAAAGTGCACGTTCACTTAGAAGTATATCTTGGCACAAAATAAGAAACATGTATTGTAACCCAACTCTATGGTACTCATTTTATCAATCTAAGAAGAATGAAAGGCTGAGTGGACCAGTCAGGATTTGAACCTGTGACCATGAGGTCAAACACAGGCCCCTACAGTGGTGCCTTAGTCCACTAAGCTACCAGAAGCCAGAAGTAGAGATCTTCAGCAAGAACACCTCACTATGGAATTCCAACTGGGAGTCACTGAACTTGGACACACACCCACATCAGGAATCTTGAATCATCATCAATTGCAAACTGGACATGACCGCACAAAGGCACAAATCAATGCCGTCATTGCATGCTGCTTCCACACCCGGATGATCTTCAAATGGCTCCCAAGCGACTCTAGAAAAACTGTCAATCACATCCTTTTCACCAGCAAGTTGGACTATTCAAGCAACCTCTACACTGAAGTTACTAAGCTACTCACTAGAAGACTGTAAACCATCCAGAAATCGGCAGCCAGGCTCATCCTAAATCTCCCATACAGAACTCACATCACACCACACCTCAGGGAGCTCCACTAACTTTCAATACACAAATACGCTCAATTCAAACACACTCACACATTAAAGGTACTACACAACTCAGGACCTACCTACCTGAACAGTTACATCTTCTTCCACCAACCACCCACACACCTCTGCTCCGCAAGACTCTCACACACATCCCACACATACACAGAAACAAATCAGAAATATGGACATTCTCTTACATCACTCTTTAAGCATAGAATAGCCACCTATTCCGTATCAGTGCTTCTTACTCTCTTCTTGAATTCTGCAAGAAGCAGAAGACCTGCCTTTTCAATTAACCAATTCAATACTGACGTGTCCTTTTGTAACTCTGGCACTCTTCTTGGTACCCCTGATCTTAAATCAGCAATGTGAACAGAGAGTAAACACGGTTCCAACAGTCTGTTTACTTTGTTATTTTTCTATTTATTCCCACAACCATGCAACAGCCATTGCCCTGCTGATGTGCTGAGCATCAGATAAGGGGGTCAGCCCTATCGGAGCAACAGTGCTGCATCTATGCTGTGGGGGATTTGCAACCGCACATTTTAATGTAGTCAATTCCAGGTTTGTCAGTGCAGTGGGGTCAATAACCAATAAGAAGGAGTAAGCATCTTTTTATGCCACCTCCCCATTGATCCCTAGTAATCCCCTTGCCCACAGCATAACCTGGTGGTCATGTTATGACAGCAGCTGCCTCAAAACACACAAGATGATGGACGGAATGTTGCACAATGGCAGAACACTCACCCCCAGTCACAGATCTGGGTTTAATCCATCGTTATTTTGCTCACCACACCACCCCAGTTCAGACATGGCCATATGCAAATCAGTCTTGACCCTGTGCCTCATGGGAACAGTCCAGCCCGAACTGCCAAGCCATGTCTTCCCTGGACCGGAATCAAGCATCCTAGGACCGGTTTCTGGCTATCAGCCGTCATCAGCCAGGATAGCTTGACTCCAGTGGCGTAGTGAGCACGGGACCCACGTCTGGGCATACCCTTCCCACATAGGGTGAACAGCAAAACACACAAGATGATGGACGGAATGTTGCACAATGGCAGAACACTCACCCCCAGTCACAGATCTGGGTTTAATCCATCGTTATTTTGCTCACCACACCACCCCAGTTCAGACATGGCCATATGCAAATCAGTCTTGACCCTGTGCCTCATGGGAACAGTCCAGCCCGAACTGCCAAGCCATGTCTTCCCTGGACCGGAATCAAGCATCCTAGGACCGGTTTCTGGCTATCAGCCGTCATCAGCCAGGATAGCTTGACTCCAGTGGCGTAGTGAGCACGGGACCCACGTCTGGGCATACCCTTCCCACATAGGGTGAACAGCAAAACACACAAGATGATGGACGGAATGTTGCACAATGGCAGAACACTCACCCCCAGTCACAGATCTGGGTTTAATCCATCGTTATTTTGCTCACCACACCACCCCAGTTCAGACATGGCCATATGCAAATCAGTCTTGACCCTGTGCCTCATGGGAACAGTCCAGCCCGAACTGCCAAGCCATGTCTTCCCTGGACCGGAATCAAGCATCCTAGGACCGGTTTCTGGCTATCAGCCGTCATCAGCCAGGATAGCTTGACTCCAGTGGCGTAGTGAGCACGGGACCCACGTCTGGGCATACCCTTCCCACATAGGGTGAACAGCAAAACACACAAGATGATGGACGGAATGTTGCACAATGGCAGAACACTCACCCCCAGTCACAGATCTGGGTTTAATCCATCGTTATTTTGCTCACCACACCACTCCAGTTCAGACATGGCCATATGCAAATCAGTCTTGACCCTGTGCCTCATGGGAACAGTCCAGCCCGAACTGCCAAGCCATGTCTTCCCTGGACCGGAATCAAGCATCCTAGGACCGGTTTCTGGCTATCAGCCGTCATCAGCCAGGATAGCTTGACTCCAGTGGCGTAGTGAGCACGGGACCCACGTCTGGGCATACCCTTCCCACATAGGGTGAACAGCAAAACACACAAGATGATGGACGGAATGTTGCACAATGGCAGAACACTCACCCCCAGTCACAGATCTGGGTTTAATCCATCGTTATTTTGCTCACCACACCACCCCAGTTCAGACATGGCCATATGCAAATCAGTCTTGACCCTGTGCCTCATGGGAACAGTCCAGCCCGAACTGCCAAGCCATGTCTTCCCTGGACCGGAATCAAGCATCCTAGGACCGGTTTCTGGCTATCAGCCGTCATCAGCCAGGATAGCTTGACTCCAGTGGCGTAGTGAGCACGGGACCCACGTCTGGGCATACCCTTCCCACATAGGGTGAACAGCAAACCACACAAGATGATGGACGGAATGTTGCACAATGGCAGAACACTCACCCCCAGTCACAGATCTGGGTTTAATCCATCGTTATTTTGCTCACCACACCACCCCAGTTCAGACATGGCCATATGCAAATCAGTCTTGACCCTGTGCCTCATGGGAACAGTCCAGCCCGAACTGCCAAGCCATGTCTTCCCTGGACCGGAATCAAGCATCCTAGGACCGGTTTCTGGCTATCAGCCGTCATCAGCCAGGATAGCTTGACTCCAGTGGCGTAGTGAGCACGGGACCCACGTCTGGGCATACCCTTCCCACATAGGGTGAACAGCAAAACACACAAGATGATGGACGGAATGTTGCACAATGGCAGAACACTCACCCCCAGTCACAGATCTGGGTTTAATCCATCGTTATTTTGCTCACCACACCACCCCAGTTCAGACATGGCCATATGCAAATCAGTCTTGACCCTGTGCCTCATGGGAACAGTCCAGCCCGAACTGCCAAGCCATGTCTTCCCTGGACCGGAATCAAGCATCCTAGGACCGGTTTCTGGCTATCAGCCGTCATCAGCCAGGATAGCTTGACTCCAGTGGCGTAGTGAGCACGGGACCCACGTCTGGGCATACCCTTCCCAAGCTGCCTCAATGCACTTCTTTTAACCTAAAAATGAGTATTGTTTTTTCTATTATGGGCATATGAGCTTTAGGATGTTACCATTAGTGAACAAAGCAATTTTATATTTTGCACAACGGTATTTGTTGGCAGTGAAGGACGGAGATAGACCCCAATTTCGAGCAACACATCTCCATGCAGATAAGGTCTGTCCAACTCTACCAAACGTCAGATGTCACTGGCAGCGGCGGCCCCTCTGCTATTGTGGAGGAGCATCGCTCACGCTGCCAGCAGCCCCAAAACTCGAAAAATAAAACGATAATAACATAGATTTATTATTGTTTTGTTTTCAGAATGAACGAGTCTTGGGGTGTGGGGCAGATGGTGACAGGCTGTGAGGCTGGAGGGGGGAGTGGTGTTCAGCACACTGTGTTTGGCCATCCATCTCAGGCCGGCCTAACACACATGCGCACTGAGCTGTCTCCAAGCAAAGCTGGATTGCCGGGTTGGAGACAGCAAAGCACAGACTCTCAGTCTTCCAGGGAGTGCAAATTCAGAGCGCTAAGGCCAATCCGGATGCTGCTTTCAATCATGACAGCAGTGTCAGGATTGGCCGCAGGGGAGTCTGGGAACCCGTGCACTGCACTAACAGAAGAGCACCGAGTTGGAGATGCGGTGAGCTGCGAGAGGCAGGTAAGTGGTTTTGTTTTTATTTATTTTCTTTTCGTTCCCCCCCGCCTGCCACTCTACTGTGATACCGGCCACCACTGCTCATTGGCCGTGGCTCCCACCAAAGAGATCCCCTCACCTCTGGATCTTCAGCTATGTGCTGTGTATAACTCTTGATGGTGCAAAAACAACACTGGTAAGGCGTGAATCACTAAATAGGTTTCTGGATGGGACGGTAATTTGTAGTAAAGGCGATAATATTGAGATATTGAGATAATGTACAAGGCCTGTCGTAAGTGTAGATGGAAAACGATTCTTGTAGGAGGGGGAATAGAAGAAAAATGCTCACGCACACCTTAAACACCCTTTTAACCAAAATTTATAACAGATGTTTAAAGAAATATCAAAGTATACAAATTAAATCTAGTCTTGTTGCCCAAATTTCTAACGCATGTTTGAACATTACTCATCTAAATATTTACACTGTGAATATATGCTTGAGCACCTGCTAAATAGTGTTCTTAGAATGTTTTATGAGAAACAGATAGTCGGCCATGTGTCACATTGTATGTTGGAATGTACTCTCTATGTATGTGATTTATTCATTATACTTGTAATCCTGGTGGCATATGCCCAAAATATACAATTTTAATTGTGACATATCCCTGTACCCCCAAAATGCCACCCACAACTCTACAATGTTTACCTGGTTTAAATCACTCTCATATATGTCTATTGTTTTAACAAAGTGCAACTTATTTCAGTGGTGTTATTGTCATGGTGGGGACAGCATCCACTTTTCTGACTGTCTTTTCGTGCAGAAAACAACGACCAAACCAGTGCAGTTCACTAAAGTGTACTGATGTGTTTTCACCCTGTGATCAGGCTGTCAACTGCTAATATATATGAAAGCTGTGTTTATATGTACTTGCATATGATAATGTGGGGGTGTATGTTTAGCTGAGTTGTGCAATCAGGGCCATCTGTATTTTCATGGTACACATTTATTAGAAGTGTACATGGCAAATATATACATATTCCTGCTAGGCACAAATAGAAACTTCGATACGAGGGGCATGATTCACAAACTGCACATTGTAGTAGTACAAAATGGACTGCAAAGTGCCATTCACAAACTATCAGTGGCATCTCTTCTGGACGGGGAGCCAGTGGAGGCTTCTGATTTGGGGGTGAAGCTGGTCTGTGTGGGGAGGTTGAGGATGAGTCTGGCTGTTGTGTTCTGTAATATGTATATGATCTCTGCACACGTAAGTATACGTTTTAGTAGTAAATATGGGAGAGACTGGAGGAAGGAAATGGAAAATGGGGCAGCTCTACTACAAAGGGAAGGTTAAGGGAGTGTTCATGTGTGGGGGAGATGTCACCCATACACACACGAGTTAGAGAATTGCCTTGCAAAGGGTTGGACACGGTATAACTTACACTTTTGTAGTAAATGTACACTCAGATTTTGTGAATACTGAAAAGTATTACATTTACAACAAATTGTAAACTACTCAAAAGTGTAAATTTCCTGTGTGAATCAGGGCCGAGATTTTTGTGTTTAGCAGGAGAAGATTGAATAGCCTACAAAAGACATTTCCACCTGTCTAAAGAGTCCATCCATAATATCTCATCATAGGTCACTTATGTCGAAGTCTTTCTTTTCCTTGAACTGGTACAGCAGATAATCAGGGGCATCTTACGTCCTTTTTCAGACCACTGTACTTGGAATGTATCCTTCTTCATCAAACGTCACTTCCTCAATTCTTAGTTGCGAAAGGAACTAAGAAAAGGATGTCTCCATAGCTTTTCAGAACTAATATTTTGGAGCATGTAGAGAACATGGCAGCCCAGATTTACGAAACCTATTCACTATTGCAAAGCAACGCACAGCTAGACATGCTTTTTACAATGCCTGACTGGTGCCCCTTTTTCAGTGCAAAAAAATGCTTTTTGGCATAAGTACCAGTTTTGGTGGTGCCGTAGCAGGTGGCACACCACTTCCACACTCCTGCACTGCCAAAACTCACTACCACCCGCCAGATTACAAGTATTTTTGTGGCCTGGTGGGCGGGTGGCGTGGCAGTCCCACGGCAGTGCAGTTTAAAGGCTCATTTGTGAGCCTTAAAGTGCACTGCCGCTGGACTGCCAGTGCATGTTGCTGCCAGCATGGAGTGTGAAGTCCATGCCGTGCAGGAATGAGGTGCATGCACACAGGGGGGCACAACATGTGCCCCCCTGCTCACAACCCAGTGCACAGGGGCAAAAGGGGGTCCTATAGGACCCCCTTTCTTTGCTTACTACCAGAGGTTCCATGAAGACCGCTGGCAGTGAGGAAAGTCATAATATGCTTGGGGGTTGCGGCAGTGCAATGGCGGCCCGAACACCTAAGATGAGATCTGGCAGTTGTAACACTGGAGAAGCGGTGGCTGGACCGCAACCGCTGCGCCACCATGAGTTGCCAAACTCATAATTAGGCCTTTTGTGTTGCTTTGCTTCAGGTGGTATTACTGGGGTGAAGCAGTGCAATCATCCATGGGTTTTAATGCAAAGTCCAATCTACTAAGAGAGACAAACCAGGCTTTGTTCACCCCTACTTGAAGCTTGGATAAGACAAAGGGAAATATGTTGATTTCTCAAAAAAATAAAGAAACGGATGCTGTGCATGAGTGTGCAGTACACAACACTCATCCAAGGTGTGAGATCCTTCTGAATGTATCTATGCAGAAGAATGTTAACTGGTAGTGTACGCATTAAGAAAGTGGACATTTCTCTACACTTACTGCTCTATGTGCCTGACAGCCAGTCCCCCATACGCATCTGGATTGGTCTGGGTGACAGCTACATGTGTGGATTCCCTTTAGACAACCGCAACACAGATCACTAAACTGCATCTGCATTCTGATGGGTCTTCTTGGGTTGAGAAGGGTGAGCGAGGGGTCACACTCCACTTGAATAGGTAGCGTGCTGCCCGCGCACAAGGTACTGATAACTCCCCACTGATAGTCTGGCAGACAGGACTGGGTTGAAAGGGACCCTTGTGCACTTCAGCAACACCTTTGAAGTCACCCCCTACATCAAAGCCACTTTTGGGTATAAGTACTGGGGATCTGATCCCCTAAAATCAGACACTTCTAGACTTGTGACCAGACATCGCTGGCTCTACACCTGCCCATTATCACTGGTTAGCAGTGGTAAAGTGCTCAGAATCCTAAAGTCAGCATAAACGAAGTCGGCAAAACAGGAGGTCTGAGATTAAAAAGATAGGGGGAAAACCACGCCAAGGGTGCCAGGTCTAACAGTAACTATACATTTGACTAGTAAATGAAGATTGTTAAGACTGCTATGATAAGGCTAAAAGAAAAAGTCAAAGGTCAAACAATTAAAAAACATACTGAAGCAAGGAGAGGCACAACACTGCAGAAGTGGGTTATATCCCACGCAGGGCTTTACAAATTTAAGTGCAGTGACAAACACAACAGAGGAGGTGGCAAAGTGGCCATGCCCAACTTTCAAACAGAAAAATTACAATTAAAGGTATTTGGTGTGCACAGCATAGAGAGGCTGTATATTTTGTGACCCGATTGGGGAACTGAAAGCAGCCATTACTAAAACATTCAGACCACCATACCTTTTTCTCCTCTACCTTTTATCACCCATTCCCTCTCTCTCAGTCTCTGATTGCTTTCTATTTTTTTTCCCCTGCAGGTTTATACAGCACAAATTCGACCGAAGGCATTAGAGTGCTTTACATGGGCTGAGCAGCAGTTACATTACACAAGGTCATATTCACTTTTTGGCAGGCATAGGGAGATTAAGTGATTCATGCAGAACCACAGGATGTTGAGCCGAGCCTAGACTCAAGCTTTGTTTCCCAGTTCCAAAGTTAACATCTCTGGACATTACACCATATCATTTCCTTACCTCCCTCCATCTCTTTCTCTCTTGAAGCTTCCACTGTACCTTCTACAAATTAACATTGGAGATCTGAAGAAAGTGACAAAGGCACCATCAGTGGCCCTGGGCTGTCAGGTCAAGGGTCCATGGCTCCAATCCACGGGTAAATGCCCAATGGAATAAAAGGCCAGTGCTGCCCTGGATTTGACTGCTAATGAACGACTTTGCTGGATTTTTATCACTAACTCGTTTTACTCAGCATCCCATCAAGGACCACACATTACTATGTGCTTCGTGAAATATTGCTCAGTTATTGTCTGTCAGCAAATTTGCCTACGAATTGCCTTGCCAAAATCGGCTCATCGTTCATTATGTGCTTACCTTTCAAATCTGTCATCTCTTAAAATCATAGTTGTTGGCATTTAGAACAGGAACCTCTTCAGCAGATAAACCTCATGACCATTACACGTCTAGAAACATATGCTTTAATCTCACCACCTCAGTCAGAACTTAACTACAAACATATTTATACCACCTTGGACAAGATCTGTTCCTTCACGGTGATACTACCTAATCATGGATGTTCAAGCACAGCGAATTCACCACCTTAGCCTTCACCCCCTTAAATCCAGGTCACATGTGGAATCTAGAACAAGAGCCCTGCTGACAAACTCACGGCATCTCTGGCAAGTAAGGCCCTTCACTATTTGTGATTTTAAATGGTCCCCTTGAAGTTGGAGGCGTGAGAGAGCGACACATAATGGTATGTACACTGGTTACTGGGCCACCGTTTGCTCTGCTCGGCTGCAGTCGAAACCCATTCGAGGCCTCCACAACCTTTCAATGAAAAATATTTCTCCCACTCTCTGCTTGTTTTGAGGGTAAGACACTGATTCAACTTCTTCACGCCCAGAGTCTTGGGTAACAGAGCTGGGGCGGCCAGCACGGCTCACGGATGGTGGCTGGCATGCAGGGGTTATGCGGGTAGCAATGTTAAAAAAAAATAACACTTACCTTGCCGCCGGGTCCTGTGTCTCAACTCCGGCTCTCCTGCGTCTGACTCCAAGAACAGGAAGCACAGCCAGGCTCCCCTGACCAATAACAACTCTGCAATGCAGCCTTGTGATTGGTCTGAGCTCCATGACACGGTACTCAGCCAGGGGCTGGAGGGGTGGGCATGTTCTTCACGCAGACTGTAATGAAGCCTGCATGGAGAACAGGAAAAGTGCGCATGACTGTTTTGGGCGGCCCAGCAGTCATTGCGCACTTAGGAGGGTTCTACCACTCTCTCCCTGCTCTGAAACCCCGCCACTTCATGCAAAGCTGCCGCAGCAGGAGAACAGAATAAAACTATAATAATATTATGTTATTATTTTATTGTTTCCTTTCTTTCACTGCTGCAGAGTAGTGGGGCGACGCTCCTCCGCCTTAGCGGAGGAGTCGCCACTGGAACTGAGGGGTGAACACAGTGCCGGCAGCCCACAGAAACGGTGTATAAACACACTTCTTTTTAACCAGGTCGGGTTGAGACTGCTGCCTGACCATTATGCAGGCGGTCGCATGAGCCTGGCTGTATGTCAGAGCCCCGGCCTGACCCAGCAAGCCCATGCTAAAGGTCAGTCCTGACTGTTGAAAAGAATAAGTGAAAAATGTAGGGATACAATGAGCATGGTGTAATAGGAGGCGAGAAGATCAAACACAGAGAATATCAATTGGCTTTCACTCACACAGAGGCACACAACACTCTGGTACCTGTGCATAGAGCATGCACACGTGCACAGAGACCAAGACAGCTACAGACAGCTCACAAAGGCAGACATACACTCACTCATGCATACACAGACATGCAAAAATACATGCAACAATGCATCCAGTCTAACAGTTACATATTGCCTTGTGCAGTGGGATGAACAGGCTGATGTGTTTCATCGAAGCACCAAATGATGTGAGATAGCACTGGTGGAAGCGCATAGAGGAGCACGAGTTTATGTCTCAGCGAGCACTATGTGCTGTGCCTTCGCTGAGTACTGAGCTCTGTGTATCACAGCGGAGCTCGGTGATTTGCCCCAGGGTAGCACTGGGGTTTCGTTTTCGTTTGAGGAGAGATAACAGTTGTTTTTCTTCTGCAACATACTGGATGATGTACAGTTTAGAGCAACACGGCTGTGTGCATTATGGGAGGGAGTGGGGGTGGGGGAGATAGCACGTGCAGAAGGGGCATAGGCCGGGTGGTCTATAGTAGGGGCATTTGGTGATCAACAATTGATCATGTGTGGACAGTCCTGTTTTCTGGTCAAAAGCAAATGGCACTCTAGAATTTTTAAGATTAAGCTTACATTGGTAAACGTACCTATACACGGGACTAGATGGTGGATTTTTTATTTTATTTTAAACATACATTTCATCGATATGATTTTTTTTGTGTGAGCAGCTTTATGTCCATAATGGGTGTCTAACGTAAGAATGTCTAGTATTTTAATCTGCAGGGCTCTTACAGTTTCATTAGCTGTTTCAAAATTAGATAAGGAACATCTATTAACGTACATTAATCCTATATTTATTATAGAAGGCTAATTATTTTCCAGAGTCATAGGCTTTTGTTTCGTATTTAATTAATCTTATATAGTTCCTTCCACAAACATAATTATGAAAAGGTGCTACAATATATGGGAGCAAACACGTTATCAGCAACATTCATTTAGTTACCTTTCGACCTGAGTTTAATTTGAAAGGTAAAACATGGCAGAAAATTGCAATATTTTCCAAACCCACGTTTTCTTCTTTCTTTTGATACTTTGCAGAAGCAATGAGTTTGAGGCCTTTAAAAGACGTCGCTGAAGAGTGCTGTTGCCAAGGCTAGCCACACATGAGAGCTGCTGGGGAGGGGAGACTTATGGGACATTGAGTGATAATTAACTTTGAACCCAAAACATGGACAGTATCAGAATGACAGAACCTGTGAGTAAGAGATCGGATTAATGGGTAAGAGGGCGGACTGAGGTGTGTGTTAAGCGTTCCTCTGAGGTGATGGTGCAAAAGAGGGCTCCTCTAACGCAGGAAAAAACACACAATCTGCTTAGCGGATCCTGATTCCAGACAATGCCTTTTTGAATTTATTTCAATTTTTCTCTGTAATTGTTATTTGTCTAAACGTACTTTATCTAAAGGGTTATTGCATTGCTTTACACGTGACATGAGGCCAAGGATAAACATTTGTACATCAAAAGACATAGGTTACCTAAGATGTATGATAGCTTTCTGATTATGAAAAATGATATGCCATCTTTTGACAAGAAGGATGTAGGTACGTCAGTTCAATCTGTAAAATATATACAATGAATTTTACAGTTGGAGACAGAGGATAGAGATAAAGAAAATAAGAATGAGGGTCTCTAGGTGGCTAGCAACAGATGACATGCAGCTGAGCTTGGAAGGGAGCAGAAGAGGGAGCTAGCCCTATCACAATTGGCACATTGCTCCGATTTTGGGGGCGGAACCAGGAAAGGGAAGAGGCAAAGTGAAGCTCTTTTCACATTGTTTGATTTCCCAAGGGGAGACTGTTTGTGCCTTAATTGCCATATAATGTTAGCTTTCTCCTGAGTTATCAAGGTGGGCTGAGTTTCGATGCTTGAAACATGACTTCTTCATTTAGGCCAGAGGCATTGCACATACGTTAACACGACACAAAGCAGCGCAAAGCAACGCATGCTGTTAACTATTCAGTCCAAAAGGTGTTCTGGGCTGGAAAGGTGAACTATTCAATCTATACGTCACCCCGCTGGCAGCTTAGATTAAACCTTGCGCTGGTCTCCAAATCTGACAACACTCAGATCGTTGTGTCAGTAGCAAGTAACCCAGAAGAGGTCATGGCAGCTCAATTTCCTTATTGCATGCTCCACATAGGCAACTGGATGCAGAAAAACTGCTTGAAGTTGAATTTCTCAAAAACTGAGGTTTTGTTGTTTGACAACAACCCCTCTTTTGGTCACCTAATTGGTCGCCTCAAGAACTTCGAAGTTTTCCTACTCCAAGTAGTAAGGTAAAACATTTGGGAGTAATCTTTAACACTAAACTATCTTTTGAAGGGCAGATCAATCACATCTTATCTTCCTGCTTTTATATCTTGAAAATCCTTAGGAAAGTCCTGCCTTATGTCCCAATGACCTTGCAAAAAACTGTAGTTACGGCTCTCATTTCCTCCAAATTGGATTACTGCAATGTGCTTTTCATCAACAATCAAAAATATTTTCTGCTTAAGTTTCAGATGCTGCAAAACGCGGCAACACAAATATTGCTGGGCATCCCTAGATATGAATCTGCATTCCAAGCCCTGGTCCAGTTACACTGGCTACCCATTAAAAAGCGCATCCAGTTCAAGGCTCGTTGTATAGCCTTTAAATCTTTACAAGGCCTTGGCCCAGCTTATCTGAGACAACGCATTCGACGTTGCATCCTAATACGTTTTCTTTGTTCATTTACCAATGGAAATCTCGTAGCCCCTAAATACAAACGAGTCAACTGGGGTGGGAGGAGCTTCGTAATCTGCACAGTGAGGCTGTGGAATTCACTACCCACAGAACTCTAGAATAAAACAAACTCAGGAAAAAATTAAAAACCTAGCTATTTACTAATTTGCCTTTTTGAGTTACTCCCTAACAAACTCTGGGGGATATTCTCAAGAACGTGTGATAACTACCGTAAAAGTAGCTTAACGCAACTCTTCACATCGCAGTCTATCACGGGAAAATAACACCGTGGTAACATGGTATTCACAAGCTGGCGGTACCATGCGATAGGCCCAAGATAACGCCTCAAATGTCCGCGATAAAGTCAACGCGAACCGCAAAACTGAGAAACACGAACGCCCAAAAAGTTGCGATGAGGCTAATCGCGATACAAAATACAGCGAAAAACAGCCACAGGCCTGCAAATCCCACGCATCATGTGGGAAAATGCACTATAAAAGCAATGGGAAAAAAAGGGAGAAAAAAAAAACTGCGTAGCACCATGGATGCACCCGGACTGAGTGCAGAGGCCAACGCGAACCCCACAAGCCCCACAGACCACCAGCAAGGAACAACGGGGTCGGGAAGGCCAAGGAGAAGAGTGAGAGGAAGACGGGTTGCAGTCCGCAGGAAAACCAGATCAGCGTCACGGAGGTGACAGAACACTACCATCAACTGACACACAATTAGAACAACGTGAATGCAATCGGAGTGTCGAGGCGGCAGTGGAGGAGGCAACGAGGCGCTGGCATGATGTGAAAAGCCAAACCAAGCACAAACCCGCTGCCAACAGGAAGGCAGCAACGGCGACAGGAGGTGGGAGTCCTGCGCCACAGGAGGAGTTGGAGGAAATTGGGGCCCCAGTCATCAGTGTGGAGATGCTGCAAGGAGGTAGGAGTTGGGACACAGCTCGAGAGGACCTGACACAACATCAACAGGGTGAGTAACGACCAGGGACTGGGGGGACAGGGGGAGATGGGCACAATGCAACACATGCACAACGATGTGTAGCACACTGCACACCCACAATGACCCTGGATCATGTCCCTGATCCCCATGGCACTCCGCAGCACACACATATAGCAATCACAGCACATCCACATTGATGACAATGTGGTACAACGTGCAGACCCAACACCGCAGAACAGAGGACACAACTGGGTGCACTCATGCGCTGTAACAGGCCAACCACATCTAACAGAGCAGGAAACTGTGAGAAGGAAATGTACGCGTACAACCTCACATCCGTCATGTAGTCCAAATGTCCACTGTCCCGCATCATAATCCAGCACCACCCAAACAGTCACAATGTACATAGTCATACAGTCTGTATGTAAACAAGAACAATGCGCCAACATACATGTCAACACAATGTCAACATGCATCTCCCCTTCACATTGCAGAGGGACAAACAACACCTCCAGCAGAGCAGACTAGACTACTCATCAGCAATGCTGGAGAAGACGACCACACCACCGACGGCCCACCACAGCTCATGCACATCCCAGGCAACCCACCACCAGGACCAGGGCAGCCAAGCTACATAGAGGAGAACCCAGCCCATGCACAGACTACACAGCAGGAAGCAACTGCCAGCACGGCTGGCTCCCAACACTTCACTGAGCCACACATGGCATTCCAATGCCAGGTGTCAGGATGCCAAACGGAGGTGGCCGAACAGGTGCGGGTGGGGTCCAAACCCATGGATTATGAACTAGATCACATGCGTGGGTGTCTAATTCCCCTCAGGGACCACCTACACCACACAAAGAGACCCACACTGCGACAGAGACACATGCATTTGCACATTTCCAGTACTGATCCATGCCCAGAGGCACGCAATTATCATTCATAAACCCACGCTGGACCTGTGTACGATCGCCCAGTCCACTCCTCTTACGTATTGAGTGGGTGACGATAAAGCTACATGTCCTAGGTCTAACACGCTGCCTGCGGTGACATGTTGGCGTCCTCTGTACACAACACAATGTAATGTTGTCGGGCCCGGGGCCCTCATGCATACATTATGACCACACGGACACACTCAGATAGTTCGTGGAACAGGCCACGGGCATGTGCGCCCGGCCAATTTATTGACAGGACCACATGTACAGGGACGCCTGTGCTGGATGTGTGTGGGGTGAGTGTGAACCAGCCCCCATGGAGTGGCTGGTGCTGGCAACAACTTGAACAGTGAAAACCATTAAAACAGAAACTGCAAACACCAGCATAACAGAGACAAATGCGGAGCATCATGGAGGTAGCCGGAGCAAGTACAGAGGTCACCCAATATGTAAACAGAAGTGTCAGTGAGTTGTAGTGCACCGATGTTGGGGCACCTGCAGTGCCGAGCAGGGTATCAGGCAGATGATGGCATCTACCTCAGGTGTGAGCAACTCTGTTAGTCTGCCAGTACGACTGTTTCGACTCTTGCAGTTGGCGGTTGGAGGTGGCCCTGGCAGTGGTGGCGTGTGCCTTCTGCAGTGATGCATCGTCCGGGCCGGTCAGGACTCGATTTGATGTGTGAGCCCTGGTGCAACGCAGCTGAGGCCAGAGGCTGCGGACAGCGCAGGGCCACATACACATGGGGCCCGATTCACAGAACTAACTTAAGACAAAATCCTTAACTTACTACTTTTGGTATTCACAGAAGGCATTTAGTAGTAGTAAATTTAGGATTTTGTCTTAAGTCTGTCTAAGTCTGTCCTAAGTTTGTCTTAAGTCTGTCTTAAGTCTGCCTTAAGTCTGTCCTAAGTTTGTCTTAAGTTTGTCTTAAGTCTGTCTTAAGTCAAACTTAAGACAAAATCCTAATTTTACTACTACTAAATGCGTTCTGTGAATACCAAAAGTAGTAGGTCAGACTTAAGACAGACTTAAGACAAACTTAGGACAGACTTAAGACAGAATTAAGACAGACTTAAGATAAACTTAAGACAGACTTGAGACAAAATCCTAACTTTATTACTACTAAATGCCTTCTGTGAATACCAAAAGTAGTAAGTTTAAGATTTTGTCTTAAGTTGGTTCTGTGAATCGGGCCCTACGTGTCGATGACCTCAAGGCCATCGTCTCAGGGGCCATCCAATATCTCACGAGCCAGGATCCCTGACTTGAACTGCACAGAGTTAGTGGCCCCTGATGCACAGCAGCAGGCACAGGCACACCGCCACGGAATGGTGACTTGCGGTGCATTGAGATGGGCCACGCAAGCCGAGCGGGTCCTCATTGATGTCCGAGGTGAATGTGGCGGAGGGTTGCGGGGGACAGTGGAAGGTGTCCTCCAAGGCATGATGCAGAGGGTAGAAGCCATCCGGAAGTTGCAAATGGAGGAGTGGAATGCTACTGCCTCGTTTTTGCCACCAAGTCCGTATCACCGGCATGATGGTGATGACAACCCCCGGTCCATGGACTCAGTCGCCACCAAAGTTCAAAAAGTGTTCATGGATCTCGGGGAACAGACTTAGTGGCACTGGAGCTGAAAGGGTATGCAGTCTGCGATGAGGCCAGTACAATGATACCAAGTCTGCCAGAAACAAATCAAGACTGATTTCGAAATGTGTGACCTACTCAACCACAGTGTAAGCCCGAGGCAGCGGTCAGCGCGGGCCAAACGCGGTTCAGCGAGCTCCTCCTGGAACTCTAACACATGATGTTGACATGGCATTTGGGGGTTACTTGTGGTTGACGGAGGTAAAAGCACCAGAGCTGAGCAGGTGTTTAGTCAGCGACGATGACGTGTCCTGCCTGGTACGGACTGGATTGGATTGGCGTGAGGCCTCCTGGACCGCAGTGTAGGCCGACAGCATAGTCATCAAGTGCCCACAGACATGTGTGGGTGGGATGCCATGCACAGACTTGGTGTCACCACATCGAAGGGAGTACAGTGATGTAAACGCTGCATTAATGTGTGTATTCGGACAATGTATGATCAAGAGTCAGTCCTAAATGTGTGACCTACTCGCCCGCAGTGTAGGCCGGAGGCAGCAGTCAGCAGGAGCCCACAGCCACATGTCGTTGCCTTGCGATGCACAGAGTTAGTGACACCAGGGCAGTTGTTGATAGTGTTTGATCACCTCCATAACGCTGATCCTTTTTTCCTCCTGACTGACACGCGTCATCCTCTTACACCTCCCCTTGCGTGCAATGATATGTACTCTGCCATTGACAAATCAAGACTCAGTCCCACATGTGCGACCGACTCGAGCGCAGCGTGGCCTGAGGGCAGTAGTCCGCGTGGGCCCACGGACACGTGTGGATGGAATGCTATGCGCAGACTTGTTGTCACCACATTGAAGGGAGTAGAGTGAGATAAAATCAGCCATAATTGATGTTCTCTGCCATAGTGTAATCAAGACTCAGTTCCAAATGTGTGACCTACTTGTCCGCTGTGTATGCCGGTGGAGTACGTCAATGAGAAGGGAGTACTGGGGGCCTGTGTCGCGGAGGCCGTGATGGTCTGAGGAGGCTGCCAGGTTTGCAGCACTCGGGCTTGGAGCTTGCACCGGAACGTGGTGGGCCCTCTTTGACACCCGCCAATATGGTGGCAGGTGTACATTGAGGCCTGGGTGCGCAGGGCCTGGCAGAACTGGTACGGGGACCTGCGGCCCGGGGTGCAGCAGGCGCACAGGATCGCAGGCAACACCGTTCACAGCGACGGTGTTGACCTCATGGCGGGGTGAGGGGCGCCGCCTTGACAGACACGTTGGGCATTCCGGAAGAGAACCACGCCCAGGGCTACGTGCTTTTTATTCACAAACCTACGCTGGCCTGGTGTACGCCAGGCCAGCCCACTTCGTTCAAGCTTACAGGGGGTGACCTAACAAGCTACATTTCCCGGATCTTCCCCTCTGGCTGGTGTGACATGGTTGCGTCCACTGTCGCTACACTCCAAACACCAGCAGTGTATGTCAACATGGATATGTGTGTGCTATGCATACTGCAGTCTGGCCATCGCATCCAGGCCACACTTGGCATTGTGTACATTCTCATTCATTGGTCACTTGCCTCCTTCGCACATGCCTGATCCCCACCTCTTCCCACAATCTGCTATCGTGTGGCTGAGGTGCCATGCCGTTGATGGCTTATGTGCATGGCTAGCCCAGGTTGCCACAGTAAGTTGTGCTGTTGTGTCTGGTGGGTGGGCAGGTTGTTTGACATCTTGTATGTCAGTTTGTGATGTGTGCATTCCCAGTGTTGTGAGTTGCATGATTGTGGAGTTGAGGTGTGTGGTGTGTTAATTTGGTACTTGCCAACGAGTAGCTAATTTCGGTAGGTGCCAGCCTGGAAGCGCTGGTTGATGATGGACTGTTGAAAGATGTAGGACTCATGCAGTCTGCCTGGGTGGTTGGCATAGACGTTGGTGTAGATTCCCCGGTGGTCCACTATTGCCTGCACATTGATGGAATATGTGTGCTTTCTGGTAGCGGATATTGTGTGCAGTGTTGCCAGGGGGCACAAGTAGGACATGTGTACAGTCAATTTCCCCCTGACATGTGCGGGAATCCAGCTATGGCGTAGATGCCATGCTTAGTCTCTAGCTGTTCCTGCTCAGTGTGAGGGAAGGATAGGTAGTGTGGAACCAAGCTGATGATGGCATCCAAGACAGTTGTGGGGAACTTGGATTGTGCTGGCTGTGAGACTCCTCCGACTCTGGCAGTTGTTGTTTGGAAGGTACCAGAGGTCAACAGATGCAGAACAGCCAGCATCTTGATCTTAGGTGGGATGTTGGTTGTCTGCTGTGTTGGTACCGTCAGCCTGTGGGCAATGGTGGTCTGGATGCGTGGGATGGTTGTCCTTTTGAGCCTGTGGTGGGCAATGACATTCCCTGGTTTTGTGTCTGTAAGGTTGGTGCATTTTCATGAGGTCGCTGTCTTTATCTGCGCTGCCTCAGTGTTTGTCTGGGAGGGGGGTGGAGGGGCCCGGGTGGGGTCCTGGGGGTGGTGGCGGATGGTGTAGTGGCCCTGTTGGGGGTACGAGCTGCATGATCCGTGGATCCATGGCATCTGTTGTTCTTCAGGTGTGGCTGTGGTTTGGGCTCCCTTTTCTGGTGCCAGTTGTAGTCCGACTTTGCACCAGGTCAGAGCAGCTGTTAATTTCCTGCTGCTAACGCGCCTTATTGCCTGTTTTGTGATCTTTTCGCAGATCAGGCTGGTCGTTGAGAATGTTGAGGTGTGGTGTTGTTGTTGCGGATTGTTGGTCGGGAACGCCTACTCTGCATTTCATTAGCGATAGTTGCCGGGGTCATCCGTGGCGATGTTTTTTGAGAATGCTATCGCCGGAACACTGGTGGTAACAGCTGTTAGCACCAGCTTGTAAATGGGGTGGTATTTTTATCGCGACTTTGGCAGCGATAAAGTGGCGATAACTCGGCGATAGCTCCTTGAGAATATGCCCCTCTGTCTTTCAGCCAGGCGCAGTGCCTAAATACCTTAAGCGTAAGAGTTACGCTTCAAAAATACTATTTTCAATTAATTTCATTGTATCCCACAAAAGCTGCTATGCATCAAGGAGGGTGATACAGGATGAATCACCATGAGCACCAATAGGTTTTGACACAAAGTCTGATCTACTAAGATAGCTAGACCCATCTTGGGATCATGACAACTTAAAACAATCACGAACAAGGGGAATGTGTTCATTTCTCAAAATAAAATGATGCAGTGCAAATGTGCTGCAGTGCACAGCACTCAGTGAATGGGTGGTTAACTTTTGATTTTACCTACACATAGGTACTTATACTTGAAGGGTATTCTTTTAGTCTAGTTGATAAAACTCTGTGCTGTGTTTTTCCCTGTGCCCAAAGCTGCACATCAAATTTGGATGCTGCGCTGTGTTGCCTGAAAAATGTGTAAATCTGAGTCTTAGGGGTCTATTAGAATGTCGGGTGGATCGCCACCACCCGCATGGCGGTGGTGATCCGCCCGACATTCTCCTCCGCCCGCATGTCATTTCCTCCCCGCCATATTAGTATGGCGGGGGACCCCGGCGGACAGAGAGACCGTCCACTTGTTTTCCGCCGGTCACACAGGTGACCGGGTGAAAAAGGGGCCTAATATGGTGGCGGTGATTGCTAGACACCGCCATCCATATTAGGATGGCAGCAGGAAGCAGCCTTTCCGTGGCGGAGTTGCCGCCACGAAAGGCATGCGGTTGCCTCAGTTGGAGGACCGTTGCGGGCCCCCCAGGTTGTTGAGGGGGTGGGGGGGCACATGGGGGGTACCTATGGTACCCCCCAGCATTTGCATGGATGACGTGTCAGGCACTGCGCAGTGCCTGCCACGTTGTGCATGCAAGTGTGCACATACCTTTTTTGTATTGCGGCGGGTGCTGCTGACAGCACTCATAGCTGCAATACAAAAAATGCGGGATGCGCCCACCAGTGTGGGGGGCGCATCCTAATTGCCCATGCGGGACCGCCGTATCCTTAGCGGGCGGTCCCATTTCCCATGGTGATGGCGGGCGGACAAAGTCCGTCTGCCATCATAATAGACCCCTTCGTTTCTGAGATCACCTTGCTGCATCATTGATGATTGCTATTAATGTAGCTGTTTCTTTAACAGGGAGGCCTATGAGCATGGATACTCTATATATTGCTTTTAATCTACCCAAGGCTTGAATGGCTTGTTATAGATAATCAATCAGGGTAACATTTTTGATAGATTTAAAAAGCTTCATTTTGTACTGAGCTTCTTTTTCTATCATTTTAAGATAAGTGTCTAATATGATTATAGTATTTACAGTAACACTGAGTGATTTGTCATAATTTATAATTTTTGAGCAAAGATTATCTCTGTGGAGACTGATTGCCAAGCATTTTTTTATTGCACTACAAACCCACATTGGCGCGCTCTCCCTAAGAATCCCTCCACTTAACGCCATACTATATGTTGATTCAAAACCAACCTTCCCCTGTTACATACAATTATGCATGCAATGGCATATAACTTGTTTAATAAAACCTAATGACATATAACTCTTCTAGTCAGAATAGGATTTCCATAGCCTCCCAAATGTTTATGCTTGTGGGATTTCTTGATACATCTTATGTTCTAAGATTTGTACTATCTTTTCCTGGCCAAGTGAGATTCCCGACTTGAAGAAATCCCCTATTGCTTAAAGTTGTTTGTTAGCTTTCCATTCAACTCCATAGGCTGTATATCCATCCCTACTGTCCTGAAGAAGACCCGCCATGACGCTCATTACATTTTGCGCAACACACGGGGTCGAAACGTCGACGCATTCTATATGTCTGCACAATGCTTTTGATCACAGCTTAACTTGTAAAGGATCCTGAAGCATATGTGCATAAATCATAAGGACAAAATAGAATTTTCACCCTTCCCTATCGATTGCACGTTCATGTTTGACTTGTATATAGTGTACTGTCTATATCACTAATCACCACATGTCACTTCCTCACCACAAGTCACTTAAATCCCGTTTTGCAATTGGATTTATGTATTGCGACAGCCTTGAATATTTGATATTCTTTAAATATATCATTTGAAATTTCAAATTGGTGTGTTTTATATCCTTTTCTTTCCTAGAATCATTGATATGTGTTACATGTAACTATATGTGTCGTGACCATTCAAAAGCAATTGAGATTCCTGACAGAACCATTTGTTTGACTTAACACTTATACCCAGGTTCTGAGGGACACCGGGTCGCCCCATTATTTTTTTCTAATGTAGAGGTAAGGCAAGATTTTAAGGATTATGCCACATCCTTTGTTAACTAAGGAAGGCTTGTCAATGTGTAGACAGTAGAGTAATTATGTCCCTTCTTTTTTCTTTAATCAATTTGTTCTGATGAAGACCATAATGAAAATATCTATATTGGTCAAAACGTCAACATATTTACGTGTTGACTGACATATATTGTAGTAATAAAAAACTGAACTTTGACCCTGAGTAATTTTTACAAATCAAATTATTTCTCAGTCAAAAAGTGTAGCACTGACAGGAGTATTTGAGGCCTAACTTATTTTCAGCTGTTACACTATGCCAAATATGGATGGACCTGAAGGGTTGAATGTCAGTGTATAGGTGAAAAAATTATTGTGATGCTATTTTATTGATGTAAAATACCAACATCAAAAATATAGAGTTTATATACTTAAAATGTCAACTAAAAAATGTTGTTGTCCAAAATATCGTTATTATATTAGCAAATTCATACATTTGTTTATAAATAACATTATTTTTATTTAAACTAAAATCTAAAGATTTTTTTACATTGTAATGTCATTTTGAATATTTTATACAGCATTAATAAAACAACATATTTAAAAAAACATTGAAACTATAATAAAATATTGTTCTTTAAAATACATACTAATGAAATAATTGTTAGCAATGAACTTCTTTTTTTAAAACATATTATATGAATGGTATTTTAATAGAAATAATTTTTAAATAGAAAATAAATATACCACTATTCATTTGTTTTAAGAGCACCAGTGTTTAAATATATAATTATTATTCATGTATATTAAAACATATAAATAAATATTCTTTTCTCATTTCGCCATTACTTATTTTTAAAAGTAGCAAAAACTAACAATAGATAGGGATTTTAAAAAACAACAGAACAATAATGACATCAAAATAAACTAATATAAAAATATACTTTTAAAAATGTACATGCTCAAAATATATCAAAACATATCCATGGGGAGTTTCATTCACTAAATTAACTCTTAACTAAAATATGTAATAAAAATAATATCAATTAAAAGCCAAAATAAAATGCACTAGCTCCAATCAAAAAACAGTAAGGAAAATCCATACTTTAGAGTAGAATGATTACCATTCTACCTCCAAGCTAACAAGCTCTGGGGAACGGGCATATATTTGTGGTGGGGGGCAGATATACTTTTCTAATTCCAGTCCAGCAAACATTGGTGAAAGTGCATTTATTTAGGGGCGAGGGGGCAGGTTCAGATTTACTATTCCAGCTTCAGTTTAACAAAGTTTGGCAATGTTGATGTATGGGGCTAGGCGTCTTATTTACTACTCTTATCTCAGTCCTACAAACATTTGGATAAATGCACAGACTGGGGGTGGGGAGGTTCAGATTTACTCTTCTTACTCCCGTCCAACAATCATGGGAGCAAGTACATTTACGTGGGATGTCATATTTACTACTCTACCTCCTGTTCATAAAACATTGGTGAGAGTGCATACCATGGACACGTTTGATTAAGGGGCCGACTATGACATGGAAGGTGCTGTGCCAGCTCTACGCCATCTCAGCACCGCCAAAGCCATGCAGTTACTGCCCGTCAGATTACGAGTAAAACTTGTGTCTGGTGAGCTTTTCCTGTCTTTTCTTTTGCATTCCCACGACGGTGCCCTGGAAATGGGCACCGCAGGGGGAGCACAAATGAAGTTGCAGAACGGCATGGATTGTGAAGTCCATGCCGCCCTGGAATGTGGGGTGAATGCAAACAGGGAGGCACGTGTAGAGATCACCTGAATGCATCCCTGTGGCGGTGGGGGCCCTTTGTTTTCCCCTCCTCCAGCCTTTTCATGGTAGTGAGCCCGCCATAGAAAGGCTTGCAGAGGGGAAACTCATAATATGTTCGGCGGACATAGTTTATAGGCCCTCTGCGTTTCACCACAGCCAGGGAACGGCGGTTCCCTGGTGCAGTCGGCACAGCGGTGGCTGGTCCAAAAAGACACCTTGTAATGAGGTGGACCCAGGTGAGTCACCAATGAGCCACTGCAAGTCTGGTGGTCCAAAACCGCCAGACTCGAAATCGGGCCCTAAGTATTCTAACTGTAGCCCAGCAAGCATTGGGGAAAGTGCATATATTTGTCTAGGGGAGTCAAATTTACTTTGGTAACTCCAGACCAATAGATGTTTGGGAAAGTGCATTTATTTGATGGAGGTGGATCAGATTCGCTATTCCTATTCCAGTCCAGCAAAAATTAAAAAAGTATATACTTTGGGTGGTAATAATTACTTTTGTAATCCCATTCTTTCAAACCACCGTACAACAAACATTGGAGTAAGTGCATATGTTTGGACTGGGGTTGTCACATTTGCTGTTCTATCTCCAGTCATGTAAAAGGAAAGTGCCTATTTTGGGTGCAGGGCTAGATTTGCTATTCTTACTCCAAACCAAGGAACTCTCAAGAAAATACTTCTATTTGGAAGACCTTTATTATTCTAACAAACACTGGGGAAAGTGCATATATTGGGGGTGGGAAATTACATTTACCATACTTATCCCAGTCCAACAAACATTGGGGAAAATTCATATATATGTGTAAGTAGGTGGTACATTTTCTATTCTAACGCCAATCCAACAAATATTGCTGAAAGTGCATATGGATCATGTTTACTATTGTAACTGCAGTCTAACAAAAATTGGCAAAAGCGACTACATTGGGGGTTATTATATTCAATATTGTAACTACAGTAACACAGACATATATAAAAGTATATGTAAAAATATCTCTAATAACAATACACTCTTTCAAGTAAAAACCCTAATATGTTATAGTTGTAAAGAAAAATGTTTAATTAATAAGTTAATATATATCTTTTTTTAAATACCCCCACCCCTCAACACTCACTTTAAAGAAGCCTAATACTGACTATGATATTTTGCACTTCAGTATTATTGCAACATAATAAAATGCAATGCACTTACCTTCGAGATCTTTGTGCACAATATTTTCTAGTCACAATATTAGGAGTAGGACCACAATGATATGGTCAGAGGACGTTTTATAGTTGATATCCTGGTTGAATGTCTCCTAACAGGGGAATTTGTGGTATTAATAATTCTTCACTTATTTTAGGTTAGTGAATTATCTCACAAGTAGATTGAACTTAGTTCTTGCCTGGCATACCTATAGACAGCTACATAACTTCTCAGCTATTGTATAATTTCACTTCTTGGTGGACCTCCTAGATTTTTGTGTTGTCATAACATTTCAAATCTGCATGGACCTGGCCAATATATTTAAGGATATCATGCCACATGCTATTCTAAGGACGTCATCTCTTAGGTCAGAGTGAACACTTGGCCTGTCGTGGTGAGTTGGTTGTCAATTACTATTGAGAGGTTTTTAACGTGGGTTACTGAGATGGGAGTGGGTTCGAGTTTGGCACACCACCAGGTGGCGTCACAGAGCAAGGTGTTTGTGCTGGAGATTACTATTTGCGTCTTGCCTGTGTTGAGTTACAGGCATTTTGTTTTCATCCATCTGGTGACTTCAGTCATACAGTTGATAAATTGGTTAGGGTGTTTGCCATCTTGTTGAAGAAAGAGAGTATGAGCTGGGTGTTGTCAGCATAGGTCAGTATGTTGATTCCGTGGGCGTGGATGATACTGGTGAGTTGGGGCATGTAAGAGTTGAACAGAAGGGGTCTGATTGACTGGGTGCAGACTGTTGAGGAAGGAGGATTTCCAGAGAAGTGCAAAATCTTGTATGCCAACTTAATTGAGTTGTTGGATGGGGTGAGAGACTGTGTCAAAGGCTGAAGAAATATCTAGTAGGATGTGGGCTGCAATGTCACTTTTGTCCATGATCATCTGGATGTCATCTGTGGAAGTGATGAGGTTGATCTTTGTACTGTGGTTGTGCCTGAATCCGGATTGAGCGGTGTCGTGGAGGTGGTTATCAGTGAGGTGTGTTTATAGGCATTTGTTTATCACCTTTTTCATGACTTTGCAGGGTAGGGCTGCAGGAAGATAGGCTGGTAGTTGGCTACGTCTTCAGGTCTACTGAGGGTTTCTTGAGGAGGGGGAGTATCCAGGCATACAGGTAGGTGGCTATGATGACTGAGTCACTCAGGATCAGGGTGAGGGCTTCACTGATAGAGTCTAGTCTTTTGATGAAGACATGTTGAGGGCAGGGCTCCGAGGGTGCTCTGGAGCATATAGACTGGATGGTCATTGTTGTTTCCTGAGTGGTGACGGTGGGTCAAGTGGTTAGGGTGGTGCTCTGGATGTTGGTAGCAATGGGAAGGGGATTGTGAGGGTGGATGGGTCTGGTTGGGACTCAGATTCTTTGCAGATGCTGATGATCTTGTTACTGGAGAATAGGGACAGTTGGGTGCAGACGTTCTGATAAGGTGGTTGCTCTCGTGCAGCTCGCTGCCAGAGAGATGAAGTCTTCCACTATGGCAAAGATTTCCTTGGCTTTGCTGGTGCAGCTTTCAGTGTGATTAATTAGCTTGGATCGTTTGGTGACTGATGGCAGGTCTTAGGGTGGATTTGTAAGTCTTTTTGTCAGTGTTGTTCGACTTTGCCTCCATCTGTGTTCAAGTTGCTTGCAGTGGCGTTTGGTGAGCCTGAGCTCTTTGTGTACCAGTTGAACAAAAAGCGTTGGTAGAGCTACGCATTTTGTGGTTGCACATACTTGATTTCACTGCTTCCAAAAGACATTTCTTCTTAAATGTAGTTTTGCACACAGAATAGTAAGTAGGTTGTGTGGGTGTAAGGGAAATAGGAAATTACGCGAGTTATAGGAAGCCCAATAATAGATTTCTACATGAGATTACAGATGTCAATAAACAATTACATTTCGTACTATCGATGCACATGCATGTGTGGACCTCACTGCCTGAAATGGCCAGCAAATTATTACGAGACAGAGAATACAAAGGACACGCTCCCTTACATGAGCTTCGGAACAGATCACTTAGAGTACAGCTGACACACAACTGACAGATTGTTGTAACCTGAAACCCACACAAAGGAAGCTATCAGCTGAGATCTTGGCACCAATAAGCCCCAGCTGTTATCATGGGAGTGATAAATACACAGTCAACTGCTAATCACACTCTCAGCACTTGTGCACTAGGGGTTGAGAACATATAATCCAAGTGAGATCTGGTTTACTGAAAAATGAACTACCACTCTAGAGAGATGACACCATTAAATTACAATACAGAGATATAGAGAGAAAGTTTATGGATGAGTCCTATAGTAATCCCTGCAAGAAATTCTTGCAAGGAAGACATGGTCCAGAATAACATAAAAAAATGATGTTATCAAATCATCAAAGTATGAAAACAATAAAACGACCCTAGAACACTAATTAACAACTTCCTTGAACTGCAAATCTGCACATTCTGAACATGCGTCGCACATTACACAACACCATTTATATTCCAAAATAGTGAAACACACTAGAAGACGTATAAGAAGCTGGAAACTTTGCCATACCTAACAACACCCCCTACCAGCAACTTTTAATCAGCCCTGGCAATACTATACCGATGAAGGAACCAGAGATCTTCAGAATATTGCACAAGATAAATGCACTTGGCCTAAAGACAAATCTTGCTCACAGCATTCATTAAGCACCTGTTCCCAACATTAAGCCCCAGCATGCATCAAGTTGTTGTTCCCAGCATTCACCTCCACATCTACAAAATATTGAATGTTTTTGATCAAGACAAAGTCTTTGTACCATTATGACCACCCTCTTGAAAACATCGAGTGTACACTCTGCCGATCTGAGCAATCATAGACCAATCTCCAACTTCCTTGTGTGGCCTGACAAAAACAGGAGTATGCCGGTCCTGATAATCTTGTTCGCATATCAATACTAGGGATTTGACCAATCACAAGATAAGTAACTATGGATAACATAAGAAATTACCTGTTTAATGCCATTGTTGAAGAGAGCACTGATGCTCCAGGACCTCTCACTGACAACCATGATATATCTGATCATGAAATTAGGATTAAAAGACAAAATGACAAATAAGGAATTTCAGGAAAGGCTTCAGAGAGAATCCAATTATTATTCGAAGGTCATAGCCAACACAGCTGAGTCCACTAAGCATAATGTCTTTACCATTGATAGCTCTGACTAATGCAAATCTTTCTCCCAAATATAATTATGTAAAGACTTGAATTTTTTTTGGGGTGGTGCAAAGCATGACTCTTTTGCCGTCAAATAGATCTCAATGTCAGACCTGTCCCCTCTCCAGTACATAAAGCCAATAAACAAGTCATTATTTTGTTGCATACTGTACTTTCCCACCTCAAACAAATGCAGTGGCCAGGATCACCACTCTGCAACTGTGCAAAGATCTCATTGAGATGACCTATTGAAAACTATGGTACTGGCAAGTCTTTGCTAATGTAATATTGTGTACATCAGACTAATCAAACAATTCATACACAAACTCAAGGATGGGCAAATTGATTGGGTCAGACTAGGACTCAACCAACTCGAAACACTGCTATTAACTCCCAGTAGAATCTATGATTAAAGTGTAAATTCTGCACACCTTGCAAAAGGCCTCCTGAAGAAGAGGCCCGCCATTTTAGAAAAAAGAAAACTTACTCAGCAGATAAGCACAGGGTGGCTGATATCATGAGTACAATTGTACAAATCATGATGGACTTTAAACCCTTGGGGCCTCATTTACAAGAAACTGACGTATCGGCATTGATGCACCAGTTTCCTCAGTCTGAGCCGAATGTCCTTGTGACACCATGGATGTGCTGTATTTACAATACAGGCTCTATGGCGCAAGGACTACCAGATACATCAGAAATTCTGACACATCTGTTGGTGCAAAATTGATGCATTGCTGGAGTTGGTCGTAAAAATTATGCAACTCCAACAATGCGTCAAAACACATAGGTGAGACCCATTGTAAAAGCCCTGCATCATTCCTAATGCCTGGTCTGAGCAGGCATAAGGATTTTGATGCAGTGAAGTCGTAGAGCGACGCAGTGAAATGTTGTACATTTGACTGTGCCAATCCTACATGTTTTGTTTTGTGTGGCTACGCCTACCCTGCATACATTATACCTGACACTGGTTTAATGTGATGCAGGACTCCACCAACTGGTTTATTGGATCCAATGCATCAGTTTATAAATATGGCGCAGTGTGGCGTACTGATTGCGCCGGTGCTGTGTAAAAAGAAAGTGACGCAGTGGCGGCGCAAGGGGCTTGTTAATGAGGCTCTTAATGAGAGCAGAGCAAATACATCTTCGACTCAGGAAACACCTGATAAAACAGCAGTTCCAAGAAGCCTTCTCCTATCCTTGATGAGTCACATAAGAGCACCCGGAGGGTTATGCTATACCAACAGAAAAGACTATGATTGAGCTGAGGGGCCTTTTTTACTGATCAACATCTGATCAAAGGTGTGATATATATACTTAGGAAAAGGAAAGCCTGGACCATCTCCTCCATGACTAACAAATAATCTAGCATAACTGGGCAGCAGTGCGTTAGATGCGAAATACCATACAGCAAATTAAAATGGGCAATTTTGCACATTACTGAAACTACATGGACCAGACTCTTACTGCCCGTGATTCATGGCTACTGTTAGTTACAATCTCCACATCAAACGTTATAACATAACTCTTCTTTCCAGTTTCAAATCATCACCACTAGTTTCAAGTCACTGGCCATTTCTAGCTCTCTATTGCATGCTATTCATATCTGGCTGCAGGAACTCTTTAACTATGCGTTGATAGCTCCATATATTGTGTTGCTCATTGAAGTTGCTTTGAGGTGTCTAGAATGCGGTATTCCAGCACTCTACAATCTTTTTTAATGAATAGACAAATAAATGAAACAGTGACAGACCACTGGTACTTTTAATTTATTAACAGAATTCATGTCGTGTGGGTTATGGTATATGTCTGTGGGCTCAGTTATAAGTCACCAGGATGCATGTTAGCCTCTTCTTTCCTATGATCTTTCATTTTTTGGAGCAGAGACAACTTTAGGAAAAGACTAGAAAGAAACCAAATGGACCTATGGGTACAGCTATATGGGGATGTGTCCTAGTGGAGTTTAAAAATAATTGAGACATAAAGAAAAAAATGGTGTAGGCGACTGAAATCAAATCAAATCAAATCAACCTTTATTGTTTTAAGTTAATAAAACCATCACAACATTACCATATACACAAAAAATAAAAAGCACAATGAATATTGATGTAGTGTAGTGCTTAATTACTAATGGTTTCATACAATTATAGGCACGACATGGTCCGACACGTCCTAATTGGATACTAAAACTTGAACCATCGGGCTTCATGTTAATTATTGTATAGTAACATAGCTGATGGTAAATAAATACATCATCCTGTCATATTGTGCTGAAGGTTACTGCCATAAAATCAACAACAATCATATCGAATGTAAGATTACTTCGTGAAATAGGGATCACATCGAGGTCCCGGCTTATGTTTTTTAATGCAAAATAGGGCATTCGGTGAGTCCTTCACAACAAATCAGAGGTTCATTTAGTATTTGGTTCAGCTGAACTTCCTTTTCTACTAAACTTTCAGTCCTACAGTGTAGAAGCTTGGAAAGTGTTGGGTTTACCGCTGCAGTGTCTGAGGTGGCTCCATCAGAATAAACCCTTGATTTGTTTTTATAAACCTCCTTTATTTATTTTTGAAAATTGAAAGCCAGTACAATGCAAGCAACAATAGCGGATAAAAAACAATCACACAATTTATTGCATCAATTACTCCAGACCATAGTGACTCCACCATTTGCCCTAGATTTTAGGAAACGTTTCGGGGCAACCTCTTTGCTCCGACTTTGCGCACCAGTCCATGGCAGAGCGCCAGGTAGCCAATATGGGGGCATATTAACAAGAGGGGGAGATAAAATTATCGCCACTTTAGCGTCAGTTTTCGGCTGAAAAGTGGCGATAATTTTATCGCAATATTAGCAAGGACACGCTAGTGCGTGTTTCAGCACCCGCTTTGCATCGCATAGTTAATGAGATGCAAAGTAGGCGTGCCTCAATAGATTACATGGGAAAATATCGCAAAGGCAGCTTCGCGATATTTACAACAATGCCCCGAACGGCGTAGCGATAAATAAAACCGCGCTAACCGGCCATTAACGCTGGATTTTAATGTCTGCTAAAATCCAGCGTTAGGCATACTTTGCATGGGAGGGGGAATGTGGGGTTACGACCACAGGGTTGTATCAGCAAGGTCATCGCTGTTTTGCAGGGAACATCGCTGGTTTTTCAGCGATGTTGGGACATTTCCCTGCTATCGCTGGAATTTTCATCGCCAATGCGCTAAGCGTTTTAAATACAGCGCTAGCTTGGCGATGAATTCCAGCGATAGCCGGCGATAGGGAAACTCTCGCTACGCGCGGCCAGCGATAATTATCGCTGCCGCTTGTTAATATGCCCCATGGGCGGGTAAGTGGAGTTCCAGGCCTGCGCTATATCTCTTTTTGCAAGCAAGGTGCCCTATCCAACCGTAGACCAGTCTCCCCTACAACCGCCTGAGTCCTCCAGAAGTCCAAAGAGATTAATATGGGGTGTGGGCTGTGTAGGTCTCCCCAGTACATGAAAAAGAGTGCTAAAAATAACAGACCAATAAGTTGCATTTACAGGACATGTCCAGACCATATGAAATAAATCTCGATTTGTGTCTGAGCATTGGAAGCACACAGGCAAAGAATTTCCATGGGCTCACCAAAGCCTCTTTGCGGATAACTTGTATCACCTAATGGCAAGTATTTCTGGGGCCATTCTAGCATCCCTCCAATATTCTTCATCCAGCTGGCCTACCCAGGCCTCTCACCTTTCTTTCAATGGTACAAAAAGATCTGGGGAGTTAAAGACCAGGGATTTATAAATATGGGAGATGCCATTTTACCCTAATGAACCTGGGAGTATTTTAGCTTCCATCGATTGTACTAGGGGGTCTTAGCCAAAGAAAAGCAGTAAGGCAATAAGGTGTGGCAGAGATGCAAAAATCTATAAAATTGAGAGTTATGAAGTTTAAACTCCATCTACGTCTCCTGAACTGACTTCATGTGAGACCATTATCAAACATCCCCCAATCTTGAGATGCAGATATGATCCCATTCATAAAACCCCTCCAACCATGCCACCTGCTCAACCCCAGCAACCCTGCCAGAGAGAGAGGTCTCCATGGTAAACCTTCAGTTCTACCTGTCCATCAGAGTACCGATCTCCAGGCCAGGAGCACCACTTTGAGAGCTCCAGGAGGGAAAGGAGGATGGATCACCATATAACATGCCCAATGTGTTATCACATCCAATATGGAAACTCTCAATCTGGAAAGCTGGAGGATTCTGCCACTCCCCATTGAATGTATGGGATAGAGCCTCCATGTAAGGTTAGGGAGTAGGGAGATATTAATTCCTAAGTAATGAAAGCTAATTCTATGAATTGGAATGAGAGTTTGCCAGTCCACTGCTTATCTATCCTCTGTGATGTGTACAAAGAGAGACTCAGAACAATTAACTTGGAGGCCAGAAACCTGCCCGTAATGGACTAACATGTGGGGAAGTTTCGACCAGGTGATGTCAGGATGAGAAAGGAACAGCATCATCTGCATACAGGGCAATTCGGTCTTCCAACCCCTGTCCCCAGTGGAATCTCCAAACCTGAGCCTCACATGTGCTCCATGTCATCAGGGATTGCATTGCTAGGGCAAACAGAAGCGGTGACAGGAGACAACTCTGTCTGGTGCCCCACTGGATTAAGAAGGAACAGGAAAGGATACTGTTTACTTGCACTTGCAAGGCTGAGCATAGGGTACTAGAAAGTATACCAGAAAGCGGGGCCCAAACCCTAGCTTTTGAAGCACTCCTATCAGGAAATCCTAGACACAGGAGTCAAATGCTTTTTCAGGGTCAATAAACAAGGCCATGCAGGGGCCTGCAAGATGTTGTTGGTTCGCCAATGCTACGTGTACCCTTCAAATGCAATGCTGGGTGCTGCGATGGGGAATAAAACTGCATTGGTCCGGGTGGACCAATGCAGATAAAACACAAGAGAGCATATTAGCAAGATCCTTTGTGTAGAGCTTGAGTTTGGTGTTTATGAGAAAGATAGGTTGTTAGGAGGAGCACCTCTCAGGGGAACAGCACCACAATAGTGGCAGGTCCAGATGCTGTGAAACAGCCCCTTTCAATTGCCTTGTTGTACATAGCTAGCAAATGAGCTTTCAAAATCTCATATAGTATTCAACAGGGAGCCCGTCGGGTCCTGGTGTCTTGCTCAGGTTAAACTATTTCACTGTGTCCTCCAGTCCCACGAGTTTTCCCTACCCAGGATAATCTTGCAAGGCATGACAGTCATTAGTAGGGAAAATGTACAATGGTGAGTAAATGCAGGGAAAAAATCTGTCAGAGTAATTTTTCATATTTTCTGTAAAACTCTCCTTTTTGGTACCAAACGTGGCACACTCAACAAAATTCAGTGCCTTCAACGGAGACACTGTACTGGCAGATAAATTGAAGACACAGAAATCACTACCTGTCTAGCGGGGATCCATAAATATTATGGTGTTCCCATGACAGTGAAACTGAGGCAATAGCCTCAGTCGACCTTGTGGGCCAGTGGTTGACCATCTGGCTGTAAATTAGCCAATCAGTCATTTTATGGCTAAATGTTGAACTCACTTGAAACATTGTCTTTTTAGATTTTAACTGCATCTGTTACCATTGTATGTCGATAACACTTTATGTATAGTGAATTAATGCTGATTGCACTTGCTGTATTGTAACATGTTACTTAATTTTGCATTATTGCTCACACCTATTAGCAAAAACAAAACACAGGAGCTGCTATTTTAGACAAGTCTGCCTGGACTCCACCCCTTGCTTTGTTGTAGGGGAACGAAAACATTATTGCCATGGAATAGCATAAAAATAAACACGCCTGGTAGTGTATGTTTTTATACCTTTCAGAGACTCACTAGATTACCACCTCGGCAAAACAAGGCAGACCAAACAGCCACAAATAAAGAAGCCGCTGCTGTTGTGAAAGGAGAGTGGAAAGAAGCCCTTTTAAGTCTCGCTTACACAGCACATGCACTGTCTCTTCAAAACGTTTTTGTTTTCTAACAGTGGGCTCAGAGGCCTTTCATTACTTATCAGTGATTGGCTTCATTGTCACTCTCATTTCCTTGCTTCTGAGTGGTCAGCTGCTGCAGGCTTCCTTCCTTTTTTGTGTGTTTGCTCCTCCCCTGGAGCTCAGATGCATTACTTGCGACCTTCCACTGCTCATTCTTTAAAGTACTACTTTTTTCTTTATCTTTAAGCAAGCTACAAAAGTGTATCTTTTTGAGATGTCTCACTCATGTACTAGCCTCCCTCTGTGCTCCTCTCGCCCACTGACCCTCCGCTGTCCATCTAGTTGCCCCAGCCCCTCGCTTCCACCCTATGTTTTCCATGTGCTTGCTCCCAGACCCTCCCTCCGACCCTCTTCTATCTGTGTTGTCTCTTGACTACCTCCCTCCCTCCCTCAATGTTGTCACCTAACTGCCAGTTACATCCTGCCTCCCACTCTGTAAAAAACACAAATAAAAGTGCTATGACACGGCCAGCACTGGCCTTTTAGTAGCACCTTTTCCACACCCTTCCTTGATTGTGTTGTCCCCCTCCCCTACATGCCATTCCTCCATCCATGTTGCCTCCCACCTGTCCCACCAGGGCTGGTGGAGTCATAGCATTTTGTTTTTACTTTCGACCATACGGCCCGACAACGGTGCTACTGTACAACCATTAAAGAAACATTGAAAAAGCCAATAGTTCTCTGGCAGGTGAGACCTACTAGCTTTGCCAATTTCTGTTTGACTATGCTCCGTATCAAAAGCAGCCCCTTCTCCTTATGAATCTAACCATTCCCCTCCCCCACCTGCTGTTAGGCTGGGAGTCGACTGCAGGTGGGGCAAGGGTTTGGCCCTCTAGGACATCAGTATATGAGAGGGACAGGGAGCTGTTAGCTATATAATGCCCTTTGAGATAGTCTACAATGGTAGTTATAGCTAGGCCTGGGTGTAATTTTGATTTGGCCGGAATAATCAGAGCAATTTAGGTATTTCCACATTACTCTTTGATGTGTTCTGAAAATCCCTTAACCGGGTCTATTGGAATTGATCGAGCGTGATGGTGCTCTTTAAATTTTGTATGGGTGCATTATAATTACGAGTAGTACGCACCTACATTTATTCCTTGTTGTATTAACATGTAGCTAGAAAAAACGTATTGGGTCATAACGTGAGAGAGAAATTTTAGAATTATTACGTGCAATGTAAAGAATGAAACACGGCAGTTGCGTTTTGAATAATGTAACCTTTAGCTTTTGTTCCAAACGAATAATGAAATTACTCATGTATAATGTAATGCATAGATTCAAATGTGCACTATATTGAAGTGGCACATGATGTGACTAATTGAGATGTAATGCGTAGAAATGATAGGTTGCTCATAACGATTTTGTACAAATGGGTTTATGTATCGCAATAGTTTGGAAATGCACATATTAATGTTTGCTCATGTGTGATTCGTAGGCCCTGCGTGCCTCATTCTTATGTTGGACGATTTCTGTAGGCCTGAAATGTAATTTCTCTGAGGGCTCTAGCAGAGGGGTAGGTTGAAGTTCATGTCCATGCTGTATTAGTTCTTTCTCACGTTTCTGTTGCAGGTGGAGAAGGTCGTCTTTGTTAGTTAGAATAAGGCCTTTTGTTTTAGGAGTTAGGCCTGTGGAAGCACGGATACTTTTTTATGCAAGGAATGCTGATAATAGGGAGACAGTGTCCTTTCACACTGAAGGAGGCCTGGTAATCAATGTCATGGAACCAGGAGCTGGGAGTATCGAGCTGGATGGAAAATCACCTATGAGAAGTGTCCAGGAGGATGAGGTGATCCTGATGCAACAGTGGGCGTGTTCTGTGTTTTTGCATTTTGAATTAGAGTCAGAGCCCCGAGGGTGGAGACAGGAGAAGAGGTGAGGAGATCGAAGGAGAGGGGAGGAGCATCTTAGAACAAGCTCTGTAGCTTTGGCTACTTGACCCATACAATGTGAGTGTACTTCTTAGGAAGTCTTCACTTGCTGACACCTTTCCTGATCTTGCCTGGGGAATGCTAAGTAGGGATGTCACGATAGTGTTAGAGTAGGGATAGACTAATGCTTTTCTCTTATCAACCACAGATGAAGACGGACATTGATGTTGGGGCAATCCTTGCCTGCGCTTTGGTTCTGGAAATCGTCATTCTTTTCCTGCTTCAAAGGTTTAATCTTGCTCGTAGGTTTGGATTTGTATTAGTTCCTTTGTAATTCTACAACCTTGTCCTGAAGTGTTTGTATGTCCAGTTATTTTTGGCTTTGTAATAAATCTACTAATTTGAACTTCGGAGTCAGTGGTTCTTCAGAGTCATGCCTCCATCTAAAGTTGACTAGATTGTTTAAATGAGTTGTTTCTCCCCTCTACACTTCTCAGAAGGCAACAAAGGTTCATCTGCTGAGGGTTCCGGAGTAGGTTGGTAGTGTGGAACCCGGCCTTATAAGAATTAACGGGCCACTCATATTAACAGCCTTAGTTGTGGATGGCATTTCGACCCTTAGTGGGCATATACACCGAGATGAGTATTTTCACAGCTTTGAGGACTGATTGAAAGGCCCAAATGACCTTTTTTGTTGAGTTGTTAATATTAGAATTGTCTGCAGTAGTATTAACTGAGCAAAAGGGCCTTGAGATCCCTTTTCTCTGGTAAGATGGTTGTCAGAGCAGTGTGTAATTGTGTACTAGATAGTCTAATGCCAGTCTTGGTTGGCAGGTAGAGGTGCAGAGATGTGAACCTCATGAGTGTGTCAAGGGACACTGGTTAATTGTCATCTTGTTCTAGAAAACATTTTGGCTGCTCCCCGTCTATCGCTGAATGGTTTCCATATTATGAAAATAAGGAGTAGGCTGTTCCCATGGGGGATCTGGGGCTCCTAGTGTGGTGAATCCAGGAGAGTGCATGGGAGTGCTCCTATTAGTAGCAAGGGCCCTCACATACCCTGAGAGGTATCATGGTTCATCATGGGGCAGCTCCTCATTGGGCCGGTGCTGCAATGCCCAACGGGCCCCTCTTTGTTGGAGTTCTTTTCTTTTTAGCTGACGTGAAGAGTGAGGTTTGGATGTGGTGTGCAGGTGTGAGTAGAATAAGAGGAGGGTGTGTCTATTAAAAATGACTTATAGGATCCAAAACCTATTTTAATTGTCCGGTCCTTTTGTCATAATTAAAAATGTTAGTTTTAAGCTAGTGATAAATATAATGATTTATCTAGGCTCTGATTAATATAAGTCAAGGGTCGACATGTTTCATGCCTCTTACTGTCCACTAGGATCACTGCATTTCATCAGGACCAATTCAAGTTCATCTACTCAAACAGGGATAGATTTGTAAGTTATGTGCAAAGCACACCCTGTATACCTTCCATAAATATGCAGCGTATCTCCTGGGGGCAGACCCAAAATTAATACAGTGTATGGCCCCTGACTGACAAGTCAGGGCAAAACGCTATAGTGCATGCTGATGGTTGGTAGCTGGTGCAAGATTCGGGCTTCCCACCTACCCCTTACTCTCCCGGTCCATATTAGACATTTTATTGATTAAGATGATGTAGACTGTTCTGATAAGAACATTTTGCACAGAAAATGAACCTCAAACGAGGGCCGGTGTAGAAAGTTCTCTTTGATAGTTTGAAGAGTACTCATCGTAGATTTGCTTCTATCATTTCTGTAAATGTTTTACATTTTGACAGGGAGGTCAAACCCAACTCCCAAGCATTAGTCAGAGAAATCTACACAAAATTAATATTTCCATCGACTCTCTTCTCTTACACTTATACTCAGGACTGTCTGCAAGGCTGAAAGGCGGATAGTACGAAAAAGTAAGTAAAGTGGAATTGTGCATTAACACTTTTTGGTTTTTCCTTCACCAGGAAAATATGTTTCCTGAAAGGTAATCACTTCTTCTATAACCCATGTGTTTTGCGAGGGCTGCTACCATGAAAACATACTTAAATAACCTTGTTAGAGTAGCCATACTTGTTTATCCAGGATAGGAAGATCCAGGGAAAGTGTTTGTGAATAGTCACTTGTGGATGTGCCTTTTCTTTTGTACGATAAGCCTCCTTCACAACTCTTTCGCTGCCCCCTCCCCAGCCCTAAACATAAGGACTGCCGAAAACCCACTAAATAAGTCAATCTTCCACTTTGAAAAATTCCATCGATTGGCGTAAATGGCCACAAACTCTGATTGTGCGACAACTCGGAATCTGGGAAATTAACCCCTGCAGTATTCCAACCCACAGCCATTAGAGGGAGATGAAATTATTGTGATCATATGTAATATGTTTGCAAGCTGCATTTAGCTTTCTTCCTCCACGGAGTGATGCATCGCACACCGACCAAAAAAGGCACAGTCGAACAGATTCATAATTTATTTTCTTCAAACTGCACTACCGGAGGGCAGGAAGGAATTGTTTTTTCCATGTGTTTATCAACAAAATGAATTTGCGAAATGTGCCGCACACTGTATGCCAGATGTGCATCTGCCAACATGTGCAAAAATCTGCAATCGTCCTTATGCCACGGGTACGACCGGAAGTGATGTCACTGCGTCATCTAGGACTCGTGGTTTTGTGAACTAATAATGTTAACTGCAAGGAGCTGGGTTGTGCCTGATGGTCATAGATCCGATTCCCATAAGCCTTTCATTCTTCCGAGGTTAATGAAATGAGTACCCTTGAGCAGGGTAACAATAAATATAATTTATTCAGCACCCAGATGCCATAATCCATGAATGCAATCCCCCTTCTGCGAGGAACGTGCATACTTCGGTTCACTTTAATAGTAGTACTGAGGAATCTTTGCTGAAAGAAGGCATGGTGTAGGCAGGCAGGGGGCCTTGAGCGACCCCTACTAGCAGCATGGCCAGGTACGGCCTAGACCCCCTCTTCCTTTGACTTACACCCCTAGGTGATGGCCCCATTCCCGGTGCCAAAGTTGCCCACCCCCATTTACCCCTAAGGCAGCAACTCAATTATCACAAGGGGTTTTGGATTAGGGATCGTTAACCCCGGCCGTATTTATTACAATTTAATATTCAAAAAACATTATGTATACATTTTGTACACAATACGTAGAAAGTCCAGTCCGTTACATTGATAGGTACATATGTCTTGTTTGCTATCCTTAACATATTTCTAATACATAGACATTCTTCTCCTAATCTAAACATTCAGCAATCAAATAACATTATCTTTCTGCGTATCCCTATTTGAGCCTACGGCAAGGTCAATGACTGGCCCCAGATCCTGATCAAACTATGCCCACACCCCAACCGAAGTGCCCATGCACAAGGGGGCCCATTCACCGGGAGGGTACTTGCCCCCGAGCACCCCCTATGCCCCGTAGATTATCTCCATAAGGGGCCCTTGCAGTTATGCACAGTTTACTTGCGTCCTTGTGGGAGTGCGGGGTGGCCAACCAGTCTACTGGAAAGCGTAGCTCCCCTCCTCCGCACCCTTCCAGCCAACTGGTTGTAACTGCCCCTGGAGTTCCCTGAGAGACCACTTGTCCCTCCCCATTGGGCGTCCCCATTAAAGAATGGCACCACCCGCTAAGGACCTTAAATTTAAGCTCACCAATCATGACCTTACCGCCACAGGCCCGCATAGTTGCCCGACTACCAGGCTTCCCCCTATCACTCCACCGAAGGTCATGCCCTGTCCCTTGACCCAACTAACCAAGCAAGAAGGTTCTCCATGAAGAGCTCATTACCCAATTTGGACAAGTGGATGCCATCTTTTAAGAAGAATGGCTCCCCCCTGATGCACCCATGAGCCATCGTCTGTAAATGTGGAGATTAGAAAAGCCTATCCATTTTGTTATTGATCCTTTTCACAGAGTGATTCAAGGCCCTCACAGACTCTCCCTCCCGCTATTGAAATCTCAGGATCATATGCGACCATGCCAGAATAGAACCCGGACATAACCGTGCCAACCAACCCACCTCAGTGATCAGTGTTTCAACCAGATCCTGTCTACCCAAATGTACCAGTTCATTCCCTCCCAAGTGCAGGATAAAAATCCTAGGGTGAGCCCATGGAAGGATACACTAAAACCAGCCTGCCTTGCTCTCCTCTAGTAACTGCTTGAAACAAAAAATTTGAGTAAACGCTTCACATAGGAATGACCAATGACCCACACGTGGTGCGCTCCTTGGTCCCAGGCGTGCACCTGTTCCTGCGTAGATCCTGACTGTTGCTGTGCCATCGCCTGTTTCCCTCCTACATGACAGGCTTGAGAAACTGCAAAATAAACAGAAAGAACATACCATCAGCAAAACCGTCTGTGCAATATTAAAGCATATGCAGCCACACATAGCGCTTGTAGCAATTAGAGGACCACCTGCCAATCCTCTGCCCTTCGCTCTTAGTGAAACCCCTTGCTGCTGCTTCAGTGGCGGCCCCTATCCTGAATGAGTGCGTTCCAAAACTGTTGGGGTCCAAACCTGCCTTCTGCACTGCCATATCCATGACCTTTTTAAATTGAAATCTCATGAGTGGGATAACATCCGCGTGAATTAACAATGGTCCCCTTACACCCTTGGGCCTGCGTGCCAAGAAGGCCTCTAAGTTGGTGATAGGGCAGCAAGGGCTCCCTGTGCCCGTCGCAGTACCACCCATTCCCCCCGGGCCTCCTGATCGGTCTTGGATCTCTGGATTGATATGAACAATGAGTCTCCCTGGATCCTGACATGGCTGACTTGTAGTCCCCCCTGCCAATCCTGCTTCTTCTTTGCCACCAGTTCCCCAATTATAAAATGCCAGGGAAAAGGCAGCACTGAACAGGAAAGCTTCTGCCACAGTGTTGCAAACCTGGCCCAGAACCCCAAGTATCGTCGCCAATGTATAAACACCTATTGGCTGCCTTGGGTCCGGCTGCGAACCTTGGAGATGCTGCCATCCCTTTAAGGCTTTCTTCACTATGAAATTATTAGTGGGGTCCCTCCCACCCCCTGCTTGTGCAAAGAAGGAGATAGCCGCTACATGTCGCCTTGCTGCTGCCACTGAGCGCCCCTCATCTTTTAGTGCCCCCGGGTAAGAAAAAACTGCCCCTGTATCTTGCCACTTCTCCCCCCATTCCTTTCCCAAGAAGTTGCAGTAAGCCCAAAAGGCCCCTTCATATGCCCTCCTAGTTCTGGGTGCTAGGCTAGCTGCCACAAGGGCCGGTAGTTGGGGGCACCAAGCTGCCAAAGCCATTCTGGGAAAGGCGTTGGTTTTCCGCCGCTCCTGGGAGATGTGACCTAAATACCTGCATCTTAAAGTGAGAAAGTGCATCAGCAGCGTGATTTAACACCCCAGGGACATGCTTAGCCCTGAATTTCATATTCAGTTTCATGCATAACAGAATTATTTCCTTCAACAGACGTAGGATCATCTTACACCTTGCTGCTTGCTGATTGATTCATTCTACCACTAACATGTTGTCTGACCAGAAAACAACTGATTGATTCCTCAGACACTCAGGCCACACCGTCAATGCCACAAAGATGGGGAACAGCTCTAAAAACCCAATGTTGCATGTTAAGCCGCTTTGAACCCACGATGCCGGCTAGCGTGGCACCACCCATTCAGTACCTAGTATAGCTCCAGAACCCTCACTACCTGAGTCAGTCATTAAACCTAACTCTGCTGAAGGTGTGAGCGGGCCGGGCCATAGTACTGTGCCATTGAAGTCATGCAGGAATGCCATCCAAATCCGCATATCCTGCTTAACCTCGCCGGTCAACCTGGTGTGATGGTGTTTTTCTTTGAGACCTCACATGACTTGTGCAATGGATTGTGAGAATGGTCGTGCCATAGTGATGACCCTCAAAGCAAAATTTAACTGACCCATGATCTGTTGCAGCTGATGCAGTATAACCTTAACTTTTGCCAAGCATTGCTGAAAATCTGACCTGAACTTTGTGATCTTCTCTTTGGGCGGTCGTGAGCAACCTTGGGCCGAGTCCAACTCTAACCCCAAAAATGCAATCACTGTGAAGGGCCAGACCATCTTACCTTGTGCCAGTGGTGCCCCCAAAACCTGCATGAGCGCGCAGAATTCCCGCAGTGCCCACCCACACTCTAGAGAGCCTGGTGCTGCCAGGAAAAGGAAGTCATCAAGGTAATGCAACACATACTGGTGCTCCATCACCTGTCTAAACACCCATTCCAAAAAACAACTGAATTTTTCAAAGTAAGCACAAGAGACCGAGCAGCCCATAGGCATGCATTTATCCATGTAGTACTTCCCCTGGAATTAGAAACCCAGAAGATGGAAATCTAAAGGGTAAACTGGCAAAAAGCGGAAGGATGACTCAATGTCTGACTTCGCCAGAAGCGCGCCAGTGCCCAAACCCCTGAGCATCTCAACAGCCTGATCAAAGGATGAGTACCTGACCGTGCACAGCTCGTCATCAATGGCGTCATTTAGAGATTGACCCCTAGGAGCTGAAAGGTTATGAATCAACCTGAATTCCCACAGTTCTTTTTTAGGAATGACCCCCAGTGGAGAACAGACACACATTTTTACTGGAACACTGTCGAATGGGACTGCCACTCTGTCCAAGCGCAGTTCTTTCTCAATTTTCGCTGCTGCTACCCCTGGATTGGCTTTCACCGACAGCTGATTCTTGTATTTGGGTGCCCCTATGTAGTCTGGTGCGGGAATTCTGAAACCATCTCTGAAACTTTCTAGTAACAACCTGGCAGATGAAGGACAATTATATATATGTAGCCATGGAATCAAGGCACTCGTTATTATGGGGGAACGGGCTTTAGTAAGTGAAATACCATCATTCCTGCTTCTTTCCCCCCCTATCCTTTGACTTCTTAAAACACTTGGGGCCCGATTCACAGAACTAACTTAAGACAAAATCCTAAACTTACTACCATTTTGGTATTCACAGAAGGCACTTACTCATTTTGGTATTCACAGAAGGCACTTACTCATTTCGGTATTCACAGAAGTTAGGAGTCCTAACTTTAGGACTCCTAAATGCCTTCTGTGAATACCGAAATGAGTAAGTGCCTTCTGTGAATACCAAAATGAGTAAGTGCCTTCTGTGAATACCAAAATGGTAGTAAATTTAGGATTTTGTCTTAAGTTAGTTCTGTGAATCGAGCCCGATGATTCAGGGTGGGAGGTATTGCCACAGAAGGAGCATGAGTGCTTGAACTTACACGTGCCTGCAGCCCTGGTGCATGTACGCCTGTTGAAATCCCAACATGCGCCCTTCCCCCCCCGCCGCTGGAGCTAGCCGGGGAATGGCCGAAAGGACTTAAAGGACTGGCCCTTGGCACTGTCTTGTGCCCCATGCCCCAAGTGGTCTAACCACGAAATCATGTCAATCTGATCCCAAGTGAGGGCAGGATCAGAAGCCTTTGCCCTCCTAAAGTCCTTATCATATTCCTTCCATCCTGCCCACTCATATTTGTCGTGTGCCCCAGTGATCCTGCTCTGGGAGCATGCCATTTCTGCCGCTAGGCTTGGAAACCATTAAGCCATGACTGCCATATAGACTGAGAAGCCCCTTACCCAATTAATCAAGGACTCCTCAATCCTATATTTCTGCAATTCACTTGCCCATTCCCTTGGGGGCATCCTCCCTTTCAGTTTCATCCAGGAGCAATGAAAACATATTGACATAACTCAATTTTTTCTTTCATTTCCCTTAGTCACATGTCTTGCCAGCTTTTCCCTGGGCATGCGCATCACTCACACCTAAAATTAGCAGTGTCTTCTGCTTACCTGTTGCAGCTGCCCCTGCTGGCTCCGCTGGCTTCTCTTTTGCTGCGTTCACGCCTCTGCTTACTGCCAGAAATTCTTTACTGGCCCCAGGGGGAGCAGCCCCATTCACTGGAGCGCCAGGGGATGGAGCTCCCTGCCTTTCGCCTGGCTTGCCCCCTGATGCCCCGTCTAACTGAGCTACTATCTTCCTGGCCTTAGCCAGAAGGTTCTCCCCACTGCCAGACTTTCCTGCTGCCAGGGACCAGTTACCCACTTTCTCTAGCCAGGGAAGGACCGCTGCTAAATTGGCTACCAAATCCCGCTGAACTGGAGGAACTCCCACAGGGGCCCCCGCCGCAGGGACACATGGGGCCTGTGGGCTGATACCTGATGGTCCCGGTTGCCCCCCTGTACCTGACGAAGTATCACCCCCACTACTGCCTGGCGGCATACTTCTCCCAGCTGGCCCTGGCTGCCCATCCCCCCGACCGCCGGCGGGACTGGCATAGGGGCCTCCGGCTCAATATGTCCATTCGCTCCCTCCTCTCTCCTGCTCTTGGAGCCCCCACCTTCTTAGATTTACTCTTTTTGGGCACGGGAGGGAATGCTGCCTTGGGGGCCACCCCGGTTCTTCTGGGCCTGTCCTCTGCCTCTTCATGCCCATCAACCTTATCCCTTAAGTCCGCAATGGCTTGGCCCATTTAACCAACCTTTTTCAACCTGTCCTCCATATCCACCATCTTACGCATCATTGCTTCCATGAGATTCTACATGTGCGAGCGCTGCTCGCTCCGCTTTGCCTTAGGGGCCATAGCACTATAAACAACCAAATGCTTGTCACACGCGTGTACAGATACGCCAATAACTACACCAGCTTGATAGTGCAACCCAACGCAGTTAAGGCACCCTTAGCGCTGCCACATAAACTAATACTAGTCACTAATACACTCCCACAGTGCTACTTGGCCTGGAACACTGCCCCAACCCTTACCTCACAAACATAGGGGACCCATGACCGCTCAAAAGCACCCACGCAACCAGAGCCAAGGCCACCAGCTAATCCAGTGGGTCAGGTGAGTATTCTCAAACCCGTGTGGCTCCCGGAAGCGCTGGAATGAAGGCCAGTCCATGTCCCCTTGAAAAACATGAGCACTGGAGACCCCAAGGAACTACTTCAACCAACACTCCAGCTGCTGCCCTGCAGGTGCTGTGATCTCCTTCACCCTTGTGAGCCTGCAGTTGAAAATTGGAAAAAACTGAAAATACTTCTTCAAGCTGCCTGCTGGTGCCCTTCTGCAGCTGCTGATCCTCTGTGCCCTGCAAATTGTGTGCCCAGACGGAGTCGCCTCCTCCTTTCCTGGCGAGACCTGCAGAACAAAGAAAATATGCCCCCGATAAGGACAGCAGCTCCAGCTGCCTGTCGCCTGCCTGCCGAGCACTCCAAACCTGCAAAGACAAAGGAGAAATTGATGAGGCCTCCTAGCGAGGCCGGAGAAGCTATGCTCTGTGTCAGCTATGGGGGCGGCGAGCAAAGAGGCCGTTCTCACCGCTCCCCAGCTTTTTATGGCAATTTTGAGCTGGAAGCCGGTTCCAACCAGCTCGCCAGCGCTCTGCCTACTTGTGCCCCGGAAGAGATTCCTATCACTTCCGGGTCACGCGTAAACCAACCAATCCGGAAGGGAGGCGAGGCCGCCGCATCACAATTGTGCGCGGCCCAGTCCACCTCCCGGTGACGTCATCGGGGGCCGGCACGTCCGCCATACATGCGGCATGTCCGATGCCAGCCACTGCCTTACTCTGAATGTCCCATGTATTCCAATATTCATGCGAAGGATGAGTGCACACTGGTATGTCCCTCAAGGTCCACATGTGTCAAGTCTGTTCCCATAGGAGGCATCAGTGACCTGCTGACGTCGGCTGCCCCTCCTCCACCCACAAAGCCATGTGCCCAGCAGGCGCGCAACGCCCATAGGGCTAAAAGGGCTTCAGCCCCACCCCGTTGTGTGTCTCAGTCCGGGCAGCTGCAGGTCGAGCTGCTGTGGGCTCGGCTGGGCAGTGTCTGTGTCCAGAGTCTTATCTCCGGCAGGCACACTCAAGTTTTACACTGGTCTTTAAAGACTATTTGCATATTTACATACCTTTGTAAACTTGTTACAGAGGCTTAGCTATTTTGTTTGGTTCCAATAGCCCCTTGGCCCCCACTCTGTCTATTCCTCACATTTGTATTTTACATTTACTGCCATTGTGTGAGAATGCATTTCATGAAAAGAAATATAAAGTAGGGTTGCCAAAAGGCAAATGGCAGCCATGTGTTGTTTAAAGGGCCTGCAAAGACCTCGTCTTGACACTAAATTGGGTTATAAATAAAAAAGTATGTATTCATTTGTAATGTGACTTTTCTGTCTTTGTTCCCTTTAATTATCCGTCATGGATCATTCAGGCAGCCCTAGAACACAATTAAAAGTGCTTTCTATTTATATTTTCTGTTCGAATTATGCACAGATAAGTGCTGAAAATACGGCTTTAGGTGATTGCTTATTTTTGTACCATCTGGGACATCAAAATAATGAGCTGGCAACCCTAATCATAAGTCTGGAAGTTTGTTGCACGATCAGCACATTATTTATTTCCTCTACCCTCTATCTCTGATTAATGCCATAATAGCAATAGTTTACTTTATATCTGAAAACATATGCCGCCACCAATACCATGCTGAGTTACTTCAAGTGTCTGGGAATGCACCCTGCATTCAGACAACTCATTCCTCATTCTCGCCCCTCACTTTCACACTCATCCTGCACTCACAGCGATCTCAATGCACTCACACTGATCACCATACACTCACACCATTCACCCACTCACCCTGCACTCACAGTGATCACTCTGCACCCACAATGCACTTGTGCTGTTCACCCTGTACCTCACCCTGCAGTCACCTGAGCACACTACTCACCCTGCATTCATGTGACACTTCACTCACCCGTCTCCCTCACTGCTCAATCTGCAATCTCCCTCAAACAAGCCCCTTACTAACCATGTATTCATTTGTCTCACTCTGCACCTATATCCACACCCAAATTCATATAGTCAGCTCACTCACCCTGTCACTTCTCTTACCCTACTCTCACACTGTCGCATCGCTCACCGTGCACTTACATGGGCACTCCTGCCACCTACACAGCACAGAGAGTTAATGTGCCTGCTACAAAGAACGTGTACCATGCAGATCACAGAACTGAGTGTGAGTTAACTAGGAGCAGGGCTATCAACAAATGAAATGTTTGTCAGAAAGGTGCTATAGAGAGATGATGTGCATTGTTGGTGAGTGGTAATGAGGGAATTCATGGAGAAGGAGGAAATGGGGAGGGGCGCCAAAAAAGACTGCTGTACCGTGTGCGACCAGTGCTAGGGCCGGGCCAGGCTGGGAGTGTTAGACCCCCCCCCCGAAGTTCTAATCCAGTTGCGCCCCCTGGTGCCCAGTGCATATAATTTGCTAAAAGTCCCACCACAGATGTGCGCACAGTACATAGTCACCCACCTGGCGGTAGGTCATTTTTGGACAGGCACTTGAATATTCATATGAATCTCCGTCTCTTTCCTTGGTGACCTTTTCTTGTATATTTTGATATAAACTAGGGCAGTCACAGCTTGGGGTGCCCTTCTGTGTTATCTCGGTTTGTGCCGCAGCTATTCATTTTTTAAGTGGGTTCTGGAGAACAGATAGGGCATTGCCACCTGCTTCGATCTTCAACTTCTGTGATTTGTAGATGGTATGTAATTACTTGTCACCTTCTTAATAACAACCTCCATATCGGCTGCTCCAAAAACGTAATGTAATTGTGTAAAGATGAATACAATGATAGAAGAAATCCAAGGAGCAGTCCAGCAGGTATAAAAGCTTTATTCCAGATACGGTGGAGAGACCACCAGTCCAAACAGCAGTTAACATCCAAATGGCAAGGATTCATCTCTAACCTTGCCAGCATTCTGTTGCTAGGCTATGACAGATAGAATACAGAACACAGCCCAGCCCCCCAGGCAATGGACATACAAATAACACAGATAGGCAGGAAAAAGAAATGTAATACTATAAGTAAAACCACAACACATCTCCTTCCCCAAAATTATCAAAGATTCAGAACAGCAAGAAATAAGAAAATGTATAAAAACCTGTACATAATACATTTATGTATTCAAAACATTTTATAGTCCTTGTGCCAGGATGGTCTGAACCTCAATCTTCATTGACTTCCATGATCAGGGACCTAAGAAACATAGTTATGACCATCAGGTGCAAAATTGTGACAAGATTCATCTGAAGATACAAGATCACGTTCAAAGACCTCGGAACCAGGCTCCCATTTGACTAGTTGAGACATGCTCCACACTTCACCAGAATCTAAAACAACAAAATTTTTCCTAACTTCCTTGATAATGAATGGACTCATATATCGTGTGTGACCCTTCCTCAAAAGACCAGGTTTTTTGATTAACACTTCATCAACCACTCGCCATTGTCTAAGAAAAGAGGAATTTTTTAAATCAAACCTGCTCTTGTATTTATCCTGGTAACACTTCCGTCTCAAAACACCACGCTCATCCAATTTTACATCATTCACATTCAAATTTAACCATGCAGGACTTAACTTATCATGTGGTTTCCTCCCTCTCAAAGCAGAGAAGGGAGAAACCGACGTTAAGCAATTGGGAGTGTTGCGGTGAGCCCACAACGTTTCTCTAAGCATTTTTTTAAGTGAAGATCCGGTTTGTATTGCTCTTTGGGCACAGGATTTCACAATCTTGTTCATTCTCTCCGCTAGACCATTAGCTTGCGGAGAATACAAAGCTGTCTTAAAATGTACAATAAACAACCGCAATGGAGCGCACACCGCTAGCCCCTCCTCCGGGTCGCTCCAAGGGAAGCTGGTACATGAAGTTCCCGAGTGGTTTACCCCAGTGGGTGCAAGTAAGTACTTGTTTGATCTGTACAATAGACAATTCCTTCAAAAATCTGTTCATCTCATGAGAGACAAACTGAACACCATTGTCAGTGATAAGCTGCTTTGGTATTCCCTCTCTGGAAAATTCATCAGACAAAAACTCAATGATAGTTCTGGTATTCACGATAGGCATGCACTTGGTGACTACCCACTTGGAAGTGTAAGCCACTTGTAACAGTACATAGCGCTCATCATGTGCAAAGGACTCAAATGGTCCAGCAATATCCAAACCCAACTTGGACCAGGGTTCTGCAGGAATATCTACAGGCGAAAGTGGTGTAGTACGACTTTTTTTACTCTTGTCACTATTGGCACATTCCCAGCAATCCTTTACCACCTCTTCAACCTGCTTATCCATTGTTGGCCACCAGTACCACTCACGGACCCTGGCCTTAGTCAAATTCCTTACCAAATGCCCTTCATGAGCTAAGTTGATCAGCTTGCTCCTAAGTTTACATGGAGGTATTGCACGATTTCCCCTCAATAATTTTTCATCAAAAACACTTAACTCATCCTTCACATTAATGAAACATTTCAAGCGTTCCGTTATGTCCTTCTCTACTGGCCAACCCTCAATCGTAAATGTTTTGACCATCTCTAATTCCTTATCATTATGAGAGACAGAGGACCACTCATCCTGACTAACAGCAGACTCGTGTACCCATGCAACCAGAGAGCCATCAACTTCCACACTAGATTGATTTACAGGTAGCCTTGAAAGACAGTCTGCAACAACATTCATGGATCCAGGGACATATTCAACAATGAAGTTGAAATCTGACAGTCCTTCAATCCAACGTTTGATTCTCGGCGAAACATTTTCAGCATCCCTACAAGTGAAAATTTGGCATAAGGGACGATGATCAGTCCTAACCGCCACAGGTAAACCCCAAAGATAGACCTTGAAATGATGAATAGCCCAGAAGACCGCCAACGCCTCCCGCTCAATCACAGCAGCCCTGAGTGAACGAGAGGCGAAAGCAACAATCTTAAGCTCTCCATCAACAATCTGTGATAACACTGCTCCCAAACCAAGCATACTAGCATCAGTAGATAAGATCGTTTTCTTTCAGGCATCAAAATATCCCAAAGTGGGCATATGGCTAATCACATCTTTAATGGAATTGAAGGTGGAAGAACAATCATCTGACCATGTAAATTGAGTACCCTTCTTGAGTAACACTCTGAGAGGAGAAGAAACACTAGCAAAATTAGATATGAATTTGGAGCAAAACTCGGCTAACCCTAAAAATGAACGAACTTGGTCTTTGCTGACTGGTGTTGGAGCTTTTACAATACCTTCAACTTTATTAAGCTTAGGACTGATACCATCAGCAGATATGGTGTGTCCCAAGTAATCTACAGAAGACACACGGAATTTACACTTTTCTTTTTTGATAACAAGACCAGCTTCTTGCAGACGCTGTAAAACTCTCCATAATACATTATCATGATCTCGCACGTTCTTCCCACACATGCGGATCCCCTTACCACCATCCTTGGATGACAAAACTATGGGGGCCAGCCATTCAGAGCACTCAATCTCCTCGATGACACCCGTTGAGAGTAATCTTTTGAGTTCTAACTCTAAGGGTTCCATCAACATGTGTGGAACCTTTCTAACTTTGCTGACAAAAGGTTGAGCATTATTTTTTAGAATAATTTTATGTAGGAAACTCTTAAATAAGCCTAACTCATCACTAAAAACTTTTGGAAATTGAGAACACACGTCATCAGATGATGAACAAGGAGACAAGAGTAGAACCTTTTCTGGCGAATTGGGGTCTAATTTAATTCCCATGTCTCTTTGGTGTCTCCACCCTAAAAGGTTATCACCTCTTTTCGCCACATATACTTTTCCAAGTGTCTCTCTGTCCTTGAACTGAATTCTCCTTATGACAAAACCCAAAACATAAATTTTAACTTCACCATATCCTACAGGACTGATGTCTGAGGGAAACAGTTCAGTCTTTTCAAGACCATAAACAGCATCCCAATTAGCATCTCCAACCATAGTGTAGGGTGATCCTGAATCAGCCAGTACTGAAAATCGTTCACCACCAATCAACACTTCACATTCAGGCATTTCTAGTGCATCACCATCAACAACACCATCTTGCTTGATGCAGCAAATACATTTTTTTTCTTGTTCAATATGTTGCACTGTTTGGTTCCTACCACTACGACACACTTGTGTGCAATGACCTCTCTTTCCACACTTATTGCAGACTACAGATCTATCAAAGCAACTTGGACTATTAGGTGAATGATTATCACTCCCACATCTAAAACATTTAAAACCATTCTTATTATTTCTTAATCCAAATTGTTCGGGATCAGAAGACTTACTCTTGGAATAAGGTTGTTCGGGACTAGGAAACTTCTTATCTTTCTTGTTATAATTCCCCTTCACTCCACCTTTTGAATCCTCTTTCTTAACCTCATCCCTTTTTATCTCATGAACAGTTTTATCATCAGTGGTAACATCAGACGCTTTTTCTACTTTCATCTCACGTACTCACATGTTTGTATTTTCCATGCTTTCAACAATGGATAACGGGTCTTTAAGATCAGGATTCTTAGCAAGAAGTTTTTGTTGGACTTTTGGATCATTAGTGCACCTGACAATTTGATCTCTTATAAGCGAGTCTGTAAGCTGTTCAAATTCGCAGGTGCGAGCCAGTGTCTTTAAGGTAGCTACATAGCTGCTAATCTTTTCTTGTTTACCTTTGATCCTAGAAAAAAATGTATGACGTTCTAGTACCACATTAATCTTAGAACCAAAATAATTTTCAAGCATCAAAACAGACATGTCGTAAATGTTTTCAGGTTCACCCTCGCCTCGTCCTAACAGAATTTCATCCAGGCTGTCATAAACATGTCTACCCTCCACACCTAAGTTATGTAGAAGCGTAGCTTGTTTCCGCACAGCTGAAAACTTTTCCCCTCCAATGGCCAATAAATACGAATCAAAAAGGGGCTTCCACCTTTTCCAGGGTAAGATAGGATCACCAACATCACTTAAGAATTGTGATGGTTGGGACATACCTGAAGAAGTCATCTTTAGAACAACCAAACCAAAGAAGAGAAATACTAAAATATGAACAATAGTTAAGGATAATGCTTAATTCTTGCTAAATTACAAGTACGATGTGCAGGTGAGCATTATAATACAGTTCCAAAAGTGTATATATCTCTACTACATCACCACTTTGTGAATGAGACCATTTTAAAGTGTGCGCATCACTGACACACAAAGTAATAGGAATTAATTTCCTTTACCGTAGATTCATGCGATCAAAAGCGTGCGTATCGCTGATAAGCATCAGGAACACATTTGAATGTCAAGTCAGGAGTGTGCGCATCACTGATACGCAAAGTGGCAATTGCTTATGAAAAATAATTGCAAGAGGCTTAAGTGTGCGATTCACTGATACGTGTAGAAGATAGACACATGATAGTTGGCAAGACGCGATTGGCAGTGTCTGCTTGTTTTCAAAGAAAATGGCGGCACATCGCGTCAGCGTCAGCTGACGTCAGCCGGGTGGATCGAGGCAAGTTCACGATACACAAGTGCTGCTCCCCGGTGAAGTCATCAATGATGAAGCGCGCATCGCTGAAAGGTGAGTGAAGCGCGTGAGGTATTCTTTTGAAAACAAAAATGGTAGTTGGGCAGTGTTTACCAGCAGGTCGTTGAAATATGTTCAAGACGAAATACTAGATGCCCGCAACACCAGTGATCCCCAATGTTCCAAAACTGAATTGCCAACAAGACCAACAAGTCGTCCAGTAACACACACAGCAGGACGCGACCAAGTTGCCTTTCCATATGACACGCAATAACGCCAACACTCGATGCTCAGTCCGTGTAATCGGTTCAGAAAGAGTTCAAACACTGCCACAGCAAACCTTAGGCTTTTCGAGAAGTAGTACAACTAGTTCCAGCACACTTTGCTCAACTAAGGTCAAGTAGTTGAACGCAAAACGTTTCCCATCGCTTCGCATCGCTTTCCCATCGCAACACACAGTCAGTAATAGTAGAGGATTCAAGTACGTGAGTCAAGTATCATTAGTCAATAAGTACATCGGAGTACTTGTACCTTACAAAATAAATGCTGGAACAGGTGATGGGTTCGCTTTTGGGGAAACTGGTGGTCATCAATTCCTGTCCCCACGCAGGATACTCGTCGCCAGCGTAAAGATGAATACAATGATAGAAGAAATCCAAGGAGCAGTCCAGCAGGTATAAAAGCTTTATTCCAGAAACAGTGGAGAGACCACCAGTCCAAACAACAGTTAACATCCAAATGGCAAGGATTCATCGCTAACCTTGCCAGCATTCTGTTGCTAGGCTATGACAGATAAAATACAGAACACAGCCCAGCCCCACAGGCAATGGAAATACAAATAACATAGATAGGAAGGAAAAAGAAATGTAATAATATAAGTAAAACCACAACAAATTCACTTTAGGGAAGTGACATTACACCAAAAACACCCACTAGAACACAAATGACAACTGTGCAGAGTCATCGCATCTAATATTCAGGGATAGGGATGTGAGTGTTCACTATTGTAACACAGCAGCAGCTCACTAATATTACTGCAGATAATCTCTGTGACACACTCCCATTTCTCATATGTGAGATCCTGTTTTGAGCTAAAATAAACGTTTTCATGGATGTTGCATGAAACATAAACATAACATTTCTCTGCAAAATGTCCGTAATAGACTCTCACACATCACCAACAAAATAAAATTAAAAGAAAACGTTTTTAAAGCATCAGTTTAAGAATTGTTTCAGGGCAGCAGGGCAAGACTCTGCAGAACAGAGCTGGCTCTAACAGGGGTACCCCTGAAAAGCTGGGGCCCTGGGCCAGAGCCCACCTTGCCCAGGGCTTTAAACGTCTCTGCCTAATCGTTCACTGCCAGCTTCACCTGCAGGGGCAGGCCCTAGGATGTGTCGTCCATAACCACGTTAAGAGGATGAAGTCTGCTCCCGCACAGCAGGGGGGACTTAACGTGCTGGCGACGCCGAGTCAGACATCATTTCTTTTTATGACGCACACACGGATAACAATAACGATATTGCGGCACAGTGGTAGGTACAGTTTGTCTCAGCGGCTGGCACCTATGCCTGAGAAGAATGGAATAACATATTTAAACTGTCAAACCTTAATTGTCTCATTAGAGGTTGGCACTTCCAGCACAAAGAGGCCGACTACGAGCTGAAAGGAAGAGTGATGCGCGGCACTTGTGGGAGGGCAGGAGGGCGGCGCACCAGCTACCGCTCCCGCTTTGTTTCTCACTGCTTCATTCCTGCAACACGGGGAATTTTTTTTCTGTTTAATGGCTACTATTAAAATCAGTTAAAAGGACTGCGCACGCTGTTTCATGCATATTTCACATATTATTAGATACGAATGGGCTGTGGGGAGTATTTATAAAGTGACTGCTGCGGCTATATTTGGTCTACCTAATTCTGCGTGTCAAGAAGTTCAGTGAAAAGGGTTGTCATTTATTTCACGCAGTTCTGCAGCGAACAGATTCCCGGATGTGTAATATCAATTAGACAGACGCACCGCAGACCGCAGTGCGTAGAGAGCAATAATGGAATGAAAGGGTGCGCAGGGCTGGAGTTAGAAATGGGTGGGAATGAGAGATCGTCGGAATTCTGGAGGAAGTGATCAATTTGGAGAACAATCCTACAGTGGAATTTCTTCCACAATGCTAGTCCCTGGAACACATTCTACTGGTGGATTCTCGCCAAGGATTAGAGCTTCCTGAAGAAACCAGAGAATTTTCCACCACTTGCCTTTAATTTACCTGTTTGTATCTTTTGTACAGAATGATGATTGTCTATCAAAAACTAACTGCCCATATTTCTCCCTTGCACTCATGCAAATATTAATTCACCTACCGACTCATTGTTTAATTCACCCGCTTGCCTTTTGACAATACCACAGACACAAACTCACCAATCAGTTAAGATACGCCTTCAGTTACCACCAGTCAATGAATATGCACTTTCAGTTATCAATCAGATATATTGGCGTTATTGGTAATTTGTGAGGGGTGTGAAAGTCCTTCTGCTAGTGCGTGACTGCTCGTCTATGTCTGTGATGGTGGCTAGTGTGTGACTGCTATATTGATGGGTATTGAGAGATGTTGGTAGTACAAGACTGCTAGTATGTGAGGGGACTAAGACTGCTTCCAGTAGTGTGATTGTTAGTGTGTTTAGCATGTGTTACTGCTATTTTGATGGATGTTGGAGAGCTTTGGTAGGGCAAGATTGCTAGTATGTGAGGGGTTTTAGAATTCTTCCTGTAGTGTGATCAGGGCCGGACATACCATAGCGGGCACCATATGTTTCCCCAGTAGGCCGCCAGGGTGGGGGCATGTTTGGGGCCCCTGCGGGGCCGTTTTTGTTACCGGGGGCCGGCAATATCAGCCCCGGTAAGAAAATCGGCCGAAACCGGCACTAACTAACAGCTCGGCCGCACCTCCCTCTCCTCCCTCCTGGGGGCTGGCCGAGCAGTTTGCCAGGGCCGGTTTTGCTTCCCAGTCCGGCCCTGAGTGTGATTGGCACTCTGTTAGGCATTAGAAAGTGCTTTTGGTATTGTGTGACTCCTAGTTTTTGAGTCTCCCCCATAAAGACTTTAACAGTTCCCCTTGTGTTTTCATTAATGTAATTGCTGAAGACAAACTGTATACTTATTTACCAATGAACAAATGTTACTCTTGAACCACACTACAGCAATAGTTCTTTACCAAAGTCATCTTCCTCAGCTTGTGTGCCTGGACAGTGATGTAGCATGATTTTAAAAAAAATCATATTATTCAACCTGTTTATACACAGAAGAGACAAAAAGTGGAAAGTACACGTTGGACACAGTGACATACAAAATAGAGATAAGTGTAGTAGAAGCATCGTAAAAGCGTGCTTCAAAACGTGAGATGAAGAAAACACATCTGTTTCTGAGATAATTTAAGTACATATAAACAAGTTGCGCTAATGAAATTCCAATGCATATGTCGCTTATTGACATATATTAATGACAATTTTGATGCTTTGTGTAGTGACTAGGCCTGAGCGGTAAATTCCGTTCCGTTCGCGGAATTTGCAGAATTTGGGTAATTTCGCGTTCCGCGGAGAACGCGAAATTGCCCAAAAATCTGCGTTCCGCGACTTCGCGAAATTTTTTGCTTGTTCGCGTTCTCAATATGCGTGTTCGCGAGATATTTCACCCCGAGCACGCAATCAGCGATCGCGAACAGGAAAAAAGTATCGCGAACAAGCAATTCCGCGTGTTCGCGGAATTTCTGCGTCTTCGCGGAGATTTTTACCGTTTCGCGGAGATTTGCGTAGCGCGATTGCGCAAATTCCGCCCACCCCTAGTAGTGACCCAGTAAGTTTTATGCTTTTTGCTTAGAATGCAATGTAAAAGTTGGTGCACAATTGAGATTTTGCAAATTGATACTAGAGACTTTATAGCTTATGAAATATAAGAAACAATCTTAGTAAAATGAAATTTGAAAAATTTGCATTTATATAAATGTACTTTTTTGTGGTAGTGGGGTATTTCTAACGTTAGACATTTTTACATAAGAATATTTTCTGAGCGTTCTTCATGTCTATATATTTTCTCCACTTGCAGTGATTTTATTTCATTAAATTTGAAACAAAGTCAAAGCTCATTCCATTTAAATGTGTGATGCAAACTTTAAGGCCTTCATTAAATGCTTTTCTCTAATACTGACCTTTCCCCTGATTTAATGTAATGGATTATTCTTTGCAAGTACAATGTTGCTTGTTTTCTTCTGGACATGACTACACTCTTGCGATGTTCACAGTGAACTATTCCTGTGGGAATAGAATTTCAGCTATGGCAAAGTCACAACTTTGTATTTCTTTTCTACCAATGTTAGGCATGCATGGACTCACAAAACTTAGTTTCCCATGACCAGCATGGTAAATTAACTTGATGTTACAACCATTTCAGGTGACATGGTTTGAACATGGACATGTGGTAGTCTTTCGATGATGGTGTAATGTTTTGCCACTGAACTCTGCTAAAACTCTATAAAAAAAGAAACCCAAAGGAGGGGCACCAAATGCTTTTGATTTTTGCATCACTACAGCCTCCATTCTGATTTTTCGTACTTGAGAGCCGGCTGCTATGCTAATAGATCTTTGCTTTTGGACTTTTGTTGATGCTACAATGGTTAGTTGATGGATTTAGACCTTCTGTGCCGAACCATTTCTATTTTTTCAATTTTCATTATATATAGGGATGCACGTTGCTATTGCTTTGCTTAAGATTGCCGGTTTTGAAATGGCTGTGTGTTGTTGAGCAGAGTGAAGTGGTTAAAATGCACGTGGTTAAAGTCCATGTACGAGTGTGGCGCTTTTGTGCAAAGTTGAAATTGTAAATGGGTCTGTTGTGGCCTAAGATCTTGAAATATTTACCTACAGGTTGTCTCAGTGTTGAAGTTGTCTGGTGGTTTGTGGTGTTGCTCATGAGACATCGTCGACAACACCTTGTTAAGAGTTCTCTTCGTTTGTTAGTGGCAAACAATTGGTATGTTTGATTTCAGGTGCACAGGTACTAACTATATAATTTAAGGGTGAAATCCTGCTGGTCTAAGTTTCGATGCAGTGAAACGAGTGTAGAGAGTTAAGTTCCTTGTGAGTACGGATATTCTTTAGTTGAGCAGACAGTTTTATTTGTTGCTTGCATTTGTCTTGAGGAAAATGTGTAAAGGGAATTGCGAAGGAGGGTGATCTGCTTTGAGGAGCAAGTTCAACGTCATAGTGTGCTGTGCTGTGATAGGTTGGTTGGTGTAAAGCCACGCTGGGATTGGTTGACTACATCATAAGAGTCACGCTATCATTGGTGGAGTTTGCCGAACAGGTGGACTGTGAGACAATAATATGTACGGAAATCATTTGTGAATACAGAATTGACTAAGAAAGAACATTTTTCCTGTCATTTTGAAGATTAATGAGGAAAGACAAAACTGCTTTTGCCAAAACGAAGATAGAAGTACCACCCGAGGATATGCTAGGAAACATTGTCATGACAGGCTAAGGGTTACATCCATGTCTGTGGCTCAAGTTTTGGCATACACTTACTAAGAAGGATGAGCAATTACAGTTTCCATGTTATGGGACATTTATTTTGAGAATTTTAGAAAATTATGGGGAAAAAATATACAAAATGAAAGAGTCTGTTAGACCAACTTTTCTTTAGGCTTTAGATATCTGGGAGCATGTTGCTCAACAGAAAGATAGAGATTCAAAAGGAGGTATAGGAGAACAATGGATCATTATGCAAAAGCTAAATGGGATCCTCAACAGAAAGTGTGGAGAGCAGAAATAATACATGTCACACCAATGTGTCTGGTGTTAGAAGTTGAGGAAGGAGCAAGAGAAAAGATAAAAAGAAGCATTTAGAGACTAGCAAAACTGAAACAGGGAAAGAGGGAGAAGACAGTGACATAGATGATGATCTTTGAATGAGTTATTACTAAATCACCCAACACCTTATAATGAGTCATCGAATTGAAACCTGATGCAAATGAGTACACCTTAGGGACCTAATGCTACGTTGATGCCTGAAGTACCAAAGGAACCAATGCTTATTTCCGTTATAAGAGGGAGGACAGAAATGTCAGCTCCTATAAACGTGATCAATTCAATTACTCCAGATGCTTTGACTGTTCCCGTTACTATTGCACCAGTTGTGCCCCTTTACAAGCCTGGGCCACAGGTAAATACGATTCATAATTTGGCTGTACCTACTGGAGTAAATACAGTACACTGGAGTTCTTCAGTTTAGACTGCAAAATCACTGATTCGCCTGCCCATGATTCCAATGCAGGCCAATAATGCTGCTAAACATTGTTCCTAATCAGTCACAAGCTGACATGACGCAAAGAATAGTGCAGAGGTTTCTAACTTTTTTTTGTCCTAGACCGAGTGGAACTCCTGACATGAATTATCATGCTTCTGGCATGACTGTGCTGATGGATGTTCAGTTCCCGATTCATCTGTACTAAATTTGTACAAACTGGAACGAGTACAAATTTTACTAGCGGAAATTTGAATGTGAATAGTAGAGGAGAGCAATCAGGGTTTACTCCTCAAGAAATTAATGAATGGCTTAAAGGATACAGTACCCCAAATAACCAGAGTACTTAATGGGCTCCAGTTTCAGTTCTAATTCGGGCTATAAATGCAGTCTTGTTTACACCTCCAGTTTGTAGTTCAGCCCATGTTCAAGATGTGGTTGTAGATCTAAGTTCAGCTCAAAATCCAGTTCAGATAATCAAACCGCTCATGGTGTGAGTCAATTAAAAGTTGAATTTGAAGACATGATTCATGGGATACTTTGCCCTGTAAGATTAGATAATTAGGAAGAAGAGGAACTATTGTTTCTCTGTAAAAATGTTACGCAATGAGCAAATGCGACTTATGAGAGATTTATTTTAATTGGCTCGGTCAAATGGGGTAAATATTCAGAATTCAAAGGATTTGCAGAGATCTTACAGGATGGATTTTATCGATGAAGAAATTGAGAACATGAGAGCACCAGGAAGGAACTAAAAATAAAAGAGCTAATGACATTAATCAGAAAATGGGATGACAGAGAAAAGTGGGAAGACAGTTGGTCGAAGAAGAAGGGAACTAAGCATGTTCGAGTGCAGTTCCCACCTGATTGCTATGGTGGCAGTGAAGGGCATGTGCAAATGTTCCTTATGAGGGAAGTACCTGTTTTGAATAACAGGGGAAATCAGATGGAGAATGCGGATTACGCAATGTCACAAGGGAGTAACATGGGACAAACTCAGCAGATGCAGGGACAGAGAATGAGAATTCTAAAGTAACACAGCAAAAGCAAATGCCACAAGCTCCTATGCTACAACAGAATGTTCAAGTGCAAACATATAATATGAATCAAAATACCTACCAAAATCTGAATGTAGCACAGCAATATTTTATTGAATTGTATGACAGTGAGCAAGACTTGTTTGCATGACGGTGCCTGAGGGGAAGGATGTCTGCACAAGCTTGGCGCAGCCCTAGAGGTAGACCAGAATGGTCCTTATGTGAATGGGGAAGTGAATAAGAATCCTATCTCATTCCTTGTCAACACTGGTGCTATCCTCTTTACTGTAAGTTCAGCAGAGATTCCAAACCTACCAGTCTCAGGAGAAAGTATCCAAGTTATCAGAGTTAGAAACAGAAAGATATCTACTCCAATTTCAGAACCAGTGACTGTTAAAATATGGTCCTTTGAGGATCGACATCGAATTGTGGTGTGCGACACAAGTCCAGTGAATCTGCTTGGATGAGATGTACTGTGTAAACTGAACTGTTCAATCTATTGCATACCCATAGCAACTGAATTCCATACAAATGATGAGGATGTTGTTTTCAAGCTTGCCCTTCAAAAATCAGATGTTGGGATGTATCCTCTGATGATGTGTAAGTATTTGCCTGAAGAACTGAGAGACACTTTTTACCCTAAGTTTGGGACTTTAGAGGTAAATATATCAGCCTAAATAAAGGTGTTGACCCAGTCCGAATTACAATCAAGCCGAATGCAGAACTCCCAAGAATCCCACAATACAATTTGTCTGCAGAAACCCTTGCTGGAATTTTTCCTGTGATTGACTCAATGATTGAGAACGGGATTCTGAAGGAGATACTGGGGAGTTCTGGTAACTCTTCCATTATGAGCTTACAGAAGTTGAATAGCAAGTACTCCATTGTGCAGGATTTGTGCAAGGTGAATGCCATTGTTGTTCTGTGTTCTCCTGTGGTACTGAATCCAGCTGTGATTTTATTTCACATTCCATGTGAGGTCGAATGGTTTTCAGTCACTGACATGTACCAGGCCTTCTTTTCGAGTCCATTGCATGAAGACAGCCAATTTTTATTTGCTTTCTTTTTCGGCAGTTGTGATTTTGTTTTGGCATGGTGCCTAGTCCCACAGGGGTATACGGAAAGCTTTTTAATTTTTAATCAGATACTCAAAAAGAATCTTGAATCTCTGAAAAACCTAATCACCCAGTGTTAATGCAGTATATTGAAGACCTACTGGTGGCATCCACTACAAGAGAAGCTTGCAGAGTAGACACTATTGCCTTGCTGAATCATTTGGCAGAGAATGGACATAAAGTTTCCTCGACTAAGATACAGTTTTGCACAACTGAAGTTCTGTATTTAGGATATCACATTGAGAAAGCAGCGAGGAAAGTGTCGCAGGAAAGAATCTTAGCAAATCTTAACATAAATCTTCCAGTTACCCAAAATGAAGTCTCCATGTTCTTAGGAATGATGAGCTATTGCAGACAGTGGATCCCAATTTTCTTCAAAGCCTCTGCAGAGGTTGACACACAAAGATGTGTCAGGTCCGGTACCCTTGGATGACAATTGCATGACTACCTTTATAGAGCTGAGAGAAAGCATTTGCAGTGAACCAGCTTTGGGAATGCCTGATTACAATAAGTGCTTTGTGTTGCTTTGTAATGAGAGAGAAGGTTGCGCTCTTTCAGTGTTGACACAAATGCATGTCAGCAAGCAACTGTAAGCCTATTGCCTACCAGTGGCAGCTGCCTCCGAACAGGGGTGGTGATGCTGGCGGGGTGGCGGGTCAGAATGAAAAAAACTAAAATAAATGTACCTGATTTGTCGCCGCATCTGCCGCATGTCTCGCCTCGTCTTCATTTCTTCTTCCCGGCTGCTGTCTACAGCCTGCACCGGAAGCACCCAGGCTTCTGACTCTGCCAGCCAATCACAACGCTGCAGAAACAGCATCGTGATTGGTCTGAGAGGCCAGTTTGGCCGCTCAGGCAATGCCTGGGAGGCTGGACATGTTCTCCATGGGGCTGTGCAACACAGCCCAATGGAGAACATCCCAACTACGCATGACTGTTTGGCCAGCCCTAGAGGGCAGGCCAAAGCGTCATGCACATGTAGGGAGGGAGTGCAAACCACTCATCAGTCAGCCCCACCCCACCCCACCCAGAGTCGTGTTATGGCTGCTTTGCCTGGATGTCTGAAAGCAGTTGCATCCACATGTGTGAATCTTGAGCAGTGTGAAAGTATTGTAATGGGTCATTCACTGACAGTATCTGTGCCTCATTCAGTGGAGATACTGTTGACTTGTACTCGAACACAGTATATGACCAATAACCATCTGACAAAGTATGAGCAAGCCTTGATGAGTGCAGAAAATGTGACACTGAAGAGATGCACGGTGTTGAATAAAGCTACAATGATACCCTTGCCTGGAATGAAAGCGTAGTGGATGAAGCTGAACATTGCTTGGATGTGACTGAGTTGTGTACTAAGCTCAGTCCTGATATTTCCTATGAACCACCGCCTAAATCTGATCGTATGTTGTTTGTTGATGGTTCCTGTTTGAGAGACAATGATGGAAATCTGTAGGCTGCGTATTCTGTGTGTACCATTGGAGGTGTTGTGGAAGCTTCATGGTTGCAAGGAGGGTTTTCTGTGCAAGTTGCAGAGCTGATAGCTCTGACATGAGCATGCATTATTTCAGGACAGCTATGAGTTACACTGATAGTATAGCTTTGAAGTCGTATATGTCTTTGGGCAATTGTGGTCTCAGCTTGGGTTCATGGCGTGCTCTGGTTGGTCCATTAGAAATGGGCAGTGCATGAGGAACCTTTTGCATTGGGCAAACATACACTCACCCCCAGTCACAGATCTGGGTTGAATCCATCATCGTTCTTTAGCTCACTTCGCCACCCCAGTTCAGACACAGCTATATGCAAATCAGTCTTGACCCTGTACCTCATGGGAACAGTCCAGCCCGAACTGCCAAGCCATGTCTTCCCTGGACCGGAAACAAGCATCCTGGGACCGGTTTTGGGCTAACAGCCCTCATCAGCCAGGCTAGCTTGAATCCAGTGACAAAGTTAGCAAGGGACCCACGTCTGGGCATACCCTGCCAACTTAGGGCGAACAAAGCAAACACAAGGAGATGATGGACGGAGCGCTGAAACTTTTCAGACACTCACCCCCCGTCACAGATCTGGGTTAATTCCATCATCGTTCTTTATCTCACTTCGCCACCCCAGTTCAGACACAGCTTTTGCATTCCCTACGATTTGTTGCCCAAATTGTTGATGTGAAGTGTTTTACTCATCAACAAGGTAAAGACTTTCTCATAGTTGGTAACCGTTACATAGATGAGATACTGTGCCCTGAATGTGCACATATTTAATGAGGAGATCTTGACAAACACATCTGATGTCACATATTGTGCCCTGACGTTGTCAGCCTTAGGAGCAGATTAGGAAGCTACAGGATGCGATGACAGAAGCAGAACGGCAGAGTTGGGTGTGAGCAGGCTGCACCAAGAGAGAAGATGATGTATGGACTTACATTCATGGCAGACTGGTATTGCTTGAAAAGTTATTGTCACCACTGGCAAGACACTACCATCGTCCTGCATATGCCGGGAGAGATGAGAATTTTAATAAGCATCCTTTGAAGATTTTCCTGCTTCACGCTGCAACAACATTTTTCTTTGCCTAAAAAAGCCACCTAAAGATAGAGGGAGTGTATGGGCATGCCATTGCCATCCACCTACACCCAATACATGTGTCACTGATGCCCACACCATGTGAAAAACAAGTTATTTACTGGCATCATTAAGCACCAGTTAAACCAATGAACAGAGTCTCAGTCTATTCCCCTGTTCCCTTGTGTCTTGTAGACACTCATACTCTGCTCTGGGACACTGCCTCACGCCCTCACATGTACAGCCACAATACAATTACTAACATCTACTTTCCTTTGCTGATGCTGGACCCTGTTTATCAACCAAGTAACGACTCTAACTCCCCTGCAGGCACTCACACATGGTGCACATGTACAGCAAAGTGCCCTTCAAGCAGATGGTGTTTGGTTCGTACAATGAGCTGTCATAGCCCATTGGAATGAGGGAAAGTGGCTCTGTAGGCAATCCAGTAGTGGTGCGAACTACATAATGCAAACATCACCGAGGCAGGGAGCACATTCCAGTGGCTCAACCATTTGTTTCATGCAACATGGTCTTCCCACAGCCCAGCCTTTATATTGCTCTGCTGTAACGTTTGAATGTAGCAGTAACACTTGAATGTAGCAGTAACCCTTGAATGTAGCAGTCATCTTAGGAGTATGGAGCCACAGAATATCATGTCACATTATTCCAGCCCTGCTTCTGCCAGTCACATAGCATGATGAGCTATTGCTTTTTTTAGTGGTGACCAGCATTGCAGCTGTTGAAGCTTGCAGTGCCATGGCAAGGGATCCTAAGGGAAATGGGCTGTAGTAGATCTGTGTCAGTGGAAATAATACCGCACCTCAAATTCAGTTCATATGGCAATGTAGGAACAGAGCAATCAACAGTTACTGGACCCCATTTCTGACAAATGAATGTTTTTATCTCTGCTGTCCTGGGGCCACCCTACTACAGGACACAGATTAAACAAAAAAAGAAAAACATCCCAGTAGCATTTGTCCCTCAGTGTAGCAAGGAAGAGCAGCCCATGGCTGTCTTAGGAAGGTGCTATGGGTAAGAAACATAGATGTTTGCAAAGCACACTATAATCTATAATAAACAAATGTCCAGACAGTACCTTTGATTGCAAACATAAAAACAACTATTTTGATTCTCACACAATATAAAGCTATATATTAAAAAATAAGTTCACACAATGAAAACCTGAACTCCTGAGCCTACTTGTGTATGAAGGTCCTTCAGGGTACAAACAAATGTAAAGCCCCTTCTTATAGTGCATGTCATTGAGTTAAAAATCTATATTTTACTATTGTATTTGTAACACAGTTCACAATATAAAATCCAATCCTATTGTTTTTGACAGAGAGATCCCAATTCTGAAATGCCCTTCAACTGCATTTGTCAGTTCACAATGTAAAATCCCTTTGTATTGTAATTGTCATGGGTTTCACCATTCAAAGCCATTTCCTATTGCATTTGTCACCAGGTTTGCATTAAAAATATCTCTATCAGTCATGACAAATGAGGCTATTTGAAAAGTGGGCTAATACAACTGCTGCCTAATCAAATGACCACAGAGATAAAGATCAACAAAGGGGAGGAGCCAAAACCCCTAACATTGTGGCTAAAAAGAGAGTTATGACGGTACAACGCTAGTAAAAACATTGCATGCCTTTAAAAAGCATTTGTTTTCCGCATTTGTATAGCGCACATATGCTTTTACCTCGCATGTCATTCAGAGGCGGCTCCTCGAGGTAGTGCTGCGGGGTGGTGGGGCGGGGCGGGGGAGAGACAGGGTGGGGGGTAGTAAACTCCAGCATACGGCCGAACGGAGTTATGTAAATAAATAAATAAAACAATTTACATTGCGCGCGCTGCAACACCAACTTGGCGATGCAGCACGCGCAGTGTAAATTGTTTTATTTATTTATTTATTTACATAACTCCATTCAGCCGTATGCCGGAGTTTACTACCCCCACCCACCGCCCAGCAGCACTCCCTCGAGGAGCCGCCACTGATGTCATTACCACGCATTACTAAGGAAAGTTTAAATAAATATATATATATATATATATAAATATATATATATGTATATATGTACATATATATATATATATTCTAATACAACTTGGGTTACAGGTAACAATGCCCGGCGCCACCAATCTCAGACACTGGTCCCCACCAGTGCAATTATATATTCAACACAAACAAATCTGAACATAAAGGAAAAAGAAGGCATCACTGTGATTCTTATATGTAAATCTCTACAAAGAAAATAAGAATAAACATCAGAAGATGAATACATAATGTTAATATTAATGTTAATGTTAGTGGGAATTTATAAAGCGCACGTACGCCGAGTTGGCTTCATGGCGCTGGAGAACAGATTGACAGGGAGGCAGGAGTTAGACCTGTGTAAACAACCAGGTTTTCAGGAGTTTCCTAAACGAGATGAGGTCAGTACAAAATCGAATCTCAAGAGGGAAGGAGTTCCACAATTTGGGAGCAAGAGTGGCAAATCTGCGTCCTCCAAGACGTACCCTCCTGAAGTTATATTGAGAAGAGAGAGATGGGCGGATCTTAGATAGCGTGTAGGGGAGTACCTGGATATAAGATTGTTAATGAATTCCGGGCTGGTACCGTGTAAGGCCTTAAAAATAAGGCAGCCGGTTTTAAAGACACAGCGCAATGACACAGGGAGCCAGTGGAGTTTCCTCATCAGTGGGGAGGCAGGTTGCCATTTAGGTTGATGGTAAATCAGTCGGGCTCCCTGGTTTTGGACCAGCTGGAGACGCTTAAACAGATAATGAGGCATTCCCAAATAGACCGAATTGGAATAATCTAGGTGAGATAATACTGTAGAAATCATGGAGAATATATTGTTTCTTTGCTTGTAATATGAAACTATCTCAGATTTGTTTGTGTTGAATATATATATATATGTCATGTGATCAAGGCCTATTCAGGCCCAAATGCGTCATGGCGATGTAATGGTTAAATAAAACAACTTGCACCAGTGAATTGGAGTCCGTACTCGTTCTTCCCAAACCAAGGGGAATCGAAAGGAACAAAGGTTGACGGAATACGATATATATATATATATATATATATATATATATATATATATATATATATATATAATCCAAATAATTCCAGGTAAATGCACACTCGGAGTCTCAGTTTTTGATCAGCAGGTAGCTAATTTATTGCTCGTTCGTTACGCGTTTCGACAAAAGTCTTGATCACACGAACATGTCAATAGAGCCACCGTGCATAAATAAAGTGAAAACACATTACATAAAAATTGACATAGGACTACAATGTTAAGTAACCGTTTTTGTGCTACTAAGCAGGCAGCCATTTTTAACGATCAAAAATACAAGGTGCTTACTGTATCAAGTCATAATATAAATTCAAACCTTAAATTGGTGACTGTACAGTTACAGATTTCATACTGAAGAGTCAGGTAATAAGTTTCATACCTTAATGTGCGTTACAGATTTGCTAAACATTGTAATCACAATATTGAGCTCATTTTCATGTAAGATTTTGTCGGCCATATTGGATATCCTATCGTAATATCTCGCACTAGTGGCTTACGGCCTACAATGAAAGCTCTTCATACATTTTGATATAATATGTATATTCGCAGTCTAATACCTGAAATCAATTATACATAACCGTTCAGCAGGTTCTTTTTCTATATAGTAAAATCATCAGAACCTTTCTTGATCTATATCTTTGGTCTAGTGCCATTGTTCAATGAGGCCAAATCATTCTACCGCACATTTGTGTCGATTTATCCAAGATCCAATGGGTTCTCGTTATAATGATTCCCCCCATAAGGGAATATCAAATCCCTTATAAATTTAAATAGAACGGTTACTACATAGATACAGTGTCCATATTGTCTTTCAAATACTCAGTGAATAAAGTGCAAGGAAATAAACTTAAATAATCCTCTTATACAGAGCAACCCAAGTGAAGTCAAACTTGAAATCAATTTAATAAATATATATATATCTTACCTACTGGCAGTTGCCAGTAGGTAGTTATAGTTAGAATCTAGTTACCATGGGAAAATCGTAACATTATTTTCCCAATAACTTTGGTGCCGGTTGACGAATCTTCGCAACATTTTCAAAACTGGTGGGGCACTCTGGTCAGCTCCTATCCTGAATATTTGGGGGTGATTCGTCAAGCAGGGGCTGAGAAAAAAGGGGAGCCCCAAAACGCATTTTCCCCATGTTATTTCCCATAGGAAACTTTAGACACAGTTATAGCAAAAACTGAGGAACGGAATTACACCCAATTTGGCAAAAAGGTAGTGCTTGGCTCAGAAAGCAACCATTTTAAAAATGGTGTTAATATGTTCTGTAGTTTTTGAGAAATTAAGAAATAAAGCTAGTGATATCTAGAGGCACGGAGGATCCGCGCACCCTCCCGATCACGAGCTTAATGCTAATTGGCTGTCAACACTCCAAACCAGGAAGTGTTGGCAGCCATCTTGTGCCTTGGTAGAACCGAGGTACAAGAAAACAGAAAAATAAATGCAATAAACAAGAAAAGGGGGAGGGTAGAAACACCCTGACCCCCTGGGCCTGCTCAGGGGGTCCCACAAGGACCCCCAGGGCTAATAAAAGCATTTTTTTTGTTTAAAGAAATCGGTGAGATTCGCGCACCCAGAGCGAATTTTGGTAAAAAAAAAAAACAAAGCGCGGGCTTCCGCGGTTCGTTTAATTAAGCCCCCGGGTGAGCCAGGTCCCGGGGCAGTTAAAAAATGTGTGGGGGACCGCCAACACCTGGGGCTTTTCAAAAATATTTGCGGGGGGCACACGGGGACTGCCACCCCGGGGCTTCTTTTTTAATCTGTGGGGGGCCTCTAAGGCCCCCCAAGCCCCAGGGACCGCCACCCCTGGAGCTTTCATTAATTAATTAGTGGGGTACACGGCCCCCCACAGCCCCAGGGACCGCCACCCCCCAGGGCTTTAAAAAATAAAATACTCCTGTGTGGGGGGACTTGAGCCCCCGCACACGCCCCGGGGACCGCCACCTCCCCAGGGCACTAATATGTCAATTTGCGGGTCCGTTAAGGACCACCGAGCCCCGGGAACCACCACCTCCCCGGGGCTTTGTACAGATTTGGAGGGGGGCTGCGCGACCACCTCCTGGAGCCTGTAGTGGCCCTGGGGACCGCCACCCACCAGAGCCGGCTCCTGCAGTGTCCTGGGGTGCCCACCCCCGGGACACTGCTGTTTGCAATGACAGGGCGGGAGCCACGCGGTTCCCGCCTTGTCATTGCAAACTGCTTTGCTTCATGGAAGCGAGAGCAGGGAAACCTGCTCTCGCTTCAATGAAGCAAAGCAGATTGCTTTTCCACATGGGGAGCTGCATGTTAGCAGCTCCCCGTGTGGAAAAGCAATGCCGGCTCCCGCAGGACGCAGGGAGCCGGCATGGACCGTGGGGGCATTGGGGCTCCCCCCATGGTCCCCAAAGGGGAGGGCCAGCCCCGGGGGGTGGGGTCCCCAGGGCAAGGAGTGGCCCAGGAGGGGTGCCACGCGGCCCCTCACCCCTCAGTATTTTTTATATTTAAAAAAAATGAGAGGTCAGGCCCCGGAGGATGGGGTCCCCAGGGCCATATTTGGCCTGATGAGAGGGGCCACACAGACCCCCTCACAAAAAATAAAAAAGGATGGCCAGGCCCTGAGAGATGGGGGTGCCCGGGGCCAGAAGTGGCCCGGGAGGGGGGCCACATGGCCCCCCTCCCCAAAAAGAAAAATATTAAACAAAGGCGGGCCCCGGGGGATGGGGTCCCTGCGGCTAATCGAGGCCTTAGGAGGGGGGCCATGCAGCCCCCCTTCTATAAAAAAAACAATGTGTCTGGCCATGCCCTGGGGGATAGGGTCCCCGGGGCCCGAATTGGCCACGGGAGGGGGGCCCACGCAGTCCCCTCCCATTTACTTTTTTATTTTTTTAAAAAAGGGGGCCAGGCCCTGGGGGATGCGGTCACCAGGGCACAAAAAAGCCAAAAGAAGGGGGGTCACACAGCCCCCTTCTTAAAAAAAAGAAAAATTAAAAAGGCGGCATCGCGGCTAGGCCCCGCCCCCTCCCTGAAACACTCAGCAAACACGCCTTGTGGCGTGTTTTAAGTTGGGGAATCAATTCCTCTTCAATCCTGATGGTCCCTGGGGGCCAACTAGCCCACCAGGGACCTCCAGTAAGCGCCACAGAGCTGCACTGCAGAGAGGTGTAAAAAGGGGCGTGGCCTGGGTCACCTCTCTGCAACGCAGCTCCCTGGCAAATACTGGAGGTACCTGGTGGGCTAGTTGGCCCCCAGGGACACTCAGCATTAAAGTGGAATTAATTCCCCAACTTAAAATGCGCCACAGGGCGTGTTTGCACACATGTCACCTCAGGCCCCGCCCTCTTCCTTCACCACTGTGCAAACGTGCCCCCTGGCGAGTTGTAAGTTGGGGAATTAATTCTCCTTGAATACTGAGGGTCCCTGGGGGCCAACCAGCCCACGAGGTACCTCCATTATGCGCCAGGGAGCTGCATTGCAGAGAGGTGTTCAGAGGCCACGCCCCTTGTTACACTTCTCTGCAATGCAGCTCTGTGGCGCTTACTGGAGGTACCTGGTGAGCTAGTTGGACCCCAGGGACCCTCAGGATTCAAGGGGACTTTATCTCCCAACTCAAAACGTGCCGTGGGGTGCGTTTGCACAGGGGTGAAGGGAGGGGGCGGGGCCTGAGGTAAAATGTGTGCAAACATCAGAGAGTGGGTATGTAGTTATTGGTGTTGGAGTGTCTATGGTTTTGAGAATGGCAGTCTGTAATTTAGAGTGGGTGTATCAAAGGTTATATTAGGGTGTGAGAATATGCATCAATTTTTCACATGAATGATGTCATCAGTGATGTCATCAGTGATGTCATTTGAGATGTCATCAGTGATGTCACTGACCATGTCAGGAGTGATGTAATATGTGACGTCATCAGCAGTGCATTGCGGGGGCACGAGTTATAGTTAGCTGAACTAACTATAACGGGGGAATTTCTATGGTTTTGTACATGTGAGATGTCTAACTAACTATAACTTTCCCTAAAACCTATGTTTTTTTCAGTGAATTTCTAAGGTTTTTTAAATGCTAATTTCTAAAAATAACGTGCCTGAAACCTATGTTTTTTTCAGTGAATATGTATATATATATAGATATATTACCTACTGGCGGTCGCCAGTAGGTAGTTATAGTTAGGACCAAGTTTCCATCGGAAGATAATTTTTTGTTTTGCTTATAACTTTGACATCGTTTGATGAATGTTCATGAAAGTTTCCAAACTAATTCTTTGTTCAGCTCCTATGTTAAAAGTTTGGGGGTGATTCGTCAAGGGGGGTCGAGAAAAAAGGGGGGTCCCAAAACATGTTTTCGCCACGCAATTTCCATAGGAAACTTTAGACAAGGCTACAGGTCGAACGGGTGAACGGAATTACCCCAAATTCGGCATGGGGAAGGGTCTTGTTCTAGAAAGCATGCTTTTGTTTATTTGGTGTAAATCTGTTCAGTAGTTTTGGAGAAATGTTGAAATTTACAGATATCGATATTTTGGAATTCTGCCATCTGATTGGCTGCGGCGTTACGAGCACGAGCTTGCTGCTTATTGGCTGCGAGCTGTTGCAACTAGGAAGTGTTGGCAGCCATTTTGTGATTCCATTGAAATGAGTAAGGAAAAAAGGGTGAAAAGAGTAGGAAACAGGAGGATAGGAGCACTGTAACCTCTGTGGGGAAGTGCGAAGCGAAGTACTCACTCCTACCGGTCTGAAAGTGCGGTGTTTCTCAGAGTTACATGGTGGAGAGATGAGTTGCTGCTACACTTGGGTATGAAACCGAGAGCCTAAACCGTGAGCTCATTGCTGTAAAGTGATGTGCGCTGGTCTTTGTAGCATACCTGTTTAAGTAGTGTTAGTAGGTGTTATACCATACAGGGAGTGGGAAGCGAACTACTGACCCCTACTGTGCGTTTATACGATACCAGAAGTGGGAAGCGAAGTACTCACGCCTACTGGTGTGAAGACTCAGAGATTAAACCATGAGCCTAAACCGTGAGCTCATTGTTATAAAGTGATGTGCTCTGGGCGCTGTAGCATACCCGTGGAAGTAGTGTTAGTTTGTGTTTATACAATAGAGGGAGTGGGAAGCAAACTACTCACCCCTACCGGTCTCAAGACTCGTGGATGAAACCATGAGCTCATTGCTGTAAAGTCATGTGCTCTGTGTAGTATTCCAATGTAAGTCATAGTACAAAGTTTGTAATGCTACTAGAATGTAAGTATGTAATGTTAGAATGTAGGGCTGTCATGAGGGGAATCTTGGGGAGTTTGTACATGGTGCTGGAGAAGATGGTTGCCTTGCTGTCTGCTCCTGTTGGTGGCTGCCTAAGCTGTATTCTTTTCATGCAATAAATCTACTTATTGGATCCACTGCTGTCTGCCTCTTCACTACATAAATTTGGCGACGAGTGGGAGAAGGTAAAAAGAAGGCAGCACTCACCAATATTTCAAGCTTCCTTGCGTTCTGCTGAAGACCCGTTTCCTTCGTGAAGCTGTTTCTACTCATCCCAGGGTCATCGGCTCATCGAACTATATCATCCGACCTCTGGTAGGATTTATATTTTCTGATTTTAGGCTTCCTCTGCCTCTTCACTACACTCTGGTCGCTGTACTACACGTGTGCAAGTAGTGTTAGTATGCATTTATACTTATTCTGTAGTTATGCAGCAACCAATGCATCATGGCCCTATGGAGCACCACCTCCCAGGCACAGCTCATACAATGTCCTGGGGTGTGCATCCACGGGACATTTATGTTTACTATTACAGGGCGGGACCATGGCTTCCACCCTGTGATAGCAAATCGTTGTTTGCCTCGTTGAAGCGACAGGAGGAAAACCTCATATCACTTCAATAAAGCGGATCCAGATGGTAAAAATGGAGAAAAAAAATGAAGCGGGGTTTCACCCGTTCATTTAAATGAGCCCCATGGTGGGTAATGTTCCGGGGCCAATCTTATTGTTATATTGCGGGGTCTCTGCAGCACTGGGGACCTTAATCCCACATGTAAATTAGGCGCTGGAGGGCAAAGAGTCGTTTCTCAGCCTAGGGGATCGCCACCTCCCCGGGTATTGTTTACTAATTGTTCGGGGGCTTCGAGGCCAACTCAAGTCCAGGGAGCCACCCTCCGGGGCTTTAATTAAATATGCAGGGTGGGCCTCGCCAGTCCCTGAAGCCTCGGTGGCCCTAGGCAGTGCCTTATTGGTTCTGTAATCACACGGGCAGTACTCATGATGTTATAAAGTGATACACTCTTAGAACCCTTGCAGTTGTAGAATTACCCAGGCTTCATTTATGTAATAGTCTGTTGGTTTATATGTGGTAGATGCACCGTAAAATTACAAATGTTTTCCCTCATAGCCTCCTATCAACCGCCAATTTTCACAATGAACTACAGACAAGTGTTATCAGAAAAAGAAGACCCATACACTCACTTATTTATTGGTAAAAAAAATAACCTTTATTAAAACAAACCAAATAAATGGAAACGCAACTTTATTAGAAGAAACAACCGTATAACATGAAATAAGTGGGTGGGACTCCTCCGGAAGCAGCGTACAAAACCTGCAAGACAAAAAAGAAACATCAGAATGTGTGCCATGTCCAACAGAAAAAGAAAGGTAGTCAGAATGAAAAGAAGAAAGTGAGAATGGGACAGAGAGCGAGTGGGTGGAAGGGAGAAGGGGAGGGAGAGTCAAATGAACAGAGGGAGGAGGAAACAGAGCTTTGGCCTACTGCACCCAGCCCTCACTGTTCACCTCCCGTCACCTGTATGTCTGGGACGTTGGGGTCCGCGAGAAAGAATGCGGTCCAGCAAGTCCTTAAAATGAAACAGAGAAATGAATGAGGCCAGTGATTACATTATTATCTATGGTAACATCGCTTGCCTGCACCTGTGCACCCAGGCTGCTGCACCCCAGCCCCTTCCCCTGCACTGTGCTCAATTGCAGCTCCTGTGCACCGAGGCTTCACGACTCACCTGCCACCACCTGTGTGTCCAACGATGTGCCTATGCGAGCGCCGACTCTGGGGTGCCTCTCTCAGGGTGGCACAGCAGGTCTCTGGTCTGGGACGGTGTCTTGATACCACGATGGAAGGCGTCATAATGCCCAGGGCATCTTCACGGGCTGAGCACCTGCTGCGCCCATTTTGGTGCAACTAACTCTCTGTGAAAAGGGAGAAATAATATAATGCTGGAAACGTCTTGAGGTAAATGAAGGTTTGTTTCAAGCTTAATAGAGAACACCAGTTGAGTGCATCCTTCCTTCTTGAAGTACGATCTACCAACTGTTAGTGATAATCGTGGTTCAAAGAGTAGTTGGAGTGTACCAGAATACACAAGGTTAAATAATAATATGTTATGCCAACGTTTACATACAAAGGAACAGAGCGCATGCTAGAAGCATAATGTGCGCGTGTAATGCAGTGGTGCAAGCCTGTGTGCATGTACACTTAGTAATCAGCTCACTACAGTGCTCCAAAAGCCAACGCCACGTGTCTGTAGGGCAGCGCTGCCCGCTGGCTCAGGCCTACAGTATGGTCCAGCAGGTCCTTAAGATGAGACAGAGATGTGACTGAATGAGGTCAGAGATCACATCATTATGCACGGCAACATCGCTTGTTTGCACCTGCGCACCCAGGCTGATGCACCCCACCTCTCCCGCAGCATCACGCTCAATTGCAGCCCCTGTGCACCCAGGCCCCACTGCTCACCTGCTGTCATTGTTGTGTGTCCAACACGGCGGCCAGCAGGGTTCACAATTCAAACGGAGTTTTGATTGCAAGGATGGTGCACACCTCATGGATCCCTTTTTTTTATTGCACATTGTGATATGTGACGTCGATGCGGCCATATCACCTGAGGCAGTGTGGAAGAACTGGGACATATGGTGTCGTCGTTATCCTATTTATACGTACACAAAGGTGGCTGGGCTTACGTACGCCAGGCCAGCGTAGGGGTGTGAATAATTATTCCGGGGACCTGGGCGTTGTTCAGTTCCTGCCTGGCCAGGAAGTGTACTTATGTGTATGTCCCTGTTGCAGTTTTGACGTCGCACAATCCGCAATTTACATTAATGTTGCATGTACTGGGAGGGCCGCAACTATCGCTAATGAGATGCTGTCCAAAAACATTGAATGGCCAACATCACATGTCGTTGTCAGGCTTGTGGATATGCACAGACACGCATGTCAATGGTGTGCGGTATTATTGAAAGTGTTGCTATTGCGAAGAGCACACATTCGAATGTGCTCGGATGGAGGGAGGATCAGCAGTGAGGCTACATCATACACAGTGATAACGCTCATTACAGTCAAGCAATGCATGTCAAACATGAATCTGAAAGTCTCACATATGACACACTACTATACTGGTAAAGCCTGACAACAGAGCATACTGCAACACAAATCTACACATTACTCTTTACTGTTTGTCACATGTGATCTAGGATGTGCACTCTGCCCATGGCTGATGATACCCCTTCGAGCCACCAATACCCAGGCCGAAAGGCAGCACAATAATGCGCACACACACACACACTAGGGGCATCGTGTAGCACACCTTTGTTTTTTGATGTAATGTTTCAGATGCATGGCCATCAAATGTGGAAGGCTACTGTACAGACCATGAATATTGATCAAGAAGATCGTTGCATGTTGTGTATAGTATAAGATATGTGTACACAGCAAAAAACTTTTCATAAAAGCTCACAAAGCAGAAGAGGTGTCTCTCATCAAATGCTGTAGAGAGAATGAATAAAATGGGTGGGGTCCTCCAACTGTTACAATGGGAAATTCTATGAACCAATCAAATGCTTTTTTTTAAGGTCACATGGCAATCGCGCACCGAGCTTGCAAGGAGGCCGCACCTGACGCTATTTTGAGAAAATATATTTACCATAATGTAAGTTTATTACAGTTAGAAATATATAAATGTTTAAAATATTTTAGATTATCGCTTGCTCTCATATACACTTTAAACTTATTTAGATGTCGTTTTGAGACATAAAAAAAATGAGGGAATGGCGTACCCAGCGTGACACCATGCGTCTATGACATAACACAGGGCCTGGCAGCGTGCACTCGTCGCATACGCAACATGCAGCGGGCACGACCCCATACGTACATAACGTAACGCGCGGCTTGGTACTGCATACCCATCGCATACCAAAGTAGCAGCTGGCGCGACCTCATACGTATATGAGGTTACGAGGGACGCGGTGCCATGAACCTGCTGGATACGAAATGCGCATCATTTACGAGTTTTGCAATATGGCGTATAGGATTTGTGTGCTGATGGAGTTTGGTACACTCCCGGTATGGGACTCCAGTTTTATAAAAAAAAAAAAAAATACATCTTTTTTTTTGAAGATATAAAACATTACATAATTTTTAAAGTAAAAAAAAAGAATAATAGAGTTCCAAAATATTACAATTTTTTTTAGAAAAAATATAGGTTTTATAAATATTAAAATATGAAATTTAAATTTAAAAAACCTTCGGAATTCACTGAAAAAACTATAGGTTTTACAGACGTTATAGTTAGGAATTAGCATTTAAAAAACCTTTAAAATTCACTAAAAAACCATAGGTTTCAGGGACGTTATAGTTAGTTGGACATTTGACTCATATAAAACCATAGAAATTCCCCCGTTGTAGTTAGTTGAGCTAACTATGACTCGCGACCCCCTCCTAGAGCCCTTGATGACCCTGGGGGCCTGCTCCTGCAATGTCCCGGGGTGCCCACCCCCGGGACATTGCCGTTTGCTATGGCAGAGACAGAGCACAGTTCCCGCCCTGCCATAGCAAACCCTGCTTTGCTTCATTGAAGTGAGAGCAGGAAAACCTGCTCTTGCTTCAATGAAGCAAAGCAGGATTGCTTTTGCACAAGGGGAGCTGCATGTCAGCAGCCCCCCATGTGCAAAAGCAATGCCGGCTCCTACAGGAGGCGGGGAGCCGGCGGGAACGTGGGGGCATTTGGGCTTTCCCCACAGTCCCCAACGGAGTGGCCAGGCCCTGGGAGATGGGGTACTTGGGGCCAGAAGTGACACGGGAGCGGGACCACATGGACCCCTCCCCGGTGAATATAATTTTTTTTTAAAACAGAGAGGCCTGGCCTCGGGGATGGGGTCCCTGGGCCCAAATATGGCCTAAGGAGGGGGGCCACGTGGCCCCCTCTAAAAAAATATATGTATATATATATATATATATATATATATATATATATATATATATATATATATATATATATATATATATATGCCGAAGAGCGACGCACCACCACAAGAGCGCCATCATTTCCCGACACTGAACCAACTCTGTAGCCCGTGAAAACGAAAAGGGAAATGCGGTGCCGCCGAAGACTGTCTTCGGTATTGGACCCGAGTCAGGCTTGAAAAGTGGGCTTGACACAGGGAAACTGATTGCGGAAATAAATAAATAACTTAAAATTGAGTTTGTTACCCTCAACAGCATGAACAAGCACCGCCCACCAGAGGGAAGAGATCCTACACTGCCAATTGGACCACAGACTCCACAATGCAACTAGAAAAGCTGTCAACCAGAGGATGTGCATTTGAAATGAGGACATCAGCCTGTGGAGAAAATCGGCGTGTTATGGTGCTGGCTTACCTTTGAAAAAGTTCCAGGCAGGAACGAAACGCGTCAGGACTGTGCCTCATGCTGTTTTACCATTGAATAAATATGCAAATCAAAAGTTTCAAGTGCGGCTCAACCTCTTTCCCGTGAGGGAAGAATTTGTGAACATAGCATCGGCTTGGTTCTGACAAAGAGCGACGCACCACCACAAGAGCGCCATCATTTCCCGACACTGAACCAACTCTGTAGCCCGTGAAAAAGAAAAGGGAAATGCGGTGCCGCCGAAGACTGTCTTCGGTATTGGACCCGAGTCAGGCTTGAAAAGTGGGCTTGACATGGGGAAACTGATTGCGGAAATAAATAAATAACTTAAAATTGAGTTTGTTACTCTCAACAGCATGAACAAGCACCGCCCACCAGAGGGAAGAAATCCTACACTGCCAATTGGACCACAGACTCCACAATGCAACTAGAAAAGCTGTCAACCAGAGCATGTGCATTTGAAATGAGGACATCAGCCTGTGGAGAAAATCGGCGTGTTATGGTGCTGGCTTACCTTTGAAAAAGTTCCAGGCAGGAACGAAACGCATCAGGACTGCGCCTCATGCTGTTTTACTATTGAATAAATATGCCTTCGGAATTCACTGAAAAAACTATAGGTTTTACAGATGTTATAGTTAGGAATTAGCATTTAAAAAACCTTTTGGCGCACTGCTAGTGGGGCGATGAGGTCATCTTGTGTCCTGAGGACCTAAGGACACAAGTGGACTTCATCCATCGAGCAGCAGTGCACCAAGAGGTGTGTTTGCAGAGTGGTGTAAAAAGGGGGTGTGGCCTCAGACCACCTCTCTGCAATCCAGCTGTGTGGTACTTACTGGAGGTACCTGGTGGACTAGCTAAACCCAGGGACCCTCAGTATTCAAGGGGAATTAATTCCCCAACTAACAACATGGCAGGGGGCACGTTTGCAGAGGTGGTGGAGAAAGGGGGTGTGGCCTTTGTCTACCTCTCAGCATCCCACTGTGTGGGGCTTACTGGAGGTAAGAGGTAGGCTAGTTGGCCCCTAAAGGACCCCAGTAGCAAAGGGGACTTGAATCCCCATCCAAGAGCATGCCAGGGAGCGCGTTTGGAGAGTGATGGGCAAAGGGGGCGTGGCCTGCTATGGGTACTTACCAATGCTGCTGTGTGGGTCTTAATGGAGGTAATAGGAGAGATAGTTGGCCCCCAAGGATGTCCTTGGGGGCCAACTACCCCTCTTGTTACCTCCAGTAAGTCCCAAACAGTGGGATTGCTAAGACGTCTTCAGGGGCCATGCCCCCCTTTCTCCACCAAACGCGCCTTGTGGCAGACCACGGGATAGGGGATGAAGTCCAATTTACTCGTTAGGGACTTTGGGGGCCAAGAAGCCCTCCTGGTACCTCCTGTAAGTCCTACACAGCGGAATTCCTAAGCGCTGGTCGGGTCCCCAGCACCCTTTCTCCACCACTCTGCAAACGTGACTACTACTTGAAGAAGCATCTTTCTGCACCTTTGACTTAGAGGTAGTTTTCATCCCCCTGCCCTAATATGTACTAGGGCCTTACAGAGGAGGTCATGCCAATCACAGGGGTACCCCAATGCATAGTGTTCCCTAGTGTATGTAGGTGTTGTCATTGTATTCTAAGTGTCTTTTAGCATAGCAGTGGCTCTATACCTGGTTAGTCAGAGTCAGTTGCCACCAGTACCCGTCAGCAAAATGTTGGGGACATAGGATATCTTTGCAACAAGGCCTCTTTCTGCTCCTCTGTTGGTTCTTTCTGCACATTTCTTGATTCTTCCTGCACTTTTCTTCGTCTTTCTGGACTTCTGTTGCCTCTTTCTGCATTTCTCTTGCATCTTGCTGTGCCTTTGTTCCTCTTTCTTCAAATGTCCTACCTCTGTAGTCATAGTTAGAAAATAGCATTTAAAAAACCTTTGAAGTTCACTGAAAAAAACATAGATTAAAGGGACGTTATAGTTAGAAATTAGCATTAAAAAAAACCTTTGAAATTCACTGAAAAAAACATAGATTACAGGCACATTATAGTTAGAAATTAGCATTTAAAAAAACCTTAGAAATTCACAAAAAAACCCCCACCAGTTTCAGGAATGTTATAGTTAGTTGGACTTTTCACTCGTACCAGTGAAATTCGGCCGTTATAGTTAATTCAGCTAACCATAACTCGAGCCCCCGCAATGCACTGCTGATGATGTCACATATTACATCATTCATGACATTGTCAGTGACATCACTGATGACATCACTGATGACATCTCAAATGACATCACTGATGACATCACTGATGACATCATCCTTGTGATAATCTGATGTACCTCCTCACACCCTAATATAACCTTTGATACACCCACTCTAAAATACAGACTACCATTTTCGAAAACATAGACACACCATCACCAGTTACTACATACTCATTCACTGATTCCTAGGTCTACACACACAGCCACTCATTTGCCCATACAGTCACTCATACATGCAGTCACTCATCAATACATTACTATCATATGCACTCATACACCTATGCAGACACACACACCGCCACTCACCCATAGAGTTACTCACACACCTAGTCAGTCATATAAAGAATCAATCACACTCCCATTTACTCACCTATACAGTTATACACACACCACCTCACCTATTCATACAGATACTAACACATATTTACTCTCTTATACAATCACTGACACAAGCACACACTCATTCGTACAGCCACCCTCACAATCACTCGCTCTCACATATAGTCATTTATATACTCTAACACTCACATATACTGCCTTTCACATATGTAGTTACTCACACATATACCACTGAGACATCAATTCACTCACCAACACAGCCCTACGCACACTCACTCACCCATACGGCCCTTCACAGACACACTCTTGAACCCATACACCCAGTAAATCACCCACTCACACATCTATGCACAAAGTCACCCACCCCCCCACCCACCCACACAGACAATCAGGCACCCATACAAATACTCAGGCAACCAATCAATAACCCATATAGACATTCATGTAGCTACTCACCAACCCATGCAGCAGCTTACACAACAGCAGACAGACTGATACAGACATTCACACAGTTTAGTCACTAACCCATGAATTCAGTAAGACATATTTAATCACTCACTTATAGTCAGTCACGCACCTACTAAATCCTCCATCCAGACACTTATACACCCACTCATTCTTAAATACACCTTGGCATATATATATGAAACATATTTAAACTTTATAGAAACATACAGTCACTGGATGATGTCATCAGTGATATCATTTGAGATGACATCAGTGATGTCATCAGTGATGTCACTGACCATGTCATGAATGATGTAATATGTGATGTCATCAGCAATGCATTGCGGGGGCGCGAGTTATAGTTAGCTGAACTAACTATAACAGCCAAATTTCACTGTTTTGCATGAGTGAAATGTCCAACTAACTATTTAAATATATACATATATATTATCTACTGGCGGTCGCCAGTAGATAGTTATAGTTAGGACCTATTTTTCCATAGGAAATCCACAACATTCTATTGGGAATTTCTTTGGCACCGATTGACGAATCTTCGTGAAATTCTCCAAACTTTTGGCCAGCTCCGCTCCGCTCCTACCCTGAAAGTTTCGTGGTGATTTGTCAAGCGGGGGCCGAGAAAAAATGGGGGTCCCAAAACGCGTTTTCCCCATGCAATTTCCCATAGGATCTGTTGTCGCAGCTACAGGCCGAAACGCTGAACGGAATGACACCAAATTTGGCAAAGAGGTAGTCCTCAGTTCGAACTCGTGCCTTTTGCATATTTGGTGTGAATCTGTTCAGTAGTTCCTGAGAAAAGTAGGGTAAAAAAGTTAGTGATATCTATGGCCGCGGAGGATCCGCGGACCCTACCCGCACCATACGCGAACCCTCCCCGAACCGAGCGTGCACCCTCCCGATCGCGCACTGAATGATAATTGGCTGTCGAGCGTCTCCCTACATTCGAAACCAGGAACTGTTGGTGGTCATTTTCTGCCTCAGTAGAAGCGAGGGCTGAAGAAGCAAGGGGAATAAGTGCGTAAAACATATAAAGGGGCAGAGTGGGAATACTCTGACCCTCTAGAGGTGCTTAGGGGATCCCCATTTCGCCCCTAAAAAGCAGAGAAATGCGCGCACGGTGCGCGCATCCTATTGCGTTGGATGCACGGATTCTCTCGCGGTGGGTGCGCGGTTCCACGGCAACGTTTTTTGAAAAACAACAAGAAATGATTGGTTGTATTACAACTTTCTACACTGAAACGCAGGGTGTATATTTTTGTTCTTTAAAGGTATGATTGTTATTGGTTAACAAAAACAGATTGTAAGGAACATTATATATGATAAGCTGATATGTTGAAAAGTCAAGCACACTTCCTATCTTGTGTAGGAACATTGTGTGCTGAACTTGTGACCTGTGAGCTCAGTGCAGTGTTCCATGACCTGTTTCTATGGTAACAGGCAGAACGCAGATTGGGGGAAGGGTTGAAATGTATGTCAGTTGGAAAGGGTTGAAATGTTTAACCAATAGAAATGTGTGTTTGCTTTTGAGTTTATGTGCGAAGGATTGTGATTTGATGTTTACATGTATATGTGTGGAAAATGAAAGGGAAACTTTTCCATTCTTTGCTTTTGCTGAGAGGTGCACAGTGCAGAGATTCTGTAAAAGAAAATATGGTGAGTGATTGATATACTCCTTAATCTACAAAATAACTTGAAATATGAGTTATTTAATTGTGAGGGGATGTATGTGGACTATTTTGATTTTAATCAGACTAATGTATTTTTCCTGCTAAAGTGTAGGGAGTTCTTTTATTCTCTACAATGTGTGTGCATGAAGAAACCATTCTGTGATTGGCATTTGTGTTTTTCATGTGTTTGTAGAGAGATAACTGTGCAGTTTTTATATTTTGGTAGAATTAAAAACCAGTCATTGTTTATGAATTTGTGAAATGAGTTATGTTATGTTTCTATACTAAAATGTAGTACTACTTCTAGATGAAGAAATGTGTTTTCATATAGTGCAAGGGATAGTGTTGTTTGTCTAGAATCACACAGTGAGTCTGTGTGCATTTGGGAACCACTGTGAAAGAAGCGTTTGGTAACATTGTGTATTTGCTGAAAGATAAGTGTTTTAAAACTTGTCATGTTTTCAAGTTTTAGTAGCATTAGAAGCCAGTCATTGCTTATGCTTTGATTAAATGAGTCAGGCATTGACACTAAAGTGCAGTCGTGAAATATGTAGATTGTGTGCAGTTCCCTTATCACTTCCAGTGTAGTGAATGAGTTTTGGTAAACTCCTAGGAATACTGGTGCTTGTCTAGAATCACACTGTGAGTCTTTGTGCATTTGGGAACCACTGTGAGAGAAGAGTTTGGTATCATCGTGTATTTGCTGAGAGAAAACTGTTTTAAAACTTGTCATGTTGTCAAGTTTTAGTAGCATTAGAAGCCAGTCATTGCTTATGCGTTGATTAAATGAGTCAGGCATTGACACTAAAGTGCAGTCGTGAAATATGTAGATTGTGTGCAGTTCCCTTACCACTTCCACTGTAGTGAATGAGTTTTGGTAAGCTGCTAGGGATAGTGTTGTTTGTCTAGAATCACACTGTGAGTCTGTGTGTATTTGGGAACCACTGTGAGAGAAGTGTTTGGTAACATCGTGTATTTGCTGACAGATAAGTGTTGTAAAACATGTAATGTTGTCAAGTTTTAGTAGCATTAGAAGACAGTTATGGCTTATGCTTTCATTATATGAGTCAGGTATTGACACTAAAGTGCAGTTGTGAAATATGTAGATTGTGTGCAGTTCCCTTACCGCTTTCACTGTAGTGAATGAGTTTTGGTAAGCTCATAGGGATAGTGGTGCTTGTCTAGAATAATACTGTGAGTTAGTGTGTATTTGGGATCACTGTGAGAGAATCATTTGGTAACATTATGTATTTGCTGACAAATAACTGTTTTTAAATCTGTCATGTTGAGAAGTTTTAGTAGCATTAGAATACAGTCTTTGCTTATATGTTGATTAAATGAGTCATGCTTTGACACTGATGTGCTGTACTTAAATATGTAGATTGTGTGCAGTACCATTAACTCTTCCAGACTAGTGAATGAGTTTTGGTAAACTCCTAGGATAGTGTTGCTTGTCTAAAAACACACTGTGAGTGTGTGTGCATTTGGGTAAGGATTGTGAGAGAAGCATTTGGTAACATCGTGTATTTGCTGACAGATAACTGTTTTAAAACCTGTCATGTTGTCAAGTTTTAGTAGCATTAGAAGACAGTTATGGCTTATGCTTTCATTATATGAGTCAGGCATTAACACAAAAGTGCAGTCAGGAAATATGAAGATTGTGTGCAGTTCGCTTACCACTTCCACAGTAGTGAATGATTTTTGTTAAACTCCTAGGTATAGTGGTTGTTGTCTAGAATTACACTGTGAGTCTGTGTGCATTTGAGAACCACTGTGAGAGAAGCATTTGGTTACATCGTGTATTGACAGATAACTAATTTAAAACCTCTCATGTTGTCAAGTTTGAGTAGCATTAGAAGCTAGTCTTTGCTTATGCATTGACAAAATGAGTCAGGGTTTGACACTAAGGTGCAGTACCATGTACTATTCTGTTCACTGTGGCAGAACTGAAAATTTAAAAGTTTTACCTAAGCACTGTCCTAGAAGTAGTCTGATTATTTAGTCAGTTTCTAAGTACCAAATAGATTGCTTCAAATAAAAGTGTTCTGACATACTATACACTTGTCTTTTACACCTTCAATTTCCTAGTCAGTATTCATACACTTCCAGGAAACATCCTGTCACTTCCTTTGCCGTCCTCTAGAGACCCATTCAACAGCATGTACTAATCCATTGACTGTGCTAAAACTCAAACACTTATGAATTCACCTAGACACTCTCTTTCCAGTACTCTAATATTTCAGTCACTGCCTAAGTATTCATGCACTGAGCCAGTTCTTAGCACATGGACTACGTCAAACCCATATCCACTATGCATGCAGTCCTCTAACCACCTACACACTTGTCTTTCACACCTTCAATTTCCCAGTCAGAATCCGTTCACTTCCAGCAAACACCCTGTCACTGCCGTTGCACTCCTCTAGTGACCCATTCAGCATCATGTATTAATCCATTCACAGCACCAAATCCTAATAAATTCACCCAGGCACTCTCCTTGCAGTACTCTAATCATTTAGTCAGTACCCAAGTACTCATCCAGTGACCCAGGCCTTAGTATATGGACTGATTCAAACCCTTATCCTCTATGTATGCAGTCCTCTAACCACCTACACAATTGTCTTTCACACCTTCAATTCCCTAGTCAGTATCCATACAGTTCCAGGAAATACCCTGTGACTCTCTTTGCAGTCCTCTAGTGACCCATTCAGCACCATGTACTAATCCATTCACTGTGCTAAAACCCAAACACTTATAAATTCACAAAGATACTATCTTTGCAGTACTCTAATCATTCAGTCAGTGCCTAAGTATTCATACACTGAGCCAGGCCTTAGCACATAGACTGCTTCAAACCCCTATGCACTATGCATGCAGTCTTCTAACCACCTAGACACTTGTCTTTCACACTTTCAATTTCCTAGTCAGTATCCATACAGTCCAGCACTTGTCACTGCCTTTGCACTCCTCTAGTGACCCATTCAGTACCAAGTACTAATCTATTCTCTGTGCGAAAAGCCTAGCACTTATAAATTCACCTAGGCACTCTCCTTGCTGTATGATAATCATTCAGTCAGTACCCAAGTAGTCATGCAGTGAGCCAGGTCTTAGCACATGGACTTCTTTAAATGCCTATGCAGTATGGATGCAGTCCTCTAATCACCTACACAGTTGTGTTTCACACCTTCTATTCCCTAGTTAGTATTCATATTCTTCTAGCAAACACCCTGTGAGTTACCAAGTGTGTCTCCTTATACTACTGTAATCATTTAGTCAGTTAGCATGTAGTGTTTTAGTGAGGTAGGCTTTAGGGCATGAACTGCTTCAAAGTAGTGTGCACTATGCATGTAGTGTTTTAATGATCGTCACACTTGTGGTTCAGGGCTATAGTTTCATAGTCAGTTTTTATATAAAATGTGTTTGTACAGTAATGGAATAGTATAAATTTGAAAGTTATTAATATACATTTATTTGTGATTCTTTTTTACAGATACAGAACAGGAGTATTTCTCATCTGTTTGCACTCTTCTTGTGCAAGATTGTTCAGATGAAGGGTCCGTAGGTGTTTCATCATACTTGCCATGTCGTACGAGTATTTCTTGTTAGGATCCCCTCGTGACAGAACTCTTTTGCAAATCTTGCACGTGACCAAGGTGGCAATGGTCTTTGTTTGCCCCTTTGGAAAAGTAAAAAATGTCCTCACCACTGAAGAAAAACGTTGTGGGCATGGTGCCTTCTGCAAAAAATTATCCTCAGATTCGGTAAATATTTTAAAGCGGCAACATTTACAGTTTTTGTAAGTTAAACTTATAAAATTTTGTTAGCTGTATGCATTTTATATATCTGTGATTTGCTTCTTGTGGTATTTTGTTGAGAATACCATGTTGTTGTTTTTTTAACAATCTTTCTTATTTTCCAGGTCTGTCGTCGACATCCATTGTCCCCACAGTAGTGTTCCGCCTTGTTGTTTTTTATTATTGTTGTTACATTTTGTTTATTAGTTTATTGTTCATATATATGTTAATAAAAAAATAAAGTTTGAAAATAGTTTTTCGTTTATATATTTATTATTATAAAAAATAAAGTTTGAAAAAAAAATTAATAACGTTTTTGGTTGTTCTCTTAACTGCTGTGTGACTCTTTCTTGTTCTCATTACTGTTATTTGATGGAGTCCACCATGGTGTTAAATTTTGGGGGACTTATCGCTGGAATACTGGTGATATCTGCAGTTTGCACTAACTTCTGAAGGATGTATGACGTTACAACGCATGCTATTACAACGCATGTATTTACAACGCATTTTTTACAACGCAAATACTTTTACAACGCATGTTGTTACTACGAAAACTGTGACAACGCGAAAAAGAGATATTAAATATAAAGTACTTTTACAACGAACACAACTATATCGCATACCTTTACAACGCATCAATAAATATATATATATATTATTTTTTTGGATAAATAAAACCTGGCACGGGATGCAGGGAAATTAGGGGTTTTTGGGTGGGGAAGTGTTTTAAAATGTAGAGAAAAACTGAACGTAAATGTATTGCAAAGCATATTATTTTTAAAAATTAATACTCGAGTACTAAAATTAATACTTGAGTGTTAAAATTAATACTAGTATATAAAAAAATATCTATTATTCAACATTTATAAAAGTATTCCACAAACAACAATTTATTAAATATAGTAAACATAAAAAATAATATTAACTAACAAAACAAATGAACGAAATAAAACATGTCACATACACATAGTCGCCATTTTTAACTTTCTACTTCCAAAACATGTCCTACAACACTTTCCATGAAAATAATACCAAAACACTACTTTCAAAATGGATGCCAAAACGGAACTTAAAAGTAAAAACAGCACATCTTAAAATGTTTTTAAAATTAGAAATTTACACAGAAAATTAAACCACATTAAAAATTATAACCAAAGCGGTGTTTGAAAAAAATAATAATGACACTGACTAAAACTTATAAATACAAGCAAGACACCATTTTTAAACCAGTTGATTATCAACTCCCAGAGAGACCAGACTCAGAACCTGACCCTCTGACCTCTTCACCGAGAAAACGCCGAAATACATTTGAGAAGCATTTTTCGATTAGAAATACAAGTAAGTTTCTATTAAAATTAAACACAAAGTGCTACTTTATTCATTTAACATTTCAAACATTGCATACACTGCACCTAATAAAATACAAACATTTTTTTTTAATCATCAAACATGTTAAGCAAAATTATCATGCAATGAAATATAAGTTAACTAAATATTAAGATGTATTATTTTTCTAAAAATACCAACAAATTATTTTTTTTCTATAGCATAAATTGTATCAACTGTGAAGAAAAAGACAACGTTAAAAATAAGAAGTTTATCTAAACAACCTACACTCCTCATCTCTACTAATGTGAAGGTATATTTCTATATAATTGTATGCACAATTGTAAAATAGTAAATAGAAAATATTTGGTGCGTAGCATAAATATTTTATATGTTTAACATACAAATACAAATTCGTAAAATAATTTTGTTTTTGGTTAAACTATAGAAATTGTGAGACAGTATGATTTTTAATTTTTTTAATATAACTCCAGAAATGTGCTGCTAGTGACAAATTGTAGTATAGTGTAACAGAATAAATAAAAAATCTAACTTCAGGAACGTAGAGCAGTAAGAAAGCTTTTTTTGAATGGTGTAGGGGTAAAAATTAGGATTCTAACTCCAATAAGGTAGAGCAGTAGGGAAAGCATTGGATCATGTAGGGGTAAAAATTACTATTCTAACTCCAGGAAGGTGCAGCAGTAGGGAAAGTGTTGGATGGTGTAGGGGTAAAATATACTTTTCCAACTCCAGAAAGTTAGAACAGTAGGAAAACTGAGGAATGGTGTAGGGGTAAAAATTACTAATCTAATTCCATAAAGCTAGAGCAGTTGAAAAATTGTTGCATGGTGTAGAGATATCAATTACTATTCTAACTCCAGTAAGTTGTAGCAGTAGTAAAACTTTAGAAAACAGTACAGATACACTACAATAAATTCTCATCAAAGCACAGAAATGTTTACATATGTAAAATGTTCAATAAACGTTTTTATAAATGTACATTCACTTATTTTTTCCTTATAGATCCTTTCACAAATCTATTCAAGTCTTTAACAAAACTCGAACCACATAAAACCAGCCAACCCAAATCAGCACAAAATTACAACATTGAAAACAGGAAGCCAGACCAAGAAAAAATCACCAAAACCAAAAGGTATTTTAAATAAACACACCCAAATACTTCACAAATTAATAGTTAAAACTTTGTATAAACTAATCAATATAGCTTAAAAAATACAGAAATTGTAGGATAGTCTACGGGTTATGATTACTATTCTAACTCAATTATGGTGCAACAGTAGGGAAAGTGATGGATAATTTTGTTTTATCAATTAATATTCTAACTCCAATAAGGTGCTACAGTAGGGAAAGTGTTGGATAGTGTAGGGGTAAAAATTACTATTCGAACTCCAGAAAAGTGCAGCAGTAGAGAAATTGATGAATGCTGTAAGGGTAAAAATTACTATTCTAACTCCAATAAAATGCAGCAGTACAGAAAGTGTTAGATAGTGTAGAGGTAAAAATTACTATTCTAACTCCAGAAAGGTGCAGCAGTATGGAAAGTGATAAATGCTGTAGGAAAAAAATAACTATTCTATCTCCAGTAACATGCAGCAGTACAGAAAGTGTTGGATATTTTTAGGGTATCAATTAAAATTCTAACTCAAGGAAAATCCAGCTGTAGCGAAAGTGATGGATGGTGTAGGGGTAAACATTACTATTCTAACTCCAGAAAGATGCAGCAGTAGGGAAAGTTTTGAATGGTGTAGGGATAAAAAATAATGTTCTAACTCTGGGAAAGTAAACCAGTAGAAAAAATATTGCATGGTAAACAAGTATCAATTACTATTCTAACTCCTGGAAGATGTAGCAGTAGTAAAACTTTTTAAAACAGTACAGGTACACTATAATAAATTATCATCAAAGCACAGAAATGTTTACATATTTGCAATTGTAAATAAATGTTTTTATAAATGTACATTAACATTTTTTATTCTTATAGATCCTGACACAAATAGATTCAACTCTTCAAAAAAACTCGAAGCACAAAAAACCAGCCAACCAAAATACCCAGAAAATTCCAACATAGAAGACAAAAAGCCAGACCAAGAAAAATTCACCCAAACCAAAAGGTATTTGAAATAAACACTCCTAAATACTGCACAAATTAATAGTCTAAACTTTTTTAAATAATCAATATAGCTTAAAAAATAAAGAAATTGTGGAATACTCTAGGGGTAAAAATTTCTATTCTAACTCCAGTAAGGTGCAGCAGAAGAGAAAATGATGATTAATTGTGGTGTATAAATTACTATTCTAACTGCAGAAAGTGCAGCATTAGGAAAAGTGTAAGATAGTGTAGGGGTAAAAATTACTATTCTAACTCCAGGAACGTGCAGCGGTAGGGAAATTGATGGATGCTGTAGGAATAAAAATCACTATTCACACTCCAGTAACATACAGCACTAGAAAATTTGTTCAATAATTTTAGGGTATCAATTAATATTCTAACTCAAGGAAAATCCAGCTGTAGAGAAAGTGATGGATGGTGTAGGGGAAAACATTACTATTCTAACTCCAGGAAGATGCAGCAGTAGTGAAACTGTTGGATAGTTTTGGGGTATCAATTACTATTCTAACTCAAGGAAGGTACAGCAGTAGAGAAAGTGATGGATGGTGTAGGGGAAAACATTACTATTCTAATTCCAGGAAGATGCAGCAGTAGAGAAAGTTTTCAATGGTGTAGGGATAAAAATTAATATTCTAACTCCAGAAATGCAATTTTAAAAAAATGTTTTTATAAATGTACATTAACATTTTTTATTCTTATAGACCCTTACACAAATCGATTCAACTCTTGAACAAAACTCGAAGCACCAAAAACCAGCCAACCAAAATCAGCAGAAAATTCCAACATAGAAGACAGGAAGCCAGACCAACAAAAAATCACCAAAACCAAAAGGTATTTGAAATAAACAGACCTAAATAGTGCACAAAGTAATAGTTATAATTTTTTTTAAAATAATCAATATAGTTAAAAAATACAGAAATTGTGGCATACTCTAGTGGTAAAAATTACTAGTGTAACTCCTGGAAGGTGCAGCAGTAGGGAAAAAAAGGATAATTTTGATTTATGAATTACTATTCTAACTCCAGAAGGTGCAGCAGTAGGAAAAGTGTTGGATAGTGTTGTGATAAAAATTACTATTCTAACTCCAAGAAGGTGCACCAGTTGGAAAATTGATGGTTGCCGTAGGGGTAAAAATGAGTATTCTAACTCCACTAACATGCAGCAGTAGAGAAACTGTTGGATAGTGTAGATGTAAAAATTACTATTCTAACTCCAGGAAGATGCAGCAATAGTGAAAGTGATGGATGCTGTAGGGGTAAAAATGACTATTCTAACTCCAGTAAGATGCAGCAGTAGGGAACGTATTGGAAAGTGTAGCAGTAGACTTATTGTGGAATATTTTTAAGTTCTTTTAAAGCCATTTTTTTTTTAAACAAACTAAATTAGTACACAGATTTTTAGATAAATGCAGCATATTCTTCACTCATATATCTCATTTTAAATGTTAAAGTTATTCTTTCCTTTTTTTCTTCACAGATAATTTCTACACAAGAAACTGCTACCTATATTAAATCTAGAAAAGGGAAAAACTTACTAAACCATGCTGGATACATATATTGTAAAGAAAGAATAAGTTTCCCAAGAAATCATTGGAGGTGTGTGCAATACTACTCTACCCATTGCACTGGCAGAGCGGTAACACATGATAATTTCATAGTAAAAACAACTGAACATAACCACTCTGCCTCTGCAATTGAGGTAGAAGTAAGAGAAACCTTAAACGAAATGAAAGCAATTGCAAGCACCTCCAATGATTCAACAGGATCCATTCTAAGAGAGGTTGCACAGCATGTCCCCAGTCATGTTGCTAGTAACATGCCTATAATTCCTAATTTGAGACGAATTATTCAAAGACAAAAGCAGGCAAGTAACACAAAAACCACTACACCTCATACATTTTCTGAGATTATTATTCCACATGAACTTTCTATTTCTTTTGCTGATGAATCCTTCCTCCTGCATGACAACGAAAACCCTCAAAAACGTATTCTTATCTTTAGTACACCAGGTAACCTTGTTAAATTAGAAAATAGTGAAATTTGGATGATGGATGGGACTTTTAAAAGTACACCCCATCCTTTCACTCAAATTTACACTATACACGGTAAAATTAACCATAATGTAATCCCTTAGTATATAGTTTGCTACCTGATAAGACTTCTGCTACTTACTCTGAACTTTTATCAGTTATTAAAAATTCTACATCAAAAAGTCCTAGGAAAATTATAGTTGATTTTGAATTGAGCATGATCAATGTGATCAGTAAAACGTACATGGATACCCAAATTCAGGGATGTTTTTTCCATTTTTCCCAGGCATTTTGGCGTAAATTACAAAAAACATCCCTGGTAGCAGAATATTCTCGTGATAGCAAACTACAATTTGAATTAAAAAAATTAACATCTCTTTGTTTTGTTCCTCCCGATAGTGTGGACGAGTACTACACTTCCATTACAGAATCAGAATTTTACAATGTAAATGAAGAAAAATTGGCCCCCATTCTAAATTATTTTGAAGACACATGGATTGGACACCTAAGCAGATCTGGTCACAGGAGGAAGCCACGTTTCCATGTGGAGTGGTGGAACTGCTACACGAGCTGCTTAGAGGGAGAAGCTAAAACAAATAATGCCATTGAGGGATGGCATAACTCCTTCAATCATACCATTGGCAAACCACACCCTAACTTCTACTCTTTCTTGGAAACTTTGAAGAAGGAGCAAAGTTTTCAAGAAATGAGACTTTCACAAACACTAGCTGGTAGTCTAAACCCACGAGTTTCTATAAAAACAAAGGAAATGTCTGAAAGACTTTTGGGTGTTATACAACAATTTTCGTTGTGTGTGGCTTTAGACTACCTTGAAAATCTTGCTAACATTCTTAACTTCTAACTATCTTTTTCAAGATACTTTCCCGCTTTGCACTAAATTTTATTCCACATTAATTACAATTGGCAATAACATTTTCAAAAAACATTTTTCTAAATTAATAGTCGGGTCAGCCTATGTTATTTTTCCATTTCCCTATTTCATCTCCTTATTGCATCAAAATAAGATCTATTTTTCAAACAACCAAACTCTTATTCAAAAGTACAGTTTTCTTAATTTTTCTAACTGTGAAAAACCATTCCTCTATTACAATTACTACTACCTACAAAATAATAATCTCACTACCTGTGAAAATTACCCAATATAAAACCACAACCTCAATAAATCAATAAACCTTTTTCCATTGTAAATAAAGCACATTTTTTTTACCCCTACCAAACCATTTTTTTTTTTTTTTTTTACGATCTTAATTTAAAAGCACTTTTTTAATTCCTTAATTTTGATTACAACATATATTTACAAACAGTTTCTGGTTTTTCACTAAATAATATAAATAAATAACTTTACAATGTAACTTTCAGCGACCCGACATAGGCATACGCTATTAACACGATTGGGGACATGCATTTTTACAATTTTTCCATCTAATTGTTAAACCGCAACCTCTCCTTATTCTTTCTTTACAATATATGTATCCTTTTTTTAAATTACAAATGTAAATAAAGTTAAAATAGTTTCCTACCTGGGCGTAGATCAGCTTCCAGCTGCTTCCTCCATCGATGCTGTTCAAAATGGCCGCTTACGTTCACGTTTACGTCTTGACGTCATAGCTGCAAAGAAGAAAAAAGGACTATTTATTTATATATTTTTGATAAATATATGTTTAATTTTATTAAAAAATATTATGTTACGTTTAATAAAAATTTAAAAAATATGATAATATTTAAATATGTAAAAGCATTTTTTCGACAGTTTTGTTTAATAAAAAAATAATTTTTAAACCATATGTACATTTGTTCTTATAATCTTTATATTTATCCTTTACATGTAACTTGTATGTTATATTTTCTTAAATAACCTTAAATCATCCTTACCTCGACAATATTTGGTTTCTCTGTCCAAACTTCCCCTTTCTTCCTTTTTCACTGCTTCCTTTCCAGTTCCGCGGCTTGATACTACTTCAGCTATAGAAATAAATAAAGGACAATTTTTCACCTTGACTTCAATACAAAATCGTGGGAATAATATTAAATTACAATCTATTTTTTTAAAGACAATTTATTTCTTTATGTAATTAGTAATTATATATTTTAAAAATAATGTTAACGTTTTTCTTACCTTTACATCATGATAATTTCAATGTTTTAAAATTATAATAAACAACTAATTTTATTTTTCAATAACTTAACACTAGTTTTTATTTTCATGAAATATATTAATAAATATACATTTATGATTCACACACTTAACATGTTTACTAATATGATTTTTTTTCAATAATATTTCACTTAACTTTGTATTCTTTTTAATTATTTTATTCATATATTTTAATTTTATGTAACTGTTTTCACCCTTTATTAATATGTTTAAAAATGTACACAGTTTATTTTTTCCCATTAATACAACTATATCAATACAGTAATAAAAATCTTTATTTTTTAATTTTTTTCCTTAAATAATATATACACTTAATATTAAATAAAATTAATACTTGAGTATCATTTTCTTTTTTTAAACCTCTACCAATAATTAATAATAATTTTTTTGTTTTTTATTCTAGAGTAATTTTTTTAGATAATTTTCTGAAATATTAATAAGACTAAATCACATTATATTTTAATTTTTAAATACTTTAATTTTTTATCATTCAAATTGTTTTTTTAATTTATTTTAATAATTAATTTATTACCAAATTATTAAATATAATAAATACTTGCATTTTGATCAAATAATTAATACTAAAGTATTTTTTTTAATATTTAATTTATTACCAAATTATTAAATATAATAAATACTTGCATTTTGATCAAATAATTAATACTCAAGTATTTTTTTTAGTACTGTAGTACTAAATACTTATTAAATTAGTTAAATATTAATATAACAAAATCACTTTATTTCTTCATTTTTTATCATTTTTTTTTATTATTCATCACCAAAAAATTATATATTATTGTTACATTATATAAAAAATGAAATAATACAAATAATAAATACTCACATTTTGAAGGTACTTTAGCGTTGTAAAAGTATGCGTGGTAATGGAACTTGCGTTGTACATGCATGCGTTGTAAAATTCTGCGATGTAAATGAACTTGCGTTGTAAAACTTGCGTTGTAATGGTAGTGCGTTGTAAAAGTTGCGTTGTAAAGGTTGTTAACCACTTCTGAATAGTGTGTTAGATTTATCTCAACTTTACTTCCGTTAAAGTGCTGATAATGAAATGGAGAGTAGCCGTTCCCGTGCAAAAAGACACGAGGTTCACCTTTCCGATTTATTCTAAATACTAAAATCCTGTATTGAATTGCACTGAGGTATTGGCTGCAGTTACAGTGTACACACAAAATCTATTAAGAATTCTCATTGTATTTATATTGATTGGGAATAGTGCGTCAGGTGCTGGATCTTGATAAGATACACTGCTCAGTTCGTATATTGTTCTGCACACGAAAAAAATCCCATCACAACTTTCACACCAATTGCAATGCAAAACAAATTCCGGCGATAAGACACGTTAGCACCAGGGATTTTACACCTGCTTTCTGCTGGTGTTAAGCAGGACAACTACCTGCACCATGAAAGGAAACACAGTCAAGAGCCACACCAGAACACCCAGAGGTACCATAGAGTCAATGAGCATGATACAGGGATACCCATGAGGGACAGAAGACTCATCTCAACAACTCCAGGACCGCCAATGCCCCCCAAACCCACATCTTAGTAAGTGTGTCCCTGTGGTCATTGTCTTAGCATGATAGGCACGAGCCCTGCAACATCACAGTGTGCTGTCACCTCAGCGTTGGCAGGGAGCCTGGATGTGTAGCTACGCACACATCCTCCTGCATGCACAACTGGCGTGTGCTGGTCTGGGGTTCACAGGTCAGTGCAGGGATGTGCCTATCCGGCAAGGGGAACGGGGTGTCTTGGACATGTCCGTGTACAGGAAGTGCGGTAAGTGTGTTCTGGTGTGGCCTGCTACAAGAGCCGCAGCAGTTGATGTTGTAAACTGGCATGCACCACCTCCAAACGGCACTATGATGTTGTAGTTGGAATGTAGCAGGACATGCGCAAATAGGCATTACAATGGTGTGCTGTACGAGTGCACGAGATACAACAGCGCACCGTACAAAAGTGTGGGGGCTTGTGGGAGGGAGGTGCAGCCATTTGGCAACATAACACACAGTGAACTCGACCATGTGCCACATGCTGGGCATCTCATCCATGATGACCACGGTCGCAGACATCCCACAACACCAACGACTGGCCTTTGTACACATCCTGTATGAATTCAGCGTGGTTTTCACTTCTATGCTCGTTCAGTGGTGTGATGTTGGCGGGTTGGGTGACTTGTGCTGCTTGTTGGTGTGTTTCATTTTGCCCATTGTTAGTCTATATGTGTGTTGTACTTGATTGTGCATGTGTGCCATTCTGCCCATCTCCCCCCCTCCCCCACTCCCTGCTTCTTCCTCTTCCTACTGCTGTTGTGTCTATAATTTTGTTGCTGCACACCTAAATACATGTAAAGAATAAATTAGAATAGTTCCTTGATTCTTTTAGGTTTCAAAACTTCTCTATTGGTTTCTTTTTAATTTTCCATATGAACCGTTTTTTAAATATTGAACAACACATAGAAGTCAAAAGTGCAACGTATTCTATCAACACACTTTCTAGAACATTCTACAACACATGCAGGTTAAAAGTTCATCAATTTTTCAAAACTTAATGATTTTTTTTGTAACATTTTCTTGAATATTTAACGACACGTGCAGGTTAAAAGTTGACGATTGTTTTAAGTTCGAACAGTGCCTTTCAAATGCAAGTAGCAGGTGTGGTTGATCTGAGCAAATTTTATCCTTTGATATGTACTCCACGTTGAAACTCTTTTTCTTAACCAATCACAAAGATGCTTTTCCACAAAACTAATGTGCACCCTACTTTTAAAAAAGAATGCTTTTCATGATATCTTCAGAGATAAGTTATAGATAGGAATTAGCATTTAAAAATCCTTTGAAATTCACTGAAAAAAACATATGTTTCAGGGGCGTTATAGTTAGGAATTGGCATTTAAAAAACCTTAGAAATTCACTGAAAAAACCAAAGGTTTCAGGGGCGTTATAGTTAGCTGGACATATCCCTCGTACAAAACCCTAGAAATTCCCCTGTTATAGTTAACTATAACTCGCGCCCCCGCAATGCACTGCTGATGATGTCACATATTACATCACTCATGACATTATCAGTGACATCACGGATGACATCACTGATGACATCTCAAATGACATCACTCATGACATCACTGATGACATCATCCATGTGATAAATTAGTGCATCTTCTCACACCCTAATATAACCTTTGATACACCGACTCAAAATTTCAGACGGCCATTTTGAAGATCATAGATACTCCAATACCAATAACTACATACCCACTCATTAACTCTTAGTTCTACATACACCTCCACTCACTCACCTGTACAGTCACTCATGCTTACAGTCACTCCGTACAAGACTATCATATGCATTTATACACCTATACAGACACTCACACACCGCCAATCATCCATTGAGGTACTGACACACCTAGTCAGTCGTGCAAGTAATTAAACACAGTCCAATTTATCCACCTATGCAGTTAAACACACTCAAGTTCACTTACTCATAAAAATAGTACCACATTCTTACCCTCTAATTGAATCATTGATACAAGCACACACTCATCCATACAGCCACTCTCACAATCACACACTCTCACATATACCCACTTATATACTCTTACACACATATAGGTGCCAATTACGATCCGGTAAAAAAATACCCCGTACGTCTCGTATCAGGTCTTTTTACCGTACGAATCCTACAAGTGCCGTACAAACTGCCAATCACGATTCGCATGGTTAAAAGTACATACGAACCGCCTTGGGAATTATTCCCCACACGTCCTCGGGTCGGAAAATGTGTCCGACACGTCCTCGGACGATTTACCGTACAAATGTGAAAAGTCAAGTCCGACCGAGGAATCACGATCCATCCCATGCGTCCGAAGTTACAACCGTATGGAAAAAACACCGTCCGCACCGAACTCCCATAGCAACCATGGAGACATGTGCCCGCATACGCGCCCAACACTCCCCCCAGCCCCCGTACGTCTGAGACGTACCCCCCGTGTATGTACACCCCCACCCGTGTATTTACACCCCTGTACGTTCGAGTCATACCCCTACCCCTGTACGTGTCGTACCACCGTGTATGTATACCCCTGTACGCTCGAGTCGTACCCCCACCCCTGTACGTGTCGTACCACCGTGTATGTACACCCCTGTACGTTCGAGTCGTACCCCCACCCCTGTACGTGTCGTACCCCCGTGTATGTACACCTCTGTACGTTCGAGTCCTACCCCCACCCGTGTACGTGTCCTACCCCCGTGTATGTACACCCGTGTACGTGTCGTACCCCCGTGTATGTACACCCCTGTACGTTCGAGTCGTACCCCTACCCCTGTATGTGTCGTACCACCGTGTATGTACACCCCTGTATGTTCGAGTCGTACCCCCACCCCTGTACGTGTCGTACCCCCGTGTATGTACACCCCTGTACGTTCGAGTCGTACCCCTACCCCTGTACGTGTCGTACCACCGTGTATGTACACCCCTGTACGTTAGAGTCGTACCCCCACCCCTGTATGTGTCGTACCCCCGTGTATGTACACCCCTGTATGGTCGAGTCGTACCCCTACCCCTGTACGTGTCTTACCACCGTGTATGTACACCCCTGTACGTTCGAGTCGTACCCCCACCCCTGTACGTGTCGTACCCCCGTGTATGTACACCCCTGTACGGTCGAGTCGTACCCCCACCCCTGTACGTGTCGTACCACCGTGTATGTACACCCCTGTACGTTCGAGTCGTACCCCCACCCCTGTACGTGTCGTACCCCCGTGTATGTACACCCCTGTACGGTCGAGTCGTACCCCTACCCCTGTACGTGTCGTACCCCCGTGTATGTACACCCCTGTACGTTCGAGTCGTACCCCCACCCCTGTACGTGTCATACCCCCGTGTATGTACACCCCTGTACGTTCGAGTCCTACCCCCACCCGTGTACGTGTCCTACCCCCGTGTATGTACACCCGTGTACGTGTCGTACCCCCGTGTATGTACACCCCTGTACGTTCGAGTCGTACCCCTACCCCTGTATGTGTCGTACCACCGTGTATGTACACCCCTGTACGTTCGAGTCGTACCCCCACCCCTGTACGTGTCGTACCCCCGTGTATGTACACCCCTGTACGTTCGAGTCGTACCCCTACCCCTGTACATGTCGTACCACCGTGTATGTACACCCCTGTACGTTCGAGTCGTACCCCCACCCCTGTATGTGTCGTACCCCCGTGTATGTATACCCCTGTACGGTCGAGTCGTACCCCTACCCCTGTACGTGTCGTACCACCGTGTATGTACACCCCTGTATGTTCGAGTCGTACCCCCACCCCTGTACGTGTCGTACCCCCGTGTATGTACACCCCTGTACGGTCGAGTCGTACCCCTACCCCTGTACGTGTCGTACCACCGTGTATGTACACCCCTGTACGTTCGAGTCGTACCCCCACCCCTGTACGTGTCGTACCCCCGTGTATGTACACCCCTGTACGGTCGAGTCGTACCCCTACCCCTGTACGTGTCATACCACCGTGTATGTACACCCCTGTACGTTCGAGTCGTTCCCCCACCCCTGTACGTGTCGTACCCCCGTGTATGTACACCCCTGTACGTTCGAGTCGTACCCCTACCCCTGTACGTGTCGTACCACCGTGTATGTACACCCCTGTACGTTCGAGTCGTACCCCCACCCCTGTACGTGTCGTACCCCCGTGTATGTATACCCCTGTACGGTCGAGTCGTACCCCTGCCCCTGTACGTGTTGTACCACCGTGTATGTACACCCCTGTACGTTCGAGTCGTACCCCCACCCCTGTACGTGTCGTACCACCGTGTATGTACACCCCTGTACATTCGAGTCCTACCCCCACCCCTGTACGTGTCGTACCCCCGTGTATGTACACCCCTGTACGTTCGAGTCGTACCCCTACCCCTGTATGTGTCGTACCACCGTGTATGTACACCCCTGTACGTTCGAGTCGTACCCCCACCCCTGTACGTGTCGTACCCCCGTGTATGTACACCCCTGTACGTTCGAGTCGTACCCCTACCCCTGTACATGTCGTACCACCGTGTATGTACACCCCTGTACGTTCGAGTCGTACCCCCACCCCTGTATGTGTCGTACCCCCGTGTATGTATACCCCTGTACGGTCGAGTCGTACCCCTACCCCTGTACGTGTCGTACCACCGTGTATGTACACCCCTGTATGTTCGAGTCGTACCCCCACCCCTGTACGTGTCGTACCCCCGTGTATGTACACCCCTGTACGGTCGAGTCGTACCCCTACCCCTGTACGTGTCGTACCACCGTGTATGTACACCCCTGTACGTTCGAGTCGTACCCCCACCCCTGTACGTGTCGTACCCCCGTGTATGTACACCCCTGTACGGTCGAGTCGTACCCCTACCCCTGTACGTGTCATACCACCGTGTATGTACACCCCTGTACGTTCGAGTCGTTCCCCCACCCCTGTACGTGTCGTACCCCCGTGTATGTACACCCCTGTACGTTCGAGTCGTACCCCTACCCCTGTACGTGTCGTACCACCGTGTATGTACACCCCTGTACGTTCGAGTCGTACCCCCACCCCTGTACGTGTCGTACCCCCGTGTATGTATACCCCTGTACGGTCGAGTCGTACCCCTACCCCTGTACGTGTTGTACCACCGTGTATGTACACCCCTGTACGTTCGAGTCGTACCCCCACCCCTGTACGTGTCGTACCACCGTGTATGTACACCCCTGTACATTCGAGTCCTACCCCCACCCCTGTACGTGTCGTACCCCCGTGTATGTACACCCCTGTACGTTCGAGTCGTACCACCACCCCTGTACGTGTCGTACCACCGTGTATGTACACCCCTGTACGTTTGAGTCGTACCCCCACCCCTGTACGTGTCGTACCCCCGTGTATGTACACCCCTGTACGTTCGAGTCGTACCCCTACCCCTGTACGTGTCGTACCACCGTGTATGTACACCCCTGTACATTCGAGTCCTACCCCCACCCCTGTACGTGTCGTACCCCCGTGTATGTACACCCCTGTACGTTCGAGTCGTACCACCACCCCTGTACGTGTCGTACCACCGTGTATGTACACCCCTGTACGTTTGAGTCGTACCCCCACCCCTGTACGTGTCGTACCCCCGTGTATGTACACCCCTGTACGTTCGAGTCGTACCCCTACCCCTGTACGTGTCGTACCACCGTGTATGTACACCCCTGTACGTTCGAGTCCTACCCCCACCCGTGTACGTGTCGTACCCCCGTGTATGTACACCCCTGTACGTGTCGTACCCCCCTGTATGTACACCCGTGTACGTCAGAGTCGCACCCCCACCACAACCTCCTAAGTACGGAGCGCACCCCAGGCCCCAACATCACAACCGCATGTACGAGTCGTACCAAGCCACACACAAGGACAGCACTGTACAACCAAATGGCCCATGTACACACCATACACACGCTAAAAACGCACGTACACAACCAGAACAAACCAAAACAACACAAGAATACACCATTCGAATGGCACAAAGCCACAAAACATGTCCAACAACCACTAAAAAAACACATTCACTGACCTGCAACTGCCAAAAACAAACAGAGGCCCAAAACACCACCACTCCTTATAACACACCCACCCAAACTTCAAACACAGCCACACCCACCAATGGACCAATAAAAAGGGCCCACACACACAAACCATGAGCCTTTGCAACAGACTCACTGCTGCCAGACACCACAGACAACCTACAGCACCATACTACAAGCTTCACCACACCTTACACTTGCACACCTTCACACAACCACCTTCACAAACACCCCCTCATCACATTCACACACACACACACCTGCACAACCACACCCACACACCCACAACCATCCACACACCCCCCCCACCATCCACACCCCTCACCATGCCCACTAACAAGAATCCAAAGTTCAGTAACCGAGAGTTGGAGGTCCTTGTCGATGAAATCCTCAGAGTCGAGCCACAGCTCTTTGGAACATTGGTCAGACAGACCAGCATGGCAGCAAAAACAGCCATGTGGCAGACCATCGTCGATGCTGTGAATGCTGTTGCGGACACCAGAAGGAACAAGCAGGAATGCCAAGCCAGGTGGTACGATCTGCGGAGGAGGGTCCGAGCCAAGATGCTGGATGAACACAACCAGGCCAACCTCACTGGGGGAGGGCCCTCCCGCAGACCCGTACACTACCATCCCTGGGAGGAGAGGGTGATGGCCATACTGCCGGTGGAGGCAGTCGAAGGATTAGGAGGACTCCGAGACCCGGGTGAGTACACAAACAACGCACCTCACATGGGGGGAACGTCATCCACAACCAAAATCACAAACAGGCACGCAACCACCCCAAGCTATCGCATGACTCAACCACACTCCATGAACACGCACATGCCACTGCCGCCTGCCCCATGCACCCAGCTGGACAATGTCAAGTCACAGGCCACAGAAGACACCAACACATGACACGGTAACCCGGATGGCGGGAGGGTGGGCCCCAAAATTCACATAGTGCAACTCAGAAGCAGACAACAATGCCCTCTGCCCATATGGCCTAGGTCACAGCCAGACAAACAGTGTGTCCCCACACAGGAAAGACTCGCCAGCAAATGGCAGACGCCTTGCATCAACACATGGGGGTGAAGGCACTGTTTTGCACATGACAGCAGCTAATGAACAGCCAACATTGTGAAAGAGTGGCAGCACACACCACCACAGCAGCAGCGCAGAGACACACACTACACCCAATGGGTGCCTGGAGATCAGAAACAAACTCACATCAACAAGCCAAGGGCCATTCAAAGATCTGCTAACAGTGTGTGCCCAGGAAGCCGGGCTGAGGTGACAGAGGGTGACACACAGAGGGAGGGAGAGGGGGATAGATAGGGAGGGAGAGGGGGACAGAGCGGGAGGGAGACACAGGGAGACGGACAGAGGGAGGAGGCTGACACACGGAGGGAGGGAGAGGGGGACAGAGAGGGAGGGAGACACAGGGAGACGGACAGAGGGAGGAGGCTGACACACGGAGGGAGGGAGAGGGGGACAGAGAGGGAGGGAGACACAGGGAGACGGACAGAGGGAGGAGGCTGACACACGGAGGGAGGGAGAGGGGGACAGAGAGGGAGGGAGACACAGGGACATGGACAGAGGGAGGAGGCTGACACACGGAGGGAGGGAGAGGGGGACAGAGAGGGAGGAAGACACAGGGACACGGACAGAGGGAGGAGGCTGACACACGGAGGGAGGGAGAGGGGGACAGAGAGGGAGGGAGACACAGGGACACGGACAGAGGGAGGAGGCTGACACACGGAGGGAGGGAGAGGGGGACAGAGAGGGAGGGAGACACAGGGACACGGACAGAGGGAGGAGGCTGACACACGGAGGGAGGGAGAGGGGGACAGAGAGGGAGGGAGACACAGGGACACGGACAGAGGGAGGAGGCTGACACACGGAGGGAGGGAGAGGGGGACAGAGAGGGAGGGAGACACAGGGACACGGACAGAGGGAGGAGGCTGACACACGGAGGGAGGGAGAGGGGGACAGAGAGGGAGGGAGACACAGGGACACGGACAGAGGGAGGAGGCTGACACACGGAGGGAGGGAGAGGGGGACAGAGAGGGAGGGAGACACAGGGACGCGGACAGAGGGAGGAGGCTGACACACGGAGGGAGGGAGAGGGGGACAGAGAGGGAGGGAGACACAGGGACACGGACAGAGGGAGGAGGCTGACACACGGAGGGAGGGAGAGGGGGACAGAGACGGAGGGAGACACAGGGAGAGCAAATCAGCCGTGTGGTGTGTGGGAATGTCTGCTCGTCAGCAGGTAGACTGCGTGCATGTAGCCAAGGGTGGCCAGTGCCAGAACCCCCCCTCTTCTCCATGGCAAAACTCAGGGCCATCTCACAACCTGTTCACGAGCACAACGACAGCTACCTGCATTATATAAGTGTGTGGATCCACTCCATGTGCACATGTACAGTGCTACACGGAAGGCGCCAATGCATGGCTCGCCACACCTGCCCACTCCACTGCTGACTGCAGTCACACTTGACGCAGCAAGTAAGACTGTGCCACACATAGTGAAAGGGGCCAAAGTGGTGCCCAAGGGACACACCCATGCACAAGTGCACTGTGAGTGGAATGCAAGACAGATCCTAATTCCAAGAGGAAATGTGCCAACTTTGAAACTGATGAAACATGGATGTTGCATGGACCAAAATTAACATTGTCTCTTTCACACACAGGTCAACCTCGTGGTTCACCCCCCAACACTGGGGGGGAAGACTCACAGGACCCGGATCTGCGGGAGGCCGATCCCACCGGCAGCGACGACTCTCACCACTCTGTGGACGACCCCGACCAACCTGGCCCCTCTGGTGTCCAACCACCTGCAGCACCTGCGTCAGGTACAACGGGTCCAACCACCACCCCCACTCCTGCCACATCCCAGGAGACACCCAGGATCCCTGCCCCACCACCACAAAGCAGCCAGGCTGGCCAGGAGGGACACGGTGTCCCGGGCACCCAGGAGGAGGCAGGCGACAACGCCAATGCCACCCCTCAGGGGTCCCGGAGACCCGATGTGCCCACAAGGGCAGGCCAGGTGCAAGTGGGCAGGGGTGGTGGGAGTGGAGGACGGCGGAGGCGCCAGCCTGACCAGTTGGCTGGGGACCCGGTATATTCCCATGTCCGAAACATCCTGGACACATACCAGCAGGACACCACGGGCCTGGCCCAGGTTGTGTCCGTCCTCGAGGGGATCAAGACACAGCAGGCCCAGCAACATGCAGAGCTACATGCCTGTCTACTGCAACACCAACGGAGGATGGAGGACGGACAGGCTGAGCTCGTGACGGCGTACTCGGGAATTCACGATACACTCCGTCGGATGGCCGACAACATGGCCAACCCTCCCTGTGCCAGAAGGCGTAGAACATCACCACCCACAGGGAGGGATCAGGAGGAGGAGGAAGAGGAAACATCCGATGGAGCATCCCAGACGTCGTCACGGCCTGCTTCTGAGGGTCCCCGCAGGAGGGCGGGTCGTCCACGGAAAAGACCGTGAGGGTCGGCGCTACATCACCATCTCCCAGGACACCTGGCCTGGCACCTGGCCCACTGGAGCAACAGCATCACAGCATCAAGAGACATTCTCTGCCACATGGCCTTGCTGGTCACTGTCTGACCAATGTTGACAAAGACTGTGGCATGGACTCTGAGGACTTCCAATGGCAAGGACACCAACTCCCCTACTGAACTTTGGATTCCAAACTCCCGGAAAGCCCCTCACGTCATACCCCCCCCCCACTCCCCCACAAAAATAAAAATTCACACCATGAAGAGAAGATGCCTGCTGGTTGCATTATTACCTTACATGTGTCTTGTAAAGTCTAAACATGCCTGACTTCTCTTTTGACTTCAACCATCCACACCCTGGGGCCTGAGTCTGGCACAGGACACACGGGTCACAGTGTATTAGGCAAGACAGACATGGAGCACCATACACACCCGTGATGGGCCCAACCAGCTGAGGGGGTGGCCACACAACCGTGCTGACAGACACATTGAGTACAGCAACAGTCATGCGCAGAGGTCAGGGATCCAGTCCAGTGTCCTGGGGGGCACCCAGGTATGTGTAGACAGGTGGCAGAACCATGTCCTGCAAGCTTGAGTCCGGTGGATGCAGAGAATGGTGGACTGGCCAACGTTGGATGCATGGGGTTGGCACATGTCACAATACCCACACAGTCATGGACATCATGCACAATACACAGTCTCAGCCCACACACACAGCTTGCATCTTGCTACTCGACACATAGACACATAGCCACTATCAGGGAAAACCATGCCAGACATGCTGGATGCACCGTGGCAACACACCAGCATTGACTGAGAAGAGGCACCTTGGAGGCATAGGGACACCTTTATTAGTCATGTTTTCGGGATTGCAGAGGCAACTTGAAGTACACATGAACACTTCATGTGGAGTAACATGTGGGTCCAACACTGGCACCCCCCTTCGGCAGCACAAATGCGTGATAGCCATGGAACTGGCACACAATTGTCGGCCAACAGCTAAACACCCACAGCTGCTCACGGAGAGACTGCCATACACCATTGATCCGCTGATGTAGAAGTCCCACACCATGTCAAGCCAATGCAAACCGTATGTGTCCGAGGGCAGTGTTACACACATTGATGCCATCATCACAATCCACTATCCCATCACTGATGACTGTCAACCAGTCAGACCATCTATTCAGGTGTACACAGCTGCATGTCGTGTCCCATGGTGATGCTACATGGCTGCAGAGGAACCAAACATCGACAGGGGCAGTGTGCATACATCGTGAACAACTGCCACACCTAATACACCCCTGATGCATCCCTTACCCTAAGGAGACTTCCAAACTTGTCCGTGCGTGTAACGCTGAGTCAGCACACGATGACGTGTCCATGAGGAATAGCAGTGCCACAACAATGCAACCAGGAGACGGCATGCGGCAGGAACCTGGGGATGAGAGACACACAAGAAGTCAGCCACAAAAAGCACAGCCACTTGCATGTGCATGTACTCGACACATGTATGGATGACAACATGCTAGTACACAATTATGACTGGGGAAATACAACCATCACTGCCACCATCACTCCAGTGACACACCCACACACACCTCTGACTCACGTGCCATACATGCAGGTGGAGACACACATCACAACACATGCCACACGTGGAGCAATGTGTGCACACTCAGACACTGGTACTCACCACTAAGCAAAGAAGTCGCGTATGAGCCGAGTCCGGATGTCCTCTTGCGGCTCCACATCCTCCACATCACTAGCCCCATTGCCAAGCCCTTCGTCCTCCATGGGTGGATGGTCCTCGTCATCTTGATCCAGGATGAGTGGCACAGCTTTCTCAACTGCCATGTTGTGCAGCATGCAGCAGACCATGAAGATTTTGCAGACCTTCGCAGGGGCATATGGGAGCGCGCCGCCGGTCTTGTGGAGGCACCTAAATCGGCTCTTCAGCAGGCCAAACGTCCTCTCTATCACTCGCCTTGTCCGGCCATGGGCGGTGTTGTAGCGGAGCTGGGCCGGCGTGATGGGGTTGTGGAGAGGTGTGAGCAGCCATGGCATGTTGGGATAGCCAGCGTCCCCTACATGGGAAGCACATGGACATCGTTAGAACTGGTGAAGCGGTCGTGCTGGTAGGCTATGCAAAATACAGGACAGACAGACTGTACCCACCAACAACACATGCTCGTTCGTTGCGCAGCTGCATCATCATTTCAGGCACCCTGCTACGCCTCATGATGTAGGCATCGTGCGCTGATCCTGGAAAACGAGCACAGACATGTGAAATCACCATGTTGGACAGACACACCACAAGGGCATTGATGGAGTGGTAGTGCTTCGGATTGCGGTACGCTACCTCCTGTGCGTGTGGTGGTACCAAAGCAACATGTGTCCCATCTATGGACCCAATGACATGGGGCATCCCTCCCAGGGCATAGAATCCATGCTTGACCCCAGTCAACTGTTCAGGGGTTGGGAACTTGATGAAGTCATCCAGGTGAATCAACATGGCCTCTAAGAAATCATGCAGCACACGGCAGAACATGCTCTGGGACATGCCACCAACATGAGCTATGGTATTTTGAAAGGTACCCGTGGCTAGAAAATGTAGGGCTGCCATTACCTTCAGCTTGGGTGTCAGTGCCGTAGGATACCTGTGCAGCGGTTGCAGGTGTGGTGCCAGTCTCGCCGTCAACTCCAGAATCAACCGTTGGGGGAAGCGGTAGCACCGGATACGATCATTCTCCCGCATGGCAGCCAAGTCCAGAATTGCTCGGGGAAGAGGCTGCGCTCTGCAGTAATTTGGAAGTGACAAGGAAGAGTGAGTGCCCCACAACAACAAATAATTTGTACTGAGCACATGTTAATCTGTCTATACACATATGCTACATACGGAGTCAGGTATGTGCCACATGCCCTGGACAGGTATGGCTGGCAGCTGACACTCCTACCAAGACCCAGCTACACACGGAGATTGAGAACCTCCACATGGCATGGGATTAGCTGTGTCCCAGTGCAAGTGAACAGCCAGACGCAAGACAGGAGTGACATACACCCACACATCAGCAGAAGTAGGATGCCGATTGCAGAGACTGGTAGCGGAACACTAGAGCCACAGGTCACATGACATTACACTAGGACAGCCCACACACCTTGCCATGAAGGTGCACATGTCATGACTCATCACACATTCATTGAGAGGATGCAGACATGTCCTTGTCACGCTACTCCGTGTCCCATGCATACATACGCACCTCACATCCGATACCACATGTGGCATGGTGTGCGGAACAGTGTCCAATGTCAATCTACACACATACACATGTTGGTTGCTGCAACAGCTGCAGCTTTTGAGGGTGCTCCAACATCAACCTAATGGGAAGCCCCCACACATACATGACATAGTCACATCGTGCACCGTGGGTAGTGACAAGTCAGGTGTGGTAACCCCTGTACCGGGCATCAGGGGACACTTCCGTGTGTTGGTGTCCGTGCCATGCCAGTGACGCTCATCCCAAGTGTGCAGTACGACATGCACACATGTCAAAGGAGTCAAGGGCATGCCTGGCACACATTGCACCATCACACATTACATCTGTACACATCTCATCAAACATCTGGTGCCTTCTCGACACAGGAGTAATGTTCCACATCACAGCCTGTCACACCTGTGCCCCACACATGTAGTAATGCACAGACAATGCCTTGATGTCCATCCATGGACAAGTATGTCCGCCCTATTCCTTCCTGTGTGCTGCCTGTCACCACTGTGATGTGTGAAAACCGCGGTACTGCTGCTAAGAGGGCCTGTGTACATTCCAATATCACTATGGGAGTGCTGCCGTATGTGTACCCATCGTGATGGTGAGCGTACAGGCATGTTTACGGTCCGTACCACTACGAGTACGCATACGCAAGAACACCCATAGTGGTAGGGCCGTACACGCGCCTGTACGCTCCCTATCAGTATGGGTGTCCTCGCGTATGTGTACTCGTAGTGGTACAGGCCGTACACGCGCCTGTACGCTCCCTATCAGTATGGGTGTCCTCGCGTATGCGTACTCGTAGTGGTACGGGCCGTACACGCGCCTGTATGCTCCCTATCACTCTGGGTGTCCACGCGTATGCGTACACGTAGTGGTACGGGCCGTACACGCGCCTGTACGCTCCCTATCACTACGTGTACGCATACGCGAGGACACCCAGAGTGATATGGAGCGTACAGGCGCGTGTACGGCCCTACCACTATGGGTGTTCTTGCGTATGCGTACTCGTAGTGGTACGGACCGTACACACGCCTGTACGCTCCATATCACTATGGGTGTTCTCGTGTATGCGTACACGTAGTGATAGGGAGCGTACAGGCGCGTGTACGGCCCGTACCACTACGAGTACGCATACGCGAGGACACCCATAGTGATAGTGAACGTAGGCACGCGTGTACGGGCCGTTGCTATGCATTTGGGGTGCCCTAGGGTCCCGGAACGCACCGTACCTGTGTGTGAAGCTCCAAATTCCATAGGGGACACATGAGGGACAAGTATTAAGGCCTACATGCATGCTGGTCGTCATGGAGACCAAGTTCAAATTTTGAATTTGTTCAGGAAGCTGCATGGCAGAAGTCAGTTGGAATGAATCTACTTTGTTGCAATGTGTTTGTGGGGCTGACATCATGCAGGAGAAAAAACAGATTGAGAACCCACAGACTGCTAGGTTTGAAGGGATTGGAGGAAACATAGGATGCAAATGTGAGTGACCAATCACTCTGTACTCCTGTGCATGAGATGGGCCAGCAAGGCAGATATAAGGCAGCCAGGTCCCATGAGGGAGCACTTGCCTGCACATCTCTGTATTCCACGACCCAGCTGCTGCTACTGATTCCCTGGAACCATGTCAAGGGCTGTGGAGAGGTCACAGCCATTCAGCCTGGAGGAGAACATGGCTTTGGTGGATGTGATCCTCCCACGGTACCCCATGCTGTATGGGCGACCAGGTTATCAGGTGAGTGCAGTGTCCACTGGCACAGACTGTGTCCCTTTTTTGTGACTGTGACTTCTGCCATTGTGTCCAGGTGTGACACACATGCTATGTACTGTAGGGGGGGTCCCGGGGGGGAATGCCTGATGTCTCCCAGCAGTGCCCTGAGACAGGAGGGGTGGGTGCCTATCACTCCCAGCAGTGCCCTGAGACAGGAAGGGTGGGGGCCTATCACTCCCAGCAGTGCCCTGAGACAGGAGGGGTGGGTGCAGAGTCCTCCCAGCAGTGCCCTGAGACAGGAGGGGTGGGTGCAGAGTCCTCCCAGCAGTGCCCAGAGACAGGAGAAGTGTGTGCAGAGTCCTCCCAGCAGTGCCCTGAGACAGGAGGGGTGGGTGCCTATCACTCCCAGCAGTGCCCTGAGACAGGAGGGGTGTGTGCAGAGTCCTCCCAGCAGTGCCCTGAGACAGGAGGGGTGGGTGCAGAGTCCTCCCAGCAGTGCCCTGAGACAGGAGGGGTGGGTGCCTATCACTCCCAGCAGTGCCCTGAGACAGGAGGGGTGTGTGCAGAGTCCTCCCAGCAGTGCCCTGAGACAGGAGGGGTGTGTGCAGAGTCCTCCCAGCAGTGCCCTGAGACAGGAGGGGTGGGTGCCTATCACTCCCAGCAGTGCCCTGAGACAGGAGGGGTGTGTGCAGAGTCCTCCCAGCAGTGCCCTGAGACAGGAGGGGTGGGTGCAGAGTCCTCCCAGCAGTGCCCAGAGACAGGAGGGGTGGGTGTGATGCACAGTGTGAGCCTGGATCATTGATTGTGTAGTTGCCCTCATTCCACATGTGTCCTTTCAATGGCACGTACTGCTTTTGGTCTTCCCCCAGAGGATCATGTCCCTATGACAAAGGTGCAATGCGTTGGATGCATACTATGCCTTGTTGTAAACAGCAAATGTGTTGTAATCTGTGTCCCTGTGACATGTGCCAGGTGTATTGATGTAGTGTCACTTGTCCATCCTCACAGGTAGACGCCTCTGCCAAGGAGAAGATATGGCTGGACGCCGTCAGCGCCGTGAGGAGTGCGGATGGTCGGAAGCGGCGCCTGTCCCAGGTGAGGAAACGCTGGCAGGATATCCGGTGCTGGACGCGGAGGATCGCACGGGTCCTGCTGGGGGACTCACCTGAGAGCCATAAGAACCGCGGGCGCCGCGGTCTCTCCCACATCCAGAAACGTGTGCTGGCGGTGGTCTTTCCTGACTTGGACAGGCGCCTACAGGAGATGCAGCAGCCGGAAGGGGGTAGGTGTGTGTTTGTTGTGTTTCACCAGCATTTGTAAGTGCACTGTTCCATGGATACACTTCCAGGGTTTATGGTGCTGTGCAGATCATGTTACCCACAGTGTTGCAGGGCTCTCCTGCCTCCCTTCCCCTCCTTGCAATGTGTTCCCTGGTCTGTGTGTAGTCACTCCATCACAAGGTTATGTAGCCTGACACCTTCTCCAAGTGTACAATGCCTGCAGCATCATGTGTGAGGGTGGTGTGTAACAGGTTTAGTGAGCTTGCCTGTGCCCTGTCCAGTTCTGGACTTGTGGGTTCCATGTCAGTTGGCACTAATGCTGATTCCAGACATGGGAGTTAATCTCTCGAGAGCGAGGCCTTCCAGCAGGCATGTCCCATGTGGTGGCCTGTGACATGATGTGCATGATTGTGCGTTACGCATAGTGCAGGGATGTTAGCGTGTGTTGCAGTCATTCCCATTCAGGAGCATGGAGTTGTGTGGCCACTACTTTCCCCAGGGGCATCTTTTCCTAGGTATCATGTGTGTAATCCAAGAATGTCGACAATCTCTGTGTCTACAGCATAGGTTGTGCTCTGTGCCATTGTCCCCTGGCACCATGTATATAAACGTGAGATGTATTACAAGTGTCCACTGTCCAGCCTGACCTGATTTTCCAATTACATACTCACGGTGGCCATTGCCTTTGTGTCTTGTTGCAATCATCTGATGATGCCCATTTGTACATGATTATTTGGACAGCCGCACCTTGGGTAGTTTGTGTGCAATATTGAAGTTTTGCATCCCATGTGTATTTCACCCTGACTAAGAGATGTAAGTGCTTCCTGTGTCTCCACAGATTAGTCTCATGTAGGGGGTGGGTGGTGCGGGCATGGCCTACATGTCAAGACCTGTCATCTCCTTGCTAGGACTGGCCAGTGTGTGATGTTTGTCTGGACATACACTCAAGGTGCATTGTGCCAGTCAGGGTGGGCATGTTACCAGTATTACCTATGCTGCATGTGCCTCTAGTTCCTAGATGTGGTCCCTGCTCATCCCTATTGCCTGCCACGCTGTGTGGTGCAGATGCAGTGCTGGATTGTCCCCAGGGCCTTGCTCCTCAGTCAAAATTCCATGTCATCTCATTTGCTATTGTGTCATGCTCTCCATAGTTTATCCATGGCATGGTGGGTCACACAACTGTGTCTTGCAGGGCCTACATATGTACCTTGTTTTGTAGTTGTAACTCTTCCTTTGTTTCAGGCTATGCACTGTGATCTAAGTAGATTAGACTCATGTGACATATGTATACAGGTGTATGATTAATTTCTGTCTCTTCACCCTGCCCACAGCATCGTCGGGGGACACGGAGGGAGACATGGACACAGACGGCGCGGAGGGACCGAGCACCAGTGCCAGCGGTGGCATCGTGCCTGGCACTTCGAGTGGGACAGAGGCGGAGGAGAGTGAACCCGGGGACCTGTCAACTGGCACAACAGAGTATGAAGCTGACGGGTCCGAGGATGATCTCTCCGAGTGGGCGGTGGCTGCACCACCATCTGACAGCAGCCCTACATCTCGCATCGCCCCTCTCCATTGGCATCAGCCGCCTCCCACTCCCGCCTCGTGTCCCTTCCCAACGTGCCCGGTCACCACATGTCTCCTTCCTGCCAGGCACCGCACCCCCTGCCCCTGTCTCCACTGCTGCCGCCAATGCTGAGTCTGTGGACATCCAGCGGCAGTTGCAGATTGGTCAGACTGCGATCCTTAATGTCCTCCATGCCCACAGCCAGGTCCTCAACAACATGGAGGCATACTTGGAGGGCATTCATTCATCGCAGGCTGACCAACGCAACTTGCTGAGGTCCATAGACTCCACACTGACTGCAGCAGTGGGTCTCCTGCAGCGCTATGTCCCACCCCCTACCCCTGCTCCTTCCACACTTCCCACTCCCATGCCTGTCCCACATACACACAGACGTAAGCATGCACCCACCACAACAGACACAGGCACCACACCAGCAGGGAAGGTCCGCCGCACACCTCCTGACACGCACACACAGGGTGAAGTAGGCACACCCACTGGGTCGGGGGCAAACGTGTGACACGCAGCCAGAGTGGGAGACCGCATTCCACCCAATCCACTCCCTCCAAATCCCCTCCCCTCAGCTCTCCTGGCCACATCTCCCCCAAAGACTCCTTCATGGCCGCTCTGTCCCTGAGCCCCACAGTGACGCCACCACGCAAGCGGTCAAGGAAGCCCTCGGTCAGGGTGGTTGAGTCCCCCCCCTGTCCACACCCTCCCCCAGTGGCGCTGCGACCCATCCCTCTGACCCCCCCCCCCTCTTTGGGGCCTGTGGTTCCTTTGGGTGCAGGGGAGTCCCTGGAGGACCTTGCTGAGGTGTGCAGCGCGCTCCTAGAATCCACCTTTGGCCCTGCCCCACCCCCTGTGGTGGAGTCCTCTATCCCTGCACCCACGTCGCCTACCCTTCGCCCTCCTGTCCCTGTGGTGCCTGTTCCTTCCCCCCCACTTGATGCCCTCACCCCTGTGGAAGACAACGGCTTGTAACTGTGCAGACAAGCTAGGGGACACGCATCCCACTGTGTCCCCCATCCAGCTGTGACTCCTGGACTGCCCTATGGGCTTTGTAAATATTGAACTTACTACATACCAGTTTTTGGATCATGCTGAATAAAGCTATTTATTTTTTGCCCTTGGAACACTCCTGCTTTGCTGGCATTGCTGTCGGTGGGGCTGCTACATGGTTGTGGGTGGTGTTCATGTGTTGGGTGTGTGGGAAATGTAGTAGTGTGCTGCTCATAGGGGGGACCATGGGATCTGTGTGCCATCACACGGTGTTAGCTAGCTTTCTCAATTCATGTAAGCAGTTGCTGCATGTTGCAATTGTCCCAAGGTGTTTTCCTTCCTCTGTGTACCCTGACTTCTTCCCTGCAGGGTGTTCCCAATATTTAGCGCCGAGCTGTGCGTACATTAGCTGGGTGTGTGACGGAGTCCTTCAACTTTGCACATGCATGCTGAGCCATTCTCCACCTGCATCATTCGTGGCATCCTTGGTAGTCATTGTACTTGTGTATGTGGACTATTGACATGACTTCATGTGTACATGTTTTCTTTTTGGCCCTATGCATGCGTATACTCCCAGCCTCGCACACCTGGTACATGTACTGCAAGGTCTTTGTGCACCTGACTGACATTTGTGGGCATGGTATCTGTGGTTACTCCACCCTTTGCGTTCCATGGGCACTGCTGGGAGTGTTAGGCACCCACCCCTCCTGTCTCAGGGCACTGCTGGGAGTGTTAGCCCCCACCCCTCCTGTCTCAGGGCACTGCTGGGAGGACTCTACACACACCCCTCCTGTCTCAGGGCACTGCTGGGAGGACTCTGCTCACACCTCTCCTGTCTCAGGGCACTGCTGGGAGTGATAGGCACCCACCCCTCCTGTCTCAGGGCACTGCTGGGAGTGATAGGCCCCCACCCCTCCTGTCTCAGGGCACTGCTGGGAGGACTCTGCACACACCCCTCCTGTCTCAGGGCACTGCTGGGAGGACTCTGCTCACACCCCTCCTGTCTCAGGGCACTGCTGGGAGTGATAGGCACCCACCCCTCCTGTCTCAGGGCACTGCTGGGAGGACTCTGCTCACACCCCTCCTGTCTCAGGGCACTGCTGGGAGTGATAGGCACCCACCCCTCCTGTCTCAGGGCACTGCTGGGAGTGATAGGCACCCACCCCTCCTGTCTCAGGGCACTGCTGGGAGGACTCTGCACACACCCCTCCTGTCTCAGGGCACTGCTGGGAGTGATAGGCACCCACCCCTCCTGTCTCAGGGCACTGCTGGGAGGACTCTGCTCACACCCCTCCTGTCTCAGGGCACTGCTGGGAGTGATAGGCACCCACCCCTCCTGTCTCAGGGCACTGCTGGGAGGACTCTGCACCCACCTCTCCTATTTCACAATATGTACGCTCATGACATACACAGATGTGGGTACGCTCCATGCATTCGAGGTGGGGGTACGTGTCGTACTTACACTGTTGGCATGGGGGTACGCTCCTTGCATACGTGGGTGGGGGTACGTGTCGTACTTACACTGTTGGGGTGGGGGGTACGCTCCATACGTCCGCGGGTGAGGGTACGGGTCGTACGTACAATGTTGGCATGGGGGGTACGCTCCTTGCATACGCGGGTGGGGGTACGTGTCGTACTTACACTGTTGGGGTGGGGGGTACGCTCCATACGTCCGCGGGTGAGGGTACGTGTCGTACGTACAATGTTGGCATGGGGGGTACGCTCCTTGCATACGCGGGTGGGGGTACGGGTCGTACGTACACTGTTGGCATGGGGGTACGCTCCATGCATACGCGGGTGGGGGTACGTGTCGTACTTACACTGTTGGCATGGGGGGTACGCTCCTTGCATACGCGGGTGGGGGTACGTGTCGTACTTACACTGTTGGGGTGGGGGGTACGCTCCATACGTCCGCGGGTGAGGGTACGGGTCATACGTACAATGTTGGCATGGGGGTACGCTCCTTGCATACGCGGGTGGGGGTACGTGTCGTACTTACACTGTTGGGGTGGGGGGTACACTCCATACGTCCGCGGGTGAGGGTACGTGTCGTACGTACAATGTTGGCATGGGGGGTACGCTCCTTGCATACGCGGGTGGGGGTACGGGTCATACGTACACTGTTGGCATGGGGGGTACGCTCCATACATACGCGGGTGGGGGTACGTGTCGTACTTACACTGTTGGCATGGGGGGTACGCTCCTTGCATACGCGGGTGGGGGTACGGGTCGTACTTACACTGTTGGCATGGGGGGTACACTCCTTGCATACGCGGGTGGGGGTACGTGTCGTACTTACACTGTTGGGGTGGGGGGTACGCTCCATACATCCGCGGGTGAGGGTACGGTCGTACGTACAATGTTGGCATGGGGGGTACGCTCCTTGCATACTTGCATACGCGGGTGGGGGTACGAGTCGTACGTACACTGTTGGCATGGCGGGTACGCTCCATGCATACGCGGGTGGGGGTACGTGTCGTACTTACACTGTTGGGGTTGGGGGTATGCTCCATGCATACGGGGTGGGGGTACGGTCCGTACATATCCATCCCCACGCTATGTGATGCTTGTGCGGCCCGTACCCAGGCCTTTGCCACGTGGGTACGAGCCGTCCCGCCATTGTTGGGGTGACGTAGGTGTGGGCATGGTACGACTCGTACCCACGCTCTTAAGGCGTGGGTACGGGACGTACCTGTCTGGTTGTGTTGCCGGTTCGCGTCATCAAGAACTTCCGTTGTGGCGGTCGCTGGCTTAGCTGGACACGCCCCCACCCCCTCGTAGTGACCAGGGCCTGAGGGTCAGGTATGTCCAGGGCATGTGTGCTGTGTGACTTTGGTGGGGGTTTTGTGGCCTGCCCTGGTCCTGCCACCCCCCCCCTTTCCCCCCTCCCTTAGTTGTTCTGACCTTCTGCGGCGTCTGCGTCGTAACCTGTAGAGAAGGTCGACTGCTATGAGGGCCGGGATGACACGTAGGTTTGGGTCCATGTCTGTCCGTCGCGTACGGGTACTCCTTGTTCGCGTCGTCCTGTCTGTCCGTCGCGTACTGGTACTCCTTGTTCGCGTTGTCCTGATTTCCCGGCAGTTTTTGGCTGCCGGAAAATATTCACCGTGCGGGATGACGTCGGTGCGAATCGTAATTCCTGGTTCGTGAATGGCATGCTGCGTGCGTCCCGACGTCAGGTCGGCGCTTTCCCGGATCGCATTTGTATGTTTATTTTGTTCGGTCGGGGTTTTGTACGATTCGTACGGAAATGGTGTTTCCGTGCGAATCGTAATTCCATGTTGGTAGATTTTGACAACCGGGTACCCGTCGGACGGAGAATATGCTCCGTCCGACGGTTCGTACCCGGTTTTTAACGGATCGTGATCGGCACCATATACTGCCTTTCACATATGTAGTTAGTCACACATGTACCACTGAGATATACATTCAATCACTAACACACCCATACATACACTCACCCAACCATACAGTCCATCACAGATGCACTCTTAAAACCATGCACCCATAGAATCACCCACTCACACATCTATGCATAGCGTCACACACACCCTACCCACACAAACACTCAGGCACCCATACAGATACTCAGACAACCAATTAATAACCCATATAGACACTCATATAGCTATTTACAAAACCATGCAGCCACTTATACACCTACACACAGACCCATACAGACATTCACTCAGTTTAGTCACTAGTCTGCAGTAAGATACATTTAATGACTCACTTAAAGAGTCAGTTACGCACCTTCAAAATCATCCATTCACACACTTGTACACCCCCTCATTCTTCAACAGACCTTTCCCTATATATATTAAACATATTAAAACTGTACAGAAACACATACCTACTGGATGATGTCATCAGTGATGTCATCAGTGATGTCATTTGAGATGTCATCAGTGATGTCATCAGTGATGTCACTGACCATGTCATGAGTGATGTAATATGTGACGTCATCAGCAGTGCATTGTGGGGGCGCGAGTTATAGTTAGCTGAACTAACTATAACAGGGGAATTTCTATGGTTTTGTACAAGGGAAATGTCTAGCTAACTATAACGCCCCTGAAACCTTAGGTTTTTTCAGTGAATATATATATATATATATATATATATATATTATCTACTGGCGGTCGCCAGTAGATAGTTATAGTTACAACCTAGTTTCCATAGGAAATCTGAAAATTCTATTTTGAATAACTTTGGCGCCGGTTGACGAATCCTCGCGAAATTTTCAAAACAAATGGGGCGCTCCGTTCAGCTCCTACCATGAAAGTCTCGGGGTGATTCGTCAAGCGGGGGCCGAGAAAAAGGGGGGGTCCCAAAACGCATTTTCCCCATGCATTTTTCCATAGGACCTTTAGTCGCAGCTACAGCCCGAACGACTGAACAGAATTACGTGAAATTTGGCAGAGAGGTAGCCATAAGGTCAAGGAAGTGCCTTTTGCAGGTCTGGTGTAAATCTGTTCAGTATTTCCTGAGAAAATAGCATTTAAAAGCATATCAATATCTATACGCGCGCACCGTGCGCGCACTGTGCGCGCACCCTGCCGTGCGCAAGCGCAATTCTGATTGGTTGTTAGATGTCGGTAAACATTCGAATCGGTTTGAAACCAGGAAGCGTCGGCCGCCATTTTGTCTCTCGCAGTCTGAGGGGGTGAAAAAAAAAGGTGGAGAACGTGAAAAGGGGGCAGAGTGGACAGTTCCTGACCCCCTAGCCTTGGTCAGGGGGTCACAGAAGGACCCCCAAGGGAGAAAAAAACATTTTTTTTTTTTAAATCGCGAGGTGCGCGCACCGCGCGCGCATGGCACGCACTGCGAACCGTGTGTGCTCAGTGCGCAAAGCGCACCGTGCGCCCACAGCACGCGCACATTGCGCGAAGGGTGAAACACCTGAAAAAAAAAAATTAATAAATACATAACTTAGCATTTAAAAAAACGTACAAATTCACTGAAAAAACCATAGGTTTCACACACGTTATAGTTACGATACTAGCATTTAAAAAACCTTGCAAATTCACTTAAAAAACCATAGGTTTCACACATGTTATAGTTAGCTGGACATTTCACTCGTAAAAAACCAATGAAATTCCCCCGTTATAGTTAGTGCAGGCAACTATAACTCACGCGACCGCAATCCTCTGCTGATGACGTCAGATATTACATCACTGATGACATATGTGTCTTTATGAAAAATAAATATTTGTAATATATGTATTCCTAAAGATTAATGGAAGAAGACATGGGTAAATAAGTGTCTAAATACAGTGATGTAATATCTGACGTCATCAGCAGAGGATTGCGGTCCCGTGAGTTATAGTTGCCTGCACTAACTATAACGGGAAAAATTCATTGGTTTTTTACGAGTGAAATGTCCAGCTAACAATAACATGTGTGAAACCTATGGTTTTTTAAGTGAATTTGCAAGGTTTTTTAAATGCTAATTCGTAACTATAACGTGTGTGAAACCTATGGTTTTTTCAGTGAATATATATATATATATCCACAGACACAAGTTACGGGAGTCCGGTGCTTCAAACGTGATTGTCCTGAACGGGCTTCGTTAACCCAATATTCATCACCAACTTTTGCTTATCCAAAAGAAATCCAGGACACACAGGAGTGTATGTTGCAAGATTTAATGGGCAAGGTAGCGCCTCACCAACGCGTTTCGCTTTGCAGCTTTATCACGGTGTTCTTGCAACATACATTCCTGTGTGTCCTGGATTTCTTTTGGATAAGCAAAAGTTGGTGATGAATATATATATATATATATTCACTTAAAAAAACATAGGTTTCACACATGTTATAGTTAGCTGTACATTTCACTCGTAAAAAACCAATGAAATTCCACGTTATAGTTAGATCAGGTAACTATAACTTGCGCGTCCACAATAAACTGCTGATGACGTCACATAGTACATCACTCATGACATGGTCAGTGACATCACTCATGACATCAATGATGACATCTGAAATTACACATTGTGGATTGCGGTCGCGCAAGTTATAGTTACCTGATCTAACTATAACGTGGAATTTTATTGGTTTTTTACGAGTGAAATGTACAGCTAACTATAACATGTGTGAAACCTATGGTTTTTTTAAGTGAATTTGCAAGGTTTTGTAAATGATAATTCCTAACTATAACGTGTGTGAAACCTATGGTTTTTTCAGTGAATTTGTACGGTTTTTTAAATGCTAAGTTATGTATTTTTTTTTTTTCTGGTTTTTCACTATACGCACACCCTGCGCGCACGGTGCGCTTCGCGCACCGTGCGCGCGCTGTGGGTGCACGGTGCGCTTCGCGCCCCGAGCGCCCACGTTGCGCAGTCCATGCCGTGCGCGCCTCGCCTTTTTTTACGCAGTAACATTTGTTTTTTTCTCCCTTGTGGGTCCTTTAATTTATTTAATAAATGTGATTGTTACTTCTTTATTATTTTTGATTTTTTTTTTGCCGTGCGCGTACGGTAAGCTTACCGTACGCGTACCCCGCGATTTTTAAAAAAAATTATTAAATTTATTTTTCGTACTTTTGGGTCCTTCTTGGACCCCCTGACAAACACTAGGGGGTCTGCAACTCTCTTCGTTGCCCCCGTTTCACGTTCCCCACCTTTGTTTCTCAGTGCGAGAGACAGAAAATGGCGGCCGACACTTCCTGATTTCGACCGATTCGAATGTTTACAGTCATGTAACCACCAATCAGAATCGAGCTCGCGCACGGCACCGTACGCGTACGGTAAGCTTACGGTAAGCGCACGGAGCGCGCTTACAGATATATATATTGATTTAAATGCTATTTTCTCAGGACCTACTGAACAGATTTACACCAGACCTACAAAAGGCACATCCTTGACCTGAGGACTACCTCTCTGCCAAATTTCAAGTAATTCTGTTCAGCCGTTCGGGCTGTAGCTGTGTCTAAAGGTCTTATGGAAAAATGCATGGGGAAAACGCGTTTTGGGACCCCCCTCACGGTCCTAACTATAACTATCTACTGGCGACCGCCAGTAGATAACATATATATATATATATATATATATATATATATATATAAATATATATATATATATATATAGATATATATATTGATAGACCTGGTCCCATTGGCGTGAGTCTCCTTTCCATTTTTCACTGAATGCCTCCTCTGTTTTTTATATGTTTTGCTGGTTAAGATGCTTTGGGCACTGTGCCACTACTATTCAGTGTCACACTGCAAGTGCTACCTATGTTAAATTGAAGTATTGATTAGTGACTCCATGATTGGGCTATTTGATTTACTGGTCAGACCCTAGTACAGTGCACCATGTGTGCCCAGGGCCTGTAAATCAAATGCTGCCGGTGGGCTTGCAGCACTGGTTGTGCCACCCACAGAAGCAGCCTGTAAAGTGTGTCTCAGGCCTGCCATTGCAGAGCCTGTGTGCAGTCTAGTGCAGCCATGTCGACTTGGTAAGTGCACCCACTTACCAGTCCCTAAACCTCCCATTTTCTACATATCAGACACCCCTAAGGTAGGCCCAAGGGCAGGATGCATTTTATGTAAAAGGTAGGACATGCCCTGATGTGTGTGGCATGTCTTGATAGTGAATTACAGCCATTTTCGTTTTTCACTATTGCAAGGCTACCTGCCCCATAGGCCAGAATGGGCTGTTTGATTATAACACCTTATAACCCTAACTGACTCAGGGAACATGGTAGAAATTCTTGTTTAGTATGCCTGAACTCAGAATGATAAAATACATCTTTTAGTGAAGTTGGTTTTAACATTCTGTGTTTGAAAATACCACTTTTAGAAAGTAGGTATTTTCTTACCTAACCATCCAACCTGCCTCTGCTAGCTTGTGTATTATGTGTCTGGCTTTGTGAGTGTCAGGGGTTGGGGGATTCAAGGAGACAGGGTGAGTCAGCACAGGGCTGGATAGACCTATCTGCATGTAGAGTGGTGGGAGGAGTAGCACCTGGGTCTGAATAGGGCTGTGCCTGCCTTCTACAAATGCTGGCTCCACCTCCTGTGGTGCGTCTGATGACCCTGGCCCACACTGTCAAAGGAAAGAAGGAGTCCTGTAAACAAAGTGCTCCAGGACTGCACACAACTGGTTTGGACTAGGTACATGCCCCTCTGCCTTCAGAGGACAAATGATTTAGTAGTATAAATATGGGGACCAAGACCACAAGAATTTAGATCACTTCTGGAACAACAAGACAAATCTCTGCCAAGGAGAAGAACCAAGGAAGCTGTAGGAGTTGGACTGCCCCCTGCCAGTGTGCTGTGTTGGCCTACAGTGGTGTCTTCAGTTCCAAGGAGAGGAGAAGGAACTTTCAAAGAACTTTCACCATGTTGCAGAATATTACTCCAAGGGCTTGAACTTGTGCTTGCCTCCTGCTGAAGTCTCAGGGACAAAGACTTCACCACCAGCTCCCCTTTGAATTTCCTTGATGGCAGTTCTGTCTGCAGAAGCCTGCGTGTTGCTGGGAGCTGCAAGCACGACTCAACAAGAAGAAGCGTATCGCAGTCGCAGCTGTTGCCGTTGCATCGTCGGAGAAGCGTGTCGCAGCCGCAGAGGTACCCGCCGCATCACCAGAGAAGCGTGCCTTTGTCGCAGCTGTTTACCGATGCATCACAAGAGAAGCGTGTCATCACTGCCAGGGTCGCCATTGCATCACCGGAGAAGCGTGTCGTAGGGCCTGTCGCGGCTCCAAAGTTTCAGAGTTTGCCGCACGGCCGTCAGGCGTGCATGCATTGTCATCACATCGTTGCATCGCATCAAGGGCGCCATCTTATCGCATCGCACTGGATTGTTGCATCGCGGCGCCATCTTGCCGCATCGTAACCGAAACGCAGTACGAGAATCAACGTATCACCTCCTCTCCAGTAAGGAACAAGAAGCATCCCCTACTCTGCGCAAGCATTGAGGAGCGACGCATCGCCTCCCCCGAAGCAAGGAACCAATGCATCACCCTCCCTGCAAACCTTTTGTTTGTTTTGCGTCCAGGTACCTTTGTGAGAAACGTGTCACATTTAGCATCAACTTGAACTAAGTGACTTCTGCCATCTTTAAGTCTATTTTAAGTACAGTATTGTGGATTTTTGTCGTTTGTGTTCTTGTGTTAAGTCTATATAAATACTTATTTTTATAAAACCTGTGTGGTGTCCATCTGTAGTGTTTGCACTGTATTACTGTACGTGTTCACAAATGCTTAACACACTGCCTCTGAGGGACAGTCATGGCTGCTGCAAGAAGGGCCCGTGCTTACTTCCGCAGTGTCGTCCGATTCTCTGACCGAGATCTCTGCTGCTGATCTCCCCAGCTGGAGATGCAGGACGAAGGGGGGAAGGAGAAGCTCGGCTACCTCCGAAGCATGAGTAATCCCGTGACCAAGGTCAAAGTAGTCTGACCGAAACGCGTAGGGCATGGCAAAGAATGAATAAAACTGCCTGATTTACTTTGGAAATACAAGAGAGTGCGTCTTTATTTTGCTCTCGGGCGACAACTGATTCATAAATACCGGCGTGGCTCTGCCGGAAAAGAAACGCACAGCCCCTGTCAAAGAGCACCAGCGTTACAACTTGGGCCGCACCTGGAATTATATATATATATATATATATATATATATATATTACCTACTGGCGGTCGCCAGTAGGTAGTTATAGTTAGGACCCTGTTTCCATAGGAAATCCGCAACATTCTATTTTGAATAACTTTGGCGCCGGTCGACGAATCCTCGCGAATTTCTCAAAATAGGTGGGGCGCTATGCTCCGCTCCTACCCTGAAAGTCTCGGGGGGATTCGTCAAGCGGGGGCTGAGATAAAAGGGGGGTCCCAAAACGTGTTTTTCCCATGCATTTTTCCATAGGACCTTTAGACAGGGCTAAAGCCCGAACGGCTGAACAGAATTACTAGAAATTTGGCAGAGAGGTAGTCCTCAGGTCAAGGAAGTGCCTTTTGTAGGTTTGGTGTAAATCTGTTCAGTAGATTCTGAGAAAATACCCTTTAAATCAATATATAAATCTGAGCCAGCTTACGGTACGCTTACCGTAAGCTTACCGTACGCGTACGGTGGCGTGCGCGAGCGCGATTCTGATTGGCTGTTACATCTAAGTAAACATTCGAATCGGTCGAAACCAGGAAGCGGCGACCGCCATTTTCTCTCTCACACTCTGAGGGGGGGGCTGTAAACAAAGGCAAAAAACATATAAAGGGGCTGTTTAGACAGCGCGCATGCACATAGCCATGTTAGTTGAGTCCTCAAAGATCCCCCAAGGCCAAAAACGGTAAATTTTTATTTTTTGAAAATTTCGCCGATTACGCTTACCGTACGCGTACGGTGCGCTTACGCTAAAAATTTTAATAAAAAAAAAAACCACTCTCTGTGCATGGCATATTATTGTCATCACTTACAAATTAAATTTAACAGATTACCTATCACAAGGAAGCGCATAATATGTTCTCCATGTGCGCACGGTGCGTAACGTGGGCACGCGGTGCGCGTAGCGCACTGCGTGCCCACCTTGCGTGTACTGCACTTACTGCGTAAAGTGGGCGCGCGGTGCGCGAAGCGCACCGCGTGCTCACTGTGCGCGCACGGTGCGCGAAGCGCACCGTGCGCGCACGGAACGAACTGCGTTAAGTGGGCGTGCACGCCACGAATGGCGTAAAGTAACTTAGCATTTAAAAAACCGTACAAATTCACTGAAAAAACCATAGGTTTCACACACGTTATAGTTAGGAATTAGCATTTAAAAAACCTTGCAAATTCACTGAAAAAACCATAGGTTTCAGACATGTTATAGTTAGCGGAAATTTTACTGATAAAAAACCAATGAAATTCCCCCGTTATAGTTAGTGCAGGCAACTATAACTCACGCGACCGCAATCTTCTGCTGATGACATATGTGTCTTTATGAAAAAAAAATATTTGTAATATATGTATAGCTAAAAATTTATGGAAGAAGACATGGGCAAATAAGTGTCTAAATACAGTATTAGCATCAGCAGAGGATTGCGGTCGCGTGAGTTATAGTTGCCTGCACTAACTATAACGGGGGAATTTCATTGGTTTTTTATCAGTAAAATTTCCGCTAACTATAACATGTCTGAAACCTATGGTTTTTTCAGTGATATATATATATATATACATATAATATCCAAAACACAGTATTCCACCTGGGGCCAGCTGAACTCGCAGCGGGTGAAATCGGGAAGTGGTGGTGGAAACCACTTATTACACAGCAAAAACAAGGAGTTCATGGTACTCCCAAGGTCCGGTGCACTCACGGGGTATGTGTCGGCTATAAAACATCCACAGACGCGTTTCTGGCTCTTGCCGTCATCATTGCGGAAAAGCCGTCAATAAAAACATCCCCTCGCCTGCCGCTGTTAGAACGAAAACTCTGTGAGTGTCCCACATATGGTGAAGCACTCTAGCTTTGTATAAGCCACAACCTGAATAGGTCAACAGAGTCCGTAAGCGGCGGTTCAGCAGCCCAAATTGAATCCAAAACACAGTATTCAACCTGGGGCCAGCTGAACTCGCAGCTGGTGCAATCGGGAAGTGGTGGTGGAAACCACTTATTACACAGCAAAAACAAGGAGTTCATGGTACTCCCAAGGTCCGGTGCACTCACGGGGTATGTGTCGGCTATAAAACATCCACAGACGCGTTTCTGGCTCTTGCCGTCATCAGTGCGGAAAAGCCGTCAATAAAAACATCCCCTCGCCTGCCGCTGTTAGAACGAAAACTCTGTGAGTGTCCCACATATGGTGAAGCACTCTATATATATATATTCCTTTTTTTGGGGGGGGGGGAGACCCCCAACCCAGTATACTTACCTTAAATGCTTGGTAAAGGCATGCATGGTGAAGGCCTATACGTGCTAAATAAATGTGTGGTAAAGGCACTGCGATGTAAAAATCGCGTTGCAAAGACTGTTTCCCAAAAGTAGCACCAAGTCCAGCCTATTAGTATGTCACCAACCAGTGTGATGAGGCAGAGCAGTCCAAGGCTTAGCCAGGGGAGGAGGTGTGGTTTAGAAACATAGAGAGCTGCAAAGCACAAAATAATATGTGGCAGATCAATTCCAAGGCAGTGTTTTAACCTTTAAAAATTACTTTAACACAAAGCTAAATATTAAAGGCAATATTATGAATGTACACAATGAAAACTAGACCTCTCTAACCCCTTCTAAATTAGAAATCCGTGCAAAAAGTATTTTAGTGTTAGACAATGTAAAGCCCCTTCCTGTGGTATTTGCTGAAGAGTTTACAATGCAAATCCCTTACTTTTGCATTTATTAGAGAGGTCACAATATAAAATCCCTTTAATTAGAACTTGTCAGAGAATTCACAATGTATAACTCCTTCCTGCTGTATTTGTCATTAGGTTACACCATGAAAAATAAATTTTATTAATAATAAATTAAGCCAAAAGCTTGAACATTTATACTCATAAGGTTACTTAATCATTTTGTTGATAAACACATGGAAAATCATTTCCTTCATGCCCTCCAATAGTGTTTTGTGAGTAAAATATTTTGTGAATCTGTTCACTGTGATTTTTTTTAGTCACCGTGCATCACTTCATTGGTTAGGTCACAAAGCCAGCTAATTGGCAATGCAGGTTGCAAAAATATTACATATGATTCCAGTAATCTTTTAGGCACTAGATTTTACTGTAAACTTTAAAAATTCATAATTCCGGTTTTACTGATTGGATTATTGTCTAAATTGGGTTGTTATTTGAGTGGGGTGTTAACCCTGCTCAAGCAACAGCCACACTCTCTGTCAGGGTGGAGCACAAAAAACAACAAATTGACCTCTGCTTAAACCTCTGGTAGATTGGTACAAAACCAGTCAGGCTTAATTTATAGGAAATGCGTAAAGTATTTATGCAGCTCACAGATAGTAATAAAGTGAAAACACAGCAGAAGAAAAACCCCACACCAATTTAGAAAACTAGAGTATATTTTTTCATAAATTATTTGACACCAAAACAACAATAATCCAATCAGTAGAACCAGAATTATGAATTATTTTTAAGGTAAAAACTAGTGCCTAAAAGGTTACTGGAATCACATGTAATATTTTTGCAAGCTCGTTTAGATGTCTTTGTGACCTAATCCATGGAGTGATGCACAGTGACCCAAAAAACCATAGCGGAACAGATAAAAAAATTGTTCTGCATTGCGCAGATATTTTTCTATGAAAAAGCAACTTCTAAAAACATAAGTTGGTCTAAAGTTAGTGTTTCCTAAAAACTAGAAACTCAATATTTTAAGAAGTATGAACACATATATCAATGTCATAGAGAGGTAAGCCACAATCTAACAAAAGATTAATCATGATGCATTTGCCTCCAAATGGACATGAGAACCTGTCTTCATAAGTTTGGAGGAAAACATCTAATCAGGCAAAGACCAACCCAAATCTACACCAGCTCACCATTGTAACAGCATGTTCATAACCATGGGGTCTGACAAGTCATTAACATAATGCATTTTTTCCATATTTCATGCATACTTTAGATAGGGTTACCTAATCTTTATTTTGGAGTTGCAAAAGGTCTGCTTCTTTACTCTAGGCCATACATTATTTTCTCAAAACCATCTTCCACTTGTGTTCACCCACATCACTTACACTATTCCCTTCTAAAAGTATCTGTTTATTCTTTATGTACAGAGATTTGGAAAATGTATTTTGATAACTTTCAATTGAATCAACCAGTTGCAGTTTCCAGGATATTATAGATGAACTTTATAAAACGCTGTTCTGCTTGTAGTTGTCACATGCATAGCCCTAAATCTTCTCTGATAGCTTTAACCATTGTGCAGGAATGTAAGCCTAGTTCCCATTTTAAGATAACATCTTCAAGAGCCCTATAATCAATTTTACTAGCATGTAATTACACCCCCAATAACACCACTGGACATCCCTCCATTTGCTTTTGTCCGTTTTAATATCCAGCTGAGGAGCACCTTACTGACATTTTTTTATGAAATCCTTCAGCTTGCCAGAGACACTGTAAGACCGAGGATTGCTTAGAGGACATGATTTCCAGTTTGATGAATGTTTTCTAGGGCCTTTAAAACCTTTTCTTCATTTTTGGAATAATGGGACTGACTTGCATGCAGAAAAACAGGTATCTTCATAACTTGAAGAGTTGCACTTAGTGGATGTGATGTTGCAGCTCTTACAATAGTGGAGGAATGAAACATCTGGCATCTCAAACTAAAATCTGTTGCCTCTATGTGTCACATCAAAATTAAAGTAGAAGATGACATTTCAGACCAAATGCATTAAGGACGGGTGAGTGTTGGGCCTTTTGGAAGTGTAGTTCATTGAAAAGCCATGTCTGAAAATATTTTAGATAATGAGTGCAAATGAGATGAACTTGTTAAGCCTAATTGTGGACACTGACACTTTGCAGGGTACCCCCTGCAGAGGTTCCACTCCAAGAGCCTCTTTTCACCCACAAAATTGTCAAGAAACAACACATTTGAATGACCAGAGACCTTGCAGAGGGTGCATTGGGTGATTCAGCCCAATGAATAACCCACTTCTTTTCAAACTATATTCTTCACCATCATTTTTGTTCTCCAAACCTGACAAGCTTAATTTCCACTGTGGAACTCTTTTTGCAATTCACTTGTAACATGATCCTGCTTGAGAGAACTTTCCTTTAGAAAGCTGTGTACAAGCGAACCAATACAGTAAATTAGCTGTGTTTAGGTCACAAACAATATCCTACATTTACACCTATCTACATACTCCTATGCAGAAGTGCAAATGTATGAGTTTTGGGATTCACAAACATTTCTAGTAGTATGCCAGGAAAGCTGCACCTATTGGAGCTTTTTATTTGTACTACTGTGAATGTCATGTGACGTCTGCTAATTTCCCAATGCAGAGTAGCACACATGATTCTTGATTTTTTTGTCCACAGTTAAAAGATTTTTCTTTTTGGTGAAACCCTTCCCTCTACACCACCATAACATTTGAGGGTGTTCCATGCTCCTTCTGAACCTGAAATCGGAGTTATTCTGGCCATGTGCTTCAGATATCACCTGTGACAGGTACCAGCTTAAGAGGATTGCGTTCTTTAATTGCTTCAAATTCTGATGACTTTTTTAACAGCCTAAAAAGTATACGAAACCAGACCTTTTTGCAGACCAGTGATTCCTTACTAAGAAGTCCCTTACACTCAGAATCTTTTTTGACTTTTTTGCTTGAATAAACTTTGTCTCTCAAAATACTTCTTTAGCATTGCTTTCTATCCTTTAATGCTAAACCCTGTTGAATGGGTATCACATCTGCTCCTATTTTTAGACCTTATCTTGCGGTGATCCTTAAGTAATATATTTCATAGGAGTTTCATATGTAGCTCTGTCTTTATTGCATTTTTGATTCAATGACATATGGAACAGTACCACATCTGGTTTACAGTAACAACATGCCATAGCGGTGGAAGGAAGTCAGATACATTTCAATAGTATTTGTTCAGAATGTTGTTCTATACCATGTACTAGGACGCTCATCCTCCCTTTAAAACCCTATATCCTGGGAGGACTGAAGCATCCAACCAGGAGAACATGCAGCACTTGCCAACAACACACAGATAAAACATCCATATACAAAAAAAAAAACAGTTGTACCAAGTACTGATACATCTCAAAGTGAACAATACGAAATGGAAAAATACGAAAGCAAGCCCCCCACCCCAAACTGCGTGTTTGTGTGTTTAAGTGTGCCCCAGATCAGCCCGTCCCAACCAACCTCTGTCTCCCATGTGCCTCATGTATCCCCTACCAAGGGTTGGGATATCTCATACCCAGCTACCCCACAAACATCTTTGCAGGGCAGGCCAGTGAACCGTCCAAAATATGAAGAACAGCTTGATGGGGGCTGCGGCCTAATACATTGTTGCTGGTGCAGTGTCAACAATCACGTCCTCAAGGGGGTGGTGATCATCTACATTCACTTCAAACTTCTCTAGATAAGTGCCCCAGCATCTCAGAAGATCCACACCATGACCTCTTGTGCATAGCCATCTATGGACCACCAGCTCAGTCAGCTCCCCTCTATGCATATCAGCCCAACAATGCCTCAGTGGGGGTGCCGTGGCCGATTTTCAGGCCATAGTAATGGAGTGTTTAGCCAAAATCAACGCCAGGTTTTGGAACCGCAACAAACCCTTAGACTTCATAGTGATGTGCTCCACATCAAGCAAATACCGACCAGCGTCCAGCAGGAACAGACAGGCCGTCACATCTGACACTAATTGTGGCACTTGCACACAGAAGGGGAGTATCACCATGCACAGCCATGCTGTATGAGGAAAATCTGCATATTCCTGGGGCATGTGTCAGACGCGCCCGGGAGCATCCTACCAATCTTTTGCAGAGTGAGGTACGCGTGATGGAGATATTTCAACAGAAAGAGGTGAAACACCTGCCTAACTGACTGAAGGCATCTGTCCCACAGTTTATCTGAAATTTCAGTTCCAAGTGCGAGTTTCCACCAAAGTAATTGCTCCATTCTTCCTCAGCATCTCATGGGAAGGTAGGTTTGATCAAGGTACAAAAGATGCGGCAAGTGGTTCCCTAGCGATATTATGGTTAACCTGTTTGCATAAATAGCTGTGGTTTGGTGTTTTACAAACGTCATTGAAGTAGTCTTCTAACTTTTAGTCATCACAGTAAAGAAGTCAGGGCCAAACAAAAATATGAAAAACAAAGTTAAACATGCATTGGCAAAGTCAATAGGCCTGACATTAATGTACTAAAATATGCAAGCATGCACAACTGCTATAAAGCCAGACATATTGGCTTTGCTAATCTTAGGTGTCCTAGATATAACAGCTGTTAGTAAGTGTTCTGAGAGTGATCAGCCGAGGCCCGAAGTAACGCATGCTGTTCCTGGTTGTACCAGCAGTAAGCAGGGCAAGCCTGGAGTACCACAGTCCCCGAGAGAAAGCAAAAAAATCTTGCAGTACCATTGACTGTTACTAGCTATCTTAAGAGTCAGCCAATCCAGCCCCTCATGCCACTTTCTTGGTTTCTAAAGATTAATAAAAAACATTTGAAACTAACATGCTTTACAAATAATGAAGAATTAGTACATGTACTTGTGAGAATGGGCTCATTATTTCGCCAAAAATATTAAATTAAGAAAGAACCCCATGACATACAACTAGCACCATAAAAGAAGGATTACAGTGGCAGATACAATCATTGACGTTGAAAAAGGAGCCCAATGCGACATACACCCTTTGGGGTCTGATTACGATGTTGTTCGGAAACTGTTCCAAATGAATTGGCCTCAGAATTGTTTCCGAATGAATCGGGTACTGCGAGTCCGAATGACCGATAGAGATGCCTCCCAACATTATTCAGCCGGACTCGCATTTGACTTCAATGGGAGCCTGTGTTCCGAACGAGAACACAGGTTCCCGTTGAAAAAAGGGGTGGTTGGGGAAAACCTTGTATCCTGTGGCGGGCACCCCATTGTGCCTGCCACATTGTGCATGGGTGGGAAGAGGGGTCCCTTGGTTACGCCCACGGACCCTAATCGGATGCCTCTGGTTAAAGGGGGGACCGCAACGGGCCCCCACAGACAGATTCCGACAGCCGTTTCACATCGGGCAGACCGAATCGTAACGGCTGCCCAAATCGGTCATCGTAATTGCTCGTTCGGAAACCGTGTCCATAGAGCTGTACGATTAGGCTCCGAAAGACTCTGGCTGTCTAAATAACTTACAGAACCAATTTGGACTGCCCGAACGGTTTCCCGGTATCGTAATCAGTTGTTGGGAAATGTGTACGATTCATTCAGAATCAATGGTTCCTAATCGGATTCTGCAATACCGAATCCCTTTTGAAGCCTTTTCGAACAACATTGTAATCTGCCCCTTTGTAGGAGCCAAGCTCACATTGAAAGGAAATCAGCTGACCCAATCACAGGAATGAAACAGGAACCTGAGTAAAATAATGACGCAACTTATCAAAAATGTATAAATATTACATAATACTTTGTCACCGAAGCAGAAATACTATTCGAAGAGGGACAACTTCGGCCATTCCAACAACTTATTGACGACTATGATCTCCCCCAGGGCAGTTTCTGCAGCATCGTCAGCTCCTCAGCCACTACCGACCGTACTATGATCTCACACTGGGGCAGCCCCCCATGCACCCAGTCCTCCACACGATCCTATGAATGGGAAGGGGCCGCCACCTCACCACATGGCTGTACAAATCAATCAGGGGGTTGACACCTCCATCACTCGAACCCCTTCGGACTCTTTGGGAGGAGGAGGTGGGACGGGCGTTTCATGATAATGAGTGGGAAAGGGCACTCGAATTCCCCCAAAAAGTGGCTAGGAATGCCCGTTTCAAAAATATACAATTTTACATTATACATAGGGCCTACTTGACACCAGCATGCCTACAGTGTTTTTATCCCGCTACAACTTTCCTTTGCCCCCGCTGTCAGGCGCAGGGCGCAGATTTCCTCCATGTGTTCTGGGCCTGTCCGGATATCCAGACCTATTGGTCAGCTATCCACGCGACCCTCCGAGACCTTACCGGGCTGCCCCATCTAGCCACATGGGAGTGTTGCGCGCTAGGAATGATTGGCTGGAGGAAACGTCACAAAGTGCCCATACGATTTGTTTCCTTGGCGCACCTACTGGCTAAACGCTGCATAGCTATGCATTGGCGCTCCCCTACAGGCCCCCCGATTGCGGCGTGGAGGGGGGCGGTGCTCAAGTGGGCCGCAGCTGAGGAAGATGCCCTGTGGGAGGAGGAAGCGAAAGGCATACGTAAAACCCCGATATCCCTGGAATGGGCGCTTATGCTGCATCAACTTAAACAGTCCCAGCCCCAGGATGACCCGAGCGCGAATGCGACAACCCCTAATGTCACACAACCAATCGCGATACAAGCCCACACAGATGGCACTCCCCCCTGACACTTCACACCTATCCGGGAACGACTGGGTTCCTGCCCCCGCCGCCCTGTTTCATTCACCTATACCACACGTCCGCCTGCATACCCATACTCTTGGCAGGGGGATGCCACTGTGCTGTTACACAGTTACCTGAAGGACCACATGTGGCCTAGTGCGGCTGTCCCATCTGATAGTCCATGACAACCCCTAGTTTGATTTCCCCCCCGGTTTGTTCTTTACTTGGCAAATACCTGTTATACTACATACAGCATATAAATGAAGCTGAAGTAATCGTAAATGTCAAGATTGATACCAGCTGATTGGACACGCATATCTCATGTTAATGCGGTCAAATACCAATATGTAACAACTGTAATAATAAATGCCAATAAAAAGAGTTTAAAAAAAAAAAATATTACATAATACTCGTCAGGTGTTATTTTTAAAGAAATTCGTCTTTATGTAGCATTGTTTACAGCCAAAAGGGTTTTAAAAAAAATAACACTTAAGATAATATATTTACATAATTTAAGTTTTAGATCATACTTTGTACTAAAATTGTTGCTAATAGAAAGGGAACATTTCTCTTCAAGTTTGCTCTTGTGTGAAATAACTAGGGAGAAGATCAATGATTTTTGCACATCGGGAGTGATAAAGGGTAAGACCTTCCTCAAAATTCTTATTATGAAGAAACATGATGATGTCAATTTATTAATCTGATCCATGAGTAACAACTCTGCATAAAAAACAACCCTTAGCTTTCTTACTTTAGAGACAGACAGGGTTGGGAGAGCCAAGAGACTGTGGCCACCATGATGTGTTCCAGAAGGCAACATCATACCCAGAAGGAGAAACTCTGTTTTTCGGGTGTTCAGCTTTCAGGCAATTACCACTCATCCAGCTGACAATGGCCTTCATGCATCTTTTAAACTAGGTGGCGACCTCCTCCACGTTGTTAGATATCGATACAATGATCTAAGTGTCATCAGAATATGCTACTGTAGCAAAACCAAAAGAATGAATGTACTTGGCTAAGGGGGCCACATAAATATTAAATAGTGTAGGGCTCAGAGATGACCCCTGGGGGACCTCACAAGGCAGGATGAAAGATTTTGAATTAAACTCCCCAAGAGTCACCCTATTCTCTTGGTCTCCTAAGAATGAGGAGAGAAGGTCGAAAGCTGATCTGCAAATCCCGATTTCTGTCAGCCACTCCAAGAGAATCATATGTATAATTTTTCTTATGATTCCAAGGGTATTATAAGAGGGAGATAGAACTTAGAGATTATCTTCAAGCATTACCCAGAGGCTGTTTGCCTTTGTGGTGGGTTGGGGTAGAGCACCCAGTTTCGATTGCTAACAAGCGGTAGACCAGAAATATAGGGTTGTTTCCCAGAAGACTCACTTCAGTTTTATCTTAATTAAGTTTGAGACAGTGCCTATTCATCCATCTGCCAATTATGCAATTATGAAGCTGATGACTGGTGCAACTGCTGTCACTGGCAGCAGGTAGAATGATCTGTGTGTCATCTTCGTATGAAGTAAGATAGAAGCTAAAGGATTGGACAAAGGGGGGTAGCTCTCTTACGTAGAGATTAAACAGGGTGGGACTAAGCGATGATCCCTGTGGCACCCGCAATGTAGAAGGAAGGTACTAGAAGTAAAATTGTCCAGTTTCACAGTGTTTACCCTGTTCTTTAGGTATGATTTAAGTAATTCTAAGGCTCTGTCTTTTATGCCTAGATCCCCCAATTTGGAGAGCAGAGTTGAATGGTCTATGGTATCGAAGGCTGCAGACAGATCCAAAAGGATCAGAGCAACTGTTCCTTTTTCATTTAGGATAAATTTGAGTTCATCCTTTGCTTTAATAAGGGCCATCCCCGTGCTATGTTCTGATCTAACTCCAAATTGCATGGGATCTAGTAGATTGTTCTCTAAAATAAATTGATTTAGTTGATTGTTCATGATTTTTTCGATTATTTTTGCTGGAAATGGAAGTCTGGAAACAGGCCGGTAGTTTGATGGATCTTCTGGGTCAAGAGTTTTTTTTTAAAGAGGAAGGATGGAGGCCCTTTTCCAGGGAGTTGGAAAAATCCCTGTACTGAACACAGAATTGAAAATATTTGTAAGCACTTTGGCTACAATATCTGGAATTAATTTTAGCAAAGATGCAGGGCAGGAATCTTCTGGAGACCCTGATTTAGTAGTATGAATGAGATTAAAAGTTTGAGTCACTGTGATTGGGTGAAAATTAGTCAGAGCGGGCTGAGGGGAATTGTTAGTCAGAGGGCTCTCATGAGCCCCAATGCCAATTTGTACTGTTAGATTTTTAAGATGGTGGAATAAGTGATAGATTTGATCAACTTTATTTCAATAGTGTCACAGAAGGTTTGGTTACTTCCGAGTCCTTTAGTTTATGGTTGCTTGGTGAGGCTATTTATTACTTGAAATAGTTCTCTGGACATGTTTTTTGCTGATTCGAACTGTAAGATAAAAAAATGCTTTTTTTTCTTTGATCAGAAGGGTTTTTTAATTGGCTAGAGCATGTTTATATGCTTCTTTTTCCCGGAGCTCAAACTTGAGTCTCGATTTCCTCTCTTGGTACCTACAGTGTTGTTTTTCTAATCTGAGGGCTTCCAAAAACCAATGTGCTGAGGGTTTTTTCCTGCCTTGTTTGGTCTTTTTTGTGGGACCTACTTGACTGAGGGCTGTCTCTAACCAATTATTATAGTTCTGAGTAGCTAGCTCGGGGTCTTTCACGTGTGTATGCATGGTTTCTATGAGTCATAGCTGTAGTTGATTACTATCTATTTTGGACCATGCTCTAGAGATGGGTATGTCTGATTTATTATTACGACCTAATAAGAATGTTAAAGAGAGTCATAAGAACCAGAGCAATTTTGTGTGCCACATCATGCACCACCTTGGGCATACAAGGATCTAAAGGAGCTCCAGACTTGGTGTGCCTTATTAACTTGACCACTTGGTTGACTGTGAGAAGAGGACAGTTACAGAGGTCAGCATTATTACAGATCTGAGGCAAAGACTCAGCACTTGGGCCATGCAGAAACTTAGGCCCCGATTAGGATGGCGGGTGGATCGCCACCGCCGGTCCGGCGGTGGCGATCCACCCGCCAGGTGGCCCTGTATCACCCCCCACCATATTAGAATGGCGAGGGGCACCGTAGCGGATGAAAAGACCATCTGCCGCTTTTCAAACCGGTTGGATTCCCGAACGGACGGAAAAGGCCCTTGATATGGTGGCGGTGCCATCCATATTAGGATGAGACTCCGCCATGGAAAGACATGCGGAATTCGCATTAGGGGTGGGGGCTGCACTTGGGGGGTACCTATGGTACCCCCCAACATTGGCATGGACAAGGTGGCAGGCACCCCGCGGTGCCTGTCACGTTGTGCATGCCAATGCACAACATGCATCTTGAACAATGTGGCGGGTGCTGCTTGAAGCACCGCCCGCCACAATGTTCAATATGCGGGATACGACCGCCAGGGTGGCGGTCGCATCCTAATAGGCACAGGGGGACTGCCGCAACCATGGCGGGCGGTCCCGCATACCGTTAATGGTGCCCTTAGTGAGGTCAAATTCATTGTAAACTGCATCCACTTTATCTCTAAAAATTGTTGCCAGTTTATCACAAAAACTGGCTTGGGGGGCACATGGGGGATTGGGACTCACAAGTGTCTGAACAATTTTAAACAACTCTTTTGATAAGTTAGCAGCAACATTAATTTTCTCAGTATATGATTTGATTTTTGACTCAATAATGAGTTATTTATCCTCCTGAATTGTATGATTCTGTACTTGACTTTTTCGCCTTCACTATAATTAGTTCTCCAGATTTTTTCTTCTCTGCTGCATTATTGTTTAATTTCTCTAAGTTTGGGAGAGAACCATCGTGCGGTTGGGTTATTTCTAAAAGTTTTCAATTTTTTTTTACCGGCAACAAATTAGAGACTGCCTCATCTAACCACTCAGTGTACATTGCTGCTGCTTCATTGGGATCTTCTGTATGCAGTGGTAGCAAGGCTTTGAGACTTTCCTACTCCTCTTATTCCAAGAACGGCTCTTTATAACCATCCCAGGACTTTTTACTGTAAGCTTAGAAGCTAATAACTCTAATCTAAAATGGACTGTACCATGATCTGACCAAATAATCAGTAAAACTGCTTCCACCTTGAGATTGGGATGATTGAAAAAATGCCATCCAAGATATGGCCTGCCTTATTTGAAGAGGTCTTCACCATCTGATTCATATTAAAACAACTTAAGATGTTAACAAGCAGTGCTGAGTCTCTATTACCAAAATCCACCAAATTAAAATTAAAATCCCCTATAGCTGTAAAGTTAGGACAATAAATACTTAATATTGCTTATTGCATCTAGAAACTAAGGGGCTGATTACTAAGTCCACCCACCATCGTAGCGGGATCGGGACCGCCCGCCTGCAATGCGGCGGTCCCGCACCCCTAATTATGATGCGACTGCCACCGCGGCGGTCACATATTGCAATTTAACATTGCGGCGAGTGCTGCTGGTTGCGGCACCTGCCCCATTGGTAAATGGCCATGTTGTGCCTTTCCCTGCACAACGTGGCAGGTACCACGCAGTGCCTGCCAGATTGTGCATGGAAATGTAGGGGGGTACCATGGGTTCCACCCAGTGCACAACTGCCCCCCCACAGAGGGTGCCCGTAACAGGTCCCCGATGCAAGCCTCCGCCAGCCTTTCCATGGCGGTTCCACCGCCATGGGAAGGTTGGCTGATGCCAGAATTGTGATCTGGCAGGTGGTGACTTCGAGGCACCGCCCCCATATCTCGGGCCTTATGTGCTCCGCTAGGCAATCGTTATGATTGCCTGTGGCGAAAGTGTGGCAGGCGCTCTTTGCGCCCGCCACGCTTGTGGCACGATTCCCCTGCCATCCTAATGTGGCTGGGGAAATGGGACCGGGGGGCCTATAGATTAACAAGGCATTAAACATCCTGGTCAGTTATTTTACATTCAAAGACGAGTGCCTTGCAATCTACTAAATTAAAGGGTTTGCAAATTACTTCAAGCGACTTGATGTGATCAATCGCAATACCGCCTCTGTGTTTGTTGATTTGATCGTATAGCCGTCTGGGAGTGCCGTGGCAAAATCGATGCAATGCAGGGCGCACAATGAAATTTGTTTTATTTATTGCTTTATTAACTGAACTCCGTTCGGCCTAATGCCGAAGTTTACTACCCCCCACCCTGCCCCTCCCCCGCCCCACCGCCCCGCAGCACTCCCACAAGGATCCGCCACTGCAATCAGGTGTAAGTCAAATTTACTGTGTTTTAGGGAGTGAGCATAAGCACTTAAGCACTGGTTAGCAGTTGCAAAGTACTCAGAGTCCTAAAGCCAACAAAAATGAACTCACCAAAAAAGGGGTGAAGGCGAAGAGTTTGGGGGTGACCCTATAGGTAGGGCCAAGCCTAACAATAATGCTTTAGCATTTAGCAAACTACACTGATATTTTACCAGGCACCAGAATAGTAAACTTACATTGTTATATCATGACTTGGTGATGCTAGCATGCCCAAAAAGCAACAGATAGGTTCTGAGATCACTTCGCCTCATTTGGTACGTCTAAGCTCTTAAGTGCATGATGTGCTAAACTGAAAATATGATTAGCTATTTCAAAACAGGATTATGTATTCTGCCCAGGTGGTGCTAATTTGCATTCCACAATATATTTTGTAAGGGTGTGCTATTTTATTTAAAAAAATTTTTACTGTTCAGAGAAAAAAAATAAGAACATTTCTTAGACAATTTTAGGCCTATTCACAAACGTAGGGTCTGATTCACAAAAGTAATCTGAGACAAAATCCTAACTTTACGACTTTTGGTATTCACAAAAGGCATTTAGGAGTAGTGAAGTTAGGATTTTGTCTTAAGTTCGTTTTAAGACATAATCCTAACTTAAGTTAAAATTAAGTTAAACTTAAGTTAGGATTTTGTCTTAAGACCAAAACTTACGACAAACTTAAGACAAAATCTTAACTTTACTACTTCTAAATGCCTTTTGTGAATAACGAAAGTCATAAAGTTAGGATTCTGTCTCAGATTACTTTTGTGAATCGGACCCGTATACTTTAGTAGTACTACAATAGTACTGATAAAGTACTACAGAATGTTCTGCACAAACGTACTAGTATAAATCTTCTCCTCCACTTCCCCTATCTTTGCTATGAGGAGATTTTCACACATGCACATTAACTACCTCGTAGTAAATGTGGGAAACACTGGGCGAGTGGCTGGAAAAAGGGCATACTTACTACTAAATAGGAGGGATTTAGGGAGGTATTATGAGATGCCTAGGGAGGGTTATGGAAGGGAATCAAGGGGGACGTGCACCCACTCGCAAAAGAGTAAGGCAATTGGTATTCACAAAGTGCCCTTCTAAAATTACTACAGACAAAAAGGGGCCCACAACAGTACTAAATTATTCCAGCTCAGAGATGAAGTACCACTGGGACTGCAACATCCTCCCATAGAAAATAATGGCGGTGTCCACAAGCAATAATGTTAAATTAAATTAAATTATTCAAATATGAACATATAAATATGATGTTAAAATCAAAAAACAACACACATTTATTAGTGCATTAATACTTATATTTTAATTAATATAATACAAATGTACATTAATATTTTAATACTTTTCCATTGATAAATTAATGGGTGTTTTTAAAATGTAATTACATTTAAATAATTCAATACGTCATTTTTAATAAACTGTAAGTATAATATACACATGTAAATTACTCTCAAGTATAATTTACCTTTGTGAATAGCCCCAATTGGGTCCCAAGGTTGTCCTTTACTTGATAACAATAACAGGAAATGCACAGCTCGAATAGGGCTTTTAAATCTTTAAACCTGGACAAAAGATCTCATGTTACACTATTACCTAGTGTACACCGTATCTACATGCGTTAATTGCCCATATGGGGGGAAAGGAGAGGGAAGAATGTCTCCAGAACAGTTCGCAAAACTTAAAACCCTCATCTCATTTACAGTTTTGGACAGCCTGCCACAATGTGTAATGGTCGAAGTCACATTGATTGATCAGGGTGGGATACAAAGAGTGGCAAATCCAAAAGTCAACAATCTGTATTCATAGCACCATCATAGCTATATTTATGGTGCTCAAGGCCAGATATTGGAATGGATCAGAGGTCCCACTCCAGCCATGGGATAAACATGACCTAGTGACAAAGGGCACACTTGGAAGGCTTCAAATTGTACCCCCATCTTCAGGGCCGGACTGGGAACTGAAACCGGCCCTGGCAAACTGCTCAGCTGGCCCACAGGAGGGGTGGTGCAGCCGAGCTGTTTACTACGGCAGGTTTCAGCTGATTGTGTTACAGGGGACAGATATTGAAGGCCCCCAGGGGGCCCAAAATGTGCCCCCACCCTAGTGGCCCACCGGGGAACTGCCCGGTGCTCGCTAGGGCTAGTCCGGCCCTGCTCATCTTACCAGTTGTATAATGATCATGCACCCATGCAAACAAGGAAACAACACACTGAAAACGTACTGGCGTAATATCTCAGCACTCTCCAACAATTATTACTACAAACGCAGTGAGCATGACATGCAGAAAGCTTGACAAACAATGATGTACGTGTTTTTGTTTTGTGCACCAGTGTTGAGCTGTTGTTCTTAAAATCCATGACGAGTTAAGATGATGACTGTTGGACTTGGCCCTTTTGGGCAGGTTCACCCCTAAACTTTTTGCCTTTCCTGTGACCTGATATTAGTGGTCCAGTGTAAAGTACGTGCGCGCTCTGAGTGCGTGTGGTGAGATTGGCCTGCCCTCCCATAGGAATGCATGGGGGATATGTGTGTCCATGGTAATTCCTGGTATGAGAGGAGTGCAGGAGCGAGTTTAGTATGTATAAACTCGTGATAATAAATGCTGCGCAATGGTGTGCGCCGATTTATGGTAACTGGTAGAGAAATGCCACTTTTAGAAGTTGGCATTTCTATGTGCTATGTATCTGCCTGCCGGATGTGAATTGCATGTCTGGCTTGTGAGTAACAGGAGCTGAGAGGTGTGGGTGGGTCCAGGAGACAGGGTGAGTCAGCCCAGTGATGAATAGAGAGAGCTGCATGCAGATGGGAGGGAGGAGTTGCACCTGGGACTGTGCCTTCCCTCCACAATGCTGGCTCTGCCCCTGTGGTGTGTCTGATCACTGAGCCCCCACCTGACAAAGGGGAGAGAAGCTGAGCAAAACAAAGTGTTCCAAATCCCCCCTAAGCCAGCCCTGACTGGTATTCCCATGCCCTGCACTTTTACACAAAGGGATTGTCTGATATAAATATAGGGGCTGTGACCCCATGAAAAATGTTCAGTGTGCTGATCCTACTGGGGCGTGCTGCTGCTGGGGCACAGGGGAGGACTGGCATCCCTGGGCTCTGCATTGCTCTTCATTCCTAAGGACTTATTCTTTTTGATTGCTGAGGACTTGTGCTTTTGGAGCTAGGGCTCCTTGCACCCTGTGAGTGCTTTGCTTTTTATATTCCATGGCCTTGAGGACTGGGACTGCATCTAGCGCCTTGTGAGCGATACATTTGTCTACCCCCATGATGACTGAGTAGCGGGTGCCCACCCGCGGTGTTCGTTGTATTCGCGGGAACCCACCCCGCTTCATATTTTAACTTCAGAGGGAGCCTACCCCTCATTGTCCGCTTATACTTTCATTTAAATAGCGGGTGCCCACCCCGCTTCTTGTCTTATTTTAGAGCGGGTGCCCATCCCGCATTTGGCTGTGGTGATTCACCGCCGCGGCCCGATCAATATCCCCGACCCGGAAGCCAGGCAGAGTCCGCCTGACTCCAGGTGGGTCCAATGCAGGAAGAGTAGAGACAAATGCGGCGTCTGCTCGTGCAGTGTTCATGTTAGCCGATGGGAGCCCTGCATGTGCGCATGAAGTCCCGGGTCCCAGGAGGGGGCCTGGGTGAAGGGGAGAAGCGTCCAGAGAAGGCTGCGACCAAGCGACGTCCCAGACGGGGCTCCCGTGGTGAAGAGGGAGCCCCGCGGCAGGCACAGTGGGACCGGACGAAGCAGGAGTTCACCGAAGAGCCGGGTGCCGGTCCCAGCACCAGGGAGACCGTAGAAGTATGGAGCCCGCGTGTTGCAGCCCGGAGAGTGAGGGCTGGGTGGGATACATGGCCGGCACCTATTTTCCATGAGCGGACCCGCCGTTGCGGGCCGCTCCAACATTACTGGCATATTTGTTTTAAAGTGTCCCATGGGGGGGTCCCGAGGCACAAAGGTGTCGAGGCCTCTTTTAGTATTACAGCGGTACCGCCAAGGCGGACTGCTGCAACGATAGGGGCAATTCTTTCCTTACAGTCCCAGAGGGGGGGACTCCCGAGCCGTGCCCCTTCCAGTTGGCATCTCCAACAGCTGCCCCGCTTACTAGAGGGCAGCTGCAACGTCTTTGGGGCAAGTCGATTTCCTTCCAGAGAGCTCAGTGGGCAGCTGCAACGTTTTGCATATTTGTTTAAAGGGCACCCTGAGTACCCAAGGCCCTCGTTTTGCATTCCCAGCTGCGCAGCAATTAGTGCCAGCTGCACCGTTTAGGCTATTCTTTCTTGGGGGCATGTCTTTTGAAGTTAGGAGTAAGATGCACTCCTTTGCCCCATACATCCACAGCTGCCCAGCTAGTAGTGGGCAGCTGCAACGTTTAGGTCTGCACAATTGCGCACCCCTGACTTCTGCTGCATTGGCAGCGTGCCCTGACTTTTGGACATAGGGCATTTGGGCCCCTTTGAAGATGGCCAGTTAGCCAGGGGGACTGTTAGGTTAATAGGGCACCAGGCCCTAATGTGATTATACGGTGCTAGGAAATGTAATTTATATACTTTGATTGAGGCACCCTGATTTATGCCTCTAAAATGTGTTTTTATGATTATGAGGTTATTTGCATACTGTGGTTTATGCATGTGAGATTATTCTCTACTGTGGTTTAGGTATGAGTTATTCCCTATTGCGGTTTATGTTAGTAAGAGTATTTCCTAATGTGAGTTATGCTTAGGAGGTTAGGGTCTAATATGTTTAGGCTTATGAGGTTGGCGCAGAATATATTTCTCGCCTAATGTGATACTGTGCATAATATGATTTGTGTTACAGGATGATGCTGAGTATAGTGTGTGCCAGTAATTACTGGTTGTGTTCTACGTTTATTATGTGTCTGCATTTACTACCGTTACTAAGTGATGATTCTGACAGTGGCCCACATGGCCCTTGTCATGTGTATATAAACCCCTGTAAATATTGCCCAGTGCCATTTGGCACAGTGTATATTGTGTGATTACTATTCTAATGTGTTTTATGATAATACAAAGGCTATTTTTGATATAACCATGTGTGGAGTTTCTTGTGTGGTGTGCCTAGTATGTTGTTGCTGTGTGTGTTGCGCAAATGCTTTACACATTGCCACCGGGATAAGCCTGACTGCTCGTGCCAAGCTACCAAGGGGGTGAGGAGGGGTTATCTTTGGCGTGTAACTCCCTTGCCCTGACTAGAGTGGTGGTCTCTGCCTGACTTTGGCGCAAGCCTTAGCCAACCAGAGATCCCATTTCTAACAATGACCTTCCAATTTAACACATCGGGTGAACATAAATGAAGTAATCCTTCTCTCATTGTATTATCCATGCCATTTTCTAAAATATAGATATTCTATTAGTGCCTATAGAGTTCATAACAGGGTACAGACGTATGCATATTAGAATCTTTTTAGTCCAAATGATTTTGGGTAAAGTGAACCTCCTCGTTATTGAGTTTGATTCTCCATCACAGGGCATTAGTCCCATTCCTACCCCCAGTGAGCCAGGCTTACTCACCCACTGTTGGGAGCATCTATGTGTGTGTCCTTTACTGTGCCAGACATCCTCTTGGTCACCAGATTTATTTTCCTAAGTTACAGGCTTATTTTACGCCCTTCCAGAAGTCTTCAGATGACGCTTCTCTGGTTTTTCTGTTTTTTGCATATGTTTCCTGTAGTCTTGAGGGATATGTGAGGCACCACACTATTGTAGCAATTACGTGACATTCTTATTAGATTAAACAACAGGCACAGCTCCTGAATCAGTGCTTCTGATTGAGAACCCATGGAGTTCCGAATACTGACTGGATTTATCAGCATGGAGTCCACTGCAAGAGTCTGGTTCCGGATTGACTTCCGGAAGTAGTTTAGTGAAGGAAAACCAATGGGCCAGATGTACGAAATGATTTTGCATGCACAAAAGGATTTGCAAACACATTTGCGCATGCAAAATCACTGTTGGCCATGTACAATTCTTAAATAGCGAGTCGCAATTTATTTGCGACTCGCTATTTAGGAATTGCGAGTCGCAATTAGGAAGGGGCGTTCCCTTCCTAATTGCGTCCGCAATGAAATGAAATGTGATATTTATAAAGCAAACTGTCACTCCGGAAGGAGCCTCCTGGTGCTATGTGGATAAAAACAAACTTAGCAGTAGAGAATGGAGACCTAGATGAGGGCTTGACAGAGTTCATCTGATACTCCATAGATCCAGGTCTTTAGGGCCTTCCTAAACTGCATTTCAGTTTCTATCAATCTCAATTTATTTGGCATTAGATTCCAGGCCTTTGCACCTAACACGGTTGCAGATTTCCCTCCCCGCGTTTTGAGTTTAAAGCCCGGCGGTTGGAGGAAGTTTTCTGATGAAGATCTAACTATCCTCGTTGTCGTGTATGGTGTGAATCTTGTGGAAAGATATACTGACCCCAGTCGGCGAATAGCTCTGAAGGTGGTGACAAGAAGTTTGAATAAAATTCTCTTGTGTAGCTGGAGCCAGTGAAGAGATTTCAGGGCTGCTGAGGCTGAAACCCTACAAGGAAGTTTCAAAACCAATCTGGCTGCTGTGTGCTGCTCTACCTGTAGCCTCTTCAGGGTTGATTTATTAGCCCCTGCCAGGAGGCAATTACAGTAGTCCAGGTGCGAAAGTATCAGCGCCACCGCAACGGTTTTCTTGGGTGAAAAAGGAATAAGATCTCAAAACACTACGTCGTCTCTTACCTTTAGGTGTTCCGAAGACGTAGTTAGCTTTTGCAGGGACGCAAGGGACAAATTTCCCTAATCACTAATTTAGAACTTCTAATTTTATGAATACTACAAGGTTTAAGATAGAAATTTGGGAGGAGGGCCGGATACTGGACGTGATGATGTGTTCAGTTGTCGACCTGCGAAATACAATGACAAGAAATTCTAAATCTACTATGTGAGCTTTTTCTTACTGAATTGTCTTTTGACCTTTAAGCAGAATCTAAACAACTCATGTGACTACTATGCCTACCTGCGAACAACTCTTGTCAGGCCTACGTCCTAGTATTTTCTTTTGGAGTATGGGTCAGGCTTTTCTTGTGAGATGTTATCCAGCATTAACGTCTTGATTGTGTCTTGCTGGCGCTAAAAGAAATAAACACTAATTAGATGGCTTTCATAAAAGTAGTTCTAGTGTTCAGTTTTAGCTTCTCTTTCTACTTACTCAATTTGTTATCTGGCGTTGCAGGGTTCAAGATTCTCTATTAAGGTCTGCGCCTGAATATGCCCTTCATTTAAATCACAAAAAATGATGTTCTCAAGAAATACAATAACCTATTCTTTGCTGAATTCTGCGCTAAAACACAATTAACATACTAGTTTTCAATTTCCATTATGCAGAATTCAGCACAAACATGAATAACATACTCTTTCAATTTCCATAATAAACGATAAATTGTCCGTAAATGAAATTGCAGGTTTCTTCTTTGTGCAAATGTCTTTCTAAAAATAGAAAAGTTTTCCAAAAATTGTCTTTAGCTATTCTTTAAATGGCCTTTTTTGCGTAGGGCGCCTTTAAATACTAAATTTCACTTATCTCCTTCTTTTCGTTTTGTTGCAGATCCTGTCGTCGTGAGAGAAGCAGATTTCCACAGCGGAAGACCGGAGCTGCTAAACCCTGCATCGGATGAAGTTCAGGTAAGTGTTCGCGCTTCTTTAAAGCAGGGGATTCTCTGACGCGACCCTTCGCAGTAAAACGAGCGGAAGGCAAAGCTCCTTCCACAACGCTGGGTGCGGTTTAAATAGACGACCGCACCCAAGCGCTCATAAGCTTGCACGCTCCGTTACGTTCTCACGGGCGGTGCGAGCTCAACCAAACTTCACCATGGTTTTGTAAAAGACATGTCCTGAACCTTTAATGATAAGGGTGATGAGATTGTGAACATCATGGTATGCATGCTAAACGGCTCGTGAAACAAAATACTTTCTCAACCACAGAACAGAAAATATACGCATGAAATATCAGCATAAGGTCTAAGTTTCAAATCAAATACACCTAATCATTAAACAACCTTTACATAACGAGGTGCTGGAGCACGGGAAAGGGGTGGGTTTTTATAAACAGAGAATTACCTTGAGTAATCTTCATGTACGTACATATGAGTTGTGAGACCAGCTTTACAACTCTAGTTATTTTTCTTGACAGTACTCCCCTCTCAAGAGCCCCCCTAAAATTCTTGCAATCGGTTTGGGTTTATTGGGGCATCTGTTATGGAAAGCCTTGATCAATTTGGGTGCATTTTTTAAATGGGTGAATGGTTCCCAAGATCGTTCTTCTGGTCCATAACCTTTCCAGTCTACTAAATAAAAAAGTTTTCCACAAACCCTCTTTGAGTCTAAGATTGTCTTGACTTCAAATTCTGGATGTCCTTCAATGAAAATTTTAGGAGGGGGTCGGATCATACGAGTTTCAGGATGATATGGTTTTATTAAGGACACATGAAAAACTGGATGACATCGATATGTGGAAGGAAGAGTTAGCCTTACACAGACTGGATTGATCACCTTATCCACAGAAAAGGCCGATAAACCTTGGGTTAAACTTCTTGCTGCCCTTCATTTTTAAGTTTCTTGTATTTAACCAAACTTTATCTCCTTTTGAATAGGAGGGTTGAACGGTTCGATGTTTCTCAGCAGACTCTTTTTGATTTTCTTTTGCTCTTGCCAAATGATACTGTGCTTCTGAATGAATAAAGATTAATTTTGAGATATAGTCATGTATAGATGGTACAGTATCTGAGACCTTTACATCATCAGGAATATTTTTGGGATGAAATCCATAAGTACAAAAAAATGGAGACATCTTAAGAGACGAGTGTTCTACATTATTGTAAGCAAATTCTAGAGCACATAACAATTCTGACCAGTCTTCATCAAATGAGGTTAATGTACAACGAAGGAGTTGTTCTATGGTTTGATTTGTGCGTTCAGTTAACCCATCTGTTTGTGGATGGTAACTTGAGGATAATCGCACTTCCATGTTCAAGAATGCACTCAACCCTTGCCAAACGTGGGAGATGAACTGGGAACCCCTATCGGAAATAACCATCGAAGGAATTCCATGTAGTCGGATTACATTTGACATAAGAACTTGCGCTAACTCCATAGCAGTCGGCAATTTCTTTAATGGAATGAAGTGAGCCATACGAGAAAATTGGTCAACAACCGTTAAAATGGTGGAATAACCCTTCTTCGTTGGAGGAAGCTCAATCACAAAATCTAAGGAAATAGTATGCCAAGGTTGAGGTGGTATAGGTAACGGTCTTAAAAGACCACTTGGTGCTTGATGAGAAGATTTATTTTGAGAGCAGACTCCACAAGTTTCAACAAAAGTTTGTATATCCTTGAACATGGAAGGCCACCAAAATTTTCTCTTAATTAATTCATACATCTTGGTGACCCCAGGATGAGCTGATAAAAGGGTTTCATGATGTAAACGCATCACAGATTGTTGAATATCAGAGGAAGGTACCAAAACTTGGTCGTGAACATACAGAAGTTCATCTCTTTCTTGCGCAAATGGATATTCTTTTTTCCATTCTTTCACATCTTTAGATTCTAAAACCTTCTTAACATCTGTAATTATGTCACATACAAATACCCCAGCCTGAAAACATGTGGCAGGTAGTACTGGTTTTACTATCGTATTGTGTTCAGATTCCTTTTCTCCAATTCGAGATAAAGCGTCAGCTTTCAAATTTTCTCTCCCTGGTCGATACGTGATTATAAAATTATAATCACTGAAAAATAAGGACCATCGTAATTGCCTGGTGGATAATGCCTTAACAGATCTCAAAGCTTGTACATTTCGATGGTCAGTGTAGATAGTGACTGGATGAAGTGCACCCAACAAGTAATGGCGCCATTCTTCAAAAACTGCTTTGATCGCTAACAATTCCTTGTCAGCAATGGCATAATTTTGTTCTGCTGCTGATAACTTTCTGGAGTAATAGGCTATAGGATGCATTTGTCCAGACTCTTGATCTCGTTGAGATAGCACACCTACAAGAGCGAACTGAGAAGCGTCGGCTTCCACTATAAAAGGTTGTGTTGAATCCGGGTGACATAGGATCGGGGCTGAAGTAAATTTGCTTTTTAAGTCTTAAAACGCCTTTTCTGCCGATTCTGACCAATCAAATTTCACACCCTTTCGCAAAAGTTTAGTTATGGGAGTGATTATCTGCGAAAAGTTCTGAATAAATCTACGGTAAAAATGCGCAAATCCTAATAAACTTTGCACTTGTTTAACCGTAGTTGGACTGGGCCAGGAACTTACTGCATCAATCTTTTTTGGATCCATTTCAATGCCAGAAGGACTAATTAGATAACTCAAAAAGTCCACCTTAGAGACATGAAACAGACTTTTTTCCATTCGCATTTTTGGAGAATGGCACGAACTTGTTTTACATGTTCTTCCTTTGAGTTTGAATAAATGAGAATGTCATCTATATAAACGACACAACACACATCTATAAACTCATGTAATACTTCATTTATAAAAACTGAAAAGCCGCTGGAGCATTACAGAGTCCGAAGGGCATCACTTGGTATTCGAAAAGGCCAAATGTTGTGCGAAACGCAGTTTTCCATTCATCGCCCTTTCGAACTCTCACAAGATGGTAAGCTCCGCGCAAGTCCAATTTTGTATAAATGGTTGCCTGTTTGACTTGATCTAATAAAGTTGGGATAAGAGGTAACGGATATCTATTCTTGATTGTGATGTTATTCAGTGCTCAATAGTCTATGCACGTACGTAACTCTCCCCCCTTCTTTGGAATAAAAAAAATAGCTGAAGAAACTGGGGATTTTGAATGTCGAATAAAGCCATTGGCGAAATATTCATCTAAATATTCTCGTAAATGTTCATTTTCCTTCTCTGTAAGGGCATATATTCTGCTGCATGGTAATGTGGCTCCTGGAATTAGATCTATTCTACAATCAAAATCTCTAAGAGGAGGGAGAGTATTAGCTTTTCCTTTATCGAAGACATCAGTAAGATCGGAATACTCAGATAGAACCCCTTCAAGGAGTAAAATGTTAGATGATTTATTTAAAAAATCTAATCCTTGCACAACGTCTTCTGTACCATTATCTGTAAAACAATGGTCATGACAATGAACTGATTGGAAGTTGATGGTTTTTAACACCCAATCCATAACTGGATTGTGTAATGTTAACCATGGAATTCCTAGAATTAACTGAAATTGTGGTGCGTCTATTATATCAAATGTGATGCTTTCTCTGTGTTTGGGGGAACTAATCATGTCTAGCAATTCTGTCTGTTTTAAGATGGGTCCTGACGTGAGCTCTTTTCCCTCAACTGCTCTCACAATTTCTGGATGACTCTTGAACTCTGTTTTAAATCCTAATTTAGTCAAAAAATGAGTATCAATAACATTTCCAGTGGCTCCGGAATCTATAAGTGCCTCTATGTCCCAAGAACAACTGGGATTGGACAAGGCTGCCAATTTTACCTTTATGCACAGATGATGACACCCAGAAGGTGGTACAGTAGAGGCCAAACTAGAGTATACACTCGATAAATCGACCTCGTCTTTTATCGAGCGTCCAAGTTTTCCGGCTGCTTTTGAGTTAATGCCACGTCTGAAGGTTTTTGTTTCGGTTTATTTGGACGAGTAGGACATTCTTTAACGAAATGGCCTGTTTTGCCACAATAGAGGCATTGATTCAATTTTCGTCTCTTTTCCTTTTCTTCTCTAGAAAGAGTGCCTCGGATAGTGCCAATCTGCATAGGCTCTGCTGAATCTGTTTTAGCAGGAGCCTCTCTGTAAGCTACTGGTTTGTCTTTTAATAGGATTAACTTGTGATCTGATTTCACTCTTTCCCCTCTTCTTTCAGACAATCTGTGGTTTAATTTTATTCCAGATCAATGAATTTGTTAATGTCTTCTGGAGGTTCAAGAATTTGCATCACCATATCTTTTAACTCGTCCTTTAAACCTCTGTAAAAGAGGGAGACCCTTTTATCTTCTGGCAATCTTGCCTCAAGCACAAGTCGATTGAATACTGAAATATAATGAAGTAAGTCGGAAGAACCCTGTCTTAAATTTAAGAGTTCGTTGTCAGCAGATTGAACAAAAACATGCTTTGCAAAAATCTTTTTCATTGCCTGTTCGAATCTTTTGAAATTATATAAAATTGAGTCATTACTTTCAACCAGAGGGACTGACCAAAGGGCAGCATCCCCCCCTAAATATGATAAAACGAAGGCTACTTTTGAAGAGTCATCAGGAAATGCAGTCGATTTGGCTATAAAATGCGAATGGCATTGGTTCATAAAGATGGAGAATTTTCTACTGTCACCATAAAACCTCTCTGGTTGCGCAAGAGGTATTGGAACCGGGGTGACCACTTGAATCTGAGTTGGGGTGCTCTGAGTTGTTGTACTTGAGGAGGAGGAGACCGGATCAGTAAATGTTTTCTGAAACATTGCTGGTTTAAGCAAAGGTTTCTGCTGCATTGTGCCTTGTAAAACAGAGATGTCTCTACGTAAAGCAGCATTTTCTACTTTTATATCATTTAGCATGGCTGCTAAATCTTGTAAGGAAATTTGTTGATTAAGGTCCATTGCGTCCAGGCGAAATATTTTTCGTGGGCTTTGCCTTCTGTCAAAACACTACGTCGTCTCTTACCTTTAGGTGTTCCGAAGACGTAGTTAGCTTTCGCAGGGACTCAAGGGACCAACTTCCCTAATCACTAATTTAGAACTTGTAATTTTATAAATACCACAAGGTTTAAGATAGAAATTTGGGAGGAGTGCCAGATACTGGACGTGATGATGCGTTCAGTTGTCGACCTGCGAAATACAATGACAAGAAATTCTAAATCTACTATGTGAGCTTTTTCTTACTGAATTGTCTTTTGACCTTTAAGCAGAATCTAAACAACTCATGTGACTACTATGCCTACATGCGAGCAACTCTTGTCAGGCCTACGTCCTAGTATTTTCTTTTGGAGTATGGGTCAGGCTTTTCTTGTGAGATGTTATCCAGCATTAATGTCTGGATTGTGGCTTGCTGGCGCTAAAAGAAATAAACACTAATTAGATGGCTTTCATAAAAGTAGTTCTAGTGTTCAGTTTTAGCTTCTCTTTCTACTTACTCAATTTGTTATCTGGCGTTGCAGGGTTCAAGATTCTCTATTAAGTTCTGCACCTGAATGTGCCCTTCATTTAAATCACAAAAAATTATGTTCTCAAGAAATACAATAACCTATTCTTTGCTGAATTCTGCGCTAAAACACAATTAACATACTAGTTTTCAATTTTCATTATGCAGAATTCAGCACAAACATGAATAACATACTCTTTCAATTTCCATAATAAACGATAAATTGTCCGTAAATGAAATAGCAGGTTTCCTCTTTGTGCAAATGTCTTTCTAAAAATAGAAAAGTTTTTCCAAAAATTGTCTTTAGGTATTCTTTAAATGGCCTTTCTTGCGTAGGGCGCCTTTAAATACTAAAGTTCACTTATCTCCTTCTTTTCGTTTCGTTGCAGATCATGTCATCGTGAGAGAAGAAGATTTCCACAGCGGAAGACCGGAGCTGCTAAACCCTGCATCGGATGAAGTTCAGGTAAGTGTTCGCGCATCTTTAAAGCAAGGGATTCTCTGACGCGACCCTTCGCAGGAAACGAGCGGAAGGCAAAGTGCCTTCCAGAACGCTGGGTGCGGTTTGAATAGACGACCGCACCCAAGCGCTCATAAGCTCGCACGCTCCATTACGTTCTCACGGGCGGCGCGAGCTCAACCAAACTTCACCATGTTTTTGTAAAAGACATGTCCTGAACCTTTAACGATAAGGGCGATGAGATTGTGAACATCATGGTATGCATGCTAAATGGCTCGTGAAACAAAATACTTTCTCAACCACAGAACAGAAAATATACGCATGAAATATCAGCAAAAGGTCTAAGTTTCAAATCAAATACACCTAATCATTAAACAAGCTTTACATAACGAGGTGCTGGAGCACGTGAAAGGGGAGGGTTTTTATAAACAGAGAATTACCTTGAGTAATCTTCATGTACGTACATATGAGTTGTGAGACCAGCTTTACAACTCTAGTTATATTTCTTGACATAAGATCCCCAAAAAAATTCAAGGTTTTCATTAAGCCAAAGCAGGTCCCCGACACCTTAAGTGCATGGGGTTTAAAGGAGAGGGAGTAGTCGAACAACACACCCAAATTTTTAGCCACTTCCACAATGAATGGGGGGGCTGCCACATCCTCAGGCCACCAGGCCTTGGGTTGAAAGGGATTGTCTTTTCCTATCAGCAGGATTTCTGTCTTGTCTGTAGTACATTGGAGGTGGTTGTTTTTCATCCATTTGATGACCTCCGTAAGGAGGGATTTAACATTTTCTTCTGCATCCGTAGAATTTTTATCAAGGGGCAGGATCAGCTGCGTATCGTCAGCATAAGATGTTATCTCAATCCCATATGATGAAATAAGAGAGATAAGCGCAGCCATGTATTTATTGATTAAGAGTGGACTGAGTGAGGAGCCCTGTAGGACTCCTGCAGTAATGGTGCGTTCTGAAGATCGGAAAGGGCCAAGAGAGACCTCTTGCCTCCAGTTGGTCAGGAAGGACTTGATCCAGGCCAGTGCAGTGTCAGAAATGCCGCAGGATTTTAATCTGGCCAAAAGTATGTCGTGAGAGATGGTATCAAAGGTGGCAGACAAATCGAGCAGGATCAGCACTGCCTTCCTGCCATTATCTGTGATGAATTTCAGAGTGTCTGTTATCTCTAACAGTGCAGATTCTGAAGAATTTTTGGGGCGAAAACCTGACTGTCGTGTGTGGAGGGTCTGAGATATTTCAAAGAAGTTCCAGAGCTCCTTATAGACCAATCTTTCAGTTATTTTACCCAAAATTGGCAGCAGGGATATAGGCCTTAGATTGGAAAGGTTGGATGAGTCAATATTTTGTTTTTTCTTTACTGGCTTCACTATGGCAAGTTTCCACTCGTCAAGCACCATGCCGGAGCAAAGAGAGAAATTCACAATGTGATTAATCACAGGGTTTACTATTTCCATGATTTGATGTAATATCACAGGGGGGCACGCATCTAGTGGTGAACCTGATTTACAAGCTAAGATTGCTGGGTGTGTACGCGAAAGGGTCGTTATGCGATGTTGCTTTGCCCCTTCTGGTAGTGTGTTTAGATGGAATTAAATCCTCACTTATAGCCGTCATCCAAGTGTGGAAGCGGTAGGAATCCTCTATGGGCTCACCAGTAAAAACTGGCTTATTTTCTTGGGCAATGCTATGTGTGAATGTCTTGTGACCGCAATTGCGGTTGCAAAACACTCACAAATTACCACCCTCTTCAAAAGGGTGGTAATGCAGTCGCAATTTGGAAGGGGTCCCCAGGGGACCCCTTCCACTTTGTAACTGTCTCTGAAAATATTTTTTAAGGGCAGGCAGTGGTCCCAGGGAGTTATCGTGGGTCCGAAATATCAACAGACAAATCGTCGTGGTCAAGAATATTGAATTTAGATAAGTAATATCAATGTTGAAAATATCGAAGTATAAAATATCGTTTGCAAAAACATAGGGGGCATATTCACAAGGTTCTATAGCCGAGTCAACGGCACTTTATCGCAGCCAAAGTAGCAATAAACTTATCGCCCCAATCACAAGCTGGTGTTAACATCGCACAGCACCAGTTTACCTGCGATAGCAGCCGCAAAACACATCGCCACAGATGACCCCCGCAACTATTGCTAATGAGATGCAGAGTAGGTGTTCCCGTGCCAAAAGCCGCGACAACATCACTCCACAACATTCTCAATGACCAGCCAGATCTGCGATAAGAACACAAAACAGACGATAAGGCGCGTAAGCAACGGGAAATAACACCTGCTCTGACCAGGTGCAAATTCGGACCACAGCCTGCATCACAAAAGGGAGCCCAGCCCAGAGCCACACCTGAAGAACTACAGATGCACCCGGGCAACTGAACATGCAGCCCAGAGGGCCGAAAGGGCAACAACACCCACCGCCACCACCCCCAGGACCACCCCTCCCTGGCAACCCCCGATTAAAGACATGCCACATCAGCTACACCTAAACATGTACAAAAAAATCTGCATGATGTCGCACAATCACAACTGGTGACATTCATGTGTCGTCACAAAAATGAGCATCACACATTCACTTTCGAAGTAACAAATGACTTTTTATTAAAATGAACACTGAACTGAAATGAAGACACATGGCGGCTCCCCTCGGGACAATCCGTAGGTCACGGCCTGCAAGACAAAAATCATGATGAGAAGGTGTGTCCTGCGCACATCAAAGGACAGAGAGAGAGCGAAGGAGAGAGAGAGAGGAAGAGAGGAAGAGAATGAGATAAGAAGAGAGGAGGAGAGAGAGAGACAAGAAGAGAGGGGGAGAGAGAGATAAGAAGATAGGGGGAGAGAGGGAGAGAGAGAGAAGAGAGAGGGGGAGAGAGAGAGAAGAAGAGAGGAGGAGAGAGAGAGAGAAGAAGAGAGGGGAAGAGAGAGAGAGAAGAAGAGAGAGAAAGAGAAAGAGAAGAAGAGAGGGGGAGAGAGAGCTTAGAAGAGAGGGGGAGAGAGAGAGAGAGGAAGAGCGGGGGAGAGAAAGAGAGAGTGCCGCCCCTGCGCACCCAGGCCACACTGCTCACCTGCTGCCACCGGTGTGTCTCCACCCACTTGCCGGCATGTATTACAGTTCACCAGGTCACACATCTGAGACAGACCAGTCATCTGAAACGGAGACAAGATACAGGATTGGCACAGTACACACAATTGCACAAGACAACATGGACTGCCCGCCCATGCACACCCAGGCAGAGGCACCCCAGCCCCTCCTGCCACCCATCGGAGCATGCCCGCCCATGCACACCCAGGTAGAGGCACCCCAGCCCCTCCCGCTGCCCATCGGAGCATGCCTGCCCATGTATACCCAGGCATAGGCACCCCAGCCCCTACTGCCGCCCATTGGAGCATGCCCACCCATGCACACCCAGGCAGAGGCACCCCAGCCCCTCCCGCCACCCATCGGAGCATGCCTGGCCCATGCACTCACAGGCCTCACTGCTCACCTTCCGCCACCGGCATGCAGACAAGAGGTTCCACCACGTGCCGCTGCAAGCCACAAGCCCGGGGCCCGTGGACATGGCACCCTCCAAATTATGCAGCCCTGCTGCACAGGCCACCAGGTTTCACGTTTGGTACTGGGTCTTGATTACTCCATGGCAGAGGACATACCAGTGCACCTGGCCTCACCGCAGGCTGCACACCCGCTCAGCCCAATAGGTGCCACTAACTCTGTGATCCCGGAAGCAACGCCACATGGCGGTAGGCCAGCGCTGCCCGCTGGCTCTGGCCTACACTTCAGGCCAGCAGGGCACACAAAACCTGAGCTGTCCGGACCGTCGGGACAGGGCATCATCGCAGGCTGCACACCAGCTCAGCACTTAAGGTGCCCCTACCTCAGTGCACCCAAAGTCACCGTCCCGTGGCGGGGTGCCTGTGCCAGCCGCAAAGCTTTTGGTGCCATTAAACCTGTGTAACCCCAGCCAGCGCCACGTGGTGGTAGGCCCCTGACGGCCGCAAGGCCTCGGGTGCCACTAACCCTGTGTGCAAAAACTCATGGGCCCTTTATGATTGAGAACCGTGGAGCGTCCGTCATCCAGTCATCACCGGCAGAGTGGAATGTGACGTCGTCGGCCCCTTATGTTGGTGGAGTCACATGGCCTGTGACGGATATGTGTGATGTGTGTGCAAACCTGCCCTCAGGGAGTGGCTGTGGCATGCTGACAACTAGACCAGTGACCTGAACACAACCAGCGAGCATGCCTGCGACGGGTAGCAATGAGGACCCCCTCAGAGTGTAAGCAGAGTGGTCTGGCCTGCCATACGCCGGACCAGTGCAGGGCTTGCAACAATGACTCGTGGTCTCTGGGCGTGGTCCAGTCCATGTCCGGACATGGAAGTGACTGATGCGTGTGTTCCTGTTGTAGTGTCCACGGCACCCGGAACACAATATGAAATGTAGCACCCTCTGACTGGCATCCCACAGGAAGAGCATCATTGACGCAAGGGAAATCACTGTCCCTACATTCATCCACACATTCATACATGAATGATGAAAGACATAACACAGCAGTGCGTTACTGAATGTTTATTGCACATCCAGTGCAGTTTTGCAGCTGAAGCGGTACAGGGCAATGCCAAGCACATTACACAATATGGGCCCATGGAGGGCTAGCCAGAGTCCAGCCGGGGATGACAAGTACTGTGGGAGAGGAAGGGTACAGTCCACAGTCTGCTCGCCGTGTCATTGGTCATCAAACAGGATATGGTAGTCCATTTTGCTGTCCAAAGTGAGTGCATCAGAGTGTATCGGGTCAGTGGAAGGTCATGGGGCCATGTGTGGCACCAAGCAGAAACAGGTCAGGTGGCGGAAATGAATGCTAGTGCCTCCTGATCACAAACCCTGTGGGTGTTGCAGTACTGGTTGAGGCACTGTTTGCCACTGACACATCAGGTGCCGGAGTGGATACGTCTGCCACACTTTGAGGCAATGGCACACCAGGGGGCGGAGATGTGGATGGTGTGGAGGCAGCAGCATTCATCATCGCCACGCCTTGTGGCAGCAATGCCATGATGAGGATCTGCAGGGCATGGTAGATCCCAGCTACATTTTGCTGGTGTGCAGCGTTGGCTGCCATCCTTTCTGCCTCCATTTGCACCATGTCCTCCATGAGCCTCCATGTGGGTGCCAGCTCACGGTTGGTATCGCTGGAGTCCCCTCTGAGCGGACAGGTGTTCTGCTCTATGCGTCATGACTCCAGTGATGTCAGTCAGGGCTCGTTGGAGACCATGGAGCGGGCCTAGACACCCAAGGATGGCGTCCAGTTTGGTAGCCATGAGGTCGAACCTCACCCGCAACTGCTCAGCCGTCTCCCTCTGGCCCTCCAGCACATGGCATTGGAAGGCCATGTGTTGTTCCTGGGGGTCTTGGGAGACTGCCGGGGCTGTGGGTACCTCCTTCTGGGTGGTTTGGGTGGTGGATAGGGTCTCCTCGATGCAGCTGGGCAGTCCTGATCCTGGAAGTGAGTCGCGGATGATGTCAATGATGTCTAGGAGAGCTTGTGCGTCGATGCTGGGGTTATCTTCCTCGTCATCAGTGAAGAGTGGCTGAGACTGCTGTGCAGGGGGTGCTGACGGTGGCTCTGCAATGTGAATGGGAGATGGTGTATTGCAATGTATCCATATGTATGTAGCTGCATGGTACATGTTGACATTCAGACAGCATGGCATTGTACATTGTGACAGTCTATAGATCTGGGCGATGACCCAGAGTCATTGAGGGTGCGCACTGTGCTCTGCTTGATTGTGCATGTGTGCCATCATGGCCATCTCCACCCGTCCCCCCAGTACCTGGTGGTCACTCACCCTGTTGTAGTTGTGTTGTGTCCTGTCGAGCAGTGTCCGGTCCCCCGACTCCGGCCACAGTATCCACACTGATGACTGTCGACACCAGCTCCTCCATGTCATCCAGCACGAGCTGTGGCGCTGTGTCCCCACCTCCAGTCTGCATTGCTGCCTTCTGGTTGGCTGCAAGTTTCTCCTTGGTCTTTCACTTCGTCTTCCCCTTCTTCTTGTCCTTGCCCTTCCCTGTCCCCGAGGTCCTGGGCTGGTCATCCGGGGTGCTTGTGGGGTTGTACTCATCCTCTGCGCCTGCTCCGGCTGCCTCCATGGTGCTTGGGTGTTGGTCGGTTTGTGTTTGGGTGTTTTTTCTACTTTTATGGTGATTTTTCCTACCTGCCAGGTGTGTGTTGCAGGCCTGACACTGCTTATCGCTGATTTCCTCATTGCGCTTTGGCCCATCGCAGGCTTTTTCGCGTTGGGGTTTGTGTTTTTATCTCCATCGAGGTGGTTGTATCGCGGGCATTGGCCGCGGTTTCGGCAAACTATCTCATGGGGCCACCTTGTTGTGAATTCCACGTTGACACTGGGTTATTTTCCCTTGATAGGCTGCGATGTATAAAGTTGCGTTAACATTTTTAAGGTGATGTTTAGCACACGTTCTTGTGAATATACCCCATAGTTGTTAAAAATATAAATTTTTTATTAATGTTATGTATTTTAGTATATATTTTATATGTATGTGATGTATGTTTTTTTGTATAAGATTTGTTTGTATTTTTAATATAGGTGTTACATTTTTAGTAGTTATTCTTTTTTTTTTATTTTTTTTTTGCATTTTTAGTTCCATAGCGGGTTGCGGGTTTTTAGGGGAATAGGGTTGGAAGTAATTTAATTATATAAAATGTATTGATTATTTCTAGTAGTTATTAATATTTTTTTATTTGAATTTTCCGTTTTTAGTTCCATAGCAGGTTGTGTGTTCATGGGGGAATAAGGTGGGAAGTAATTTAATTATATTAAATGTATTGAATATGTTTTATTTAATTATTATTTGTTTAATTGAGATGTTATGGCATTGAGGGTAATTTATCATTCATTAATTAATAGTTGGCTGTTAATTAATTTTAATTAGTTAATTGGTAATTAATTTTAGGTTGTGTTGTGGTGTTTATAGTTGGGAAGGGTGGGAAGTAATTTATTTTTAATTGATTAATTAATAAATAGTTGTTAATTAACTAATTAGCAATTAATTATGGTACGTGTGTTTTTGATTTTAGGTGTGGGTTGTGGTGTTTATAGGCGCAAAGGGTGGTAAGTATTTTGTGTTTAATTCATTATTATCTAGTTGTTTATTAATGTTTCCTATCTATACAATATAGGAAATAAACAACACAGATTTATTTTGTAGAGATTCCGATTAAACGTAACTACATTGATGCTCGGTCATCCTTCAAGAAGGTATAGGAGCTCTAATCTCTCGGCATGCCCATGTGATAGGAAGTCGGTGCAGTAAGACCTTCACACCTTTTTTTCTGTGGGCTTTACAAGAAGGAAAGAGACAGATTTATCCTCCAAATCGTAAAGAATCTAAAGTTTAGGCAATGCCGTCCGGCATTATTGTATACAAAACAACTCGAGGATCCTAATATCTTTTTTGCGACAGCCTCTTTTTGCTAGCTTGCCTAAGAAGTTGGAAAAATATGGCACTCACTGCACATGAAGCATGTTAAGCTATTTATTTTTAATGGCTGACTATCCATGGGTTATTTTATGATTACATGTGACTGATTGATTGTCATGTTGTTTTTATTACTGAAATTGTTATTTAACATGTTTATATATCTTCAAGCGGTTTCTAAAAGACTTAGATGATGTTGTGATGTTTTACCTTGACTAATTAATTTGTCAGATTTTAGATGAATTCGATCTATTTAACTTAATATGGTTTTAAATGTATTTCCATCTTTTTGTACTTTTATGATCTGTAGATCACAAAACAGACCGAATAAAGTAATTTCTAAGTCTAAGTCTAAGTTTATTAATGTTAATTATTTGATATTTATTTTGTGTGATTGTTAATTTTTTTGTGTGTTGTTTTTACTTTTAAAGGGGTAAGAGTTGGGTTTTAAATACCTTTTTAAATATTTAGTTATTAGTTGTTAATAGTAATAGTTTTTCTTTTAAAAATAATTTTATTGTGTTTTATTCTTTTATAGTTTAATTTAGGTGTGTGTTGTGGATATTATAGTGTTAGAGCATGTGTACTCAATCAATGTTTATTTTTTTTATTAATAATATTATTTCAATTGATTACTAATCATGTTCATTATGGAAATAAATTTAGTTCAAAATGTTGAAGTGTTTTGTTTTTGTTGTGGTGTTAAATGGTAGGAAATAAAATGAATACATTTATGTTTTAATAAAAAATGTATTTGTTGTTGCTACTTTTAAATAATTATTGTTTACAAATGTATTTATTAATTTATTTTATGTATTATTTGGAGGTTTTTGTTATATGTAATTAATATTATAATATGTTCTCTTTTTATATGTTCAATATATTTTATTTTATATTTTTAAAATATTGTATATTTATTTTTATAATTTTTACAATTTTGTAATATTCTTTGTTTTTTTCAATTGATTGTGTTATTCGTAATTCCTGTTTCTCTGCTATCCAAAACTTTCCCTACTTTTGCATTCACTGGAGTGGAAATAGTAATTTTAATTACTCCGCTATCCAGCACTTACCCTACTTTTGCACTCACTGCAGTGCGAATAGTAATTTTTACCCCTTCGCTATCTAACACTTTCCCTACTGTTGCACTCTTTAAAGTGGGAATAGTCATTTTTGCCCCTCCGCTATCCAATACTTTCCCTACTGTTGCACTCGTTGGAGTGGGAATAGTAATTGTTACAACTCCGCTATCCAACATTTACCCAACTTTTGCACTCAGTGGAGTGGGAATAGTAATTTTTACCCCTCCGCTATCCAACACTTTCCCTACTGTTGCACTCTTTGTAGTGGGAATAGTAATTTTTACCCCTCCGCTATCCAACACTTTCCCTACTGTTACACTCTTGGGAGTGGGAATAAAAGAAAATTCCCCTCCGCTATCCAGCACTTTCCCTACTGTTGCTATCACTGGAGTGGGAATAGTAATTTTTACCCCTCCGCTTTCTAACACTTTCCCTACTGTTGCACTCACTGGAGTTGGAATAGTACATTTAATCATTCCGCTATCCAATACTTTCCCTACTGTTGCACCTATTGTAGTGGGAAATGTAAGTTTAATTCTTTTTAAATAGTTTATTGTTTTAATTTATTATAGAATGTTTTTTTCATTTTTAATTATTGATATATATATATATATAATTTTTATATAGTTTTAAGTTTAAAAATTAAATAAAGATAATAGTTCATAAATAATTTTTAAGTAAATATATGGATGCATTTTTATGTTTGTATGTTTATAATTTTTAAATTAAGTTTATTTGGTATATTTAGTTAAAATGCATATTAAATGTAATTTATTTTGTTAAAAATAATATTAATATTTCATATATTTACTATATATTGTTTTATGTTATATATAGCTTCAAATCGATATTTTTTACATCTATATTTTTTACCTCAATATTTTTGTACTTACCTGCAAAGGAATTGAAGTTGATATTTTTGCAGTCGATATATATATATATTATTTTATATATTTATAACATCGATGTTTGTTACATCGATATTCAATCAGTGAACCAGTACTTTGAGCCAGAAAGGCTAACAGGAACTGCTGAAGAAGTGAATAGTGGTGCACCCGGGAGCCCACTAGCTCGTGCCATGTATACAAAATGCCAATCCTAAGGCACACAATAAGAACACTCCTGGACTTGCAAAATGTTCTGAGGTGGACCGATCCTGCTGCACTTGGCATCTGTGACCTGTAAGAAAGACCTAAGCGGGTTGGTTACCCTGCCACTTTAAATCCAAGGACATAAAGATCTTCAGGTACCATTAGGGCGATCCCATGATTGACTCCAGGAACATAAAAAAACCTGAAGAGCACACTTCTGTGAAGAATTCCATCTGATCATTGGCAACTGGACATGGACTGGACTTTGCTGTTGCCCTCTAACTAACACAGTTGAGTGTCTCTGAGTGCTCCCCCTAAGGTCTGGGCTCCTTAGAACTGTACTTCTATTTTTTCTTGGGCCTCCAAATATGTTTGAGGACTAGTCCCAAAGTTTTGCTCAAGAGCTTCAAGGGCGCGACTGTGAAAAGTATCTGACCAGCAGAGCCACTGCGTCAGATTGACTTTAAGGATTTTTTCTGCTTGGAGAAGAGTTTTTCCTTAGAAAAACACCAAAGTCCTTATTCAGATTGGGATGTAGAAACTTTTTCAAACTTCCATACTTCTAGGCCTTCATGGGGCCAATCTACTCAGAGTATGAGTTGTGAGCTCCATCACAGTCAGCCGCAAACCACGCCTCAGTGCCAGTCTACTGCCATCATTGACTACTATTGGAACTTTGTGCTTCTTTCCACTTCACATCTTTAAAAGTTAATAACTTGAGTTCCCTTTATTGGATTTTAGTGGTTTTTGCATCATTATGCTCATTAGAATGTTCTCTCTTTTTATAAACTGGAGTGGGATTTTTATTGTGTTGTGTATTTGATTTGTTTACCTGTTTTAGTACTTCTTCAAATGCTTCTTACATTATCTTTAACTTAAACTTGCCTGTTCTGTGCCAAAGTTACCAGGGTTTGCGTTCAGGTTTAAATTACTGAAACCTTTGACTTGACCAAAACAAGTAGTGACTTTATTACTTGCGGTGGAATCCAATGTACCCCACAAATTAAACCACATTCTCATTGTATTCATAAATACTTAGCACAATAGTCACACAGATTTGTTTGCTGGCGAATATTGTCAATATGTACAAAAATATATACAATTATAACTACAAAAAGCATTGGCGAACCTAAAAGGTCTGACTACTGTAGAAGTGAAGGTGATTATTCATTGATTGGCAAGTTTGTGTGTGTGAGTGTATGGATGAGTGAGTGGATAATATGCTGATGAGTCCAGGATCATGGGTGATTTGCATAAAGTTAGCCCCTGTCTCCTTCTAACGCAGGTATCCTTGCACCATGGTACCTGCATTGGCGCTAATCTGCATGAAGCGCACCAGCGCTATGAGAGAGCTGAAGTGTGCCATATTTGACTAGATATGATGCATTTCTGATCTCTTCTTTTCACACAACGTAGTGCAGCATGTTGCCTCGCTGAACTGCATTGCGTAAAAGGTTAGTGAATCTGGCCATGTTCACACTATGAACGGAGATAGCCTATGTAACTGGGCGCAGGCTCCAAAAATACTGCTGGGCATGTGCAAAATACCTGAGTGCCCAGTGGTTAATGAAAAGTATAACACTTTCTCAGTGAAACATTTATCCAAAAATACAAGGTATGAACTGATGGAAAGTTTATTCAGCTGTGGATGGTACTTTGGATGCCTCGGAGTCTCACATCAAATTGTAATATAGATTTGCTTCGAGACGCTAATATGCCAATTTATATGTATATTTGCTATGCTGTAGCTTCCTTTAAATGGAGTTAAAATTGAAGCATCTGCTCGAGTATGTCTCTCCTTTGCTTCCTTTGCATCAATCACAAATAGTTTTTATATAGGGATTACTACTCATGACAAGGCATTGAAAATAGGTTTCTTTACTCCACTATATTATGATTTGTTGACGCCTGTTACGCTGCAGCAAATGTGCATTTAAGGTGCAGGATCACATAAAGTGCCCATGTGCCTGGTGTTTTGTGTGGGTGGATGTGTTTGTTACTTTGCTCTGTAGTAGTGCTATTTATAAGGGACTGCACAGTTGCACGAGTGCTGTATTGCACCAACAAAAAGTGGTCTTCGTTCTTTGTCCACAAATATGTCATTTGTTCTGAATAGTACCCTTGATGAGATCAAAAGAATGACACTAAGCACAGTATCTCACTTCTTTTTAGTGCTTTCTAATATAAATGAATACCTAGCTAGTAACATTTACCGTGGGCTAGCAAAATCAGATTTAAGCCAGACTTGAGCAAAACAATGGCCTTTGTCATTTAATGAGTGCTGAGCACAAATGACACTTGGCGACAATGATGACGCACGTCGCTATGCTTCGCTTGCATTGAATGACTTGTTAATATATCACACATATGTATAATCATTGCTTATGTAAATGCATGTATGACGTTTTATTTATATTGAGTATATAGAGTGATTTTTATTTTGACAGCTAACTGTAGTTTGAGTGTGTGCACGTTAACGTTGCTGAGTCATTATAGGCCTCAGTTGAAAGACTCCATATTTAATACCAGCCGCGGCCCGTGGAGGGAGTTCCATGGGGCGGAAAGGCGAGGCGGGGGAGAGGCAGCGTGGGGGGTACTGAAAACCGGAATATGGATAATTGGAGGTAAGTAAACAATTAAATAAATAAAACGAATTTCGTAGCGCGCGCTGCATCGCAATTTGCGATGCAGGGCGCTACGAAATTAGTTTAATTTATTTAATTGTTTACTTACCTCCAATTATCCATATTCCGGTTTTTAGTACCCCCATGCTGCCCCTCCCCCGCCCCGCCTTTCCGCCCCACGGAACACCCTTCACGGGCCGCGGCTGTTTAATACAATGATGTATTTTTGCTTGCTTTGCGTAGTCATTTTTCTCGTTTCAGGCACAAAGAGTTACCATGTTCTTGTTATTGTTAGAGTTCTGTGTGAAGGTTGTTGCTATACAAATTTTAATGATGTGGACAGTGGATCTCACTCAGCACCTGCGTGAGAAGGGAGCCGATGAAGAAGAATCCTCTTTTGTGCTATATCTCTGAAGGCCACTGTGATGGAAAATTCTGCCTTGTATTACTCATGAGAAATGGAATGACACTGACCGTTACATCAATGTGTAGTTTTGATTGGTTCCTTCTCTGTGAGAACTAAAGGAGTATATCTTTCTGTTGGATGTTATTGTTCAGCCTGGCTTTTTTTTTTGCAGGGTCATCCCCAGCTTTTTGCCCTCTGTGTTGAAACAGTTTTTGTTGACATTAGGACTCTGTGCACTTTTTCCTGCTAACCAGTGGTAAAGTGCTTGTATAATGTACTTGTAAGTCCATGGTAAATAGTACTGCATGTACCATCGACCTGTAAGTTAAATGGTATTTGTGGGCGGCAGCTCTCCTTGTGGGACCCACTAAAGTAGCCTTTTAAAAGATGTCTCAGACATGCCACTGCATCCTGTAGTGCGGTTTTACTGCAATTTTGACCTGGCAAAGTAGAACTTTACCAGGCCTAAATCTTCCTTTTCAATACTTATAAGTAAGTCCTCCTTAAGATAGGCCCTAATGACTCGTAGGGCAGGGTGCTTTGTATTTACAAAGTAGGACATGTGTGCTTATGCTTTGCATGTCCAGGCAGTGAAAACACTCCTAAGGTTGTTTTTCACTGTTGTAAGGCCTGTCTCTCCCATTGGCTAACACAGGGTTACATTATTACACTAATAAGTGCTATCTTTGGATTAGGAGCAGATAGAGATCTGCTATTTCACCCAAATGACTTCCAATGCAAAATTCTCTTTAATGGTGAAGTCGAATTTTAAGTTTCATTTCTGAAAAAGGCACTTTTACAAAAGTGGAATATTTTTGTCCCAACCATTTCTGCCTTCTGTGTGTGTCCTAGGTCATATGACTGTGAATGACTCTGCTGTTGAGGTTTGTATATTGGTTACAGACATTAGCACAAAGGGGTCCTAGGAGTAGGTAGGATATGCCATGCTGGCAGGGTGACAGGGGAAGGGCTGTACTCAGTTCCACTTACAATTTAAAGGGCTTTGCCTCCTGCACACACAAAGAACCTGACATCAGGCCTACCTTCTCTTTTGCCAGCCCAGACAGTTTGAGATCCTTGATAGGGGAAGCAAAAGAATTTTCCAGATGTGTGGGTAGGAGAAGGAGTCACCCCCACAGAAACTCTGGTACTAGGTATAATTATTGGACCTCAAGAGCAGTCCATCAGAACATGCATGGATCTGTGCAAGTAGTAGAAGGAGGTCTGCCCTACTGCTCAAAATACTGCCTTGCTGTCTGAGAAGGAAGACTGGACCTGCTTGCCGTCAACACAGGCTAACCAGAGAGACTCCAAGGTCAGTTGCCTGACCTCCTCTGGGAGCTACAGGGCCTCAGCAAGCTTCAGAGGCTTCCCTGCTGCAACTGGACCTGCTTGGACCTACTGGCCTTTGCTGGAGTGAGTGGCTGATCCCAAGAGGTGGCTTTCCAGGTCCTGCACCCTTGGCTGTCGTAAGAGTGTCCTACTCTACAAGAAAAGGTTAAAATCCAGAAATGTTGGTGCCTCAGACCAAGAGTGGGCCTGTTCAAGCCAAGACTCTGCTGCTCAACATAAACTGTAATGCAAAACTCCAGTGAGACCTGCTCTTTGCATCGACAGCAACCGCCAGCAACATCCGTCAACACAAGATCAGCAGCAACAGCCTGCAACGACCGTCAAAACAAACCTACAGCAATGACCATCTGTGATGCTCAACAGCTCCTTGCGGCCTCCATGAACGTGAACTGAACTCTTCTCGTTTAGCTTCGAAGGTAACTCTTCAGCTAAACTAACGTGGTTCCTGTATCCGATTCATGCTGCATCATTGTTGACTCCTCTTGTGACTTCCCCTGGTCTAGCATGACCAAATGAACACGCGTTGCTTTTGTGAGTTTAGGCACTATTTTCACAAAACCAACAGCCCAATTTCTTACATTCAATAAACTTAAACATCACTGGAGACTGGGCAACTTGAAAATAACTACTGCCTCCAAATACAATTACTTGGGGGTATGTTTCATGAGTAATGGCAAGTCTGATGCACACATCTCTTTCATAGAAGAAAAGGCCAAGGCAGTGACTTATGCCAGGTGTAAACACCACGTCAATCTGTACAGTCCAACTACCGAGGCAATCCGGAAGGTAGTCAGAGCCAAACTACTGCCTTTAATCTCCTATGGACAAATTGCCTTCCCTGGAGCCCTGGTGAACATTATGAAGTTGGTGAATTGCTGTGCCTAGAAATGCATCTTTCAAATTCCTCACTCATACCCGCAAGGCTTTGGTAGGCATTGAGTTTGGCCTAAATAAGCAAACTTTCAAATTGGGCATCTATAATTCGGTACTTCCACGGAATTTGTGCAGCACCTTCCCACAACATGGAAGCAATTCTGAAGGAAATCTTTACAAATGGCAAAAATTCTTGGTCAGACTACGTGGCGGCTACCTGCTCCAAACTGAACCTGGACATGGTGAATTGGGAAAATGATATACAGCAACCACTGGCAGCAAAAACTGTACTGAAAAAACAAGTAAGGCCCCTATCCAGGCAGGAAAACCTCTGCTCAATCAAAACATCTGCTAGCAACATCCAGCTTATTGTAAGCTCTTACAGGGACAAACTATGCCAGCCTTACTTAAACTCCGCAATGAATAAACCAATTTTAGAGCAGATCCTGATCGCCAGACTCATGATTTTGCCAATAAAGGATATAAATGCCCGCTGGAAATCCCTGACAAATATTTTTTTTTTAAAGTTTTTGTAGAGCGCGTAGTAACCCTTGAGCATCCCAGCGCTTAGAACCTAGAAAATCAGGAGGGAACAGTAGCGGAAAAGACGGAAGGATCAGGGGAAGAGAAGAGTTTTAAGGTCTTTTCTAAAATGAAGGAGGTTTGGTTCAGTTCTCAGTTTCCGGGGGAGACCGTTCCAGAGCTTTGCTGTATTTACCGAAAAGCGGCGGCCTCCGGACCGGGCTTTTTTTGCTCTGTGAACGGTAATGAAGTTCTCGTGGTTTGACCGGAGTGGCCTGGTCGCTTTGTAAGGAATGATGAGGTTTTTAAGGATGGGGGACCTTTATTGTGAAGAAGTTTATGAGCCAGGCAGAGGGCCTTGAAAACCACCCTCTCTCTGACTGGAAGCCAGTGAAGCTGCTTCAAGGCTGGCTTTACTGATGATCTGACCGGGGTGTTTGTAAGAAGTCGGGCAGCAACGTTCTGGATTCTCTGTAAGGTGTTGAATGTGGCCTCCGGGGCTCCAAGATAGATTGCATTGCTGTAATCCAGCCTGGACAGAATAAGGCCCTGGATCAGCAGTTTCTGGGAAGTGGGGGGGAGCAGGGGAAGCACCTTCCTGCATGATCTAAGAAGTCCAAAACAAACTCCCGCCGTTTTTTTTGCCTGGGTTCTGAAGGTCAGATCTTTCTCGAGCCATACACCCAGGCTCTTAACCTCGTCTTTGGGGACAGGGGGGTCACCTAAACAGGCGGGCCAGATGTTGGGCGGCAGGGAGGGCCCTTTTTGACCAAGCAACAAGATCTCGGTCTTGGACCCGTTAAGTTTCAGTGCTGAGGTGTTCATCCAACCATGGATTTCAGTGAGGCAGCTGTGAAGATTGGAGGGTTCTTGATTGGGGTGGGAAAGGGTCACCACCAGCTGGGTGTCGTCGGCATAATTGATGATCGTCACTCCAAACAGGGTGACCAATTCCTCCAATGGAGACATGTAAACGTTAAATAACGTCGGGCTTAGTGAAGAACCCTGCGGTACTCCACAGCGGAGGGGTATCACATGGGAGTGGCTGTCATTCTCCCAAACTTGGAAGGAACGGCGATTGAGGAATGACGCAAGCCACTTCAGGGCCATACCCTTCACTCCGATGTCTCTTAGACGCTGGATTAAAACCTGGTGATTGACAGTGTCGAAGGCCGCACTTAGGTCCAGGAGGATCACTGCCACTGATCCCCCTGTATCTAAAATGCATCTGGCCTTCTCCACTGCCGCCAAGAGGGCGGTGTCAGTGCCCTGGCCAGGGCGAAAGCCTGTCTGAGAGCTCCTAAGCAAGCAGTTAGTTTCTAGAAATAGTGATAGCTTTTTGTTCACTAATTTCTCCGTGATTTTGCTATTTCCTGGGAGGAGGGAGATTGGCCTATAATTGGCTAAGTTCTGAGGGTCCAATGAGGGTTTTTTTAGCAGACCTTTGACAACAGCTGCTTTCCAGCTAGGAGGGACTTCTCCCTGCAACAGCGAAGCGTTGATGAGGGCCGTGAGCGGAGGGATAACAGTGGGAGCCACTTTCTTAAGGAAGCGCAAAGGGACCGGGTCGCTAGGGGAGCCACTTTTGACTGTGGCAAACATCGCGGCGACCTCTTCTGTGGTTACTGGACCGAAAGTGTCAAGATAGGGTGCAGGGGTGTCAGAGGGCACACTGCAGCAAGGGGGGGGGCTGTGGCTGTCATCGCCTGTACAGCCTACATCAATAGATGGTAAAGAGGCGAGAATTTTTGGGATTTTCTCATCGAAGAATGTTGCCAGTTTGATACATTTATTTTCCGCGGATTTAGGGTCCATGGGTTTCACAGGGGGATCTGGGACATGGAGAAGTTCTTTTAGAATGGTGAAAGTTTCCTGAGCGGAACAAGATGAGTTTTTAATTCGATCCTCGTAAAATGAGCTCTTGGTTTTATGAAGAGCAAGTTTGTAGGTTCTTAAGGAAGACTGGAAGGCGACTTTCTTATCTGCTGACTTATCTTTCCTCCATGCGCGTTCCGTCCTCTTGCATTCCTTCCGAAGAACATTCAGTTCAGGGGTGTACCAGGGGGAAGGGTTGACTCTCTTGGCTCGTTTAAGAGTGCTAGATCGAGGTAGGAGGCAGTCCAATGATTGGGTGAGCCAGGCATTAAATTCAATGTCGGCAGTTATGGGGTTATGAGTGGGGGAAGGGGTGGATTCCCTGAGTTTGGATGCCCATTCTTCTGGTACAAGTTTGTGCCAACGCCTGATGAAAGTTCTGATTTTAGGCAGTTGGGGAGGGGAAGTATCAAGGGGCCAATCAATGGGGATCAGGAAATGGTCTGTCCAAGGAAGCGGGAGGGGCGCGCGGGTTTTAAGGTCATGAATGTTAGTGAAAATCGGATCCAGTAACTGTCCTTTGTCATGGGTGGCCTGTAAATTCATTAAGCAAAGGCCAATGGACGAAAGGTCCAGCAGCAGTTCGGCTGCGGGAGTGTCAGTTGGATCCAGAAAGTGTAGATTGAAGTCTCCTAATAAAAGGAAGTTAGGAGAAGTCGTTGCCTTGAGAGTGACATAGTCAATGAGCCTGCTGGGGAACTCGGCAAGCGGGCCTGGGGGGCGGTATACAAGCAACCCAGACAGAGAAGTTTCTGGTGAGATTTGTACGTTGAAATGGCAACTTTCACAGTCTTTAATATTGCCATCGTCGATTCTGCAGATGAGATGATCTTTGTAGATTATGGCTAATCCACCTCCTCTGCCACATGGTCTATTCAATGCGCAGATTTGGTGGCCGGGAGGGAGGGCATATAAATGATATCAGAGCCGTTGTTGGAAGTAAGCCATGTTTCTGTGAGAAACAAGATGTCGATGGCGTGATCTACAATGAGAAGGTTTATCTCGTGGGCATGTTTGACGAGCGACCTGCAGTTGAGGAGGCCAAAATGTGGGCCATGGCGTTCTGTCTCAGCGCGAGGCGGGTAGCAGAGACTACAGCAGGTAAAGAGATTATCACCAGTATAGAGGTAATTACAGGTGGAGTGTTTACGCGGATTCAGTGCCAGAAGCATGTCCCGGGTATAAGTGAGGCGGTGCCTAGGACAATTGGGCATAGTGTCCGGGCCTAGGGCCGTCCGGGCAGACGGGCTTGCCTTAGGCGCGCCTTCGGCGCGCAGACGGCGCGCCCGCTGCGCCCGTCCGCTGCGCGTCCGATGTGCACACATTATTTTATAAGGAGAATGAAGGTGTGGTCTCTGACACAGAGGCGTGTCCTGCACCTGATTTCCCTCTCCCGCGTCAGCGCTGACCTCGGCTGCGCGGGGGGGTCAAAGGTCAAGGGGGTGCCTGGCGAGCGTCGCTCGAGGAACACAAAGGTAAGATAATACAGTGACAGAGTTTATAAATTTTTAAAAAGCCAAACAGCTAAGGTCTCCCGGCTGTGCCTCAGGAGTCAACTAGGATCTAAACGCCGCTCGTATTCAGCGCGTTTATCTAGTGAGAGGGGGCGTGGCTAAAGTGGGCGTGATTACCCGTGAGTAGAGAATTGGCACTTGCACCTGATTTCCCTCTCCCGCGTCAGCGCTGACCTCGGCTGCGCGGGGGGGTCAAAGGTCAAGGGGGTGCCTGGCGAGCGTCGCTCGAGGAACACAAAGGTAAGATAATACAGTGACAGAGTTTATAAATTTTTAAAAAGCCAAACAGCTAAGGCCTCCCGGCTGTGCCTCAGGAGTCAACTAGGATCTAAACGCCGCTCGTATTCAGCGCGTTTATCTAGTGAGAGGGGGCGTGGCTAAAGTGGGCGTGATTACCCGTGAGTAGAGAATTGGCGCTTGCACCTGATTTCCCTCTCCCGCGTCAGAGCTGACCTCGGCTGCGCGGGGGGGTCAAAGGTCAAGGGGGTGCCTGGCGAGCGTCGCTCGAGGAACACAAAGGTAAGATAATACAGTGACAGAGTTTATACATTTTTAAAAAGCCAAACAGCTAAGGTCTCCCGGCTGTGCCTCAGGAGTCAACTAGGATCTAAACGCCGCTCGTATTCAGCGCGTTTATCTAGTGAGAGGGGGCGTGGCTAAAGTGGGCGTGATTACCCGTGAGTAGAGAATTGGCGCTTGCACCTGATTTCCCTCTCCCGCGTCAGCGCTGACCTCGGCTGCGCGGGGGGTCAAAGGTCAAGGGGGTGCCTGGCGAGCGTCGCTCGAGGAACACAAAGGTAAGATAATACAGTGACAGAGTTTATAAATTTTTAAAAAGCCAAACAGCTAAGGTCTCCCGGCTGTGCCTCAGGAGTCAACTAGGATATTGGTCCCTGCAGACTGTGCCATCTTTAGGACTCCCTGGTCCATTTGATCTACATTTTCCAGAATTTGTTGAACGCACGCTGCACTTAAATAAAGCCGCTTTTTTTCTAGAATACGGCACAGGAACTTGTATTGAGACGATGGAACTTCTTTTTAACATGGAAAAACCAATGGAAGTGGCAAGGTGTGCCAAATGTGCTGGACAGCTTTTATGTGAAAAGAAAGCCCAGGGATTTTAATTTAACATTGATGAAACCAAAATAACCAATTTTGGCGATTGATAGATGTTTTTACAGTTTTATATGCTATTATGCAATGCTTCGTTTGCAACAATTTTAATTAATTGAAACAAATAACATTTGACTGCACTCTTCACTTGCACTAAGAGCGGAGGAGCAGTGATTTGCCTGGCTCTGCAAGAGATTTTGGGGAAGACATGCCGCTGCGGGCGCTTCTTTCAGGGCCTCCCTTGTGATAGGGCTCAGCTGAGATAAGAGAACAGTACACTCGCAGCTCTGTCGCAGTGAAACAGAAACCGTCTCCTGTCGTCTGTCAGTTCTTGGTAAATCCGCGGATAGAGCCGCAGATATGCTCTCATTCTGGGCTGTCAGGTGAACATTAGGTTTCTGACAGCATCGTTCCCAGGGATGCCTCGTCTTCCGCCTCAGGATGTTAGTAGCCACTTACACTTTTGTTTCATTTTCGTTTTAGTATTCAGCCTTCATCGCTCCTTCGAAAAGCATCTTGTAGTTCAGTGTTTGAGCACTCGCAGGGCTGAAAGGTATTTAAATGCTATAATGAATCCTTATAATTAGATTTACTTGTTTTAATCAAGGATGTAAAAAAGTCGTCCTTTTCCCCCAGCGAACCTTCCGCTGGGGGCTGCGGCTCTGTCAGTACGAAGAATGGCGCGACTTGTATACATTGTAATGTCTGCTCCCGTCCTTTGATAACGCCGACGCGCAGCGCGTCATGGTGTTGATACGAACATGAGCAACAGACGCAAGACACATTTAAATGACCAAAATGCCAGCCTGGTGGCACCGCTGCTGCGCCCAGCACTGCAGCCTCACAGTCTGCTCTACCACAGGGGATGGGTGAGATCACACTCGGAGAAAACGAGACCTGTCCTGTCCTTGCCTTAACTTTGGGATCACAAAGCAAAACAGCGGGAAAAATATCACACCAATTGCAACATGCAAAATCGTTGTTTCTGCTGGCAGGTCTTCAGACTAAGAGCACCTGATGTTATTATTCTTGCACTGATTAATGTTCTGCTAGAATCCGTGGGTTTCTGATTATGAAATTAAGCTATTCTTTTTTTTCTCTTTGCTGTAGGGCACCACATAAAATGCATGCGATCTCAAAATGTAATTTAACGTAATTGACTTGAAAGATGCGCTACACCAAACAGCAAAGTCATGGAAGAAATTCGTGAACTAATCTCAGTCACAAGAGCTCGCTTGGGACTCAATTCAGTCTATCGTGTTTGCACCCATAGAATAACTCTAAACGAGACCAGCCATATGCAAATCAGGCTTCGCTGTGCTCCAATAGGAACAGTCAAGCCTGAACTGCCAAGTCAGAGCCTCTCTCCTGATGGGAACAAGCACGCATGCTGCGACACGTACATAAATATATGTGCATCGATGAGCCTTTCTGTCACTCGGTCATCAACTCAGGAGAAATGGATTAATTGAGATTATCTAGAAAAAAGAGCTGGAGCCCACAAACCACTAGGAAATGCTCTCCTTACTTACTGGTTTCAGTAGAAAGAGCCCTGCTCACCCTCAATACAGTCTTTAAGTTATGAGGGTGAGTCATTTAAACACCTATTACATTTAACAAAAAAATGTTAGCGCCGCCCCCTCACCCCGAGGACATAAATACTCGACAGTTTCCCCGGAACCCTGGTTGCAACATTGAAGCAGTACAACAAAGGTTGAAGACAGACTGCACAGGACAGAGAGGGTGAGAAGGAAGAACAGGGGACAGTGTAATGACAAATACCAATAAATAATCAAGTCATTATCGCTTCGTCCCTCCTACTTATCATATATCATAAAGACATAAGAATATGACAAGCTGTACCATGTGTGAGCAACAGCCACTGGCAGTCACCCACGGATCATGCACAACTCTTGAATCCCGCTGGTGGACTGGTTCCACTTCCAAGAGACCGCTTAGGAAGTCAGCATGGCATTTGTGCCAATGGCTGGACCCTGACATTCTTCTTGATCCACAACTCAGGGGCATATTTACAAGGGAAGTGGCGGAGTGAGGCGTTAGCCTTCCTGGCTTAACTCCGCCACTTCAGAAACGCAGGGCTGCACCCAGAGGCACAACAAGAGCAAAATTTCCGGGGGAGGTGCAGGGGGTGGGCTAAGAAAAAATTTCAGGGTGGGGCTAATTCTTTCTGCACTAGGCAGAGTGGAGCCAGGTAAAACCAGGTTTTCCCTAGTCGTAATTCTGGTGTTGCCTCCTATTTACGCCTCCCTTGTAAATAGGGGGCAGCGTCAGAATCAAAGGATGTTGGGTTGGAACACCCACAGCAACACCCATTGCCCTCCCCTTTCACACTAAGCATAGCGTGAAAGAGGGCCTTATTTATAAGGCAACATTAAACCATGTTAAGTGGCTTACCGCTGCCTTGTAAATAAGGCGAAGCCCCTATCGCTACAGGACAGTCGTAGAACGTGACGTTCCTATGGCGATAGGGGCTTGTAAATATGCCCTTCAGTGTCTAAGAAAGACTATCACTTTTGTGTTTTCTGTGAGACCATGAGTCTGCCTTCCAACAGCATTGCAATTCACCAAAAGGCTGAAATTAAAATGACACTGGCCGGGTCACATGAGTCCACCAGTCAACCTTCATCCAGGAGTGATGATGAATAAACTATGTGCTAGGAGTAAGCAGGGTAGACTAGATGAAGGTCCACTCCACACGCGGTCAAGAAACCAACCAATGACATAAATGCAATAATGACTGAGGCCAAATCACTGAACTGTCTCTGAAAAAGGCTGAACGGATGCCTGTGTCTCCAAATGTCATGATGGAACTGAATCCCCCAGGAAAACTCACCGCAACGCAAGCCCCTCTCAAGGACAACTGTGAAGCAGTGAAAATTCCACTGAACCGTAACAGGAGCATAACAGATACATAATGGAATATTACATCAGCCACAAGAGGATCAGCACCTGATGAAGAAAAGCGAGGATACGTTCCCAAACCAGGTTTGATGGGAAGGAAACTGGAACTCTAGCAATAGCAAACATTGAGTACAGTATAGAAATACAGTTCCCAACATGCCACTGAATAAAAAGGATTGCGGCTGAAATGAAAAAAGGAAGTAATAAAAAACAATCATAGACCAAGTAAGGTAGTGGTAGAAGTATGAGGCCATATATGTGAATATCCTGGAGAAAGGATACAGGCTGGTGTACATTGCCGCAAGAAACTGCTCACATCAAGCACAGGAACAAAAACATGTGTGCAACCAAGCACGGAGGGCCCAGTCCAGCGAGGGCGATACTGTGCAGAATGCCAGCACATATCTCACATTATTGCTAGAAAAATGTTTAATTGAGATTATTTACTTTGCCACAGTAAAGCAGTAGTCAATATGCACATTATAGGTACCCACATTTCTGGCTAACAAAAAGGTCAATTAAATGACCCATTGAATGGAGCGTGAGGAAAAGGAAACACTGAACTCCATTTTTAAAACGTTTGCCCAGTGCCTGATGCCTGCATGATTATGAGCCAACAGTCACAAGACTCCTGTAAAAGAAACAGCGTGTAATGGAGTTCTCTTTTTTCAGAAAACTGTGATTGCCAAAAGCATATTAATGCCTTTTAAATCATAATATATAAGTAAAATAATGAAGAAAGATAAAGAAGGACATCCATGCTTACCAGTGGAAGATTTAAAGCTTGTTTACTGCTAATCCTTGCAGCAAAAACATTGTAAATAAAACCTCCATTGATGACTACCTAAGTCAACATGCCTTAAGGACCGATTACGACTTTGGTGGTCTGGGAACAGGCCGCCACGCCATTGCCCTGCTCCCAGACTGCCAAAGTCAACCGCCTATCAGATTACGAGTTGTTTTGCTGTCTGTCAGGTGGTCGACTCAGCAGTCCCACAATTGTACCTTTCAATCGGCAGCGCAATGGCAGCACCACAGCTCGCAGCGGTAACGCCAAGCACATTGCTTCCCCTGATTGTTTCGCAACCGCCAAGGATCGCAGATCCCTGGTTGTTGCAACTGTCCCATGGCGGCGATCAGACCGCCAAACTTGTAATTCAGCAGCCGCATCGCAGGTGCGGCGGTCCCCAGCTGCCACCAGAACTCAACGGCAAGTACGACAGTCCTATGGGCCTCCGTATCCTTAATCCGACTCTTAGTCAAATTATGGAGTACCGAGCCAGCATTAAAGCCCCTGCTCCAACACAAACAGACCTTGGCAGCAGATGTTCAATGAAATAAGCAAACCCATCAGTTGCCGAAAGGAAGAGCATCAAAGAGATAACAGAAAGTACAGAAAAGCATGAATCTCTGAGGAGCCAAACTTTCTCTGGCCACATAACTGAAAGGATCAAGGAAATTATACCACAGCTGGTAGAACAGTATGGCCTATCTACAGTGGAGATCATGCAGTGCAACATGTGTTGCAGACCAATAAGTGGACTGACAACTTTGGGAAGCAAGTTCTAACACCACATCCAATAGGCACATGGGCTTCTTGTCATGAGAAGAGCTTTCACAGGGACTATGCCTACCACAACTCTACAACAGCATCTAGTTACATTTTTTATTTCAAATCTGCATTTATAACACAGTACAGAAAGCTGAGCAAGTGCTATATGAATGAATATAAAATTAACTTATCTAAGGATCACAGGTTCCAGAACATAGCGTAGAAGCCCACTGCTTGTATGAGGACAGTCATACCTATTGTACTCAATGTATGGCAATTTAAAAAAAAAGAGAGATCCAGACCTCTGGGTAGTTGCTGCAGAAGTAATTACTTTTGTAGGGTTATTAGCTGAGAAATATTACATCATATATGAGCACATTAAGCTAGGCAGATGTGTCCTGTATTTCCAGTAAATCCCTCAATAGTCTCAATCCTAGAATTGGCAAGGGATAACCTGAAAGGAAACAAGAGGGGTTCCAATCCCTGGACCTCCAACGAGCTCTTGCACCCACCCTCTGAGCCGCAAGCCTCTATGCTCCTAGGGCCCCACTCGTCTGGTCCGGGTAACTTGAAAGAAAACAACTGTGTTTCAAAGCCCCAGTCCTCCCTCAAGCTCCTCCACCCTGTTCTGCTGGATGAGCCAACTTTACAGGAAAAATCCTTTGGTTTTCTCTGCTCCACATGTCCACTGCCTGTCAGGTCATTGAAAAGGATTCCCCAGCATGGAGCACAGAGGCCGCATCAATGGATTCTGAGATGTTACCGGTGAATATTCCTTCAGGCCCTGTGGCCAGACCCTATCCCAGTTATGTTATTCCGAGACCAGATAGCATCTCTTGACTCTTAGGCTGTACAGCGGGTCAGCAAATCGATTATACACATTCGGCCATTGTACATGTCCAAGCTTGTTTTGGAAACAGGGACGGAAGTTTCTGTTCTATGCCCTGGGTAGGACTTGAATTGAAAGTATCCCACAATATCATTTGAATGCAAGGCTGTAGAGAATTGAGCAGTGTCCACCATTTCCAGCGCCTTTGTGAAACATGGGAGCAGGGAAACTGGTATATAGATGTGGATCATGTCAATGTCTGCATTTTCTTGGAAGAGGTTGACTGCTGCATGCCTCTGTTTAAAGCACTCTTCAGTAGGAAGCATGGTAAGGACAAGACTGGCAACGATGGCAGGTCAGGAGGATGAGAGTCTTGATTTTCACATAGCAGAAGTCACAGGAGGATGAGTTTTAGGATTTGTGTTTGGACTGGGATAAACCCCGGTGACATTTCTTGCCACACCAGCTTCATACATACGGTGTTGATGTATAGTGAAGCTTCAGGTGTGATGTTTGCTCCCAGTCAATCAATTTTGATATGCTAAAATGTCATGTAGACTTTGTCGATCTTTTAAACACTAATTGCTTGGGACTGTCGGGAAACAATAAAGACATATAGATTGTGTGCCCAAGGACAATTCTACTAATCCTGCTTGAAGATTTCCTTTTAAACTGAACCATATAGCGCATTTCACAGGTTGCAATGCAGAGGTGACAGTCTCAGAGTAGTAGTTATGCTGCTTACATCACAGAAGGCATATGTTGGTGCCAGGCAAAATAACTTGGTTTCACACTGACTATTTCAACTGGTATTTTCAATTTAGCACAGAGCCTGATTGATTTGTTATGTCAGTCTATGGGGTGGTAAGCATCGACTGAAGAGTATGTCAAATTGATTAGAAGCAAAACAAAGACTGGTATGTCCATTACAGCTGAGCAGTTCTTTTCACGCTCCCATGTATAGGCCGCTGCCCCAATATGAGGGTTTTTCCCATCTAATGTCACTCTTGGTAGGTGAGCTGAAACTTGAGGGTGCCAAGCTAACAGAGTGTATCAGATTTCCCTGTAGGTGATCCAGCCCCTCATAACATAGTCATCTAATTGAACGAGTTGTGGGTGAGAGGTGTTCTTTACCTAACTGAATGATTCTTATCAAGGGGCAAATTCTTTGGTGCAAAGCCACAAATAGTGAGAAAAACCAGCACAAAGTGTTGACAACGTATTTACTTTCCAGCTCACAACTTCTTTTTCACTGGAAAGCAGCCCTTTAAAATATGCAAATAACGCTTTGAGCTTCTTTCATTACCTTATATCAAGGGCGGCGGCCTGTGGGTGAGTCATGGGTATTCTCACCCTACAACCCATGGATTTTGTTGTATAGGCCTATCTACTAACAATGGTATACAGGGCCCTGAGTCCAAACATAGCTCCACCTCGAGGCAGGCATTAGCACGGAGAAATATTTTATTTCTCCAACTTTTCACACAGTACAGACAAAGTGGGAACGTTTTAAAGCATGTCTAAGTATAGTATTTTGTACTGGAAGGATACTCTCCTAGTTCAAAACCTACACTACACATCCTCCTTTCCCAGATGACCTCCTTTGCCAGTTCTTTTGCATTCCAGAGTTACTGTTAGAAATTGAGACTATGAGAGGAGGGAACCATGTGAACATATAGGTCATGTACAGGTCTGATACAGGAAGGCAGGGATCTCTAAATAGCATAGATGATCCTCTGCCAGGTTGACCCAGGCCTTGACATTTGCATCCTTGGCACTGGACTGTCCGCCAGGGTCCAAATGAGCCCCATTAGACTATAACATCAAAGGAGCTATACATTCCATTGCCTTGCACTGATTCACCAAAATGCCAGGGTTAGCCAATGTGACATAACTCACCCTACTGACCTGCAGTAACATCACTGAAAGAAACTGAGGAATACAAAAAAGGACAGGCGGAATGCTCAGCCACTGTTAATTACACTGGGCAATATTGCAATCCCTTGTCTTTTTTTGCTTACCATACCACCACAGACAGGGTCTAGTCATATGTAAATCAGCCTCGGTCCTGCCCCAATAGGAATAGTCCAGCCTGCACTGCCAGGGCAGATACATTCTGAAACGGAACACAAGCAATCACAGACCAGATGTGGCCTTTTTAAGCCTCTTCAGTAGGGTGCATCCTGGTTTCAGAGGCAGAGTGAGTATGTGACCCAGGTCTGGATATACCCCTCACTTACGGTGTTGCAATGAGGAATGTAAAAAGTTATGTGTGGAGTGCTAGAATTAATCTTAGCCACTGGTAATTAAGCAGAGGTGCACCCCAGTCCATCGTTGTTTTGCCCACCGTGCCACCTCAGAGCCAGCTATATGTACATCTGCTTTGGTCCTGCTGCAATGGTCTTGAAAACGATTGACTGGAATTTATTAATTACCAGTGGCCAACACTAATTCAAGCCTTCCACCCATCTCCTTTTTATAAACTTACAATAATCTTAACAGTATTAAAATAAAACATTTTCTATAGCAGATAAAAGTCGATTTTAATTGCTACCTATATGCTAACTAGGCTGCTCCGATGGAATGCTGGGGTGCTGCCATGACATGTGATCAGGGGAAGCACGTCCATCACATATCCAGATACAGCCGTCATGTACTAAGTACAGTCATGAAAGGACCAATGACGGCTACAAATGACCAATATGCATCAAAAGCCGTCATGATATGACCAAGTCAAGCATCAAGTTACCAGTTACAGCTTTAAGTACGCAGGCGCACACTCAAATCCTCAGCACTGCAAACGTTAATGCACAGCCACTGTTACATGTCTCCCTCAAAAGCATATAACAGATACAGCCTGTAGAGCAGCAGCGCAAATGTACCTTGCACAGGGAACAGATGCAGCAGAGTGAGCAGCTGTGCAAGCTTCTCTTATACTCACAGATCAGACAGTATCAGTAAAAGAGCACACTTTGGGACTAAACCAGAGTTTTGTGCAGGATCATCGTTGATCTGCATACGGCACAAAATATTATGGGGCTTATTTACAAGTCCATTGCGCGGCCGGTGCGTCACTTTTTGTTATGCACTGGCGGTGCATTTTTCTGCCCCATATTTACAAGGACAGGAAAAGCCACCCTGCGTGGTGTTTCCTGTCCTTGTAAATACGGCCCCTTTGCATGCAGCACTTTGTATAAAAGGGGCGTTCCATGGGTGTTGCTGTGGGTGTTCCCACGCAACACCCATGGAACCTGACACACAAATCGTAAACCTGGAATTGCGTGTGAATGCTATGCCTCCCCAGGGGAGACGTAGGGAGGCGCAACGAGGAGGAATGTATTCCTTTCTCCTCGTTTTCTTTTCCTCTTTCTATGCATGCTGCGTTCTGCAGCACACATAGAATGAGGAAATCACCTCTTATGATTGTTCATGTGCAGGAAGGTGTACCTTCCTGCACATAAACAATCATAAAAAAAGACGTTTTACAAGTTCTATGTGCGCTAATGCAGCACACATAGAAGTTGAAAAATGCCATTTCAGATTGTTTATCTGCAGGAAGGGTCACCTTCCTTCACATAAACAATTATCCCTGTGATGCAGGCATCCTTGCACCATGGTGAAAGGGTGCGTGCATCAGCGCATGGCAGCTAATTGTGCCCGAGCGCAGGGGAGAGCAAAGGGATCCGTCACATCCTTGTAGATTCCTGTGCTTTGAAAGTGCCGCAGCGTGGCGCAGTCAAGGGGCTTGTGGTGCCGCGCTGCGACACTTTCTTGTAAATGAGGGCCAATATACCCAAGTTGCAGCTGACAATCCGCAAGTCCAGATACAAGAGAGAAAACCACATTAAACCCATATGAAAGAATCAGAATCTACAACTGTGCATGAGAAGCACTACGATAGACAACTACCATGTATAACATACACCAGCTGACACATGTTCTCATCAGTTACCTGTTTCATTTCATGATTTTACTATGCCTCTCTAATAACATGTCTCCATATACTTTTTTTGGGCGGGTGCCTTTTTTCGGACACATAAAACAGCACACTGCAACATGCCACTGCTTCCCATCAGTCTTTCCATATGTGGGTGCATGTATACATAGATAGGTCTTTGACTCTAAATGGATGTGCTATGTTTGGCTTCCCCTGTCCATGGATTTAATTGCCTCTCTCAAAGCATTTTTGCATTTATTCTACCTGCTTCTTAAAATTACCCGTTTCTTAGGATGCAGTTTTATAGCAACTTTAAGCTGGCCACAATTTTGTTGTCAGTGGCTCCTCACCGGAAAGGTTAAAACTTTAAAATTTGTTTTCATACTTTGCACATTACTTATTTCATGTTCACGCTTGCTGTGCTGCTACCCGAAACCTGCCCTCAGCCCATTAGATCATTTGTTCTGCCAAGGTGAGAAGTAGCTTCTCTCACCATCAACTTAGTATAGCTAAACAACACAATGCTGCAGACAGCTCTACCGATGTACCTTGAGCACCACCTGCCGCATTCCAGGTAGTCCATTACTGGGACCCACCTATAACTCTTTTAATGCACCTCACCTCTGAGCAGCAGCGCACCTCCTCCCTTTCCCGTAAGCAGACCCAGAGACTGCAGCCCTGGCAATGCACCTCAAATTCCATCTGCAGGGGTAATGCCATACCAACCTCTGATCACATGTACAGTTCTGTCAAAGCCTCTTAACCTTCCCCTGGCAGTAGAAAACCTGCTGTGATAGCAATAAATACACACAGTTATATCAATGCACCTTATTCAAAACATGCAGCAGATCTGCTATCTCCACTCGGATAACCCATAGCTCTACACCTGGATCGCAACTCTGGGGTGCAGCCCTAAATCTCGGCCAGTGTTGAGGATCGAACACAGATCTGCCAAAGCAACCCGTCAAGACCTGCTCCATCTCTGCTATTCAACTACAGGAGGCCACAGTTCAAACAGCATAACACATCACTGACCTACCGTACCACTAGATGTTTCAGTGCTGGAACCCCATCACAGTCCTACCAATATGCCCTCCCTTACAGTTCATGTAATGTAACTAATTTAGTAAATACTAGTATCCATGTAATTGTTTACAAAGAATAACAGCTCCAAATTTGATACTAAACTATATTTCAGAGGGGGAATTGTCTTGTCTTCTAAGTCTATGTTGCATGGTCGCCTGTAGCTGTGATCTATGTTGAAAATCTAGTGATAGCCGGTTACAGTAACATTACAGGTATATGCATCCAAACATGAACTTATGGCATGCTGAACTACGCTCATGTGGAGGTCATCTCAGATATTTAAGTATCCTTCAAATGTTTCAAGGTATGCTTGGCGTGCGACATCCATGAACAATCAATTCACCAAAATGCAGGCCTGTCACTCCAAGTCTCATAACTCCTCTTGTCACCCTTAACTTCTTTGATACAAATGTCTGTGCAACCAATTTTAAAATACGCGTCTGCGAGCAGTTAGACAAACCTGTGGCAGAGGTGGGCGGGTTGTGCTGAGGAGTGTACCACACGTGAGGCATTAAGTTAGTCGATGGAGGTCAGCCCGGCTACCTGGACGACAAAAGGAGAGTTCAATAAGGATGAACGCTGAGCCCTGTTACTGGCAGCAGCAAATCAACCCCCAGTGTGACAGACCTTGGCTTTAGCCAGATGAAGAGGAATTTATCAGCACAACAGCAGTCATGAGGCAGAGGAATAGCACATTTGTTCTGGTAATTGTGTGACAATCTCCAATCTCAGTTATTATGCAGAGATTGTACCAAATTTCCTAAGGCTAACCCTTAATGTGCGACACTTGGCAGAGTTGTTGTAGTGCCCCACATTTACTATTTAATATGCACCTAAAATCATCTACAACCTTGGAGAATTGGAGCATGTGAGGTTCAATTTACAAGTCATGTGAAGGTCAACAGACATAACGAAAAAACATGTAGACAGGCATGCTACATGCTGCAGTGTTGTATGGTTCCTACTAATCTAGTAGCACTGTGTATTCAAAACAAGAAAACTTCATAATACTGACTGAGTCTTCTTATATAATCAATGAATGCTGGTCTGTTTGGCTAGCTCACGGTACCGCAACTAAACTCCTAAACCTCCAGAGTAATAGATGTTGTCAGTAATCTAGAAAATGACTCACAGATTCCCAATGAAATCGCAAAAACAGATCTAACCCTTTCATTTATCACTCTTGCATGCCCAAAGTTTCACAAAGAAAAGATACAATATTGCATTTTCAAACAATTATTGAAAAGATCTAAGCTTTGCAAATAAAATGTAAGAAAGATGAGGCACAATTTTGTAATGAGTATTAGTAGTGAAAAATACAAAAAAATGTAATCATGCTAATTGTTCATAATGTTGCTAATGTTACTCCTGTCTATTGCACGCCTATATGCTTAAGAGAACATTTAGGGAATACCCATCTGCACGGTCTGTTAATATAACCTAACCCCACACCTCGACAGACAGTGTATGTCAGGAAGCCGGGCTCAGTGCATCCATGGATGCACCTCCTAGTGTAAAGCTGTATTCCTTCTCAGGATGAAGGTTGGGAACAGCAGGTCTGCATCTCAGCAGTGTTCCATGATGATTCTGGGAGAAGTGCACCTCTCACCAGCTTCAGCACAGATGCATTTTTTTCAATAATAAAACAGCATGCTAATCAAACTGTGTCAGACACGCAGAACAGTGTTTTAATCAGACTTAAGTAGAAGAGTCGTCTCTTTACGAGCACAGAAAATAAAACAATGCCTCGTGTTCTGAAATAGCGTGACCCTGGACCTAACTGTGCAGACTACAGGGCAACAATGCCTATTAGGATGCAATGTGTGCAAGGATGATTCTCTCATTCGAAAAACATATACAAAGCACCATTAGACAATGAGGCTAAGTTTCCACAAGAACTAAAATGGAAGCGAAATGCTAAGCTGCATAAAAGCAATATGTAAGAAAATGATCTCATGAAAGTAGCAGCCAGGATTATGTCAATGAAACAATCTACTTGTCCCAATTGTACATGAAGGGCTCGCACCAGTCAGAGAAACATGAAGGGCCTGATTTGGAGAAAGATAGTGTAAGAGAATCTGCTTTTAAATCAGTAGATTCAACACTATCTCACTGAGCGGCATATCTGCCCTCGTTAGAGTGCTACTGGAGAAAACCACCCTGGCTCCATCATCAGATGGACCAATGGGAGGAAGGAACACCATCCGAAGTGGATCTTCACAACAATAACTGGGTTAGCCCCAAAAAGTGTCATGGAAAAGTAAATGTAATACCCCTAGCATGGTGCCAATCCACCCACACCATTGTGGTGAGACTACCATAGGCATTCGGAGGCTCAACCCAATGTGGCTTTTGATGCAGCAGATACAGCCACTTTGGTGAAGAAACCTTTGTTTGGCTAAAACTCTAATTTGTAAGCTATAGTGCTCAGCAAAGACAAGACGCCTATTCAGGTTTTAACTTTACAGGCACATTTGAAGAGCACATATTCATCCCAAGAAGATAAATGTTTATTGTTATCCAACGCAATAGTACTCATTTAATTGATCAGAAAGTATGAATGGCTGGGGAGATTCAAACCTACGAGTGCACGGTTAAACGCAGATCAGTGCAATAGACACTTAAGTCACATACCTTTCTCAATGCACAAATGGCATATGTATGTGTGTTTTTTCCAAAGTGCTTTTTCCAGGCATTGAAGAATTTATCACACTTGAATTTTTTAAGCCTTTTGCTCTTCCTACAAACATTGATATGCTGCACTGATGAAAACCAAAACTCATCGATTGACTGATTCAAAGGAAATAACCCTGTTAAACTATGTTTCTTAATAAGATTTAGATAAGTATGCACCCTCTGACTACATTATTCACACACCTGGCAGTGGAGGCAGGTAGGGAACGAGGGTGGCAGGGGTAACAGGGGGTTTGAAAAATATTTTTGAAAAAATCACACCTACCTCCAGTCACCTGCCACGTCTCTCCACCGCAGCCCCGGAACCAGGAAGCAGCCAGGCTCCCCATAGCCAATCACAACGCTGCAATGCAGCGATTTGATGGGCTCCATAAGCCAACCACAACGCTGCAATGCAGTGTTGTGATTGGTCTGAGCGCCTTGGATTGGTTCTCAGATGGGGACAGGAAGCCTGTGCATAATCCCTATCAGGCTCTCCTTTACAGCTTGGTGGGGATTATGCAAAATGTGCATGACTGTTTGGCAGGGCCAAGACAGCCCACCGTGCAGTCATGCGCACTTAGTGTGCACAGTCCACTCCTCCTGCCTGAGCCACCAGCCCCGCCCTGCCCTAAACAGCCCCGGAGCAACGAAAAATAAAATGATAATAACACTGTTATTATCATTTTATTTTTCCCTTTTCCACTTCTCTAAGAGCAGTGGGGCGTCGCTCCTCTGCCTTATTGTAGGAGCCGCCAGTGACACCTCGCTCTACAAACAGAGTTCTCTACCCAGTAAAGACCGTTTCCATACATTCTTTAATGTTCTTGGAGAATCTGACATTTACGATCTCTTCATCCCAGTTATGATTGTCTGTTATTTAGTCACAGAAATCAGGACCACTGAGCACCAGATTTGCACAATAATCATATGCTGCAATGGCAGAATGGGAGATGGCCTTGCTGTTGCATAGGAAATTGAAGAAGCACCATCAGGTGGCAACAGTCAAATTATAATTCACAGATTAACAATTAAAACTTATATAGGCACTTGTTTAACGTACTAAGGGGGATATTCTCAAGGCACTATCGCCGAGTTAGCGGCACTTTATCGCCGCCAAAGTGGCGATCAATTTATCGCACTATTCACAAGCTGGTGCTAACAGCCCATATCACCACTTTTCCTGCGATAGCAGCCGCAAAAAACATCACCACAGATGACACCAGAAACTAACGCTAATGAGATGCAGAGTAGGCGTTCCCGTGCAAAAAGCCGCAACAACACCACTTCACAACATTCTCAACGACCAGCCAGATCAACATGTGATAAGGCGCGTTAGCAGCAGGGATTTCACACCTGCTCTTACCTGGTGTAAAGTCGGACGACAACCTGCACCATGAAGGGGAGCCCAGCCCAGAGTCACACCTGCAGAACAACAGATGCCATGGAGCCTCTGATCATGCAGCTCGGAGCCCCAAGTGGACCACAACGCCTACCACAACCACCCCCAGTACCCACCCCCCCGGACAAAGAGATATCACATCACTGGTACGAAACTTGGAACAAAACAATTCGCTTGATGTCGCACAATCACAACAATCAACAATCATGTGCGGTCAGAAAAATGTGAATCAGTCGTTCATCTCTTAATTTCGAAACAAAACAATTTATTAAAATTAAACCAAAGACAACTATGTGGAAGAGTCATGGTGGGTCGTCTCCGTACAATCTGTAAGTCACAGCCTGCAAGACAAAATTTAAAGATAAGAAAGTGTGTAATGCGCTCATCCAAGGACAGAGAGAGAGAGAAAGAGAGAGAGCATGAAAGGGAGAGAGAGAGAGAGAGAGAGAGAGAGAGAGAGGGAGAGAGAGAGAGAGAGAGAGAGAGAGAGAGAGAGAGAGAGAGAAAGAGAGAGAGAGAGAAAAAGAGAGAGAAAGAGAAGTAGAGCGAGAAGTAGAGCAAGAGAGAGAGAAAGAGAAGGAGAGCGAGAAAGAGAGAGAAAGAGAGATAGAGAGAGAAATAGAGCGTGAGAGTGAGAAAGAGAGAGAAAGAGAAAAAGAGAGAAAGAGAAGGGGAGAGAGAGAGAGAGAAAGAGCGTGAAAGAGCGCTACAGCGAAAGGGGGAGAGGGAGAGAGCGTGCCGATACTGCGGAGCCAGGCCTCCCTACTCACCTGCTGCCACCGGTGTGTCTCCAACCATATGCTGGTACACACTGCAGTCCACCAGGTCCCTCATCTGAAACAGATTACCGAATCATGAATGGCGGAGTCTACATCAATGCACACGCCATCAGCGTTTGCCCGGACCTGTGTACACAGTCTGCTGCACACCAGCCCCTCCCGTCGCCCGGCGGTGATTGGCCGCCACTGCGCAACCAGGGCACACTGCTCACCTTCCGCCAACGGTGTGTCTCCAAGAGGGCCCACCACGTGCCGGGACAAGCTCCAAGGCCGGGTCCCGCGAATTTGGCAGCCTCCACATCATGCAGCCACGCACCGCGTGCCACAAGGTCAGACACCTGTTGCTGGGTCTTGATTAAGCAATGGCAGAGATCACATCAGTGCACAGGACATCATCGTAGGCTGCACACCCGCCCAGCTCTTTCGGTGCCACCAACTCTGTGAACTGCGAGGCAATGCCATGTGGCGGTAGGCCTATGCTGCCCCCTGGCTCAGGCCTACACTGTGGTCCAGCAGGGCTCACACAAATCCCTACCAGTCCGGGCCGCCAGGACGGCGCATCATCGCAGGCTGCACACCCGCTCAGCACCTATGGTGCCCCTACCTCATTGCACCGAATGTCACCGTCCCGTGGCTGTAGGCCCATGCCAGCCACAGTCCATCCGGTGCCACCAACTCAGTGCAACACAAGTCATGGACCCTCTATGATTGAGTACCGTGATATGCCAGGCGGACGCAGACATGTCACCTCCGGCAGTGGGGAAGAACTGGGACACATAGCGACGTCGTCCCCCTCTTTATACGTAAGCCAAGTGGGCTGGGTTGGCGTACGCCAGGCCAGCGTAGGGGTGTGAATAATTATCCCTGGGCTCTGGACGTGGTTCATTTCAGGGATTGCATGTAAGAGTCTAGTTTTTCCGACACTTACTTAGGGTAGTTTTATACATCACTGTAAATAACTAGTATCACACCCTCACAATTTTGTAGATAGTTGTAATCACTGGTCCTGATGAATTGCCGCTGGATCCCCCTGACCTTGTAGGCATGAAACATGTTGACCACCGGAGCAGAGTAGAGTAGTCCCTGACCCATTTAGTCAAGACTACCGCCTCTCATTTCATTTTTAACAGGGTGGTTTACTGACCGAATAAAATCATTTATCCAGACTAACCAACCCCTTTTTAACCACACTCACAAACATCTACACCTTCCTGGCCCTCACTTGCACTCACCCTCGGCAAGGAACAAAAGATCTCCGCCAAAGAGCCCCATCCCTGGGTGCCCGTCGGGGATTGCAGCGCCGACCCGACGAGGAGCAAAACCCAGATGATGAAGCATGACACCTAGCTTGCTGGGTGTGTGAGGGTTTTAGTTCCACCAATGTGGGTTCCCCCACCCCACACAGTCCTGTACCCTTCAGGCTTACTGAACATTACCCCCCACTTAGTCTAATTCCAAGGAGAGTGTGCTCTACACTCTCCTTTACCAATAGAGGAACTGTATACCCTTTCCGTTTAATCATTTCAGGGATTGACAGGAAACCAACTGATGCATGTGTATCTGTCACCGTGTCGGCGCCACACGGCCCGCAATCGACAATGTTGCAATTTAGCATGCACCCGGAGGGCGGTCACGCACGAAGAGATTGTAAAAGGAGAGCAAGACTGCTCGGGCTTCTGGATCATACATGCCAACTTTTGTGTGTGTTTCACCAGTGGTGCACCATGAGCCTAAGGCCTAGCCTCATTTGTAGCGCGGAAGCAACATCACATTTCCAGAATGTAAACAGCTGTTGGACTAACATTAGGGATGAAAGCACCTTTGTCTCAATATATAATGCGGAAGGACATCTGCACCTCCGACCTTGGTCTTGCATGCTGCCGGCACCCCCTGAGAGAGAAACCATAGCAGATGATGTTGAGTCCCACACTACGCACAGACACAGAAGTCCTGGCTCGAGGTACTCTTGCATGGAATGCCCTTGACCCTTACGTACACAACAACCCATGCATCCAAATGTTGCACACACATACGACTCATTGTCCCGAGCTCTGGCATGTCATTCACATAATTACCACATGTCAGAAGAGTGCTGGTACTACGAAAGCCACCAACGCAATTGCAGGACATCCTGGGCACATGCACAATGGCAGTCACGTGTAACTGTACCGTGACCGAATGCTCCCTGTTGAATATCTGATGCATTGGTCTGCATGTTGTGGCCCTTGTCCTGCCGTACTGACACCCACATGCAAAATAAGTCTACACAACTTCACTAGTGTCCAATTGTGATGAGTGTTGATTATAATGACAAATCGTGTGCCTCAATGAGCATTGTCCGTACACAGTGAGGGACTGACTAACGCATTTCACTGTGGGGTGAGTCCCTATTGCCAGCTCCACCTCTGTGAGCCAGTCATTGTGGTTGTGATAGTTGCTGATAGACCTGTGCTCTTACGTGTCTTCAGCAATGTGAGTATGGTGTCCAACTTCTTGCCATGTGTATCAATGCGACCCATCACTACAGGCTGTGTCCACCCATTTGAGTGTGAATAGGTATGCAAAGAGATGTTCTATTGTCAAATGTGATAGGGGACACTACTTTAGGCCTGCCAACGACTTAGACATTCCATACACAGCCCTATTCCTAATATTGTGTGGGGCAAAGTCGTGAAAGTGCGCGAGTGTTGTTTCTGTGCATCGAGGCCACAGCTAGTGAACACATTCCCAGTCATCTCACTGCCTATGTGTGTCATGGTCACACATGCGCATCGCTTTCATTTCCCAGGGTGTCACTTTTTGTTCAATCAATGTCCTTACATTCATCCATACTTTCCGACTTGATCGATTATAGACATGACACAGCTGTGTCATTTTGAATGTTTTATTCACATTCATTGGGGTAGTCGGAGCTGGAGCAGTACATGGCCATGAAAACACCACATTACATTGTAGACCAGGGTTTGGCCAGCCAGAGTCATTTAGGGATTGACAAGTACAACGGAAGAGGTAGAGGACAGTCCGCAGTGTGATTGCTGTGTCATTGTTGAGCAAACAGAATATGGCAGTCCATGTCGAGGTCCAAGGTGAGTGTCGTGGAGTGTTTTGGGGGACAGTGGGAGGTGTTGTTACAGGGCATGATGCAGAGGGCAGCAGCAAGATGAGACAGGGCATATGGCGGAGAGGATTGCTACTGTCTCCTTCTTACCACTACACAGGTGGAATCACCCGCATCTTCATCCTCTATGTCATCTGTCTGACATGTGGGTGCTGATGTTTGGTCTGCAGCACTGTGTGCCACTGACACATCAGGGGCTGGAGGTGTGTGTGTGGAAGTACCAGCAGCATTCATCTGCGACTGCCTTAGTGGCAGCAATGCCATGATGAGGCTTTGCAGGGCATGGAAGATCCCAACAACTTTTCACTGGTGTGCATCCGTGGCAGCCATTCTTTCTGAATACATATGCTCCATGTTATCCATTATCCTCATCATCTGTGCCAACTCTCGGCTGACATCGCTGAGGCCACTCTGAGTAGGCAGTTGTTCTCCTCTCAGAGGCATGACGCCAGCGGTGTCGGGCATGGATTGTTGGACATCATGGTGCGGACAGTGAGTGTCCGTTAGTGAGTGTAAGTGGTCCCTGATGTGACTCAGACACCCACGTATGTCATCAAGTTTGGTCTTGGGTGAGATGCTGGGAGCCAGCCGTGGTGGTGGGTGCTTCCTGGTGTGTGGTCTGTGCAGGGGGTGGGGTCACCTCGATGCAACTGGCCTGCACTGCTCCTGGTGGTGGGGTGCGGAGGCTGTCCACGAGCCGTTGGAGTGTGTTGGGGCAAATATCCAGGGGTCCTCTTCATCATCACTGAAGAGATGTCTGCTCTGCTCTGCAGGAGGTGTTCATTGTCCCTCTGCAGTGTAAAGGAGAGATGCTGGTTGACAGTATGTTCCATGTATGTTGACGCATTGTACATGTTTACATACAGACTGCATGACAATGTGCATTGTGACTGTTTGGGAGTAGCTGACTATTTCATGCAGGACAGTGGACATTTTAACAACATCAGGAATGTGAGGATGTACGCATAAATTATCATCCCACAGTTTCCTGCTCTGCCAGATGTGATTGACAAGTTTCTACGCAAATGCGGAACCAGTTGTGTCCGCTGTTCTGCAGTGAAAGTGTTGCTCTTTGTACCACATTGTCGTCAATGTTAATGTGCTGTTATTGCTATGTGTGTGTGCTGCATTGTGGGTGAGTCGATCCTGCAGCTGTGATTTAGCTGCCCCTTACCCCTTTGGAGCAGTGTGCCTTTGACTTCTGTGCTCCTACAGTGCTGAGATGTTGCAGACTTGGCTGATTTGGGCTCTTGGGCATGGTTTATCTGCAGATGTGTTGTTGCCGTCAGGGGTTGTGTGTGCACGTGGATGTGTCATCGTGTGGCCTGCTCCTTTCTGGATATGTTCCACACTCGGCCACCTCAGTGTCATGGCGTGCAGCATGTCATGATAATTGGACTGCAGCCATGCTATTCGTCATGCAGTGTCACTTGCAATGTCAGTGTGGCTCACGGACACGCAGATTTGCTGGTTTTCACACGTGTGCAAGGGTTGGTTGTGGGATTGGTAGTGTGGGGGGGGACAGCTTTATGCCCATAGTGGACATGGGCCTACTTGCTGTTTGTATGTGTGCTGCAGTGTGCCAAGGGGATCATGGACATGCTCTAGAGTAATTGTGGGTGTGCAGTGTGCTCTACTTAATTGTGCATGTGTGCCATTGTGACTATCTCCCCCCGTGCCCAGTCCCTGTTCAGTACTCACCCTGGTGCTGTTGTGTCAGGTCATGTCGAGCAGTGTCCGGACCCCCAAGTCCTGCCACCGTCTCCCACTGATGACTGTGGACACCATTTCCTCCATCTCATCCAGCTCCTGGTGTTCCGCTGGGCTGCCACCTCCAGTCTGCATTGCAGCCTGATGGTTGTCAGCGAGTTTCTTCTTGGTTTTGCGATTCGCATCATTCCAGCGCCTCTTGATCTCTCCAATTGTCCTCTTCCTCACTCCGACTGCAGTCACCTTGTCCAGGATGTCTTGCCATATTGCATTTTTGTTTGCCAATGACACGTTGGGGGTGAGGAACAGTTGTTGGTGGTGTTCTATCACCCCTGTGATGATGATCCTGTTTTCCTGCGGACTGAACCTCGTCTTCCTCGTCTCTTTCTCCTTGCCCTTCCGTGATCCTGAGGTCCCAGGCGGGTCCTCCTGGGGGCTTGTGAGGTTCTGGTCGTCCTCTGTACTTGCTCCTGCTTCCTCTATGGCGTACAGTTTTGTTTGTGTTTTTCGGTGTTTTTATAGTGCATTTTCCCGCACGCCGCGTAGGAATTGCAGGCCTGTCTCTGGTTATCACTGATTTTTGCACATGATTGGCCAAATCGCAACTTTTTTCGCCTTCGGGTATTGCGTTTTTTTGGCCTCGCGTTCGTTTTAACGCAGTCATTTGACACCTTATCGTGAGACTATCGCAGGGTGCCGTCGGGTTGAGAATACAATGTTAACACAGCGTTATTTTCCCATGATAAACGGCGATGTGCAAAGTTGCGTTAAGCAAATTTGGCGATAGTTATCACACGTTCTTGAGAATATCCCCCTAAAACTTCCCATATAAGAAAACCAATCTAATAATATCAACCAATCACAACCTTAAATGAGATATCGTTTTTGGAGTAGCCTCCCAAAAAGATGTTATATCAATTAGATTTTTAATACCATCTGCCTAAAATACTGGGTATAGGAACTCTTTACTCAAGAGTAGACAGGACACGGGCAACTATTTGCTGGGTTTCATACATAATGTGCGCAATCAACTATAAACGCAGGATAACGACCAACACACATTTAGCCTCCACAACACAGAGCACATATCCTCAGAAGAGGCCAGTCCCAGCAAATGCCTTCGACAGGAGCCATGTGTGTTTTATTGAAAGAACGTAGGGGAACAGGACCTACACTTGAAAAATGGGTGTCACGATTAAATATTCACGGAGTCCTTTAGACTATGGCGTGCGCCATGCCAGTGTGCCAGGTTAACTGAACCTCTGCTGTTCCTCTGGGAGGGGACAACCTGCTGTTCTATGAAATCCCCACCTGCCTGTCAGGGATCTCTCTGCCTTCGTTGCAACCGCACTGAGGAGCGAACAGCATGCCGAGCGCATGCCATGATTGTTTGGCCCCAGTCTGCATACATTTTTGTTTTTCTATAACAAACTCCAAAACGCTTAACAAATACCACAATAGCCCTGATGTGCACGGAGTTTCTTGGCTGCTTGTTAGGCCTTGATTGATTGCTCGTCCAGGGACTGGTACGTCTCCTATTTGTTCCCAGACATTGGAGGTATGACGCGATTGGATGCCTTTCCCGACAGCAGAGCTATGCTCCCTTTTTAGGAAATCATAGCCAGCCGAGAGATAGATTTGAGCTTTTACGTTTTAAGAGGCACATACATTAATTCAATTGTCATTCACATTTTACATTTCTTAATTTATTTGAGCTTTATGTCACAAAATATATAACGATGAACTATTGTTACTGCTTTACCTTCAGGTTAAAGTATTCTTTGTATACCTTTCCCTAAATTAGTTCCAATAATTGAACATTTCACACATTTTAAATACTTTAATTCCAACATAAATTATATTATTTAAACAATTTTAACATTTATATTGATCGCTGGTCATATCTCTGAGAGAGATGATGGTATTCAAACACAAGGCTCTGTCCACTGGTACCATGAACCAAAAAGCATTGGTACCTATAATACATGAGACAGATTGTCCTCCAGTAAGGTCTAACTGGTTTCCTAGCACAACTCTAGAAATTAACTATGCCATCTAGGTTCTATTCAGATGCATTTTATATTCATACATGAAGGTGCAATAATTGCCGATACATTTTTTCACAGAAAACTCCATAACACTCAAATACACAACTACGTAAACCTCAATTTTTAATGGATCCATTAAGGAAGTGGAATAACACTGCTTGATTAAAGTAACATCACATGCATGTGAAGCCTTTAGCAAGGGGTGGGTAGGTTGTGGATAACATTGTTAAAGAAGTGGGGTCCAGTGTGATGGTGTACCCCTTTCAGACTTCTTTGATCTCTGGGCAGTGTCATAGAATGAGCATCCTCAATAGGCGCATTGGTTGATGATGGGAATGCTAGTTCCTTCAGTTTTCCATCCCTTATCCTCTGGGACTAGCCTTCTGCAACAGTGGTTGCTTGGTCAGGTGAAAATAAATAAGGTGATCTTCGATCTCTGATGTTGGTGGATACCAACAGGTGTGAGGGAAACGGTAGCTATCCGTTGAAGCTTGCGCTCCCCGCTCCCATATTTAAATGCCTACTTATCTAAATACTAGTATACATGTGAACAAAACTCATAAGTAATCAACTACATTATTTCGCACAGCTTTAAGATAGATGGTCGCAGTTTGAATTTGACCTCAACTGATGTGCATAAGAAGTAAATGAGAAACTATCTATTTCTCTCACCAAGTTTCCACACTACCCACTGAGACCATTAGCCTGAAATAGACTTTCAATTCCAAATGTTGTCAGACTTAAAACCTCTGCCTGGCAGGCCATTTAAATTCTTCAATGTTTGGGTGCAGAATTTTCAAGGCTTTGTGCCAGCACAAACTCATAAAAGATTATGCTAACTTGCACAAACTCTGGATAAACTATTTACGTTACAGAGAAAACTTGTGTTGTGCTGTAAAGTTGTCTGAGTAACATGAATAGCACTACTTTGCTTTACTCTGTTTCCAGCGGGTGTCCAATGGATGGTAAGTGGCTGCTCCCATGCTACTACCCATTGATTAGACTCAAAGCTCTATCTACTAACAATGGTAGACAGGACTTTGTGCCAAAAAATAATGCCTCCTTGAGGCCGGTGTAAAAAAGAGAAATGTTTTTATTGCCTCTGACTTGCCCACAATATCACACACCCAATGTGGCATCAGATGAATTTCCGTTTGAACAGTCAAAATTTGGCAGAGCATTCCTTGAAGAAATTAGTTTTTGAAGGGTATTTTGTTGTATAACAAAACATATTCTGAATGGATTTTCCTTATTAGTATGGATACAAACCCGCCTCAGTTCACCAGGTTAAATATATACGTGGTGGACTGTAGGACACAACATACATAAAAGCATTCTGTCAGGGACACAAAGGTGCATATTCTCAAGGACTCATCGCATAGTTAGCGGCAATTTATCTCAGCCAAAGTGGCAACAGATTTATCGCCCTATTCACAAGCTGGTGCTAACAGCTGATATCGCCAGTTTTCTTGCGATAGCAGCCGCAAAAAACATCGCCACGGATGACACCGTCAACTTACACTAATTAGATGCAGAGTAGGCGTTCCCGTGCAAAAAGCCGCGACAACACCACTTCGCAACATTCTCAACGACCAGCCAGATCGGCGATTAGATCACAAAACATGCGATTAGCAGCAAGGAATCAACACCTGCTCTCTCCTGGTATTAAGTCGGATGATAACTTGCACCAGAAATGGGAGCCCAGCCCACAGCCACACCAGAAGAACAAGAGATGCCATGGAACCACATCATGCAGCTCGGACACCTAGGCCAGTGTAGGGGTGTGAATAATTATCCCTGGGCGTGGTTCATTTCTGGGCTGGACAGGAACCCAACGTGTGTCTCTGTTGCAGTGTTGGCGCAACACGGCCAGCAATCGACAATGTTGCAATGTTGCTTGCACCCGGAGGGCTGCCGCGCATGAAGGGATTGTACAAGGAGCGCAAGGCCGCTCGGGCTCTTGGCTCATGCATGCCAACTGTTTTGTGTGTATCGCTATTGGTGCACCATAAGCCTAAGGCCTAGCCTCAATGGCAGCGCGAAAGCCACATCACATTTCCAGAATGCAAGCAGTAGTCAGACTAACATTAGGAATGAAAACTCCTTTGTCTCAATACATAAGGCAGAAGGACATCAGCACCTCCGACCTTGGTCTTGCATGCAACAGGCACACCCTGAGAGAGATACCATAGCAGATGATGACGACTCCCACACTATGCACAGCGCTAATGAAAGACCAACGTATCCACACCCCACACACAGAAGTCCTTGCCGAGGTACTCTTGCATGGAATGCCCTTGGCACTTACATACACAACAACCCATATGTCCAAACGTTGCACACACATACGACTCATTGCGCCGAGCTGTGGCATATCATCCACATAAGTGCCGCAGGTGAGAACAGTGCCGGTTCTACGAGAGCCCCCAACGCAATGGCAGAACATCCCGGGCACATGCACAACGCCTGTCACGTGGAACTGTACCGTGACTGACTGCTGCCTGTTAGTGTCTGATGCATTGGTCTGCATGTTGTGGCCCTTGTCTTGCCCGTACTGACACACACATGTTAATTAAGTCTACGCAACTTCAATAGTGTTCAACTGTGATGAGTGTTGATTAGAATGACAAATTGTGTGCCATACACAGTGAAGGACTGCCTGACGCATTTTCACTTATGGGTGATAGTTGCTGATAGACCTGTGCTATTACGTGTCTTCAGCAATTTGAGTATTGTGTCCAACTTCTTGCCATGTGGATCAATGTGATCCATCACTACATGCTGTGTCCATCCAGTTGAGTATGAGTAGGTATGCGAAGAGATGTTCTGTTGTCAAATGTGATGGGGGACACTACTTTATGCCTGCCAACGACTTTGACATTGCATACGCAGCCCTATTTCTTACATTGTGTGGGGCAAAGTTGTAAAATTGCGCGATTGTTGTTTCAGAGCAATGAGGCCACAGCTAGTGCACACATTCCCAGTCATCTCACTGCCTATGTGTGTCATGGTCAAACATGCGCATTGCTTTCGTTTACCAGGGTGTACCTTTTTGTGCAATCGATGTCCTTACATTCATCCATACTTTCATACTTGGTCGATTATGGACATGACACATCTGTGTGAATTTGAATGCTTTATTCACATTCGGTGGAGTGTCGGAGCTGGAGCAGTACATTGCCATGCAAACCCCACATTACATTGTAGCCCAGTGGAGGGCAAGCCAGAGTCATTTAGGGATTGACAAGTACATCAGAATAGGAAGAGTACAGTCTGCAGTCTGATTGCTGTGTCATTGGTAAGCAAACAAAATACGGCAGTTCATGTAGAGGTCCAAGGTGAGTGTTGCAGGTGTTTCGGGGAAAGTGGGAGATGTTGTTACAGAGCACGATGCAGAGGGAAGAACCAAGCTGCAACAGGGCATATGGTGGATATGATTGTTACTGGCTCCTTCTTAATACAAAGGTGGAATCACCCGCATATTTCGTCCTTTATGTCATCTGTCAGACATGTGGATGCTGATGTTTGGTCTGCAGCACTGTGTGCCACTGACACTTCAGGGGCCGGAAATGTGTGTCTAGAAGTACCAGCAGCATTTATCAGCTACTGCCTTAGTGGCAGCAATGCGATGATGAGGATCTGCAGGGCATGGAAGATACCAACAACTTTTCGCTGGTGTGCATCCATGGCAGCCATTCTTTCCGCATGCATCCGCTCCATGTTCTCCATTGTCCTAAGCATCTGTGCCAACTCTCGACTGACATCGCTGAGGCCACTCTGACTATACAGTTGTTCTCCTCTCAGAGTCATGACTCCAGCGATGTCAGGCATGGGCTGTTGGACATCATGGAGCAAACTCTGGGTGTCCATTAGGGAGTGTAAGTGGTCCCTAATGTGACTTAGACACCCACGTATGTCATATAGTTTGGCTGCCATGAGGTCGAACCCCACCCGCATCTGTTCAGCCACCTCCTTCTGGCAGTCTAACACCTGGTCTTGGAATGCGATGTGTTCTTCGGTGAGGTGCTGGGAGCCAGCCGTGGTGGTGGGTGCTTCCTGCTGTGTGGTCTGTGCAGGGGGTGGGGGCTCTTCGATGCAGCTGGGTTGCCCTACTCCTGGAGGTGGGTTGCTGTAGCTGTCCATGAGCTGTTGGAAGGCATCGGTGTCAAAGGTTGGGAAGTCCTCGTCGTCATCAGTGAAGAGTTGTTGGGTCTGCTCTGCAGGAGGTGTTGATTGTCCCTCTGCGATGTGAAGGGGAGATGCATTTTAACTTTGTGTTGACATGTATGTTGACACATTGTTCAAGTTTACATACAGACTGAATGACAATGTACATTGTGACTGTTTGGGAGGAGCTGACTATTTGATGCGGGACAGTGGACATTTGGACTACATCACAGATGTGAGGTTGTACACGTACATTATCATCTCACAGTTTCCTGCTATGCCAGATGTGATTGGCCTGTTTCTACGCACAAGCAGAACCAGTTGTGTACTCTGTTCTGTAGTGAAAGTGTTGCACTTTGTACCACATTGTCGTCAATGTTGATGTGCTGTTATTGCAATGTGTGTGTGCTGCATTGTGGCTGAGTTGCCCCTGCAGCTGTGATTTTGCTTCCCCTTATCCCTTCGAGGCAGTGTGCCTTTGACTTCTGTGCTTCTACAGTGCTGCGATGTTGCAGACTTGGCTAATTTTGGCTCTAGTTCCGCTTTTGGACTCTTGGGCATGGTTTATCCGCAGATGTGTTGTTGACGTCAGGGGTTGTTTTTGCACGTGGAGATGTTATAGTGTGACCTGCTCCTTTGAGGATGTGATCCACACTGGGCCACCTCAGTGTCGTGTCATGCACCATGTCATGATATATTGACTGCAGCCATGCTATCGGTCATGCAGTGTCACTTGCATTGTCAGTGTGGCTCACAGACACGCAGCTTTGCTGGTTTTTACATGTGTGCATGGGTTGGTTTGTGTGATTGGTGCTGTGTGGGGAGGGACCCCTTTGTGACCATAGTAGACGGGGGCCTATTTGCTGTTTGTATGTTTGCTGCAGTGTGCCAAGGGGATCAGGGACATGATCCATAGTCATTGTGGGTGTGCAGTGTGCTCTACCTGATTGTGCATGTGTGCCATTATGTCCATCTCCTCCCAGTTGTTGGTGGTGTTCTATCACCTCCGTGATGATGATCCTGTTTTCCTGCAGACTGAACCTCGTCTTCCTCGTCTTCTTCTCCTTGCCCTTCCGTGACTCCGAGGTCCCAGACTGGTCCTCCTGGGGGCTTGTGGGGTTCTGGTCGTCCTATGTACTTGCTCCGGCTTCCTCCATGGTGCTACGCAGTTTAAATTATTTTGTTTGTGTTTTTCGGTGCTTTTGTAGTACATTTTCCCGCATGACGTGGAGGAATTGCATGCTTGTCGCTGGTTATCGCTAATTTTTGTATCGTGATTTGGGACATTGCCGCTTTTTTCGCTTTTGTGTTTCGCATTTTTTAGGTGGCACGTTAATTTTAACTCGTTCATTTGACGTATTATCGTGAGACTATCGCATGGTGCCGCCGGGTTGAGAATACAACGTTAACACTATGTTATTTTGTCGAGATAGACTGCGATGTGCAAAGTTGCTTTAAGCTAATTTTGCGATAATTATCACACGTTCTTGAGAATATCCCCCAAAGATTCCTATTGTTACAAGCATGAGATTCTCTCTCTGCCATCTCCATTATCATTCACAGGTGAATTCAATGGGAGGGAAGCCCACATGAATATTCCAATAGAGAACCTGATGTCTTGTAAACTAGCCTGACAGAGAGTTGGAAGAAATCTTTCATTGTTAAAACATTTATTTTATGTAAAGTGAATTTGTCACTCTAAAGCACAAGCCTCTCCAACTCAGCATGAAAAATTATCTTGTTTTGATTTATGAATTTAATATTTCATCATGGAAATGTAAAACTACAGCATTATTTCACAGTGACTGGTATCTGGCGATACGGGGCAATTTATTATATTTATTATTTGGCTTTATAACATCATAAATCAAAATTATTGAAAATTAAATGTACAATAGACTGCCAGGGACCTTTGCGGTATAACAATGCTTCACACATGGCTCACTATGGTATGACAGTAAGCTGAATTATTCATAAGAGCCTTTGCATTTTCATTCAACTTAATCAAATTAATAGAACAATTTGATTTCGTAAAACTTATTAATGCTCCACAGGAGCAAGGGCCACCGGGAAGACAGCTGAACGTCTCTTTGAATGTTTGCCATTTGTTTCATACCTCGTTGAACTGCTGAGGCGTACTGAATAGCAGGTCCATCAGCTAGCTAAACACTTGTAATGCACACTCAAACGTGTTTCACAATCACAATGGAGTGTGAAGTTGTCAAGCAGAGGCGGATGTTTTAATGATATTGCATTGTGCAAAACAAATCGAACTTGATTCACACATGGAATTGTAAAGCTCTGCATACGTAGATCGATGTCTGTACACACAAGAGATCTACACCTTTTTGCATGAATGAGAAGAGCAGTTATATACCATGAAAATGTATACTTCTTTTGTCGTTCTTGCATAGGAAAAAGCACTGCGCTTATTTGCAGAAGCAAATGTGTTTTTTTCCCCCTAAAATATTGTATTATTATTTTTCAATGTTAAGTCTTCCATTTCTCCAAAATGCAGTTCAACGACGTTTCACATTCTTCCTGCACCACATACCCCATGTGCTGAGTATTCTAAGGAAAGCTTTATAAATGTTTATAAATGCCCCAAAAGTTATTATTCTGTTTGTTTTCACCCCATTTGAAGGGCCCACTGCATCCAGATTGAGCTCTTATTACCTACTTGGACCTTTTCACTGGAATTTGCCTCCACCAGATGCCTGCTATTCAAGGTTTTTAAAATCGTTTCTCTGGAATCATATTATGCTACTGAATGGCAAAGTTTGATCACTACTATTACAGATCATCAATGTTGTAAATATGTAAGTATATTCATAAAAAATGTGATAAACTATTTTTCCTCAGATATAAATTATCATTTTAAAAATTTCTGATAAACAGTTTTTCAATATATCAAACTGCCTATTTTTGGACCATCTTAAAAATCGCATTTGTTGCACCATCATGAGGTTTGCATGTACAATGTTTCGTTTTGGAATGCTATGGGTACTGTGAGAAAGTGAATTATTAGTCAGGGTGGATGGGAGTCCAACACAAGTAAAAAATATCACTATCTTGCTATATTAGGTTAAGCAAAGGTTTCAGTAATTAAAACCTGAGCGCAACCTGTGGTAACTATGGCACAGAGCAAAAGGGCTAAACTTTAGACCCGGTCCTAGGCAGAGTGTGAGGTTGACCGTGAGGCAGCATGGGCTGGATACACTAACCAGTGTTGGAAATTTTACCTTGGAACGTTGTCTATTTTCTGGAAATCAAAGTCCTTCAGCGGAGTAAGGCAGCAGGCTATATCTGAAGAGGGTTCCAAGACGTTGAATCAGCATTGGACGAAGCCCCAGTGAATTAGTTGGTGGGAAAACCTCAGAGCGAGAAAATAAAAAATGTAGGCTCAGGTAAGTTATCTCACCAGACAGATACCTTTGAAGGTATTACTTCCCAGGGCCATCCTTATCCACTTTTGCAGCACCTACTAAGTGCCTGACCACACCAATCCCATAGTTCCCCTCTCTAAATCTAAGATGGCGAAGCCCTTTTCTCTTTGTGTAGAGCTGGTATACCCACCCTAGAAGTGTGCCCAGGAAAATGAGCAGGCCATTCTCTGTGGTCAGTTCAAATCAGTTACGGGGACAGCTCCTCTCCCAGTGAGTTTAGTGCCTGCCTGATTAGGGGAACAAAGAAGAGCTCTGCCCAGGAGTCTGCCAACATTTGAATGTGATTGGGTAGGCCTCTTTCAAGTTAACCAAGTTCCTGAGCACAGCTCAGAGGGTCGTCCTGCTAGAGGAACAGAATAACCTTTCCACACCCAATTACTTTTGCACTCCTTTGGTAGCAGTTTTTACACCTCATGAAGGGGGCTCTTCAGCTGCCAGGTGACTACTGCAACACATGGAAATGGGTCCCCAGACGTTTTGGGAAGGAAAAAGGGGACTTTCTAAAAGTAACTCTTCCACAATAGATATTAAAAAATCGATGTTGCTATTAAATTGGATTTTGAATCATTATTAAAAAAATCTTTGAATTGTATTTCTAGTTGTTTTCTAACTGAAATTAACATTATTAAATGTAATAATGTAAGTATAATAATGTGACACAATGTTGAAGTGTCAGCCTTGCCATACAAATATCTTTTAGGGCTTTTTCACTGTAAGGACTTATTTATTTATTAATTTATTTATTTACTCATTTGTAGGGCGCAACAAATCATCCCCAGGGGGATCTCTCAGCGCCTGAGAGAGGAGCACACTATTGCAGAGGAATCATTAGAATAGGCAGGTCTTAAAAAGCTTTTTAAAATAGTGGAAATTGGAACAAGCGCGGATCTCATCCGACAAGGTATTCCAATGAGTGGCGGCTAGGTACGAAAATGCCCGTCCACCCACCCTAGCCTTCCTGATTCTCCATACACAGAGCAGATTACAGCTGCTGGATCTCAGCAGTCGTGTGGGTTGATACCGTTCGATCTTCTTCATCAGGTAGGCTGGCCCTATCCCATGAAGGGATTTAAAAACCAGACATAGCAGTTTAAAAATGGACCTCTTTTTGATGGGGAGCCAATGCAATTGGCGCAGGATGGGTAAAGAGGGGGTCCGTGCTCGCTTGTTGAGGACAAGACGGGCTGCCGTGTTTTGGACCACTTTAAATTTAAAGGCCAGATCCTCCCTCATCCTGACCAGCAGTGAGTTGCCATAATCCAGTCGACTAACCAAGATCGACTGGATGAGAGTCTGTCTGGCTATGAGCGGAATCCACGGAAAGATCCTTCTGAGCATTCGCATGGTTCCAAAGCAGGTGCCTGCCACCGACTTTACCTGCTCTTCCATTGATAAGTTGTTAGCAATTTTTATGCCCAGGTTCTTGGCCCATCCTCTAGGGGCGGGCGCGTCTCCTAGCTCTGGCGGCCACCAATCAGGGGTCCAGATCTCCTCCGCTTTACCAAAAAGAACTATCTCAGTCTTAGACGAGTTGAGCTGGAGAAAGTTCTTCTTCATCCACCTCGCTATGCTGGTCATACAGTGTCTAAATTTAAGTTTGGTGACCGCAGGACTCTTCTCAATAGGGACTATCACCTGGGTGTCATCAGCGTAAGATATGGTTTCAAACCCACAATTCCTAATAATTGAGGCTAGGGGGGCCACAGATATTGTTGAACAAGGTGGGGCTCAAAACCGAGCCCTTTGGTACCCCCTTATCCACACTGGTGGTTTGAGAGACAAAGGACCCCAGCTGGACACATTGAGTTCTGTCTGCCAGGAAGCTCTGGATCCATTTGAAGGCCCCGCCTCTGACACCAATCTCTCGCAACCGGTCCAACAGGATCTGATGAGAGATGGTGTCAAAGGCAGCCGACAGATCCAACAGCACCAACATGACAGGGATGTCCCTATCCAGGGACATCCTTATAGTGTCCATAACCTCCAACAGTGCCGCCTCCGTGCTGTGTGAAGCACGGAAGCCCGACTGGGAAGTATCCAGTATGTTATTCTGCTTCAAATAGTGGGAGAGATACCGTTTGACTAATGCCTCGATGATTTTTGCGCAACAAGGAAGAAGAGAGATGGGTCTAAAATTCTGAAGATCGGTGGGGTCAGCTGGAGCCTTCTTGAGAAGGGGTTTTATGCGCGCGTTTTTCCATTTCCGAGGGACAGTGGAAGTGGCAAGCGAGATGTTACAAACATCCGCATGAGCCTCCGCAACGACGGGGATAGCGCTGACATAACAGCAGGAGGCACCGGATCTGATGGGGAACCAGATTTCACTAGGGTTAGTAGGGAACTAACTTCTTCCCCTGTAACATTAGGAAAGAGTTCTAGGCTTGATGGAGCTTTGCCATGAGCGCCCTCTTCAGGGCCAAAGGTACGATAGATCACATCGATTTTGTTGGTAAAGTGGCTCTCTAAGTTCTCTCATAGTGCCTGAGTAGGCGGTGGGAGCGGATTATTGGACCTGGTGTTGGTGAACTCCTTTAAAATAGTGAAAGGTTCTCGAGATGAGTCTTTAGCTTCCATGGTACGGGAGCCTAAATAAGATCTCCTCACTGAGTTACAACTACTTAAGGAAGCTCTATGCGCGGTTCGCTAGAGCGATTCATCCTGCTCCAACTTGGACTTTCTCCACCTTCTCTCTTTGGCCCTCTCTTCTGAGACTGTCTGAATACCAAGGGGCGGGCACTGCCCTATCCTGAATCTTTACCCTCTTAAATGGAGCAATAGAGTCTAGGGTGTTAGTTATGGCGGTTTCGAACCTATCTAAGGCCGTATCACCGTCATCGCCCTCCTCAAATATGGGAGAAATAAAGGCCCGACTGAAGGCAGCCGGTGTCCCCTTTTTCCAGGGTCTATGGAGGTCTTTATGAGTGTGTGAGGGGTTGGATGGTTTCGTGCACGCCCACGAGAAGCTGTGTGCTGAGTGATATGTCCAGCCCATCTTCTGCGGGGGTTCCACCACCACCTCACTGATGTTGGTAAAGACAGTGTCCAGCACATGGCTAGGGACTAGGGAGTCTAGGGGAAAGATCAAGAGATTCCATCGCTGCCACCAAACAGGCAGATTCTGTGTTGGAGAGAGCTTCCAGGTGATGGTTAAAGTCCCCAACCAGCAAGAACCTGTCTGTTTGGAGTGTATACGGGGCCAGTATTTCTAACAGAGTAGAGCAAAATTCTCTCTTGTTACCTCCAAGAGGGTGGTACACTAGAGCACCCGCCCATTCAATGGCTTGGCCTCGCAGTACCCTAAATATCAACAACTCTAGGTTGGGGGAGGAGACGGTATCTAGGGTTTTAATATGATAAGGGGAGCGTGTTGCGATGGCCAAACGCTTTCCACATCTGTCCAACCAGACCACTGAATAGTCAGCTGGAAATGCAATTGCCAATGCAGGAGTCGCTTCATTATTCAACCAAGTCTCAGTAAAGAGACATATGTCAGGCCTAGCTTCATCTAGTAAGTCCCAAATTTCAGCCACATGTTTTGGAATGGATCTAACGTTGAGATAGAGCCCTTTAAAGGCCACTCCTAACCCACCCCCCATATCCCTCTTATTCCCCTTCTCATGTGCATTCCACGAAGGTTTAAGGGGAAGTATAGTAGTGGATTGAGGAGTGTAGGTGTAAATTCTTCCCGTGCCCATCCACACCCTAGGCACCTCCCTACCGGGAAGGCACTCCCTGCTTGGAGGTTAATTGACCCTCCTGCACAAGGTGCAAAATGCTCGAGTTCCACCAGCCTCTCATGGGAATAAATCAGCCTAGGCAGCGGGGGTCTCTGTGTGTAAACGGGCAGCATTCCCTGGCAGCCGGCAGCGTCCGGACATGGACAGGTGCAGACGGGCTTGCCTTAGGTACGCCTTTGGTGCGCCCGCTGCGCGCGTCCGCTGCGCGCGTCCGCTGCGAGGCTGGGAATGCAAACAATTTTTAGCTGGGAGGGCCAACCACTAGAGCGCTAAACGCTTCCTTGGCGCCCCACGTGGTTGAGAAAGCTAAAGGGCGGACTCTCTCCACATCAATCAATTGGAATAACCGATTGCGGTGGACCGGAGAGCCGTCCTCGCTGCGCATTAGAAAAAGACTCCGTTGCCCCTACCCAGTAAGTTTTTTAAATGAATTTAAAAGCCTCCACAAGTGCAAACAATCACCAAATAAAGCAATTCAAACAGTTCACTCAGGGTATATTCAAAGAGAGTGCATCCTTCTATTTAACATTAAACGTTTGCATGTCATACTTTTAAATACCATGGAGCCTACCTTGTCGGCAGTAAAGCCTCCTTAGGGGTGATGTATTAAAATTGAAAAGGAAGGGTTTGGCCTTTCAAAAGGGCTATTTTGACAAGTCAAATTAGCAGTTTAAAGCTGCCACAGCCAGGGTATGTATACAATGGTAGACCTGCAGTCATATTTACATTGACACTTTAGTAGGTGCCACAATGGATGCTACAGCCCATTAGTAACATTGAACTTACAGGCCCTCAGTACTTTTCGTAACATACGCTATGGGCTTATAGGTAAGTAAAATATGCCAATTAGCATTATAATTAATTTCAATATGCTCTAATGGTCAGAACACATGCACTGGGGCCTGTTTAGCAGAGTACCAGTACACAGAGTCATAAACCAGCAGCATCAGTCCTAATAAAATGTAGGTGAACAAAATAGCATAAAGTGACATATGTAACCTTTGTGTTAGTCATCGATGTGTACAAATGGCCCAGACTGCCTAAAATCAAATTCAAAAAGTCGAGGGAAAGCTTCTCCTCACATTTGAAGATGGAAAAGTGTGAAACAAGTTTAGAAGTGGTCATGTAACAACACAAGGTAGACCAAAGTGTAGAAAGAGAAAATAAACCATTTTTGCATTTAATATGCTGTTAAGGTCAGTTGTAACTGTGCATGAAAGAGTTAAGCCCAGTTGCTTAATGTTTGAATGTGAAATATAAGATATGTCCACGATTACTTAAAAAAAATTCCTAGTTGCTTACAAGGTAAGTTATGAGCAAGAAGCTGCTGCCAGCTGCAGACTTTTAAAAGTGTGAAGTAGGTAAGAAAAAAAGTGGAGACATCATTCTTGCAGCATGTAGTTAATAAACTAAAAAGAAATCATTAGTTAACTGGTATTTTTCTTACATATGCCGCTGAATTGAATTTTATAAAGCTACTATAATTCTGCCATTTTGGTAAGCAGATGGTGCTGGAATGTTAATGCCATTACTGATGCAGAGCCTCCTGGGGCTCAAACGTAATTATTATCATTCACAGCACATCTCCTTCTCCTGGTGGGGAAGTGACCAACTGACACTGATCAAAGGCCTCTGAGTGCAAAAGCCTTCCTGTCATTTCTAAAATGGGGATCCAAGACACTTGCCTCTTTTGAAGGAAGGACACATAGACATAAGGAGCTTTTGACTAGATGGGCTGGAGAGTGGATTTGTCCAAAATGAGTGAGCTTTTTTCTTTGATCCTAGGAGACCTTCAGATAATGGCAGTGGTCGAAGTTTGGACAGAATCTATGTAAAGCTTATATCTATTATTTTGTACTCAATAGTCCATGTCCTGACTTCCAGTAGTTAACTTGCTGTGGAACATTTTCCCTGAGTATGTGAAAGTGTGGAAGGTTATATTAACAGAGACCGATAGCTGCACATGTTTGAAAAAAATACCAGAAAGACCACTTGGAGATTCGTCTTTTGAAAACAGATCAAACTGAAATTAAGTGTAAGCAGCTGCCAACATCATCCCATCCCAAGCACTCTGCAAGGACCTCTCAAACTTCTTTGAACAGATGATTGCCAAGATCAACACATTCTGTGACCAATTCGAACTTCCTCAACCAGCTAGATACCTCCTTCAATCAATCAATCAATTAGGGATTTGTAAGCGCGCTACTCACCCGTGAGGGTCTCAAGGCGCTGAGGGGAGGGGGGCTTGCAGATCCGTTCAGCCGAAGAGCCAGGTCTTGAGAGTTTTCCTGAAGGTGTTCAGGGAGGGGGCACGTCTGATGTCTACTGGTAGCTCGTTCCAGGTCTTGGCTGCGATGTGGGAGAACGTTCTTCCAGCTGCTTTGGCCCTGTGGATGCGCAGGGTTTCAGCCAGTGTGAGGTTGGAAGATTGGAGGTTTCTTTTGGGTACATGGAAGTTTATTCTGTCGTTGAGGTATTTGGGTCCATTGTGTAGGCATTTGTAGGCATGGGTGAGGATTTTGAAGGTGACTCTCTTCTCTATGAGGAGCCAGTGGAGTCTCCGCAGGTGTTGGCTGATGTGTTTGTGTCGGGGGATGCCTAGGATGAGTCTGGCCGCGGTGTTCTCTATTGTTTGGAGTTTGCGGAGTAGGGGCTTGTTGATGCCGGCGTAGAGGGCGTTTCCGTAGTCCAGTCTGCTGGTGATGGGTGTGTGGGTGACTGTCTTTCTTGACTCGGGGGGTAACCATCTGAAGTTCTTGTGAAGGGTGCGAAGGATGTTGAAGCAGCTGGAGGTGACGAGTTGACCTGACCGTTCATGGCGAGTGTAGAGTCGAGTACGATGCCCAGGTTTTTGGTGTGGTCTGAGGGGGTAGGTGGGCTTCCGAGGGCAGTGGGCCACCAGGTGTTGTCACATGCTGAAGGGGTGGTTCCAAGGTTGAGGACTTCTATCTTCTCGGCGTTGATTTTTAGGCAGCTGTTGATTATCCAGACTGCCACGTCGAGCATTCCTCTCTGGAAGTTGAATTTTGCGGTGGTGGAGTCTCTGGTGAGGGAGAGGATGAGCTGGGTGACGTCAGCGTAGTGTACAATGTTGAGGTCGTGTTGTTGGACGATGGCTGCGAGGGGGGCCATGTAGATGTTGAAGACGGTCAGGCTCAAAGATGACCCCTGTGGGACTCCACCGGTGATATCTGTGGGGTTGGAGAAGAAGGGAGGTAGTCTGATCCTTTGGCTTCTTTCGGTGAGGAACGATCAGATCCAGTCCAGGGCTGTACCTTGTACGCCGGCATCGTGTAGTCTGGTGATTAGTGTCTGGTGAGAGACGGTGTCAAAGGCTGCAGACAGGTCAAGGAGGATGAGGGCTGCGGAGTGGCCTTGGTTCAAGAGGGTGTGGATATCGTCTGTGACGGCTAGTAGGGCGGTTTATGTGCTGTGGATGCTTCGGAATCCTTTATTGCCAAACAGCAGCTTAGCAACTGGTGGCCCCTCTCGAATTAAGAAACCACTGCTCTGATGAAGCTGGGTCTAGTGGCTTAGTGGATTAATGCGTTCACTGTAGGGGCCTGTGTTCGGCCTCATGGTCACAGGTTCAAAACCCGGTGGGTTTACTCAGTCTTTCATACCACTGAGGTCTATAAAATGAGTTGGGTAACAATAAACATCTGATATTCAACACCAAGATACCTTTGGGTGAAAGTGTGCTTTACAAATACACCTGTTAGTCTATGTTATGTTAATACCATCCACTCAGGAGCCCCCTCAGACCCATGCACCCACTTCATATGCAACCTCGGAAGAACCATCATCTCCACCGCACTCACCAATATTATCAACACCTCCATAACCACTGTCACCTTCATGTATTGCTGGAGAAATGCAGAAGTCAATGCCCTATTGAAGAAACCAACAGCAGGCTCCAAAACCCTCAGCACTTACAGACCCATCTTTCTCCGGCTTTTTCCAGATAAAGTCATGAAGTAAGCCATCAATATCAAACTTGCAGACCACCTAGAACTCCATCAACAGCTCTCAATCAGTCTTTCACAACAACCACAGCATAGCAACAGGCCTCAATGTGGCCACCAATGACCTCAGAAGAATCATAGAGGGAGGAGAAACAGCCGCACGCATCCTCCTGGACCTCTCCACAGCTTTCGAAAAGTCACTCAACAGAAAACTTCAGCACTTGCGTATGTGCGGACCGGCCCTCAGGTGGATGTTCTCGTTCCTCACGGACCGGACATAACGAGTTAGACTTCCCCCTACATGTCAGAACCCAAAAAAAGCATCTGCAGAGTCCCTCAAGGATCCACACTAAGCCCACCACTCTTTAATGTCTACATGACGCCCCTCGCGGACATTGTCAGAGCCCAAGGCATCAACATAATATCCTACGCTGATGACACACAGCTCATCCTCTCAATTACCAACTCAGCCAGCACTGCCACAGCAAACTTTACCAACTGCATGAGCGACATTGCTGCTTAGATGAAAAACAACTTGAACCCGCTCAACACAGACAAAACTGAAGTCCTAATCTTCGGCAACAACCACTCCCTATAGGACGTCTCTTGGTGGACCTCCGAACTTGCCCCCCATCCACATCTGTGGACCATGCCAAGAACCACAGGATCATCCAGAACACCAATCTCTTCATGAGCAGACAGCTCATCCCATCTCCTCATCGTGCTTCCATGTCCTCCGAATTTCAAGTGGATCCCACTGAACACAAGATGAACAGTCACCCAGGCTCTTATCACAAGTTGACTTGATTATTGAAACACCCCCTACATCAGAATCCCAGCCCATGAACTACGCTGACTCCAAACCATCCAGAATGCTGCCACCAGACTTCTCCTGAACATCCCACGAAATAACGACATCTCTCCACACCTCAACAATGTTCACTTGCTCTCAGTCCAGGAAAGATGTAAGTTCAAGCTACTCAACCACGCCTATAAGCTCTCCGAAACACTGGTCCTACTTACCTCAACCACTGCCTCAACCTCTACCAACCCACTAGACACCTTCAATCTGCATCCTCTGTACACCTCCCTCACATCAAGAAGATTAGAAGTGGAGGACACTCCTTCTCATACCACACAGACCTGGAATGACCTCCCAAAACACTTCAGAAACTTCCTCTCCCTCATGGACTTCAAAAGGAGCCTCATGACATGGCTCTTCCAGACAAAACAAGCATGGTCTCCTCCTCCCCCTTTAACGCCTGCCCTACTCAATACCTGGATATCCTCACAGGTGATTAGCTGTGCTCTCGAAATTCACATAACATAACATACATAACATAACAATGTTCTGTAGTTCCACTAGTTGATTCTAGATTCTTGTTCCTCATGCTTAGTTTCTTTTCAACTCATCACCAGTGTTACAATGAAGGACAGATGAACGTCAGTTATAAAAGATGTAGGTTTATTGGCTTAGTTGTAGGTAACAGATAAAGCCCCATCAACTGTCCACTCATCCAAGTGCAAACACTCCCAATATTTCAACCATGCAGTGACATCACTCACTGGCTGAGCAGCAGGAAACATCAAGAATGAGGGGAGAATGCATAAGATAGCAAGAGGTCACAACACATTACTATTTTTAAAATGTCCCTTTTAGAAAGTGGACATTTCTCTGTGCTTATAACTCTGTGTGCTTTGCAGCCTGTCTCCAAAACACATCTGAGGTGGGTGACAGCTATGCTTGCTTCTAGGCAGCCACAACACAGGAAGGATAGGTGTGTCTGCGTACCCATCTACATTCATCTGCATTCTGATGGCCTTGCCTGGGAAGGATGAAAGAGGGAGGGGTTGACATCTCACTTGAATAGGCAGTATCCTGTCCCCACTCAAAAGACTGATTACCTCCTGCAGACAACCTGGCAGGCAGGACTGGGTTGAAAGGGATATGTGTGCACTTTGGAGAGTTGCTTTGACGTCAACCCCCCCACATCAAAGGCACTTTTGGGTATAAGCTCTGGGTCTCTGATCCCCTAAAATCAGACACTTCTGGACCTTGAACTGAACCTCTGTAAGAAGGACTGCTGTGCTGCTTAAAAGAATCAGAAGGACTGCTTTTTTGCTTGTTGCCCTGCGGCCTGCTGCTCTCTGACTCGACTGAAGGAGAGCTGGACTCTACCTTCCCTCCAAGTGATCTTCAAGTGCTTGTTGGCTTGCCTCCTGTTTTCTGAAGACTCAGGGACACAAAAGACTTCTGACAATTCTGCTGCCTTCTGTGAGTCTTACTGTTGCCGGAGGTGACCCCTCCAAATTCTGGACCTCAGAATTAGGTTCTGCAGCTGTTTTGCCACAAAATCGATGCTTCGTCACCACTGCGCCAATCGGACCCAGCACAGTGCCCATCGACGCTGAAGCAGAGGCTGCACTGCTCAACTTACACACAGGACCCAACAGAGAGGTTCGACGATGACTAAACGCCCATCCGAGGCTCCAACCACAAGGCTTCACTTCGGCCCATCAACCCGACTGCGAGGTTCCACGATGAAGCGGCACCGATCCGAGGTCCCAAGTGCGAGGCTCAGCTTCGGTGCATCACTCCACTGCGAGGTTCAACAACGACGCGGTGCCAATTCAAAATCTCGACCACGGGGCTTGACTTCGACGCATGAATACAACTGTGTGAATCAGAACAAGGAAAAGTACATTGTTCACTGGGGCCTGCATTGGTCCTGTAGCTGGCCTGTGCTTCCACGAGGTCTGCTCGAACTTTGACGTTGCTTCATTCTAGAGCGACATAACATAACCTTTTTAGCGCTACAATCCAATATCTCATCTTCTATGCTTTGGATTTTTGTTGTTTTGGTCTTGTTTTGTTCAAAATATAAGAATCTATCTTTCTAAACCTGTGTGGAGTCTTTTTGTGGTGTATTCATTGCTTTACTGTGTCTATATGTGTTGCACAAAGACTTTACACATTGCCTCTTTAGATAAGCCTGACTGCTCTATGCCAATATACCAGAAGATGAGCACAGGTTAGCTTTTAGTGTGTATCTAACTTACTCTGACTAGAGTGGTGGTTCCTGCCTGGCCTGGCTGCATACCTCAACCAACCAGGAATCCCATTTCTAACACCATGACTGAAATCCTGCTGCATCATGCAGGTAAATATGCAGCACTGACATTGCTCAAGAGCCCAAGGGTACCCCAGAGACCTCGATCTGAACCTAAATCTGGTAGCTAATTTGTCATAGACACAGTAATCGTCTTGAAGTCTCTATTGTGAGCATGCAACTGTGAATTTCCCTCTGCGTACTGTTTTCCCTGTCTTTCCAGTAGCACTGGACATAAGCCCTGTATTCATTACACCTATTCTTTTTGTATCATTAGTTTATTAAATTAGTTTTCTTTTCATTTGATTTTGATTTGATTTGAGCTTGTATTTATTAGGCCTGGGCGGCAAATTCCGTACCGCTCGCGGAATTTGCGGAATTTGCGTAATTTCGCGTTCCGCGGAGAACGCGAAATTGCTCAAAAGTGTGCTTTCCGCGATTTCGCGAAATTTTTGCTTGTTTGCGTTCTCAAAATGCATGTTCGCGAGATATTTCTCCTCGAGCACGCAAACAGCAATTGCGAACAGGAAAAAAGCATCGCGAACAAGCAATTCCGCGTGTTCGCGGAATTTCTGCGTGTTCGCGGAGATTTTTACCGTTTCGCGAAGATTTGCGTAACGCAATTACGCAAATTCCGCCCACCCCTAGTATTTATAGAGCGCACTATCACTCCGCGAGGAGTATCTTGGCGCTAGCGTCATACGGCAGTGAAGACACAGAATATAAACTTACTGAGAGTGATTAGATCAGAGCAAAACAACAGTCGTCCGAAATACCATAGATCCAAGTTTTGAACCATAGATCCAAGTTTTCATATGTGAAGGCACCCAGACGGACATTCTTTATTAAGAGCTATTGTGTTGAATGTTGTGTTCTGAGCTTCTAACCCCACACCGCTACCAGGAGGAAGCCATAGACTACTCAACTTGCTACTTTGCGGATCAAGTGCTGAACGGGTGTACTTTTTTCTCAGTTATCAGTGGCCACGGTAGGCCAGGCTGTAGGACAGCTGGGGTAAAAAGGCTCAACCTCCTGGGTTGAAGCCATGAAACCCATGGATTTGGGTCTGACGCCATGCATGTAAAGCAACATTACGCAATTAGCCTGCCATTTTCCACTCCACCATTGAGCAGTCTACTTTCAGCCTACTATGTGTGTAAAGCACAATCCACAATTAACATGCCTATTTTCTCATTAGAAATTAACCTCTTCAGTGCCCCGCCCTTTCCACGCCCTGTGCCGGGCGTTGAATTAGCGGGCGGGGTTCATGACGAGATAGTCTCGTCATGGGCACAGCGCAACCGCGCTCCATGACGAGACTATCTCGTCATGGGCACTGAAGGGGTTAAAGGACTTCAGTGACCGTAGTCTTGTTTTTCTATTGCCTAGTATATAAAGCACCACTGGCAGATCCATTTTAGCACTGCTGTTTATAACAGGTCATTGGTAGTTGACAACTATGTAAAGCACCACCCTGACAAGTGTGTAAAGGGTTCTACTCATCTTCACCCAACTCAACGACATGGATCTGCAGCAGAGTGCTGGAAGATGTTCACTAATTTCTACAGAGGTTTTTTTTTAATTTTGGACCCAGAAAAGAACACATAATCAAAATACATTATACAGACAATCATGGATAAATACCAGTAGTAAAAAAAAAACAGTTGAGCATGATCACAACAGAATATTCAGCCAATGAATTTCATCAATAATTACAATGAGAGGCTAATTATTCATGGGGCAGAGGGGACACCCCCAAATGTAAACAAATAAGAATTATAGAGGATGTAAGTTAAGATAAGGGTGCAACCGTTCCCATCCGTCCATGAAATTCTGAGCATAAGTTTGTAAATTAATTAAAACATATACATCTGCTATGTTCTCTGAGTATAATATGTATTTATTTCTGCTTTGAGCATTATAATTCTAAGCTGAGTTTGCACAACTCCTGGTCCCTAAGAATCCTTACCACATGCTCTTGTTCTACTTCAGTGAGTCCTCCCTCCTCCCTACAGCCTCTTATTCTCAGCATTGTGCTGCCTCCTAATGTAATTGACAAAGCTAACAATCTCTCCCCTCAAGCTGGCTTTAAAAGCATCCCAGACTATGCAATGTGATGCTCTATATCTGTTAGTATTGAAATAGCAAAGTGTCCAGTTCTTAATGTATTCAACAAAGGCTACATTCACCAATAATTTTCTGTCAAAGGTCTATTTATACTGGTGTTTTGGGTTCCCATGCAGTATTACCTCTAAAACCAAGGGATTATGATCTGATATTATCCTTGGAAGCTTCCAAATCCCTGCTTTATCTACCAAACCTCCTGATATTAAGAAATAGTCCAGCCGGAAATGCTTCTTATGTGGACACAAATAATAAGTATACCCTGGATCCATAGGGTGCTTATAATTCCATATGTCTGCAAGGCCATGGCTAGTAGCAAAGGAAGACAGGGCTCCTGGAAACATACTATATCAGGGGCAGTAGCCCTCATAAACTCAGCTGCTCTTGATCTTTTGATTTTGTCATTCAGGCCTCCCATATTAACCGAACATTTAGTTATTTAATGCTCTTGATTTTACTAATGAAAAAGTATATATAATCCTCATTGTTCCATAACTGGGTAAGATTTTCTTGTTTCTCCCCCTACACCTACCTTCTAGCATCGTGACCAGCAACCCCACCCACTCCAGCCCTCCCAGTCTTCCATGCCCTTCCACCACAACCCACCCCCCTGAACCACCTACCTCCTCCCACCCCAACACCCCCCAACCCCGAGAAGCTTTCAGACTGAGCAGTGGTCTATAATAGGATGAGTGCAACACATGTGACCCATGTGATTTATACGTACATTTCTTATTAAAGTACAAGAATAAATGATAGACCCTAAATCCAGCAGCAGAGCTTTTTTTTTGGGGAGCACCTAAGAAAGTGATTAGAGGTAACGGGCTAAAAAGTAATGCAGACAAAAGTTAACTCCATATTCACCCCTGTTCGTATAATTCTTATACTTTCTTACCATTTAGGAACTCCTTTGCCTTAATTTCAGATGCAAAAATCGTGTTCCCCCCCAAATTATTTTCAAGTGCTTAGGATTAACCAAATATGCCTGCGCTTTTTTGTCCTAGAAAGGCTTATTTAACTGCCGCAACCACCACAGTCTTTGGACCGTGGCGTGGCAGAAGTCAGTTTTGACAAAAAACAAAACATCACCACTGAACCGCTTCGCTTCAGGTCTTGCTTTCTTGGAGATCAATTGCCTAAGGAGGAAGTTTCCAAAGTAAACTAAAATGGCACGCGGCATGGTGTCCTTCCTAGCTGGTTGACTCAAGACAAAAGGTACTCTATGGGCTCGCTGCACCTCTTGCAACCAGATCCATCCTGTTAGTTCGGGGAAGACAGTTAGCAGTAGTTCTACCACATAGGTCTGGATGTCTGTGCCTTCGACTTCTTCTGGTACCCCTAACAGTCCGAGGTTATTACGCCCCTGGGGATTCTTGTGAACTTTGAGCTTCCATTGCATGTCAACGAGCTGGGATTCATGTTCTTCCGTCTGTACACAAGTGGCTGCCAGGTCTATTTCTACCGCAGTAGTTCTTGTTTCAAGATCTGTCTGGCAATCTCCGATAGTGTTGCATACTTTAGGCAGTTTTCTGACTGCCCCTTGGCCTCTCCTCAATACGGTTTGAGCTTTGCGGCTGTCTTGGCACGTCTCCTCATGATGCATTAATATGGGCTGATAGATAATGCCCAGTGTGGGGGGGGGGGTCAGAGCCAGTAGTATCCTGTGAGAGCCCGGGAGGAGAGTCGGGTAAATGTTCTGTGGGTGAGTAGTCCCAAGCTAGATCTATGCCCTCTGGTATTTGCCGGCCTGCCTTCTTAACCATTTTGCATGCAGTCATGGCGCGAGCCCCTTTGCTATCATCTGGATTGCTATAATTCTCGCTAAAAACAGTGGAGGAACCGGACCTGTCCACCGACCATTCAGCTCCTTAGGAAAGTGAGAAAAAACAGTCACTTGGCTCCTTTTCCAGGTGCATTTCACAGTCTCTGCCCCCCTGCTGGGTCACTAATTGCTGAGTATAGCTTAAGAATTGATCACTGGTTACTTGGATCGGCTCTACCAGGTCCAGGCTAATAAGGTTATACAAACCGAGTGGGGGGCAGGGTAAAGAAGGACCACTCAGGAATGCATTGCCTAAGCCGGGGAGTATCTCCGGCTGATCAAGCCTCCCCTTATCTGCTGGGGGCCAATTCCTCTCTTTGGTTTCACTATGATCAATATTGGTAATATTATCAGCATGTTCACTGGTACACTACCCCACTCCCTTGGCCAGAGGCTAAAAAGAAGAAGAAGGAGCCAGCATATCTTTGTCCAACGTAGAAGAGGTCCCAGCCTCCAATATCTCCTTGCCATCCTGTGTTCTCAGCTCTGGTACTGCCATTACCGTCAAATCTTCTATGGCTGCAGTGTCAGTCCGGTCTGTGTCAGCTGCTATGGGCACCCCCTGTGTTTTCCAGTCCCATTTATTCTCAGCTGCCCCTTTCAGCGGCTCCCCCACCGTCGGGCCGGCCGGACGTTGGTTAGTGGTGACCCAACCTCACCCCTTCCTCTCCGGAAGAGTCTCCGCTTTCGGCGCCGAAGGAGGACGCCTACCTGTTTGCCGCGGTGTCGGCCCCCCTTGGCAACATTCTCTTGCTTCTGTGAACCGAGTGTGGTAGCCATTGCAGGGGGTTGCCAGCTTTACTCGTCTGTGCTGCTTCGGCTACTTTGGGATGCACCCCTGCCATCAGAGGCGTGGGTCGGCAAATGATGCAGTCAGAGTGATGCAGAGCAGCAGCTACAAGGTGCCTGAAGGCAAACAGGCTTCCCAGGATCAGCGCTATTCACGACCAGCCTCCAGGGGCTGGGCAAACATCCGTCGGGGCTTCGAGGGACATAAGTACTTCTCAGGTCAGTTTTTATTCATCTTTATCCATTCATGGCTCAGGGCGCTGCTACCGGCTGCCTCAAGCGGCCGCCATCTTGCTTCTTCTGACGCCCTACGCCTTCTACTACAGAGATTTGAACGTTGGAAGGCACATACATGTGATGCTGACAGTGCCATCATCACAACAAAAAAGGGGGAGGCTGTGTGGCATGCTGGTCAGCCTGTCCAGTTCCCAGATTTCCTTTCACCATTCAAGCAGATGGCATGAGTTCTCACATATTCACATCTACTTGTTACATGCATTCACCTTATTAGGTCTTGCATGCATGAACTTGTGCATATGCTCTTGCTTGCAAGACTCTTGTGTTCTGTAATGTGCTTGGAACCTGCCCATTGTTTATTTGCAATTTGCAGGGTCTTCACTCCTCTTTTCAGCCTTCTATTTGGGCAGGGTTTGCCATGCATCATTTACTTTTCTTTCAGTGCCAGATGGACCAAGCACAGACTAATTAACTTTAATTAGTGTCCCTTCACCGGCCATCCACTACTCACGCTGTGATTCAGGTTCTATTTCTTTTTTTAAAACAACACTATAATGCAGTCAATGCTATCTGCATCAGAGCACTTTTTAAAATCTTGACCCACCTGCCCCATCCTGATTCTTCTGACCTGCCAACCCACCTCCTTCCTGTTTCTTCTACCCCGCTCTCCCCATCCTGATTGTTCTCCCCCTTCCACGCATGCTACCATCCCTGTTTCTGCTCCCCCACCACCCTCCCTCCCATCTGTTTTTCTTCTCCCCCTCCCACTAACAGAAGAAAAAAGAAATGCTAAGAAGCAGTCAGTGCCTGCCAGTTCATTGAGCTTTTCTTAATTGTTCTGTTACCCACTCCCACCTGCCACCTGTTACCCACCCCGATCCAATTTCCAAAGCCAATAGCTCACCCTCAGGAGAGACGAATGCTTGTTTTTAAGTAGATGCCTCACAAGCTACTTGATAAATGATGCATAGGCATTAGGGGAAAGAGTGATTGAAAATGTAGAGCAAAAACAGGAAGAGGGAGGATAAAGGAAGGGAAGAGAGGGATGGAAAGATTGAGAGTTAGAAATTGGGTTGCTGGTTGACTGGGGTATGAGCCCTGGTCAAGCAGCAACCACATTCCTCGTCAGGGTAAGAGGCAGGCAAATACTAAATGAATATGCCTCTTCATATATATCCTCTGGTAGCTTGGCACAAAACAATCAGGGTTTCCTTTAGAGGCTGTGTGTAAAGTATTTGTGCAAAGGAAAACAAGGAAAGGAGTAGAGAGGTACCACTCAGCGAGTGGTGGAGGTGGATACTTCCTCCCAGTCAATTGTACATAAACAAAGGGATCCACCCACGAGTATAAGAGATCACCCGATTACTCAATATGTATCCCACGGTCGTGGAGAATACACATTAGTTGTTGAAATACCCCTCACACACCAAAAGGGCCCTTGGTGTCATGCTTCATCATAGGGGTCTTCCTGCCCCTCTACGGGACAGGGCGTGCTACGACCTACGTTTGCGCGGGAGCACTGTTGTTGGTGAGACAGCTATGTGTGATGCGGGGGTGTGAGAGGAAGGGTCAGGAGTGAATAAGGAGTGAATTAAAAAATACCTGGCTCTCAGGTCTAGGAAAATTTATTCTGCCGTTCGAGCTGGTATTATTAAAAGGTGGGGTGAGGAGGGTGTATGCCTCAATGAGCTATGTCTCCTAGTGGTGTCGACATGTTTCGAAGCTTCCCCATGCTTCTTCGTCAGGACCTTAAGGATCCCTTCCTGCCACTAACTGTGTAGTGTTAATAACAAAAATTGTGAGAAAATGATATGAAAAAGGAAGTAAATAGCCTCCAAGATGTCGTAATGCCTTGATAGGTCTTAAATAATCCTATTAACCTAGAGGGAATAAACATAAGATAAAAGGCGTATTAATTACGTAGGAAGTAGTTCAATCCATCGTGTGAGTACGGTGATCTGTAAAAAAAGGTGAAGAGTACTGGTCTCTTAACGCTATCCGTAACGTTATCACGTGATCTGTGATGAAGGCACTGTGTGACAAATGGACATACAGCATTAGACATAACAGACATACAACAAAAAGCACACACTCTATTCAAAAAGGGACTGAAATCCCGCACTAGTTCAGTGTATATCCATGCCAGAACAAAGATCCCCACAAAAATATGGACATACTTGCTAAAAGGAGATAAGTAACCTCATGAGCTCGTGGACCGAGTGGTGGGCGTGCCAAGTAGGCTACCTACATGAAGGGAGGAACGGGAGAGGAAAAAAGTGGTCCAACGATCAAAATATTAGCGTTGTCAAGATATTACCTAGTTCACCCAGAAGCGCCGTACTTACGACTCCAGGGATCAATGTCCCGCCAAATGAACCACCCCGGTCGGCTCCGTCGATAGAACTGAGTCGGAGGGAGCCTGTTTAAATAGCTGCATCAATTAGTGTAATTGCGCCAAAGAGGTAAACGCCCAATGCGCGCTGACGCTGCAAACGGAGACCCGGAACCGGAAGTGGACCGTCCGGGTCATTCTGATCGATTGCCTGAGCCAAGACTGAAGGGAGAAGGACCCCAGGGGAAAGACAGAGGTGTCTTAATCCACTGCCTGCATAGAATCAAAACCTGATGGAATAAAAACGGAGCAGATGCTGTAGTCACCTGGGACTTGAGACCGGAATGGTCACCAAGAACGACTATATGAGCCTGGACTTACAGGCGAAGGACCTCAGGGGGGACATAGGTGTCTAAACCAAATGCCTGCATAAATATCAGACTGATGGGATACAAATGGTCGGATAAAAGAAGGGCAAGTGTTGTGGTCAAATGGGTTTTGGGAGTGTGTAGTAATAGTGGGCAAGGAGTGTATTAATTCGTACTAATCCGATGTGAATGGAGGGATTGGTATAGCTCCACAAAGGAAAGGGAGAGGCCACATTAGTGATGGACTGAATAGCACAACGTCATCAGGGAGAATCTGCCAGAGTGCCAAAAATGTACAGTGATATAGCAATGATTCCAAGAATAAAAAAATGGAAAATACATTCCTAAAAATAGGAGGGGGTAACAAAAACCTCACAGTGGAGAAGGAGAGGTATCTGATAGGCACAGCTATGGAATGATCGCCCCCAAACAAATGAAAGCTCCAATGAGGTTGTAGAGCTCAAGATAGAGAGCCATTCAGTCTGTAATCAGATTTCTTAAAGATGGAACTGGTTCCATGGTATATCGTCATTTAATCCATGGATGTGGGTACCCAAGCGAAAAACCCAACGCTGTTCTTTTTCTAGAAGGCCATGTTCGCTGCCCATTTGTTCAACCACTGTCCATTGTAGATCATTAACGCCATGTCCACTAGAGATATAGTGGTTGGACATTTTGGTAGTACTTCGCCCACATCTGACATTGCTACGGTGTTCACCAATGCGTGTCTTGACAGGTCTCGTGGTCATACCCACATATTCAAGACAACACGGGCAGGTGATTAAGTAAACAACGTTTTTACTGTTGCAATTAGTAAAGCTCCTCTGGTCCCATTTCTCGCCATTGCGGAATTGAATATGTCTGCTTCTCTTTGTGAGTGGACAAGTGCTACAGTTGCAACAGGGATGATGACCCTGTACTGGAGGCAGCAGACCCTCAATTCTGGGCCGGGATGTGTTCTTGGGTCTGGTGTGGACAAGCATGTCTTTAAGGTTACGACCCCTCTTATGTGCAAACATAGGTTTCGTAATGTTCAAGCCACAGCTGTTGAGGAGACGCCAGTGTTTATTCACTATCTTAGTGATCTTGTTGGAGTGTGTGTTGAAGGTGGTCACACAGATAGGCCTTTCATCGGTCTGAGTGACCACTTTGTCTTCCAAGAGGGCTTCCCTGTTATTATTCCTTGCTCTCTTAAGCGCTTTATCAATGATCTGCTCGGGGTAGTTACGCTCGATCAGTTTCAGGCGTAGTTCGGATGCTTGTTTTTTGAACTCTTTTACCTCCGTGCAGTTTCTCCGAAGACGGAGGAATTGACCATAGGGTAGATTTATCCTTAGGTGACGGGGATGAAAACTATCAAACAGGAGTAAACAATTCTTTGCTGTTGCCTTAAAATGTGTGGTGGTTTTCAATCTGCCCTGTTCCGGGTAGATATTGAGGTCCAGGAACACCAGGTTGTGAGCTGATGCAGTATGTGTGAATTTCAAGAACATATTCTGTTGATTGAGCCACAACATAAATGCATCGGTTGAGTTTATATCACCTTCCCACACGACCAGAACATCGTTTATGTATCTTTTCCAGACTTTGATGTGTGGGAGGAAGGGATTCATTGTGTGCAAGATCCTACTTGTCTCGAGATGGTGTACATAGAGACCCGCTAGACTGGGAGCGAAGGTACTCCCCATGCTGGTACCGTGTCGTTGCTCATAGATGTCATCAGCATACATGAAGAAATTACGGGTAAGTGCTAGTGATACACATTCCATCACCAGATTGCGTGGTGTATGGTATTCCCACGGGGCAGAAAAAAGTACCTCCTCAATAATGAGTAATGTTTCATCATGGGGGAGGCTGGTGTACAGGCTTTCCACATCAAGTCCTATGAGTAAATTCTTAGTAGGGTCAAATTCAATGTCCTGTAGTATTTGCAGGACATTCTTGGTGTCACGCAGGTAGGTGCTAGTACCTTGAACCAGAGGTCGAAGGAACGCGTCCGCGAACCTAGACAATGGTTCCAAAATAGAATTTACGCCAGAGACGATGGGTCTACCAGGGGGGGAGCTCAGATTCTTATGGATTTTGGGTATCGTATAGAAGTACGGGATCCTGGGGTTGGTATTGACCAGGAACTCCGCCTCCTTCTTAGTAATCCAATCATTTGCCAGAGCTTCAGTCCACCATCGTGACGATTCTAATCCTGATTTATTCGGTAGGATCTACCTGTAGAATGCCATAGTTCCTGCGATCGTCTAATAGTTTCCTACACTCGATGTCATAATTGACTGTAGTTTGTAACACAATTGCTCCCCCCTTGTCTGCAGGTTTGATGATAACATCATGGTTCATGGACAGTTCACGTATGGCCTCCTTTTCTTCCCTTGTGGTGTTATGAAAAGTGTTGCTGTTCACTGTTGGAATCTCCTGTATCTCACCCATCACTGCTTTTTCAAAAGCAAGGATCTCCACCGGTAGTGCAGAATTAGGGGGTACAAAAATGGATTTATTGCGGAGACCTGTGTCCTTTCTCATCATTTCAGTAGTTGGTAGATCATTGAAAAACACCTTCAACTTTAATTTACGGATGAATTCATTGATCTCAGTCAGGGTCTTGAATTTGTCGAATCGATTAGTGGGCACGAAACCGAGTCCTCTCTCAAGGACCTTGCTTTGTATCGGTGTGAGGGCCAAGTCAGTGAGATTGACCACTAAGTTCACTTTCGACTCGTTGATGGTTGGGGAGGCATGTTGCTGGTCATGCTCCTGGTTGAGACCCGTGGGGTCTCGGTCTCTGGTGCAGACCAATGGACATTGTATCCCCCTCTGTTCCGTGCTCTTCGTGGCCCTTGGCGTGCCCCTAAAAAAGGTTGTGGGGTATAGTTATACTCAAATTCTTGTGGTGGAGGTATCCACTGCGGGAAAGGTCCGCCCATCATAGGTGGACCATACGTAAATGGGGTGTAGGTGGGGGGTCCTTGGTAGCCGTTCCAGCCACCACCCCTTTGATAAAATGGGCGTTGGTTGTAATTACCCCTCCCTCTATTGAACCGTTTGCCACTACCCCTGCTGGAATTTGAGTTATCTGAGCCAGTATCAGAGGAGTCATCATCATAGTTCTGATTCTGATTTTTAGGGACATAGTCGTCTCGTGTGTAAGGGTACACTCGTTCATGGCTGAACCGTGCAGTATCCTTCTTAAGTTTATTGTATTTACTCTGTTTTAATGTCATCTCAAAATCAGTTATCTCCTGGTTGAGTTCCTCCAGGCGTTTTTTAAGGACACTCGGGGATATATAGGCCTTTAGACGGACTTCTAGGTTCAGAATCTCGACCTTCAGTTCCTGTGTTAGTCTGGTGGCTGTTTTTATCATTAAGACTAACCAGTCCCGGGTGCAATGCCACGAAATTAGTGACCAGTCACGTTTAAAGGTTTTATCTTGTTGAAAGATAAATGGTTCGTTACGGACTATCAAGCCCTGGGGGGCTGCATTAGCCCGTAGGTATTCAGTCATTAATAATCCATGTAAAGCAGTTCTGATCTGTTCTCTCCTCAGGTTGGCCAGTTCATCCCAATCAGCATTGTTGGCCCCTGGGTCGGTGTTGCTCAGCCCCTCAAAGGGGTTAATGGCGGCCAGAATCCTTTCAACTTCGTCATCTGCGAAGGTTAATCCCATGTTATCTGCCATCTTGGTATCTCATAGAATGTAATTATAGTGTTAATGAAAGAAGTGTGTGTGTCTGTCCAGAACTGTTATGTGTCCAATGTTCTAAGAAGTAGTCGTCTAATGAAACTTACTATGTCACAGGGGTAGATAGCCCCTGGTCTACGGGGGTAAATAGCCTCACGTAGAGAGAAGTATCAAAGTGCTACTAATAATAGCACTGATGCCAGAAAATCCTAGAGATACAGAAAACAAAAAAACTCCCACAGCTGTACGCTGTCTATCATAGAAAGGAAAACAAGGAAAGGAGTAGAGAGGTACCACTCAGCGAGTGGTGGAGGTGGATACTTCCTCCCAGTCAATTGTACATAAACAAAGGGATCCACCCACGAGTATAAGAGATCACCCGATTACTCAATATGTATCCCACGGTCGTGGAGAATACACATTAGTTGTTTAAATACCCCTCACACACCAAAAGGGCCCTTGGTGTCATGCTTCATCATAGGGGTCTTCCTGCCCCTCTACGGGACAGGGCGTGCTACGACCTACGTTTGCGCGGGAGCACTGTTGTTGGTGAGACAGCTATGTGTGATGCGGGGGTGTGAGAGGAAGGGTCAGGATTGAATAAGGAGTGAATTAAAAAATACCTGGCTCTCAGGTCTAGGAAAATTTATTCTGCCGTTCGAGCTGGTATTATTAAAAGGTGAGGTGAGGAGGGTGTATGCCTCAATGAGCTATGTCTCCTAGTGGTGTCGACATGTTTCGAAGCTTCCCCATGCTTCTTCGTCAGGACCTTAAGGATCCTTTCCTGCCACTAACTGTGTAGTGTTAATAACAAAAATTGTGAGAAAATGATATGAAAAAGGAAGTAAATAGCCTCCAAGATGTCGTAATGCCTTGATAGGTCTTAAATAATCCTATTAACCTAGAGGGAATAAACATAAGATAAAAGGCGTATTAATTACGTAGGAAGTAGTTCAATCCATCGTGTGAGTACGGTGATCTGTAAAAAAAGGTGAAGAGTACTGGTCTCTTAACGCTATCCGTAACGTTATCACGTGATCTGTGATGAAGGCACTGTGTGACAAATGGACATACAACATTAGACATAACAGACATACAACAAAAAGCACACACTCTATTCAAAAAGGGACTGAAATCCCGCACTAGTTCAGTGTATACCCATTTGTGCAACACTTAAAACAATAAATCAGTGGAGATACCGCCCAAAAAGATTCCACACCAAGTTAGAGAAATAACTTTAATTTCAATAAATAAAATAGGACCATAACAACAAAATTCCAATTAATAGAACTGAAGAAATTGAGTTTCAAATGTTATAAGTAACATAGTGCCAAGCAGCAAAGAGCACTATTGTGAATATCTGGTCATGCCAGACGGGACAAAGTCACTCTTTCAGGCCAACAACGATGGAGCAAAGGATGGCTACAGGGCCCAGTTAGGCTCACTGAACAAACGTAAATCCTGGTTGCGGTGCGTTGCATGAATCTGTGTCAAAGCACATCGTGCAGCAGAGGCAATGCCTTAATTATGAGATGCAACGAGGCTACAGTGCGAGGTCCTGATGCATCGCCATTGAGGATCCTGTCGATGGAGCTCGGTGTCAAGGATGTGAGGGGCAGCGGAGGCGGTACATCGATTTCAAATCACAGGGAAGCTGTGATGTTGTTTCAGCGTCATTGTCAAGGCTGCTGTCAATGAAGGATGCGAGGAGCTTTCCCCGGGGTAAGTGTCTCGCAGCAGCAGTTCCGAAGGCAGTGTATCAGTCCCAAGATGCGGGACGAGGTGGCATTGCATTTTAGTTGGGTCCAATACATGCAGCTGCGGTGATGCATCGGTTCTGCTCAGGGATGCGCAATTAGCCAAGGAGATACATTGGTCCTGCTTAGGGATGCGTTGCTCAGCAAAGAATTTGCATTGGTTCTGCTGGCAAGCACCTAAGGCCCACTTCCAAGGGGTCCGGGAATGGGGTGACACCACTTGGGGGGGGGGGGTAGACTCAAAGATGGCAGAGTCCAGGTGCTGGTGATTGAAGCCTGTTATGTCCCTCAGACTTCAGATCAAGAGGCCATCCAGCAACTCCTATGGGTTCTGGGGTCAAGTGATGCAACTCCATTCCTTTCTACCCAGGCAGGAGGGCAGCAGCCAAAAGACTAGCACAGCAGAGCAAGAGTCCAGTAGAGTTGCAGTCCATCAGCAGCAAAGCAGTCCTTCTTCCTGGCAGAGTATCCTCAGGTACAAAAGTTGGTGGTGTCTGAAGTCCAGTACTTAAACCCAGTGGTGCCTTTGAAGTGGAGGAGACTTCAAAGACATGGCTTTGAAGTGCACTGGGGTCCTCCCTTCCAGTCCCGACTCCGGACTTATTACAGGGGGATATGCATACCTTTGTGTGTGGGCAGGACACAACCTATTCAGGTGTAAGTAAGGCTGTGCTCAGCTCCTCCCTCTCATCATGCCAGAGATAGCCCGTCAAGACACAACTAAGCTCCCAATGAGTGTGGCTGTCTAGAAGGAATACACAAAGCCCAACTACCCTAGTCATGTGATCAGAGATAGGCCACAGGCTCCAAATGGCCGCTAAAGCAAGCAACATTCTAAAAGTGGTATTTCAGAATTGTAATTTAAAAAACCACTTCACCATAAATTAGGAGTTTAAATTAGGATTCCAGAAACACCAGACATGAAAGGTTTATCTCTTCCCATTTGGAAATTGAACTTATAAAATGTAATAAGGTAATTCCAATGTTATCCTATAGAAGGGATAGGCCTTGCAGTAGTGAAAAACAAATTAGAGAGTTTTTCACTACCAGGACATGCAAATCTTAAAACTACATGTCCTGCCTTCTAAATACATTGCACTCTGCCCTCTGGGTTGTCCATTGCCTACCTTAGGGGTGGCTTATGTGTATAAAAAGGGAAGGTTTGGGCCTAACAAAAGGTTTATTTTGCAAGGTCGACATGGCAGTGTAAACTTTACACATTGGCTCTACAATGGCAGGCCTGAGATATGTTTAAAGGGCTACTTAAGTGGGTGGCACAACCAGTGCTGAAGGCATACTTGTAGGACTTAATTTACAAGCCCTAGGCACATGTAGAGCACTTGACTAGGGACTTATAAGTGAATTACATATGCCAATTGTGTATAAGCCAATTCTACCATGTTTTAAGGGGAGAGCACTTTAGCACTGGTTAGCAGGGGTCAAGTGCACAGAATTCTAAATTAAACAAAAATTAATTCGGAAAAATTTAGCCAGTAAAGGCAAAAGGTTGGAGGGTGACCCTGCAGAAAGAGCCATTTCCAACAGTGAGTATAGGACTGGGTTGTTTACAGTGCATAATTTGTAAAACAATACTTGCCAGAGACCTTGCAACCACCTATTGCCCCCAATGACTTTACCAACACAACTACTAGCCATCACACTCCTACAAATGTGGGAATTCAGAAAATGTCATGCCCCCAAAGCTGCAAAAATGGCTTGGGCGGCAGGTATTTATAATTTTTAATGTATGTTGTGCTCATATCTAAATTGGACAAACAGCAACCATGTGGTAGACTATCATAAGTGTCGGTGTTGACAATTAAGTGCTGGTGCCGAGCACCAGAAACCACTGGCTCAAATTAAGCATTGGTTGTTTCGGCAACAAGAGGACGTTGAGGATCAGCCAGGGAGACAGGAGGTAATATCGCAGGCTGGGAGAAGAAGAACATCGGACAAACTGTGGACCCTCAAAGGTTGCAGAGGAGGGGCTATGCTTCAGAAAGACACTGAACCCCTGAAGGAGGAGGCAAAAGTGGAAAGCCAGCCCTGCAATATGGATGAGAACAAGGAGAAGATGACAAAGCATCTAGAGTAGGGTCAAGAAGAGGAGACAGAAGAAAAGGACTGGTAGCAACCACACCTCCACTAGCAAAAACCCCAACACCCTCTTCCACGATCCAAGGAAAGGTCGTGGGCAGGCAAGTTGTTTGGACAAGGGCTATGGGGGAAAGTGGGCATGCCACTTAGAAAAGTGGACAGACAATGCGTCTTGGAAAAAAGGGGAGAGTCAGTACTTCATTAAAAGAAAAGAGAGAAGGGGCACTTTAAAGAAAGGGGGAAGATCCCAGCATCTTATGGAATAAAAGAGAAGGAATGGTTAAACAAATGTTAGGTTATGTTATGTCTATTTGTATAGGGCACTGATCACCCATGAGAGTACCCAGGCTCTTAGAGAGGTGTGTAGGTGTGTGGTCCCTTCGGTGTTTAATTGAAACACTAGGTCTCCAGGTTGTTGTGCAACTCAGGAAGTGATGAGGGGGCTCTGATGTGTTGAAGGAGGTTGCTTCATGTTTTTGGTGCGATGTAGGAGAAAAAGCAACCTCCTGCTCTGCTTTTACAAATGCAGGGGTTGTGTGCAAGTGAGAGTGTGGCAGAGCATAGTTGTCCAGCGGGCAATGTTCCCTCAAATTTTGTTCCTCGGTGTGCGACAAAGAAGGGTGTCTATGCATCACAGCTAAGGTTGCGTGCACCGACATGCAGGAAATCTCTGGGCAAGAAAATGCTGTGTATAAGCTACCAAGTGCTCAATGTGCGCTTTGATTTGATTCCAATTACCCTCTCAGACGCCACAGGGAGGCAAACATATTTGAATTCATTTGCAGTCTGGTCTGTCACTTCTAGTGGTCTCTGAACTTGAACAATGGCTTATTTAAGATCCACAAATGTGAAATCCATTTGAGAAATAAGATAACTTCATTACTTGTTCAGCTTTAGAAAATCTCAAGCTCTGGTACACTATCCTGGCACGAATAAGGATAATCAATAATTTGCAAGATTACCAAAAAGCAAAAAAATAACTAACTTCTCCTTCGCAAAATGGTCCACCAGGTGCAGGTGACAGAGTATAACAGAAGGTATAAGCAACCGGATGTGAAATTTCTCACTCACATTCACTTCCATGCATAAATGCTCCTATAAACTAACTGCATCTCAATTGTAGCACACCTTCAACCTCATTTATGACACCAAACATACTACATTCAAGTCACGGCAAACAAACACTCTGCTAGTTATACCTCACTACAACAAAGTTATTTACTCAAAGAAGCAGAAAACTCTTTGGGGCTTCCTTAAGGTTATTGATCGCTGTACAAATGCTACAGTACAATAATATATAATAATATATAATAAAATACTTATGTTTTCAGTTCTATCAATTTAATGAGATCACTTGAAAACTAAGGTACATTTCTGTGGAAGAAATTGAGGATAGGGAATTAAACATCCATGAGTGCCTCGAATATTTAAGGAGACACTGATTGCTATAAATATCAACGCAAACCTTAACTAGGAGACAGTGTTTGGCACTACATGTTGAGACAATGCCCATCTTTATCATGTCCTTAACTGATATTCTGTCCCATATGCATGAAGTCATAGCTGTATGAGACAAATAACTGGTATTCCATTGGAAGTAGTGTTTTATGCCCTCAAAGGTGAGCAATAAGCAAAACTATCAACCAGAGATTCAGCAAGTAACCACTGACAGATTTGGTGTCCAAATCTCAATGTTCTGTCATTATTCCTTTGTCTCAAACAGAAAGAGCTCTTTGTCATTGGCTCAATTTGGGTACCAAATGCTGTAAAATAACCTTCACTGGAGTCCTCCAATGTTTAGCAGCCCAGTGGTGTGGGCATATAACACCACACAATATAGGCCTACCCATTTTGCTAAATGATATGCTCTTCGGTAATAACTTCTTCTGTTCCCATTTTGCTACATTTCGTAGTACTTTGAATCAGCCTAAAGGTTGCCAATAAGTTTATTGTAAAAAAACTGTGTACTGCCACAGTTCTACTTTACCAAACTCTGTCCCCTAATCTGCAAATATGTAAGATCATCGCCGCCACCGATGACATCAGGGCCCTGCTGGATAGCGGCGAAACTGTAGCCCTCATCCTCCTGGACCTATCAGCCGCCTTCGACATGGTCTGCCACCGCACCCTACGCACATGACTCCACAACGCAGGGATCCGAGATAAGGCTCTGGAATGGACCACCTCCCTCCTCTCTGGCAGAACCCAGAGCGTCCGCCTCCCACCTTTCTGTTCCAAAGCCTCCAAGATCATCTGCGGTGTACCCCAAGGATCATCCCTCAGCCCGACATTGTTCAACATCTACATGGCCCCGCTTGCCTACGTCGCCAGACTGCACGACCTCAACATCATCTCCTATGCCGATGACACACAGCTGATCCTCTCCCTCACCAAGGACCCCCTCACCGCCAAGACCAACCTCCATGAAGGAATGAATGCCGTTGTGGAATGGATGAAGAACAGCTGTCTGAAGCTGAACTCGGACAAGACGGAGGCCCTCATCCTCGGCTCCACCCCCGCAGCCTGGGACAACTCCTGGTGGCCGGCCGCCCTGGGAGCAGCACCAACGCCCACCAACCATGCTCGCAACCTGGGTTTCATCCTCGACTCAACACTCTCCATGACCAAGCAAGTCAACGCTGTCTCATCCTCCTGCTTCAACACACTCCGCATGCTCCGCAAGATCTACAGGTGGATCCCCACGACACAAGAAAAACGGTCACCCAGGCCCTCGTCAGCAGCAGGCTGGACTACGGAAACGCCCTCTACGCGGGAGCCCCGACCAAACTGCTGAAACGATTACAACGCATACAGAACGCCTCGGCCCACCTGATCCTCGACATGCCTCGACACAGCCACATCACACCCCACCTGAGAGACCTGCACTGGCTGCCCGTCAACAAGAGGATCACCTTCAAGCTCCTGACCCACGCACACAAGGCACTCCACGGCACCGGACCAGCATACCTCAACAGACGCCTCACCTTCTACACCCCGAACAGCCAGCTCTGCTCCGCCAACCGTGCCCTCACCACCATCCCCCACATCCAAAGAGCGACCTCCGGCAGCAGATCGTTCTCCTACCTAGCTGCCAAAACCTGGAACACCCTCCCCATCCTCCTACGGCAGATCCTACCAACCTTCAGGAGGCTACTCAAGACCTGGCTGTTCGAGCAGTAGCAGCATCCCCCCCCCCCCTTCCCCCCCACCAGCGCCTTGAGACCCTCAAAGGTGAATAGTGCGCTCTACAAATTCCTTGATTGATTTGAACTAATCTTAATAAAATAAATGAGCAATATAAAATATTGCCATGCCATATTTCCAGCACAGTTTTCGTTCATGCATCTTTATAATTTTATCACATTTTCATGGCTAAATAGGTGTAGTTCACAGACAGTAACTACCTTGTCTGTCACTGTAGCCTGTCAAACACTAGTTGGCCTCAAGTTCGGACATTGATCTAACGTGGTTGCAATAAAGAATGTTGAAAATAAAAATCTTCCATACATCCCAATTAATTCCAAAGATGCCTGAAATCACAAAATTGTGTTTTTCATTTCAACATATATATATAGTCTAACGCTTTATGCTGTTCACAATGCGGGTGAAGTGTTCTCAGACTATTGTTGTTTCCAGAAATTTCACTGACTGTTTACCCACAATGCTCAACACACAACCTTGCCAAAATGCCAGGAGTAGCAGTAGGAACATTAAGCACTGTTTCACTGAAAGTATATTTCGCAAAGTGATATCACTTAAGTTACACATTAACAAATAGGTTTTAGGTCAATAAAACAACAACGGTTAAGGTAAAAGGGTTGCAGGAGGTATAGTTCTATGATTACGTTACATGGTTAAGCTTGATACTGTACTTTTAGCTTGAAAAAGGATATAAATTAACGTCTTGCAAAGATTAAAATTAAACACTTTCCAGACACACTTATTTGAAGCACTGTGTTTGTTTCTGAAGCATATGTGCTACCGGCTGAGTCCACTGATGGAGCATGGGGTGCCTTCCAACTCATTCTTAACGTATTATTTATTGTTAAACATACATACAGCCCCTCTCAGAACCAGTGAAATGTCCAAACAAATGACCATTAAATTAATATTTCTAGCTCTGTATAATACATAATTAGTATTACAAACAGACATGCAGCTGGTGCACAGCTAGTAATTACATTACCAATTTGCTTGCACATCCTGCTTAGAGGTTTGAATATAATAATGTATGGCTCCACAAGCAAAGGGTGATCTTGAATTGTGCAATAAAATGGACATAGAACTACCTGCATTTACAAGAGGAACTAGGATTGGACTGGCCTATAGGGCAATCAGGAAGTGCCTGCTGGGCTGGCCTGACAGGGCAGTGTTTAAGCCAGTTTTTTGGCTGTTTTGGGCCTCCTTTATGGTGTGGTGGAACCGTTATTACTATTGATTTCCCTGATATTAAAAACCATTGCCTTCAGCAAGTTCACATCCATACAGTCTTCCATACTCTGCAAAACACTTATACAGCATCCTCTTAAAAGTTAAAAACTGCCTCTTTGTTTATGAGCCACAGTTTTAGCTATCTAATTTAACCAATGTTCTGCCCCAGTCTGACCCTGAGAGGAACCACCCTTGGTAACAGAAACAAATATGGCTTTACTTAGAACCTCAGAACAATGCTGCTTGAAGGACAAATATAAATATCCTGCTTCTATAACTGCCACAAAAATCTCAGAAAACTCAAACGCTTTGCTCCCATGCTGTTCTCGTGCTTTCCAATCGTTTTGTAATAAAAAATACCTTTGGTTATCTTGCAAGTAGTCCCTCATTCAAGAAACACAATTATAAATTTAAAATAAATTACTGCTTGTTTTCCCAAAAGTTAACAATATCAACACATACAGGTAAAAACACAAGAGGGAGTATGATTTTAATGGCTATATAGATGGTCTGCTTTCAGAGGAATGGTTGGGATGGGAGGTAGTGAGTAAAGTAAAACAGGGAAGTGCTGTCAGTGAATAATTTAGGTTGTCACCTGTTTCAAGTTCAGATCTCGCCAGCTGACAAGAGCGCTCCTTGCAGTGCCTGCTCTCTGTACTGGATGGTGGTCACTGACCTCGAAGTCAATGGCCGGGCCACTGGAATTGTGTGATTGTGCGGCTGCATCGTTTTTCGCATAATCATGGATTTACTGCAGTCATCACAGTCCATCATCGGCTGCACAATCGGCAAATTTTAACATAAAAAATTAGTTTCTGGCTCAAACAGTTCAAATGATATTAAAAACGCAACAACACGTATTACTTGCAGTGGAAGGCCCTTGCCAAAGGTTGAATGGCCACTTTTCTGTTGCTTATTGCTAAATGTGTTAAACCGCTCCTAATGAGGTGCAACCTATGTTCAAACATTTTTAATAAGTGTAAAAGTGAAACAATAATGAGGTAATACTATCACAAAATGTGCAGCAGTATCCACATATTTTGACTTTTCGTGCCGCATAAATGTAGTCAACCCTGCAGCGTAATATGGCCCTCTCCTGATGCATAATTCCGGTGGCCCTCGCCAGGGGCTTCCAATAACTCAGTCTGACCCATTTAGTAAAGCTGTTTATATTCCGCAGTAAAATCATAAGAGCTTCGGTGCCTCGTCGGGCTTTGGGTAGGCTTTATAAATACTGTACCATATAACTTCCAAGTGATGTACTTTCTTTGTGCAGGATGTATGATAGACTGCAGCAAGGGCTGCCACTTGGTTGGATTTCTACCAGCACCATGACTATTTTAATATCCCGGTAGGAACAAAAGACAGTATTTATAGCCCTCAACTGTATAGCTTCGTACAGGAAATATAAATAGAAAACACTTTCAAATGTGTTCCAGAGCAGAGTTAATAATCCCTTACAAATAACTAAGGTACACAAAGGCGGAAACGTCATGTTACTAATGAGCGCATTCTATATTGTTTACAGTCCTGTTTAGTATCATGTCCTTGCAGACTCTTAAAAAGCAACAAATGGCTTGTATTTTTCTGCTAGAAAGGTGGTGACCCTAACTGCAGCTCCTCCTTGCTAACAGCCACATGAAAAAACGCTGCCACTTCACAGCTTTTCCCCTTTTAATGGCTTCTAAGAACAGGAGATTTTGTGATCCCTGTCACACAGACATGGCCGGAGGCAGGCCTTACAAAAGCGCCCCTGTGCAGATCTCACCCACAGGCTACTAGTGAAAAAAAGGGGTTTAAGTTAAAGCCTCCTGCTTGTGCCCTCAATCGCCCCTGTGTGCTCTGCACGCCCAGGCTATTGTTCAGCTTTCCCCTACACAGGGGTCCGATACATTTGATTCTCTTCTAAGATGGGATGCATAATCTTCCTCACAGAACTGCAAGGGAGACACTATCTGCACACTGATCGTCATTCTAAAATGCAAACTGCTAGCAATAGGCAGGATCTCTCCTAATGCCTCGAGTGATCTGCCCACTTTCAGATTAATTCTGAGTGCTTGGTGAAGGCTGTGTGAGTGTGCGCACAGGTGTGCACCTTGGAGGGAACAGCTAGTGGGCTGGTGAAAGTGTTCTAGTCCTGTTTTGTGGAGGGCTTTGTATGTGTGCTAGAGAAGTTTAAATTGGCTGGCTTGTGAATGGGGCACAGTGAAGCTTTTTGAGGTGCGGTGTGATGTGGGTGAGGTGTGGGAGGTTGAGCATGAGTCTTGTAGTAGCGTCCTGGATGGTCTGGAGTTTGAGATTTGGGTGTAGAGAGTTTTGCAGTAGTCTAGCCTACTGGTAATGAGATCTTGGGTGGCAATCCGTCTGCTGTCGTGTGGCAACCATTTGAAGATCTTTTGCAGCATGCGTAGGATGTGAAAGCAGGAGGTGCTCACTTCATTGACTTGTGCTGTTAGGTTCAGTTTGTCATTTAGGATGATCCCTAGATTTCTTTCCTGGCCTATGAGTGTGGGTGTTGGTCCTAGCTCCGATGGCCACCAGGTGGAGTTCCATCAGGACATCTTGCTGCCGAAGACCAGAACTTCCATCTTGTTGGAGGTGAACTTCAGGTAGTTGGTTCAAATCCAGTCTTCTATCATGGTCATGCAGTTGTTGAAGTTTCTTCTGGTGTTGGTCGTCTTGTCCATGAGGGAGAGGCTGTGTCATCAGCGAACTGACTGTGATGTTTTGTGATCAGATGATGTTGACAAGTGATGTCAGGTATATGTTGAAAAGGGTGGGGCTGAGTAGCAATCCCTCTGGGACTCTGCATATCAGGTCCTTGGTCTCTGATGTTAAGGGTGGCAGTCTGACTCTTTTGATTCTTCCCGTGAGAAAGGAGCAACTCCATTTGAGTACGGATCCCTGTATGCCAATCTCATGGAGTCTTCTGATGAGGGTGTTGTGGGAGACAGTGTTGAAGGTGGAGAGGTCGGGCAGGATTAAGGCTGCTGTTTCTGTTTGATCCAGGATGGTGCAAATGTTGTCAGTGGCCATGGTGAGCGTTGTTTCAGTGCTGTGGCTCTACCTGAATCCTGATTGGGTGCTGTCTAGAAGCTGGTGGAGCTCAAGGTGAGTTGTGATTTACTTGCTGATGGCCTTCTCGATCACTTTGATTTGATAGGGCAGGAGGAAGATGGTTCAGACGTTTCTCACTTGATTTGGGTTGGCTGTAGGCTTCTTGAATTGGGCATTGATTACATTCATCCGGGAAAGCGACAGACCTGATGGAGGTGTTGATGATGTGGGTCAGGGTGGTGCTGATTGGTGATGTTTCCAGGTTGTAGATGTGGTGGGGGTAAGGGCCCGTCGGGCCCTTGACTTGATGATCTGCATGATTGCCATTGTTTCATTTCTAATGAGGGTTTTTCATTCAGTCAAGCCATCTTGGTTGGTGATGGTTAGAGTTCTCTGGGGTTGGCTTGGTGTGTAAACTTGCTGTAAATGTTGGCAATTCTGCTTTGGAAGAAGTTGGATAGGTTGTATCCAGTGGCGACTAGCACGACAAGGGTGGTGGGGGGCACAACAAAAAATAATAATAAAATTAACGTACCTTCATTTCTTTGCCGCATGATGTCCTCCTTCCTTTGGCATCTTCTGTACGCCCCTGAAGCAGGAAACGGCACTACCCAATCCTGATGCTCTTTCACAGCCTCTCTAAGGGCTCCTAAGAACACTGGAAGCCTGCACCTTCTCTAACCCAGGTGTCTAAGACAGCTGGGTAAGAGATCTTTAAAATGCACGTCTGGCTGGCCAGCCCAAGACAGCCGGCCAAAGAGACATGCGCATTTTAAAGCGCATAGCTCTCTGCTGCTGCCACTTGGCATTGCTGGCCTTGCCCCATCCTGAAACTTAGGATGGGTTGCTGAAAAATAAAATGGTAATAAAAAACTTTATTAGCATTTTATTTTTCAGCTCTTGGGTTTGTGGGGCGATGTCCAAGTGGAGGAGCCACCTCTGGTTGTAGCAGAGTTGTTGGGAGGTTGTGCTGCTGTTGACAGTGGCTGAGGTGAAGTCATTGACAATCAAGAAAATCTCCTTTTGATCCTATCAATTAGTGCTTTTTTCATTGTGTCTCTTATTTTCTGAAGCTAGTGTCTAAGTTAGCCTTGTAAATGCTTCTGTCAGTGGTGCCATGGCTGTGTCGTTTGTGTCTCGAAGGTCTTCTCTGTACCTGAGGGCCTGCTTGTTTGATCTACTTTGCTTGTTGAGTATGATGTGTGCATGTGAGTCCACACAGTTGTTCATGTCCTTGTTGAGGTTGTCTGTAGGTCTAGTTTGATCCGTGCTAAGAACACTGAGCCAGTCTGCTTCTGTGATTTTACCCCAGCTGCGGCTTGCAATATTGGTTTTGGTGTTGACTTCAGGTGTGTTGATTTGGAAGCGGATGATGGAGTGGTCAGTACATGTGAGCTGTGTGGTGGAGTGGTATTTGATTATGTTGCTGGTAGTGAAGATGGGGTTCAGTGTGTGTTCTGAGGTGTGTGTTGGTTCTGAGACGAGCTGGGTAAGTCCAATTTTACCCTGGCTTTCGAGGAGTGCTGTGGATTAGGGGTAGTTTCAGTCTGCCAGGTGGAAGTTAAGATCACCAAAGAGGCTCTGGAGTCGATAGTGAGCGAAGAGACAAAGCCAGTGATGAGTTTGGTAAAGGTGGCTTGCAATCCTGATGGTCGGTAAGACAGGATTCTGTTCAGGATGACGTTTTTGGAGATTTGCAGTTTGAGGTGCAGGTGTTCCATGATTGGGGTAACATTCTTTGTGGATATAGTACATTTGATGGATTCCTTGAAGATGATAGTGAGTCCTAATCCTGGCTTGTGAGGATGGTCCTCTCAAACAATCTCATAGCTCCCTGGAATAGCCATGGTGATGTCGGGAGCCGATGTGGAGTTGAGCCAGGTGTCAGTGATGAAGAATATATCTGGTCTGTATCTGCTCAACAGGTCCCATATTTATGTTGCTCATATGCTGAGAGATCGTGTGTTAAGAAGCATGCGTGCAAGTGGGTGTTGACATGTGGGTTCGCTGTATTGCCTGCTGTTGGGTGAGAATGATAGACATGTTGTTGGTGTTTGCATTAGGTGTCTGTGTGGGCGGGTGGCTGCAGAAGAACCATGCAGGTGAAAGCTCCTACCATAGTGTGAGGTGCGGCATGGAAGCAGCTGGGCGACTGACGTGCAGGGTTGAGTGACCAATGGCAAGTTGTGGAGTATCAGACTAGGGTTCTGTTGCTAGGCGTGACCGAGGCATGGATGGCTGCAGATGGGCTTGCCTTTGGGGCTGCGGGCAGTGGCGGCTCGCCAAGGGAGTGCTGCGGGGTGAGGCGGGGGAGGGGCCGGGTGGTGGCAAGTAAACTCTGGCATACGGTGCGACAGAGTTAGGTATATAACTTATTAAATAAAAAATTTACATTTCGCGTTCTGCAACGCCAACTCAGCAGAAGAGAGAGAAGAGGAGCTGCAGCATGGGGTGAGGCAGTAGCCTTAGGCAGAGGAAGCCGAGTCGAAAGGGCCTAGACTGGTCGGAGGACCAGTCACAGGTAAATGGGTGGGGGGACCTGATCTAGTATTGCTCCATTATTATGGAAAACAAAAACGAGTATTGATAGAAAGCGACAAACTTTGGATTATATTATACTTTATAATATATTATATTTTTTTTAAGAATTGAAAACCCAGAGATGGATTTTTTTCTTTTGAAATAGCTGATGGTAAGTGATAGCGAATATACAAAAAGATTTAGGATTATAAAGAAAATATCATAAAGAAAACAAGAAAGGAGGGCAAATAATGGAGATGGTAAAGTTAGACAGTGAGAGGAAGAGGACCTTGACTTCTTGCCACTTAGCACTACATAATTGTGTTTTTTGAGGGAAGAAAAAAAACCTGGGGAGAGAGGGATCGAAGAATCAGAAGAAGAAATCAAGAGACATATAAAGACCGTACAATTTAATATGTTTTGTGAAAGGAAGAACAGATATAAATATTTTTCATGTAAGAAACTGTAATAACAAGGGGAACATTTTTCCTGCCCATGCAAACAGCATCCATAGTCTCACAGGCATGCATCCTGTGATATTTCCAGATTCTGAACACCTATTATGAAGTTCTTTGTCTGCCTCCTTCAGGTTTCAAGTTTGAATTCTGGTGGAGACGTCTGAGCTTGTCATCCTTCTAATAATGAAAAAAAGGATTACAGTTGACAGGGGGAATATTAGCCAGCACTAACAAGCACAAGAAGACAAAACAGTTTATTTTGTGCACTTAATGACTGTCATCCTTATTTCAAGACTTTATGTTTTGTATAAAGAAACAAGAACGCTGTCTATCAAAGGTCATTTAAACATAGAGCAATAATAGATTGCCTTGCACAGTCTCAAAACAGTTAACATAGGTGCATGGGAACCTGTACTTTACAGAGACATTTGTTCGTGAGTGCGCCTGGCTAGCTCTTGTATTTTTAATTAGCTGCTGGGATGCTGAGCAGTGGTCTTGAGGGCAAGGTTGTGGACTGCCAGCAGGGGTCTTCCTTTCACAGAAGACGCGTAGGACTCTATTGATGGCAGGCGTAACATATGCAGGGCACGTGCTCGGTGTCAGCCCGCGCGCACAGCGACAATGGAAGAGCTCGTGCCACAAACAAAAGACTCATTGTCGAGACATCTTGTTTTTCCAAATCATCTCACAAGGCCGAACAAGATGTGTACGTGTGTACTCTCCAGTTTATAAAAAGTCCCTGATTGCTTTATGCGAAATAATTGCATGCACTGAAATACACCAGTTTCTATTTTCTATTGTTTTACCACTTCTTAAGTAGAAGTAGTCTCTTGTAAAGCAATAAATGTATGCATGTTTCTTATTTATCTGAGAAAAATCCGGGGGACTGTCATCTCCTTCCGACTGCCCAGTGCATGATTTTTGTTGTGACCTTCATATTTCGTCGCCTTCAATTGAAAATCCACCCGCGTTTAAAAACAAGCCCTCTGCCATATTTATTATAGATTTCCAATTTGTTTTATCGGTGCTCGGTTATTATTTTCAGCCTTTAGGGTCATTGTTGGGTTTTAAGTGTGTTTGCATTTCTACCATCATTGTTTACATCCCTGCAGAGAACAACGACGACAATGAACAGGGTAAAAGATTGTATTCCAATCTCTATTTTTTTGTTTTTATCTCAAAACAAAAGGTTGACTTTATGAAATAATATAAGTAAATCATTTTCCACAAAGGAAATAGGCAACAGAAATTCTCACCCCTTCAGAAAGCCCACTTCTCCCTCCTCGTCAGGGGGGTCCGCCTTGCGGCCAAGGCCCAAGGTGCAGAGATGGGTCAGAACACCTCTCCAGGCCGCCAGGCTCCTCTCCGCCTGCTGCTGCAGCTCATGGCCTTCATTTCGGCAACATTTTATACGCGCTCCTTCCTGCTTGAGAATTAGATTTGACATTTGTGCAATACTGAAATTATGACTGACAATAACGCTGAAAATGGACAAAATGATAAATATAACAACTGCTAATTAATAATTTTAACCACACAGCAACAACGATAATGGTTAATACAAAAGAAATAATGATAATGATAAATAATAAATATATATAATTATAAATCATTATAATTCATAATAAATACATAATTGTAATTATAAATAATGAAACACAATAAATGCATCATTGTAAGTATAAATAATAATACAGAATAAATGCCTTTAATTCTAATAATAGGTGCTGCTACTTTTATATGAATCGGTGATGCTCATGGAACTTTGTAACTTTTGAGGAGCTCTAGCTAACATCACTACAAAATGGCGTGGAGATAGGGGGCCTGACTGTTAGTTATGAGCATAAACAGCACTTTGTGAAGATAAACTTCACCTTCTGATTCACAGAATGCGGGCTGGCAGAACCGAATGATCGTAATAGGAACTAAGGAATGCAAAATGCTGGATACTTTTCATTTGTATCATGGACTATCGGATCCAAATCCATAGGTTTCCCCCTTAAGAGTGAGACAACTGGTCCAAACCTGCAGCCATTTTTCATCACCTGCTTAGTGTTGTAAAGTCGTGAAGGCTGCTGGTGCTTGTGGGCATGGGGGAGATCAGAGCAGGTCAGAGAAGTGCTGGGGAGCGTGTGCTGCTCAGCTCATGCTGTGGTGATAGGACCAGGCGTAGAAACTTCCTACAGCCCTCTTAGCTCCACACAGGGCTCTAAATGCGGTGTCTTTGCCTGGGATTTTTGGGTTTTTGTAAACAAGCTAATTCTGTCCTCTAGAGACACCAGCCATATCGAAATGACTTGGAGCCATATCTTTAGAACTAAGGATACCTTTCCGGAGTTACAGCTCCACGCCACTAGCAATGAGACCTACATTTTCATTTACAAGTAAGTAGTGAGCCGTGGCTAGTCAGTAGCTCAAATCTCGAACAGCATGCAGCCATATATTTGGCTAGCTTTTAAGGCAACTTCCATCTTCAAAATTGAAGCCTGACTCATGGCAGTTCTGCATAACCCAGGTTTTAATTGCCTAAATCTGCCTAATTTTCGTGACTATCCTACAGAACCTCCTTTTCATTCCCTTTGGTCTGCATTGATTGTTTGGTTTACCTGCATGTTCTAATTTTTTCCCTTCTCTGTTTATGAACTACGGGGCATATTAACAAGCAGGGCGTTAAAATTATCGCCGCTTTAGCGGCAGAAAACTGCTGCTAAAGCGGCGATAATGGGCTTGATAATATGCCGCAGAGAATTCCAATAGAAGCCCATGTTGACACCACAACATGGGCTTCTATGGGAATTCTCACAATAATTTTAACGCCTCTTTCTTGATAATATGCCCCCAAATGACTTATATTTATACTTCCTCAATCTCACCGACTTCAATACCATGTATAAACTTATTTTTTTATGTGAAAAACGTAGAGCAATCCTGTAATGTAATGTAAAAGCGTTTTAATATAGCGCAACTATCCCTCCAAGGAGCATCTTGGCGCTGATACGGAACACCAGAGATGGAAACGGAGGTGGTTTGCTGCTACTGCCAGAAAATGGGCGTTCAGATCAGAGTTTTGCAAAGTATGTCTAATGCACTAAAGATCCAGGTTTTAAGTACCTTCCTAAACACGGACTCAGATGCAATCTGGCGAAGTTGAGGTGGAAGTTTATTCCATGCCTTTGAGCCTATGACTGCGAGTGATTTTTCTCCCTTCGACACCAATCTGAAAGTTGGAATGATCAGCAGATTGGCGTTAGATGATCTTAAGCTACGGGAGGGGGCGTAGTGCTTAAAGCCCCTTTGAAGGTATTGGGGGCCTAATGAGTGAAAGCCCTGAAAGTAATGATAAGGACCTTAAACAGAACACGTTTGTAAATTGGCAGCTAGTGCAAAATATCTAATGCCGCAGAGGCAGATGATCTCCTTGGTCACCTCAGTACCAGCCGTGCAGCCGCATGCTGGACCATCTGGAGCTTGTGCATAACTGCTTTGTTGGTTCCTGCATATAGGCTGTTACAATATTCCAGCCTTGATGTAATAAGGGCAACAGCAACAGTTTGCCTGGCTGAGTAGGGAAGCAAGTCAAAGAGTTTCTTTAGACTTTTTATAATGTGGAAGCATGTACCAGCAACTGCCAGGGATTGCTGTTTGAAGGATAGGGTAGTATCAAATTTTATTCCTAAATTCCTAGCTACGTTTATTATATTAGGGGGGGGGGTGCATTTTCTGGCCACTAAAGTTTATGCGCGAAAAGGTTTTGTTGGCCAAATGGCAGGATTTCATTTTATTCCGAATTGCACCAGTTAAAGGTTGCTGTGAGGCATTGTCGGAGATTTTCTTCCGCCTTGGTCATATCATTGTCCAGGACCAGGATAAGCTGCGTATCATCCGCATATGAGATTGTGTTAATATTGAAGGACGATATTAGCTTAATCAAAGGGGACATATATGCATTAAAAAGGGTCGGGCTAAGGCTCGATCCCTGAGGTACCCCTGATGTGGGTGCTTTTTCTTGTGACTTGTATTGTCCTAGCGTGATCACTTGGCGGCGATCTTGCAGAAAGTTCTTAATCCACTCTAGGACACTGCCAGATATGCCAGATGAAGCGAGTCGCTCTAAAAGGATGACATGTGAGACCATGTCAAAGGCCGCCGACAGGTCTAATGGCACCAGGACTGCTTTCTTTCCCTGATCCAGGGCTGCTCTTAAGGTTTCCGTTGTATACAGCAGGGCAGATTCTGTCGAGTGTTGGGCTCTAAAACCTGATTGATTAGAGTGACATACATTTATTTCCTCTAGGAAGGTAGTGAGTTGACTATTAACACATTTTTCAGTCAGCTTACACAGAGTAGGTAAGAGCGAGATGGGACTTAGGTTAGAGAGAGTCGTAGGATTGGCCAATTGTTTTTTTTAAGAGGTTTTACTGCAGCGCTTTTCCATTCTGTTGGGATCTTAGCTGTAAGAAGCGAGGAGTTTATTATATTATTAATAATAGGGTTTACAATATCAATGAGAGCGTGGAGTAGAGTAGGGGGGCAGGGATCGAAAGGAGAGCCTGATTTGATGGACAGGATCGCCAGGCGTGATTCCTACATTGTGATTGGCTGGAAAGTTATCATACAAGCAGTATCTGTGCCTGCGGAAGTCCCCTTATTTCTGGCGGAGGGAATAGGAGAGGGGAAGTCTTTTAAGAGTGTCAAGACTTTTTCTTCAAAATAATCTGCTATGTTATTACAGCGGCTCTGAGAGGGAGGAATCTCTTGAAGTAAACTATTTGGATTTGTAAACAGATTCACTATTTTAAAGCTCTCTTTCTGTTTGTTATTGGTGGTTTTAATGGCCTCAGTGTAATATGTTTTTTTTTAGGTTTTGATCAAAGCATGATATTTTATGCGTGCAGATTTGTAGATGTTAAGCTCATTTTTATCGTAATTCCGGCGCCATCTGCGTTCTAACGCCCTAACGTAGCCTTGCAGTTCTTTTAATGATTGTGAAAACCATGACGCATAAGGTTTCTTTTTAGATGGCCTTGAAGGTGAGATTGTGGGTGCCAACCAGTCTCTTAGTTCATGCATCCATTGCCCAAAAAGCTGATTGTTAATTATAGGGTCTCCAACCATGTTGGGTCTACCCTTAAGGGCTTTTGGAAGAAGGTCCGGAAGCCTTATTGGTGCCTTCCAGCTGACTTTATCCTGTTATAGGATTTTTATTTTCTCCTTAACAGGGGGCCTGTCCTCTATCAGGATGTCAAAGGGAATTAGTTTATGATCGGTCCATGTTTGAGCAACAGGGGGTTTCACTTTGAGAGTATCTAGGTTAGAACAGATACAGTCCAGAATATGGCCTGCACTGTGTGTAGCAAATAATGAGTGTTGTTGTAGGCCAAATACGTCCATTATCTCCTTGAAACAAATTGCTCCAGGGTCCTTGTGGGAGTCAAGATGTAGGTTGATGTCACCTAGCAGAGTAAAATTGGAAAACCTAAGAGCAAGGGTGCTAACCCCCTCTCCAATGCTTTCTAGGAAAACATTATGCTGTCCCGGAGGGCGGTACACTAGTGCCCCTGCAAAGGTGAAGGAGTCATGTAACTGAATGCAGAAACTAATGCTTTCAGCTCCTTTCAGGTCTGGTAGCTGACCTATTGTGCACAACAAGGCAATCCAGACCATCATCGACTATTAGGTCATATATATGAAGTGCATGTTTTTATTTATAAGGCCCCCGCGTAGGCTACACGTATGCCCTTCCCTTTAGGTATAGATGCTTGTGTGAGATTAAAAAGCCTTTTGCAGTTTTTACAGCTGATCGGTCCCTCCCATTTAGCAACGTCTAAAGACTGATGGCATTTAGGTGGAACTTTGTTTACGGATAATATGCGATCCCTTGAGAGGAGCTGTTGTCGACATGGAGATGCAGCATTTCTGGCCTTGACCCAGTCCAGCTGTGGACGGGCGCATACGGGCTTGCCTTTGGCGTGCCGGCGGCATGCCCGCTGCGCACGTCCGCTGCGCGTCGTGCCATCTGTGGTTAAAATAGGCAAATGATAACGAGCCTAGTCAGAAAACTAGACCATCACCTTTTCCAAAATGGCACCCTCTAGTATGCCACAGGAAGTACAGATTTTACGAAATGGGTCGCGTTTTGGAGCCGCCCTCCACACAAACAGCACAACACTGTGGTGGACCGGGGAGAAAAACGGCACCCAGAGAGGTAGGAAGTCATCTTGGAGTGGTGGTCACTCTGGGTGGGTGTTGCTGACAAGCGGTCTAGCGGTCCGGCTGAGTGGAGGGACGCCTATTTAAGGCGACCTGTCCTGTGGACTGCCCTGAGAAGGTACTCGCGCTTTGCATCGCGCTATGCGCCTCAATACCGCGCTATCATTTTTAAAGCTACCCTTATAACTATTTGTGTTTTTCTTAGTTGTATTTTGCCCTGATTTTAATAGGATTTATTGTAACCCCCTCACCTGCACTCTAATCGGTTCCTTCACCGCTGTTTTGGCGGGTCCGGTCTCTGGGGTGGGATTGGCTTTGGGCGCCATCTTGGAGTGGTGGTCACTTTGGGCACCATCTTGGAGTGGTGGTCACTTTGGGCGCCATCTTGGAGTGGTGGTCACTTTGGGCGCCATCTTGGAGTGGTGGTCACTCTGGGTGGGTGTTGCTGACGAGCGGTCTAGCTCTCCGGCTGAGTGGAGGGACGCCTATTTAAGGCGACCTGCCCTGTGGACTGCCCTGAGAAGGTACTCGCGCTTTGCATCGCGCTATGCGCCTCAATACCGCGCTATCATTTTTAAAGCTACCCTTATAACTATCTGTGTTTTTCTTAGTTGTATTTTGCCCTGATTTTAATAGGATTTATTGTAACCCCCTCACCTGCACTCTAATCGGTTCCTTCACCGCTGTTTTGGCGGGTCCGGTCTCTGGGGTGGGATTGGCTTTGGGCGCCATCTTGGAGTGGTGGTCACTTTGGGCACCATCTTGGAGTGGTGGTCACTTTGGGCGCCATCTTGGAGTGGTGGTCACTTTGGGCGCCATCTTGGAGTGGTGGTCACTCTGGGTGGGTGTTGCTGACGAGCGGTCTAGCGCTCCGGCTGAGTGGAGGGACGCCTATTTAAGGCGACCTGCCCTGTGGACTGCCCTGAGAAGGTACTCGCGCTTTGCATCGCGCTATGCGCCTCAATACCGCGCTATCATTTTTAAAGCTACCCTTATAACTATTTGTGTTTTTCTTAGTTGTATTTTGCCCTGATTTTAATAGGATTTATTGTAACCCCCTCACCTGCACTCTAATCGGTTCTTTCACCGCTGTTTTGGCGGGTCCGGTCTCTGGAGTGGGATTGGCTTTGGGCGCCATCTTGGAGTGGTGGTCACTTTGGGCGCCATCTTGGAGTGGTGGTCACTTTGGGTGCCATCTTGGAGTGGTGGTCACTTTGGGCACCATCTTGGAGTGGTGGTCACTCTGGGTGGGTGTTGCTGACGAGCGGTCTAGCGCTCCGGCTGAGTGGAGGGACGCCTATTTATGGCGACCTGCCCTGTGGACTGCCCTGAGAAGGTACTCGCGCTTTGCATCGCGCTATGCTCCTCAATACCGCGCTATCATTTTTAAAGCTACCCTTATAACTATTTTTTCTTAGTTGTATTTTGCACTGATTTTAATAGGATTTATTGTAACCCCCTCACCTGCACTCTAATCGGTTCCTTCACCGCTGTTTTGGCGGGTCCGGTCTCTGGGGTGGGATTGGCTTTGGGCGCCATCTTGGAGTGGTGGTCACTTTGGGCGCCATCTTGGAGTGGTGGTCACTTTGGGCGCCATCTTGGAGTGGTGGTCTCTTTGGGCGCCATCTTGGAGTGGTGGTCACTCTGGGTGGGTGTTGCTGACGAGTGGTCTAGCGCTCCGGCTGAGTGGAGGGACGCCTATTTAAAGCTCCTTCCAACGCGCAGCGGTTACGCGCAGTGGGCGTGCCTTCGCTGTGCCTGAGTCCTGCCCGTCTGCGCCCGTCTGCGCCCGTCTGCGCCCGTCCGCGCTAAGGAGGAGCGGCTCGCGGCAGAACTCTGGACCTGGCCATTATGACAATACCTTTGAGAACTTATAGTAGGGCCGATCTACTGGCCCTTCGGGACCGATGTACACGCTGCGAGTTTTCGCCTGTAGTCCCGCTGTGTGGCCCATATCATTGTAGGTGTGGTGCTTGGTCATTGGAACCCCCCTCTCTTATACGCTCCTTGGGGCCTGTTATAAAGAGGATAGGACAATGGAACCTGAGTATCTGGAGCTTAAACGTCAGATCTGTGGTAAAGCACCATCAGGAGGTTTACGACCTTCTTATTGATGGTTCGCCGGATGTGCTTTTTATGACGGAATGTGGCTCCAGGACTCTGACTCCTCGATAATTAACCTAGCCTTTCCCCCAGAGTATGCTATTTTCACTTTAAATCGGACGACTAGAGGTGGAGGTATTGCGACGGCCACCAAACGGTGTTATCCCTGCGAGTGGAAAGCCGCTGAACTTTTGGGGTGTGAGGGTGCCCTATTTAAAATAGCGTTTAGTCACCAGTTTACCTTCTCTGGGTTATTAATTTACCGGCCTCCGGGCTGTGACTCTGTTTTTAGGGCTGCTCTTCCTGAGTATATTAGCATAGAGGCACTAGGATGCGCAAATTTTAATGTTGTGGAAGATCTTAATCTCCATTTGGACTGCCCTTCTTTACCCTCTATTAGGAGCTTTCTGGCGGATCTTGAGGCTTTACAGCTCTCGCAGATGATTACTTTCCCCACACATAAAGGTGGTCATATTCTTGACCCGTTCTTCACAAATCTAGAAGGACTCAGAGTTCTGGGTTCCTCCCAGTTGGTCTGGACAGACCACATGCTGGTGAAAACGGCATGCTCTTTGTCTGACTCTCCTTTTCCATCTCAGGATAGATTTGTTCTTAAACGACACTGGAACAAATTAAGACTGGAAGATTTTTACCATCAGCTCGAGAAGGTTCCTTTAGGTCCGCTCACCGAGGTCGATTGTGGATACGACTCTTTCTGTGAGTGGATATCTGGTGCCCTCGATTCTCTGATCCCTATGTGTTGGTCCAAGTGTCACCGGAAGGAGCCGAGCCCTTGGTATGACACTTCCTTGGCATCTCTTAAGAGGGCCTGTAGACAGGCCGAAAGATTATGGAGGAAGTCGTACGACCCAGATCTGAAAATATGTTATCTGGCCAAGGTCAAGATTTATCACAGGGCAGTGTGTCAAACTCGCGCTTCCTTTTATGCTCAACAGTTTCAGAACTCTGCCAATCCATCGAAACTTATTTTTAAAGTATTAAAGGACTTGATGGCGAAGAGAGCAACTGCAGTGGAAATATGCTCGGACTCACATTGTGAGGGTTTGGCCTCTTTCTTCCATGAAAAAGTGCAAGCCATCTATCGCACTTTCCCAACGGGTTCCCTGATGCTAGAGCAGGTTGGTCGCACCTTAGGTGAGGGGGAATGTCTTTCCATCTTACCCCCCTTATCTGTGGAGGTGTTTGACTTTCTCAGCGCCAAAATCAAGTCTGGCTCTCCGGCAGACCCGCTGAAACCGGCCCAACTCAAGACCCTGGCACCGGTTTGCCGTACCCCGGTGCTGTCCTTGATCAACCTGTCTCTCTCTTCTGGAGTGGTTCCCGTTAGATGGAAGCAGGCAGTAGTCACGCCAATTCTGAAGAAGGCGACCCTTAACCCCCTTAAACCTGAAAGCTACCGCCCTATCTCCCTTCTCCCTTGGGCCACGAAAATAGCGGAGGCCCATGTGAATGCCACTCTTACAGACCATCTTGGTAGGCTTAACATTCTCGACCCTACCCAGAACGGGTTCCGTGCGGGTCACAGCACGGAGACGGCCCTTCTCTCGATGGTCGAGCATCTGCGTTCCGTGCTGGATTCCGGTCGGACGGCGGCACTACTGTTATTAGATCTTAGTGCCGCCTTCGACACGGTCTCGCACGGGATTCTGATTCGGCGTCTTGAGGAGGTGGGAGTTTCTGGCTTCGCCTTGCACTGGTTTTGTTCCTTCCTCACGGATAGGTCATTCCAGGTGGCGATCCCTCCCGGTAAGTCGTCATCCTACCCGCTAGACCAGGGAGTCCCACAGGGGTCTTCACTGAGTCTCACCGTTTTCAATCTGTATGTGAGACCGTTGGCTGCGGTCGTCAAGCGGTGGGGCCTGACTATGGTCTCTTACGCAGATGACACGCAGCTGGCGGTCACACTGAGTGGGGACTCAGACCTGGAGGCTCCCAGGTTCTGTGATGGTCTGCGGGAAGTGGCTAACTGGATGAATTCCAACTGTCTCCAGTTAAACACCAAGAAGACGGAGATTATGGTGGTTGGTAAACAGGTGGCTTTGTGGGATGACAAATGGTGGCCTTCGGAGTTGGGTGTGACTCCCCTCCCAGCGGCAGAGATAAAAAACTTGGGGGTGTGGCTTGATCCTTCTCTGAGTTTCATCTGTCATACCAAGAAGGTGGCGGCTTCTTGCTATGGCATCATCAGAGGACTTCGACCCATCCTCAAATTCTTTGATGCACCCACAAGACAGCTGGTGGTTCAAGCATCAGTGCTGTCCAGGCTGGACTATGCCAGCTCCCTACTGGCGGGGATAAACCAGTCAGAATTTCTGCGGCTCCAGCGGGTTCAAAACGCTGCGGCCCGACTGGTGACAGGTCTGCCTAGGCGATGCTCGGTGTCCAATACTCTGCGCTCTCTCCACTGGCTCCCTGTGCAGCAGAGGATTAGATTTAAGGTTCTCTGCTTTGCATTTAAAATCCTAAAGGGTACTCCCCCACAAATCTTGGAGAAATTGCTGATCCCCTATGTCCCCTCTCGCACTCTTTGATAGCTAGGCCAGAACTTAGCAGTGGTCCCGCGTTTTAAGTTGAGCAGAATTGGTGGCCGCTCCTTTCGAGTTCTGGCAGCGAGTTGGTGGAATTCTCTTCCTCCACAAATCCGGGCCATCGATGAGCTCCTTCAGTTTAGACGGGCTATCAAGACCTTTTTATTTGTTTAGCTTATCTGTTGTGTCTCGTCTCCTTTTGTCCGCTTTTAGTGCTGTGTTGTGTTCACCTTCTCAAAGCGCCAGGATGCCCCTTTGCTGGGGCAGCTGTGCGCGGTACAAATAAAAATAACATAACATAACATAACATTTGTGCAACACAACAGAAACATGCTTTTAAAATGACAGATAGCCGTGCAGAATAGTAATCATTCATGCAATTCTAATCACTTCAATGTGATAAAAAGAAAGTCTCTAAATATGTCTAGTACATGACCCTGCAGCGAGTGCTCTGCAGATTGCCAAATCCTGATAACAAAGCAACTGAGAATCTGCATGAACGTGGGCTTTATAATAGCTGGTGCAAACGAAAGGAGAGAATAGTGGGTAGGCGGAAATACAATAAAATGTGAAAGCAAATTAAAAAAACAGGGATTCTGAAAAGTGTTGAGAGAATTATCACAGGAAGGGTAGTGGGTGAGGAGAGTGGCACACCTGTGGGAGGGAGCTAAGATGGAGGGTTAGCCCATGAAAGTAATGTCTAACTAATATGTTTGGATTCCAGAAGTATCCCACGTCAAGCATATCTCACCTCATTGCTCTAACTCAATTGCTCCTGAATAACATAGTCTAAGTTTGTAGTAGGGAATATTAAATTAAAAATATCAACAGAATACAATGTTGTGACCACAATACCGAACAACAAAACATCAGACAGGTAAGTGCACAGAGGGCAGTAAGGATTTACTATTCTTAATGCCACATGTACATACCTTGTATGTATATATATATATATATATTCACTGAAAAAACCATAGGTTTCAGGCACGTTATAGTTAGTAATTAGCATTTAAAAAACCTTAGAAATTCACTGAAAAAAACATAGATTTCAGGGGCGTTATAGTTCGCTGGATTTTTCACTCGTGAAAAACCATTGAAATTCCCCCGTTATAGTTAGTTCAGCTAACTATAACTCGCGCGCCCGCAATGCACTGCTGATGACTTCACATATTACAAACTCATGACATGGCCAGTGACATCACTGACGACATCACTGATGACATTTCAAATGACATCACTGATGACATCATCCTTGTGATAGAGTGGCAGACCTCCTCTCGCCCTAATATAACCTTTGATACACACATTCAAAAATAGAAACTAACATTTTCAAAACAATGGACATACCAAGACCCCATCCCTTTTTTTTTTTTAATTGGAAGGGGGCCGCGTGGCCTCCCTCCCAAGGCCTTAATCGCCGCCGGGGACCCCAACCCCTGGGGCATGGCCTTTTTTTTTTTTACTTCTTTAGGAGGGGGGCTGCGTTGCCCCTCTCCTCAGGCCGCTTATGGCCCCGGGGACCCCATCCCCGGGGCCGGCCTTTGTTTTTTATTATTTTTTAAAAATATATATTTATAGAAACACCTAGGACATGCTGGACAACCCGTATGTACCTATCACAATGACGATTTGCGTGATATTCATTAAAAGGTGACTATGCATACAATGAATCCACGTGGAATGTATTTACACCGCTAGTGAAGCTCTGACGTGTCTGACGCCCTACCGTGCCTAATCCCAGGGCCCCCGCCGGTGGGTACTCTCCAAATAGACTCCCTTGTCGTTTATTTATACAAACATGGGTAGCTATTGACGGGCACATTTAATACACACGCACACCAAGCCATTCAAAGGGGATTCAACTAAAATTCGACCAAAACTATGCAAGAAACCCTCCTCACGGTTAATAAAACACACACCCACCGCCGGATGTGTAATACTTTTTATTTTACTCTCTGGAAAGGAGACAAACCTCACTTGAGAGCCACAGAGCGCTCCTGGCTGAGCCCAATGCTGTGTTACACCCACCAGTGCCTGCCGAGTGCCACACACCTCTGTGTTGTATTCCACCAGCTAGTGCATATGCTATGACATTCTCTAGCCCATGTGCACTGTAACACCACCCCGTGAATATGTCATGTCACACTTGCCTTCGCACAGGTTATATTGCCCCACCTAATGTGCCTTCCTCGATGCCCATGTTATAGCGCACAGTGCTATGCCATACATATTACAATCTGGGATCCATATCTTTCTCACAGTGCATATGCAACGTTACACTCCCCAGCACATATTTTATATTACAACTTTAGAGACTAGTTAAGTTACACAACACTGCCCTGTGCATATTACACTCCAAGGCACATATCGCATAGCACACGCTAGTGCCTGTGCTATCTCGCACTCTCCAATGAATCTGTCATTACGCACAATGTATTGCATATTATATTTCACGCCCGGTTCATCTTATATCACACTTTTTGGTGCATAGTTTATACCATACACTATATCTAGTTTTCATTTTCAATTGTGCTCTCAGGACTATGTTCAATATAACACTGCGTTCACCTACCCTTTTCATGGGCATTGCATTTTGCGATGGGGGGTGGAGGGTCAGGGGGTGTTTCTGCCAAGTGAGCCCGGAGTCACAGTCACAAATGTCCTCTTCTTCCTGAATAAAAGTGAGATTATGCTGCATACTTGTTCATATTTTAAGTAGTTCGCACAGACACATATTTTAAAAACAATAACGTTCCTAATACCCACTTCTCTGAACAGTTACTCATTTATATACACCAATAGTCACATATACTAGTTCAAAACATATGTAGTTACTCATAAAGACACTATTGAGACAGTCATTTACTCACTAACACACCCATACACACACTCATCCACCCATACAGTCCTGCACACATGCTGTCTTCAACACATACAAACAGTGAGTCACTCATTCATGCATCTATGCATTACGTAATACCCCCCCCACCAAACCATACAGACACTCATACTGATACTCAAAAAACCAACTAATAACTTATATAGACACTCATGTATCTACTCACCAACCCATGCAGCCACTTATACACAAAGTGAGAGACTGATACAGACATTTACATATTTAAACATTACTCACTAAGCCATGTGTTCACTAAGATACACTTAATCAGTCAGTAACACAATCAATTATTTTTAAAAAAATCATCCATCTAGACACTTATACACCCATTTATTCTTCCATCGACCTTGAGATATACATATATAAAATGTATTTAATTTTCAGAAAAACACACATTCACTGGATGAACTTCAACAGTGATGTCATCAGTGATGTCATTGGAGATGTCATCAGTGATGTCATGAGTGATGTCACTGACCATGTCATGAGTGATGTAATATGTGTCGTCATCAGCAGTGCATTGTGGGCGCGCGAGTTATAGTTAGCTGAACTAACTATAACGGGGGAATTTCAATGGTTTTGTATGAGTGAAAAGTCCAGCTAACTATAACGCCCCTAAAACCTATGTTTTTTTCAGTGAAAACAATTATATATATATATATACACAGGCAGATGAACTAAGAAAAATCATCAAGAAAAGATGGCATATTCTTACACAGGACCCTCTTCTTCTAACTAAGCTAGGACAGACACCAGCTATCACATATAAGAAGACCGCATCATTGAAGGACAAATTAGAGAATAGCCATTTACAGCCTCAAAATTAAAAAACCTGGCTAGAACAGAGGGTTGGTTTCCACAAATGCAGTAAATGCAAAGCCTGCAGTCACAGTGTAAACGTTAAGGAAGTTACACTACGCAGATTAAAAAATAAATGGAAGATTAACAAATCCATCTCATGTAGCACTGATTTTGTAGTTTATGCAATCATCTGCCCATGTGATAAATGGTATGTGGGTTCAACCACATTTCCAGTTAAAAAAAGAATCCTGGAACACTGGCGGGCCATCACAAATCGTGACCTTAGCTACAGTACAGTGAGGCACTTCAATGAAATGCATGGGGGCGATTTTACCAAAGGTCAATACATTGGTCTAGCAACTGTTCCCAAACACCCCAGAGGAGGGAATCGAATTCAAAACTTACGTCGCCTAGAATCACGGTTGATCCTACTTGCCGGTAGTATGTTCCCATTCAGCATGAATAACGATGAAGAGCTATATGTGCACTTGTAAATTTATTGGACGCTTCCCGCAACCTAATCATGAGTTTCTAGTTGGTATCATTCTAGTTGAGTGATACATTTTAATTCACTTATTGGACCTGTGTGCTGTTCTAGGTTTTGTGTTTTTCCCTCTTAAATCATTTGTGCAGCGGGTGGAATATTTGCTAATAAATGTAGGATGAGAATTATGTAAATGGTATATTTTGTATTATGAATGTCCATATTGATGCAATAATATATAGAAGTCAGATGTTATATATCTCAACTCTAATGTTATATATTTTTTTTCTTATTTTATTTTTGACAGATTGACAATGCGAGGAGGATAGCCACTGACGTTTGGTTAAGAGCAGATGAGATTCAGTAATCTCAGCTGAATTGTTGTCTCTACATCACCACCAGCGTTAATTGCTAATATATATCACCAATTCTACCATCTGTCAATATCCCAAACCACATCAATACATGATGCATTGGATAATGATGATGTATATAACTATTTAGTATAATGAATTATAAGGTACTATACCTTTTACTTTCACTATCACTGTCCGTCCTACCATGCGGTAGTAAAAACCAAATGCGTTAATTCTCAATGACTATTAACAAATTGGGATATAGTACTATACTTTGATCCTCGTTTATAATGGCACAATTAAATAATAATAATTGTTTAATCACTTCCTCCGCTAAGGCTAGGGAATGACGACCAAATACATTGAATTAAATGAATGAAACAACAAAATGCAAAAAAAAAAAATGTTTTGAACTTTATTGGTTACCTTAACTGAACAAGCACACTTGGTTTCACTTGAGTATTTTCTTTATGTTTACTCTACACGCTGTGTCGTGAATGTTTACTACACCTTTAAATATAAGTGATACTCACTAAAGGTCATGTGACCAAGATCTCGGCTGAGATCGAAACGCGTCGTTTGTTTGCCAAATAAACCCGCAACATTGACAAACTTTGAACTGGAGTGGCTCGTCTTTTCTGCAAGGCCGCACACTACAGAGTGTTGCCTCCAAGAAAAGCTTTATTCACGCGTAGAGCTGGCACTCCGTCCGGTCCATTTCATTCTGCCTGACGCGTTTCGGGCCGCATCAGCCCTTGTTCACAGGCTGAAAGTGAATTATACACCAGCTTCCAAATCACCACCATGACTACATGCGATTTCTTTTCTTTTCAAACCCCACGGTGAGGTCTCTCAGGTGAGTCCACTTACTAACAGCATGCTGGGACATGTAGTGTTTGGGAACATTGCGAAAAACATTTCGTTTAAGCCCTCCAGTGGGTGTGTAGAATTCAATTTCAAATTAATGTTTGTTTGTTTTTGGGCTCTCCAGTGAGCCTCCGGACATCAATAACTGGCTCCTTTTACCTTCTGTAGCCACCTCGGGGCTGCGAACAGTTCTGTGCCCCTGCAGCTCCATTGAAAGTTGAATGGCGGTGCGTAGCCTCACGGCGGGACAGCCGTAGAAATATGCCAAAGTTTGTCCAAAAGAACGAGGCCGCACACTACAGAATGTTGCCTCCAACAAAAGTTTTATTCACGCGTAGAGCTGGCACTCCGTCCGGTCCATTTCATTCTGCCTGACGCGTTTCGGGCCGCATCAGCCCTTGTTCACAGGCTGAAAGTGAATTATACACCAGCTTCCAAATCACCACCATGTCTACATGCGATTTCTTTTCTTTTCAAACCCCACGGTGAGGTCTCTCAGGTGAGTCCACTTACTAACAGCATGCTGGGACATGTAGTGTTTGGGAACATTGCGAAAAACATTTTGTTTAAGCCCTCCAGTGGGTGTGTAGAATTCAATTTCAAATTAATGTTTGTTTGTTTTTGAGCTCTCCAGTGAGCCTCCGGACATCAATAACCGGCTCCTTTTACCTTCTGTAGCCACCTCGGGGCTGCGAACAGTTCTGTGCCCCTGCAGCTCCATTGAAAGTTGAATGGCGGTGCGTAGCCTCACGGCGTGACAGCCGTAGAAATATGCCAAAGTTTGTCCAAAAGAACGAGGCTGCACACTATATATATATATACCAATGTGTATTGAAGGATGGGTGGGTGTATGAGTGTCTGCATGGATGATTTAGTGGGTGCGTAACTGACTGTATAAGCATCTTAGTGAATGCATGGATGAATGACTAATCTGTGTGAATGCCTGTATCAGTCTGTCTGTTGGTGTGTAAGTGGCTGCATGGGTTGGTGAGTAGCTACATGAGTGTCTATATGGGTTAATGATTGATTGTCTGAGTACCTGAATGGGTACCTGAGTGTGAGTCTGTGTGGGTGGGTGGAGGGGTGTGTGACTCCCTGCATGGATATGTGAGTGGATGATTTACTGGGTGTATGGGTTTATGGGTGTGTGTGTTAGGGGCTGTGTGGGTGAGTGAGTGTGCGTATAGCTGTGTTGGTGAGTGAATGGATGTCTCAGTGGTATCTGTGTAAGTAACTACATATGTGAAAGGCAGTATATGTGAGTGATGGAGTATATACGTGACTACATGTGAGAGTGAGTGATTGTGACAGTGGCAGCATGGATACGTGTGTGCTTACGTCAGTGATTGTAGAAGAGATCATGTATATGACTATCTGTGTGAATAAGTGAGGGGGTGTGTGTGCATAACTGTATAGGTGAGTAAATGGCAGTGTGATTGATTCTTTGGGTGACTGACTAGGTGTTTGAGTAACTCTTTGGGTGAGTGGTGGTGTGTGAGTGGCTGTATGGGTGTATGAGTGGATATATCAGTGGCTGTATTAATGAATGACTGTGTGTATGAGTGACTGTATGGTTTAGTGAATGGATGTGTGTGTAGACCTAGGAATCAGTGAGCGGGTATGTACTAACTGGTATTGGTCTGTCTATGTTTTGGAGATTGGTAGTCTGTATTTTAGAGTGGATGTATCAAAGTTCATATTAGGGTGTTAGGAGGTGCATCAGATGATCACGTGGATGATGTCATCAGTCATGTTACTTGAAATCTCATCAGTGATGTCACTGACTATGTCATGAGTGATGTAATATTTGACGTCATCAGCAGTGCATGGCGGGTGTTTGATAACAGACGAATTTCTCTGATTTTGTAGGAGTGAAATGTCCAACTAACTATAATGTCCCAGAAACCTGTGGCTTTTTCAGTAGGGTGTGAAAGAGGCACGAGGAGTACAGAAAGAAGCAAGAGAGGTGCAGAAAGAAACAAAAGAAGTGCAGAAAGAAGGAACAGAGGTGCAGAAAGAGGTAAGAGGAGTGCAGAAAGAGAAAAAGGGTGCAGAAAGAGGCACAAGTGGTACAGAAAGAAGCAAGAGAGGTACAGAAAGACTTAAGGTGAGTGAAGAAAGAAGCAACAGAGATGCAGAAAGAGGGATGAGGGATCGAGAAAGAGGCATGAGAAGTACAGAAAGAAGCAACAGACATGCAGAAAGGGGAAGAGGGATGGAGAAAGAGGCCAGAAGGGTACAGAAAGAAGCAAGAGATATGCAGAAAGTAACAAAAGAGGTGCAGAAAGAAGGAACAGAGGCGCAGAAAGAGCCAACAAGGGTGAAGAAAGAGGGAAGAGTGGTGGAGAAAGAGGCAAGGGGGTGCAGAAAGAAGCAAGAGAGCTGTAGAAAGAAACAAAAGAATTGCAGAAAGAAGGAACAGAGGTGCAGAAATTGGCAAGAGGAGTGCATAAATAAACAAATGAATTGCAGAAAGGAGCAACAGAGGTGCAGAAAGAGATAGGAGGAGTGCAGAAAGAGGGAAGAGGGGTGCAGAAAGAAGCAAGAGAGATGCAGAAGGAAGCATGAGAAATGCAAAAAGAAGTAACAGAGATGCAGAAAGGGGGAAGTGGGGTGGAGTAAGAGGCAAGAGGGATACAGAAATTAGTAAGAGAGTTGTGGAAAGAAACAAAAGAAGTGCAGCAAGAGGGAAGTGGGGTGTGAAAGAGGCATGAGGGGTGCAGAAAGACGCAAGAGGCATGCAGAAAGAAGTGAGAGAGTTGTAGAAAGAAACAAAAGAAGTACAGAAAGAAGTAACATGTGCAGAAAGAGGCAAGAGGGGTGCAGAAAGAGGGAAGAGAAGTGGAGAAAGAGGCAAGGGGTACAGAAAGAAGCATGAGAGCTGCAGAAAGAAACAAAAGAAGTGCAGAAAGAAGGAACAGAGGTGCAGAAAGAGGCAAGAGGGTACAGAAAGAGGCAAAAAAGGTGCAGAAAGAAGCGAAAGGTGAAGAAAGAAACCAAAGAAGTACAGAAAGAAGGAACAGAGGTGCAGAAAGAGGCAAGAGGAGTACGGGAAGAGGGGTGTGAAAGGGGCATGAGGGGTGCAGAAAGAGGCAAAAGGGATACAGAAAGAAGCAAGAGGTGCAGAAAGAAACAAAAGAAGAGCAGAAAGAAGGAACAGGTGCAGAAAGATGCAGGAGGGATGCACAAAGAGGGACGAGGGGTGTGAAAGAGGCATGAGGAGTACAGGAAGAAGCAAGAAGAGTGCAGAAAGAAGTAACAGAGGTGCAGAAAGAGGCAAGAACAGTGCAAAAAGAGGAAATAGGGATGCAGAAAGAAGTGTGTGGGGGGTGCATAAAGAAGCAAGAGATGTGCAGTAAGAAAGAAAAGACGTACAGAAAGAAAGAACAGATTTGTAGAAAGGGGTAGCAGGGGTGGAGCAAGAGGGTAGATGGGTGGAGAAAGAGGCAAGGGGGTACAGGAAGAAGCAAGAGAGCTGCAGAAAGAAACAGAAGAAGTGCAGAAGGAAGGAACAGAGGTGCAGAAAGAGGCAAGAGGGGTGCAGAAAGAGGGAAGAGGGGTGCAGAAAGAGGCAAACGTGGTGCAAAAAGAACTGAGTGGTACAGATAGAAGCAAAACATGTGCAGAAAGAAGGAACAGAGGTGCATTAAGAGGCAAGAGGGGTGTGGGAAGAAGGGTGTGAAAGAGGCACGAGGAGTGCAGAAAGAAGCACAAGAGGTACAGAAAAAAGCAACAGAGTTGCAAAAGGGGCAGAGGGGTAGAGAAAGAGGCATGAGGGGTACAGAAAGAAGCAAGAGAGGTGCAGAAAGAAACAAAAGAAGTGCAGGAAGAAGGAACAGAGGTGCAGAAATTGGCAAGAGGAGTGCATAAAGAAACACAAGAATTGCAGAAAGGAACAACAGAGGTGCAGAAAGAGGCAATAGGAGTGCAGAAAGAGGGAAGAGGGGTGCAGAAAGAGGCATGAGGGATGCAGAAAGAAGCAAGAGAGATGGAGAAAGAAGCATGAGAAATGCAAAAAGAAGTAACAGATATGCAGAAAGGGGAAAGTGGGGTGGATTAAGAGGCAAGAGGGATACAGAAATTAGTAAGAGAGTTGTGGAAAGAAATAAAAGAAGTGCAGCAAGAGGGAAGTGGGGTGTGAAAGAGGCATGAGGAGTACAGAAAGAGGCAAGAGGCATGCAGAAAGAAGTGAGAGAGTTGTAGAAAGAAACAAAAGAAGTACAGAAAGAAGAAACAGAGGTGCATAAAGAGGCAAGAGGGGTACAGAAAGAGGGAAGAGGGGTGCAGAAAGAAGGTGCAGATGTGCAGAAAGAAGCAAGAGAAGTGCAGAAAAAGCAACAGATGTGCAGAAATAGGGATGAGGGGTCGAGAAAGAGGCAAGAGAAGTGCAGAAAGAAGCGAGAGCGGTGCAGAAAGAAACAAAAGAAGTACAGAAAGAAGCAAGAGGGGTACAGAAAGAAGCACAAGAGGTGCTGAAAGAAGCAAGAGAGGTGCATAAAGAAACAAAAGATGTGCAGAAAGATGGAACAGAGGTGCAGAAAGGGGCAACAGGGGTGCAGAAAGAGGGAAGAGCAGTAGAGAAAGAGGCAAGGGGGTACAGAAAGAAGCATGAGAGCTGCAGAAAGAAACAAAAGAAGTGCAGAAAGAAGGAACAGAGGTGCAGAAAGGGGAAAGAGGAGTACGGGAAGAGGGGTGTGAAAGAGGTACGAGGGGTGCAGAAAGAGGCAAAAGGGGTACAGAAAGAAGCAAGAGGTGCAGAAAGAAACAAAAGAAGAGCAGAAAGAAGGAATAGGTGCAGAAAGATGCAAGAGGGATGCACAAAGATGGAAGAGGGGTATGAAAGAGGCATGAAGAGTGCAATAAGAGTGCAGAAAGAAGTAACAGAGGTGCAAAAGGGGCAGAGGGGTAGAGAAAGAGGCAAGAGGGGTACAGAAAGAAGCAAGAGAGGTGCAGAAAGAAACAAAAGAAGTGCAGAAAGAAGGAACAGAGGTGCAGAAATTGGCAAGAGGAGTGCATAAAGAAACAAAAGAATTGCAGAAAGGAACAACAGAGGTGCAGAAAGAGGCAATAGGAGTGCAGAAAGAGGGAAGAGGGGTGCAGAAAGAGGCATGAGGGATGCAGAAAGAAGCAAGAGAGATGCAGAAAGAAGCATGAGAAATGCAAAAAGAAGAAACAGAGATGCAGAAAGGGGGAAGTGGGGTGGATTAAGAGGCAAGAGGGATACAGAAATTAGTAAGAGAGTTGTGGAAAGAAATAAAAGAAGTGCAGCAAGAGGGAAGTGGGGTGTGAAAGAGGCATGAGGGGTACAGAAAGAGGCAAGAGGCATGCAGAAAGAAGTGAGAGAGTTGTAGAAAGAAACAAAAGAAAGAAGAAACAGAGGTGCAGAAAGAGGCAAGAGGGGTGCAGAAAGAGGGAATAGGGGTACAGAAAGAAGCTACAGAGGTGCAGAAAGAAGCAAGAGAAGTGCAGAGAGAAGCAACAGATGTGCAGAAATAGGGATGGGGGTCGAGAAAGAGGCAAGAGGAGTGTAGAAAGAAGCAACAGAGATGCAAAAAGGGAGAGCACGGGTGGAGAAAGTGTCAAGAGTGGTGCAGAAAGAAGCGAGAGCGGTGCAGAAAGAAACAAAAGAAGTACAGAAAGAAGCAAGAGGGGTACAGAAAGAAGCACAAGAGGTGCTGTAAGAAGCAAGAGAGGTGCAGAAAGAAACAAAAGATGTGCAGAAAGATGGAACAGAGGTGCAGAAAGGGGCAACAGGGGTGCAGAAAGAGGACAGAGCAGTAGAGAAAGAGGCAAGGGGGTACAGAAAGAAGCATGAGAGCTGCAGAAAGAAACAAAAGAAGTGCAGAAAGAAGGAACAGAGGTGCAGAAAGAGGCAAGAGGGTACAGAAAGAGGCAATAAAGGTGCAGAAAGAAGCGAAAGGTGCAGAAAGAAACCAAAGAAGTACAGAAAGAAGGAACAGAGGTGCAGAAAGAGGAAAGAGGAGTACGGGAAGAGGGGTGTGAAAGAGGTACGAGGGGTGCAGAAAGAGGCAAAAGGGGTACAGAAAGAAGTAAGAGGTGCAGAAAGAAACAAAAGAAGAGCAGAAAGAAGGAACAGGTGCAGAAAGATGCAAGAGGGATGCACAAAGAGGGAAGAGGGGTATGAAAGAGACATGAGGAGTGCAGGAAGAAGCAAGAAGAGTGCAGAAAGAAGTAACAGAGGTGCAGAAAGAGGCAAGAACGGTGCACAAAAAGGGAAGAGGGATGCAGAAAGAGGTATGTGGGGTGCATAAAGAAGCAAGAGATGTGTAGTAAGAAACAAAAGACACGCAGAAAGAAAGAACAGAGGTGCAGAAAGGGACAGCAGGGGTGGAGAAAGAGGGTAGATGGGTGGAGAAAGAGGCAAGGGGGTGCAGGAAGAAGCAAGAGAGCTGCAGAAAGAAACAGAAGACGTGCAGAAGGAAGGAACAGAGGTGCAGAAAGAGGCAAGAGGGGTACAGAAAGAGAGAAGAGGCCGCAGAAAGAGGCAAACGGGGTGCAAAAAGAACTGAGCAGTACAGATAGAAACAAAACAAGTTTAGAAAGAAGGAACAGAGGTGCATTAGGAGGCAAGAGGGGTGCGGGAAGAAGGGTGTGAAATAGGCACAAGGAGTGCAGAAAGAAGCAAGAGAGGTGCAGAAAGAAGCAACAGAGTTGCAGAAAGGGAGAAGGGGTAGAGAAAGAGGCAAGAGGGGTACAGAAAGAAGCAAGAGAGGTGCAGAAAGAAACAAAAGAAGTGCAGAAAGAAGGAACAGAGGTGCAGAAAGAGAAGAAGGGTGCAGAAAGGGCACAAGTGGTACAGAGAGAAGCAAGAGAGGTGCAGAAAAATGTAAGGTAAGTGCAGAAAGAAGCAACAGAGATGCAGAAAGAGGGATGAGGGGTCGAGAAAGAGGCATGAGATGTGCAGAAAGAAACAAAAGAAGTGCAGAAAGTGGCATGAGGGGTGCAGAAAGAGGCAAGAGTGGTGCAGAAAGAGGCAAGAGGGGTTCACAAAGAAGCAAGGGAGGTGCAGAAAGAGGCAACAGAGGTGCAGAAAGAGGAAAAAGAGGTGCAGAAATTAGAAGAGATGTGCAGAAAGAGGCAAGAGCAGTGCAGAAAAAGAAAGAAAGGTGCAAAAAGAAGCAACAGAAATGTAGAAAGAGGCAAGAAAGGCACAGAAAAAAACAAAAGTGGCTTGCACACCATTAGTACCAATTGAACACCCACATTTAGCAATAAGTAACAGGTGACCATTCTAGGTTTGCAGAGAACCTTCCACCACACTGTTTCACTTATCGCTGCATTTTTGGTAACGTTTGAGCCATTTGAGCGAGAAACAATGTTTTTTTTGTTCAAATCTGCAGATTATGCAGCAGGTGATGGATTATGTGGCAAATGCGGAAAATGTATAATAGTGCGAAAGTTGATGCAGCCAAACAGTCGCATAATTCCAGTGGCCCTGCTCATAACTCTGACTAGGTCCAGAAGTGCTCGTAAGTGGTCCCTACTTTTTTTGTCTCATTGAGTTTATAGTTTAGCTTCTATGAAAATGAGGAAGACTAAACCTAAGGTTACCACTCCACAACACAGACTACCATACCACATAATTACTTTTCATAACACACAATCCCACTCTACATAATTCCTATACACTAAATACCACATACTTTCTATCCACATAATTTCACTGCACAACAAACTACATAATTTCACTACACACAATATACATCCACTCCACTCCAAAAACAATAGTAAAAAACGTTTACATTTACAACGCTAATAGCTCTAACTCTTGCAAATGTGAGACCTATTACATTGCAAATGCTTCTTTAACTGGTAGTCGTATTTGCAGAGTGGTGGAGAAAGGGGCCTGGGCCTCTAATCATTGCTCAGGAATTCCGCTGCGTAGGACTTACATGAGGTACCAGGAGGGCTTCTTGGCCTCCAAAGTCCCTCAAGAGAAAAGTGGACTTCATCCCCCAACCTGTAGTGTGCCAAGAGGCACATTTGCAGAGTGGTGGAGAAAGGGGGGCATGGCCTCAGAAGACATCTCCGCAATCCCACTGTGTTGGACTTACTGAAGATAACAGAAGGGGCAGTTGGCCCCCAAGAATAACCTTGGGGGCCAATTACTCCTCCTATTACCTCCAGTAAGTCCCACAGAGCAGCATTGGTATGTTGTCATAGCAGGCCACGCCCCCTTTTCCCACCAGTCTGCAAACACGCTCCCTGGTGCGCTCTTCAATTGGGATTTACATCCCCTTCGCTGCTGAGGGTTGGTAGAGGCCAACTAGCCTACCTGTTATCTCCAGTAAGCCCCACACAGTGGGACTGCTGAGAGGTGGACACAGGCCACTCCCCCTTTCTCCAGCACTCTGCAAACGCGCCTTCTGGTGCGCTCTTGGTTGGGGGATGAAGTCCCCTTGCCTCCTGAGGGTCCCTGGGGGCCAACTGGTCCACCACGTATCTCCAGTAAGCCCCACACAGCTGGATTGCTGAGAGTGGTCAGTGACCATGCCCCCTTTTTACACCACTTTGCAAACGCACCTCCTGGTGCACTACTGCTCGGTGGATGAAGTCCACTTTAGTCCTGAGGTCCTCAGGACACATATGGACCTCATCGCCCCACCACCAGTGCACCAAGAGGTGCGTTTGCAGAGTGGTGTAAAAAGGGTCATGGCCTCAGACCACCTATCAGCAGTCCCATGGCTTATTGGAGGTACCTGGTGGGCTAGTTGGCCCCTAAGTACCCTTAAGATTCTAGGGGACTTAATCCTCCAACCCAGAACACACCAGAAGGTGCATTTGCATAGTGGTGCAGGGAGGGGTGGGGCCTCCAGCAAGATGCCTGATTTTTTTGGGTTTGGTTTTTGGAAGGGGTCTCTGTGGCTCCCCTTTCCCTTACTTATTTTTGGGCCCTGGGGACCCCATCCCACAGGGCCTTAGCATTTTCTTTAAGCAAGAAGGGGGTCACACAGTTCCCCTCCCATGGCCGAATTCGGCCCAGGGGACCCGATCCCCGGGGCATGGCCACATATTTAATTATAGGGAACATGTAGGCTCAGGAAGCTATAGAACCTTACCTTTTGATATTTTGTCCCTTGCTATTTTAGTCACAAAATGGTGACCCATTTATATTTAGGATGTGATATCGCCAGCCCACATCAGTCTTTCAAATGTGTGCCTTGGCACTGAGCCACAGTAAAAAGTTAGACTTCTCCTATTTGTTTCTCTTTTGTGCCTCTGGGTTTGGGGCCTCTGATGTGATGTGAGACCATCTAATGGAGTATCACCCACTGCAATATTCTTTTAAAAATATTTTTTAGCTGTAATCTCAAGTGCTGTCTTTTTAAAATAAGATCAGGTGTTGTGCAGTTTGCATAAGACTATCTGCATGCGTTGTGCATGAACATGTGCACATACGCATGTGCAAACGTATAGGCTGAGCTAGGAGAACTATTGTCTGACTCAGCCTGGCATCTGCACACAGGTAAAACAGGGGCAGAAGGGGCCTAGATTGCATTAATATGATTGGAGCCCAAAAGGGACTGCAACATCCCACTTGGAGTATAATGTAACATGTAGCATTTACATTGTGTTCTTTATGTATGCATTGTGTTTTAATTATGGCTGGGCGGAGCTGGCGGAGCGACACTACGTGGAGGTTCACGGAGTTGGGGACAAACTCCGTGGAACTCCGCTTCATCACCCGCCTCCACCCCCATATTAAAAATTAAATAAAAATACAATAAGGAGTAAAGTAAAAACTGACTTGTGCTCACTGCAGCGTCCCCGGGCTACAGTCCCCTTCTTCCTCGTGTCTCAGGGTGATCTGCACATTCCTTGTGGGAAATGCACATGCGCGGGAGCATTTCTCGTGCATTTCTCGCAAAGAACGCGTGGGCGCGTGCATGCGCAGATCACCCTGAGACGCAAGGAAGAGATGGGCGGCAGTCCGGGGACACCGCAGTGAAGGTAAGTCTTTTTACTTTACTCTTTATTGTACTTTAATTAATTTTAAATATAGTGGTGGAGGCGGGCGGCGGGCCAACTCCGCTCCACCACGGAGTTTGCAGAGTTTTGCCTACTCCGCATTCTCCGCAGAACGTGGAGTAGGCAAAACTCCACACACTCCTCCGACGGAATGGAGTTCTCTGCCCACGGTAAGTTTTAATATAGTTCCAGATTAGAATGTGATTCAAAGGTCAGAGTAAAAGCCTTGTATATAAATGATCAGGCATTGAGTGATTATATGAGATCTATATGGACATATTTAAAAACCCTTCACCTATTTCTTAATTTGGCATATTTCTGTGAGCCAGCCTTAATATGAATCACACATTGAGATAGCTAGATGAGAATGTTAATTACTATGCTATCCCATCTAGCAGATAAGAGACCCTTGAGCACAATAGATACTTTACAGGGAGATTAGGCATGTCATGCTGAAGGAAGAGTGTGGGATAGGAATCTTCATAAGTATTAGCAGAAATTGACTGTAAATTGGCTTAGATATTGTTCTCTCATTAAGAAAGGTAGGACAGACAGAACTTTGGGCCATATGTAGGTAAAATTGAAATTCCGAATTCTTAATACCGAATTTTACTGATTCGGTATTAAGAATTCGGAATTTCCGATGTATGTAAAAATTTGGTATTTGTTACCGATTCAGTAAAATTCGCAAAAAAACATTACCGATTCCTTAACACCGATCGGTATTACCGAATCTGTATTACCGATTCGGTAAATACCGAATCGGTAATTCAAAACACCAGCAATTGAGGAATCAGCCAATCCTGTGCATCCACCCCACCTCCCAACCAGGAAGTGGCCACACCCATGCAGGTGCACTAAATCTGAACCTTCTGGAGAGGCTGGGAATCCAGAGGAGGACAAAGGAGCCACTAGGAGAACTTTACCTGTGAAACCTGCACAATGTCTGACAAGGAGACAGACAAAGAAGGTGCTGAGAGGAAGAGAAAGTTAAAGTTCAGTGAAAGGGAGCTCCAGGTCCTAATTGAGGAGGTGGCCAAACAACATTCGAAGCTATTTGGCAAACAGTCCCTGCAAGTGACTGAATCTGCAAAACTGAAAATCTGGCTGGGGATACAGGCACAAGTGAATGCCATAGGAGTGACCACCCGGGAAATAGATGACCTGAAAAAGAGGTGGTATGACATCAGGGGCATCACCAAAAAGAAGATGGCAGAGATAAAAAAAAAAACAAGCCAGCCAGACAGGAGGAGGAAGGAACAGGGCACCTGCACTGACTGCTCTTGAACAGCTGGTGGAGCCCACCATAGAGCCGGACAGCGTATGCTGAATCGGGGATGCAGACAGCTCAGCCAGAGCTGCCAACAAACAAGGTAAGAAGCATGCACACCAATCTGTGCCCCCCATTCCCTATCCCCATTCCCCAATGAGGCTGTGTGAATCCCACTCCAGTGCAGGTTTTACTAATCACCAGCAATGCATTCTGGGAGATGTAGTCAGTGGAACACGTATCATGACAGTCATCCCACTGAACACCAAGGCATGTGACACACATCAGTGATAAGCAAGCAGAGGACAGAAAGATAGTGTTCCAGGAATGACAATTTATTATTGCTACGTAGGGCTGCCAAACTAGTGAGGTAATGTACAATTTCTGTCCACAGGCGAGACATCGCGCAGGGCTGCACGAGACAAGGGAGGAAGGGCACCCCGGAAGGAGAGAGCGGATGAGGCCATTGCAAGTACAGGACACACCACACCACCACCGACAGCATCACCACCTCTGCCAGCATCACCACCACCGCCAGCATCACCAACACTGCTAGCATCACCAACACTGCTAGCATCACCAACACTGCTAGCATCACCAGCAGCAACACCACCGCCAGTGGCAAGACCCAGGAGGCATGCAGTTGCCACTCTACAAGAGATGGAGTCATCCTTGGAAGACACCAGGGGTGGCGAAATCTCGACTGTGCCAGTGGATGGCAGTAATGCAGGGTCGCAGTCCACCTCAGGGAGTTCGCACACAGGTGCCAGACACCGCAGGGCCAGGGAACAAAGTCCACCTTTGCAGGGTGAGGACAATGGTGTATTTACAGGGCTGAAGGCAAATATGGTTAAGGTTCAGCGCCTGCAAGGGAATGCAATACAGTCTATACAGCGGCAAATGAGACATCTGAATTGTAGCATGCATAACATCGAGAAGGGCATCAGCACTATGAACTCCACGCTGTCTGAGGGAATGAAGGAGATGGCGGAGGGCATGAAAGGGATGGATGAGGGTTATGAGGGACATGTCCCAGGCTGTGATGCTGCTGTGCAGCAAACTTGAGGGGGACAGGGTGGCACGGTGCAGGGAGAGGCAGAAGATGGAAAACCATACAAAGGCGGTGAACCGCGTCACAACTGCAACATCTCTACTCTGCAGGCGCTCCATGGCCATGCAAGAAGGGATGCAACAGTGCAGCCATGATGTCTCTAGGGGGCTTGTCAAGGTCACAACTGCACTAGAAGTGCTCCTAACAACTCAGGCTGCCAATACTGGTGCATGTGATGTGGGGGACGCCGAGGAGACTACCAGTCGCAGCAGCATAACGCCCCCTGCAACTGAGACCAGGAGGAGCAGCAGGCGACATGGAGCTGGCACTGGGACCATTGTCAATGAAGACAGTCTGCTGAGTGAACCCAGCAGTGTTGTGCGTGGCCGCAGGCGTTGATGCAGCCCACACTTTGTGTACTTTATTGGGTGACTTAACCCATGACAATCTCTTTGCGTTGTCACAAATAGGACTGGCAAGTTGAGCCCTTTGTGTAGTGGCGTAGTGCCCAAAAATAAAACTACGTCATTCAAATACAACTGTCTGTGTCTCCTTACTTACTCAGAAGTAGTTGCGTGTGATCTCTGCCCATCTTTGTCTCCCATCTGGTGCTGGCGCCACTCCTGCTGCGTTGGGCTCTGGCTCAGCAATTTCATCATCATCGTCCTCTGAGTCTGTTAATTCAACTTCTGTGCCTTTCTTAGTGGCAAGTTTGTGCAGCATAGCACAAGTTGCAATGATTTTGCAGCAGATGATGGGTATGTACTGACGGGCGCCTCCGCTTTTGTGGAGGCAGCGGTACCTGCTTTTCAATAGTTCAAGCATGCGCTCCACTACGTTGCGTGTTGTCTTGTGTGCCACATTGTATCGTCTCCCACTCGGTTGATGGGTTTAGGTGGGGAGTGAGGATAAATGACTGCACAGCATAAGCGCTATCACCTTAATCTGCTGTATCCATCAGGGTGTGTCACAATGATTTACCTAGCATGTATCCTTCTCCAAATTCTCCTGCAGCCAGGCGTGTGTAGATCCCACTGGTCTGGAACATGTGATTATGTTGGCTGCATTGCAGATTACCTGCACATTTATGGAGTGGGTGAATTTTCGGTTTCTGTAGATATACTCAGTGGCTGCAGGTGGGCAGATTGGAATGTGTGTCCCATCAATGCATCTTATGACATGCGGGAACTGTGCCATTTGGTAAAAGTCTGTCTTGGTTTTCAGCAGTTCCGCCTGTGTGTTTGGGAAGCTTATGTAGTGATGCATTCTCTGCATCATGGCGTCCAGGACCTTCTTGAAGAAACGGGACAGGCAATTCTGTGACACCCCACCTACCGCAGCTATCACCCCCTGGTAACTGCCAGATGCAAGTAGGTGTAGGCTACAGAGCATCTGCACATGTGGTGGTATGGCATGCGCCCTTGTTGTTGGATGGTCCAGGAGTGGGTGCAAGTCCCTTATCAGGTCCATGTTGGTTTGGGGGTGTAGCCTGTACCTTTAATGGATCTCATCCTCAGTCAGTTGGAAGAGTGTGATGCGCTGTCTGTAAACGCGCTCTTCCTGTCTCCAGATCCTCACTCCTGCTGCCTGTAGCCGTAGCCACCTTGCAATTACATAGAAGGCCGCCATAGTGATCACACTGTTGCATTTTGGGATTGCTTATATACACTTCACCTGATTACCACCTGCTTTCATTCAGTGTTAATTACCGACTCCTAAATACCGAATTGCATGAAATTCGGTATTACCGACTTTTCCTACATCTCTTTTATTGTTTTTACCGTTTCTTATTTACCGATTCGGTAAATTAGGAATCGGTAATTCCGATTCGGTAAATTAGGAATCAGTAATAAGGAATCGGTATTTACCGGTCGGTAACGGTGAAATCTACCGAATTTCACCGTTACCGACCGGTATTTGGCCACCTACATTGGGCCCTTTGACTTCAGTCACAACAGGATGTTTTTTTAAAGCGTTGGAGGAAAGAGAGAAGTCATGATTGGGCAGGGCATGATTTGAAGAGAAATGTGCCACAATCTTGGAGAATGTGGCCATCTTGAAACATCCCCAGAGTGCAGCAAAGCAATGGCACAGGCAGAGGTCACAAAAACATGCTGCTATTGAAAAGGCATTTTTCAGTTGCCAGTTAATCTGTATTCCTTTCATCTTCCACTCTGAGATGGATATGGCTGCATTCAACATCTGTTGCTATAGTGATCAGAGCAGTGACCTTTGGCCCAATACATGACTTATCGGAAAACCTTCTTGTTCCTCCATGCTTGCTATAGGAGCTGCAAAGTCCTCATCTATGTGGAAAGCCATGGAAAGAGATTGGAAGTAATTTATGAGGGTCTGACAAGAAAGACTACACAGCATGGTTGTGGGCCCTGGGCATGGTGGCATCCATACCTCTTCTGGACTGTGGCTTGACCCTACTTTACATTAGGTCCACTTTGAAACATTCACGGATACTACTCTAGTCTCTAATGAAAGATTCAAAGTCTTTGAAAATGAAACTGGTATTTCTGATGCTCCCTTTGCCACAAGTACTTCTTAGACATGAAGTTTGCAGTGCAGCCCTTTCGGGATCCGTCTGCTCTTTGACAAGGAGATCCTCACCTCATTGTTAGATGGAAACAAGACACAGTCCAGTAGATGAAACAGGTGGACCATGGACTAGCTCACAATGGGCTTTCTAGCAGGACTTTCAAGTTGATTACAAGATAGCAGAAGGCTGAATGAATTTCGCCTTTAGTTCTGGGTCAGGGTTTGTCAATTAATTTTCACCATATTCTGGGTAGACCATCGTGAGGAGTAAGAGAGGTGGGGAAGTCTCTGAGGAAACCAGTAATGGCACTTGGGAGGGATATGGTATCCTGTATCTGCAACTGCTCAGGACCTAACACCCATGAAAATTCCTCTTCGGAGAACATATCGGGACCTGGGACTAGGTGCCTGCAGGAACAGAGCAATCAACAGCCTACTGATCCTTTTTACCCCCGCCCCATGCCCCTTATACTCCTGAGCTGTTAAAGAATAGGGTTTAATGAAGGTATGTTGTCTTGGTTCCCTCTAGCAAAATAACAGATAGCCTCAACCATGGCTTCTCTGTTGAATGGACTCAGTACCGAGTATCTAAATTGTGACCTCAGCAGGCCCCCATTGTTCTTTCCGAGAAACTTTGCTGCCTGCTGCAGTTCATCTTATAACCAATGAACATCACAGAACAGATCATAGAGCCAATACAAATTGTTTATAAATCATTATGAGAAAAAGAAATACAAAGGACAGGATTTGTTCATATCCAAAGCCCGCGTGACCGGGTCCCTTCAAATCACGGGTTCCTCTACGCCCCAAGGGTGAGGATCACTGTTTCTCACTGGCAACAGCAGTGCAAATACATCTAAACCAGCACAAGCAGGAACTCAGAGCAATTTATGGGTCTGACAGTGTGAAGCATCGTGTTGCCCAACTTCCTTGCAGTGCTATGTGATAAATCATCTCAGAATCAGCCCATGCCTAGTGGTGGTAGGGGGTGTACAGCAGCCACTATGCTGCACACCCTGTGTAGAGGTCCTGTAATAACCCAGGTAAGACAGAATGATCCTTAGCGGTCACCACACTTGAACTGATTGCCTACGTACCTATGTTACCCACTGTAGAGTCCCCGTGGAAAGAAGAGACACGGACACAGGATTCTGACTGCTCAGATCCTTTATTGGTTCCTTCCTCGTCCCGGGCTAACGGCTAACTGCCATTCCTAGCCCTCCGCTCCTCCCTTTCCGCCCGCCCTGGTCCCCACTCAGGCCGGTCCTAGTGCCTGACCTGTTTGGTCATTGTGCACTGTTACATCGGCACCATTACATCTCCCCCTCTGTAAATGAAAAGCAAAATATGAACAACACACCAACTGTCTCTTTTTTTTTTAAAGTTCCTCAATAAGGCGAGACGGTTTTGTGATGACCCTTCTGGGGCGTGACTGGAGTTCAGGATTGTCACGCTCGTTCTCGTCGGCTATTTCCATCAATGCCTGACTGCAGTGGGGCAGTGTCTCTGGTTCTCTCTTCTCCATTTTCAGTTCAGTCAGTAGTTCCTTAATGTTGGGTCCGCACTTTTTAAAGTGCGTCACGTTCCTGGTAAGTCTTCTTCCGTCGGTCTCTGCAGTGATCATAGTTCCTTTTTGTTGTATCACCTTCAGCGGAACCTCATGGTACTTGCTATCAGTCTTCCGGGGCTGCTTTTGTCGTGCAAGCACCCAGTCTCCTTCTTGTATTGGAGGGGACGTAGCACGTCGTCGTTCATCAGCATAGTCCTTCATCTTTTTTTTCTTTATCTTGTCTCTGGCTGCCATCTCCTCATGGTCAGAGTCGGGATACTGTTCGTTCGCTGCCATAGTCATCATTGGTATTCTGGTGTGCACTGGGCGTCCCAGCATGAGAGTGGCAGGACATTTGCCTGTGGTGGAATGAGTCGTGTTTCGGTACGCTCGCAGTACCTCGTTGAGTGCCATCTGAAGGCTCTTTCCGGTGAGTTCTGCTTGCTGAATGGCTTTCTTGATCGTGGACATGAAGCGTTCGACCATTCCGTTGGCCTGAGGCCATAATGGTGTGATCTTGCGGTGCTTGAAGTTGAGGTGTTGAGCATAATCAGCAAAGTCATGGCTGTTGAATGGAGGCCCGTTATCTGACTTCACCACTAGGGGAATGCCCCATGCGGCAAAGACCTCCTCTATTATCGGTATGGTACTTGATGCTTTCGTGGATGAGCACAGTTGTGCGATGGGGAATCTGGAGTACTCGTCCATGATGACCAGGACATATTGGCCTGATTTTATTGGCCCAAAGAAGTCAATGGCAATGTGTTGCCAGACACCCTCCGGTAGTGGAGACATTTGTAGTGGTGTAGGAGGATCCGGACGGCTCACCAGTTGACACTGCGGGCAGTCTTTCAGGGTTGTCTCTACCATCAGGTCTAGTGTTGGAAACCAGACTCTTTCACTGAGTGCTCTTTTTGTGGCTACTATGCCCCGGTGCCCTTCATGTGCTAAATTGATGACCCCATGTCTGAGTTGTCGTGGGATCACTATTCTGGTGTCTCGTAGGACGAGACCATTTGCTGCTATTGACAGTTCATCGTGGACATGTTTGAATGCCGCCATTTCTTGGTCGTTTTGTTCACTGCTTTGCGTGTGTCTCCAGCTGTCGGTTTGAATCCGACGTTTCACCTCTTGCAGGGTGGCATCTGTTTGCGTCGCTTCACAAATGGCTTCCAGTGGAACAGCCGGAGGTCTCGCTTGGTCTACTACGAAGTGAATGTATTCGTCCGCAATTGATTGTTCTGATTTGCTGGATCTGATGGGGTGCCGGGACATGTAGTCTGCGGGGTTTGCAGCTTTTCCTGGCTTGTGAATGATGGTGTAGGTGTATTCCTGGAGCCGGAGGCCCCATCGCTCTATTCTTGGTGGCATTTTTGCTCGTGGGTTTCCAAAAATTGTGATCAAGGCTTGATGGTCAGTCACTAGTGTAAAGTGTTTCCCAAAGATGAAGATGTGGAAGTGTTCACACGCGCAGACAATGGCCAGGCTTTCTTTTTCTGGCTGTGAATACGCTCTCTCCGTGTCTGTTAGACTTCTGCTGGCGTATGCTACTATGTGTCGCTGATCTTCTTCTCTCTCATATTGTGCTAGGATGGCTCCTAGTCCTACGGGGCTGGCGTCCACTGTTATCTCTGTTTTCTTTTTTAGATTGAAGTAAGCTTAATTTTTGGCCGACTCTACAGTTCTTTTGATCTCTCTGAACGCCCCTTCACATTTGGTGGACCACTGAAAAGGTTGTCCTTGCTTGGTGAGCATCCTCAGAGGGTAACTTAACGTGGCGTAGTCAGGTATATATCTGGAACAGTAGCTGGCCATGCCTAGAAATGATTGTACATCGCCCACGTCATCTGGGCTTGGTGTGTCGTTTAGCGCTGCTACCTTTTCTGGGTCTGGTTTCATGCCACTTCCAGAGAATATGTGGCCGAAAAATTTCAGTGTTGGTTTGTGAAATTCACACTTGTCTTGGTTGAGTGTGAGGTTGGCTTCCATGAGTGCATGACAGACCTGATCTAGTGCTTTGTCGTGTTCTTGAGTCGTTGCTCCATATACGAGGATGTCATCGCTGTAGTTTAGGACATGTGGAATGTGATGTATTGTTCTCCTGATTGCCTCTTGGAATATTTCCGCTGTTGATGACACTCCGAAACTTAGTCTTTTATATCTGAATAGCCCGAGGTGTGTCGAGAATGTCGTGATATATCTTGACCTTTCATGCAATTCTAGCTGGTGGTATCCTTTGTTGAGATCTAGTTTTGAAAATATCTTGGCTCCAATGAGTGAAGTGATCATGTCACTGATGTGAGGGCCTGGATGTCTCTCTCTATCGCCATGTTGGGCGCCCTCATATCCACACATAGGCGGACTCGGCTGGTTTCCCCTTTCTTCGGGACTACCACCACCGGGGAGACCCATGGGGTTGGTCCATCTGTTCTTTCTATGATATCTGCTTCCAGTAGATCTTGGAGCTCCTTCTCCATGGCTTCTTGCAGGTGAAACGGGATTTTCCAGTGATGCTGTGCTACCGGTGTGATTTGTTCGTTTATGTGCAGTCTTATTTGGCAGTCCTTCATTTTTTCCAGGTCTTGAAAGAGCTTGGGGAACTTTTGGATCATAGCTGGTTTGTCAGCCACTCGGTATAAGATGTCAACCAGTTTCAGTCGTTCTGCGGTGGCTAGGCTCAGGAGGCAGTCAGCTTCAGGCCCCTAGATGACATGGATGTAGGCTGATATTGTGCGATCTTGGTACGACAGTTCGGTTGCAAATTTCCCAAGACACGTTAGTGGCTTTTTGGACATCCACATGTATACTCGTACATGTGCGTTTTCCAGCTTGGGAGGTGATTTCATTCGTTGGTATTCCGTTACGGGCAGGTAGTTTAGTGATGCCCCACTGTCTAGCACAAACTTGGTGGGGTGAGCACCAATTCTGATGTCCAATCGCGGGTATTCTTTCAGCCGATCAGGGTCAGCTACACAATAAATATATTCCTTTCGGTCTTGAGAGATGGGTGATGTGCATCGGGATTCTCTTGATGACGACCGTCGAGATTGATATGTCCTGCAAGAGTGGCAGCTGGATTGTGACGACCCAGTGGATGAGTCTCGTCTATCCTGGACTGCTCTGACATGGTGACGACTGCTTGAAGGCTGATGTTGCCGGTACCTTCCCTTTTGATCACCTTTGGGTATCGCCCCGCACATGCTTTCAAAGTGGTTGTCTCTACCACACATTGTTGTCCTAGTGCTGGGCATGCGCCGGCATGTGGGAAGTCGTAGCCGCATCTGTAACATTTGAGTTGTCTGTCTGATCGTTCCTTGGTGTGGGTTCTGCCTTTGTGTCCTTTGCTTGACTGGTGGTGATGTTTCTTGGATCTGGAGGAACGCACCTGTGGTGGGGATCTTCCATGCATTTGCCGAGACTGCATCCTGAATGCTTGTTCCCGTCTCTCACCTTTCCCTGCTTCTATTTTCTTTGCATGTTCATCGGCTTGTTCATCTACTCTCGTCATCTCTTCAATCTCTTCCAGTGAGTAGCTTCTCTTGAGCAATTTGCGTCTCAGTGGTTCAGAGAGGCAACCTTCTATGACTCTCAGCCGAAGGGCGTCTTCAGTTGAAAACTTGTCAAAATCACATTATCTCGCCAGTCGTCTCAGACGTGTGACGAACACCCCCATTTGCTCACCTTTCTCTTGCACGGCCAGATTGAATGTGTACCGCTCGTAGTCAACGTTCCTTTTGTGTAGGAACTTGCGATTTAGTGCTTCGCAGACTTTGTCATAGGCACCAGAGGACTCAGCAGGCAGTTCTTTTATGATTCGTCCAACTTCCTTGCCAATCAGGTTCTTGAGAGCAAACAGTTGTTCTTCAAGGTCCGTCACCTTGGACGCTTTCATGAAGTCCTCGAAATCTTCTATCCATTCTTGCCATCGCGGACCCATGCCCCCACCAAATTCAAGAACGAGGGGCTCGGGGCGGCGCAGGAATGAGGCTCCAAACATGCTTGTGGGAGCTGGGTCGGGCATTGTTCAACTGTTATTGCTGATTGCTTTTACAGACTTTGTTTGCTCTCCGTTACGCTTGCCAGTGCTTGTTTGTTACTTCTGTTGCACTTGTCAATGCTTGTTTGCTATTACTGTTTCCTTTGCCAATGCTTATTCGTTACTTCTGTTGCATTTACCAATGCTTGTTTGTTGCTTCTATTGCATTTACCAATGCTTTTTTGTTACTTCCATTTCATTTACCAATGTTTGTTTGCTGTTTGGCTCATCTGCCTGACTTAAAGATGGCCGCCGATGGTCCCTGACAGGGGGATTAGGCAAATCTTGCGCCAGACCTCAAAATGGCCGCCGCGAGAATCTCGTATGCAACGAGATTTTGTCTTTTGAATCACCGCGATCATCAGCGCTTCATTTCACTCACCGGGGCTCCACCTTTGGGCACCGCTGCCACGCCAGGTGAGGTTATTTTCTTCTTTCTTGGGCACTTTTCACCATTGCCGCCGGGGTGGGCTCCCGGTAGGCTCTTTGGGCTTCACGCTCTAGCCTCCACACACTGGGCGAGCTCCGGATTTGTTGCCGCCGGGGTGGACTCCCGGTGGGCACTTCTGTCGTCGTGCTCCCAGCCCCACACGCAGGGCGAGCAGCTCCGGGCCAGTCGCCGCCGGGGTGGACTCCCGGTTGGCTCTTTGGACTTCACGCTCTAGCCTCCACATGCGGGGCGAGCTCCGGATTTGTTGCCGCCGGGTTGGACTCCCGGTGGGCACTTCTGTCGTCGCACAAGCTCGAAGCCCTTCGTCGCCAGTTGTAGAGTCCCCGTGGAAAGAAGAGACACGGACACAGGATTCTTACTGCTCAGCTCCTTTATTGGTTCCTTCCTCGTCCCGGGCTAACGGCTAACTGCCGTTCCTAGCCCTCCGCTCCTTCCTTTCCGCCCGCCCTGGTCCCCACTCAGGCCGGTCCTAGTGCCTGACCTGTTTGGTCATTGTGCACTGTTACATCGGCACCATTACACCCACCTGAAGTCCAACCCAGGGGGACTCTGACATTGCAACTCCCAGAAGTGCCAGGTTTAGAAGAGACTACCTAAATTCTGGAGTCTGTGGTATTTTTCCGTCTTTATACCCCTGCCTCGCAAACTGGAAAAGCCTAGAAAAGGAGGAGGGCGGCATGACGTGTATTAAATTTGGCCCGGACAACAAAATTCCTCATTTTTGCAAGGACAGGGACGAGCAAGAGAGGGAGTGCATTCTGTAGAATGTTCAATTCCTGGCGATCACATTTTAGATTACCACTCATCCTGGAGGGCTTTGGTTTGATGAATTAAAACCACCGTGATACAATATTACGGTGCTTGGAGAATGCATTCATAAAATGTGTGTGCGTGTTTTTTTCTAGCTAACTCCGGTATTATATCCCTTACTACAAAGACGGAGCCTGAAAGGAATTATACAATATCGTAAACCCATCTGCTTTTCTCTTTCTAAGCTTTACGTGACAAGTCATGCCAACGGTAATCAAAGGGTTTATAAACAGAGATGTTTGAAATTTTAAACCAGACTTTATAAATCCCACAGAAACTGTGATACCACGTTTAGAAAATGTTATTAAGTGACTACAAAACCCCGCAATACACATGCAGATTATCTGCTCGCATAAATTGAAAGAAATCAGCAGCGGTCTCGCAAAGCACGTTTTCAGTTGAGAAGAATTTCATGCAAATCCCTAGACATAAGCCCCCCGTTTTAGCCGATATTCAGTTCCATTTAGAATAACCGAATTCAAATATTCAATGTAATGATTTTTGTGTAACAATGGTTTGGAATTAATGTAGGGGCTGAAATACACTTCTGTTCCTTTCCCTGTAAATGCTTAGGAAAGTATAAAATTATCTTGAGAGGTCTCTAATCCAGGACCTGTGGTCACACCCTGATGACGCCATTGATAAGTTGTGAAAAGCAACACAACTGGGGAAGTAAGGGACGGGCTATTAGTTTGTTGCATGTAATGTAGTATTTAAAATATAAAATCGTGAAATGAGGAGAAAGGCCTGACTAGGATTCCAAAGCAGCCTTGGCAAAAATGTTAAAATCAGCCCGCTCCTTTCCTGCACCTCTCTATTCTCTCTCTTTCATCCACACATTTTCTGTCTCTCTCCATCTGTCGTCTTTCTCCTTCCCCTCTCCCCCTTCCCCTTTCTCTTTCTTTATCTCTTTCTTTCTATCTTAGGTCCCTGTACTTACTGCACTAACCCTCGGGGACCTGGAGAAAGTGACAAAGGTCCTAGCCCCAGCCCTGGTCCTACAAACACTGGCTTACTATAGCTGCAATCCACCAGAGAAATGCCAGACGGAATAATTGGCCTATTTAGCCTTGCCACTGGCCTATGAGTGACAGCGCTTTAAAGTAATATAGAAAAATACACGTTTTTAAAGCACTGTCACTGATCAGGCTGGAATGGTCAGCACACACCATCAGTGGAGTTGACGAAAGGCAAGTTCAGGCACTGTGACCATGGCATGGTCACAATGCTGGCAGGGTTGGATTGGGAACCAAAAGCAGCTGTAGGAAAAATGCTCAAACCAGCCCCACTCGCTGCATCTCCTCACACAATCTCTCTCTATTTCCATCCAACCATTCTCTCTCTCTCCTCTCTGATCCATGGGTTATAGTAAAGGAGGAAAGGGTTTGTTAGGGTTCAGGGGCAGGTAAAGGGAGGTGGGGAGGATTTTGAAAAAAATAGTGGCACTGTGGAGGGGGGTTCCCCTTAGACAATAGACAAAAAAGAAGGGTTTTGAGGGGTGACCCCCCAAAAATACGATTGTGTGTGTGTGTGTGTGTATATATATATATATATATATATATATATATATCTTGAATACTCCTCCGCTGTCCTTCGTTCAACGGCAATCCCCAAGGATGGACACAAACCCAAAACTGTGTGCAAAATTATTCCGTCTTTATTCCAGATGTCGCCATAACGCGTTTCGGCTCGCCTGAGCCTTGATCACATGACAATGGCATCGAGATATTGCACGCCTTTTAAAGTGACAGTATATCAGTAATCATGATCACGTGACAAGCATTGCGCGCACCTTTTCAATGAACATAAAGAAAAGCTTAACCACAGTCTAATCTAATACAAGAAATTGGACTTGGTTTCAATATTAACGATAATAAAATAACTGTTTGTTTTTCTTTTTTCTTTTCAATTGTAAACATTGTTTAAAAAAGATCTCTGTAAAATACCGTCAATTTGTTCATGGTTTAAGTCATCTGCCCATGTTTGTAAGGGTATGTCTATAAAATATGCATATACAATCCTTTGCTTGTGTTTTAATACGTGATTCATGGTACTTAATTAAAAGCAGAAGTAATAAAATATATAAATATTATTTCTGTAAAAGTGCAATGTGCAAATACACCCAATGTGATTAAAAAAAGTTTAAAATCTGTAAATTCGAACAGTTAATTGTTATTGTGAGAGATTAGATTCATTAGGAAAATTGGACCTCGTAATGATGCACATTTGTATGTAGCTTAGGCCTGTGTATAATGATTTAGCAAGCAAATGTGTTCTGTAAATAGGGGGTAGGATACTGTCACTGTTGCAGATTTGTTGATCTTACAAAAATCATTGGATTATGTAGGTAAAATACCCAGGTTTATGTTACCCTCATATAACAATCTTGTAGCAATTATTTCTCTATGTGGGTAACTGTGATATCTCATTAAGACAATCAATTTATTATATGTATATTACAATCTTCTGTGCATGAACGAATAGTTAGATCGGACATGCAGATGAACTGACTGCTCCAATAAAGTGCGTGAGTGCCAGTGCAAAAGAGTGTGCAAAATATTCGCCAATAAATAGTTAAAAAGGAAAATAAGACCTTTTGAATTATATCTATTGACCTATCTATGTTATATTACATTCTGATAGGTGCCACTGAAGATGACTATATTCTAATAGCTTGCATACCATGAAGATAAAATCATCAAGCATGGGTAAAAGCATATAAAAAAATGGATAAATACTAAAATATCATTTTTAAATATATATACATATAGAATTTGAATAAAACCTGGTATAACCAATGATTAAAATTCAACGATTAACAGTTTATACAGTATGTTAAAAATTTTTGACAAGATCTACCCAGTGTATGTATTTTGTTGTAATGCTCTCTCTATTGAATCATCAGATTTTGCTAAATCACCTTATACTAGGCATGTGTATAGATCTTCTGTAGCATTAAGCCCAGCAGGGTACTTAGTGTCCATTTGCAAAATATACCGTGTTTCTAGTTTTCTTAGTTTGTTCTCACGGTCACCACCTCTCCTGTTGGGTGCTATTGAGTCAATGACAAAATATTGGAGGAGGTGGTTGTCAGATTTGTGTTTTTCTCTGAAGTGTCTTGCAACGGGGTATGTGTTGTCCTGATTGGTGATAGCCCTTAGATGTTGTAGGATACGTTTAAACACAGGTAATTTCGTGCTGCCAATATATTGCAGGTTGCACGGACATGTAAGGACATATACAGCATATTCTGTTTTACAGGTTAGGAATTTAGTGATCTTGTGGTTGTAATCACTAAAAGGGGTTCTGTATGTACTGGTGTTTACTCCCTGGTTACATGCCTTACATGTTTTGCATCTAAAGAATAGGCCTGGGTGGCAAATTCCGTCCTGCTCGCGGAATTTGCGTAATTTGCGTAATTTCGCGTTCCGCGGAGAACGCGAAATTGCTCAAAAGTCTGCTTTCCGCGATTTCGCGAAATTTTTGCTTGTTCGCGTTCTCAAAATGCATGTTCGCGAGATATTTCTCCTCGAGCACGCAAACAGCAATTGCGAACAGGAAAAAAGCATCGCGAACAAGCAATTCCGCGTGTTCGCGGAATTTCTGCGTGTTCGCGGAGATTTTTTACCGTTTCGCGGAGATTTGCGTAACGCAATTACGCAAATTCCGCCCACCCCTACTAAAGAACCCTTTGACTGTTTGCATCCAACTGCTGTTACTAATCACTTCAGGACTGGTGTGCACTAATGTGTCTCTCATTGAGGGTGATTTGCTGTGCGTAATGGACACCCTCTGCGGTAGCAGGGGTCCTATTACTGGGTCACTAAGAGCCAATGGCCAGTTTCTTTGTAAGATTTTGTTGAGACTCTTGTGTTGTTGACTGTATTGTATTATTAGTCTGAATTCCTCTTTGGCATGTGTGTTAGCCATAGTGTCCTGAGATACATAGGTGGAGTTAACTTCTCTAGTGTTGTTAACCTGTGTCTTATCCACTTTTTTATCCTTGATAGCTTCCTCCCTAGTGCAGGCCATGGACTTTTTTATGGCATTGTCTATGATACACATTTTGTAGCCCCGTTGCAAGAAACGATTTTTACTCTCCTTCTGTGCTGCTTCTAAGTCAAGATCATTGCTACAGATGCGCCTTATGCGCAGCATCTCCCCGTAGGGAATACTATTGATAAGGTGCTTTGGGTGTGCGCTTGTGGCATGCAAGGTAGAATTGCCCGCTGTCTTTTTTCTGAATAGTCGTGTTTCTATTTTATTGTTGCAGATATACACTTGGGTGTCAAGGAATTCAATTTGGGATGGGCTAATGGTGGCTGTAAAGTGTAAATTCAGATTATTTATATTAATATTCTGTATGAATTCATTGGCCTGCTGTACTGATCCACGCCATACTACAAATAGGTCATCTATGAATCTAAGCCAGATGACCACATTGTTCCTGATATATTCCCCATATTGATCTCTGAGGACCAGCTCCTCCCATTGGCCCATATGCAAACATGCATAGCTCGGTGAGAAGCTGGCCCCCATCGCTACTCCCCTGGTTTGCTGATACAACTGACTGTTGAACATGAAAGTATTGTTATGTAAACAGAATTCAATCATTTCTATTAACATTTTATTATGTTCAAGGTGTTGTGTCGACCTTTGATCTAGGTAGTGTTGTACAGCCAATAGTCCGTTTCCATGATTAATGCTAGTGTATAGCGAGGTTACATCCAATGCTATTAGTAAGTAGTCATTGTGCCATTCCACATTCTTAATCTTTCTCAAAAAGTCACTAGTGTCTTTAACATAGGACGGTAGATTTTGAACATACTCCTGTAGATAATAGTCAATATATCTTGTTGTGTTTTCTGTGAGACTGTCTTTAGCGCTGATGATCGGTCTTCCTGGAGGTTCATTGCAGTTCTTATGGATTTTTGGAATGAAGTAGATGGTTGGTACTGTAGGGTTATCATTCTTTAGAAATTTGAGTTCATCATTACTGATAAGTTTTGCAATGTTCCATCTAATTAATTTATGATGAAAGTCTTTTTGCGCAATTTTCATATTGCCCACAGTAATCCTTGTGTAGCAGGTGCGATCGTTTAGTTGTTTGTACGCTTCCTTGTTGTACATAGTGATTGGCCAAATTACAATGTTGCCTCCCTTGTCGCTGTTGCGAATGACAATATCCTTATTCTTCTGTAATTTTGATGTTAGTAACCGATACTGCTGATTGATTTTACTTTCATGTCTGGTTTTAGATTGTATTTTTCTATGCAGTTCTTTGATCTGTGTGGTTACTGTTTCGTGGAATATGTCGATTGAATCACGCACCATTATTGGGTTGAACGAGGATTTGGGCTTGAATGGACTTGCTCCTAATGTTTGCTTCGTGGGATTACTCTCGTTATTTAGATCTTGAAGCACTTGAAAAATTGGTACATCGGATTGGGTCAAAGCCGGTGCAACCTGTCTGATTTCCTCTTGGGAAGTTTGCTTATGAGTTGTTTGATTAACTGTGTTGTTAATGAAGTACTTTTTCAATTTCAATTTTCGTATTCCTTTATACACATCCAGTCTTGTCATTGCATAGTCAAAATTCCTTAGTGGAGCATAAGAGAGGCCAAGTTTTAATATATTTGTTTCTTGTTCCGTTAGTACAACATTAGATAGATTGATGATAGTGTTTTCAGTATGTTCATCTATTGTTGTTTGTTCCTCCAATATCCTCGCCCTCTCCTTCTTATTGGTCTTTGCTCGTTTATTGCAGGCTTTGCGCCTTTGCCGGCGCTTGTAGTTGGAGGTGCTTGGCTTGTTTGAGGTCTTGGGCGCAGAGTTTGTCTGCGTTCCTGACATAAAAAATTGAGCTCTTCCCCCGGGGAAGGTTTGGGGTTAGATCCCCCTGATATGGGGTTACGCATCTCAGATTCTGATTCGCTGCTTCCTACTGAGCTGATATCAGATTGAGGGATATTGGTTCTTGGATTTTCCTGACCCTCCTTTTGTTTGGCCAATATTGGTGTTGCGTCTATATTACGGAACTTCGACCTTCTCAGGGCGTCATAACGTTTGGCGAAAGTGAAGATTTGGCCCATCTCATAATCTGTTCTGTCTCTTTGAAATTTGAATGCTTTCCTTGTTTTAATTTTTTCCTCTTCTTTCTGTAACCGTGTCATCATTTCGTTCCTGAGCTTGTTCTGTTCATCTTTGTTTTCTTGTTTATCTAGCTCCTCGTTGATTTCTTCTATTTCACTTAGGAGCTTAGCTCTGTCGATGTCAGCATATTTTATTAATATAAGGGTCATCTTTCTCGAGGATTCAAGGTTGCATTCTGCCCATTCTTTCATTAATTCAGGGTTTGGGTCATCGTAAATTGGTGCCATTAAAATACGTAAACCCCTGGGTATCCTGTTTACTTCGATATATCCCTGTAATGATTTGGATTCCCACCACTTGCTCATCTCGGATTTCATTTTTTTCTCCAATTTCCTAAATAAGTCTCTCACTGAACTGTTTGTGTCTATTGTTGCCGGTATAGATCCGGTTGTGTTGTTGGCACTCGGGAGGGTGTCAGAGAACATTCCTGTTGCTGCCGCTTCCCGTGCTCTAGCCATGTCAGCCGACATCGTGGAATTTAATATAGTGTTTAACCTTCAGTTACTGCAAATTTCAAATTCACTGCGTTTCCTGAAGTGTTGCACTCCTTCTAACCCCACAATACCCGTTAATGCGCCTACCTGCTATCCTCCGTAGCCCCGGGTCCTCCGACTCGGTACTTACTGGAATCGTGCAGATTTCCGGCTGTTTCAGGGTTGTGGGGGGTCCGACGGTCGGTATCCTTTGCGGGATGCAGAAAGGCTTCCAGGTTGTCCCGGAAGTGAAGTCTCACTGTTGCGCCGACCTTGCAAGAAGGGGGTTTGTGAATGGTCGTGTAAGACAATATATATATATTATCTACTGGCGGTCGCCAGTAGATAGTTATAGTTAGGACCGTGTTTCCATAGGAAATCCGCAACATTCTATTTGGAATAACTTTGGCACCGGTTGACGAATCCTCGCGAAATTTTCAAAATAGGTGGGGCGCTCCGCTCCGCTCCTACCCTGAAAGTCTCGGGGGGATTCGTCAAGCGGGGGCTGAGAAAAAAGGGGGGTCCCAAAACGCGTTTTCCCCATGCAATTTTCCATAGGGAACTTTAGTCCAAGGTACAGCCCGAACGGCTGAACAGAATTACTTGAAATTTGGCAGAGAGGTAGTCCTCAGGTCAGGGAAGTGCCTTTTGCAGGTCTGGTGTCAATCTGTTCAGTAGCTCCTGAGAATATCAAAAGTAAAATCATATATATATGTGGGCGGAGCCTAACCACACATCTCATCCTGAGATCTGAATGGCTGTCAGCACTTCATCCAAGAAGTGTTGGCAGCCATCTTGGGACCAATATACATGATAGCACCTCATTAAAAAGCATTGCAGTTAATAGAAGGTTTTAAGACTTTAGTTACATTATAAATCATTTGTTGATGGTACCATACTCATTTTAGGAATTGTGGTATGTTCTAAGGTGATTTCACCATGTGAAAAAGCCTTCTGCTGGGATATCATGATTGAGAGAAAAATATTTTCTCATGCTTTTCCCAGAGAGGTTTGGAAGGTTTGGAAGGCTAAACTGAGAGCTTATGTTCTGTAAATTCACATTATCTTTCTCAGTCATGCGAGAATGAAGTCTGACATTCTCAGTAAAACATGTACATCCAACAAGGGCAGAGACTGTCAGTCGATTCCTTTGTATTCTACTGCAGCTTCCCAGAGTGTTCCAAAGAACAACCAGAGCGCTAACAGTCCTACTTATGATAAACATATGGCACACCTGAAGCCATCTTGCTTGTATTAAAGTGGTAACTCTTAAAACATTTAATTTAAAAAGGAACAAAATGAGGGGGTTCATTTTTCCATAAAAAGTATGATTAGTGCTGCAGAAAGAAAAATTAGGGCACATTTTGAGTGACTTTTCAAATCCTCTTCTATTTCATTAAAAAATTCTGACATGCAGACTGAAACATGTACTTTCAATACCAGCAGCAGTTTTCCCTGGTGAGCAGTAGCTTTACTACAGTGATCTAATGAGCAAAAAGAGTGCTAACATTCTGAATTTATGGCAAATGTGTGACACATCGGAATGCCTTCTTGATGGAATCAAAGTAAAAAACTGAAAGTATTTCCTACTGAGGAGACTGCAGTAAATGAGGAAATTAGGAAACTTCATAACAAATAAGTCTCCCAAGATGGCCACCAGAGACAAAAGAGCCCAAATGTAGCCCAAATATCACCCAGATGTAGCCCAAGTATAGCCCAATGACAGAATGTCCCAGAGTGTTCTTAAAAACAACTAGAGCGCTTACTGTCTCCATTATGACAAAAGTATGGCACACCTGAAGCCATCTTGATTGGAATAAACTGGTAACACTTAAAACATTTAATTTAAAAAGGAACACAATGAGGGGGTTCATTTTGCCATAGAAATTATGATTAATGCTGAAGAAAGAAAATGAGGGCACATTTTGAGTGACTTCTCAAATCCTCTTCTATTTCATTTAAAAATTCTGACATGCAGACTGAAACATGCACTTTTAATACCAGGAGCAGACTTCCATGGTGAACAGTAGTTTTACTACAGTGATCTAATGAGCAACTAGAGTGCTAACATTCAGAATTTATGGCAAATGTGTGACATATCTGAATACCTTCATGATGGAATCAAAGTAAAAAACTGAAAGCATTTCCTACTGAGGAGACTGCAGTACATGAGGAAATTAGGAAACTTCATAACAAATAAATCTCCCAAGATGGCCACTGGAGACAAAAGAGCCCAAATGTAGCCCAAAATCACCCAGATGTAGCCCAAATATAGCCCAATGACAGAAGTGTGCAAAACACTTATTATTTTGTGTTTTTGCAGTGTTATATAGTGCAGACTTGTCAGGTATTGGAGTGCTTTACATGACCATTGGTTACATCACACAAGAACAAATTCATTTTGGTTGTAGACATGGGGAGACTAAGTGATTTGACCAGAATCACAGAATGTCGAGCTGAAGCAGAAACTCCAACCTGGTTCCCCAGTTGCAAAGTCTGCAGTTCTGGAAGTAACACCACATCCTCTCCCCTAAGTGCAACATTTAATCAAGTGGTCAACTGGATAAAAAAACATAAAGATAACAAATAATTTAAAAGTGCTTTGTGGCTATTTGAAAACTCAGAAAATATGTCCTTATTTTAGACTTTTAGAGCACTAACCATAATTTTGATGCCAATAAGACCCTCTCATATATGTAATTTCTAAAGGAAATGCTCTAGGTATTACAGTTTTGATTACATCAAGATGACGTCAGGCGTTCCACACTTTTGTAATAAATATAGAATGTTAGCAATCTAGTTGTTCATTAGGATACTGTTGAGAGGCAGAGGCCAGGGGCACGGACTCTGAAAATTGAAGGCAGGTAGGAGGGAGCAAAGGCAACAATTTAACCACACTGAGCAGGCAGGAAGGGCCGTGGCAGCACAACAGACTATGGAGGGCAGTGGAAAGGGGGGCAGGGGCAACAAACCAACAATACAGGACTTGCAAGAGTGCTGTGGCAATGTAATAGACCATTGTGGGCAGGCAGAAGGAAGAGGCAATGGTAGTACAACCATACATGCCAACAGACCCGATTCAGCCAGGAAACGTCCAATGTTTTTAAGCTCAAATGGGCTTTATTTGATCTGTCTCCTGTCTACAATCTCCTCTTTTTCAATGTAACTCAAAGGGGAAAATCAATACCCCAGTTTTTTTTCAAAATCTCCCTCTTACCAAGTTCAAAATGTTCGCAAGTATGGTACATTGGATCATGGAAGGAAATGGGGTAGGGACATGGACTTGGATAACAGAGCACAGGAGGGACATGGAGAGGTGCACCAAACTGACCCTGCAGGGCAGGCATCAGGGTTTGCAGCAGCACAATACACCACACAGGGCATGCGGGACGGGAGTGCAGCACAACAATCCATAGAAAGCAAGAGGGAGGGGACAGGACCATGCACATGGACAACAGAGAACAGAGGGGCAAAAGGCAATGGTAGCTAGCTGACCATAATGGACAGACAGGAGAGAAAGCTGCAGCATAACAGACCATAAAGGGCAGGAGGGACGGATCAGGGGCATTACAATGGCACAGACAAGCCAGGAGGGAGGGAGTAGGGGTCTTCACATGTAAACAGAGGGCTGGGGGCAAGGGGGCAGGGCAGGAGCAGCAAGATAGCCATGGAGGTCAGGCCAGGCAGGATGGGCACTAGAAGCAAGACACACCATGAAGAGCAACACTGAGACTGTGATGGCATACACACAGACCATGGAGGGAAGATGGGAGGGGGTCAGGGGCAGCTAACTGACCACACAGGGAAGGTGGGAGGGGCCATGGCAGCACAGAAGACCATGCATGGCAAGTGGGAGGGTTAGTGGCAGCACAATGGCTATGATGGGCAAGAAGGAGGGTGCAGGGCATGCACAAAGGACGATGGAGGATAGAAGGGAGGGTCAGGACCTGTGCACAGACAAGAAAGTTCAAGGGAAGGGGCCTCACAACAGACCGCACGGGGCAGGCAGGAGGAGCAGTTGCAGCACAACAGACCAGGGAGGGCAGAAGGGTGTGGCAGTACAATGGACCATGTAGGATAGGAGGAAGAGGATAGGGGCATGGCATGTGGACAGGCAGGGTGGAGGTGGCAGGGACAGGTTACAGTCATCTGACAATGCTAGGCAGGTGGGAGGGGAGTGTCAGCTCAACAGAACACTCAGAGTAGATAGGAGTGGCAGGTCCATGGAACATGGTGGGCAAAAAGGATGGAGCAGGGGCATGCACAAAGACATCAAAGGGCAGGGGGAAGGAGAATAGGGGCAGCAAGCTAAGCACAGAGTTTAAGCAGGAGGTCAATGATGGGTTATAGAATTGGGCAATGGAGGGCAGGAGGGGTGGACTGGTACATCATACTAACTTGAGGGCAGTGGCAGCACATCAGACCATGCATGGCAGGAGGGAGGAGGCTAGTCCATGGATTCACACAACAGAGGATAGGGAGGAGGGGGATGGGGCAGCAAGCTAACTGTTCAGAGAAGGCGGGTATTAGGAACTATATTGTTTTTAAAACGTGTGTCTGTGCGAACTACTAAAAATATGAACAAGTATGCAGCATAATCTCACTTTTATTCAGGAAGAAGAGGACGTTTGTGACTGTGACTCCGGGCTCACTTGGCAGAAACACCCCCTGACCCTCCACCCCCTATCGCAAAATGTAATGCCCGTGAAAAGGGTAGGTGAACACAGTGTTATATAGAACATAGTCCTGAGAGCACGATTGAAAATGAAAACTAGATATAGTGTATGGTATAAACTATGCACCAAAAAGTGTGATATAAGATGAACCGGGCATAATATATAATATGCAATACATTGTGCGCAATTACAGATTCATTGGAGAGCGCGAGATAGCACAGGCACTAGCGCGTGCTATGCGATATGCGCCTTGGAGTGTAATATGCACAGGGCAGTGTTGTGCAACCTAACTAGTCTCTAAAGTTGTAATATAAAATATGTGCTGGGGAGTGTAACGTTGCATATGCACTGTGACAAAGATATGGATCCCAGATTGTAATATGTATGGCATAGCACTGTGCGTTATAACATAGGCATCTTTGGAAGGCACGTTAGATGGAGCAATATAACCCGTGCGAAGACAAGTGTGGCATGACATATTCACGGGGTGGTGTTACAGTGCACATGGGCTAGAGAGTGTCATAGCATATGCACTAGCTAGTGGAATACAACACAGAGGTGTGTGGCACTCAGCAGGCAATGGTGGGTGTAACACAGCATTGGGCTCTGCCAGGAGCGCGCTGTGACTCTCAAGTGATGTTCGTCCCCTTTCCAGAGAGTAAAATAAAAAGTATTACACATCAGGCAGTGGATGTGTGTTTTATTAACCGTGAGGGGGGTTTCTTGCATAGTTTTGGTTGAATTTTTGTCGAATCCCCTTTGAATGGCTTGGTGTGCATGTGTATTAAATGTGCCCGTCAATAGCTACCCATGTTTGTATAAATAAACGACAAGGGTGTCTACCGGGATCTATTTGGAGAGTACCCACCGGCGGGGGCCCTGGGATTAGGCACGGTAGGGCATCAGACATGTCAGAGCTTCACTCGTGGTGTAAATACATTCCACGTGGATTCATTGTATGCATAGTCGCCTTTTAATGAATATCACGCGAATCGTCACGGTGATAGGTACGTACGGTTTGTCCAGCATGTCCTAGGTGTGTCTATAAATATATATTTTTTAAAAATAATAAAAAACAGTGGCCGGCCCTGGGGATTGGGGTAAAAAAAATATAATTAGGAGACAGGCCCTGGGGGATGGGGTCATCAGGGCCAATAAATTAGAATAAGAAGGGGAACCACACAGCCCCCCTTCTTAAAAAATTAAAATAAATAAAAGACTGGCATCTTGCCGGAGGCCACGCCCCCTCCTTGCAGCACTCTGCAAACGCGCCCCCTGGCGAATTGTAAGTTGGGGGAATTAATTCCTCTTCAATACTGAGGGTCCCTGAGGGCCAACTAGCCCAACAGGCATCTCCAGTATGCGCCAGGGAGCTGCGCTGCAGACAGGTGTTCTGAGGCCAAGCCCCTTTTTACACCTCTCTGCAACGCAGCTCTGTGGCGCTTACTGGAGGTACCTAGTGGTCTAGTTTGACCCTAGGGACCCTTAGGATTCAAGGGGACTTAATCTCTCAACTTAGAACAGCCACAGGGCGCGTTTACACAGTGGTGAAGGGAGGGGACGGGGCCTGAGGTGACGTGTGCAAACACGCACTATGGCACGTTTTAAATTGGGGATATAATTTCCCTTCAATACTGAGGGCCCCTGGGGGCTAACTAGCCCACCAAGTGCTTCCAGTAAGCGCCACTGAGCTGCATTGCAGAGAGGTGGTCCAGGCCGTGCCACTTTTTACACCTCTCTGCAACGCAGCTCTGTGGCACTTACTGGAGGTACCTAGTGGGCTAGTTGGACCCTAGGGACCCTCAGGATTCAAATGAACTTAATCTCCCAACTAAAAACGGACACAGGGCGTGTTTACACAGTGGTGAAGGGAGGGGACGGGGCCTGAGTTAACGTGTGCAAAAACGCCCTGTGGCCTGTTTTAAGAGATAGTTTTAATCCCCCTGCCCTATGATATACTAGGGGCTTACAGAGGAGGTCATGCTAATCACAGGGGGACCCCAACGCATAATGTTCCCTAGTGTATGTAGGTGTTTTCACTGTATTCTAAGTGTCTTTTAACATAGCACTGGCTCTAGGACTGGTTAGTCAGACTCAGTTACCACCAGTATCCGTCTGAAAAAGTTGAGGGTACAGGATGATTTTGCAACAAGGCTTCTTTCTGCTCTTCCTTTTGTTCTTTCTGCACGTTATCCTTCTTCCTCCACTTTTCTTCATCTTTGAGGACTTCTGTTGCTTCTTTCTGCACTTCTTTTTTTTCTTTCTGTGCTTTTTTTCTCCTTTCTTCACATGTCCTATCTCTGTAGGCATAGTTAGAAATTAGCATTTAAAAAACCTTTGAAATTCACAGAAAAAAACATAGGTTTCAGGCACGTTATAGTTAGGAATTAGCATTTAAAAAACCTCAGAAATTCACTGAAAAAACCATAGGTTTCAGGGGTGTTATAGTTAGCTGGACTTTTCACTTGTACAAAACCATTGAAATTCCCCCGTTATAGTTAGTTCAGCTAACTATAACTCGCGCGCCCGCAATGCACTGCTGATGACGTCACATATTACATCACTCATGACATGGTCAGTGACATCACTCATGACATCACTGATGACATCTCAAATGACATCACTGATGACATCACTGATGACATCATCCTTGTGATAGAGTGGCAGACCTCCTCTCACCCTAATATAACCTTTGATACACACATTCAAAAATAGAGACTAAAATTTTCAAAACAATGGACATACCAATACCAGTTACAACAACCTCTTCAGTAATTCTAAGATCCACATACACATCCACTCATTCACCAACAGTCCTATACAGTCACTCATACATGTACTCACTCATCATATGTACTCATACACCTATACATCCTGTTACACAATGCCACTCATCCATAGAGTTACTCACACACATAGTCACTCATGCTAATAAAGAAGCAAACATACATTTACTTGCATATACAGTTATACACACACCACCACACTTACTTCTACGGAAACTTACACATATTTAGTCTTTTAAACAATCACTTATAGAAACACATACTTATTCATACAGGAACTCTTTCAATCTCTCACTCTCACATATACTCACTTATATACACCAATAGTCACATATACTAGTTTAAAACATATGTAGTTACTCATAAAGACACTATTGAAATAGTCATTCACTCACTAACACACCCATACAGACATTCATCCACCCATACAGTCCTGCACACATGCTGTCTTCAACACATACAAACAGTGAGTCACTCATTCATGCACCTATGCACTACGTAATACCCCCACCGAACCATGCAGACACTCAGACTGATACTCAAAACCCAACTAATAACCTATATAGACACCCATGTAGCTACTCACCAACCCATGCAGCCACTTATAAATAAAGTGAGAGACTGATACAGATATTTACATATTTAAACATTACTCACTAAGCCATGTATTCACTATGATACACTTAATCAGTCAGTTACACAATCAATTTTTCAAAAAGAAATCATCCATTTAGACACTTATATACCCATTTATTCTTCCATCGACCTTGAGATATACATATATAAAACATATTTAATTTTCAGAGAAACACACATTCACTGGATGATGTCATCAGTGATGTCATCAGTGATGTCATTTGAGATGTCATGAGTGATGTCATGAGTGATGTCACTGACCATGTCATGAGTGATGTAATATGTGATGTCATCAGCAGTGCATTGCGGGCGCGCGAGTTATAGTTAGCTGAACTAACTATAACGGGGGAATTTCAATGGTTTTGTACAAGTGAAAAGTCCAGCTAACTATAACACCCCTGAAACCTATGTTTTTTTCAGGCAAAGGATGAGGATGCGTTTCCTGACTGGGGCTCAATCGTGAGTCTTAAACATTCAGCAGAATATTGTACGTACCTTACCTGAACTGCAAATCCCAGCATTAAAAGCGCAGACTTATGTAAAGCAGCAGAAAGAAAACGCTTCCATACCTGTGAGGTGGGCCGTGCTTGGGGCCCGTGTCAGCATTCGAGTGCCTCTTGCTAAAAGGAATCCAGGCTTGAGCACGATGTATAGGCGGTGTCCTTGCCGCCGAGAGTGCACCACCCCTGAAGGACTGGGGGCCACCGGGGATGACATTCAGCATCTTCGATACGTGGAATGACTGGCAAAGGATGAGGATGCGTTTCCTGACTGGGGCTCAATCGTGAGTCTTAAACATTCAGCAGAATATTGTACGTACCTTACCTGAACTGCAAATCCCAGCATTAAAAGCGCAGACTTATGTAAAGCAGCCCATAGGGGGCGCGCAATAAAAGGAAGTGCCGAGCAGCAGTGAGGTAGTGTGCGTGGTTCTTTTCTGCACTACAGGCCTTTGAGAAAGAGATAAACTCGAAACGCGTCAGGCCAGAGTTTTGTGGAACTGTGAAAGGTATCAGAAAGAAAACGCTTCCATACCTGTGAGGTGGGCCGTGCTTGGGGCCCGTGTCAGCATTCGAGTGCCTCTTGCTAAAAGGAATCCAGGCTTGAGCACGATGTATAGGCGGTGTCCTTGCCGCCGAGAGTGCACCACCCCTGAAGGACTGGGGGCCACCGGGGATGACATTCAGCATCTTCGATACGTGGAATGACTGGCAAAGGATGAGGATGCGTTTCCTGACTGGGGCTCAATCGTGAGTCTTAAACATTCAGCAGAATATTGTACGTACCTTACCTGAACTGCAAATCCCAGCATTAAAAGCGCAGACTTATGCAAAGCAGCCCATAGGGGGCGCGCAATAAAAGGAAGTGCCGAGCAGCAGTGAGGTAGTGTGCGTGGTTCTTTTCTGCACTACAGGCCTTTGAGAAAGAGATAAACTCGAAACGCGTCAGGCCAGAGTTTTGTGGAACTGTGAAAGGTATCAGAAAGAAAACGCTTCCATACCTGTGAGGTGGGCCGTGCTTGGGGCCCGTGTCAGCATTCGAGTGCCTCTTGGTAAAAGGAATCCAGGCTTGAGCACGATATATATATGTATATATATATATATTCTCTCAGTGACCAAAAAAACACACACATTCACCAGTTATAGTGCCACATAAAAAGCACAGGAAGGAAAAGGTTCAGACCAGTGGTACGCAGCATCTGAAGAAGGCAGGAGTTGGCAAAATGCATCATGCCAAGACACCATCAGTGAATAAAGGTTCCCATTTGAAATCCCTGTTGATACCTTGGATTGCTTTTTTACAGAGTGGTTGTTTTGTCATATATATATTTATATACATATATATATATATTCTCAGTGACAACGTTAATGTTTTAAACAAAAAAACACACACATTCACCAGTTATAGTTAGCAGCACTAACTATAATTTGCTCCCCAACAATGCACTGGTTATGACCTCACATATGACATTACTCATGGCAAGTTCTATGACATCACTGATGACATCTCAAATGACATCACTGATGACATCATCCAATGAGTGTGTTAGTTTTTTTTTAATAGTATACAGTGGCACGTAACTACCATGTTACTTTTCTACCTAATATTGTATAGCCTGTGTCCAGCTAATAGGTATAAGTGTTTACAAAAGGCATGTGCTTCTAATGCACCATAGGTCTGTAGCAGTATTGAACACATTATAAATCTTTGTGTTTGAAGAATAACTCTGTGTGCAGGTGAGAGTTGACATGTGTTCATTATGTTCCACACAAGTCTGTAGGTACTGTAGAAAATGTTTTCACAGGGCAAAGATTCTTCGTACTACATACCTAGTACTTAAGCAGCCTTGAGTCATTGGACAGAATCACCTCAGCATGACAATCTCTACTTTACATAGAAGACTCTACGCACCAGGTACTAACCTATGGACATGTGATTGTTTTGCTTCAGAAGATTGGCTATCTTGAAAGCTTTCACCACAGAATGAATACTGACTGTAGTATTATATTTAGCACCTTCCTACCTTGGGTATTTTAAGCGAATAGTTGCTCTTTGGACAAGTTTTACATAGAGTATACACTGTGCTTAGTAGATGCTTCTTTTTACTCTATATTGTATTTGTCATGAGAGGTTCACTGCTTGCAAACTGTCTGGTGCAGAATAAACTCTCATAGAGTGAATACAGTTTACAGTATTCACTTCTCTAATTATATCAACTTAATTTTTCAATGTACATCCAATGATGGTCAGGGGTTTTATACAGATAAAAGCTGTCTGTACTAGAGCATTGTTTTCAGAAGAGACTTTTAATATTTTTTAGGAACTTGGCTTGCTTTGAACATGTGTTTACAGATTTTACAGATTGAACACCATTTTCCATGAGGGTTCGCCATATATCTGTGGTTGATTGTTAATGTCAACTACACTACCCATGAAGTGTATATTATATGGTCAATGTGGTACACAGCCCATACTTCCTTCAGCAAAGTGAGTTGTTTTTATGATGGCATTTGTCATGAGACATAATCTTCTGAGGTATTTTGTAATTACATTTAGAGCTCTAAAGTTATACCCATTTATAGAGCAATGTGTACAAAAGAAGCTTGGATGATCTCATCAGTGGTGTGATCAATAATGTAATTTGAGATGTCATCAGTGATGTCATAAATGATGTTATAGAACATGTCATGAATTATGTCATATGTGAGGTCATAAGCAGTGCATGGCAGGGGCTCAAGTTATAGTTAGACCTGCCAAATATAAATGGTGAATTTCTGTGGTGTTTTTAGTTTAAAACATTAACATTGTCACTGAGAAATTCACCTAACTATAACAATACTTAAACCTTCAGTTCTTTCAGTGAATTTCTAGTTTTTCTTTAAAGTAAATTAATTTCTTTGTGAGTGTATGTCTGGTAGAACAACTTTACAATTTATGTTGTGTTCAGACATTATTTTAGTCAAAGACTGTATTTTTTGTAACAAAACAAGATATGGTTCACAGTTTGCAAAATCTTTGTAAAATGTGTATGAGTATTAAACAGATACATATTGAATATAAAATAGTTATTGTAACTCTGATATCAAGACATGTAACCAGTAATGGTTTTTTGATGAAAGTGAGACACTTGTGAGATCGTAAACTTGTACATTTCATTGTCATCTATTGTATATGATTCTTTATTATATTTTCAGTTATTATTTATTGCTCAACTTTAACAGAGTAGTGAATAAAAGGTGGTTGGATATATATATATATTTTTTTAAGTGATGGCTCCGCGGCTCTCGCGAGCCTCTCACAAGTGTTTGCGAGAGCCAGGAAGTCAATCCCTCACGTTCAGCCCGAGGAGTCAATGCTTCCTGGTTTGCTCTTGCAAGCCTCTTGAGAGATTGTACTTTTTATAGTAGAATTTACATTTACACTGAAGATAGCCTGATATAGTATGTAAAATCTACATACACCAGAATACTAACAGTGCGTTTGTTTAATGAAATGCAATCCATTATATAAATATGGGTAAAAATAAATCACTTAGCTTTATGAAAAAACCCACATGTTTTATGTGCATGGGACCAGCATTGGGACATACAACACATTGGTACTCATTTATTTGTTTAAGTTCATTTTTTATTATTAGAAAAAGTTCAATCATTATATACTCGTTATCCTTGGTAGGCCAAATGATGAGAATAAAAATTAACTTTAACGTTTTTGTGCCTATTTATATCTATGTTTCTAAATATTGTTTCTTCTAGAACTTTGGCTGCAGAAATATAAAATAGGAATTTGGAAGTTTACAGGGTAATCTCTGTTTTAATGTAAGAGCAGCATCATCACATTCAGTCCAGCCGGATGAATTGTTAAGGGAGACTGTATAGTGACCAGAACTGACTGAGTGTCTGTGATGGAAAACAATACCCACCGCAGTGTATGTTTTCTTCTGAATTGATATCTGACCAGCTTTAAAGTTGGTGACATCAGTATTGATTTTGCCACCATCAGCTCAGCATCTTTGTAGCATGAGAATGCGATATTTTGAACTGTGCTCTGCAACCTATGTAGACAACAATTCTGATGTGCAGTCTGGACAGGAGTTGTCCTGTACAGATTTCACAAATAGGTGTTCAAATGACACTGACTTGCAATCTGGTACTGTAAGGTAAACAAATAACTCAAATTAAATGTCTGTTCTACCTGACTAGCGATGATATACATATTCATGTTTCCACAAATAGTTTGTTGCAAAAAAATCATTAATTGCAATTCCCTCATTTTCTAACACATTTAGCACTACTGTTAAAAACTTCTGTGCATCTAGTTGCATGTTCACAGCGAACTGTGTACCACCATGATAGTAGTCAACCATATCACGTATAAATGCAATATAATTGCATGTGTGTTTTTCAGTATGTACTAAACTGAAAAGAGTTGTCAAAGTTTGACATAAAGGTTTCTCTTTCTGTTGAACACAGTTTTTAATCACCAGCTGTAGGTGGAAAAGAACATTAACTACTACACTACATTAACTTGAAATTTCGGAAGTGTTAGAAAATGAAAAACCTATTACATTGCTCACTTAATTTATTTTTAGATTTCTTTGAAGTGTTTATAGATTCTTCACTTTGGGGCTGATTACGATGGCAGTCGAAGGCACCTCCGCGGTGCTGGCAGAAAACGTTCATCTAGTTACTTTGAAAGCAGTGATCGCGACTGTCATATTACAATGGGCAAAGATAGCCCTTTTTCCGGCCGTCACGGTGTTCCTGTATCCGCCAGAAATTTTTTTCCGCAACGATGCTGGAGGGAGCCAATAGAGAAAGCCCACTGTGCAGAATTACATTACGACCGCCTACCAGATCACGATGCCCCAAACAGCCCATCAGTACGCAGCAGTAAAACAAGCTCTTCGGCGATGGAGGAAGCAAAACTGCGGAGAGAGAAACTCAAGTCTGAGACATCTCTATACGTTTCTGCCCGTCATGGATCCTGCTCTACAAACCCTGCTGCTGCTGTAACTGATCCACTGCCTGCACATAAGATGCTGTCGCGGTCAACAGCAGAGGTAAGATCAAAACATCTCCCTGCATGCAACCCCTGTACAACACACAACAGTCACACTGAAATATGTGTCCTGTCTACATTGTACACCCTGGTGGACACAGGAACATATACCATAGTCAAAGTACCCATGTCTTGCATGTAGGTACATTGTGACCTCAGCATCGTGGGCACCCATTGTTAGAAGTTGGCCTGGTATATGTTGTCCACTAGTTATAGTGGGCACCCTGTACCAGTCTAAACAACCCCTTATTGGTTATAGGTTAAAGACAACCTTTATTGAAAGCTATTCTAGTGGTAGCTATGGAGAGCAGCCTTCAGGATAAGGTTTGAAGGAATGTAAAGCAGCTTGTTTTTCCAGTCTATAATCTCTTGAGTGCCTAAATGAAAGACAACCACACCAGGTATATATATAAAATATATGTATTTATTACTAAACACACCGTCCTAGTCTCTTTATGAGACTAGAGGTCAAAACACATAAGTTACACTTCAAATATGACAGTAAAATAGCACAAATACACGTCAGGCCCCAGGGGCGAGCCAAACCATATACTAAAATAGTGGTATAAGAACCACGGCTTAACTAGACACAAGGCCTAGAGCCTGTAGAATCGCTGGGACCCCAAGGAACCACCCAAGGTAGTGACACAGGGGACCCATGGGGGCCGTGTGCAGTGTGTGAACACAGCCGCGTGCTCCCATTAGCTTCTATGGGGAAAGTAATGGTTCGATTTTTAAAGATTAGGGACACTTAGAAATGAGTCCCTTTGGGACTTAGGAAGTTCTAGAGTCAACACCCAATGGGAGCACCGGAGTACTTGTGTTACCTCACCCAGGAAAGCTGGGTGCATAGGTGTCAAATGGTGTCGGGTCGCGTCATTGATTTCAATGGGAGCTGGCAAAGAAGTGCTGCTGACGGGAAGATGTGAAGTGTCCAAAGAGATCCAAGCCTGGATTAAAGATGAGAAGAACCTGAAAGCAGAGGAGACAGAGTCTGGGTCACTTGCCAGTGACCAGGAAGGCGATAGGCGGATGCCCATCGATATCGGGTGATTTCAGGTGAAGGAGGTGAAGCTTGACTCTTCAGCCACAAGGACCAGGAGGCGTTGAGGACAACCAGAGCTGGATTTGAGCTGTCCCACAAAGGATGTCGAGTGCTGCAGCATCGGTGCCCGGATTGGACACAATAAGCCTTGGCAACAGCAACCCATGCAGAAAGAAGAAAGATACTTCGGTGCAGACCAGCAAGGTCTGAGGGACTTAACACTTGGTAGGGAGTCGGGGCACGACAGGAGCAATCAGGGAAGCCCAAGGAAATTCAAAGTTACCCCCTCAGGGACCCACCAGTCAATGGACCAGGGATCGCGAAGGGACCTCAAGAGGAAACACAAAATGGCAGCCTACGGGTCACTCGGGATGACTAGGCCAACAATCCTCAGTGGATCTTGTGCTCGAGGTGGGGGCTACAAGTAACCTGAAGCATGACTTCAAGAGACGTCGAGAAGTTAATGCACTTGCAAAAGTGCACTGTGACCAGGAGTTCTGGTTCCACACTACTCACGTAGGGCTGCCGGTCTCAGCTTTGCTGGGCGTTTTTGTCAGCCTCTGAGATGTCTGGAAATCCTCTTCCTGGGCTGTAAATACTTCGGAGTCTGGCAGGAGCTTCGGAGATGCAGACTGGCAAAATGCTTTGTTGGTGCCTGCCAAGCAGGGGAGTCACTTCTTGACCCCAAGGGAGATTTCTTCAGTCCTCTAGTCTTTAGTAGAGTGTAGAAGTTCCAGGATTCAGCTTCAGAGTTTCGTCCAGGGATATCTAAAGTTCTGGTTACAGAGGTTCCTACCTAAGGAAGGGGTTGGACTAGCTCTGGGGACCCACCCATTTCCTTTGTCCAGTTTCACGCCAGATCAGGGGCTGGAAGCCCCTGAAACGGTTTGAGCTGGACTATGCACAGGGACACCAAATGCGCCCCCTGTGCAGGACTTCAAAGCACTCAGAGAGTGCTCCCACCCAGCCCCAATACACATCATCCTGTCTGGGAGGTGGTTACACCTCCCTATGACAGGAAACCTATTGTCCAGGCCTCCCCTGCCGGAGTTTCGGTCAGCAGCAGGAGGCCAGACCCTTGTCTTTGGCTGCAGCATCCATTTTGTGATGCCTGGGCTCTATTAGATTTCTACCGGGTATACCAGTACTGTCATGTCTCTCCCTCTAGAAGGGTGGGATCATACTGGTGTGGGGGTATGATTCCAAGGTGTTTGACACCAAACACAACATGTTTCCGTGCAGCCAGTTCAAAGTTAGCATTTACCGTTGGGTAATAATGCACTTAAGAGTCTATGGTCAGGCTGCACTACTGACAACCCCGGAGAAGAGATTCTGAAGGCTGCAGAGGGGCTCAGCTCATGCCTGGGCACCCTCTCACATATAACCAAGCACCCTGCCTTCAGAATTGATAAGGCCTGCCATAGGGGTGACTGATAGGTTACTATGTGCAGGGATAGGTGAGGGATAGTGAACCTATACCTCAGTAAGGGGTGCATGCACCACCTTACCCAGACAGCAGTAGCAGACCTGTGGTGTCATTTTGCATGGCTTTCCAGGGGTGGCATAATACATGCTTCAGCCCCTGGTAGGCCTCTGGGGAACCTATGCCCTGGGTACATAGTATACCATATTCTAGGGACTCACAAGGGTACCCCAGAATTCAATCTTGAGTGTACCTAAAGTACATGCAATCAATTTAGAGAGGAAGCAGCTAGGCTGGGGCCCTGAATAGCAGGGTCCCAGCCAGACTAAAGTCGAAAAACAGTGAAACACCAGCAAAAAGTGGGGGTAAACATGTGAAGCAGATCCTACTCTCCTACACAACCCCCCCAAACGCAGGGACATTAAACTAACCTTGACCAGTTGAGTCTTCATTTTCTAAGTGGAAATATCTGGAGAGTCCATCTGCATTGGCATGGTTACTCCCAGGTCTATGTTCCACTGTATAGTCCATCCCCTGTAGGGAAATGGACCACCTGAGAAGGTTGGGGTTTTCACCCTTCATCTGTTTTAGCCATAAGAGGGGCTTATGGTCTGTCTGAACAATGAAGTGAGTACCAAACAAGTATGGCCTCAACTTCTTCAGAGCCCAAACCACAGCAAAGGCCTCCCTCTCAATGGCTGACCAACGTTTCACTCTGGGGATCAACCTTCTGCTTATGAAGGCTGCTGGTTGATCCTGACCTTCATCATTCAACTGTGACAGTACAGCCCCTACCACCAACTCCGATGCATCTGTTTGGACAATGGACTTTTTGGAGTAGTCAGGACTTTGCAGAATAGGAGCAGTGCACATGGCCTGCTTCAGGTCATCAAATACCTTTTGACAGCTAACTGTCCACTGAACCTTTTTGGGCATTTTCATAGAGGTTAAGTCATTCAGAGGTGTCACTATTGATCCATACCCCTTGACAAATATTCTATAGTACCCAGTCAGGCCTAAGAAGACTCTCACCTGAGTCTGGGTAGTGGGAGCAACCCAGTCCATTATGGTCTGGATTTTGCTTGGTAATGGTTGAACCTGGCCTCCACCTACAAGGTGGCTCAGGTACACAACCTGACTCTGCTCTATCTGGCACTTAGTAGCCTTGATAGTTAGGCCTGCTTTTTGCAGGGCCTCCAAAACATTCCTTAGGTAGACCAGGTGATCCTCCTAGGTGGAGCTAAAGACAGCAATATCATCTAGATATGCTGCACTATAGTCTTCCAGGCCTGTAAGGACTTGATTCATCAACCTTTGGAAAGTGGCAGGTGCATTCTTCAAACCAAAGGGCATTACCACAAATTGATAGTGCCCACTAGGGGCAAAAAATGCTGTCTTTGGCTTTGCATCATCAGCTAGTCTGATCTGCCAGTAGCCAGCTGTCAGGTCAAATGTGTTTAGAAACTTTGCAGAGGCCAAAGTATCTATTAGCTCATCTGCCCTGGAGATGGGATGGGCATCAGTCCTAGTGACTGCATTGAGACCCCTGTAGTCCACACAAACCTCATCCCTCTTTTGCCATCTTTGGTGTGAGGTTTAGGTACCAGAACTACTGGACTAGCCCAAGAGCTATCTGAGGGTTCAATAACTCCCAAATCCAACATCTTTTCGACTTCTGTTCTTATACAGTCCCTGACATGGTCAGGTTGTCTGTAGATCTTATTCTTCACAGGCAGACTGTCCCCAGTGTCCACTTCATGAGTGCACCAGGTAGTCTGACTTGGAGTCAGAGAAAACATATGTCTGTACTGACTGAGAAGCTTTCTGCAGTCAGTTTGCTGCTGGACAGTGAGGCTGCCTGCCAAGGCTACACCATCAACTGACCCATCATCATTGTTCTGAGAAAGCAGGTCAGGGAGTGGGTCACTCTCTTCCTCCTGTCCTTCATCACTAGGCATGAGCAAGCCCATGTCTGCCCTGTCAACATATGGTTTAAGTCTGTTGATATGAAGTACCCCGTGGGGACTCCTAGGGGTTCCAAGGTCTACCAAGTAGGTGACCTCCGCTTTCTGTTCAACAATTGTTTGGGGGCACTCCATTTGTCCTGGAGGGCTGCTGGGGCCACAGGCTCCAACACCTACACTTTCTGTCCTGGCTGGTAAACCGTCAGTACAGCCTTTAGGTCATGCCAGGCCTTTTGTAATTCCTGGCTAGCCTCAAGATTTTTGGTTCCCTTTTTCATGTACTCGGCCATCCTGGAGCGGAGACCAAGTACATAGTCCACTATGTCCTGTTTAGGGCGTTTGAGAGGTAACTCCCATCCCTCCTTCACCAGACACAAAGGACCCCTAACAGGATGGGCAAACAAAAGTTCAAAAGGGCTGTAACCAACCTCCATTTGTGGCACCTCCCTGTAGGCAAACAAAAGGCAGGGCAAAAGGATGTCCCAACTGTGCCTAAGCTTTTCTGGGAGACCTTTGATCATGCCCTTTAAGGTTTTGTTGAATCTTTCAACTAAACCATTGCATTGTGGGTGATAGGGTGTGGTGAATTTGTAATTCACTCCACACTCCTTCCACAAAGCAGTTAAGTAACTTGACATAAAGTTTGCAACTCTGTCAGATACTACATCCTTAGGAAAGCCTATGCTTGAGAATACACCCAAGAGGGCTCTTGCCACCACAGGTGCTGTAGTGGTCCTAAGTGGGATTGCCTCTGGGTACCTAGTGGCATGGTCCACCACCACCAGGATAAATCTGTGCCCAGATGCAGTTTGATGATCCATGGGACCAACAATGTCAATCCCAACCCTCTCAAAGGGAACCCCCACCACAGGTAGTGGTATCAGGGGGGCCTTTGTGGTTCCACCTGCCTTGCCACTGGCTTGGTAGGTCACACAGGAGTGACAAAACTCCTTAGTGTCTTCAGACATGTGGGGCCAGTGAAAGTGAGGGACAATTCTGTCCCAAGTCTTGTTCTGGCCAAGGTATCCTGCTAGGGGAATATCATGGGCTAGTGTCAATAGGAAGCACCTAAACTTCAGAGGTATAACCAACCTCCTGGATGCACCAGGCTTGGGGTCTCACTCTCTACTCTCTGAGCAAAGGAGTCCATCATCCCAATACATTTTATGGGTGCCACCAGCATTCCTAGCAGCCTCATCAGCAGTTTGCTTTCTGAGGGGTTCAAGAGAGGGGCAGGTTTTCTGCTCCTGGCTCAGATCAGCCATGGAAGGGCCCCCTGTCCCCAAAGACTCAACCTGGCCAGGTTCAAGCTCCTCTGGGGCAGTTCCTTCTTCAGGCTCAAGATCATCTCCCTCAGGAGATATCTCTGTATTCTGAGTCAAGTGGGAAGGCACTTCCTTAACCCTACTGCTCCTCCTCTTGGGAGGCACCTGGTCCATTCTTCCAGAATCCAGGGCCTGTTTAGTTTTTAACAATTTGGCCTGTGACCTAGTCACAGAAAAGCCATGAGCAGGGATCCCTAATATTTCTGTATGTGTCCTGAGCTCCACTTCAGCCCAAGCTGAAGATTCTAGATCATTGCCAAGCAAGCACTACCTGGTAGGTCTGCACTTACCACAACCTTCTTAAGGCCAGTTACCCCTCCCCAGGAGAAGTTAACAACTGCCAGAGAATGGTCTGTTCTGACATTGCTAGCATTGGTCACTTAGTACATTTCACCAAGTATTATCTGCCCAGGATCCACAAGATCTTTTGTCACCTGTGTCCCTGAATGCCAAAGCCTCTTTTCCATTTATTAAAGGCTGTTGTCTGTATTTGCCCAAGTTACTGGGACTCACAAAGGAGGACATATCCATGCCTCCATCACAGACTAGAATAGCCTGAGTTGGAACTCTGGCTAGGCCAGAGTCCATCTCAGAACCCAGGGTCAACTCTACTACACCCTTATTCTGAACATTGCCACCACCAATTGTAGCTGTACTAGGGGGAACAGTTGCCTTAGGGGCAATGGTGGCTGGAGTAGATTCTTTGGACTTGGTGCAGTCACTTGTCCAGTGAGTTTTCTGCTTACAGATTTTGCACCATGGTTTCTTTTGTCCTTTTCCCTTGTTAGACTGTGAATCCCCACCTGAAGAAGATGTTTGGGGGCCTTGTGAAGACTTCTGGTCTTTACCCTTCTCCCCACCCTTGTCAGAGTTTTTAGGATCTTGCTTCTTGGGTTCACCACCTTGGTTCTGTACCTTCTGCCTCACCATGGTTCTGACCCACTTGTCTTCTTTCCCAATTCTTGGGGAGAGGTCAGATCTGAGTGCTCCAGGTACTGGTGCAACAGCTGATTTTGACAGTTATTAAGGATCTGCTCCCTCATAATCACATTGTACAATCCTTGGAAGTCATGCACTTTGTTGCCAAGTAACCAACCCTCCAGAGCCTTAGTAGCACAATCTACAAAGTCTACCCAGTCTTGATTCTGTGCCTTTTGGGTATCCCTGAACTTTAACCTGTACTGCTCAGAGGTTAGGCCAAACCCTTCAATTAAGGCACTCTTCACACTGCTATAATCATCTGCCTCCTACTCTCTAACAGTGAGGAGCTTATCTCTACCTTTGTCTGCAAACGAGAGCCATAAGATTGCTGCCCACTGCTCCTGGGGGACCCTTTGAACTTTACATGCCCTTTCCAGTGCAGTTATCCATTTGTGGATGTCATCCCCACTCTCGTAGGGAGGGACAATCTTATTCAGGTTTCTATGGTGATAAGACCTCTCCCTATCTCTAGGGATGTTGCTGCCACCATGGGACTCTGGTACCAACTTTTTTCTAGCTCTGTAGAGCTCTAGGGCCTCCTTATCTAGGGCTGCCTGCTTCTTTCTGATTTAAAGCTGAGCTTCCTCATCCTTAAGCATTCTCTCCATCCTCTCCTGAGAGGTTTCCCTCCTATGAGAAGAGATAGAGGTCCCTATAGATCATGGGTACTCACAAACTTTCTCTCGGGGGCCAAATTTACAGTGTGGTTTGTGGCCGAGGGCCACACCGGTGGGGGCGGGGCAGAGGGGGAGGGGCAGGGCTAAAGCAAAAAAAAATTGTAACCATGAGGTTGAACACAGGTCCCTGCAGCAGATGCCTTCGTCCACTGAGCCACCAGACCTGGCATACACACATCTATCTCTCTCTCCCTCTCCCCCTCCCACCCCTCTCCCTCCCTCTCCCTCCTCCTTCCTCCCCCTCTCCCTCCATCTCTCCCCTCCCTCTCCCTCCCTCTCCCTCTCTCCTCCTCCCTCTCCCTCCCTCTCCCTCCCTCGCCCTTCCTCTCTCTTTCCCCCTGTCTCTCTCTCCCTGTCTCTCTCTCCCTGTCTCTCTCTCCCTGTCTCTCTCCCCCTGTCTCTCTCCCTGTCTCTCTCCCTGTCTCCCTCCCTCTGTCGCCCTCCCTCTGTCGCCCTCCTCCCTCTGTCTCCCTCCTCCCTCTGTCTCCCTCCTCCCTCTCTGTCTCCCTCTCTGTCTCCCCCTCTATCGCCCTCCCTCTGTCGTCCTCCCTCTGTCGCCCTCCTCCCTCTGTCTCCCTCTCTGTCTCCCTCTGTCTCCCTCCCTCTGTCTCCCTCATTCTGTCTCCCTCCTTCTGTCTCCCTCCCTCTGTCTCCCTCCCTGTCTCTCTCCCTCCCTCTGTCTCCTTCCCTCTCCCTCCCTCTCCCTCCCTCCCTCTCCCTCCATCTCCCTCCCTCTCCCTCCATCTCCCTCCCTCCGTCTCCCTCCCTGTCTCCGTCTCCCTCACTGTCTCCGTCTCCCTCCCTGTCTCCATCTCCCTCCCTGTCTCTGTCTCCCTCCCTCTGTCTCCCTCCCTGTCTCTCTTACTCCCTCTGTCTCCCTACCTCTGTCTCTCTCCCTCTGTCTCCCTCCCTCTGTCTCTCTCCCTCTGTCTCCCTCCCTGTCTCCCTCTGTCTCTCTCCCTCTGTCTCTCTCCCTCTATCTCCCTCTCCCTCCCTCTCCCTCCATCTCCCTCCCTCCCTCTGTCTCCCGCTATCTCCCTCCCTCCCTCCCTCACTCTGTCTCCCTCCCTCCCTGTCTCCCTCCATCTCCCTCCCTCCCTGTTCCCTCCCTCTCCCTCCCTCCCTCTGTCTCCCTCCATCTCCCTCCCTCCCTCTGTCTCCCTCCCTCCATCTCCCACCCTCTGTCTCCCTCCCTCCGTCTCCCTCCCTCTGTCTCCCTCCCTCCCTCCGTCTCTCTCTGTCTCCCTCCCTCTATCTCTCCCTGTCTCTCTCCCTCCCTCTGTCTTCCTCCCTCTCCTTCTTTCTCTCTCCCTCTGTCTCTCTCCCTCTGTCTCCCTCCCTGTCTCCCTCTCCCTCCCTCTGTCTCCCTCCCTCCCTCCCTGTCACCCTCCGTCTCCCTCCATCTCCCTCCCTCTGTCTCTCTCCCTCCGTCACCCTCCCTCTTCCTCCATCTTCCTCTTTCTCTCTCCGTCTCCCTCCCTCTGTCTCCCTCCGCCTCCCTCCCTCCCTCTGTCTCCCTCCCTCCCTCTCCCTCTCTCCCTCTCTCTCCCTCCCTCCCTCTCTCTCCCTCCCTCCATTTCCCTCCATCTCCCTCCCTCCCTCTGTCTCCCTCCATCTCTCTCCCTCCGTCTCCCTCCCTCTGTCTCCCTCCCTCTGTCTCCCTCCCTCTCTCTCCCTGTCTCCCTCCCTCCCTCTGTCTCCCTCCCTCTCCCTCTGTCTCTCTCCCTCTGTCTCCCTCCCTGTCTCCCTCTCCCTCCCTCTGTCTCCCTCTCTCTGTCACCCTCCGTCTCCCTCCCTCTGTCTCTCTCCCTCCGTCTCCCTCCGTCTCCCTCCGTCTCCCACCCTCTCCCTCTGTCTCTCTCCCTCCGTCTCCCTCCGTCTCCCTCCTTCTCCCTCCGTCTCCCTCCGTCTCCCTCTGTCTCCCTCTATCTCCCTCCCACCGTCTCCCTCCCTCCGTCTCTGTCTCCCTCCCTCTATCTCTCCCTGTCTCTCTACCTCCCTCTGTCTCCCTCCCTCTCCCTCTGTCTCTCTCCCTCGGTCTCTTTCCCTCTGTCTCCCTCCCTCTCTCTTCCTCTCCCTCCCTCTGTCTCCCTCCCTCCCTCTGCCACCCTCCGTCTACCTCCCTGTCTCCCTCCCTCTGTCTCTCTCCCTCCGTCTCCCTCCCTCCGTCTCTCTCCGTCTCCCTCCCTCCTTCCCTCTGTCTCCCTCTGTCTCCCTCCCTCCCTCTGCCTCCCTCCCTCTGTCTCTCTCTCTGTCTCCCTCCCTCTATCTCTACCTCCCTCTGTCTCCCTCTGTGTCTCTCCCTCTGTCTCTCTCTCCCTCTGTCTCCCTCTCCCTCCTCCCTCCCTCTGTCACCCTCCATCTCCCTCCCTCCTTCTCCCTCTCTCTGTCTCCCTCTCTGCCTCCCTCTCTGCCTCCCTCTCTCTGTCTCTCTCTGTCTCCCTTCCTCTCCCTCCCTCTGCCTCCCTCCCTCTGTCTCCCTCCTCTTGTCTCCCCCAGACTGCGCCTCTCTGTCTCCCTCTCTCTGTCACCCTCTGTCAACATCTGTCTCCCTCCTTCTCCCTCTGTCTCTCTCTCCCTCCCTCCGTCACCCTCTGTCATCTCACCCCGTGTGTGTATCAGCCCTCAGCCCTTAAGGACAGCTAATTTGTGCCAATACCTATGGTCTGGCATCTGACATCCCTACGTTGTGCTGACTGATGACATCCATTATACATCAATGTCCTAAGAAATCACTCACTGATTGGAAGCAGTAGCCACAACTTCACCATGCACATACTGAGGCATGCCACTCGGAGTGACATTTATTTTTTCCATCAAAAGTTACAGTCCAACACCTCACTCACATCACAATTTGCCATACCCCCAGATCACATCCAACCATGTTAAGCCCTACTGCCAAACCAATCTCACAATAGCCACATTTAGCTACATTGCATCGTACTTCCACTGTCTAACCATCCTAGACATGTTGCCATGTGCACAAGTAGAAAATGCAGATCAGCCAATGCATCACTGCAATCATCACTATCTACACCATCAGCGACTGTGTACACTTGCTGTCACTGTGGCAGGGAATCACTTCGAGTGATGCTATGCTGCTGATATTTGGCTAAATGTTTCACAGTGATGCTGTCATCTGCATCATTTAGAAACATGCAACCCATGGGACAGGTGTAAACTCTGCTAACTCACTGCATCCTGAGTCCAAATTTGTGTATGTCTCTAGCCACTTACACATCATCACATGAGCACAATATTGTGGGAGCCATACAGCACACACAAGGCTGACAAGTGTACTGGACTACACACTTCACACAACGTCTTCTCCTGTCTAGGAATGTCTCAGTTCAGACAACATTCACCAAATGGTAGATGAAAACATGTCAAGATGAATTGCTATGACACTGTTCATTTATTTCCCACATGAGAAACCAAACTTTGTACACATGCAGAACCTCTGCACTCGCCACTGAAGCTACTTAGAAGCGATTGCATCACACTAGAGACATCCCAGAGGCCCTGCCTTGCTCTGGGCTGGGATTAATGCAGTCACTCATGCGCCAAGTCACACTTTGCACAATACTCACCCACAACTTGCTGCTTTTGGGCCCTCCAGCGTCCATCCAGCTCTGGCTGTGTCACTGCCAGGATGCGGGCCAATAGTGGGGTCATGCTCCGGGGCTAATGGGGCTGCAACAGTGCCTATGGTGCCGTCCTCCCCACATACTCAAGTGCAACAACTTGTATGTCATGTATGGCCCATGCAGATAGCAAAATCTGAATGCATTAACTTTGGCTTGCACTCAGAGGCACATACTAGTGTACAGTTACATAGTGTGAGCATTCTGATCATTCACTTACCAGTACCTCTGGAGCACCATATAGCCGCCCGTACTGGCCAAGGACCTCGTCCACCAGGACCTCCAGCTCCTCTGTGGTGAGGGGACGGGCCCTAATGTTCTCAGTACGAGCCATGACTGTGTCCAGAGATGAGGTACAGCAGCAGTTGGTGATGATGAATGGCAGGCAGCAGTGTCTGTATGCAAGTGACAGGTGTGGCTATTTCACAGACACATATAGTCCCCTAGGGTTCTTCCAGTGGTACTCTGCTGAAGTAATTGGTCCACCTGGTTTTCATCATTCAATTGTGGCCTACCGCGACGTTCAAAACTGGAAGGCATTACCGCGATGGCGGTTCCCATTGGCTGCAATATCATTCGCATAGGCTGTGTCATGCCGCGGGGGTCAAGATGTATCCACCGCTATCTTGCATCATTCAATTGTTGCCAATGACTTTGACCGCGATGTTCAAAACTGGAAGGCACTACCAGGATGGCGGTTCCTATTGGCTGCAATGACATTCGCATAGGCGGTGTCTCACGGCAGGGTCAAGATGTATCTGCCGCTATCTTGCATCATTTAAGTGTGGCCAATGCCTTTGACCGCAGTGGCTGATTACGCCTACCACGATGTTCAAAACTGAAAGGCACTATCACGATGGCGGTTCCCATTGGCTGCAAGGTAATTCGCATAGGCGGTATCACACTGTGGGGGTCAGGATGTCTCTACCGCAATCCTGCATCATTCAATTGGGGCCAATGCCTGTGACCGCGGTGGCGGAGCAGGCCTACCGCGACGTTCAAAACTGGAAGGCACTACAGCGATGGTAGTACCAATTGACTGCAATGTCATTCGCATAGGTGTTGCCACGCCGTGGGGTCAGGATGTATCCACGGCTATATTGCATCATTCAACTGGGGCCAATGCCGGTCCCCGCAGTGGTGGAGCACGCCTACCGCGACATTCAAAAATTGTAGAACACTACCATGATGGCGGTTCCCATTGGCGGCAATGTCATTTGCATAGGTGGTGTCACACAGCGGGGGTCAGGATGTCTCTACCTTAATCCTGCATCATTCAATTGTGGCCGATGCCAGTCCCCGCAGTGGCGAAACACGCCTACCGCACCTGTAAACATATTGTGCATTTGCATTCTCGTTTTCCGAATTGCATTACTGGCCCCAACATATTTGGCAAAACTGCAGCACCTTGGTAAGGGATTTGAGAGTGTGACATTTAACTTAAGTCTGCCACACATGTCATAGCAGTACACATGTGATTGAATGCATTGGTCTGTCTGTACTCACATGTAATTTTCATCCATATGGGCATGTATGCAGATTTCATGATGAATTGCCTATCATTTTTGTGAACATGCCAACGTGTGTAATACAAACTCCTCCCACAGTCATGATGGGCTGACCACGTAGTCTGCATATATGTCTGTACACAGTGATGTATTTATATGGATAGTTGTTCAGTTTACACTCACTGCGCTCATTTTGTAATGATGTTGTGCTTAGTGGCACTTAAGGTTGAGGTTGTGCAGTGACAACAGCTGCATACAACTCAGTATTGATGCTGTTAGCCACATGTGCTGTGTCAGCTACCCACAGGGCTGGGGACACATGATGGAGCAGTGTACCATATGCCATACACATAGTCTGATTTTGAGTTGACAGTAGTTAGTATGTACACCCTGGCTACATGAAGGACCACAGGAGATCAAGGTGTCTATGCATGTCACTTGTGCATTAAGCGTGTTCAACAGTCCTGTCAATGTTGTGGTTGTGTTAGTTATTCTGTAAGCTGTTACCCACATCCCATCTTTGACTCATTTTTACATGTGCCCCCTGCCACAATACGTAGGAGAAGACCACCGGTGTTTCGGCCTCTACCAGACCTGTTGAAAATGGAGGATACTGACATCATTAAGAAATTCCGTCTCAATCGCCTTACCCTTCAAGAGCTATATGCTCAGTTGGAGCCCCATTTGAGGCCTCACAGAACCTATCCAACAGCTTTGACACCAACAGTAAAGGTGATGGCAACCCTGCATTACTTTGCCACTTGGTCATTTCACTACACGGTGGCCATCGCAGGTGGGATGTGCCAACTTTTTATTCAGCATGGTGTTGCATGATGTTCTGTCTGCATTGTTGACCTACAAGGGCAGCTACATTCACTTTCCAAGGAGACATGAATTGGCAGATGTGAAGGGGGAATTTTATGACCATGGTCACATACCTAATGTTGTTGGAGCCATTGATTGCAAACACACTGGCCTTGTTCCACCACAGGCATGTGAGCACATCTACTGTAACAAGAAGCATTACCATTCAATCAATGTGCAAGTGGTATGCCAAACGGATCTGATTATCTCCCATGTGTGTGCCAAATTTCCGGGTTCTGCACATGACTCCTACATACTGCGTAACTGCATCATCCCAAAATTGATGGAAAATCTGCATCCAGAGCAGGCGTGGCTTTTTGGTGCGTGAGCTGTGTCAAGTAGTGTGGTGTATGTGTGACATGCTGGTGTCCTCAACTAGTTCTATTACATTGTTGGTCTGTGTTTCTCACAACTATGTGACTCAGTGTATCCCAACCGGCCTTGGTTGTTTAGCCCACTAAGGAATCCAAGGGCGCCGGGGGAAGTCCACTTCAATGATTCCCATGGGAGGACACGTTGTGTAGTGGAGTGAGCTTTTGGACTTCTGAAGGATAGATTTCTGTGTCTGGACAAGAGTGGTGGTGCACTACTCTACTCTCCCCAAAAGGTGTGTCAGATCATAGTCACATGCTGCATGCTCCACAACCTGGCCTGCGCAAAGAGATCCCTCTGATTCTGGACGATGATGATCAGCAGTAGCCCCCTGGTACAAATCCACACATGCCCAGAGAAGATGATAGTGGTGAGGAGGAAGGGCTGCATCAACAGCTCATCACCAAGTACTTCCCTTGAGTGTAAGTTAGCATTGGCAAACTATGACTGTGTCTGTTTGCTTTGCTGTTAGTGCTGATGCATTGATGATGTGTTGGGATGCTGGCTGTTGTTGGCACACTGCTAAGGGCTAATGTGTGTCGCGCTGTGTTTGTTTCCACTTACCTTAAGTCTATGTTGATGGTGTTGGTCAGTGTTATCTGGAATGAATCTTGCACAGTGTTGACTAGTGGTGTGTTGTTGCTGTTATGCCACCATATGACAACTCAATGTCATCTTCTTGTGTCATTCTAGGCTCCTCTGCCTTATTAATGGATAGTCACAATCAAAGCTTGAGGTACATTGAAATCAGAGTTTACATTGTACTTACTATGATAAACATGGAACTGACACAAAGGCATAGGGGTGTCAATTGTGTTTATTTTCTAACATATTGCATTTATTTTACAGTGAGTGAGATATTAGTTGTGCATACAGAGTGTTTCAGCTGTCAGTGATGGTAACAGAGTAGTCACCACAATAGTGTAATTACATAGTCCAACAGACTCGTGCCATCAATATTGCAATGTGAGATCAGATGATCAACAAAGTCCATCTTGTGCAAAGCAACTTACCGCTTTGCTACGTGATGCTCCCGTGGTGTTTCTCAGATATCTCCTCTTGTGTTTGGCAGGGGGTGACTCTGTTGCAGGCTCAGGGGAGTCATTGTCTTGTGGCTCACCCCTCCCTGTGGCCGCAGCTGAGGTGGTGGGAGTATCAGCAGGATGACCACTGGAGGGTTGAGACGTTATTTGAGCAGCATGTATGTCACTCAAAGCACCCACAAGCTGGCCCATGAGCGCCACATATTGTCCCATTTGTGTGTCCATGGACCTCTGCAGCAGGCGGAGCTCCCAAAGTTCCTCTACAACCTGACCCATCTGTCCTTAGTTGGTACATACCAAGGACTCTTGCGACGGTGGCCAGAGCTTCAGTCTCATTGTCCTCCTGTGATTGTCCCCCAGTTGCCCTCCCACCTGCCCTGCGGACACAGACCTGTGGCATTGGCTGTCCACGCACCCGCACACTGTTCCCGGCATCCTCGGCATGGGTGGTGGTGTTGGTAACTACTGAGCCTGGGCCAGTGTTGCAGGCAGCGGTGGTGATGGTGCAGGTGGCTACTGCACAGGTCGTTGTAGCAGGTGTCAGTATAGTTGTTGTTGCTTATGTGTTGAGAGTTGTGGGTGTGGTGGTGGGAACAATGAGGCCCTGAGACTGAGTGCAGCCTGGCAGTCCAGAGGGGCCAGGTTGGTGCTCCTTATCCGAGAAACAGAGAGAATCTGCATCTGAGAGTTGAAGTTCCGGGGGTTGGGGAGACTGGCTCTGCTGGTTGGTGGTGGTCTCGCCAGCTGTTGATTGCGAATCTCCTGTTGAACAGAGGTTAGATTGTCAGCATGTTACGAACACTCAACAACTTTGGTGCCCCTGTTTTGGATGTTTTAGTTGAGAAAACAAAACTTTTTACATTGCAATCACTTGGTATTTGTACAAGATTTTCGGCATTATGACATGATGTAGAGGTACGTACATTACTCGTTAGCAGGGTGACATGTAAAATACTAACCATTTGACATGTACCGATAGTGTGTTTACAAGGACTTGTCATCATCTACCAACTTGGTGCTCATCCACTTTAGCTTAGGTTGGGATATTGTAGACTTTTCTGAGAATCTGTTTCAGCTAGGCCAAAACGTCCTAATTTCTGTGGGTCATTTTGCATTGACATCATGTGGTTGGGGTCGTTTGACTGAGTCTCCATGCATGTGTTCTGTTCATATGAGCCTTCATGCTTTGAAACAATGGGACTTACACATTGCATTGTGTGCACTGGGTGATTGGGCCCAGCATTTATTTGCATGCGTGTTTGTGATTCAAAGTGTGATTTATGTGACTTACACGTGGGCTTAGCTATGTGCGCACTGATGTGACATACGGCGCTGTACAGAGTTGTCTCCTAAGTGAGGGATGTGGTGGTCATATACCTTGATGCTGGTTGAGAAGGGGGACAGGGTGCATGAGCTGACTACTTACCTGTCAGGAGGCACAGTGGAGGGAGATGGATGCCACATGGCTCTGGGGGGGAGTGTGCTCCATGCTGTTTGGGAGTGAGGCCAGTGGGCCTTGTAGGAGTTGTGGTGTTATAGTCAGGTCCCAACAACCCTCTCCCTAGTGAGCTGACTACCTACCTGTTAGGAGGCAATGTGGAGGGAGATGGCTGCCATATGGCTCTAGTGTGGAGAGGGTACTCCATGCTGTTTTGGAGTGAGGCCAGAGGGCTTTGTGGGAGTTGTGGTGTTGTTGTCAGGTCCACACAATCCCCTCCCTAGTGAGCTGACTACCTACCCGTTAGGAGGCACTATGGAGGGAGATGGCTGCCACAATGCTCTGGGGTGGGGAGGGAGCTCCATGCTGTTTGGGAGTGAGGCCAGAGGGCCTTGTGGGAGTTGTGGTGTTGTTGTAAGGTCTCAACAACCCCCTCCCTAGTGAGCTGACTACCTACCGGTTAGGAGGCACTGTGGAGGGAGATGGCTGCCGCATGGTTCTGGGGTGGGAGAGTGTTCCATCCTGTTCAGGGGTGATGCAAGAGAGCATGAGATGGATACCTACCTGTAAGATGAAGCAGAACAATGAAATGGATGCCACATGGCTCTTGGATGTGGGAGTGTTTCATCCTGTTCAGGGGTAATGCAAGAGAGCATGAGATGTCCACCCACCTGTAAGGTAAAGCAGACAAATGAAATGGCTTCCACATGGTTCTGGGATGGGGGGTGTTCCATCCTGCTCAGCTGTGAGGCAAGGGGACCTGGTGGAAGTTGTAGTGCTGACTGCCTGTCCACACCCCCCTCCCTGGTGAGAAGGCTACCTCCCTGTGAGGTGGAGAAGAGGATGGGAATAGGTTACACGTGGCTCTGGGGTGGGGTAATATTCCATCCTGCTCAGCTGTGAGACATGGGGGACTGGTGGGGGTTGTAGTGCTGGCTGCCTGTCCCTCCCTCCCTGGTGAGAAGGCTACCTCGCTGTGATGTGGAGCAGAGGAAGGGAATAGGTTACAGATGGCTCTGGGCTCGGGGAGTGTTCCATCCTGCTTAGTTGTGAGGCAAGGGGGCCTGGTGGGAGTTGTAGTGCTGGCTACCTGTACCCAGACCTGCATGGAAATATGACTACCTACCTTTGAGGTGAATCAGAGGAAGGAAATGGTAGATATGTGAGACATGTGTTAGAAAGAGTTTGTTGTACATAAGTGCATTCTGGTCCTGGATTTGTAGCTCTATGGTTGTGCAAAACAGTACATGGCAGTGTGATGGGATACATTTGTTGGTGCTTACCAGTCTCCACTCCCTCAGATATTCCTGTGAGACTCTCTGGATGTAGGATGGAAAGCATCTTTTCCTCCCATTCAGTGAATGTTAGTGGTAAAATGGGAGGGCCACCGCCAGTTCTCTGAGCCGTCTCATGGTTCTGGTTGGCACAGCATTTCACCCTGTTCTTGAGGTCATGCCACCTCTTCTTGATGTCACGCAGTGTGCGCAGGATGGTCCCTGCTGCATTGACTTTGTTGACAATCCTTTCCCACATTTGATGTATTCTAACAAGTGCTGCCTGTTGGACCATGCTTCCAAACAAATGTGGTTCTACTCTAAATATCTAATCTACCATCACTGACAACTCATTGTCTGTGAATTTAGGCATTTGTTTCTGTGACATGGTGTATGCTGTGCAAATAAGAGACAAGTGCAGGGAGGAAGGTGCTGGTGGGGATGTGTAAGGTGTGTCAGGTGTGTTTGAAGTGTTGGTGTGTGTGAGATTTGTGACTAGTGACAGCATATGCCAAACCCAGTGGAATCTGTTGTCTTTTCACATACAGATCTTTTACTAGGAAAATCTGGTAGTGCACCTTCCTATTTTATTACTTGCTCAGTGTGATCAAATGTAATCAGAATATATTCATACTCTGTTCTGTTGGGATATGCAGTGAATGCAATGCAGTCTATCACATTTCCCATTGCACCATTCACTAATCCCTCCTCAACATTCAGAGTTGGGTATGAGGAAGGACTGCCTCATTGTGGACCTCTCTCCCAAATGACGGGTGTGCATAGTAGGGTATAGGGTGGGACTGTCCTGTCCTTTCAAACCTCTCTAGACAACAAGTGTGCATTGTAGGGTATGTGGAGGGACTGGCTTCTCGGCTGAGACCTCTCCCTGCAATGATAGCTGTGCGTAGTAGGGTGTTGTGAGGGACTGTCCTCTCCTTTCAGACCTCTCTCTCAGATAACAGGTGTATGTAGTAGTGTGTGTTGAGAGAGACTGGCCTCTCTGCAGAGACCTCTCTCTGTAATGATAAGTGTGTGTAGTAAGGTGTGGGAAAGGACTGGGCTCTCCTTTCAGACCGCTCTCTCGGATGATGTGTGTGCATAGTAGATGTGGGGAGGGACTGCCCTCTCCTTTTAGACTTCTCCCTCAGATGATGGGTGTACGTAGTAGGGTGTGTGGAGAGACTAGTCTCTGTTTAGACTTCTCTCTGTAAAGATGGGAGTGCATAGTAGGATAGTTGGAGGCACTGTGATCTCCTTTCAGACCTCTCTCTCTCTCAGATGACGGATTAGCATTTTAGGGTGTGTAGAAGGACTGGCCTCTCTACTGAGATGTCTTTCTGTAATGATATGTATGCATAGTAGGGTGTGGGGACGGACTGGGCTCACATTTCAGACTTATCAGACAATGCATGTGTGTAGGAGGGTGTGGGGATGGACTGCCTGTCCTTTCAGACCTCTCTTTGAGATGACAGATGTGCTTAGTAGGGTGTGTGGATGAGCCTTAACTCTACTCACAACTTTTCTCAAACCTATAACCATAAATAGTCTGATAAACACCATCTCCTTTAAGACTCCTTCGTACAAGTGTGTAAAGCAGAGTGTATTCAAACATCATCTACTCCGTCCCACTTTTCATGATCCCACAAGAGTCTCAACAGATTGTAACATTGTTTTAAAAAGGAGTCAACCTTCTAATCATCACAGTACTTATCTCTTACAAACTTCCTCACAAGTACCACAATATACATTCCCACTAATAGAGTTTATTGAGAATTCAACTACTCCTTTTTACTACTCACATTCCCGCGAGAGTCCTACAAAATCATAAAAATTAATTAAAACTAATATGTACATTTATTTTCTTCACAGTAGTTATCCCTTAGACACCTCCACTCTAAATCTAAGGGGACAGCATGCCTTTCTGTTGTCCTTTTATATAGCTTTTTTACTTAATTTGCACAACATCTCCAAACTGTAATGGCAGCCATTTCATTTCTAACATTCCAACAGCCAGTCAATCTGAGCGCTCGCTAGGATTTGTGGAAGCTCATGGGAAACTGGGCCTCCTGACCAATCACAGGCCTAGTTTTGATTTTGCTCTCTCATGGAACGCCCACGGGACACTTGCTAGCCCAACTTTCAAAACATACAATTCACTTTCAACCGTAATTTCTCAAAAATGACTAAACGGTTTTACACCTAATCACAAAAAAGCACAATCTGCGGCCCAAGATCTAGATTCCTGCCAAATTTGGTATCGTTCTGTACAGCAGTTTTTGCTGTAGCCCTGCCTAATGAAGTCTATGGAAAATGCATGGCGTTTAGACGTTTAGGAACCTCCCTTTTTCTCAGCCCTCCCTTGATGGATCACCTCCAAACATTTCATGAAGGAGCTGAGGTAGATTAACTTTTTTTTGGAACGTGTGAAGATTCATCAAACGGAGCGAAATGTATTACAAACCAAAAAACACTCTACCAACCTATCAAACACTCTATAGACCTAACCATAACTACCTAGTGGTGACTGCTACTGCGTAATACATATCTATATATTCACTGAAAAAAACAAAGGTTAGAGGGACGTTATAGTTAAGTTTACATTTTACCCCACAAAGCCATAGAAATGCAGCAATTACAGTTAAAGCTGTACTCGTGATACAAAACTTAAACTCGTGGCCTAAAGTTACTTAACGGCACAAGTTATAGTTTTTTCTGATAAGTATCACTATTAGCTAAGCTAAGTTTGCCCTATATGAATAGCAATGCATACATACATTTACATAAATACTACCTCTGCTCCTATAAGTGAAGCCTAGAAGGATTACTCTTTCCTACTCAATCAGTAATATGTATAGCTACATTCAGTCTCCGGACTCATTTGCTTTGCCTCCTTACCCTAAATAAAATCCCTTCCCCTCCTTCCTTATATTTCTTACAGACACAAAGTTTCTACACTCTCTTTTCTCTCTGCTTCTCAGCAGCCTCCTACCACTCCCATTTTTCTATTGTTATTTTCCAGTTCTCTTACCCAAGACCTTCCCACTATCCCTTCTTCATCTGTTTCTGATTTTTGTTTCCAGATTTCTTTTTGATTGTTATACCACTCATAGTGGTGTTGTTTAGTGGTGTGTGAAAGTTGCATAGTTTCTGTTTATATAATTATGCAAAGGTTTAGAAAAATTATGCAAAATGGAACCTGGCATTCAGTGCTATATTTTAGTGTCATATGTGCCTTGCATCAGCAGGTGAACATAAAGTCCTTTTCTATGCCAATGATTTCTTAGTAACGTTATTAGATCCTGCAAACTCCATCAAACACTGTTGCAGGGATTCTGCACATACACAGAACTATGCGCAGGAAAACATTACCTCGGTGTATAGGGGTTGTACCTTCCTACCACCTGAGTACCCAAAATCCCCAAACCGACTAGCTATAGTGTTTCATTCGTTCTCCTACATAATCACAAAGCTACAAATGATTAGACAACCCAGAACACAACACTCCCGACTCTCTCAGGAATCGCAGGAGCAAGACATACTCTTTCGCTCCCTCACTCGTACTTGTCCACAATAAGGATTGGCAGAGTCACTGTAATAGTTTAAAATGTTTATTTTAACTATGGTGCACTATGATGCAGTATACAAGTCACTACCAGCAGAAAAATGCATAAACCTAGCACAGTTAGGATTGTTACAATACCATAGAATATAAAAGGGAATGTCATTATATACAGAGCGTGGAAAAAGGACTAAAAGGCCTCACCACCCTCCCCTTGGTAAGTTGAGGTTTATTATATAAAGGAAGATCTCTGGGCTTTGTTAGTAGACCCCATACATTAAAGCCTAGATGGAAGGTTTACATCAAAGGTACAGCATAGCTCTTCTTCATGGAAAGGGCTCTCTCCAAGTGTGTGTGAACAACATGCATCCCCGTAATATCAAAGCACAAGTCTCCAGCAAGACACCTGTGTTTTGCATGTTTTTTCTAGGTGCTAGGGACTGACAAGAACAGAATAACAAGGGGCATGTTTATCAACCTTGTACATCGTGTTCAGACTAAACTCCAGGAACCAGCAGCATGCAAAAAGCAGACAGTTCTCATGTGAAAGGCATAAACAGAATCTTGCAAAATAAAGTCATGTAGTAACGTGCACAAAAGCAGCATCATGGTAGCAAAGCTCATGCTAACTTAGCAATGTCGAGAATGACCCTAATGGTCATATAACACCCTCCCCCTGGTAAGGTCGTAGCATGTAGACAAAAGATTAAAACAAAGTTCAAAGGTGAGCATAGTCCAGTAGCGCTTGAAAAAACAAGATTGGGAAAAAAATTATGTAAAAAAAAAAGATTGTCTTTGATGATCAAAAATTTTGTGTTTCAATTATTTAAGAAGGAGGTGCATAATCCATAAAAGTACAGGAGCTCAGGAATGTAATTCGTTCCAAAAGGCCATCACTATAATTAGTAGAAAAAAGGGATGCCATCCAATTAAGTATGTCGAAAGAACAGACGGGCTGTTCATATTGTGATGCCTACAAGAGCATATCTGGACAACTTGCGTGATTTTCAATGAAACTTCGTTGTAGGAGGTTCTGCACAGCCGCGCAGACATCCCATTCAGCCAAGGTCCCAAGTGCAGCAGCAAGCTCCATATTGCCATTCCCAGAACAAGCCTGCTCATGGGCCTCTAAGGGACCCATTAACTGGTGAAAATATGGTACTGTACATGACGTGTTGGAGAGGCATAAAACCAAAGCCCAATAGAAAGGGCAGCGATTACAGTAGAACACAGGTTGCACTCAAGTGAAGTAGGCAAAGCGAAAAGTCAATTCATAACTCATGCTAAGCGTCGCTAATGGCAAACATCCAAAATGTTGTTGCATTCAGTCACGGTACAGTTGCAATTGGCCTGGTCTGTGCATTACCTTAAGATGAGCAGCCATTGCGTAGTAGAAGCAGCAGGATCAGTATTCCACCTGCAAGCGCCAGTAACAAAGGAAACCCTCTGAAGAAGCTAGAAAAGATGGAATGAATAAAAGCCGGTATTACTCCAAATATCATCTGAAAAGAAGTCCCACAGTCTTAAAAAAATGAGCAAGAACTTTGGTGTCAGACGCATTGAATATTTGATGTATAAGCTCCCCAAAGTGACGTGGGAGGTTAGTGTTCAGCAGTGACTGTATTTCTAGCCACCTGCAACTTGAAGGTCTCTTGAGCTGAAGTGAGGGCCACTTCTTGTTGAAACAATAGCTCTTTAAGCCCGCTCAATTTGTTGAAATCTGTTTTCAAAGTCAGAATGGAACCATCTATTTTCCCATACGGGAGCAAAAAAAGCACATTGCTAGAATAAGTAACACGTTGTGAAACTGTAACTAAATACAGAATCCCCGACCGTAAACCACAGCAGTCGTGGTTGTTCAAAATAAGATAACTGCAGTTTGTAAGCAATGTAAAAGTGGGAATTATTGATGGGACTGGAGTTCACAAAACAAGCAAGATAAGGCTCAGATACATTACAAGCGCCGTGCAACTTAACGTGTTTACAAACCTGGGAATGTCCTACTGTGGAATCGCAATCCTCCCCTGTTAGGAAAACTTCCTTATCATCGCGTTGGCATCTGTAAGTAAATGGAAGGGACCATAATTCAAGGAGAAATGCACTACCCAGGGGCTCAAAGTGACCTATCGAAAAATGTTGCATACATGATTTAAATTGAAAGAGCGAGAATGGGAGAGAAATAACCCCATGAATTAACCAAGCAGCTGAATCCGTCTCCGCCACAGAGAATGGTAAGGGCTCTAACTGTTCTATGTGTAACAGCATGTATGCAGCATCTTTCATTGCCACACACCTTTGTTTATCTGTTAAATCAATAACAGATGAAACAATATTATCCAAGGTGTAAATGCGTGAAGACAGTGTAGTGATGCTACTGTCGACCACAGCAAGAACTTTTTCTAAATTAGCCTGATCTATTTGATGCAAACGTGAGGCCGCTTCTGCCTGCGAAAGTTTCCAAATTTCATTGTAAGCTGCATAGAGACATTTCTTAGTTCCAGGGGCTCTAGGACCTAAAATAAAATCATCCAACTTAATAACGCTCGACAACAGTGATAAGTGTTGTTTCACTGACAAGAAGTGGAATGTTCCAACCATTGTTGGCACAATTTACCTACTGAATATGTTGTAACTGTATTTGAATTTGGAAAACGAGGATCTGGTCTAGTCAGTGTGAATCCAGGTGTTATATTATAAAAACACAGTTGAAATGCATTTGAACTTGTTGGCCAGACTAACCAACCGGATTGGTCAATATCAGAAATATTAAAAGTGTCATTGCGAAACAAAGCTTGTAATACATCGATTGTATAATTAGTTTGAGTGCGCCAATTGTCATATTCCCCTAAGGAGGGGATATTCAAATTTTTAGCAGTCGCCAAACCAAAATAAGTTGTCTGGTGTTCTGTATCATTTAAAAATAAAATTTGATACGGAATCAGGCAGGCACGATGCAGAGCTTCAGTACCCTGAACCTGCCAAGCTTTAGTGCCCCAAATTGATTTTGGATCAATTGTATCTTTCCAGTGATCATAACCTTGTTCGGCCAATTCCGTTCTAAAGGATGTGGAATAGATCAATTTAGTATGGGTAAGAATACATTGGACTGCGACGAAGAATGCAACCGAAAAAAATAGGATTTTGGATTAGACGTGTTATAATCGGTAAAATGAGCAAATCTATTCCAAAGTGTTTTAGAACTTCCTTGGATGGGAGTTGGACAATGTTCCCATTGAGTGTAATTAAAGACAGGTCGTAATGTGCTTGTTTTGTGTAAGTAGTGATGCCCATAATGTTGATAACAGAATAAATCAGCATAATTGGCAGAATTTAAATACAAATCTTCAGCATCAAAAGCAGCATAATACTTTAAATCAGAAAACAATGAATGCACTGCTTGCACATCCCAATCATCAGAATGGATGTCCCTTGTCACCACTTCTCCTAATGAGATGCGAAACATGTATGGTATGTTGAGCATCTCCGTCGGGCTGTGAATTTCAAAAGCAACTTTATCCCAAACGATGCCATCTGCAATGGGGAAGCTGGTATGTTCACAAGAGTTTGAACAGGTTTCATGATATGGGACGATGTATGAGGGGCCAGATTCCATCGACCACGTTCACAGCAGAACGTTCTGGCAAAAAATGACCATTGATGAGTAAGATGAATACTGTCACAAATCCAATTGACACGAAGAGAAAAATCAGGATAAGCAACAAACAGATGTAGGTCCAGGGTGCGACCAAGTAAGTCTTTTTGAACCAAGAGATAAAAATACACAATTTTGTAGGTGGAAGTCCAAAGTGGAAGACGAGGAGGATGAGTCAGAAGAGAAGCTGGCATGATCTCCAAAGTAACCGGTTGCAGTTCTGTTTATTAGCGGCGGCAGTGCCGGATCAGAGTGATGTTGTCGAGCATTGTTCGGCACCCCACTATTAGACTCATCTGTAGGGTAAGTATACTCTACGTCTGTATTGGAAGAGGATGGAAAAAGAACAGGTGAAAGGTCAATAGTAGTGTCCATCACTCCCTTACCCACACGGGCATCAGTGGACGAGGATGAAGTCAGCAGATTCAATGAAATTGCGTTGCACGAAACTGCAGGCGTGACACTATTCAGAATCGGCCAGATGGTGTAACTTGACATTGTCCACTGAGATGTATCTGTTGTCTTTGCGACCAAGTAATGGCGGTAGAATGACTGTATGAGTACCCTTCAATCCAAGTACTGGAACCGGTTCATGATAAAAGGGACCAAATTCTTTTTTGTTCTCCAGCTTTTATTGTACCAGATCTCCAATCTTAGGAAGGCAGCCGGCAACTGGAATCAGCAGGGCTGCATCATTGGAAGAGGGTATATTTTCAGTTGCTTAGCTGTCACAGGTCTTTTGTAGGTCCTGTAACAAAGTAGAATGATTATCTACGTCAAAGGTTGTGGCACCCACCACAATGTCTAGACCATCAAGGTCAGGCACAAACATTTTAATGCCAAAGATCATTTCATATGGGGTCCGCCCATCCAGAGATCTTTTAGGGAGATTATTTAGTGCACGTTGTACCCCATACAAGTGGGCCAGCCAGTTCCTGCCCGTACCTAAGACCCTAGCTGTCAAGAATTGCTTTAAGTCATAGTTCATTCGCTCCACTATAGAATTACCCTCAGGCCTATATGGAGACAAAAACTGCACCTTCCCCCCATTGATATCATTGAGTCCTTGTATGCCTTAGAGGAGAACGCTGGACCTTGGTCAGAATGGAAAGTGCCACAGGAAAACATCCCGACAAAGACACACAAATCTCTCGTGAAATTTCGAGCGTCAGCACTGCGTTGTTGCCAAACCCATAGGAATCTAGTGCAAGATATATTTATATGCAGTATCAGATGAGAACGGGCCGCAGTGATCAAGATAAACACAGCCAAAAGGCTGATTGGATATACACAGCTGTGTTTGTGGTGGGCGTGAGACCGTGGATGGCTTAATTTGTTGACAAATGTCACACGAAAGTACATAATTACGGGTCTGTTTATATAAACCACACCACCAGTGACGTTGCTGCAAAATGGAGACTGTCGCAGACACACCGGCATGTGCAGAAGCCATGCTTTCATGTGCGGCAATGATCAAAGCAGGTCTGCGGTCCTTGTTGGGAATCAGCCGATCGCCAACTGACGGAATAGTAGCATAAGGAACTTGTTCCAGAGATAAATGATAAGAATACTTAGAAGGGAAGACTTGCGGAGGAGGAGTTACATCCTTCATAGCTGCAATTGCTGCCAAAAGGGCATGTGCTCCCACACGCTGATGGCCGAGAGTATGGATAAGCTGTGTGAGTGGGAGACGGTTTTTTAAGTTCGGCCAGTCGAACCCAAAGCATTTTATGCTTTATTGCACTGCATTTAGAGTCTCTATAGTCATTTTGTGACCAAAATAATAAGTTGGCATTAAAAGACTGAACACAGTAGTAAGAATTGCATATAATAAGAGTATTCACATTAGGATCAGCAAACTCAAGAGCAAGAACAAGAGCACGTAACTCTGCCAATTGTGCTGTACAGTCCCCAAGTGCCTGCGTATGCACTATGGAAGACTTAAATTCTCCATTAACAATTGTACCAGCCACAATGGTGCAAGGTGCTGAATAAGCGTGTTTGGAACCAACAGCCGATTGAGCTGATCCATCTGTATAGATAAAACATTTGTACTCATCCAAAGGAAGCAACGACAGTGGAGGAGGATAAACATGTTCATACTGTAAAAACTTCTGTGTCTGAAGAGCAGGATCAAAGATAAACGTGACATCAGATGATGTCAAAGAAGTTGCCCATTGAATCCAAAGGGGATGTAATGCTTTAGAGCATGGGTACTCACAAACTTTCTCTCGGGGGCCAAATTTACAGTGTGGTTTCTGGCCGAGGGCCGCACTGGTGGGGGCGGGGTCATTGGGTCGGGGTCATTGGGGGCAGGGTCAGTGGGGCGGGGCTATAGGGGGGAAAAAAATTTCGGCCGTTTCAAAACATTACTAGACAATGCTGTATTTCCAAAGCAGATGTAACTACATGGAGCACATGTTTATAATGTTTTTTTATTAGCAGACAATAGCAATCTTAAGTGGGATTGCATGGCAATTTGCAGTAACCGGATATTCAGCACATACCCAGTGCAGCACAGGCTTCAGAGTCCCAAAAATAGATATGTTAAAGACAAACACTACGAACTTATGTTACATTTCATGTCACCGATTAGTTTTCTGTAATCGGGTACCAAGTTGGAACCGGCAAGCCTTAAAAGCTGCTCCAGATGTATGTCTGTAAGTTTATTTCTGAGTTTGCTCTTCAACAGTCCCATTGTGGAAAATGAACATTCACAAGCATATGTTGACCCAAACATACAAATTACCTTCTGGGCCACTGTAAAAAGAAGAGGAAACTTGTCAGGAGGCACAATTTTCCAGAATTCTTCGGGTGCTTGCCCCAAAAAAGATGCTTCGAGGGCTGAATTGTGCTGCATGTCAATGAGCTCTATTTCTGCTTGAGCCCTTTCCATGCCAATAAAGGCAACAACGTCAAGATTTCGTGCACTCACCATCCAGGGGTTTTCAACCAGCCTGAACAGAGGGGTGAGGGCTCTGAATTGAGCAAATCGTCGTTTGATTTCCCCAGAAATTTCCTCAAGACATGCACCAAGGTCTAGGTTTGACAGAATTTCTTGTGCATCTGGAAACCTCTGCATCACAGCTAAGAGTTTTGGGAAGTGGGTGAAGTCATTATCATCCAGTTGTTCTTTGAATAGCACAAGCTTACTTTCAAAAGCATAAATACCATTCATGAGGGAGCACACACGCTGTTGTTTACCTTGCAGGGTCAAATTAAGAGCATTAAAATGTGTGAAAATATCTGAAAGAAAATGGAGCATAATAAGCCATTTCACATCCGTTAGTTCTGGGAACGATTGGCCTCTACTGTTCCCAAAGAGTTCAATTTCAGGAAGCAATGCGATGAACCGCTCCAGAACCTTCCCTTTGCTTAGCCAACGCACGTCAGTGTGCATCAAGACGTCGGTATATTCTGCTTCAGATTCCTGCAGCATTGCTTTAAAAAGTCTATGGTTGAGAGCTTTGGCACGGATAAAGTAGTGCCGTTCCAAGTTATACCTCTTCAGAACATTTACTTTCTCTTTGCAAAGCAAGCTGGTGGCTTTTTCTTTTGGGCATTCTACAAACAAGTACTCTTCTTCCCATGCTTCCTGGAAGGTCCTGCGTTCGCTCTGTATCGATCTGGGTCGTTTGCAGGGCTTGGAAACTTGGCTGTAGGCCATTGCAGAGCTCTCCAGCTAGCTTGTTACTATGCAAAAAGTAACAAGGACCACAAATCTGATTTTCCACCGGACGACCAATGGACCGACACCGCCCCACGACTGATGGGCTGACACGACCGATGGAGCGACACGACCGATGGACCGACACGCCCCACGACCGATGGACTGACACCACGTCACGACCGATGGACCAACACCACTTCTCGCAACAGATCTGTGAGCAACACCAAAGTAATGTTTTGTTTAAACATACAAAGTAATGGGTAAACCTGTAAATGAAAAACAGTAGGCTTTCCTAAAGCCAGTGGTTTATGCAGGAAATGTGTCACTCAATAGGGATTTGAAATAAATAGCATGCACACACACGTATATATAAGCACAAGTTCACCCATAGGTATCTTGGTGCTGAATAACAGATGTTTATTGCTACCCAACTCATTTTATCGACCTCAGATGGATGAAAGGCACGACCCGCCAGGATTTGAACCTGTGACCATGAGGTAGAACACAGGCCCCTGCAGTGGGCCCTGCCATATCTGACGCATAATACATCATCTGCTGCTTGATGTGAGAATTTTAACAAAACAACTTTGCCCTCTATGCCAGCTGATTTGCTGCATTCTTAAATATCTCCAGCTAGCTGAAAGTAAAAACAAGGATGCAAGGCAAAGCTGCCACCACTTTAATCCATACAACATTCAAAGTCTCCCACAAAGCTACCTTAAAACGGGATCAACCAAAATGCACCCATCAATCAAGGACAATTCACTTCACAAAGAAAAGAGAGATGTCCTATTAGTTAAAAAAAAAACTGTGTTTACATTTTGTAATCATGGCTAGTAATAGTGTTTTCAATATTGTAACACAGCAGCTGCGCACTAATATTACTGCAAGTAATGTCTGTGAGACCACTCCCATTTCTCATATGCGAGTTCCTGTTTTGATCTAACATTATTACAATGGCGCCTGAGACAGGTGGGGAGAAAGAGAGATGGTGAGACTTGAGAAAAGGTGCAGGGTGAAAGAGTCCGGGAAAGTAAGGAAGAGACAATTGGAGAAACAGATGAGAGACCATCACATTGCCTACTAAAATAGGATGCTGTGCTTACCTCTTGGGGTGCAAAGATCAACCTGCGGGTGGAGCTGGTGTTGCAGGGTGATGGAAATCAAGCTGGTCGTGAAGATGGAGGCAGATGTGGTGATGGAGCTGCTGCTGGCCTAATCCAAGTGGCGAAGAAGGGGCCTCAGGCAGAGAAGAGGCTTTGGGCAAGAAGACGCTGCGGTGGACGAGAAGAAGCATTAAAGCAGGCAATGTTCCATTCTGTTATGCTGCAGCAACTTCCCCTTTCACAACATGAGGCAGCGCTGTCTGTTACAGGGTGACCAGCCAGAAAAGACAAATATCGTATACGGACTATTGCACTTAGATCCCGGGCAGGGAAAAGTAACTAGCAAAACAGCAGATAGAATGAGTAACATTCATTTCAAGTCAGTTCTCAGAAAAGGATTTTATTAAGGTTTGCCTATAAAAAATGTCAGCATTCTAGATACTAGTTTGCAAGTTGCCATATATACAATTACAATACATTTACAATTACTGGACAGAAATTACAAATCATCACAATTTCTCTTTAAAGCACATTAATCTCACACGCATTGAATCACATCTAATTAAAAACTTACCTGCAGCTTAAGTGTTGCTGGAGGTTTTCGCATAATTTGGGGTTATTTTCCTGATTTTTCATATAATTAAAGAACAACAAATTACGCAATGTTTGCAGACAGATGGTCAGTATGCCATACACAGGACGGTCAGGGGATACATTTAGTCTCCAGTACAGTGAGTGTTTGCATTATCTGTGGGGCACACGCCTGCATATTAAAGCCACACAGTCACATATAGATACATGTAGGCTTTATGGAGCCCATAGGTTCGGTTGCTATCACTTTGTGAACCTCACACGGCTAACATTCTGCTTCCTGTGTGCAGTCAGTTGTCACAACAGATACACAATAGTTTGTTAATCAGTGTGGGTGTGATTGTGCCATTTCTTTTTTTTAAATTGCATTATAGACTGCATGTTTGAAGAACCGAGGTTTGCTTACAATTTAGTGACAGTAATTAAGCTCTGTGAAGATAAACACGTGCTGCCTCGGGGTAATCGGGCCTGCTCTAGAATGTTTGGGGCCCTGGGCAGAAAAGGAATGTGTGAGGCCCCTCTAAATTGCAGACAGCGTGATTCAGGGCTGAATAGATGCCCTTGCTCCTGAAGCGTCAGCCCCTCCCGCTTAGTCACCTTCAGTCCCATCCCGCTGTGCCTCTCCAATGCTGCTCAGTATCTGAGCTTTGGTACTGCATCGGAGTCTGTTACACCCGACCTCAGCAGCATCGGAGTCTGTAACACCCGACCTCAACAGCATCGGAGGCTGTTACACTGGACCTCAGCAGCATCGAAGTCTGTTACACCCGACCTCAGCAGCATCATCGAAGTCTGTTACACCCGACCTCAACAGCATCGGAGGCTGTTACACCGGACCTCAGCAGCATCGGAGGCAAGAAGGGAGGTGGGTGGAAGCCGTGCCGGTTTAGGGTGGTGCGACCGGTGCCCGGTTAAAATTACAGACAAATGTAGTCCGTTAAACTTTGTTAAAGAATCCTTCACGGGCAACGGACAGACGGTCGAAATTACGGACTGTCCGTGAAAATTACAGACGGCGGGCATAGAAACACAAAACAGAAGCGGTTACATACACTTACCTGCAGCTTGAGTGATATCGGAGTTTTTCCGGCTGCAGTGAAGATTCTCCGGGGCTGCGGGCTGCGAGGAGGTCAACGTCGCCACAGACACAGGAAGCTTCTTCAAAGGTCCTTTAAATGTCAGCTGTAAAAGCGCTAGTTACAGCTGACTTTTAAAGGGCTTGTGCTTCGCGCCAGGTGCCGTGTGTGACGTCACGTCACGTCTCAGCGGCCCAGGCCAATCAGAGGCGAGATAAGCAGAGAAGATGGTCGTAGGAGCAAACGTTGTGAATACGTATTGAATACGTATTCACTACGTATGCTCCTGCGGCCATCTTCTCTGTTTACAGGAAGGAATTTGCATACTGTATGAATGTGTATGCAAGGGTCTGCGGGCCGCCGATGAAGGCCGGGCGGGCCGCCAGCGGCCCGTGGGCCGTACTATGAGTACCCGTGCTTTAGAGTTTGGTACACTCGCCTTAGCCACTGCTTCTAAAGCGGGGAGTGGCGGGACCATTAGAATGTGTTTAGCCTATGCGATACGATCCGTCTGGTTTTGATACTGGAAAAAGAGGATTATTCATCGGTGATATGCAGGATTCAGTCTCTCCTTGATACTCCAACTGAATCAGAATATCACAAACGTGAGCCTTAGCTTCTCGTTTGATCGGATATTGCGGCTGTGGCTGTTGTATAGACCGTAACGGGATCTCATGTGCTGGGGAATCTCTATCCCAGCCCAACTGATTACGGTACACCGCCGGGGCAAGGGCCAAGACCCATTCAACTGCAAAAGCCTTTGCATGTTCCGCAGGGACATAACGCGAAAAACTCGAAAGTATCACGTCTTCCCCTTAGGGAGCGGCTAGCACAAATGGAGGTGGCCAATCTGCCTCCGCTAACAAAATGTCATATGAAGAGGTTAGATTTTCCCAGAAAACCGCTGTGATTGTTTGCTGTATATCACCTTCAATTTGGAAGACTATTTCATAGAGTCTATTCGGGGGGGCCAACTCGTGTATCTGCTGTTTCTACGGTAATAAAAGCATCAGCTGCTCTTGCCTCCAGACAAGGACACAGTGCCTCCCGCACTCTGGTAAGCTCCGCTGCGCTGTCGAGCAGAGTCACTGCCCAAGTCCAATCTAGAAGTCTTGTTCTCACCGTCTGAGGCATATTTCGCTGTTAAAGCGGCAACCTTTTTCTTCTGATATGGGGTTCTAAAATGAGGCATATCCTCTTGTTTGGCTTTGACGTCAAACTGTCCAGGTTGATCCAGTCCCTGTTGAGTGGTCGGACCTTTGCCATGATCCTGGCATTCCCCACCACTGGTTTGAGAGTCCTATGTGCCCTGTAAAGAATAAGGAGAGTGCTGCTCAGGGACCTGAAATCTATCAGGAGTCTTAAGTTTCGCACGGTCGCGGAAGTCATAAGCACGCTCAAAAGACTCGGGTGTTGGTGAACCAGCACGCAAACCCTGCTTCTGTTGCTGCTGCCCCTGTTTTTTATTTCTCCAGTTCTTTTTAGGAAAGAATGGGCACCCATCCTTGTCAGTCTGGGCTTTTTGTTGAGTTTGAACTTGAGGCTGTGTTTGCACAAAAGGTTTAACTCCCAGACTATTGCGACCTATGGTCTTATATGCTTTAGCAATAATCTTTGGCAATTCGCGTGGCTTGTCCGCGTCAGCAACTGCCTCCAGACGTTGTGTCACCTGCAAGCTGACAGCATCACCCTTAACATTAGCAAGGATCATATCAGAAACAATATCGAAACCCCCACCAGTCTCATTCCCAACTCCAGGGCTGCCTGGGCCCCATGTTCATCCTGAACACGTCTAATCACAGAAGGGAGGACAGTCATTGAGGGGGTGCCGAAACAGATTGAATATACCGCTGCAAACACTTACCCCTAGTGTTACAATCTGCTAATTCGGGAACCATGTTCTTCGGAAGAGTTATGGTCAAAATCCTGTGCATCTCCACAGGAGTGGTATTTGGAGTTGCTCAAATTTCTCTGCAAGCCAATAAGAAAGCTCGTCCTTATTCTGGGGACGCTTGCCCATCACTGAATTAACCATCAATGGACTGATGGTCATACCACCAGGTGCAGGTGGTTGCGCAGCAGGCCCCAGGTGGTCCCACCTGGAAGTTGCACGGCATGAACTGTATTACAGCTCAATGTATCATATTAATGCAGTATGTAATACGCGTAGATCTACGACTGTAGCAGTGAGGTAAGTTGGGTGCGGGGTGTACCCAGCCAAAACGGGCCAAGTGGCCCCATAAATTTACAAGGGGCCTAAACAGACCGGTGTTAGTGGGTGTGGAAGAGTGCCATTAAACCAAATTTGGTGTTGCCAAGCTGTTAGCGGAACCTCAAGAGATCTATAAGGTCTATATTCCTGCGGAGTCGCTGTGGCAGTATACGTGTGAAACAAATTGTCTGTCCCAACGACTGCCGTAAAGGTGACCCAAGAATAAAATACCTCAAAGCGGAATGCTGGATCCGCTTCTACAACAAAGATAAGCGCTACTATTAAAAGTACAGAAAATCCAAATATTCCTTTAAGCATTTTATTTGCAGCACAGCAACATAGAGCGATCTGGTCATCATCAAGGTCCAGTGCAACTTACCTTTCAGCCGACCAGTAACTCTGTCACACAGTTCCATGTAGAATTAGAATGCCAAACATAACATGCAGAAATCTCCAGGAAATGACATGTAAGAATGTAACATATCTCCCTTATACAAAACAAAAAATAAAAAACTATAGAGAAAACAAAAAAAGAAAGATATGAATACAAAACTTTATCTTAGAAAGTCAGAATATTTCAATGGTACTTGTCTACTGCGACAGGAATCTTTGACTCTGGAAGCAACTGTGTCTTCATGACAATTATGAGCTTCAGTGACATTAAGTGGTACAAAACGTGAACTAGTGGAACTATCCTGGTTCATGCTGTGGGGAGAATGTTTGGAACAGACACCAGAATTATCATTGGATTCATTTTACCCATTACAAACACAAAAACCACCAGGTCATCTTTCAACTCGTTTTACATTCCACAACTTACGATCTTGTTTGATAACACTGTTTTCAAAAACTTTGGTAATTTTAATGGGTTTACCAAATATACTTGAACATTTGCTAATGAGACCAGGCTTCCTAATTTTTACCCAATCTCCAACTTTAAAATCATGAATTTTTGTTTTCCACTTCTTATCATACCACACTTTAGTTTTACACTGTTTTACTAAAGGTTTGTGATCTGTCCTTAACGTGAACTTACTTCCCCAGAAATAATTACGATAGTGTTCAATAGCCCAGAAACACGCCAATAACTCTTTTTCAATGACGGCATATCTAACCTCTGTTTCATTTAATGTCCGGGAAGCAAAACAAACATTCCATTCTTCATTTCCACACTTTTGTGACAAAACACCCCCGATACCATAGCTCTCTGCCGTAATATCAGGCGGCAACATCTCTTTTATGTCAATAACTTCACTAAGTTTTTCCATGAAATACATCTTAGAAATTATGGTCCATGATGATCCTGAGTCAGCCATGCGATTTAAATCTGCATCTCAAACTTCAACAGTACACAAGGTGCTTTTCTTACAGGCTTGTCTTCTGTATCCTTAATATTGGCAACTCTCTCTACTAGAGAAACTACAAACCCTTTGTTGTTTTCAACACCTTGAACACATTCATACTTATGTTTCTCTTCATCTCTTTCTAACATGCACGAAATTTCTCTTCATCTCTTTCTAACATGCATGAAACCTTTCCACCTATTTGAGGTGCATACTTCCTTTGATCTCTACACATATTGGCGAAATGTCCCATCCTTCCATATTTCCTACACTCCCTTTTTATAGCTGGACATCCCCCAAAATATGCCATGTGTGTTTTACTACCACATCTGTAACAAACTATACTTCTATCACTCTTATCAAATTTTTTATAACTCCCATAGTTAATGTTACGCGATTTATTAAAACCAGAATTTGTCATATTACTTCATTGACCCTCAAAGCGTTTAACTGCACACACTTCTTCATGTTTTTCTGATTTATTGTTCACGTCCCTAACAGTGTGCATTCATTTTTCAGATTGTTCAAAAGCTTTAGCTGTAGAAATAGCTTCTGAAAGCTTCCGGTCATCCATCACCCACAATTGTTCTTGTGTTTTCTTACTTTTAACATGAATGATAATTTTATATCTTATCATTTCCCCACACATGTTTCCAAAATTACACAGCACGCTCAAGGATCTTAAAGATATTTAAAGAGTAATCAAACGATTCATTTTCTTCTTGCGCTCTTGTGTAAAATTTAAATCTATTAAAGCAATGTTTGTGGTAGGGTTAAATCTTTTCTCCATTCTAAGTAATGCCTCATTATAAACATTAGTCACTTCACCGCCCTTGGCAGTAGTAATTTGGGGTAGAGCTCTGAAAATTACTTGTCCTTCTGAGCCCAACAATGTAGAATTATACTTTTCTTTCACTCTGCACCCATCCGTTCCCCATCAATTGCTCTCATGTAGTTGATAAACTCTTCTTCTGATCTTGACCAAGATATGGGAGGATCTCCTTTGGTTTGTAAAAACTTGGCAGGTGGATCAAATTGCATTTTCCCAAACTATCCAGAAACTCTTCCTTTGCACCAATGAACACTAATGTACTTTTTGTCTGAAATTTTTTTTTGTTGTTTTTTTTAAATCAAGAATAAACTGTTAGTGTTCTTCAAACTTGTAAAGTTCAAGAAAACAAAACTTACTTGTGATCAGAAGCCAAAATATCATCAAACCGAGCGTATTTGTCTATATTTGTGTATAAATTCTCTTTTTTATATCACTTTTCTCCTTCTCCGTGAAAGACCATGTCCTGTGTATGAGCTGCTACACGCATTACTGGGGACAAGAGTCACTCGTAAAATTTTCAAAATGGCTCCCACGTTGCGTGCATTACGTCATGACATTGCGCACATGCGTGACAACGTAGTGCGAAGATGTTTCTGGAATTAAGAACTTTCGGTACAGAAGTTCTCTGTGAACGCTGATAATTCTCACAGCAAAGATGCGGCCACCCAGGTATTTACTTTTAAATGTACATGCTCGCAGTGCGCACATGCATGTAATTACTTACCAAATACATGCGCTAACGAAGCGCTTACCGTTTGCAGTTTCGTGGTCCTCTTGAATCTTGAAATAACTTTAAATTTTGCCAATTCCGTTCAGATACAGTCCCAAAATCTGAAATTCCTTTACCATAAATTTGTAAATCTCCGCCAGTTGTTCTTTTTATAATAGAAGTGCTGGAAGTTACTAAATATATTGTAGGTTCAGGAACACGCCGGTCCTGTGCTGCAGCTCCTAGTTCACAGCAGTGTTCCTCAGCTTGTCGCCAACTATTAAAAGTACAGAAAATCAAAATATTCCTTTAAGCATTTTATATGTAGCACAGCAACATAAAGCGATCTGGTCAACATCAAGGTCCAGTGCAACTGACCTTTCAGCCGACCAGTAACTCTGTCATACAGTTCCATGTAGAATTAGAACGCCAAACATAACATGCAGAAATCTCCAGGAAATGACATGTAAGAATGTAACATATCTCCCTTATACAAAACAAAAAATAAAAAACTATAGAGAAAACAAAAAGACATGTAGGAATGTAACAGCTACACCTGCATCAGGTACCCCATATTGAGTCAAATATGCCCTGTGCGGTGCGCAGTTAGGAGGCGATTTAGGGGTGTGGGAGAAAGTAGCCAATGGGCTGCTAGTACCTGCAGCTATTACGCCCCTGAGAGGACCACATCTAGGGATGTGGGTCACCTTTTTGTGGTAAGTCATGTTAAAGTCTACTTTACATTTCCCTATATTGTAATAAAGTTTTCACCCTTTGTATTGTGATGTAATTGGAATCCTTAAGATCACTGCCTTCAGAGATCTAGATTCCTTACACCGGTTTGGTCATTCTCTGCTTGCCTACCTGCTGGAGCTGTCGTGGGTACCTTACTCTACAATAAAGCTACTTTCATTAAATACAGTTGGTGCTTCTCTCGTTCCTTCATAGAAGCTCTCTCTACATATATTGGCGACGATTTTCTTCAAAAGGACCCACCGACCTATATACTCTCTACCTACTGCTTTCCATTTATTTTTTCTCTCATCGCACTTGGATTACAACTTCATGAAATATTTAATATTTCACTGCTGTACTCTTCAAGTCCCTGGATATTAGCGTTCATTTTTCTGCAATTTGTTCCATTGTGTTTAACGTTGGATGTCGGATATCAGATTACTTACAATCCGCGACTTTTATTTCAACATTGGACTTCGGATCATTTACAATCCGCAACTTTGGTTCCACATCAGCGATCGCATTACTTGTGATCCGCAACTTTGACTTTACGCTGCATTTCGGATATCGTATTACGCTCATTCCTCAAACTGTGAGTTTACCTGATTCTCAATGACTTTTATGGCTGTTGCTTTCCTGCTGTTTCTTGAACTGGCTTCCACATTCCACGTCTCCTGACATCGAATCTTTTGAGCTCTTCGAACACCGTGTTTGTCTTCTCGTCAGCAGACGATTCACGCCACTGGTACACCATCGAAACAGCACGAAGCACGCATTGCACGTTCCCTCGTCATTACTTCCATCACATACTGCAGCCATCTTCATTCCAATGCATTTTGTTATCGCCTGTCATGGAAACCTTTCAGCACTGATCTACTACTTGTCCTCCGTGACTGGCACATGATCCTCATTCCTTTGGGCGGATTCTTCGATTCAACCTCTGCTTTTTACAATCATAACTGCGGTGCCTGTATAATTAATAATAATTAACTACTTTTCTCCACAGGTTACTGACATTTTAATGTTTATTTATTTATACAATTAACTTTCAGGCTTATTCTGCATTACTTATACTGTCTGCCCATTTATTCATATTATTCACTAATACTTGTTCAATTTTTGTTTTTTGTTTTTATTTTTCTTTAACATGTCTACTTCCTCAAATAATGTGATGCAACCACCTCCTTTCTTAGAAACGCTTGGAAAACCTGCTATGCCTTGGCATAAATGGTATAGAAATGTTGACAATTATATGGAAGCTATTGATGCAACTAAGTATTCTGCTTCCAGGAAACGTGCACTCTTGTTTAATCATTTAGGTAGCGCAGGCCAGGAAGTTTTTGATAATTTACCTTTGGTTCCAGCCCCATCTGGTGATGAGACTTGGAATGTGTTTTTAGAAGCACTTGCTCGTATGGGCAAACAATATGTTGATGAACCTTCAGTCATGGTTGAGCGACATATGTTTTTCAAACGTAAGCAAACTCAAGATGAGTCAATTGAGGATTATTTGGCTGTCTTGCATGTATTAGCATCTAAGTGGTAATTTGGTACCTATTTGGACCACGCTTTGCGTGACCGACTTGTATTAAATTGTTTAAAAAAAAAGATATTGCACGCAGTATCGAAAGGTCTGTCGTTTCTTCGAAAATTATTTCTCAAGACACCATTCACAAACCAGTTGAAGATTCAAAGATCATCGCTAGTACATCGGATATGTCTGATTTGAATGCTGTTTCTATCAAACCTAAAGCAAGCAGAAGTTTTGATAGAAAGGGTACTTGTTACCGATGTGGATCTAAATTTCACATGGGCAACTATGTAAATTGTCCTGCTCAAGGTATGAGGTGTAATATTTGTTAAAAAGTAGTACATTTTTACACGGTGTACAGATCAATTAAGTCAAAGAACAAGGTTAATTTTCTCAATGTTGAAGAGGACGCACTTTGTGAAGCCATGAGCAATGCTTTATCTACTATTGAGATCAATATTTTGCACAATGTCACAAAGAGGTGTAAAGGGCCTATGTGTAATATATTATTGGGGTCTATTGATATTAATGTTATGTCAGGTTCAGACTCACCTATCACTATTTTAGATGAAAAAACCTTCATAAAATTTTGGTCCAAGTCACTGCTCAAACCTACTGATGTCAAGCCAAAGAGTTTGGGGAATATGACATTGTCATGTGTGGGTATTTTTGTGATTCTATTAAATTTAAAGGTAGGGAGATATATACCAAAATGTATGTAGCTATTAACAGTCGTGACATTCTGGGTTGACAAGACCAGGCAAAGTTAGGAATAGTTCTCAAACCTGGTCATCCTGAACCTGTCTAGGAGATTTACCAATATTAGCTGTGGTACAAGAACCCATAAATGATATTCAACCTTTTACTCATGAAGACTCTACTTTAAAAAACCTATGCTCCAAATACTCTAGTGTATTCAGTAACAAGCTATGATTGGTAAAAGAATTCCAACACACCATTAAACTTAAGAAGAATGTAATTCCCGTGATTCAGAAATGTTGACCAGGTCCTCTATCTGCTAGAGATGATTTGAAAAAACTGCTTGAGGATATGTGTTCACAAGATATCATTACTCCAGTAGAATCTTCCGAGTGGTTTCTGCTGGCGTAGAAGCACGGACGTCCTCAGGCAATATTCATCTGTGTGCAGACTTAAGTGTACTCAACCGCAAAATCGTTGTAGATTGCCATCCTCTCCCTAGGATTCAAAAAATGCTGGCCAACCTGGGGGGTAGCAGGTTTTTCACAAGCATAGATTTGCGTTCCGCATACCATCAAATTCTCCTTTACAAAGAATCACAGCATCTTACCACATTTGTCACTCCTTTTGGAATCTACATGTATAAGCGATTGCCTTTTGGTTTGGCATCCGCTGCAAGCATTTTCCAGAGACTGATGGACCAAATGTTTACACATTGCAAGGGCATCTAGGCATTCCAGGACGATATACTAATTCATACAGACACGTTAGAGACACATTATGTTCTTCTTGAGAAAGTTTTACAGACATTTGAAATGTTTGGCATGACAGTTAACAAAAATAAATGCAAATTCATCACTCAACAGGTGGACAACTTGAGACACAACATTTCAATAGAGGGCATAAAACATACGTTGTCTTTACTCAATGCCATTAAGGATGCACCTAAACCTTTAGACAAAGATTCTTTGAGGGCGTTCTTTGGCTTGGGGGAATATTATGTTCGTTTTGTACAAGGTTATGCTATTGTAGTTCAGCCACTCAGCAATCTTTTGAAGAAGAATGTCAAATATATTTGGTCTGAGGACACACAACTGTCTTTTGATGCACTTAAAAAACTTATTTTGGAGGCTCCTGCCATCAGATCTTTTACACATGGTCAAATGAGCATTGTGACAGTTGACGCCAGTTCAAAAGGTTTAGGAGCTGTGCTCAGCCAAATTATTGATGGTCAAGAGTTTACTGTAGCTTTCCCGTCCAGGACACTGAGTCAAGCCAAACTCAATTACAGTACTATTGAGAGGGAAACCTTGGCATGTTTGTGGGCGGTTGAAAAATTCAAGATGTACATATGGGGATCCAGGTTCCAACTTTACACCGACCATAAACCACTCATGTACATGTTAGGTGATAGTTGTTCAAATAAGGCTTCATCTAGGCTCATCAGGCTCCTAGTAAGGCTACAAGAGTTTAACTTTGATATTAAATATATACCTGTTGGTAAGAATATCAGAGCAGACTGTTGATCTCATTTGCCTCTTGAAAATGATGACACGCTTGATCACACCAACAATGATGACGTGGACTTCGTTTTCTCTGTTTGTGATTTAATGCAAGACATAAAACTGTCTAAAAAGGAATGGCTAGAAAGCTGCGATTAACCCCTTCAGTGCCCATGACGAGCTGGACTCGTCATGGGCCGCGGTGGCGCTGTGCCCATGACGAGTCCAGCTCGTCATAGACCCCGCCCGCTAATGCAACGGCCGGCACTGGGCGGGGAAAGGGGCGGGCACTGAAGGGGTTAAGATGTATGTTTTTAAGAGAGTTAAGAAATTCTTAGTGAATGGATGGCCATGCGATAGGAGTATGTCTATGCAAGATAAATGTTTTTCACAAGTTGCTCAAGAATTGTCTATTGTAAATGACATTCTTGTTAGAGAAGACAAGTTTGTTCCACCAGAGGGTATGAGAGACAAAATTGTTTCCCTTGCCCATCAGGGTCACTTAGGTATTTCAGGAACTGTTCACAAAATTTAAGAAACATATTGGTGGCCTGGCATTGATGGTCAAGTCAAATCCTTTGTTGACAAGTGTCCCGAGTGTTTATGTTCAGATAAACATTTTTGACGCACTTCCAATGCTCCTCTATGTCCTGTAGAGTGGCCTAAAGGTCCATGGCAGAATTTAGTGTTGGATTTTTCAGGTCCCTTCAACTTACTTGGCAGTGACAGTAAATTTCTAATTGTAAACATTGATTGCTTTTCTAAATGGCTGTACTTTTCGTTTGTCAAATCTGCAGATTCTGCATCTGTTATCTCATTTTTACAAGGTGTATTTTTAATTGAAGGTTTGCCCAAGGAGATTGTCACTGACAACGGCACGCATTTTGTTTCTAAGGAATTTGAGATTTTCCTTGGAGAAAATTTTGTGAAACACATTTTAGTTCCTTTGTATAACCCAGCATCCAATGGTCTGGTTGAGAGAGCAAACAAGTTGTTAAAAGAGGGCGTACAAACAGCCATTGCCAATAAGATGGACGTTTTCAAGTATGTAAGTCACAAGGTTTGCAGTTATAACACCACTCCTCACTCTACCACTGATGTTTCCCCTTATGCATTACTAAAAGGTAGGAAACCTATTTCTCTTCTTAATCCTTCTTGGTTGATGGATAAAGTTATCTATGCACCTAATTTGGATTTGCAAAAAGTAAGAGAACGTGTAGAACAAAAACAAGCAGTATACAAAGAGAACTATGACAATAGAAAGGATGTAAAGGAGACCACATTATCTCCTGGAGACTGGGTTCTTATTAAAAAACCTGTTAAAGTTACCAAAGGTCTATCAAAATTCACTGAACCTGTCAAAGTGCTCAAAGTTTCTAGAACGGCTATTTTATTACAGAATCGAGGATGGTGGAATTGTAATGCTTTAGTCAAATTAACCAGTGAACTAGCCAAAATCATTCGCCAAAGGGTCAAAACCCAACCTGACCTTGATTGGTTTGATTTTGGTGATCTCACCTCTGCTCACAACAATAGTGAAAGCACTGTCCATTTGACTTGTCCTTTAGGCAACAGGGGTGACGGTTCTTGTTCTAACCCTTCTGGTAGTTCTTCTGAGTTGAGTGCGAATACCTCAACCACCTTGTCTAATTTCACTGTTGCTAATACTAATGTCTCTGGAGATTGCAGGCAATTGAGGAATAGTTCTCGTGTCAGATCTTCTCCTTTCGTTCTGATGATTTTGTATATTATTAAGTATTACATTGTTGTATTTTTTTTTCTCTTCTCATTATTATAGGGAGGGGTGTGTGTGGTAAGTCATGTTAAAGTCTACTTTACATTTCCCTATATTGTAATAAAGTTTTCACCCTTTGTATTTTGATGTAATTGGAATCCTTAAGATCTCTGCCTGTCGTGGGTACCTTACTCTGCAATAAAGCTACTTTCATGAAATCCAGTTGGCGCTTCTCTCGTTCCTTCATAGAAGCTCTCTCTACACTTTTCTAGCCAAAACCCTCTATTCTGCCACTTCTAAAAATGGCAGAACCCTTCTTCCTGTGTACAGACCAGCTTCCCACCCTGGAGGTGTGGCAAGCCTTCGGGGGATGTACACCTCCTTGACTATCTAACTTCCTGCCTGCCCAGGTGCAAAGGTGCCTGGGGTAGTGGGAGGGCTGATTTCTCCTCTTGGGGTCAGTCCTGATGCAAAACAAAGGTGGTACAGTATTTGAAGCTCACGGTCTTGGAGTGTCACTTAACTAGCCTCGCTCAGAAGGAGGAAGTGTAACCTCCTTCCTGCCCAGGCCTTTGTTCCTGACTCCTGACAGGGATTGCACTGCCTAGCAAGATTCAGAAGTAAGGTAGCCACTGGGTGCATGCCACATCGCTCTCAACACAAGATTAATATCAGAGGGAAAAAGGCACATTGTTTGATCCCAAACATGACATATTTAGGCGGTGCTATAATGGAGCTGCCAACCTGAGCTTGCCTGGGTGCCAGTCCATGTTATCCTATAGACTGTCTATCACTTATAATGTCCTTTAATGGTAAAGGGCACTATAGGGTCATATATGCTTGAGTTTACATGTCCACACCTTTGAAATAATGCATCGGAGCCATAACCATGAGCATTGGATCAAAAGGTGTGTGTGTGTGGGGGGGGGGGGTGACTATGCAACAAGGTGCCCTTTCCTACAGAGCACACTTGAAAAGACTGGCTGGAGATTCTTTTCATGCACAATAAACATTTATGGAAGGCCAGATTGAAACTCAGGTACTATAAAATCTCACACAGATTACGGGCAAGAGACCTGGATGGTGGTGATTGGTATTTTAGATATTCTGGTGTACTAACAAGTCAAGCATCATTGCTCCATGATATCTCCACGTATCCAGAGCTCATGCACGAACATTACAGTAATGGCAGTAGCCAAGCATTATATATGCCCTATGGAGAACTGATACCTGCTTGACGGTGGAAAACAGGCTCCGTGAAATATTCTGCATGGTTTTGTATGAAAAAAGTATTTATCAAATGAATGACCGAATGAACACGTTTGAGAAGGCCTGAGGTGGTTTCTTAAGGTGTAGATTGAAACAAAATCCATTCAGGGAATTGACTCATGGAATTTACTAGGCATAGGAAAAGAACGACACTTCCACTGTTAAAGGAGAACCCTTGAAGAGGATTGGAGGAGCGCAGATCCGAAATCCAGAAGCATCTATACTGAGAGAAGCCCATATGGTGAACTTCTATATTACAACAACACTGTCATTATTATTACTACACCTGTCTTTCTGTTTTACTTCCAAATACCATATTACGAAACAACGGAATACACCAGGATGTTTAATTTAACCCTTTGCGCAATGTTTGGAAAGTTCTGAGTACAAGATCTGCAGGGAGAGGAGGTTAGAGAGGGCTGGGAAGGAGAGAGGCAGAAAGGTGAAAAGGGGTATTTGGGATAATGGGACATCGTATGTGTTGATATTTGTAGCATCTGACTAACAGAGTTGAACATGGAAACAATCTCTGAGTTTTTCTTTCCATGGAATGAAAAACTTTTAATGTAGAGAAGATCGTAACATGTTCATTCCACGGACAATCTTTAAACTCGGAAGAAGCTTTCTGCCAGTGGCTTAAGCTTAATGAAAATCTTAAAGTATTATGGTAGTGGCAAGGAAAATGTTCAAATAGACATTTTCTGGCGCTTTTTCATAATTACAGCCAATGACTGGTTGCTTGCAATTTTTTTTGTACAATGAAGATGTGCATACTTTGGTGAACAAAGTCATTATAAAAAGGGCTAGCCCTGCTGGAAATTCCAGCTGCCCAGTTAAAATTATAGCAGTAGGTCTCAGATATGTTTGTGGGCATAATATGAACTACTATGAAGAACTTCAAAGGGCAAATGGATGCTAGTCTATTATCAGCTGGTAAAATCTGTGGTAAAATCTCTGTTGGTTTTTTAGCATTAGGGAGGAAGTATTTCTACATGATTCCAAACTATCCAGCATAGCACTCGCAGAAATTTACAAAAATGGTATTGTGTGAAGAGGGGCGGGGTAGAGGGGGTTAAGGGCGGAAGGAAGGAGGGGAGAAGAGTCCATGGTGATGTGAACATGACAGATCATGCTCCATCATATACACTCATGAGAATCGTGGGGCAATGAGAATCATGTGAGAAATAGCATGAAGATCTAAAGTGAAATTTAGATTTGTAAATGGAACAGTTTGTTTCTTATTTTCTCCATGGTGAAAAGAAAAGCCCAGTTTGATGAACCTCTCTGCCTATGTCCCTGTTAAAAATAGGATGAGGTTGACTTTTCTTTCACACCTTAGAAAAAAACACTTAGGGCCTGATAACAAGTATCGGTGCTATTTATCGCCCCTGGTAAATAACAATTTGGTATTTATCGGGTGCGATAAATAGCACCTATTACGAGTTTCTGGGGAATAACATGCAGATTTTGGTGCGATATGGTAAATTCCGTTTGCTTCTCCATGTTACATTTTAGCAGGTTGAGTTATTTAACGCAGACGTGTCACAATTTCGACCCATGCGTAAACCGGGGGTTATACATGGGTCACAATTTAAAGAGCAATTTGTAATTAGGGCCTTGCTAGGACTTTTTGAAGAAGTAGTTTTATGAGCTCTCGGATGGGAAACACCATCTTAAAGGGAGGATGAGTTGTTGACAATGAGAACAATGTGTATGGCAAGCTCCCCCCCCCCCCCGTAGGACACCTTACCACTCTTTTCTTCACCTTTGAGGCGGATTTAGTCATCCATAAAAATCGACCAATTTAGTTTATGTTTTCCCTGAGTATGAGGATTTGTAGTCTTGAAGAACAGGACAAAAAAATATGTCATGTTATGACAATATAATAAAGGTTTAAATCATCTGCCGTACAATCTGTATCAACGAGAGGATACCAAAAAGATGCCAGCCCTTCTGTCTTCAAGTTGTGTATGAACTAACAGGCATCCTTGACTAGTCAAGAACCAAACTTGTGATAGAAGTACTGATGAATTATTAATCCATTTTATATTAGGTAGGATTAAATGTTTTAGGAACACCACACATTCACACACACTTGTTTGAAAGCCCATGGTGGACAAGAAAATAGGTCAGGATGTGCTATTTGGTATGCCTATAAGATGTGATTAGGTGTGCACATCTTTAACAACTACGTAACTATTAAATACTCAGGGCCTCATTGAGGTTTTGATGTAGGGCAGCGCCGCAAGGAATATTGCTGCGCTACCCTACATCAAAACAAATGCACAGTATCTATGTGATACGGCACATTCAAGTCCTTTTACCCAGTGCCGGCGCACAATAGGCTACCATGCGCAAGCAAAGGCATCCTTGCATCATGGTGTAAGGGTGCCTGTGTTGCAAGGCTAATTGATTTTGTGCAGGACGGGACACCTTCCTGCACAAAATCAATCACAAGAGGCGATTTCCTTTTTCTATGGCACAGAAAACAAGCATTTGCAATGCATTAGGTCTCGCATTTACGAAACTCTCATAAATGTGACACCAATTGCATTGCAAATGCTTGTTTGTAAAAGCGCCATGCCGCAGGAGCCATAGCAAAAAGAAAAAAAACGATTAACAAAACACCAATCTCAACAAGGAAGAAACTCTTGAATGTGTCAATATGCTAATGCGAGGTGTCCCCTCTAGAGAAGTGAGAACTTCCAGAAGTTCAGGGTGGCCCTCATTACCTGACAGGCGATACAGGAGAGGCCAGCAGGTTCTATTCAGAAGGGGTGCCACTGAAGGGGGGAGTAGAAGGGGGCAATGCTAAATTATCTTATTTATGGCATCCTTTTCAAATTCAGCTTTCCTCTAAATGGATTTCCATTTAGGAGTGCAAATTAAATTACCCCCTCCTTCCCCCATGGGCAAATAAAGCTTTTAATCTATGTACTATGCATATTCCCCACATGGCCTGTTTTTTGTTGTTGTTATTGGCATCTTAAGAAGAGGTTTCCTTCTGTTATGCATCGACTCAGCGACACTAATTTGTGGCACATGCCCGGGCTTTGACAAGGACTAGCTCAAGCCGTAGACGCAGTTTTGTGCAAACCAGAACATCCGACCCACAGATATGGTTTCTAAAAACAGTCAGTTTTTGCTGCAATTTAAAAAGTTCCGAACCGGTGTAAACAAAATTCCTGTCCCATCTTATAGCTGATAATTGGTGCCTGTTAGTTTCAGATGGTATTTTTACTAAATCCGTGGAAAGTTAGGTTTTTATAAGCTGGACCTGTATTTTACTGTCCAATGTTTAACATCTATGTAAAAATCGCTAAATCCAGCAGAAACATTATGTAACCCATAAACTGGAATGTCCACTGGGGATATGGACGGCCACGCTTCATTCTTAGAGTGCATTTACATTTGGCTGTTGATCACCCACAATTGTTTCAAACCACTGTTTCACTGCAATGAGCACAAATTACTGCCTGACATTCACTAGAAATAAAATGTCTAAATTATATTTATTTAAAGCGTTGTATGTGTATTTACTTAAAGGGGCATGTTTTTGATTGGGAAGATCTCTGCCAAGGTTTGTTTACCAGCATGTAATTTTACACAACGCCAGGGAAGTGGCAAAGGTTCAGCAAGCCAGCTTGCGTGCAGATCCATGCAGAGATAATCAAGCTGAGTCCAGAATTGATAATTTTGCCAGGTGAGGTCCACGTGAAAGCTCAGCTGCTCAGGCCGCTGCATGTTATTGTAAAAACACTGTGCTCCCTCTGCCCATGCACCCCGCCCCTCTGGGTGGTATGGAGATTCAGCTGATTACCTGCTGGTTGAGGTCAGCGGCCGTATGCAGCTACCAGAGAAGGAAGAGGCCGCCCACTCGCTGGTGGCCAGATGCATAGGAAACTGCCCCAAGCAGTCCCCGGCAGAGTTCCTAGTGCTGCCCTGCCCTCCGGCACAGAGCACTTTATTCATCTGAATTAGTTAATGTGCCGGGTTACTGTGACACTACGGATTCGATTTTCACAGTTAATAACATATAGTAGCGCGTCCGCCATTACATAAAAGAGCACAACGGGCGCTTGTTAAACAGGGCGCTCGGTAAACAAGGAAGCAGTGGGGGCGGGAAGGGGTGAGTCCGGACCTGCGTTCGGCGGCTGGGATGCGTGCTCATGTTAATGCGCACTATTTTTTTTTTAAAACAATTACACTGTGTAAGCTTAAGGATACTGAAGTTAGGCTGTGCTGCTTCCGGAATGAACGGAAGTTACGTATGGCATGAAGAGCTAATAATGAGGCTGATAACAAAAAAATGCACAAGTTAATGAATCGCAAGCCACGAAAAAGTAACAAGCAATGGGCGGAGTTTCAACACCCATGTAGATTACTAGATGTCTTGGAGAGACAGCGCATGCGCCCTGCCTAGGCGAGACTTAAAAAGGAAAGCACAAGGAGAAATAAAAACATTTCTCCTCGTTTTGATTCCCTAACGCTACTCCTGTGGTGGCGTTAGGTTCTGACAAATTTCCAGGTTTACGATTTCTCGTAAATCTGGGAATGTGTGAGGTTCCATTGGCATTGCGAGGGAACACCAACAGCAACACCCATGGAACTCCCCATTCACACAGTGTTCTGCGTGAAAGGGGCACATATTTAAAAGGCCATGAAAAGTCACGTAAAGTGGATTTACGTGGCCTTATGAATATACCATGGTACATTGCGACACTGGAAAGTCAAAAAGGTGACGTTCCGGGGGTACAAAAGTCCTCGTAGGGCCTCATAAATGAGGCCCAAAGAGGCTTATTTACAAGAAAGTGCTGCAGTGTGGCACCGCAAGCCCTTTGGCTACGCCAGGCTGCTGCACTTTCAAAACACAGGGATGTCATATTTACAACAGTATGACGCATCCCTGTGTGTTCCCCTGTGCTGGCGTGCAATTGGCTGCCATGCACCGCACAGACACCCTTGTGACATGGTGCTAGGGTGCCTGCATTGCAGGTAGATAATGTTTGTGCAGTAAGAGGTACCTTCCTGCACAAAAACAATACAAAAAGAGGTGATTTCCTCTTCCTATGTGTGTTACAGAATGCAGCACCCCTAGAAAGACCCCCCTACGGTGGCAAGCATTCAGCCGCATTTCTAGGTTTATGAATTCTCGTAAATCTGGAAATGCAGCAGAATACATGGGTATTGCGTGGGAACACCCACAGCAACACCCATGTCATGTCCCTTTCACGGAAAGTGTTGCATGAGAAGGGGCCATATTTGCAAGGACAGGAAAAGAAACGCAGGGTGGCTTTATGAGTCCTTGTAAATATGGGGCAGGAGGTTGCGCCTCCAGTGCGTCACAAAAAAAAGTGAAGCACCGGTGGCGCATGGGGTTTGGAAATAAGCCCCTTGAAAAGACAAAATCCCCTCCAGGCACATCTGCACAACAACCTCATGTATGGGAAGCACAGTTGTGGTGCAAGCAGATCATTTGAATACATCTGCCTGCAAAGATCTGCTCTAAGAGTGTTTTCATTTATCTTGTGTATTTTGTAAAATCATTCTGCAGGTGTTAGGTGACTAAAAATAAGATGAACATTTTGTTATTTATTCCCCTCTCAGCAAATGCCAGCTCTCGCCTCCTATGCGGAAGTCATTTGAGCAGCATGGGAGCTAGATCTTGCCAACATTAAGACTATTTGTAATGGTCTCGATTCGTTGCCTGCTAGACAACTAAAACACATGATGACCGTGGCACGGAGTGGAAATATTATGCGCTATATGTTTGTTTATATGTAAGGAAAAGCTAGGTTATACACCACGGTACAAACTAGGAGAATGCGTCATTGATGCGGCGCGTGCGCTGTGTTTAAGACACTAGTGTGCTGGTCAAGTGTTCCTCACACGGGGTGTGGCTTAGGCGCCGACGGGAATGGCCGCCGCTCTCGGAAGCTCCGTGAGAGCGTGAGGTGACGGAACTCCCCGGGCGCACACCGTGAGTGAAAGACCGCGGACACCGTTCCTGGCAGCGGCGGATCTCCTCCTAAATGCATAGGTGGCTGAGCGGAGATGCGGGGTGAGCTTGCGCAATGATTTTTCGGCTTCAATTATCGGCCCGACCCGTTGCTGAGTTGCGGCCGCCATTTTGTGCTTTTATGCTCCCCCTGCCTCCCGCGATGAATTTCATTTGTTTTTTCTGCCTGAACATGACTTTTGCTGCCTTGGGAGGATTATAGTTGCCATCTTTCTCCTCACTTCATGATATCCTTTATTCCGCTTGGCAATTTGGTTATTTTTGGCTTCTGTGGTGAGCTTTCCCATGTCTCTTCAGCTCAATATAACCCTGGACTCCATTTTGGACTTTAGCTTGCTGCCTCTGCCTTCATATTCGATTTCTACCATGTTTTTCCACAACTTGTTTGGTATTGTTGCTCATTTCCACTCATAATTGATACATAAGCTTATATGGATGAAGGTTTTATTTCTGGCACGTATTAGCTGACCTTTCATTTTTCCTCAACAATTTTTCAGTGTTCTCTGCTGACGCCTTTTTGGGACTTGGTGCTCATTTACCAATATTTCCATCTCTCGTATTTTTGGTAATGATGGCTCATTCTAACCGTAGTAGCGTGCAGCACATTAATGCCACTTCCGTGCCATTAGAGGAAAATAATCCATTCAGTGTTTTACAGGATAATATGGATGAAGTAACTAATGACTCTATTGGAATAAAAGGCTCATCTTCTAACACGTCTGGCCCAGGCACAAAACCTAACTCTAAATTACCTTCCACCCCAGGAAAACAGGCAAAGACGAATCCTCCTTCTCCCACGACCACAGCCTCGTCCATTTCCATGGAGCTTCTTCTTGAAGAAATACGCTCTCTTAAACCCTATATGGCTGAAACAAATGCTCGTCTTCAGAGTCTTGAAGATAGTTGGTCGCATACTGAACAGAAAGTTGCGGATCTTGAAAGGAAAATGACCTCAGTGCAGGTAATCTCTGACCAGGTTCCGGGAATGCATAAGGAAATACAATCTCTTAAGCAACAGATTGAAAATTTAGAAAATCGTAATCGACGTAATAACCTACGTATTTATGGCCTTGTGGAGGGTCTTGAAGGTACCAATCCTATATCCTCCTTTCAATGCTTCCTGCCAACACTCCTTGGTCTTCCAAGTTCTCCTCCGTTGAATATTCAGCGAGCCCACCGTCTGGGTCAACTTTCCCGTTCTACCAATTTCTCTTCATCTTCGACGAAACCTAGGGGTGTTATTTTGTACTTCCTAGAGTATACCGACTTGATTAAAGTCATTCAAGCTGCCAAACAAAAGGGGAAAATCTCCTGGAATGGTTCCAATCTCTTTTTTGCTCAAGATTACGCTAAGGCTACTGCGGATCGTTGCAAACAATTTTTGGACATGCGACCTGCTCTCCGTGCCGTGAATGCACGATACGAACTGTTTCACCCTTGTCTCTTTAAAGTGACTTACAACAATAAAACAACGAACTATGAAGATCCTACACTTCTTCAACATTTCCTCAATTCCTGCAGAGGTGGTTCTATGGACACTTCCCGTTCATAATTGAGCGGAATTGTCTCATTATTTTTGTTTGTCTGTCATTGTCTATTTTTATCTTCCTTTTTGCTGTTTTTGTTATGTCTTGAGGTATTCTTCTAATGTGTTTTTTCTCTTTCTCCCGTCAGGTGCGGTTTTGTGATCCTTTTGATGTATGACTTCTTCGTCCTATGCCGGAGGCTGTTATTCCTTTGCCGCGCCCTCTTGGAGTCTTCCGTTCGGTGTGTTTTTTCCCTTATGTGGTTCCTTCATCCCCACTCTCATTGTCTTCTTGTGGTATGTCTTTTTGATATTTTTATGCTTTTCCAAATAGCGTTTGATGTGTTTTGTATTCCTGTTCCATGATCTCTTCTTTCCTCTCCCTCTTTCTTTTCTTTATTTTCTTCTTTTTCTCTTCCTATTCTCTGTTTCTTCTCCCATTCTTCTTTCTTCTTTTTTCCCTTTTTGATGACAGTCTCTCTCCTCCTTTCTCCTCTCTTTTTCTAATCTGCATTTCCCACTTCACAGTTTGTTACTCTAATATCTATCATTTTTTCAATATTGTATTTAGTTTTCTCATTGCTTACATGATACTTGTTCGAGTTGAACCTAATCAGTTGCATATTTGTTCTAATTTCTACCAGTCGTTTAACATTGTGCTTGACTTTTTTACTGTTTGCATAACAATTGTTAGAATTAATTTTATCAGGTTCCATTTAGAGTTGTTACATGGAATGTTAAGGGAATAAATAATCCTATAAAAAGACAACAAATATTAACCCATTTAACCAAGTTAAACGCTGACATGGCTCTACTTCAAGAGACACACCTATCTGATACTGAATCATCTAAATTGAAATGAGGTTGGGTTGGTAATGTTCTCTCTTCTCCAGCCCTTGGGAGGAAAAATGGAGTATCTATTTTATGCCATAAAAAATATCAGGTTTCAGTTATTCATCAAGAATGTGATTTTGATGGTCATTGGATAATAATCAAGCTACTCATAAATCAAATTCCTTTAGTCCTTTTTAACACCTATGCTCCAGTTACTGTTGATAATTCTTTTTGGACTCAGATTTCTGAGAACCTTCCCTTGCTGGATGATGAATATATTATTTTTGGAGGGGATTGCAATCAGGTTTTTGATCCCATATTAGATAGACACTCTTCTGTTAGATTCTCTAACACTAAGATGCATTCCCGATTTACGTCTACCATACGACGCAAATCCTTGGTTGACATTTGGAGGCTTTGTAACCCTGATACCCGAGAATACAGCTTTTACTCCCCCGCTCATCATTCTCAATCCCGAATAGATTACCTCTTCTTTAGTAAATCCTTATCCCAACAAGTTTCTCACTCGGAAATTGGTTCCATTCTAATTTCGGATCATGCTCCAGTTTTTGTGGATTTTGATTTGTTACCCTCTACTCCGCATACACGTAGATGGCGATTCAACAATACTTTGTTGTCTGATTCTAACTTTACAAGCCAATTTAACTCGATTGCTTCCGAATTCTTTTCCCTTAATTCTGTTCCAAACTCTTCCCCAGTTATGATTTGGGATTCTTTTAAAGCAGCGGCCAGAGGGTTTATTATAAATTTTGTATCCTGCAAAAAGAAATCTTTTGAAGCTAAAACTTCTCAAATGCTTATAGAAATTAAACAACTTGAATACAATTATTATCATTCAAACTCTGAATCTTTATTAAAAAAACATATTGACGCAAAATTCAAATTTAATAAATCATCCACTGAAGCTGCTTCTTCCTATCTTTTAATAAGCAGTGTTCATTATTATGGAGGTCAAAATAAAATGGGGAAGGTATTGGCAAACTATTTGAAAGTACGACGTGATCGAACTAAAATAGAGTCCATTCGGAACAATGCTGGTACCTCCTTATTTAAGGAAGATGACATTTTAAATGAATTTGTTTTCTTTCATAAGAATTTATATACTCCTGAACAACAACCGACTTTAAATAGTTTTTCTGCCTATTTTGAATCTATTGAACATCTTCCACCTCATGATACTGACTTTTCCTCTTTAGAATTGGATATCACTCTTTCTGAAATTACTCATGCAATATCAGTTCTAAAAAGGGGAAAGGCTTCAGGTCCAGACGGATTTACGATTGAATTCTATGTGCAATTTGCTAATTTACTTCTTCCACATCTTCTTTTACTTTTCAATTCCTTTATTACAAGTGGTGCTTCTTCTGGTACATTTCAGGAAGCCTTGAACTGCTTAATTCCCAAAGATAACAAAGACCCTACTCTTTGTAAAAATTACCGCCCAATTTCCCTAGTCAATCTTGATTATACAATTTTTGCAAAATTTCTTGCTCTTCGCCTTGACCCCATCCTACCTAACCTAATTGGACCTGAACAATCAGTTTCGTAAAAGGTCGTCTATCTTCCGATAACGCTAGAGTCTTTTTTAACATCCTTAGTAAAGCTCCTTCTCTTGAGTATCTTATCGCTGCCATAGCGCTGGATGCAGAGAAAGCATTTGACAGGATTGGATGGGATTTTATGTTCCAAGCTCTTAAATGGATAGGGCTCCCTTCTAAATTAATATCCTTTATTTCGTTATTGTATTCGGGTCCTGAAGCCTCTATTTTTGTTAACGGTAAAATCTCAGACTATTTTCCCCTTTTGAGAGGAGTACGTCAGGGTTGTCCCCTCTCTCTTCTTTTATTTATAATTGCTTTAGAACCCTTCTTAACTAAAATTAGGCAAGCTGCTCAAATTACCAGTTTCCAGCTTGATACCTCCCATGTTAAGATGTCTGTGTATGCGGATGATATTCTTTTATACTGTTCTAATCCTTCTACATCCATTCCATCTTTTTTACAACAGGTTGATATATTTTCTCAATTATCCGGCTACCGGCTTAACTCAGATAAATGTGAAGTTCTTCCTTTAAATGTGCTTTGCATTAAACAAGATTTCATTTCTACTGGTTTTTCTTGGCGAACCTCTAAGATAAAATACCTAGGCCTGTGGTTTTCTTCAAACATTCCGGAAACACTTAAATTAAATTTTGATCACATCATTAAAGTTCTGTCTGATTCTATCAATCGTTGGCATCCACTTTTTCTCTCTTGGTGGGGCCGACTAGATTCCATTAAAATGATGCTCTCTCCCATAGTGTTATATATTATTTCCATGATTCCTGTACATATCCCTGAATTTTACTTTTAAAAAAAATGATACTCTCCTAATGAAATTTCTTTGGAAAAACAAACCTCCCAGAATAGCTCTGTCCTCTCTAAAGAAAGACAAATCTTCTGGCGGTCTTAAATTCCCTGATTTCAAACAATATCATTATGCGTTTTCATTAAAGCAATCTTCCCGTTGGCTTTCTCTTGATCAGACTACACCTTCGCCCATTTGGTTGAATATAGAAAATTACTTTTTATCACCTTTTTATTTTAGCGAATCTCTAACTTTTACCAACAATATCTCATCTTTTCGAACTTCAGTCATCTCTCATACTCGTAAGCTTCTTGTTCCATTACTACCATACTCTTATCCCTCGTTTTCCTCATTAAATCAACAGCCCATCTGGCATAATAATCTATTACGGATTAATAATCGTACTTTTTACTGGAAGTCTTGGAGAACCAGGGGTCTGCTTTGGATTTCACAATTAGTACTTAACAACACCCCTCTATCCTTTTCGGAGCTTCAGACACAATTTTCCTTACCACCTTCATGTAAAGCTCAATATGATCGTCTATATCCTTCGCTCTGCCAATATCTTTTTTCTTTACCGACTACGTCTTCCCCTTCCTCCAGATGCTCCAGGCTTTCTCCTTTATTATCTAGTTCTTCTTCAGCTTCTACTCTCTATAATTGTCTATCTCTTTCCTCTGATAGGAGCAAAACAAAAGTTGAATTGGCTTGGGAGAAAGATCTTCTTGAATGTTGGACAATCCCTCTTTGGGACAAGTTGTGGCTCAAAATTCATAAGACGTCCAGAGATGCTAATACATCTCAAACCCTTTATTTTATTTGTCAACGCCTCTTATTTACTCCCTCAAAATTGGCCTCCTTCACTACAGATACCTCTCCAACCTGTTGATCTTGCTCTGCCACAAACACTGACTTATTGCATATGCTTTTTCATTGCACTTCTGTAAACTGTTTTTGGCAATTAGTTTGGTCTCAAATTAACAACATTTTTAAAACAAACATTCCTCTCTCTCCCTCTAATATCTTTCTAGGCTCTCTTTCACCTCATTGCCCCCAGTCACCTTCCAATTTTAAATTGCTAGATTTGTTATTGGCTATAGCTCTTCATTTAATAATTTCTAACTGGAAACAAGCCGATAAAGTTACCTTTAAAGCCTGGTGGAATGCAGTTTGCTTTCATCACAGACTTGACACCAATTTCAATACCCATGTCTCTGTATCTATCAAAAGAGACCTTTTATGGCTACCTATCTCTACCTATTTAACTTATATCACCTCACAAAACACTCCAATAGTTCAAACCTCTGATGAAGTTCGGAAACCTCCATGATACTCTTGTTGTCTTTTAACTAATTTAACAAATATCCTTATTAATATTCCCTTTGATATTTTTTCTTATTGCAACTTGATTAACAACATTGTCTTTTCCATTTACAGGAACTATTCATGTGTACTGTTTTTTCTTGAAGTTTATAATAATGTTACATTTATTATAATAGTGTTTCTTCCCCTTGTCCCTCTCTTTTCTTTACCCTCCCCCTACCCCTCCCCCCCTTTTCTTTTCCCTCTTTACGGTTTTATTGAATTGTCTTTATTGCTTCTCTTTATCATTCCCATGTATTCGATCTTATGTACTTGTTGTTTTCTTGCCTTGTATTACATTGGAATATTGATGAATAAACTTAAATGTTAAAACTTTTTAAAAAGTCTTCCTCACACCACTGACACACCAGAAATTTCACATTTCAAGTTTTTATGCCAGCACACTTTGACATGCCTTTAGTGGTCTAGGCAGATGGTAAAAATATATGTTTACTCTACTCAAACATAACATCTAAACCCATAATATGTATCAAAGGGATTAAAAGGCCTCCTATTTGATTGTTAGAGGGAAGGGACTTCACTTCAGTACGATATGCTGGGTCAGACTGACCTATGAGGCAGTGCCCTGAAGGGCTGGTCTGTAAGACCAGTGTGTTGGACGGTTTTCAGCAGTTCGTGCTAGTTTTATGGTCAGGTGGACCAGTTTTAATCTGTTGATTAATCTAATATTACCAGAAGCATTCCCTGCAGCGAACACAAATGCATGCAGTCTCCCATACCCTGCAAAACACCTACCAGTTCAAAACTGGTCTTATGTGCAAAAGTGAGACACTTTTTTTTAGCTATCTGCTTCTCTAATGGGAGCCACTTTTATTTTGGTGAACTGCCTATCTTTTGTTCGAGCCCAACACTGGCCATATTGGAAGCAGAGGAATATTTTATAAGGTGTTATTTCTGATGATGTCATTGCATGGTGACACTGAGGTCGTTTGATAGGTTAGGGTTTATGTTTACGTTGTAACTCTTGGTATGATGGGCAGGCCTTGAAGTAAGTGTTTGTCTTTAGACATAGCTAAGCTGTTACCAGTTGAGCTTGATTCAACATTGAATGCTTTAAGCAGCACTGACAACCCTTCTTTTGACTCTTTGAAGACTGCTTTCAGCAATTCTGAGCAACACTCGTTGCAGCTAAAATGCATTAGGCTAGTGGTTCCCAAACGTTTTAGAACCACAAACCACTTCTTAGAACAACAAACTTTTGCATCCCACCTACTTTTAATGGACATGAGGCGGGTGATTTTTTTTTTGTCAAAGGTGTTTTTTATTGATAATCAAACAGAAGAAGAAAAAACATGCGACAGTCCCGCACAACTTCCCTCGCAGGGGTTACGCAAAACATGAGGGGAGGCCGTAGAGAGTAAAGAGTGTCCAGTCCTCCGGCCCTGCTAAGCAACAAGCCACAAAAACACAGAGGGTCCAAATCTAAGCCATAAATACAAAGCTAGTAGAGGAGCCCAGCTCCCGCTCAACGTGAAGGCTCAGCAGAGTTCAAGCTACTGGGGCCGGTCACTCCAAACCTAGCACGATCAGGCCGTCCCGGGGTGCCACAATGAACCAAAACCAAAAAAGAAACCCCCCTACCCCCCAACTACCCCCAACCACCCCACCCTCCCCCCCAGTGGTGGTAGCTCTCAGTCATATTTACTACAATCCTCTGACAACACTCATACCTAAAACAGATGGAGGGCTCGAACCGAGGGTGGACACACCGCTGCCGGTAATCCCTTGGAAAGAAAGCGAACCAGTGGTCCCCAACGGAAAATGAAATTCTTAAAGTTCCCCAGACAGATGTCCGCCATCCGTTCCATGCTCAACAACTTCCACAATCTTGCATGCCACAAAGAGATCGCCTGGGCCTCCCTTTTCTTCCAGGCCGCCGCCAAGGTTATCTTGGCCGCCCCCACACAAAGCCAGAGAATCTTTTTGTCCGCTCGCGTCTGATGTTCGAGGAGCGGATCCCGAAGGCCCAACAGCACGTGAGCCAAGGAGTCCACAATCGGGTACCCCAGGATCTCCTTAATATGGGACAAGATCTCTTCCCAGTAGGGGAGGATGATCGGGCAGTCCCACCAGATATGACGAAAGTCCCCCAGTAGACCACAGCCCCGCCAACACCTGTCCGAAGAGTTAGGGAAGATGCGGTGTAACTTGGCGGGGGAGAGGTACCAGTCCATCATGGTCTTGAGATGCGTCTCCCGCAGTTCCACCGAGTGATTATGCTTGGCCATGTCCCTCCACAAATGGGACCACTCTTCATCCATGATGGCGCGACCAAGGATGTCCTCCCATAGGCCCATGTAGCGCGGTCTCGGGGAGATAGCAGTGGCTAAGAGGTGGCTGTAAATAAAGGAAATGGCACCGTGCATGGTAGAGGTGCGGGAAAGAAAGGCTTCAAAGGGGGTGAGCGGCCTAGTCGCCGCTTCTCGAACTGACGAGGACAATGCCCAGTGCAGCATTTGAGTGTGGCGGAACTGTTCTGACTGGGGGACCCCATAATCCCGCCCACAATTGGCAAACGTTAGCGGGGCATAGCCATGAAACAGATGCGTGAGAGCGAGGCAGCCCCCTTCTCTCCAGGCATCAAAAGGCCCCTTTCGCAGTACAGGCGGGAAGGCCGGGTTGAAGTGTATGGGAGTAAAGGGCGACGGGAACGTAGTCCACCGCTCATCTCCAGAAACCGAATCCCAGACCTTAAGGGTGGTACCAGTAGGTGTGCTGATGTACGCATTCTTGGGCCTATCCCCCTTGGGCTTCCACACCAAGTCCCAGATTGTTCGCCCCGCCACACTTCTATCCATGTGCAGCCAGTGTTTCTCCGAGAGGGGTTGGGTCCATTCCACCAATATCCTCAGTTGCGATGCCTTGTAATAGAGGTGCAGGTCCGGAAGGCCCACTCCACCCTCCCCCCGAGGGCGCCGGAGAGCGGCAAAAGAAAATCTAGCCCGTCCCCCATGCCAAACGAAACGGAGCATAAGAGTCTTCATGCGACGAAAGAAATCACTGTCCAAGACAATAGGGAGAGCCTGGAATAAATATAAAAGCTTCGGAAGGAGCGTCATTTTAATCGCATGGAGATAAATAACGGCTTCCAGCGATTCAAATCAGCCTGGATTGTAACCAGTAGAGGGGGGAAATTGGCCGAATACAGTTTCTCCACCGTGGGGGTCAAGTGGACCCCTAAATACAATAAAGAGGAATGGGTCCACGGCAAGGGCGAAAGCGGCCGGAGGCGGTCCACCTCTGCCGATGAAAGCGTGAGGTTAAGAATATGAGATTTGTCGTAGTTCACCTTGAAACCTGCTACCGCCTCGAAACACGCCAGAGCCGTCTGCACATGGGGGAGGAGGTGCGCAGGGTCTGCAAGAGAGAGCAAGATGTCGTCCGCAAACAGGGAGATCTTGTGTTGTTCGCCCGTGAAGGGTAATCCTTGTATGTCCGGGTGCTCCCGTATCGCCAGCGCCAGGGGTTCAATACTCAAAGCAAATAGCAAGGGGGAGAGAGGACACCCCTGCCGTGTGCCCCGCGAGTGCGAAAAGAAAGACGATAAATATCCATTGACCGTGACTCTAGAGCGGGGGTCGCTATAATTGGCCTTGAGCATGGTCAAGAATCTGTCCGAGAATCCAAATGCTTCCAAGGTTCGGAATAGAAACTGCCAGTCCACCCGGTCAAATGCCTTCTCGGCGTCTAGACCAATCAATACCGCCGGGATGTTGAAGCGGTTGGCCTTCTCGATGAGGTGGATCACCCTCCTAGTGTTATCATGGGTTTGACACCCCTTGATAAAACCCGATTGATCAGGGTGAATAAGAGCCGGTATCAGGTCCTGCAAACGAGTTGCAAGAATGGAAGAGTAAAGTTTGGCGTCGAGATTAAGCAGGGCTATCGGCCTATACGATGAGCACGCAGAGGGGTCCTTACCAGGCTTGGGGATTACCGAGATGACCGCTTCTGCCATGGAGACCGAGGAAACCACCGAGTCGGCCATAGCATTGAACAGTCGAACCAAGAAGCCACTAATGTCAGCGGCAAAGGATTGGTAGAAGAGGGCCGTGAACCCGTCCGCACCAGGCGCCTTATGGGGTTTCAGGGACCTGATGGCACCTAGCACCTCCTCTCTAGAGATGGGGGCGGAAAGCAGGTCATTCCATTCGTTAGAGACACAAGGTAGCGGGAGCGTGCTCAGATAGTCCTTTTGGGCGACGGAGTCCTGGGTATCTCCCGAGTACAATGTCGCATAGAACTCCCCGAAGAGTTCAGCCTTGGCAGCAACACAATGCCGCAACGAGCCGGTAGCATCTCGAACGCCCCCTATGTAATCCTTCTCCCGTTTATGGCGAAGTTGGCAGGCCAAATGCCTCCCTACCTTGTTCCCCTGAGAGTAGGAGAGATGGCGGAGCTTCAGGAGAGTGAACTCCGCCCTGTTGTTGTAGTGAGCCCGGAGTTTGCCCCTAAGGGCAGTCAGCGGCCGCAATGTTTGTCTGGAAGGTTTGGCCTTATGTGCTTGCTCCAGCGCAGAGAGTTCCAACTCCAACGCCTCCTGTTCCGTCCTCCTCAATCTATTGAGAGCCGCCTTAAGGGCCAAGCAGCTACCCCTCACTGACGCCTTGAAGGCGTCCCTGGTAGTGAAAACCGAGGTGTCCTGCACAGGGTTGAGCTCGAAGAATTCCTGAATCGCCTTACGGAGCTCTTTGCATGAGGACTCGTTCCTCACCAGGGAAGCCGGAAAGTACCACTTGCGCGGGGCATTCCCCTCCGGCGCCCACTGAAGGCCCAGCGCGAACAAGCTATGGTCAGAGACAGAAAGAGGAAAGATCCTGGCCTCTCTCAGGGACCCCCGGAGGGATTGACTATAAAAAATATGATCTAAGCGGGAATAAGAGTGGTGCACATGAGAAAGGAAAGTGTAGTCCCGAGAGAGGGGGTGCAGAGAGCGCCATCCATCCAACAAGCCCAGTTCGTCAAACCTCCGGCGCGTCTCGTCGGAGAAGAGACCGGCCTCTGCTCTCTGCCGGTGAGAGCTGTCTAACTCCTTATCCCATACCAAATTGAAATCTCCTATCACGAAGAGTGCCCCCTCCACAAAGTCCTCCACGGTTCGCAGCAGATCCAGGAGGAACCTATTTTGCCCCACATTGGGGGCATATAACACAAGGAACGAGCAAGTCTTACCGAGTAGCACACCCTTGACAATAAGCCACCTACCCTCCCTGTCGCCCCGGACCCCCAGAGGCTGAAAGTGAAGCGTCGAGCGGAACAATAGGGCCACTCCCCTATGCTTTGAAGCCGCCGAGGACCTATAAATAAGGGGGAATTGCTTATGTTTCAATCGGGACTCATCCGTCCGGGCCAGGTGGGTCTCCTGAAGGCCAACCACATCAAGGTGGTGATCCAGGATGTACTTCCAGACCTTTTGGCGTTTCTTGGGAGAGTTCAGCCCCTTCACATTCCAAGTTCCTAGGGTAACAGGCATTATTTACACATCACGTCCCCCAGCTCCTCCAGGCCCCCCCATACAAAGTACATCCCCTTCTCCTGATCCCTACCGCATCCAGAAATGCCTCCTCCAACGCAGACCAGTAGCGCACCCCAGGACTGTAACCCCCGGACCATCCAGCACAGGGACCTCGGACCATGCCCCCAGCCGTCTCACAGCCTAGTCGTCTCGCCACACAACAGCAGCCCCTCATCCCTCCACACCACCCAGAACTGAAGCCCCCACTGAGCAGACCACAAATCCCACCCCGCGCCGCTAGACATCCCACAACCACCCTCCCCAGCCCCCCCTCAGTCCCCCCGCAAGTCGCGACTCACACACAACACCCCCAGGCAACATCTGGCCACCACCACTGACCCCTGCCCACCCCGCCTCCACCCAACCCCCCCCACGTCCCCCCTTCCCTCTCCCAAGACCACCCCAACAAGGACCCGAAGAAAGACAAAATGCAAAGGATAAAAGAACAAGCAAACCCCAAAGAGAGAGAAACAATAGAACAAATAGTCCCACAGAGAGGGCTGGTGTTGAGTCCCTCAGAGAGCGGGTCCCAGGTAACAGTCAGTGTCCCATTCGCTCTCCGGCCCGTGGCGTCTTCCCCAAAAGTACATAATTACCCACGGTACCTGAATGGAGGGGGGTGTCCCTCCGACGCAAAACAGCCTTCCCTCTGAGCAAGCAGCCGACGAGCCATCCTGTGATGGCGCCACCATCACACTCACCACAGAGGCCACTGCACCATTCCTTTCTTGCTGGCTGGCCGTGGGATCCGGCCTATTCTGGGCCGCGGGACGCCCCACTCGTTGCCAGGAGGAAGAGCGCTGTTGTCGCCGCGATGGTGAGCGTCCATCCCTCGGAGAAGGGGCAGCGTCGTCCAACCCAAGGAGGTCCTTAGCAGCCTGCAGGGATCTAAGTTGGACCAGTCTATTCTGCCATCTGAAGATGAGGCGAAACGGATGGCCCCAGGAGTACGCAACATTACGGTTGCGCAGGAATGTCGTCACTGGCTTGAAGGCGCGCCTCTTCTGTAGCGTTGACGCTGCCAGATCCTGCAAAAGTTGGGGATGATGATCTCTGAATAGCAAATCGGTGATACCCCTCGCCTTCCGAAGAATACGCTCCTTGAGCTGAAAATCATGTACGCAGACCAGGATGTCCGGAGGAGGAGCCCCCGTACCTCTCGGCAGCCCCACTCTATGGACCCTGTCCATCCGGACCTCGCGGAGATCGTCTTCGCCAAGGATCTGCAGAAAGAGAGCTTCCACATAGCCACGCAGGTCTCCCGCCTCTCCATCCCAGGGCACAGCGCAAATGCGGATGTTGTTCCGGCGAGACCGGTTTTCTAGTTCCTCCGCATGGGCCTGGAGATCTAGGTTCTGCTCCGTCAGTCTAAGCACATCCTGTTGGAGCTGATGCACGTCGCCCGCTAGACCCAGATCATGCTCCTCCAGCGTTGCCACCCGTTCGCCGATGCCATCCACCTCCCTCCTCACCTCTCTGAGATCCGAGGCGAGTTGGGAGCGGAGCTCCGAGATGTCCTCTTTGATGGCAGAGAAGAGCTCCAACATAAGGGCCTTGGTGGCCGGCGACTCATCGTCCTTCTGCAAGGGGAAGCGCTGGTACCCGGGGGCATCGTCGGCTGCGCACCCCTCGGAGGCCCCTCCCTGCCCAGCTTACCCTTGCGGGGCCCGTGAGACATCGTGTCCGGTACGGTGGATATATTCCGAGCAAGACTGTAGGCAAGCTTCACCACTCTCGGCCTGACGCCCACGCTCTGGGTAGGCCCTCCTCTACTCCTCCACTGGCGCAGTCGTGAGTCTAGAGCTTCGGTCCAGTGGCCCCACTCCGCACCGTACCTCAGATCTTCCTCCTCAAATGCGCACGTCCGCCACCTAACCGGGGACGGGAGCGTCCACTCAGGCATCCGCCTGTTGCAGCACCCACCGCTTCGCCACTCCTGGCCGCCACCAGCTCCTAGGCCTCTCCATTAGGCGGCACTGTCCCAGACCGGGTGTGGAGATCGCCCACAGGCCCCGTCACCAGGCACTATCCCCCGGATTCCACCACTACGCAGTTCGACGCTCCACAAGTATGTTGGCGCACTCCACGGGTGGCCCCAGGTGCGTGCAACCACTTTCCAGGGCTCCTTCACCCCCTCTGCTCGTCACCAGACACCACCTCCTTCCGGCTACGTAGCTCGGACCAGGCCAGGCCGTCTGCTCAAAGGAGGCCCCCCATGTCACCAGCAGCCAGGACGTGAAGAGCGAGCACAGGGGCAGAGCGCCACCCCCGCAAACCCCAGGCCAGGTCAGCGCCTGCACTCTCGCTATGCGGCGCACCAGAGTCCGTGGCGCAAGCGTCCCCAGGCCCCAATCCAGCCGACCAGACAACGCTCGTAGTCGCGCTGGAGGCAGGGAGCGACTGTCCCCCCCTGCGCTCAGGCCCACGTCCGCTCAGTCACCAGGCCGCTTCGTCTGGGCAGTCAGCAGCGCTAGAAGTGCTCATCACTCAACCCCATGGGCCTCCTGGTCCAGATATAATCCAAAGGGGGGGAGCTCTCCGGGGGGGCCAGCGACAATCAGGGAGGCAGATCAGAACGCACCCCAGCGGGGGTCACCCAGTCATGTGCTCAACTCGGGGGATCACACCTCACCCCTGCGGGTCCCCAGCGCGGCACACAGTAGCAAGGGGAGCCTCCAACAGGCCACCAACACCCCAGGGCAGGCGGCACCCCCCAGCAACAGCTCACCTCGGGCCCGGTTAGTCCAAGGGCCCTATGGACCAGCGCTGCACCTCAGGTCTCGGCCACCGGCCCGCTCGATGCAACTCCACAACTCTGCTCGGGCGGGGCCTCCGCTCGGCCTGTCCGCCTCAGGCCTCCAGGGCACTCCGCTCTAGAACGGGGGGAAGGCTCAATACAGTCCCCACACCGTCTGCTGCTGGGGCAGAGGCAGGCACACCACCAGATCTGTGCCGCGGTCCCGGCTAGCAGCTCCCCGGGAGGTCACTCTGTGAAGGTCGCGGTCCGGACCTAGGCCCAAGCCTCCGGCCTCTAGTGCGGCTCAGCGGTCCGTCCGCCTTCCGCCCCAAGCTCCTCTCACGCTTCTTGCACTTCAGCAGGTCCAGCAGGGCACACTCCACCCGCGAGGGTGCCGGGTCTCGCTCAGACAGCGGCTCCGGAACTGCGGCGCGGCAGATGGTACCGCCCCCAGCCGTGTCTCCACGCCAGGCTCCCGGCCCCTGCTGTCCGGCCACGCCGCAGGCCGCAAAGTTGCCGGGGGTCCACCTCTCTGCCACCGGGTCCGCAAACGACACCGGACCTCCTCTAGTGCATCCGGAGGAAAATCTGGGTCAGCCGGCAGGGTCCAGGGAAGGCGCTGGACCAGGCTGAGCAATCACGGCGGCGGAGGGACAGAAAGCACGTCCTACTCCGTCGCCATCTTAGACACGCCTCGGCGGGTGATTTTTTAATGCAGCTAAAGCATCATTAATAGCGCATTTTCATTTGAAATGCCAGTACATTTGCACAGACATACAGTTTTATAGATAAAACAATATAGTACAGAAAATAATAATGTATGGAAATTGGGTTTCTGTGAATATTTCTCATTTCAGCATCACCAAATAAGTGTCTTGATTTGTTTTGATTCTATTAAAATATCTGTTTCCAGCACACTTCAGAATTTAAAAAGAAGTGCTTTAATTTTGCTTTCCTACTGCTGGATGCATACAGTTCATTTCAAAGTATTTATATTTTGTTGTGTATTGCAAAAAGCAACATCCTACATTGTCACATAATTCACTTTCAAAACTCCTCTCACTTTGCAGTCAGAGAAAGAAAGCAGCCTGAGGTTTGACTTCTGTTTTTGATTCACCAGCTAATGTGGCAAGTTAAACACAGAATTTAAAGGAATATTTATTTATTGCTCTGAAATTTGGAATCACTTTAGAGGTGATTAGGATTGGGGGCACCCTATCAGACAACGGGACAGCCCGACTTGCTGTCGGCGGTTCTGTCAGTGTGATTACAATGCGACCGCCCCCAAGAAGGTCGCACTGTCTATCTTTTGTGTTGCTGTGGGTGCTGCGTGCTGCAGCACATGCTGCAGTACAAAAAATAAACAGGAAACATATCCCTGCACTACATGGCAGGCACCACAGTGATATGTGGGGGGGCACACCCACATCCAACGGCCAGGAGGGACCGGGGGCCCGCTACGGGCCCCAATGCCCCATTCCGTCAGCCTTTTCATGGCAGGTAAACTGCCATGAAACGGCTGGGGGTAGGGACATCATAATCCCTAAATCGGTGCCTGACAGGCACCGCCACCATTGTTGGGATTATGGCTGCCTCCGACGCACCGTCGGGCTCCTTGAGCCGGTCGGATGCGTGGAGCTCGTTCTTTCCAACTGCCATCCTTCCGCCCGCCATTATTATATGGCGGGCGGAAAACATGCAAACGATGGTGGTGAGACAGCCACTGACAGGCTGTCAGTGGCAGTCTCACCGACATTGTAATCGGCCCCTTTATTCGGTTACTTGAGTATCCCCTAGGGCCACTGCACCTGCTGCACCAATGGCAGTTGCAACCCTGGTGACTCCTCATGGCTTTGATTAAACTTTAAAATGTTTCTCTTGTAATAATGCAGCCACTGATAGGGCCCTACTCAGTACCTGTTACCATTTCACTACTTACATTTCTAGTCTGGATGCAAAGCAGTGCCGTATTTAACAGGTTCTTGCCCGGTTTACGCGCATTCAATAAGCCAATAATGTGGTTGGATTTCCTTTTTTATCTAAGGACATCCATTCTTTGTATATCAGCATGTTCCCCCAGCCAAATTCTACATTTTAGCAGCTTAGCCTTCTCTCATCATCATAGTCATCATCAAGCCAGACGATCCTGGTATTCTTGCATTCTTACATGTTTGTATTTGTAAGAGTCAATGGATGAACCCAAGGATCACACCTTTTGCATAAATTACATGCTACAACAAAATGCGTACAAACCCCCTCAAAAGATGCACCAATGCTCAAAAACATAATGTCCCAGTTGTACATAACAAAATATTCGTATTGTTCAAGCTTTCATGACTGCAGGGAGTCTGCACCACAATCATTCACACGGCAGGTCTCTTGCACCATAGCATTGTCCTGGAATGAAACAGGAAACGGACCTGGTGTCAGACTCCACGTGAAGGTAATCCTGCTTTGCTGAGGCATTGTCTGCTAACTCATCTCATCCAGCCAAAGTTTGTAGGAAATGAAAGATGTTACGTTCTGTTTACCTTGTATAAAATGCATTGCACACATGCTGTCTCTGTAATCTCATTCTTAGGGTTTCTGTTTACTCTCTCGGCGCACCTGTTGCACCCTTCCTTAGAATCCTTTAGAGGGCAGCAGAGGAAAGCTGCAGAAACCTGGTGTATAGAGTCCAGCAAAATGGTGTTTTGGCTAGAGAAAGACCCCCCCGTGGAATAAAGGGTGAGCCAATAATCAAGGAGGTAGTAGTATATTGCTATTTCTATGCATTTTTCTTCTGAAACTAGATAATATGTACATAAGCTTACAGGAAATGTTCCGTTTATCAACTAGCCTGACTGTCCATATTTTGAACCTTAGACAGAGTTACAAATATATCCCAGTTTGATAAGAATTTCTCGGCTCCTTCATGCAATACAAAATCCACTGCAAATTCATCTAACGAACACACTGGCACATGCATCAACATAGGGTTTTGCGATTCCTTAATAGCGATTATTAAGGAGTCGCAATTAAGGAATTGCAAAACCCTATGCATGTAGGAATCGCTAAAGAAATAGCGATTCCCACAAATTCCTTAATTGTGACCCACAAATTGCGAGTCGCAATTAATGAATGGCTTCCCATTCATTCCTATGGGCCTCCAGGCCCATAGGAATGAATTGAAGATTGCGGGAGCAATTTGCGAGTACCAGTAGGTGCTCGCAAATTGCTCCCGCAATTTCTAGGGTGCAAGGGTGTCAAAATGACACCCTATTGCACCCATGTATTTGAACTCTGCACAAATGTTGCATACACACATGCTCTAAGGGCATGTGTGTGCGCAACATTAAACTTAGAAAAATGCAAACAAGTGCATTTTTCTAAGTTTTAGCAAATTACCATGAAGTCCAGCTTCACGGTAATTTGCTCCCGCTAATAGCAAAATCGCTATTTTTTAAACTTTAATGCATTGCATTTAAGGAATCTCAATTTGGGATTCCTTAAATGCAATCGCTATTTAAGGAATCGCTATTTTGAGATTCCTTAAATAGCGATTTTTGCTTTTGGGTTGATGCATCCCAAATGCAAAACTACCGGTCGCAAAGGGGCAGATTCTGAGAATCTGCCCGTTTGCGACCGGTTTTTAGGTTGATGCATGTGCCTGTAAGTGCATAGTAGCAGTTTGACAGGGAGCAAAAAACAACTGCAAACTGAGGCTAGGACATGGTGTCTACCAGTCGCTTCAAGATGGTTGGTTGATGGCAGTTATATTCTCTCAGAATCGTTTCACATAACTCAGTTCACCAAAGCGGATCTAGTCGGTTCACTGTTGCAAAAATGCATATTCTTCACAAGGTCAACTTTTAGGCTCATCACACACTTACCTCATGGAAAGCAAATCTCATTACCATCTGTGTAAGGCTGTATGGGGGTGATTATCTGTGTTCCTCTCTGCAAAAGCAGTTAGAATCCCTTTTACCATAGAGAGTGATTTCATCAAGGAAGGAGTATGAAGACTACGACTAAGCAACCTGGCCGCAATGCGGTTGAAGTGTTAAAGAGCTGTCTTTAAACAAGTGTTGTGAAAAAGTGGTTAACTGGTTGACTGGGGTGTGAGCCCTGGTCAAGCAGCAAACACAATCCTTGTCAGAGCCAGGTACGGAAAACCCCAAAATATTCTGTTCTCAAACCCTGGTAACTTGGCTCAGAGAGGTCAGGCTTAACTTAGAGGCAATGCGTAAAGTATTTGTGCAACACTTCCACAGTAAAACAATGAAAATACCACACAAAAAGTTCCCACATCAGATTATAAAAATAGAGCAAAAACTAATAAATAAAACAAGACCAAAATGACAAAAATCAAAGAAGAAAGTGGAAAGTTGCACCTAAAAGCAGGAAGCACTAACCACGGTTATCTGGTCACACGTACTGGGTCAAAGTGAAAAGTTCAGGCCAACTGCAATGGAACGCAGGTTGTGTGCAGTCCCAGATTATTCCTGCTGAAGTTTACCTTCTCAAGTTTTGTGCCAAGAGTCCCATATGCGTTAGGGAGGGTCGCAGGAAGCAATGAGAGCATCACTGGCGGTGGGTGTCGATGGGGCTGAAGAGCAAGGCGCACATCGTGGAAGGGTAGGCTGGTGCTTCAAGTTGGCAGTTCCCAGTGAGCGGTCGATGGTATGGTGCAAAGAGACCGGCTGGCAGCAGCTTGCGTTGATTTCCGGTGTGAATGGGCACATTTGCAAAGATCCTAAAAGCCTGATTTGAGCACGCTGAGCCACATCAAGGATCCAGGACTTAAGAGGCACTACTCAGGGACCAGGAATTTGCTGCAGCTGGATCTAGGAGCTGGTTGGGGAGATTTTTATGTCTCTGAGGCTTAAATCTGGAGGCCAGCACACTAGCCACTGAAATCACTGTGGGGTCCTGGGTTCAAGATGAAGTTTCAGGTCCAGTTCTTCCCAAAGCAAGAGAGCAGCAAGCGGTAGGGCAGCACAGCAGGCCAACAGTTCCTTTTAGAGCACCAGTCCAACAGAGTGATAGTCCTTTTAGGAGAAATGCAGTACTTCTTCATGGCAGAGTAGCCACAGGTACGGAAGTGTATTGAAGAGCTGGTGTCTGATGTCCAGTAGTTATACCTAGTTGTGCCTTGAAGTGGGGGAGAAGCTTCTAGAGGTTTCCCATTGAAGTCCACAGACATCCTGCTCTTGCTGTCTGCACTCCAGACTAACTACAAGGGGTATGACGCCCTTTGTATAGAGGCAGGACACAGCCTATTCAAGAGTCAGTGGGGCTGTGCCCAGCTCCTTCCACCCACCCTGCCAGTGACGGCCCATCCAGGCACACCTAAGCTCCTGATTGTGTGTGCCTGTCTAGGAGGAAAGCACAAAGCTCAACTGTCAGCTGCACCCCGTCATGTGACCAGAGACAGGACACAGACACTAAATGGCTTCGTATGCAGAATCCGCTGAAGATTGGGATACCATGGAAATTGTCTGATTCATCAGGATTCTTTTGTTTTGTTTTATCTTTTCCTCCCTTTTTTGAATATAAGTTATTTTGTGTGATTTGTGAGTTTTAATTCACGCCGTAGTAAGATAGTTTCTAATGAGATTGTTCTGTATTGGAGGATGCATTTTCTTCTTACTATGAAGTGTTTTTACTTAATGTGATACACATTGCATGTTGATGTATATGCCTATGTATACTTAAAGACACATCATTAAAGCTTGGTGCATTTTTCATAATTCGGTGGAACTTGTTTTGATGAAAGACAACAACTTTGATTGAGTGTGTGTATTGATTGATGGGTTTTACTTTGATGTTCTGATTTGTAAGTAGTGTGATAAATAGGTTCTCCACAGGGAGATTTTCTTTTTACTAAATGGCTAAGGCAGGAAAATGCCAACTTTCTAAAAGTGGCACTTTCAAAATTGTAATTTAAAATTCGATTTAGGATTTTAAATTCCAATTCTAGAGACACCAAACATGAACTGGTTATCTATTCCCATTTGGAAATTACACTTATAAAATGTCATAAAGAATCTCCAATCTCACAGTATAGATAGGTCTTGCAGTAGTGAAAAATTAATTTAAGATTGTTTCACAACCAGGTTATATAAATCTTAAAAGTACATGTTCTACTTTTTAAACACATTGCACCCTGCCCTCTGGGATGTCCAGGGCCTACCATAAGGTGACTTAGATGCATTAAAATGGAAGGTTTGGACCTGGAAAAAGGTTTATCTTGCCAGGTCGATATGACCACTAAAACCTACACGCACAGGCTTTGCAATGGCAGGCCTGAGACATTTTTAAAGGGTGACTTAAGTGGGTGGCACAATCGATGCTGCAGGCGCACTAGTAGCATTTAATTTACAGGCCCTGGGAACATGTAGTGCAACCTTACTAAGGACTTACAAATACATTAAATATGCCAATTAGGTATCAGCCAATTCTACCATGTTTAAAGGAGCGTGCACAAGCACTTTAGCCCTCCTTGGCAGTGGTAGAGTGTACAAAGTCCTAAGACAAACAAACATGAATTTAGCAAAAATAGGAAGAAGGTAAAACATTTTGGGATGACTCTGCAGAGAGGGCCAAGTCTAACAAGTGTCATCTATGTCTATTGGACAAGCACTGCTAAGGATATAGCAGTGTGGGTCTATTTGTCCACTAGGAATCTTCCACATTTCTCTGCTTCATCAGCATGTGTTCACTCCATTGCAGTGATCTCACATAGGATCAACGAAAGAAGTATGTTTACATGTATAATACTTCAGCATGAATGAGTAGCAATGTTACTTACGTAAAACTTTTTTTCCTTTACCTTGTAGCCCCAGGAGCAGTGAAAAGAGTAATCAGGCATTCATGACTTTTTAGGAGGCAAGTAAGTGTTTAAAATCTTTATCAGGTATGTCAAAATGGGGGACACTTGCATTCTCGGGCACAAACAAAAATCACAGTTCGTACTGTGTTTTAAGCTGATGGTAGCTAAGTCCTGGTAATATTTGATTGAATGTATTCCTCCTTTCAGAAGTTCAGTCAGCGAATAACAATGGGTTGTGATCACTAATCAAACCATCTGTTTCCATGTCAGTGTTTTCTATCCTTTGAAGGGCCTATTAATGGATCAGGGTATATGTGTGAGTCTTTTCCAAATGAGAGCACTAAAAATACTATAAAATTTACACAGAGGACAAAGAAAATCCATACGAGATAGATTCAAAGTACAAACCATGAATGTTTATGAAAATTTGGAAACAAATGCAGAAGGCAAAAAGGCTTTGGCTAGTCAATTAACATTGAATTGCAAAATATAATTGACAGCAGAATTAGAAACCTGTCTAAATCAAAACCAGCACCGAATGCAGTCTTTGAACTGCCAAAGGAGAAAATCAAGGAGTGTTTGACCTGGTTCTTTTGGCATGGTTGTCCTCTAACCTTATTCCTCCTATTTTTCTGGACCTCTTTATGTTAGCTTTAGGACTCTGGGCACTTTACCACTGCTAATTAGTGATAAAGTGCCTGTGGTCTCACCTCTAAAACATGGAATGATTGGTTTACAACTGTTTGGCAAATTTAATTTACTTGTACATCCCTAGTACACTGGTATCTCATATACCAAGGGACTGTAAATTAAATGCTACTAATGGGCCTGCAACACTGCTAGTGCAAGTTAGAGAAGTAGCCTTTCAAATATGTCTCGGGCCTCTTCCATTGCAGGGCCTTTGGGCACAGTTTACTGCTACCTTGACTTGGCATTTAACACCATTGTCAAGCCTTAAACTCAACCTTTAACTACATATAGGTCACCCCTAAGGTGGGCCGTAGGTAGCCCTCTGGGCAGGGTGAGGTGTAAATAAAAGGTAGGAAATGTGTGGCATGTCCTGATATTTACATACACCCTATTTTGTTTCTCACTACTGTGAGGCCTACATCTCTCACAGGCTAACATTGGGAATGCCCTTATATAAGTTTACCTTGTAATTCCTGATCTGGAAGGAGTAGCGCTGCCATGTTTGGTATGTTTAGAATGGTAGTAAAAAATCATGCTTACTGGTGTAGGTGGATTTTTTATTACTATTTTAGAAATGCCACTTTTAGAAAGTGAGCATGTCTCTATGGTTATAACTCTATGTGCTTTGCAGTCTGACTCCAACCACATCTAGGGCAGAGTGACTGCTACACTTTTGTGCATACTTTCCAGACAGCCACAGCCATCACACATAAGGGGCTGGCTGCATCTGCATACTGAATGGCCTTCCTGGGCTGGCAGCCATTTTTATAGGCTTTGTTCTGCCCTCACACAAAGGGCTTGTTTACCCCCTACTGATGTCTGGAGCCAGGACTGGGGTTGAAAGGAGATGCTTTTCACTTCTAAGGTTTCTTTTGAAGTCACCTCTACATCAAAGCCATTTTGAGTATAAGTACAGGGGCTCTGACCCCAAATGTTTAGAGCACTTTTGGGACTGGACTAAACCTCTGTCTGAAGGACTTCTGCGCTGTGCAAAGGACTCATCTGGACTGCTCTTCTGCTGTCGCCCTGCTGACTGGTACCTGCTGGTTGTCCTGAAGTACTCACTGGATTGATTTTCTGCTTGTTGCCCTGTTGCCAGCTGCTCCCTGATGCTGCTCTGCCAGGAGACTACTGCTTTGCCATGAGGAACCTCCATTTTGATTATCCAACCTATTTGCTGGCCTGCTGCTTGCTTCCCCTCTGGGCCCTTCCCCTAGTGTTCTCCAGGGGCTTACCAGCTGAACCCTGCTCCCTCAGAGCCCCTGTCCCCACAGGATTGTTGTGGGCTTACGAGGCTGACAGAACTAAACTCTTCAAAAAAACACATAGATATCGCTTTATGGCCTCTTAGCTTGTGAGGAGTGCTTTTCATTAGTGAATGCTGAGGTGGTGCATCCTTGGCTGCATAAGCTCGTGTTGAGAGCTTTGCTTTTTGAAGTCAACCTGTGCCCCAAACTAGCATGTGTTGAGTGCTTAACTAGTGGCACAAGCGCATGGAGTGCCAGAGGAGTGATGAATTTGCCTCTGAGGGCCACGGCTCCTCCTCTACCCATTCCTGGAGTAACAAAGCCGCTGAGGGGATTCCTGATCTAACCAGGGGGTCAATGCCACACTTGAATCACTCGCTGCAGCCCCGGATGAAGAGACCGCAACCCAGGCAGTCCACCTGCTGCACGCTATATCACGAACTCCAGGTTGTGTTGAATGAAACCCACAAGGCCTCTCAATCCACCATTTCTAACTGTCCTAGTTAGTGCTGAGAGTTCCCCAGCAGTCAGTGCCCTTCTGGTTGCCTAGCAACTGCAATGTACTGGGTGCACCCTCACCAGATGCCCCAGACCTGTAAACATTTACTGTTGATGTATGGGCAAAGGAGTGGGCATTTTCCAGTGTCGCACGCTCAGGTGCGGGTGTTTGAAACAAAAGAGGGTGTATTTATGCCACCAGGCGCATTGCTGTGCTCGTTCATTTTGTTTGGAATATAAAACACGCATATCGAGCCCATAGCTGCGTGAATGGACTCCAGAAAGAAGCAGAAGGGTTGACCTAGTGCCCTTCCGCGTTCGTGTTCTTTCAGAAATTGAGTACTTGGGTAATTTCTTACTGGTCCAGAGGGGACCCAAGATTGCCCCGGTATGGGTTACTTTCTACGTGCTGAGCTTTGCTCCATGCTGGTCGGGTGGAGACAACAATAGAGCCCCTGATATGGAGTATTCCCTCCAGCACTCTCCCAAACCCTAACCGTAGTCACTTTATATGCCCCACATTTAAAGCCTGATTACCATAATACGTATAATATGAGTGCAAGTGGTCTGCACCCTATGTGCTAGTGGGGAATGTTTCGTGAATCCTGCCTGTGTTGCCCACTGTGATGATTGATGGATGTTACTGCTGCATCTCATCCTCTGATGTAATACTGCAGATTGTTCTTGATACAGCATTGTCAGGATAGCAAGTGTTCGCTTATTAATTTCTGCACAGTACTTATGATTTATGTGTTTTGGCACTAAACCTATGCATTTCCATGCCCTGGGAGTGTAATGTATATCTAGGCTTTCCTGTTTTCAGTTTCTATTTTTGGTAAATACTGGTGGGGTTTATTCAGTGTTTTCAATTGATTTCAATATCTTTATAAAACAGTGGTTATCAGTGGTTACACATTTTCGCACCACTATAAACGACAGAAACAGTGTTTTTCCAGTGTTTATGGAATGTTTTGCTTTTATTATTTCTTGCTTTCTGCAGTGATAGTGCATGGAATATAGACAGTGTACATATAGTGTATAGTGTTTGCAAATTAAACTTATTGTGGTACACCATACAATACTTCTTCAGTGAGTCTTTGGTCATGTGCCCTCGCTCTATCCTTCCCATATAAACTTCTGTGAAAAGGCCCTCTGAACATTGGTACTTTAAACGGGCAACGACAAAACAGCCAGTACACAATTTGTAAACTCTGGCACTGACATAGCTTTCCATGCCAATACTGGTGTACTTGAAGATTGCAATCCTCAGGGCAGGTTCTGCAACATTTGTGTTGAGCTGGGCGCTTATGCCCTCAGAGTTATTGAAGCGGTCAAAAATGAAGCAGCACTTTTGAAACTACAGAGGAGATTCCCCTTTATAGAAGGGATCTATAACTTGCACAGAGTACCACAGTGAAGTTTCATTGACTTCAAATACCATGGTTGGTGAAAGGACATTTCTATGCATCATTGCAAGCCATTTCTCATGCATTGTAAAATAAAAGTTCCTGAATTGCTCGTCAACATTGCTTTGCTTACCAAGTGGCAGGCACTCTAACATGGAACATGTTGCAGTACCAAAGTCACTAAGGGTGTCACCCAGCCTACTCTCAAGGAGATGTTTCACATATACACCAATTATGCTGAACACGTGGCAGACAAGGGTGTTTTCAGACTCTAGATTTTTTATTATGTCCACTACAGCAGTTATGTGTACCTGTAAAGAATACAGTAGAGTGTACTTTTTTTCACATCACTAGCAATATGCGACCAAAGATCCTCACATTTCTTGCCTTTCGCATCATCACTCAGCAAAAATTCTGTAAACGGTTGCCACATGGATAATATAGCATTCATAGCCCCTTGGACTGAGAACCATCAGCTAAGGGAAACAGTTGCGATGACTCTTTCTTTGATGCCACACAATGCATGAAATGAGAAATATTTGCGTTTTTGTTCCTGTTCCTAAGAAAACAGTGCACCAGAATGGAATAAAAAGTTAATAGCATTCCTCATTAACCCTGAAGATTGTAAAAATGCTTACAGCACACCATATAACGAGTGGCAAGGATCTTTTACAGGGAAGCACTTCAGCTCAGGTATCAATTTTGACAGGTCATCACACAACTTTTTCATATGCGTAGCTGAATCACTGCACATACAAACAATATCACTCCAATCTTTGTTGAATGTGGAAAGAAGCTTTTTAGCAGAGCATTCCAAGTGACACTTTGTTCCATGTTTTCCAAAAGTCTGGTGTCATGTTTTCACCACTATCCCAGATGCTTGGCAATAACGCTCTTTTCACATATACTTGTCACTATACCTTGCATTGAATGTTCAAAGCCTGAGGTGTTGGCAATTTACCTACTATCAATACTGACTCACTAGAAACTAGGGGCTGATGTATTAAGGGTTTGTACCCAATCTCTGTGGGTAAATGTGATGACACATATTAGGGAAGATTCTTATGAAACCAGCCATTTTACCTATCAGTAGACTAATAAACGTAGCCAAAATATCAAATATGTTTTTGATATTTCCTGATTCTCTACAGTTTATAAAATAATTAAACAAGACCTAAAACATGCTTCTAAACCCTGCATCTTTAGACCAAATACTACAAAACTGAAACAAGGCAAAGGAAGAAGAAACAATACTTGAGTGGCATCCCTAAACAGCAAAACTCAAGCAGAATAATGTTAGCCCAATCTTTCTTACTGCTAGTTTGTATAACAAAGTTACATTGTATTGGCCTCTTGAGAAAGAAAAAAAATGACTGTCACTCTCTTTTTCCTTTCTTTGAATGGCATTTTAGTTTGTTTGTGGTTGTGTAGGTGTTTTTTCAGTGTTTATATGCTTTCACTGGTGAGGGCTATTTCTCTTTCAGTGGGGTTTTATCAGTTATTATAGGTTTAAACCTAAAACCGGACAGCCTATGTATATCATTCTAATACTTGCATGGTCAGGATAATGAGTATCACCTCAGTATTGGCATAATGTGCCCAGTTTTCATGATTATGTCTTTTTGGTCTATGCGCTATGTACAATATATACAATATTTTTATATTATCCTGTGTGGATTCTCTCTTGTGGTGCATGTATTGTGTTGCTGGTGTGAGTGTGTTGTGCAAACCCCTTACACATTGCCTGTGGGGATAAGCCTGACTGCTCAGTGCCAAGCTGCCAAGGGGTGAGCACAGGTTCTCTTTGGTGTGTAACTTACTTGCCCTGACTAGAGTGGTGGGTTCTGCCTGGCTTAGGTGCACACCCTAGCCAACCAGAAACTCCCTCTCTAACAAGGAGCAATTGTCTTAAGGACTGCTCAGTGAAGCCAGAGAGGACCTGTAAATCATTCCAAATACAGAGTGATAATCAGAGAAGCATAGATGAGACTGTCACTGTGGTCTGACAAAGAAAGATACATGACAGAGTCCAGTAGTTAAATAGAAAACACATCACCTGTTAAATTTCACATTTGCCCTACATGTAATGAATACACTGTACTATGCCTTAGATAGAAAACATTACCACATTCAGAATATTACACAGCATCTCTGTTTTGGCTAGGGAAGTAAGGACATGACCTTCAGTTTGTATACAGTTATAAAACCATCAAGTCCAGGAACATGAGGAACGCATTGCAATTTTCTAACTGTTACAGTGTGAACAAAACCATCGAACAGACTGAATCTAGTAAATTCAATAAACAGTAAAGGTGAGGGTTGAAGATTCACAGTGCATGATCAAGGGGGACACAGATGAGCTGGAGACAGCTTTACCAATGTGAGAAAAACGGCAGGCATCCAAAATGTGCTAACTGAAAACTCAATTAGACCTAAAGCCCCACTCATTATGATATGTTAACTCTCTCGTTTTATAAAGTACTATAGAAACATTGCAGTTGCAATTTTTTGTGTTAATTACGTCCCCACACCTCACCATTCTTGCCCTTGCTATTCAACACATTCATGTTTCAATTGGCAGAAATACATCAACATCAACGCTTATTTGCTCACACAAAATAGAATTTACATCATTTAGCATCATATATGCAGCCTAATGGCAAAAGATATCTTAAACTGCAAGCAGCTCACTAAATCACAGCCAGAAATTTTCATGAGGAAAAAAACAAAGCCTGACAGATGGTGAACAAACAATAACAAAACCTAGGGGCATATTCATAAGCACGGTGGAGCAGGGCAGTGCAGCAAGTTGCCTTGCTGCGCTGCACTGTGCCACCGGAATAGGACAGGAATGCACCATATATATCCAATACGGTGCATTCCTGTCCTTTCCCACTGCTGTTTAAGCAGCCTAGGGCAAACGCAGGCACCCTTACACCATGGTTCAAGGGTGCCTGTGTTGTGATCATAATTGTTTTGTGCAGGAAGGGACACCTTCCTGCACAGAAACAGTCCATAGAGGCATTTTCCTCTTTCTATGTGTGCTGCAGAGTGAATAGAAAGAGGATAAAACAAGGACAAATAAAGATATTTCTCCTGATTACGCCTCACCTCAGGATGCGTAAGATTTTGATACATTCGTAGGTTTACAAGTTCTTGTAAATCTGGGAATGTATCAAAATCCATGGGCTGTGCATGGGAACAGTCAATACAATGCCCACGGAACGCCTCTTTTTTGCAGAGTAAGGAATCGCAGTGATTTGCGCTGCGTTGCCTTACTCCAAATCTATGAGGCCATTCAAAGCCACGCAAAGGGGCTTTGCGTGGCCTCATGAAAATGATTTGGTGCTTTGTGTGGACATTGCATCACAAGAAGTAGCACAACGGCAGTGCAAGGGGCTCATATATGCCCCCAAGTCTATTAGCCAAAGCTTCCTTTGGCCAAAACCCATTTCATGGCTAACCACAAATATGAACATCCAGCAGCTATAGGCCATAGGCGATGGTCTTTGGCCAGACCCTGGGCTTAGCCTTCAGTATGCCTGACTCCTCGCTCACTTATTTTGGCCATGGGCAGCAAGGGGTTGACCAAAGGATCTGACTTGTGGCCAGACCAGTGGTTAATTTGTGCTAGTGATTGCCCGTGGGAGACCCTGGTACTTATTTTTAAAATCAGCAAATTTTTTTCAACAGTGAGCAAGAGACGTAAAAATAAACAAAACAGAAAAATAGAGGAAGTGAAAGACCGAAAAACATCATAAAGGGAGAAAGCAGGATCTTATAAAAGTGAGCTAAAGAGAAAGGGGGTGTCTTTTAGTGCATTAAAGAGGCCTGAGGTGGATTCAAGAATATGTAGCCTTGGCATTTGGTGCGTCAAAATTTATTTGCACTGACTGCGGGTTTCAGATTAGGGCTTTGGACACCGGCACTCATCCTATTGCAAATTAAGCACGGGGCCAGGCCCAGTGGCCAAATCACTCTATATCAAATGCCTGGCCTTACCCCTTAATAACATCCGATTGGCTATGAAGTGTAGACACCACCATTCATAGGAGGAACCCATTCCTAAAGTAATCTTGAGACATACAAGGGAGCAGGAACTGGGTCAAACCTCCTTACTGTTAATCTAAAGTATAAAGCACAGCCAGTGATGAGCACAAACTTTGACAGTGCTTAGTCTATTATCTACTTTATCAGAAGGACAATGAGCTCTTAAACTTACACTATCAATCCTCAGACCAGCAGTTGAAGGTGAAAAAAGAGCAGACCGTGGAAGGGGAGGGAAACGAAGGCAGACTGATGAGTGGGAAAATTCACTGAGCATGGATCGAACAGCTTGAGAATAAGGAGAAACCAGGGTATTCTTGGCCAATATATGGCTATTAGAAGGAGGTCTGCCTTCTTATCTATGATGTTGTGAAACACCTTGGGCACAGGAAGAATTGGATGGAATGCATAGAGGAGACATCTGTGCAAAGAAAGTGACAAGGCATTGATTCCCCAGGCGTTTGGAATCAGAAAACAAAACTGGGACGGAAGAGTGTCCTAGTCTGTTACAAACAGGTCCAACCAAGGGAACCCGAATCTCTTTACTATTTACTGAAACACACAAAGTAATGTCAAAAGGGGAAGATCCTGCTTAGACGATCCACATGTTTGATCATCCATTTTTTCTCCAGGAGATAAATTGTCTCCATGAAGAAGAGCCTGAACACTCCTCAACCCCTGAGTGAACAAGGCAAGCCTGAGAATCTGCCTCTCCCCATCAGCTCACAGAAGCTTGAACCACGTGTTTTTCAGTTTAAATTATAAATGACTGACACTGTAGGAAGGAAACAAAAACATGAAAACTCAATAAGTAGCTGGTGGAACCATCCAGCTAGAGGAGTTTGTTGACTCCTTTATGAACCACAGTCCTTGGATGGAATTGCCCATCAATGTGGCTCCCCAGTCCAGCTCCTGGCTTCTGTTATTACACTCTGAGGTGCAAGAGGAGCTAGGAAAACACCCATTTATATGATCTGACAGCAGCCACCAAAATAAGCCCTGACAAATCTGATGTGTGAAATGAATCATCTCTAGCTTCAAAGTACTCTGAATAAGGGTTCCAGTAGGACAGAAGATGCTGAACCAGAGACTATGGGTAGATAAAAGTCCAAAGCACCACTATAAGACAGGCTGCCAATTCCCACTGGCTCTTTCACTAGATCGATGGGTCCTGAGTTTTTCGTTCTGTGGAGGAGGGAAGTCCTAGCACTGGTCTGAAAAGTGGCCCACATGAATTGTTGTGACTGAGAGGGTATCAGCTATGACTTTTAATTGCTTTTAGGATGGAAATATCCCTTTTATAGAAAACAGGTATGGATCTCTGTCCTGAGTGTCCAAATGGAAGAAAAGCTGGTATTCAGACTTTTATTTTGGCCATGGTGTCACCAGAATCTTTCCCTAAAATTGTGAAGTCCAAAACCTGTCCCCTGCCCTGAAGTAGCACACCAAGCACACCCTCATGCTAGGCAGTGGACACAGTCCATGCCATGGGTTTATCACATTAAACCATGGGGGAGAGTTGTGTATGTGGGCATGAATGCTTGTGTTGGTTTGTGTGTGTTGCATTTATAGCACATGAATAGGATTAGACCTATGTGTATTGTGAGCCTCAGTACTGGGCCAGTGAGATCCATGTTGGATGCCCCTGGTTTAGTATGACACTTGATGGAAGATAAGAATAGCTTCCCTCATGCAGTAGAACTGTTTTGTCTTCATTTCTGTGGCTGGAGAGTGAAGGCCTGTATACTGAAATGAAAAGAATGGAGACAGGGCTCCCTTTCACGATTCCATAAGGCCCTTGTTAGCAATGACTATTAATTAGTTCTTCCTGAGGTCTGCCATTTGGTAGACGGTAGGGGTGAGGCTTGGACTGTAGTTTTTGTTGTTCAAGAAGAGGAAAAGTCTTGACAGGTTCTGCTTTTTTGTCCATTTCTGATTGCTGCTTTAAGAAGGCTGATGGCGTGCAAGCGCAGAGACCGTCGCTTCATTGTACACATACTTTGGTACTCCTACTTTGAGCCAGCTCCATTGACAACTGTGTGAGAGCATTTGCTTTTCACGAAGAGTGTATCAGAAGAGCAGCCTAAAAATAACATTTGAAAGAGAACCAACTTAAACTGGTCCTAAAGCCTCAAACTGTGAATCCACACTCCCTGTCTAAAAGATGTGTACAAAGGTATGTCCAAAAACAGCCCACATTGTTCCAGTTACAAGCTCTTCGTGATCAAAGAAAGGAGTGCTGCACAGAGTACTTGACGTACTGCTATGTGTCCAGGGCTAGTGTCTGTCTGGCAGCCAGCCTCCAATAGGTGAGGGGACTTCTCCTGAAGTCTATACGTTTTGATGGTATGGCTGAGGGTCTGTCTAAAATCCTAAAACCATGTCCGCTGAAAGAGAGAAGGAGTGTGCCAGTCCCTGCAGAAGGAGACCCTGTCCATAGGGACAGACCAGAGTGTTCCACTTGTGGGAGTAGCCAGAATGAACAAGTTACTGCCAGGAAGTGAACCAGGAGCAACCCCTGTGGAGAAAGTGACCCCCAGTTTCCTTAACCCGTTCATATCGTGATCAGCGCCGCACCTTCTACAAAGAAACAACCAGTGAGCACCATTGGCATTCACTGAGGCACAAAGACAGGTGCCCTTGTTCTCCTGTACCACCGAGCTGTGCACCATGATCTGCCTGGAGGCCAGAACTGCCAAGGTCACCTGTGAAATCGAGATCACCATGGCGGTCACACCTGCCAATCTAGCCTGCCGCCAGTGCCTGGCCTAGGGAGGAAGCAACTGTTGAAAACAACTGCTTGTACTTGCTATACTCCCAGTCAAGTGTGGAAAGGGTTTTACTTGACCCGATTTGTAGAGGGGGCTGAGGGACATAGCGTCCACAAGTGAATTGCTATCATGAGTACCTCCCTTCTTCTGGATTGAAATGTGCAGTATTAAATATTACTGTGTAATTAAAAAGTATTTATGTTTTCCAAAAGACACTGTGCTGGACGTTAAAGTTATTGTGTCTGTTGGTTGGTTGTTGAGTTCTGAGATTGTGTCCCTCAGTCTCCCTGAGATGCTTTTGTTTCCCTAAGAGTTAAGTGCAGAAAGGTTTGCAGAGCCATGGCAGGACATACCGGTGACCACAAATGGCAAACTAACTCGATCACCATGTTATGAGCTGAGTATCTCTGTCTACCTGTGCAGCCCAACAAATGTTGCCTGAAAAAGGTTGAGCAGGTATCCATATTTTTGAAGGAGTTTGCCTACGTGGTGCACATCCTTAAAACGCTTGGAGAAAGAGGAGTCACAGATCACCCAAGCATGGGAAGGCCTGAATGGGCTTTGAATGCAATATGTTATAAGCCAACATGGGAGCTATGACCTAGGTAAAAACCCTTGGAGTTAGACCTATTCCAAAAAAAATAACAACCCATATCTGGTAGTCATGGCTCAAAACAATGGAACCTTTGTGAATTAGGTGAAAGGGAACATGGTAATAGCGTCCACTGGCTCTGAAAAACCAGATAATCTCTCGGGAAACCAAAGGTTGGATGTGCTCAGAGCTTTTAAGTTAGAGAATTTTGTCTTTTCAGATCTAAAATAGGGTGAAAGTCTTCTGAAAATGTTCTGACCACATGCACAGGATGCTATCATCTTCGATCCAAACCCTTGCAATAAAAAAATAATACTGCAGTGTCCGAAAAACAGAGAGGGTATAGAGGAGGGCTATTAGATGAGCAGGACTGCTAAAGCAGGACCTTATATCCATCGGTCGCCCAATCACAGCCACCTGGGGAAGGGGTGGGTTAAATATGACAACATTTATTCATATACCCTTTTCATAACAGGAAAGTACAGGCTTTTTCTGGCGAGACAAAACAAATAGGATGACTTGTAGGGAAGTTCTACATGTATGGGTTCAGGAAAGGGTGAAGTTTGGCTTCTGGACAAAGGGGCATATTCACAGAGAAATGACGCAGCGTAGCGCTGCAAGCAATTTAGCAGCACCGCTCTACGTCATTTAAAAAATGCAGGGATGCGTCATATTCACATGAATATTGTGCACCCCTGTGTTTTCCCTTGCTCCAGTGCTAAAGAAGGTGCCTGGCACCAATGTAGACACCCTCATTCCATGGTGCAAGGGTGCCTGCGTTGCAGGGATTTTGTTTATGAGCAGGAAGGCATACCTTCCTGCATATAAACAATCTTTTAAAGCGCTTTGCTCCTTCTATGTGAACTGCAGAATGCAGCACACATAGAAAAAGCAAAAAAAAAGGAGAAATGAAAGTATTTCCCCTCGTTGCGCCACTCTAACCCATTCAATGGTGTTAGTTTTTGGCCATGCCTCAGATTTACAGATCCTTTTAATCTGTGGCAGCATCAAAAAGCAATCGGTGCTGTGGTGGAACGGCCACAGCAACACCCATTTCATGCCCCTTTCATGCAGATACCTGGGTGAAAGGTTACGATATTTACAAAGCTGCATTAAGCTACGCAAAGTGGCTTAGCGTCGCTTTGTAAATATGGAGCAGTGCATTGCGCCCCATCGTCGGTAAAAGTGATGCTTCTGGTGGCACAATGCCCCTGTGAATATACCCAAAGTTTTTATTTATTTTTGAGAGTGGAAATATGTTTCTTACGTTCTGACAGCAGTGTGTGTGGAACTCAGCAAAGTAGGTGGGGCCGATCCCTTCCAATTATGAGCATCCTCAAACAGGTACCTGCACGAGCTGCATCGCAAAATGCGATGCAGCGCGTGTAAAGGAATTCGTTTAATTAATTAAAATGTGTACTTACCTCCGTTCATCCATATTCCGGTGCTTACATTTCCCCACCCTGCCCCTCCCCCGCCCCGCCTCACTGCCCCACCGAACTCCCTCCACGAGCCGCTACTGGCTATGCCTCCTTCTGAGGTTCAATGTTAGAGGTAATTTGTTCATAGCAATCCACAGTTTACGTCCCACTATCCATCTGAATAACCTTGAAAAACATGTATCTAGAGACTGGTATGAAGAGAAGCGATACTTTATGATCAAAGGAAACCTGTCAAGCGCCTCGGCCTAAAGGAAGGCACCCTTTGCAGCTGCTGCTAGCCCGCTTGCTGGCCCACCACCGACCTCTGGTGCGCCCTCCATGTTTGAAGGCGTCCCCCCTGTGTGTGTCAGTGACTCTACAGTGGAGTTTGTCCGCTCTGATTTATCTCTGTCAAATTCATGTTCCTCTGGAAATGAGAGGAGCAAACCAATAAAAAAGAAATCAGCTTTTCCGGAACACCGGGATTTATTCTTCATTTTTAGGGAAATAAATCAGCCTGGTCTCTGTCAGTCTTCCAGTTTTTAAGGCATAGCTCGCGCAGATGGATTGGCCCGCTGAAAGTATGAATGTTACAGCAGGGAGAGGTGGAAATCTGCCGCCGTTCCTTCATTCGGATGCACCGCGTGTTTACCGAGGTGAAGGTACGAGCGGCCTCGCCATCATTTACTTTCATAAGCTTTCAGCTCGAGCAGAAAAAGTTTCATGTCTTGATTCCTTTCCAGCATCCCTCCTTCGCCCTCTCTTAGCAAAGCATACAGGGACATGCTGAGACATACTGATTGCCGGCAGGCTCGTCCTGCAAAATTGCCCTGTCTGAATCAGTTAGACTGGGGAGGACGAGACAGGCTCTGCCAGTCCTCTCCCACCCTTTTAACCAGTCGTAAGACATCCAGGGCGTCCGTGGGAGTTTTATAATCAGGGATGAAACACTCGAAATTTTAAAAGCTTAATCATGTCACGACCCCAGGCTGTGATAAGTCTTGTACTTTCGGCTCCTTCGATGAAGCTCTGTAAAATGTTTCTTTTTCTTGGTGAAAAGCCCTATGAAGGAAGGTGGTGGAGTAAGTGCACAACACATCCGGTTGTATAGAGTGATGTAATTGTTTCTTCATTGTTTCATGGTTTGACTGTGAGATCACTGGTGTGGACAGAGGTTTCGAATGTGTACACCCCCTCCTTACAATTCTACAGACTCCCTCTTATTCAGTCAAGTCCCCCCATTCATTTTTTGCAATTTTACATAGCACACACTCACCCTGAAGGTATTGGGGAGGTTTAAATTAGCACCAGTTACATAACACAAGGACAAACTCATTTTTATAGGCACGGAGAGATCAACTACTTTGCCTAGATTAATCACAGAATGTTGAGCCGATGACGAGACTCGACACTGATCCCTTGCTTCAAAGTCGGTAGCTCTGGCCTTTACGCCACACCTTCTCCTGTCCGAAGACAAACAAATAATGGGCCTCATTTATGAGAGTTGCATTAGGTTTGCACCACGCAACATGATACATGGATGATGCAAACCTCTAAGTCAATATTTAAAGCCATGCAAAGCCACTTTGCGTGGCTCTGGTTGGCTGTGAAAATCTGGATGAACCCAATGCAGCGCAGATAGCTGCATTGCGTCACTCTGCCTTGGGTAGCTATTCCATTGGCATTGCGGGGGTGTTCCCATGCAACACCCTTGTATTTCGATGCATCCATAGAGTTACAAGACTATATAAACCTGGGGATGCTCTAAAAACTTACACCCTCCCAGGGGAGGCGTAAAGAGGAGAAATGTCTCTATTTCTCCTCATCTCTTCCTCTTTTTATGTGTGCTGCATTCTGCAGCATGCATAGGAGGACTATGCCTCCCAAGCTTTGTTTTGCGCTGGAAAGTGCCCCTTCCTACACAAAAGCAATTCTGCATGCACCACAGGCACACTTGCCCCATGGTGAAATGGTGCCTGCATTGGCGCTAGGCTGCCAAAGGGGGGCGCCCGCACAGGAGAAAGGACAAGGATGTGCTGTATTGCCTTAGATAGGCACATTTCTGCCCTTTCCCTGTCACACAGTGCAGCGCACCAAGGTTGTCTTACATGAGGCCCCAATATCTGTAAATAATGGGAGACTCAGAGGCCTGCTATCACATTCTACCTTGGAGGGAGTGGTATAATTTTCTTGTACGCCACTTACTTCAGTTCTCCACTTTTTAGCTCCTCCACCTTACGAGGCTGATTCAACAAAACCTCGAGCCCTACTAGTGGCAGACACCAACTAACTCTCATCGGATCGCATAGATCTCAAAGGCCCATGCCAAAAACAGTTTATAGATTTTATATTCTCAGGCCTAATATAGTAGAGCTATGCTTCAATACCACAAATCCTATAGGCTCAGGCCTCTTCCAGTAAAACCATTCCCCTGGTTACTCACATGTTACAGGCTGAGTACTCAGTCAGAAGAGATATCCCTCAGATTATATCAATATCACTTGAAGTGTATAAAAAGTATAAAAGGCGTTATGTTATTTTATGTTAAATACCTTTTGTAAAACACACAATGCTATCCACTGGTTTCAAAGGGACAACAAAGCATAGAAGCAAAGGTAAGCAAGAGATTATGCTTCAAGAGAGCAAAGCAGGAGGGAATTTCACCAAGAAGGACCCAGAGTAAAGAAAACACTGCCACCCACTCAGGCTTTTTTAAAGCGCTGGACTTTCAGAAAGGAAGCATTAGAGAATACAATGGTATACCAGGGGCTATCTGACCAAGCATCTTTTAGGGCATTGAGTTGTTTTGCCACAAAAAATAAGTGATACACAGCAATTGAGCTATTTAAAAGTCATGCTGCCATTATTCTTATTGTTTAATGGGAAGCTCTCCAACCCTAAGCAGAGGGCGATTCCATGATCTAGCCACAACCCAGACAGGGCAGCAATGGTCTTGTGGTGACCTTCATAAATCAGAAAACACAATAGTTTGCTTAATCTTTTAATAAGAACTCACATACAAAGATCACGTCAGAGACTTGGTTTTTTAAATAAAGGGGTGCAAAAGTGTGGCAGGTTTAGAAGAAATACCTATATTGGTAACCCAATGAGCTTCGGCCATGAGGTCAGCACCTCTACCCATCGCCAATATTTCAGATTTCTTTAAGTTCAATTGAAGCCAAACTTTCCCTTTTTGCTCTCTGACCCCTGCCAAGCCACACTGACGAAGTGCCACACCTCTTATTTTTTTTAATTGCTTTATTTTCATCAATAATCAAACAATGAATACAATTTTTTTTTTAAAAAACAGAGCAGTTAATTACAGTACATATATCATATAAAATCATAAATATATAGCAGAGAGTGTTACCACTCATCCCTACCTCACCCCAGTGTGTGCTGCCTCCATTCATCTCTCCTGGGAAGCCTTCTGTAGTACACCAGTCTTGTCATATCATGGTATAATAATAAACACGTTGTTACAGGTGCCCATATATCCTTGGATCTAGATGCAGCTGGCAGTTCCTCCGCATATCCAGCTATCTGATCTCTGCTATACACAACGCCCTTCAGCCATTGATTCATCTTAGGAGCTGCTTTCTCTCCCGAGTGCCACCCCCTTAAAGTACTAATGAGCCATCTAGTATGAGTGTATAGAATTAGGGGTCCAGAGAGTAGAGGAGGTAGGTCAGAAGGGTGCGTAGACATTGAAGAGGTAGGGTGAAAGTGTGGAGCTCTGAGGAACTCCACTATTCGAGGACCAAACTTTCCGAACTTTCAAAAAGACCTGAATCAGTTGAGTGCTAGGCCCAAAATACAAGACCTCTGAAGCTTAGTTGTCAATAACACATGGTCAACAGTGCAAAATGCCACTAATATCAGGGCTTAGACACAGCTGACATTAGCAACCCTAAGAAGATCAACACCAGCTGCTGCCTCTGTACTGTGTGCTGGTGGAAACCCAATTTGGAAATTGTCAATAAAGCCATAATTTTCATGAGATGGACATAATTGCTGATATTATGGTCTAAGGTGGGGGCAGGCGAGCTTAGGTTACAAATAGCAGAGTGGCCCAGGTTTCCCACAGTAGGGCTATCCATCAGACTAGTCGGATCTTATGAGGTTAGGCCCACATAGCAGAGCTGTCCCTCAGAACTCAGAAAGCACACAGATCTTAAAGGCTCATATTTCAGAAAGCAGAGATATCTCTGGCGTACAGAGACCTTACAGGCTATGACTCATTTAGAATACACATCCCTCAGGTTACACTGACCTTACAGGCTTGAACATTTAAGATGCAATATTATCAGGCAAAGTAGTGCATGCAATATTGTGATCTTCCCACCTGCAGGATATATAGATATAGGCACTGAGAACATTACTTGCACCAGAAAAACCACCACGTTTGGATGGCAATTAATGTCTAGGCACAGTGTCCACAGCACAACAGGATTTGTCGGTCACAATATACCATTCTTCACCACTATAATATATGACCATTCTAAGAAAAACATTGTGTGCTCAGGATGAGTATAAATTTGAAGCCCACTCAGGAGACCCATTAAATTGTCCCAGTACAAAATTGCATCCTCTGTACACCACAACAATTCACACCAGCCATTTCTGCAGTGCAGCAAAAAGTGGATGTGCAAGCTCATTTGCATGCCGTAAACACCATAGAACAAAATCCATACAGAATTGAGATATAAGTCCTGAAGGACATGGAAGTGTTTGTTGTACACGTAGCCCAAAGCTAGGGATCCACAGAAAGGAGTATTTAGTAGCTGGGCTTCCTCCAGAAAAAGTCATGCCTAACCCAAGTCTTTGGGGCATAATCACAAGATATTATCAGAGTGGGGAGCTGCTCCAAATTTGGCAGCGCCATGCTCTGACATTTTGAAAACACAGAGATGCGCTGTGTTCACAAGAATACAGTGAATCCCTGGTTATCCCTAGAGCTAGCACAAAAAAAGCTGCCTAGTGTCAGTGCAGGGACCCTGCCACCATGTGGTAAGGGTGCCTGCTCTGAAGGTACAATTGTTTATGTGCAGGAAGGGGCACCATCCTGCACATAAATAATCAATAATGGCGATTTGCAGCTTTTATGTGTGCTGTAAAATGCAGACGACATTGAAAGAACAAAAAACGAGGAGAAATTAATAATTTCTCCTCGTTGCCCCATTCTGATGCCTGATATTCCATGGCATTAGTTTTTGGTGCTGCCTCAGTCTTGTAAATCTGGGGCAGCGTCAAAAGGCAATGGGTGCTGCGGTGAAACGCCCACAGCAAAACCGATTGACTGCCCCTTTGCCGCAGATGACTGTGGCGGAAAGGGGCATATTTACAAGGTGGCGTTAAGCCACGCAAAGTAGCTTAGCGCCACTTTGTAAATATGGAAAATGGTCCTGAGCCACGGGAGCGTCAAAAAAAGTGACTCTCCAGTGGCGCTGAGGACTTGTAAATATTCCCCTTTCTGTGTCCTGCATGTGGACTCACTGGTCCACTAGTGAGAGCAAACTAGAACACACACATACATGCAGTGGTGTTCCAGTAGTGTTCCAGAACACGTGTTGCAATCGAGTGCAAATTAAGTTAGCCGTGGGTGGCATACAACTGTTGTATGCCACTCACGGCTCACTTAATCTGTGCTTGATTGCAATGCGTGTTCTGGAGCACTACTGGTAAACATTAATGTACCAAATGTTGCAAGAGCCAAACAGGAATGTAATGTTTTTATGACACATGCACTATAAAGTTGGTTGCAGAATTTATGGATCTGAAGTATGTGATCCATAGGAGGCTGTGTCTGTGTGTGACACATGAACCCACTTTGACATACATTAAAATAAATGCTTTGTTTTTATGTCCTCATTCAAAGGTACCTTTGAACCGGCAAGTATTAACTGCCTGTGCATGCCTAAAAGATTTTATTGTGCGTGCTAGATTAAGAAACTTCTGATAATGGAAACGTCACCCGGGGAGTATTAGTAAAAGAAACCCAGCCTGACGAATGCCGTGGACCTTGTGTGGCCATCAGTGTAGGGCAGAAACATGCTGCCACTCAAAGGGTCATAGGACCATTGTACTCCTTTCACCCCTTTTAAAGTTTATTTTAATCATTTCCCATCCACACCACCAATAAAGGGATTTTTATTTGCATGTAACTTCCCCGACCAGTAGTGTACAAAGAGCTCCCTGGACCAGGGTTGAGCCCACCCTGACCTCCAGGAGACAGAGTGAACCCAATGATGAAGCATGCCACTACTAGAGTGGATGAGGTTTGTATATAAAAAACAATTACTTTCCTTTTTCTCACTTCTCATTGAAGTAGTGTTTAGTCATGGTGCACACACACTGCCCCATTTTTCCTCATTAGCCAGAGGGATACACTTTTGTTTGTCGTATGAAGGCATAGTTACATCTGTGCCATCCTGATTCCACCTCTTTGTATACAGTGGCACAACGGCCATGATGTAACACAATGCAGCACTATTAGCCCATACATATTTACTATCCATATTTCCAATGAACATATAGATTACTATAACCAGGAGACAGTAAAGTTATGGTTGAGGTGTAAGGCAGGTGTTACCTCCTGCATGGTGAAATCTGGGGTCACAACCATTGCATCCTTGTTACCATACTCTATTTGTCGGTGGAGTCAACCCAGTGAGCAAATGTACTGCACACACATTTCATCAGTGGTTTAGCAAGGTAGCAACGAAACCCAATGCCACCAAGGAAAAATGACTCTCATTCTCAGGTTGGCTAGTTATCGAAAGAGGTATTTCCTGCTGTATCTTCTGTGCTAAGGCTAGCTATGCCCCTGCAGGCACAGTCGACTCTTCATTGAAAAGGTCCATACTATCACTTCAGTGGATAGCTTGTTGAATGTTCACCTTGACTATGCCAATACGCTCTATGTTGGTCTTCCTTCATATGAACCAACCATACAAAATGCAACTGGCTGCTTTTCGTCCTGAGTAAAAACCTATCTATTGCCCTCTAGTTTAGAAAAATCCATTAGTGGTGGGTCACACTAAACCGACGATTCCTCCCTTTAGACTTTAAAAGTCTTCAAAGCCCTACATAAATTTAGCCTGGCAAAAGTACAGTGCAAGTAAAAAACAGGATCCAGCACCCTAAATTTCATAATTTGCATTATTCCTCAGAGTACATTTGTGGGAAGAGGAGATGGGTACTGTCATTTCTGGGTGGGCCTGTGACACATTGCCTTTAATGCTACATCCTTGATATCTTTTTTCCTGTTGGTTAAAGTGTATCTACTTTAAAACGTTGGTTATTTGTAGGTATGCTTCCTCTAGTGTAAGGGTCTGTGCAGTTATTTAGTTTGAAGGTTATATAGACCTTAAACCTTAAAATACCAATAAAGCAGGCTGCAAGTGATCTCTCTGTAAAAGTAAAGGTCAGGGTACCAAGAAGTCATCAATGTAAGACTTAGAATTTGGAACCAGATTTGAAGTAGAAGTGGTTCATTTGCCTATTCCCTGAAAAGGCCTAAGAGGGACCCAAAGCTAGAATTCTTGAATGAACATAGTGACAAATGCTCCATTCTTCCAGGATGAACATGAGCCTTAGCATCCAACAGACCCACTCTCCACACTTTGGTGGATGAAAGTGGCAGTCAGAGAGGCTGAAGCAGGAGTGGCATAGAACAGGAAAGTACTATATTGGTTACTATTGTCTGCTTCTTGCTATAGGTGAGATCAGGGTTAATCGGGAGTAGAGGAAGTGAGTTGGAAACCAGGTTGAGGAGGTCTGGAATGAAAGTTAACTTGTGGAGTTGTATAGAAAAGCTGTTTTTGCCACAGCTCACCAACCAGAGCCTGACCAAGATTGAACAAAAGTAGACCTAACAAAGACATGGTATACCTCTTTACTAGCAGAACAATGGAAGTAGGGTAAGTTTCAGCATGTTGTCTACTTTTTCTTACCCTGAAATGAATGAACGAATGAAGGAAAAGACATTTATAAAGCGCAGTTGCTGCTTCATGAGAATCGCCCTGGCGCTAAAATGTCAGTTGCTATAGATAATGAAAGTAGAAAGTAGAAATTGTCAGTAAGGACATTCTAGGACAGCAGGATGCCTTTTCATGCAAACTAAAAATATCAAGGGCTTCTGAATCTAAAAAAAGTGTAGGGCTTTCATCCCAGCACAGTTGCCCCATTGCATTATGGCAAATTAATGATGCTTACTTCAATGTTGGTGCTGGGATAAGAGGAAGTGTGCTCCCTCATCCCTTGTGTTTAAAAGGCTCATGTTATTTTGTGTGGTTTTGAATGATTTTTGTGAACAACACTTTTACAGTTGATGCCATGGCAATAAGCCACCATTTTCGATGATGCGCTTGTGAGAAGCTGGCCTGGTATATGATGTCCACTAATTAAAGTGGGCACCTTGCACCAGTCGAGACAACCCTTATAGTGATTGAAGAGGTCTCAGACAACCTTAGAAGGCTGTCCAAGTGGTAGCTGTGGAGAGCAGCCTTCAGGCCAAGTCTTGAAGGAGTGTAAAGCTGTTTCTTTTATCAGAATGCAATCTTACAGTATAGATTAAATAAATGAGAACCACACAAGGTATTTATAAAAATATGTATTTATCATATAATACTCTCTAGTACGTTTCAATATCTCCTACATGGAGATATACACAAAGCACACTACACTATAGCAAATAAATCACAGTAAATAGCACTAATACACAGTGGGCCACAGGGGGGGTTAATATATCAAACAGGGCAAGGCACCAAAAAGGGGTATAAACTTATAGCACAGGACCAAAAAACTATTTAGAGAGAAAAACAATTTTTCTTCTACTACTGGTATTCTTATCCAGAAATTATTTTGGTCCAGCCCCCCAATTTATCAAACTTCAAACACCAAACAGCCCTTCAATACCCATCACCTTCACAGAGACAAATCAAAAGTATTTAGACAAAAAAGAAGGTGAAGCATGAGTGGGCCCCTCACGTACGCACCACCAGGGAGGCTGCCAGCCGGTTCTCGCTAGTATGCCCACGTTTTCTCATCATCGGGTGCCCACTCATGGGAGAAAGAAATTAGAGTCCAGTGAAGAGAAAGAAGGGAGCAGGTCGCAAAAGAAAGCTGTGTTCCTGTTCCCCAACAGAAAAAGAGAAGACAAAACCCGTGAATTGCAAGGAACGACTGTTCAAAGCAATCTTTAAAATTGAGTTGTCGACTCACGTCACAGTCACCCTCTTTATTCAAGACAGTGAGCCCACTCAAAAGTAAAAACACAAAATGTTGTTACCCATTTCAAAGAAGGCCAACATGTTTCATTGCCACTTAACTTTGTTCTGGCAAATTCATCAGGGCAAGGGTTTTCAAAAGGTTTCAATCACCTCACTGGAATTGTAATTCTGGGATTACAGAAGGGCTGTTTAGAGAATAAAAACAGAACCAAAATAGAGATAGAGGTTCCTGTTTAGTCATCAAATGGCACACACCAACCAATCGTGGTTATAATCAAAGATTCCTGCACTAAGGGTATTATGTTATATTTACCATGTAGAGGCGGAGGGCATTCGTACCTGCCTCCACTATGCCATAGGGGGTTGTAATAATTACTGACCCCCAAGTGAATGGCAACACTATTATTTGCTCATACACCGCCTGTGGAAAAAGGAAAGATACAGCAGTCATGCTGTGCTCAGCACAATCTTACGTTATATATCTCCACTCCAGTATGTCATACTGCAATTACACCTGAGTAATTGCTTCTATCAACCACATCTTCAGAAATAAGTGACTGAGTACTGCTTTAAAGATGGTATACAAGAAGCACCACTCGTAAATACAGGACCACGAACTACCAGGCATTGACTGTTAGTGCCATGGTCACTACAATGCCCTTTCCGGCATCCTTTACAATCAAAATACACTTAGCCTGAGCCCAGGCTACAAGCGCTCACATCCCAGCAATCATTGGCTACCACTGCTTGCTTTCTCGAGCACAACATTCAGGCTTTCGTTGAGGCAAGTCCGACTGTACTGTGATTAACTGTTATGTACAACCCCCTCAATAGAGAGCGTCCCGTATCATCCTGTTTAGGGTCGCTATGTCTGCCATTCAATGTAACATCAAGTATCCCTTTTCAGAGTAAATAACAGTGCCCCCACCAAGAGCCCAGGCGTCTGCCCTGATCCGCCCCTCTCACCGCAATCGTAGGCTGACAGAGCCGTGTCTCGTCCCTGCTTCGTTGTACGCGTGTGAACCGGGAGCTCATATTGAGCCGAACCGAAGACACGCCCCTCATTTTTTCAATTGAAGGAAGTCACACGGCTCACAGCGTGGTATAATGAAACCACGGCGGCCATCTTGGAGTGTGTCATTTCATGGTGTAGTGTGTGTATAACCACCAGCTACATTAAAGGCTGCACACTCTCACCCACAGAACTCCTTAATTATATGTCTAATTATATGTCTAAGTTGCAATGAAAAATGAAGAAGGGGGGAAAAAAAAAAAAAGGAAGGGCAGAATAACAATACAGACAGACGACATTTTAGAATGCCTATATTGTGTGTGTGTGCTCATGAATAGCGCCTATTCAACCGGGACCAGTCAAAATCATGCCAGTTTATTTTTCCACACAGGTGTAGTAGAACCTGATAAAGAAATGGAACGGACCCTTCACATGGCTGCCTCACAGTGTATAAACCTGCCATGCAATTTCAACGCCAAGGGAGTAAGATGCCCTAACTTCCCTGTGCTTCAACGTGCTGACAAACCTTTCAAGGGATAATGTTTTAATGCCTGATTTTATTCCACTCGATACGTTCATTTAGCCCGTTCTGGTCCACTTTTTCTGAAAAAATCCAGCGTGCCTCCTTGGTGGCTAAAACCTGATCAATGCAATCACTACTAGCCACCACCTTCTCTAGGACCACCCATTTCAAGGATTTCAAGTCATGTCCAGTTTCACAGAAGTGTTGCACCAGGCGTGTGGACAATTTACCAGACTTAATCGTACTTAGGTGTTCCTGGACTCGGATTTTTATTTTCCTGGTCGTGAGACCAATGTAATGAAGTCCACATAGACACGTAAGTCTATAGATAACATTTGTGGTGTTGCAATTCGAGAATTTGTTCAAATACCAAATTTTACCGCTATTCAATGTTACGGATTTGGTTTTGTCAGTCAGATGACAGACCGAGCAACTGCCACACGGATAGTGTCCTACAGGTATCGAAGAAGGCCCTTGTGTCACTTGCAGACGCGAGTGGACCAACTTATCTTTCAAGTTGGTGGCCCGTTTGAATGCAAACCTGGGTTGAGGCATCTTAAAATCAACGGTGGACAACAATGGCCAGTGCCTCCTGATTAGCTGTCGTATTTTAGTTGCCAGGGGATCGTACGTCATCACTACTGTTAGACATTCATCTGAATTTTTTTGGCTCCTCTCAAGGAGAGCTTCACGTGGTGTGTTTAGGGCCCTCTTACGTGCCCTGCTAACGATCTTCTTAGGGTATGATCTTTGAATTAACCTCCCCGTGAGTTCATCAGCTTGATTAGAGAAACTCTCTGCAGTGGAGCAATTGCGGCGATACCTAAAAAACTGGCCAACCGGTAAGTTATCCCGCAAAGCTCTTGGATGATATGATTGATAGTGGAGTAAGGAGTTCCTATCAGACCCTTTTTGATGAACCGTGGTGACCAGTTGATTACCCTGTACTTTGATATCAAGGTCCAAGTACACTGCATGGTCATTACTAACTGTCCAGGTGAATCTAAGACAGGGGTCAAGATTGTTAAGCCACTCAAGGAATTGTAGGAGGACCATCTCAGTGCCCTCCCAAATGCATAGGACATCATCAATATACCTTTTCCAGAGACAAATATGTCTCTGGAAAGGATTAGATGACTGGTACAGAAAAAGCTCCTCAAACTGGCCTACATAAATGCAGGCCAGGCTCGGCGCAAAGGTAGCGCCCATAGATGTACCAGACACCTGCAGGAATAGCTCGTCCTTGTAGCAAAAATAATTGCGAGTCAGGGCGAGTTCGATGCATTGTAGCACGAATGTTTGGGGCGTGTCATAGAACCAATCCTGCTCCCCCAGGGCCCTCGCTGCTGCCACCAGCGTGGCTTCCTGGGGGATGTTGGTATATAAGGATTCTATGTCGATGGTCAAAATAAATTGCTGTGTGGCATCAAACTCCAAAGTACTCAAGATGTTCAATACATCTGTAGTGTCCTGTACATAGGATTGTTGTTTGAGGACAGATTCTCTCAAGAAGAAGTCTGCAAATTGGGAAAGGGGCTCGAGAATGGAGGAAATGCCCGAGACTATAGGGCGGCCAGGGGGGGGCCGTTGGGCTTTATGTACTTTAGGGAGTACATAGAACGCCGGTGTTCTCGGTTTGGTGTTTACAAGAAATTCAGCCTCCTTACTCGTGATCCAGTTCTTGCTCCGAGCCTCCGCTACCATAGTAGTAATTATGGTCAGAAGCTCGGGCGTGGGATCTCTGGCGAGGGGATGGTAATTCTTCCGTTCGCCCAGGAGTCTGCGTACCTCAAGGTCATAATCTGAGGTGTTCATCACCACAACAGCCCCTCCTTTATCGGCACTTTTTATGGTGATCAAGGTGTTATTTTGAAGTGATTTAAGGGCCACCCAGTCATCCTTGCTCATATTGCTAAAGGCCCGCCGTTGTTGATCGAGTTGTTCCAGGGTAGAAATTTCCTCTAGAACCTTTTGTTCAAAAACTATGACCTCGGGGCCAACCATCGAGCTCGGGGGGCAAAAATGAGAGGGGCGTCGTAAGTTGGTAGAGAACATCGATTCTGGTTCGGATTCTCTATTGGCAAAAAACTTCTTGAGTTTGATTTTTCTCATGGTTTCATGGAACTCAGTTCTGCATTTGAAGGCGTCATGGCGTGGAGTGGGAACATATCCAAGTCCTTTGTTAAGAACACCCAATTCATTCGGTGATAATGTACAACTGGATAAGTTCATCACTATGTTGTTTATAACGGATTCCTGCCTCGGCTGCGGGTTATCCGTGGGGAGAACATCGGCCATTGTTGTCCTTGATTGTAACCCTGCCGTGCTCGCCCTCTGCCTCTCTGACCTCCCCCTCTGTTGCCTCTGTTGGTCTGTCCTAAAAAAGAACGTACCAGAGCCCCCAGATCTTCGTTGGTTTTAATTTGGGGATCAAAGCTCACTCTCCCTTGGTTAGAGGCTGGTGCGCCCTCTTCCTCTTCACTGGAGGTATTCTCAAAAGTCCAGTTCTGTGGGGTTCTTTTCTGATATTGTCTACCCCCTCTACCACGATAGCTAGCCTGTGGTGCTGTCTCACTTCCCTGTTGGTAGTGTTTGTCCTCTACATAGGGAAAAGCCCACTCGTGAGTGTATCTCTCAAGGTTCCTCTTCAACCCCTTAATTTTCTGATTAACCATATAATGTTTATACTCTGCCAGATCTTCCTGTATGCGTGCTAGTTGTTCTTTAGCGTCTACAATTGTAGTATCTTTTTTAATGTTATCCTCCAATTCTAGGATCTCTGCTAGTAATTCGTCACTCAATCTTTTTGCGGTGTTAATAATTAATATTAACCAATCCCTAGTGCATTTGTTGGCAATGTAACTCCAATCGAGTCTGAATTTTTTGTCCTCTAGAAAAATGCGGGGTTCGATTCTAACTAGTAGACTTGCAGGGGCTGCTCCAGCACGGAGATACTCTGTCATCAGAGCTCCATGAAGAGCAACCCTCACCTGGTGTTTCTTAAGGTTACTTAGTTTCTCCCACTCTTCCCTTGCAGAGCTTATGGTTGAAAAAGAGGAATCAGGGAACAATGAAGGGCCTGAGAGGATTGCGGCAATCTGATCGTCAGAAAACGCCAGACAGTTTCTGTCCATTACTAATCTAGGAAATAACGAAGATAATTTCCACAGGTGCTCTTTCAGCAAATAAGTGCGTCTCCGTGATCAAAAACTCCACTCAAATGGTTGGTGTGTCCAGATGAACAAAATTAGTTAAATGTATGTATAAAAAAGCTCTCACGGCTGACCCGCCGTTCAATGCCTCATCACAAATAGGAGCTACAGAGGGTAAGTGCCAAGCCGCCCTCCACTCAAAGTCAATATATCAAACAGGGCAAGGCACCAAAAAGGGGTATAAACTTATAGCACAGGACCAAAAAACTATTTAGAGAGAAAAACAATTTTTCTTCTACTACTGGTATTCTTATCCAGAAATTATTTTGGTCCAGCCCCCCAATTTATCAAACTTCAAACACCAAACAGCCCTTCAATACCCATCACCTTCACAGAGACAAATCAAAAGTATTTAGACAAAAAAGAAGGTGAAGCATGAGTGGGCCCCTCACGTACGCACCACCAGGGAGGCTGCCAGCCGGTTCTCGCTAGTATGCCCACGTTTTCTCATCATCGGGTGCCCACTCATGGGAGAAAGAAATTAGAGTCCAGTGAAGAGAAAGAAGGGAGCAGGTCGCAAAAGAAAGCTGTGTTCCTGTTCCCCAACAGAAAAAGAGAAGACAAAACCCGTGAATTGCAAGGAACGACTGTTCAAAGCAATCTTTAAAATTGAGTTGTCGACTCACGTCACAGTCACCCTCTTTATTCAAGACAGTGAGCCCACTCAAAAGTAAAAACACAAAATGTTGTTACCCATTTCAAAGAAGGCCAACATGTTTCATTGCCACTTAACTTTGTTCTGGCAAATTCATCAGGGCAAGGGTTTTCAAAAGGTTTCAATCACCTCACTGGAATTGTAATTCTGGGATTACAGAAGGGCTGTTTAGAGAATAAAAACAGAACCAAAATAGAGATAGAGGTTCCTGTTTAGTCATCAAATGGCACACACCAACCAATCGTGGTTATAATCAAAGATTCCTGCACTAAGGGTATTATGTTATATTTACCATGTAGAGGCGGAGGGCATTCGTACCTGCCTCCACTATGCCATAGGGGGTTGTAATAATTACTGACCCCCAAGTGAATGGCAACACTATTATTTGCTCATACACCGCCTGTGGAAAAAGGAAAGATACAGCAGTCATGCTGTGCTCAGCACAATCTTACGTTATATATCTCCACTCCAGTATGTCATACTGCAATTACACCTGAGTAATTGCTTCTATCAACCACATCTTCAGAAATAAGTGACTGAGTACTGCTTTAAAGATGGTATACAAGAAGCACCACTCGTAAATACAGGACCACGAACTACCAGGCATTGACTGTTAGTGCCATGGTCACTACAATGCCCTTTCCGGCATCCTTTACAATCAAAATACACTTAGCCTGAGCCCAGGCTACAAGCGCTCACATCCCAGCAATCATTGGCTACCACTGCTTGCTTTCTCGAGCACAACATTCAGGCTTTCGTTGAGGCAAGTCCGACTGTACTGTGATTAACTGTTATGTACAACCCCCTCAATAGAGAGCGTCCCGTATCATCCTGTTTAGGGTCGCTATGTCTGCCATTCAATGTAACATCAAGTATCCCTTTTCAGAGTAAATAACAGTGCCCCCACCAAGAGCCCAGGCGTCTGCCCTGATCCGCCCCTCTCACCGCAATCGTAGGCTGACAGAGCCGTGTCTCGTCCCTGCTTCGTTGTACGCGTGTGAACCGGGAGCTCATATTGAGCCGAACCGAAGACACGCCCCTCATTTTTTCAATTGAAGGAAGTCACACGGCTCACAGCGTGGTATAATGAATCCACGGCGGCCATCTTGGAGTGTGTCATTTCATGGTGTAGTGTGTGTATAACCACCAGCTACATTAAAGGCTGCACACTCTCACCCACAGAACTCCTTAATTATATGTCTAATTATATGTCTAAGTTGCAATGAAAAATGAAGAAGGGGGGAAAAAAAAGGAAGGAAGGGCAGAATAACAATACAGACAGACGACATTTTAGAATGCCTATATTGTGTGTGTGTGCTCATGAATAGCGCCTATTCAACCGGGACCAGTCAAAATCATGCCAGTTTATTTTTCCACACAGGTGTAGTAGAACCTGATAAAGAAATGGAACGGACCCTTCACATGGCTGCCTCACAGTGTATAAACCTGCCATGCAATTTCAACGCCAAGGGAGTAAGATGCCCTAACTTCCCTGTGCTTCAACGTGCTGACAAACCTTTCAAGGGATAATGTTTTAATGCCTGATTTTATTCCACTCGATACGTTCATTTAGCCCGTTCTGGTCCACTTTTTCTGAAAAAATCCAGCGTGCCTCCTTGGTGGCTAAAACCTGATCAATGCAATCACTACTAGCCACCACCTTCTCTAGGACCACCCATTTCAAGGATTTCAAGTCATGTCCAGTTTCACAGAAGTGTTGCACCAGGCGTGTGGACAATTTACCAGACTTAATCGTACTTAGGTGTTCCTGGACTCGGATTTTTATTTTCCTGGTCGTGAGACCAATGTAATGAAGTCCACATAGACACGTAAGTCTATAGATAACATTTGTGGTGTTGCAATTCGAGAATTTGTTCAAATACCAAATTTTACCGCTATTCAATGTTACGGATTTGGTTTTGTCAGTCAGATGACAGACCGAGCAACTGCCACACGGATAGTGTCCTACAGGTATCGAAGAAGGCCCTTGTGTCACTTGCAGGCGCGAGTGGACCAACTTATCTTTCAAGTTGGTGGCCCGTTTGAATGCAAACCTGGGTTGAGGCATCTTAAAATCAACGGTGGACAACAATGGCCAGTGCCTCCTGATTAGCTGTCGTATTTTAGTTGCCAGGGGATCGTACGTCATCACTACTGTTAGACATTCATCTGAATTTTTTTGGCTCCTCTCAAGGAGAGCTTCACGTGGTGTGTTTAGGGCCCTCTTACGTGCCCTGCTAACGATCTTCTTAGGGTATGATCTTTGAATTAACCTCCCCGTGAGTTCATCAGCTTGATTAGAGAAACTCTCTGCAGTGGAGCAATTGCGGCGATACCTAAAAAACTGGCCAACCGGTAAGTTATCCCGCAAAGCTCTTGGATGATATGATTGATAGTGGAGTAAGGAGTTCCTATCAGACCCTTTTTGATGAACCGTGGTGACCAGTTGATTACCCTGTACTTTGATATCAAGGTCCAAGTACACTGCATGGTCATTACTAACTGTCCAGGTGAATCTAAGACAGGGGTCAAGATTGTTAAGCCACTCAAGGAATTGTAGGAGGACCATCTCAGTGCCCTCCCAAATGCATAGGACATCATCAATATACCTTTTCCAGAGACAAATATGTCTCTGGAAAGGATTAGATGACTGGTACAGAAAAAGCTCCTCAAACTGGCCTACATAAATGCAGGCCAGGCTCGGCGCAAAGGTAGCGCCCATAGATGTACCAGACACCTGCAGGAATAGCTCGTCCTTGTAGCAAAAATAATTGCGAGTCAGGGCGAGTTCGATGCATTGTAGCACGAATGTTTGGGGCGTGTCATAGAACCAATCCTGCTCCCCCAGGGCCCTCGCTGCTGCCACCAGCGTGGCTTCCTGGGGGATGTTGGTATATAAGGATTCTATGTCGATGGTCAAAATAAATTGCTGTGTGGCATCAAACTCCAAAGTACTCAAGATGTTCAATACATCTGTAGTGTCCTGTACATAGGATTGTTGTTTGAGGACAGATTCTCTCAAGAAGAAGTCTGCAAATTGGGAAAGGGGCTCGAGAATGGAGGAAATGCCCGAGACTATAGGGCGGCCAGGGGGGGGCCGTTGGGCTTTATGTACTTTAGGGAGTACATAGAACGCCGGTGTTCTCGGTTTGGTGTTTACAAGAAATTCAGCCTCCTTACTCGTGATCCAGTTCTTGCTCCGAGCCTCCGCTACCATAGTAGTAATTATGGTCAGAAGCTCGGGCGTGGGATCTCTGGCGAGGGGATGGTAATTCTTCCGTTCGCCCAGGAGTCTGCGTACCTCAAGGTCAAACCGAGAACACCGGCGTTCTATGTACTCCCTAAAGTACATAAAGCCCAACGCAATTATTTTTGCTACAAGGACGAGCTATTCCTGCAGGTGTCTGGTACATCTATGGGCGCTACCTTTGCGCCGAGCCTGGCCTGCATTTCTGTACCAGTCATCTAATCCTTTCCAGAGACATATTTGTCTCTGGAAAAGGTATATTGATGATGTCCTATGCATTTGGGAGGGCACTGAGATGGTCCTCCTACAATTCCTTGAGTGGCTTAACAATCTTGACCCCTGTCTTAGATTCACCTGGACAGTTAGTAATGACCATGCAGTGTACTTGGACCTTGATATCAAAGTACAGGGTAATCAACTGGTCACCACGGTTCATCAAAAAGGGTCTGATAGGAACTCCTTACTCCACTATCAATCATATCATCCAAGAGCTTTGCGGGATAACTTACCGGTTGGCCAGTTTTTTAGGTATCGCCGCAATTGCTCCACTGCAGAGAGTTTCTCTAATCAAGCTGATGAACTCACGGGGAGGTTAATTCAAAGATCATACCCTAAGAAGATCGTTAGCAGGGCACGTAAGAGGGCCCTAAACACACCACGTGAAGCTCTCCTTGAGAGGAGCCAAAAAAATTCAGATGAATGTCTAACAGTAGTGATGACGTACGATCCCCTGGCAACTAAAATACGACAGCTAATCAGGAGGCACTGGCCATTGTTGTCCACCGTTGATTTTAAGATGCCTCAACCCAGGTTTGCATTCAAACGGGCCACCAACTTGAAAGATAAGTTGGTCCACTCGCGTCTGCAAGTGACACAAGGGCCTTCTTCGATACCTGTAGGACACTATCCGTGTGGCAGTTGCTCGGTCTGTCATCTGACTGACAAAACCAAATCCGTAACATTGAATAGCGGTAAAATTTGGTATTTGAACAAATTCTCGAATTGCAACACCACAAATGTTATCTATAGACTTACGTGTCTATGTGGACTTCATTACATTGGTCTCACGACCAGGAAAATAAAAATCCGAGTCCAGGAACACCTAAGTACGATTAAGTCTGGTAAATTGTCCACACGCCTGGTGCAACACTTCTGTGAAACTGGACATGACTTGAAATCCTTGAAATGGGTGGTCCTAGAGAAGGTGGTGGCTAGTAGTGATTGCATTGATCAGGTTTTAGCCACCAAGGAGGCACGCTGGATTTTTTCAGAAAAAGTGGACCAGAACGGGCTAAATGAACGTATCGAGTGGAATAAAATCAGGCATTAAAACATTATCCCTTGAAAGGTTTGTCAGCACGTTGAAGCACAGGGAAGTTAGGGCATCTTACTCCCTTGGCGTTGAAATTGCATGGCAGGTTTATACACTGTGAGGCAGCCATGTGAAGGGTCCGTTCCATTTCTTTATCAGGTTCTACTACACCTGTGTGGAAAAATAAACTGGCATGATTTTGACTGGTCCCGGTTGAATAGGCGCTATTCATGAGCACACACACACAATATAGGCATTCTAAAATGTCGTCTGTCTGTATTGTTATTCTGCCCTTCCTTCCTTTTTTTTCCCCCCTTCTTCATTTTTCATTGCAACTTAGACATATAATTAGACATATAATTAAGGAGTTCTGTGGGTGAGAGTGTGCAGCCTTTAATGTAGCTGGTGGTTATACACACACTACACCATGAAATGACACACTCCAAGATGGCCGCCGTGGTTTCATTATACCACGCTGTGAGCCGTGTGACTTCCTTCAATTGAAAAAATGAGGGGCGTGTCTTCGGTTCGGCTCAATATGAGCTCCCGGTTCACACGCGTACAACGAAGCAGGGACGAGACACGGCTCTGTCAGCCTACGATTGCGGTGAGAGGGGCGGATCAGGGCAGACGCCTGGGCTCTTGGTGGGGGCACTGTTATTTACTCTGAAAAGGGATACTTGATGTTACAGTGAATGGCAGACATAGCGACCCTAAACAGGATGATACGGGACGCTCTCTATTGAGGGGGTTGTACATAACAGTTAATCACAGTACAGTCGGACTTGCCTCAACGAAAGCCTGAATGTTGTGCTCGAGAAAGCAAGCAGTGGTAGCCAATGATTGCTGGGATGTGAGCGCTTGTAGCCTGGGCTCAGGCTAAGTGTATTTTGATTGTAAAGGATGCCGGAAAGGGCATTGTAGTGACCATGGCACTAACAGTCAATGCCTGGTAGTTCGTGGTCCTGTATTTACGAGTGGTGCTTCTTGTATACCATCTTTAAAGCAGTACTCAGTCACTTATTTCTGAAGATGTGGTTGATAGAAGCAATTACTCAGGTGTAATTGCAGTATGACATACTGGAGTGGAGATATATAACGTAAGATTGTGCTGAGCACAGCATGACTGCTGTATCTTTCCTTTTTCCACAGGCGGTGTATGAGCAAATAATAGTGTTGCCATTCACTTGGGGGTCAGTAATTATTACAACCCCCTATGGCATAGTGGAGGCAGGTACGAATGCCCTCCGCCTCTACAGGGTAAATATAACATAATACCCTTAGTGCAGGAATCTTTGATTATAACCACGATTGGTTGGTGTGTGCCATTTGATGACTAAACAGGAACCTCTATCTCTATTTTGGTTCTGTTTTTATTCTCTAAACAGCCCTTCTGTAATCCCAGAATTACAATTCCAGTGAGGTGATTGAAACCTTTTGAAAACCCTTGCCCTGATGAATTTGCCAGAACAAAGTTAAGTGGCAATGAAACATGTTGGCCTTCTTTGAAATGGGTAACAACATTTTGTGTTTTTACTTTTGAGTGGGCTCACTGTCTTGAATAAAGAGGGTGACTGTGACGTGAGTCGACAACTCAATTTTAAAGATTGCTTTGAACAGTCGTTCCTTGCAATTCACGGGTTTTGTCTTCTCTTTTTCTGTTGGGGAACAGGAACACAGCTTTCTTTTGCGACCTGCTCCCTTCTTTCTCTTCACTGGACTCTAATTTCTTTCTCCCATGAGTGGGCACCCGATGATGAGAAAACGTGGGCATACTAGCGAGAACCGGCTGGCAGCCTCCCTGGTGGTGCGTACGTGAGGGGCCCACTCATGCTTCACCTTCTTTTTTGTCTAAATACTTTTGATTTGTCTCTGTGAAGGTGATGGGTATTGAAGGGCTGTTTGGTGTTTGAAGTTTGATAAATTGGGGGGCTGGACCAAAATAATTTCTGGATAAGAATACCAGTAGTAGAAGAAAAATTGTTTTTCTCTCTAAATAGTTTTTTGGTCCTGTGCTATAAGTTTATACCCCTTTTTGGTGCCTTGCCCTGTTTGATATATTGACTTTGAGTGGAGGGCGGCTTGGCACTTACCCTCTGTAGCTCCTATTTGTGATGGGGCCACAGGGGGGGACCAAACCATATACTAAGAAAGTGGTATAAGAACCACGACTCGAGTCAGGACAATGTCGAGAGGACGTAGAATTGCTGGGACCCGAAGGAACCACCCAAGGTGAGTAGATAGGGACCTCACGGAGTGCATGTGCAGTGTGGGAACACGACCGCGAGCTCGGTACAAGTGTATGTGAAAGTCACAGTTGGAATTTTAGAGATTAAGGACCCTTCCCAGTGGACTTTGAAGAAACCCTGTGGAAATCAGAAGATTGTAGAGCCACACCACCCGTGGATAACGAAGTACCCAAGTTACCTATCCCAGGGCAGCCGGGTGCATGGGTGTGAAGTGGTGTAGGAAACTGCTGTCAAACTCAATGGAAAGCTTCAAGAAAATGCCGCTGCTGAAAGGGTGAATGTCCATTGCAATCCAAACATGGATTCCTGTCGAGGAGTACCTGAAAGCAGAGGGGACAGAGTCTGGGTCACTTGAGAGTGACCAGGGGCTCGGTAGATGAATGCCCACTGATGACGGGTGCTTCAGGATAGTTGACGGAGACCTTGACTCTGCAGCTGCGGAGACCAGGTGACGTTGAGGATGACCAGCAGCTGGATGCGAGCTGTCCCACAAAGTATGTCAAGTGCTTTGGGGTCTGTGTCCGGGGGGAGCATCAACAAGCTTTGGCAACAGCAACCCACTCAGAAGGTCAAGGAAGTGTACGGTTCGGACCAGCAAGGTCCAGAAGACTCTCCACAGCCAGTGGAGTGGAGGCATACCTGGAGCAACCAGGGGAGTGCAAGAAAAGTAAAGTTGACCCTCAATTGGACCCACAGGCTGGAGGTACAAGAGTCGCGAGAGGACCTCGAGCAGCTTCACAAAATAGCAGGCCAAGGAGCACTCGGTGTGAGGTGGTTAAAGATCTTTGTGGAAAAAACTGCGAGAGTTTGGGGCTACTCGGAGCCCAATGCACTTGTTAAGGAATTGCCAACAAGCACATGCACTGGCAAAAGTAAGCGGTACACAGGGGTTCGGGTATTGCAGCCCCCAAAAGGGATTCTGACCTCAAACATTGTGAGAGTGTAGCTCGAACCTCGAGAGTTGTAGAAACCTACCTCCTGTGTTGCTGAGCCTTTTGGAGTCCATAGGAGCTTGGGATCACTCTGGGGAGCTGCTCCAAATTTGGCAGCGCCATGCTCTGACATTTTGAAAACACAGAGATGCGCTGTGTTCACAAGAATACAGTGAATCCCTGGTTATCTCTAGAGCTAGCACAAAAAAAGCTGCCTAGTGTCAGTGCAGGGACCCTGCCACCATGTGGTAAGGGTGCCTGCTCTGAAGGTACAATTGTTTATGTGCAGGAAGGGGCACCATCCTGCACATAAATAATCAATAATGGCGATTTGCAGCTTTTATGTGTGCTGTAAAATGCAGACGACATTGAAAGAACAAAAAACGAGGAGAAATTAATAATTTCTCCTCGTTGCCCCATTCTGATGCCTGATATTCCATGGCATTAGTTTTTGGTGCTGCCTCAGTCTTGTAAATCTGGGGCAGCGTCAAAAGGCAATGGGTGCTGCGGTGAAACGCCCACAGCAAAACCGATTGACTGCCCCTTTGCCGCAGATGACTGTGGCGGAAAGGGGCATATTTACAAGGTGGCGTTAAGCCACGCAAAGTAGCTTAGCGCCACTTTGTAAATATGGAAAATGGTCCTGAGCCACGGGAGCGTCAAAAAAAGTGACTCTCCAGTGGCGCTGAGGACTTGTAAATATTCCCCTTTCTGTGTCCTGCATGTGGACTCACTGGTCCACTAGTGAGAGCAAACTAGAACACACACATACATGCAGTGGTGTTCCAGTAGTGTTCCAGAACACGTGTTGCAATCGAGTGCAAATTAAGTTAGCCGTGGGTGGCATACAACTGTTGTATGCCACTCACGGCTCACTTAATCTGTGCTTGATTGCAATGCGTGTTCTGGAGCACTACTGGTAAACATTAATGTACCAAATGTTGCAAGAGCCAAACAGGAATGTAATGTTTTTATGACACATGCACTATAAAGTTGGTTGCAGAATTTATGGATCTGAAGTATGTGATCCATAGGAGGCTGTGTCTGTGTGTGACACATGAACCCACTTTGACATACATTAAAATAAATGCTTTGTTTTTATGTCCTCATTCAAAGGTACCTTTGAACCGGCAAGTATTAACTGCCTGTGCATGCCTAAAAGATTTTATTGTGCGTGCTAGATTAAGAAACTTCTGATAATGGAAACGTCACCCGGGGAGTATTAGTAAAAGAAACCCAGCCTGACGAATGCCGTGGACCTTGTGTGGCCATCAGTGTAGGGCAGAAACATGCTGCCACTCAAAGGGTCATAGGACCATTGTACTCCTTTCACCCCTTTTAAAGTTTATTTTAATCATTTCCCATCCACACCACCAATAAAGGGATTTTTATTTGCATGTAACTTCCCCGACTAGTAGTGTACAAAGAGCTCCCTGGACCAGGGTTGAGCCCACCCTGACCTCCAGGAGACAGAGTGAACCCAATGATGAAGCATGCCACTACTAGAGTGGATGAGGTTTGTATATAAAAAACAATTACTTTCCTTTTTCTCACTTCTCATTGAAGTAGTGTTTAGTCATGGTGCACACACACTGCCCCATTTTTCCTCATTAGCCAGAGGGATACACTTTTGTTTGTCGTATGAAGGCATAGTTACATCTGTGCCATCCTGATTCCACCTCTTTGTATACAGTGGCACAACGGCCATGATGTAACACAATGCAGCACTATTAGCCCATACATATTTACTATCCATATTTCCAATGAACATATAGATTACTATAACCAGGAGACAGTAAAGTTATGGTTGAGGTGTAAGGCAGGTGTTACCTCCTGCATGGTGAAATCTGGGGTCACAACCATTGCATCCTTGTTACCATACTCTATTTGTCGGTGGAGTCAACCCAGTGAGCAAATGTACTGCACACACATTTCATCAGTGGTTTAGCAAGGTAGCAACGAAACCCAATGCCACCAAGGAAAAATGACTCTCATTCTCAGGTTGGCTAGTTATCGAAAGAGGTATTTCCTGCTGTATCTTCTGTGCTAAGGCTAGCTATGCCCCTGCAGGCACAGTCGACTCTTCATTGAAAAGGTCCATACTATCACTTCAGTGGATAGCTTGTTGAATGTTCACCTTGACTATGCCAATACGCTCTATGTTGGTCTTCCTTCATATGAACCAACCATACAAAATGCAACTGGCTGCTTTTCGTCCTGAGTAAAAACCTATCTATTGCCCTCTAGTTTAGAAAAATCCATTAGTGGTGGGTCACACTAAACCGACGATTCCTCCCTTTAGACTTTAAAAGTCTTCAAAGCCCTACATAAATTTAGCCTGGCAAAAGTACAGTGCAAGTAAAAAACAGGATCCAGCACCCTAAATTTCATAATTTGCATTATTCCTCAGAGTACATTTGTGGGAAGAGGAGATGGGTACTGTCATTTCTGGGTGGGCCTGTGACACATTGCCTTTAATGCTACATCCTTGATATCTTTTTTCCTGTTGGTTAAAGTGTATCTACTTTAAAACGTTGGTTATTTGTAGGTATGCTTCCTCTAGTGTAAGGGTCTGTGCAGTTATTTAGTTTGAAGGTTATATAGACCTTAAACCTTAAAATACCAATAAAGCAGGCTGCAAGTGATCTCTCTGTAAAAGTAAAGGTCAGGGTACCAAGAAGTCATCAATGTAAGACTTAGAATTTGGAACCAGATTTGAAGTAGAAGTGGTTCATTTGCCTATTCCCTGAAAAGGCCTAAGAGGGACCCAAAGCTAGAATTCTTGAATGAACATAGTGACAAATGCTCCATTCTTCCAGGATGAACATGAGCCTTAGCATCCAACAGACCCACTCTCCACACTTTGGTGGATGAAAGTGGCAGTCAGAGAGGCTGAAGCAGGAGTGGCATAGAACAGGAAAGTACTATATTGGTTACTATTGTCTGCTTCTTGCTATAGGTGAGATCAGGGTTAATCGGGAGTAGAGGAAGTGAGTTGGAAACCAGGTTGAGGAGGTCTGGAATGAAAGTTAACTTGTGGAGTTGTATAGAAAAGCTGTTTTTGCCACAGCTCACCAACCAGAGCCTGACCAAGATTGAACAAAAGTAGACCTAACAAAGACATGGTATACCTCTTTACTAGCAGAACAATGGAAGTAGGGTAAGTTTCAGCATGTTGTCTACTTTTTCTTACCCTGAAATGAATGAACGAATGAAGGAAAAGACATTTATAAAGCGCAGTTGCTGCTTCATGAGAATCGCCCTGGCGCTAAAATGTCAGTTGCTATAGATAATGAAAGTAGAAAGTAGAAATTGTCAGTAAGGACATTCTAGGACAGCAGGATGCCTTTTCATGCAAACTAAAAATATCAAGGGCTTCTGAATCTAAAAAAAGTGTAGGGCTTTCATCCCAGCACAGTTGCCCCATTGCATTATGGCAAATTAATGATGCTTACTTCAATGTTGGTGCTGGGATAAGAGGAAGTGTGCTCCCTCATCCCTTGTGTTTAAAAGGCTCATGTTATTTTGTGTGGTTTTGAATGATTTTTGTGAACAACACTTTTACAGTTGATGCCATGGCAATAAGCCACCATTTTCGATGATGCGCTTGTGAGAAGCTGGCCTGGTATATGATGTCCACTAATTAAAGTGGGCACCTTGCACCAGTCGAGACAACCCTTATAGTGATTGAAGAGGTCTCAGACAACCTTAGAAGGCTATCCAAGTGGTAGCTGTGGAGAGCAGCCTTCAGGCCAAGTCTTGAAGGAGTGTAAAGCTGTTTCTTTTATCAGAATGCAATCTTACAGTATAGATTAAATAAATGAGAACCACACAAGGTATTTATAAAAATATGTATTTATCATATAATACTCTCTAGTACGTTTCAATATCTCCTACATGGAGATATACACAAAGCACACTACACTATAGCAAATAAATCACAGTAAATAGCACTAATACACAGTGGGCCACAGGGGGGGACCAAACCATATACTAAGAAAGTGGTATAAGAACCACGACTCGAGTCAGGACAATGTCGAGAGGACGTAGAATTGCTGGGACCCGAAGGAACCACCCAAGGTGAGTAGATAGGGACCTCACGGAGTGCATGTGCAGTGTGGGAACACGACCGCGAGCTCGGTACAAGTGTATGTGAAAGTCACAGTTGGAATTTTAGAGATTAAGGACCCTTCCCAGTGGACTTTGAAGAAACCCTGTGGAAATCAGAAGATTGTAGAGCCACACCACCCGTGGATAACGAAGTACCCAAGTTACCTATCCCAGGGCAGCCGGGTGCATGGGTGTGAAGTGGTGTAGGAAACTGCTGTCAAACTCAATGGAAAGCTTCAAGAAAATGCCGCTGCTGAAAGGGTGAATGTCCATTGCAATCCAAACATGGATTCCTGTCGAGGAGTACCTGAAAGCAGAGGGGACAGAGTCTGGGTCACTTGAGAGTGACCAGGGGCTCGGTAGATGAATGCCCACTGATGACGGGTGCTTCAGGATAGTTGACGGAGACCTTGACTCTGCAGCTGCGGAGACCAGGTGACGTTGAGGATGACCAGCAGCTGGATGCGAGCTGTCCCACAAAGTATGTCAAGTGCTTTGGGGTCTGTGTCCGGGGGGAGCATCAACAAGCTTTGGCAACAGCAACCCACTCAGAAGGTCAAGGAAGTGTACGGTTCGGACCAGCAAGGTCCAGAAGACTCTCCACAGCCAGTGGAGTGGAGGCATACCTGGAGCAACCAGGGGAGTGCAAGAAAAGTAAAGTTGACCCTCAATTGGACCCACAGGCTGGAGGTACAAGAGTCGCGAGAGGACCTCGAGCAGCTTCACAAAATAGCAGGCCAAGGAGCACTCGGTGTGAGGTGGTTAAAGATCTTTGTGGAAAAAACTGCGAGAGTTTGGGGCTACTCGGAGCCCAATGCACTTGTTAAGGAATTGCCAACAAGCACATGCACTGGCAAAAGTAAGCGGTACACAGGGGTTCGGGTATTGCAGCCCCCAAAAGGGATTCTGACCTCAAACATTGTGAGAGTGTAGCTCGAACCTCGAGAGTTGTAGAAACCTACCTCCTGTGTTGCTGAGCCTTTTGGAGTCCATAGGAGCTTGGGATCACTCTGGGGAGCTGCTCCAAATTTGGCAGCGCCATGCTCTGACATTTTGAAAACACAGAGATGCGCTGTGTTCACAAGAATACAGTGAATCCCTGGTTATCCCTAGAGCTAGCACAAAAAAAGCTGCCTAGTGTCAGTGCAGGGACCCTGCCACCATGTGGTAAGGGTGCCTGCTCTGAAGGTACAATTGTTTATGTGCAGGAAGGGGCACCATCCTGCACATAAATAATCAATAATGGCGATTTGCAGCTTTTATGTGTGCTGTAAAATGCAGACGACATTGAAAGAACAAAAAACGAGGAGAAATTAATAATTTCTCCTCGTTGCCCCATTCTGATGCCTGATATTCCATGGCATTAGTTTTTGGTGCTGCCTCAGTCTTGTAAATCTGGGGCAGCGTCAAAAGGCAATGGGTGCTGCGGTGAAACGCCCACAGCAAAACCGATTGACTGCCCCTTTGCCGCAGATGACTGTGGCGGAAAGGGGCATATTTACAAGGTGGCGTTAAGCCACGCAAAGTAGCTTAGCGCCACTTTGTAAATATGGAAAATGGTCCTGAGCCACGGGAGCGTCAAAAAAAGTGACTCTCCAGTGGCGCTGAGGACTTGTAAATATTCCCCTTTCTGTGTCCTGCATGTGGACTCACTGGTCCACTAGTGAGAGCAAACTAGAACACACACATACATGCAGTGGTGTTCCAGTAGTGTTCCAGAACACGTGTTGCAATCGAGTGCAAATTAAGTTAGCCGTGGGTGGCATACAACTGTTGTATGCCACTCACGGCTCACTTAATCTGTGCTTGATTGCAATGCGTGTTCTGGAGCACTACTGGTAAACATTAATGTACCAAATGTTGCAAGAGCCAAACAGGAATGTAATGTTTTTATGACACATGCACTATAAAGTTGGTTGCAGAATTTATGGATCTGAAGTATGTGATCCATAGGAGGCTGTGTCTGTGTGTGACACATGAACCCACTTTGACATACATTAAAATAAATGCTTTGTTTTTATGTCCTCATTCAAAGGTACCTTTGAACCGGCAAGTATTAACTGCCTGTGCATGCCTAAAAGATTTTATTGTGCGTGCTAGATTAAGAAACTTCTGATAATGGAAACGTCACCCGGGGAGTATTAGTAAAAGAAACCCAGCCTGACGAATGCCGTGGACCTTGTGTGGCCATCAGTGTAGGGCAGAAACATGCTGCCACTCAAAGGGTCATAGGACCATTGTACTCCTTTCACCCCTTTTAAAGTTTATTTTAATCATTTCCCATCCACACCACCAATAAAGGGATTTTTATTTGCATGTAACTTCCCCGACTAGTAGTGTACAAAGAGCTCCCTGGACCAGGGTTGAGCCCACCCTGACCTCCAGGAGACAGAGTGAACCCAATGATGAAGCATGCCACTACTAGAGTGGATGAGGTTTGTATATAAAAAACAATTACTTTCCTTTTTCTCACTTCTCATTGAAGTAGTGTTTAGTCATGGTGCACACACACTGCCCCATTTTTCCTCATTAGCCAGAGGGATACACTTTTGTTTGTCGTATGAAGGCATAGTTACATCTGTGCCATCCTGATTCCACCTCTTTGTATACAGTGGCACAACGGCCATGATGTAACACAATGCAGCACTATTAGCCCATACATATTTACTATCCATATTTCCAATGAACATATAGATTACTATAACCAGGAGACAGTAAAGTTATGGTTGAGGTGTAAGGCAGGTGTTACCTCCTGCATGGTGAAATCTGGGGTCACAACCATTGCATCCTTGTTACCATACTCTATTTGTCGGTGGAGTCAACCCAGTGAGCAAATGTACTGCACACACATTTCATCAGTGGTTTAGCAAGGTAGCAACGAAACCCAATGCCACCAAGGAAAAATGACTCTCATTCTCAGGTTGGCTAGTTATCGAAAGAGGTATTTCCTGCTGTATCTTCTGTGCTAAGGCTAGCTATGCCCCTGCAGGCACAGTCGACTCTTCATTGAAAAGGTCCATACTATCACTTCAGTGGATAGCTTGTTGAATGTTCACCTTGACTATGCCAATACGCTCTATGTTGGTCTTCCTTCATATGAACCAACCATACAAAATGCAACTGGCTGCTTTTCGTCCTGAGTAAAAACCTATCTATTGCCCTCTAGTTTAGAAAAATCCATTAGTGGTGGGTCACACTAAACCGACGATTCCTCCCTTTAGACTTTAAAAGTCTTCAAAGCCCTACATAAATTTAGCCTGGCAAAAGTACAGTGCAAGTAAAAAACAGGATCCAGCACCCTAAATTTCATAATTTGCATTATTCCTCAGAGTACATTTGTGGGAAGAGGAGATGGGTACTGTCATTTCTGGGTGGGCCTGTGACACATTGCCTTTAATGCTACATCCTTGATATCTTTTTTCCTGTTGGTTAAAGTGTATCTACTTTAAAACGTTGGTTATTTGTAGGTATGCTTCCTCTAGTGTAAGGGTCTGTGCAGTTATTTAGTTTGAAGGTTATATAGACCTTAAACCTTAAAATACCAATAAAGCAGGCTGCAAGTGATCTCTCTGTAAAAGTAAAGGTCAGGGTACCAAGAAGTCATCAATGTAAGACTTAGAATTTGGAACCAGATTTGAAGTAGAAGTGGTTCATTTGCCTATTCCCTGAAAAGGCCTAAGAGGGACCCAAAGCTAGAATTCTTGAATGAACATAGTGACAAATGCTCCATTCTTCCAGGATGAACATGAGCCTTAGCATCCAACAGAACCACTCTCCACACTTTGGTGGATGAAAGTGGCAGTCAGAGAGGCTGAAGCAGGAGTGGCATAGAACAGGAAAGTACTATATTGGTTACTATTGTCTGCTTCTTGCTATAGGTGAGATCAGGGTTAATCGGGAGTAGAGGAAGTGAGTTGGAAAGAACCAGGTTGAGGAGGTCTGGAATGAAAGTTAACTTGTGGAGTTGTATAGAAAAGCTGTTTTTGCCACAGCTCACCAACCAGAGCCTGACCAAGATTGAACAAAAGTAGACCTAACAAAGACATGGTATACCTCTTTACTAGCAGAACAATGGAAGTAGGGTAAGTTTCAGCATGTTGTCTACTTTTTCTTACCCTGAAATGAATGAACGAATGAAGGAAAAGACATTTATAAAGCGCAGTTGCTGCTTCATGAGAATCGCCCTGGCGCTAAAATGTCAGTTGCTATAGATAATGAAAGTAGAAAGTAGAAATTGTCAGTAAGGACATTCTAGGACAGCAGGATGCCTTTTCATGCAAACTAAAAATATCAAGGGCTTCTGAATCTAAAAAAAGTGTAGGGCTTTCATCCCAGCACAGTTGCCCCATTGCATTATGGCAAATTAATGATGCTTACTTCAATGTTGGTGCTGGGATAAGAGGAAGTGTGCTCCCTCATCCCTTGTGTTTAAAAGGCTCATGTTATTTTGTGTGGTTTTGAATGATTTTTGTGAACAACACTTTTACAGTTGATGCCATGGCAATAAGCCACCATTTTCGATGATGCGCTTGTGAGAAGCTGGCCTGGTATATGATGTCCACTAATTAAAGTGGGCACCTTGCACCAGTCGAGACAACCCTTATAGTGATTGAAGAGGTCTCAGACAACCTTAGAAGGCTATCCAAGTGGTAGCTGTGGAGAGCAGCCTTCAGGCCAAGTCTTGAAGGAGTGTAAAGCTGTTTCTTTTATCAGAATGCAATCTTACAGTATAGATTAAATAAATGAGAACCACACAAGGTATTTATAAAAATATGTATTTATCATATAATACTCTCTAGTACGTTTCAATATCTCCTACATGGAGATATACACAAAGCACACTACACTATAGCAAATAAATCACAGTAAATAGCACTAATACACAGTGGGCCACAGGGGGGGACCAAACCATATACTAAGAAAGTGGTATAAGAACCACGACTCGAGTCAGGACAATGTCGAGAGGACGTAGAATTGCTGGGACCCGAAGGAACCACCCAAGGTGAGTAGATAGGGACCTCACGGAGTGCATGTGCAGTGTGGGAACACGACCGCGAGCTCGGTACAAGTGTATGTGAAAGTCACAGTTGGAATTTTAGAGATTAAGGACCCTTCCCAGTGGACTTTGAAGAAACCCTGTGGAAATCAGAAGATTGTAGAGCCACACCACCCGTGGATAACGAAGTACCCAAGTTACCTATCCCAGGGCAGCCGGGTGCATGGGTGTGAAGTGGTGTAGGAAACTGCTGTCAAACTCAATGGAAAGCTTCAAGAAAATGCCGCTGCTGAAAGGGTGAATGTCCATTGCAATCCAAACATGGATTCCTGTCGAGGAGTACCTGAAAGCAGAGGGGACAGAGTCTGGGTCACTTGAGAGTGACCAGGGGCTCGGTAGATGAATGCCCACTGATGACGGGTGCTTCAGGATAGTTGACGGAGACCTTGACTCTGCAGCTGCGGAGACCAGGTGACGTTGAGGATGACCAGCAGCTGGATGCGAGCTGTCCCACAAAGTATGTCAAGTGCTTTGGGGTCTGTGTCCGGGGGGAGCATCAACAAGCTTTGGCAACAGCAACCCACTCAGAAGGTCAAGGAAGTGTACGGTTCGGACCAGCAAGGTCCAGAAGACTCTCCACAGCCAGTGGAGTGGAGGCATACCTGGAGCAACCAGGGGAGTGCAAGAAAAGTAAAGTTGACCCTCAATTGGACCCACAGGCTGGAGGTACAAGAGTCGCGAGAGGACCTCGAGCAGCTTCACAAAATAGCAGGCCAAGGAGCACTCGGTGTGAGGTGGTTAAAGATCTTTGTGGAAAAAACTGCGAGAGTTTGGGGCTACTCGGAGCCCAATGCACTTGTTAAGGAATTGCCAACAAGCACATGCACTGGCAAAAGTAAGCGGTACACAGGGGTTCGGGTATTGCAGCCCCCAAAAGGGATTCTGACCTCAAACATTGTGAGAGTGTAGCTCGAACCTCGAGAGTTGTAGAAACCTACCTCCTGTGTTGCTGAGCCTTTTGGAGTCCATAGGAGCTTGGGATCAGCAGACCGGTCAGCAGTGTTGCGGTGCCTGCGAATGCAGGGGAGTGACTCCTTCACTCCAAGGGAGATTATCTTCAGGTGTCTTGGATGCTCCACAGGTTCTTCACGGATCCTGTACTGTTATATTCCATATATGTACCCTAATATAGGCTCAGGTCATATCCTAACCCTTCACCTATATACTCGCCTACATTACATACATAACTGTTCTTAAGGACTGAACACTGGATTTTCCCTGGTAAAAGCCTCATACATTATGCATGAGGATACTAGGAAGCACAGCAGGACTACTATCTCCTGTATATTATCTATGAACAAAGTTCATTCCCGACGTAATCCTAAGTCCGCCAAAGTAATACAGGGAGGTAGAACCCCCGGTAGACCTATGGGTATATATACATCACATCTTGCTAAGACAGGCAAAGGAGACCAGGACTTCCCGGCCAACACACTGAGCAAAGATGCTGAGGTTCCTTCATGCAGATACTCCAGCTCACAGTGTTCTAACATCCCTTGCGGGGTGTTCAACTCGAGGCCAAGACGAGGTCCCACAGTGTCTCAATCCAGGAAATGTGGTTGGCTTTATCCTAGAGGGATTCTTGACATAACACACACACACATGCTAGGTACATGTAGATACATGCAGTTAGGGAGGCATCGTAGGAGTATGCACATTTTATCATAATTGATGTACTCATATGTATTCATCATTATTGCAAGATGAAAGAACTCTATCATCCTTTTACTTTCATAATGCTCCTAACCATTTACACCTGTTACTGTCTAGTGGTTGTTGCAGCTCATCTATTTTATACTAGAATAACGACTGTTCAATAAATGCTTATTGAAAAACATCCAGACTGTTTATTCTATGTATCTCTCTGAGACTAAGCGAGCACGAGTGACTGAGCGAAAGGTAGTGCACTGTTTCCACGGTCCGGGTTGTCATGTTCGATAGTTGCCAAGAGCTATTCTCTCCTTGGTAAGAGGAGATTCTAGTGGCACTGTGAGCTAGCTGATACAGAAGGCCATCATACCAGGTGGGGGTGTTTAGAATCAGTCTGACGCCAGGCCTACAGTGTATGTTGTCCAAACGCGCAGATCCTGTATAGATTTTATAGGAACTACACGACATGGCGCCTAACGTTGGTTGGGTACTTATTTAACAGTCTAGTCTGAGTAGTTCAGTCGTGCTATTCTCAGAGACCCCTACTCACAATTCCCCAGAGACGTCTGGAGTGGGAGGGTACAAAATTCTGCCACAGCTGAGTAGGAAAAATCCTATTTATTGGCTGTTTGGTTAATCAAGCTTGAAGGACACAGTGTTCCTAACTTGTGCACAACACCTTATCTTAGTTCCCTTAGAAAGCTCTTCTTTACTAAAACAATGACTGAGGAAAGAGATAACGTAGTACAAGATCTACACCTCTCAGCAGGAGAAGAAGATACAGATGCAATTTACCTTGCAGAAAATGTTAGAAATGCCATCACCATAAAACTAGGTGCACATGGTCTAACATCCAGGGGTGGACCAGTGGCATTTGTGATTGAGGTGCACGAATCATATAGAACAGAGGTATTTTATTCATGGGTTACATTCCCAGTTGTGAATGTAATAACTACAACACTTCATTACTACACAGAAAGTGAAATACAAGATGAATATTGTCCCTATGAGGACATTGAATTCCACTAACTTACCAGGAACACATATACTGGTTTAAAGGCACACTCCACCGTACAGGAAATAGAGTAAGACTTGGCCCGCTCGGAAGAGACAGAGCAACATGGCTGGTATTAGCGGCCTCCACACCACAACCTGACATTGAAACAATGCCAGGAGGAGACTTACTTACACTTAATAAAGAACTAATAAAACTGTACAAAAATGACACAGTTCGTGATGAGGACACTCACGGTTCAGCCAACAATGGCTACAATAACAAGATCAGTTCAGAATTCAACAACTAAAACCAAATCACAAACGTTACACGCAGTAATGGGTAAAATGCCTGCAAAGCGTGAACAAATGCAATTCTGGGTAGCTTAAAAAATAACACAGCTAGAAGCAGTATTCCCGAATACAAGCCCTTTTGAAAAACACAGAATGTTAACAATCTGCTTGCCCATGGGGATAACTCCACAAATAAAGGATTGTACCTCTTGGGGTACAGTTTTCGCTGCCATATATACCAGGACTCATGGTATCCCAAGGTTAGCAGTAATACCAGATGTATTAAGACAAATACAGAATGAGTGCAGAGCAGAACCTTCTCTAAACTTAGGGATGAAATTACTTGGTAATTTTGCCCAGGCGTCAGCTATACGATTAGCAAATATTAAGGAGGAAGCAGCATCAGTGGCAATCAGTCAACGCCTAGGGGAGTTCAGTCCTTTACAGCAGGAACATGAATTACCCAAAATAATTGAGACTGCATATGCAGATTTAGGCAGAGACAGTTTGGGGGGAAAGCGGTAAAACCTCAGCTGATGGGTGGTCTAGATTCAAGCAAGCATCTGCTTCTTCAAAGAAGAAGTGGGACAATAACAATAAACAAAAGAATAAAGAAAAGAAAATAGATCTCAATCTAGAGGTGGATCTCCTCCACAGGAGGCCTCCGAAAGGAGGTATAACCTTAGGAATAGAGACAAAATTAGAAAACCTGACAGGTATCAGGATACTGATACACGTTCCTCTTATTCCTTTCAGGGCTCAACTAAAATCTCCATGAGAGAAGGACGGTCAGACAGACAAGAAGAGCGTACAAAGTCCAGAGACAAGCAAGATGCTCCAGACTATACTTCCAAAAAAGAAGACAAACCAAAAACAAAACCTCAGTTCAAAAAGAAGAAAGTTGCAGGTCTAAAGACCAGACATGCCCAGAATTCTGAGGATTCAACTACTGAATGGGGAATGGGCTCTGACGATGCTAGACTGTGCGGCAGAGGCAACAATAGCTCGCCAGAACCTGATGGAATTTCTGGTGACAGCAGACTTGAATGATAATATCACACTGATACTAGGGTAAGCGTTCCACATTAGTTATATCAAGTAACACCCCAGATGGAGGGGGACAAGCCTGGAAATTTAGAAGTCTCTTTTGGGAGAACTTGACGTTTGGCTATGACATTCTTTTAGCTGAACAAGATTGGCCACCAGCATTCATTATGGATTGCCCTAGGGGGGAAACAGAAATTTTTGCCAGCCTTTTCCGACCCTGTTCCAAAATATCTAAAATACACATATGCACGGGAGTTGGCCATGGCCCTAGCACCTGCATTATATCGAAACCATATTGGATGGGATGAGGATTCAACCCACCACATAATACCATTGAAAACTACTCCGACTCCACAGAGACAGTATCCAATAATGCATGAAGCTAAAAAACAGGTCAGGGAGATCTTGGATCAACTTGAATACCAACGGGTGATTGAAACTTGCACTTCCCAAATGAATAATCCTTTGTTTCCCGTAATGAAACCTGACAACTCAGGTATTTAACAGCATTCTCCACTGTAGGCTACCAGTGTCAATTTTGTCGACTCTCCCAGGAGTATAAGAACAGCCCGGTGTTGTTCTCAGCCAGAGTAACTGAATGACTTCAAAATGTAGATGCAGAGGCATTGTCCTATGTGGATGATATTTATCTAACGGATGATAACCTGGAGGAACACTTGACCAGAGTGAATACCATAATATTGGGATTTGCCTCTGAGGGCTACAAATTCAACTTAAAAAATCAAAGATAGCCCACCTTAATGTCCTATTTCTGGAATATGAGCTTTCAAATTAAGGGAAAAGCTTAGCAGCTAACTTTTTTGAAAAGTGGTGTGCTGCTCCAACCTCCAAAAACATTGAAATATTTACAATCAATACTGGGATTCCGGAATTTTGGCAGAACATACATTTTGGATTGCGTAGAAAGGGTTAAACCTTTCTACGACCTCATAAGACCTGATTTTTCAGTTAGGCAATGGACCCAGGATCATACAGATATACTACGTTCCTTAGAAGTGGACATGATAGCGTCTAAACACTTAAAAACACGCATGAATGTCCACAACCGAGTGATCCGTATAGTTGTGGGTCAATCAGGGTACACCTACCTAACATACATTGAAGGTGAAACAGTACCAATAGCATACAAGTCACATTTGTACACAAATTCTGAGATGCGTTTCACATCAACAAAAAAAAAATCTGACAGCAGTACAGACTGCTGTAGTAAGAGAAAGAGCACTGGCTCAGGGGAAACAAATAATTGTTGTGACTCCAGTACTGGCCTTAGAGGCTGCGACAAAGGCAAGCGTCTCTAACGCAAAAGCCCTACATCCGAGATGGATACAATGGGTTAATTCTCTTACTGCAACAGACGTAGAATACAGGTATGACCCAAGTCTAAAAACACATGCGCAATCATTAAAGGACGCATGCAGGATGGAAAATTTCATCCAAGTTGTACAAACACAGTGCAGCTAGCGGAATTAAAAGCTCTGGTACTGGTACTGGTAAATACGGATCGAGAATTCCCCACACTAATTGTGTGTGATTTGTTTTACTGTTTACAGTCGTACAATGAGTACTTACACCACTGGGGTCAGAATGGGTTCAAAGATGCAAAAGGTGGCACAAATAAGAACAAAACGCTATGGGAATAGGTAGTGGAGTTGAAAAACTAACTACGGAGAGCTCACGTGATACACACACTGAGTCATCAACGTGATGACGTTCAGGTTGAAAGGAATTCATTGGTTGATGAAGCAGCAAAGGGAGTTGTAACAACGGCTTCCGTAGCAGCAATCACTCGTTCAAAAATGAGAATAGAAGGTGAGATTATGATTGCAATTATTGCTGCACGCAATAAATCTGCACTTCCGAAAAGATTTCCACTCAAGTACTCCTACAAGTTAGATGCAAACAACGTTCCATTTGCACAGATTCCTGGAGTGGGGGTATAGAGTAATACCAAATATGGATCGCAGATTAGGCTTCATATTAGCTGCACACAAGGGTCTGGTTTCTGCCCATGCAGGGGTTACGGCAACTGTTTCCTTGCTGAAACAACGCTATTGGTGGCCAGCATTTACCAAAACAGAATAAACATTATGTTTTGAAATGCGACATCTGCCAGCAGATAAAAGGCTCCACCATAACACGCACAGTGCAGGCACCATTATTAATATAAGACAAACCATTTGCGTGTGTTTACTTGGAGCACTGTGGCCACTTACAAACAGATGGGGCTTACAGGTATAGCATGGTTGCAGTGGATTCCTGCTCGAGATTCCTATGGGTGTGGCCCTAGCGCTCTGCTGACACTAACTGTTATCAAAGACTTTTGAGTCTTTATAGGAACATACGCAATTGGCACATTACACTCTGACCGTGACCCCACATTTAGCTCTCGGGCTTACAAGGAAGCATTGGAAGGTTTGGGTGTTGCATTGCTGTTCTCCTCTCCATACCATCCCAAGGAAATACCGGTGTGGAGAGAAAAAACCGGGACGTAAAGCAATCTTTAACAGCTAGAATATTAGGTTTGGGTGGTAGTTGGGTCAAACATTTATATGGAGTACAAAGAGCATTGAACAACATGCCAAGAAGTTCTCTATGGGGTGTCACTCCTTATGAGGTCCTATTTGGGATGAGAATGTGGGTACCTGATCTTGATTGTGAAGGCACAGTGGCGGATAAGAAACCTTTTGACATCCTTAAATGTTTGGCTGTTTTACAGGAGCTGAATGAATCCAGGGCACTACAAAGCAATGTCCAGGTGAAGCGGACCGCCACTGGGGAAGACAAGTTAGTCACGGCAAGATCTGTCTGGGCCCAAAAAGTTGGGGATCTGGTCAGAGAAAAAATAGTGGACAGAAATGAATTTGGGCCATCATACATAAAGCCTGTACCCGTCCTGGCCGTTGAAGGAACAAAAACTGTACCTCTGCCACCTCTTGCCGGGAAAAAGGAGAAGAGATTCATCTCCATTACCTGATAAAACCATGCTGTGTGGCCTATAATGAATAGTAGGCCTCGTGCACTCCTGAGTAGCCGACGCCCTCCTCTTGCTACTATACAGGAAGTTCATCACGTTCGAAGAGTCCCCATCACGTAATGATGGACTATGCAATAATGCCATGGAACTCGTTCATCTTGAAAATGAAGTTCAAATTCAAAATAAAAATGCTAGACACATTTCTATTTGTCCAAACACTGATGTCTACATCAACATGCCTCATCAAGAGCCATCTATAAGTTCAACAAAACCTGCAAACCTACCAAAAGTAGATCGAACTGCATCTGGCTATTTCATCGACTTCGATACCTTTTCATTGGATCCAAGTGAACCTGAAAGAATGCCAGTCCAAAAAACTCGTCACCAGCAAATCAAAGACTTTTTCATCTTTCTTAAACAGACTTACCTGGTATCACCTTGACTAGAACTTTGGGTAATCACCGGGATACTTTTCTTTCTTTTCTGGATAGGCTTAGTAACTGTTTTTAGCATGCTTCTAAATGCAACTTATTTTAGACAAAGCTCTGCAACATCAAAAGTTAATCTGATTCTGAAACCTCACTTTTCTTCACATCGTGAACAAAGAGACTTGTCTTCAGTGAATATTACAGCAGTTACTATACCTGATGGTATAGTGTGGGACAAGGTTGATTACGATATATTTGGTCCGATCAAACTTTTAAAAATACTACATTTATTTAAAATATCCTTAAATGTTATCATTACCTTGAGGTTCTGGACTTTTAAGAGTCCAAAGGTGTCAGGGAAACAACACCCAAAGACCCCTGAGTTCCTCCTGTCTCGGTGCACAAATAAACAGAGACACGGGCTTCTCGATGGTGGCGTCAAAGACCAAGGTTTATTTACTGCAGGGACACAGAAGTCATAGGAACCACACAGAGGCAGAATCTACGAGACTGTTCAAATTGCATTAAGTGGTTTGTTCTTTAAATACACGCAAAATGTCTTTAGGCTACATTACACGAATATTTCTCATGCCCAACCCGGTATCCCAAACAAACAGTAAATAGACATCAAACAATAATTAGTCGTAGGATTTCGGTATTCGATCAGATTCCCTTGACAGTTTTCCATTCTTTGTCCGAACCTCCCCATCATAAAAATCGTAACCTCCCCATTGTAAAAGCCCAGAAGGAGAGGAGCAGAGCCAGGTGCAAAGGATTGAAAAGTAGGATAAGAGGTGTTTATGGATCATAAACGGGCATGGCTACCGTCTTCGGCCTTTCAGTCAGGACAACGTACACGAGAACCAGTATAGCAGGACTGGCCTCAGGCAGGGGAGGCAGCTTGATTCTGCCTAGTCATGTAGCGTCAGCCTTTCTCGGGGCTCGGGCTTACGTGTCCTTAACAAGGTGACTCTGCCGGGGTCATCGCCCGTTCATTGACTATGTGAGGGCAAGAAACAAAATGGATGCCGTAACTAAAATGGATGCCATGACTTTACAACAGAATGCCCTATTTCTCAGTGAATTCATGCTAGTTGCGTAGCGAAAACACTGTTATGCACATAATGGATCATTTGCGGTTCATTGGTACCAAAATCGTGTCAGTACTACGATACCGAATTCACGGGTTCAGATCGCTACAGAACCTCAGACCGTCCTTTTGCCCTTACATAGGCAATAACTCACTCTATGTCAGAATCCATTTCTATGTTCATCAGGTCACTGATATGTTGTTGAAGCATTACTCTATCCCGTGGCGTATCTCTAAAAACAGGTGGTCTTCTTACGCATGTTGAAATGCAGAGGTTACATAAGGCAGGACCACACTGAACAATGAGACAGCACGAAAATAAAAATACTAACGCAACACCAGTGACTATCAGAACCTTCCATCCCCACGCAGACAACAGGCTCCAGAACCATCCCATTAATGACCAGTCACCTCCCTCTACATGAATAGAGTCAGAAATCTTATGTAACTTAGAGATGGCCTTGTACACCGTTGGCGCATTATCTGGGATAAAAACACAGCAACTCGATTGGATCATCTTACACACTCCACCTCGATCTGCTAGTAACACATCAAGAACCATACGGTTCTGTAACGTCATGAGGCGATCCGCTTGAAGCTCAGCTGTCAGGTTACTAAGGGCACCCGCAGTTTCGGTGATAGTGGATTCAACTACCCGTGTTAGTTGACGTAAGTTTCTACTGTTGGCCATAGGCCCCCAGAACGGAAGGAAACCTTTGAAGAAGTCTCCTGCTTCTTGGCCAGTAGTATCTTCCTTACTGAAAACACCTCTCACAACTCTAGTTTTGTGATAGTCCGGTGCAGCAGTGTATGTCGGAGGTAGCAGTTGAGCGATATAACATGAGCCTGAGAAGTCAGCAGGCAGCCATGTGTATGCTCTGTCTTGGCAAACAAAATAGGTACCCTTAGCAGCTAAGAATGCAGGGGAAGACTGTGACGGGAAAACATATGTTTCGATACAGTCACTCTTCCCTAGTCGAGCTTTCGGATTCCTCCCATTTCCTTGCAAACAGACCTGACCTTGGTGGGGTACGACCCAGATCGGAGTCGAGCTTTTACGTTTGTTCTCACCCAGAGTAATGCCATATTCCGTAACATTCCAACCCATGTAAACTCGCAATTCATCCTTGGGAATGAACGGAGTGTTATTGACATCTCTAACCATGTCAGTGATTCCTTTTACCAAGGCTCTATTAGCAGAGTTATACCGAGTGGAACGCGGAGGTCGTGGAGGATAGGTCTCTAGGGCATAAGCGAACATGGTCTGAAATGCCCAGAATGATCCATTATAACTAAAGGGCAGAACCAGATAAGGGATGCCCTTGTCCATGGTATGTGGTATCAAGCCACACACCCAGCAGTTTGTTGTGTTAACCACTAGTTGATGTTGGTGCAAGAGCTGAATGAAAGTGTTATTTATAAACTCAGAGCGTCGAGCTTGCTCGTGGGCAGGAAAAGGATGGAAAGAATGAAGAGAAACAACAGTCGGAGAAACAGGAACATGGGGAGATACTGTAGATGTAACAGGTGTAAAGATCAACTGAATACCAAAAATAATTCCGCCTACCAAAGTTATCAAAACAATTAGAAGTGTCAGAGTACATTGCATTAGAAAACATTTGCTATATAATATGTCATATAGCTTTGTCTTGTGCACATTTATGACATTAACCCGTCGCAGTTCAGGAAGCTCCATCTTCTATAACCGTTCGCAACGGATGGTTTGTACCTGTTAAAAACTTGCCTCTGTTTACCCTGGGAGTTCCCAAGATAGACAGAAGAAACCGACCTTGTGTCTGATTCCCTGCAAATTAAAACAAGGCACACGTTACGACCCTACGGTAACCCAGACGGCAAGGTGAGAGAAACAATAAAAACAAAAAGATAAAAATTTAGAGCAAACTTCCTGACTGAATGGAATGCAGTAAGATCAAAACAGTTTTCAAACAGAAAGGTAATTATGCAATGTCATTAGTTCATAACATGAGAACGTAGATTATATCTGTACTTTCCGGGTCTTGTCTGATCTTGAAATAGCTGGTCTACAGGTGCGGAAATGTTCGACTCCACAGGTGGCAAATGTTCACTTTGTACAATACTCGGTCCAGGATTCAAAGGAGCGGTTCCTGCTGAGGTGTCAAAGTTCTGTTTTTCAGTTCGTGGGTGGTCCGTTATGTACTCTGCATCACTGAAAGGGATGTGCCTAGGAACAGGTTCTGTCTCGGATACACCAAATCCCTGTCTAACCCAATTGTCATAGGGGAGTGGGAGAGGGACACGCTTCGTATGGCTAGCGTGCACCCAATTTTTCCTTCCAGCTAGGCGTACAGCAGTTCTTGTTGTGAGGAGTACCTGGAACGGACCCACGAATCTTGGCTGGAGGTTCCGAGTTCGTTCGAAATTCCGAACTACAACTTGGTCGCCTGGTTTCAACGTGTGGCCTGGACTCTCTGGCAGTTTAGGCAAGGATTCGAATACCTGTTGATGAATAAGGCTTAATTTAGCAGTCAGATCATAAAGATAATCAATCAACATTGGGTATTCAATCTGTTTGAATTCCTTTGGCCTAGGGACTCCCCAGACATTAGCAGGACGACCGAACACAATCTCATATGGGCTAAGCCCTACTCGAGATTGTACAGTCGCTCTGGTGGACAGTAGAGCTAAAGGCAGTGCGTCTGGCCAAGAGAGACCAGTGGAAGCTTGAATTTTAGCAAGTTTCAGCTTCAGGGTGCCATTGTACCCTTCAACCAAACCCGCTGACTGTGGGTGATTCGCACTGTGGAATTTTTGGTTAATACCCAGACCCGCACACACACTCTTCATAACTTTCCCTACAAACTCACTTCCATTGTCCGACCAAACAATCCGTGGCATACCATACCTGGGGAAGTATTCTTTGAGGAGGATTTTGGCAGTGGACATAGCAGTGTTATCCTTCAACGGATATGCCTCAATCCATCTTGAAAAGGCACAGACTACCACTAGGACGTATTTAAGATTGTTACACCTATCCATGTGGATATAATCCAACTGAATCACTTCAAAGGGACAAGAAGGGGGAGCAAAATGACCAGTTGGGGTTGGGGTTCCCTTGCCAGGATTATGCATCAGGCATATCATGCAGTTTTTCACCACTCTTTCCGCACACTTAGTAATTCCATCGTTCTTCCATACTGGAGCTAACATTTTACAGATCCCTTTCGAACTGATGTGCGCCGCTCCATGCGCCATCGTGACTACCGCAAGTACATACGCATCAGGTAACATCCAACGTTGCTGTACAGACAAATCAACCCAACATCCACTTGAATCCATTTTACCCGTTTTCTCCTTCCATTCATTCTTCTCATTTTCAGTTGCTTCATTCTGGATTGCCTTCACACTTTCAATCGTATTCTCACACATCCCTGATTCAGCAATCCATCTTGCAGACGTTGCAACATACATTCGGCTCGTCATGTTCTTGGCCGTCTCTTTGGCGACCTCATCAGCAAACGCATTTCCACGGCCAACATCATCCATAATCTTCCGATGTGCACTGCATTTCACAATCGCAACTTCATTCGGTAGGGTCAGAGATTCCAATAGATCACTGACTAACTGTCCATGTTGGATCTTAGTCCCATGGGACGTGAGAAAACCTCTTTCTCTCCAGAGACGTCCAAAGCTATGTGATACGCCAAAGGCGTATTGGCTATCAGTAAACACATTCACTCTCTTTCCCTCAGCTAAAACACACGCTCTTGTTAGTGCAATTAATTCTGCAGCTTGGGCAGAATTCTGACTTACTCTTGCAGTCTCAACAATCGTACTTAAAGTCGTAACTGCATACGCGGCCGTCACATCACCATTCTGTAATTTAAAACATGACCCATCGACATATAAGGTGCCGTCTGGATCTAGTAACGGAGTATCTTTCAAGTCAATCCTACCTTTTGTCTCTTCCTCAGTTCTGAAACAACAGTCATGGGGCTCTGAATCACTCGACTCCTGAGTAGTCGGCAACAGCGTTGCTGGATTCAATATGTTGCATCGCTTGATCTGAATGTGACTTGCCAAAAGCGTCAGCTCGTAGCCTGATAGTCTAGCACTGGTGAGGTGCTGAGTTTTCGTTCGATTCATGAGTGTATCCACAGCATGTGGAACCATGACTACTAACATGTTGTTCATGACAAGTCCAGCAGACTGTCGAATAGACACTGCAGCTGCTGCTGTAGCTCTCAAACAACTTGGCAATGCTCTGGCTACCGGATCTAATGTGGATGAGAAATATGCACAAGGCCGCTGTTTGTCACCAAATTGCTGCGTTAAAACACTCAACGCACAATCTTCTCTTTCATGGACATATAATGTAAACGGCTTACTGTAGTCAGGAGTACCCAACACAGGAGCTGAACACAGCGCATCACGTAAGTCGGAGAAGCTCTGTTGACATTCATCAGACCATGGCAAAGGGCTCGGAACACCTTTTCCAGTCAGGGCTACCAATGGTTTTGCCATGAGAGAAAAATTTGGGATCCATTGCCTGCAGTATGACGTAATACCCAAAAACGCACGTACTTCTCTCTGTGTGCTTGGTACAGCCATCTGCGAAATTGCTTTGATTCTCTCTGGGGTCAACCTTCTTCCCTCCTTTGACAAAAGATGACCTAAGTAGGTCACTTCTTGGCAACAATATTGCAATTTAGAAGGTGACACCTTGTGATGTAAGTCTGACAAATGACGTAATAGAGAAATTGAAGCTGCTTTGCAAGTTTCCTTGTCATCAGCAGCCAGTAAAAGATCGTCTACGTATTGGATCAGAGCAACACCAGGAGGAAGTACAAGAGCATCTAATTGACTCTTCAATGCTTGACTGTAAATTGAAGGGCTCTCACAATAACCTTGTGGAGCGCGCTTGAATGTGAAACTGCGACCTCCTAAGGAGAAACCAAAAATGTCTCTACTTTCCTCGGCTATGGGAATGCTGAAAAAGGCATTTTTCAAGTCGATAACTGTAAACCATGAGGCTGAGGCAGGAATCAACGTCAATAATGCAGTAATATCTGGGACCACAGGAAACTGTGGAATCACTATTTTTTTAACTTCTCTGAGGTCAATCACAAATCTGTAGATTGGAGGCTTGGAAGGGTCAGTACGTTTCAAAATTGGCAGAACAGGACTATTGCAGACATTTCCTCTAGTTTCCTCAATCACATCTTTCTGTATTAAGTCTTTCACAATCAGTAAGAGTGCTCGTTCACCTTCATTCGAAATCCGATACTGTGGGATTCGTGGGAATTTAACATTCGCTTTCAGACTTACCACATAAGGGGCAATTTCCAAGAGGCCTACGTCGTTAGGACCAGTTGCCCAAAGAGTATCAGGGAGAGAACGCAGCTCCGGTGGGAGCTTATCCATTGACATATACATTGGAGAGATGACTCTTTTGCCTAATGTGAGCTGTACTCCCGAAGGAGAACAGTACAGTGTCGCATGTAGGCGTTTCAACAGATCTAAACCAAGCAGATTCTCATTACAACCGGTTGTTAGAATAAGGAGTGCTTCTAGTTCGCATGGCCCAACAGATATTGGCAAAGGACTAGAAACAGGATTGTGAACAGGGGCGCCTGAGAAACCTACTGAAGTGTTCGTTAAGCCAGACAAAGGTGCGCCAGGGAGTTTCGCATGCATAATTGAACTTTTTGCCGCACCAGTATCCAACAGAAACGGTTCGACCACGCCTGATGTAACTACTGCGACATAAGGTCCACTCTGATCAACTGGAACTGATACTACTCCCTCTCTTTGCCTGTGGCTGTCCTAGTACTCGCTTCTCTGAATCTCCTCATTATGATCATAATAATCTTCAACATGATACTGTGGAGATCTACCTGCTTGCGCAGATTGTGCATTTCGCTGATCGAAATAATTCGATTGGCGATCGGCCTGTGGTGTCATAGTACCACGTCCTCTACCTCTAGGAGTTTGCATAGATCCAACAGTACCTCTCTGAGCTGGGACACCACTAGTCTGTGCGTGCAGTACCGGACACTCATTCTTATAATGGCCCTCCTTTTTACAATAGGCACTTTGATTCCATGCTAACTGTTGTCGGGAAAAACCATAATTAAATCTTTGGGACGTCCCTTGCTGGAATTGTGGCTGCTGCTGAAACTGTGGTCGCTGCTGTGAATCTGACTGATTCGAACGAGGCGGATACGCCTGTTGCAAAAGAACTTTAGTCTTTAAATCTTTTGTTTTCTTTTCTGACTTTTCCTTCTCTTCTTTCTCTCTATTCTCGTAATACTGAGCAGTTGCAAGTATCTGTGCTGTCGTCGACACTGCCCATGCACTTTCAGAATCCTTTAACTTGTTACTAAGTTCAGGTAGTAAATTAAACACAAACTTGTCGACAAACAATCTCTGGCCTCCTTCAGTACTCATATCTTGCCCACTGTGGTCTACGAAGGTCTCTTCAAATCTAGTGAAAAAGTCAGAGACGCTTTCGTCCTTCTTTTGTTTGCATGCCGATAGTTTATTCGAATTGACTCGTAACGCTGGCATCAGCGTTTTCATCAGATTAATTATTCTGCCAGGCAAGGCAGCAATCAGAGGTTCAGGTTTAGCACCGCCAACTTGTTGCGCATCTGCTGCTACAATAACTGGCCAATCACCTCCTAAGGCGACTGGGTGGTTCTCTTGCCGAATCTTGGCCCATATAGGCTGTGGCACTACATTACCAAATAACATTTCAATGTCTGCCAAATTCATGATGCACGCTTGAACTGTCTGCGTTAACTCTTTGTAATAACCAGCAGGATTTTTATGTGGGTCTGGTAACGCTTGTTTTACTGCTAATACTTCGGCCCGTTTCCAAGGGATGTGTATCCACACTCTCTGGAAATGTGCCGGGGCAGCTACAATATTATTAGCCCCATCAGCTTGAACTGCATCACGCCATATCGGCGGAACTTCTCTCATTGGATATTGACCTCGTTTTTTCCTAGTAGTAATCGGTGAACCATCAGGGTCTCTTGTCGCTCGAAGAGGGGAATCATCCCTATGAGCTAAAATCAGTTCTATCACTCCCCTTACTTCTGAACCTATCACCATTCCTGCGGCAAACTTCTGTTGAATATTTATCAAATCAGAGGGGACGGAATCTAAGTCATCATCTTCCCATTCCTCACGCACAAGAGAACACATCACGTCAAAAACATAACGTTGAGTAGGTTCATTCCATTGCATAAAAGTATCTAACACTCTTTGTGCATCATACTTCATAGCTTTCGACATCCACCTAAGAGCTGTCGAATCTAACATGTCTCGTTCCTGAGGACCAGGAAGCTGGCTACGTCTCTGTATAGAGTCAGAAACGGGGGTCCCAATTAAAGACCTGTAGAGAGGAGTTAAGATATTAGTTACAGAGTCGGTTATTTTCCGACGAACGGAAAGCGGAGTCAGAATGTTCACAGGGTTCGGGGATAGGGCAGCTAGAGCAGATGAAATAGTAAGGGTAGGAGTAGCAGGTAAAGCAGTTTGCGTAACGACAGGCAAAGGCGGAGCAGGCGACCCAGGAAGAGGGGGTGCCGAAGGAACATTAACCACGGGAAGGACAGGAGCTGGAATCACAGGAAGTGGAGCAACTATTCCAGGCTGACCAGCAGCTGGCTGTACAACAGGTAGTAACTGTGGTACTGTAATACCCTGTGCATACGGTGGAGGTGAATTCAACAGGTAAGACAACAGAGGACCCTTCTCATGATCCTCCATCGGCTTAGTAGGACAAGATGGCAATACAGGGTAACATTTATCAATTGCCAAATTATATTTTCTATTCGCCATCTCCATTGCTTTCTCAGTCTCGTTGACATGCAGCTGCCTAGCAGACTCCATTAAAGTCAACCCTTTCTCTTTCTGTTCTTTCTTCGTCTTCCTAATTTCTCTCTGTTTGGCTTCTTTACGCCATACGCGAAAAGAATCAAACATTGCCGGCCGGGCTTTTCTCTTAAACAACTTCTTTTCTAGATTGTCTAGAAATTCGGTTTCGAAGCTACCATGCGGTGGCCAACTAAGGACACCATCTTTTCTGGTATAACGGACCCATACTTCATTATACGTAATAGGACCAACACCATGTTTACAATAGAGCTCATATGTAGGAGTTCCAATCGGAGGAACCGAACACGAATCCTCCAACCGGGAATCCTCGTTGCAACGTAACCAGGACAGGAAACAATTACTACTGGTAGTCATGACAAACAAAGACAAATTCCAACCAAAATGCGCAATAACTTAGGCCTACCAAAATGAACTAATACCAAAACAAAGATTATCTAAACAAGAGCAACCAATGATAATCTACGAATAAACCAGAGCAACAAGGAACAACCAAACTGAGCGTAACCCACTTAATACTTAACTGAAATGTGGAAGACGTCACCAAGGAGAACCCGTCTACGTCTCGCCGTACTAAGGTCTGCACCTCGGGTCCAAGACAGGGTGACAGTCAGGGCAGCGGTCCTCTGTAGCCGTCTGGGAACGGGAACCCTCGTGGAAGAGATCGTCGGGCCACTTTTACGACATGCAGGGATCGATGAAGCGGGGTACCTCCCTCCGGAATCTTCACACGAAACTTCTCGAACTTTTCAGGCTTTGGACCGGTACCGGATGACGTCACCCTACGTTGGGCGCCAATTTGAGGTTCTGGACTTTTAAGAGTCCAGAGGTGTCAGGGAAACAACACCCAAAGACCCCTGAGTTCCTCCTGTCTTGGTGCACAAATAAACAGAGACACGGGCTTCTCGATGGTGGCGTCAAAGACCAAGGTTTATTTACTGCAGGGACACAGAAGTCATAGGAACCACACAGAGGCAGAATCTACGAGACTGTTCAAATTGCATTAAGTGGGTTGTTCTTTAAATACACGCAAAATGTCTTTAGGCTACATTACACGAATATTTCTCATGCCCAACCCGGTATCCCAAACAAACAGTAAATAGACATCAAACAATAATTAGTCGTAGGATTTCGGTATTCGATCAGATTCCCTTGACAGTTTTCCATTCTTTGTCCGAACCTCCCCATCATAAAAATCGTAACCTCCCCATTGTAAAAGCCCAGAAGGAGAGGAGCAGAGCCAGGTGCAAAGGATTGAAAAGTAGGATAAGAGGTGCTTATGGATCATAAACGGGCATGGCTACCGTCTTCGGCCTTTCAGTCAGGACAACGGACACGAGAACCAGTATAGCAGGACTGGCCTCAGGCAGGGGAGGCAGCTTGATTCTGCCTAGTCATGTAGCGTCAGCCTTTCTCGGGGCTCGGGCTTACGTGTCCTTAACAAGGTGACTCTGCCGGGGTCATCGCCCGTTCATTGACTATGTGAGGGCAAGAAACAAAATGGATGCCGTAACTAAAATGGATGCCATGACTTTACAACAGAATGCCCTATTTCTCAGTGAATTCATGCTAGTTGCGTAGCGAAAACACTGTTTTGCATATAATGGATCATTTGCGGTTCATTGGTACCAAAATCGTGTCAGTACTACGATACCGAATTCACGGGTTCGGATCGCTACAGAACCTCAACCTCCAATACATTTTCCGATGATTGAGATTATGAAACTGTAAAGAATATGTTGATTCAGAAGAATCTGCTGCCTTTTCTGCTAATAAAATGTTGGAAGACACATCAGATTTTGACACAATGTATTGCTATCAGCATTATGGTCATCATTCTAATCTTCTAATCCCAGAATTGTTTTCACATATCACCAGTGTGAACTTTGCCCAACACCTCGAAGAGCATTTCAAAAACATTTTCACGGAAATTTTCTTATTTTTCAGGGTTTAGTACATGTGACCCAGCCTCATATTATTATAAGGTTGCACCAACATCAGCACAGAAAAGTATGTTGCCAAACACCAAACAGATTTACTCTGCTTCCTTTATTACCCAGTTGTCTGAACAAGGTTTCGACTTATGGAAAGACACAATAGATATAAAATCAGTCTTGGGTTCTAGAGACTGGCAAATCCAGAGAACAGAAGCGCTATTTAGAGCATGCCTCATTCCTCAGCAGATTATGTTTCTGAATGATACTGTGCAACAAACTACCTGCCTTGGAATAGCCAAGAACGGGGATTTGAACACACATCGGATTCCAACATCATCACATACCGAGGGTAACATTATATCACTAGAAGGGATTACGCTAGATGATATCATACAATACAATAGATCAGACCCCAATTGGAAGGGATGGTTGGTTTGGCCCATAGACACTAATAGATGTCAGAAAAGATTCAAAGGTACAACCAAAGGTTTTAGTATCCACAGGCCAGACCCACGCTATGTGCAACATCCAGGTGTAGTGACGTCATACAGTGGAGGGAAGTTATGCCTTGATTGGTTAAAAACCTCAACACTCACACAGGTCAAACAGCACTTATCCTTACTTACAGAGGATGTGGACCTAAGGGATTTTTTATTGGGTCCCAGAAAGCTACGTCAAAAACATTTCTTATATGCTGTCTATAATTAAATCTGGAAAATCTCCCAACAAGAAGCTGCAGAGAGGTTACAAGAAATAGATAGGATTAACTTGGAGAAACATTAGCATTAGTTTACAATGGTATGACTACATTAACTTCCAGGATATATATTAACTGGACAACATTGTATCTTCTGCTATTGATGTACTAGAACAAGATTTGTCCATACTACAGTACGGGCAATCACAATTGCGTTCTTTTATGTTATTGAGCTGGACGCTGCAATCTTTGCGCGCAGGCTATGTGACCTGGCGTTTTATCAACAGTACGTCTCTGTTTTCTACATACAATCTGCAAGAAAAACAGACAACAATAGCACAAAAGGGAGCAAAATATACAATGCTGCACATTGAAAAACTGGAAAGATTAGCTTTTAAGTGGCAGAATCACCGTCCACAGAATAGTTACTCCATGACCATATCACTCTACTGGCTGAAGAGGGGTGAAACCCCGAAACCGGTCCTAGGATGCTTGTTTCCAGTCCAGGGAGGGCCAGGCCTGGCAGTTCGGCTGGACTGTTCCCATTGGGCACAGGGTCAAGACTGATTTGCATATGGCTGGGTCCAAACTGGAATGGCATGGTGAGCAAAAAAACGATGCATTTAGGCCCAGATCTTTGTACTGGGGTGAATGTATGACATTGTTCTGCATTCTGTCCATCAACAATTCTTTTTGCACATATCACTCTACTGGTGACAACTTTCCAATTTCAGTATTGCCTAAAACAACAGTAGGCATGCAGATATGAATAAATGGGCATTAAATTCACCAAGGAATCTTGGAAATTACCGTACAGATTTCGATGCAGGAGTGGGGATCTAGAAGTGTTTCTAAGTGGTACAAACTGTGAGAACACTTTAAATGGATGTCTCATATGCCAGGATATAATGCTGCACTGGGCCTGTAATGGTTCAGTAGGGAACTTGTCCTGTCAATTAAGGGGTGCCCCGTTAACCGTGATTACTCCAGTATTCGAACGGGAGTTACTGGATGCTGAACGATCAAGGTTGTTGTGGGATACTTCGGGGCATCGCATATCTGGTAACCGTGAGCTCCAGGGCTACTTGCTGTATGCAAGTATTGTTTCCACCGACACATGCAGTTAGGGAGGCACCGTTAGGGCCTTCACTAAATGTTTTTTTAGTACGGTTTGATACTTTGAGCAGAGTGAAAGCCATGCTTCTACAGAAGACCATGCCCTTAACCTCCGCCCGAGAGACTTTTGATCTCCAGATCGCTAGGTCCTCAGCCGAGATACAGGCACTCACTCATACGTACGAACTGACCCTTCCATTTTGCAGAAATGGTAAATTGTATTATTAACATGTCTGATACGATGGGTATTGTCCACCTCTTTAAGACCATAGGTTCAGGACTGTTAAGCACCTTTCAGATGGTTCTCAGAGTTAAACCAAAATTTATACACTCCGTATTCAAGAGAATTTCTGGAGGACTTTCGCTAATCCTGTTTTAAATAGCAGGTATCCTGATTGTAATCTTTCTGCTATGCAATGGACGTCCCAGTCACCAAGGAGATGGAGAAAGCACTCCAGGAGCATAATTACCGTGATAACATTGTACATATGGGCACACCTCGCACCTCGCCTGAGAGAACTAAGTGCATCTTAGTTCTTGTCATTTAGACCAGTCTGGGTGGACTGCATCTTACCTGTCCTCCGATGCCTGTTTTGCGGAGAAGAATGCATGTTGGATCTCTGTCTGACACTCCCATCATGTGCGCAACCGGATGTTGATGCTTAACTGGACCCAATAGCGGCCCATGTTCTGCAGTGTCCCCCTGTATTCCAATGTTGATATCGGCATTCCTAGAGCCTCCACAGGTAGTCACAGCTTCTTTTTTGTTTTTTAAATATTTTTATTGAGTTACTTTTTTTCTTTTACATGTACACAACCCCCCACCCCGTCCCCCACCCCCCACCCCTACAAATTAACCCATACCCGGACAAAGACACAACTTTTAACTTGTGTAATTCATCAAAACACCCCAATAGGTTCAATGGTGCAGAGCAGTTAAATTTATATACAATATAATACAAATAGACCAAAAATCAATAGTTCCTACTTGGCAAACTTTTTTTTTTTTTTTTTTATCCCCCTTATTGGTATCAATCCATTCTAAGTATGATTGTGTATCCATTGCAACAGTGGATCCAAAATCATCAAGCCAATTTTACATTTGTTATGCACTTTTCTTTTATATATTGCCATCTCCAGGCTGCATGTTGCTAACAGACGGGCTCTCCATTGCTGAAATGCCGGTGGATTTGGGTCTAGCCAGGCTGAAGCTATACACAACCTATAGACGGCCATGGCCACAAAGATCAGTCCTTGCATATATTTTGGCCGGATAACATTCGCTGTGCCCAACAGTATTTCCTCGGTTGTGATACCAATTCTTGTTTTAAATGTTTCTGATAAAAAGTTGGAGATTTCTGCTATCAAACTTGACAATGCATTACAAGAGGCAAATATATGCACGCCATCAGCCTCCAACAGTGTGCATCGTGGACATGTTGTACCCTTTCCGGTCCCCCAATTTGCTATCTTATTCGGGGTATAATACAGTGAAAAAAAAGTTTTATAATATTGGACTTGTAATTTTATTGACATAAAGAAGGTCTGTGACAGTTCATAAGATCGTAGGGGGGTTTGGGGCAATACTGCTAGTTTAGTCTGCCAGTTAGCCATCTGTTTCTCCATGTCATCTGGACACAGAGAGTTCAGAGATTCATAAATCTCGCCAATGGTTAAAACAGATCTTTTGCATGTATTCTCTATAATTTGAATTGCTTGGAATTTTACCCTACCCCACTTTCTTCGTCAAAAAATCTCTCACCTGCAGAAATTTGAAGAAATCCCTGTGGCTAAGATCAAACTCATTACGTAATTCCTCAAAGCTCTTCAACCCGTTTGACGCGTAGAAACAGCCCAGCTGAACAATCCCTGCCTGTGTCCATCAATCCATACAACTGTCTCTGAAAATCTATGGAAGGTCCTCATTTTTAAAAATAGGAGTATAATATGAGTATCGTCCAAGTCCCAGTAGTTTTCGAACATTACCCCAAACTTTGTATATACCAAAGATAGTCTTAAATTTGACCTTCTTGAAGTAGCTGTCGTTAATATGTCGCCAGAGACAGCCTTCACAGCCCTTTCCCAATATAAGTTCTTGTGGAGTAGGTATATTATCGCTATCAGGCCCTATAGAGATGAGTGCTGTACAATATCTTAATACGGTGGCACAATAGTACAGTTTAAAATTAGGCATTGCCAATCCCCCTCTATCCTTTGAAAGAGTAATAAATCTCAAGGCCCTGCGTGGTCTCTTATATCCCCAAATAAACGTGGAGAACATGGACTCTATAGATTTAAACAGTTGAGGAGGAAATTCCAAACAAATGGACCTAAAAAAACGATAAAAATCTGGGTAGAAAGAGCATTTTTATCACATTACATCTTTCACCTATCATTAAATGTAAATTATTCAGCCGGACCAGTTCTTTTTTTGTTTGTTTGATCAGTGGTTCCACATTATTACTAACTATATTATCCAGCTTTGCAGTTATGCTAACCCCTAGATATATAGCTTTATCTGTGATTCTAACAACCCTCATCTTGATTTTATCATTAAGAATGATCAGCGTTTTACTTTGATTTAATTTATAACCGGAGACTGCTCCAAAGGTCGAAGCCTCCTCTTCTATCGCTTCTATTGCAGTAATAGGATTGCTGGTAACTAACGCGATATCGTCTGCGTAAGCCAGTGTTTTCGTCTCAAATTCTCGTGCCCATATTGGTGGTATTAATATATTATTATCTAACCTACGGATGAACGGGTCGATATAAATCACGAATAAGAGACGAGAACACGGACACCCCTCCCTCGTCCCCCTGGTAATAGTTATTTTGTCCGATAATACCCCATTTATCGACACCCTGGCTACTGGTTCCACATATAGCATTTGAATTGCTTTAATAAATCCTTCACCAATCCCATTATGTGACATTGTAGCCCACAGGTATTTCCAGGAGACCCGATCAAAAGCTTTTTCAGCGTCAAGTAATATAAGCGCCATAGGGTCTCCTGTCACCTCGGTAAAATCAAAGAGAGAAATTACTCTTTGAACGTGATCAATTGTAGATCTTCCTGGGATAAACCTGTGCTGACGTCTGGATACGATTTTATGTATAATCGGTGCCAATCTACTCGCTAATAATTTGGAATACATTTTGGAGTCTCCGTTTATCGGCGTGATGGGCCGATAAGACCCAGGTTCTAAGGGGTCTTTATTTTTTTTTAAAAAGACTACAACTTTAGCAGATGACCATGAGGCTGGTGGTCTTCCTCCCTGAAAAATATGGATAAAGAGTTCCTGTATTATTTCCTTAAGTTGGGATGAGAATTTAACATAGAACTCCGTTGGGATTCCATCCATACCAGCAGCTTTCCCTGTAGCAAGACTATTCATAGAGATTAGGATCTCCTCCCAAAATGGAGGATTGTCTAGGCTTTCTTGATCCTCTTTCTCGAATGTAACCGGAGCATTTAAATATAGATATTCCTCAGGTCTATCCTGTTGATTCTCTGCTGTTTTATACAGATTCTGATAAAATCTTTGAAATACTGCTCTAATTTCAGAGGATTCAGTCCTGAGGCCAGATTCTGGATCCTTAATTTCTTTTACTAAATTAGTTGAGTACTCTTCTCGGGTGCGAACTGCCAGTTGGTGGCCCACCTGTTCATTCCATTCATATATTTTCTCTTTATGAGTTGTTGCCTTGGCTACCGCCTTTTCCGTTAAAACTTCCATTATAAGATTTTTAGCAATCGCCACCCGACTTGATTCGCTATCAGATACTCGCCTCTCCTGTACGGCCTTAATCAACTCTTCCTCGGCCCTACTCAAATTGTGTTGCAGCACAGCCATCTTTAGTTTGGCCTCTTTGTTAGAGCTATAGGAGAATTGCAGTGTCTCCCCTCTAATACTGGCCTTTAGGGCATCCCAAACCACATCTATAGCTACACTACCGAGATTATCCTCCAAAAATCCTGAATTCCATCTGCTCATATGTTGACAAAATTTCACGTTACCCAGTAATGCTCTTTCAAACATCCACGTCCTCATCTGGGATTTATTTATCCCACATACCAGATTTAGTACTAGAGGATTGTGATCCGATAAGACTCTGGGCATTTTTTCTATTATACTGGCAGAACTCAATAAACCAGACATAAGCATGTAATCTAGCCGTGCATGCCGGGAATGCGGATAAGAATAATACGTAAATCCCGGATCCCCAGAATGCTCTAGTTGCCAACCATCGATCAGCCCATGTAGCAGACACATATCTTTCAGTGACTGGAAGACTTTTGGTTTCGGCCCTTGATACTTATAACCTGGATCCGAGAGCCAGTCGCCAGGTAAATGTAAATTGAGATCCCCACACAGAATCAGCGGGAGAGGCCAGTGAACTAATTCATTAGCCACGCGGGTCAGCACATCTGGGTCATCGCTAATACTGCCATAAATAGTACAGAGAGTCAATTTACTTTCCCCATTGTCATAGTGGCATTCTGTAATCGCCCACCTTCCAAATTTGTCAGCTAGAGAACGTGTAAATTGGAGATCTCCCCCTTTTGCCAAAATTGCCACCCCTCTAACTCGCACCCCCTGTGTTGAAGCAGTAATCAGCCGATACCCTAGTGTTTTCGACAAATATTATTGAGATCCCTCAATATGTGTCTCTTGTAGACATATAATATTAGCCCCGGTCATCTGTAATCCCACAGCTACTTTCTGTCTTTTCTTAATGTCATTAAGGCCACAGATATTAACAGAAACAATTTTCAACCTAGCCATAATAATGCTTGTTCACCCCATCCATACTTAACTGTAATAGTAGCACTCATTTTTAAGCTATGCTTGCCCAGCTCTAGTATTTCTATTTTCGCATTGACCTCCCCACCCTGCACCCATCGTATACACCATGTGTCTAAAAATCCCTCAAGTCTTGTCCCCCCACGTCCCACCCCCCACCACTATCTAAACCACCAGGCTCAATCCTGAGCCCGTGTGATAGCATCTGGCCAACCCCACCCATTCTCCACACCCCCTCTACCCCTCCCATCCTGTATGTACATCCTCTTCTTAGATACTCGCTCGACGTTTCCCTCCACCCAACAGCACCAAAAGAGTAAAACAATTACTTCATACAAGGAAAAAACAATATCAAAATGGACCAAGAAAGAAAGGAGAATAGAGAGAGGGAACCTATTGGTTGCTCTGAGAGTTAGGAAATCACTGGTTGGATGACGGAGATCCACGTCTCCGCCTAGCCCCAGGTAACCCGCTGCTCCTCCCCCCCTGCGTTTCACGATGGCAAATCCTACCTGACTGGCGTGTTTGGATGCTCGGCGTTATTTAGCGTTACCCGGCGGTACGGATGAAAAGACGACGACGATAAGGATAATCACTGTGATTTCCAAGGTTGCTGGTATGAGTGAAGCATGTCGAGGGTGCTGCGAGGTGCGACGGCAAGACACGGCGAGATTTCTCCTCCTCCTCTGAAAGCTGCATGGGGAAGCTGAGGCCGATGGTTGCTGGTGGCGCTGTAAGGAGAGTGATCGCCTCCTAATCGTTTTTTCTTCTTCTCTTCTGAGCTCCTGAGTAAGCTTAAAAAACTTATACATGTTTAGTTCTTGTGGTGCTGGGGACAAGCGTGGCTTGAATTTTGCAATAAGACGAGGCTCCAGGTGATAAGGGGGCGGTAACCAGAGAGCCCACAGCCCACAGTTAACTACGAGGACCATTCTCCTACCCTGGAAAAGTATTATTGGGGTTTCGTTCCCTCCTTAAAAAAAAAGGTTTACCAGCAAGTAAGACATCTATGGCGCGGACCCAGGAGCCAAGATGGTGGCTGAGTGAAAAACCTTGGGAGCTCGCCTCCACATCGCTTCGTCCCTCGAGCACTGATATCGAGCGCTGCCGAGAATGCGCCCTAGCCCTGAAAACTGGTTGTGCTGGCGTGAAGGACAGCGAGGGAGGATCGTAAGGCGCGACGGTATAGAGAGCAGAAACTGTTGTTCGCGCTGGGAAGCGCTTGCCCGGTTACTGCTGACAGCTGTCTCAGGCTGGGGTAATCCCGTCAGGTGTCTGCTGGAGCTGCTTAGCATCACAGACACCGGACCTGCGGAAGTGCTTCGTGAGAAGGCGATGGCGGCGCGAGGAGCAAGAAGCAAGACACGCTCAACAATCCCGGTGAACACCTCTACAGGGCAATGTGAATCCGACCCAAAAGCGGATCCTGATGTAAAGAGGTCCGGCCAAGTCACGGGTAAGAAAAGTAAATTAAACATTGGGAAGAATGCTAAGTTCCTCGCGCCAGGCAATTTACTTGCTGGAAGATTGGAAAGAAAACAGCCGGTTATCACGAGCCTGTTCTCGAAAAGGGATATGCGTACAGAGGAGGGAGAACAAAGGCACAAACAAACAAAGGATTGTGCCAATATTGATGAAACTGGTGAAACTCAGACACAGACTCAAGAGAGCCTGATGGATAGAAATAATATCCGAACCTCATGGGGGTCAAGTAGTGATATCACGATACTAAATTTGGTTGATTCACCTACAATTATACAGCAAGTGAGTGAGGGTAGCAAGGAAATGAACTTACTGCAGCCTAACCCTCCAATTAATGAAGAGAAGGAGAAAGATGCCAGTTTTAACCAGAACTTAGAAAATACAGAGCTGGGCTATCTATCCCCCGATCCTACGGAAAACTTTTTTTCACTGACTGAAGAATCCGGAGACTCAGATATCATCGAATCACAAAGTGGCAGTAGTGATGACGGATGTGTAGACAGTACACCTCAACAAGTCAATGTAGTCAGCAGTGGGGTAGAAAGGCGCCCAGGAAATCAAAGAGGCACTCGGAAGGGGAAAGGAGTACCCGCAAACAGGAAGGAATGGAGGAAGAGGGTGAGCTCGGGTGGGACTATTCAGACACACAACCACATTCCCTGGTAGGCTTGCCGGGAGCCGTGAGCTTAGACAAGAGATCTCAAGGGGGCATAGTGGTTCATAGGGACACTGAGCAGATACCTGAACCTACATTAGCTACAATCCTGCAATCATTAAGTGCATTTCAAAACGAGGTTAAAATGGAAAATCGGCATGCTCGTGTTGCTGCAAAGAAACTACAGGGTTCAGTGCGCAAGATTGGGAAGACCTGCACCGAAATCGTAGAAAGGATGAGTTTGGTGGAAAATCGGACGGAAGTGCTGGAAACCACAGTTGATGCTTTAAAAACGCAAGTGACCTCACAAGAGAGTGCGGTGAAAGACATCATGTGGAAACTAGAGGAGGCAGAAAACCGCCAACGCCGGAATAACCTAAGAATCCTAGGGATCCCGGAGAACAGCGAAGGCAGTGATATTCGCGCATTTACTATCAATGTATTCAAGAAGGCGTTTCCAGAATTAGCGCAATGGGATTGGGGCAAAGAGATTCAACGTGTGCACAGATTCCCGTTGACAATGTCTAAACGTCCGAAAAATAACCAATCATATCCTAGAGTCATTTTGATTTGTTTCGGGAACTTTTTGCTCCGTCAGGCGGTGTATGACCTGGCCAAACCTAATAACAAACGGAACTGGGAAAGTTTTTCATTTTTTGCTAAACCAGACTTTGCACACGCCACAGTGGAGAGACGCTGGCGGCTTCGACAGCTGATTACACCGTTTCAAAATGCAGGTGCTGTAGCTTTTCTCCAGAACCCTGCCACATTGAAAGTAATTTCGCAAGGTCGCACCATGTTCTTTACATCAGAGATTCAAGCCGAGCAAACATTGAAAGAAATTATTGCAGGGAAATCTGGACACTCTCAGAGGTAGTCACAGCTTCTATCGGAATGGATACCGGCTCCTCCACTGACACCCAGGCCTTGGAGGGCGCACAGGCTGCCCCAGCATCGGTTGCACGCAGTACAGAAGATAAACTGTGCTCAATTGATATAATCTGCGAGGTGTTACAGGGACCGTCGTCTGCGAAGGCAGGCAACAGTAATGTTGGATCTACCAGCCAGGACACATAAACAATAGGCTCATTGTGTGCTGGAAGAAAATAATTTTTTTTAAACAAACTAAAATTGGAACTCAAAAACAAATTGACGCTTTTTATGGACATGCATGGCTTTCAGACACTTGTAGTAGTTCGATCTATACATACGGACATATTAGAGCTATGGCTTGAGTGACAATCTCCCTTTTCTCATCTTTTAAAGATTTATTTTAGAAGTTTTAAAACATTTTATTAGCATGGCTATTTGTTTTACTATAGTTATTTGCATACCAGTGCCTAGTCAGCCTAGTGGTACGTCTTGAATTTGAATTATGTCATCCAGTCGGATGAGGAGTGGGTGCTATATTTCATATAGGTACCGTAATATAGACTAAGGTAACATCATAACGCTTCACCTATATTCTCCCCTACATTACATACATAATGGTTCTTCAGGAGTGACATTTTAACCAGATACAACACTGCATACAGAACGAGGGATTTTCCCTGGTAAAAGCATCATACATTATGCAGGAGGATTCTTGGAAGCACAGCAGGACTACCATCTCCTGTATAATATCTATGTGCAAAGTTCACCCCAACATCATCCTAAGTCCTTCAAAGTAATACAGTGAGGTAGAAACCCCGGGAGACCTATGGGTATATATACATCACATCTTGCTAAGACAGGCAGAGGAGACCAGAACTTCCCGGCCTACACTGACCAAAGACGCTGAGGTTCCTGCATGAGAATACTCCAGCTCACAGTGGTCTAACATCCCTTGCGGGGTGTTCAACTGGAGACCAAGACGGGGTCCCAAAGTCTCTCAATCCAGGTAATGGGGTTGACTTTATCCTAGAGGGAATCTAGACTTAACACACACACAGCTAGGTACATGTAGGTACATTTAGTTAGGGAGGCATCGTAGGAGTAAGCACTTTTTATCATAGTGTATTTTATGTACTTTTATGTATTCATGATTATTGCAAGATGGTAGGACTCTATCATCCTTTTACTTTCATAGTGCTTCTAATCATTTTCACCTGTTACTGTCTAGTGGTTGTTAAAGCTCATCTATTTTACACTAGAATAACAACTGTTCAATAAATGCTTATTGAAAAACGTCCAGACCATTTATTCTGTGTATCTCTCTGAGACTAAGAGCACTAGAGACTGAGCGAAAAGTAGTGCACTGTTCCCACGGTCCTGAGGGATCAGGGTTGTCATGTTCGATGGTTGCCAAGAGCTATTCTCTCCTTGGTAAGAGGAGATTCTTGTGGCACTGTGAGCTAGCTGATACAGAAGGCCAGCATACCTGGTGGGGGTGTTTATAATCAGTCTGACACCAATCCTACAGTGTATGTTGTCCGAACGCGCAGATCCTGTATAGGTTTTTTTGGAACTACATGACAGTATGGTGCACAGGCACAGACCATGCAGCAGACTGAGAGGGAGACGAAGTCAGGCCCAAACAAAGTCCAGCGAAGTCCATAGTGCCCAGACGGTTAAAGTGCAGTGGTTGCAGTTCTGAATCTTGTCCACGACGAATCTAGGGTCCTAGAGCCAGGTAAGCCCTTAAGTACCCACAAGAGAGGGTTGGAAAGATTCAGGGTACCCTCCCAGGGGAAGGCCTGGACAGTTGGGAGGTTACTCCCATGTCCTTTGTCCAGTTTCATGCCAGAGCGGGAGCCAACGCCTCCCTGGACTAGTTTGAACTGTACTATGCACAGGGACACCAAATGTACCCCTCATGCAGACTTTCAGTCGCTGGCAAGAGCACCCTCTCAGCCCTAATACACTTAATCCTGTCTGGGAAGTGGTCACACGTCCCTGTGACAGGATGCCTATTGTTCTGCCTTCCCTTGCTCGAGCTTGGCTCGGCAGCAGCATGGCAGAAATGTGTCTCTGGTCGACAGCAACCATTTTGTGCTAACCGGAGCTAGAAGGCTGGTACCGGGAACACCAGGTACCCCACAAAGGGCCCTTCTGAGGGGTGGAATCATACCTCCCACACCGGTTACTGGTGTGGGGGTATAATTCCAACATGTTTGACACCAAACATGATAGGGTTTGTTTCAGACGGATTAGAGTTGGTCATCACGTGGCCACGTAATGCCCCTCTATTGTAGTATATGGCTGCTTCACTGACAACCCGGGAGAATGGACTCTGTAGGGTGCAGAGGTGTCCTGCTCATGCAGGGGCACCCTCTCACTTAGAACCAAGCACCCTGCCCTCAGGATTGTAGAGGCCTGCTATGGGGTGACTTATAAGTTTTAAGAGCAGTGACCCTTAGTTATAGTTAACCTATCTCTTAAGTAAGTGGTGCAAGCATCAACTTACACAGGCTGCAATGGCAGGCCTGTAGTTCCATTTTGCATGGCCTCCCATAGTACATGCTTCAGCACATGGGAGGCCTCTGGGGTACCTATGCCCTGGGTACATGTGTACCATCTACTAGGGACTGACAAGGGTACCCCAGTATGCAATCTGGAGTGTACCTAAGTACAGAACATAACAGTTTAGGGAGAAAGCAGGTAGACTGGGGTCCTGATTAGCAGTATCCCTGTCAGACTAGTCAAAAACTAGCTTAGCACCAGGCAAAAAGCGGGGGTACACATGCAGAACAATCCTACCTTCCTACAGCGCTCTATTTATCTTTCTTTCAAAATAAAAACAGGCCTGCTGTTAAAAACCTATTTTCTAGATAGGATGTAAAATTGTACATACTGTCATTACCCTAGTATCAATCAACCAATCAGGTGTTTGTTGAGCGCGACTACTCACCCGTAAGGGTCTAAAGGCGCTGGGGGTGGTGCAGGTTCCAGTCCATCAAGGAGAGGGTCTGTTGAAGAGCCAGGTTTTGAGGTTTCTTGCGGATATGGGGAGTGATGTTGTCTGTCCGAGGTGGAGCGGAAGGGCGTTCCAGGCTCTGGCCGCGAGGAAGCAGAAGGAGCGGCCTCCCGATCTGGTCTTTCTGGTGCGGGGGACCACGGCATAGGAGAACTGGAATGATGGTAGGGTTCTTTGGGGTGCATGGAATTTGAGTCGGGTGTTCCGGTATGCTGGTCCGGTGTCGTGGAGGGCCTTGTGTGCATGGGTGAGCATCTTGAGGGTGACTCTAGCCTCGATGGGGAGCCAGTGGAGTTTGCGCAGGTGCTGGCAGATGTGGTAGTGTCTTGGCAGGTTGGGGACCAGTCTTGCGGCGGTGTTCTGGATGTTCTGTAGATTGCAGTGACGTTTTTGTTTATTCTGGCGTAGAGTGCGTTGCCGTAGTCGAGTCTGCTGGTGACCAGGGCGTGAGTGATGGTCTTTCTGTATTCGGGAGGGATCCATTTAAAGGTCTTACATAGGAGGCTGCGGGTGTGGAAGCAGGAGGACGAGACGGAGTTGATCTGGCGGTCCATTTTGAGCTCAGAGCCCAGGATGATTCCCAGGTTGCGTGCATGGTCCATGGGGGTGGGCGGGCTTCTGAGGGTAGAGGCCAACCAGCTGTTGTTCTAGGCGACGGGGTTTGGGCCCATGATGAGTACTTCTGTTTTGTTGGTGTTTAGTTGTAGGAAGCTGTTTTTCATCCATTTTGCGACGGCTTCCATGCCTTCTCGAAAGTTGTGTCTGGCGGTGTTGGGTTCGTTGTATAGGGAGAGGATGAGTTGGGTGTCGTCTGCCTATGACACAATGTTGAGTCTGTACGTTTTGACGATGGGGGCGAGCGGAGCCATGTAGACGTTGAAGAGCGTAGGGCTGAGGGAGGACCCCTGGGGGACTCTGCAGGTTGTTGGTATAGGGTCTGAGAGCAAAGCGGGGAGTCTGACCTGCTGTGATCTGCTGGAGAGGAAGGAGCGGATCCAGTCGAGGGCCTTGTCCTAGATCCCTGAGTTGTGGAGTCTGTGTATTAGGGTGCGGTGAGAGACTGTGTCGAACGCCGCTGAGAGGTCGAGGAGGATGAGGGCTACTGTTTCTCCTTTGTCCAGTAGGGTGTGGATGTCATCTGTTGCAACGAAGAGGGTGGTTTCCGTACTGTGTTTTTTTCTGAAACTGGATTGGGAGGAGTCGAGTATGTTGTGCTCTTTGATGAATGTGGCGAGTTGGCTGTTGATGGCTTTCTCGATGACTTTCGCTGGGAACGGGAGCAGGGAGATGGGTCAGTAGTTTTTGAGGTCGGTGGGGTCCGCCGAGGGTTTCTTCAGGAGGGGGTTGACCTCGGCGTATTTCCAGTCATCAGGGAACGAGGCGGTCACCAGGGAGCGGTTGATGGTGTGGCGGAGCATGGGTGCGATGGTGTCGGCGGCTCTGTTGAAGATGTGGTGGAGGCAAGGGTCCGTGGGGGCCCCAGAGTGAATTGACTTCATTGTCTTCAGTGTGTCTTTGGTGGTGAGGGTTGTCCAGTTGTCAATCGCTGGCTTCAGGGTGTCGGGGTGGTTGGTGAGGGTTCAGTGTGTTGGTTGTCTTCGTCGAAGTTGTCATAGATGCTCTTGATTTTCTGGTGGAAAAAAGTGCTGAGTTTGTCGCAGAGGTCTTGTGAGGGAGGGATGTCAGTAGACTCGCTGGTGGGGTAGGCGAACTTGATGATCTTGAAGAGTTCTTTGCTGTTGTGAGCGTGTGTGGAGATTCTGTCTTCAATCGCTTTTTTCCTCATTTTTCGGATGAGTTGGTGGTGGGCTTTGGTGGCGGCTCTGAAGTTGCTGTGGGCTTCTGTGGATTTGGTGTTCCTTCAGGCCTTTTTGAGGTGGCGGCAAGTGCGTCTGTACTATAGAAGTTCGGTGGTAAACCATCTGGCTTTCTTGGCATGGGTGTTGTTGTTTTTCATGAGGGGGGCTATGGTGTTGGCACTGTCGGACACTTATCTGTGCAGGGTTCGGGCTGCAGTGTTGGGGTTGTCGTTTTCCGCGATGGTTGGGGTGGAGTTACTGAGTGAGGTGGTGAGCTGGTGGTCGGTGATTCTGGTCCAGTTTATTCGTGGGACCAGTGCTGGTGTCTGTGGATGGTGGGTGTTCTGAAGGTGAAGTGGACGCATCGATGGTCAGTCCATGGGAGTTCGGTGGTGTGGCTGAAGGTGATGGAGTTTCCTGTTGTGGAGAGGGTGTCGAGGGTGTACCCTGCTGAGTGCGTGGGTTCGGTCATGATCTGGCAGAGTCCAATGTTGTGGAGGTTGTCCAGGAGGAATGTGGTGTTGGGGTCCAGTTGGTTGTCGAGGTGGAAGTTGAGGTCTCCCAGCAGGGTGTAGTTGGTGGTTGCGATGGAATCCGGGGGGATGATGTCCGTGATGGAGTTGGCGAAAGGTCTGCGGGGTCCAGGGGGTCGGTAGATGAGGGTTCCTCGGAGGGTAGTGGTACGCCTGGCCAGTATCTTGAAGTGAAGGTGTTCCATCAGGTCTGTGGGCTAATCGGGGAGTGTGTTCAGGCAGAGGATGGATTTGTGGATGATGGCAATTCCTCCTCCTGGGCGGGAGGGGCAGTCCTTCCTGGAGATCCTGTATCCTTGGGGAATGGCGATGACGATGTATGGTCCCGAGGTGGTGTTGGTCCAGGTTTGGGTGAAGAACGCTATGTCCAGGGTGGTGCTTTCGAGGAGGTCCCAGATTTCGGTGGCGTGTTTGTGGAGGGATCGGACGTTGAGGAGGATGCATTGCAGGATCTTTGGTTTGTTTGTGTTCTTGTGGGCGGGATGTGCTGGGTCCGTGTTCTTGGCGGTGCTGTAGGTGTGCTGGCAGCGGTGACAACTGAAGGGTCCGTGGGTGTCAGCCAGTGACACTAGCTTGCAGTTGTTGTTGCTGCCTGGGTTTAGTTCGTGGAGTGCCGCTGAGTCGTAGTGTTGGCGGTGCGGAGGTCCAGGGTTCCTGGCGCTGGTCGTGGTCGGGTCGTGGACGGACGCAGACGGGCTTGCCAGACCTCATGAGTGTGGTAAGTCCACCTGAGTGCCCAAGTCAAGCATCCGACTCTTCTCCAGAGATGCCATATAATGGCAGCCCTCCCTATCTGGTACAACCAGATCTGGAGTATCAACAAGTATTTATATTGTGTATATGAATATATATTTGTTAATACTTTTTATTTAACAAAGGGGAAGATGTTGTGTCCTGTGTTTGTGTATAGGAGGCCTCTAGTGGTCCTCGGCAGACTCCTTACAAGAAATACATAATCTGGTGGGTGTGACTGGTTGTCGTTAGAAAACTTTGTGACTCAGTGCATTCAGTTAATGGTTGCATGCTAAGGAATAAAGACGTGCATACCAGAGCTTGGTGTATGACGTCATCTGTTATCTGCTCCTGGGCTGGGGAGGACTCTACACCACCTCTCTGCTTAGCTGCACTTCTCTCTCTTCCTCGCAGATTCACTTCAATGGGCATCTTCCCATCAAGTCTCTCCAGGGTGTCCATTCTATCTCTCTCTGCATCTGGCTCATAGGAATAAGGTCATAATAGTCTCTTTTCTATGTCTATTCTTTCTTGTCTTTTTATATATTGATATTTCTCTATTTTAATCATCCTTTCTCTCCTTTCCTCACAAGGCGATGCCAGTGTTTAGAGAAGATTCTATAGGTGTTTGGACTCTTCATGTTGTAACCTGTAATAAGACTTACAATTTGAACAGCTTGATTATCTGTTCTGTCATGACTGGTTTCTTTTTAAGTGGATCATTTTGATAGATTTTTCAAATTTAAAATTTTATTGAAGTGCTTTACCTTGGAATGATACCCCAGAAGCTAAGAGACAACTATCTGTTTCCTCTTTTTATATTATTGCCTCTTTGAGTGATTTAAAGAAAGCACATCTGCTTAGGGTGTGTACCAACGGAAGATGTGAATATTGAAAAACTTGTAGGTCTATGAGTATTTATATAATCCTTGTACGTGGTTTCCGTACATGGAAACACGCATGAGGCAGATTTACAAGAAATGAAGCATCTCTGCATATTAGCAGAGATGCGTCAGTTAATTTGGGTCACGCAAAAAAAAAACTTGCGCCACCATGGAGGCGTCGCATTTACAATGCGACGCACCATGGCCTAAGGAATGCTCGTCGATTTCACTGCGTCACTTTTACGAGGCTTTCTTACGTCGGCACGCCCACCCTGCATACATTATACCTGACTCAGATATAATGTAGCTCAGGGCTTTGCAATGTGATGCATCTGCCAAGATGCGTTACGTTGTAAATGTGTCACAAAGTGGCTCATTGTTTATGACGCCGTTGCGTCACAAAAGTGATGCAACAGTGGAGTAAAAGTGTTGCAAGGGCTTGTAAATCTGCCCTGTGTGTATTTAGTCCGATCAAGGTAACTGGGTCTAGACTGGGTCTAGAGGAAGTGCTTTTTACAGGGTGAAATAATCTCCACACGGAGCAGCCTCAATCAAGTTACATTTAGACATGCGCATTGGCGTCACAATAAATCATTAATTCATAATTTACGACTATTTGGAAATTCCACATGCATAAATGTTAAACATTGGTATATTCAAAGAAAGCTATGACTGTTGATTTAATCGAGTATCCTTTGTGAGTGCCAGATAAGTAGGACATTTACTATAGTAGTAATCCTACCGGATTAAGGGGCATATTTACAAGGCGGCGATAGAAAATTATCGCCGCTTTTGCGTCCGTTTTCGGCCGAAAAGCGGCGATAATTTTATCACCTAATTAGCAAGGTCACGCTAACGCGTGAAACCTTGCATTAGCGCACCTATTCTTAACGCCCAGCTTTGCATCTCTAATGAGATGCAAAGAGGGCGTTCCTGACCTGACATGACAGGAGAAATGTCGCTAAGCGACATTTCTCCTATCATCAAGCCCCACGCTATGAAGCATAGCATCAGGAAAAGTAGCGATAACCCCTGTTATCGCTCCTTTCCTTACACCTGCTTCAGGACTGACTTAGCCATGATATCCTATGGAAGGTGGATATCATGGCTAAGTTTGTGAGTCCCTATCAACAAGCTAACGCCACATTTCGTGAGATTATCGCTGGGTTTCCAGCGATAATCTCACGTTAGGCAGTTAGCGCTAGGATTTTTATCGCTATCTCAGCGATAAAATCCACGCTAGCCGGCGATAATTATCCTAGCGCTAAGTGCGCTTAGCGATAATTATCACCGGTTGTTGCTGATATGCCCCTAAATTTCGAACTTTTGAAGCCTTAAATTTGTGAATCCAACCTGCAGCTATTTATTAACATAGGCAAAGGCAGTTATAACACTTATCTTCAAGGTTCATACAAATAAGCGCTAACAGTGTGATTGTTGGCTTAAAGTGTAAAAGGTCTTGTTGGTCGTTCTCAGTTTAACCGGTGCAGTTGTAATAGAAATAGCACCTTGTAATTAAATACGGAATACCATATTGTACACCTGCACTAAAAAAGGACACGGAGAGCTGACTCAAGAGTTGTGGTGATTATGTTTTCCCAAAATGGCCTGAAGGCAACATGCATGCAATAAAAGAGTTTAACCATTTCAGTGGAGATAGTTCTGAAAGTGCTTTTCAAGCGCCTGCCTTATATTAAATTACACATTTACATGACTCACCTCCCCGGAGGACCCTTGATCACAGAGATGTAGATGTTTTGACACTCACTGTCCTGCAACTCTCTGCTGACACAAGCAGCTTGGAGAATACTTTACACAGTGCTTGCTTCCTCAGAGCTAATTGGTTGTCTCGTTATCTCTCTTAGATCATGGAATTCCCATAAGATTCCATGTCCCATTAAATGCTTCGACAGTGGACAGAAATACCTATCACAGAGGGTGCCAGCTGTTTTGATCCCTAAACGTGGGGCCTTTTCCTTTTATTTGTAACCCATCGGCAATTATCGCTTGTGGAGAGATTTCCTATTCAGCTGTTTCGATACAGAAGTCGAACATTAAGATATGTGTTCATATATTTTCGATTTTAAGTGACTGAACCTTCGAAACTGCGAAGTGTTTTCTCTGGTTGTGCGCCATAAATAGCATTCATAAAAATATGTTAGTTCTTAAAATGGCAAGAATGACCATAAAATATGAGTTCATTCTATGAAGGTGTATATATTAGGCACAGATTTACTAATGCTTTGCATCTGGTTTGCTTTACTTTTGCAACGCAAACCCAACGCAAAATGTTAAATTGGTTTACAGTATCCCAAAGGTTGGCTAGTATCCCAAAGTAATGCAAAGTTACGCAATGATCTGCCTTGTGTTACTTTGTGCAAATGGGGGTCGGGGGTGGGGGGAGTTGTTCCTTGGTTGGTGCATGAGTGTTTCCATTTAGCCACCCATGGGTTTTCATGCTAATCCATATCCACAAAGAATCGTAGACCAGGATGTGCACCAAACTTTTACGCCTTATTGAGGCGGGAGCAATGAAGAATTTTTTTTTAATTTCTCCTCATTTTTAGGTCGAGCCTAGCGCAGCGCATGCGCTGCCCTAGGAAAACGACCTCTTGACATCAGTTCAGCTTTCCTAAAAACTCGTGTATGTGGGGCTCACATGCCATTGGCCTTTGCGTCTGGCTTTAGCACGTAATTGGCCAAAGGTGTGTGGAAGTCCCAGCTTCTTTTAAAAGCTTTACTCCCAGAGCGTTTTGCTCTCGGGAGCCAGCAGAGGCGTGCAGGGCCATCTGGTTTTAATTAGCTGTGAACACTCTTGTTTTCCCCTTAAAAACAGTGAAACGCCAGCATCGGCGCGCAGGGGCCATGTGTTTAGGTCAGCGCGCGCACCACTACCGGGCTTGTTTATGTTTTGTGTTTGTCGCACTACAGTTTTTTCCCCTCGTCTTAGATTTTAATCAGTAAAGTGTACATAAACGGCTATCACAAAAGCAAGCCCTTTTTTTCCTGATAAAATGCTGTTACGCTTCCAGGTGTTCTTCTTAGAGACCCGCCATTTCCTACCACTAAAAGCAAGATCTCGGGTCTGTAGTTGCCATAGCTATGAAGCGCATCAGACACGTCGAAAAAACATAGGAGGGGTAAGTCCCACTTTACAATTTAGACCTAAAATCACCGTTACAGAAAGAAGCCTGAAAAAGCCGGTTGACAGAAGAGCAAGGGGTTCAGCAACCAGCCCACACCTCAAAGTGTGCAAAAAAACGCAACTTATGCAGTGGTAAAAGTGGGCGGGAACGGCAGGGCACGGCGTGCCCCTACTTCTTTAATCCTATAGATTCCGTTGCCCTACTTTTTTATTTGTAATAAGCTTCCCTGGACGTAAGAAATATCCACGGCCTTAGAGAAGGCTCGGCATTAGTGGCTATTCGGGGACGGGCGGGGAGCAGAGATGGAAAAGGTCTCCATCTCTTGCTTCCTGCCCAGACAAGACAAGGATGGTGTCCGCTTCTGCTCTGCCGCTGGCAGCTGCCCCCCCTCTCTTTCTTACTCCCTCTCTGTCTGTGTAACTCCTCCTCACTTACCGAAAACCGTGACTCAAGAAATGGTTCTCACCCTCTCTTTCTTCCTGTCGTTCATTTGTTCCCCTGTGAAATGGATGCAAAAAAGAAAACCACTTTAGCTGGAAATGCCGTTTTGACATTTTTCTATTCCAAAGTGCAGCCACGGAAATAAAAGGTTAAAAATATGAAAAATCAATAACTAAATAAAGCAAGAGTGTTCTTAACGTGGCCAGATCGGTTTTATTCAAACCCCAAAAACATTAGCGTCACTTTACTGAGTGTGCCAGTGAAGCGCTGTTTTCCCCAGGTGGGGAAGTGCACCAAACGTGGAGGTACTGCGATCCCTGGTTGATGGGTGGATTGGAAAACAAAATGTGTACGGCAGCTTTGTGTTCACGAATGTGGGGGCATATTATCAAGGACGGCGTTAAAAGAAGCCCATGTTGACACCAGAACATGAACTTCTATTAGAATTCTCAAGGGCATATTATCAAGCCCATTATCGCCTCTTTAGCGGCAGTTTTCTGCCACTAAACCGGCGATCATTTTAATGCCGTCCTTGATAATATACCCCGTGGTCTTTTTAAACCATACTGCTTACGTTTTGTAAGCATATAAACAGTAGACATTGACATGGGTCCTTTCTGGGCCCTGTAGTTTTCAGGCAGAAGCACTCACTGATTTCTGAATAGTGAGTGTAAAAGCGTTAAGTTCACCATGTTTTTTCTGCTTACATTTCACATGCTTTATTTAATCTTTCATTCCCTATGAGTGTTTGCTTTTTCCAGGATGTTGTTACTTTTTAGGTCTCGCCTGAGCCAGCGCTTTAGCGCTGCCCTGGCGAGAGTTTTTGTAAGCGGGATTTGGAAGTGCAGACTAGTGGCTTTTCAGACATCTAGCTACAGTGCATGTGCGCCGGGCACGCGCACCATTTGTCCGCCTGCGTGAACACTTTTGCGGCTGCTTTGATGTTCTCCGTGAGCCGCGCGGCCACTGAGAACATTAAAGCGGCCGCGAAAGTGCACACCATTTGTCAGCCTGCGTGCCTCTCTCCGCCTACCCCCCTCCCTTATTCTACTTCCTGCTTGTTCAACAAATGCCGTGTGTAAACAAACTTTCTTTGGTTGCATGGCATATGTTTCAAAACAAATACCTTGTGCAAACGAACTTTCTTTTGTTTCACAGTGACTCTTGCTAGAGCTGCCTACCTATGCTCACATTCCCAAATAATTCTGTTTGGCAACTGACTGAAGCAACAGAGCAAATTTTGTTTCCATACACCGACTGTCGCAGTTTTCTCAGCTTGATGAGAACCAATACCGCTTCCTCTCTGCTCTCCTGCTGCTGGTAACTTGCTGAACAAAATAAACTGTGCCATGCGTTGCGGGCCGCTGAAGTGACCACTTTTGACTCACAAGTACCTCCTCTATTAAATGCATGTCTACTGCCAGATGCGTAGTGCTTGGCAGGTCTGGGCGCTTCCAGAAGCTATACTGGCAGGGCAGGGTGCACCCGGGCACAGCACAGGCAGAGCCGTTCGCACTTACGGCTCTCTCCCACCAGTGTACTACGAGCCAACCACGATAGCACTGCGCTGCCCATTCATGTTATGAAGGTACTTTTTGGAGGGTAACAACCATGTATCAAAGTGTGTCTGTACTTCTTGGAAACCGGTCTCGAGGCTCCCAGTCTATGATGCTTGAGGGTGCATATGAGAGCGCACACACTGCAGCGCCGGCGTCAGTAAAGCAAAGGGGCTCCCTTGGGGGCTGGGCCACATACAGCAATGCCACAACACTCCCCATGATTGACTGTAAGTCGCGTAAAAGGAGGGTGGGGGCGGATTTCTGGTTAAACAATTACCTTCGCTGTTAATGAGACAGAATTAGAAACATGCAGAGTTAACTTTTCATCAGCTGAGGTGTGTGAGCTTTGTGTGACCTTGCGGTTACGAGGGGAAATCCCCAGCATTACTCTGAGCCCTGTGTCAGACTTGGCACAGCTGTCCCCCTGCAATCTACCTCTCAGAAAATGTTTAATCAGCTATCATTTATGACTGCTATATATGAATATCGGTTATTCTATGTAAAGATCCTTGCCATGTATGGCTTACCATGTGAATCTGCTGTTTTCCTCATGTATTGCTAAAAGCCAATAAACTGATTTGAAAGAAAACAAGCATTTTCATAGCCAGTAGGTCTCGCTTTTGGGACCTTATAAGTATTTAGTTACGTAACTGTTGCATGGCTAAACACTTATAAGGTCCCAAATGCGAGACCTATTGGCTATGCCAATGCTTGTTCCTTTAGGGAGCATATTGCTCTTGCCTAGTGCTGACTTACAGATCGAGTGTAAGGTCCTTGAGGCGAGTAGCCGGGGACATTTTTAACTTTTAAAAATTGTAAAATTGTATTTCTCTGTGCTGAACTTTTTAAAATATTTACATTTGTTGGTGGAATCAGCACTAACAAACCCCCCCAGGCACATCCTTACCTTTGCCTACGCTCGCGCTAACTCCCAGAGGCTTCCAGCAGCCGACCAGGCACTGCTCGAACAACATTCAGGGCCGCAATTTTGGGTGAGTCAGAGGACGAGCAGAGCAAGTGCTCGGCCCTCCCACCCTGACCAATATAAAAGCGACTCTGTAGCTCACAGCGTGTATTGCTGACTTACAGATCGAGTGTAAGGTCCTTGAGGCGAGTAGCCGGGGACATTTTAAACTTTTAAAAATTGTAAAATTGTATTTCTCTGTGCTGAACTTTTTTAAATATTTACATTTGTTGGTGGAATCAGCACTAACAAACCCCCCCAGGCACATCCTTACCTTTGCCTACGCTCGCGCTAACTCCCAGAGGCTTCCAGCAGCCGACCAGGCGCTGCTCGAACAACATTCAGGGCCGCCATTTTGGGTGAGTCAGAGGACGAGCAGAGCAAGTGCTCGGCCCTCCCACCCTGACCAGTATAAAATGTGCCCCCAACCTCGGAAGCGCAGCGGATGAGCGCAGCGGGCGCGTCGAGAGCGCGCCGAAGTTAAGCCAAAGGTAAGCCCGTCTGCGCCCGTCCGCGCCACGATGGGCCAAGGGCCATGTCTCCCTGCTCAACCCATTCCTAATTGTATTGCACACTCAAGTAATGCACTCATGCAACTAAGGAGCTCCACATCTGTCGCATGTCTGCACTCACTAACGCTTCAGGACCGCCAAACCAAATGTCGAACCTGTCATTTTAGTTTAACCCCACCATTATCTCCATACATTTGCAATATTAAATTGGCCCTGCTTAACTGCAGATCACTTCCGAAACATAGTACGGAGATAAATCTTCTGCTTCTAGAAACAAACATCGAGGTTTTGTTTCTGACCGAAACTTGGATCACTCCCTCATCAAACCCTGATATCGTTCAATCCCTACCCACGGGCTACCTTATCAAACACTATGACAGAACATTAGGAACAGGCGGAGGTATCGCCGTCATCTTCAAGGCCCACCTGACCTGTCTATTCAAGGAAAGCCCAATTCAAGATTGTGAGAATATTCACTTCTCCATCTCCTTGTCCCCCGAAACAACTCTTTCTGGACTACTAATTTACCGACCCCCGGGACCATACGGACAATTCCTCAACTCACTGGTGGACTCAGTCACCTCGTTAGCTTGTCTCTCCCCCAACTTCACAGTATTGGGTGATCTGAATATCCACTTCGATGACCTCGAGAATAAACAAGCGGTAGATCTTATAGAAGACTTAGCAGCCATAAACCTAAAACTGACCAACAACTTCCCCACACACATTAAGGGCCACTTATTGGACCCAATCTTCTCAAACATCCCGGAACTCATAGTGGACAGGCCCACCCCCATCCCCTGGTCAGACCACCACGCAATTACTATCAAGTACCCACTCACTGTCCAAGTCCTTCACCCCCCCGTACCCAAGGCCCCCACACGCCCTTGGTGTAAACTAGACACAATAGATTGGTCTAGCCGACTAGCGGCGTCTATTCCTACCATTGACCCGGACCCCTCCCTAGCGGACGCTCAAATCCGGTCCTGGATCGAAACCTCTCTAGACGCCGTTCTTCCCGTTAAATCACTCCCTAATAAGAGAGGCTCACCAAATTCACCATGGTTTACCCCTGAACTACGCTCACTCCGGAAAACCTGCAAAAAACTAGAACGCCTCTGGAGGAAAGACTGGGGCATGACAAGTAGAGGAAGCTATAAAGCAGCATTAAAGCTTTATAAAAACAGCATAAAAAGCACTCAAGCCGCATATTATGAGGGAAAAATACTTGCGGCTGCCAACTCTTCTAAGGAGACATATCGGATAATCCGTTCATTAACAAAAATACCCGAACCAGAGCCCATCGCCGACCCTTCTGGCACCAGATGTTCCCAGTTAGCCGAGTTCTTCGCATTCAAAATCTTGAAAATCGTGGAATCTTTCCCTACCCATCACCCACTTTCTGGCACTCCCCCCTTCCATGCACGTTCGGATGTCCCTCTCCTTAACTCTTTCTCCCCAGTATCCACTGAAAAGGTCACCAGCCTTTTGAATCTAATAAAGAGCGGATCTCCCGCTGACCCTGGTCCCATGAGCAAACTAAAATTGATCACCCCCACCCTAACTCCCCTGCTCACCAGCCTGATCAATGCCTCACTTACGCAGGGGACGGTCCCCGCCGCCTGGAAGAAAGCGGTGGTTCGAGCACTTTTAAAGAAACCACACCTCGACCCCACCGACCCCTCCAAATTCAGACCCATTTCACTTCTCCCAGGATTCAGCAAAATGACCGAGAGAATTGTGAATGAACAGCTCTCCTGTTTCCTGGAGACCCATAACCTCCCCCGTCATTCCCAGACTGGGTTCAGACCAGGTCAGGGGACCGATACCGCACTCCTGGCCGTAGTCGAAGAAACCAGATCAATTCTGGACGCAGGGGGATCAGTGGCAGTGATCCTCCTCGACCTAAGTGCTGCTTTCGATACGGTGGACCATACCATCCTCATCCACCGTCTTCGACTATCTGGCGTCACCGGCTCAGCCCTGGCATGGCTGAAATCCTTTCTGGACGATAGGTTCTTCAGGGTATCTGATGGCTATGGCCATTCTAAACTTCTCCCCCTGAAGTGTGGGGTCCCTCAGGGTTCGTCCCTGAGCCCCACTTTATTCAATGTATACATAGCCCCTTTGGATGACATCGTCGAACCCTTCGGCATAAAGGTGGTCATGTATGCAGACGACACTCAGCTAATCGTCTCCATTAACCAGTCGAATCACTGCATGGAGAACCTATCCTCATGCCTACAAAATATCTCAAAATGGATGATCGACTCCCGTCTCAAGTTAAATGGGGAAAAGTCTGAGATCCTGCTGCTAGGTGACCCCTGCAAACTGCCTAGTGTACTCTCCTGGCCCCCCTGTATGGGCACCCCTCCCTCCCCAAAGAAAGAAATTAAGAGCCTGGGCATCTGGCTAGACCAAGACCTTATCTTCAGAGCCCAGGCAAGAAAGACGGCTGGTACGTGCTTTGGCCTCCTTCGAGCTGCACGGAAAATCCTTCCCCTGATCCCTTCCCAGTCCAGAAAAATTTTAATCCAAGGCCTCATCATATCACGACTGGACTACGGCAATGTCCTATATTTAGGTGCCCCCATTGCCGTTTCGAATAAACTCCAGCATGTACAAAACGCTGCAGCAAGGCTACTCATAGGGATAAAACCCAGATGTTCAGCCAAACCCGCCCTTAAAGCCCTCCACTGGCTTCCAATGAAGGATCGAATCATCTTCAAAACCCTGTGCATCTCGCATAAGATCCTTCAGGGCAAAGGTCCTCCAATACTAAAATCATTCATCAAATGGCATAAACCTGCCAGACAGCTGAGATCAGCGGCCCTCTCTCTAGTTTCTGCCCCCAGAATTAAACGAGTACGCACAGGAGGTCGTCTCTTTGCTCATAACGCCCCCAAATTGTGGAACACCCTTCCCCTCGCCATTCGGGAGGAAACCGACCTGCTGCGATTCCGCAAGCAATTAAAAACCTGGCTTTTCCCTCAATAAACCTCATCACGAACTCTGCAACAGTCTTCATAGCGCTGGGACGCCTACGGGTAGCTACGCGCTCTACAAATCAGATAATAAATAAAATAAATAAATAAATAGTGCTTAATTTGAATTGAGTCGCATCCAGTTGTTTATAGCAGGTCAAATTGGATTGTAGTTGAAGGCAGTGTGAATTTCTCTCAGTGGGGCAGTATGGTGTTTAGTGAGGGAGCGGATGTAGCACTGGGGGCAGAGCTGCCGAATTTAGAACTGGGGAACCAGGTTCAGCCTTCATGAACAGTCCCCCAGACCACTCTCCTGAGGGAGCACATTCCCACGCTAGACCTTAGAAGACCCTGCAAATCCAGAAAAGCCCTGGTGTCTTAGCACCAGCAGGTGGACCCTAGCAGTGGCAAGTGTGGGTTCACCGTGAAGGCTTGCCCACCACAATCCATACTGAAGTTCACCTCCAGTGTTGCTGGCAGGCCTACGAAGTAGCAGATCCTAGAGCAACAGTGAGGTCACAGGACCCCTGAGAAGAGCTGGCACTAGGGTGGTGCGACTGGTGTGACCGCAACGGGTGCTGACTGAGTGGGGGCGTTGTATATTATGGTTTTAAAAGCACTTGCTGTCTCCTTCCTGGCCTACAGCAATTTTCGGCAATAATAAAAATGTAATGATAACTCCGGTGAATAAACGTCTTACTAGAGCGAGATTGGAGTTTTGTCTAGTTTTGACTCATGGAAAGATAGCGCAGAGGGTTAATGTGCCTGCTGCTAAGAACATGTACCATGCCCCTCACAAAGTGCACATATTGTAAATAGGTCAGTGGGTTACTGCTTTTGTCAGTAAGATCCTTTTGCTACTTGCAGGTTATAAGTTAATATCCTAACAAAGAACAGTGAGCTATTAACTTTCATCTTAGAGCTGCATACAAACTGCGAGGTATAAACTACAGCTTTATGGTTTTTTCCCTAAGCCTTTGATTATCCTAATATTGCAAAAAGTGTTCATTTGGATAGAAATCAATAATGATTATTAAAGTGTACCCCCAATCATGGTATTAAGTTTTAAATTCTGAGTTTGTGTTTCTCCAGATCAATCACTATTAAACTATACTGCCTACTAATATGGTTGTCATGTGACTCCTACACCTTGTAGTCCTTTGTCTTATGTAACATTTCCCATACAGTGATTTACACACGCACAATTGATTGTCTCTGTGTATATTGCTGACAACAGAAAATCCATGGCTCAGAAACAAATCGATTGTGCTTCCACTTTTAAGCATATTTGTGACATTCTGTGATTAGAAACATATCCCACTTTGTGAATTTATTTTAATGTCAATAACTCATATTAATCGTTAAATAATCATGTGTATCCATTGGTTGAATTACATAACATAATAAGCTGTAACTGGTCAGTGAAATGCCAAACAAATACTAAAGATTAGGATGTTTTGCCAATCCTGGCCACACCTCTAACTCCGCCCACTGATCCAATCCTCAGGTTATTCCCGCCCACAGTTCCCCTACTTTTTTTTCCCCACTTCGACCACTGAACTTATGTCACATGTTCACTCATGAGCAAACAGCATACTTGCACAGCTTCGCCGGGGCACTGGCTGCAGAATATCACTCACTGAACAGCACATCTTTAACAACTCTCCAGTCTGTCCCAGACAATTGTGAGCAGAGGTGGAGTAACGTCACCCCACCACACCGAAAGTGCCCAGGTCACGTGACCACCCAGCCCTCCTCTCACCGGACTCTCGCCGGAATCCCTGGAGCTGCTCTTTGTCAACACAAGTCTTACCATGAGCACATCACAAAAAGCACAGGGTTTGGAAACTGGAAATAGACAAACGTGTCCCCTGGGTGCACATCTAGCTGCCGTGAGGTAACCTCCGACGGACTGCTGACTCGCTCTAGTCAAATCCTTTATCTTCTCAATGAAGTGAAACATAATCCCCACAATTATAGACTGGTCTTCAGTACAATGGATTCTGGGTACAGGCAGTATCTGACACAAACAGAGCTCTCAAAACATCTATGGTTACGGACAGAACCCGTATGTTGCCTGTCACCGCTAAAATAGCTCAAAATGCTGCTATTTTATTTCCTAAATTAACTCTTAATAAACTGCCATTCTCAATGAATATATTTAACCGGTCATTTCCAAGATGTCTAAACAAGCTGCAGCTTGGCTCAGGATTACCCAAATGGGCCAGAAAATGCAGAGGTAAAGATCCACATCACATGGTGCACTTTGGTAAATACCTCCTTTTCCAAGTTTTCCTCTAGAAAATGAAAAATTACATTTTCTCCCAAATACCGCATATACTGCCTGTTCTTCACCAGGTAAACTCCAGCACGTTACACTTGCCCAAATTCATCAGAAACAAGCATTGGCATAGCCAATAGGTCTCGCGTTTGGGACCTAATAAGTATTTAGTTATGCAGCACAACGGTCCCAAAGGCGAGACCTATTGGCTATGCCAATGCTTGTTCCTACTTTGCATGTGTGCTGCATTGTACTGCACACATATAAAGTGGGAAAATCCTTAAAGCATAGCTGTGTCCTGGAAGGGATCCCTCCCAAAACACAAGCTATGCCTTAGAAAGCGCAGACACCCTTGCAATATGTCGCAAAGGTGTCTGCTTTGGCACGTGGCTGCCAAAAGTGCAGTGGTGCAGGAGAGAGAGCAGCTCCACATCTTAGAAATGGCACAGTTCTGCTCTCTCCTTTTCAAGCAGTGCCGTGCTGCATTGCATGGCTTCTTAGTGAATTTGGCCTATAGGCTTTAACTTAGATATGGTTAGTTCTGCAACATGATAGTAGATAACATGTAGATGCAAAAATATTCAAAAATTTGAATCAAAATCAAGACTTTGTAACATTTTGTACAAAACGGGAAACAACCTTTACAACGCAGTCATTACATCGCAGCACCTTTACATAGCAATCATTAGATCGCAACATCCTTTACATCGCATGTCATTACAATGCAGCCATTACATCGCATGTCACTACAATGCATGTCACTACAACACAGGCATTACATCGCAAGTCATTACAATGCATACCCTAACAATGCATAGTACCCATTCACTATCCAACACTTACCCTACTGTTGCACTCACTGGAGTTAGAATAGTAATTTTTACCCCTACACTATCCAACACTTACCCTACTGTTGCACTCACAGGAGTTAAAATAGTCATTTTTACCCCGACACTATCCAACACTTACCCTACTGTTGCACTCACTGGAGTTAGAATAGTAATTTTTACCCCTACACTATCCAACACTTACCCTACTGTTGCACTCACAGGAGTTAAAATAGTAATTTTTACCCCGACACTATCCAACACTTACCCTACTGTTGCACTCACTGGAGTTAGAATAGTAATTATTACTAGGGGTGGGCGGAATTTGCGGAATTGCGTTATGCAAATCTCCGCGAAACGGTAAAAAATCTCCGCGAACACGCAGAAATTCCGCGAACACGCGGAATTGCTTGTTCGCGATGCTTTTTTCCTGTTCGCAATTGCTGTTTGCGTGCTCGAGGAGAAATATCACGCGAACATGCATTTTGAGAACGCGAACAAGCAAAAATTTTGCGAAATCGTGGAAAACAGACTTTTGAGCAATTTCGCGTTCTCCGCGGAACGCGAAATTACGCAAATTCCGCAAATTCCGCGAGCGGAACGGAATTTGCCGCCCAGGCCTAATTATTACCCCTATACTATCCAACAGTTACCTTAAATGCGATGTAATGGTATACATTGTAATGGTATGCATTGTAAAGGTATAATGCAATGTATTGGAATGCATTGTAAAGGTAGTTTCTGAAAAAGCGATGCAATGGCATGCGATGTAAAAGAATGCGTTGTAAAGGATGTTGCGATGTAAAAACTGCGTTGTAAAGGCATGTATTGTAAATGTATGCGTTGTAACGTCATACATTCAAAACGGGTCTGAGCACTCACATCTTATCACTGCTATGTGAAAAGTTCTCAACAAAACACTTCACAATGATTGATCTGCTGGGAAATGTATTGGTGATAAGACATGAGAGGTAGGTATAGGTGGAATACTTGTGGTCAACCTTCTTATTCAAGGGAAGTGGTGTATTCCTTCTATTAGTTTTCACCCAATGCCATTCAGAAAACCGGCAGGGACATGAAAGTGTACATCTCACCAGCTGACTGGCGGGGCATGGCCACCACAAATCCCCTCACTATCCTACACATGCTGGGTTCAGAAACATTCACACCCACTGTTGCATGGGCAGAACACATCTTTTATCAGAGTCTACTCTTTACACCCACTTGCGAAGAGTTGTGAGTAGAGTTAAGGCTCTTCTCATACCCTACTATGCACACCTATCATCCACACTATACAATGAACATCCATCATCTAAGAGAGGGTTTTCAAAGGAAAGGCCAGTCCCTCCCCCACCATACTATGCACACCTGCCATCTGAGAGAGGGGTCTCAGCAAAGAGGCCAGTTTCTTCGCACACCCTACTATGCATATATGTCATTCGACAGAGAAGTGTCAGGGGAGGGGCCAGTCCCTCTCTACATCCTACTATGCATATTTATCATGTGACAGAGAGGTCTCAGTGGAAAGGCCAGTCCTTCCCCGCACCCTACTACACACACCTGTTATCCAAGATAGTGGTCTCAGTAGAGTGCCAGTCCCTTCCCAAGCTCCAACATGCACTTCTGTTGTCCAAGAGAGAGGGCTCAGCATAGAGACCAGTTTCTTCTCACACCCTACTATGCACAAATGTCATAAAAGAGAAGGGTCTCAGTGAAGAGGCCAGACCCTCCACACCTATCATCCAAGAGAGAGGTCTCAGCCGAGGGGCGGTCCAACTCCACAACCTACTATACACACCCATTGTGCAACAGACATCCTACTCTGTACACCTGTAACGTTGGGGAAAGGTGTTAGTGGAGAAGTCACTCCACCGCCATGCCCTACTATGCACACCTGTCATCGAAGAGAGAGGTCTCAGCGGAGAAGCAGAGAAGCCAGTCCCTCCTCACAGGAGATTGTGAGTTCCAGTCTCACAGTTGTCTTGTGAGAGTTATAAGTTTGTAAAAAATAAAATAAACATAACAAACATAAATGACTTCCTTATTATAGATTGGCCTTAAATAATAACTGAACACATGAAAAAGAACTCTGTACAATATTTTACAACAAAATGTATAATTCTATGATCTCATGAGAGTCCCGCAAGCGGATGGCTAGCCTCTTGCTAGAGTAATGAAACACCTTAAAAATAGATTTACATAGTTAAAACGAATACTATGCATTATTGCTAGAACTGATCACTCTCTTTCTGAATTATGATGACCTCTTTAATGTAAAAACATATACAAAGCCCTTGAAAAGTGTGCCATTAAATTATTTAATTAATTTGCTGTGAAGGAATCAATGTGACAGTGACAGGAACTGAGGGGGATGGACAATCTCAACTGGAATATAGTTGTATTAATCAGTATTATACTTAGACATCATTTTAAAAAGATTTTGCAAATTGTGCACACTTTCCTGCTGGTAACTGGACACAATATAAAAAAAAATATATAGAATGGACATAATAGCGAGGACAAAATATAGAATGGACAAAATATCGAATGGACATAATATAGTGGTTAATAATATCGAAATGCAGGTAAGTAATATCGACAGTCAAAATATCGAAGTACATAATATAGGCATTAAAATATATCGAATTTTTAATAATATCAATTTTTTTAAGTGTTTTGTATGCTAGTATATGTGTTAAAAGTGTATATTAGTTTTTGTAATGTATGTTTAATTTTTTTTAATTAATATTTTTAAGTTATTTAATTTTTGCGTAATTTAATTCCGTGGCGGGTTGTGGGTTTATAGGGGAATAGAATGGGAAGTAATTTAATTATAGTAAATTAAATAGTAATTTTTAGGAATTATTATTTATTTTTAATTTAATTTTGGGTTTTAGTTCTGTAGCGGGTTGTGGGTTTATAGGGGAATAGGGTGGGAAGTAATTTAATTGTAATTAAGTAAATATTCATTTTTATTTATTGGTATTGATAATTAATTTATTGTTAATTAATTAGTAATTGGTAATTAATTTTTATTAATTGGTGATACATTTTTAATAATTGATTAATTGATAATTATGTTAATTGAATTAAAGTATTATTCGTAGCAAGTTGTGGGTTTATAGGGGAATAGGGTGGGAAGTAATTTAATTGTAATTAAATAATTATTGAAAATAATGTTGTCTATTAATAATTAATTTACTGTCAATCAATTATTAATTGGTATTTTTTTATTATTTATTTTTTGGTATTGAAAATTAATTGTTTGTTAATTAATTATTAATAGGTAATTAATTTTCAATAACTAATATTTATGGGTATTTATAATTAATTATTAAATATTTTGTAATTGGTGATTCATTTAAATTATTTTTTTATTGGTATTGATAATTAATTTATTTTTATTAAAATATTAATTCATTACTTTCCCTACTGTTGCTCTCACTGGAGTGGGAATAGTAATTGTTACCCTACGCTATCCAACACTTTCCCTACTGTTGCACTCACTGGAGTGGGAATAGTAACTTTTACCCTCCCGCTATCCAACGCTTTCCCTACTGTTGCACTCTCTGGAGTGGGAATAGGAATATTTACCCCTACGCTATCCAACGCTTTCCCTACTGTTGCACTCATTGGAGTGGGAATAGTAATTTTTACCCCTACGCTATCCAACGCTCTCCCTACTGTTGCACTCTCTGGAGTGGGAATAGTAATTTATACCCCTACGCTATCCAACGCTTTCCCTGCTCTTGCATTCTCTGGAGTGGGAATAGTAATTTTTACCCCTACGCTATCCAACGCTTTCCCTACTGTTGCACTCTCTGGAGTGGGAATAGTAACTTTTACCCTCCCGCTATCCAACGCTTTCCCTACTGTTGCACTCTCTGGAGTGGGAATAGGAATATTTACCCCTACGCTATCCAACGCTTTCCCTACTGTTGCACTCATTGGAGTGGGAATAGTAATTTTTACCCCTACGCTATCCAACGCTCTCCCTACTGTTGCACTCTCTGGAGTGGGGATAGTAATTTATACCCCTACGCTATCCAACGCTTTCCCTACTCTTGCATTCTCTGGAGTGGGAATAGTAATTTTTACCCCTACGCTATCCAACGCTTTCCCTACTGTTGCACTCTCTGGAGTGGGAATAGGAATTTTTACCCCTACGCTATCCAACACTTTCCCTACTGTTGCACTCACTGGAGTGGGAATAGTAACTTTTACCCTCCCGCTATCCAACGCTTTCCCTACTGTTGCACTCTCTGGAGTGGGAATAGGAATATTTACCCCTACGCTATCCAACGCTTTCCCTACTGTTGCACTCATTGGAGTGGGAATAGTAATTTTTACCCCTACGCTATCCAACGCTCTCCCTACTGTTGCACTCTCTGGAGTGGGAATAGTCATTTATACCCCTACGCTATCCAACGCTTTCCCTACTCTTGCATTCTCTGGAGTGGGAATAGTAATTTTTACCCCTACGCTATCCAACGCTTTCCCTACTGTTGCACTCTCTGGAGTGGGAATAGTAACTTTTACCCTCCCGCTATCCAACGCTTTCCCTACTGTTGCACTCTCTGGAGTGGGAATAGGAATATTTACCCCTACGCTATCCAACGCTTTCCCTACTGTTGCACTCATTGGAGTGGGAATAGTAATTTATACCCCTACGCTATCCAACGCTTTCCCTACTCTTGCATTCTCTGGAGTGGGAATAGTAATTTTTACCCCTACGCTATCCAACGCTTTCCCTACTGTTGCACTCTCTGGAGTGGGAATAGGAATTTTTACCCCTACGCTCTCCAACGCTTTCCCTACTGTTGCACTCTCTGGAGTGGGAATAGTAATTTTTACCGTCCCGCTATCCAACGCTTTCCCTATTGTTGCACTCTCTGGAGTGGGAATAGTAATTTTTACCTTTCCGCTATCCAATGTTTACCCTACTGTTGCACTCACTGGAGTGGGAACAGTAATTTTTACCCTCCCGCTATCCAACGCTTTACCTACTGTTGCATTCTCTGGAGTGGGGATAGTAATTTTTACCCCTACGCTATCCAACGCTTTCCCTACTGTTGCACTCTCTCGAGTGGGAATAGTAATTTTTACCCCTACGCTATCCAACGCTTTCCCTACTGTTGCACTCTCTGGAGTTGGAATAGTAATTTTTACCCTCCTGCTATCCAACGCTTTCCCTACTGTTGCACTCTCTGGAGTTGGAATAGTAATTTTTACCCTCCATCTATCCAACGCTTTCCCTACTGTTGCACTCACTGAAGTGGGAATAGTAATTTTTACCCTCCCGCTATCCAAATCTTTCCCTACTGTTGCACTTACTGGAGTGGTAATAGTAAATTTTACCCTCCTGCTATCCTATGTTAAAAATTTTGAATATTTGTTATTAATATTACGTTAAGATATATATATGTGTTAAAAAATAAAAATGTATGTTTATTTTTTATACTTACATTAATTATTTATTCATTTTAAAGCTATTTAAGTATTTTTAAGTCTGTTTTAGTTAATTATATTTATTATTTCATTAATTTTACATTACTTTTAAGGCATTTAAAAAATGCGATATTTTGGATTCGATATTTTTGTATTTAACTGTTTGTAGATAGGGATTCGACATTTTGGCTTCTATATTTTTTCCTCGATATTTTGGCAGGTCCATATTTTGGCATTCTATATTCTGTCAGTGATCCCTGTTACAATACAAAGCTATTCCCTTTCAAAATGATGTCTGTAGACAGGATATAGTCCTCAGTTATTCTACCACACACACACTCAAAAAATAATTTATTTACTTTAAAAAACCCTAGAAATTTACTGAAGAAACAAAGATAAAATTAACATTCTACTTAAGTATGATGAAAAAATCTGTTTTCTTAAAAAATAAAAAAAAAACTTTAGAAATCCACTGAATAAAACAAAAGTTAAAGTAACGTTACATGAAGGGGAATTTGATAATGACAACATTCATGTTTTAAACTTAAAAAAACACAGAAATGTGCCAGTTCTTGTGTCCCCGCCATGAACTGCATGTGATCTCACATATGACATCACTCATGACATGTTCTATGACATGATTTATGATCTCACTCGTTACATTTCAAATTACATCAGTGATGACATCACTGTTGATATCATTCAAACTTCTTTTATACACATTGCTCTGTAAAGGATATACCATTAGGGCCATGGAAGTAAATGCTAATTATCTGAAAATAATATGAAGTATCTTTACTGCTATCATACATACAGCCACCATAGGTAAAGCAAGCTTGTGCTATTTGGTACATTGACCCTATACCATACACTTAGGGGCCGATTCCGATGTGGGTCGGAAGGGCTCCGAACGCGATCCGGCGGGAAAAAGGTACGAGTCGGACGCGTGTTTGCCGACCGACTCGGACACCTGTACGAGCGAGCAAGTACGATGCGACTGTACGCGTGTGTTCCGACCGAACAATTTCCGGATCTGACCCGCTCCGACTGATTTGTACGGACACGATTCGCACCGCGCAATAGAGACGTTTGACGACCGAGCGAGTACGATGTACGCGTCGCACAGCCGGATCGAGCCGAACTTTCTGGCTCCCAAAACGTCCGATAAGCTGCCTTTGGGGGTCTGCGTCGGACACCCCGTCACCTGCAGCCTTACGACTCGGACACAGGGAGAGAGCCAAGGGTCTCCCCAACACATGCATGTATAGTGCAGATGGAACCGATGCATACGCACTGTAGGGGGGCCCTTGTGCGAGACGTACCCATTCAGTCAAAGGGAACCCATGTACGACCGGCTCCCATTGACTTCTATGGGAGCCCGACCGAACCGAGTCCGGCAGCATGCGGCCGCATCGTACTCTCTCGGTCGGACTGCAGGGTCCAGCTCGGTCGGAAAACACTCCGGATCCGGCTCGGTTGGAGAGCTTTACGACCCAGATAGGAATTGGCCCCTTAATGCATAGCTGAATTCATGTTGACTTTGAACCACTGATGAAAGGGTAACCTGTCCTGCACACAGTGTTTGTACTGTAGACCCCCGCTACTGAAGCCCTGTTACATAACTAATGGCCTACTATGGACTCTCTTTGCCTGTATAAAACCCCTGACAGTTGCTCAACCTACATTGAGAAATGGATTGGATATGAGTAGAAAAGTGGGTACTGTTAACACTGTTTTCTCTAGTGAGAGCGTTTACTATGTACCACACTGTTTGCACATAGTGAAACTCTCATGAGAAATACACCACAGAGTATTAAAAAAGTATCTACTATGCACAGTGTACACTATATGCAGAACTTGTCCAAAAACAAACTATTCACTTAAAATAAACAAGGTCTGATGGAGCTAAAGATCATGCCGCCGAAAGCCTTGATACTGAGGTGAAAACTTTACAGATACCCATCTTCTGGAGGAAAACAAGCACATGCACATAGCTTAGTAACTAGTGCACGCAGTTTTCTGTGTTACGTTGCAATTATCATGCTGACGCACTTCTGTCTAATAACTAATGTGTGCTTACAATACTTAGGGGCATGTTATCAAGACAGGCGATAACATTACCGCCGCTTTAGCGGCAGAAAACTGCCGCTAAAACTGCGATAATGGGCTTGATAATATGCTCTATGGAATTCCAATTGAGGCCCATGTTAGATGTGAAGGACATCTAACCTGAGCTTCAATTGGAATTGCATAGAGCATATTATCAAGACCATTATCGCCGTTTTAGCGGCAGTTTCCTGCCGCTAAAGCGGCGATAATTTTATCGCCTGCCTTGATAATATGCCCCTAAGTATGTTGTAAGTAAAATCTTTGCTCTGTTGCAAACTTGTTCTACAGAGCCTAAAAACGTATATGAACATAATGAGCACAAGTTGTCAACTGTCATCTTCTCACAGGGTTACTCTTCAGTGCAAACATTTATAACATCTTCAATACCTCAGCACACCGATTATGCATTATTCGCACATGTGTTTTGTAAACAATCACAGCCATTAGCTAACACCTGGCTGTACAAAAATAGGTAGAAAAGTAATATGGAAGATGCTCGCCAGTATGAAAACCATAAAGCAAACCAGAACACTCATTGGTTGATGTAATCAGTGATGTCATCAATGATGTCATTTGAGGTATCATCAGTGATGTCATAAATGATGCATAGGACATGTCATGAGTGATGTCATATGTGAGGCCATAAGCAGTGCATGGTGGGGGCGAAAGTTACAGTTTAATCAATCTTTTTCTTCCACCAATGCATTTCTGCCATTACAGCCTTGATCACGGTGGCAAGTCTGTAAACAATTAGGTTGTTAATTGCATTTCCTTTTATCCGTTAATGGGAATGCTGGTACTAGAAGTGTTCACTTTTGATGTTGAAGCTGTTTACTGAATTGTTAGCGTTATTAAATAAAAACTTAGTTCCTATTTAGTTCTGTTATTTATGCAGACATGCTTAAAAAATGAGACCATTAATAAAGAGTTACTAGTATTCTGATCAGGCAGTTCTTAATTGTTTTCCTCTGTCTGACTTGGTTTACACGGAGCTCACGAACCCTTCCATTTCCGGGTGGCATCGGTATAGGAGATATGTGTGTCAAAGATATGCCATCAACATCCCTTGTGAGGCCATCTCTGACATTTCTGCAACACACATGACACTGTTTGAAGAGGTTGCCTATTCGGGCTGGTTTAGTCTCCAAATGTTGGTAAACACGCAGGAGACTGGTGTCCCTTGTATTTCCTCCATGACAGATTCCAGGATTATATCATGTCCTCGCTGTTGAAGTAAATTAATTGAAAATGATTTCCCATGGAGTTCCATTTGTATTTTATGCCCATCCCACAAAAGAGATACAGTAGTAACCTCCATATCTTGTGTAAGAAATTGGCTTATTAGTTCAGAAGGGGGAGAACCGCAGTCAAGTACTAAACACAATCCTTGTCATGGTGAACCGCAAAATAAACCTGTGCTTAACCCTTTGGTAGTTTGGCACAAAAGCATTCAGACTTAACTTAGTGGCAATGTTTAAAGTATTTATGCTGCACTCCCACGGTAATAAAGTCAAAACACAATACAAGAGAAATCCAAAACCAATTAAATAAAATAGAGTACATTTTAATAAATAAAACAACACTAAGATGACCAAATCTAATAAGGAGTTATACATTTTTTTTAAATCTTCAGGTTAAAAATAGCACTAAAAAGCACAAAACGCCAATAGTGGTTATCTAGTCACGCTGGACTGGGTTAGAGTTACAAGTTCAGGGTGACTGCGATGGAGCGCAGGTTGGATACAGTAACCAGGTTGGTCCCTGTGGAAAGTTTACCTTCCCACTTAGTCCAGTTCCACGTGGTGAACCTCAACTGGTGCTGTGTGTTGGCGGGGGCTGCAAGAAGGTCACTGTGAGCACGAAGAGCAGGTCGCCGTCAGAGGTTTGTGTTGGCGGGAGACATGGACGGTCATTGTTAATGAGAAGAGCAGGTCACCCTTGGAGCATCACATTTTCAGAATCGTAACTTAAAATACAACATTACCAATAAATTGTATTCCAAATTACAATTCAATTGAGTGGATAAGTGTCTAACTACTCCTAAATTGAAATTATCACTTATTAAGGGGCTCATTACATTGTCGGGTGGAACTTTCTGCCCGACACCACCTCGAAATCGGAACTGACGGCTCGCCCTCGGTGGTTGCACCGGACCAATTACAATGCGACCGAACATTGTTCGGTTGGAGTCCCAGTGTTTCCTATGGGAGTCCGTGTTCCACCCGACAACCGGCCCTAACACAGGCTCCTATGGGGAAATGGGGGTGTGTGGAAAACCCTGCACCCTGCTGCGGGCAACCCATGGTGCCAGTCACACAGTGCAGGGTTTTACATAGGGGTCCCTTAGGCACTCCCTTGGCCCACAACCAGAGATCGCAGGATGATGGGGGAGCCTGCTAGGAGCTTATAAAGTCACTTTCTGAAAGCCATTTTAAGTTGGACAGGCCCACTCAGGAAAGGGAATTCGGTATCGTAATCGCGAGGTCGGTAATGCTATCCTCGAACATCGGAATCGGTCGGGCAGATTGTAAACTGACCGAATTGGTTGGAAGAGTTCCGACACGGTCAAGGAGATTCTGGCTCATGTCGGAGGCTTTCCCCCGACATCGTAATCGGCCCCTAAGCATAATAAGGTAACGTGGTGTTAATGCTTGAGAATGTTAGCCTTGCTACAGTGAAAGATTTCTTCTGGAGTTTTTCACTACCAGAACATGTAAAACAAAAGAACACATGTCCTCATTTTAAAATACCATGCACCCTACCCTATGATTTGTTTAAGCCTATCAGAGTGGAGAAATATTTGGATTAAAATGGAAAGTTTAGCCCTGGTAAAAGGTTTATTTTCCAAGTTGAATGGCGGTTTAAAACTGAACTCCAAGCTGCAGTGGCAGGCCTGAGACATATTTTTTAGGGCTACTTTAATGTGTTGAACAATAAGTGCTGCATCCCACTAGCGCACAAAGAACAATTGATGGACAGAAAGAATGCAGAACAATGTCATACATTCACCCCAGTACCGAGATCTGGGCATAAATCCATAGTTTTTTTGCTCACCATGCCATTCCAGTTTGAAACCAGCCATCTGCAAATCAGTCTTGATGCTGTGCCTCATGGACACAGTCCAGCCTGAACCTACCGGCCAGGTCCTCCCTGGACTTGAAACAAGCATCCTAGGACTGATTTAGGGGTTATACCCCTCATCATCCAGGATAGCTTGATTCTAGTGGCATGGAGGGCACAGGAACCACGTCTGGACATACCCTTCCCACTTGGGGTGACAAATGCAAAAAGAACAATTGATGGACAGAGTGCAGAACAATGTCATACATTCACCCCAGTACCGAGATCTGGGCATAAATCCATTGTTTTTTTGCTCACCATGCCATTCCAGTTTGAACCCAGCCATCTGCAAATCAGTCTTGATGCTGTGCCTCATGGGTTCAGTCCAGCCTGAACTGCCAGGCCAGGTCCTCCCTGGACTTGAAGCAAGCATCCTAGGACTGATTTAGGGGTTTTACCCCACATCATCCAGGATAGCTTGATTCCAGTGGCATGGAGGGCACAGGACCCACGTCTGGACATACCCTTCCCACTCGGGGTGACAAATTCAAATAGAACAATTGATGGACAGAGTGCAGAACAATGTCATACATTCACCCCAGTACCGAGATCTGGGCATAAATCCATTGTTTTTTTGCTCACCATGCCATTCCAGTTTGAACCCAGCCATCTGCAAATCAGTCTGGACGCTGTGCCTCATGGGTTCAGTCCAGCCTGAACTGCCAGGCCAGGTCCTCCCTGGATTTGAAGGAAGCATCCTAGGACTGATTTAGGGGTTTTACCCCACATCATCCAGGATAGCTTGATTCCAGTGGCATGGAGGGCACAGGACCCACGTCTGGACATACCCTTCCCACTCGGGTGACAAATGCAAAAAGAACAATTGATGGACAGAATGTAGAACAATGTCATACATTTACCCCAGTGCACAGATCTGGGCCTAAATCCATAGTTTTTTTGCTCGCCATGCCATTCCAGTTTGAACCCAGCAATCTGCAAACCAGACTTGACTCTGTGCCTCATGGGAACAGTCCAGCCCTAACTGCCAGGCCAGGTCCTCCCTGGACTGTAAACAAGCATCCTAGTACCGGTTTTGGGGTTTCATCCCTCATCAGCCAGGATAGCTTGATCCCAGTAGCATGGAGAGCACTGGACCCACGTCTGAGCATACCCTTCCCACTCGGGGTGAGAAATGCAAAAAGAACAATTGATGGACAGAATGCAGAACAATGTCATACATTCACCCCAGTACAGAGATCTGGGCCTAAATCCATCATTTTTTTGATCAACATGCCATTTCAGTTCGAAGGGTGACATACCCCGAAACCGGTCCCAGAATGCTTGTTTCCGGTCTAGGGAGGACATGGCTTGGCAGTTCAGTCTGGACTGTTCCTATGAGGCACTGGGTCAAGACTGATTTGCATATGGCTGTTCCAAACTGGGGTGGCATAGTGGGCAAAAGAACGATGGATTTAACCCAGATCTCTTGACTGGGTGGGAAAATGTTTGAATCATTCAGCATCCCATCCATCATTTGTTGCAGTTACACTTTTCGCCCTAAGTGGGACAGGTATGCCCAGACGTGGATCCCTTACTCACTGTGCCACTGGATTCAAGCTAGCCTGGCTGATGAAGGGTGACATACCCCGAAACCGGTCACAGGATGCTTTTTTCCGGTACAGGGAGGACTTGGCTTGGCAGTCCGGTCTGGACTGTTCCTATGAGGCACAGGGTCAAGACTGATTTGCATATGGCTAGGTCCAAACTGGGGTGGCGTAGTGTGCAAAAGAACAATGGATTTAACCCAGATCTCTTGACTGGGGAGAATGTTTGAATCATTCACCATTCCGTCCATCAATCATTTGCTGCAGTTACACTCTTCACCCTAAGTGGGACGGGTATGCCCAGACGTGTTCCCTTGCTCACTGTTTCACTTGATTCAAGCTAGCCTGGCTGATGAAGGGTGACATACTCTGAAACCGGTCCTAGGATGCTTGTTTCCGGTCTAGTGAGGACCTGGCTTGGCAGTTCGATCTTGACTGTTCCTATGAGGCACAGGGTCAAGACTGATTTGCATATGGCTGGGTCCAAACTTGGGTGGCGTAGTGGGCAAAAGAACAATGGATTTAACCCAGATCTCTTGACTGGGGGAGAATGTTTGAATCATTCACCATTCCGTCCATCATTTGCTGAAGTTACACTCTTCACCCTAAGTGGGAGGGGTATGCCCAGACGTGTTCCCTTGCTCACTGTTTCACTTGTTTCAAGCTAGCCTGGCTGATGAAGGGTGACATACTCTGAAACCGGTCCCAGGATGCTTGTTTCCGGTCCAGTGAGGACCTGGCTTGGCAGTTCGCTCTTGACTGTTCCTATGAGGCACAGGGTCAAGACTGATTTGCATATGGCTGGGTCCAAACTGGGATGGCGTAGTTGGGCAAAACAACGATGGATTTAACCCAGATCTCTTGACTAGGGGAGAATGTTTGAATCATTCAGCATTCTGTACAACATTTGTTGCAGTTACACATGCATCCCACTATTGGCATTTCATTTACAAGCTTTGGGTACATGTAGTACTATATGATAGGGACTTATAAGTAAACTAAATGGACCGATCAAGTGTATACCAGTTTTACCATGTTTGGAAGAGAGAGCACCAGCATTTGATCACTGGTTAGTATATTTCACAGAGTCCTAAAAGCCAACAAAAATGGGTTCAGCAAAGAAAGGCAAATATCTGGTGTGACCCTGCAGAAAGGGCCACGCCCAACACCTAGGTTGTTGCGGATGAAACTGGGACAAGTGAGAGCATTATTCAAAATATCAGACAGAAAAGCCTAACCACCATTGTTGTGCAATGCTTCATCTTAGGCTAGTACTTAGACCCTGATAGGTTAGTACCATCTGGGTGGCCTCAACCTCAAACAAACAATTTAAAAACCACCTTTGATAAAAGATGTGTTTTTAAATTCTGAGCTCAGGGAACCTAAACTCCATTTCTCCATCCTTCCCAATTGAAAGTTACGCTTGTAAAATGTTGCATGGCAGCTCCAATTATCACCTATGGGCAAGACAGCCTTTCAATAGTGAAAAACGAAATGCATAGTATTTCACTATCAGGACATGTAAAACACACCACCACGTCTTACTTTTCCCATACACTGCACCCTGCCCATGGGGCTACCTTGTGCCAACCTTAGGGGTGTTATATTTAATAAAAGGGAAGGTTAGGGCCTGGCAAGTAGGTGCGCTTGCCAGGTCAACCTGCCAGTTAAAAATGCACACAGACACTGCATTGGCAGGCCTGAGACACTTTTGAAAGGCTACTTGTGTGGGTGGCACAACCAGTGCTGTAGTCCCTCTAGTAGCAATTGATTTACAAGCCCTGGGCGCGCACAGTGCACTGTACTAGGGACTTACTAGTGAGTCAAATATGCCAGTCATGGAAAATCAATCATAACACCATTTCCAGTAGGAGCCCTTGCACTATAGCACTGAATAGCAGTGAAAACGTGTGCAGAGACACTAATCCAGCAAAAACAAAATCCAGCAAACCCTCACAAACAGAAGGTCAGAAAGCAAAAAGACAGGGAAAACACACCAAAAGATGCAAGGTCTAACAATGTGCCCCTAAAAACAGGAATAATTGCACAGATCCCTAAGTATAATTTTGCACAGCTCTAGTCTCAGTCCTTCTTTGGGCCTGATGCACAAATGATTAGTGAAAAGGCTGAAATGCACAATGTGGCCCTATGTCTTGGGAGACAGCAAAAAACAGGCTTCTGTATTTTGCTAGAAAGTGTTTGCCATATGTTTCTAAAATGGGCAGCACCACACAACATGATTGTGAATATCGTCAAAACTACAAGTTTTGTGTTTTTTTATTCATTTTACCTGGTCTTTCCTCTGCCCATCACACTCCCTTACCATAAACATAGCTTGGAACAAGTACCATATTAGCAGCTTTTCCTTAATAAATGTATCAAATGTGGTCCTAATTCTTTGCAGATCCTAATTATGAGAATAAATTATTTGCAGATCCTAATTTTGAGTATAATCTTCTCGGAATCTACACCCACAGACGACACAGCCCAACTCTGAATGGGGTAGTTTGTTTTGTAGCCACATTCTTTATTTTACCTGAGCATTTCCCGTGGCTGCAATGCCGATGGCCAAATGATCGTAGGGTCTTACTGAGACTCAAAGTAATGCCTTCCAACCACCATGGGAGAGAGCTGTGCTATGCCTTTAGTCTGAGACTAGCTCACGCTATAGATAATAGGGTAACAAACAGCTCAGTGCAGTTACTGGGTAGGTACTCCGCTGGCTGGCTTTGCTTCCTGTCCACAGAATAGTATGATGCAAATACTTGACAGATCCCCTGAATACGAAAGTCTTCAAGTGAGCAAGATCAGGGAATTTTTATACTTCAGCAGGCACAGCCAGTCTACATGGGCGAAGGAGCCATGACCCCTTACTTTTTTTCAGAGAGGAAGAGTGTCTGTCGGGCTTAGCAAAGTCCAGCCTGACAGACACTCTTCTTGTTCAGGTCAAGCAGCCAGGAGCTAGACATTTGTTAAATGCGTAGGCTCCTGGGTGCCTGAGCTGAACTTTGTCAGGCTGAGGATTTCCCAGCCCTATAGGCATAGCCTCCTCTGCTTGGCAACAGTGCCTCAAGGCACTCCCCCTCATGACGAGGTGGAGCATCACTGATTGCCTCAGCCCTGGGCGCCTCAGTTTTAAGCCCTGAAGTGCCTCGGGCCGAGTGTCAATCAGTGACACCTCGTCACAGAGTGGGGTGGGGTCATCAACTTTCACTGGACCCACCCCACTCAGTGACGAGTCACTGTCAGCCAATGAGGGAAGGCAGCAGTGCCAAACCTCCTGGGACCCCCAACGCTTTCCACTCCTGGAGCTGCAGGAGAGGTACGTTTTCTGTTTCTGAATGTTTTGTGCGTGCTTGCATGTATTTATAAATATATGATTTTGTTGTGAGTGTGTGTTGTGAATAGGTGTGTGTGCGCATTTGTGAATGCATGGATTTATATGTGGGTGTGTGTGGCTTGCCCGCCCCGTCATAATTGCTGCCCGCCAGTGTGTTTTAGCTCATCAGGCAATAATTACATTGTTCGTGGTCTACAGACAGGACAGGTTTTCAATAAGACTGGGGGGGGAGTCAGCTTAAGATTTTCCAACAATCACGCTGGTTATAAAGAGAGCAGATGAGAGGGGCTTACCAGGCAGTGCAAAGGGGGAGGAATGCAGATTGGTAGAGTTACTAAGGGGCCCATTAGGATGACAGTCGGAAAACCACCCTGACCGCCATGGTAGCGGAAAGCAACCGCCCGCTGGTACCGCGGCAAAACGGATGGTCCAACCGCCCCAAAAAAACGTCCGCGGCGGAAAGAGCCAAAGAAAAAACGCCAGTAGAAGGCGGAGAGGGTCAAAAGCCGTCCGCGGCGTACGGATTCTCGGCAGAAACACACCAATCCGCCGCCACGATAGAGGAGACACCGCCTGGAAAATGTGGATATCCTCGATGTGCCCGTGGTACATTCTGCTGTTTCTGACCGCCGCGGTCGGAAACAGTGATGAATGGGAGATATGACAGAAGGGCTGCATCATAACCACCGCTGCGGACGCTCCGTGAATAAAATGGGAGACAATATGAAAACACACAACATGGCCACCAAGTGCACACAGCAAACTAGTCCTGCCTCTAAAAACACCTAACACATCCCAAAGACACATACCCATGGCAAATAAGAAAACTACAAATCCCAGGACAACCCACACAACACACCTGACAGCAATAACCTACTTTGACACTCCCATATAGCCGAGTATAAAGCAAGCCCCTTCCCTGACCAGAATCCTTTGCAATACTCCACAACTGAAGGGCCCAACACCACGGCTAAAAGGAGAGGCAAATCAGCACAGCACACAGACATCACCAACACAACTTTCACACCTGCACATCTAACCCCTTTGCACATCACATACCATACACATCACCACCACAACCACCACTCCCACACCTGCACTTCTAACCCCTCGGCACATCACACACCATGGCACCACAGAAAATGCCAAAATTCACAGAGAGTGAGTTGAAGGTTATGGTAAATGAGATCATCAGAGTTGAACCACAATTGTTTGGTAACCTGGTCCAACAGACACCGTTAGCCACAAGAGCACAAATGTGGGTAAGGATAGTTGATAAGGTCAATGCAGTAGGGACCACCCCGTGCAACAACCAGGAAATCCAGAAGCAGTAGCATGACCTGAAGACTGTTGTGAAGAAGAAGAGGAGCAAGAACCGTGAGCTGGCACAGATGACTGGAAGTTACCCTCCTGTTCCACTAAAAATATTCCCTTCATGGGAGGAGAAGGTGCTTGCCATACTGCATCCAGAGAGTCTCCCAGGAATAGCCAGAGGAGTGCAGGCTGGTAAGTACAAACAAATGTATACCATCACACTGCTATGTACTGTCTTGCACAACTACAAAGCTACACCTCCTAGGCCCAAGTCCATTAGTCTGCACGACAATACCCAACACAGGTCTCATAGATGTAACATTCACTTCATCTGAATCACCCCAAAGCTACACAACATTTACAGGGAGGCATGTGTCCAGGCAAACAGCACCACAACTCTCACCATGCACCCCTGTCCCACCCTTGAGCAGGATGGAGCACTCCCTCCCACCCAGATGCAAACGACAGCCATTGTATGGTTACCCCACCTAACAGGTAGGTAGCCATCTCCCCAGGGAGGGCTGCTTGGGGGTGGGAGGCCTGCACTACAACTCCCACCAGGCCCACTTGTACCAACGCTTAGCAGGATGGAGCACTCCCACCATACCCACAACCATGTGTCCTCCATTGCATTGCTCTCCACAAACTTACAGGTAGGTAGCCAACTTCACAGGGAGGGCTGTTTGTTGGTGACTATTGTTTTGTATTAAGAGCCCCGGAAGAATTTAAACTTTTGATCGAATTGAGATATAGACAGTACCAATAAGTTATATCGGGGGGTAAAACCGTTTTCCTCTCCCCAGTACTGTCCCATGGGGCGACTCTAATACTATGGAATGCTTATGATAATAATGGTTGCATCCATTATATATATATTGTTTGTAGGGGAATAAGGAATTGACTAAATGTCCTTTGTTTTGTATGTTTTTTTGAGTAATGGATTGTTGCTTATTCAATTTTGTATGAGATGAATATTTGAAATTGTCTTGATATGTGGATAAAAAGAGATTTATCGAGCGAAACTGTGTCCGAACAATGATATAACCAATGGATGATTTATTTCAACATACGAGTAATTTTTTGTGAAGGAGTAATTTATGGTATCCTTCATGTTGTGAAAGAAATATCTTTTTGATCTGTTCCATCGCATCATTTTGTTTTTTGTTTGTGGGTGGGAAGCCAGCACTACAACTCCCACCAGGCACCCCTTTCCCACCCCTGTGCAGGACGGAGCACTCCCTCCCACCCAGAAGCATGTGTCAGCCATTTTCTGTGGTTCTCCCTCACCTAACAGGTAGGTAGCTATCTTCCCAGGGAGGGCTGTTTGGGGGTGGGATGCCTGCACTACAACTCCCACCAGGCCCACTTGTACCAAAGCTCAGCAGGATGGAGCACTCCCACCACACCCACAACCATGTGTCCTCCATTGTATTGCTCTCCACAAACTTACAGGTAGGTAGCCAATTTCACAGGGAGTCATGTTTGTGGGTGAGAAGCCAGCACTACAACTCCCACCAGGCACCCCTGTCCAACCCCTGAGTCGAATGGAGCACTCCCTCCCACCCAGATGCATGTGTCAGCCATTGTATAGTTCCCCCCACCTAACAGGTAGGTAGCCATCTTCCCAGGAAGGGCTGTTTGGGGGTGGGATGCCTGTACTACAACTCCCACCTGGCCCACTTGTACCAAAGCCCAGCAGGATGCAGCACTCCCACCACACCCACAACCATGTGTCCTCCATTGCATTTCTCTCCACAAACTTACAGGTAGGTAGCCCACTTTATAAGGAGGGGTGTTTGTGGGTGGGAACCAGCACTACAACTCCCACCAGGCACCCCTGTACCACCCCTGAGCAGGATTGAGCACACCCTCCCACCCAGATGCATGTGGCAGACATTGTATCTCACCAACCAAAATCACAGGTATGTAGCCATTTACCCAGATTGTCCTGTCTGGGGGTGGGAGGCATGCACCCCCACTCCCACCATGTCTCCTTGTTCCCCAGCTCAGCAAGATATAGCACTCACTCACCCCCATCCAGAAGCATGTGTCAGCCATTGCATTGTACACCTTAGCCATCTTATGCTCTCTTGTTCCACCCCTGAGCAGGATGTAGCCCTCCACCACACACACATAGAGATGTGTCACAAATTCCAGCCAATTGTCAGAACCAAACAGGTAAGTAGACAGTGCATGCACCCAGCCATTCCTCCCAAAAAGAATGTTGCCATATGACAACACCAGCACTCTCAACACACCAAAATTCACACAGATCCTAGTGCCACTTACAGTGTGCAGCCAGCCAAGCAAATGTAACTGTCACAGCACCCAAAGTGTGACTCACCAATTCACATGTTTATGAAAGTTGCTGCACAACAATGCACAGCACTGAATGCCATGTGTAAATGCCAGGGGGCCAGAGCATCAATTACCATATGAGAACAAAGGAAGCATGGGCGGCATTACAAATTGAGGTTTGCACATGGCATGACAAAGGAATGCATGAGAAAACAATGGCCAGTCCATGGTCAGCTGTAACCTCTGCCAGGCAGAGTGATCAACAAAGATGCTTCACATTAAATTGTTGTGGCGCAAGTCGTCAGATGACAACATGTCATTGTAATCACAAAATATGCACGTTGCGCATTGCATGTATTGACATGTCACACCATGGACAAGCAACGCATGTCCTGCCACAGCAAGTCAGGATGCACAGTAGTGTGCAGACAAACAATGTGACAACTAGTAAACAGTGTTGTGTATGAACAGTGAATAAGGTACATCTAACACCATGCTTGAGGGGTGCACCTCAATTACCATCTCCCCTCTGTCCCACAGGTGACCAAGAACTGACTGCAGTGGACGACAACAGCAACCTGCTGAGCCAGTCTCCCCACCTGCAACATGGACTCTCGGATGTTGACTCCCTGTATTCTTTGGATGAGGAGTTCGAAGCCGGCCCATCTGTTGTGCCAGGGCGCAACAGGTCCCAGGACCCCATTGTCCCCCACCACATCTGCTGCAACAACAACATCTCTGCAGCCCCCTGCTGTAACGGCCTGTGTGTCCTCAACAAGCACCACCACCACTGCTGCCTGCAACACCCTCCCAGCACCAGAGGATGACCACCTCACACCACCAACTGATGAGTGCAGGGAGAGTATGCGTGTGTCGACAGGGGTGAGGAAACAGGTCTGTGGCAGCAGGTCAGGTGGGAGGACAAGGGTCAGACATAGACAACCGGACACTGGGACCAAAGCCCTGGACAACATCAACAGAGTCATTGGTGCCTATGAACAGGCCCAGGGATAAAGGGGCCAGACTGAGGACGATTCCCGCAAGCTCCTCCTGCTGATGAGGTCCAGGGACACCCACATGGGACAAATTGTGGACCTTTTGGGCCAGCTAGTGGCGGTACTGAGGGACAGGCCTGCACCACAACCGACACCTCCACCTCACTCTGGTGGGCTGCAGGATGACAGTTCACCATCCTCCCCTGCAGCCACAGAGAGCGGTAAGTCCTCAGACCCCACTGGCCCCACAGCAGAGGGCCCCCGCAAAACAAGCAAGGGGCCATCCAAAGAAATCCCTGGGAGTAACCCGTGGCAAAGCACCTGCCAAGCGCCAGTCACGGAGCCAGCCATGATGGGCTCACTCTTCAATACTGCATTGACTTTCTGGACTGTCCATACCCACACTGCCTTGTGAATGGCATCTGCCTGTTGGACTGGGTCACCACATCGATGTGGTGACTAGTTGATTGTTTCATCTACCATAACTGACAACTCACTGCATCAATAATCACCTTATTGTAAATATTCAACCACCTTCACATGTCCCCATTGCAAATAAACACTACTCACACACACATGTCGTTGTGTCAGCTCCGTGTTTATTCCAGGTAGTGCAGTCTTCACCATGATTACAATGTACTTGGAGTATGGAATGTGTGTTGGCAAGGAGAGGCTGAAGGGACCTAGGAAAACAAAACAATATTCACCAGTCAGGTGTTGGCATCACAGCCATCACTCAACACTTGTCATCAAGGTACTCAATTCTGCACACATTACAATGAGCGACAGTGCTGACATAAACACCATGTAGATGTGCCAAACAACTCTGTCCCAGAAGCATTGATAGCCACCATTGAGTCAACAACCGGCTGTAGTCACAAAGCTGACACACACCTTGCCAACAACAGTGACATTATCACACAATGGTCCATTGTACATTGTCACTCACCTTCAAGTGAAGTAGCGATTGATGAGCTGCCGCAGCAGGTCAACACTTCCCTCCTCTCCACTATCCTCGTCACTGGACATGGGTTGGTTAGCAGGTGGGGGCCTCGGCTGCTCATCACCATCCAGGAGCAGGGGGATCTCCTTGTGCAAGGCAAGGTTGTGGAGCATGCAGCATGCTACAACGATCTGGCACACCTTTTGTGGCGAGTACATGAGAGCACCTCCGGTCTTGTCCAGGCAGCGAGGAGACCAAAAGTCCGCTCCACCACACGACGGGTCCTAACATGGGCATCGTTGAAGCGGACTTCAACCTGTGTCTGGGGATTGCGCAGTGGGATCTGCAACCAAGGACGGTTGGGATATGCAGAGTCACCTAGGTGTGAGATAAACAGACCTACTTTGTAATACAACTGTGGCAGAGGACAGCATGTCAAACACACAGCACGCTAATTGGCTCTGCATACTGACCCACAATCCATGCCCGCTCAGGAAGCAGATTAGCCATCAGCTGGGCCATGATGCTGTTCTGCATGATGTATGAGTCGTGGGCTAAGTCTGGAAATTTGGCACACATGTGCGAGATGATCATATCCACCTGGCACGCCACATGCACGTTGATGGAATGGAAATGTTTCTGATTCCTGTAGATGTGCTCACGTGCCTGTGGTGGAACCAGCCCAACATGTGTGCAATCGATGGCACCAACAACATGGGGGATGTGCCCAAGGGCATAAAAGTCACCCTTGACATCCACCAACTCATGCCTCCTGGGGAAATGTATATATCTGTACTTGTATATCATCATGGCGGACAGGACAACCTATAGCACCATGCTGAACATCGGTTGCAACATCCAATCTGTGCTGGCCACCGTGGTCTGGAATGATCCAGTTGCAAACAAATGCAGGGCCGCCATCACCTTCGTTGTGGTGAAAGCACCCGGATATGTCCTGTGAGGCTGCAGGTGGGACTCCAACATAGCACATAGGGTTTGTAGGGTGGCCCTATTCAGATGGAATTTCCGGATGATCTCCTCATTCTCCATGTCTGCCAGCACTGTGTAGGGACGATGCAGATTTGGTCTCCTCCTAGTTGGGATAAAAGAGGACACATGTCAATGCAATACACCATGAGATGTGTACCACATCTTACATTTTGACTGACAGAACATCAGCAAGGACTGTCATCACAGTCGAGTTGTAGACCACCTTACATCTAGTGCCACCTTCAGCTATACTACTCGTACACTTGTCCCCTTTCACACAGCAAGTACCTACAAAAAAAATCTGACTATGAGAATGCACAAAGGGATATGTCCACATCTAGCATGATCATCCCTGAGAGAATTTCAAACAGCATATGCATGAAACTACAACACCACTGTCTCATACCTAGCTGCTGTACCTGCCACACCTTCAGCGGTAAGTTGCACAGGGCACACATCAACAACACAATGAGCACAGTCTGTGCGTAAACTACAAGTGTGTGCCTGAGCCATGAAAAGTAGACAGTCCAACATGCATATTGTTCATTGACACATACATCACTGGGATTTTATCTGCCCTTTCAAACATTGACATGTGTACCCATTGGAAAGTACATCATAACTCTGTTCTGTGTACATGCCCATCAAAATCACAAGTGACATTTGAGTGAGTACATGCCAATGTACTAAATCACATATACAAACATGGCATGTGTAGTCAGCAGTGGTCTAAATGTCAAAACGACATTGTGTGCAAAATGATGTGCCATTAATCATGTGGCCACTGTGCACTGTTGATAACTGGCCATTGGCTGTTAGCACAGCATGATGTGTCCATAGGTGCTGTCAAACAAAGTGCTCCGCCATCCAAATCACCGTCACTCATTGTAGTGTATGGCATTCAAATCGCGCTCGCTACCGCCTGGCCCCAGCGGTGTGTCACCGCCAATGCCAAAGCCACACTTGCAGTACTGATAGGCATATGAGTCTTGCAATGGTCTGCCAATTGCAGCAGCTTAGAACCATAGAAACGGCCCCAGGGGGCTATATATGTGTGAGAGAGAGCCTCACATTTCCACAGCTTTCAGTGCCTGCTGCCTGAGACCCCTCACCTGCCGCCGCTGCTGCTGCTGCCTGCCACCCCTCAACACCAACAGCTTCTGCCTCCAGGGACTGCTGCCTGCCCACCCTCAACACCAACTGTAGCAGCTGCTGTCACCTGGCCACAGTGATGGCGAGGACTGAGAAGATCCGGACCAGTCCCTTCACCAGCGAGGAGCTGGAGGTCCTAGTGGAAGAGGTGCTCACACACTATCCAAGGCTATATGGGGCCCCAAATGTCGTGGTAAGTCTTCAACAGTGTGAGTGAGAGTGCAGGGGGTCACACATGAAGTTGAGATGCTGCAGTATGTGCCTGAGACTGTGGGGTTTTGTCATGCAATGCCTAGCATGCTTTCTCCAGGGGGAAGGGGTGTGCAGCCTATATCACACATTTCCCTGCCTGCACATCAAGATTTGAGGGACATGTATTGTCTTGTCAGCCATACAGTGAAGCAGCAAGTTGTTAATGCAGGGGTCAGGACAGTGATTGCTTGTGTGAATGGCTGTGTGGGTTCCTGTTGTCCCTCTCAGTGTGGCCTGCACAGTCGCCGCTCAGTCTGACAAGGACACATCACTGAATGTACAGACTTTTACATGTGTCTTATTTTCCTTACTCTCCATCAATGAGCCATCTCAGCCCTGTAGATTGCACACGACCGGCCTTGTGAGAAGGGTGTGTGTTTGTGAGATCATGTCCCTCAATGTGACATCCATGACACAGTGAGCCATTCACAGGGCAAGGACATTGAGGGCTGCGCAGTGTTGGACGCAGTGAGTCTACCACCAAAAATATGTTGATTTGTAATGTATGTCTTGCTCTACCTAAAAATTAACAGAAGATGTGGGCAGACTACACATGGCTTTATGTGCTGTCATTCTGCATGTGTATGAGATAGGCAGGTACTGTGTCCACCCTCACACCTGCATGCATTTATGTGTGGTTCTCCCATGCTGATGTACCATGTGAGATGCATTCTTGTCTCTGTTAGACATATCTGTGGATTTTGGATGAGTCAGTATCATGCTACTGTACTGAGAGATATTGGTACATAGCACTGTGTCACTGATGTTTTTCCTCTCTTGTCGCCCATGCCTGCAGCTCAAAGTACATCAGCGTAAGGCCATGTGGAGGGTCATTGTATGCAAGGTGCGGGCTCTGGGTGTCTCAAACCCACGGCGCACCCACTGTCACAAGAGGTGGGATGACATCTGCCGGCTGAGCAAGAACGTGGCCGAGATGACACTGGGGCTGATCCCTCGGTCTGTCAGGTTGGCCCGGCACAGCATGACACCACTAATGGCCCGCATATTGGCCGTGACACAGCCTGAGCTGGATGCACGTTTGAAGGAGCATCAGCAGCAAGCTTGGGGTGAGTATTCTGGGAAGGGTGGTGTAGTGTTCTTACTTAATGACTCTAAGAGTCTGTGTCAAGATGATGATGTCAGCTGCTGTGGGGGTGTTCTTTTACAGAATGTTTGGTTAGTAGAATGTTATGGATTAAAGCTATTATCACTTGTACTGGCTTGGTTGGAGGATGAGGTCTCAGGATTACTTCCTACATTAAAGAGCCCTCAAGCAATCTACCGTTTCCTGCCTCTTTCATCCATCAGCCACACCTCATTTTGGCGACGAGTGGAAACTCTTGAAGAGACCTCAACTCATCTGATTTCTTCTAAGTCAAGCGTCCTTTCAAACTGCTTCTCTTCTGTCAGCAACGGTTTTCCAATTACTCACCTGTGCTTCCTAGACGGTTCCGTCTACATTCCTGGGCTCCCTTCTGCTTTCAGCTCTCTTCGTGGGAACTCATCCAGCATCGGCAGTGTCGTGGCGCTGTTCACCCGAAATCAAGCGGAGCATCTCCGGTGTTTTATGCACCTTGCCTCAAGTTGGTTCCCGTTTCCCGTCTCTCTCAACATTGCCATCGACCTCGACTTTGTAGGGAGGCGTCCCCTCATTGGTTGGCTTGGGGCCTAATCGCTTCGTAGGGAGGCGTCCCCTCATTGGTTGGTTTGGGGCCTGATCGTTTGGGCCTCGGTACGCATCGGGTGCTGTTGCGTAGCAACCCGTTATGCCTGGCGTCGCCCTGCCAACCTCTTACGCCTCCCGCATCAGAGACGTCTTTACGTCACACAAAGGGAAACGGAACTGCTCGCTTTTCCATCCTCACTGCGAGCTCTACAACGCTTCAACGCTCAGGAAACTGCAACGCTCAGGAAAATGTTCATCTTCTGGTACATTCAAGGTAAAGTTTGTTACCTTTACTTCTCTGTCGCTGTCTTACTAGCGGTGACATCCTTTGGATGAAAGTACTTTGTCTCGCGCACTTGCATCTCCTTGTGGGAACCCCTTCTGCTAACGTGACTGTTTGCCTTGGAAATTCGTCAGACTGACATTCATCGTTGATCTTTCCATCATTGTATTTGCATGAGTGTTCCATCGCTGATCTGCACAGTTGTTTTCCGGCTATACTCGTTCTTGCAGATCACGTTAAAAAAAAAAAAAAAGGGGAGGAGACAAACCCTCAATGATCACATCTACATACTGAATGTATGATTTATTCATTTTTTTTTTCTCTTTGATGTAAGGGTGACTCTCTTGGTACCAAGGTGTCATAGAAGTTTTCAGGCTGACATCGTTTTGAAGCTTATTTAGTTTGTATTGTGAAATGTGTAATTTGAGTTTGTGCCACAACAATTATTACTAAAAACTACTCTATACTTTTGGGTCATCATCCACTTCAGCTTGCACTAAATTTTAATTCAGTGTTGTGACATCTTATATTCACATTATGCAGAATGTTACCTCGCCGCCGTTCTTTCTTTCTGCCCCAGGTGATCCTCCCATACCTTGGTTGAAATGGAAAAAAGTATTCTCTAATTATGCTAGGGTCTGTGGTACGTCTTTAAGTGCAGAAAGGAAGTCTGCATTATTTCTACACTGTCTAGGTTCAGAGGGACAGGAAGTATTCGAACATCTTCCTGACTTACCCGACAGTGAGGGTAACTCTCTAAATGAATATGAAATCTGCATTAGGAAAATGGATTTACCCAAAATGAGTATGATTTTAGAACGTTATCACTTTGGAAAGAGACTCCAGAAACATGAAGAATCTGTGGAACAATATGTCACCTCTTTGCGCAAGCTTGCTTCCACTTGCTCCTTTGGGGGAGTTTGGATGAAAGACTCAGAGATCAACTCATGCTAGGTTCGTCTATAGACAAAGCGAAAGACACGCTTTGGCAAAAAGACAATCCTTCCCTTGAGGATGTCATCACCACCTTAAAGTTGCATGAACATTCAAAAGCCTGCTCTGAAGCCATACGCAAAGTTGCGGACAACAATAAGAGTACTGATGATGCAGTTAAGGAAATAAAAACAGATGTGTCTGCAGGGTCTGACAAAGTCTCCAAATTGTCCACACAAGGCACTTCTGCCTCTTCAAAGGGTGTGCGTCCAAGCCCAAACACCAAATATTTCTCTGTAAAATGTTTTCGTTGTGGAAATACAGGGCATGTGGCTAATTACTAAGACTGTACTGGGTGGAAAAAAACTTGCTCTATTTGTAAAAAGAAAGGTCATTTTTCGAAATGTTGCAGATCCAATAGGAATCAAAAAAGTGTGAGAGAGGTGGATCTTTATGAACACGATGAGGACAATTTGATTGTTTCTCAGATTTGCTGTCAAGTGAAAGATGGTCCTATGGAAGATGTGTTGATTAATGACAAATATGTTAAGATGTTGTTTGACTCCGGGGCAAAGATCACCTTAGTTCCCAAAATTTTTTATGAGAAATATTTACTCACGAATGTGAAATTGTTTAAACCAGACATAGTGCCGAGGGGTTATGGTGGACAAATAATAAACCTTTTAGGATACTTTGAAGGAACGATTGACTATAAGGGTAGGGTCACTGCAGGCAAAATGTATGTCTCTATGAAGGGAGATTCTTCAATAAGTTGGTCTCATCAAAGGGATCTTTGTGTTTATTTAGATCCAAATGAAACGCCTTCAGTGTGTTTGAGAGATCTTCCCACTATAGCCTCAGTCTCTGACCACAGCAATTGGATTAAAAAATTTCCAAAAGTTTTGCTAAAAAACTTGAATGTCTAAAAAAGTACCTACATCTAATTAAATTAAAAGATAATTCTGTCCCGGTTGTAGCCAAAGTCAGAAATGTTCCTCTGTTAGTCAGAGATAAAATGAAAGAAGAATTAAATAAGTTACTAGATAATGGTATCATCAAAGAAGTAGAAGCCACTGAGTGGGTTTCTCCGGTTGTTATGGCTCGGAAATCCAACGGTGAGGCCAGGCTATGCATTGATTTGAGGGAACTAAACAAGACTGTGGGTGTGGATCATTATCCTCTCCTGAACATAACAGAAATGTTATCCTCATTAGGTAGTGCCACACATTTTTCAACACTAGACTTCTCTTCCGCCTACCATCAAGTCAGACTACACCCTTCTTGCCAAGAATTGTCTACCTTTATAACACCTTTTGGAACCTATAAATTTCTAAGGATGCCGTTTGGTCTAATATCAGCTCCATCGGTGTTTCAAAGGGTTATGGAGAACATATTAAACGGGATTGGTGGAGTCAAAGTCTACCAAGATGATGTTCTTGTTTATGGTTCTAGCCTGCGAGAACATGATGAGAGGATGGGTCTAATACTCTCAAGATTACAAGATTATGGCCTTACTCTTAGATTAGATAAGTGTAAGTTTGATGTAAAGGAGATAGAATATCTAGGTCATTTAATTTTTGGCTCGGGGATCAAACCCAAGCCTTCATTAGTTGAAACCATCTCCAATCTCCATTATCCGGTAAGCAAGGATGAACTTACAAAATTTTTGGGTATGGCAGAATTTTACAATAAATTTGTCCCTGGTTTTGCCCAAAAAACTGAGAATATTAGATCTTTGTTAAAAAAAGGGAGCAAATTCATTTGGGATAAGTCATGTAGTGATGAATTTGATTTAATCAAGGACTGTCTAAACAAAGCACCCAATCTTTCTAGTTTTGATCCTAAAAAGGAGTCCTTCATCATGACAGATGCTATTTGTAAAGGATTAGGTGCCATGCTGTTGCAACCAGGAGAAAATGTAGACAATACGATTTTGTTCATTTCAAGACCACTTAGGGGGGCAGAATGCAACTACTCAGTTGTGGAAAAAGAAGCTTAGGCTGTGTATTGGGCAATTCGCAAACTCAAGAAATTCTTGTGGGGTAAAGCATTTTCAGTAATTTCTGATCATAAACCCTTGAAGGAAGTGTTTGGAAATAAAGGGATTGATCGGGTATCACATAGAATAAGAAGATGGGTGGTTGCTTTGCAAGATTTTGAGTTTGCTATCTCTTATTTGCCGGGGGCTAGTAACATTCTTGCAGACTGCTTGTCGAGACTTGGTAATTCATCTGGCTCTGACTGTGAAGATGATGGTTCTTTTCTTGGGAAAGATTCTGGAGAAGATATACAAGTGTGTTTAGTCACTCAAGGTGTAATCACTGAAGGAGAATGGAGTGCGGCCTTATGTAATGATTCTGTTTTGCAACAAGTTGTTTCCTATATTCGTGATGGATGGTGTGAGAAACGTTTGTGTGATGAGGAGGTTAAAGGGTTTTGGTCTATCAAGGAAGAATTATCGGTTTCCAGTGATCTTCTTTTCAGAGGAAGCAGACTGATTGTTCCTTTGGTCTTGCATACGAAACTGGTAGATAATGCACATGCTAGTTCCATGGGCATTGCAAAAACCAAAGAGAGGCTTAGGGAGAACTATTGGTGGCCTGCGATGGATACTTTTGTAGAAAGATTGGTGCGTGACTGCCCTCAGTGTGCCAGTAGTGCTAAAGTTTTGAAATGCAGAACTCAACCGATGGTGGTGAGGAAGCAAGCTACTGGTCCATGGATCGATATTGCTATTGATATTCTAGGCCCTGTCAAAGTAAAAACGCAGGATCAGTATGTCCTAGTTTGTCTGGACATGTTTTCCAGGTGGCCAGCTATCGAGATTGTTAATTGTGTTGACTCCTCATCGGTCATTAATTTTTTGGATGAACTTTTTGCAAGTGAAGGATTGCCAAATTCAGTTTTGACTGATAATGGGGTACAATATGTCTCCAGAGTAGTCAAAGAGTTTTTGAGTGAGAGAGGTATCACCCATAAACGTGCAGCCTTATATCATCCGGAATGCAATGGGGTAGTTGAGAGATTTGTGGGGGTTTTAAAGGAGGCCATGCAATTGGCCTTAATTTCTAATTATAACTGGGAGGAAGCTATCAAGAAGAAGGTGTTTGAGTATAGGTTTACCCCGCATTCTTCTACGGGTGTCACTCCTTTTACTTTATTTAAAGGAAGGGTTGCAAGCACACAAGTAAGTCCTCTTTGGGTGTGCTCGAAAAGGTTCGAAGTGGGGGGTGTGACTGATAAAAATGCGGATTGGAAGAACCAGGAGTTAAAAAAAATGATGAAGGGGAAACTAGTTTTTGATACAAGGAAATCTGTCAAAAGAACTGTCATTCAAGTGGGTGACATGGTAAGGATAAAACTCCCTGAAAGAAGGTTTGGTAAATCCAAATTTAGCCAACCAATCAGAGTTTCCAAACTTCTGGGTAATGCAGTGAGGACACAAGATCATAGAGTCTGGAATCTCAATAGAATTGTTAAATGTCCCTCTACGTGTGGCCGGGATGTTATCTCTGGGAGTCCTAATAACCCCTCACACTCTGAAGATATGAGACCAATCAGACTAAAGAGAGTTCCTCTTCGACTTCAAGATTAATGCCATTGTGTTGACCATTTTTCTATTACTTATATTATTTATTTTTTTTGTCTCTTAGTTTGGTTAATAAAAAGAGGAAGGTGATGTAGTGTTCTTACTTAATGACTCTAAGCGTCTGTGTCAAGATGATGATGTCAGCTGCTGTGGGGGTGTTCTTTTACAGAATGTTTGGTTAGTAGAATGTTATGGATTAAAGCTATTGTCAGTTGTACTGGCTTGGTTGGAGGATGAGGTCTCAGGATTACTTCCTACATTAAAGAGCCCTAAAGCAATCTACCGTTTCCTGCCTCTTTCATCCATCAGCCACACCTCAGCCTGAGCTGGATGCACGTTTGAAGGAGCATCAGCAGCAAGCTTGGGGTGAGTATTCTGGGAAAGGTGGCTTTGGCTGTGAGTGGCTGCATGTGTACACAGCCTGGGCCAGCGCTAGGCTATGTGATGTTGGTAGTGTGATGCAGTGGCTTGTAAGTGGCCTATGTGCTGGGTGCAGCTGTCATGCATTTGCCCTACCTATACTTCCTAATGTAATTTGAGTACTGGGCATTTACATAGCATTCTGATTCGTGGGCTTCAGGTATCATCTGCATTGCAGTAGTCTGGTAAATCACATGGAAGGGAATGGCGTTGTGCCTTATCTGAGTGTGCTTTCATCAATGCGTGCATTGACTGACCTCAGATTTGTGAGGCTTAGACATCTGACACCAATGTGCAACAGTAGTTGTGCCCCAAAGCACAACATGGTGGATGGCATGGGCTCATGGCCATTGTGGGATATTAGGTTGGAGTCTGAATCTGTGTTGTCCCCTTCTGCTCCATCCAGGTATGACAGTGGCAACATGTTGTGGGGTTCATCCTTGCCCCCATCAGGGCCCTAGGTGTGCTCAGAGCTGTTTGTGTGTCTGCTTGAAAGGAGCCACCGGCAGGATATTGTGCTGTGTGGTCATCACATGGCTCACTTATGCCTGTTTGCTTGTTGACACGCACTGTTCGAGTAAACAATTTAGGTTGCACAATGTTATTGCACAGGGTGGTGTGCAACATGTAGATTTCATCATCTTCAGTGATGCTTTGTTTGCATATGTTTGTTCTGTTGATGCCAATGAACTGACCCTACCTCTCTCTCTCATGCAGCATCTCCCGTGGGCACGGAAGGACAGGGGATGGACACCAGTGGTGAGGCATCAAGCACATCAGTTGCACTTGAGAACAGTGACACAGATGTGACCAGCACCTCAGAGGGGGACAGGAGTCTGTAGAGGAATCACAGCCAGAGACGCAAAGTTCTACATCATCTGACGACGGCGGTGACGCATCTTTGTTGGTGGGCACAAAGAATGGGGACTCTGCCTCCTCATTCTCCACACAGCGTACAGTGCCCACCCTCCCAGCTACTTCCACTAGTGCTGCCCGTGTTCACACCAGTAAGAAGGGAAGAGTGTACTTCATCCCAGGCACCGCTGCCCCTGTCCCCCCTGCTGCCATCAGTGCTGAGTATGTGGACCTTTTGTGCCAGCTGTGTGTGGGCCGGACAGCTTCCCTTAATGACTTCATAGACAAAGACAAAAGTTGGCACAGGTGGTTGCTTTCATTGAGGGCATACATTCAGACATGGGTGGGCTACACCGGACTGTCCAGTCTTTGTCCTCCGCAGCCCAAGTGGTCCAGGGTGCTGACGCCATCCCCACAGAAAAATAAAGCAACCCAGAAGGCAAAGACGAAAGCCCGTACGGCATCACCAAGGGCCACAAAGCCAAAAAGCAGACCTCAGTGTCACATGCCTCAGAGGCATCCCCAGCCAAGCACTCTCCTGTCACAAAAGCGTCTCGCAGAGACAAACAGACACTTTCCGCACCCACTGAGAAGGTGGTGCCTGCTAAGAGTACACATAAGAAGAGCTTCAAGGCAGATTCACCCACATCATTGACTCCCATCCAATTCCCAGTGAAGCAGGGGAAGGAGGGCACTGTAGGGAAACATCTGGTAAACAGGGGATGGAGGTGCTAAGGCAAGGCCAGGCCAAGCGAAATGAAGGATCCAGCATGTCCCCAGTGGGTGTACCACCGTTTGCACCTGATGCAGCTTTGGTGGTGAGTGTGCCTGTTGTGTGCACACCATTATTGCCAAAACAGGGAAGCCATTTCGAGTCCCCAAGAAGTGGAAAGGCACCCCTCCACAATCTCCCACCCACACTGTGCCTCACGGCAGCATTACTCCACCTCCACATGTCACTACACCACCTGGTCCAAGCAGCCCTCCGGCTTCCCAAGCCACTGATGCCTCTACCTCAGCTGGGCTTCTCTCTCCACAGGCCAGGCCTCCAACTGTCCCGACACACAGCCAGCTCCCAGTCCGACTGACAGCCAAGTCTGAGTGGTAGTCACCCTCACACACCTGTCTCTCCTACAGCGGTGCCTGTACTGCCCATTCTTACCCCCCCCTGACTGTGTTGGTGACCATGGCCGGGTACAGTCACACACATTCCCTGTGCAGCTTCTCATGGGCCCACTCTGCACTTTGTGCTGGCCTCTGGCCTTGTTGTTCACTCCTGTTTGCCCCTTGCCTGTGCAGCTTCTCATGGAGTCACACTGCACATTGGACTGGCCATGTTGTTCACTCCTGTTTGCCCCTTGCCTGTGTAGCTTCTCATTTAACTATTCTGCACATTGGACTGGCTACTGGCCTTGTTGTTCACTCCTGTTTGCCCCTTGCCTGTACAGTTTTTCATGGACTCACTCTGCACATTGGACTGGCCACTGGCCTTGTTGTTCACTCCTGTTTGCCTCTTGCCTGTGCAGATTCTCATGGACTCACTCTGCACATTGGACTGGCCACTGGCCTTGTTGTTCACTCCTGTTTGCCCCTTGCCTGTGCAGCTTCTCATGTAACTACTCTGCACATTGGACTGGCCACTGGCCTTGTTGTTCACTCCTGTTTGCCCCTTGCCTGTGCAGCTTCTCATGGGCTCACTCTGCACATTGGACTGGCCACTGGCCTTGTTGTTCACTCCTGTTTGTCCCTTGCCTGTGCAGCTTCTCATGGACTCACTCTGCACATTGGACTGGCCACTGGCCTTGTTGTTCACTCCTGTTTACCCCTTGCCTGTGCAGCTTCTCATGTCACTACTCTGCACATTGGACTGGCCACTGGCCTTGTTGTTCACTCCTGTTTGTCCCTTGCCTGTGCACCTTCTCATGTAACTACTCTGCACTTTGTGCTGGCCACTGGCCTTGCTGTTGTCTGATACTGGTGCCAATCTGTGCAATATGTGAATAAATACAGTTGCCCCTGTTGTCTGTTTTGTCAGTTTCCTTACTGATTAAAGTTATTTCTGTGTGTGTATGGTTTACTGTGCCACATGCTCTGTATGCCACTTAAACATTGCCAATGGCTTGTCTCACTTTTTCTAGTTTTTACAGGGGTGACAGGGACTTCAGCTCCTCCTGACTCTGATGTGTGTGGGTTCAATTATGGTGTTTTTTTTTAAATACTGTTGTCATTATCATACTTTGTTCATGTTAGCTATAATGTACACATGTCTGGTTTGGAGGCACTGCCAGCAGAGAGTGGGATTCTATCCACAGGATTGCAGGCAGGCTGGCCAGGGTCATTATGTATGTATGATCTAAATGTCTCTGTTCCTCAGCAGTGTAGGTGTATAGTCATTTTGTGATGGTCAGTCATTCTAGTCACATGGGTTACTTTCAATGTGTGCACTTGGGTGGTCTAAAAGTGTGCAGTGTGAAGGGGTGGATTTGTCGGGAGTGTTGATGTGTGTGTGCCCTGCAATGTCAACTACACACGTGTCACCCAGGAGTAGAGTGCCTGTTTGTGTGATTGTTCAGCCCTGTGCTTGTGATTGTATGAACATGTGTGTGTTTTATGTTGTGCACTATGCAGTGTGTTGTTGTGTCCTTGCAGTTCTGGCTGACTCCTACTTGTTGTTATTGGCAATTATGATTATGCAGAGTATGTGAATAGCAAGTCAGTGTGGTGTTTTGTTGATCATCCATGTGTCTTGATGCTGTTTGTGATCACTGTGCATACCTGCTCAGCCACACTGACATTGTGGTGTGTTTTATCATGCATTGCTGTCACATGGGGTTTTATTGCCTCCAGTATGGCATGTGGGATGTGGTGTCATACCATCCCCTATCTGTGATTCAGATGCCTAGCCATTGTGAGTCTGCACTCCATCTATTTGAGTATGGTACAATCCTGCCATGTCCACTATTGACGTACACACCACTTCACTTTCATGTCAGCTGTCCTCTTGGGTTGCCTGTGTGTGTGCCTCCCCATCACTTCATTTTTTACACTGTACTTTATGATGCAGATCTTTGCGCAGGAGCAATGTGCCACTCAGGACATTTTGCCACATGGTTATATGTGATTTTCTTGTACTGTTTAGCAGTCATGGTTGTTCATATGCAGTCCAACTGACTGTGCTGCACAGTCCTCTGGTCAGGTTGTTTCCACTTTGGTGTCCCAAACTTGTGCATCTGTGGGTGTTGGGTTAGGTGTATGTGTGTTTGCTGAGGTACTGCTTCACTTCCTGAGAGTGGTGTTCTCTGTGTGCTGTTTTGGTTGTTGTTGTGGTTGTTCATGGTGTGTCACTCATATCTGTGTGTGACTGGTGTGTTTGGTGTGGACACACTGCCTGTTGTGCATGCAGTGCTATGGGTGATTGCTGCCTTGTCCTTGCCTGGTGTGCATCCCCTGATGTCCTGCTGTGTTTGCAATGTGATTTATTGGCATGTGCATCTGTTGTGTGTTTGATGTGGCTGTGTGCAGTGTTTGGGCTGTGTTGTCTCTTACAGCTGACAGATGCTCTGTGTGTGGTGTACTATTTGCATGTCAGTGTGTGTTTTTTTGGTGTGGCGTGTTTCATTCAGACGTGTGTTGCCGGTGTGGTGTGCCTTACTTGTGTGTCTGTCACATGAACTTAGGTCTATTCTAGTTCCTGTGCTTGTGTTAGGTGTGTCCTTGGTGTTTTTTCCTCTCATATTTGAGCTGTCTCTTGTCATTCATGTGCATGTACAGGCATGTGGTACACTATGACACCATGTTAACTTGATGGGTGGTGTGGTATGTCTGTCTGTGTGTCATTGTAGGCCCATTGGTCCCAGTTTGTATCCATGATTGTTTTGTGATGGTGCACTTCTTGTCTGCGGTTGTGGTATGTTGTCTGTGCATTGTTCATGACTGGTGAGGTTGTGCACTCATGTTCTGTCTGTGTTCCCATTGACTTTCCATAGTTTTACTGCACAAGTCATGTCTGGTCTTGTGGTTCTGTGTGTGTTTTAGTTGTGTTATGTGTTTGGCTATTGTTTTTGTGCAGACATTGGTTCTGGCATCCCTGTGTGTGTGTGTGATGTTTGTGGATACCACACAGAGAGTGTGACTGTTTGTCTGTGCATTGACTGGACATTGTTGACACCCTTCTGTGTGTCTAACATTGGTGTTGTGTGCTGCAGGTGCGATGGGGGTATATGTGTAGATTCCTACATGTGTTTGACAGTCACGGAGTGTTGCTATGGGCCCTGTGTGTTGTGCTGCTGACATACTCCTGTCAAGTAGTTGGATACAGAGATGTTGCTGTTCACTGTTTGACTTCAGGGCCTTCCTTTCATCCCTGTGCCTATACATGGGTTGACTTGCTGTCTCCCTGAGTTGTTGCACTGATGTGACTGTGGTTTGACTTCACTCACTGTACCAGCCATGTGTGATTTGATGGGCTGAGGGTGTTCTTATATTTTTCCTGTCTTGCATGTGATGTACACATGCTTGGTAGTTAGCTCCTTGTCCTTCAATTTGTGTGCACCTCACTTTAGCTGTCCTATATGTTGTACTCCATTGCTGCTGGCATGTGGTCTGTGTATGTGGCTGTGTGTCAGTGTGGCTTATGTCTGTGTGACTTGGCAGGTGGTGTGTCTAGTGGAGTGTTGTTCATTATCTGTGTGTGTGTTCAGTTTGTGCTTGGACTCAGTTTTCTAGCCATGTGTGTGGTGTTGTTGTGGTGTGTGGGTTGCCGTGGCCCAGTGCTTCTGTGCTGTGTGTTCTTCTGCAGCCACACCTGCTGAGGTTGTCTCCCTAGTTGTTTGGTGTGTGGTGCAGGGTGCGGGTTCACCTGGCTTGTTTTTGGGCATGTGGGGGCACAGGGCATGTCCCTTCATGTTTGAGGGGGGCCTAGTGTGTGGAGGGTGGAGGTGTGGCCCCATGACCTTTGTTTACTGCCCATGCCAGGTGCAGGCCCTGCCTTTTGCCCTGCCCTCTGCATTGTGCGCATGTTTTCCCACGTCTTCACTGCTGCGGTGATGTGACCAGGACATTACATCAATATCGCGGTCGATGGGTGTCCTGGATGCGGAGGGGTGATTTGGTGACAGGTAGGACATGTGTGGGTACACTTGTGGATGTGTTCCTGTCCCCACCAGGGTGTCTGGTGTGGACAGGAACCCTATATCAGCCCATGAGTTGTGTGTTGTGTGTGGAGTTCTTTTATTGCATACCTGCTTCGACATACGCGACGGTCCATGAGTTGAAGTCAATGTATCAGATACGGCACCGGGAAGACGTGTAGAGCTGGTTCCATTGCGGTCGGCACCAGGTGGAAGGGACCGAGACTCTGGTTTCGCGCTCCGCTGTCGAGCTTCCGCCGTCTTGGGCGGTTTCTCCACTGCGGTGCGACTGGATGTTTGAGGCACAGCGGTGAATCTCCATTGGCTCCCACTGCCACGGTGGCGGGCACACTTTTATGGTGGGTCGCGTCGCACCGCGGTGGACAGGAAATGGGCTTTGTTTGGCCATACTAATATGGCGGCCGTAAGGACCGCTGCTGGCATGTTGTAAAAAGCATTTTCCGCCACCGCCAGCACCGCGGGGGTTCCTCCGACCACCATGCTAATATATCCCCAAGTTAGAGAAAACACAAGATTTTGTAATATTAGCCCACATTTTTAACACCTGATCATAGCTGACTGAAACTACTTGTACCCCACTATTTGTCAAAAACATATTTATTAGGGCCAAAGCTACTCCCCTGATCTTTGAGATCCTCTTTTTTACCCCTCTTTATGAGACTGCATACAGGTAGTAGGTATTGCTCCAGCCTCAACTCTAGGGTAAAGTAGTACTAGGCTCCTGCCTCTTGGGAAACCAGCAGAGGCGTGGGAAGTTCCACCTAAAAGCAGCAAAAAGTAGAGCGGTTCCCTTCTTCCCTATGGCTCTTGGGAGAGGCGTGGGGGTGCAGAACGTTGTCACTTTTCTTAGGATGGTAAATATTATTGCACCATAAACTAACGTATTCCTCCCACAGCTCCTCCCTTTTCGTGGGATCCCCGAGAGGTACATCATGATCCCAAATAACAAATGTTGCAGTATCTATGCTTAAGCCACAGGTATTGGTAAAAGAACGCGTTAAACAGAATCAGCAGGCTTTAACCTAAAGTTTACCTGACTTCATTTTTTGCAAACTTTGAAAGGTGGAGTGGCTCCAGAGAGCACAGTTCTGATATGTAAATTTAAGGTCAAAAAGTTATGCAAGTCGTAAAAGGAGTTGTTCTTGCATTATGCATACCTCTCCCGCCTAAAATCATTTTTGTTGTAATTATTCTTCACATTGGCCAGCCAAAACCAATCACCCATTCACTGGGCCGTTTTTATAAGGACCTGATCATTGACAATAAAATGCCCTATTTCGGTATTCTGTTAGGCTCCCTGCTGCCTTTTAAGCTAGTTGTTGTGCTGAGAGGATCTCTGCTTTATTAATTCTGGACGCTGGTACAAAAGAGCAGTTATCAGCCAGCGCTTCAAAAAACAGCCAGGAGATTTATGCTTTGGCAAAGCAAGCCATTACCTTCAGCAACTTACAAAATTAAACTTGCTGCTCCTGAATTCCCGTGTGCCTGGAGTACAAAGTGAATTTAAAGCAGCATGTTAGAGTGAACTGCATTTCTAGGCAGCGTTTTAAGTGGCTTTTCATTCCTTCTATATATTTCTGCTTACTGTGTACTTATGTCACATTTTCTCCTGCTCCATGCTTAACATTTTAAACACCCTGTGCTCACAAGGGTTCAAAGGGAGGAGGTGAGAAGAGTTTCAAACAGAAATGTGGTTACGTGTTGTCTGAGGGAGCCTGCATGGCAGAATACGCAATGCAACCCAAGCAAGCTTAGACAAAGCCAGCAGATCTCTGTTTTTGTTAGGAGAATGTTTGATAATATTTTAGCAACTTTGGTGCATACGTATTACTGTTTCATGTAGGGTTGTGTTAGACCTGGCCCTTTTGACATGTTTATCCCCCAAATTTTTGCCTTTTGCCTCCTATTTTTCTGATCCTGTTTTCATTGGCTATAAGATTCTGGGCACTTTACCACTGCTGACCAGTGCTAAAGTGCATATGCTCTCTGTATGTATTGTGACAATGATTGGTTATACATGATTGGCATATTTGATTTACTGGTAAGTCCCTAGTAAACAGCACAGCGTGCGCCATGGCCTGTATATCAAATGCTATCAGTGGGCTTGCAGCACTGGTTGTGCCACCCATATGAGTAGCGCCGTAAATGTACCTCAGACCTACCACCATAGTGTCTGTGCGCGCAGTTGTGCACCCACTTGCCAGGCCTAAACCTTCCCTTTCCTTACATGTAAGGCACCCCTATGGTAGGCTCACTGTATCCCCATGGGCAGAGTGCAGTGTATGTTTATTTTTATTTATTTATTATTTTATTTTATTTTTATTTTTACAGTTTTATATAGCGCAAACCAGACCCATGAGGGTATCAGAGCGCTTTACAAGATTGAAGGGGGGGGGAAAAGACGTAGGGATAGGAGGGATCACACTGGGAGAGAAAGGGATACAGGAGGAGATTCAGTTTAAAGTTCAAGCTACCTGAGGGAGAAAAATTGAAGCATGCAGAGTCACAATAAAAAGGTTTCCAATCCACGAGGTACATCCTAGCTGCGGTCGACGCTACATTTGGGATAAAAAATTTGAGCAGGCAGTTCTAAGGTACAAGCGGCAAGTCTATGAGGTGATTGTAAAGAGTTCGCTAGATGAGGTATTTTCCCATTAAGAAAGTTTTGGTCTCCTTCTTAAAGTGTGCCAAGGACGGAAGTCTTCTAACGGAGGGTGGGAGAGAGTTCCAGATTCTTGGAGCGGCTCCAGAGAAGGCTCGATTGTGGGGTTTTTTCTTCCGGAAGTGTGCTGGCTGCAACAGCGGGTTTTTGGCAGATCGGGAATTTCTGGCCTGTTCGGATATCACGATCTTTTGTGCAAGAAATGTCGGTGAGTTCGCGTACAGAGCTTTGTGAGTTATGCAGGCCAGTTTAAATTGTATTCTGGCCTCCAGGGGAAGCCAGTTCAGAGCTTTGAGGTGGGGAGAGATGTGGTCAATTTTTTTTGAGCCCGTTACGAGTCTGGCAGCGGAGTTGAGGCAGGCTTTCAGTGGGGCCAGAGAGTTCTTGGGTAGCCCTGCGAGAGTAGAGCATCCATATTCAAGTCTGGAGATGACAAGGGCCTGGGTTGCCATTTTAAGGTCGGACCTATCGAGGAAGGGATTTAGGTCTCTTAGGTAGCTCAGGTGGAATCTAGCCGTTTTGGCCATCGCGTTTATATGGCTGTGCATATTCAAGCTGCCGTCAAGGGTTATTCCCAGGGATTTTGCCGAGTCAACAATGGTAGGAGGGCAGTTTAGTGCTGTGATTGTCTTGATCCATTCCTGGATGTCTGGATTAGGTTTGGGTGGGGAGATCAGAAGTAATTCGGTTTTGTTTGCGTTGAGTTTAAGCTGGTTGTCAGTGAGCCAATGGACTGTTAGCTTCAGTGCCTTGTTTAGGGAGAGAATGTCCTGAGGGGAAGAGATTTTTATGTAGACCTGTGTATCGTCTGCGTACATAAGGTAGGAGATGTTGGCGGCACGCAGTACCTCGGTGAGAGGTTCAAGATAAAGGTTGAAAAGGGTAGGGGATAGGGTTGATCCTTGGGGGACTCCCACGGAAACTGGAGATGGGGCGGATAGATCACCATTGATGAGGACTCTTTGTGAGCGGTTTTGGAGGAAGGATCTAAACCATTCAAGGACGGTGCCCTCCAACCCCATCCTGAGTTTGAGGCGTTCAAGGAGAATTTCGTGGTTCACCGTATCAAAGGCGGAAGAGAGGTCTAGAAGGATTAGGAGACAGGTTTTGCCTAGATCTAGGGCTTGGAGAGCGTCATCAACAATGTGGAGGAGGGTGGTTTCTGTGCTGTGTCCCGGTCTGAAGCCTGATTGAAAGTCATCTAGCAGGTGAAAGTTGTTGATGTGATGGCTTAGCTGCTGTTGCACACATTTTTCCAGAACTTTGGCAAGGAGTGGGATGTTGGAAATGGGTCTATAGTTCTCGGCGGAGGCAGGGTCCAGCGTAGGGTTATTTAGGATGGGGACAACTTGACCCGCCTTGAGCGAGTCAGGAATTGAGCCCTGTAGGAGGGAGGCGTTGATTATTGAGGTCCAGGAAGGGATGATGGCCTTGGAGGCGGCAGCTAGGCAGTTAGAGGGGAGAGGATCGTTAAAGTGATTGTTCGGTTTAAGGGAGGCAAGAATTTTCGAGATAGATTGATCGTCATATAGATTAAAATTGGACCAGTGTGCTAGGTTTTTGGGTGGGGTTTGGGTGGACAACACAGAGAAAGAAAGTGGACCTGGCTGATTTTGATTTTGGTGGAGGGTTGCAGATTTAATCTCATTTCTTAGGGCCGAGATTTTGTCACAGAAGAAGGAAGAGAAATCCTCACTTGAAATTAAGGGTTTCGGTATTTCTTGCGGGGCCGATTTTTCTCATTTTCCAGTTCAGTTCGGAAGAATTCTATGTGAAAGGTAGGACATGTACTAGTGTGTGTGACATGTCCTGATAGTGAAATACTGTGTAATTTGTTTTTCACTGTTGAAAGGCTATCTGTCCCATAGGCATATCCTTGGAGTTGCACTGTAACATTTTTACATGTGTAACTTGCAATAGGGACAAGATAGGAAAATTAAGTTTAGACTTTCTGAACTCAGAAATTTTAAAACGCACCTTTTGGTCAAGGTGTTTTTTAAATGCTATGTTTGAAAATGGCACTTTTATAAAGTGGGCATTTTCTTACTTCACCATTCTGTGTGCCTCTGGCTGTTTGAGTATTCAGCATCTGCTGTGTGAGTGACAGGAGCTGGATGTGCATTCACTCTAGACAGTAACTGGGTGGGGAGGGGGGGGGTTTGAGGTGTACCTTGCCTTGCCTGGGTAACTCATCGCAGATGATGAATTTAACCCAGATCTCTTGACTGGGGGTGAATGTATGATTTATTCAGCATTCCGTCCATCATTTGTTTGCGTAGCACTTTTAGAAAGTGCAAATTTTCTTACTTCACCATTCTGTGTGCCTCTGGCTGTGTGTTCAGCATCTGGTGAGTCAGTGACAGGAGCTGAGATGTGCATTCACTCTAGACAGTCATGGGGGGGGTTTGAGGTGTACCTTGTCTGGGTGACTAATCACAGACCTGAATCGACATGGTCTCCATTTGGAGTAGTGGGAGTAGTTGTGATTACACCTGAATAGGCTGTGTCTCCTTTTGCACAATGCTCTTCTCTGCCACCTGTGGTCATGCTGCACCAGTGAGGGCAGAACTGGTTTGGACTGGGTTCAGAGATCCTTCCCACAAAGAGAACAAAGACATTTTGGGGTATAAGTATTACGCCTAAAACCCCAAGACTTTAGATTACTTCAAGGAACAAGAGGACCCTACCAAGAAGAAGAGCTGGAGAGCTGTAACGAGGATTACTGCCCCTTTGTAGTGTGCTGTGTGGGATTGGCCTGCAGTTGCTGCTTCTGTCTATGGTGGAGGAAAAGGACTGACTCTTTTTGCCCTGATATGGTATCATTCTTGGGAAGAATCTCCAAGGGCCTGTGTGTGCTGGCCTTCTGTTGAAAGTCTCAGGGATACAAAAGACTTACAGAAAGATACTGGCTATATTCAACCTGCCTAGAGCAGGTGAAAGGACTGGACTGTTCTTTTATAACGTGGGCAAATAGCGCCTGGTGAGCGCTGTGTTCTTTCTCCCTTCTGTTGTCGCTTTATCAGAAATTCCTATTGCTTTTGGAATCCCTGATGCCGTTTTTTAACTCCCCTGCTCTGTGGAGGAGGAGTTTCTGCATTGATTTGGGAATTACCAGGCACTTTATCTGCTTCAAAAGTACCACGGGCTTGTCTGGCTGGGGTGCGGTTCTGTGCAGGCATTGCTGAGCAACTGGCGAAGCGAGTGGGGCCCCCTGATTCCCTGGAGCTCGAGGCTGCGCTGTCCAGGAGGCAAGAGGAGGACCAGCTGATTGGCGAAGGAGAAAAGAGGAACAGTTGCTGCAGCAACTGAATGACGCTGACCAGGGGACCCGCCGAAGTCCCAGGGACCGCCCACCGTGCCATCATCCAATGCTGCAGTGCAATCAGAAAGCAGGGCCTTGCAGGCTCCAATTAGAGGCCCCCATCTCCCATCTTGGAAGTGTGAGAGGAGTGCACCCGTCAGCTGGGGGTATCACCGTAAAAGGTGCGGGTGCTGCGTGAGGGCGGGGCTGCTCACCGGGGCTTGGGGCAAGCCGCAGCTGCACCGCACTCGTGGCAGCTGCCACTGAAGTAACGCTGGATGTGGGGGGACCAAGGGAAGTTCCCCACTGACAATGGAAATGGGTACACCCCACCGGACCGGCACATATCATTGAGAGGGGGTGAACTGGGCGAGGTTCCCCCATTCAAGTCTACAGTCTATTCCTTCCCCCTCACCTAAAAGGATGCAATGTGAGGTAGCATTTCATCGCCTATAGCAAAACATGGTGAGACCTCGACGGAGGCCCCTGCACAGGTTGTACTGTGCTGCAGTAGACACACAGATGCCCCCGCGTTCTGCAGTAAGGGGCCCTGATGGGCGTATAACGTGATCCCACCCACAATCCATCTGCTGCATTTGTAGTCCCTAATTGTATGAGAGAAGTCATTGTAACATTTGTAAGAGACCAACTTATAAGTTATGCTTTGGTATGCATGTGATGTTATGACCAATGCCTTATGGCAAAGTGACTATTGACTTATGATCTAGGTGATTCATGGGAATTATACACATTTTGATGACAAGCGCCTAGGGGCACAAGTGATCTTTGTGATTGTAGTCTAATGTGTTTTACATACTGCGAAGTGACTTATGACCTATGTGATGTCATACACATACGTATAAACAAAAAGAGAGAAAGAGAAGTCGATGCTTCCACTCTTATTCCCCAGGGAAATATCAGATACACAACAGAAGAGTGAAGCTAGAGAAACAGGGAAGCTTTCAACTGGGATCACTCATGTTTGTTAAAAGAGCCCTCACTCACCAACCTAGTTGGTGACATGTTTCATCATTGGGCCCCCACCAGAGAGGCCGAGTGCCTCTTCGGTGTGCTACGATGCCTGATTACAGCGGGTAGCGTTTTTTTTTGGGTGACAAGTGCTGAAGCATAAGGCGAGGTTAAAATGGGCTTACTGCTTCCAATTTATTTTTATTCAGTGAAGAGTAAGGCCAGGTTAAAAAGTTGTGGTGGACGCTGTGGTTGAGAAAATTGCTCAGGTGCATCCAAGAATTAGGAAGTCAGGTCTACATGTTTCAGCCTTAAAATGCTAGTTGCTAAGCTTTCTTCAGGACCGGAGACCATGGCTGTGTGCCCACGCTAAGGGACACCTAACGTATGGTCTACAGAAGGGACCGAATTACTCACGGTTCCAATTTTGCTGCCATCCAGAGTATTGGACGCCTCTTACGAACCTGTAAGAAGAGAAAAGGAGAGGGAAACATAGAAAACCCACAGACATAAGACGTGACAATACACAAACAGTTAGGTCTGGTAATCTGCCCTCAAGCTGAGCGATCCAAATCTTGACAAAAGTGGGTCATGGTGGAAGGTTAAAAGGTTGAATTCTAATGTAAGTACATGTCTGCGGACATATTGTGGCACTCCTGGATGTTGTGCCTACTGCGGCAAGCAAGATCAAGATATAACTTATTCGTGATCGTGAACAAATGAGTGTAGTGCACTCATAATGGTGCCAATACATTCTAAAGGCACGTATGTGAAAGAGAGTAATCTTACGAAGGAAACGCTGTGTTGCTGGCTTGCTGGACAAGCAGTCTGTGCGGCCGTCAATTACAACAATAGATAAAAAGGCTTACATTTGTCGTGGCGTAATGTTACTGCATGGGACTCGTCGGGAGGCGGTGACTAGTAGTCACACGTTAGTAAGTACAGGGGAAAAAAAGTAAAGAATCACTACCTCATAGCATGGCCGTCAGTTACCTGTTATCGTCCAGTTAGCCGTAGGTAAACTTACTTATCAGTAGTACACCACCTGCGTTGTGCCTAGATAGTGCCGATGTCCGAAATCCCGATGAGGTGGCCAAGCCGGTTGCGGATGCAATAAGTGTGTGGCGCCGGTAGCGGGGGTGATGTCATGGCGTAACGGCGTGATGCGGCCTACGCGTGCATCAGCATGCGTGCTATGCTAACTTCAAGAGCGCGTGGAACTGTGGAGTGCCAGATCGCGCATGCGCTCTCAATTTCTAGTGACGTTTTCAGGCGCTTATATGTGTGTAATAGTGAGCGCTCCGCTAACCTCAAGCAAAATATATTTGCACTTAAGGATGCTTTAACAATATTAGTTATTACAAGGCAATACTAGCATGCATCTGCATGTGCCATCTCCCCGTTAGTTAAGTCAAGGTGGTGCATGCGCTCTCAACGTCAGGTGGTGATGACGTTGTCGGGCGCTTGCGTGTGATTAAAGGGGAGCATACTCGTAACCTCAAAGGAATGAAGCAGCCGAAATCTGCGTGTCTCATTGTAGGCTAATAAATATTCTGTCCCAATAGTTGTAGTTAATTGTATGGTATCTGTAATGGTGTTTTATCTAAGACAAAACTTTGTTGCAAGGGGGGGTGACATGGTGCTTAGTATTGAGAGTGAATTAAAATTACCAAGCACGGTTATTCTAAGGATCAATATGTTAAAAAAAACTGGCCCTCATGGCTACTCGTGCAATATTCTGGAGCACTATGAGTATGAGATGTGGTAGCCCAATGTCTGTTGTAACTAAAGGCTAACCCTATATACTGGCGCGCTGTGTGCTCATACAATGTTCCAAGTGTGAGGTGCGGTAGCCCAATGTTTGTTTTAACTGAAGATGGTAGACACAGCCATACAGAGAATGCTCTTTTAGGCCATACTAGTTGCTTCATCTCTTCAGTACTGTGCCCCACGGAATGTTGTTGTTCAGACCCTGTTTGTGAGTGCCTAGATGATACACCCAACACTGTTCTTTTTCAAAAAGGACGCTCTGTGTTTTTTTGCCTTGTTTCAATTGTTCAATCACAGTCCGGTGGATGTCATTGGTTGTATGGTTCGACTGGATAAAGTGTTCAGTCATTTTTGTTGTATTTCTTTTGCAGCGGATATTGCTCCGATGTTCACATATCCTCTGCTTGAGCTTTCTGGTGGTCATACCGAGATTCCTTAGGCCACATGGAAACATGATAGGGGTTATCACATCGCTTGAATTACAGTTGGTATGGGCTCTCTGGGTACAGATTATGTTGGGTTCAAGTGCAAGTGTCTTTGGTAAGTTGGCAGACACTACAATTGCCACATTTGCAATATTTTTCTCCTCGTAATGCCATACTCTGGGAGACATACTGATTTGACACAATACCAGGTTTACCAACCTATGCATCAAATCTATGGCTGGATGAAAGGGAACGCCTATGCTCCACCCAATAAAAGGTTCCCAGCTTGAAATGTAGCTTAACACAGCAAAGCCACTGCACTGTCTTACATTTCTTTACAAAGCCTTGCAAGGTAGCTCAAACCGCCCTTTGCTTGGCTTTGTAATTCTTACTGAAGACTTTGAGTTGTCATTGTGCCACCTGCGTGATGCAAGGATAATGCAAAGGGTTAGTAAATATGGGCCTTTGTATGTGTGACACGCAACTGTCTTCAAAACAACATCTCATAAAGAAGCTACATTGTGGACTGTGATAGAATGAACGCTGTTAGAGTATGGTCCCTTTCCTAAGAAGACTGCATTAGCACAGTCTAGTTGTAACCTCAAAAAGAGTGTTACCAAAATGAGTCAGAAAACGTTTGCATTGTAAGCATTAAACCTAAAATGCATATACAATCAAATATTGCATAGTGAGTACTTTCAACAAAGAGCCATCCTTTTGTTGCTTTTCTAAATAAGTCTATTTTTGTGCATTCCATTAATTTTTTAACAAAAAAGTTGTAAATCCAACAAAATGTTTTTATGCAGCAAAGTAAAAATATGAAAGTGTGATAGTGACTGAATAGAACAAAATCAGAAGGTGCCCCCACAACTTTGAGGAATCGGGGCAAGGCAAGTATTTATAAAAAAAACACATACCTACTTGGGCATTAGGAGCTTATTTACAAGGAACTTGCACCGCCAATGCATCAAAATTGTTGACCTATTGGCAGCGCTGTCAGTACTCCATATTTATAAGCAGACGTATCTTGGACGATTCGTCACTTTTTGCAGTCCTGCATCAAAAGGAACCTGCATCAGAATCACCTGCATCACGTAAGTATTACAACATTGCGAACTAGGCATGTCCTTGTAAATTCCACCTTAAAACAGATTCATGGATATGAGCAAGATTTTACCAATGTGATGCATTATCAGCTTGAGTCGTGCAACATTCCAACAGCGTAAAAAATCCTGCACCAGTGAAACACACGCATAGGAAAAGACGCATTGACATTGGTGAATAAAGAGAAGCCAGACAGATCAGTTTGGCATTCACACTACATCATGGAGGTGCTCATTTTGCAGCTGGTGGTTGCAAGAAGATGGCCATCACCAATACCCTAATTGGACTCCTAGAGGATCAGGTAATCAACTATTACCGACTGAGGAAGGAGTCCATTGTAGAGCTGCTATACCAGATTGAACCAAGGCTCCAGATAACAGCTGCCAGGTCTAAAAACATCCCTCCACAGGTGAAGCTAAAGGCGGTACTACACATGCTGGCATCAGGGTCCTTCCGGAAAACAGCAGCCAGAGTGGCCAGAATCTCCCAGCCATCTTTCTCAACATTCCTTCCCTCCAACCTTGATGCCATCTTACATCTGACACCCTGTCACCTCCTCTTTCCCAACACCCACGTGTTTCAGTTGGAGACAAAACAAGGATTTGATGCCATCGCTGGATTCTATGGACTGCACACATGTGCAACTGGTCCCCATGCAGCCACATCCCATCTCTACAGGAACCGTAAGCACACTCACTGCTTAAATGTCCAGGCCATCGTGGACCATTGGGCCTCTTCACTTATGTGCTGGACAAAGATCCAGGGAGTTTGCACAATGCATACATATTCAGGCACTCCATAATAAATGACCAGTTCCAGACAATATGGGAATGGCCTACTTGTAGGTAATTTTTAAAGCATCCCCATAGACATGGGGTATGTCCCCCGGGCACTGGTTAAGAAGTCCTTATTTCAAAGGTTTCTCATATCAATGGTAACGTTGTAATTGAAAAAGCTTTCAGTCCTTTAAGATGAACATTTTAATGAATTTGTTACTTCACAATTCATGTAAGTTTGTGGGCCAATCTTCATAAACTTCAATTTCCAGAATGCATTTGGTTAGTGAACAACATTATACGATCCCATATTAGACGATCCCAATGCATTTCGGCATAATTGCCTTCATCTGGGTGGGTTCTGTAAATGATAATATATTGAGCTTGGTAAATATAATGTGTATATACATGAGGAAGGTGTAACTTAGTGGTGAGTCTTTATTTTAAAACAATAGTGGGTCGTGATGTTAACCGTAGTGAACGGTTTCAAATGAATAATGTGGGTTAATTTAAAAGTGCTGAGTATTTACGAGGCATGAATCAGATCAGTTGACTGGGGGTGAGTGTTTGATTTGCTCAAACGCTCTGTCCATCATCCTCTTTGGTATCGCTTACCACTAAACGAGACGCTTGAGTAGGAAACGTGACACTTTACTAGGAAAGGTGACTTTTTAGTGATAAACAAGAGTTTTTTGTATGGAAAGTGATGTTTTACCATCAAGTTTGACCCTTGAGTGGAAAGAGCGTCGAGCGTAAGCCACGCGTTCATGCCAATTCGTCAAAATCAATGCATTGGACACCATTTTTCTCTAGCAAAGCATCAGAAAAAACAATGCTTTAGTAGGAAACGTGATGCATACTTCAGAAACGTGACACATCCACAGAGGAAATAATCCAATGGTTCAGCCATGCTGCAAACCAGGAAGTTTGAAGTTCCTTTCACTTACTGTCTTTTTGTCTGTGTTGGAAGGTAGAGATGTTTGTTGTTTGCTGGAGAGTTTGGTGCTGTTTCATGGTCTCGTTGGTGTCTGTGCTGTCCCTGCCATGCCCCCAAACTGTCACATTTATCTTGTAATTGTATTTTGCATTGTTTTGTGTACTGTATTGTGGGGTGTTTGTCTCAAAAGGTGTTAATAGTTATAGGGGTATGGGGAAGGGATAGTGGTTTTTGTTGCTTGGCTAAGGGTGGCTAGTAGTGGTGGGGAGATGTCGGGCAGGGGCAGGGCCAAGAACTTGATGAAGGAGGAGTTTGGGGGCCTGGTGTGGCTGTGGGTCAGGTATTTGTCCAACATGATTGGAAGTGGAGCTGCCCATCCTGTGAGAGGCGGCACTGGTGGTAGAAGGTGCAAAATCAGATGAGCTGAGTTTTCGGTGTCGAGTGGACCATCCAATACAAGCACTGGTGGAGCAGGATCACCTGGATCACCTAGGGATTGAAGTTGGTGGGGCTATAGTCAAGCTCCTGTATACCATGAGTTTGTCACTGTGTGGCTGTAGAAAAATACTCTTAACCGTTTTGTTTTGGAAGGGCCAGATATGTATATAGGCTACTATGGCATGATACAGGCTAACTCCCTTAGAAACACTGGGCATGCTACAGGGGCCTGTTCACAGGGTCATTTTAATGGCCAAAACAGACCATACAGTGCAGGGGAGGCCCATAGGTGATGTAGGAACCATCCCGCACTTTGCAAGGAGTATTGTGATCTCACCTGCTAGGTCATTACTGACTCAGATCTGTGTGGGCCACCCACCATGTATGTTGCAGGGGAGCGCCTTCAAATGTCATCAGGCCAGAAGTTGGACAGGGTGTTTGTTTCTGCCCCAAATGGTCACACATAGTTCTCTGTTACATGAAAACGTCAAAATACCTTTATGAGCCTGAATGGGCTTTGATTGGTCATTGTTCATTTACAGGGCACTGGTCACATGTTAGGAGCGTAGTGAATGAGACAAGCAAGCATGGGTACTGTTTGATGTGAGTAACATGGTAAAGTACATATATGAACTTGAGAAGGCCACAACATTGTCATACTATGCAGCCTGTGGTCCAACACATTTGACTGTTCACATAGGCATCAATGCCTGGCACTTTTGCACCATGTTGCAAGCTAGGCTGGCCTAGTACCTTGTCTGCATTCTGTGCACCTCATATGTGATGTGCCTGCTATCATCTGAATACACTACAACATGGCATACATATTTCCATGATGAGGCCATTCCAACTGTGCCTTATGCTACAAGTCCAACGTACAGACAATACCAGTCATTTGTGAAGTCAATGTATTGTGCTTCATATGTATACAGTGTATTGTACATGTTCAGCATTCACAGAGCTATGCACCATGAGTTTTGTCTTGTAGTTGGAACAAACCCATACACCATTGGTGAGGTGGCACCATTCCGAGATCACAATGTTGCCGGTGGGTGTCACCTTATTGTTTCTGTGTTCTGTAAGGAAAGTGTGTGTTTGCTTAAATGGGTTGCAGTGAGGTATGCAAAGGGTATCATCATTCTGCAGAAACAAGCTGCACCTTACATGTGGATTTACAAAAGAAGTAGGAATACGTTGCATGTGCAAATGAGAGGGCCAAATTCCCATGTGGAATTAATAGCAAAGTATGCAGGCCTACATGATGGATGCCCCTTATTATACCGTGCTACTGTTGTAGCAGCTATGGTGTGGATACTTATGGCACATATACAATCACCTGCCCCAAAACCTATTGAAGGTATTTAGTACTAACGTCTCTCACCCATACTATAGACCAAAATTGCCAACATGTCACCCCAAATATGTGACACTTATGCTGCATTGTTTAGGCTGTGAATTCCCTGACACAGTATGTTTGCCCAAGTCCAAAATTGAGCAGGACACAGGTGTGGTTGCGGCGTAACACATATCCCAGATCAGCTTCCTATAGTCAACAGCACATCAAACGTTGACATGTGCAAAATGGACATTTTACCAATATATGTGTCTCATATTCTGTGTTCACATCATACCAAGCACATGCCTGCAGATTACTGGCCTCTGCCCTACAGTCTAAATGGTTGAAGGCATGTCAGACATTTATGACACTCAAACATCATATTGTTTGGTGTTCCATGCATGCAACTGTAGTACAGCATCTAGCCAAAGTTTGGACCCCAATGGACTTAGTTGACCTTGTGAGCAGGCTCCACATACCAACACATGATTCTTTCCTAGTTTAGATGCTGCACATGTATTAGCAAGGTGGCATAGTTAACATCTATTATGCAAGATAACATAACCAGTGGGCATGTCACATATCCCCATTTGTTGCAGTGAGTGCATAAGTTCATTGTCCATGCCAATGACTTCCTTGGGTTCACCCCTTAGACCACATTGATCATTATGTGGCAACTGGCATCCCGCTTCTTGAGTACCATTGTATCCCTCAGAGTACTGCATATCAGTGACATATGAGAGGGGGGTGCCAGAGAAGAGATTGGCAAAATAGCATGGTGGTACCAAGAAAGTTATGATTAAACTCAATGTGAATATGGAATCGGAGGAAGGAGCTTCTATCTGCCTGTCTGCTGCACATTGCTACTATATGGGTACATGTGGTAATTTATTAAACTCTCTTGTGTGACAGGACTGCACAGGCTGTGATGAATCCTACACCAGTGCAGACTGAATAGGTATGAGTGGATGTCACCACTCCACATACAGCAATGCTGTTACATGCTTGACTTCTGCCCCACATATCAAATGGCCTGTAATAGACACATTTTCATACATTTGTAGTGTTTGTGTGACATAAGGATAATGCGTAAAGTATCACAGGCATGTATGCACTGTGTTGTCAGCATACAAGCCATTCCACATTCCAACAAATGCTGTTGTTACCCATACATTATCCCCAGGATTTCTCTCCATTGAACAATTTCAGGGAAATTACCTGAAGGATAGAGCTCAAAACACTCAAACATCTGCGCTCTACAACATGTATTTACACACTCATCACATGGAGTACGTATGAGCTGATGTGCCTCTAGGTAACAATCCGTACAGGAAGGTTGGTACAGAATATTGGGTATGCCAAGGAGCACATGCTCTTGTCTGATTTTCATTAGGTGCTCTTTGTTATAGTGTCCCAGGTATGTCAATGTGTCATTCTTGGAAAAGTATCCAACAGGTAATTGAATGGGAGGTAACTAGCCACACTTTGTCTATCAACTACCTGCTACTAAGTCAATCTATGCTGCTATGTCCGCGGCCTTGTGTATATGCTGTAACAGTGAACCATTTTTGAGGCACAATACGTATGCATGTTGCATGACTTTTCCAAGGGAGCACCTAGATGGATCACGTGCACCATTCCATGAGGGGGCATCTCCATTATTTTTAAACAAGAGCTACACCGTTCCTCTCTTCTATTGAACACCATTGAGGGGCCAAAATGCTTGGGCTTCTGCTGTACCTTATCTCCTCGACAATGTATTGCCAGAATCCTGTTGTATTGACCCCAGAGTTGGCTTAGCAACTTCTTCACTACATTGAATGAGGTCACCGCCCCTCTTGCCCTCAGATATAACCAGTTCCTCCTCCTGGGAGATTTTAATCTTCATATGGAAAAGCCACTGGATCCCTCAGTAATCTCCCGTGTCTGAAACTATGTTGGCCTGCAATCTGTCCCCATCTATCTTTACTCCCACACACAACATGGGTCACACCCTTGACCAAATGTTTTGCAATACGGAACTGATGGTTGACCTTCCAACTCCCATTACCTTGTCTGATCTTATTAATTTCAAGATACCCAGTCTAAGTATCGATCCTCCCCCTAAAGAGATCAGGGTAGAATGCAATTTTAGAGCGCTCCACAAAATATCTCTTCCTGTGCTGGCGGAGACTCTCAAAGCTTTGATCGGTTCTTGTTTCTGTATACTGCGCATGCTAAAAAAAAATCTTCTGCTCCTGCCAGTAGATACCAGAAAGACAGTAGTCCAGGCCCTGGTAACGTCTAGACTAGACTATGCAAATAGCTTGTACATGGGTCTACCTGGCTATCTCATCCAGTTCCTGCAAGGGGTCCAAAATGCAACGGCAAGGGTGATCCTCAGGCCCAAACCGAGATCCTAAATGAGTCCCATCCTTAAGTCCCTACATTGGCTGTAAATGAAAGAAAGGATCAAGTTTAAAGCACAAGTGATATTTTTCAGAGCCCTTCATGGCACGGGAGCCAGTTACCTTCAGAAGTTTATCAACCACTACACTCCAGATCCTCCTCCTCTGATCTGGTCTGCATTCTGAAGGTATGATTGGCCCGCATGGGGGTAGTTCTTTTGGATTCTTAGGCGCTCAGGCATGGATCAAACTGCCTGCAACGTTGAGAGTCACCACTGATTCAGAAATCTTAAAGAGACCATTAGCACCGGGACACTATTGTTGAGTAGCTGTGCACTATATTAAATTCCGATCATTAATTCATTCATTCATGTGTACACAACATCATAGATCCAAATCTGTCTTCATAGACACATGGGTACATGGTAATGACGCCAGACACTGCCATTTCCTGTACCTACAAGGCCAAAACCTGGGTTTTTTATCATTGTAATCTTTGGGAAGTGCATGCTTCTCATGATGGTTGGTCATGATATGTTACCTAGATATAATTGTTGTTAGCAGGCCATGCCACTTGTGCTGCTAATAGTGATTAATGCTTGTAAATGTTGACAATTGTGACAAATAAGCTTGGTCAGATTCATGTGTCCTTCCTCTCCAGCAGACAACATGACCAAGGCCCAGAAAAGGGCATATTGGAGCTGCCTGGAGAGATACAGGCACATTCACCACGTTGCCAAGGGCTTCAGGCACGCAAGGCACAAGTTTGATAAAGCAAGGGCAGAAGGGGCCTGGAAGTCGCCACCTCAGGGACAGGAAGTTACCAATAGGGAAAGCAGAAGCTGTCAAGTGGAGTATTCCCATGGTGGGGTTCCAGGACCAGTTCCAGAACCCTCCACAGCCCCAGCAGTAGTGGCACCACAACTGGTTGCCACTACCTCACACCAGCCAACAGAAATAGAGAGCCAGTTGCTGAAGGGCCAGCAAGAGAATAATTTGAAGTTGGAAGGACTTCAACTGCAGTTGGCAATCCTCATCCAAATGGTCAAGACTTTGCAGCAGACTGTGGAGCACATTGAATATAAAATGTAGGCTGTCCCTCCAACTTTTATGCCCTCCCCAGTTCTTCTTAGTTGTTTGATAGTATAGACTTTAGCATAGATTAGGATAGCTCTTAGCATAGTGGTAGGTTAGGGTAGTTGTAGTGTTTTTATAGATTTTACTATTTATCTGTTTTAGGTGGGGATATGAGTGGGTAGGTTGGTAAGTGGGTGGGGGTTGATGTTTAGAGTATGTGTTTAAAAAATACAAATCATTTTAAAAATACTAAAATATATATATTTGTTTAGGTTTTAATGTTTAGGTAGTTTGTGTATAGCTGTAGTTGATGTTAGGCTCATGTGCAAATGTGTTATAAGGGAGGTGGGAAGTTGATGTTTAACTGGTCTGTTGTGATACATGTGTAGAGTAGGGTAAGTTAAGGTTAGGTTAGTTTCAAGTTAGGATAGAGTAGATAAGTTAAATTAGGGTAGTTTAAGCATAGTTTAGATAGATGTAATTAGTGTAATTTGCAGTTTTTAGATGTTAAGATTAGTATTGTGTTAAATAAATCCTGTTTTATACGTTCACAGCTGCTTACTTATTTCCTGCTTGCCAGTTGTGACATCTGCTTAGGTTGGGTTAAGGACATGCTGTAGGTGTTCTTGCCAGTGCTTGTATACGTGTGTTATTAGGTGGAGCACCTAAGGAGTCAATCATTTCCAGTTAACAATGGAGTCACTTAAGGGATCTTCAAACGCGATTGGTCACTGTGCTATGAATGGACACACAGCCCAAAATAGGTGTTATCCTAATGTAGCACTGTGTGTGTATGTGATGTTATATGTTTTGTATGGGTGATAGAATCAAACCATTGTGACTTATCTAGGATGTGTTTGGTGCCACAGTGATGGCAGTCACTTACACAGTCTCCCTCGCACCATGTTGTAGTAGCATCACTTGCTGGCTCTTATGCATTGTAGTATCACCCACCCACTTGGGCATAAACAACATTCATTCTCATCATTGACTGATTGACAATTTTTCCACTTCATGCATGTGACCTTGGGTAATGACTTGCCAGTTTAGTAGTAGATAGGGATCATATAAACGATTTAGCATGCACTGTGCATATTTACCCCTGCCTCGCAGAACCACATTATTCTTTAGATGTTAAGTAGTGTCTTAAGATTCAGCACATATCTACCATGGTCTACTTACTCCAATCATGACCAGAATTACAACATGCTGCTTCAGGAAAGCAGTTTTATTCACACATGAACCAAGGAGCAAATGACAGTCTTTGGGACAACAACCCCAGCATAGTTTGTGAGCCATTGGATGTCTAGACATAGTCCATAGGGGATATATGTCATGGGAGATGTTGAGGAGAGAAGTGTTCCAGTGAGGAGGAGTATCACATTGCCATTAGGAAAGAAATTCCACATAGACAGTTCACACATGGATAAGATCAACAGGTGGGCAAGAAAATGGAGAACAGTATCTTTTGAGAGGTACACTGGAACGGCCATAAGAATGGGTCATTAGAAAAAGTGGGCATGTGGCACAGAGATATGCTACTGGGCAGATTTTCTTTGGAAGAGCTGCAGTGCACATTTTCCTCCTCTGATGTGTGTGTTGCCTCCCATGAGGTTAGTGTTGAAAGACCTGGATCCGACGTGCCCGTCATAGTCTACATCCCCACTCGCACCTCATCTGCCACATCCCGCCGGACTCCTATGACACAAAATTGGTAGACTATTTAAGGGTCCTTAAAGTCCTGGGCTGGGGGTGGGCTTGTAGGTGGTGTTTGGTGGATGAGAGGTGGATCATCTGGATACCCCGCAATACTATCGGCACTTCCCGCGACCGGAGATGGTGTTTGAATGGAGTTCAGGATATGCTGGAGGGTGTCTTAGTCGAGTGTTGGCAATCTGTCATCTTCAACAGAATCCAATTCCAGGACGTGCAGCTGGTCGGAAGTTGGTGGTACATCCTCTGGAATTGAAAAGATTTATGTTGATGGTGACCCATGTCAGTTGTCCACATGACTTGTCAGTGGTTGACATTCAGGGCCTCATTTCTGAGTTTTTGGCATAGGGCAGCGCTACAAGCCTTTCTGCTATGCTGCCATAAGTCACAAGAAAAGGGCATGAATGTGCTGTATCTATGAGATACGGTGCATTCCTGTCCTCTTCCACAGCGCTGGGGCACTAATGTCTGCCTTGCACCAATGGAGGCACCATTGCACCATGGTGCAAGGGTGTGTGCATTGTAGGGCTCAATGTTTTGTGCAGGAAGGGGCACCTACCTGCACAAAAACAATAGTGGGCAATTTCTTCTTTCTGTGTGTGCTTCTGAATGCTGCACACATTGGAAGAGGAAAAGACGAAGAGACAGAATGCAATTTCCCCCTACACCTCCCCTGGGGGGAAATTGGATATAGATGCATTCCCAGGTTTCCAGCTTGTTGCCAATATGGGAATGAGTCAAATGCCATGGGTGTTACATGGGAACGTCCACTGTAATGCCCTTGGCACGGCTCTCCATTGTAGTGTGAAGCAAAATGGTGAGTAGCACTGCGTGGCCTCCATCCATATCTACAAGGCTCTGAAATGCCACGCAGGGTGGCTTTAGGTGGTCTTGTACATATGGGTAAGGGTTCACTGACACACCATCGATGTAAACAATATCGATGCTAAAAATATAGAGTAAAAAATATAGACAACAAAAATTATTGACTGCTATACTTAAAGGTAAGTACAAAAATACTGACGAAAAAATATTGATGTAAAAAATATAGATGTATAAAATATCGACTTTTATGCAAATATAAAATAATATATATTAAATATAATAAATATAATAAAAAAAAATATTATATACTTTTTAATACAATATTACAAATACACTTAAAAAACACACATGCATAATAATTTATACATATATATTTACTTTAAAACAATTAGTAAACTATTATTTTTAACTTATGTTAAAAGTTTAAAGGAATATAAAAAATAAAAATATATAATAATGATTTAAAATATAAAAAAACAAAAATCTTTAACAAATTAAAACATTAAACTATTAAAAAAATATTAAAGCCTAAATTTCACAATAATTTTGCAACAGTTGGGAAAGTGTTGGATAGCAAAGGGGTAAAAAAAATATTCCCACTTCAGTGAGTGCAACAGTAGGGTAAGTGTTGGATATCAGAGGAGATAAATTTACTATTCCAACTCCAGTGAGTGCAGCAGTAGCGAAAGTGTTGGATAGCAGAGGGGTAAAAATGTCTATTCCCACTCCAGTGACTGCAACAGAGGGGAAAGTGCATGATAGTGGAGGGGTAAAAATTACTATTCCCACTCCAGTGAGTACAACAGTAGGGAAAGTGTTGAGTAGCAGAGGTGTAAAATTTACTATTCCAACTCCAGTGAAAGCAACAATAGAAAAAGTTTTGGATAGCGGAGGGGTAAACATTACTATTCCCACTCCACTGAATGCAACAGTAGGATAGGTGTTGGATAGCTGAGGGGTAAACAATTTTATTCCCACTCTGGTGAGTGGAACAGGATGGAAAGTGTTGGATAGCCAAGGGGTTAAAATTACTATTCCCACTCCAATGAGTGCAACAGTAGGGAAAGTGTTGGATAGCGGAGGGGTAAAAATTACTATTCCCACTCTCCACAGAGTGCAACAGTAGGGAAAGCGTTGGATAGCGTAGGGGTAAACATTACTATTCCAATTCCAGACAGTGCAACAGTAGGGAAAGTGTTGGAGAGCGGAGGGGTAAAGATTACTATTCCCACTCCAGTGAGTGCAACAGTAGGGATAGTGCTGGATAGCGGAGAGGTAACAATCACTATTCCCACCCTGGTCAGTGCAACATTAGGGAAAGTGTTGGGTAGCAGAGAGACAAAAATTACTATTCACAATCAAACAGTTAAAAAATATATATATATATATATATATATATATATATATATATATATATATATATATATATATATATATATATATTCACTGAAAAAACCATAGGTTTCACACACGTTATAGTTAGGAATTAGCATTTAAAAAACCTTGCAAATTCACTGAAAAAACCATAGGTTTCACACATGTTATAGTTAGCTGTACATTTTACTCGTAAAAAACCAATGAAATTCCACGTTATATAACTATAACTCGCTCGACCGCCACTCTATCACAAGGATGATGTCATCAGTAATGTCATGAGTGATGCCACTGACCATGTCATGAGTGATGTATTATGTGACGTCATCAGCAGTGGATTGCGGGCGCGCAAGTTATAGTTACCTGATCTAACTATAACATGGAATTTCATTGGTTTTTTACGAGTAAAATGTACAGCTAACTATAACATGTGTGAAACCTATGGTTTTTTCAGTGAATTTGCAAGGTTTTTTAAATGCTAATTCCTAACTATAACGTGTGTGAAACCTATGGTTTTTTCAGTGAAATTGTACGGTTTTTTAAATGCTAAGTTGTGTATTTATTTTTAATTTTTGCGCGCACGGTGCGCTTAGCGCACCGTGCGCGCGCTGTGGGTACTCGGTGCGCTTCACGCACCGAGCGCCCACGTGGCGCATTTCGTACCGCGCACGCCTCGCCATTTTTTTACAAAATATCAATTGTTTTTTTCTCTCTTGGGGGTCCTTAGATTTATATATTAAATGTGATTGTTAATTTTATTTTATTTTTTAATTTTTTTTTACTGTACGTGTACGGTAAGCTTACCGTACGCGCACCCCGCGATTTTTTTTTAAAATTATTAAATTCATTTTTCATACTTTTTGGTCCTTCGTGAACCCCCTGACGAACGCTAGGGGGTCTGCAACTCTCTTCATGGCCCCCTTTTCGTGTTATCAACCTTTTTTTCTCAGTGCGAGAGACAGAAAATGGCGGCCGATACTTCCTGGTTTCGACCGATTCGAATGTTTACTTTGATCTAACAACCAATCAGAAACGCGCTCGCGCACGGCACCGTACGCGTACGGTAAGCTTACCGTAAGCGCACGGTAAGCGCACGTAGCGCTGCCACAGATATATATATTGATTTAAATGCTATTTTCTCAGGAACTACTGAACAGATTTACACCAGACCTACAAAAGGCACTTCCTTGACCTTATGGCTACCTCTCTGCCAAATTACAAGTAATTCTGTTCAGCCGTTCGGGCTGTAGCTGTGTCTAAAGGTCCTATGGAAAAATGCATGGGGAAAACGCGTTTTGGGACCCCCCTTTTTTCTCAGCCCCCGCTTGACGAATCCCCCCGAGACTTTCAGGGTAGGAGCGGAGCGTAGCGCCCCATTAGTTTTGAAAATTTCGCGAGGATTCGTCGACCGGCGCCAAAGTTATTCCAAATAGAATGTTGCGGAATTCCTATGGAAACAGGTTCCTAACTATAACTACCTACTGGCGACCGCCAGTAGGTAATATATATATTATCTACTGGCGGTCGCCAGTAGATAATTATAGTTAGGACCGTGTTTCCATAGGAAATCCGCAACATTCTATTTGGAATAACTTTGGCGCCGGTTGATGAATCCTCGTAAAATTTTCAAAATAGGTGGGGCGCTCCACTCCGCTCCTACCCTAAAAGTCTCGGGGTGATTCGTCAAGCGGGGGCCGAGAAAAAAGGGGGGTCCCAAAACGCGTTTTTCCCATGCAATTTTCCATAGGGACCTTTAGTCCAAGGTACAGCCCGAACGGCTGAACAGAATTACTTGAAATTTGGCAGAGAGGTAGTCCTCAGGTCGGGGATGTGCCTTTTGCAGGTCTGGTGTCAATCTGTTCAGTAGTTCCTGAGAAAATCAAAAGTAAAATCATATATATATGTGGGCGGAGCCTAACCACACCTCTCATCCTGATATCTGATTGGCTGTCAGCACTTCATCCAAGAAGTGTTGGCAGCCATCTTGGGACCAATATACATGATAGCACCTCATTAAAAAGCATTGCAGTTAATAGAAGGTTTTAAGACTTTAGTTACATTATAAATCATTTGTTGATGGTACCATACTCATTTTAGGAATTGTGGTATGTTCTAAGGTGATTTCACCATGTGAAAAAGCCTTCTGCTGGGATATCATGATTGAGAGAAAAATATTTTCTCATGCTTTTCCCACAGAGGTTTGGAAGGTGATCTATAAGCTAAACTGAGAGCTTATTTTCTGTAAATTCACATTATCTTTCTCAGTCATGTGAGAATGAAGTCTGACATTCTCAGTAAAACATGTACATCCAACAAGGGCAGAGACTGTCAGTTGATTCCTTTGTGTTCTACTGCAGCTTCCCAGAGTGTTCCAAAGAACAACTAGAGCGCTAACAGTCCTACTTATGATAAACGTATGGCACACCTGAAGCCATCTTGCTTGGATTAAAATGGTAACTCTTAAAACATTTAATTTAAAAAGGAACAAAATGAGGGGGTTCATTTTTCCATAAAAAGTATGATTAGTGCTGCAGAAAGAAAAATTAGGGCACATTTTGAGTGACTTCTCAAATCCTCTTCTATTTCATTAAAAAATTCTGACATGCAGACTGAAACATGCACTTTCAATACCAGCAGCAGTTTCCCCTGGTGAGCAGTAGCTTTACTACAGTGATCTAATGAGCAAAAAGAGTGCTAACATTCTGAATTTATGGCAAATGTGTGACACATCTGAATGCCTTCTTGATGGAATCAAAGTAAAAAACTGAAAGTATTTCCTACTGAGGAGACTGCAGTAAATGAGGAAATTAGGAAACTTCATAACAAATAAGTCTCCCAAGATGGCCACCAGAGACAAAAGAGCCTAAATGTAGCCCAAATATCACCCAGATGTTGCCCAAGTATAGCCCAATGACAGAATGTCCCAGAGTGTTCTTAAAAACAACTAGAGCGCTTACTGTCTTCATTATGACAAAAGTATGGCACACCTGAAGCCATCTTGATTGGAATAAACTGGTAACACTTAAAACATTTAATTTAAAAAGGAACACAATGAGGGGGTTCATTTTGCCATAGAAATTATGATTAATGCTGAAGAAAGAAAATGAGGGCACATTTTGAGTGACTTCTCAAATCCTCTTCTATTTCATTAAAACATTCTGACATGCAGACTGAAACATGCACTTTTAATACCAGGAGCAGACTTCCATGGTGAACAGTAGTTTTACTACAGTGATCTAATGAGCAACTAGAGTGCTAACATTCAGAATTTATGGCAAATGTGTGACATATCTGAATACCTTCATGATGGAATCAAAGTAAAAAACTGAAAGCATTTCCTACTGAGGAGACTGCAGTACATGAGGAAATTAGGAAACTTCATAACAAATAAATCTCCCAAGATGGCCACCGGAGACAAAAGAGCCCAAAGGTAGCCCAAAATCACCCAGATGTAGCCCAAATATAGCCCAATGACAGAAGTGTGCAAAACACTTATTATTTTGTGTTTTTGCAGTGTTATATAGTGCAGACTTGTCAGGTATTGGAGTGCTTTACATGAGCATTGGTTACATCACACAAGAACAAATTCATTTTGGTTGTAGACATGGGGAGACTAAGTGATTTGACCAGAATCACAGAATGTCGAGCTGAAGCAGAAACTCCAACCTGGTTCCCCAGTTGCAAAGTCTGCAGTTCTGGAAGTAACACCACATCCTCTCCCCTAAGTGCAACATTTAATCAAGTGATCAACTGGATAAAAAAACATACAGATAACAAATAATTTAAAAGTGCTTTGTCGCTATTTGAAAACTCAGAAAATATGTCCTTATTTTAGTCTTTTAGAGCACTAACCATAATTTTGATGCCAATAAGACCCTCTCATATATGTAATTTCTAAAGGAAATGCTCTAGGTATTACAGTTTTGATTACATCAAGATGACGTCAGGCGTTCCACACTTTTGTAATAAATATAGAATGTTAGCAATCTAGTTGTTCATTAGGATACTGTTGAGAGGCAGAGGCCAGGGGCACGGACTCTGAAAATTGAAGGCAGGTAGGAGGGTGCAAAGACAACAATTTAACCACACTGAGCAGGCAGGAAGGGCCGTGGCAGCACAACAGACTATGGAGGGCAGTGAAAAGTGGGGCAGGGGCAACAAACCAACAATACAGGACTTGCAAGAGAGGCTGTGGCAATGTAATAGACCATTGTGGGCAGAAGGAATAGGCAATGGTAGTACAACCATACATGCCAACAGACCCGATTCAGCCAGGAAACGTCCAATGTTTTTAAGCTCAAATGGGCTTTATTTGATCTGTCTCCTGTCTACAATCTCCTCTTTTTCAATGTAACTCAAAGGGGAAAATCAATACCCCAGTTTTATTTTCAAAATCTCCCTCTTACCAAGTTCAAAATGTTCGCAAGTATGGTACATTGGATCATGGAAGGAAATGGGGTAGGGACATGGACTTGGATAACAGAGGACAGGAGGGACATGGAGAGGTGCACCAAACTGACCCTGCAGGGCAGGCATCAGGGTTTTCAGCAGCACAATACACCACACAGGGCATGCGGGACGGGAGTGCAGCACAACAATCCATAGAAAGCAAGAGGGAGGGGACAGGACCCTGCACATGGACAACAGAGAACAAGAGAGGGGCAAGAGGCAATGGTAGCTAGCTGACCATAATGGACAGACAGGAGAGAAAGCTGCAGCATAACAGACCATAAAGGGCAGGAGGGACGGATCAGGGGCATTACAATGGAACAGACAAGCCAGGAGGGAGGGAGTAGGGGTGTGCACATGTAAACAGAGGGCTGGGGGCAAGAGGGCAGGGCAGGAGCAGCAAGATAGCCATGGAGGTCAGGCAGGATGGGCACTAGAAACAAGACACACCATGAAGAGCAACAGTGAGACTGTGATGGCATACACACAGACCATGGAGGGAAGGTGGGAGGGGGTCGGGGGCAGCTAACTGACCACACAGGGAAGGTGGGAGGGGCCATGGCAGCACAGAAGACCATGCATGGCAAGTGGGAGGGTTAGTGGCAGCACAATGGCTATGATGGGCAAGAAGGAGGGTGCAGGGGCATGCACAAAGGACGATGGAGGATAGAAGGGAGGGTCAGGACCTGTACACAGACAAGAAAGTTCAGGGGAAGGGGCCTCACAACAGACCGCACGGGGCAGGCAGGAGGAGCAGTTGCAGCACAACAGACCAGGGAGGGCAGAAGGGTGTGGCAGTACAATGGACCATGTAGGACAGGAGGAAGAGGATAGGGGCATGGCATGTGGACAGGCAGGGTGGAGGTGGCAGGGACAGGTTACAGTCATCTGGCAATGCTAGGCAGGTGGGAGGGGAGTGGCAGCTCAACAGAACACTCAGAGTAGATAGGAGTGGCAGCTCCATGGAACATGGTGGGCAAAAAGGATGGAGCAGGAGCATGCACAAAGACATCGGAGGGCAGGGGGAAGGAGAATAGGGGCAGCAAGCTAAGCACAGATTTCAAGCAGGAGGTCAATGATGGGGCATAGAATTGGGCAATGGAGGGCAGGAGGAGTGGACTGGTAAATCATACTAAATTGAGGGCAGTGGCAGCACATCAGACCATGCATGGCAGGAGGGAGGAGGCTAGTCCATGGATTCACACAACAGAGGATAGGGAGGAGGGGGATGGGGCAGCAAGCTAACTGTTCAGAGAAGGCAGGTATTAGGAACTTTATTGTTTTTAAAACGTGTGTCTGTGCGAACTACTTAAAATATGAACAAGTATGCAGCATAATCTCACTTTTATTCAGGAAGAAGAGGACGTTTGTGACTGTGACTCCGGGCTCACTTGGCAGAAACACCCCCTGACCCTCCACCCCCTATCGCAAAATGTAATGCCCGTGAAAAGGGTAGGTGAACACAGTGTTATATAGAACATAGTCCTGAGAGCACGATTGAAAATGAAAACTAGATATAGTGTATGGTATAAACTATGCACCAAAAAGTGTGATATAAGATGAACCGGGCGTGAAATATAATATGCAATACATTGTGCGCAATGACAGATTCATTGGAGAGCGCGAGATAGCACAGGCACTAGCGCGTGCTATGCGATATGCGCCTTGGAGTGTAATATGCACAGGGCAGTGTTGTGTAACCTAACTAGTCTCTAAAGTTGTAATATAAAATATGTGCTGGGGAGTGTAACGTTGCATATGCACTGTGACAAAGATATGGATCCCAGATTGTAATATGTATGGCATAGCACTGTGCGTTATAACATAGGCATCGAGGAAGGCACGTTAGATGGGGCAATATAACCCGTGCGAAGACAAGTGTGGCATGACATATTCACGGGGCGGTGTTACAGTGCACATGGGCTAGAGAGTGTCATAGCATATGCACTAGCTAGTGGAATACAACACAGAGGTGTGTGGCACTCAGCAGGCAATGGTGGGTGTAACACAGCATTGGGCTCTGCCAGGAGCGCGCTGTGACTCTCAAGTGATGTTCGTCCCCTTTCCAGAGAGTAAAATAAAAAGTATTACACATCCGGCAGTAGATGTGTGTTTTATTAACCGTGAGGGGGGTTTCTTGCATAGTTTTGGTTGAATTTTTGTCGAATCCCCTTTGAATAGCTTGGTGTGCATGTGTATTAAATGTGCCCGTGAATAGCTACCCATGTTTGTATAAATAAACGACAAGGGTGTCTACCGGGATTAGGCACGGTAGGGCATCAGACATGTCAGAGCTTCACTAGTGGTGTAAATACATTCCACGTGGATTCTAGGGGCCCGATTCACAGAACTAACTTAAGACAAAATCCTACACTTACTACCATTTTGGTATTCACAGAAGGCACTTACTCATTTTGGTATTCACAGAAGGCACTTACTCATTTTGGTATTCACAGAAGTTAGGAGTCCTAAGTTTAGGACTCCTAAATGCCTTCTGTGAATACCGAAAGTCTTAAAATTAGGATTTTTCTCAGTTTAGCAGTAGTATAGTTGGGACTCCTAACTTTAGGACTCCTAAATGCTTTCTGTGAATACCGAAAGTCTTAAAATTAGGATTTTTCTCAGTTTAGTAGTAGTAAAGTTAGGACTCCTAACTTTACGACTCCTAAATGCCTTCTGTGAATACCGAAAGCCTTAAAATTTGGATTTTTCTCAGTTTAGTAGTAGTAAAGTTAGGAGTCCTAACTTTAGGACTCCTAAACTGAGAAAAATCCTAATTTTAAGACTTTCGGTATTCACAGAAGGCATTTAGGAGTCCTAAAGTTAGGACTCCTAACTTCTGTGAATACCGAAATGAGTAAGTGTCTTCTGTGAATACCAAATTGAGTAAGTGCCTTCTGTGAATCCGAAAATGGTAGTAAGTTTCGGATTTTGTCGTAAGTTAGTTCTGTGAATCGGGCCCATTGTATGCATGGTCGCCTTTTAATGAATATCACACAAATCGTCATGGTGATAGGTACGTACGGTTTGTCCAGCATGTCCTAGGTGTGTCTATAAATATATATTTTTTAAAAATAATAAAAAACAGTGGCCGGCCCTGGGTATTGGGGTCAAAAAAATATAATTAGGAGACAGGCCCTGGGGGATGGGGTCATCAGGGCCAATAAATTAGAAGAAGAAGGGGAACCACACAGCCCCCCTTCTTAAAAAATTAAAATAAATAAAAGACTGGCATCGTGCCGGAGGCCACGCCCCCTCCTTGCAGCACTCTGCAAACACGCCCCCTGGCGAGTTGTAAGTTGGGGAATTAATTCCTCTTCAATACTGAGGGTCCCTGAGGGCCAACTAGCCCAACAGGCATCTCCAGTATGCACCAGGGAGCTGCGCTGCAGACAGGTGTTCTGAGGCCAAGCCCCTTTTTACACCTCTCTGCAACGCAGCTCTGTGGCGCTTACTGGAGGTACCTAGTGGTCTAGTTTGACCCTAGGGACCCTTAGGATTCAAGGGGACTTAATCTCTCAACTTAGAACAGCCACAGGGCGCGTTTACACAGTGGTGAAGGGAGGGGATGGGGCCTGAGGTGACGTGTGCAAACACGCACTATGGCACGTTTTAAATTGGGGATATAATTTCCCTTCAATACTGAGGGCCCCTGGGGGCTAACTAGCCCACCAAGTGCTTCCAGTAAGCGCCACTGAGCTGCATTGCAGAGAGGTGGTCCAGGCCGTGCCACTTTTTACACCTCTCTGCAACGCAGCTCTGTGGCACTTACTGGAGGTACCTAGTGGGCTAGTTGGACCCTAGGGACCCTCAGGATTCAAATGAACATAATCTCCCAACTAAAAATGGACACAGGGCGTGTTTACACAGTGGTGAAGGGAGGGGACGGGGCCTGAGTTAACGTGTGCAAAAACGCCCTGTGGCCTGTTTTAAGAGGTAGTTTTAATCCCCCTGCCCTATTATATACTAGGGGCTTACAGAGGAGGTCATGCTAATCACAGGGGGATCCCAACGCATAATGTTCCCTAGTGTATGTAGGTGTTTTCACTGTATTCTAAGTGTCTTTTAACATAGCACTGGCTCTAGGACTGGTTAGTCAGACTCAGTTACCACCAGTATCCGTCTGAAAAAGTTGAGGGTACAGGATGATTTTGCAACAAGGCTTATTTCTGCTCTTCTTTTTGTTCTTTCTGCACGTTATCCTTCTTCCTGCACTTTTCTTCGTCTTTGAGGACTTCTGTTGCTTCTTTCTGCACTTCTTTTTTTTCTTTCTGTGCATTTTTTCTTCTTTCTTCACATGTCCTATCTCTGTAGGCATAGTTAGAAATTAGCATTTAAAAAAACCTTTGAAATTCACAGAAAAAACCATAGGTTTCAGGCACGTTATAGTTAGGAATTAGCATTTAAAAAACCTCAGAAATTCACTGAAAAACCATAGGTTTCAGGGTTGTTATAGTTAGCTGGACTTTTCACTTGTACAAAACCATTGAAATTCCCCCGTTATAGTTAGTTCGGCTAACTATAACTCGCGAGCCCGCAATGCACTGCTGATGACGTCACATATTACATCACTCATGACATGGTCAGTGACATCACTCATGACATCACTGATGACATCTCAAATGACATCACTGATGACATCACTGATGACATCATCCTTGTGATAGAGTGACAGACCTCCTCTCACCCTAATATAACCTTTGATACACACATTCAAAAATAGAGACTAAAATTTTCAAAACAATGGACATACCAATACCAGTTACAACAACCTCTTCAGTAATTCTAAGATCCACATACACATCCACTCATTCACCAACAGTCCTATACAGTCACTCATACATGTACTCACTCATCATATGTACTCATACACCTATACATCCTGTTACACAATGCTACTCATCCATAGAGTTACTCACACACATAGTCACTCATGCTAATAAAGAATCAAACATACATTTACTCGCATATACAGTTATACACACACCACCACACTTACTTCTACGGAAACTTACACATACTTAGTCTTTTAAACAATCACTTATAGAAACGCATACTTATTCATACAGGAACTCTTTCAATCTCTCACTCTCACATATACTCACTTATATACACCAATAGTCACATATACTAGTTTAAAACATATGTAGTTACTCATAAAGACACTATTGAGACAGTCATTCACTCACTAACACACCCATACACACACTCATCCACCCATACAGTCCTGCACACATGCTGTCTTCAACACATACAAACAGTGAGTCACTCATTCATGCACCTATGCACTACATAATACCCCCCACCGAACCATGCAGACACTCAGACTGATACTCAAAAAACTAACTAATAACCTATATAGACACCCATGTAGCTACTCACCAACCCATGCAGCCACTTATACACAAAGTGAGAGACTGATACAGATATTTACATATTTAAACATTACTCACTAAGCCATGTATTCACTATGATACACTTAATCAGTCAGTTACACAATCGATTTTTCAAAAACAAATCATCCATTTAGACACTTATATACCCATTTATTCTTCCATCGACCTTGAGATATACATATATAAAACATATTTAATTTTCAGAAAAACACACATTCACTGGATGATGTCATCAGTGATGTCATCAGTGATGTTATTTGAGATGTCATCAGTGATGTCATGAGTGATGTCACTGACCATGTCATGAGTGATGTAATATGTGACGTCATCAGCAGTGCATTGCGGGCGCGCGAGTTATAGTTAGCTGAACTAACTATAACGGGGGAATTTCAATGGTTTTGTACAAGTGAAAAGTCCAGCTAACTATAACACCCCTGAAACCTATGTTTTTTTCAGTGAATATATATATATACATATATATATATATATATATATATATATATTCCCCCGTTATAGTTAGTGCAGGCAACTATAACTCACGCGACCGCAATCCTCTGCTGATGCTAATACTGTATTTAGACACTTATTTGCCCATGTCTTCTTCCATACATTTTTAGCTATACATATATTACAAAAAAAATTTTTCATAAAGACACATATGTCATCAGCAGAAGATTGCGGTCGCGTGAGTTATAGTTGCCTGCACTAACTATAACGGGGGAATTTCATTGGTTTTTTATCAGTAAAATTTCCGCTAACTATAACATGTGTGAAACCTATGGTTTTTTCAGTGAATATATATATATATATATATATATTACCTACTGGCGGTCGCCAGTAGGTAGTTATAGTTAGGACCACGTTTCCATAGGAAAACCTCAACATTCTATTTTGAATAACTTTGGCGCCGGTCGACGAATCCTCGCGAATTTCTCAAAATAGGTGGGGCGCTACGCTCCGCTCCTACCCTGAAAGTCTCGGGGGGATCCGTCAAGCGGGGGCTGAGATAAAAGGGGGGTCCCAAAACGCGTTTTTCCCATGCATTTTTCCATAGGACCTTTAGAACGAGCTACAGCCCGAACGGCTGAACAGAATTACTCAAAATTTGGCAGAGAGGTAGTCCCTAGGTCAAGGAAGTGCCTTTTGTAGGTTTGGTGTAAATCTGTTCAGTAGATTCTGAGAAAATAGCCTTTAAATCAATGTATATATCTGAGCCCGCTTACGGTACGCTTACCGTACGCTTACGGTAAGCGTACGGTGGCGTGCGCGAGCGCGATTCTGATTGGCTCTTAGATCTTAGTAAACATTCGAATCGGCCGAAACCAGGAAGCGGCGGCCGCCATTTTGTGTATTTCACTCTGAAAAAAAAGAGTGAAAACAAGGAAAGGGGGCAATGAGGAGAGTTACAGACCCCCTAACATTTGTAAGGGGGTCAAAGAAGGACAGAAAAGTACAAAGAAAACATTTATTGATTTTAAAAAAAATCACGGGGTACGCGTACGGTAAGCTTACGGTAAGCGTACGGTAGGAAAAAAAAAAAAAAAAATGAAAATCAGATTTAAGTGTTTAGATATTAGGGGGCTCTAAAAAGAGCCGTTGTGTTTATGAAATGATTTTTTAGTGGTACCTACAAGTAAGTACCGATGCAGAGTCTAAGGTTCAAGAGGAAGACTCTGTTCCCTTCATCATTGAAGTGCACACCATCTCCTCTATAAATGTCTTGCATGTCATAACGCAAGTTGTTGTGGTAAATGGCACCCATACCATAGTCACGGAGGAAAGCAGAAACAGATTTGTTGACGTGCTTTCTTGCTTTGTCATCGCACCGCGTGCCCACCGTGCGTGCACGGCACTAACTGCGTAAAGTGGGCGCGCGGTGCGCGAAGCGCACCGCGTGCTCACTGTGCGCGCACGGTGCGCGAAGCGCACCGTGCGCGCACGGAACGAACTGCGTTAAGTGGGCGCGCACGCCACGAATGGCGTAAAGTAACTTAGCATTTAAAAAACCGTACAAATTCACTGAAAAAACCATAGGTTTCACACACGTTATAGTTAGGAATTAGCATTTAAAAAACCTTGCAAATTCACTGAAAAAACCATAGGTTTCACACATGTTATAGTTAGCGGAAATTTTACTGATAAAAAACCAATGAAATTCCCCCGTTATAGTTAGTGCAGGCAACTATAACTCATGCGACCGCAATCTTCTGCTGATGACATATGTGTCTTTATGAAAAAAAAATATTTGTAATATATGTATAGCTAAAAATGTATGGAAGAAGACATGGGCAAATAAGTGTCTAAATACAGTATTAGCATCAGCAGAGGATTGCGGTCGCGTGAGTTATAGTTGCCTGCACTAACTATAACGGGGGAATTTCATTGGTTTTTTATCAGTAAAATTTCCGCTAACTATAACATGTGTGAAACCTATGGTTTTTTCAGTGAATATATATATATATATATATATATATATATATATATATATATATATATATATATATATATATATATATATATATATTAATGTGTTTAAAAAATCATACAACTCAACAAACAATATTTAAAAAATAAAACATCTAATACATTAAATATATAAAAATTAAAGATATCTTAATATTAATTACATATAACAAAAACCTACAAATAGTCTATCAAATAAAATAATATTTTTTTATTTTTTTTAAACTAGAAAATATTTACAAACAAAAAAATAATTAATACATAAATATATTTATTTAATTTCCTACCCTATAACACCACACCAAAAACAAAACACTTCAACATTTTAAATTAAATTTACTTCCATAGTAAACATAATTTAAAATACAATTTAAAAATATTTTTAATTAAAAAAACTAATAAACACTAAATTAAACTATACAATAAAAAAACCTTTTTTTAAAATAAAAAAACTATTACTATTACAACTAATAATAAAGTAATTAAAATGTATTTGATACCCAACCTTTACCCCTTTAAAAGGTAAAGCAACACACAAAAGATAATCAATTACCCAAAATAAATATCAAATAATTAAAGTTAATTAACAACTTTATATTAATTAATTAAATGCAGATTTCTTCCCACCCTTTACTCCTATAAACACCACAACACACACCTAAAATTAATTACACGCTTACCATAATGCATTTTTTATTAATTTAATTAATATAAATTAACAAATAATTAATAATTAAAAATAAACTACTTAACAACCTTTACCCCTATAAACCCCCATAAACACACCTAAATTAATTACCAATTAATTAATTATAATGAACTAACAACCAATTATTATTTCATCAATGAACAATAAATTACTTCACACCCTTTACACCTATAAACACCACAACACACACCTAAAATGTATTACACAATTACCATAATTACCAATTAATTAATTAAAATTAGTTAACAACCAATTATAAATTGATACATTAAAAATAAATTACTTCCCACCCTTTACATCTATAATCACCACAACACACACCTAAAATTAATCACACAATTACCATAATTAATTACCAATTAATTAATTAACAACCAATTATCAATTAGTTAATAATAAATTACTTTACACAGTTAAAACTATAAAATCTCAATTAAACAAATAGTAATACGTAAAAAAATAATCAATTAATCTAATCTAATTAAATTACTTCCCAAATGTAGTTTATCAATCTACATTTCAAATCCAAAACCACATAGTTTAAATATAACTGTTGTAGACAATCTATGACCCTCTATTATTTACTCTATCTATATATGAGATGTTGCCAGGATTTGTATGGTGCAGCTGATCACCCAAAAGAGCAGGCAAGTCGATGTAGAACTCAGAATTTGGGTGCCCACCCTGCAGAGTTAGTTGAAGAGCTAGGCCTTCAGCTTTTTGCATAATTCCAGAAGTGAGAAGGCGGCCCTGGTGTGTTGGGGGAGATTGTTACAGGTTTTGGGTGTGATGTAGAAGAATGCTCGACCTCCCGCTCTGATTTTGTGGATGTGGGGTGTGTGTGCAAGTGAGAGTGCTGCTGATAGCAGGTTTCTGGTGGGATGGTGGAAATGAAGGCGGTTTTTCAGGTATGCTGGTCCGATGTTGTGGAGCGCGTTGTATGTGTATGTGAGGAGTTTGAATTTACTGTGTTTTTTAATGGGCAGCCAGCTAATCACATTGATGTGTGGTGAGATGTTGGCGCATCGTAGGAGGTTGAGGATGACTCTTGCTGGGGCGATCTGGAAGATTTGTAGTTGGTTGGAAATCCTGTTGTAGAGTGCGTTGTCGTAAGCCAACCTGCTTGTGATGAAGGCTTGTGTACAGTGCGTATGGTGCTCAGAGGTAGCCATTTGAAAATCTTGCAGAGCATGCAGAGAATGTGCAAACAGGAGGAGCTGACCATGTTGACCTGTGCTGTGATGTTGAGCTTCTCATCCAGGATTATTCCCAGGACTCTGGGGTGGTAGGTGGGTCTGGGTCCAAACTCTATTAGGCACCAGATGAAGTCCTATGGAGAGTTCTTGCTCTGGAAGCTTAGAATTTCTGTCTTTTCGTGGTTGAGTTTCGGGCAGTTAGATCTCATGAGTCTGCTACACTGATCATGCGGTTAGAGAAGTTGACTCTGGTGTGGTGGAATTTTCAGTCAGAGACAGGATGAGCTGGGTGGCATTATCATAGGATTTCTGGTGATGCTTTGGGATCTGATTATGTTGGTGAGTGGTGTCATGTAGATGTTAAAAAGTGTTGGGCTGAGTGATGAACCCTGAGGGACTTCTCAGATCAGATGCTTGGATTCAGATGTGTAGGGTGGCAGTTTGACTATCTATGTTCTTCCTATAAGCAAGGAATATCCAGCTGAGGGCCAGACCTTGTATGCCTATGTCTTGCAGTCTTCTGATGAAGGTGTGGTGGAAGACTGCATCAAATGCTTGCAAAGGATGAGGACTGCGGTTTCTCCACAGTGCAGTATTGTGTAGATGTCATCTGTGGTCACTTTGAGTGCTGTGGTTGCTCCAAAATCGTGATTTGACATGGTTCAGTAGGTGGTGAAGTTAAAGGTGGCTAGTGAGTTGTTTGTTGATGGCCTTTTCCATTACCTTGGCAGGGTATGGGAGCAGAGAGATGGGAAGGGTGTTGCTCAGCGCGCTGTGGTTGGCCAATGGATTTTTGAGGGTAGCTTTGACTATGGCATGTTTCCAGGATTCTGAGAATGTGGCAGATTTAATGGAGGCATTGATGATGTGGGTGAGGATGATTAGCTGTCCTCCCATGTTGAAGATATGGTGGGGCCATGGGTCCGATAGGGCCCCTTAGAATATTGTTTTCATGATTGCTGCTGTGTCTTTCTCGGTGAGCGTTTTCCATTCAGTCAGGTGTCTGTCCCGTGGTGGTCAGGTTGGCAATTAGATCTTTGGGGTCTGATTGCTTATTGAAGTTCCTGTCTATCTTTTCTATTTTATTGTGGAAGAAGTTGTATAAGTTGTTGTGGAATTCCTGTGTTGGCTGCTTCCTCTTTGGTGGGGAATTCTTTGACTATTGAGAAGATCTATAGCAGCTGCTGGAGCTTGCCTCAATGTATTCAGTTAGTGCCCTTCATTTGGTGTCTCACAGGAGTTGGTGGCAGAGTCACAGTGCAGTGTTGTAGGTGGCTTGGGCATTAGTATTGTGGCTTGATCTCTATTTTCTTTCCAGCTGCTTGCAGTAGTGTTTGGATTCAGGGAGGTTGTCTGTATACCAGCTGGCTTGTTTGTTGATTTTCTTTGTCTGTTGTTTTGATAAGCATGAGAGAGTCCACACAGTTCTTGATCCATTCGTTGAAGTTGGTGATGTCCTTGCTGAGGTCATTGGTGGTTTCGGATGGATCAATTTTTAGGGTGTTGAGCCAGTCTGCTTCTGTTACTTGCTCCAGTTCCGGCTTGGTCGGTTGCTGCTGGTGGGTGTGTTGACTTGTGGTGCATTGATGTGGAAGTGTATGATGTATGCGGGGAGGCAGGGTTGTTTGTGATCTGTGTGGCTGGTGGCGAAGGTTGGGTCCAGAGTATGTTCTGCGATATGTTGGGTTAGTGGTGAGCTGGGTGAACCCGATGTTTCCTAGGCTTGCAATGATGGCTGTGTAGCAGGGGTCTACTGTGTCCTTGAAGTGGAAGTAGAGGTAGCTGAGTAACATGAAGTCCTTGGAGTTAATGGTGAGGGGAGCAATGAAGTCGGTGATGAACTTGCTGAAGTTGGTTCATAGTCCTGGTGGTTGATATGCAAGGGTTCTTTTCTGGGTCAAACTGTCATCTGATTGGTCGTCTGAAGTGCATGTGTTCCATGAAGGGGTTATTGATGTCCATGGATGGGGTAGGGTTGATGGTGTCCTTGTGATGATTGTGAGTGCTCCTCCTGGATTGTGAAGGTGATCCTATTGTGTGATCTTGTGGCATGAAGGTATAACCACAGCGATGTTGGGTGCTGAGGAGGGTTTGAGCCAGGGTTTCCTGAGAAAGAGGAGTTCCTGCACATTGTTGCTGAGGAGGTCCCTGATGTTGGTGGTGTGTTTGCTGAGCAATCAGATGTTGAGCAGCATGCATGCGAGTGGCTGTTGTGCATCCGGTTTGGTGTGTTGTTTTACATTTGTCTGGTTGGTCAGAGGTGTTTTGGGAAAAACCAAAGAAAATGATGGACGGAGTGTTGAACATTGCAAGCACTCAACCCCAGTCAACTGATCTGGGTTTAATCCATCACCGTTCTTTAGCCCACTCTGCCACCCCAGTTCAGACATGGCCATATGCAAATCAGTCTGACCCTGTGCCTCAAGGGAACAGTCCAGCCCGAACTGCCAAGCCATGTCTTCCCTGGACCGAAAACAAGCTTCCTAGGACTGGTTCCTGGCATTTCAGCTGTCTTCAGCCAGGCTTGCTTGAATCCAGTGGCAAAGTGAGCAAGGGACTCACGTCTGACCATACCCTGCCAACTTATGGCGAACAAAGCAAAAACCAAAGAAAATTATGGACGGAGTGTTGAACATTGCAAGCACTCACCCCCAGTCAACTGATCTGGGTTTAATCCATCACCGTTCTTTAGCCCACTCTGCCACCCCAGTTCAGACATGGCCATATGCAAATCAGTCTGACCCTGTGCCTCATGGGAACAGTCCAGCCCGAACTGCCAAGCCATGTCTTCCCTGGACCGGAAACAAGCTTCCTAGGACCGGTTTCTGGCATTTCAGCCGTCTTCAGCCAGGCTTGCTTGAATCCAGTGGCAAAGTGAGCAAGGGACTCACGTCTGAGCATACCCTGCCAACTTATGGCGAACAAAGCAAAAGCCAAAGAAATTGATGGACGGAGTGTTGAACATTGCAAGCACTCACCCCCAGTCAACTGATCTGGGTTTAATCCATCACCGTTCTTTAGCCCACTCTGCCACCCCAGTTCAGACATGGCCATATGCAATCAGTCTGACCCTGTGCCTCATGGGAACAGTCCAGCCCGAACTGCCAAGCCATGTCTTCTCTGGACCGGAAACAAGCTTCCTAGGACCGGTTTCTGGCATTTCAGGCATCTTCAGCCAGGCTTGCTTGAATCCAGTGGCAAAGTGAGCAAGGGACTCACGGCTGAGCATACCCTGCCAACTTTTTGGAGCATGCAGGTATGTACAGATGTGCTGCTGCATGTGAGTCAGCAGTATGTGCATGTGAAGGGTCCTACCTTGATGTGGGATGTGGCATAGAAGCAGTGTGTGGATCGTCAACCCAGGTTGATGAGCAAAGGTATGCTGCGTGTATTGATGGGGGCTGATCGGACCAGGGTTGGAGTCAATGTATGCAAGACCATTGGCTCTGTATTAGGTAATTAAATTGTTCATGGTGTAAATAAGTGCAAAATCTGTCCATGAGGTGGCCTAGAGTAGGATTTTCCTTGCTCGTGCACGCCAACTTAACATTGGCGAGCGTGAGCAAATAAAAAAATCCGCTTTGCTAGGCTGACTGGAGTTCTTGGGAACTCAGCGCACTACGCGGAGCACAGAGTGGGTAAAACTCTGCCAACTCAGAGAGCGGAGAAGAATTTCCCACCAGGCCTACCTGTAACCTTTGTTTTATTAGTGAATATTTAGGTTTTTTTTAATGCTATTTTGTAACTGCAACTTCCTTGTAACCTTTATTTTATTAGGTTAATTTCTGGGGGGTTTTCATGTAAAGAAATATTTAATTACCATACGTTAAACCAACCACTGCGCACATGACTGCAGGGCCGTATTTGGCCCCCAGGATCCCACTGCTTAATATATAAGAGAGGGGGGGCACAAAGTCCTCCTCCCTGGGCCGATATCCGGCTCTGGGACCCCATCTTCCCAGACCCAACCATTTTGGAAAGGGGAAGGTGGGCTCGCAGCCTCCCTCCCCGGGCCAATATTGGCCCTGGATACCTCATCCCCGGGGCCTATACAATTATTAATGGTAGAGGAGGACCGCAAGTTAAATACCCCAACCAGGTTTGTCATGGTCAAAAGCTTTACCTTCTGACTTTAGTCTTTTAAGTCACAATACACCAGAGGAGAACACTTCTGAACCCCTCTCTCCCACAAGGCCCTCAAAGAAGGCCCTTAGAGACACGCAGAGTGGAAGGTAGAGGCCACAGCGTGGTCAATGATCAACTGGTCAGATGTAGGAAAAAGCCTCTTGCGGCTTTTTATGTCCCTGTAGTTTTAATAGGAGGTCAGCCCTAAAACTCTAGGATTCCGCATCTTTGTGTTGAGTACAAGACGGAAGTCAGGTCAAGTCTTCAGTGCTTTCTCAGATTACAGACAGCATGGCAGTCCTTCTATTCATTTCAGGTCCAGAGAATGCTCTGAAGAGGGTGCCTGATGGTACCACATTTATGCTGGGCATGAGCTAGTTTGATGGAATGACCCCTGGAAACTCCCTAACTTTGTTGGGCTAATCCTACCTGCTTTGGGCATTTTCAAGATGGCAAAAGTATTCAGCTCTGATGACCTGGGACGTGGGTAGGGAGTGTCCTATGGTTATCCTAGCTGCCTCCCACGTCTACCACCAACATCCAATTTGAGGCAGTCCTTGTATCCACAAGAAACATAGAGACAGACATCTGGTAGAAAAAAAGTTGATCTTTCACCAGCTAGACAGTAAATATACAAGAGAAATTTTGGTATTCTCTCCTTGCCCTTTTGAAGTCTGCCCCAAGTGTTACATGTAACCCTTCAGCACACCTGTCACTGTTATGTCAAAAAGGTAGTGCTTGGTTCAGAAAGTGACCTTTTTTTAAATGGTGTAAATCGTTCAGTAGTTCCTGGGAAATTGAAAAAAAAAGCAAATATCGATATCTAGAGGCGCAGTGGATTCGCGAACCCTCCCGACCACAAGCTTTATCCTAATTGGCTGTCAACACTCCAAACCAGGAAGTGTTGCCAGCCATCTTGTGACTCTGTAGAACTGAGTCACTAGAAAACAGTGAAACAAATGCAAGAAAAGGGGGCAGGGTAGAAACACCCTGACCCCCTAGGCCTGCTCAGGGGGTCCCACAAGGATCCCCAGGGCCCAAAAAGCATTTTTATTTTTTTTAAATCGGCGAAATTCCCGTTGGGTCCGTGAATCCCGCGCTTCATTTACTTGAAGCCCCCAGGTGGACCAGGTCCCAGGGGCATTTGCTAAAAATATATGCGGGGGCCCGCGGGGGCCTCCGCAGCCCCAGGGAACCCCACCCCCGGGGCTTGGTTAAAATGATGTGCGGGAGGGCACTCGGCCCTCCCGCAGCCCCGGGGACCACCACCTTTTTAAATGTGTGGGGGGCCTCCAAGGCCCCCCCAAGCCCCAGGGACCGCTACCCCCAGGGCTTTTATTAAGTATTTGTGGGGGGCACACAGCTCCCCATAGCCCCGGGGACCGCCATCCCCGGGGCTAGCTTTTATAATTTAAACAATCCTGTGTGGGGGGGCTCGAGCCCCCCCACCTGCCCCGGGGACCACCACCTCCGTGGGGCACTAAAATGGAAATGCGGGGGTCTGTTACGGACCCCCGAGGATCACCACCTCCCAGGGCTTTATTCACATAGTGAGGGGGGCCGCGTGGCCCCCCTCCTTGAGCCTTTGATGGCCCTGGGGACCACCACCCGCCAGGGCCAGCTCCTACAGTGTCCCGGGATGCCCACCCCCGGGACACTGCTGTTTGCTATGGCAGGACGGGAGCTGTGCGGCTCCCGTCCTGCCAAAGCAAACACTGGTTTGGATTTTGGAAGCGAGAGCAGGTTTCCTGCTCTCGCTTCCAAAATCCAAACCAGATTGCTTTTCCACACGGGGAGCTGCATATCAGCAGCTCCCCGTGTGAAAAAGCAATGCCGGCTCCCGCAGGAGGCGCGGAGCCGGCGGGACCGTGGGGGCATTGGAGCTCCCCCCACGGTCCCCAATGGCTAGGGGCGGCCCCGGGGGATGGGGTCCCCGGGGCCAGAAGTGGCCTGAATCCTGAGGGTCCCTAAGAGCCAACTACCCACCAGGTACGCCCAGTAAGTGCCACAGAGTTGCATTGCAGAGAGGTGTAAAAAGGGACATGGCCTCGGACCACCTCTATACAACGCAGCTCTGAGGCGCTTACTGGAGGTACCTGGTGGGCTAGTTGGCCACCAGGGACCCTCAGGATTCAAGGGGAATTATTCGCCAACTTAAAACCCGCCAGGGGGCGTGTTTACATAGTGGTGAAGGGAGGGGGTGGGCCTGATGTAACATGTGTGTGCTTATGCAATCACTCCGCCAAAACCCAAGCACTTATAAATTCACCATGCACTCTCCTTGCAGCACTCTAATCATCCAGTTACTACCCATGCACTCATGCAATGACCCATGCACTAACTCATGCACTGCTACAATACCCTGAGCAGTACCCATGCAGTCCAGCCATCGCCCTGTCAGTACCCATGCATTCTATCAATCATGTAGCCAGCACCATGTACTTATCCAATCACTTCACCAAAACCCAAGCACTTATAAATTCGCCATGCACTCCCCTTGCAGTACTCTAATCTTCCAGTCAGTACCCATGCACTCATGGAATGACCCAGGCACTAACACATGCACTGCTACAATCCCCTGTGCACTACCCATGCAGACTTCTAACCACCTACATAATACTGATTCAGTCCTCCCATTACCCAGGTTATATCCATACAGTCAGAAATCCCTCTGTCACTACCCATGCACTCCTCAAATCACCCATTCAGCATCATGTACTTATCCAATCACTCCGCCAAAACCCAAGCAGTTATAAAATCACCATGCACTGTCCTTGCAGCACTCTAATCATCCAGTCACTACCCATGTACTCATACAATGACCCAGGCACTTACACATACACTGCTACAATCCCCTGAGCACTACTGATGCAGTTCAGCCATCTCCTTGTCACTACCCATGCTTTTTTCCAATCACCCAGCCTGCACCATGTACGTATCCAATCACTCTGCCAAAACACAAGCACTTATAAATTCACCATGCACTCTCCTTGCAGTACTATAATCATCCACTCAGTACCCATGTACTCATGCAATGACCCAGGCACTAACTCATGGCAAATACAGAGGAGGTCATGCTAATCACAGGGGTACCCCAACGCATAGTGTTCCCTATTGTATGTAGGTGTTTTCACTGTATTCTAAGTGTCTTTTACCATAGCACTGGCTCCGGTCCTGGTTATTCAGAGTCAGTTACCACCAGTACCCGTCAGTAAATATTTGGGGGCACAGGAGGACTCTCTGCTCCTCTGTTGGTTCTTTCTGCACCTCTCTTGCTTCTTCCTGCACTTTTGTTCTTCTTTATGGACTTCTGTTGATTCTTTCAGCATTTGTCTTGCTTCTATCTGCGCTTTTCTTGCTCTTTCTTCACATGTCCTACCTTTGTAGGCATAGTTAGAAATTAGCATTTAAAAAACCATTGAAATTCACTGAAAAAACCATAGGTTTCAGGCATGTTATAGTTAGAAATCAGCATTTAAAAACCATTGAAATTCACTGAAAAAAACATAGGTTTCAGGCATGTTGTAGTTAGAAATCAGCATTTAAAAAACCTTAAAAATTCACTGAAAAAACCATAGGTTTCAGGGACGTTATAGTTAGTTGGCCATTTCACTCGTACAAAACCATAGAAATTCCCCCGTTATAGTTAGTTCAAAAAACTATAACTCGCATCCCCGCAATGCACTGCTGATGACGTCACATATTACATCATTCATGACATGGTCAGTGACATCACTGATGACATCACTGATGACATCTCAAATGACATCACTGATGACATCACTGATAACATCATCCATGTGATAATCTGATGCACGTTCTCACACTCTAATATAACCTTTGATACACCCACTCCAAAATACAGAATACTATTTTTGAAACCATAGACACACCAATACCACTTATTACATATCTACTCACTGGTTCTTAGGACAATACACACATCTACTCATTCACCCATTCATTCACTCATACATGCAGCCACTCATCAATACAACACTATCATGTTTACTCATACACCTACACAGACACTCACACACCAGCACTCATCCAGAGTTACTCACACACCTTGTCAGTCATGCAAAGAATCAATCACACTTCCATTTACTGACCGACAGAGTTATACACACAACAGATCACTTATTCAAACAGAAACAAACACATGATTACTCTCTTATACAATCACTGATACAAGTACACACTTATCTATACAGTCACTCTCACAATCACTGGCTCTCACATATAGTCATTTATATACTCCAACTCTCACAAACACTGCCTTTTACATATGTAGTTACATGGACATGTACCACTTAGATATCCATTCACTCAGTAACACACCCATACACACACTGACCCACCCATACAGCTGTTTCCACATGCACTATTGAACCCATACAGCCAGTGAATCAATCACTCAAACATGTATGCAGAGTCACACACCTCCCACGCACCCACACACACACTCAGGTACCCATACAAATACTCTGGCAATCGATCAATAACCCATATAGACACTCATGTAACTACTGACCAACCCATGCAGCAGCTTAGACAACAGCAGACAGACTGATACAGACATTCACACAGTTTAGTCAGTAACCCATGCATTCAGTAAGACACATGTAATAACTGACATAAATAGTCAGTCACGCACCTACTAAATCCTCCATCCAGACACTTGTGCACCCACTCATCCTTCAATACACCTTGGTATATATATAATATATATTTAAACTTGAAAGAAAAACACAGTCACTGGATGATGTCATCAGTCATGTCATTTGAGATGTCATAAGTGATGTCACTGACTATGTCATAAATGATGTAATATGTGATGTCATCCTCAGTGCATTGCGGAGCGCGAGTTATAGTTAGATGACGTAACTATAAGGGGGGAATTCCTATGCTTTTGTACGAGTGAAATGTCCAACTAACTATAACGTCCCTGAAACCTATGTTTTTCTGAGTGAATTTCCAAGGTTTTTTAAATGCTCATTTCTAACTATAACGTGCCTGAAACCTATGGTTTTTTCAGTGAATATATATATATATTTTTTTGTTGTTGTTAAACAAACAGTCCAGATTCAGTGCGCACTTCGCACAGCAGGTGCCTTAGGTGTCGAGGTCAGACTTAACCTCGTATTTAATTCATCCACAAAAAATCACCGCACTCCTCAAGTTTTGGTTTCTTAGCTTAGTTATTTATTAAGCACATTAACCACCATCACCACCACCAACATTTCGACCAAGAAATGGTCTTGTTCACAGTTTGTGTGAGTCCTTCCTCTATTGTCATTATATAGTCTTGCCATATTAGCCCATTATGAGGCATCATGGGACCTGTAGTGCTCAAATGCCAAAGTTCGTTTCAGGAGATGTATTTTTACCAGACTGTTTTAGAATGGGTTCTTTATATGTTAATGTCACATATAAAGAAATGGAAACATCTTTTTTTTCTCAGTGAGAATTAATGTTCTGCCTTCTTACATATTTCTTACTTGGGGAGGTATTCAAAATGTCTCCGTGTATGCTTATTCTTACATAGTGTAAATTGTTTGATTTCCAAATACAGCACTGTTTCTGTATTATAGTCCACCGTGGACTTGGGTTCTCTGTTCAGCTTATTATTTTGGTTATTATTTTGCTTGTTTTGCAAGGAAAAGAGGGGTGAAACCCCGAAACCGGTCCTAGGATGCTTGTTTCTGGTCCAGGGAAGACATGGCTTGGCAGTTCGGGCTGGACTGTTCCCATGAGCCACAGAGTCAGACTGATTTGCATATGGCTATGTCTGAACTGGGGTGGTGGAGTGAGCTAAAGAATGATGATGGATTTAACCCAGATCAGTTGACTGGGGGTGAGTGCTTGTATTGTTCAACACTCCTTCCATCATCCCCTTTTGTTTTGCTATGTTCGCCCTATGTTGGCAGGGTATGCCCAGACGTGGGTCCCTTGCACACTTTGCCACTGGATTCAAGCTTGCCTGGCTGATGACGGCTGATTAGCCAGAAAACGGTCCCGGGATGCTTGTTTTCGGTCCAGGGAAGACATGGCTTGGCAGTTCGGGCTGGAATGTTCCCATGAGACACAGGGTCAGACTGATTTGCATATGGCCATGTCTGAACTGGTATGGCTGAGTGAGCTAAAGAATGATGATGGATTAAATCCAGATCAGTTAACTGGGGGTTAGTGCTTGCATTGTTTAACACTCCGTCCATCATCCCCTTTGGTTTTGCTATGTTCGCCCTAAGTTGGCATGGTATGCCCAGACGTGGGTCCCTTGCTCACTTTGCCACTGGATTCAAGCTAGCCTGGCAGATGACGGCTGATTAGCCAGAAACCGGTCCCGGGATGCTTGTTTCCGGTCCAGGGAAGACATGGCTTGGCAGTTTGGGCTGGACTGTTCCCATGAGGCACAGGGTCAGACTGATTTGCATATGGCCATGTCTGAACTAGGGTGGCGGAGTGAGCTAAAGAATGATGATGGATTTAACCCAGATCAGTTGACTGGGGGTGAGTGCTTGCATTGTTCAACACTCCGTCCATCATCCCCTTTGGTTTTGCTATGTCCCGCATGTTTGAGCATAGATCTGGCGATCAAAGAGAAAGATGTTGTTTGTTAAGCACAGTTCGATCATTTGCATGTGCATTTTTGTATGTTTCAATTCTTGGACATTCCTTTGTCTTAAAAAGTATTCCACAGCCTACAAACCCAAGTCATGACTGATTGAGGTGTACAATGACACCACATCTATGGTTACGAAATAAAAGCCATTTTGCCATCCAGTATTTGTGAGTGTTCTCAAAAAGTCTCCAGTGTCCTTGATATATGAGCTCAAGTTAGTGACCATAGGTGACAAGAAATGATCAACATAAATTGACAGGTTTTCGTACAAGGAATTGCAGCTGGATAAAATCGGCTTGCCTGGAGGTGTGATAAGCGTCTTGTGTACTTTCGACAGAAAGTACATTGTGGGTACCACTGGATTATCATTGTTTAAGAATAGCGCTTTTTCATCACTTAATAGGCCCTCTTTTTGCCAATTCCGGATTTTAAATCCTAGGTCAAGAGTTAAATCATTTATTGGGTTGGTTTCCAATTTTTTGTAGTTGTTTGTATCACGCAATTGTCGCATCACTTCCTCTCTATAGTCTTCTGTGTTCAGAATCACTATATTTCCGCCTTTGTCGGACGGTTTGATCGTTATTTCTGTTTTTATACTTAATGCGTCCAATGCTGTTTGTTCTTCTTTGGAGAGATTCTATTTTTTGTTGTCCACCACCTTTTCCATTTGTTCCAACTCAGCTACTACTAGATCATGAAATGTATCTATTCTATTTCCTGGGCTCAACATAGGGCAGAATTTGGATTTTTGTTTGAGCCCAGAAGGGACATGTTTTCCCGTAGGCATGTCTATTTCTTCCATGACCTGTGAGTCTGTTATGTTTTCGGTATTAGTATTTAGCATCAGGTCATATGATGTTCTTAGACCCTCTATGTCATCAGTGTTCAGATTGATTCTTTGTTCTCCAGTATGACTGCTTCTTCTGGTGTTACCCTTTTTAGTAAACAATTTGCTTAGTTTGAGCTTGCGTACATACTTGTTGAAGTCGATTCTGGTCTCGACGTGGTCGTGATGTTTTTCAGGGCAGAATGTCAGGCCCTTGTTTAAAATGTTTTTTTCTAATTCATTCAATGGAAAGTCTGACAGATTGATAATCAGGTTCTCCGGTGGTTGCTGTATTACATTTTGTGTGTTTACTTCTTCGGCCTGTTGCGAAGTAGTTATCCTTTTGTTCTTTCTTGAACCTCTTCGCGTCTTCCTTCGTCGCTTGGGCTTTTGGCTGTGTTCTTTCCTCAACCCCTTTCCCGACCACATCCTCTCCCTCTTTCCCTTTGTGTCCTCTGATCGATGTAAATCAGTTTCATTCCTTCTAAAAAAGTTTTACGTCCACCAACTCGTACACTTCTTTCCTCTTCACTGAGGTCCGATTACGACTCACTGGCCACTGGTCTTGTTGTTTCTGATAGGGATAACTTTCCTGTCTGGAGTATATAGATATATAATAAATCAACCAAGTCCTTGCTCGCTTTTGCTCTCCAACATGATATCAGGAACGAACACCACATCCACTTCAAGATACAAGTGCTTTATACAGGTAAAATTCACATTGCTGTTATGAAGGCAGAATGCCTTCCATCCATGATGCGTTTCGACTGTTGAAACACGGTCTTGATCACATATATATATATATATATATATATATATGTATATATATATATATATATATATATATATATATATATATATATATATGTATATATATATATATATATATATATATATATATATATATATTATCTACTGGCGGTCGCCAGTAGATAGTTATAGTTAGGACCGTGTTTCCATAGGAAATCCGCAACATTATATTTGGAATAACTTTGGCGCCGGTTGACGAATCCTCGCGAAATTTTCAAAATAGGTGGGGCGCTCCGCTCCGCTCCTACCCTGAAAGTCTCGGGGGAATTCGTCAAGCGGGGGCTGAGAAAAAAGGGGGGTCCCAAAACGCGTTTTCCCCATGCATTTTCCCATAGGACATTTAGTCCAAGCTACAGCCCGAACGGCTGAACAGAATTACTTGAAATTTGGCAGAGAGGTAGTCCTCAGGTCAGAGATGTGCCTTTTGCAGGTCTGGTGTAAATCTGTTCAGTAGGTCCTGAGAAAATAGCATTTAAATCAATATATATATCTGTAAGCGCGCTCCGTGCGCTTACGGTAAGCTTACCGTACGCGTACGGTGCCGTGCGCGAGCTCAATTCAGATTGGTGGTTACATGACTGTAAACATTCGAATCGGTCGAAATCAGAAAGTGTCGGCCGCCATTTTCTGTCTCTCGCACTGAAAATCAAAGGTGGATAACGTGAAAAGGGGGCAACGAAGAGAGTTGCAGACCCCCTAGCGTTTGTCAGGGGGTCCACGAAGGACCAAAAAGTACGAAAAATACATTTAATAATTTTTAAAAAAAATCGCGGAGTGCGCGTTAGGCCTGGGCAAAATTTCTGTTCCGTTCGCGGAATTTGCGATAATTTGGCATTTCCGCGAACGGCGGGAAAAAAACTTCCGCATCTTCGCGATATTTCCGCTTGTTTGCGGAGATTTTTAACATTTTCGCGATAATTTGCGAAAGTGGCTTCCGCAAATTCCGCCCACCCCTAGTGCGCGTACGGTAAGCTTACCGTACGCGCATGGCAAAAAAATAAAATAAAAAAAAAAACGAAATAACAATCACATTTATTAAATAAATTGAAGGACCGGCAAGGGAGAAAAAAAAATTGTTACTGTGTAAAAAAAGGCGAGGCGCGCACGGTATGAACTGCGCAACGTGGGCGCTCGGTGCGCGAAGTGCACCGTGCTCGCAGGGTGTGCGCACGGTGAAAAACCAGAAAAAAAAATAAAAAATAAATACATAACTTAGCATTTAACAAACCGTACAAATTCACTGAAAAAACCATAGGTTTCACACACGTTATAGTTAGGAATTAGCATTTAAAAAACCTTGCAAATTGACTTAAAAAACCATAGGTTTCACACATGTTATAGTTAGCTGTACATTTCACTCGTAAAAAACCAATGAAATTCCACGTTATAGTTAGATCAGGTAACTATAACTTGCGTGACCGCAATCCACAATGTGTCATTTCAGATGTCATCATTGATGTGAAGAGTGATGTCACTGACCATGTCATGAGTGATGTAATATGTGACGTCATCAGCAGTTTATTGTGGGCGCGCAAGTTATAGTTACCTGATCTAACTATAACGTGGAATTTCATTGGTTTTTTACGAGTGAAATGTACAGCTAACTATAACATGTGTGAAAACTATGGTTTTTTAAGTGAATATATATATATATATGTATATATATATATATATACATGTATATATATGAAAGAAGAAAGAGTTCATTGCACACCAAATTCAAATGTTCATGACCTTACCTTAAACGTGATGGATGTCTTTGATGGAATGGGAGGTTATTTTTCCTCTTTTTAGTTGACCTTGGTGCTGACGTTTCAAATTTGTGATGATAAAAAGGGTGATAAAATGAAGGCTTCGTTCAAGTATTTTGTGTTGCCGTTACCGGGGAAGCTGACATCCCCAATGAATGTATGGCAGGTATATTGGATGGAGGCAGAGGCAATGAGATCTTAGATTTTCTCCAGTAAATACTAGAGGCTGTTTTGGAGGTAAAGACAGGTAAGTGGCATGAGAGGAGCTCAAACGACACATATGTGGTAGACTTAATGGGAGTGCAAGGCCAGGATGTCCTGCATATGACTGAAAGTCCCCCTCCTGGTGTAAGAGTGGGTTCTATTTGTTGAATATTATAATCATTGGGGATGAGGATGTCCAGGATGCATGTGGAGGAGGGTGTAAACCAGGTTTCTGTGATTAAGAGTTAGGTACTGATGTTGGTGATGTCTAGAATATGTATAACTGCAGAGTATGCACTTATGATCAACAACTGAGTAGGTTTTTAAGTGACTGGTTTGTGAATGAGGTTAGGGGTGATGGACGTGTAAATCAGGTGAATGTATTTGTGTGATCTGGAGGGGAGTGTGGGAATGATGTGGGGATGGTGTGAAATGTGATGTTTGCTAGTTAGCTGGAGCATGGATTACATCTCTACTTCCTTCAAGGTCCAAAGAGGTCCAAGTAGGCACACCCTCGTCTGTGTCCTCAAAGATAGCAGGACACCATGAAAAGTTGACCAAGGCAGTTGCGGAAGAAGGATAAGAAAAATGGAAACTAGAGATGTCACTTCCTGCAGAAATGAATGCTGGGAAATGCAATGATGTCACTCCCCATAGAGATGGATGCTGGGACATCCAGAGATTGCTTACTAGTTAGAGGAAAGCTGCTTAATAATATATTCTAGTTCTTTCACAGAACACTATATATTTGAGGAGCTTGTGTTTTAAAGGTCACAAACAAATTTCACATTAGTGTTATTTTCTTCCTTCATTTTAGTTTTATTGCCAAAAATAAGATTCCTCTCATCTTTTGGGGCTCTGTTGTGCCACTCTTTAAAACATAGTATTGGTAGCGCTTACTTTTGACCTCTTCATCGTTTCACTTTTTTCTTTTTGAAACACCTCCACTGAGCTACACATAGTATAAATAATGCCTTAGAGTTGCTTCATGGTTTATCCGGGGGCAGACGGTAGCCTGGTGTCACACTCACATCAAGAAGCCGCCTAATTAGGTGCAAACTGAAGAGGCATCGTCTTGATGTGAGTGTGACAACAGGCTACCCTCTCCCCCAGAGAAACCATAAAGCAACGCTAAGGTATTATTTATACAAGCAGTGATTGAAGCCCAAATAGGTGTTAAATATATATTTTTACATTTCTTGGCAGGCAAATAGTGTGCTTTCATTGAGAAGAAATAGGAGTGGAACCAGGGAACATGTGGACCTTTAGGAAATCAGTATCATAACCTGATTTTTTCCTAAATTCCCCCCTATCTTTTTTAACCATACCTACTGAAAGCAGGAATAAAATAGGATATACCTACCAGCCAGGTATTTTTAAACTACACCACCACCCTAACTATCCCCTCATAAACATCATCTTTTATCATTGTATAAGAAAAGAAAATAATACTCCCATATAATCTATAGCTTGCAGTAAACCCCGATTTGTAGCGGAACGGGATGGAAACGATGATGAAGCATGCAACCAAGGGGTAACCCTGGTGGGTGAGGGTTTTACAAGAAAAACTTTGTTTTTTCTTTTCGAGTGGAGAGTTATTATCTTTGTTCATTAAAGAACTGGGTTCTTTTGTTTTGAATTACGAAAAAAATAATCAACATAGACTAATGATTTCCCAGGAAACCTCCTTAGTCTCATACCAATGGTCTTACTCATGGAATAGCTGCATACTTGTGGAACTTTCACAATAAATATACACATGGTGCCTTGGGATTCTCTTGCCTGAGGAAGTGGTACTGATTCCCTCATGCCACCAACATACCAACTTGTCATTAAAGGCTTGATTCAGAAGTCCAACCTTCTGATTAAAATTACAATTTAGATTTTTTTTTATTATTTGTGAATTAAATATTTCATCATTTGTGTATTTGTTAGATGTATGATTGATTATATATTTTTGTGTACGGTTTAGGATTTCAGATGATCAAAATTGCGTAGGCGGGAGTCCCTGCTTTTCATTCAAGACTCAGTGGTGGTCCCCGGATTCCAATAACGATTCATTGGGGGTCCCTGGATTCCAGCAGTGGTTAAGCGGGGTTTCACCAAAGTCAAAAGGTTAAGAACCACTGGTCAAGGTTTGTTTTTATCTTCTAAAGTTTGAACTATTTTCTCAGTTTTAGTTTACAAATTACTTTAAGAACATCCACTCTAGTTTTTGTATAATTGAGGGATGTCTCAGGACAGAAGCATAAGCCTAAGGGAAGTATCTGTATTTCTGCTTATGTAAAAGTAAGATCCGATAAATCCATTGCAGTACAGTAATCACAGTTTTTATTCGATCATGTTTACATGCACCAGCAGTTGTGTTAGTATTTTTTCTGTATTCATTATGTGGGTCTAAGTCCACTTTCTACATCCAGGATTGTAAATGGAATTTGTGCATTAGAGACTTCTGATTCACATAACCTATTCCAAAACCAGGCAGATCTATTCTGCTGAAACGCATAGACATGGTTGCCATGCAACTGATAATGAACTAAATCTTGCAATACAAAAGCTTCTGGCGAGCTAATGCAGGTTTTTTATTGGAGGTATTAGCAGATTTCAAGAGGGCTCTCACTTTCCCTCTGCGAAGAAACCCACTCTGTAATGCATTTTCGTGCATCAACGCAACTTTTTTCTCGTTGTTATATATCACTGCTATGCACTTATTATCTCAAAAATAATTTTATATATATAAAAAGCCACACTTGCACATGTCTGCCCTTGTTAGGGTCCAAACTGTTAAATATAAAAAATAATTTCATAGACAACAAGACTTGAATATGATGCCTTACCCCTAACTGTCTTTTTATAGCAATTACCTGGCACCTTATTCAGGTAATAAAATCCAACTTTGAATGTTGTATGCAAAAATGAATACATGTCTAGGCCTTAATTGCTGGTTACGCCAGGAACTTCATTCATTTGCATCTTATCACATTTTTAATTAAAAATAATCCAGTTTTTGCAAAAATTCACCAATTATGGTGAATTTCTAAACATTAGTCACTACTTAAGTGAACTAGAGCTATCACATACCCTCTCTTTTACGCTGCTAACTGCAGAAAGTTGGCTGCTAAATAGAGCAAAGGTTGGGTTGTCTATATATCCTGATACAAGGTGTGAAAAAGCTATTATATCTATTATATTAATAGGGAAAAGGGAACACAGCGTATCCAAGATAACCATAAAACCTAGATTTATCGAAGAAGAGAATGGTTCTTCTATAAGAGTAGCAGTACTTTGTTTTCTGTGATTTTAAAATCACATTCATCTCTGTATTTGTTGTGGATATAATGAAGTAATCTCTCATTTATCATAAGTATTCTGATATTTTATGACAACTAGAAAATCAAGCAAATCACCCGCCTTTTCCTAGGATATCCCTGAGGAGTTACAAGGATGATATATATTGTATGTAGAGCTACATTACGCTACTAATCCTGCAGCCTTACGTCCACTGAAACAGTAGAGGAAGGGTTAATAATACAAGTGAAAGAGGAAAAACAATCTCATTAAATGGAGTGATATTGAATAACAGTGATACTCAACTACGCTTCTGCAAGGTCACATTACTGGCAGCAGCCACAAACAGCTGCAGAGGGCTATGTATCGCCTTGCACTATATGGTGCTTTAAAATAAATTAGGATTGGTACAAACCTGGGGTATAAAGATCCTATTTTGCTTTAATGAAACTTCATATTCCCCCCTGTGGCAAGAATTGACGATTCATCTCTGGATGTTTACAATTAAAATACTCAGCAATAAGCATTACATTTCTTGGAAATCAAATCCCACTTACCTAAATGACAGCACAAGTACCAGTTTTAGAAACCTCACTTGGTTGAACACATCATCCATCAAGTTTATGGAATAAGACAGAAAACCGTTTTGATACCAGTAGTTAAACAGTTTTAAAAAACTCTTTAAGATGCTATTGTTCACGATTTTAAATTTGCGTGGGTTGCGAATTATATATTTGGGCTTTTTATAGAGTGTTTGTTTCACTGTGCTGGGAGCTGAATAGGATCTTGAGTATTCAGAATAAATGATTGGTTATTTCTAGGCCTGGGCAAAAATTTCGTTCCGTTCGCGGAAATTGCGATAATTTGACATTTTAGCGTTCCGCGGAGAGCGCGAAGATGTCAAAAATTCCGGTTTCCGCAGCTTGGCGATAATTTGTTTCTTGCTCGCGCTGTAAAATGATACATTCTCGCGCGCGCGCGATCGCCTTACCTGATTCCCTGCGTTCGCCGACAAGTTTTCTTGATCCGGTCGCGTTCTCCATGAGATGTTGTATTGTTTTTAGCCATTTGCGCTGTCTCGCGACAGTTCGCGCCCGCAGTGACGTCATGCGTCGCGCGATCACGTCTTTCTTCTCGCGATCATGCACCGCGAGAACAACTCAAAACAAGATGGCCGCGCCCGCAAGCAGCCACATGGGTAAGTTGGCGACCCGCAACCATGCAGAAAATCGCGCGAACATGCCGGAAAAAAACTTCCGCATCTTCGCGATATTTCTGCTTGTTTGCGATAATTTTAAACATTCTCGCGATAATTTGCGAAGGTTAATTCCGCAAATTCCGCCCACCCCTAGTTATTTCCAATAGAAACGAACTGTTTTTTCGAAAATTCCGTTTAGAATTTGCTAATAGCTAGGAGCTTAATCCACGAGGACAGAGCCAAGCTGGAGAATGGCTTTGATAATTTTCTTCAATGTTGAATGTGTAGAACCATGAGAAAACTGGCTTCGGCTCAACAAATCTTTCAGGTGTGGTGATAAGGTGGAAGACTGTCCATATGAAACCTAGGTTCCGAGCCGTACAGTGAGATGTGGGATTTACAGTCTTGAAAGCTACTCTCCTCTCCGCCTGGCTCCAATGAAGAGCTCAAAGATGGTGACAGATATTTCCATATTTACAAATCCCAAATCACCGTGGGGCAGATTTACTTTTGTGACGCAGCGGCGGCGTGAACCCTGCGCCATGTTGCGCCCCATTTACAACGTGACGCATCTAGGGAGATGCGTCACGTTGTAAAGCTTGCGCCACATGTGGGCGTACCTGCACAGGGGGGGGGGGGCGTTCCGGCGCAGGAACGCCTCCGAAAAGTGGCTGAGTGAAATCTACAAGATTTCACTCAGTCACTTTTCCGGCCATGCTGCGTCAAAACCCTGCGCCTGCTTGAAGCAGGCGTAAGGATTGACGCAGCATTGTAACGATAGGGCACCCCCGAGCCTTGCTGGAGCTGCGTCGCGCTTGCGATGCAACTCCAGCAATGCGCCACCCTTCCGCCATCAGATGCGTCACGCTTCTGTTTATCCTTGTGCCACGATGCTCTGCATTGTAAATGCGGCGCATCTATTGTGGCGCAAGGGTAAACTTTCGTGACGCATCTTCCCTGGCACATCCGTGCTGATTTGCAGGGATGCGCCAGGGAACATAAATCTGCCCCCGTGTGCGCAGTCACATTATAGAATGGCTGAAGTTGTTGCAGTAGATATGCAGCTCAACTTAGATAAAGTGAATTGCTCTAAGGCAGGGAAAAGCTAACTAGTGCTGTTGTAGCATCTGCTCATCCTTCAAGATCTTGCAGAATAGCCTGAGTTGGTACGAACCAGCTGGGAAAACTGCTTTGACTCAAGGGTTGGACAAATGGACACATTCATTTTAAAGTTCCAATGTTTATTTATTTATCTTTTGACAGGAGCAACATGTTGATCAGGAACGTTTCACGTAGCATTGATGGTGGGCTCATAGATCAGTGAACATGGAAGTCTTACATTACCTCCTCAGTAGTCTTCCTCACCACATGACTAACTAAGTGAGCTTCAGCTCCACACCAGGACCCTCCAAAGCAAAAGTTACCCTCCCATGCCTCCCATCCCTTCCCGATATGGCCGACTCATACACCCCATGACCGCTATAAGAGGTGGGCCAGCCCAACTCTACAGCCTGTTTATTTAGTTCTGTGCACGTTTACTCTCCAGATGCGCCGTCAGGTAAGTGGCGCCTGCTGCAGCAGGTACGTGGGTCTGGGGTTGTAGGTCCTGCTCTGGCAGACCCCGGGATCTTGGACCTTTTTCCCCCCTTCCTTCCCCCGCTGTGTTTGGGTCAGTTAGGCTCTGCTTCAGCGAGCCAAGGGTTAACGGGGGGGGGTGGCCGGGGTACGGAAGGCGGGGGCCGACGCTCTGCCGCGCCCCCGCTTGCTTGGCTCTCTGTGCCTGGTTCCTGCTCGGTCCCTAAGTATTTCCGCCCGCCTGCCCATCGAGGCGCTACGGCGGGCGACGGCGGTGCTGTGCGGTGTCTGTGGGCCTGCTATTTTTTATTTATTGTGGCTTTCCTACTTTGCTCCCTCTCAAGATTCCACGTCCCTGCTCTGGGGCCGACGCCTCTTCCATTTGTTCGCGCCGCCCGCCTATCAATCGAGGCATTGCGGCGAACGGCGTTCTGTGTTCCCGCTGTTTTTGTTTGATACTTCTTGCATTTCATTAATTCCGGCGCTCATTTCCTTTGGATCACGCCGCCCGCCTGCCCATCGTGGTGTTGCGGTGGACGGTGGTGGTGCTGCGCGGCTGTTTGACCCTTGCTCTTACCGGGTCTCCACGGCGTTTGGGTTCTTTGTCTTCCGCGCGGTCCGGGCATGAGTAACACCTGTTCTCGGGCTCATCCTCCAGGGGGCGGGTGCGCGTTTCCATGCTAGCATGTGTTGCGGGTCAATTTCGGCAGCTGGTCCGCCCATTTCTGCCTGCTTATTTACTCAGGGATCCTTCATCTCAGTCTTGGCTGTGGTTTCTCATGTTTGCTGCTTGTCTTTGGCCTGCGCTTTTGCTGTGTTCCTTCTTCTGGCCATGGAGCAGGGGGAGGCCCCTGTGGGGGCAGGTGCAGGTTCCTAGACTCCTGCTGAGGTTGTTTCCATGCAGTCTATTCAAGAGATGATCCAGGCTGAGGTGGCGACTGCTTTTGCACAGCGCGAGTGTGGGCAGGGTCCCTCTTCCCCTAAGCGTCCTCGCTTGGGCTCCCTTCCGGTTTCTGATGCTGAAGGGGAGGAGGAGGATCTCTGGGGGCGCTATGTCCATGGCCAGGAGTTGCGGGATGTGCTCCTGTACATCAAACAGAACTTAGCTTTTCGACTCTGGCGGCTGAGGAGCTCTCAGAGGACTTCTTCTTGCAGTACCAACTCAAGGAACCGGAGTCATTGCCTCTTCATTCCTCCATTAAGAAAGTGATCGAGGGGCAGTGGATGGAGATAGATAAACAAGCCTTCCCGAGGTACCTGGCGAAGTGCTACACCATCCAGGACTTTGCCAAGGATTTCCCTCCCTCTGTGAAGGTGGACTCTCTGATGGCGGGGCTTTCCTCGCAGGGGTCCATTATTTACGAGGACGCCTATCCCTCGGACCCTGTTGACAGGCGGGTGGAGGCCACGGCCAAACAGGCCTACTCGGCGGCCAATATTTCCATCCGGGCCTCTGCCTACTTGTCTTATACGGTGCAGTCCTTGTTGTAGGATTTTCAGTCCTTGGCGGGCCTACTGGACCGGGGAGCGGATGTGGTTCCCACCCTGGCTCTGATGGAGCAGCAGACTCGGCTTCTGCCGGACATTCCCTTCAACACATTGGGGGCCTCTGCTGCGGCTGGTGGCGCTGCTATTCAGGCCCGGCGGCAGATCTGGTTACAACACTGGAAGCCAGAGGCTGCCCAGGAGGCTTTGCTGATGAAGATCCCCTTCTCAGGCGCAAAGCTGTTCGGGTCATCTTTGGAGGACATGGTGAAGAAGTTGGCTGAGGACAGGAAGCTGCTGGCTCCCCTCAGCTTTTCCAAGGCCTGCTTCCCGGGCCCTAAGAGGGCATTTTCCACCTCGTCCACGGCTAGGGGCGGTGCGCCCTTTTGAGGTAGGGGTTGCTGCCGGGGCACCCCTTTCTTCTCCAAGTCCCGGCCTCAGCCTGCGGCTTCCACCTCTGCGACCAAGTCCTGACTATCTTCAGGCCCCGCCAGCTGGGTTCCCGGTGGGCGAACAACTCCGCCACTTCCTTCCGGCGTGGGAATCCTCTGTCTCAGATCTTTGGGCTCTTCGAATTGTGAGAGAGGGTCTATCCATCACCTTCAGTTCACCTCCTCCGGATGCCTTCCGCGCTACCCCGCTGCCTTCCTCTTCAGTCAAACGGATGGCCTTGCTCGCTAGCATCCAGGACCTCCTCGTCAAGGGGGCCATCCGGCCTGTTCCTCCGTCTCAGAGAGGTTTCGGCGTCTACTCCATCCTGTTCCTGGTAAGGAAGGGGTCTGGAAACTTTTGACCCGTCTTGGACTTAAAGCGGGTGAATTCTTTCATTCCTTACACTAAGTTCAGGATGCTTTATCTGCAGGAAATTCTGCCGCTGCAGGTCCAGGAGGAGGTGGTTGCTTCGCTGGACCTATTGGATGCATACCTCCATGTGCCGGTTCACCTTACATCTCAGCCTTTTCTCCGGTTCTGCGTGGGGGACTGCCACTACCAGTTCCAGGTACTTCCTTTTGGTTTATCATCTGCCCCGAGGGTGTTCACCATGATTCTGGCACCCTTGTTGGGCATCCTCCACCGGGAGGGGATCAGGGTGTTTCCGTACCTGGATGGCAGGTTAATTTCTGCCTCTTCTTTCTCAAAGGGGATGCTGCACGCCCGGAGGTCTTGCGAGGTTCTCTCTGTCCACGGATTCCTGATCAACCTGAGGAAGTCCCACCTAACTCCCACCCAGGACTTGGTCTTCATTGGGGGCTAATTTAGACATGCTCCTGGGGAAGGTGTTCTTGCCCCTGGAACACCGCAAAGTCTTGTGGCAAGATTTGGGGGCTCTTCTGGGGCAGGAGTCATCTCCTGTGAATCTGTGGTTAAGGGTCCAGGGGGTAATCTCTGCCAACATAAATGTTCTCCCCTGGGCCCACCTCAACCTGTACCACTTGGTCAATCACCTTCTGTCTCTCTGGGATCCCTGCTCTGGGGACTATGAAGTTTCTGTCCTGGTGTCCCCCCAGATTCGGTCTGACTTAGGCTGGTGGCTAGTGGACTCCCACCTCTTGGAGGGTCTCCCTTTTCTGGTCTCCCCATCCCGGGTGGTCACGACCGATGCCAGTCACCTCGGCTGGGTGGCAACCTTGGGGTCCTGGTCAGTTCAGGGTCATTGGGGCCCTCTTCTGTCACACTGCTCCTCCAACTTCTGTGAGATGAAGACGGTCCTGCTGGCTTGCTGGGAATTTGCTCCCTCTCTCCAGGGTCATCATGTCTTGGTTCGGACAGACAACCAGGTGGTGAGGGGTTACATCAACCACCAGGGGGCTGCTGGGTGCGCCCCCTGTGGTTGCTGTCCCAGGAACTGTTGTCCTGGACGGAGGGGACAGTTTTGTCTCAGGGCGGTTTATCTCCCAGGGTCGGAGAATGTGGTGGCGGACCATCTCAATCGGGTGTTCCCTCCATTGAGTGCCCTCTCCTTGACACCTTTGGTCTTTTGGCATCTGGTGGCCCTGTTTGTCCTTCCCCGGGTGGACCTGCTCGCAGAGTTGGGCAATGCTCTCCTGCCTTGCTTCTGCACTCTCCATCCGAGTCCGGGGGTTTGGAGAGTGGATGCTCTGTCTTTCCCTTGGCCTCGGGGTCTCCTGTATGCCTTTCCCTCCTTTCCTTTGATTCCTTGGGTCCTCTGCAAGGTCTGTCTGGACAGGGCCCTGGTGCTCTTGGTGGTTCCCAGTTGGGTTCGCTGCTCCTGGTATCCTCTGCTGTGCGAGCTGGCGGTTCGTGACTGTTGGCCGATTCCAGATCACTTGTTCCTGTTGCGGGGTCCTACACTCCCCAGGACGGTATTGTGCCGGCTCCATCTGCAGGCTTGACTGTTGAGCGGGTGACTTTGTTGACTCAGGGGTGTTCCCCTGGGGTGGTTGCCTTGCTGCTGGGTTCCCGGAGATCTTCGACCTTGCTGTCCTATTCCCGTCACTGGCCCTCCTTTTCCCATTGGTGCTGGCTGCAGGGTTCCGACCCTGTGTTGGTGGACCCCATGAGGGTTCTGGATTTCCCGGCAAAGGGTTTTTCTCTGGCGTTGGCTCCCTCCACTCTGAAGGCTCAGTGGGCTGCCCTGTGGGTTTTCTGCAGTCCAGACCTGGACAAGATGGATTCCTTGGTGGCTCGCTTGCTGCGGAGCTGTTTCCTGCGGCGGCCTCGGGCTGTTTGCCTGGCTCCTCCTTTGGATCTTCCTTTGGTCCTGTGGGCCATGCAGGGTCCCCGCTTTGAGCCCCGTCAGTCTGTGGATTTTAAATTCCTCACCTTCAAGGTAGTTTTCTTGGTGACCTTTGTCTGCTGGCCGCATGGGCGTGCTGGGGTCCTCTCTTTGGTCTCCTCCTTTCTTGCGGGTTTTGCCAGACCGGCTGTTCCTGCGACATGATCCCCGTATTCTGCCCAAGATTCCCTCCCTGGCTAACCACTCTTGTGAGGTGTCCTTGCCTTCCTTTTCCCCTGAAGTGGATGTCTCCCTGTCCTTGCTGGATGTCTGTCGTGCGGTGGAGATTTACCTGGCCCGCACTTCCTCCGTTTGTCATTGTGACAGTTTGTTTGTGAACTTTGGTCCGGTGCGTTCTGGGCACAAGCCCTCTGTGTCTACTTTGAGTCGCTTGCTGAAGCAGGCTATACTGCTGGCCTACGAGTCCCAGGGTTCTGACCTCCTGCCCAGAGCATTTCTGTGTCCTGGGCATCTTTAAGGGTGTGTCCACTGAGGAGATCTGCAGCGGCGACTTGGTCATCTCCGCACATGTTTATGTAACACCACCGGGTGGTCCTGGGTGGCTCTCCTCCTGGGGGTTTTATGGGGGTTGTTCTGAGTGCAGGTTCTGCCATCCCTTGATTGGTCCCATGGCTGGTCTGTGTATTATTCTGTTGCTTCTTCATACGATGGATTAAAGTTATGTATGGTTATCATGTTCCGTCTTGGTGGTGGTTTCTTGTGTACCTTGAAACCTTTTGGCTTGGGTATGTGCTCACTTCGTTAGTCATGTGGCGAGGAAGGCTAACGAGGAGGTAATGCCCCGGTTACTTACCTGTAATCTTCATTACTCCGAGTATAGTCTTCCTCGCCACATGAGTTCCCGTCCCTCCCTCCCTGTCTGGCTATCTGCTTCATGTTTGGGCTTGGTAGTTTCAGGCTGTAGGGTTGGGCCGGCCCACCTCTTATAGTGGTCATGGGGTGTATGGGTCGGCCATATTGTGAAAGGATGGGAGGCATGGGAGGCTAACTTTTGCTTTTGAGGGTTCTGGTGTGGAGCTGAAGCTCACTTCGTTAGTCATGTGGCGAGGTAGACTATACTAGGAGTAATGAAGATTACGGTAATGATAGAGCGTTGCTGATGCGAAAATTGTAGGGGTGCACCATATTCATTGTTAGTCAGCACCCGCATATAACTGAGCATGTTATCCAAGAATAATGGAAATGTATTCATTGAAATAGAAAGGTAGAAATGTAAACAGGCCTCGAGAGAAGAGAAAGGCCATCAGTTATTCTGAAACGCATTGGTGTATATGTAATACTTAGTATAATAATGTCATGCATTAAGAGACATTAAGTCAGGTTAGAGGAATGAAGAAGGGAGTTCTCTTAAGTATGAGACGAATAATTAGAATTGGTAATTGTAGTGTGTTTAGTTTGAGGCCTAACCATATATGTCAAGTGAAGGCCTTCGTTTATTTTAGCCATGCTTTATTAGGACGACAGGATTTGAGCAAAGCTTAAATTGCAGAGAGTTGGGAAACCTCATGATGTTAGGGGTTTTTCTGTTCAGCATTTGGCTGCAGGTACAAGGCCATGTAGCTCGTTAGTTAGAATGAGTCTTTGTTTGAATGGAATGGAGACAGAAGGAGTAGACATGAAGGGAGTGGATTGGAATGTAAAGTTGCAACTCCTGGTACAGAGAAGGCCTGGGACCCAAAGTCGAATTCATGGAAAAGAAGAAGAAAGGATCCAAATGGAAATCTACTGAAGGAAGAAGCTGCCTGGAGGGGAGTGCTGAAGGGCGTGTACAGCTTTTGGGGGTTTTGTATTAGGGACAGAGCCCCGTGGGTTGAGCAGACGAGACTTAGGAGAGGGACTGAAAGGAGCATTACTGATCGAGCTCTCACATGGTGAAGACTTCTTAGGAAGTTTCACTGCTGACACCTTTTATGCGATCCTCACCTGAAAGGGAATGTTGAGTAGGGATGTCACCTTAGAATAGAGTAGGGACAGTAATGATTTGATTCATGACTGTGAACTTTGATATCACAATTGCTATAGGGTATTTGATGCTTTTGGAAGCTGTAATTCTGTTTATCTTTAGTCGTATGAGGATACTTCGTAGACTGGCATTTGTATTAGTCCCCATTTATCTTTTGTGCCTTGTATTGAGGTGCCTATATATTCAGATGTTTTTGCTGATAATAAAAGGTCAACCTCCTAGATCATGAGTCTTCTTTTCTGAGATGTCAAATTGCGGTAAATACGATTTGATAATTGTGTTTCTTCCCTCTACGCTATTAGGCAAGTAAAAAGATCCTGGCGACCTGAGTGGGTTCTTGTAGGTAATTAGATGAGAACAAGAACTGGTGTTCCCAGTTGGTAGCAAACGAGGATGGTTTCTTTCTGATAGCGAGGGAAGATTGAGATTAAGATAAGTGATCCTTGAGGCCCATCAATGATAAGTGAGGTTGAATCATCGGAGGGCGAACGGCAGACAACCTGGCGTACGGACGTAGATGGCGAGTAGCAGTGCGGCAGCAAGCAGAAGCTCGAAGAGTGAGTATGAACAGGATACGATGTTGTAGATTGCGGTGTTGTATTGTGTGAGATGTTTTGCGGAGTTGGTGTGAATGTTGTGTGATTGCGAGATCAGGCTGTGAGCGCGCGCAGCCCGGGAAAGTCTTAGGCGATGAGAAGCCTAAGCGAGAGAGTGTAGAAGACACCCCTGGTAGATTTTGTTGACCATTGATCGTGAGGTACCATCGATCACCTGGACCGAGATAGGGGGAGTGAATGTATGAGTGTGTGACAACCTGATGCTGGTCGTGGGTTGTTGTATGTGGAATTGAGTATTTGAAACCTATCAGAGGCGATCTGTCTGCCCGGCAGGGACAGACAGTAACCAACCGAGGTCGACAATTTCGAGAGACTGTGGACGGACAGTCAGAGGCTGTGGACGGACAGCCAGAGGAGTAACTTGTTTGGGATCAAACGGTTATTTCAGCGTGTGAATGGGACGAATGCAAGGGTGAGACGAGCGGTGTGCAGGAGGGGAACTGCTGCGAGTGGAGGAACAGTGACGTCAGAAGGTGTCGCGCTGCGATAGGCTGGTTGGTGTAGTTCGCGCTGCCATTGGCGGACAGATACCAGGAAGTAAACAGAGATCATGTGTGTTTAGCATTTGGTCATTATGAAATGTTTTAAAGTTTTCCGAGAATTGTGTCGAGGGGATGAACATGTAGTTACTCGAGAGGGTGCGGAGGCCGCTCCGGACGACACGCCAGCACACTACATGGCAAGAAATGTAGGGTTGCATACCATAGTTTGGCTTGAGAATTGGCATAAAATGACTCAAGGAGAAGGAGAGTTAGCGTTCCCACGGTATGGTTCATTCAGATTAGCAGTGTTGTACCAGCTGAAGACTGTGATGGCAGCTTTACAACCTATGCCAAGTCCCACACAGTTTGAAGCACTACATGCGTGGATTAGAGCAGCGCATGATAAGGAGAGAGGAATAAATCAGGAAAGGGTGAAAAGGTCAGTTCAGGCGTTCCAAGATGCTAGATGGGATGCAGCGGAGAAAAGATGGAGAATGCAGGCAATAGAGGGACATAAATTATATCCCTTATTAGAGACGACAGGAAAATCAAAGGAAAAGACAGTAGACGGGGAGGAAGACAGTGACACGGATGATAGTCTGGTAGAAAGGTTGCTATCCGAGAGACCACCTCCATACAATCCAGATGCCTCAGAAGGCAATGAGACGAAAGAAGAAGATTGTAGGGGAGCAGTACCCCGATCAGAAGTAAGAGTAGAAGGGAAGATCTCTATGGGAACCGAGAATATCAGGTATAAGTCTGTAGGTAGCTCGGAGGTGGAGAGAGGAGTGAGGTTACCAGATGCGCTGAAAATACCAGTTATCATCGGACCTATTGAGTCGATGTATGAGCTTGAGCCAGAAACGGCAGGGAGTTTAGAACAATCAGAGGGCAGGACGAGAAATGGAGTAGAGGAAAATGGATTGGTGAGGAGAATGGAACGGATTCCGAAGCCTATAGAGTGGAGTACGCCGATGCCAGCTACAGCTGACTCCTCTGGAGGACAGGGAGAATCAAGACCTACTAGACCAAGGTCTTTAGTGGAGTCAAGATCAGATTTGAGAATGTGGACACCACCAGTGAGAACTCAAAGCCAAGGCGTGTTAGACACAGAAAGGGATCGAGGGGCGATTGTAAATCGCTCTGTTCCCATGGGCAGATCAGGAGAGGGTAGGCCACAAGAAAGAGAATGTGAGTACAGTGACAGAGATGGTACAGCCTGCCGAGAAGTGCTGAGGGGAGCTTTGAGAGGGAAAATGTTGGATGTCGTAAGGCTAAAGGCAGAGATGGATGAGATAATAGGTGGAAATCTACCCCTGGAAAGAATACTAACTTACGAACAAGATGAGTTACTCTTTTTAGCGAAAGATGTGACTCGTAAAGCACGCACAGCTCATGAGAAATTGTCAGAGTTGGCAAAAAGATATGGGGTGGATTTGTCGAAAACTAAAGCGTTGCAAGGTGATCACCGGCTACAGTATAGTGATCAGGAATTGGAAGACAAGAGACTCATGGGATTGAGAACCCATGTCAAAGATTTGATTATAGCAATGCGGGCATGGATCATGCTCGATAAGTGGGAAGAAAGATGGTCCAAGAAGAAAAGTTCTAGAGGAGTAGTGGGAGAGACGCCACCTCCGGGTGGAGGGACGACGGCAATAGGGAGTTTCCCTTTAAGGGAGGTACAGAATGGAGGGTACGTACATGTACCCTGGAGTAGAGGGGACTTGGCTGCCTTCACAAATGATTTTCCCCGGCTAAGGGAAAAGCCTGTGGAGTGGTACAAGCAAGTTGATCGCTTTGTAAAAATCTCGAAGGTATTGTGGATTGATTTGAATACTTTGTTTGACATTGGGATCTGTGGTCGGCATGTAAAGTTGCGATTGAATGGCCGGCCTCAGAGCCCGACAGGGATTTGATTACACATGGTCCGTCGCCAATAGTGATGAAAAAGTTCGAGCAGGTAATCACTTGGTTGAAATCGAAGGTCTCACCTCAAGACACCGATTGGGTGAAGATAGATAGGACTGTACAAAAGCCTAAGGAGACAGTGCATGAATTTTACGAGAGGCTTTTGCAGGCTTTCAAACAGTACAGTGGTTTGGAGGCATTGGATACCAAAGACATGGGACAGTTTGTGTCCAAGTTTGTGTTGGGATTGAGGCCAGAGGTTAGTCTAATGATACAGCAACATTTGATTTGTTGGCAGAATAAGCCTGCGGATGAGATTCTCCGATATGCTAGATATTGCAGTGATGAGATTGAGTCTAAGCACAAGAAATTGAAAGACAATCTGCTATTAGTACAGATGCAGACCGCAGTTCAGGGACAGTCCACCGCAGGAACGTTGGGAAGGAGGCAGGGAAATTATCAAGGAGGAGCACAGAATGCTCAAGGACAGGCGAGGCCGAGAGGAGTAGATCCTAAGACCGGAATAGATGTGGCAGTGTTGAAAAAGACCACAGCTTGTCACCTTTGCCACCAGATTGGACACTGGAGATGCGAGTGTCCTTTTAATCCGTTAAGTCAAATACAGCAGGAAGAAGAGGTGACCAATGTTCCAGTGGCAGACACACTCCCTGTAGTGACGCAACCTAGATTGACAAAAGGGGGGATGAATGTTCCGCAGGTACAGGTTCCCCGACCGCCTAGAATACAGAATATGCAGCAGGGAGCTCGGACATCTGTACAGATGCCTCTATTTGAGGTGAACGGGGAAGATGATTCCGATCCAGCAACAAGATCTTGCTGGGGAGGAGACGATGATTGTACGCTTAGAGCGGTCCTAGAAGTAGATCAGAAGGGACCCTTTGTTGAAGCAGAGATTGATGGCCACCCTACGACCTTTTTGGTTGATACGGGGGCTACAAGATCGACTGTGAGATCCGCAGTGATCCCGGATCTATCCCTTTCTGGCCAGACAATCCAAGTTGTTGGGGTAGCGAATAAGAAATTGAATAACTCTCTGACGGAAGCAATACTGATTAGGATCGGGAACTTCAGTGACAGACACCAGTTCGTGGTGTGTGATTCTAGTCCAGTCTGTTTGTTAGGAAGAGATCTATTGTGTAAGCTTAATTGTACCATCTATTGCACCCCGAATGGAGTGGAAGTCCAGACGAGAGACGATGATGCGACCTTTAAGGTTGCGAACCAACGTTGGTGCGTGGAAATGTATCCTGCACTCACGGTAGAGGAACTCCCTTTAGACCTGAGGGAGTCTGTGTCAGTTGATGTATGGGACCTTAGTGTGGAAGAGATCGGACTAGTTAAAGGCGTAGATCCAGTGAAAATAAGAGTCAAAACGAATGTAGAATACCCGAGAACTCCCCAGTATAAATTGTCACCGGAAACTATTGAAGGGATTAGACTCGTAATTGAGTCCATGCTTAGGCAAGGGATTTTGAGAGAAATCAGGGGTAGTCCGTGTAACTCGCCCATAATGGGATTGCAGAAACCGAGCGGGAAATTCAGGATTGTACAAGATTTGCGAAGAATTAATGAGATCGTAATCCCATGTTGTCCCGTGGTACCGAATCCATCCGTGATCCTGTTCCAAATCCCATGTGATGCGGAATGGTTCACCGTGATTGACCTGTGTCAAGCCTTTTTCTCTATTCCTCTGCATGAGGAGAGCCAATTTCTTTTTGCGTTTAGGCTGGAAAATCGTGTGTTAGCATGGTGTCGTATCCCACAGGGGTACACTGAGAGCCCGTCTATTTTCAATCAGATTTTGAAAAAGAACCTTGAAGGTCTGGTGCTTCCCCAAGAGTCTGTTCTCGTCCAGTACATTGATGATTTGCTAGTGGCGTCAAAAACTGAGGACGCCTGCAGGATTGATACAGTAGCTCTGTTGAATTTCCTAGGAGAGAATGGGCATAAGGTGTCTCCAAATAAATTGCAGTACTGTCTGAGTGAAGTACAGTATTTAGGTCATCGGATTGAGGAAGGTAAAAGAAAGATATCACCAGATTGCATAGATGCGATTTTGAGAATGCCCGTCCCTACGACTCAGAGGGCAGTTGGAATGTTCTTGGGAATGGTTGGCTATTGTCGCCAATGGATCCCGAACTTCTCCTTTGAAGCGAAGCCCTTACAGTGGCTGACGCGCAAGGATGTGAGTGACCCGGTACCATGGGCTGAAGACTGTTTAAGGTCATTTCTGAAACTAAGAGAAGCCTTGTGCTGTGTGCCAGCTTTGGGAATGCCTGATTACAAGAAGGCATTCGCATTGTTTTGCTGTGAAAAAGAAGGTTGCGCATTGGCAGTGTTAACTCAGGTTCATGGGAAGGTCCGTAGACCAGTTGCCTATTTTTCGGCTACACTAGATCCAGTAGCCTCTGCGTTGCCCGGATGTCTCAGATCCGTTGCTGCAACAGGTGTCAGTATCGAGAGATGTGAGAGCATTGTAATGGGTCATCCGCTTACTGTGCATGTGCCACATTCTGTTGAACTGTTGATGACCAGGACTAAGACACAACACCTCACGAATAATAGATTGACACGTTATGAACAAGTCATCCTAGCTGCTGAGAATGTAACGTTGAAGAGGTGTTCTGTTTTAAATCCTGCCACATTGTTGCCGATCCCGAATATAGATGATGAAGATTGTGAGGATCATGACTGCCTCGATGTGACTGAATTGTGCACCAAACCCAGACCTGATATTGTGGATGAACCACTTTCCGAGCCGGATGAAATATTCTTTGTGGACGGTTCATGTTTGAGAGACAATACGGGTCAGTTGAGAGCAGCCTTTGCTGTTTGTACTATCACCGGAGTGGTCGAAGCCGCTTGTCTAGAAGGAGTATACTCCGCACAGGTGGCTGAGCTTATTGCTTTGACTCGTGCCTGTTTGGCCGCTAACCAGATTCGTATAACGATTTACACGGACAGCCAGTACGGGTTTGGTGTCGTTCACGACTTCGGACAGTTATGGTCCCAGAGGGGGTTCATGACATCATCTGGGTCACCCATTAGGAATGGAGAATATGTGAGACAACTGTTGGAGGCGTTGCAAGGCCCAGACGAAATCGCTTTGGTGAAGTGTTCTGCTCATACAAAAGGAAATGATTTTGTGTCCCTTGGAAATAATTATGCAGACGAAGTTGCTCGATTTTGTGCAGAACAGGGGTGTGACTTTACAGAACGACACATAAGGGGAAATGAAGAAACAACTGACCTTAGTGTGATGTTGGCGATGGCCGACACATGGGAAGAGTTAAAACAATTGCAAGATGAGGTGTCTGACCAGGAACGAGATAGTTGGGTGCGAGCTGGATGTGAGAAGGGAGATGTGGATGTTTGGGTTTCGAGTGATGGAAGAGCGGTGTTACCAGAATGTCTGTTGAATCCGATGGCACGATTGATACATGGTGCTGTGCATCTTGGCAGGGATGCGATGGTGCGAGTGTTTCGACAAACATGGTACAATACGAAGTTTCGGGCAGCAGCCGAAGCAGTATGTCAGAGATGTGTCACCTGTCAACAAATGAATGTAGGGAAAAGGACAGCTGTGACAATGAGTCACATAGGGAGGTCAGGTGGCCCTTTCAACAGGATGCAGTTAGATTTCATTGAAATGCCAAAATGTAATGGGTTAAGATACATATTAGTCGTAGTGTGTCTTTTCTAGATGGGTGGAGGCTTACCCAACATGCATGTGTGATACTCTAACTGTAGCTAAGTTACTGTTGAGAGAGCTCATCCCGAGGTTCGGGTTCCCGACCTCTTTGGAATCGGACAGAGGAACGCATTTCCACAGCGAACTAATGAAGTTGCTTTGTGCTGCCCTGAACATAGATCAAAGGTTACATTGCAGTTATCGACCAGAGGCTTCTGGGATAGTAGAACAAGTTAATGGGACATTGAAGGCCAGAATGGCAAAAGTGTGCTCCTCAACTCCTCTGAAGTGGCCAGATGCCTTACCTTTGGTTCTGATGAGTCTCCGAAGTGTGCCTGATAGGAGAACTGGATTGTCACCCCACGAAATATTGATGGGGAGAGCGATGCGTGTGCCAGCAATACCAGCCTCTGCATTGATAAATATCACTGATGATGTAATTCTCGACTACTGTAAAGGCCTGGCTGACGTGGTTCATTCTGTGTCCCAGCAGGTGCAGGCGGTAGCTGTTCCAGCCGCAAGTGATCTGTGCCACGACCTGTGCCCAGAGGACTGGGTGTTGGTACGAAAGCACGTGAGGAAAAGTTGCTTGGACGTTCACTGGAGAGGCCCTTACCAGATTATTCTGGTTACAAATACTGCAGTGAAGTGTGGGGGACTACCGAACTGGGTGCATGCCTCCCATACCTGTAGAGTTCCAGCACCCTTAGAAGATACAGCCCCTCTCGTGAACGAAAACCCAGCTGAGGTGGCAGGGCCATCTGAGAGGGCAAGTCAAGCTGTAAGGTTGGCTGACGCAGCTGGTTGTGCACTGGAACAAGCTGTAAGCGAGGGAGAGAGAAACTCCGAATCAGAACCAGAAGCAGAAGAACGTGCATTCGGCGGAGTGGAGCCAAATTCTCCCGGAGAAGAACGTAGTGCACAGGGTATCGGAAGGGAGAGCAGGGGTGTCTCAGAAGCAGAAAGAGTTTGGCCCGTGAGTCTGAGACGGGTAAATTCGAGAGGGACACCGAGAAGAGATCTTGCCCCAGTATCGGAGGTGACCGAGTCGGAACAGAGTGAGGAAGATCAAGATCCGGAAGCTCCGAGAAGGTCGAGGAGAGCCAGAGTGCCGTGTCACAGGTACGCTTCACCTGAGTGGATGTACGTAGCAACAAATGCTAGGACCGATGAGTACGGGGAGGCTGAGGTCGATTACTCTTGTCAGAGAAAATTAGCTACAGGGGATAATTGTTGCATTGAGATACAAGCCTGAATGAGGAAGAGACTCTCGCCCATTATTATCGAACTGGATTCTGAGCGTGGGGGAAAAATGGCAGAGCCTAGAAATTCACACCGTAGGGCGAAGACAGTGATAGGTACACTTTTAGGAGTAGTCATAGCTGTTATATTCGCAGTAGTCATAACTTCGTATGCAGTGGCCCACAGAGAAGAGGGGAAAATGCTGGGAACACCTACACCTGTCACTCCCAGTACCAAGAAGGATATCTCAGGAGATAAAAGGGCTAGGATGCTAGAAGAGAGTCGTATGTTACACATGGATTTATCGAAAGGTGATTTCAAGCTCAATGCATATGCGAAATTGTTGTATGAGTATGTTGATGCGATGGATGCGAAAGATTGCTATTTGTGCATGCAGTTGCCTGCTTCTGTAGATGAGGGTATGTTCTGCTTGGGTTTTCGGATCAGATAGAACCCGCTCATCAGAGCCTCACTAACCCAGCCAGAACGTTACCCCCTCCCTAGAACCTATTTACAATCCTACAACCACATATATCTATCACCTAAGGACAGGGGATTCCTACTATGCATACCAAGATCTTGTAAGTGGCGGCCTCGCGGTCCCATACGAACCCAGACCTCTCTGCCCATACGACAGTATCACAAGTGGCGGCCTCGCGGTCCCATACGAACCCAGACCTCTCTACCCAGACGGCAGTCTCAGCACAATCGGCGGCCTCGCGATCCCATACGGATCCAGACCTCTCTGCCCATACGACAGTATCACAAGTGGCGGCCTCGCGGTCCCATACGAACCCAGACCTCTCTGCCCATACGACAGTATCACAAGTGGCGGCCTCGCGGTCCCATACGAACCCAGACCTCTCTACCCAGACGGCAGTCTCAGCACAATCGGCGGCCTCGCGATCCCATACGGATCCAGACCTCTCTGCCCATACGACAGTATCACAAGTGGCAGCCTCGCGGTCCCATACGAACCCAGACCTCTCTGCCCATACGACAGTATCACAAGTGGCGGCCTCGCGGTCCCATACGAACCCAGACCTCTCTACCCAGTCTCATACGACAGTTCATCCTATCATCACCATAACATACAAAAAGGGAATCAGTCTCACTATTCATCAGATCACACAAGGATTGCCAGTTCGGGCATAGCCTGTTCTCAGGTTTGAGGGGCTCCTCTTTCCCTTATTCAGTTACCACTTACCTGATCAGGGTTAACATCTGTTCATGTAGCCGCAGCTGACTAGAAGAATAGGCTACCCTCTTATACAAGAACACACAGCATATGTTGGTTCACTACAAACTGGATACTTTATTACTCATTGCACATACAATCACATAACATTACGATATAACACATAACCTGCAAAGAAAAGTGAAAGATTAAGTTGTACACTCTAATAAGAAAGGGTCGACATCACCTTAGTAGTATGTAGCCTGCACTCAGTGGTCATCTAGGCTCCCTTCTCGTCTGTGCCTCGGCTCGCCTGGAATCACCCTTCTCCGAGTCACTGGGACCTCTTCCTTATCGGCTACTCTCTCCTCTCTGGTTATTCTGTTAGGAAAGCATCTGTCTCTCAGTTCTTCTCCGCCCTCAAGATGGCGTCTGTCTTCCCTGGAATAAGTAGTAGCTCTACTGCTAACGGCTAGATGCCGCCTACGGACTGCCCATGTAACTGCCTCAAACTTTCACTAATATAGAGGTGCATTTCCTCATGGAAAATTCCGGCCCGTAACCTGCCGCCCACCAAATTCTTGTACCTCCCCGTACCAAGGACACGTTCCCAGCCGGCCGGCCTGATGTAGTGTCTTCGGCATGAAGAAAAAAATACAATCCTTCGATAAGGGCCGGCCTGAACCGGTTCTCTCCAAGCGAATAACACCTCATAACTAAAACATCGCATTTGACCTAGAAATATCCCAAGCTGCCGGAGCAGAAAGAAAGATGGAGTCTCTCCCGTTTGAGGCCTACCAGGCCTGCATTCAGCACGGCTCCATGAAATACCCTCACTACAGGACAGGTTATCCCTAATACTAACGAATCTATCCCCTAGGCTATATGTGCAAGCCCTGATCTATGGGGAAGAGCACAGAATCATGTCGAAGTGCCTAGTAAATAGGCTCCATCCACTACTCTAACCCTTAGGCTTGAATGGTAAGAGACTGAAGTCACATTCAATCACTTGTTAACACAAGAAGGCCAGGAAAATCGAGCAGAATATTTCACCCTTGACTTCAGTCTATTATACATTCCTTAAACAGAACTAACATCTGTGGAAGAATAATATGAAACAAAACTAACTGATCTATGTCTATTACCAGGTGTGCAGAATTGAAGTAGTGAAGGAATACACTGAATAAAGCAACAGATGGAAATCAAAATGCCGATAGTAATCAGAATACCTCCTAATATTTGACGTAACATATGTAAATCAGGTAACCAATTAAAGACCCAGTCAAACCAGCCCTGGTCAATGTGTTTTCTAACTTCTTCTGTTAAGTCATGTAGCTTATTAATGTGAGCTCGAATGGATTGTGTATGATCAGACAAGTTAAAACAACAAAGACCCTCAAAATCAGAACAATCGTGTCCATGTTTAAGCAAAAGATAATCAATGGCCGCTCGATTTTGCAAGATAGCCCTTCGTTCACCCTGGGCGTCTAATAGCATGTCCGACAGGACTGTAGAAGTATTATTAATGGATTTCACCATCCAGCAGGCCATTTTCTCAATAGATTTTGCATTATAAACTGCCAAAGCAGGAACACCAATAATTGAAATAGCCAGGCTAAGGTATTCGGACTTAGAATATAAATGCAAAGATGAGTCACAATCCTCCTGTAACCTCACTGTATCTCGAATCACACGAGAGTTGGCATTCGGATGTGATGAAAACATGAGCAAGCTTAGTCTAGTAATGGCACAAGGGCCTCCAGAAATATTTGCGGGGACATATGGCCAGGAAGTATTACCACATGAGAAAAGCCATCCGGCAGGTAGTAACATCGTGCGATAATGACTGGGGGCAACTACCATACTCTTGCAAGTCATGTTATTCTGAACAGAAGTACATATTTTCGGTGTCCTTTGAAAGCACAAAGTCCGTTCATGAGTGGTGAATGAGGTGGCACCTTTCAATTTTCAACGCATACATTCCGAAATTGCACTAGGATTACACGTAAGGAAGAAACACAAATCACCTTGTGTGATATTATAAGTAACTATTTGGGACTGGATGGGGGTAGCGGATCTGACAGTTCAGTACACAAGGGGCAATACTGATTGGTAGCGAAATCGCCCAGAAGAACATTGGGGTGAGCGGCTGATATATTGAAAATATGAGTCAAAGTCTCCAACGATGCAGGGACAGCAACCAAACAAGTTGCCAAAATGTCGTTTACTGATCTCATCGGTGTCAAGCAGAAATGAGGGGCGCTAGTCACCCGTTTCGCTAGTGAAGTCCAAAAGTTCGATGACGAATCCCACGCAGCAAAGGAACGCGACACTCGGGTTTTCAACTCATCCCGGGTTGAAGGGATCCCTCCTCTCTCGTCGCACCAGCCCGAAAACAGTCCGACGCCGACACATCCTGCAGCAACAGTCCAGAGAATGATCTGAAAGAGAATCAAATACAGGCATTATTCATTCTCGTAAGTAACATTTGTCAGCCGGGACTGCTTCCCAGCTATCTTTCCCTGGTCTCATAACTAAAATGGTATTATCTTGACCGGTTGCAATGACCTCTGCTTGTTCAGGGGGATTCTTAGGCGACTGCACCCAAACTCTGGCCCCAGGATTGTCGGTGGAGCCAAAACCTTTCTGGCCTCGTACAGTTAGCAACGTTGGGGCAGTGCCTTTTACCATCTCACCACTGAAGACAGGCATTATTAGCAATTGAGCCGCTCGGTCAGTTTTATGTATCAGTAGGTCAACCTCACTGCTATTCAGCAGGAGCACCTTAATCTCTCCCTGATAATCACTATCAATGATTCCTCCAAGCACCTGAATGCCTTTTACAGCCAGCCCCGATCTAGGGGCAATTAATCCGAAATTTCCAGGTGGTATCTGAACACCAACACCTGTCTCAATGATGACTCGATCTTTACTTTTTATAATGGTGTCATCCATGGCATGCAAGTCTAAACCTGCCGACCCTGGGGTCGCTCTGCATGGAGCCAAAGCTCCGGGAGCAATCTCCCAGTACATCACAGTCTCTCTGATCTCGTTAGGTTTAGCATCAACATTCGGAGGAAACAAACGCATAAGTGGGGATTCAGCATTTAGAAAAGGACGGTTATTCAAAATCAATAGCGCTTGAGGCAAAAAATCTCGCCAATTCTTATACTTGTCATCTGTTAATTTGCGAAGTTGGTCTTTTAGCAGGCCATTCAACCTCTCCACAAGACCCGAGGCCTGTGGATAATAAGGTATATGAAATACCCATTCAATATTGTTTTCCACACAGAATTCCTGTACCAATCTTCCACGAAAATGGGATGCATTATCAGATTGAATTTGGAATGGCACACCATAATACATCATAATCAATTCCAATGTTTTAATATTATTCAATTGGGTAGCTTGCTTACAGGGAAGGGCCACCAACAGGCCACTGTATGTATCAACAATGGTGCAAACATATTGACAATTCCTACTCATAGGAAGTGGACCAATGTAATCAATCTGCCAAATTTGAGCGGGCAATTTCCCGCGATGTAAATGACCTTTAACAATTTGGGGCACTTTGCGCTGCCTGATATGCTGACAAATGGGACAATGTAGAATAACATTTTTAATTAAATCTAGGGGAATATAAATTCCTCGATCAGCAGCCCACCTGCTAGTGGCTTTCTCTCCAAAGTGTCCTGCTTTCTGGTGGGCCCATTTCGCCAATCCCGCAATATCAGAATCTTGCGTGTCCACCACTGCCTCAGCAATTTTAGATTTCTCATCTGCAATATTATGAAAGAATTTGTCAAGAGAGTCTATCGGGGTATGAGCATCTACATGGAAGATTGTAACAGTACTCTGTGGGAGCATTTCCCAAATCTCCTGCCATAATTCTTTTCCCCATAATTCCTTGGAATGGATTTTCCAACTATGGGAATGCCAAGTCGGTAACCAAACTGCCAGTCCATTGGCAGTAGACCAAGAATCGGTAAAAATATGACATGTGCCAGGTAACTCTTGTTTCAGAACTTGATAAACAGCATAGAGTTCAGCAAATTGACTGCTCTTACCCTCACCAGTTGTACTCAGCAATTTTTGTGTGATCGGATTATAGGACACTGCTTTCCAATGCCGTTTCGTCCCTATGAACCTTGCTGAACCATCCGTAAACCAGACATGGTTTCTGTCCTCTGCAGACAAATCATCAAAAGGTTTACCCCACTTAACAGGAGACTCCTGTACTAAGGGTACGGAACATTCACTCTCAGTTTCAGTTGATGGCGCCCGTGCCACCTGCTCATGCAAAGATGCAACTCCTTTTTGTCCCACACGTGCCCTGTCTTGTATATACCATTTCCATTTAATCACACTCGCCTCTTGAGCGTGTCCAATTCGGTGAGTTTTCGGCGAACTCATAACCCACTGCATGATAGGAATTTCAGGTCGCAAAACTATATCATGTCCCAAAGTCAATTGCTCGGTATCCACCAGAGCCCAATAACATGCAAGTAGCTGTTTCTCAAAAGGTGTATAACGCTCACCAGCATCAGGTAACTTTTTGGTCCAGAAACCTAACGGTACTCTACTCTTACCTTGTTTCTGCCACAAACTCCAATTCGCATAAAGGCCTTGTACAGACACATTCAAATCCACATCACCATCACATACAGGCCACAAATCCAGAGCATGCTGAATTGCTTCTTTTGCCAGACTGAACGCATCTTGCTGTGGTTTACCCCATTCAAATGCATTCTTTTTACGAGTGACCTGGTACAAAGGGGCCAATATTTGACTCAAATGAGGAATATGCTGGCGCCAAAAGCCAAATAAACCAATGAAGCTTTGGGATTCTTTCCTATTTCTCGGAACTGCAAAATCAAGAATTTTCTGTTTAACCTGAGGGATCACTTCTCGGTGCCCTTCATGCCAATTAATACCCAAAAATTTCACAGCCTGGGACGGACCTTGTAATTTATCCGGGTTGATTTCCCAACCTTTCTCACGCAAGCACTCAATGACTCTATCCAATTGGGTCTGAACATCCTCTTGTGATTCACCTTGGATCAAAATATCATCAATATAGTGACATATCTGAATTTGTGGATGAACTGGTACCTCAGCCAGATGCTCTGCCACCAGCCGGTGACATATCGTAGGACTATGCACATAGCCCTGAGGAAGACTTCTAAACGTCATTTGACGCCCGTTCCACGTAAAACTGAATTGTTCCTGACACTCAGGGGCAATCGGAATCGAAAAGAAAGCATTAGCAATATCAATGGACGCATACCATGTACCTGAATGTTTTTGGATTCTTTCAATTAGGGTAATAACATCCGGTACTGCAACAGTCAAAGGGGGTGTGTGTCTATTCAATTCTCGATAATCAACAGTCATGCGCCAAGAATTATCACTCTTACGTACAGGCAAACAGGATTATTCCAAGCAGAAGTAACTGGGGTTATAACTCCTGCATCCACCAACTCCTGAATAGTGGTACTTATCTCTTCATGACCACCTGGAATACGATACTGCTTCTGACGAACCACTTTTGTCGCCTGAGGAACTTTTATGGGGGGCATTCTTAAACGACCAACCCGTACAGGCCTGGACGATATATAATGTTTAGTTCTAAATTGGTAACATCCATCATCTAAGTGCAAAGTCATTCCTTTCAAATTATCAATTCCAATTATGAATTCTAAGAGTGGCACCAATAATACAGAGTATTCTTTTCTAGGAATTCTACCTATTCTCATTTCAAGTAAGGTTTGAACTGCGGGAGTTTCCTTTCCACCTAATCCGGTAATTGTAAAAGGCTGACCTTTAAACTTCTTTGATTTTCCATGAATAAGAGTGGCCTCCGCTCCTGTATCTACCAATGCTCGGGCCCTTTGGATATTACGATGTCTCCAATAAATATCAATATCTACATAGGGTCTATTATCTCTGTGAGCCCATCTGTGTACTGGAGCTTGACCTATTTCCTAGTCCTTTTTATTGTGTTCTGTGTACCAGGATAAATCAGGATAAAGACTCTCACGGTTCCTAGGTATCGATACCTCCTGTTCATATCCATCTCCATTACGAAATGGATTACTGTTCCCTGCATTGTACTGCGGGTTTCGATCGGCCAATATGTGTCGATCCTCTCTCCTTCTCAACTCAGGGGATTGATCCCTATCATCTCTACGTCTGCTGTTAACATAATCATCTCTCCCCCTCTCTCTTTCCCCCTCTCTCTCCCTGTCTCTCTCACGACGGGGGGACAAATCACGCGCATAACGTCGATCATCACGACGATCAGAGCGCCCACGGCGGTCGTCATCACCGCTACCGTCAGAAAAACCACGATCACACTCAGTTGTCCGAACACGCCGGGCACCCTCCTTTCGATCCAAGCCACGTTTGCGAAACATTTCCCACAAATGAGAAGTAGTCTCACCATCAATGTCCTCCTTTCGCACACCATCAGCCAGAAGAGCAAGAAACATATCACGTCTAGTAAATTTATTTTCACCAGGAGTACGAGTGTCAGGCCGGGATTGCCGTTCAGGTTTAAACCACTCACCCAACTCACCGAGTTGGCGTACCGATTCCAGCACCACAGATAACATGTTACCAGTCTGATTAATCAATAAAGTCATCATGACCTGCTTATAAGCAACAGGGGAAGAACGAATAATACGATTCCGCACAGAAGATGTCAAGAAAGCATCAAGCAACCGGTCAGCAGTATTCAGAAAAATTGCCGTTTTCATCACCTCCTCTTTGAGACGTTGCGCAGCATCGCGCAAAGTATACCACGGTTTGTCATTCACAGGCCAGTCAGACTCAGTAGGATATTTTTGATTACAACCCTCAGTTGCCAATTGAAGCAAAGAAATTTGACCACCACCATTAAAGTTACGAAAATGATCCTGTACAGTAGAATCCGAACTCAAGGAACAAAACTTCAAACAATCGCCAGCATCCAACATAATGCCAGCAGCGCCTAGTTCATAAAGGCGCACCATCCATGTGAGCAAGGGCTCACCAACTCGTTGCCAAAATCGCTGTAAAATATCACTAATTTCTTGTTGAGTAAAATCCTCCAAAGAGTCTAAAGCAATACCATTCGGAGCACCGGGAGCCTGCTGCACCTTCCGTCGAAAAACTGGATGCGCCGAGACCGCGGGATGAGCATCACAAGGAGCTCGACCAGTACACGTAGAGGAACAATCAGTGGAAGAAGCATCGACCCCGCTCGAAGGACGAGCGCAATCACGGGGTGCACCATCAGAGGCGCAAGAAGCAGATTTACAAGCACGGCCGGAGCGTGAGGACTCGCGCTTGGCAGACTCCTCACCCGAGGAAGGAGAATCACTCGAGTTCCAGATATTACCATCCCATTCATCAGGATTCCAATCCAGTCCGGCTTTCGCCACGACCAGACGCACCTTCCGCGTCGAAACCCGACCACGCCGATTCTTGTATTTATAACGAGCAATTCGCACAGCCGCTCTCTCGGCAATAGTTTGGTACGTTTCAAGTTTGTCAGCAAACAACTTATTTTGACACCGTAACAAAGTATGAGCATTCTGAATCTCAACAAAGTTCGCTTCCAAATCCTTATGCAAGTTCTGCAACTTCAACAACCTCTCATGGAGAAGCCTGTACGCAGACAGAACAATCCAACCTCTGCGCCCTAAAACGGGAAGCTCATGACCCTTAGATACCGGCGCCTTCTGTAAGCAAGTAATCACATTAGCCGGCTCCGCCAGCTCCAAAAAAGAATTCCAATTCTCACTCAAACCAGTAGAATCAGCCCACTCACGGGCTAAGGCTTCATAAGGCGTTGAATCCCAACCGGGAATATCAACGGGCAAATTAAAAGTAGATTTCGACTTTCTAGAAAACATTTTTGAAAAGAAAGAAAAAAGAGAAAAAGAAAAAGAAGAAAGAGAAAAGAAAATTATACGCAGGTAGATACAAATAATATACAAACAAAACCACGCACACGCCAAAGGCAAACACAATACAACCACAACGCACACAGGTTTCGTAAACGGTTCGTGACGCCAAATGTTCTGCTTGGGTTTTCGGATCAGATAGAACCCGCTCATCAGAGCCTCACTAACCCAGCCAGAACGTTACCCCCTCCCTAGAACCTATTTACAATCCTACAACCACATATATCTATCACCTAAGGACAGGGGATTCCTACTATGCATACCAAGATCTTGTAAGTGGCGGCCTCGCGGTCCCATACGAACCCAGACCTCTCTGCCCATACGACAGTATCACAAGTGGCGGCCTCGCGGTCCCATACGAACCCAGACCTCTCTACCCAGACGGCAGACTCAGCACAATCGGCGGCCTCGCGATCCCATACGGATCCAGACCTCTCTGCCCATACGACAGTATCACAAGTGGCGGCCTCGCGGTCCCATACGAACCCAGACCTCTCTGCCCATACGACAGTATCACAAGTGGCGGCCTCGCGGTCCCATACGAACCCAGACCTCTCTACCCAGACGGCAGTCTCAGCACAATCGGCGGCCTCGCGATCCCATACGGATCCAGACCTCTCTGCCCATACGACAGTATCACAAGTGGCGGCCTCGCGGTCCCATACGAACCCAGACCTCTCTGCCCATACGACAGTATCACAAGTGGCGGCCTCGCGGTCCCATACGAACCCAGACCTCTCTACCTAGACGGCAGTCTCATACGACAGTTCATCCTATCATCACCATAACATACAAAAAGGGAATCAGTCTCACTATTCATCAGATCACACAAGGATTGCCAGTTCGGGCATAGCCTGTTCTCAGGTTTGAGGGGCTCCTCTTTCCCTTATTCAGTTACCACTTACCTGATCAGGGTTAACATCTGTTCATGTAGCTGCAGCTGACTAGAAGAATAGGCTACCCTCTTATACAAGAACACACAGCATATGTTGGTTCACTACAAACTGGATACTTTATTACTCATTGCACATACAATCACATAACATTACGATATAACACATAACCTGCAAAGAAAAGTGAAAGATTAAGTTGTACACTCTAATAAGAAAGGGTCGACATCACCTTAGTAGTATGTAGCCTGCACTCAGTGGTCATCTAGGCTCCCTTCTCGTCTGTGCCTCGGCTCGCCTGGAATCACCCTTCTCCGAGTCACTGGGACCTCTTCCTTATCGGCTACTCTCTCCTCTCTGGTTATTCTGTTAGGAAAGCATCTGTCTCTCAGTTCTTCTCCGCCCTCAAGATGGCGTCTGTCTTCCCTGGAATAAGTAGTAGCTCTACTGCTAACGGCTAGATGCCGCCTACGGACTGCCCATGTAACTGCCTCAAACTTTCACTAATATAGAGGTGCATTTCCTCATGGAAAATTCCGGCCCGTAACCTGCCGCCCACCAAATTCTTGTACCTCCCCGTACCAAGGACACGTTCCCAGCCGGCCGGCCTGATGTAGTGTCTTCGGCATGAAGAAAAAAATACAATCCTTCGATAAGGGCCGGCCTGAACCGGTTCTCTCCAAGCGAATAACACCTCATAACTAAAACATCGCATTTAACCTAGAAATATCCCAAGCTGCCGGAGCAGAAAGAAAGATGGAGTCTCTCCCGTTTGAGGCCTCCCAGGCCTGCATTCAGCACGGCTCCATGAAATACCCTCACTACAGGACAGGTTATCCCTAATACTAACGAATCTATCCCCTAGGCTATATGTGCAAGCCCTGATCTATGGGGAAGAGCACAGAATCATGTCGAAGTGCCTAGTAAATAGGCTCCATCCAATACTCTAACCCTTAGGCTTGAATGGTAAGAGACTGAAGTCACATTCAATCACTTGTTAACACAAGAAGGCCAGGAAAATCGAGCAGAACAGGGTATTAGATACCATCACCTCCCATTGACTTATGGGATTTCTTGCAGTCTATTGCTTAGTCTGTTTTACGAAAGGAAACAGTTTGAGTACTATTTCTCTAATTATGAAACAGTACTTCCTGACGTACCAGCGTTTAAGCATTTGAATAAGTATGATTATTATAAGTCACAAGAAAGACTTCGGACTTATTTCATACCGACTCAAAGTTTGGATACCGCTTATGCACATAGAAATAATTTGACATGTTCAGTGTCAGACACTGAAAAGAAATTTATTGGCCAAGTTGAAGACAGATATAGAAAATTAACCCAAGATAAGGACGGGGGAAAGAAATCAACAGATTGGACAGAGGAAGAGAAACTGCATAAGTCAAGGGGAAGTTATGGACCCATAGCTTTAGATCAAGTGCAGAAGGGATTTTTGTGTGTTGCTCGTCCTCAGTCGGACAAGGACAAAATCTGGGTTGAACACAGCACATGTGCCCATACCTTTACTATGGAAGATTCAGCTAAGAACTTTCTGCAGGGTCAGATACAGGTCATCCCGACAGTGTATTATGTGTGTGGAAGGAATACATACGTGAGGTTGCCTGAGCAGTGGTACGGGACTTGTTATTTGGCTGTTATTTTTCCGAAGATATAGCATGCGGAGGACTTGACTCTGCTAGAGACAGGACACCACTCTAGAGCACGGAGAGATGCAAGTGCAGGAGCTGTGATTGGTGATATCTTTGGAGCAATCATACCCGGTCTGGGTGTGGTTTTGAATGATGTGAAAATACGAAAGTTAGCAACTGTGGTTGATGAGTTGTCAATGAACACAGCGAAGTCATTGTTGCTGGTGGATGGAGAGATGTTATCGATCAGGACAATGGTTTTACAAAATCATCTTGCATTAGATGTATTATTGGCAAAAGAGGGCGGAGTCTGTAAATTGATGAAGGTTCAAGAATGTTGCACGTATATTCCAGACAACAGCAAAGAGCTGAGGAAATATATAGTCAACATTACCACACTTCATGAAGGAACTGCAATACTGGCAGAAGAGAATGTGTGGGAGAAGATTGGAAAAGGATTTGGACATGTGGGAAGCTGGTTTGCAGAATTTGGAAAGGGAATTCTTGGATATGTGTTGAAACCAATTTTGATTGTGGTGGTTTGTGTGATCTGTTTGTGGGGACTTGTGAGAGCGTACAAGTGGTACCGAGGAAACAGGGCTGAGAGAATTCTCAGGGGATATGAAAGACGAATGGCGCATATGCAAGATAATCAGTATCAGGACCTAAAAAGAATGGAGGGTTTCCGACAAAATGGGTTGGTTACCACCTCTGTATGAATGGATTTGTGTGATGACAAGTTGCCATGAAAGGGGGGAACTGATAGAGCGTTGCTGATGTGAAAATTGTCGGGGTGCACCATATTCATTGTTAGTCTGCACCCGCATATAACTGAGCATGTTATCCAAGAATAATGGAAATGTATTCATTGAAATAGAAAGGTAGAAATGTAAACAGGCCTCGAGAGAAGAGAAAGGCCATCAGTTATTCTGAAACGCATTGGTATATATGTAATGCTTAGTATAATAATGTCATGCATTAAGAGACATTAAGTCAGGTTAGAGGAATGAAGAAGGGAGTTCTCTTAAGTATGAGACGAATAATTAGAATTGGTAATTGTAGTGTGTTTAGTTTGAGGCCTAACCATATATGTTAAGTGAAGGCCTTCGTTTATTTTAGCCATGCTTTATTAGGACGACAGGATTTTAGCAAAGCTTAAATTGCAGAGAGTTGGGAAACCTCATGATGTTAGGGGTTTTTTCTGTTCAGCATTTGGCTGCAGGTACAAGGCCATGTAGCTCGTTAGTTAGAATGAGTCTTTGTTTGAATGGAATGGAGACAGAAGGAGTAGACATGAAGGGAGTGGATTGGAATGTAAAGTTGCAACTCCTGGTACAGAGAAGGCCTGGGACCCAAGGTCGAATTCATGGAAAGGAAGATGAAAGGATCCAAATGGAAATCTACTGAAGGAAGAAGCTGCCTGGAGGGGAGTGCTGAAGGGCGTGTACAGCTTTTTGGGGTTTTGTATTAGGGACAGAGCCCCGTGGGTTAAGCAGACGAGACTTAGGAGAGGGACTGAAAGGAGCATTATAGATCGAGCTCTCACATGGTGAAGACTTCTTAGGAAGTTTCACTGCTGACACCTTTTATGCGATCCTCACCTGAAAGGGAATGTTGAGTAGGGATGTCACCTTAGAATAGAGTAGGGACAGTAACGATTTGATTCATGACTGTGAACTTTGATATCACAATTGCTATAGGGTATTTGATGCTTTTGGAAGCTGTAATTCTGTTTATCTTTAGTCGTATGAGGATACTTCGTAGACTGGCATTTGTATTAGTCCCCATTTATCTTTTGTGCCTTGTATTGAGGTGCCTATATATTCAGATGTTTTTGCTGATAATAAAAGGTCAACCTCCCAGATCATGAGTCTTCTTTTCTGAGATGTCAAATTGCGGTAAATACGATTTGATAATTGTGTTTCTTCCCTCTACGCTATTAGGCAAGTAAAAAGATCCTGGCGACCTGAGTGGGTTCTTGTAGGTAATTAGATGAGAACAAGAACCGGCGTTCCCAGTAAGTAACCGGGGCAACAGTTTACATAAAAACAACAGCTGCTGCATGAGTCACGATTGGTGATAACAAAGAATTTCACTACTATTAAACATCACTAGATATGTGTACCTATCAGTGTGAACGATTCAAAATTAGTAGGTAAAAGCAGGAGATTATGGAATTAGAAGTACCAATTTACATCAAGTTTGGGTATAACCACCACTAGCGGAACCATTGTAACAGGTAACATTTCAGTGTGTAATAGTGAGTTGCAATGCAGAGAACCTAGAATTTTGAAAGGTCAATCTTTGCTGGACAGTGCATGGTAGTAGGTTGAGGCTATAGGATAGGCTACCAGAGAGACATATTGGGGCTCGATCATTTATGCTACTGAATGTGAGAGTTTGGCGCTTGCACAAAACCAAATTTGCTTGGTGTGGGTAGGTTGAGAATGTGCTTGAGTAAATTGTATAGAATGTGGGCATTAAAGCTTATCACCCTGTCTGGAGAAGGGAAGGAGTACAGTACAGGCCAATGGAACGCCGTGACAATAGTCCAGCTTGCTGAGCCCTAACGAATTGATCGACGCTTTGGTTATGTTAAATGGTATGCGTAGTCACATTTCTCCTACCTGCGCGCATTTAAAGCGACTGGACAGCTTGGCAGGCAAGTTTCTTACTGAACTATTTTTAACAACAGAGGACAGTAAATCCAGGAGATTCGTTTTATTGGGCAGGAATTAGAATCCATATCATTTTTGCAGACCAACCTGCTAGTACATGTTTTACAGGATCGCATCTTCTGTTTAAAGTCAGAGGTAACATCTAATAAAGAGTTTGTTTATTGTTGTTATTTATTCGTGATTAATTGGGTATCATGTGACGTTCGAAGGCTTCCTGAGAGTGGCTGTGAAAGTATAATCTTATTAACTGAAACCCTAAACGCCATGGATCAGAGTACACAAACAGTGTAGGTGCGAATTTACACCAGCATGTGCACTACTTGGCCAAAATTACATTTTCCACTGGTTTGTCAGTCAATCCATGAATGAGAAAATGTCGTGCAAAATTGCATGACCTCTGGTAAAAGGTATGCAAAACATAAATATAGGTGCAAAATGTTTTCTGTGGGAATTATTTAATCCAGTCCCAGAAGTACTGAAGCAAGCGGGGATATGTTTTAATTTTCAGATGAAAGCCTAATTGGTGCAAAAATCTCTTTCCGAACCCATGTATATCGCCTTCTGTTTTTGCCTCAGTACAATTTATATCTCCTCGAATTCCAGTTCTTGGCAGCACAATGCATGCTTCTTTTCAAATCTCATATTATCTGTTGATATACAAAATGCAATCTTAGCCTCTGAAAATGTAACCTCAGGTCTGCTTCCCAGGACAGTAAAAGACTTTTTGGCATCCACACAGACTTGAGTTTTACTCTTACCTTGACATCATCCTTTACGCACGCTAAGGTCGGCACGCTGAGTTATTGCAGGAAGCTTTCTCTCTTGCCCTTTATCTCTTTTTAAAAGGACCGAGTGGAACGTGCCCCTTGCCTTTCAGCCAAGGAATGCGCACATGTCAAACCAACCTGGGCATTAGGAGAGTGGGTTTGCATAATCACGACCAGAGGCGCAACTAGAGCCAAATTTCGGGGGGGGCTGAACAAAAATTTCGGGGGGGGCTGAACTTTAAGCAATAGGCAGAGTGGAGCTGCAGGGGCTCTTAGAGGGGGGTGAAACAACCGCGAGGCCTCATTAACATGCAAATGGTCTTTTAAAGACCTGTGAAGTGCTCGGGTGCGGCTGCTTTTTTGCCCGGGAAGGTGTCTCATCCCGGGCTGCCACACGCGACGGGGGGGGCTGAAGCCCTTTGAGTCCAATGGGTGTTGCGCGCCTGATCACGACATTATGTAATTAAAACAAGGACTAATTGTACTTGTATTCTTAAGCCGTTGCACAACAATTCTGAAGTGATGCAAACACCGGCGTCCTCAATATGTGGCTTAAGAAAATTGTTAGTTGGTGGCAGTGTTGCTTGACTGATGCTACCTCCTACTCAGATGTTGAATAATTACTTCGTTTTATACAACGCTTACCATAACAGTTACTTGGAGCTAGTTTTGAAAGGTGGCACTATTACGCAGTGCGTCTCTGTGAGGACTGAGAGATTCCCATGGGGGTAGCCGCTCGGCTTCTGTTGTGGGGCTTGGCACAAGTTTGCGCGTGCATGACTGCCCCTCTCTTTCTTCTGGAAACAACGGGAGCTGTTGGTTGGTGCTGGTGTCATCGAGGAGTTTCTTCAGAGCGCAGCGTCTGGTGTTCTTTGTGTCTTTGTGTAATAAGGGTCTTATTCATGCGGTTTTGGCATACGAAGTGAAAGGGCAGGAATGCACCGTATTTATCCAATATGGTGCATTCCTGGCCTGTCCCCCTGAAATGGTGCTGATTTGGCAGTCTAGCGCCAACGCAGGCTCCCTTGCACCATGGTGCAAGAGTGCCTGTGTTGTAGGCAGCATTGTTTTTGTGGTGACATCCTCCTTGAAAATAATCCGTAGAGGCGTTCTCCTCCTTCTAAGGGGCATGTTTATGAGCCTCTTGTGCTTTCAGAGCAACACTTTTTGTGACGCTCCGGCGGCACAAATCACAAAATCATATCTATGAGGCCACCAAAGTCACTTTGCATGGCTTTTGAATGGTGAACACCCTAAATATCGATTCCAAAATATCGACTGCCCAGAATATCGAATTTAAAATATAGAGTGGACAGAATATTGAATTATCAAAATATAGATAGGTCAGAATATCGAAATTGGGGTACGAAATATCGATTTCCATAATATAGAATTTAAAAATATAGAATTACATAATATCGAATGTTAAAATATAGATTACTATAATATCGAATTAAAAAATATAGATATCTATATCAATTCTTTTTTAGTGTTATTTATGGTAGTATATGTGTAAAAATTATGTATTATTTTTGTAATGTATGTTTAATTTATTTAAACTAATGAATGTTATATAATTTAATTTTTGCGTAATTTAATTCTGTAGAGGGTTGTGGGTTTATAGGGGAATAGGGTGGGAAGTAATTTAATTATGGTTAATTAAATATTAATTATATTTATATGTTTTGATAATTAAGTGATTGATAATTACTTATTAAACGGTAATTAATTTTTATTAATTGGTAATTAATTTATATTAATTGATTAATTGATTATTATGTTAATTGTATTTTTTATTATTAGGAGCGGGTTGTGGGTTTGTAGGGGAATTGGGTGGGAAGTAATTTAATTGTAATAAAGTAAATAATTATTTTTTTATTTATGTGTATTGATAATTAATTGGTAATTAATTATTCATTGGTAATTAATTTCTATTAATGGGTAAATAATTTGTATGAATTGATAATGTTTATTAATTGCAAAATTATTTTTATTAATTGATTAATTGATAAAAATGTTAATTGTATTTTTTATTATTGGGAGTGGGTTGTGGGTTTATAGGGGAATTGGGTGGGAAGTAAATTAATTGTAATAAAGTAAATAATAATATTTTTATTTATGTGTATTTATAATTGATAATTAATTATTAATTGGTAATTAATTATTATTAATTGCTAATTTATTTTTTTCAATGGTAATTCATTGTTATTAATTGGTAACTATTTTTAATTAACTTTTTATTGGTATTGATAATTAATGTAATCCTATTTTAAAAATAAATCATTACTTTCCCTACTTTTGCACTCTCAGGAGTGGGAATAGTATTTTTTACCCTCCCCCTATCCCCTATCCAACTCTTTCCCTACTGTTACACTCTTTGGAGTGGGAATAGTAATTTTTACCCCTACACTATCCAGCGTTTTCCCTACTGTTGCATTCACTGGAGTGGGAATAGTAATTTGTATCCCTACGCTATCCAACGCTTTCCCTACTGTTGCACTCACTGGAGTGGGAATAATAATTTTTCCCTTCTTGCTATCCAACGCTTTCCCTACTGTTGCACTCACTGGAGTGGGAATAGTAATTTTTACCCCTACGCTATCCAACGCTTTCCCTACTGTTGCACTCACTGGAGTGGGAATAGTAATTTTTACGCTCTCACTATCCAACGCTTTCCCTACTGTTGCACTCACTGGAGTGGGAATAGTAATTTTTACGCTCTCACTATCCAACAAAATCTCTACTTTTTTTACATGACTTTTATTATGTTTACATTTTAAGCTTATTTATAATATATTATGTATGTTTTATTTAATTGTTTTTAATATTTATTTACTTTTATATAATTTTTAATACATTTAAAAAATTCGATATTTTAGCTAATTATATTTTAACATTCTATATTTTGGAATCGATATTTTAGTACTTACCTGTTTGTAGATAGGGAGTCGATATTCTGTCCTTCTATATTTTGGCGTCGATATTTTGTGTAGTCGATATTTTGTCTCTCGATATTAAGTCACTGAACCCTTTTGAATGGCCTCATAGATATGCAGTAAAGCAAGGTGGTGCAAATCACGGCGTTGCCTTACTCTGCGCTCAGTAGGTGTTCCATTGGAGTTGCAGTGGGTTTTCCCAAGCAACACCTAGGATTATGACACTTACCCAAACCTGGGGACGTACCAAAACATTACGCCTCCTGAGGTGAGGCGTAAAGAGAAGAAATAACTTTAATTCTCCTAATTTTTTACTCTTTCTATGTGTGGTGCATTTTGAATCATACATAGAAAGAGGAAAATGCCTCTTAGATTATTTTTGTGCAGGAAGGTGGGTGGATCCCTCAAAGCGACCGGTATGAAGTCATTCCCCCAGTGCCTTGAGAGAGATTCCATACACATGGAAAGAGGTGGTGGTGGCTCATGGATCCCAGAGAGAGACCCAATAGACTCCTGAGAGTTATAAGCAGCGTGCACCTTTATGTGCTCTGATGCACTTATTTGCACTAGTAATCTGTCCACACAGGTTTCCTATAGTTTTATTTGAAAGTGCCTGGAAGGTATTGCATCACAGCAACTCAGTGAACAATAGTATTTAGCAGGTATCTGTGAACGGTTCACTGTATCCTACTGTACCAAAAAATGGACTTAAATAAAAAGAAGCAACACAAGAGTATTACGAAATTAGTTTTGGAAGTAAACTTATAGAATAACTATGGCAAGTAAGTTATTGATTTCAAACAAACATAGGTTTTCAACCTTTCCTCTGCCTAAAAGCCAGTCATAGAGCTATCTGACGCAGACACGTGTCATCAGTAGAAGAAGTTCTTAGTGCAGAGGTTCGGCATGTGTACCTATTAGTGTGCATCCTAGAACTCACTGCCAATCATAGAAGAAGGGAGATAGAAAGCCATATAGACCACAATAAGGATGTTGGTCTCACATGACTTTTAAAACCTAGACAGGGGTTCTCTTAAATAAGATCAGGAGGATGGACAAGAAATCTCATGGTTAAATAAATGTAAAAAACTGAAGAGAAAATCAAAATACATACTGACATAGCATATGAATCTGCTGCTTGTGTAGCGGGTGTGTCTGACTGAACTCAGCCTACTTTAGGACAAAAACCTAACAAGGGGCATTCCTAAAGGAAGCAAATTTCTGCATAGCTATGAACTAGGGATCTGATTTAGATCTTGGCGGATCTGGTCTCGCCATCACTTTTCCAACAGTTTCACCGTCTGCCTACTTGGTAATCCGTCCGCTTTATTAGATGTTATGTTATGTTATGATAAAAAGACTTCTATAGCGCTCTGTTACCCAGAGGTGTCCTGGCGCTGTACACTATCCACCTGAGATTAGCCAATGATAATGCTGACAGGAAAATTTCTATGAATAATCAGGTCTTTAATTCTTTCCTAAAGGAAAAGAGCTCTGTAATATTCCTAAGCTTTAAAGGCAGACCGTTCCAAGCCTTCGCGGCACAATGGCAAAAACTCCTGCCTCCCCAATTAGCTTTATTAAAGCGGGGGAGGGTAACTAGGTTAGCCTGAGCCGAGCGTAAATCTCTTCCGGGAACATGCCACTGAAAGGCATGTTTCAAAAAATCAGGGCCAACTCCATCGAGTGCCTTAAAGACAATACACAGTGCTTTAAACTGGATTCGTTGTTTAACAGGCAGCCAGTGGAGTGTCCTAAGACCCGTCCTTACAGAGACAAATCTAGGTGTCCCTGTGATCAACCTGGCTGCCGCATTCTGCACGATCTGGAGTCTGGCCAAATGTCTCTCCTGAATGTTGATATAGAGACTATTGCAGTAGTCCAGTCGAGATAGAATGAATGCCGTGACTACTGTCTTCAGGCTATCTTCAGGGAGGAGGAATTTGATTTTTCTAAGAGTTCTTAGAATAAAAAAGCAGGAAGAAACAACCCTGCTGATTTGATCACCGAAAGAGAGTTTAGAATCGATGATTACTCTCAAATTCTTAGCTCGATGTTGGTGCATCTATGGACGATAGTTCGTCTGAGTGCCTTCGTCTCTGCCAGAATTTTCTTCCAGCATTGATGGCATCATAGGCAAAAGCAGCTGTCGGAGGGTGTCCAGCAAAGATCACCGCCAGACCAATCACAATGTGCCTTTCTGTTGAGGAAGCTGTGACGGGGACACATCCAACCCTCAGTTGTTGGAGTCGAAGGAAATAAGGTAGGAACTTACCTTTTTCCGTTTTCTACTTCCATTTCTGGCCTGTACCCCATTGTCTAGGTCCTTCCTAATACTACTTGACTGCAATGCTAACAACTCTGGTGTCCCTGGGACATAAAGTAAACTTTGTTTTCACTTGTTTTACTACGAATTGTGTGTCAACATTTGCTTCGCCCTTGCATATTTTTACATTGCTCCACATGTAATATTTTCGTATGTGTAATGCAGTGGTGTTCATATTGTTAATTATCAAGGTAAAATTTACACACATGTATTGACACTTAAAAAAGTAAGTGTTTGTTGTGATGGTTGTGGGTGTTGTGCTGTGGTGCCTGTGGTTGTACATTCAAAATTGTGTGTATGTTGTTTGTGTGCTATGCTATATGTAACAAAAGTGGGATAGAACATTACCTGCATATATTTTTTAAGCAAACACACTATATATGTGTAGTGACATATTAATAAGTAGTAATTACCAGTATCCACTCCACCAGGGACTCACTCTGTCAGGAATCCAATGCTAGGATAATAAGCAGCACAATGGGGAAATCTAAGTAGGCTCGATGCAAACCTGCCAGCCTGAAGGAGTACTGGTAGCCGGCAGAGGAGTCTACTGCGTCATCAGAGGTGTGCCCCTTATGCAAGGGTAAACAGTCTGTTGATGCTGATGGCAGTTAAACCAGCCTATGTCTAAATACAGCAGGCAGGACATCAACAGCTTGATGGAGTACTTATAATCGCTGCCACGGAGGGATGACGTGAGTTCCGCCAAGATCTAATTCAGGCCCTAAGCCTTGAATACAAGAGGTTGTTCCATGGCATAGGAACCCTTATAGGAGATCTCTACTCTCACACTTTCATGACGAGGTAAACTCGAAGATAGGCTCTGACAAGGCCATTTCAGATACAATAATCCTTTCAGGCTGGCGGTTCTATGGAGGGTGTTGCATATTAATTAGTTTTAACAACATAATGCTGACAGCATCCACACTTGAACAGGGAAAAACTGGTGAAGGTCGTAATCAGGATATTGAACTCCATGACCTGGTCATGCTTTCTCTACATTGGACTGTCCTTGTAGAGGCTGCCAAGATTCTTGGTGGAAACATTGTGCAATGGTCCAAACTGAATCTTGATCTCACCTAGGTAGAAACTACCTTGTTACCAAGGAATCTCTGATTAGATATAGTGCAGATCACTCAAAAGCCACAGACCCAGCACATAAATTAATGTATTATGTTTCTCTTATGTCATTTTAGTAGATGTTCTACACCTCACATGGACCCTGTACATGAGATTCAGATTGCTAACTGGAACATAGCAGGGGTTTGCCATAATGCGGAGGAGTCTGGTGGATTGGAAATAACACATACCATATGGAAAAAAGCTTTATATTATTATAACTCAACAAGCGCACAGCTCTTGCAGATCGCAGTAATGCCACCACTAACAGCAGCAACGGAAACTTTAACATCATCAAATATTTCACTGTGCCTGCTATCTCCTTGAGCACCATCACCTCCTCACAAGACCTTTGCAACAAGCTCTCGGCTTCAAACAGACCTGTTACCATTGCAACTCAACTTCCCATCACGATCCAAGAATGAACCCTGACCTTGTGACCAACCATCACCACCATTGAAAACGTTGCACCCATCAAGACCATGCACTTGGGCTCCCCATCTGAGCCTTGCTTCCACCACGCTTTCGCCAAAGGGCTCCTACTGATCAGCGATGCACTAACACCCATTCTCAACACCTCCATTGGCTCATTCCAGGATATCTGCAAACATTCTACTATCATGCCCCTTCTCAGGAAACCATCCACTTACCCAGCCACACTTTACAACTGCAGACCAATCTCCCTCCTACTATACCCGGCAAAGGTCTTAGAAAAATGAATCAACCAATACCCCTCTGACTACCTCAGCAACCGTCCAGATTCATGTCCAACCGAAGTACAGAAACAGCATTCATCACTGCCACAGACAACATCCACATGATCCTTGACAGAGGAGACATGGCGGCCCTCATTCTCCTGGACCTCTCTGCAGCGTTTGACATGGTCTCTCACAACATTTTCATCAGGAGCCTGCACAAGATTGCCATCCAAGGTCCCGCTGTCTGCTGCATCTGCTCCTTCTTAATGGATATAACACCAGCTGTCAGACTAGCACCTTACTCCTTGGAAGCTCACAAACTCATCTGCAGAGTGCCTCAAGGTTCTTTGCTCAGCCCCATCCTCTTTAACGTAAACATTATTCCTCTGGCTAGCATCATCCGCGAACATGGCATCAATGTCCTCTCCTATGTAGTTGACAGCCTACTCATACTCTCTTTTTCGGGTAAGACCCCCAACACAAGAAACACATGCACCACCTGCATGACTGAATTTGGAAACCTGGATTAAAACTAACTGTCTCAGTTCAGCACCGATAAGATAGAAGTAGTGATCTTTGGTAAGAAACTGAGCATGGATGTCCAACTTGGGGCCAACCAAACTCTTACCCGGTCCCAGACCCACACCCAGCACCCATGCCAGGAATCCCAGTACAGTTATCAACAGCAAACTGGACATGCCAACACAAGTCAACGAGGTCACTGCATCTTGCATCTACACCCTAAAGATGCTGATGAAGAACTTCAAATGACTCCTTCGCAACACTAGAAAAACTGTCACTTACTCCCTAGTCACCAGCAAATTGGACTACAGGAAAAACCTCTATGCCGAATCACTGAGTAACTCACTAGAAGACTACAAACCATTAAGAACTCAGCAGTCAGACCCATCCTCAACCTCCCACACAGAACTCACATCATTCCTCACCTCAGGGAGCTCCACTGGCTCCTGATACACAGATGAGTTTGTTTCAAACGCTTCACACACACACATTCAAGGCATTACACAACTTAGGCCACATCTACTGAAAGAATGTCATCTTCTTCCACCAACTCAGCTGACATTTCCGCTCTGCAGGACTCCTAGTCACCCACATCATGGAATGGCCTCTCACTACACATCAGAGCTTCCTCCTTTCTTTTTGAATTTCGTGAAAAACAGAAGACCTGACTTTTCAATTAACCAACCTTTCACAGTTAGGACTAGGCACACACACCTGTTCAGCACCAGGATTCCCTTGGAGGTGATAGTATGCTTCATAATTACACATAACATAACATAATGTAATGCAACGTAACGTAACACATATAAAGGACTATATTGGCCAATATAGACCCACTTCAGTTTTATTAAGGCAGAGACAGGAACTGTGTACTTCTTCCTCCCGTTTTCAGTAGCTCTGGTTGTCACTGTGTTGGGATGGAAAAGTCCTTCCCGTGGTGGCAGACGTGCATTCCTGCCCTGAGTGCCCCAGTTGCAATGATGTCTGGATCCCTGATGCTGATTTTTGTTGTCATGGGTGAACATGGATCATGCGCCTGTGCCATTACATAGACCTGGCTCATGGATTGATGTCTTGTCAGTGACCCCGCATGCCAGAAGGGACCACTGTGAAGACTGCTGTGCTGATCAGGTCCTCCACATTGTGTGGTGTATAAGTCATTGACTCTGTATGCCAGAGTAGGCCGCTGTTAAGAGGGACCTGCTGATGTGCCAATCAGGCCATCACCCATGTGAAGATCAGGTGTGGTGACCCTATGTGCCAGAGGGGGCCATCAGAGAAAGACAAGGATTGCAACCTGTTGGATGCCATTGTCATGAAGAGAGGCCACCATGGTGACGCATGCAGGCCCGGCCCGACTCAGGATGAAAACCAGAAGTTGCTGAAATCCACCCTTCCCTTGGTGGGGAACACCAAAGGAAACTTACCGTTGCATCGGAGAAGCACCAATGACACCCAGTCACGGCCCCTGCAGAGCTGCATGTGTGATACTCACCCGAGGGAACTGCTGAAGCCAGTGTGCCCATGAGATATACACTCTCGGCGACTCCGGTCAGACAGTTCCTGCTGGCGAGGGTGAGACTGATTGAAAGGGTGGAAGGCTCCGGGTGAACTTGTCTGCCAAATAGCGCTTCTGCGCTGGAACACTTTTGACATTTCTAACAGAGTCGAAGTGGGACTCCAGAGACTCAGACTGCTGGTGGGGCCTAACATGAATATCGCCTATAGTAAATGGGGACTAACTGCTACTGCTGGTGAGAGGGAAGTGGGACTTAGGGGACTCCCAGTAAAACATTTAGGCTCTAAACTAAGGCAACTATGAGCATTGTTTGTGTATGTCGCATTTCACTTTGTGGTCATATATAAATATTCTGTTGGTTCTAAAGCATTTGACAGGACAATTGTGTATTGCTGCTATTTAACATATTTTGAGTTGTGAGCCTGTGTTTACCCCCTCCTGTTTCTACCCCCTCCTCCCCAGAAGCCTTGGCTGCTCGACCCATGCTATCACTGAGAGTCAAGTGCTGAAGGGATACCTGGGCCACTTACTCATGATCCACAGTAGGTCGAGCCCAGGGACATCAGGAGCAAAAGGAGTCAACCCTCACGGTTGGGCCCGGTAGCTACCGCTTGCCCTGTGGTCAACTCAACGGGGTTCTGATACACTACACATGAATATCAGTGACAGTACAAGCAAGTGACAATGAGGAAAGGGGTAGTGGTTCAGCTTTTTACTATTCACACCAATTCTCTGTGTCCCACTCCCATGCACAATACTACATTCTGAGAAGAGGGAGAGACAGCCAGCGAGGCTGTGGATTAGAGCATTGAAATGTTGAAATGTTGATGATAGCTGCCCATTACCTAAATATACTCGCCAGTAGGTAGTTATAGTTAGGACCCTGTTTCCATAGGAAACCGCAACATTCTATTTGGAATAACTTTGGCGCCGGTCGACGAATCCTCGCGAAATTTTCAAAACTAATGGGGCGCTACGCTCCGCTCCTACCCTGAAAGTCTCGGGGGGATTCGTCAAGCGGGGGCTGAGATAAAAGGGGGGTTCCAAAACGCGTTTTTCTCATGCATTTTTCCATAGGACCTTTAGACACAGCTACAGCCCGAACGGCTGAACAGAGTTCCTTGAAATTTGGCAGAGATGTAGTCTACAGGTCAAGGAAGTGCCTTTTGTAGGTTTGGTGTAAATCTGTTCAGTAGATTCTGAGAAAATAGCCTTTAAATAAATATATATCTCTGAGCCAGTTTACGGTGCGCTTACGGTGCGCTTACCGTACGCGCACGCCGCCGTGCGCGAGCGCGATTCTGATTAGTTGTTAGATCTTAGTAAACATTCGAATCGGTCGAAACCAGGAAGCGGCGGCCGACATTTTCTCTCTCGCAGTCTGAGAGGGGGTTAAAAAACAAAGGCCAAAAACATGTAAAGGGGCTGTTTAGACAGCTCCTAAGCACCTAGCCATGTTGAGGGAGTCCTCAAAGATCCCCAAGGCCAAAAACGGAATTTTAATTTTTTCGATAATTTGGCCGATTACGCTTACCATACGCGTACGGTAAAAATTCATAAAAAAAAAAAAATTATCCATACTCTCTCCACCCCATGTGCAAATGGTGCCCGATGGGCACCATTTGTGCATGGCATATAAAATTAGTGAAAAATTAAAAATTTATAAAAAAAAAAAAATTATCCATACTCTCTTCACCCCATGTGCTAATGGTGCCCGAAGGGCACCATTTGTGCATGGCATATAACAGATGTGAAAAATTAAAATATTACCTTTCACAACGAAGCGCATCATATGTCCTCCATGTGCGCACGGTGCGCGAAGCGCATTGTGCGTACATGGCCCATGTAGCGTAACGTGGGCATGCGGTGTGCGTAGCGCACCACGTGCCCACCGTGCGTGCACGGCACTAACTGCGTAAAGTGGGCGCGCGGTGCGCGAAGTGCACCTGGTGCTCACTGTGCGCGCACGGAATGAACTGCGTTAAGTGGGCGCGCACGCCACGAATGGCGTAAAGTAACTTAGCATTTAAAAAACCGTACAAATTCACTGAAAAAACCATAGGTTTCACACACGTTATAGTTAGGAATTAGCATTTAAAAAACCTTGCTAATTCAGTGAAAAAACCATAGGTTTCACACATGTTATAGTTAGGAATTAGCATTTAAAAAACCTTGCAAATTCACTGAAAAAACCATAGGTTTCACACAAGTTATAGTTAGCTGTACATTTCACTCATAAAAAACCAATGAAATTCCCCCGTTATAGTTAGTGCAGGCAACTATAACTCACGCGACCGCAATCCTCTGCTGATGACATATGTGTCTTTATGAAAAAAAAATATTTGTAATATATGTATAGCTAAAATTTAATGGAAGAAGACATGGGCAAATAAGTGTCTAAATACAGTATTAGCATCAGCAGAGGATTGCGGTCGCGTGAGTTATAGTTGCCTGCACTAACTATAACGGGGGAATTTCATTAGTTTTTTACGAGTGAAATGTACAGCTAACTATAACTTGTGTGAAACCTATGGTTTTTTCAGTGATATATATATATATATTACCTACTGGCGATAGCCAGTAGGTAGTTATAGTTAGGACCACGTTTCCATAGGAAAACCTCAACATTCTATTTTGAATAACTTTGGCGCCGGTCGACGAATCCTCGCGAATTTCTCAAAATAGGTGGGGCGCTACGCTCCGCTCCTACCCTGAAAGTCTCGGGGGGATTCGTCAAGCGGGGGCTGAGATAAAAGGGGGGTCCCAAAACGCGTTTTTCCCATGCATTTTTCCATAGGACCTTTAGAACGAGCTACAGCCCGAATGGCTGAACAGAATTACTCAAAATTTGGCAGAGAGGTAGTCCCTAGGTCAAGGAAGTGCCTTTTGTAGGTTTGGTGTAAATCTGTTCAGTAGATTCTGAGAAAATAGACTTTAAATCAATATATATATCTGAGCCAGCTTACGGTACGCTTACCGTACGCTTACGGTAAGCGTACGGTGGCGTGCGCGAGCGCGATTCTGATTGGCTCTTAGATCTTAGTAAACATTCGAATCGGCCGAAACCAGGAAGCGGCGGCCGCCATTTTGTCTCTCGCACTGAGAGAGATTTTTAAAATCGGAAGCCCAAAAACATGTAAAGGGGCTGTTTTGACAACTCCCTCCCACATAGTCATGTTGAGGGAGTCCCCAAACATCCCCCAAGTGCAAAAACGGTTTTATTTTTTTTTCGGTAATTTCGCGGGGTACGCTTACCGTACGCTTACGGTAAGCGTACGGTAAAAAAATAAAAATAAAAAAAACACTATCCACACTTACCCCACCCCCTGTGCTTTTGGTGGCCGAAGGCCACCAAATGTGCTGGGCTTATTACAATGGAAAAAAACACTATCCACACTTACCCCACCCCCTGTGCTTTTGGTGGCCGTAGGCCACCAAATGTACAGGGCTTATTATAAGGGAAAAAAACTTAGCATTTAAAAAACCGTACTAATTCACTGAAAAAACCATAGGTTTCACACACGTTATAGTTAGGAATTAGCATTTAAAAAACCTTGCAAATTCACTGAAAAAACCATAGGTTTCACACATGTTATAGTTAGTGGAAATTTTACTGATAAAAAACCAATGAAATTGCCCCGTTATAGTTAGCGCAGGCAACTATAACTCACGCGACCGCAATCCTCTGCTGATGACATATGTGTCTTTATGAAAAAAAAATATTTGTAATATATGTATAGCTAAAAATGTATGGAAGAAGACATGGGCAAATAAGTGTCTAAATACAGTATTAGCATCAGCAGAGGATTGTGGTCGCGTGAGTTATAGTTGCCTGCGCTAACTATAACGGGGCAATTTCATTGGTTTTTTATCAGTAAAATTTCCACTAACTATAACATGTGTGAAACCTATGGTTTTTTCAGTGAATATATATATATATATTACCTACTGGCGGTCGCCAGTAGGTAGTTATAGTTAGGACCCTGTTTCCATAGGAAAACCACAACATTCTATTTTGAATAACTTTGGCGCCGGTCGACGAATCCTCGCAAATTTTTCAAAATAGGTGGGGCGCTACGCTCCGCTCCTTCCCTGAAAGTCTCGGGGGGATTCGTCAAGCGGGGGCTGAGATCAAAGGGGGGTCCCAAAACGCGTTTTTCCCATGCATTTTTCCATAGGACCTTTAGACAGGGCTACAGCCCGAACGTCTGAACAGAATTACTAGAAATTTGGCAGAGAGGTAGTCCTCAGGTCAAGGAAGTGCCTTTTGTAGGTTTGGTGTAAATCTGTTCAGTAGATTCTGAGAAAATAGCCTTTAAATCAATATATATATCTGAGCCAGCTTACGGTGCGCTTACGGTGCGCTTACCGTACGCGTACGGTGGCGTGCGCGAGCGCGATTCTGATTGGCTCTTAGATCTTAGTAAACATTCGAATCGGTCGAAACCAGGAAGCGGCCGCCGCCATTTCGTGTGTTTCACTCAGAAAAAAAAGAGTGATAACAAGAAAAGGGGGCAAGGAGGAGAGTTACAGACCCCCTAAAATTTGTAAGGGGGTCAAAGAAGGACAGAAAAGTACAAAGAAAACATTTATTGATTTTAAAAAAAATCACGGGGTACGCGTACGGTAAGCGTACGGTAAAAAAAAAAAAAAAAAAGAAGTGAAATGCAGATTTAAGTGTTTAGATATTAGGGGGCTCTAAAAAGAGCCGTTGTGTTTATGAAGTGATTTTTAAGTGGTACCTACAAGTAAGTAACGATGCAGAGTCTAAGGTTCAAGAGGAAGACTCTGTTCCCTTCATCATTGAAGTGCACACCATCTCCTCTATAAATGTCTTGCATGTCGTAACGCAAGTTGTTGTGGTAAATGGAACCCATACCATAGTCACGGAGGAAAGCAGAAACAGATTTGTTGACGTGCTTTCTTGCTTTGTCAATCTGCGGACAGAAATGATTGGACCAGTTCCATTTTTGCCTTTGGCATATGTTAGAAAACACAAAGGCAGTTTTAGGGAAAAGTGAAAACAGTTGTGCAAAGGTGTCCTTCATAAGCATTTCCAGACCTACCCCAGTCAAAGTGCCTAGGTCATTGCCACCACAGTGCACTATTATGAGGTCAGGGTGTTGGTTTTGCATGAAGGATTTCACCAATGGCATCAATTGGTGCCACTTTAACCCTCTCTGACCAATCCATTTAATGTCTACATTTGGCAAAGCAAGGTCTCTCACCATACCTGTTTTCTCTGCAAACTTTTCACTCCAGAAGACATAGCTGTGCCCTACAATCCACACTGTGAACATCTTCAAAGGAGAACTGGATGCACTCAGGAGGTGTAATTCAGTAGAATGGTAAAAAGAAATGAAAGACAGTTTGGAAATGGAGGCATACATATTTTTTTCATAAAAAAAAGAACTGATTGGCTGTTTCATACCATTCTAGAATAAAAACTAGGCTGTATGTGTAAATTAATAGAAGCATGTTTTGTATTGGTACAGAAAAATGTGTTACCAAAGAACAGTACTATGGATTTGCTGTTAGGTTTGAAAAGTCAAGCACTCTTGCTCTGTGGAATTGAAACATTGTTTGGCGAACTAATGACCGAACTCCACACAGCAGTGTTCCATGAGCTGTTGCTATGGTAGCAGGCAGAAGTCAAGTTGGGGGAAGGGTACTAGGCAGAAGTCAAGTTGGGGGAAGGGTACTTTTGGAAAAGGGTTGGTTTTCAACCAATAGAAATGTGTGATTACATTTGAAAAAAAGGGGGAAGCACTGAGATTTGAAATTAACATGTATATATGTGGAAAAAGAGAGGGAAAGTTTGCCATTATCTGGTTCTGCTGAGAGGAGAGAGGTGTAAAGAACAGAGATCCTGGCTCTGATAATCTGCTGTTTGAGTGCCACATTTCTTTCACAACTAACTAATTTTAAAGGTGAGTTTAGAGTTTGAGAGGGGATGTATATGGTAAATTAAGAAATGAATAATAGAAATGCAATTCTTTTTGTTGAAGTTGTGTTTATTATTTTCTGTTTTGGGAGAAATTTAAATGTGAGGAACAAGTAAAATAATATGGACTATGTTTTCACAATAAATTAAGGTGTACTGGTATAAAAAAAGAATAGTTTAAGGGTTTGAGGTTGGACTCAGTAATGCAAATACATTCAGCATCACTAAGGCTGTTTGCCCTTGCTGGAGTGTAGGCAGTCACCCAGGTTACAAATGGTGATGGTCTGAAAAAGCAGTTTGGACATGTGCTTTTTAAAAAATCTGAAAAGTGGATTCATAATGTGTCAGTCTGTAAAAGTGATTATCACTTGCCAAAAAAAAGAGCAGTAAGTGTGCTTTCAAATTGGCAAAGAAATTTCGTTTTGTGACTAATGTGAAAACATGACTCTGTGTGCAAAGAGGAATTATAGGCAGAGATTTATTGCGTATTGCTCTGGTGATTTCACAGTTGCATTAGATGGAAAGGGGGAGCCATTTTTTGGTGCAGAAGCAGACTCTTAACACACAGCCAGCTGCTTACCATGTGGAATCATGCACAGTATTCACAAGCGAGTGGGGTTTGAGGTTTCAGTCAGTAATGCAAATACATTCAGCATCACTAAGGCTGGTTGCCCTTGCTGGAGTGTAGGCAGTCACCCAGGTTACAAATGGTGCTGGTCTGAAAAAGCAGTTTGGACATGTGCTTTTTAAAAAATCTGAAAAGTGGATTCATAATGTGTCAGTCTGTAAAAGTGTTTATCACTTGCCAAAAAAAAGAGCAGTAAGTGTGCTTTCAAATTGGCAAAGAAATTTCGTTCAAGGGCCTAATGTGAAAACATGACTCTGTGTGCAAATAGGAATTACAGACAGAGATTTATTGCGTATTGCTCTGGTGATTTCACAGTTGCATTAGATGGAAAGGGGGAGCCATTTTTTGGTGCAGAAGCAGACTCTTAGCACACACCCAGCTGCTTACCATGTGGAATCATGGACAGTATTCACAAGCGAGTGGGGTTTGAGGTTTCAGTCAGTAATGCAAATACATTCAGCATCACTAAGGCTGTTTGCCCTTGCTGGAGTGTAGGCAGTCACTCAGGTTACAAATGGTGCTGGTCTGAAAAAGCAGTTTGGACATGTGCTTTTTAAAAAATCTGAAAAGTGGATTCATAATGTGTCAGTCTGTAAAAGTGTTTATCACTTGCCAAAAAAAAGAGCAGTAAGTGTGCTTTTAAATTGGCAAAGAAATTTCGTTTAAGGGCCTAATGTGAAAACATGACTCTGTGTGCAAATAGGAATTACAGGCAGAGATTTATTGCGTATTGCTCTGGTGATTTCACAGTTGCATTAGATGGAAAGGGGGAGCCATTTTTTGGTGCAGAAGCAGACTCTTAGCACACACCCAGCTGCTTACCATGTGGAATCATGGACAGTATTCACAAGCGAGTGGGGTTTGAGGTTTCAGTCAGTAATGCAAATACATTCAGCATCACTAAGGCTGTTTGCCCTTGCTGGAGTGTAGGCAGTCACCCAGGTTACAAATGGTGCTGGTCTGAAAAAGCAGTTTGGACATGTGCTTTTTAAAAAATCTGAAAAGTGGATTCATAATGTGTCAGTCTGTAAAAGTGTTTATCACTTGCCAAAAAAAAGAGCAGTAAGTGTGCTTTCAAATTGGCAAAGAAATTTCGTTTTGTGACTAATGTGAAAACATGACTCTGTGTGCAAAGAGGAATTATAGGCAGAGATTTATTGCGTATTGCTCTGGTGATTTCACAGTTGCATTAGATGGAAAGGGGGAGCCATTTTTTGGTGCAGAAGCAGACTCTTAGCACACACCCAGCTGCTTACTATGTGGAATCATGCACAGTATTCACAAGCGAGTGGGGTTTGAGGTTTCAGTCAGTAATGCAAATACATTCAGCATCACTAAGGCTGGTTGCCCTTGCTGGAGTGTAGGTAGTCACCCAGGTTACAAATGGTGCTGGTCTGAAAAAGCAGTTTGGACATGTGCTTTTTAAAAAATCTGAAAAGTGGATTCATAATGTGTCAGTCTGTAAAAGTGTTTATCACTTGCCAAAAAAAAGAGCAGTAAGTGTGCTTTCAAATTGGCAAAGAAAGTTCGTTTTGTGACTAATGTGAAAACATGACTCTGTGTGCAAATAGGAATTACAGGCAGAGATTTATTGCGTATTGCTCTGGTGATTTCACAGTTGCATTAGATGGAAAGGGGGAGCCATTTTTTGGTGCAGAAGCAGACTCTTAGCACACAGCCAGCTGCTTACCATGTGGAATCATGCACAGTATTCACAAGCGAGTGGGGTTTGAGGTTTCAGTCAGTAATGCAAATACATTCAGCATCACTAAGGCTGGTTGCCCTTGCTGGAGTGTAGGCAGTCACCCAGGTTACAAATGGTGCTGGTCTGAAAAAGCAGTTTGGACATGTGCTTTTTAAAAAATCTGAAAAGTGGATTCATAATGTGTCAGTCTGTAAAAGTGTTTATCACTTGCCAAAAAAAAGAGCAGTAAGTGTGCTTTCAAATTGGCAAAGAAATTTCGTTTAAGGGCCTAATGTGAAAACATGACTCTGTGTGCAAATAGGAATTACAGACAGAGATTTATTGCGTATTGCTCTGGTGATTTCACAGTTGCATTAGATGGAAAGGGGGAGCCATTTTTTGGTGCAGAAGCAGACTCTTAGCACACACCCAGCTGCTTACCATGTGGAATCATGGACAGTATTCACAAGCGAGTGGGGTTTGAGGTTTCAGTCAGTAATGCAAATACATTCAGCATCACTAAGGCTGTTTGCCCTTGCTTGAGTGTAGGCAGTCACTCAGGTTACAAATGGTGCTGGTCTGAAAAAGCAGTTTGGACATGTGCTTTTTAAAAAATCTGAAAAGTGGATTCATAATGTGTCAGTCTGTAAAAGTGTTTATCACTTGCCAAAAAAAAGAGCAGTAAGTGTGCTTTTAAATTGGCAAAGAAATTTCGTTTAAGGGCCTAATGTGAAAACATGACTCTGTGTGCAAATAGGAATTACAGGCAGAGATTTATTGCGTATTGCTCTGGTGATTTCACAGTTGCATTAGATGGAAAGGGGGAGCCATTTTTTGGTGCAGAAGCAGACTCTTAGCACACACCCAGCTGCTTACCATGTGGAATCATGGACAGTATTCACAAGCGAGTGGGGTTTGAGGTTTCAGTCAGTAATGCAAATACATTCAGCATCACTAAGGCTGTTTGCCCTTGCTGGAGTGTAGGCAGTCACCCAGGTTACAAATGGTGCTGGTCTGAAAAAGCAGTTTGGACATGTGCTTTTTAAAAAATCTGAAAAGTGGATTCATAATGTGTCAGTCTGTAAAAGTGTTTATCACTTGCCAAAAAAAAGAGCAGTAAGTGTGCTTTCAAATTGGCAAAGAAATTTCGTTTTGTGACTAATGTGAAAACATGACTCTGTGTGCAAATAGGAATTACAGGCAGAGATTTATTGCGTATTGCTCTGGTGATTTCACAGTTGCATTAGAAGGAAAGGGGGAGCCATTTTTTGGTGCAGAAGCAGACTCTTAGCACACACCCAGCTGCTTACCATGTGGAATCATGCACAGTATTCACAAGCGAGTGGGGTTTGAGGTTTCAGTCAGTAATGCAAATACATTCAGCATCACTAAGGCTGGTTGCCCTTGCTGGAGTGTAGGCAGTCACCCAGGTTACAAATGGTGATGGTCTGAAAAAGCAGTTTGGACATGTGCTTTTTAAAAAATCTGAAAAGTGGATTCATAATGTGTCAGTCTGTAAAAGTGATTATCACTTGCCAAAAAAAAGAGCAGTAAGTGTGCTTTCAAATTGGCAAAGAAATTTTGTTTTGTGACTAATGTGAAAACAAATGTAGTAATATATTTAAATAAAATAAAGGAATTTTTTTTTAGTTTTTTTCAGGTATTGCTGAAGAGCAGTGAACAAAATTTAATATGCCTACAAAATCCAGAGTAAAAAAAGACCAAAAAAAAAACCTATATTTGAAGACTACTGGAGGACCTAAGTTAGTTGAAGATGCTCATGTTGGGAAAAAGAAAAAATCTTCTGGTAAGCAGACAAAAAATTTTCTAAAAAACATTCAAAAAAAGGAAAAATGTACAAAATGTCTGTACTGGAAAGAATGATTTCAATCGAAAACGACAGGAAAAAATTGAGAATTTAGTTAATGCAAATATACCTTCTGCAACTACAAAGATTAACTTAAACAGAAAAACAGCGTTTAAAGAGATACATAGAAAAATGTTTCAGAGAAGAGTTATGTCCAATTTGATAAAGGATGTGAAGAAATATAAGCAAAAGGCTACGTTTTATAAGAGAAAAAAAGAAATTGAAGCCATTGCAGCAAAGGCATTAGAATTAAAAAGGAAACTATTCATTTTAATTTTGAATAGGATGCGTACATTAGACAAAATGGTTAATGTACTGAAATCACTTAGCAAAAGGAAAAGAGTAGTGAACAGAACAAACTTTTCTAAAGTGTTTTTAGGAAAATGGATGCATAGTTCAAGTAGTGAACCTTTTTTTAATGAAGAGAGTTATTTTCAAAGTAATAGTTTGCTGCATGCAGTTGACACCAGAGGTCGTGCTTATGAAGTGAAAAATGGTTGCATAATGGAGAAGGAGATAATGGTTCCAAGAGATGAGGTACAAGTGATGGCGGATGAGGCTATGGGGAGACGTCCTAAAGCCCCAGTGTACACTTGGAATTGTAGTAGTATTTGCACTGTGCGTCAGGAATCTATTGATAAATTTCGTGAGTTTCTAAGAGAATATAGTAAAAAAAGTGTAAAATAGAAGATTAAGGTGCTTCAAAGTTTGGATCCATGCAGAGTGAGAGATAATACTGGTTTGCAGGGTCATTCTCTGGCTTGTCTATCTAGAAAAGTGTGTAATAGTGTTTTCCATCATTTTAGGATGCTGGCTGTTCATCATACTGAAATGAGAAAGTTTGTGAGACGGTTGTATTTTGCTAAAAGTCCAGCAATAAAGTTAGATGAATTGAATAGGGCTCTGTTCCGTGGAACGGTATCAGATGTAGAGAAGGTTGTTGATGAAATTCAGTTTTGTTACTTTGGTCCTGAACAAAACAGTGCAGAGAAGGACACAGTAAATGAGGAAGAAGTGGAAGAGAATGTAGAACCCTCTGTAAGTAATACATTTAATGATCACATAACAAAATTTGCAATAATCTCTAATGAAAGACCAAATATTACTTGTATTTGTTGCCGCAGAACTCATTATAGAAAACAAACCAGGTATGTTGATCTCTACAGAAAGAGTGAAAATGAAGATAATTATAAGTGGAAGGATTTTGCCACATATATATTTCTTGAAAATTGTTTTGAATTGGGTGAAGTTCAGCGTATTTGTAAATACTGTTACAACAAGTTAGAGGAAAATAGAATGCCGACCAGAGCTGTACATAATAATTTAGAATTGGATGCTATTCCTGCTGAACTTTCTGAATTAAATACATATGAGTCTATACTCATTCAATGTGTTCATCCGTTCCAGACCATAGTACGTATGGAGCCCAAAACTGGTAAATTACCTCCTTCAGATTTACTGAGAGGTTTAAAAGGTAGAGTGGTGTATTTGCCCTTGGATTTGAAAAAAACATATGGAAACTATTGATGCGGATACTTTGGAAACTGAACCATTAATTATTCTGGTTAATGGTGTACCTACAAAGAATAAGAAGATTTGGCAGGAGCTGGTAGATGTACGGAAAGTATAAAGAGCAAATTTGTATTTGAAAAGGAATAACAAATGGTATGAATCAATTTATATAGAAGAAGAAGAAGAAGAAGAAGATTTACAAGAAGACACAGAAACACCAACTGGACAAATTGAAAAAGTGGACAAGTCAAAGGAAGAAGAAATTTATGAACATTTTAGCATACATCCTCTTCATTCAAAAGAAGTTATGGGAGACAATATTGATCTATTTCAGATGAAGAAAGCAAAAGGAACTCCCGTGAGTGTATGGGAGGAGAGCTTGGAAGCTCGATGTTTTCCCCAGCTGTTTCCTAAAGGAAAAGGAGGACGATACGATGAACGTCCGGAACAGATTCCAGCTTCTGAGTATCGGACTACAAGACTATATGCTGAAGATCCCAGATTTCGACAAAGTATTCCTTATTTGTTCCATCTTTTATTTGAAAGCGACTTGTCTGCATTGTCTTATGCAGTAAATCACATTTTAAAAAGTGGAGTACATTTGCAAAATGTGTCTGCTAAGGATTTTATGGAGAAAGTGCAGCACCGAGATGATCATTTGGAAACACAACTGATCAATCTGATGGCTTGTCAGCGTGGGACAAATGAATATAGGAACACCAACATGGTTCGTTACCCTAAGCTGTGCGGAGTACGCTTGGGATGATTTACTGGATTTTCTACGAGAGGCAAATTTAAACATTAAAAACATCGAATACAAGACAGCAGGAGAACTGTGCTCATTGGATCCGGTTAATGTTTGCAGATATTTCAATCATAGATTTGAGGCTATGATGTCCTTCATCTGCAATAAAAAAAATCCATCTCTAGGAGAAGTAGTGGATTTCTTTTGGAGAAAAGAGTACCAGGCAAGAGGTGCTCCTCATATTCATATGCTGTTGTGGATCAAGGATGCCCCAAAGTTTGGAACAGATACTGATGAAGCAGTGTTATCTTACATTGAAGAATATGCAACATGTGCTATACCAAAAAGCACAGAAGAGAAAAAGTTAAAGGAGCAAGTTTTACGTTTCCAAAGTCATCGGTGTGGAAAATACTGTCGACGGAAATACAAGAGCAAAGATAAATACTACACTAAATGTCGATTTGGATTTCCTAGACCTGTTCTTTCAAATGGAAGAGTTAACAGTTTTATGTCATCTGTGAGACATACTATCACAAGAAAATCACCTAAGAATACCTACAACCTTAAAAGAAAAGAAGAATCAAAAAATATAAATGACTACAACCCAGTGATTTTATCCATGTGGAACGCTAACATGGATATACAGTATGTAGCTGACAATTCCATTGCTGTTGCTCGATATGTAACGTCTTACATTACGAAATCAGAAAAAACAGAATTGAAGGAAATGTGGGAAGAGATTTCTCACGAGAAAACTGTCAGTAAGAAGCTGTACAGTTTCAGTTTGAAGATGTTATCGCATCGAGAAATTGGATCCTACGAATGTTCAGATAGGTTATCTTCTGCAAGTCTCTACTCGAAATCAAGAAGAATAATTTGGGCAAGTTTAGGCCTTGCAGCAATGAGAAATCGGGTACTGAAATCTGTTGGAGAAATTGAATATTTGGCCGAGAATGACCCAGAAAGTACAGATATTTTGAAATCAAACATGTTGGACACATATTATCCCAAGAGAAGTCATCATCTGGAGAACATGTGTCTCTATGAAGTGCTGCAGAACTACATTTATTCACGGAAAGCCGCAGAAGACATCAACAATGGAAAATATAAAGTCATTGGTGAGGAAGGATGTTTGGTGAAGCAAACAAAAGGAAGTTTGATAAATCACCGGAAGCTGAGTTGCGACACTACTGACAAAAAGGAATTTTACTACTTGGCTCTTTTACAGCTGTTTAAACCATGGCGTACAGAGGATGAACTACTGGGAGAATTTCAAAGCTATGAAGATTCTTTTAATGCTTGCAAAGACAGCATACAATGCAATACATTCACAACTTATCTGCAAATGTTAAATGAAGAAATTGAACAGGAAACTACAATTGCAGCAGAAATAGCTAGAGACAGTTCTCAGGACAGCCAAAGTTCAGGAACACTCAGTCAAGATCCCCTAGGACAACCAATCGTTGAAAATGAAGCATCAATAGCCATGAATGAAGTGGAAACGGCTATGAATCAAGCTCAAGGAGAATTTATAGACTTACAAAATTTGGAAAGACAACTGAACTAAGAGCAGCAACAAATTTATGAAGAGATCAGAAAAAAAATTGATCACGGATTTCTACATGAAAAAAAAGAGTGCTCATGCACATCATTTCATCCAATCAGGATGTATGTAAGCGGACAAGCTGGAACTGGAAAAAGTTTCCTAATAAAAGTCATCAGAAGCTACCTACAGCAAAAAACGGATTCTACTTTGTCTTGTGTGGTTACTGCTCCAACTGGGTTAGCAGCATATAACATAAAAGGAATCACTTTACATCGTTTGCTAATGTTACCAGTGGAGCATGAGAACAAAATACAATACAACAAGCTAACTGGAGAAGCATGCTTGGAAGTTTCAAGAGTATTGAAGAAGATGCAAGTTCTCATTATTGATGAGGTGAGCATGGTATCAAACTTAATGCTTGCCTTTGTGCATTTAAGAATGCAGCAAATTCTGAAGACAGACTATGACGTGTTATTTGGAGGAAAACACGTCATAGTTTTTGGAGATCTTTTGCAACTTACTCCAGTTAAAGGACAACCAGTGTTTAATACTGTGACACATGAAGACACGAAGAAGTCATTGGGAAGCATCGGTAATACAAATATTTGGTCCTTCTTTGAGTACAAGGAACTTACAACTAATATGAGGCAAGCAAACGATGAAGAATATGGAAGTATTCTGAAAGATATCAGGATTGGACTACTCACAGAAGCTGGCAAAAAAGCATTACAGAGTCGGCTGCTACATAATTTATTTCCAAAGGAAGAAATAGTTGCAGAGAAGATATACAAGAACATTGCAGAAAACAAAAGTGTCATCTGCTTAATGCCAACTCTACGTGAATGCTCAATATTCAATGAGGAGCTTTTGAAATTGGAAAAGGAAGATATCAGGAAATTGGAAGCAGTGGACAAAATTGAGGATGGAAGAATTACTGTCACATTAACAGGCACACTGAAAAATAAATTGGATTTACTAGAGAAGAACATTTCCAAAACAGCTGGATTAGAAAAAAATCTATATGTTTGCATGAACTGTAGAGTATTTTTAAGGAGAAATTTGGATGTTGAAAAAGGTTTAGTTAATGGAGCTATGGGAAGAGTTGTGGGTTTTATTAATTATCAGAAAAAAGATGGAATTGAATGTTTAAAAATAAAATTTGATCAGATAGAAGAAGTTAAAGACATTTGTCGTTGTTCAGTTCGTTTCATGCTTGTGAAAGACTTATATGTACGTAGGAAGCAGTTTCCGTTTTCGCTAGCATATGCTGTAACTATTCACAAGTCTCAAGGATTGACTGTAGATTGTGCATTTGTGAACATTGGTTCAACTGTGTTCAAAGAAGGTATGGCATATGTTGCTTTGTCACGAGTGAAAACATTATCAGGTTTATTCATGATAGACTTTGATGATTCAAAAGTTAGTGCTGATACAAATTGTGTAAAGGAGTATAATAGATTAAGAAGAAGCTATGCTACTCATTTAGGTCAGTATCCTGTGTTGGAGAAACGTGTAGTTTCTCGTAAAAGGAGAAATGAGAATATCTGTAATGAAGATGTAGAGAGGAGGAAAAAAAAGAGGAGTGATGTAATTGCAAGCAAAAAGAATAAGGAAAATGAAGAACAGGTTGTAGGATGTTATTTTGAAAATAGCTCTGGTGTCAACTGCTACGCTAATGTAGTGCTGAATGTTGCATTTTATCTGGAAAGTTTGCAAGAGCAGATAATAGTAAATCAGGGAAAAAGATTCTGTTCTGTGCTGAGTCTCCTTTTTGAAAAGCTGAGTAATGATAAAACTCAAATAGAAAGTGCTACTGAAATTAGAAAAGTTTTAGATGTATGTTCAGGACGAACACAGTTTTCTCAAAATGTACAGCAAGACGCACAGGAATTCTTGATGTTTTTTCTTCAGGTACTGGAAGAAGAAGGGGTTCCCATTGATAATTTATTTGGTCTCTCTTATAAATGGGAACATAGTTGTGAAAACTGTTATAATATATGTGGCTCTAATGTTGATTCTGAAAGGTTTATTTATTTAACATTGCCAGAAAGTAAAACAGTCACTTTTGCTAAATTAGTTAAAGATGCTAATCATAGCATGGAATGCGGTGAGTGTCAATCTGAAATGTTTTCAACATTAATTTTAAAGGAATACGGACAGTATGTAATTTTAATGATGCAACGCTGTAAAGCTGATGGTTCAAAATTAGATACTTTAATAAAGAAGTTTACAGGACAGCAATTATCAATTTCAGGAAAAACTTTTGTAACAGTTGCAATAATTTTCCATGATGGACCTACTGTAACTTCTGGACATTACACAGTTTATCTTAAATGTGAAAAAGGCTGGACACTGTGTAATGATTCCCAATTGATTTTTAAGCAACGTTTGCCTTTTGATTTAGCAAATTCCTATCTAATCTTCCTGAAACCTAAATTTTAGAGAGATTTGGCAACATCTGGACAAAACAATTTTACCATTTTATTGGATTACCATTTGGAATTTACAAATAAAAAGATTTAACAAATTATCATTTGGCCTAATGGAAAGGTAACCAATTGTAATGTGGAATTTTTCCATTTTTTAAGGAAACTTTGGAAAACCAAAAATTTAGAAAAAATCGGTAACATCTGCACAATTTAAATTTTGGAATGTTATTGGATTGCCATTGGAAATTTTTTCAAAAAAGATTTTTAAAATTACTATTTGGCCATGCGGAAAAGTAAACAATTCTATTGTGGACTTATTTAATTATTAATTAATCTTTCGGAAACCAAAATGTTACAGAGAATCGGTGACATCTGTACAATTTAAACTTTAGATTTTTATTGGATTACCATTGGAAATTAAACAAAAAAAGAATTTTAAAATTACTATTTGGCCTAAAGGAAATGGAACCAGATGTATTGTGGAGTTATTTGAGATATATTATTGTGATTATACTTCTGAAACAAAAATATCAGACGGTATTTTAAAGAAATAAGTATTGATATTAGATGATACTTTTTAAGAATATTATGCATTTCTATAAAGTTATGTTTATGCAAAAAGAGATTGTGGGCTTTTTGAAAACAATCTTTGAGATTGTTAATTTTTTTTTTGCCTGCTGTTAAATGATGAATGCAATTGCTTTCACAATTTATAGTGAAATGCAATATTTTCTGAAAACAGCAAAAAAAAGGCAAAAATATTTTTTGAAAAACATGTAAATATGTGTACTGTATTATAAAATGTTTTATTAAATATTAATACTTTTTTCTTTTTTTTCAGATTGAGATAGAAAATTTTCGAAAACTAGAACCATTTTTAAAGCAATTAAAAAAAAATTAAATGAATAAATCTTTTTTTGAGTGGGTATGGTAAGTCAATAATGTCATGGTCCCTTTTTTCCACTTCTCTATAATCACATTTTCAGTTTTTAATTGTAGTCTCTCAAGGACCTTGTAATGTGATAATTGATTTTTAGTGTTTTTTAAAAAAAAAAAAAACAAATACGCGTACCGTACGCGTACGGTAAAAAAAAAAAAAAAAAAGTTTTAAAAAAAATATATAAAAAATAGATGAAAGGTAAGGTTGGCTCTTAAAAGAGCTGTTGTGTTCATGCAGGGACAGAGGAAAGAAAGATTGGGAATATTAGACGGTACGACAAGTGTGCTGATCTATTTTACAGTTCACTAGGGAAATACTGGTCTCCCTATAAGTAATTAGATCATGACAAGTGGCGCACCGTACTTCAACCCTCGCAAACCGAGGGTTAATTTCCAGAGGACCAGAAAAAGGAGATGCTCCCCCCACAGATGAAGGGCTCACCTGACCTGCAGAAGAAGGACTCGGCCCTGCAGATGATGGTCCAGGCTGAGCTGCTGTGGATGTGCTTGGTTGATTTACTGAAGGGTTACCTTCAGTAAGTCGAGCATGTGTCCTACTGTGTACATCCTTAAGGTGTCTCATCATGGTGTGATTCCCAAAGGAATACTTCCTGTCAGGATTCCCTCTTGAAAGTACACGCTTACACAGCTTGCAAGTCACTAAGGGTGCATTTACCTTTTGCTGGCCTTCTGGAAAAGTAAAATACTCCCATACGTAAGAGGTCTTTTGTTTCCTCGCTCTCTGCCTCAAGGTAGTGCTGCTAGCCTCACTCTCAGAAGAGCTCTGCTGTTCTGCCATCGTATCACAAAGACAACCCAGCTCCTTCTCCTAAGGGATCACAAGCAGAAATGAGGGGAATGGGTGTGGTGTAGGAGAGTTCTAGAACTGAAAGTAGTTTCAACCAATCAAAAGTTGTGTTTCATGATCACATGACCCACCGTACGCTTACGGTGCGCTTACGGCAAAAGTACGCATGCGTGTAAAAAAGACACGCGCTCGCGCGCATGCGCATAACAGTCACTCCCCGACACTTCCGCGTAACGTGCGCGTGTAGCGTACACGTGTACGCGCCCCACGCGGAGTACGCGCGGCTACGCAAATTGCGTAACTATACGCAAACAGCGTAGATAGATTACGGACATTGCGTAAACCGTACGCTTACCATAAGCTTACCGTACGCGCACTAAAAAAAAATTTAAAAAAAAGGAAAAAATGTATTGATAATAAATTTTAAATGTTTATTTTATAAAAAATGTAAAATAAAAACATATTGTAGAATTTTAAAAATTTAACCATAGTCTTTAAAAAAGGATAGAAAATTAAAATAAAAATATGTAAAAAAAAAAAAAGAAGAAAAAAAAAAAATTAGCATTTAAAAAACCTTGCAAATTCACTGAAAAAACCATGGGTTTCACACACGTTATAGTTAGGAATTAGCATTTAAAAAACCTTTGAAATTCACTGAAAAAACCATGGGTTTCACACACGTTATAGTTAGGAATTAGCATTTAAAAAACCTTAGAAATTCAATGAAAAAACCAAAGGTTTCACACATGTTATAGTTAGCTGGACATTTCACTCGTAAAAAACCAATGAAATTCCCCCGTTATAGTTAGTTCAGCTAACTATAACTCGCGCGCCCGCAATGCACTACTGATGACGTCACATATTACATCACTCATGACATGGTCAGTGACATCACTCATGACATCACTGATGACATCTCAAATGACATCACTGATGACATTATCCTTGTGACAGAGTGGTAGACCTCCTCTCACCCTAATATAACCTTTGATACAAACATTCAAAAATAGAGACTAAAATTTTCAAAAAAATGGACATACCAATAACAGTTACAACAACCTATTCAGTAATTCTAAGATCTACATACACATCCACTCATCCACCAACAATCCTATACAGTCACTCATACATGTACTCACACATCATATGTACTCATACACCTAATCATCCTGTAACACAATGCCACTCATCCATAGAGTTACTCACACATAGTCACTCATGCTAATAAAGAATCAAACATCCATTTACTTGCATATACAGTTATACACACACCACCACACTTACTTTTACAGAAACTTACACATACTTAGTCTTTTAAACAATCACTTATAGAAACACATACTTATTCATACAGGAACTCTTTCAATCTCTCACTCTCACATATACTCACTTATAAACACCAATAGTCACATATACTAGTTTAAAACATATGTAGTTACTTATGAAGACACTATTGAGACAGTCATTCACTCACTAACACACCCATGCACACACTCATCCACCCATACAGTCCTGCACACATGCTGTCTTCAACACATACAAACAGTGAGTCACTCATTCATGCATCTATGCACTACGTAATACCCCCCACCGCACCATGAAGACACTCAGACACTCATACTGATACTCAAAAAACCAACTATTAACCTATATAGACACTCATGTAGCTACTCACCAACCCATGCAGCCACTTATATACAAAGTGAGAGACTGATACAGGTATTTACACATTTAAACATTACTCACTTAGCCATGTATTCAAAAAGATACCCTTAATCAGTCAGTAATACAACTAATTTTTCAAAAACAAATCATCAATTTAGACACTTATATACTAATTTATTCTTCCATCGACCTTGAGATATACATATATAAAACATATTTAATTTTCAGAAAAACACACATTCACTGGATGATGTCATCAGTGATGTCATTTGAGATGTCATCAGTGATGTCATGAGTGATGTCACTGACCATGTCATGAGTGATGTAATATGTGACGTCATCAGTAGTGCATTGCGGGCGCGCGAGTTATAGTTAGCTGAACTAACTATAACGGGGGAATTTCATTGGTTTTTTACGAGTGAAATGTCCAGCTAACTATAACATGTGTGAAACCTTTGGTTTTTTCATTGAATTTCTAAGGTTTTTTAAATGCTAATTCCTAACTATAACGTGTGTGAAACCCATGGTTTTTTCAGTGAATTTCAAAGGTTTTTTAAATGCTAATTCCTAACTATAACGTGTGTGAAACCCATGGTTTTTTCAGTGAATATATATATATATATTCACTGAAAAAACCATAGGTTTCAGGCACGTTATAGTTAGGAATTAGCATTTAAAAAACCTTAGAAATTCACTGAAAAAACCATAGGTTTCAGGGGCGTTATAGTTAGCTGGACTTTTCACCCTTACAAAACCATTGAAATTCCCCCGTTATAGTTAGTTCAGCTAACTATCACTCGCGCGCCCGCAATGCACTGCTGATGAAGTCACATATTACATCACTCATGACATGGTCAGTGACATCACTCATGACATAACTGATGACATCTCAAATGACATCACTGATGACATCATCCAGTGAATGTGTGTTTTTCTGAAAACTACATATGTTTTATATATGTATATCTCAAGGTCGATGGAAGAATAAATGGGTATATAAGTGTCTAAATGGATGATTTGTTTTTGAAAAATTGATTGTATAACTGACTGATTAAGCGTATCTTAGTGAATACATGGCTTAGGGCCCGATTCACAGAATTAACTTAAGACAAAATCCTAAACTTACTACTTTTGGTATTCACAGAATGCACTTATTACTTTTGGTATTCACAGAATGCACTTACTACTTTTGGTATTCACAGAATGGATTTACGACTACTAACTTTACGTCCGCACTCGGGCCGGAAATTCCGGCCTGGAGGCGGAGCTTCCAGCCGGATGCGGAGTTTCCAGGCCAGAGGCGGGGCTTCCAGGCCGGAGGCAGAGCTTCCGGCCTGGAGGTGGGGATTCCGGCCAGTGGCGGAGATTTAGCAATGGCAAAATTTCCACCTCCGGGCCGGAAGCCCCGCCTCCGGGCCGGAAACCCCGCCTCCGGCCCAGAAGCTCCGCCTCCGGGCCAGCATTTCCCGCCCGAGTGCGGATGTAAAATTAGTAGTCGTAAATCCGTTCTGTGAATACCAAAAGTAGTAAGTTTAGGATTTTGTCTTAAGTTATTTCTGTGAATCGGACCCTTAGTGAGTAATGTTTAAATGTGTAAATATCTGTATCAGTCTCTCACTTTGTGTATAAGTGGCTGCATGGGTTGGTGAGTAGCTACATGAGTGTCTATATAGATTATTAGTTGGTTTTTTGAGTATCAGTATGAGTGTCTGAGTGTCTGTATGGTTCGGTGGGGGGTATTACGTAGTGCATAGGTGCATGAATGAGTGACTCACTGTTTGTATGTGTTGAAGACAGCAAGTGTGCAGGACTGTATGGATGGATGAGTGTGTGCATGGGTGTGTTAGTGAGTGATAGACTGTCTCAATAGTGTCTTTATGAGTAACTACATATGTTTTAAACTAGTTTATGTGACTGTTGGTGTATATAAGTGAGTATATGTGAGAGTGAGAGATTGAAAGAGTTCCTGTATGAATAAGTATGTGTTTCTATAAGTGATTGTTTAAAAGACTAAGTATGTGTAAGTTTCTGTAGAGTAAGTGTGGTGGTGTGTGTATAAATGTATATGCAAGTAAATGGATGTTTGATTCTTTATTAGCATGAGTGACTCTGTGTGTGAGTAACTCTATGGATGAGTGGCATTGTGTAACAAGATGTATAGGTCTGTGAGTACATATGATGAGTGAGTACATGTATGAGTGACTGTATAGGACTGTTGGTGAATGAGTGGATGTGTATGTGGATCTTAGAATTACTGAATAGGTTGTTGTAACTGGTATTGGTATGTCCATTGTTTTGAACATTGTAGTTTCTATTTTTGAATGTGTGTATCAAAGGTTATACTAGGGGAAGAGGAGGTCTGCCACTCTATCACAAGGATGATGTCATCAGTGATGTCATTAGTGATGTCATTTGAGATGTCATCAGTGATGTCATGAGTGATGTCACTGACCATGTCATGAGTGATGTAATATGTGACGTCATCAGCAGTGCATTGCGGGCGCGCGAGTTATAGTTAGCTGAACTAACTATAACAGGGGAATTTCGATGGTTTTGTACGAGTGAAAAGTCCAGCTAACTATAACGCCCCTGAAACCTATGGCTTTTTCAGTGAATTTCCAAGGTTTTTTAAATGCTAATTCCTAACTATAACGTGCCTGAAACCTATGGTTTTTTCAGTGAATTTCAAAGGTTTTTTAAATGCTAATTTCTAACTATGCCTACAGAGATAGGACATGTGAAGAAAGACGAAAAAACGCACAGAAAGAAAAAAAGAAATGCAGAAAGAAGCAACAGAAGTCCTCATAGATGAAGAAAAGTGCAGGAAGAAGGATAACGTGCAGAAAGAACTAACAGAACAGCAGAAAGAAGCCTTGTTGCAAAATCATCCTCTACCCTCAACTTTTTCAGACGGATACTGGTGGTAACTGAGTCTGACTAACCAGTCCTAGAGCTAGTGCTATGTTAAAAGTCACTCAGAATACAGTGAAAACACCTACATACACTAGGGAACACTATGCATTGGGGTCCCCCTGTGATCAGCATGACCTCCTCTGTAAGCCCCTAGTATATAATAGGGCAGGGGATTAAAACTACCTCTTAAAACGCGCCACAGGGCGTGTTTGCACACGTCACCTCAGGGCCCGTCCCCTCACTTCCCCACTGTGTAAACACGCCGTGTGGCCGTTTTAAGTTGGGAGATCAAGTCCCCTTGAATCCTGAGGGTCCCTAGGATCCAACTAGACCACTAGGTACCTCCAGTAAGCGCCACAGAGCTGTATTGCAGAGAGATGTAAAAAGGGGCACGGCCTAGACCACCTCTCTGCAACGCAGCGGAGTGGTGCTTACTGGAAGCACCTGGTGGGCTAGTTGGCCCCCAGGGTCCCTCAGGATTGAAGGGGAATTATTTTCCCAACTTAAAATACGCCACAGGGCTTGTTTGCACACGTTAACTCAGGCCCCGTCCCCTCCCTTCACCACTGTGTAAACACGCCCTGTGGCCGTTTGTAGTTGGGAGATTAAGTTCATTTGAATCCTGAGTGTCCCTAGGGTCCAACTAGCCCACTAGGTACCTCCAGTATGCGCCACAGAGCTGCGTTGCAGAGAGGTGTAAAATGGGGCACGGCCTGGACCACCTCTCTGCAACGCAGCTCAGTGGCGCTTACTGGAAGCACCTGGTGGGCTAGTTAGCCCCCAGGGGCCCTCAGGATTGAAGGGGAATTATTTCCCCAACTTAAAACGCGCCACAGGGCTTGTTTGCACACGTTAACTCAGGCCCCGTCCCCTCCCTTCACCACTGTGTAAACACGCCCTGTGACCGTTTTTAGTTGGGAGATTAAGTTAATTTGAATCCTGAGGGTCCCTAGGGTCCGACTAGCCCACTAGGTACCTCCAGTATGGGCCACAGAGCTGCGTTGCAGAGAGGTGTAAAAAGTGGCACGGCCTGGACCACCTCTCTGCCACGCAGCTCAGTGGCACTTACTGGAAGCACCTGGTGGGCTAGTTAGCCCCCAGGGGCCCTCAGGATTGAAGGGGAATTATTTCCCCAACTTAAAACGCACCATAGGGCGTGTTTGCACACGTCACCTCAGGCCCCGTCCCCTTCCTTCCCCACTGTGTAAACATGCCCTGTGGCCGTTTTTTAAGTTGGGAGAATAAGTCCCCTTGAATCCTGAGGATCCCTAGGGGCAAAATAGCCCGCTAGGTACGTGAAGCTCTGACGTGTCTGACGCCCTACCGTGCCTAATCCCGGCGCCCCCGCCGGTGGGTACTCTCCAAGTAGACACCCTTGTCGTTTATTTATACAAACATGGGTAGCTATTGACGGGCACATTTAATATACACGCACACCAAGCCATTCAAAGGGGATTCAACAAAAATTCGACCAAACTATGCCAGAAACCCCCCTCACGGTTAATAAAAAACACATCCACCGCCGGATGTGTAATACTTTTTACTTTACTCTCTGGAAAGGAGACGAACCTCACTTGAGAATCACAGCGTGCTCCTGGCTGAACCCAATGCTGTGTTACACCCACCAGTGCCCGCCGATTGCCTCACACCTCTGTGTTGTATTCCACCAGCTAGTGCGTATGTTATGACACTCTCTAGCCCATGTGCACTGTAACACCACCCCGTTAATATGTCATGCCACACTTGCCTTCGCACGGTTTATATTGCCCCATCTAACGTGCCTTCCTCGATGTGTATGTTATAACGCACAGCGCTATGCCATACATATTACAATCTGGGATCCATATCTTTGTCACAGTGCATATGCAATGTTACACTCCCCAGCACATATTTTATATTACAACTTTAGAGACTAGTTATGTTACACAACACTGCCCTGTGCATATTACACTCCAAGGCGCATATCGCATAGCACGCGCTAGTGCCTGTGCTATCTCGCGCTCTCCAATGAATCTGTCATTGCGCACAATGTATTGCATATTATATTTCATGCTCCGGTTCATCTTATATCACACTTTTTGGTGCATAGTTTATACCATATACTACATCTAGTTTTCATTTTCAATCGTGTTCTCAGGACTATGTTCTATATAACACTGCGTCCACCTACCCTTTTCACGGGCATTACATTTTGCGATGGGGGTGGAGGGTCAGGGGGTGTTTCTGCCAAGTGAGCCTGGAGTCACAGTCACAAACGTCCTCTTCTTCCTGAATAAAAGTGAGATTATGCTGCATACTTGTTCATATTTTAAGTAGTTCGCACAGACACACATTTTAAAATCAATAAAGTTCCTAATACCCACCTTCTCTGAACAGTTAGCTTGCTGCCCCATCCACCTCCTCCCTATCCTCTGTTATCTGAATCCATGGACTAGCCTCCTTCCTCCTGCCATGCATGGTCTGATGTGCTGCCACTGCCCTCCATTTAGCATAATGTACCAGTCCACTCCTCCTGCCCTCCATTGCCCAATTCTATGGCCCATCATTGGCCTCCTGCTTAGCCTCTGTGCTTAGCTTGCTGCACCTATTCTCCTTCCCCCTGCCCTCCGATGTCTTTGTGCATGCCCCTGCTCCATCCTTTTTGCCCACTATGTTCCATGGACCTGCCACTCCTATCTATTCTGAGTGTTCTGTTGAGCTGCCACTCCCCTCCCACCTGCCTAGCATTGTCAGATGACTGTAACCTGTCCCTGCCACCTCCACCCTGCCTGTCCACATGCCATGCCCCTATCCCCTTCCTCCTGTCCTCCATGGTCCATTTTACTGCCACACCCTTCTGCCCTCCCTGATCTGTTGTGCTGCAACTGCTCCTCCTGCCTGCCCCGCGCGGTCTGTTGTGAGGCCCCTTCCCCTGAACTCTCTTGTCAGTGCCCAGGTCCTGACCCTCCCTTCTATCCTCCATGGTCCTTTGTGCATGCCCCTGCACCCTCCTTTTTGCCCATCATAGCCATTGTGCTGCCACTAACCCTCCTGCTTGCCATGCATGTTCTTTTGGGCTGCCATGGCCCCTCCCACCTTCCCTGTGTGGTCAGCTAGCTGCCCCTGACCCCCTCCCACCTTCCCTCCATGATCTGTGTGTATGCCACCATAGTCTCATTGTTGCTCTCCATGGTGTGTCTTGTTTCTAGTGCCCATCCTGCCTGATCTCCATGGTCATCTTGCTGCTCCTGCCCTGCCACCTTGCCCCCAGCCCTCTGTTTCCATGTGCAGACCCCCTATTCCCTCCCTCCTGGCTTGTCTGTTCCATTGTAATGCCCCTGATCCGTCCCTCCTGCCCTTTATGGTCTGTTATGCTGCAGCTTTCTCTCCTGTCTGTCCATTATGGTCAGCTAGCTACCATTGCCTCTTTCCCATCTGTTCTCTGTTGTCCATGTGCATGGTCCTGTCCCCTCCCTATTGCTTTCTATGGATTGTTGTGCTGCACTCCCGTCCCGCATGCGCTGTGTGGTGTATTGTGCTGCTGCAAACCCTGATGCCTGCCCTGTAGGGTCAGTTTGGTGCACCTCTCCATGTCCCTCTTGTCCTCTGTTATCCGAGTCCATGTCCCTACCCCAATTCCTCCTGCCTACCATGATTCAATGTACCATACTTGCGAACATTTTGAACTTGGTAAGAGGGAGATTTTGAAAAAAAACTGGGGTATTGATTTTCCCCTTTGAGTTACATTGAAAAAGAGGAGATTGTAGACAGGAGACAGATCAAATAAAGCCCATTTGAGCTTAAAAACATTGGACGTTTCCTGGCTGAAACGGGTCTGTTGGCATGTATGGTTGTACTACCACTGCCTCTTCCTTCTGCCCTTAATGGTCTATTATATTGCCACAGCCTCTCTTGCCAGTCCTGTATTGTTGGTTTGTTGCCCCTGCCCCCCTTTCCACTGCCCTCCATAGTCTGTTGTGCTGCCACTGCCCTTCCTGCCTGCCCAGTGTGGTCAAATTGTTGCCTCTGCACTCTCCTACATGCCTTCAATTTTCAGAGTCCGTGCCCCTGGCCTCTGCCTCTCAACAGTATCCCAATGAAAAACTAGATTGCTAACATTCTATATTTATTACAAAAGTGTGGAACGCCTGACGTCATCTTGATGTAATCAAAACTGTAATACCTAGAATATTTCCTTTAGAAATTACATATATGAGAGGGTCTTATTTGCATCAAAATTATGGTTAGTGCTCTAAAAAACTCAAATGAGGACATATTTTCTGAGTTTTCAAATCGCGACAAAGAACTTTTAAATTATTTGTAATCTTTCTGTTGTTTTATCCAGTTGACCACTTGATTAAATGTTGCACCTTGACGAGCGGATGTGGTGTTACTTCCAGAGCTGCAGACTTTGCAACTGGGGAACCAGGTTGGAGTTTCTGCTTCAGCTCAACATTCTGTGATTGTGGTCAAATCACTTAATCTCCCCATGTCTACAACCAAACTGAATTTGATCTTGTGTGATGTAACCAATGCTCATGTAAAGCATTCCAATACCTGACAAGTCTGCACTATATAAAACTGCAAATACACAAAAAATACGTGTTTTGCACACTTCTGTCATTGGGCTACATGTGGGCTACATCTGGGTGATATTTGTGCTGCATTTAGGCTCTTTTGTGTCTGGTGGCCATCTTGGGAGATTTATTTGTTATGAAGTTTCCTAATTTCCTCATTTACTGCAGTCTCCTCAGTAAGAAATGCTTTCAGTTTTTTACTTTGAGTCCATCAAGAAGGTATTCAGATATGTCACACATGTGCCATAAATTCTGAATGTTAGCACTGTAGTTGCTCATTAGATCACTGTAGTAAAGCTACTGCTCACCACGGAAGTCTGCTGCTGGTATTAAAAGTGCATGTTTCAGTCTGCATATCAGAATTTTTTAATGAAATAGAAGAGGATTTGAGAAGTCACTCAAAATGTGCCCTAATTTTTCTTTCTTCAGCACTAATCATAATTTCTATGGCAAAATGAACCCCCTCATTGTGTTGCTTTTTAAATTAAATGTTTTAAGTGTTACCAGTTTATTCCACTCAAGATGGCTTCAGGTGTGCCATACTTTTGTCATAAGTAAGACAGTAAGCGATCTAGTTGTTCTTAAGAACACTCTGGGACATTCTGTCATTAGGCTATACTTGGGCTACATCTGGGTGATATTTGGGTTACATTTGGGCTCTTTTGTCTCTGGTGGCCATCTTGGGAGATTTATTTGTTATGAAGTTTCCTAATTTCCTCATTTACTGCAGTCTCCTCAGTGGGAATACTTTCAGTTTTTTATTTTGGGTCCATCAAGAAGGCATTCAGATGTGTCACACATTTGCCATAAATTCTGAATGTTAGCACTCTAGTTGCTCATTAGATCACTGTAGTAAAACTACTGCTCACCAGGGAAGTCTGCTGCTGGTATTCAAAGTGCTTGTTTCCGTCTGCATGTCAGAATTTGTTTATGAAATAGAAGAGGATTTGAGAAGTCAAAATGTGCCCTAATTTTTCTTTCTGCAGAACTAATCATAATTTCTATGGCAAAATGAACCCCCTCGTTTTTTTCCTTTGTAAATTAAATGTTTTAAATGTTACCACTTTATTCCATTCAAGATGGCTTCAGGTGTGCCATACTTTTGTCATAAGTAAGACTGTTAGCGCTCTAGTTGTTCGTTAGAACACTCTGGGACATTCTGTCATTGGGCTATACTTGGGCTACATCTGGGTGATATTTGGGCTACATTTGGGCTCTTTTGTCTCTGGTGGCCATCTTGGGAGATTTATTTGTTATGAAGTTTCCTAATTTCCTCATTTACTGCAGTCTCCTCAGTCGGAAATACTTTCAGTTTTTTACTTGGTTCCATCAAGAAGGCATTCAGATGTGTCACACATTTGCCATAAATTCTGAATGTTAGCACTCTAGTTGCTCATTAGATCACTGTAGTAAAGCTACTGCTCACCAGGGAAGTCTGCTGCTGGTATTCAAAGTGCATGTTTCAGTCTGCATGTCAGAATTTTTTTATGACATAGAAGAGGATTTGAGAAGTCAAAATGTGCCCTAATTTTTCTTTCTGCAGCACTAATCATAATTTCTATGGCAACACGAATCCCCTCATTGTGTTCCTTTGTAAATTAAATGTTTTAAATGTTACCACTTTATTCCATTCAAGATGGCTTCAGGTGTGCCATACTTTTGTCATAAGTAAGACTGTTAGCGCTCTAGTTGTTCGTTAGAACACTCTGGGACATTCTGTCATTGGGCTATACTTGGGCTACATCTGGGTGATATTTGGGCTACATTTGGGCTCTTTTGTCTCTGGTGGCCATTTTGGGAGACTTATTTGTTATGATGTTTCCTAATTTCCACATTTACTACAGTCTCCTCAGTAGGAAATACTTTCAGTTTTTTACTTTGATTCCATCATGAAGGCATTCAGATGGGTCACAAATTTGCCATAAATTCAGAATGTTAGCACTCTAGTTGCTTATTAGATCACTGTAGTAAAGCTACTGCTCACCAGGGAAGTCTGCTGCTGGTATTGAAAGTACATGTTTCAGTCAGCATGTCAGAATTTTTTAATGAAATAGAAGAGGATTTGAGAAGTCACTCAAAATGTGCCCTAATTTTTGTTTCTGCAGCACTAATCATACTTTCTATGGCAAAATGAACCCCCTCATTTTGTTCCTTTTTAAATTAAATGTTTTAAGAATTACCACTTTATTCCAACCAAGATGGCTTCAGGTGTGCCATACGTTTGTCATAAGTAGGACTGTTAGCGCTCTAGTTGTTCTTTAGAACACTCTGGGAAGCTGCAGTAGAACACAAAGGAATCAACTGACAGTCTCTGCCCTTGTTGGATGTACATGTTTTACTGAGATTGTCAGACTTCATTCTCACATGACTGAGAAAGATAATGTGAATTTACAGAAAATATGCTCTCAGTTAGCTTATAGATCACCTTCCAAACCTCTGTGGGAAAAGCATGAGAAAATAGTTTTCTCTCAAACATGATTTATGATATCACAGCAGAAGGCTTTTTCACATGGTAAAATCACCTTAGAACACACCACAATTCCTAAAATAAGTATGATACCATCAACAAATGATTTATAATGTAACTAACGTCTTAAAACCTTCTATTAACTGCAATGCTTTTTAATGAGGTGCTATCATGTATATTGGTCCCAAGATGGCTGCCAACACTTCTTGGATGAAGTGCTGACAGCCAATCAGATCTCACGATGAGATGTGTGGTTAGGCTCTGCCCAGATATATATGTGATTTTACTTTTGATTTTCTCAGGAACTACTGAACGGATTTACACCATTTAATCAAAAGGCACATGCCTGACCTGAGGACTACCTCTTTGCCAAATGTCAAGGAATTCTGTTCAGCCGTTCGGGCTGTACCTTCGACTAAAGGTCCTATGGGAAAATGCATGGGGAAAACGCGTTTTGGGACCCCCTTTTTGCTCTCAGCCCCCGCTTGACGAATCACCCCGAGACTTTCAGGGTAGGAGCTGAGTGGAGCGCCCCATTAGTTTTGAAAATTTCACGAAGATAAGTCAACCGGCGCCAAAGTTATTCAAAATAGAATTTTCAGATTTCCTATGGGAAGTCGGTCCTAACTATAACTATCCACTGGCGACCGCCAGTAGATAATATATATATATTGTGGTCTGTACCTGATTTTGCAAGAGAAGACTGCTTCAGGACTGTGTTTTCTTCATTCATATATATATATATATATATACAGTCCTTTCCGCTCTCTTCTCAGCGGAATGCAGGCACGGACCTCTCGCCTCCAAACTCAGAGTCAACAATCCCACAACGCAAAAGTGGGTGAAGCAAAAAGATTTATTACCCAAGTAAAAACAGGAAAATAACAGGACCAGTGTCCTCCATGACGCGTTTCGCTCCACGTAGGGAGCTTGATCACATGATGCGTCTCCGTGTGATGATGTAATATATAGGGAGACACTGGGCACCAACTGAGTAAAAGAAATGGAAGACAGACTGCCTAATTGTAATCATTCGATGCATTGAAGTCTAAATGGTACCAATAAATGATATAAATATCATGTGCAAAATACGCAAATAATAGCAGCAGGGCTCACCTAAATAGTAAAATCAGACCGAAATTTACAAGAGTATATAAATATAAATATATAAATAAATACAAATGGACAAGCAAGAAGGAGACATACAGGGTGGTTTTTGAACTAATACATAGTGCATATAATCCACCTCTAAAGTAACCTAAGTTGCCTATGTTGTAATACCAGAAAAGGCTGTCTGAAATAAAGAGGACCAGTGTCCAATGAATGGGAACCCAAAACTTATGTCCCAAAATTAAATGCGTAAACTAAAAAAAGTAATTTATATATAAAATGATGAACAATTAGCAGCATATATGAATAAAACCAGTAATAATACAGTAATTCTTAATATGCTAAAAGCCATAAATATATAAAAATATCTTTAAAAAAAAAAAGAGTTATCGACCAAGGATTAACTGAAACTCCATACAGGAAATAGCCGATCATAAACAGTCTGATGATAAAAAATATATGTAAAAAAGTGCCTAACAAACAGTGCAAAAAGAATTTCTTAAAACCAGCAATAGAGTTGATAAAAGAGAGTTAGAATAGTGATTGGCTGAAACAACCTGAGCACAGGATGTAACAATATAGAACGCAACACATAAATGGCTGAATTTCGAAACAGTTCATAGTACAAAAGACAGTGTTAAAAAGAATAAATATAAATTTTACATTACAAAAGGATGGTAAACCAATCATAGGAAATTGTGCAAATCTTCATTGATATTCAAACCATTAGGAGCTCTTGTATCTAGGGCTAGAATAAAATGGGACTCTCGTTGTCTCAAAAGTTTGTCACGATTACCACCCCGTCCGGGGTTGACAACTGACCCTATTACAGTATATTCCAAATCCTTTAATTTGTTGCCATGGATTGCTTTAAAGTGTCTAGCAACTGGATAGTTAGGGTCAGAATTCACAATAGCCCTAATATGCTGCAAAACCCGTTTATGCACAGGAAGTTTGGTGCTCCCAATATATTCCAGATTGCAAGTGCATTTGAGTTTGTAAATAGCATATTCAGTGCGACAAGTTAAATGCCCTTGAATGGCTGTCACTTTGTCGTTGAATGCAGTTTTATAATGTGTGCTGTTAGTGGCAAAAGTGCATGCACGACAAGAGTTGCATTTAAAGAAACCAGTCTTAGTAAGCCAAGTGCTCTTAGCATTAACCGCAGGCATAGTTCTCACAAGGGCATCCTTCATAGAGGGAGCCTTCCTAAAAGTAATAGATGGTAAATTGGGGAGAATAGGGCCCAGAATGTTATCCGTTAGAATAATTGGCCATTCGGAATAGATAATCTTACGAATAGCATTTTCTTGAGAACTAAAAGTAGTTATTAGGCGAATGGACTGTGTATCTGATTCAGGAGTTTCCATAGGATTTTTACTACTAGGTTGTAGCAGGGTAACTCTAGGAACAGAGTTAGCCTTGTTAAGGGCATTTGTCAAAAGATGTTTTTTATAACCCCTGTCCAAAAATCTACTAAATGCTGCCATCTGGCATTCAATAGAGACAGACTCAGAACTACAAATGCGTCGAATACGAATAAATTCGCCATAGGGTATGCTGTTTATAAGATGGCGTGGGTGTGCACTGTCAGCATGTAAAATTGAATTCCCTGCAGTGGTTTTCCTATGCAATTTCGTACAAAGTGTGTTGCTGTATACATACACCAGAACATCAAGAAACTTAACAGAGGAATTGTCAATAGAGGCAGTGAACTTAAGGTTCAAATCATTAGAATTAATGTCATCAACAAACCTAATTGCATCATCCTTCGAACCGTTCCAGATTAAAAATATGTCATCGATATAGCGCCAATAGTGTACCACATGGCTCCACCAGTGCTGGTGAATGGTCCTGAGGACATGCTTCTCCCACCAACCCACATGTAAGCATGAGTAGCTAGGGGAGAAGCATGCCCCCATCGCCACACCGCGCACCTGATGATAAATTACATTCTCAAATAAAAATAAATTAGTGGATAAACAAAGTTCAATCATCTCCAATATCATATTGTTGTGGTCATTCATGTTGATATCCCTATTATCCAAAAAATGTCTAGTAGCAGTCATACCATGGCAGTGATTGATGCTCGTATAGAGGGATTCAATATCCATTACCACCAACAAATAGTTAGAACACCATGTAATGTCCTTAATTTTATTCAAGAAATCGGTAGTGTCTCTAATATAAGAAGGTAGAGAGGTCATGTGTGGCTGCAGGAAAAAATCTACATATTTCGATAGGTTCTCGTTCATGCTGCCCTGAGCAGAGATGATGGGACGACCAGGAACTGGAGTGACTTTTTTGTGTACCTTTGGTAAAAAGTATAGTATAGGAGTGACTGGATGCTCAATATTTAGGAAGTTCATCTCTTCTTTAGTTAACAATCCGGTTCTCTTCCAAAGGTAGATTTTTTTGCGTGTTTTATCCTCCGCAGATCTCATCTCAAATTTGGTTGTCTGTCTATAACAGGAAGCATCAGATAAGTGTCGGTCGGCTTCTACCAGATAATCATTCCGAGACCACAGCACTGTGTTGCCACCTTTATCTGACTTCCTAATAATAAGGTTAGGATTATTTTGCAATTTCGAAATTAGCGTGTGATATTGTTTGTTGCGAAAGTCCCTCTGGCGTGATAAAAAGGGAACTGTTCTATTCAAAGATTTGAGTTCAGTAATTACTCGGTCACTGAATACATCGACTGCATCTTTGGGCATCAAGGGAAGAAATGTAGAGGTAGGACGGAAGGGACTGAGGGCTGTTGTATTTGAACCAATGTACTGACTAGCCAAAGATGGGTCCCCATCTTCAGTCTCACGTGCCAGATCATATAGTAGCTGCAAATTGGGAATGTCATTAACCTATAAAGAACCTTCTGTGTTAGTAGTACTGGTAGCATTAACACGATGTGTTTAGTTGGAAATATTTAATTAGTTTAATTTTCCTTATAAATTTGAACACATCTATCCTAGATTGGTTATAGGAAAAGCGGTGCTTAGGACAGAAGGACAGACCAAGAGATAATAGCTGTATTTCTGCTGTTGATAGTATAGTATCAGTTAAATTGATGACCGTATTTTGTGTCCCACTTATTGCTTTTTCAAAGCCCTTCTTGCATTCCCTCTTGATGTAGTTTTGGCGGTGCCTGAGCCTCCTCTCCCTCCTGCGTTTATTTGCTGGTCTCCTTGCACATATTGAGGTTTGCGGGGGCGCAAGGCATACCTCCGGTCCTCGCTCACAAAATTTAGTTCCTCCACTAGAGAAAAACTCGGAGCCGCAGATGATGAAGGTAAAGGTATGCCCAGTTGACCATCCTCAGAACCACTGTCGGAGGTGAGGGATACTATATCTGAGTCACCTTCGCTGACCTGTGCCTGATTATTCACAATGACTTGTTTGCCTCGTGTTGCGCCCCCAGATAGTGCTTGTCTTTTATAGTTGTCGTATTTACGAGCAAACGTGAAGATTCTACCAGTGGCATAATCGTTCTGGTCGCGTGCAAATTTGAAAATCTTTCTTTCTTTGATGACATCCTCATGTTTTTTCATTCGTACATCGATGTCATGCTTCCCCTTGCTGATCACATCACTCTGCCCGGCAGCATCGAGTAGCCCATTGATGCACTCAATTTTAATCAGGAGAGCATTACGGTCGATTTCTGCATATTTAATTAGAATATTGATCATATTCATCGATGCCTGTAGGTTATTTTCTGCCCATTCTTGTAACATGTGTGGGTTTGGATTTTCAAAGGTAGGGGCAATGAGAACACAAAGCCCCCTGGGTACACAATTTGCATCTCTGTATTTCTCCAGTGACTTTTTCTCCCACCATTTAGATAGTTCGTTTTTCAATAATTTTTCTAAAGTCTTTAGTAGTGTCTTAACATCATTATTCGCTGTGTCATTCTTGGAACTTCTATGTTCCTCTATTGCTGTAGGTACATTCTGGAATAGGGCATCCGCCGCTGATTCCCTATCACGGATGGCATCACTGGAAAACATATTTAGATTACACTTCCGTGGGTACTGCTTCAAATGTATCACAAAAGGATTACTGGAGGTAATTCTGTAACCCGTTGGATCCCAACTGAGAAAACCAAACCAGAACCGAGGAACTCCTTACCGGAAATGAAAAATGCAGCTCTACCGGTCCTCCGACCGAATGGACTCTGCAGGCTCACGCCGTCAGGAGAAACACCGTGTTCCGTGGTAATTACTGTATGGGTTATATATAACAGACTGGCAGTCGCCAGTAGGTAGTTATAATTAGAACCTAGTTTCCATAGGAAAAGTTTGGGGGTGATTCGTCAAGCGGGGGCTGAGAAAAAAGGGGGGTCCCAAAACGCGTTTTCTCCATGTTAATTTCCATAGGATAATTTGAGACGGGCTACAGCCCGAACTACTGAACGGAATTACCCCAAATGTGGCAAAAAGGCGGAGCTTGATTCAGAAAGTGACCCCTTTTTTAAATGGGGTAAATCAGTTCAGTTGTTTTTGAGATATTCAAAAATAAGAGTCAAAAAATCAATTTCCCATAGGAAACTTTGGGCAAGGCTACAGCCGAAACTGCTGAACGGAATTACCCCAAATTTGGCAAAAAGGTGGGGCTTGGTTCAGAAAGCGACCTTTTTTTTTTCATGGTATAAATCCGTTCAGTAGTTGCTGAGAAAAATAAGTTTCGATATCTAGGGCAGCGGTGGAGTCGCGAACCCTCCCGACCACGAACTTCATTCTAATTGGCTGCCACAACCACAAGCTTCATTCTAATTGGCTGCCAACACTTCAAACCAGGAAGTGTTGGCAGCCATCTTGTGACTCGGTAGAAGCGAGTCACCAGAAAACAGAGAAACAAAGATATAAAACAAGAGAAGTTGGCAGGGTAGAAACACCCCATCCCCAGTGCCCAAAAAAGAAATAAAAAAAAAAAAGAAAAATTCAACACTATTCTCGCTGGGATCGTGAATTCCACCGAAATTGTTTAAAAAACAATGATGCGTGGGTTCCCACGTTTTATTTTAATGAGGCCCCCGGGTGGGCTAGGTCTTAAAAAATAATAGCGGGGGCCCGCCGGGGCCCCCGCATCCCCGGGGACCACCACCTCCCCGGGGCTTCACTCATGTTGGGAGGGGGGACACGCAGACCTCCTCCTGGAGCTGGGGACCGCCACCCCCGTGGGCCGGCTCCTGCAGTGTCCCGGGGTGCCCACCCCTGGGACACTGCTGTTTGCTATGACAGGGCAAGAGCTGCGTGGCTCCTGCCCTGTCATAGCAAATTTGCTTTGGATTTTGGAAGCGAGAGCAGGGAAACCTGCTCTCGATTCCAAAATCCAAAGCTGATTGCTTTTCCACACGGGGAGCTGCATGTCAGCAGCTCCCCGTATGGAAAAGCAATGCCTGCTCCCACAGGATGCAGGGAGCCAGCGGGACCGTGTGGGCAATGGGGCTTCCCCCACGGTCCCCAACTGTGAGGCCAGGCCCCGGGGGATGGGGTCCTTGAGGCAGGAATTGGCCATGGGAGGGGGGCCAACTCGGCCCTCTTCTTGTTTGTTTTTTGCGCGGCTCTCACAGCGGCACTCGAGTACTTCTTAAGTCTTTCAAACTCCCAGGGGTATATTCTGAAGGACACATTGCCGAGTTAATGGCACTTTATCGCAACCAAAATGGTGATAAATTTAACGCACCATTCACAAGCTGAAGCAAACAGCCCATATCACCAGTTTACCAGTGATAGCAGCCTCAAAATGCATAGTCATGGATGACCCCAGCAAATATTGCGAATGAGATGTAGAGAAGGCGTACCCATGCAAAAAGCAGTGAACACATCACTTCGCAACTTTCTCAACTGCTAGCAAGATCGTCGAAGAGAGTACAAAACAGGCGATAAGGTGTGTTAGTGCTAGGAAGTTTACACTTGCTCTGAGCTGGTGTAAAGTCGGACTACAACCTGCAACATGAAAAGAGCACAGCCCAGAGCCACACCTGAATGACAACAGATGCAATGGAGCCAAATCATGCAGCTCGGACACCCAACACTGCTCCGACACCCCCGCCACCAGCCCCTTGTCCGCCCTCCTCCCTCACCGCCACCCCCCACAAACAAATGTGAGAGCAACCATAGGAAATCTGGAACATAACAAATTGGCTGATGTCGCACAATTACAATTAAGAACATGCATGTGAGGTTGGACAAATAAGAATCTCAGTCATCTCTGGATTTACATATAAAACATATAATATAAACAAAACAACAAAATAAAAGTAGGTACAGGCATGGTGTGTCATCCCTCGATAATTTGTGAATCACAGCCTGCAAGACAAAGAGAAAGATAGTCTTTCATGCGTCCATCAAAGGACAGAGAGAGAAAGAGTGAGAGAGGAAGAGAGAGTGAGAGAAAGAGAGAAAGAGTGAGAGAGAGAGAGAGAGAGGAAGAGAGAGAAAGCGAGAAAGAGTGAGATACAAGGAAGAGAGAGAGAGAGAGAAACAGGGTGAGAGAGAGGAAGAGAGCGAGAGAAAGAGTGAGACAGAGAGGAAGAGAGAGAGAAAGAAAGAATGAGAGAGAGAGGAAGAGACAGAGAAAGATAGAAAGAGTGTGAGAGAGAGAAAGGAAGAGATAGAGAGTGAGAGAAGGAAAGAGTGTGAGTGTCAGAAAGGAAGAGATGGAGAGGGAGAGTGAGTGTTGACACTGTGGAGAAAATCCTCACAGCTCACCTTTCTGCCACCTGTGTCTCCCCAACCACGTGCCGGGACATAGTGCAGCCCTCAAGTTTAGTCATCTGAAACATAGTATAGAATCAGTAATGGCAGAGTACATACAACGGCCTACGCGTAATTCTCTGTTTCGCCCCTGAGCACCCAGGCTGCTGCACCTCATCCACTCCCACCGCCCAGAGGTGTCTGTTCGCCCTGCGCACTCAGACTGCTGCACCCATCGACTTCTCCCGCCCAGAGGTGTCTGCCTGCCTCTGCACACCCAGGCTGCTGCACCTCATCCACTCCCACTGCCCAGAGGTGTCTGCCCGCTCCTGTGTACCCAGGCTGCTGCTCCTCATCCACTCCCAGTGCCCGGAGTTGACTACCCGTTCCTGCGCACCCAGACTGCTGCACCCCATCCACTCACACTGCCTAGAGGTGTCTGCCCGCTCTTTTGCACCCAGGCTGCTGCACACTATCCACTCCCACCGCCCAGAGGTGACTGCCCGCTGCTGTGGAAACAAGCCTCTCAGCTCACCTTCTGCCACCGGCGTTTGTGGAAGAGGGTCCACCACATGCCGAAGCAACCTCCTCAGCCGTTGCGTACACACGGTCAAGCCGAGGTCACAATTCAGGGTGGGTGTTGATTGCCAGGATGGCCACGCATAATGGCAGGCCTGCTAGACAAACAGCAAGATAAGATTGTGCATTTTGCGCCCATCAAAGGAGAGAGAGGGAGAGAGGAAGAGAGAGAGAGAGGAAGAGAGTGAGAACGAAAGAAAGAGTGAGAGGAAGACGGCGAGAAAGAGAGAAAGAGTGAGAGAGAGAGGAAGAGAGAGAAACAGTGAGAGAGAGAGAAAGAGAGAAACAGTGTGAGAAAGAAGAAGAGAGAAAAAGAGGAAGAGTGAGAGAGAGAAACAGAGAAACAGTGTGAGAGAGGGGTTGAGAGAGAGAAAGAGTGTGAGGGAGAGAAAGGAAGAGATGGAGAGGGACAGTGAGTGCTCACACTGTGGACAAAACCCCCACAGCTCACCTTTCCACCACCGGTGTGACTTCAACCACGTGCTGGGACGTAGTGGAGCCCTCAAGCTCACTCATCTGAAACATAGTACAGAATCAGTAATGGCAGAGTACATATGACTGCGCATGTCTAAATCGCTGTCCGGCCACTGCGCACCCAGGCTGCTGCACCCCATCCACTCCTCTGCCCAGAGGTGTCTGCCCGCCCCTGCGCACACAGGCCTCACTGCTCACCTTTCCATGGACAGGGCACGCTCCACTTCATGCAGCCCCGCTCCACAGGCCACCAGGTCTCACATTTGGTGCTGCCTCTTGATTTTACCATGGCAGAGGACATACCATTGCACCCACCATCATCACAGCTTGCACACCCGCTCAGACCTTGCGGTGCCACTAACTCTGTGACAAATGAGGCCATGCCAGGTGGCGGTAGGCCCCACTGGTCGATGTCTCAGGCCTGCACTGCGGTCCAGCAGGGCACACAAAACCTGACCTGTCCGGACCACCGGGATGGGACATCATCGCAGGCTGCACACCCACTCAGCACTTACAGTGCCCCTACCTCAGTGCACCGAAAGTCACTGTCCCGTGGCGGTGTGCCTGTGCCAGCTGCAGTGCATCCGGTGCACCAAGTCTAAAATGGAACTGGCGTGGAGCGCATGCACCCGGTCCTTTTTATTGGCAGGGTTACGTGTCCTGTGACGCCTGTGCTCGATGGGTGAGGTGTGGGTGGAAACCAGCCATCAGGGAGTGGCTGAGACGTACTGACAACTAGACCTGAGAGCAGCAGATCACTACAATGAAAATCTGGGCCATGTAGTGTTGTTGTCTCTCCCTGTATGCGTAAGCGGATTGGGCTGGCCTAGCGTATGCCAGTCCTGCGTGAGGCTGTGAACAATGACTCCGGAGCTCTGGGCGTGGTTCTGTCCTGGGCTGTATGAGGAATCAACTGATGCAGGTGTCCCTGTTGTAGTGCTGCCGCCACCCGGGCCGCAAGTGCCAATGTGTCACCCTGTGACCCAAGTCCTAAAATATGGACAACATGGAAGGTAGAGGTAATCACTGACCCTACATTCATCCATATTTCCACACATGAAAGATCGTGCACATGACATATCTGTGTGGATATGAATGTTTATTGCACATTCAGTGGAGTGTTGCAGCTGTAGCAATACAGGGCCTTTCAAAGCCCATTTGTCTGTTGTTGGCATATGGAGGGCAGCCAGTAAGAGGCAAGCTCGTGCTCGGGGGTTAGGGTCCACCAACATATGTACTTATCCAATCACTCTGCCAATTCCGAAGCACTTATAAATTCACTATACACTCTCCTTGCAGTACTCTAATGATCCAGTCTCTACCTATGTACTTATACAATGACCGAGACAAAGGTACATAACCAAAGTTTTCCCTACTGCCAGAGGTAACATGGTTGCGAGTGCTGTTCGCAGCAGAATGTAATGTGGTGGGGCCCAGGGGCAGCATCATGCATATATAATGAACACACGGACACAGTTAGATAGATAGTGGAACTGGGTAGGGGCACGTGCGCTCGGCCCCTTTTTATTACCAGGGTCACATGTCCAGTGACGTCTGTGCTGGTTGCATGTGGGGTGAGAGTAAGCCAGCCATCAGGGAATGGTTGGTGCTGGCAACAAGTACAACAGTAATCATCAGATCACACACAGAGATTCAATCATAAAGGGTCCATGACTTGTGCTGCACTAAGTTAGGGGCACCAGATGTGATAAAATACACAAAAAATTATTTTGTAAAGGGTTCATGACTTGTGGTACAATGAGGTAGGGGCAGCAGATCTGAAATCATACACAAAAGATTCTATCATAAAGGGTCCATGAGCTGTGGTGCACTGAGGTAGGAGCATCAGAAGCATTCTGCGTGTGCAAAGCTAGCAATGATGCGTGGTACGGGAGGGTAGTAATGTAGTAATGTCTGTTGCCTACTGGATTGCGTCATCTGCAATCGCAACTCGATCTGAATTGTGAGCCCTACAGTCCGCAATGTAGATGGAAGGCAGTAGTCAGCACAGACATCGAGGAATGCTTTTTGTCACTTTCTCTTGACAAAATCCGAGGACATAGAGTACAATTCTGTCTGCAATTTATAAATCATGTCTCAATGTAAATTGAGAGCTCTGCTGACCGCAGTGTAGGTAACAAAAGATGAAATATTTATGGAATACATTGTTGAAATGGGTAGGTTGCGGGGACGTTATAGTTAGTTGCCTACTGGACTCTGAAATTAATTAATCAAGACTGAATTTGAACTGTGAGCTCTGCTGGCCGCAGTGTCGACTGCCATTCAGTGTTACTTTGGACTTGCAAGATGAATTTGGTCATTGTACTAAAGATTTAATTGATATCAAAAAAGTTCTTGAAGCAAGGATACCAAAAGGATATTGTGTAGGTTTCAGGGACGTTGTAGTTAGTTGCCTACTGGACTCTGTAATTAATGAATCAAGACTCAATTTTAATTGTGAGCCGTGCTGACTACAGTGTAGGCCAGAGGCAGCGGTCAGCAAGGGTCCACAGCCATGTGACGTTAGGGTTGAGCTGCACAGTTAGTGTCATCAGAAGTATTCAGCGTGTGCGGAGCCTGCAATGATGCGTGGTCCGGGCGGGCCGCACTGGTAGCAATGTCTTTTGTCTAATGAATTCTGTTTTAATAAGGCTACGTGGCGATGACTTGTGGCGCGATGAGTTAGTGGCACCTGAAGCAACCATCGTGTGTGCACCCTGCGATGATGCGTGGTCCGGGCGGGCCGCACTGGTAGCAATGTCTTTTGTCTAATGAATTCTACCTTAATAAGGTCATGTGGCATTGACTCTTGGTACACTGAGTTAGTGGTACCTCTGGCGCTCAGCGTGTATGCAGCCTGCGATGATGCATGGTCCGGGCGGGCCACACTGGGAGCAATGTGTCTTGCTTACTGGACTGCGTCATCTGAAATCGCGACTCCATCTGAATTGTGAGCCCTGCTGTCTGCAGTGTAGATCGAAGGCAGTAGTGTGTACAGACATAACTCTGCAGTGCTGTGTCGCTGTGTTCGTAGGGAGCCTGTGTCGAGGAGGTCCGCGGTCATGGTGGCAGCCATGTGGCAGGGTGAGGGCTGCCGCTCTGGCAGATGCGTTGGCCTTCACACAAGTGAACCACGCCCAGAGCCCCAAACTATTTATTCACACTTCTACGCTGGAGTGGCGTACGTTGGACCAGCCAACTGCGCTTCCGCTTACAGGGGACGACGATACAGGTACATGACCGAGATGTTCCCCACTGCCTGAGATAACATGGTTGCATCCACTGTCCACAACACTACAAGCACCAGCAGTATATGTACACATGGAGAGGTTTTTGCTCTGCATAGTGAGGTCTGTCCAGCACATCACCGCTACACTTGGTATTGTTATTATTGGTGGGTGACTTGCAACCTTCACACATGTCTGGTTGCCACATCTCACAACATTCAGCTATTGTGTGGCTGAGGGGCCATGCCATTTTTGGAAGGTTTGCTGTCCTGTTGTGCTCTGCCTCGGTGGTAGTAGGGAGGGCTGGTCCGTGGGAGAGGTCCTGAGGGTGGTGGCAGTGGGTTTTGTGGCCTTCTTGGGTGTGGGAGGTGCATGATCAGTAGCTCTAAGACATGTGTTGGTCTTCAGATGTGATTCTGGGTTGGGCTCCCTTTTACACTGTAGATAGTCATCCTACTTAATACCACTAAAAGGCAGATGTTACATTCCTACTGCTAACGCAGCTTATCGCCTGTTTTTGGATCGCACCGCAGATTTGGCTGCTTGTTGAAAATATCGAGAAGTGGTGTTTTCGTGTTATTTTTGCATAGGAATGCAAACTCTGCATATTATTAGCGTTAGTTGTTGCTCTCATTTGTGGCGATTTTTTTGTGTGGAAGCTATTGCTGGAAAACTGGCGATATCGGCTGTTTTCACCAGGTTGAGAATGGAATGATAATTTAAAATCACTGAAAAAACTATAGGTTTAATGAACGTTATAATTAGAAATTAGCATTTAAAAAACGTTTGAAATTTACTGAAAAAACCATAGGTTTCAGGGACGTTATAGTTAGAAATTAGCATATAAAAAACATTAGAAATGCACTGAAAAAAACATAGGTTTCAGGGACGTTATAGTTAGTTGGACATTTCACTCATACAAATCCAGAGAAATTCTAATGGTATTGTTAGTAGAGCTAACTATAACTCATGCCCCCCAATGCACTGCTGATGACATCACATATTACATCACTCATGACATAGTCAGTGACATCACTGATGACATCTCAAATTACATCACTGATGACATCATCCACGTGATAATCTGATGCACCTCCTCACACCCTAATATAACCTTTGATACACCTACTCTAAAATACAGACTACCATTTTCGAAACCATAGACAAATCAATAGCAGTTACTATATACCCACTGAATAATTCCGAGCTGTACACACACATTCATTCATTCACCCATACAGTTACTCATACATGCAGTCACTCATCAATACAGCACTATTATATGTACTCATACACCTATACAAACACTCATACACTGTCACTCATCCATGGAGTTATTGACACACCTAGCTAGTCAATAACACTTCCATTTATTCACCTACACAGTTATACATTCACCATCTAACCTATTCATACAGATACTAACATATACTTACTCTCTAATACAATCCCTGTCACAAGCACACACTCATTTATACAGCCACTCTCACAATTACTCACTCTCACATATAGTCATTTATATACTCCAACACTCACATATACTGCCTTGTATGTAGTTACTCACACATACTAGTGAGATATACATTCACTCACCAACACACTGATACACACATTCACTCACCTATACAGCTATTTCTACATGCACTATTGAACCCATACACCCAGTAAATTATCCACTCACACATGTAGGTAGAAAGTCACACACCGCCTACCCACCCACACACACAAACACTGAGGCACCCATACAGATACTCATGCAACTAATACGTAACCCATATAGACAGTCATGTACCTAATCATCAACCCATGCAGCAGCTTACACAACAACTGAGAGCCTAATACAGACATTCACACAGTTTAGACACTAACCCATGTATTCAGTAAGACACATTTAATCACTAACTTATACAGTCAGTCACACACCTGTTAAATCCTCCACCCACACACTTATACACCAACTCATTCTTCAATACACCTTGGCATTAACATATATAAAATATATTTGAACTTTATAGAAACACACATTCACTGGATGATGTCATCAGTGATGTCATTTGAGAAATCATCAGTGATGTCACTGACCATGTCATGAGTGATATAATATGTGACGTCATCAGCAGTGCATTGCGGGGGCGCGAGTTATATTTAGCTCTACTAACTATAACGTTCGAATTTCTCTGGTTTGGTACGAGTGAAATGTCCAACTAACTAACTATAACGTCCCTGAAACCTATTGTTTTTTCAGTGAATATATATATATATATATATATATTACCTACTGGCGGTAGCCAGCAGGTAGTTATAGTTAGGACTAAGTTTCCATAGGAAGAGTATTTTTTGTTTTGCTTATAACTTTGGCGTCGTTTGATGAATCTTCATGAAATTTTCAAAACTATTTCTTTGTTCATATCAGCTCCCATGTTGAAAGTTTGGGTGTGATTCATCAAGTGGGGGCTGGGAATAAATGGGGGTCCCAAAACGTGTTTTCTCCATGTTAATTTCCATGGGAAACTTTAGACAAGGCTACAGGTCAAACGGGTGAACGGAATTACCCCAAATTTGGCAGGGAGAAGGGTCTTGGTCTAGAAAGCACGCTTTCGTTTATTTGGTGTAAATCCGTTCAGTAGTTTTGGAGAAATATCGAACTTTACAGATATCGATATTTGGGAATTCTGCCATCCTACTGGCTGAGGCGTTACGAGCACGAGCTTGCGAGCGGTGCGAGCGGTTGCAACTAGGAAGTGTTGACAGCCATTTTGTGATTCCGTTGAAACGAGTAAGGAGAAAAAGGGTGAAAAGAGTAGGAAACAGGAGGATAGGCACACTGTAACCTCTGTGGGGGAGTGCAAAGTGAAGTAGTCACTCCTACCGGACTGAAAGTGCGGTGTTGCTCAGAGTGATATGGTGCTGAGATGAGATGCTGCTACGCTCGGGTATTAAACTGAGAGCTTAAACCGTGAGGTCATTGCTGTAAAGTGATGTGCTCTGGTCTTTGTAGCATACCAGTGGAAGTAGTGTTAGTAGGTGTTTATACCATACAGGGAGTGGGAAGCGAACTACTGACCTCTACCGTGGGTTTATACTATACCGGAAATGGGAAGTGAAGTAATCATGCCTACCGGTGTGAAGAGTTGGGGATCAAACCGAGCTGATTGTTATAAAGTGATGGGCTGTGGGCACTGTAGCATACCTGTGGAAGTAGTGTTAGTTTGCGTTTATACAATACAGGGAGTGGGAAGCGAACTACTCACCCCTACCGGTCTCAAGACTCGTGGATGAAGCTATGAGCTCATTGTTGTAAAGTCATGTGCTCTGTGTAGTATTCCAATGTAAGTTATAGTAGAATGTTAGTATGTAATGCTACTATAATGTAAGTATGTAATGTTAGAATGTAGGTCTGTCATGAGGGGAATCTTGGGGAGTTTGTACACGGTGCTTGAGAAGACGGTTGCCTTGCTGTCTGCTCCTGTTGGTGGCTGTTTAAGCTGTCTTCTTTTCCTGCAATAAATCTGCTTATCAGATCCACTGCTGTCTGTCTCTTCACTACATAAATTTGGCGACGAGCGGGAGAAGGTAAAAAGAAGGCAGCACTCACCAATATTTCAAGCTTCCAAGCGTTCTGCTGAAGACCCGTTTTCTTCGTGAAGCTGTTTCTACTCATCTCAGGGTCGTCGGCTGATCGCACTATGTGATCCTGCCTCTGGTAGGATTTATAGTTTTTTGATTTTGAACTTCCGCTGCCTCTTCACTACACTCTGGTTGCTGTACTACACATGTGCAAGTAGTGTTAGTATGCGTTTATACTAATTATGTAGTTATGCAGTAACCAGCACATCATGGCCCTATGGAGCGCCTCCTCCCAGGCGCAACTCATACAATGTCCCGGGGTGTGCATCTGCGGGACATTTATGTTTGCTATTACAGGGCGGGAGCATTGCTTCCACCCTGTGATAGTAAATTCTTCTTTGCCTCGTTGAAGAGACAGGAGGAAAACCTTGTATCGCTTCAATAAAGCGGATCCGGATGGTAAAAATTGAGAAAAAAAATGAAGTGGGGTCTCACCCGTTAACTTAAATGAGCCCACTGGTGGGTAAAGTTCCGGGGCCAATCCTATTATTATATTGCTGGGTCTCTGCAGCACTGGGGACCTTATTCTCACATGTAACTTAGGCGCGGGAGGGCACAGAGACGTTTCGCAGCCTAGGGGATCGACACCTCCCCGGGTATTCTTTACAAATTGTTCAGGGGGCTTCGAAGCCAACTCAAGACTGGGGATCGGCAACCTCCGGGGCTTTAGTTAAATATGCAGGGTGGGCCTCACCAGTCCTTGAAGCCTCAGTGGCCCTAGGCAGTGCCTTATTGGTTCTGAAATCACACGGGCAGTACTCATGGTGTTATAAAGTGATACACTCAAAGAACCCTTGCCGTTGTAGAACTACCCAGGCTTCATTTATGTAATAGTCTGTTGGTTTATATTTGGTAGGTGGACCGCAAAATTAAAAATGTTTGCCCTCATAACCTACTATCAACTGCCGATTTTCACAATAAACTACAGACAAGTGTTGTCAGAAAAAGAAGACCCATACACTCACTTATTTATTGGTAAAAAAAAATACTTTTATTAAAACAACACAAATAAATGGAAATGTAACTTTATTCGAACAATAGTAAAACATGAAAGAAGTGGGTGGGACTCCTCCGGAAGCAGTGTACAAAACCTGCAAGAGAAAAAAGAAACATAAGTATGTGTGCCATGTCCAAGAGAAAAAGAAAGGTAGTCCGAATGAAAGGCAGAAAGTGAGAATGGGACAGAGAGCGAGTGGGTGGAAGGGAAAAGGGGAGGGAGAGTCAAAAGAACAGAGGGAGGAGGAGAGAGAGCGTCGGCCTACTGCACCCAGCCCTCACTGTTCAACTCCCATCACCCGTGTGTCTGGGACGCTGGGGTCCGCGAGAAAGAGTGCGGTCCAGCAAGTCTTTCAAATGAAACAGATATGAATGAGGCCAGAGATTATATTATTATCTACGGCAACATCGCTTGTCTGCACCTGTGCACCCATGCTTCTACAACCCAGCCCCTTCCCTTGCACTGTGCTCAATTGCAGCTCCTGCGCACCGAGGCTTCACGGCTCACCTGCCAACACCGGTGTGTCCAACGACTTGCCGGTGCGAGCTCCAACTCCAGGGTGCCGCTTTTAGGGTGGCCGAGCAGGTCTCCGGTTGGGGACGGTGTCTTGATACCACGATGGAAGGCGTCAGAAGGCCCAGGGCCTCATCACAGGCTGAGCATCCGCTCCGCCGATTATGGTGCCACTAACTCAGTGTCTGAAAAGGGAGAAATAATATAATGGTGGAAATGTCTTAAGGTAAATGAAGGTTTATTTCAAGCTTAAGAGAGAACACCATTCTTCTTGAAGTACCATCTACCAACTGTTAGTGGTAATCGTGGTTCAAAGAGGAGTTGGAGTGCACGAGAACACACAAGGGTAAATAATAATATGTGATGTCAACGTTCACATACAAAGGAACAGAGCGCATGCTAGAAGCCTAATGTGCGCGTGCAATGCAGTTGGGGAAGTCTGTGTGCATGTACACTTAGTAATAAGCTCACCACAGTGCCCCAAAAGTCAACACCACGTGTTTGTAGGGCAGCGCTGCCCGCTGGCTCAGGCCTTCAGTACGGTCCAGCAGGTCCTTAAAATGAGAGTCAGAGATTACATCATTACGCACAGTAACATCGCTTGTTTGCACCTGTGCACCCAGGCTGATGCACCCCATCCCTCCCACCGCAAGGCGCTCAATTGTAGCCCCTGTGCACCCAGGCCCCACTGCTCACCTGCTGTCATTAGTTTGTGTCCAAACACGACATCCAGCAGGGTTCACAATTCAGATGGAGGTTTGATTGCCAGGATGATGTACACCTCATGGATCCCTTTTTTTTATTGCGCATTGTGATATGCGAGGTGGATGTGGCCATATCACCTGAAGCAGTGTGAAAGAACTGGGACATGTGGCGTCGTCGTTATCCTATTAATACATACGAAAATGGGGCTGGGCTTGCGTATGCCAGGCCAGCATAGGGGTGTGAATAATTATTCCGGGGACCTGGGCGTTGTTCAGTTCCTGCCTGGGCAGGAAGTGTACTTATGTGTGTGTCCCTGTTGCAGTTTTGACGCCGCACAATCCACAATTTATATTAATGTAGCATGTACCAGGAGGGTGGCAACTATCGCTAATGTGATGCTGTCCGAAAACATTGGATTGACAACATCACATGTCGTTGTCAAGCTTGTGGATATGCGCAGACATGCATGTCAATGGTGTGCGGTATTATTGAAAGTGTTGCTATCGCGAAGTGCACACATGTGAATGTGCTCGGATGGAGGGAGGATCAGCAGTGAGGCTATGTCATACACAGTGATAACGCTCATTACAGTTAAGCAATGCATGTCAAACGTGAATCTGAAAGTCTCACATATGACACACTACTACACTGGTAAAGCCTGACAACAGAGCATACTGCAACACAAATATACAGATTACTCTTTACTGTTTGTCACATGTGATCTAGGATGTGCACTCTGCCCGTGGCTGATGATACCCCTTCGAGCCACCAATACCCAGGCTGAAAGACAGCACAATAATGCGCGTACACACACACCAGGGACATCGTGTAACACACATTTGGTTTTTTGATGTAACGTTTCAGATGCATGAGTATCACATGTGGAAGGCTACTGTACAGGGCATGATTATTGATTAAGATGATTGTTGCATGTTGTATGTACTATAAGATATGTGTACACAGGAAAAATGTTTTCAAAAAAGCTCTGTTAGCAGAAGAGGTGTCTCTCATCAAACGTTGTAAAGAGAATGACTAAAATGGGTGGGGTCCTCCATCTGCTACAATGGGAAATGTTATGAACCAATCAAAAGCTTTTTTTTACGGCACATGGCAAGCGCGCACCGAGTGCGCAAGGAGGGCGCACAGACGCGATTTTTGAGAAAATAAATTTACCATAATATAAGTTTATTACAATTAGAAATATATAAATGTGGAAAATATTTTAGATTATCGCTTGCTCTCATATACACTTTGAACTTATTTAGATATAGTTTTGAGACATAAAAAAATAAATGAGGGAATGGTGTACCCGGCGCGATACCATACGTCTATGACGTAACACAGGGCCTGGCAGCGTGCAGTCGTTGCATACGGAACGCGCAGCCGTAGCGACCCTATACGTAGATGACGTAACGAGCATATTGGTACTGCGCAGCCGTCGCATACCAAACTAGGAGCTGGTGCGACCTTATACATATATGATGTTAGGTGGGACATGGTGCTACAAAGCCGTCGGATACGAAATGCGCATCCTTAACGAGTTTCGCAATATCGCGGATAGGATTCGCGTGGTGATGGAGCTTGGTACACTACCGGAACGGGAGTCTAGTTTTCAATAAAAATAATATATATATACAAACTTTTTTGGAAGATATAAAAAAATTACATAATTTTTCAAATTTAGAGAAAAAGGGTAATAGAGTTGCAAAATATTACAACATAAAATTAGAAAAAATATAGGTTTTATAAATATTAATATATGAAATTAATATTTAAAAAAACGTTTGAAATTCACTGAAAAAAACATAGGTTTTACAGACGTTATAGTTAGGAATTAGCATTTAAAAAAGCTTAGAAATGCACTGAAAAAAACATAGATTTCAGGGACGTTATAGTTAGTTGGACATTTGACTCATATAAAACCAGAGAAATTCCCCTGTTATAGTTAGTTGAGCTAGCTATAACTCACGCACCCGCAATGCACTGGTGATGACTCCACATATTACATCACTCATGACACGGTCAGTAACATCACTGATGAAATCACTGATGACATCTCAAATGACATCACTGATGACATCACTCCATAGTGCATTATGCCGTACTCATTAATGAGAGGTCATTTATTTCTCCACTCAAAGAAAATAATTCAAATAATTGTTTGCTTAATCTGGTGTTGTTATTCTTCTTAATACTTTTCTGCCACACAGTCAGTGCTTTTTATGAAAGACATGTGTGGGTAAAACAAAATTGGCCTTGTGACACTTCTAATCATAATCACATTCCAATGGCACTAGGGGACCATCAATGTACTGCTACTGTGCCACCCACTACTTTAAAACAATTGTTTGCACATAGCATTATTTATAATTTGTATTTTTTCTCTTTGTTTTTCTCAATATAGATACTCCTGCTGGTCTACTCATTGGACCCAACAGGCAGGAGATAGTGGCCCGTCTGTGGCGAGAGTGGCTGGAGCGTATCCAGCTAGAATACCAATCACCTCAGGGAAAACAATTATCACCCATCTCTCAGGCCCCAAACATTGCACATCAATAATCATCTCAGGACATTTCCCACATTACAGATCAACACACCCTTCTCACTGTCAGCTGCCACATCAATCATCATTGACAGTCACTCGATAATCTGATCACTTATTGGTGCAATGGTTATCTGTTTCCATCCAAGCACGGTGGTAGGTACACTATCTTCCCTTTGATGCAAGCAATGGATTGGAATTTGGCAGTGTTGTAAATCAAATGATTGTCTGGGGCAGCCATCCTAGATGATGAATAAAACAGAAAGATTATAGGAGTGGAACATACAGGTTAATTAATTTTCGCTAAGTAGGTTTGTAAAGGCCAATCACCTCCAGGAAAAAAATGATAGCCCAGCATTCAGGCCCCAAACATTACAAACCAATCCTCTCAGGCAGGTTCCCACATTCCAATTCAAAACCCTCACTCACTGTCAGCCACCACATGAATCATGAATCATCATAATCTCACTTACACGATCACTCACTCACCGTTGCAATAGTTGTAGTTACTCTTCAAATCCAAGCGCGGGTAGTTTAGGTATTAGGTATTCAGCTTTGTTGCAGCAACACTTTGGAATTTGGTACTGGCAGGCAATCTTGTAAATCAATGATCTCTGTGACAGACCTTCTAGTGCCAAGTGATGCAAAAAGGGATAGGCAATAGGCATGCGAGGGGGCAGGCATTGTCTCCAATGTCATGAATGAATTGTGGATGCTTCTTCAATGCAAACTGATCCAACTACAATCCAGTAATATATGCGACTAAAAAAATGATGTGGCAGCATTAATCTGCGCAAAAATATTAGTGTTCCACTGGCTACTTTTTTTCTTTTGCAAAGGTAGAAGTTCAACAATAAATAATTAAAAACTAAAAGTTCTATAGGGGCACTGGCATACTAGTCCGGGAAGTAGAGTTTGTCCCCAAACTCTGGTGGTTCACCTAGAGGTTAATCAGCTAACACATTTGATTCAATTTCGGACCAACCACCCTCTCCTCCTCCAGTGCAGTTTAGGGAACAGTGTAATTGTGTGGTATAAAATGTTGGTTCATTTTGATTATAGTCAGTCTCTTCACATTTTGAGGCGAGAGGCTGGTCCTTCTCACTGTAACAACCACATCACCTGTACTGAACACACGCCTAGCAGTATATACATCAATGGATTTTGATCCACATAGACCTCTTTTGGATAATCCAGATATTCCTAGAACATCCAGTGGATGGTCATTGGTGCTGCCACATAGTCAACCAGTTTTGCCATCACCTCTGCATTGGACTTGAGCCCTGCCAATGGAAACCAATACAGTGCAGTTATTGGGTCCAGTCCTACTGTTGCTGCCAGTGTTCTGGTTGATGGTATTGTTGGCTGCTGTGAGACAAGACTGCCCTCTCTAAAGTTAAAAGGCGGCACCCCAGAACTTCAGGGTGGGACTCAAAGTTCCAGCCGTTCTTCTTCGAAGTCTCCGGTTTGCTCTGCAATCCACTTCTTGTATTTTAAAACATCCCCTTCACAAAAGGGAATGAAAGAAAACAAAAAAATTGTATCGTGGATAAAGTATTGTGGCACAGATGTACATTTTGGATGCGATGATGTCATGTTACAGCCTTGTATTGCAAGCCAAGTAAAGAATTAAGGTCTCAACCAAGGCATGCATTTCTGTGTTTTCATTCACACCTGTGAGGGCGAACCTTTCAGGCACCTTCTTTACTTGTTCCTGTAGGAGATGCAACAACGGGATAGCTTGTCCCATCCTACTATTCTCCTTGCTAACGTCCCATATAAAAACCTCAAAAGGGAGTAGCATCTGTGTCAGGTATTTGACTAGGCCCCATTTGTCCACATCCATGGTCATAGCTTTCCCAAATGGATCTCCTCTTCTTTGAGTGACATAATCATTGATCTGATTGTACTGCTAAAACAGACCCTGCAACATGTGATAGGTTGAGTTCTATTGTGTTGGCACCTCCAGTATCAGATTTTACTGGTGCTCTATTATTACTCTGAATAATGCGCAATTGCCTCTGAGCTTTTAAAGAATGGCTGAAATGAGTGCAGGTTCTTCTGCAGGTGGTCATTATGTTGCTGACTATGTCTTCTTTTTTGAGGGAGTCTTGCACTGGCCTGGGCAGTGAACTCCGCTCCGTTCGCAGAGTTTGTGGAGTTTTCTGCACTATGCACTCTGCGGAGCTCGCAGAGTACAGAAAACTCTGCTCGACATGGTGCAGTGGAGTTTTTTCCCCGCTCCCACTCGCCAATGGTAAGTTGGCGAGCTCGAGCTGCCGCTCAGGTAGAATTTCTACTCGAGCGGCAGGAAGATCAGTGCGAATGGCAGTTAGCGCTATAACTCTGCCACCGCCCAAGCCTGGTCTTGCACCACCAGGTTGATGCAATGGACCAAATACAGGACCCTGAAATAGCCTCCGTCTACCATGGCCTTGACTATGTTACTGCCATTGTCCAAGGCAACAAATCTATCTCTGAGTCCTCTGGGTCACAGCCATTGTAAACCTGCTGTTAAATTCCTCCAAGATGTTTACAGCTATATGTAATTTTTTAATGGCGAACATGGCCAATGTTGCGTGCTGGAGACTGCTCTTAAAACCTTCTTCAGGCCCAAGACCTGCAGATATCTTTTGCTTTACCCCCACAAATGGATCCAGTGTGCAGGAATGCACATGTAACCATTTGCCTGACAACTGGTCCACATGTCTGTCATGAGGTGGATGGTGTAAACAACACTTTGCTGCAAAGCTTGTATAACCAACCCGAGCACTTTCTGATGCAGTGCTGGAACAGCAACTCTGGCAAAATAGGTCCAACTTGGTATCTTCTATTTCAGGCAGATGGCTGGCACACATTCTAAGAATCCCACTCCTTCCACAAAAGAAAAAGAGAGTAGGTCCAGCACTAATATTTTTGCCACCCCCCCATTCTATAAATGTGTGGTTGGGTGGTTCCACACATAGGGCCCCTTTTACATTAATATCCCCCTAATAGTAGTCTGGCTGTTCTTCTTTTCAGGGGCTACTTGCACAGGCATCTTACAAGAAGTAGATGGTGGTGGTAAACTCAATCCCACTTTGCTCCGTTTCCTGGTACGATTGTGTACTACTTTGCGAAAGGGACAAATCCAATCCAACTTCACTACTCGTTGGTATCGATGTGATTCCAGTGGCTGTCTCACTGACCGACATGGTCCTGGGCTTAGGTTCAGGGTGTGGTGCTGTTGATCCAGGAATGCTGCTCTCACCTTGCTCATTGGAAGCCGGTGCTTCAGGTACAAGTTTGCCTAAAAAGATTCTGGTTGGCATGCCAGTGCTGGAAATCTGCTTCTTCTCCTCCCCATTGGCCAGTTTCTTGGCAGCACCTTTTTTTGGAGCCATCTTGAAGCTGTCGGTTGGCAGTGACACTTATCTTCACAAGCTGAAGAGATGCCTGTGTTGCGTAGCCAGCCACGCGTCACGTCGTGCACAGGCCTTCTGTCTGGCAGTACTGTGGGTGATGTCTCTTCTCTTGTGCACCAAGAAGCAAACAAGCAAGAAGAACATCAGTGAAACGTGGCATTGTTGCAGTTCAATTCGTAGTACAAACAATATAATTTAGTTTGGTTACTTAAGTTATTATAAATAATTAGCTATACAGTGTAACTATCCATTTGTAAAACCACACCAACATAAACTTTCATGATGTACACTCAGGAAGGATAAGAAAGAGCAAAGACAACAACAAACAGATGTAAGTGTTTGCTTTTGACCATCAAGTTGGAGTGTGGCACTAAGGGAGGTGCAGATGGCAATGGAATGATCCATAGACAATGATTGCTGTTGTGCACCTATAGCAGACGTGGGGTTGATGCCAATTGTTAGGAAAATGGGGGGACCCCAAAAAACAAAAAAATATTTTTTCAAATAAAAATAAAAAAGTAAATTAAGATAAATTAAAATTAAAACCTTTAAATAAAAAAAATAAAACACTAAAACTAAAAAAATGGAAATTAAAACATTCTAAATACTTTTTTTTTTTATAAATAAGTGACATTATCCTCAAGCATATAATTTATTAAACTGCTATCTCAACCATCCATGCAAGCCTATGGCAAAGGGCCGCACTGGCTGGATGCACAAAATGGCTGCCAGTTTTTGTCACAGAGTCAACAACAACAACACTGAGCAAGAAGGCATGGGGAATAAAGAGAAAGGCCTATGGCAAAAGCACACTGGCTGCCTACACACATGGTCACAATAACAAGCAAGAAGGCATGGGGAACCAAGAAGACATGCAGGCATGTAGCAAAAGCACTCAGGCTGGCTACACAAAATGGCTGTGTATCAATACAAAAAGAGGGGGGGACCAGGAGCCAGTTGTGGTCCAGTGCCCATGCTCCTAACATATAGTTATGGGCTAATACACAAACGAGACATGTCTTCTCTGTCCCCTCCCTCCTTGCCCACTCACACAATAATGGCAGTCTCTCCTACTAGAGGCAGGCTCGCCATGCTTCTATGGAACCATGACATTCCATAATTGTTAGGCGACAACTACCTGGTTCCAGGTTGTGTTATTTAAAAAGAGTGAAAGCCCGCTGTTGAATACAATTTACATTCAGACACACCGTCATTTAATGGCCTCGATCTGCCACTTTTTGGAAAGAGCCAACACGCATGCACATACTTGCGCTCTGCACGCCAAGCGTCATTAATCTCCGTTACAACCTGGACCAGTGCAGAATGGCATGCTTAAAACCATCGGCATTATTGTCCCGCTAACACGCATGCGCACCACTGCTGCTCTCTTCATGCATGCGCAGCTATTAGGTACGAGGCATACCGGAAGAGGGAACCTCCCAGGAAACCAATTAGTAATACTATTTAAAGCCATCCCTGCCAGGGCGACTCACTGCAGGCAGACGTATGGACGGGGTAGGTGATACTGAGCCGTCACCCAAGCACATGTGTAAGTAGAAATGCTTGAATGGGGACTACAAGAACAAAACAGTAAGTTCTATGAACCGCATTACCGCGGTTTGAACCTTGGTTACTATTTGATGTTTATGCCAGGTGTTATCTTTTCTTTTCAGCCCGGTAAGGTGCGGGTGTCCTACATTTCTAGCCTATGGAGCAACTCTCTGTTTAATTATAGGTAAGAGCAATTGAATACCGCTAGCGCCCCACGTGGGCAGTTTCTATAAATGTAACCTGGAAGCACTTGTATCATACAACTGTAACTATACTCGTGGGGTAGCGAGTTGTGGCCTAATGAGTCCCTAAAACTTACAGCTGCCTCCCCACATTTCTTGGAGTTTTGCCTCTCTTGTTTTGTTGCAAAATCGATATGCCTTATGCTAGTATTAGCCCATAAATGCGGGGCTCTAACACTTTGGGCATAATGCCCAGTGCAGGTGTCTCCTTGGGTGCCGGTAATAGGCTATCAGAGTGTGACACACTGCGTTGGGGTTTCAGCTCAAAAAACCATTACTTGAGCCCAATTGTCTTGTGTGTCTGTTTATGTGCTTTATTATGTGAGAGGCACAGTTCAGCTATACACTGTTGGAACACATTGTGATGACACAGAGGTAGTTCTGATGCATGTCCTCTGTGTTTTTTTGTTGTTTCTTTTCTCCTGGGTGGTCTTCAGGAGCGGACATGACTATTTAGTCTGTAGCCACACTGTAGGGTACATAGTTCTTTGGCCCGCCCTGACACCTCTATAGGGTATTTAACCTTTCACGTGCACATCACCTCACCTTGTTTTATTCCGGTCCTGAAAAAGCGCCATGGATCATTGAGACCATGCGGGCGCGAAACATGTCATCCTTTTTCTAATTACCAGGGTACATTAAGCCCATTGTGGTAACACACAACCTATGGGTTTTTATTCTGTCAAGGGTACCGCCACATGAAATAATTTTTTTGGTAACCCTTAGGCAGCTTTAATTCATGTTGCACGCACTGCACCACCCTCTAATAGGACCCACCCCACACACCGCATGCATCAAACGGCTGTTCTCTAAAAAGACCTCTACCAAAGTGACCCTTCGGGGGACCTGTAGGGCATTGCAGTGCCGGCCCGACGAGGAGCAGACGCCCGATGATGAAGCATGACATCCTTCGAAGTGTGTGAGGGCAACAAGAGGCAAGACTAGCTCTGCCCTCTCTTAAGTAGGTACCAAGACCTAGGAGGCCCTACATTCTTCTTCTCTTTTCTTTCTCATGTTTTCTCTCCCCCTAGTAGCGAGTGGGTAACTTTTTGTACCCCGCTAATGGAACAGTGTCCCCATTTTTGATTATACGTTTCATGTTAGGAGCACGGGCACTGGACCACAACTGGCTCCTGGCCCCCCCCCCTTTTTCTATTGATACATTTATTGCATGGCGGCTCAGCCGAGGGACCGTACTCCTATCCTTTCATTTCCTCTCCTTTCATTGCACCACGAGACATGATGACATCTACAATGGGCAAGAACTTAGGACTCGGCTTCGGCGATGACATCGTGGCCGAGATCCTTACAACCCCCTCACTATTAGACAGCGAGGGCAATATGGCAAGCGCAAGCCTACAAGGCGACTGGAACTCATTGGCCTCTTTCAAAAAACTACAGATCAAAATAGCACTACATGGGTCTATTTTGACGGAGTGCTTGAGATAGAAGACGGCACCCAATGGCCTAATATTACGAACAGCACCGAGGATCTTCCTAGACGATCTAGTCTTCAGACGAGAATGGAGCCAGATCATGTGGAAATCTACCTGTGACTTGCTCATTCTGATTACTGGCACTACCAAACGCCTGTCGGAGGTCCTGATCATTAAAATCAACATTGCATTGAATGAACTCAAGACGGGCATTAGCATGTCCGTCTTCAAGACTCGCCTGGCCGAGATTAATGCAGAAATGTCAGACCACCGGGACTACCTTCTGCAACAGAAGGTTACCAAGTAGCAAAAAGAAAGTAGGCAATTCAACAGGGAGAAGATATACCCCTATACAAAGGAGGACTTCCGACCATCCGACACCGAAGCCTCATCGGACAATGATTCAACAACTTCAACCAACTCTGGGCGCTCCTCATAAAGCAACTCCAGCAACAGTAGCTGGGGAGGAAATCAAAATAAACAAAGTCTCTACCCACCACCCCCGATGCCTCCCATATATGGATACCCACACCAACCCTACCAACCCTACCCATGTGGTACCCAACGTTTCCTGGGGACCAGCAGGGCTTCCAGCAACTGTTTTTTCAAAACCCGCCTCCTCCTTTTCAGAACAGAGGCAGGGGGTGAGGCAGAGGAAAAAGAAGAGGGCACAAACAGGTACAATGGCAGGACACAGAGGCACAATAGAGAACGACGAGGAGCATGACACATCTAAGACCCTGATTGTCAACCTATCGGAGAGACAACTGAGCACCAATGAGATCACAGCCATGGAGATGGGCTTAGGGTTTGTACCCACCCCAAAAGAGGACAATTTTCGTATGAATGAAGAACTTCACCAACTATTCCGAAAGATAAGACTGAAGTCTTTCTTCAACAACAATCCGACACCTGAGCATGAAGACACAGGCCTAAGGCCGCCCTCTAGATTCACCCCAACAGCAGGAATGGTACCCAGCGAGGTGCTTACATTCGAAAAAGCTATACTGAAGGAGGCTAATTGCCTTAGAGGAAACCCCACATTTGACAATATGCCCAAGAAACTACGACACACGGTCAATTCACTCAAAGACAATGAAGGAATCAATATCAAGCCAGCGGACAAAGGGGGTGCCACAGTTATCCTCAACAGTGAGGATTAAGACAGGGAATGCACCCGGCAACTTAATAGTACCGAGTACTATTGCCACGCACACAGCGGCCATGGTTTCTGGTGCTGCGTGTGCTCGTTCCGCTAGGCTTTCAGAGTTAGACACACTGCGTTGGTGTTTCAGCTCAAAAAACATTTTTTGAGCCCAATTGTCTTGTGTGTCTTTTAATGTGCTTTATTATGTGAGAGGCACAGTTCGGCTATACACTGTTGGTACACATTGTGATGTTCTGATGCTTGTTCTCTCTGTTTGTTTGTTGTTTCTTTTCTCCTAGGTAGTGTTCAGGAGCGGACATGACTATTTAGTCTGTAGCCACACTGTAGGGTACACAGTTCTTTGGCCCGCCCTGACACCACTATAGGGTATTTACCCTTTCACCTTTCACGTGCACATCACCTCACCTTGTTTTATTCCGGTCCTGAAAAAGCGCCGTGGATCATTGAGACCAATGGGGGCGCGAAACATGTCGATCTTTTTCTAATTACCAGGGCATATTAAACCCATTGGGGTAACACACAACCTACTTGTTTTTATTCTGTCAAGGGTACCGCCACATTAAAAAAAATTCTTGGTAACCCTTAGGCAGTTTTAATACATGTTGCACGCACTACACCACCCTCTAATAGGACCCACCCCACACACCCGCATGCATCAAACGGCTGTTCTCTAAAAAGATCTCTACCAAAGGGACCCTTCGGGGGACCCATAGGGCATTGTAGCGCCGGCCCGACGAGGAGCAAATGCCCGATGATGAAGCATGACATCCTTCAGGGTGTCTGAGGGCAACAAGAGGCAAGACTAGTGAAGCATTCCTCAATAAAGAATCAGTAATCTGAAGTGTAGATTGAAGTAAGTTTATTCCATAGAGATCCCATCCATCCAGACTCTTGTCATCCAGCAACTCCCAGTTTACTTCTGAATCCCCAACCTAGAATACAGTGACATCGCAGATGACACTACTAACATTCTAAAGCTTCCAACCAATACCCAGATGAGATATTGTAAGTGTATGCCATGCATATGACATACTACACACCTCCCTTCGTCACACAAAATTCAGAATACAGCCACTCAAAATAATAACATATAAACATTAAGTAATTATTCTCTAAATATAGTCCAACAGATAAAATGTATTATACTCTAAACATAGTCCAACAGATAAGATGGCCTCTTACAAATCCTAGTTGAAGCACGAATCTTACCACTTTCAGATGTACTTGGATTAGCCACATCACGATGGCAGCCATCCACCCTTCTTTTTTATCACCACAACCCTGTTCAAATTCCAAATTCTATGATCTTGTGTCTTCACGGCATTCTTAAAGATCTTAATAACCTTCATAGGTTCTATAAATTTGGAAACAGCATTACCCAACAAACCTGGGCGTTTGATCATAACCAAATCGCCAACCATAACTTTAGTTACCTTTACAGCTTTTTTCCCATCAAAATAACGCCTCCTCAAATTGCTTATTTCCTCCTCTCTTTTTTGAATCATTTCATTATCACACTTCTTTTCCTTACCCTTTCCCACTTCATATCTATTAACCCATGTAGGTTCTACATTAGTATTTGGAACTCTCCCACGGAACAACAGAAAAGGTGTTTTACCAGTAGTGGAATGAGGAGATAATCTATACTCTTCAACTTTCTTCAACACTTCATCTTTCCAATTCAAGGACATAGATTTAGTGCAATTGTCTCTTTAATCACTCTATTAAATCTCTCCACCATCCCATTTGACTCGGGATGGTAAAGAGAGCATATTTTATGTGTAATGCCCTTGGATGCTAGAAAATTCTTCATCTCATTAGACACCAACTGCACCCCATTATCAGTTAGTATAGAACCAGGGATTCCCTCTTCCGAGAATAGATTTTTCAAACATTTAATAATGTGAGTTGAGCTAATGCTTGACAAAAAGAAAACCACAGGCCAACGAGAAAACATGTCAATTACCACCAATACGAATATCTGAGATCCATTCAAGTGAATCGGACCAAGGATATCCAAAGCAATGTCCTGCCAAGGATTCGAAGGACGCCTCCTTATCACCATAGGTTGGACACGCGTGTTCTTGGACTTATCACTCAATGTACATGGCACACAATCTCGAATTACACGTTCCACTTCTATATCCATGCCCGGCCACCAATACGACATCCTCAAGCGTTCTTTAGACTTGGTAATGCCTGCATGAGAGGAATGAACCAGATCTATAAATTATTTCCTAAGACTACAGGGAGGAATCAGTCTCGTTCCTCGAAATAAAAGGTTATTTTCTACAGACAACTCATTACGTACCGCCCAGAATTTCTTTGTATCTAACGATCCTTGTTTGTTGCTGTTCCAACCCCTCCTAAGTAGAACCATTACTTCATTTAGAACAGTATCCATAACCATTTCATTGCCCCATCTCTCTTCACTAATCATATTCTGATCAATGACACAAACCAATTCTTCTGAATATTCTCAATCATCCTCTTCAGAAGATTTCATGGGCGGGAGGCGTGACAGTACATCTGCCACATTATTCTCAACCCCTGGTATGTATTTCATTTCAAAATTATATTCTTGCAGACCTATTACCCATCTGGTAATTCTACTAGATATTGAATCCAGGCCCTTCTTGCTAAATATTTCCATCAACGGCTTATGATCTGTCCTCACCTCAAAACTTATACCCCAAAGAAACCTCTTCAACTTCTTTATAGCCCGCCTCCTCCTTTTCAGAACAGAGGCAGGGGGTGAGGCAGAGGAAAAAGAAGAGGGCACAAACAGGTACAATGGCAGGACACAGAGGCACAATAGAGAACGACGAGGAGCATGACACATCCAAGACCCTGATTGTCAACCTATCGGAGAGACAACTGAGCACCAATGAGATCACAGCCATGGAGATGGGCTTAGGGTTTGTACCCACCCCAAAAGAGGACAATTTTCGTATGAATGAAGAACTTCACCAACTATTCCGCAAGATAAGACTGAAGTCTTTCTTCAACAACAATCCGACACCTGAGCATGAAGACACAGGCCTAAGGCCGCCCTCTAGATTCACCCCAACAGCAGGAATGGTACCCAGCGAGGTGCTTACATTCGAAAAAGCTATACTGAAGGAGGCTAATTGCCTTAGAGGAAACCCCACATTTGACAATATGCCCAAGAAACTACGACACACGGTCGATTCACTCAAAGACAATGAAGGAATCAATATCAAGCCAGCGGACAAAGGGGGTGCCACAGTTATCCTCAACAGTGAGGATTAAGACAGGGAATGCACCCGGCAACTTAATAGTACCGAGTACTATTGCCACGCACACAGCGGCCATGGTTTCTGGTGCTGCGTGTGCTCGTTCCGCTAGGCTTTCAGAGTTAGACACACTGCGTTGGTGTTTCAGCTCAAAAAAACATTTTTTGAGCCCAATTGTCTTGTGTGTCTTTTAATGTGCTTTATTATGTGAGAGGCACAGTTCTCACATAACCCCTTAGGCAGTTTTAATACATGTTGCACGCACTACACCACCCTCTAATAGGACCCACCCCACACACCCGCATGCATCAAACGGCTGTTCTCTAAAAAGATCTCTACCAAAGGGACCCTTCGGGGGACCCATAGGGCATTGTAGCGCCGGCCCGACGAGGAGCAAATGCCCGATGATGAAGCATGACATCCTTCAGGGTGTCTGAGGGCAACAAGAGGCAAGACTAGTGAAGCATTCCTCAATAAAGAATCAGTAATCTGAAGTGTAGATTGAAGTAAGTTTATTCCATAGAGATCCCATCCATCCAGACTCTTGTCATCCAGCAACTCCCAGTTTACTTCTGAATCCCCAACCTAGAATACAGTGACATCGCAGATGACACTACTAACATTCTAAAGCTTCCAACCAATACCCAGATGAATTATTGTAAGTGTATGCCATGCATATGACATACTACACACCTCCCTTCGTCACACAAAATTCAGAATACAGCCACTCAAAATAATAACATATAAACATTAAGTAATTATTCTCTAAATATAGTCCAACAGATAAAATGTATTATACTCTAAACATAGTCCAACAGATAAGATGGCCTCTTACAAATCCTAGTTGAAGCACGAATCTTACCACTTTCAGATGTACTTGGATTAGCCACATCACGATGGCAGCCATCCACCCTTCTTTTTTATCACCACAACCCTGTTCAAATTCCAAATTCTATGATCTTGTGTCTTCACGGCATTCTTAAAGATCTTAATAACCTTCATAGGTTCTATAAATTTGGAAACAGCATTACCCAACAAACCTGGGCGTTTGATCATAACCAAATCGCCAACCATAACTTTAGTTACCTTTATAGCTTTTTTCCCATCAAAATAACGCCTCCTCAAATTGCTTATTTCCTCCTCTCTTTTTTGAATCATTTCATTATCACACTTCTTTTCCTTACCCTTTCCCACTTCATATCTATTAACCCATGTAGGTTCTACATTAGTATTTGGAACTCTCCCACGGAACAACAGAAAAGGTGTTTTACCAGTAGTGGAATGAGGAGATAATCTATACTCTTCAACTTTCTTCAACACTTCATCTTTCCAATTCAAGGACATAGATTTAGTGCAATTGTCTCTTTAATCACTCTATTAAATCTCTCCACCATCCCATTTGACTCGGGATGGTAAAGAGAGCATATTTTATGTGTAATGCCCTTGGATGCTAGAAAATTCTTCATCTCATTAGACACCAACTGCACCCCATTATCAGTTAGTATAGAACCAGGGATTCCCTCTTCCGAGAATAGATTTTTCAAACATTTAATAATGTGAGTTGAGCTAATGCTTGACAAAAAGAAAACCACAGGCCAACGAGAAAACATGTCAATTACCACCAATACGAATATCTGAGATCCATTCAAGTGAATCGGACCAAGGATATCCAAAGCAATGTCCTGCCAAGGATTCGAAGGACGCCTCCTTATCACCATAGGTTGGACACGCGTGTTCTTGGACTTATCACTCAATGTACATGGCACACAATCTCGAATTACACGTTCCACTTCTATATCCATGCCCGGCCACCAATACGACATCCTCAAGCGTTCTTTAGACTTGGTAATGCCTGCATGAGAGGAATGAACCAGATCTATAAATTATTTCCTAAGACTACAGGGAGGAATCAGTCTCGTTCCTCGAAATAAAAGGTTATTTTCTACAGACAACTCATTACGTACCGCCCAGAATTTCTTTGTATCTAACGATCCTTGTTTGTTGCTGTTCCAACCCCTCCTAAGTAGAACCATTACTTCATTTAGAACAGTATCCATAACCATTTCATTGCCCCATCTCTCTTCACTAATCATATTCTGATCAATGACACAAACCAATTCTTCTGAATCTTCACAATCATCCTCTTCAGAAGATTTCATGGGCGGGAGGCGTGACAGTACATCTGCCACATTATTCTCAACCCCTGGTATGTATTTCATTTCAAAATTATATTCTTGCAGACCTATTACCCATCTGGTAATTCTACTAGATATTGAATCCAGGCCCTTTTTGCTAAATATTTCCATCAACGGCTTATGATCTGTCCTCACCTCAAAACTTATAGCCCAAAGAAACCTCTTCAACTTCTTTATAGCCCAATACACTGCAAGAGATTCCCGTTCTACAACAGAATATCTCGTCTCAGGATCTTTGAGGCTACGTGACAAGCACATAATAGTATGAATGCCATCTTTACCATGTTGTTGCAAGACAGCCCCCAAACACTTTTCGCTTGCATCAGTGATGAGGATTGGTTTGATCAAAGGATCAAAGCTAGCAAGGGAAGGGGCTGCTTTAAGCTTATTCTTGATATCCTCAAATTCTTGCTCACAGCTTTCTGTCCACTGAAAGTCTACTCCTTTCCTTAGTAAATGCCTCATGTTTGCCGCACAATTGGCAAAATTCCTTACAAATTTTGAGTAATACTAAACAACCCCTAAGAACTTCATGAGTTCGCTTTTGTTAGAAGGCGAGCTCATTTCTTGAATTGTGTTGATTAAGTCTTTTTTAGGTTTTACACCATCACAAGTTATGTTATGCCCTAAATAATCAATGGAGCTAGTTCCAAATCTGCACTTTTCCGCCTTAATTGTTAAATTATGCTCAGAAAGTTTTCTTAAACTGATCTCAAACGAACGTTGTGTTGATTAGTATCTTGCCAGAAAATTAAAATGTCGTCTTGGTAAACGTAGATCCCAGGTAAACCTTGAAGCATGTTTTCCATAACCCTTTGAAAGACAGAAGAGGCCGACACTAACCCAAAGGGCATACGAATACTGAAAGTACCGAATGGTGTTATGAAAGAAGTATAGTCCCTACACGACTCTTCCAACTCTATTTGGTGATATGCTGAAGTTAAGTCAATCGTACTAAAGACTTTAGCTCCACCCAACAGAGACAGCAACTCATTTATGTTAGGCAGAGGGTACTTGTCAATCACTACACACTTATTCAACTGTCTCAAGTCAATGCAAAGTCTCAGGTCCCCATTAGGTTTGCGTGCAGCTACAACTGGTGCCAACCACTCAGTCCCTTCAACCTCTTCTATGATGCCACCCTTTTTTAACTTTTCAATTTCTTTCTGCATGTCATCCCTCACTGAAATTGGAACATTTCTCACCTTGCAACATACTGGAGTAGAATCCTTTTTAAGTAATATTTTATGTTTGTAACCTTTGAGACAAGCTAGCTCTTTTCTGAACACACTCGGATAATCTCTTTTGAGACTGTCAATTAGATTAACATTCCCAGCCCTCTCAATGGAGTTTACCTCGCTCCTCAATTGAATGGGAGGATCACCATTAGGATCAAGAAATACACCAAGATCTCCCTGATGAATCCAACTGATGATGCTATCACCCTTCCTAGATACAAAATTCTTACCTGAGATTAATCTCCCTTTATACTCAATTAAACCTATGAAGAACCCATGTAATTTGATAGGCTCCCCACCGTAAACCAAAGGTTTTATATCAGGTTTTAAAAGCTCAACCCTGCTTTTCAAATTATTCATGTAGAATTCGCTTGAGACAATTGTGATTTTTGCCTCTGAATCAAATAGAACTCTGGTTTTTGCTCCTTCAACTAGAATATCATCTAATGGGGAATTTTTTTTATTTTCCCCAGTCACAACCTGCACAACAATTTGACCACATTCATATTCATCAGAGTTAACTACATCATCACTATCATCATCAATTTGAACTTCTTTTACTTTAGATACATTTTTACTATTGCAGATAGGAGCAAAGTGACCTTTCTTTTTACACTTCAGACACAATGAGCCTAGAGCTGGACACCTTGGATTATTGGCTAAGTGTCCCAACTTTCCACATCTGAAACACTTGCCATTAATCCATCTCTCACTTAACTTTCCTTTTGTCGACACAGATTCCTTTTTAGACGTGTCTTTATTCTTAAAGTTCCCTTTGTCCTTACACTTCACCTCTTGAACCTTGCATTCATTAGGAGCATCTTTCTTTAAGACAGCCACACATTTGATAGAATGCTCTATCCTCTTAGCTACGACAAGAACCTCATCTAAAGTGGGTTCATCGCGTAACCAAAATTCCTCTCTAACTTTTTCTATATTACATCCAAACATGAACTGATCACGAATGCGTTCATCAGTTTGCCCATCAAATTTACACGAAGACGCAAGCTTTCTTAAAATGGTTATGTATCCCTCCACCGTTTCTTCATCTGCTTGCATCCTCTTAGCAAAAGTATACCTCTCAAGAATAGTATTTACTTTTGGTAAGTAATGCTTATCTAGTTTCTTAATGCAAATTTCATAGTCATTAAGCCCATTTGCCTCCTCGTGTGATAATTCTGGAAGATGATCAAATACATCTTGCCCTTCTGACCCCAAACAGTGCAATAACAAAGCAGATCTCCTCTCCGCACTGAGTGAAGGGCCACATACTCTAGCATAAACTACTTTCCACTTTTTCCATTTTATATTAGGCTCACCAGGTTCAGATAAAAAAAATGGCGCCGCAGTGACATTTTGCATCTTCACAGAGATTGAGTACTGGTCTTGAAATATATATATAAGTTATATATATATAAGTTACAAGATAAAGTACATATTAATGCCTTTATATACCAACTAAATAAACACCAGTAGATAAATACACCAGTAGCAGGTAACTGTAAAATACAACATATACTAAGAGAAGCGCTGTGTGTACCAGTGTGAAAGGGTTTTAACTATGCCCCAAAATCATCACACTAACAAAAAAACAATGTACGATGCAAACCGAGAGCCGTGTGCATCGGCGAAATATACTTGACTGCCTGAATGCCAGAGCCGTGCGTATCGGCGAAAGTGAATTGTTGCCAGGATACGCAAACAAAGGTTTACCTAAGCCTCACTTGGTTGCCTGAATGCCAGAGCCGTGCATATCGGCGAATGTATATTGTTGCTAGGATACGCAAACAAAAGTTTACCAAAGCCTCACTTGGTTGCCTGAATGCCAGAGCCGTGCGTATCGGCGAATGTATATCGTTGCCAGGATACGCAAACAAAAGTTAACCAAAGCCTCACTTGATTGCTTGTATACGAGAGCCGTGCGTATCGGCGAATGTACTCTGTTGCCAGGATACGCAACAAAGCCTCTGCGTGACTACGTAGAGACTTACGTTGTCACGCACGTAATGACTTCACACGTGTATCACGCTCTTATGCGGGAGCATCTCCAACGAAGAGTAATATGGGAAAGAAGACGAGGATTCCTCTCCAGGCAACGCAGCTGGTCGCTCCTCGAGACACTCCTGACAACACCGCTCCTCGGGACTGGTAAAGTTTGTAGTTATGGCTTGTTATTACTTGAACGTCTTTGCCAAAGTGGAGCGAGCGTTAACGTTGTAAAAAAACCCTTCAGTTGTACAAACACAAAGTCAAACGAAGCAATCCACTCGTAATCAAGCGATGCAATTCACACGTTTCCTCCTCTTTTCTTTTAGAGTAGAGAGGAACACGAAATAAATCCACGTATGGCAGAGTTTTTGGTATTTATAAACTTCTCAAATTGCCTCGTTAGATCAGAGTTAAAGTATCAATGAATGATAAAGCTTTTGGTATCCAAATTGCCTTGCTCCATCCAGATTAGGGATATGATTGGAGAGAGATTAACACAAACTTCGCCAGAAGAAGTCAAATTAGCGCAATAACTTCTAAAAGTTCCAATCAGTCACACTAAAACTAGATTGTGATCCATGAGCAGTAAAGATAGCGGAATAATGTGTCATGCCCCGTGATCCGGATCGACAGACGGTCCAGTATATAAGGACCTAAGACGCGTACGAACGCGCTTAGCGTTCTAGCTTGATGCCCTGCTTTCCTTCTTCACTTAGCTTGCCTGACTTCCGGATAGAACTTCCTGTTTCCGTGGTCGCCCTAGTGAGCGCCGAGCCTTCCCGGGTTCTACCCGTGTGTTCTGTGTCTTTCTACAGACGCCTAACAGCCGTGATTCGCGAGCCCTTTTGCCATCTGGAGGCTCGCTTCTGCTTTAGAAGCATTTTTGATTCCCGCCAAATGTGGCGGAGTGCCGAGTGAGTGCCAGTCCTCTTCCTTCCCCGGGGCTGCTGCGTCGTGGGGTGCTCACTCCTGGGTGGTGGTTGGGTGTTGACTCGTGTATATCCCACTCACCTTGCCCTCCTTCCCCTCTCCGAGGTTAAGGGTTCCCGAACTCCTCTCACAAGTACATGTCTTTTGTTTATTACACTGATTAGTAGCGTCCTCCTCTGCTGAACATTACGCCCTAGTTTTACCGTATCCTCAGCTGAGTCCACACACCTCCTACCCCTCTTCGTACCGGTTCAGCCCTTCACCTACCTCTCTTCAGTGGTGCTGGTCTTCCCCTGAGACAGAAGATCGATTTATCCATAGGGGACGCTAGCGTGGACCACGCCATAGTGACCAGTGTTCTTCTGAAGCACGGTAACAGCGCTGTGCGCTACTCTTTTTACTTGCACTTAGGAATACAGCACTGGGTGGGCGAATATAATTGCTATTGTTTTGTCTTTTTCCCTAGGGGTTCTCCTATACTCAAAAAGCCTTTCGTTATTACCTTCCATGTGGAAATAGAGGGACGCATTTGTATATCATCCTAGTGAGTAAGAGGCCGATAAAAATTGTGTACCAAATTTAATGTTACAGGAAGACCATTCACCGAATTGTTTATCTTATAGGGTGTAAGAATTAGAAGCCGGCTTGCTCCACGTCTGCCCCCGTCCTTAGTCCCTTACAGATCCAGTGGAGGTGACACCTTCTTATGCTAAAACAAGACCCCAGTGGTAGGTGGGTTAGGGACATGTTTATGGTTGTGTAATGCATGAGGTGATACGTAGTAGTAAGTAGAATTTTCTATTGCAGCGCGCACAGAGAAGAACTACGTCATTGGTACCAACCCAGCCACACCTCTGAAGTCACACCCTCCTTCCCTTGTTTTGTTACCCTGTTTTCCCCTGGCGTGCCATCCGGTTCTCTAGGGTTTGATAGAGACGGAAGGCCGTAGGGGAGGACGGAGACTGCCATCCGGTTCTCTAGGGTTTGATAGAGACGGAAGGCCGTAGGGGAGGACGGAGACTTACTCTTCTGATTCCTGACGCTCCTGCAGAAGATCCTGCGAACCATTACAGAACGCTAAGCCTAACAGTGTGTTCTGCCCGAGCGTCATGGACCTGGGAACAGTAACGTTGGCAGATGTAGCCAACATGATAGGCAATTTGCAGGCCGAAACTCAGGCCTTGGCGGCCAGAGTAGATACCTTACAGGGTCAACAGAGAGTGGCCTCTGCGGGAGAGAGAAGCACCAACCAACAACCCGTGATCCAAGTCACTACTCCCCAGTCCATTCCTCTAGCTCCGCCTGAGCGCTTTGCAGGAGACGCGGCGAGATGCGCCGCTTTCCTCAGTCAATGCCAGTTGCACTTTTCGTGCAAGGCAAACTGTTTTCCCACGGAGCAGTCCAGGGTAGCCTTTGCCATATCCTATTTGAGCGGGTCCGCAGCGGATTGGGCTATACCCTTAGTAGATAGAGACGACCCATTGTTGTATAATTACGGAGCCTTTCGGAGGGAATTTCGTAAACTGTTTGATCGCCACATGTATACCCATGCGGCGGATACAGAGCTGTTGGCCTTGAAGCAAGGCAGTCATGAGTTGGTTCAATACATAACTTCATTCCAGAGATTAGTGGTGGAGGCCAATTGGCCAGAGGAAAAGCGTGGTACGCTCTTCTACCGAGGGTTGCGGGATGACATAAAGGACGCGTTATCCCAAATAGTAGATTTACCCGACTCTTGTTCTGACCTTATAGATTTAGTTGTCCAAATTGATCACAGGCTAAGAGAGCGAAAACACGAAAGAGGGAAAAGTGAACCTCGGTATGTCCTTTCCAAGGAGAAAAAGAGCGATCTACCCAAGTCTGTGGATGAGAGTGAGCCTATGCAAATAGGCATGGTGCGAGGCCCTTTGACACCCGAAGAGAGGCAAAGAAGACGAGCAGAGAAACTCTGCATGTATTGTGGTAAAGCCGGCCATTTTGTAAGAGCCTGCCCGGTCAAGCCAAGAACTGTAAACCGACAGGGAAACTAGAGGGTCCGGGGTCTTTTGAGGCCAGGCTCCCGGGCAGTACAGGTTATGCGGTCTCCCCCGTTGATCAAGACATAGCTTCTACCTCACACTTTTATGTCCCAGCGTATATCGCACTTGAGCATCAGGGCCTTCATGTACGAATCATGATCGATTCTGGGGCTTCAGGGAATTATATGGATGTCGATTGGGCTAAGACCAATCTCATACCATGTATAAAAAAAGACGTCATCAATAGGGTTACCGCTATTGATGGCAGGCCTCTTAGCTCAGGGCCTGTGACACATCAAACAGAACAGCTACACATGAGTATTGAACCCCACCATCAGGAAGACCTATCCTTCGATCTGATCCATTCCCCACATATTCCTGTTTTATTAGGAATCCCATGGTTAAAGCTCCACAATCCCATCATTGATTGGGAGAATTCCACCCTTGAGTTCCGACATTCCCAAGGGCAGGAGGCAGTGATAGCAGGTACTCTGGGAAATAGTGCCTCGGAGACATCGGAACAGTTGCCTGAGTTACCCACATGCTACAATGATCTGAAAGCAGTATTCGATCCACGAGAGGCAGAAACCCTACCCCCTCATAGAGCGTATGACTGCCATATAGACTTGGAGGCGGGAGCTAGAATTCCGTGCAGTCGGGTATACTCGCTAACGGAAAAGGAAAACGTCTATCTAAGACAGTACCTGGACGACATGCTTGAAAAGGGGTTTATCAGATCCTCGCGTTCTCCAGCCTCTTCTTCATTGTTTTTCATTCCCAAGCGGGAGGGGGGTTTGAGATGCTGCATTGATTACAGACGGCTTAATCAGGTCACCATAAAGAATCGCTACCCGTTGCCCCTCATTTCCTCCCTCCTTGACAAGGTACGGGGCGCACAATACTTCACGAAACTAGACCTACGTGGAGCCTATCATCTTGTGCGAGTCAAGGAGGGAGATGAGTGGAAAACAGCCTTTTGCACCAAATACGGGTTGTACGAGTATTTGGTCATGCCCTTTGGGCTTTGCAATGCTCCTGCAGCATTTCAATTTTTTATAAATGAAGTGCTGAGAGACATGCTGGAGGAGTTTGTAATAGCTTATATAGACGATCTATTGATTTACTCGGTTTCCTTGTCTGAGCATGTGTTGCATGTACGGAAGGTTTTAGAACGCCTCCATGACAATAGGTTGTACTGCAAACTAGAGAAGTGCACCTTCCACACGCAAGAAGTGCCCTTTCTCGGTTTTGTTGTGTCTCCATGGGGTCTGGCTATGGATCCCGGTAAGGTGAAGGCAGTTCTTTCTTGGCCGGCGCCCAATACTGTCAAGGAGTTGCAGAGTTTTTTGGGTTTTGCCAATTTTTATAGGAGGTTCATCAAAGATTTTTCGGAATTGGCATCACCGCTTACGGCTCTCTTGAAGAAGGGTGTCAGTTATACCTGGTCTAGGGAATCTGAAGATGCCTTTCGACAGTTGCGCTTAGCCTTCACCAGAGCCCCCGTTCTTCACCACCCGGATCCTGCCTTACCCTTTGTTGTGGAGGTCGATGCTTCACAAGTGGCTGTGGGGGGGATTCTCAGTCAAACAGACCCCGTTAGCGGCCTAACTCACCCTGTGGCATATTTTTCACATAAGTTCACCCCGGCAGAATACAACTACGCGGTGGGTGAAAAAGAGCTTCTTGCGATCAAAATGGCCTTCGAGGAATGGCGTCAGTATTTATTGGGGGCCAGGCATCAAACAACGGTCCTAACGGATCACCGTAACCTCCAATATTTGAAGTCCGCCAAGGCCTTGTCCATGCGACAATTACGTTGGTCACAATTCTTTTGCGAATACGATTTTTGTATTCACTACCGTCCAGGACGGAAGAACGGGAAGGCAGATACATTGTCTCGCCTAGGTTTTCATCAACCAGATATGCCCTTAGAAACCCCGACCATTGTTCCCAGTGCGGCTATTGTAGGGGGGGTACTTACTGAAGAAATGTTTCTCACCCAGGTTCGGCAACACCAGCTGTCATCAGAGATGAGGGACATCGTAGGAACTCATGCAACTACCATTCAGGACGGATGTGTCTGTGTACAAGGGGGTGTGGTCTTGCCCACTAAGGAACTGCAACACCAGGTATTAGAATGGTACCATTCACATTCCTTGGCAGGCCATCCAGGGATCAAAAAGACTACACAAGTAATACGTGAACGGTTCTGGTGGCCAGGCATGCTGAAAGACATAGTGATGTACGTCAAGACGTGCCATGTATGTGCCCAATCTAAAATCTCCCGCCAAAACCCCGTGGGTTTGCTCTTGCCTCTCCCTGCTCCGCCTGGACCCTGGCATACTGTGTCCCTTGATTTTATTGTCGAGCTGCCCATGACCCAAACTCAGCATAATACCTTGCTAGTGGTGGTGGATATGTTTTCTAAAACCGCTCATTTTGTCCCCTTGAGTGGGTTACCTACTGCCAGTGAACTTGCGTCAGTGTTTTTACGTGAGATCGTCAGGCTACATGGGTGTCCTTCTGTATTAATATCTGATAGGGGGGCCCAGTTTGTAGCAAGATTTTGGAGGGGTTTGTGCTCATTACTTGGGATAGAAGTCAGGTTGTCCTCGAGTCATCACCCGCAGTCAGATGGGCAGACCGAAAGGGTCAATCAATGTTTCGAGCAATACATAAGAACTCAGGCCCTACAGAAACCCGGGGAATGGGATGAATGGGTGTGGGTGGCAGAAATTGCTGATAACAACAACCCCCATTCCTCGACGGGCTACTCACCCTTCTATTGTGCTAACGGGTTTCATCCCAAGTTGTTACCCACAGGGGTTTCCCCAGACGGCCCTACACCAGCGGCCAATGAGCTTCTTTCTCAACTACAGGAGATACAGAGTAGCACTCTAGTGAACCTAGACGCAGCAAAGACAAGATATAAGGAAGGGGCCGATCAACATAGAAGGTTAGAACCCATCTATGAACCAGGGGATAAGGTGTGGCTTTCCACTAAACATCTGGCACTTCGTGGTCCACGCAAGTTCAACCCTACTTACATAGGCCCGTACAAGGTACACAGTGTGATTAACCCAGTGGCCTTGAAATTGGAACTACCTGCCTCTATGAAGATACACCCCGTGTTCCATGTTTCCTTGGTAAAACCCGTTGAACCTGGTACCCGACTCCCGCGACGTCCAGCTCCGGTCTCTCTTTCAGATGATTCTGAGTATGAGGTGGAATCCATTGTAGATTCCCGTTTGGTACGGAATACACTCCAATATCTCATACATTGGAAGGGATACGGAGTAGAGGAACGTACGTGGGAACCGGTGTCCAATGTACACGCCCCTCGTCTGGTTCACCTGTTTCATTTGAAGCATCCCAACAAGCCCAAAGCGGGGGGGGACCGTTGTGGGGGGAGTGTGCTGTCATGCCCCGTGATCCGGATCGACAGACGGTCCAGTATATAAGGACCTAAGACGCGTACAAACGCGCTTAGCGTTCTAGCTTGATGCCCTGTTTTCCGTCTTCACTTAGCTTGCCTGACTTCCGGATAGAACTTCCTGTTTCCGTGGTCGCCCTAGTGAGCGCTGAGCCTTCCCGGGTTCTACCCGTGTGTTCTGTGTCTTTCTACAGACGCCTAACAGCCGTGATTCGCGAGCCCTTTTGCCATCTGGAGGCTCGCTTCTGCTTTAGAAGCATTTTTGATTCCCGCCAAATGTGGCGGAGTGCCGAGTGAGTGCCAGTCCTCTTCCTTCCCCGGGGCTGCTGCGTCGTGGGGTGCTCACTCCTGGGTGGTGGTTGGGTGTTGACTCGTGTATATCCCACTCACCTTGCCCTCCTTCCCCTCTCCGAGGTTAAGGGTTCCCGAACTCCTCTCACAAGTACATGTGTTTTGTTTATTACACTGATTAGTAGCGTCCTCCTCTGCTGAACATTACGCCCTAGTTTTACCGTATCCTCAGCTGAGTCCACACACCTCCTACCCCTCTTCGTACCGGTTCAGCCCTTCACCTACCTCTCTTCAGTGGTGCTGGTCTTCCCCTGAGACAGAAGATCGATTTATCCATAGGGGACGCTAGCGTGGACCACGCCATAGTGACCAGTGTTCTTCTGAAGCACGGTAACAGCGCTGTGCGCTACTCTTTTTACTTGCACTTAGGAATACAGCACTGGGTGGGCGAATATAATTGCTATTGTTTTGTCTTTTTCCCTAGGGGTTCTCCTATACTCAAAAAGCCTTTCGTTATTACCTTCCATGTGGAAATAGAGGGACGCATTTGTATGTCATCCTAGTGAGTAAGAGGCCGATAAGAATTGTGTACCAAATTTAATGTTACAGGAAGACCATTCACCGAATTGTTTATCTTATAGGGTGTAAGAATTAGAAGCCGGCTTGCTCCACGTCTGCCCCCGTCCTTAGTCCCTTACAGATTCAGTGGAGGTGACACCTTCTTATGCTAAAACAAGACCCCAGTGGTAGGTGGGTTAGGGACATGTTTATGGTTGTGTAATGCATGAGGTGATACGTAGTAGTAAGTAGAATTTTCTATTGCAGCGCGCACAGAGAAGAACTACGTCATTGGTACCAACCCAGCCACACCTCTGAAGTCACACCCTCCTTCCCTTGTTTTGTTACCCTGTTTTCCCCTGGCGTGCCATCCGGTTCTCTAGGGTTTGATAGAGACGGAAGGCCGTAGGGGAGGACGGAGACTTACTCTTCTGATTCCTGACGCTCCTGCAGAAGATCCTGCGAACCATTACATAATGTCCAAGAGTTCGTTTAAAGTTGATTAAATTCTCACCAAATTTCCATGTCTTGTGTTGGGATCTCAAATGGGTATTCTCTGCCGACTACGCCAGTGAAGCATTCCTCAATAAAGAATCAGGAAGCTGAAGTGTAGATTGAAGTAAGTTTATTCCATAGAGATTCCATCCATCCAGACTCTTGTCATCCAGCAACTCCCAGTTTACTTCTGATTCCCCAACCTAGAATACAGTGACATCGCAGATGACACTACTAACATTCTAAAGCTTCCAACCAATACCCAGATGAGATATTGTAAGTGTATGCCATGCATATGACATACTACAACTAGCTCTCCCCTCTCTTAAGTAGGTATCAAGAACTAGGAGGCCCTACATTCTTCTTCTCTTTTCTTTCTCACCTTTCCTCTCCCCTCGTAGCGAGTGGGTATCATTTTGTACCCCGCTACTGGAACAGTGTCCCCATTTTTGAATATACACAAAATGGCTGCCAGCCACAGGGTCAAAACAAGCAAGAAGGCATGGCGAACAAAGAAGACATGCAGGCCTATGGTAAAAGCACACTGGCTGCCTAAACAAAATGGACACCCTTCACAGGCCCAGTGGCACATTAGGACACATAGTGAATTACATCAATATTGAAGAAGAAAATATACTGAACTGTGCAACTTTTTTTCTTTACATAAGAAGAATAATTACATGCAAAAAAACCTAGGCCCCTACTAAAACATTTAAAACATTGAATAAAAATACAAAGAAAGCCAGGTGTATGCCCTCAATGAAACAAACAATACCCTTATACACCAGTTTTTCAACTTACTTGTGAAATTTCAAATACAAATGATTATATATGCAGCAGACAAGGAGAGTGACCCTTCCAGCTCAAAATCCAATGAAAAGTGACCAGGAAAGGGACAAAGCACTGGGAGGAGCCTGCTGGACAGTAACAGGAAATTGAAGTCTATGGTCACTTCCTTCTTTTTGAAAACAAAGTTTTAAAAAGGCTTATCGCACAAAAAAAACAACTCCAATGGCTTGTTGGAGAAAAAAATCCACTCCAAAAGCCTCTCTGCATATCGAGGACAACAGCTGCTAGAGCACTCCATTTACGATTGTGATCAGCACTTAATTGGCACCGTCGCAGCCGGAAGTTGTACAAGTGAGCGCAAAGTCTCACAGGAGCTCACTAGCTGTGCGAGAAGTCTTGCGCTCACGCTCACAAGCAGCACAAGAGTATCTTGGTGCTCGCGAGTGAGTGCCAAAATAAAACTCGAGGGCACGGATGGAAAAAAAATATACTTCTTGCCCAAAAGGCAGAATTCAGGAACTCTGCATTTCTCCATGGAGCTCCGAGTGCCCAAATTCTGCAAACTCCGCGAGTGGAGTGGAGTTTTACGCCCTGGCCTAAGTTTGAGAGCATTGTCCCAATGACTCCCCAATTGTGACAGATCCTCAGTGATGGCTGTCAGATGTCAGTCTACAGGAAGGAATTCCTTTTTGCCTACCTCCTTTATCTCTGTTGACAACTGTATCAGACTTTCGGGCTACGGTGCTATCTTTCTGCATCAGGAAGTAAAAGAGTACTGGACAAGGTGTAATGTAGTTATTCATCCAGTTGGAGGGAGCTTACGGCAGTATGGCAAGCTATTCAAGCCTTTCACTCTCAGCTGAAAGGGAGGAATGTGGTAGTGAGATTGGACTACCAAGTATTAAGATGCTGCTTGAACTGTTAAGCAGAAACATAAAGTTGGGGTCCAAACGACGCATCAAAGATGATATTTTTTTGGATAGAACAGCATCTGGTGGCAGTGAGGATGGTGAATATCCTGGTAATGGAAAATTTTCAAGCAGAGGCGTTGAGCTCCAATATGCCTTCATCAATGATATTTCATATATCACCGAGACGCTTTCAACACATATGCAGCCATTTCGGTCATCCTCAGATAGATCTTTTTCCATCACCCTGAGGTGTGATGCTCCCAGTGCTTTGTTCAGAGACTTAGGACATATGTACAAGAGGATTGCACCACCGGAACAACACTTTTTTCATTGTTCTGGTGGCGTAATGCCCTTCACCATGTTTACAAAGCGGTGTTCAGCTGCTCTGCATGACTTAACGCCGCTTTGTAAATATGGTACCCTTTTACTCAGGTATCTGCGTGAAAGGGGTTTGCAATGGGTATTACTATGGGTGCTCCACCACAACACCCATTGCTTTTTGATGCTGCCCCAGAGTTACAAGGATTTGAAAATCTGAAGCAGCTCCAAACACCATGGCCATTCAAAAGCAGGCATTAGGTTGGCGCAACGAGGAGAAATACTTTTAGTTCTCCTCATTTTTGGTTTTCTATGTGCGCTGCATTGTGACAAACCAACATTAACGATTGCACAAACACAATCATTAAATAATGGTAATTTGCTACTTTTATGAGTGTCAAAACATGTTGACGGAAAAGAAAAGCATGGTCCGTTGGTCTGTCCTCTGTTATAAACATACAATTTTAATATAGGTCTGACAGTTTCACAAAGAGGCAACACAAATGTTGACATAAGGGACATAACCTTAGCAAAATTAGGGAACCCATAATTAGGAGAATGTACAACTGAACATTGGTATTCTTGGGTGGGGATGGTGCTAAATGTAGAGTTTACTGAAGAACCATACCACACTAGGTAGGTGAAGGTTAATTATTCTACATGAGTACATCAGTGCATGGTAATTCTATCAGGTGTGTGGTGCTTCTTATACACTTATGTATGTTTACAGAGAGTGTACAACAGTTCTTTAACTCCTCTCATTCACTCTTTAGCGTGTAAGCTATCAGTGTTGTACCCATACTGTATGTGTTAGAGATTTGTGTGATGTTTCTTCTTTTACTGCCACCTGTCATTTACTTATTATTTGAGTTAAGGAATGCTGCACTGCTACTGTCCATGTTATACATTTGTTGGGTTGTAAAGCTCAGTATACATATTTCGCCTACATATAAGGCAATACAATTAGCTTGGATATTGCTTGTTTTAATACATGGTGTGAATGAAACAGTGAACCCTCACAAAATAAGTGAGCAGAGTTTAGTTTTAGCTTTATGTGTGAAATGAACAGTATTTTTAAATGAATTAAATGACTTTGGAAGGTTTTAAAACACACTTGACAAGTGCTCCATGTCATGCATGACACCTTCAGCCATTTCTGGCATTTTAGCCAACATCACGTTGCATTATGGGTGCTGAATCATTAAGAAAAGTCTTACAGCAAAATCCCAAGCCCCAAAATGGAGTTTGTAATTGGCTGAAAAGCGAGGAATAGTGCGCTTGCCAGACTTGCAAAATGCAAAGCATAATTTTGTTCTTGACTTTCTGCCTTTTTGTTTAGGGTTAAACAGCTCAATGGGTGACAGGGCAGCGAAAGCCTTTTAAATTCAATTAGAAACATCGCACTGCTAGTGGGCAATCATTAACACTTGGATAATGGGAGAAGCATGCTAAAAATACATTATTTCCCAGAACGATGCGAGCAACAGTGAGAAAGGAAAAATAATCTGCTGACACCCATCGTCCCGAGCCCATCTTTGGCCTAGAGATCAGTGTAATTTAGTTGCAGCGCATGTCTGTGACCCTGCCTTGAAACAGTTTTGCACGTGCCGCAGGTGCTGCCCCGCGAGGCTGCCAGTGAGTGTGTAGCGTGAGCCTTCAAACGATATTACATCAGCTCTTCCAAGTACTACGCACTTCCTTTGGTCCACTGGTGTGCCTTTAGGGATCCCTTAAATGATTATTCTTCATTGTTTAAGCTACATATGTTATAATTTTGTTAACATGTGTGCTGTAGAAACTAGCTGGTCTTTATGCTGAATTAACTACAAAATGCCCAGGGCCTCATTTATAAAAAAAGGGCCGCATCACTGCGTGAAAACAGTGATGCGTCACTTTTCACTGCGCCCTCCCTGCGACTCCAATGATGCGTCATGTTTACAGTATGACGCATCATGTCGCAAGGAGTCACAGATACGTCAGTATTTCTGACGTATCTGTTGGCGCAAAAGTGATGCATTGCTGGAGTGTGTCACAAAAGTGGCGCAACTCCAGCAATGTGTCCTTTCACATGGGGCAAGCCCCATGTGAAAGGGCCTGCGTCAGTCTTACGCCTGCTGTGAGGCAGGCGTAAGATATTGACGCATTTGCACCCTAGAAGTGGCGCAGTGAAATCTCGTAGATTTCACTGCGTCACTTCTACGATGCTTACTTACGTGGGAACGCCCACCCTGCATACATTATACCTGACGCAGGTATAATGTAGCGCAGGGGTTTACAAAGTGACGCATCTAGGTAGATGCGTCACTTTGTAAATATGGGGCATCATGGCGCATGTTTTACGCCACTGGTACATCACAAAAAGTGACGCACCAGTGGCGCAAAAGTGACGCAGGGGCTCATAAATGAGCCCCCCATTTTTTAGTTCCTGCGTGATCTTGAGCAGACCTTTGCTTTTAGGTCCCGCTTGACTTTACTCCATGTGTGATCTTGGCAAACTTCCTTGACTTTAAACTTTGTCCAGTTGTATACAGATCTGGTTTGTGTCCATGGTAAAGAAGTTCCTGAAAGCTGCTTGAAGCCACTTTGATTGTGCTGGGAGTTTTCAGCCCACTGATTTTCTGTTTCGTTCTGTTTTGTTGATAAGATGCAGGTTTGCTACTTAGCAGAGGCTTTCTGTTTTAATATGGTGCATACACAGAGTAGAGCAGAAAGTAAATCGGGGCCATATTATCAAGGAATGGCGATAACATTATCGCCGCTTTAGCGGCAGGAAACTGGGAATTCACAAGGACATATTATCGCGCCCATTATCGCCACTTTAGCGTCAGTTTCCTTCCGCTAAAGCGGCGATAATGTTATCGCCGTTCCTTGATAATATGGCCCTTTGTTCTTGAGACACTCAACAAGAAGTCACTGCTGAGAAATGGAAGTTTATGGTACAAGGATTCACTGCAGGACAGGGCAAGCTCAAGAAACAAGAATATATTTTTTGAAAATGGCAGAAATCACAGCTTTAAAGAAAGAGGACGTCCTAAAATTAGACCAGTTGTGACTAACGCTCATGAGTGGGCAAAAACAAATTGAATCTTTGTGAGAGTTCAGAATTTAGCACCAATAATCAATCAAGCCTAGCAGAATTATATGTCTTCCATGAGGTATGAAGACTCTGTTGAAGCCCTGAAAAATGACCTGTGGGCAATGTAGTCTGTAAAAAGGCTCTTGTTCAGTACCACATGCCATGTCATTACTTTAGCATAACAGGAAATTTGTTAGGACAGAATTGCAAACATGTATTTAACTTTATTAACATTTAAGCACAATATCAATGCTTCATAAACAACACTTCTATTCCTCCCGAACTATTCACATCTCATAACAGCTTTCATTCCAAAGCCGTCATGCCTTGCTTCATTCTTTCCCTTCCACTCACTGATGTCTTTCTACATACCTAGTCACTCCTTCATTTGCCTTACCAAACATCCTCCATTGAAAACTCTTTGCCAGATGGGCGCATCCACTCACTCTCACCATCTTCTCTCACCTGTGCTCCCTTCCTTCCACTGATGGGTGGATATGCCCACATGTGACTCTCCACCCCCAAAAATACCGCCAATCAGTAAAACCGTATAGGGCGTTTTACTGCCCTCCCCCCATTCACTGGTATGTTCTCCTGCAGCAGATAGTTTTATTCCACAATTTGCTCACCACATCCCCCAACTCCATCATGTAATAAGAATTCTCAAATTGTGAAAGCTGCATCCCATTATCCCGAAAAAGGCACTGTTCCCCCTCCTTAATGCCCTCATGCAATATCACTTTGATGTCTCTTGTCATGCAGAATACCCTAATGGCCCTGCCTGCTGAGCTTCTGCTGAACTTTGTAGATTTCTGCATGCTTTAAAGCCCCCTCCAATCCCTGCATGGCACAAAGCATGTCCCTGAAAAATTAGCTTTGATCGCCTCTAAGTCCCACTGCATGCATTGAAGCAGCGTCAAACCAATAGCTGAACCAGATCATTCTCCCTGTTAAATAAGGAGCATGTGGAATCAGCTTTGTCAACCACGGCAGCAATCTATCCCACTTCATCCCCCTTTAGCCCACCTTAGCACCTTGTGTTGGCTGCTAACAGTCCCAGATTTCGTCTGTATATTTGTTGGCCCACATAGTTCGCTGCCCAGTGCACAAAGGAATGCACCTTAATCCAGGTCACTGTCTTGGTCCCTAAAGCACCCACGCTCCCTACAGTAGGAAAAAAAGGCAATTAGCACTGGCGACCCTTCCCCAAAACCCCCACCCCATCAAGGACCCTATCACTGCCGCACATAGCATTCGCAGCACCTTGACCTCCACCTGCCAGTCTGTCGGATCTGACCCCAAGTCCACCCCAAATGTGCCACTGCCATTGTAGCCCCAATCCTAAATGAGTGTGCCCCAAAGCCGAAGAGACCCTTTTCCAGTCTGCACATTGCCTTGCACAATACTTCAAACAATTGGAAAGCAGTACGCCTACTACCCCCTTCATATCAGAAAACAGCTTGTACCATTCCAGCATGGGACATACCACAAGACTGCCCCTTTCACACAGCCATACCCACTTATCTCTACCCACCTGATCCGTCTTGGATTGATGCAGACAAATGCTGAGTTGCCTCTGATCCAGACACAACTCTTAAATGCAACACCCACAACTCTCGGGTGGAACCCAACAGCCTAGACACCTGAAACGTGCCTGATAATACATAACTGAAAAACACACACCTCACAATCACACCTGCAAAACAGTCAACAACTCTGTCAACAATACAAATGTAATCGCATCACGCAACGCGGACCTCCCTGGACCCCTCTCCCTTCCCCATCACCTTTATCAATGCAAAACAAAACAAATCTTAAAGCCCTTCAGGTTCTTGGTATTCCTGCACCAACTCCTCCGTCGAATGGCCCTCAAACTCCCCAAACTCTCCCCATGCCAGACAATAGCTCTTTCTGGTGGACTCAGCGCACAACTTCTTGACCAAACCCACTACTCTCACTACCCCCAGGCCCAAACATCTGCAGGCAATGGTATCTTGATCTCCACTGCTTCTGGCGCCAGTCTGCAAAAGCTATGCCACTGCAAACGAGATAATGAGTCTACTATATCATTGTTGACATCCGGTACATGCTTAGCCCTGAAAACAATATACAAATGTAAATAAACCAGCATGAATCTTAACAGCATCCTCAACATTCTCAAGTCCCTCCCCTTCTGTCTGTTTATCAAGTCAACCAATGTCATGCTGTCCACACACTATGCCCTCAATGCATAAAGAGCACGCTTATGCTCACTGACTGTTATCATCTCATATGTGCCCTAACTTGAATTTAACCTTCTTTAACGTCCCTGTATCCTGGTTTATTAGGGCTCAGCACATCTACCCAACAAATAATAGAACCTTCTGGTTTTCGTGATATGTACAATCAATGTGCATGAGGAAAATAACATGATGTTTTTCAGTGAACGTTATTTGCATATTGGTTGTCAATTTTGTAAATGTGAATGTATTTGGTGGCTCTAGGAGCACAGCCCTACTATTAAGGGAGGATCACCTGATTTTACGGTGCATGAATGCAGTTTAATGGCTATCACTTGTCGCAGGTATAGGGCAAAGTAGTACAATAATATTTTACATTACCTAAAAAAGAGACATGGAGATCATTTGTTTCAAACAACAAACTGGATATCTTGTAAGGTTCTCCTACCTAAAACTGGTCTATATTACTGTTCTGAGATGCTAACAATAATAGGCATAGATCTCTCACATTTTCTAAAATTGCTTATAAGGAAAGTAATATCCTAGACAATTTTGTGGTTCCTGCCTTCTTCATCTTTAGTAATGGCAAATACCTGACCAATTGTTATTTTCATTACTCAGTAACTGAGAATATGATGATTACAGAAGCAACCTGTTCTAAAATCCATGCAGCACAATAACATACAAAATGCTGAGGTTGCTGATGCCTTGAAAAACAGTGAGGTGTCTGAAAAGTCAAAGAGAAACTGTTGACTTTGGTGGTAAACTAAACAATAATCAGAAACCTGGAAGTGACAGGATCTCCAGAAAACTTTTACAAACATCCTGCATTCAGTACTTTTTTTTGCCTCATTTTCTCTTTTGGATTGACTGGAAAATGGGGGATTATCATGTCACACAACACAATTCAGTATTACTTGGTAAGTGATGATTTCTTTTATCAACTTTATTGATCAAGATCTCATTCTGCATGCTTGAAATGCTGTACATTAGTATTCTCAAACCACGTGCCTGAAATCTTTAAATTATAATTTATTATATATAACCTTTATTTTTTGGAAGAATCAGAGCTCAGTGTGATGTACAAAGTACCTGCTGGCCGATCTCTACTCTGCTAAGCCAAACACAGTGACCAGAGCCCATTTGCCTTGCACAGTAAAGGCTTCTGCTAGTCTCCAGTACCTCAAATAGGAACGCGTTGTTCAGAGAGTGGGCATCCTTGTGACTGGATTATGAAATAAAATAAAACCGTTGCCTTCAACTGAGGCCTTTGCTGAAAGTTCGTACAACGTCAACATATTGTGACACAGTACCCTGTCCCCCAAACTCTAAACGCTTACAGGCACATGCATCAAACCTTTTTGCGATCGCAAACGGTGCGAATCGCAAAAATTGGCCGTTTGCGATCGCAAAAGTCAGTGTTGAAATGCATCAACTGTATATTTGCGAAAAACCATTTTTTCGCAAATATAAGGAATCGCAAACCATTCTGCGAATCAAATAGCAAATCGGTATTAGCGTCTCCCAATTAGGGAATCGCAAACAACGATTCGCTAAATGGATGCATGAAAAATCGCAAATAGCGATTCCCATGAAAATCGCAATTTAGCGATCGCTAAATAAGAAGGATCACAACCAGGTGGTAATCATGAGTGCAAATCACAGACAGGTGAAAACCAACTGAAACCCATTTAAACACAGCCAGAATGAGCCAGCACTGTTCACAATGGCAGGGATTTACCTGATGGCGAGGAGGATGAGGCTGCAGGCTGCCGCACAGAGACGGAGGCGAATGAATGAGCGCATCTTCAGAGTCCGCATAACTTTGCTAGGCCAGCAAGAGGATGAGATATACGACAAGTATAGGCTCAATGCAGCAATGATCCATGACCTAATCAATGAATTGGACCCCATAATGCAACGACAGACACGTAGGACCAATGCCATCCCAACGCATGTGCAGGTCCTATGTTGCCTACACCTCCTGGCGTCAGGCAGTTTTCAGGGGGTCATTGCTGTTGCGGGAGGTGTGTCACAAAGCGCACTTTCACGAATATTGAAAGCATTCCTTGATGCCATGATGGCCGTGATCGGGTCTCACATCAAGTTCCCTACCACCGCGCTTGACCTTGCAAAAACCAAACAGGAGTTCTACCAGATAGCTCGTTTCCCACATGTTTTGGGTTGTATTGATTGCACCCACGTTGCAATATGTCCCCCTGCAACACAGGAATATTTATATAGAAATAGGAAATGTTACCATTCCCTCAATATTCAGGTTGTTTGCAATGCCAAAAACATTATCACTGACATTGTTGCGCAATTTCCAGGGAGTGCACATGACTCTTATATCTGCAGGCAAAGTGGCATACACACCCGTCTTGTCAGGGGAGAATTTGGAGAGGGACATCTGCTTGGTAAATATGTGTTATAGTTTATCACTGTCATTGTACGTATGTCAATGTGAAGCTGCCACTGACTCTTTGCTCCATTACATGTAGGTGACAGCGCATACGCCTTGCGTAACTACCTAATGACGCCTTACCTCAATCCCACAACTGCCAATCAACAGAGGTACAATGCAGCACATATTTCGACAAGGAACATCATAGAGCGCACATTTGGGCTGTTGAAGAGCCGATTCAGATGTCTACATAAGACCGGTGGAGCACTGAAGTACAACCCTGAACAATGCTGCAAGATAGTAGCAGCATGTGCCATGCTGCACAATATAGCGACAAGGGGAGGAATGGACATCGAGGTGTCTGACAGCGATTCGGAGGATGGGAACCAGCAAGTGCCACACCACCATGCAGCACAAGGGGCAAGCGCAGCAGAAGGGCGTAGGAGAAGATTTGACATCACACAAAATTATTTCTGAGGTGAGTAATGATGACACAGAAACTGAATATTGCTATCAAAGTATTCTTTAATTAAATAAAAATGCCATGAGTGTTCAAGCACACTTGTAATCTGAGCAGTGCAATGGACATAAGTGGTTTGCAAATGTCAATTTACTTGTCAGTCTGTGAAAAGTCAAATCCAAATAAATGGTTACGTCACCATAGTGGAATGTACTTGTACATGCCAGTCTAGCGCTTTTTCCCACGAACACCCAGACGCCTGTCAGACCCAGCATTGTCATCCGTTATGTTGGAAGCGGCGGGGGTACTGCTGCGTGTGTTGCGTCTTCCTGCAGTGCGGACTGGAACTGCCACACTACTTAGGCTTGAGCCACCCTCACTACCCTCTTCGGGCGTGGAATTGTTGGCCGCAATTGTGGAAGCATTAAGCAAATCAACTGCATTGGTGACCTGGTCCAGTGCTTTAGCCACATCCCCGCTCCAATGGCACATTTCAGTTTGCATGGTCACAGACCTACGTGCCAGCAGTGCAGTTGTCGTGGCCAATCTATTGTTTGATTTAGCAAACATTTTCAATTGCAGCATTAGTTGACGATGCTGTCTCTTCTGGGATACATTTCCCTCATGCATCACCTTGCTCAGTTGCTGCACACTTTCTGACAGTACTGCTATGTTGCTAGCCATCTTGCCAACTTGCAATTGTACTAATCGTGTGTTTTTTGTCTGCAGGCGCTGCATACGGAGCATCTGTCCCTCAAGACCACCCCAGACATCACTTGGTTGCTCCTCCTGCTGTGTCCTGAGTGCTCTTCCTCTCCTACGCCGGGCTCTGTGATTAGTTCTGGGGACCTGTGGTTGTGGTTGTGTGATGGAAGTTGTCTGGCCATGGCTGCCACCTGGTGTTGCATCAGCCTCATCATCACACTCCATGGTGACTAGGGATGGAACAGTAGCCCTGCGTGACTTTGTTGGACGTGAGGGATTTATTTGCACCACGGGTGTGTCCATCTGTTCACCTGCGCTGGTGTCCTGCATGTCTGGGGAATCGCTATCCACATCTTCTACACGTTGAGCATCTGTGAGGTGAAACAGTGCAACACTGTATTATTTCATGTCTGTGATATTAATTTCACAGTAATAAATTTTTGCCTTTGTAAATGATTTTATACTCTATTAAGCTTTTTTGGGTTGTTACTCTGAGATTTGACATTGTAACTGCTTGACCTGACTACATCTCCCATAATGCCCCTCACCTACTGAATACATTGTGTAGTGGATGTTCAGAGTCTGCACTTGGGCTGTACTGTGGTCATGTTCTACCTTTACATTTTGAAAAACTAAGGAAACATACATTCATCTTACCTTCAGATGTGTTTGCTGCTCCGGACGTGTCCAGCTGGGTCACACCAACAACAGCTTCTGGCTGGATGGTGGATTCAACCAAGTCCTCCATGGGAGTGTTCCCAGTGTCTGTTGGTGTTCCCCCTCCTGTCTTCTTTGCCTCCTTCAGCCGGTCAGCTATGCGCACCTTAGCCCGACTGCGCAAGTCGTACCATCGTTTTTTGAGTTCTTCAATGGTGCGGTGTGTCACCCCAATGGCATTGACCCTGTTTTGGATCCGGAGCCAGATTTTCCTTTTCTCCTGCTCTGCCACTTTCAATGATGCCTTTCCAAACAGCTTGTCATGGCTGTGGACTACTCCCTCAATGAGGGTGTCAATTTCTTTTTCTGCAAATTTTATTTTGCGTTTCCTGCCTGTTTGGCTCTCCTCTGCTGTTTGTGAGGCTTCCATTTGATAGCAAAAGTTGTTCTTCTGTCTCTGTCACACTCCTGTTCAGCTCCCAGAGCCAGCTCCCTCCTCTCTCTGACACTGTGCACTGGAAATGAGGCTGGTGCTGCTCACTTCCTGGTTGTGATGTCATCAGGATGCATCAAAAAGCGACTTCGGTATTTGCGATTTCGCTAATTGCGAAATCGCTAATAGCGAGTTCGCAAATGCCGAAATCGCAATTTATTTAGCGATTTTTAGCGATTCGCAATTTTCTCGCATTTTTTTGTTGCATCGTGTTTTGCGAGTCTTTATTTGCGATTCCTTAAAAATCGCAAATAAGGACTCGCAAATTCTCTTTTTGATGCATGTGCCTATTAGGTTCTTGGAGTTAAATTGTATTTTAAATTCACAAAACATTTTTTAAACATGGAAGGCATTTTAAAAGTCAGTAACAACACCAGGATTGGCTAGCCTACGACTGAATGAACCACAATAGCAATAGAAGAATGAGTAGTGTACGATAATCTACAGAGATATGCCTATTGAGAAAATCATCCCCTTAGAGTGACATGGAGGGTGACACTGAAGAAAATGCAGTGATTACTTAGCAGTGATCTTTATAACTCCAAACTTTGGGCAAGGTTCTTTTGAGGCAAAAGATTAATGACTTACCAGCAGTGTATTTGTAAGTATTTAAGTATTTCCAAGACAACATCTCATAGAAATATGTAAATATATATTACATTCATTTTAATAATACAAATCAGTAAAATAATACATTCATTATTATTACCAGCTATTCCTAACCGATTAAGGACATAAAACTATATAAACACAATTAGAACATTGGAATGTGGAGCACTCCATTGCAGACAATGGAGTGCTTCGTGCTTCTACGGGCCGTTAAAGGCTTGCAGAACAACATTCCAATGTTGTTTAAACAAAGGCCTCCATGAGCCCTAGGGGATTTCAATCCCCTCGGGCTCTGAAAGGCCTTTGTTTAATTTGTAAGAACATTCTGCCCTCTAGTGGCAGAATGTTCTAATAGCCTTATAGCCCTTCATAGCTGGGCTATTAAAGTCCCGCTCCCTTGTTAAAGGCCCGAGCCGAAATGCTGGAGCGGGCCTTTAATAGCCGGTATAACCCACTACAGGCTACAATCTAATCAGTCTGTTCGGGTATTTTTTGAAAAACTTTCTAAAAATGCAAGAGCTACCCCAATTTCTGAAGATACCAATTTGATCACAGTTGTCATTTAATCAAAGTTATTTTGTGTCCCGCGCTTTTGAATATCAGAGAAGAAACCTCTTCCTTATCTCCCATACATAGAAAGCTGATTGGCATCATTTGAGTGATTTAAGTGACTATGCATAGCATCGCTACTAGGCTGACTTCTAAGGAACCCATTGACCCGGGTCTGGTTTAATATCATTCAACAAAAGGTCTTCTTTGGGTCAACTTTATGTAAAGTGCAAGTGCTCGACAAATGTTAAGGATCTCAATGAAAATAAAGTGGACAGAGGTTCTAAACGGGTATGCGCCCTATATTTTATATATATCTGGCACACAATCCTTTTCTGTTTTATATAAATATCAGGCGCAAGATAGTTTTCTGTTCTCCTAGTAAAAGGAGGGACACTAAGAGAAAGTGGGTATTATGGCATTTAACCAGGCCTTTGATCTTCCATGTGGATTATTATTAATTTTCACTCTCAAAATTGTTTTGCGAAACTACTTATTTGTTAGCTAAGACGAATAAAGGAACATATCATCTTCTTCAATCCAGGGGAGTGCATTTCCTTTAGAAATCTTAGATGTCAAATAATCTTTATTTGTAGATCCACTAATTTCTACTTTCATTTCATTCAGTACTTTTTGCCAAAGTTGCCAAAATTTCCAACTGTCTTATGTTAGCTCAAGCCTGCAATTATTAGCATAATTTATTATTTGTTGAGACAGTGTATCTTTTCCCTTTATTACTGCAGGTAATAACTGACATTTTATTACAGTCTCTGCAGTGTCTTTATAAATAAATAAAGTGCAAACTCCGAGCTTTGGTCATTAATTTCCAAGATATTAGACGCAGTTCTAGATTTAAAACTGGGATGATTGCATTAAGTGGAACCAAAAGAATAATTTTTATGCAACAGCTTTCCATTGCTGACAATTCCCCTTGGGCCTGATGCCAGTAAATTAGATCCATATAAGGCTCAGGGTATTAGCTTCCTGTGTAAGGCTTTCTTTAACCATTTGAATGAAAGTATTACAAACCTTGAGTCAAAACATTTTGATACATCAGTAGTAGCAAGGCGTTTGTGTTTGATTGCATTTAATTGCAGAGAGATGGAGGTCCCATCGAAGGTTATCTGTAAAATATAACCCCAAGGGAGTATTCAGCTTCATGGATTCCAGAATTGGAGTTTCAAACCTCCCAATGGAATAGCATCTAAAAAGGAATCTGGGGAACTGGCCTTCTCAACAATCTTTCCCTCCTTCCTTGTGCAGAATATTGTGGATGGCCTTTTGGAGCAGCAAGAAGCCTACCTCAACAGAGCCATACTGTAGCTGAACAAGTCTTCATCTTTCCCCCCAAACTTGTACCTAATAGAGGTTCAGTCTATAGTGCAAGTTCTGCTAATCTAGCACAAGAGTGTCCACTCCTCTGGCCAATCCACCAAACAAGCACAAAGCAGACCATGTGCCCTTCAGTGGGAACCATATTTAATACACCCTAGGCACGTTTTAACAACCTCTCCTTGGGTAAATGCAAATCACATGGCCACCTCTCCATATGATATTGAGAACTTCCGCTCTACCAGCATCCAGTTTTGGAAAACTGTCTAACAAGGCATTCTTGATGTTGCCCAAAATCTGCTAAGGACGACTTAGTGTGCAACCCAGCCCTCTTAGGAGAGGGCTGGTTTGCAGACCACTCTGTCCAAAAGCCATTCTGTTAAAAATCCATTGCCCACTCTGCAGACCTCTCTACCTTAGCTTCCACAGTGCATATCTGCAGAATTATCTCCTATTGTTGTCAACAAGTCTTAATACAGAGCACTGATCAGTGACAGTTTTAGAGACCTGCCTTCAGTTTGTGAAGATTATGCAAAGTCTACATGAATATCCAATTTACTACCCTGCTGTTAGAATCTAGGCCAGCATGTGGAGACACAGAATATAGACTTAGCATGAACAGATTTAGTAAATGGTGAGTGACCACACACATACAAATACACACACACAGCCCCTGGAGACTGAAATATACCTAAACTGCCCCAACAGATGTAATATCCCCTTTTCCCTAAATTAATATATGGAGCTCTTGCCTTTACCTCAGGTGTTCAAGATTACATCCGATTTTCGCCCAATATGCTTGTTTAAACAGCACCAATGTGGCATGCCTGAGCTTGCTTTATCTGTATGGTGAACATCGTGTGACTACTTGTGCTGATAATCTAAATGGAGTCCTATTCCTTAGTACATTTGAATACATTTGGATCCACACATTACACACTTAGGGGTATATTATGAGGCCCTTGTGCTGCCGTAGCATCATGTTTGTGAAGCTCCGGCGGTGCAAATCACAAAATCATAATTATGAGGTCATGCAAAGCCACTTTGTGTGGCTTTGAATGGCCGCACAGATATGGAGTAAGGTAAGGCAGCGCAAATCACTGCGTTGCCTTACTTTGCATTAGGGAGGAGTTCCATGGGAGTTGTAGTGGATGCTCCCACGCAACACCCTTGGATTTTGACGCTTCCCCAGATTTACATTGTTTTGTGCCAAAACCCTACACCTTCCCAGGGGAAGCGCAACAAGAAGAAATAACTTTTTTTCCATGTTTATTCCTTCTTCCATGTTTGCTGCATTCAATTTCACATTTCAAATGTTATACACCGTATACCGATTTGTTAAAATAACTATTCAACTCTATTATTTGTTGCACTTTCTGTTTTTCTGGAAAAGCTATTGAGGTGAAGGGTAACCCCCGTTTTGTTTACCTAAATACCATAACATCAAAGATAAATGGCTACCAGACGTCTGGTGTTCCTTGCAAGGTTGATGAGAAGAGTCAACACCTTTGGCTGGAGTACAGACATTTTAGGAGATCAGTCTTGCCTATTTTGTCATCATCACGTTTAGTTTGTATGTGCTAGGCACACCTGTATTTGTAATTCGAACATAATAAAGAGTTTACTATGCTTTTAGGGCCTTATTTATGAGAGCCTTGTGTCACTTTTGCACCACGTAACGTGGTACATGTTTGACACAGGGCTCTCATAAACATTTATAAAGCCACGCAAAGCCACCCTGCATGCCTTTGAGTGGCCTCATAAATTATGAGTAAGACAACACAGGGCAAATTGCTGCGTCGCCTTACCCTGCATTCGGGAGGTATTCCATGGGAGTTGCAGTGGGTTTTCCAAAGCAACACCAATGGAATTTGATGCTGATCCAGATTTACAAAGTGATGTAAACCTGGGGAAGCATCATGGAAAGAGGAAAATGCCTTGTAGGATTATTTTTGTGCAGAAAGGGGACCCTTCCTGCACAAAAACAATCCTGCCTGCAATGAAGGCACCCTTACACCATTGTGCAAAACGGCTCCAGCACAGGCAGAAAGGACAGGAATGCACGTATTGCTTAAATACAGTGCATATCTGCCCTTTTACTTTGGCATAGGGCAGCGCGACATAGTGCCTGGCTGCGCTGCTGTGCGCCAAAATGCTTTAAATGAGGCCCTTATTATTCAAGTATTGTTTAAATTAACAAAACTGTATCTCTCTGTAAAGTGGGCACAAATCAAGGACAACAGTTTGCATTTCTTGTATTATTACACATAATAAATACATCTTATGATGGATGGTCCAAACATGTTTGAGACACTTTTTCAAGGAAAATAACAAGGACAGTGTTGAGCGCTCACACATTAAAACAAAAACACGCATTCACTATCTGTATTGTGGCCTGCAAATAGTTATAGACCATAAATGTCAGGAGAACACGTTGGCGGAAAATCAAATTGTAATCAACTTATTGAAACATTATGGCCAGATGTATCAAATATATGTGTTGTGTGCCAATGCTGATTTATTCAATGGGATTTGCTCTATTAAATCCAGAAAAATCTGTTTTCAAGCAGAGAACTGCATGTCGTTTAGAGGTGGCTTAAATGGAAGGAGAAGAAATGATTTACTTTTCAGGTAACAGGTTAATTTGAAAACTAATGTTGTACTTCACACTGTGCTATTGGGTACATTTGGCATCAGACACAGGATCCCCACAGTATACCCAGTGGGCAGTGACCCACTAGAGAACCAGCACATATTGATTATTTTGTGGTGTTCGTTGTGGGTGGTCCTGTGGGCCCACACGTTGGTGGATACCGTCCAAGATCATATTATGACTTTTGTTGGCCCATGGCAGAGCACTGGGAGCTGGTCCACTGGTGCACATATTTATGTTTTATTAACTTAGTGGTTCCTATGCCTGCCTTTGGTTAAGTGTATTTCTTTTTTTCTTTGTATTTATCAATAATATGTTCAGCATTGGCTTGTAGGAAACAGTCAGGGGTATATTTATCATAGCAAACACAACAAGATGATGGACAGAGTGCTGAAACTTTTTAACCACTCATCCCCAGTCACAGATCTGGGAAACAGGGTCGACGCTGATTTGCATATCGCTGGGTCCAAACTAGAATGGCGTGGTGAGAAAAATAACGATGGAGTAAACCCAGATCTGTGACTGGGGGTGAATGTTTGACAATGTTCAAACATCCATTCATCATCTTATAGTGTTGTAAATTTATCATAGGCATCACTTTTGCACCATGTTACGGGGTGCAAAAGTAACACACCCTTAAGTTTGATTTATCAAGCCGCTCAAGGCCACATTGTGTGGGCCCTGAATGCCTTGATTAATCCAGAGTAATGCAACGCTGCGTAAATCGCTGAGTTGTGTTACTCTGCCCTGGGAAGCATACCATGGGTGAGCCTGGGTTGTCCCATGAATCCACCCATGGATTCAGAAGCATTCCCAGATTTACCAATAAATGTAGACCTGGGAATGCGTCAGAATGGAACACCTTCCCAGGAAGAGGCATAACTAGAGGCATTATTTCTCCTTGTTTTTTTCCTCTTTCCATGTGTGCTGCATTGTGCAGCACACATAGAAAGAGGAAAATGCCTCTCAGGAATGTTTTTGTGCAGGAAGGTGCCCCAAAGACCTCTGAAGAGATTCATTTTCAGATTTCTTTGAAATGCCGACTAACTTTGTTTGTTTCTCAGGACTTTGATTTACTTAGTTTAAGACCTGACTATCTTCGGCTCTAATTAATATTACTCTGTGTACCTTTTGAATGAGGACAATACTAGATCAATAAAGCTGTGTTAAAGTTTTCAGGGAAATCTGGCCAAACCCCTGTGTGTTAAAGTAATACTTTGAATGTAAGTCTATGACCCAGTTGAAGATCACACCTTTTTAGGTTGGAACATAGTCTAGCTACTTGGTTTTGCATCCTGTGCATTTTGATGATAGAGGAAGACTGAAGGGAATCTTCAAGTGGCCTACTGTTATTTGCTAAGATTATATGCCTGTTTATTTTCTGGGATGTCGTTTTGACGGCTCTCATTTTATCTTTTTTGTAAGTACTGTAGTGTTTAGCGACCACTGAAAGTGTTCTGACGGCTGACTCCTATAAGTCCTCAATCAAACAACCCACATTCAGAGGTTCAAAAAAATGCCTCTTTTTCCATGATCCCCATAGTTTTGGACTGATGCTGCTGGTTTTTCAACACTGAGAGTGCACTGAGGCCTGCTAACGGGACCTCACTGGCAGTTCTCTGTACCTTAAAGGTATATGCTGTACTGGCTTATTCCCAATTGGTATAACTTTACTTACTTATAAGTCCCTAGTATATGGTACCAGGAGTAGCAACGGCCTTTAAGTTAAAGTGTCCCACCAAGGCAGCAGCACTTATTGTGCCACCCTGGATGCAGTGGTTAATCTGAGCTGTGGTTTCCAGTGCTCGGCACCAGCACTTAATTTGCAATAACGGAGTTTGTGACAGTCTGCCACAAGGGGGCACTGTCAGGCTAATTTAGAGATGACCACGACAACAGGTAATTATTAATTCAATGTACATTAAAAATGACTATTACATGCTGCCCAAGCCCATCTTATACTGTTGGAGGCCTGAACATGTCTGAATTGTCACACTTGTAGGAGTGAGATGGTTAGTTGTTGTGTTGTTACTATCATTGGCTGTATGGCAGGGGCAATGTATGGTGCAAGCTGCAGTGACCTCTTGACAAGAGTCTTGGCACTTATTGTTTTAGAAATTAAGCACTGTCTGGATGTGACACAGTGAAACATGCCTCACAGCCTGCCACTGCAGACTGGTAGAACAGTTTTAATTTGGTAACTCGCCTTTGCCATTTAAACAAATAGCAAAGCCCTAACCTCCCTTTTTAATATATATTTCACCCCTATAGCAGGTCTATTGAGTCCTAAGGCAGGGTGCTGTACATTAAAAAAGTAGGACATGTATTTTTATAGGTCCTAACAGTAAAACCCCCAAATTGTCATTTTTACTGCGTAAATATAAGTATCCCCATTGGTGAGTACAGGGTTACATACTGCCAACTCAGCTGTACTAACCTCTAAACGGGACTATCAAAGTTGGCACTTCAAGGTATTGTAATCATTGTTCCATTAAACCCAATTTGGTGCCAAAGTTGAATTTAATGTAACTTTACATAAAATGCAACTTTTAGAAAGTTGCCACACTGTTGCCCGAGTTTCCCAGTGGCCATTCACAGATGCTGGTGACAAGACAGCCTTCTACCCTCTTGGGGAGAAGTATGAACATCTCCCAGGAGGGGGAACAATTGAGGAGGGCCATTGGACAAGGTGACACCTCTCCCTGGCAGGAAGCCACACTGAATGTGAGCCCAAAAAGCGAGTTTCAAAGGGGAAGTCACCATTGAAGGGCAAATGGTGGACACACATGAGAGGGACTGCTCTTCTGTTGAGGTAGACAGGTTGGCGTCAGGCACAGAGAGGGGAGACCAGTTGCCAAACCGGATTTCCCATGGGCATGAGGCCTTAGGTAGCCAAACCTCTAGGGTGGTCTACCAAGGTACACAGAGACAAAAAGGGGTATTGCTTTTTGGGAGTAGGTAGAATAGTGCACTCTGAGATAGCTAGAGGCCACACATTTCAGGAAGTCTTCATCGGGTGGGAAAGGTCCTAGTAGCCCATTAGCTAGTAAGCACTGCATGCATGAGGGCACATTCTGCGCATAAATATGGTTCTTTGAGAAACTTGGTTATTGGTTGAGGGATTGAGAGTGAAACCCTTCTCAAGCAAAAACCACAATTCCGTCAGCTTATCTTAGAGTCAATGTGTAGAGTGTTTATACAGCACTCAAACAGTAATAAAGTAAAAACACAACACAAGAAAAATCCCACACCAATTTAGAAAAATATATTGACTTTCAGTAAATTATTTGACATCAAAAAAGCAAAAAGCAAATCAGTACCACCGGAGATGTAGAATATCAAAGAGATAGGCAAGTATAGTGCCTAAGAGCACAAAACGCCAACTGGGGTTATTGGGTCTCACCGGACCGGGACAAAGTCACAAGTTGCAGTCAACCGCAAAAGAGTGCGGGCTGGGTACAGGACTGATTTCAGTCCACCGGACTGTGTATCTGGTTGTACTTGGACTGAGAAGCGAGGTCCTGCGTTGCGCTGCGTCGAGCTGTGTCAGTTCTGTGGGGGCCACCAACCAGGAGCTGTGAGGTGTTGTGATATGAGGTCCGGTTTTGCACTTTGTCGAGCTACGTCACGCTGCATCAGTTCTGGGAGAACCCGGATTTGTTCCAGGAGAAGTACACTCTTATACAAGTCAAGGGCCCAGGGCCTGAGGGGCATGTGCCATTGGTCATCACAGCTTGAGCAGGTAGTCAAAAAATTCCCCTCCATGTTATAAAGGCATGTTACTTGATCTTGGCAAGGTGTGTGACAGGTGGCCTGTAGACATGCTGGGGGTGAACATTTAGCCATGTATTTGATAGAATCCTCGTCTATGGCCCACATTTAAATGGGATACTCAGTGGCAGGGATCTGCGTGAGGTGATAGTAGCATTTTCCTTTAAAGCTTACATTAACCTTTTGTGTAGTCGTAACTTGCATGGTGGGATTTTGCAATTGCGCTTGAAGACATTTTCTGGCTCCCCAGATTTCTCTGATAAGCTGGGCAAAGTCAACTGTTAGCTTGGAATTTTCATCAGTGAGGAACAACAGAGATACTTGTCAGAAATTGGGTTAATAATTTGAGATGGTGTATACTACCAACTTAATAAACATATCTGGTCAGGCTAAAACACCGTTGTTAAAGGACCTTTGCTCATCCTCAGCACTCTATGGCAAAAGCAGCAGACAATTTTCCAGAGAGCTGTGTTTTCAATTCAAGCAATGCCAACAATTTTAAAAACATGAAAGCATCACAAAGAAATTCCAAACCAATTTAGAAAAATGGGAAAAATGTAATAAGCAAAAAGTCACCAAAACGATTAACAATTGATAAGTGGAAAGTACCATTGAAAAATATCAGTTTGTGGTAGCCCAGAACCAAGGGCCGGTTTCAGTCGGACCATGATGGAGCAGAGGACGGATACACCAACAGGGTTAAATGGGTGAAAGATTTTACCTTTGGACTTAGTCACTTTTTGGATCTCAAAGTCTTCCACCTGGGTAAGACCAAAGGCTGAAGGAGGCACAGGGCCCTCAAAGTCAGATGCATAGTCGTCAAGCTCCTGCTGAAGCGTTTGGTTTGTCACCAAAAGCTCAGAGCCACAAAGCTGGATTTTGCTGCTGCTCAAGTCGTATCACCACATGGATAACTTTCTACATTTTCCCTGTCTTTTTTAACAACCTCTAGTGGAATAAGTTTGGAAGTTGTAGCTAGAAAGGGCTCCTCTAAGCCAGATACCTTTTCCAACAGGTTCCACTGACCCGTTTTAAATGCAGAAAAACCTCAGAATGGGACAATCCTGGTTTTCTTGACCACTTAGTGAGCAACTTGCCCTGGTCCTCTGGAAGAGGGAAACAATGACTAGTGTTCCACTTTTCTCCTAAAGTTGAGAAAGCTCCTCATGGTGTCTTCAGCAGCCCCTAAGTCTTTAGAGCAGGCGTCTATGTTTCATGCCTCTCTCCAGTCATGGTCAGTGGTCAAGAGAGCCTTGTTGGAGTCAGGAGTCTTTCTGTTATTTGTACATGGAGCAGACAAATAGGATTCCAACCACGTTGTCCCTGAAAAGCAGTTCCATCCCCTAGTTGCAGAAGAATTATGTGTCCTTGAGTACTTCCAGCAGGGACTTCATTCTTCAGATGTTGTTTTCCCTGGCCCAGGAGCTGTCTGATGATCTGGTGGTGAGGTGCTAGTCTTATCTTGTGTATTAGCCCAAGTTTGTAGAACTTACTCCAGAAACTGTATTGCATAGTTATTAAAACCATTGCAAAGATTTTGCTATCGTATAACATCTAAAAATTACCTGTTGTGGCTCTGTATTTACAGAATCTATAACAAAGTTAATCATGCAAACATGGATTAGGAAAAAGATCCCACCACCCAATCCTAACAAATTTCTCATCAATTTCCCACGTCATTTTACAGCACATTGTCTTTGGATTACTGCTACATTTCTCAAGAGTTCTAAATCCACAATGTCTTCCCCCTTCTTCCATCTGGAGGGGCTCTGGGTTTTCTCCAACATCTTCCCTTATTTGATCAGATGCACTTTCCTCTCTCAAGGTCAAAAACAGTATTCCCCTCTTGCTGGGGTGGATCCCAAAATTCTTGGATGGCCCTAGGAATTACTGTGAACAGTTTCTGCCAGCCCTATTTGAAATCACAGAGCAAACTGTTAAGGCTGACCCTTGTTCCCCAAACAGTTCTTGTCACTCCTCCTAAATAATCGCCATTACTGTTGCTCTCAGCTGTCAACAACACCCCTTTTTGAGCCCAGAGGTCAAGCCTTTGACCTTCAGGATCAGGGATATTAACTCCCGCCCTCTGGAGAGGGGCTAATTTACATTTTGCTTTGCTTTTTTCTCAGGCAGCACAAAATTACTTGTCATTACAATTATTAACATTTCAATACTGAATAAGAGTCGGAAATAACTATGAATTGTTTTGCGGCCTTTTTTCAATTGGAAGATATAACACAAGTGTTGTATTTACACCTAGGCCTGTTCATGGAAAATCCAACCTTAACTACATAGTGAAAACGGATTTTGGGTATTTATTCACTGTCAGGGCATGGTAGTCCCAAAATGTAGCTTGCCACTGCTTTAGATATTAAGGCACACTTTAAGGGTGACATATTTAATATATAAAAAAGTTGTTCCTAGATGACGAAAATACGTTTCCCTCCCACATGTCACAGTGCTCATGTTGCTCCTGGCATCTGTATATGTTTTTCACATTTGTTGGTGGTGAAAATATAGAGTAGAGCCCACAAATTATACTTTGCTTCCATCCCATTGGTACATTTGGGATGCCATATATCATGACCTCAAAGGAAAGTTAAATGAGCCATTTGAGTCAAAGCAATTTTAACGCACCATTTTAGAAACAAGGCACACGTAGTGACATTGAATACATCACTTTATGCCATATCCTAATTTAAACAAAATTATGTGATGAATTTACAGGAAAGTCAGATTTCCTACAAGATTCATTCTGGAATCTAGCTTCTCAGAGATAGAGGAACATTTCCCTGGAGACATTTTGTGAAGTGGGTATATAGCTTGCACACAACCACATGAGCACAGTAACATTTCATGACTACAGATTTGCAAAGGCATGCAGAGACACCTGAGTTTGTTTGCAAGTTGCAGGTTTTATGTTTCAATGAATAAAGTTCATAAATAATATTCTTACCACACAACAGGATGGCATCCACAAATATGGGTGCAGTTTTAAAGATGGGATTCAGATTTGACTGAATAAACGTTCCAGTATTTTAAACTGGCCACCCTGGATTGAATGAATATTGAATGGATTAATAGTAACTCTATGATCTATATTAGTGTTCTACTGACTTGCATGATTAATTGCTGAATAGTGTATCCAGCAATAGGTGTCCCTTTCAAGGTTTTTGAGTGAGCTCACTGAGATCCTATGTAATGGCAATTCTAGTATTTTATGAAGTGTATGTCCATCTCTAGAATACTGTAGATATTGTATGTACATTTCAAGACACCCAGAATTTGATTGAAGATTTTCTTGTAGCATTCTCACATGAGGCCTCATTATACAAGGTCTCTGGGGGCACACCAGGCTTTTGCCCCTGCTTTGCCCAGCCCCAGGGCACTTTGGAATTACAGAAGGGGCGCAAACACTTGTGCAGCCTCTGGTGGGGGAAAGAGGGTACAATGGACCCCCCAGACATCCTCGTGCAGGCAGGTGCAGTCACTCACTGCACCCGCCTGCAAGGGGATCTCTAATCCCCTGTAAAGTACAGGCGGGTGCTGCCTGCACTGTGAAAACACGGAGCGGCTTCAAAGCAGCTGCACCGTTACTCACAGGACTGCGCTGCCCCTAGGGAAGCGCGAGTTCACGGCTACCATGGGGGTAGCGCTTTCACCCTAATATGGCACATTTTCCTCGACAGTGCTATGCACATTTTACAAGGTGCACCCGGCACAATCAAGGAAAATGCACCTTATGTTTAATAAGGCCCCTAATATCTATTAGATCCGTGACACCCACAGTGGAGTGACTTGCCAGCATTAAGCCTTCAGTACTGCCCTCCCTTTCCGCATCAGCACAACAATCAAGTGTTGTTCTTCTTAGTAGCTGCTGAAAGTATGACAGATGTGTCCAGATTTGGTTCCAGTGCTCACTATGCAACAGGACTATACTTCACTGATGAAGCTTAAATAGGACAAACCCTATCTGGGATTTCTCATGTTCAGATCTGGAGGGGACTTGATCTGGCCGTTCAGGCTGAACTTGTCCTATTGATCAGGACTGATTTGCATGTCTGGTCTAGAGTGGCATAGTGGGTGAAAAACAGTAGTCTGGAAGGCTTACTTCTGTGTGTTGCAGTACACTCTCTAAGTGCAATGTGTTTGGGTCCTATGCTCATGCTCATAGTGCCACAGTACTCAGACTATACCTCACTGATAAGGCCAAAGTAGGCTGAAACCCATCTGGGGTTGCTTAAGTTCCTGCCTGGACATTTGCTGGCCTGGCAGTTCAGTCTGCCCTGTTCCTATTTGAGCAGGAACAACACTGATTTGAATAGAGGCTTAGTGGGTATTTGTTGCAGTCTATCAAGTTTTCCAATGGGTGCTCCATAGGGCCGAAGATCTCAGGGGGGATTTTGTTCTGCAGTACTGCCATACCTATCTGACTCCCATGTACCCCATCCAATCAGTGACCAGTTTATTCTTTTTGAACTAACAGGGCCTTTATATGTGTCAGTCAGAACACTTGAAGTCCACAGACTCTTTAGGAGCATCCAAGCCTGCACTGGGCCTTTAGTGCTTCCCTTTCTTTCTGCCTCTGCAGGACTTTGAAGTGTGCCAATCAGTGCTCCCTGGCCTGAAGATCACTGTGGAGCACCCCAATGTATACTGTGCCTTCAGCACTGCCTTAATTTTCCACCACACATCTGCCTCCACCAATCACTGGCCGAACCGTTATTTCTCCAAACCCGAAAGCATCCTCACCTGAGTGTCCACTGATGAGGGTAAACACTGACAAAGGCATCACCTGTTTCGGCCTGTCCTGGCCAAGAAAGACCATTAGCACAGCTTCTCATGCAAGCCAGCAGCATTATGTGCTTCACTAACTGCAGCATGCTATATAACCCCACTTGGACCTACACCATGCAAACAAACATACTTACCACACACATTGCACCAGGATAACATAGCAGGTGTATCTGTAGATTTATCTAAATGAAGACTTTAGGGTATTCTAAGATATTGTAGGTTTTTTGTTACCGAACTCAATCGTACTCATTTTTATTGATCTCAGAGGAATGGCATGTTGAGTGGATGACCTGGGATTTGAGCCTGTGACTAAGAAACAGTTTACACATAGTGGCATTGAATGTTATGTCATGAAGATTTGTAGAGCACGATTATCACCCGAGGGGCATCCAGGCACTGGAGTAGGTGAGTAAGCTGATCGGGCTCCTAGTTGAATAGTCAGGACTTCAGTTTCTTGTGGAATTTGAGAAGCGGATGGGGACGTCCTGATGTGGTGTGGAAGGTCATTCCAGGATTTGATGGCAATGTATGAAAAGGAGTGTCCATACGAGGTATTTGTGCGAAGAAGAGTGAGGCTGAGTGCACTTGCCTGGTGGGTTGGTGGAAGTTGAGGTAGTGGCTGAGGTGGGCAGGTCCGATGTGTATGCGTGGGTGAGCTGGTTGAAATGGCATTGTTTCTGGATTGGTAGCCAGCGTAGCTCTCTGAGGTGGGCTGTGATTTGTGCACTGAAGGAGATGTTGAGGATGAGTCTAGTGACTGTGTTCTGGGTGGCCTCGAGTCTTTGTAAGTGTTGATTTGTGATGCCAGTGTAGAGTACGCTGCCATAGTCCAGTCTGCTGGCGATGAGGACCTGGATGACCTTGAGTGTGGTGTCGGTGGGGAGCTAGTGGAATATTTTACAGAGCATGTGTAGGATGAAGAAGCAGGAAGAGGTGATGGCGTTCACTTGTTTGGCCATTGAGGGTGTGTTGTCCACGATGATACCAAGGTTTTTGGGAGGGGGTTGTGGCTGTGACCGTGGGTTTCTGGTCTGTTGGTCACCAGGAGGAGCCCCATGGAGAGCTCTTTTTGCCAAAGACGAGGACTTCAGTTTTGTCTTTGTTGAGCTTTAGGCATTTCTGTTTCATCCAGTTTGCTACACTGGGCATGCAGATGTTAAAGTTGATCCTGGTGGTGTAGTTGGTGTCTGTGAGGGAGAGGATGAGCTAAGTGTAGTCTGCACAGGATACAATGTTGATTCCATGGGATCTTATGATGTGGGTGAGTGGTGCCATGTAGATGTTGAAGTGTGTAGGTCTCAGTAATCATCCTTGAGGCATACCACAGATGAAGTTCTTGGGCTCAGATGTGTAGGGCAGGAACCTGATTGCTGGGTATGGTCGAAGAGAAAGGAGGCCAACGTTCTCAGGGTGGACAATTTATTCCAGGGTTGTGAAGTCTTGTCATAAGGGTGCTATGGGAGATGGTGTTGAAGGCTGCGGACAGGTCAAGTAGTATGAGTACAGTGTTTCCTCCTTTGTTTCATGAAGGTCCGGATGTCGTCAGTTGCTGCGAGGAGAGTTGTTAAAGTGCTGTGGTTATTGCGGAATCCAGACTGCGAGATGTCTAGTAGGTGGTGTTGTTCGAGATGGGTGAAGAGTTGTTTGTTGATAGCTTTCTCCATGACTTTGGATGGGAAGGGCAGGAGTGAGACGGGTCTGTAGTTGCTGATCTCCTTTGGGTCTGCAGTGGGTTGTTTCAGGAAAGTTGTGATTTCTGCATATTTCCAGTTGTCCAGGAAGGATCCACTTTGAATGGAGGCTTTGATAACGGTGGTGAAGTGAAAGCTGATCAGAGTTCCTCCAAGGTTGAAGATATGGTGGAGCCCTTTGGTCAGTGAAGGCCCGGAGTGGATTGTTCTCATGATTTCAGCAGTGCCTTCTTGAGTGAGGGATTTCAAGTTTGTGATCTGTTGGTCCGATTTGGTGGTGGTGGGCAGATGGTTAATACGTTTTTATGTCTTGCTTTGGGGGTCAAAGTTGCTGTTGATATTGAGGATTTATTTGCGAAAGGAATTGGAGAGGTTGTCACAGAGGTGTTGCAAAAAGGTGATGAGTTGGCGGCTGTGATGTTAGAGAATTATTTGATGATGTTGAAGAGCTCTTTGTAGTTGTTTGATCTGTTTTACGGTCTGAGAGCTAGGGCTGCTTTTCTTTCGTCTTTGAACTGGGTTTGGTATTTCCTGAGTGTATATTTGTAGGAGTTTCTTGCGGTGGTGTCCCAATGGGTTCTCTGTTTGCAGAGTTGTTTGGAGTTTTTAAGTTCTTCAGTATACAAGCTGGTTGGTGTGTTTGTTCTTGAGTGTCTGCGCTGGTAGTTGTAGGCTGTCATGTCAGCATGCAGGTCATCAATGAGGTTTGGTTGATGGGCAGTGAGGGTGTTGGTGCAGCCTGTGTCCTTTGTCTTGTTCCAGCTATGCCTGACGTTGTAGGTAGCCTTGGTGAAGGGGGTTGGAGTATGTTGATGAAAAAGTGAACAATGGAATGGTCTGTCCAGGTGAACAGAGTGAGGTGGCTGAACTTGACATTGCTGCTGGCTATAAAAATGGGGTCAAGAGTGTATCCCACATTGTGAGTTGAGCCCTGGATGACCGGTGTGAGTCCTAGGATCTTGAGGCTATCGAAAAGGTCAGTGGGGTTGGGATCTTTTCAGTCATCAAGATGGAATTTGAGGTCTCAGAGTAAGGTGAAATTGTTCATCTGATGCCAATGGGGGCAATGAAGTCTATGAGGAGATTGCTGAAGGAGGAGCGTGGTCTGGGTGGTTGGTGGGCTAGGGTGCCTCTGATGGAGGTGTAGTTGCCTGTCTGAAGTCAAAGTGCATGTGGTCCATTAAGGTTGTGTCTTCGTTGTGTCTTCGTTGATGGAGGTGATACAGGTGATGGAGTCCTTGAGGATAATGGCAAGTCCTCCTTCTGTTTTTTTCAGTCTGTCCTGGTGGAAGATTTTGAGGCCTGGTAGGGTGGCTGTGGCGATGGAGGGTGCGGATGTGACATTTAGCTAGCTCTCTGTCAGGAAGACGATTTCCAGGAAGTGTGTCTCTATTGTGTTCCAGATCTCGGTAACGTGTTTGTTGAGAGATCTGGTGTTGAGAAGCATGCATACCAGATGGGGTGAGGCATGCATTTTGGTACAGGTGAAATGACAGTGAGTGCATGAGGAAGGTCCTACTGTGGAGCAAGGTGAGGGGCAAAAGCAGCTGTTCTGGTTGCATCTGATATAGCGTGCATGCAGGCTGTGTAGCCATGGCGTTCGGTCAGACTGGGGTCCATGGTGCTGGGCATAGTTAAGGGACACACTGGCACAAATGGGATTGCCTTTGACTTGCCCTCAGAGCTCCATTGGCGTGCCCTTTGAGCAGTCCTGCAGCGGCGCAATTGAGTAAATCCTGGATAGGGCGTAGGGAGGCTAGGGAAGAGTGGGGCACAGGATGTGAAAGAAGGCAAGCAACAGAGATGTAGGTAAGGAGCAGGGGAGGTGAGAGGCGGGAAAGCATGGGAAGAAGGAGGTGGGAGCTAAAAAAAACACAGGAGTAATGAGCGCAAAGGAAAAACCAGAGCACACAGAGGCACAAAGAGAGAGAGTGGCGGGCTTGGTGCCACGTCATACACGGAGCTCGTATTCCTAGGGAGCCAGTTGGGCCGCGATCTGGAGTCCAATGTTGAGAGCCTTGAAAAGGGTTGATGAGGGCTAATAATCCTAGTCAGCAGTCAGAGATCCCACCATGCTGGAGGCTAGGTCAAGTCCCCTCATTAATGTACTTTGTTTTCTATATGGGGCGACAGGCACTCTGCTCGCTTGGGAGGTGGGAAGTTGGGGTCCCACCCGGCAAGGCTGCAGGGAGGAGGGTGTTGGGCTTGCTGTTGGTTTTGTTTTTATTTGTACATTTTGATTTTGGGGAGTTGGGCTCCAGTGCTATGAGGGGATCCACCAGATTTTCTTTTTTGGGTCGACACAGAGAGGGGGGGGAGAGAGGGGGGATGTGGGGTTGGGGGTCCAAAATTTTTTAACGTTATGAGTGTTACATCGACAAACTATGCTGACATCTAAACAGAGGGACTTCTGACCTATTTTGGACTTAATGAGTACACAATAGGACAAAAGTGCTAAAATATAAAGCTGGAATGTCAACGGGCTTAGAGATAAAGTCAAACGTAGTGTCATCCTGCAATATATTAAACGACAGGCCCCTGACGTTATTATGCTTCAAGAAACACACTTGGTGGGAAACACCTGTAAGGCGTTAAACAGATGGGGTTACAAATTTGTGGCGCATGCGGGATTCACGACCAGCTCCCATGGAGTAGGAATTATGGTAAGAAACTCCTTTACCCTTGCTGTGAGCTCCACCTGGGTAGATGACCGGGATAGATGCATAGGAGTCACCGGTTTATGGGAAGGACACACGCTAACACTTACGTTGGTCTACGTGCCACCTGGCCAGCACCACATTTAGAGACCTGGGTACTCTCTTACTTTCATTACCGGAAGGTCTCCTGGTGATTGGGGGGGACTTCTTCAACTCAGTGGCCTTGGGCACATTGGACCAACACCCACCACGTGAGCTTGGATCATCTAATAGATGGCTGCCTGACTTCCTTGAGGCCCTAGGGCTGGTGGATGGGTGCAGGACATACAACCCAGAAAGAATCCAACACACTTTCCACTCCGGGGCCCATCATAGCCTTTGCCGCATAGAGAATATCCTAGTTCCCGCTTCACAAGCTGCTCACATCCACAACATCAGACATTTAGCTAGAGGGATCTCCGACCACTCCCCGATATGGGTGCAAATAATCCTCAGCCAGGCAAAGGTGGGGAAGATTGCCCCCATCAATCCGTGGTATCTCCGAGATCCTGGAGTCCATAGTGCACTACACACAGCTATTGACAATTATTTCCAAGAAAACGAGGGGTCGGTAGACTCCTCCCAGACCCTTTGGGAGGCATTTAAATAAGTAATACTGGGACAGGCACTATCACTGATTGCTGGGATCAAGAGGGACAGGCAGAAAGAGATGGTAGAAGCCAAGGCAGGAATCAGCAGACTAGAAGAAGATTTAGAAACAGAGGTTACACACGAAAAAGTCCACTCACTGCACCTTAAACAAGATGAATGCAAAGCGCTAGCGACTGACAGGGCAAAAGTCTTGGGAGGGAAAAGTTGGGCAGAATATATGACCTGGGAGACAAAGCGGGGAAACAAATCGCCTGGCTTGATAAAAAGGAAATGGCAAGTCGACTGGTACCGGAGCTAGTAAAAACAGAAAGCAAACTTATAACCAACCCACAGGACATTGCAAATTAATTTGCGACTCACTTCAAGACGATATACACAGCCAGTACACCATACTCATACGGTCTACTGCGTGATATAGCACTCCCCACCCTATAGGAGGAAGACCGTTACTTCTTAGAAAGCGCATTGACAAATGACGATATAGCACAGGCCGTTGGAACACTGCACTCTGGGAAGGCCCTTGGCCCCAATGGCATACCCATTGAACTGTACAAACTTAAGCTGGACAAATTAGCCCCGTACCTGAAAGCCATGTTTGAAGAGAGCAAGGAGCTAGGGATACTGCCAATAGATCAGAGGGTTGCCACGCTGGTCACTATAGATAAGGAGGGTAAACCCAAAACCAACTTCCCCGATTTCCCTTCTAAATGCAGAGCCCAAAATCCTGGCCAAACTCCTCGCAAACCATCTAGTCAAAGTAATTGGCGATCTAGTCCACCCTGATCAGTCGGGCTTCATGCCGCACCGCAACACCCCACTGAACCTAGTAGAGTACATGGGGTACTTGGGAGAGCAGCTATGATCCAAGAGGACGCCATAATCGTATCGTTAGATGCGTTCACGGTGATTGACACCATAATATGGCCCTATTTATTGGCAGTACTTGCAAAAATGCGGTTTGGTCCAGAATTCATCCAGTGGGTACAGCTCTTGTATTCGTAGACCTTGCGCAGATCGTGGTCAATAATAAACAGTCGGATAAATTCACATTGAGTCGGGGACCCGTCAGGGATGCCCTCTCTCACCTCTCCTATTCGCCCTTGCCCTGGTACCACTGGCGGCATGGATTCACCAGGACCCAGTAATACGAGGTCTGCGCTGGTCCCCTGATTGGGAGGACCGTATCTCTCTCAAAGCTGATGACATTCTTTTATTCCTGGCCTCCCCGAGAAAATAATTGGTGAGTGTCCTGGACATCTTGGCAATCTTTGGTAGATACTCTGGATTCTCCATTAACTGGAGTAAATCCCTCATGTATGTCCTCAATGGAGACCCGCCCATTCCACCACAGGGCTGCCCAATTCAAATTACCACAGTGGGCTTCAAATACCTAGGTATTTTTATCTCCTTAGATCCAACACTCAGTTTGAATTACAATCTTCTCCCACCGCTGCAGAGGCTTAAACGTGATATAGCAAGTTGGAAAACTCTTTCGCTCTTGCTGTTGGGCAAAGCAGCCCTCTTCAAAATGATGTTGCTGCCCCGCTTTCTGTATGCATTACAGAACTCATTGGATCCTGTTCCAGCGACTTACTTTAAAGACATTGAGAGCCTACAGAGAGACTTGTTATGGGACGGTAAACCCTGCATAGCACTGACCAAGCTCACTCTGAATTGGTACGACGGGGGGATTAGCCTACCAGACATCAAATATTACTACTGGGCAGCACACCTTGCTGCCATCAACCATGGCACCTATGGTCGACCTGACGATCCGGGCTATGCCATGGACAGATGGCTACTGCCGGGAGGGAATTACAGTAGGGCACTCTATTATAAATCCATACGCTACCCCTTAACTGGACCAACTGACCACTCAGTCCGAATATGGCACACCATTAACAAAACTATGGGATGGGAGCAAACACTCACATTGACAACCCCCTATGGGACTCTGAAAAACTAGGTAACTTGTGGAGATCTTCCTGGACATCCGTTATTCTAAACAGCAACAGGCGCTCCTGAATCCTCGGCACTGCACGACTGTGAAGCACAAGTACGTTATTGGTTGCTTATAAAAGTGTTTTTGCATAATTGTCTTTGATGTGATTTCTATCTTTGATCTAGTGTGAACTCATGCTGGTCGTTTTTCGTTCATTCTTTCGTTACAAATCATATATATTTCTTTTCTTCAGAGATGTCAGCTGTCATATTGGCCTTGAATAGCTGCCCCCTGATTTGACTGGACAGGGAATCCTTTCGCGAAAATGCCAAGATGTACTGCTGAGGCTTAGCGATTATTCTGTTTTTCAATTCCACATTGATACTGTTTATCCTGATGTTGATCTCGTGGATGTTATTTTAATTCTAAGTACGTACTGCTACAGATATCTCCTTTCACTTCTCCCACTCATGCATTTATTGCATGACCTGCATGGGGACTGGCATTATGGGTGCTGGTGTTTTCTATGCCTTCTTCTATGCCTTTGTTCTTGATTGAACCCAATATTAAAGGCACATTTTTCTTCTTTGATTCCTCTATGGTGTGTGATGCGCACGTTCACTTCATGCTGGAACCTTCACTGCGGGGTTGCGCTCCTGTGCTAGCTACCTTGGTACCGTTTTGGACCTTGTTAATTTTTATCCTTCCTTATCATCTGCTAACTGGAACTGACGCGGACAGATAGATGTAGATATACTCTTCTGTGATATAAAAATGCATCAGAATACTTGTATATGTGTTGTCATTATGTATTTTGGTTCTGTTGTTTATGTTTATTTATTTGATTGATTTTAGGTATTGCTCATGTCCCCAACTATCCTTTTGGTCTATGCCCTGATGAAGGTGGGGCCCCCCTGTGGGTCCTATACCGAAACGCGCGTTGGCGCTTGAATCACTGACCTTCTGTTTCCTATAGTATCACCTATGTACACCTGGATGATACAGTAGTTCTACCATCGACCTGAGTACCACTGGAAAGTTTATACCACCTTGACCTGAATTGTTGTGTTGATTATTGTGTTGACTGTTGTGTGGAATGAATGCTTGTATGCATGAACTATATTCACGTGTGGGACATTGAACAATGTATTTATTTATATACATATGTGTGCTTCCTGATTGATTTGTAAATGGACCTATCAGTTTAAAGATTGAAAATATTGAAAATGTCTGTATGATCAAAAAACAAAATAAAAAAGAAGAGATATATATTTTTGTATCTAATCCCATGGTTTGGTGTTTTATGTCATCTATTCTGTTCCGCGCTGTTCTGGTGTAGCCTTGTGTGAAATTAGGGACCTACCCTCTAGGTCTTAATATATATCTTTGTTTTGGACAGTCTTCTTCTTTTTGGAGTATTTTCTACCACGCCTGTACCTGCCCTTCATTGATGCTTAGGGGTCCCCCTCTCGTAAGAGGAGGGTGCTGGCGTCATTGCGGTGGAGTGTCCGAGAGGAGGGGTCCTTGGTGCTGGGCGCAGTCCAGGGGCGTACGGACCCAGACGGGCTTGCCTTTGGTGCACCAGTGGTATGCCCGCTGTGCAGGGCAGCACAGCGGTTGCCATTATGTAGAGCTGCGGGGGGACTGGACAGCTGGTAGGTGGGAAATGCAGGAGAGGACATTGGAGGGGCGGGGAAGCGGGGAGCAGGGGTTGTAAATATATATATTTTTGTAATCTTACCTCATCTTCTGTGCTCCTGTGCTCCTGCTCTCCTGAGTCTGCTTCATGAAACGGGAAGCAGGCAGCCAGGCTCCCTCCTCTAAGTCAATCACTACGCTGCAATGTGGAGTTGTGATTGTTCTTGAGTACCGTGACAATGCATTTAGCCAGAGGCTGGAGGAGTGGGCATGTTCTCCATGCAGGCTGTAATGCAGCCTGCATTGTGAAGAGGGATGTGCGCATAACTGCTTTGGGAGGCCTGAGAGGGCCGACCAAACAGTCATTGCGCACTTGAGAGGGCATACCACTCCGCCCCTGCCCTGCTCCGTGAGTAGAGCAGCCCCACACACCATCCCACCCTCAAAGGAAACAGCATGAGTACATCAGAAAGTTATCATTATGTTATGTTTCCTCTTCTTGCACTGCTTGAAAGCAGTGGGGCAACGCTCTTCCGCCATAGCGGATGAGCCGCCACTGGGGTGCGTCACCCACAGGTGCAAGGCCTGGGCCCGACTCGACCCCCGGGGCTCCTCCGCTGCGCATCACACCTTCTCCTCACCTGGACATTGACACCGTGGCAGAATCCGCTGCACTCTCTCCAAATCTGTGACTCAGCCAGCAGGAGCCTCAGCCAGCCAGCATTCCACAAGCCTGGGTACAGCTGTCACTGGCAAGTCCGCTGGGGAACCTCTTGATGCAGGTGGTGCAACCGGGTCCCCTTAAGCGGGAAGTTGCAGCGCTCCCACCACATAAGTTCGGCGCAGCTCAGGGACCTCACCCTCCACAGCGTCTGACCAGCGCAACATCCTCCGGCCTGTGATGCAGAGAGGTGCGGCCCACCATTGGTAATCTCTTTCGAGCACCCCTGTGTAGTGGAGGCACGTGGTATGCAGTGCAGACCTCCCTACATTGGTGCGCAGGATTGTTTCTACCGTTCACAGCTCCAAGGGGCACCAGATGATCTTCTCACACAGGTCAGCAACGTGTCTCCATACGACCTTGCAGACGTCACCACAAGGTAAGGGCGATCGTCGATGCCTCAATGTCTACCGCCACGGCCCAGCAACTCCACAGCACCTCCGCATCCTACTGAGGGTCCCAGATGCAGGACCAGCAAGGCCTCTGGGCCCCAAGGACTGTCCGCGCTTTCAAGGTTTTGGATGCCATGTTGTTGCAAGTGGTGCACAATGATAAGTGATGAATCACTGGTTTTGCTCAGCGATACACCTCTTTTCATGATTGTAGACCTGAATTTCCTCTTCCCCTGAGACTCTGGCTGGTCATCCTGGCTGTTGGGGGTTTGGGGGGTTTGTTGATCTGTGCTGCACTTGGCCCTGGCTGCTCCATTCTGCATTCCATTGGTTTTGTTTCCTATTTTTCCTTGGAGGTGGACTTATAGTCTAATGGGCATTTAGTTTTTGCCCTCTAGCGTCAGAATTTTTATGGCCTTCATGCTAGTGTTAGCAGCAGTTTTCACCGCTGCTACCTGAAACTATCGCCATGTAGCAACGTATTGTAAATCATCGAGTTTTTGGTGATAGGCCGCGTTAAGAAAACTGCCGCTAACTAACGCTAGCGCTAGTTAGCGTCAGTCCTTGTACATATACCCCTTAGTGTTCAGCTTTCTACTCTCCCCCAATGTATCTCCTTCTCAAGGTCGCCTTGTATTATTTCCACGAAAGCTAGGCAACTGCTTGTTTTTTTAAATATCTCTTTATTGATTTAACAGATATACATACATATGAGAGAAAAATCAGGCAGCAATGGAGTAACAACTGGGTAGCTTGGCATCTGCTTGTTAGCTGCTATCTCAAGTTTGAAGTTAAATCATGTGTTCTATCCCTGCTTGCTGCCTTATAGAAAATGTATAATAACGAATCAGAAATAAATTAAATTTAGAATTGTGTGCTCCAACGGCGAAGCACTGGTCCTTGACGTTACAAATTACCGCTTTCTTAAACATATACTAGACTTTCCAATTCATTCTTGTGTATATTTTCTAATGGGTTAATGTTAAGTGGCAATATCCAACTAACTTTAGCCTTAGAATGGTTTTGTACATTGGTTTATATAAGAGGGAGTGGTGAATTGCAATACAGTACTAAAAGAAGAATCAGAGGTGGGAACTATTTGATTTTCCAGAAGGGATGGACAGTGCTTGCAGATACCCAATACCCGCCATCCTGGGAGGCTGGATGAGTAAACTGACAAAAAAAGGTACTGCAGAGAGACCCACGGTGCTTAAATTAACTTTACACCTTCTATCCAAGACTAATGAATGAATGCAAATATTACTTGTGCTATTTATGACAGAATTTGAACATCCAACACAACAATATTATGAAAAGTTCACTCTAAATGATACAATATCAAAAATATATCTGAGCACTAATACCCTTCTGTACAAGATTTAAAATTAGGATCTTCCATATGAATAAATGATTATGGATTGCAGATATCTCAATTTAGATCAGTATGCTGATGATATAAAGGACGACTGTGACAGATGGAAAAATAAATCAGGTTTTAAAAAATTCACAGACTTTATATCTATAAGACTCTAAAGTCATAATAAATATATAGATGGCAATCCATCAAATACTTTAAAATCGCACATTCGTAGATCACATTTGAAGTACGTTCATGACAAGTCAACAGAGATGATCATTTTATAAATCATTTGAAATCTAGAGTGCAATGCTGGTCCGCAAACATATGACTCAGACACACAAGGAAAATAACAGAAAGACTCTTTAACTGCTTTCAAAATGGAAGAAGTCCAAATGTTACCACTTTCCTGTTGCTAAAGGTAAATACGTATTGAAGTTCTGGTGTCCTTTATGCAGGCTGCAAAGTATAGCATGCCTGACGGGCAGAACAGCAAGATGTGGACTTGGAGCACTATGTCAATCACCTAATATCTGTGAAGAGCTTATACAACAGGGTCAGTAAATTAACAGGGGCCTTATTTACAAGGAATTAACGGAGCGTGGTGCTGCATTTTGGCACTTTTGGCACATTTGGCTGCACCACGCTGCGTTAATTCAGAAGCAAAGAGATGCGTCATATCTACAATGATATGATGGATCCCTTAGCTCTCCCCTGTGCTGGCGCACAATTAGCTGCCATGCGCCGACGCAGGCACCCTTGCATCATGGTGCAAGGGTGCCTGCGTCACGGGGATGATTGCTTTTGAGCAGAAAGGTGTACCTTCCTCCACAAAAACAGTCACAAGAGGTGATTTTCTCTTCCTATGTGTGCTTCAGAATGCAGCACGCATGGAAAGAGGAAAAAACGATGAGAAATGAAAACATTTCTCCTCATTGCGCCTCCTTACGCCTCCTCTAGGAATGCGAGGCATTCTGATGCATTTCCAGGTTTATGATTTCTCATAAATCTGGAAATGTGGCAGAAGCCATGGGTGTTGCATGGGAACACTCACAGCAACACCCACGGCACACCCCTTTCAGGCAAAATCTTTACAAGGACCCGAAAAGCTAAGCAGGGTGGCTTTATGTGTCCTTGCAAATATGGGGCAGCAGATTGCGCCGCCATTGCGCCAAAATAAAAAAGTGACGCACCGGCGGCACAAGAGGCTTGTAAATAAGCTTCTAGGCGTTTAAACCTACTGAAATCATGGTTTCCTGTTGGCACTCTCTAAACTGCATGTTCACAATTAAATATGATTTACACTATAATATTGATAAAATCCCACTATCCTCTTGAATGATAGGGTATTATTAAAACTCCATCTCTGAAACAATGTTGGTACTCAGTATTGTTATGTTATTGAATCAGCTAATTGAGTGTGTTGAATACTTTGGTTGTTTGTTTCTTTTTGATGAATACATTTCTGCAGCATAGGCATGTACCAGAGGAAAAGTCAAAAAATCGAAATGCATCATATAAATTGACTTATACTAATACATTTTATTATGAACATTTTTATGATAAATGCAATATATAAACACCCTATAATCATTTTGAATTTTTCAAATAAAAAGAAATAACGAGATACACGAACCCAACTAGGGATATACATGCCAGTGAGGTAGCACTGAGTAATAAAATATGACTATTGTGCCAATTGGCAATAGGCATTAACTGCCTGGTGCGAGTCACCTCATGTCTTTATGTCTGATTTGGTTGCTTTACATTACTTGTGAGAAGGTTTCTCTCCAGAGGGTAGATGACTTAGAGTGATGAAACACATTGATAACTTTTTCTCTCTTGCTTGTATTTTTGATCTTAGGGTATTGTGTAGACATTTCCTTAGACTTATCTGGAGCTCACCTGTTGACACAGTAATCTCTTTTGTGATCCTCAACAGTGACATTTTGGTCATTATGGAAATTGGCAATGCTCTTGACTGTGGACTGCTCAAAGTTGGACTGTGAAGAAATGTACCCCTCATGAGGTTCATATTTCATGGTTGCCATGTTCTCTCCTTTCCTTATTGTAAGAAGCCTCTGTTCCTTGTTGATCACATACAGGAATTTTCTTTTTTTTTGTAAAGGAATACAGTCTAAATTGCAGTTCTGTAGATTAGTAACTGCTGTTGCTTCTAGTTACTTTATGATCAGCCTATTTTACATAGTGCAGGTGTTCAATTTAAATTGTGATGCCTGAGCTTGGGAATTGGTGTATAGAAATCTCTTTGAATGGGGAGTTTCGAGAACCCATTTTAGCACTTTTCGTACTTTTAGGATGATGTGTTGTGACACAGAGGAACTGTTATAGGTTTGGTTAAAGGATGCTTGTAGGAAAGTTCTTCTTTGTGTGGTCAGCCTAATTTTTTGTGGACTGATGCTGTTGGTTTTTTGACTCTGTACACTAGGACTCTGCAAACGAGGAACAAGTCCATGTGTTCTGACCCCTAAAACATTAATGAAATTGGGTATGCGCCTAACTGGCATATTTAACTTACCTATAAGAGGATATTATGTGGTACATAGATGTTAAATGCCACCAGTGGACTGTAGCACCAATTGTTTTATCCACTTCAGCCCTTTGACAGGTCTAAACCTTCCTTTTAAATATTATTAAAACATTGGAATGTTGGGAGCTCCTTTGAAAACAATGAAGTTTTCCAGGCTTCTAATGGCCAGTAGAAGCCCGGAGCTCCAACATTACAATGTTTGTGGTTCACAGCTGTTGCTGTGAACAAAGGCCTGACAGAGGCGGTGGGGATTTCAATCCCCTTGGGCTCCATGAGGCCTTTGTTTTATTGGTTAGAACATTCTGCCCTCTAGTGGCGGAATATTCCTATAGCCTTATAGCCCTTTGTAGCTGGGCTATACCGGCCATTAAAGTTCCGCTCCCTTGTTAAAGGACCTCGCCTTTGGCTCGGGCCTTTAACACTGGACCGGGCCTTCAATGGCCAGTATCGCCCACTATGGAAGGCTATAAGGCTATAATAAGTCAGCAGTAAATAGGCTTAATAGCCCACAAAGCAAGGCATGTGGTATTTAAAAGAAAGACACATAGAAAATTAATATTTAACATGCCCTTATCATGACTAGCACCTAAACGCTATTTTCACTGTAGCAAGGCTGGTTGTTCCACAGAGAAATACTGGGATGCATTATTAAATTTGATAATGCCATCTTCGGATTGGAAAGCTTAGAAATGTCATTCTTGGACTCATTGCAATATTTATTAACAGCAGAGTTTACTGGTGAAGTTAGATTTCAATAACTATTCGGGAATCTTTAAAAAAATTACCTTTTCCCACCTAAAGTCTCTGAAGGCTAATTTGCATAAGCTCCTGGATGCTGCTCTCTGATCGCTTAAGCCCTAAATGAGGTGTGAAAACTTCTCTGAGAGCAGAAAAATTACCTATGTGTGGGAGCTGTTTTGTTCCCCTGGCAGGAAGACAATTTTGGCACTGCCCAGGAACTTCATAAACCTTAAAGAGACATCCCCTGGCAAATGTGAGCTGATGCCTGCTGCTGGGGCCCTTTACCTGTTTCCCCAGTCAGGCAGGCTTCAATCCCAGAGGGAGAGGGAGCTTCCCCCAGAACTGGTTTGAAGGGAGCGCAGAGGAGGGGTTGCTCATTTTCCTAGCCATACCTCTAGTGGTGTCGGTGGGCACACAAGCTCTATACAAGAGGAGAAGTGTTTCTCCATCTTGGATTTAGGAAATGAGGAGCACTGTGGGATTGTTTGAAGGAGGGCACACAGAAAACCTGCAAACGTGGGTAGGGCTACCCCTAGGAAGTTTTCCCTATTGGGTAGCAAGAGGTCAGGGGTCACCCTCACCCACAAGTTACTGCCATGCATAAATGTGGCACCCTAGGCACATTCTTCAGAACACTCTGGACTGGTGGAGGAACAGAAGACGGATGGCTCCTACTCTTTGAGACCTGTCAGGAGAACTGAAGATCTGGCCCTGCTCCTATTTGTACCCAGGACAAAGAGGTGGACTCCAAGGGTTACTTGACTGACCTCTTGTTAAGCTACAGAACCACAAAAAGGTGCAAGAACCTATTCCTGATGAACCCAGCTGACTACTACAAACTGGACCTGCCCTGGGACCTGCTGGTGGCTTCTACTGGAGTGAGTCTTAACCCCCCCCACCCTAAATGCTGTTCTTGAGGTCCTGGGATCCTTGGATGTGTCAAAATGTACTCTTCCTAACATTCTGAAAACCCTGAGACTTGGAAACTTTTTGAGACCAATGGCTTTCCCAAGGATCGTAACAAACCTGCCAAATCGATTCGACCATGGTTCATTGCCACTGGGCTGAAGATTCAGGTTTCTCCCAATTAGAGCTCTCCACAAACGTTAATGCATTTCAGCTGGTCAAACAGGATACGTTATCTAGCCTTGTGGAACCCTCCTAACCTAAAGGCTGCAGTCTTGCTCTGCTGAAGGATCTAAGCTCCAAAAATTAGAAACATAAAAAACTTGAAGGTACCAAAAGTATCTGGCCAGCAAGAGAACCAAAAGTATCCCGCCAGCAAGAGAATTTCCCTGGGCTGTAATTTTGAATTTCTCAAATCATGGAGCCCTTCTCAAATACAGCATGCTGCATTGGCTCGCTGAAGTACTTTGACTTCCATTTTCAAGACTGAGTTCAAAGATAAATCTATGACCAAGTGGAACCTAGTTGGTGTATCTGACCCATGCTCCATCGTGGTCAACCTCAAATCGCACCTAAGTCCTGGTTCACTAATTGACCCTCATTGTCACTTAATGCATTTGTGCGCTACTTTTATTTAAAACTTCAGAAATTCATACCTCCGGTACCCCTTATTGACATTTTGTCATTTTTGGTGTAATTTTGTTCATTACATTATTCTCAGTTTTCTGTATAGGAGCGAGGTTTTTATAATAGTGTGGTTTTTACTTTTTAACTGTTTTGGTACATCTGAATGCTTTACACATTTTCTTAACTTAAGCCTGCCTGATCTGTGTGATAGTTACCAGGGGTTGAGCTCAGGTTTAAATTACTGGAATCTTTACTGTACATAACATAACAGAATAGTGACCTTATCACTTATGGTGGTCTTCCATCCACCCCAATTAATAAAAACTTTCTCACAATGCTCATTTTTTCAGATCCATAAAAATGATTGCCTTATGGGTATCTGAATCCTTCTCTCATAGTAGATAGCCTACAACCACTATCCCCTCAGAATTCGGCATGTCATTCACCTTTGAATTCTTTGCAGACTCTTATGTGCTTCTGATATCACACTCGAAGCATCACCTTTCTTTAGGTGCCCGCATTCTCCTTCCCTCTTTTCATTATGTTATACAGGGGGCAATTTAACTTTTGCCTGCAAAGTTTTACAAACTTTACAGTTCATGAAGATTGTAAAGTTTTGCAAATTTCATAAAACTTTGCTTTGGGGAAAGTTGTTTTCCATGCTTTTCTGAGATTTATTTCCTCAAACCCTGCTTTTTTGGATATATTTTCTCACTTCTGAACTTTGCAGAAATAATGAAATATACAAATGTTGCAAAACTTGAGGAAAACATCACAAAAGTTTCAGAAAAAAACAACTTTACACACCCCAGATTTATGTTCACTGCAGCACTTTCAAATGTCAGATTTGGAGGTTCCAGTCTACCCTTCAGTAGGAATAATCTTACAGGGGCAGCTTGCAGCAGCAGTGGAGGCAGCCTTTCAATGGTGGGGGTTAAAAAAGCCTAGGCTAGTTTTCGTCTTCGTGCTTTACTGGGGGATTATTTGTGCCATCGATTTCAATATAAACATGTTGCAATCTGAGGCAACAGGCCTTTGTAATTTGACATTGTCAGAAACGGGGTCTCTAGTTGGCAGTGGTTTGCACCTTGTCCAAGGACGGACACTCACTCTAGTCACGGTAAATGAGTCAAACAGCCAGCTCAAAAAGCTAGTAAGTCCAATGGCGATTGTCCCTGGCAGCATAACAGTTCCTTCAGGTAATGTGCAGACTGTAGAGCCAGCAGCATCTGGTTACAAGTCCACACAGTGTCTTAAAACATGGGGTCAGAGCCCCTGTACATATACTAAAAATGTCCTTGATCTGGGGGAACTTCAAAATAAACCTTAGAAGTACACAACACCAGTGGCGGCTGCCTCGGAACAGGGGTGGGGGGGCGGGATAGAAAAAAAACCTTACCTGTCAATGCTGTCTACACCGCCGCCTCGCCTCCATCCTTAGTCTCGGCACTGGCAGTACTGGAAGCACCCAGACTCCCAGACTCTCCAAGCCAATCACAACGCTGCATAAGTAGTGTCGTGATTGGTCTGAGAGGCTGGTTTGGCCACTCAGGCCATGACCGGTATCCTGGGAATGTTCTCCACCGGGATGTGCAACACAGCCAGGGGGAGAACATGCTATGTGCACATGACGATGTAGCCAGCCCATGTGGGCTGGCCAAACCGTCATGTGCACTTAGAGAGTGCAAGCCACTCCTCCTCCCTCTGACGGTAGTGAGCCCAGCCCAGACCAGCCCTAACATGACTTTCTAGCCGCACAGACCAAGAAAATGAAAATAACTTTTTTTGCACTGCTCAAAGCGCAGTGGTGCGACACTCCTCCGCCTTTGCGTAGGAGCCGCCACTGCACAACACCCTCTTTCAACTCAGCTCTGGCTCCAGACATACAGCAGGGTGTAAATAAACCCTTTGTGTGACGTCAGGACACAGCTTAAACAAATGTAAGTGCGCCCCACCTCCCTCTATGCCAGCCCAGGAAGACCATCATTATGTAGATGATTGCATATAACCCTGTTACACCCAATCCTCCCTGTGTGACAGATGTCTGGAAAGTATGCACAAAGCGTAGCTGTCACTCTGCCCTAGATGTGGATTGGAGGCAGGCTGCACACCACAAAGAGTCATAAGCATAAAGAAATGACCACTATCTAAATAGTAATGTAAAATCCAACTACACCAATAGGCAGCATTTATCACCACTATTACAAACATACCAAACATGACAGCACTATTCTTTTCAGATCAGGAATTACCACTTAAGTACCTCTAAGGGAATTTCCAATGTTAGCATATGAGAGTAGTAGGCCTCACAGCAGTGAAAATAAGCTGTTTATCGCCACCAGGACATGCCACACAATAAAGGTGCACATGCTACCTTTTACCTACACAGCCGACACTGCCCACAGGGCTACCTAGGGCCTACCGTAGCAGATACCTATATACAGTAAAAGGGGAGTTTCAGGCGTGGCAAGTAACTTTAAATGCCAAGGCAATGTGGTAGTAAACTGTGCATGCAGACCCTGCACTGGCAGTCTTGCGACAGGTTTAAAAGGCTTCTTCTGTTGGTGGAGCAAACAGCGCTGCAGCCCACCAGTAGCATTTAATTTAGTGGCCCTGGGTATATGGGATACGACTGTACAAGGGACTTACAAGTGAATTAAATATGCCAAACAGGTGTAAATTATACCATGTTTTAAATGAGAGAGAACAAGCCCTTTGGCACTGATTGGCAGTGGTAAAGTGCCCAAAGTTATAAATCCAACAAAAAGAAGGTGAGAATAATAGGAGGAAGAAGGCAAAAGGTTAGGGGATAACTTTGCGATAAGGGCCAGGTCCACCAGCAGGGAATGTTTGATGTTTCACATGGTAAATATGAAAAAAATAGTAAGAGCCTTGATAACGTACAACCAAAGAAGATACTGAAGTGATTTTGGGATTTCTTGGAAATGATAAATGACCCAGGGGCATATGTATCAAAAACCGTATTTGCGATTCTCAAATAGTGATTTTTTGAGAATTGCTATTTGAGAATTGCAAAACGGGATGTATTTAAAAATTCGCACATATTTTGCGAATTCTTAATATTCCTTAATTGCGATTACCAAATTGCGAAATCGCAATTAAGGAATACCTTCCCATTCATTCCTATGGGCCAGGAGGCTCATAGGAATGAATGGGAAGTCATTCTCCAATTGCGAATCGCAATTTGCTAATCGCAAATTGAGAATAATTTCAAAGGTGCAAGGGTGTCATGATGACAGCCTGATGCACCCCTGAAATGAGCATGTGTGCGCATATGGCGCACATACATGCCATAAGGGCATGTCTGTGCGCCACATGGCTCTTTGAAAAATGCCAAAAAGTGCATTTTTCAAAGAAATCGCAAATTACCACCAACTTGAAGTTGGTGGTAATTTGCGATTTCTTAAGGTGAAATCGCACAACTTGGGTGCTTGTTACATAGCATTTAAGGAATCACAATTTGCGATTCCTTAAATGCTTAAGCAAAATTAAGGAATCGCAAAATTAGCGATTCCTTAATAATGCGATGCGAAAATGGCTCATACGTCGCGTTTTGCGATTTTGTATTCGCAAACGCTGTTTTTTAGCGATTCCCAGCGTTTGCGAATACAAAATCGTTTGATTCATATGCCCCCCAGTTACTTAAAGGCAATCTTCATTACTCTGAGTCTAGGGCTTCCACAATACAGTCTTTACATCATGAGTGATGCCCTGTCCCCACAGATTTGTATTTACTAGCAAAACTGAAATAATTCTCCCAATTTTACTGCTGCTTTCCCAGCAATGTCTTAAATTAGAGGATCTCTGTACTCACTTCCTTTTCCTTTCTTCTGTCAGAGTTAGAGTGCCTTTCCCTTCCCGACTGCAAAAGTAAGGATTTGCATATCTGCAACAAAAAGAGGTGAGAAAAAATACATGAGGAAGGCAAAATGTTTGGGGATAACCCTACAAAATGGGCCAAGTCCAACAGACATATTAACACATTGAAGAGAAAGGGCCTGCCCTCTGTTCAAATGTAGCTGGTCTTAGGTTTCAGTGTAAGGAGCATGCAACGCTGCTCTGAAGCATTGATGAGCAGTGTCACTATTTCAGAGTTCCACTTTTTGCTTAGAACACTTTCTTTGGTCCTTGTTTGATGAAAAGGCAAGGTATAAAGTGAGTGAACACCTGAGATTAGAATATTATTATGCCAAACTAGACTGAGAGATGAGGCAAGGTAAACACATGCTACAGTCTCAGCTCCAATTACTAAGAATACATCTTAGTTGGGCTATTGGGTTTCCAACTTTTTCTGTAGTGAGAGCTACTTCTGATCAGTGAAAATCATTGCAAGCTACTGAAGGCTAAGCAACTGGCGCACTGTTACCAGACACCCCCCATGCTCAGCTTCATTGGCTTTAGGCCTAATGACATTAAGGCCAGATTCTATGGTGTGAACAAAATACTTTGACTAGGAGCACTATGACAGGGCTGTCATGTGTGTCAATGAGAGCGTAATCTTTGGGGATGTATGAACATGTGTACATATGCATGGGTTAAATGTGTATGGGTGACTGAGGCCCTGTGTCATATGTACTTGCGGCACAGGACATTCTTTTCACCCTATGTGACACCGTTAAATGTATAATAAAAACTTACAACCGTTTTCAAATGAGAGAAATTGAAAGTGCAGAAAAATGTTCTGCAAAGATTTTCATAATATGGAAAACATTTCTGCACTTTACATTTCTCCCACTTAAAATAATGGCTACATGTTTCAGTTATAGTTTTGACACTGTGTCTACCTGCCACTGGGAGCAAGATGCCTGCTGTGTGTAAAGTAAACACTTTGAAATGGGCGAAAATTAAGCTGAAGAGTTAACTCTATATTTATGTGGATTCCATAAAACACATTATTTAAATGTTCTCCCATTTCCAAGTTTCCCAATTACAAACAACAAGCACCTTGCTCCCAGTGGCTTTTGGACATTGTGCCATATTTATAACAGTAAAATACAGCTATTTGTTTAAATTAGAGGAATTTAAAGTGAAGAAACATGCTTCATAAAACATTAAGACGTAATTGGCCTAATTGAAGGTCGAGAAAAACATGAAGATTTAATGTTTCATAGAAATATTTTTCGTCACTTTAAATTTCACCCATTTAAAAAAAATAACTGCATGTTTCATTTACAAATATGGCACAGTATCTAAACATTAAGAAGGTGACAATGGTCAATGCTTTATCTTTATGAGTCTTAAATTGACGTTGTTTATGCGTCGCTAAGACTTAGAACACAAGACTTTATTCTAGAGTGACTTTGAATAGTATAATCCATGTGAAAAGTGTTATTTCTGCCAACTGTACTCACTTACCGTGGTACCTCGGGGCTCCAAGGATAAAGATTGTGGACTCTCTACTAGTTTTGGACATATTGTTCACACACTGATTAATATTAGAGCCTTTAAAAAGTCGGCTCGTACGATGAAACATGTGTCAGCTGTCATGTAATCTTGCACTATACAAGAAACAGAACAAATTATTGAAGTGTATGGAACCATCCGTTTCTACGTCTGGAGTCTATGTGACCAGTTTGGACCTATCTTTCTGATGAACTATCTGCTTTTCCTTTGTGTGGTGCTCTGGACAATTGTATATTCATGGCACAGTATCTAATGGCCACTGGGAGCAAGAGACTTGCTGTTTGTAAATGCAACACTTTGGAATGGGAGAAAATTAAAATGAGGAGTTAACTTAACCATTAATGTAACTTTCCACTTTAATTTTCACCTATTTAAAAGTATTCAGAAACATCACTTTGTTCTCATGCCAGCTTTGAGTTGACAAGGACTTTTATTTAAGAGTTAGATACCTCTGTGTTTCACTTCTTCATTTCTGTGTCCAGCCTCGGTCATAAATTTAACTGATCACTACTCATTGTCAGGCCCTGCTATCTGCTGCCTGAAGATAATAATGTAAAATAAACTCCGCCTTCCCAGTACTTTAAAAGGAATATGTGACCCTGTGCTTATTTAAAAATGAACTCAAGGCTGTGAGCTGCTCTGAAGGTGTCTACGAAGAAGTACTGGTAGTTTGCGATTGATTGGTTGGAGACACCTGAACCAACACCAAACCTGACTGTTTCTTAAGGAGGACTCGCACTCCTGCCTTGTAGGGTGCAGCACAACTGCTGGCTCATCTCTACATCCATTTCTCCATCTATTTAATTTCTGCTTACCATAAACCAGGATACTGCATCTGAAATGGGATCGAAAGGCACACGTTAATCTTGAAGATGCAGAGGGAGCAGGCAAAAATTAAGAAAGTGTCTTGGGAGACCTACTGTAAGAGACACTAACAAAATCAGTCCAATGTTGAGCCTGTCTAGAACGTGGAAGTTTCATGTCTTTGGTAGGGCTGGGTATAAGGGATGCTATGGCCCAATTTTAGGTAACCTCTGCGCCGTTGCAAAGTCACACAAATCGGTGCAAAGCAATGCATTCTTATTTACTTTCCAAATGTATATTGTTCTGGAATGATGCCCTGTATTCAGCTGGAAAAGTGTGTTGCACTGCTGTGAATCACTTTGTATCAAAGGGCGTTTCTGGGGGATTACAGTACAAATACCCACAGAGCCTGCTAAGAACAGCCACGCCCAAGCACTACCAGCGATTACCACAGGCAAGGGTATTTGGGCAATAAGGAATGTCTGCAGTGCATGGGCAATATATTAGGGGATGTGCAGCTACCGTAGCTAAGTATAACTTGTGAAAATTAACGTTTTTTAGGTCTCGCCAAGGCAGCGCGCATGCGCTACATAGGAGAGGACCTCATTTAATTGATCAGGTTTTTCCCCAAAAACGTGAAACGTGCACGCGTTGCATTGCTTTCTATTGCAACGCGTGCACGTTTGGCGATTTCCTGGCTGGAGCGAGCGGCACCATATGTTAACAATTCTCGTGCTCGCTCCTGCAAGGTAAATGCTGGGGAGCCAGCAGGGCGCGCAGAGCCATCTGTCTGGTGTCAGGTTTCCTTGCCACTTGTTGGGATTGATGTTAACATAGCAACGCGGTGCGCTCCAGCAGCTGACCATCAGAGAACACAAAGAACAGCTGTTGTAGCGAGGACGTATCATCATTGACAATCGTAAGGGCACGGTTTGCTTAAAATGACAATCGTAAGGGCGCGGTTTGCTTAAAATGACAATCATGAGGGTGTGGTTTGGTTAAAAGTACATTTGCCCAGTGCATTGAGCAATTTCCCCTGTCCGCGGGTGTTGGAAGGCGGACCTCTGGGGAGTCGGCGAGACCACCCAGTGGGCCTCCTTCCTGTAAGGAAGTAGCCGAGCGCCGCTGAGAAGCCTCCTAGGAGAGGTCCTTCCCCTATAATCGTACTAGCCCAGTAACACCACCACACAGGACTCGACACTGGTATCAGTTCTCACATATTTTTATCGGTAATTATCGTAGGTTTCTTTGGCAATATGTACAGGTGGATCGAGGGATCCGAAAAGAGTCTCAACGTCTTTGTGGGGAAGGGGTAGCGGGACAGTCTCAGTATCAGCCTGGTACGGGGGTACCCTGCGCCCAGGTATTAAGCCTCCAGCTGGGAGGGACTCCGGGAGTCGGAGTGTCGGGGGCCGGACACAAGGGCGGCTCGAAGAGGTCGACCCACGACGGAGTCAGCAGGGCTCGGAGGATCAGTTCAGCTAGCTCGAGCCGCGACAAAGTCAGCAGGGCTCGGATGGTAGTTCCGCTAGGTCGAGCCGCGACGAGGTCAGCAGGGCTCCGATGGTAGTTCCGCTAGGTCGAGCCGCGACGAGGTCAGCAGGGCTCCCAGGGTAGTTCAGCGAGGTTGGGCCGCGACGGCGTCAGCAGGGCCCCGAGGTTTCCGTGAGGATCTTATTCTCAGCGAGGTGGAGCCGCGACGCAGTCAGCAGGGCTCGAGGTACAGTTTCAGGCAAGAGTCTTTCCGTAGGGTCAGCCGCGATCCGATCAGCAGGGCTCTCGACTCCAGGATACAACTGCTGTCCTGGTGCGGGTTCGCCCCAGATATAGGTCTGGAGCCCTTTGATGTCCGGACCCTTGCGTCCGGGGGGGGCGGAGAGGCCGGGCTGGGAGAGGCCAGACGCCCAGCGGGAGAGGCGCCAGTGCCCAGGGAGGCCGGAGAGCGATCGCACCCAGGCGTTGGGGGACGGTTGGGGGTCCCATCGAAACTCCCCTCCTCCGGGATCGGGGGATTGGTCACGTGGTGCCCCCTGGCCAGATCTTGGTGCCTCGATGTCGGGGTTTAGCTGGGGCCGCGGCCGGGGGGGGGGCCGGGTCACGTTGGCTGGTGCGGGTAGATGTGTACAATCCAGGGGGGACCCCGAAGGGTGAAGGGGTCCCCGGTCGGCCTGAAAAGGGGGCCAGGACCACGCCACGAGGCCGGGTCCAACAGGCGTCCCCCCCAGCCGAAGGCAGGGAGAGTCACCCATCTCCTTGGGGGTTCTCCTCGCCAAGGCGGAAGAAACGGGACAGGCCGTCGGCATTGGCGTGGTCGTTGCCGGGCCGGTGTTCCACTGTGAAGTCCATCCCTTGCAGAGAGATGGACCATCGCAACAACTTGGGGTTCTCTCCTCTCATTTGCATTAACCACAGCAAGGGCCGGTGGTCGGTTTGGACCCGGAAGTGGGTGCCGAAGAGGTAGGGCCGGAGCTTTTTGAGGGCCCATACCACGGCGAAGGCCTCTCGCTCGATGGTGCGCCATCTCTGCTCTCGGGGCAGCAGTCACCGGCTGATGAAGGCCACTGGTCTGTCAAGGCCTTCCGAATTTACTTGGGACAGGACCGCCCCAACCCCGTACTCCGAGGCATCGGTCTGTACTATGAATTCCTTGCTGTAGTCGGGGGCTTGCAGCACAGGAGCGGTACAAATTGCTGTCTTGAGGGTAAGGGTGGGCGTAGTGGGCGTAGTGGGGCTACGTGAAGCAGCACGTAGTGTGCCCAAATCTACGCACACTACGCGCTTCGCGTAGCCCCACTACGTGCCACCCACCTCCCGCCCGCCCGCCCTTCTTTTAAATAATATAAGCAATGAAAAATAAATTAAAGTAAGTCGACTTACCCGTAAGCGCGGCGTCTCCGGGGCTCCCTCTTTCTGTTTCTAATTTCTTCTGGCAAATGCGCATGCGCGGACGCCCGCGCATGCGCATTTCTCGCGAGAAATGCGCATGCGCGGGTGTCCGCGCATGCGCATTTGCCAGAAGAAATTAGAAACAGAAAGAGGGAGCCCCGGAGACGCCGCGCTTACGGGTAAGTCGACTTACTTTAATTTATTTTTCAATGCTTATATTATTAAAAGGAGGGCAGGCGGGAGGTGGGTGGCGGGTGGCAAGCAGCTACGCTTCGCCCTCGGCGTGTGCGTAGCGCTGCCCTGCTTCGCCTACTTCGGAAAGTGCGAAGCAGGCAGCGCTACGTACACTACGTGGGCGAAGCGTAGTGCTACGCCCGGGGTTACTTGAGGGTCTCGAAGGCCGCCTGGCAGCGGGGCGTCCAGTTCACCTTTTTGGGTTGCTTCTTGGACGTAAGCTCCGTGAGGGGTCCCACAATGCTCCCATAGTTTTGGATGAACCGCCGGTAATAGCCCGTGAGGCCCAGGAAGGCCCGGACAGCGGTTTGGGTGGCTGGGGGCTCCCAGGCCTTGATGGCGTCGACATTTGGCTGGAGGGGAGCCACCTGGCCGCTCCCCACTTGATGACCCAGATAGGTCACGGATCCCTGGCCTATCTGGCATTTGCTGGCCTTTATCGTGAGTCCGGCTCTCTGGAGGGCGGCCAGCACCTCCCCGAGGTGCCCCAGGTGCTCGGCCCAGTGGCAGCTGAATACGGCAATATCGTCCAGGTAGGCGGTGCTGAACGCTTCCAGCCCGGCCCTGACCTTGTTCACTAGTCTTTGGAAGGTTGCCGGGGCATTTTTCATGCCGAAGGGCATCACCCGAAAGTGGTAGTGCCCATCGGGAGTGGAGAAGGCGGATCGCTCACAGGCACCGGGGGTGAGCCCGATCTGCCAGTATCCGGCAGTGAGGTCGAAGGTGCTTAGGTAGCGGGCTGCTCCTAGGCGGTCGATTAGTTTGTCTGCCCGAGGAATGGGATGGGCATCGGTCTTGGTGACGGCATTCAACCCTCGGTAGTCCACGCAAAATCTGAGTTCCGGGGTGGTGCCTGGGGCGGCGGCCTTCGGCACCAGGACCACGGGGCTGGCCCAGGGACTGTCGGAAGGTTTGATGACCCCGAGGGCTAGCATCTTGGCGACCTTGGCTTGGATGCAGGCACCCACTCGGTCGGGCACCCTGTAGGCTCGGTGTCGCACGGGGGGGCTGTCCCCGGTGTCGGCGTCGTGGACGCACCAAGGAGTGACCCCGGGAGTGAGGGAGAAGAGGGCAGCGAAGGGTTGCAGCAGCTGTTGACAGTCGTGGCGCTGTTCCGAGGTCAGGGTGGTGGAGAGGTTGACGCCCGCTATGGAGCCGTCTTGGTCGGAGGTCCCCAGGAGGTCGGGTAGGGGCTCGGAGTCGCCTTCGCCCCCATCGTCGGTAGCTAGCAGCAGGCTTAGTTCCGTTCGGGCAAAGTGGGGTTTGAGCCGGTTTGCGTGTAGAACCCGGACGGGGTTCCTGGGGGACTCCAGGTCGACTAGGTAGGTGACGGGGCTCTTCTTCTCCACCACCTTGAAGGGCCCGGTCCATTTGTACTGGAAGGCACAGGGGTCCACGGGCGACATGACCCAGACTTGCTGGCCTGGCTCGAACTCAATGGAGGAGGCGTTCTGGTCATACCAGCGTTTCATGTCCTCTTGGCTGGCCTCGAGGTTGGCCTCGGCCAGGGCCCGGAACCTCCGGGTTAGGTTCCGCAGGGTCAGGAGGTACCAGTAGACGTCGGGAGGGGCATTTCGGAGGTTCGTCTCCCAGCCTTCCTTGACCAGGCTGAGGGGACCTCGGACAGGGTGTCCGTACAAGAGTTCGAAGGGGCTGAACCCCAGAGACTTCTGCGGGACCTCCCGATAGGCAAATAGGAGGCAGGGCAGCAGGACGTCCCATTTCCGCCTTAGGGGCTCTTCCAGGCCCTTGATCATCCCTTTCAGTGTTCTGTTAAAACATTCGACTAGTCTGTTACCCTGGGGGTGGTACGGGGTGGTGAACTTGTAGGTGACCCCGCATTGTTGCCATAGGGACCGCATGTATTTCGATTTAAAGTTCGTACCTCGGTCGCTCACCACTTCCCGGGGGAACCCCACTCTCGAGAAGATTCCCATCAAGGCCCAGCCCACCACGGGGGCTGTCACAGTTCGGAGAGGGATGGCCTCAGGGTATCGGGTGGCGTGGTCGACTAGAACGAGGATGAAGCGGTGACCCAGTGCGGTTCGGGGGTCCAGGGGCCCCACTATGTCGATCCCTACTCGCTCGAACGGGGTGTTGACTGCCGGGAAGGGCTGGAGAGGGGCTTTGACCCATCCCCCAGTCTTCCCGCTGGCTTGGCAGGTCTGGCAGGTCTGGCAGTGATTGTCCACGTCCTTACGCATTCGGGGCCAGTAGAAGTGGGTCACCAGGCGGCTGTATGTTTTGTCTTGCCCCAGGTGCCCGGCGAGGGGCACATCATGTGCCAGATTGAGGAGGAAACCTCGGAATCGGAGGGGGACCACCAGCACTCGACCGGCCCCTAGTTCTGCGATCTTCTGCTCGCTGTAGAGCAGGTCATTGTCCCAATAGACCCAGTGCGTTCCCGTTTGGTCACCGGCGGCCTGGGCGGCCGCCTGCTGTCAGGTCCCCTCGAGGGAGGGGCAGGTTTTCTGTTCTTGCTGGAACTGTTCCCTTGTGGGTTCCCCGTCGTGGCGCCATGGTGCAAGTTCAGGGAGTTTGCCGAGGGAGGCGATCACATCCTGGGGACGTTCGGACGGCCCGGCATCCACGTCGGGTTCCTCCTCGACAGAGGGAGGTGGGGGTTCGGGCCCCTCGGGCTCGTCGGGGGCCGCCGCTACGGTTGGTCGGTGGGCCTGAGCGGTCATGGACCGGGTGGTGGCGCAGGCCCATTCGGGCAGTCCCAGCATCCCCAGATGCTCCCGGCGCTCAACCTGGGCCCAGGGGGAACTTTCCAGGTCGTTCCCCAGGAGGCAGTCCACCGGGGCGTCGTCGCGGACGGTCACTTTCAGCAGGCCTGACACTCCTCCCCTCTCGAATGGAATCCGGGCCATCCGGCACATGCTCTCGGTGTTGTCGGCCGTCCGGACGGGGCACAGTACATGAGGCAGGATCTGTTCGGGGGTCACCAGGTGGCAGCGGACCGCGGTCACGCTGGCTCCAGTGTCACGGAGGGCTTCGGCCCGGCGTCCATTAATGGTGACCCACTGCTGGTATTTCTGGGTGTTGCTCGGGATGGGGGTTTGGGGCACCATTTCTCGGCTGCCCAGGCATACGAGGGACATGGCGGCCGGCTCCCACTCGGTGGACCTGGTGTCGGTGTTCTCTTCCTCCTCCTCCCCTTCCCCCAGGGCGGCGGCCGCCAGCTGTCAGGGCGGGGGCCCAGTGGTCCCGCTTCGTCGGTTCATGGGGCAGGTTGGGTCACTGGCATAGTGCCCTGGTTGATGGCAGCTGTAGCAGGTTACCGTTGGCCGAGGTCCTGGTCGGGCTGGGGTTTCCCCCTTCGTGCTAGGGTCGGGGACGTGCGGTTCGAGGGCGGACCCCGAGGAGGACTTCGGGGCGGCCCTGCTGTAAAGTCTCGGTTCCGGTTTGACCCTCCTCCTCCGCCGCGCTGGCGGGGGGGTCCTGTGGCGTTCCGCTGGTACTCCCCCATCGAGTTCTGGGGGACCCGGGTGTTCACCCACCGATCGGCCTCGGTGGCGAGCTTCCGTGGCTCGGTCAGTTTGCTGTCGAGGAGGTGCTGTCTTAGCTCGACGAAACAGTTGTTGGAGAGATGCTCCCAGACAATGAGGTCGAACAGCTGCTCGTAGGAGGTGACTTTGCTGCCCTTGACCCACCCTTCCAGGGCTCTGCTAAAAAAGTCGACGTACTCTACCCAAGTGGTACCGGGGAGTTTCTTGCAGTCTCGGAAGCGCTGGCGGTACATTTCTGCGGTGAGGCCATAACGGGTGAGCAGGGCCTCCTTCATGTGATCGTACGAGGTCATCACGTCGTCCGAGAGCTGTAGCAGGGTGTCTTGACCCTCGCTGAGGAATCGTCCCCATAGGCCGGCACCCCAATCCTTCCGGGGTACCCGATGGGAGGTCATGGCCACTTCGTAGGCTTTGAACCATTGTTGGATGTCGTCGTTCTTGTAGTATTCTTTGACGACATCCTTGGGGATATGTACCTTCGCCTCTGTCGGCGGAGGAGTGTCCTTGTTTCCGGGGGTGCCGGTCTCCCCCTTTTTGGACTTAAGTTCAAGCTCCTTGAGGCTCCGCTCGTGCTCGAGGGTTAGCCTTTTCTCCTCTCTGTGCCGTTTTTTTTCCTCAATCTCTTCGTGCAACCGTAGTTGCTCTAGGGCCAACTTCTTTTTCGACAGTAGGAGTTCTCCGTCCAGCCGGAGTCGTGCGAGTTCTAACTCATGGGTCCGGACCCTCTCCCGCTCCCGTATCTCTTCTGAGGATAGGCCGGCTTCCATGCTGTTTCTTCCCCCATTTGCCGGGGCCGTGGTTGGCTGTAAGGCTACGTTTAGTTCTGACGTTCCTTCGCTTTGGGGCGACGCTACTCCGGACTCTACCCAGGCTCTTAGGGCTTTCTGCATGTCCTCTTTTGAGCCTAATCCGGTGGTCTAAATGCCTTTGTCTTTACAGAACTGTTTGAGTTCTTTGTGGGTATATTCCTCCAACCGTTCTTGTTGGAACCCCGCGGTTGTGGTGGTCTCCTGGCTGCACATGGTTATTCTGCGTCTGGTTAGGTAGCGGGTGAGTCACTTGCTGTACGATTTGCGTCCGGCTCGGATCCCGTCGCTGGCCACCAAATGTTGGAAGGCGGACCTCTGGGGAGTCGGCGAGACCACCCAGTGGGCCTCCTTCCTGTAAGGAAGTAGCCGAGCGCCGCTGAGAAGCCTCCTAGGAGAGGTCCTTCCCCTCTAATCGTACTAGCCCAGTAACACCACCACACAGGACTCGACACTGGTATCAGTTCTCATATATTTTTATCGGTAATTATCGTAGGTTTCTTTGGCAATATGTACAGGTGGATCGAGGGATCCGAAAAGAGTCTCAACGTCTTTGTGGGGAAGGGGTAGCGGGACAGTCTCAGTATCAGCCTGGTACGGGGGTACCCTGCGCCCAGGTATTAAGCCTCCAGCTGGGAGGGACTCCGGGAGTCGGAGTGTCGGGGGCCGGACACAAGGGCGGCTCGAAGAGGTCGACCCACGACGGAGTCAGCAGGGCTCGGAGGATCAGTTCAGCTAGCTCGAGCCGCGACAAAGTCAGCAGGGCTCGGATGGTAGTTCCACTAGGTCGAGCCGCGACGAGGTCAGCAGGGCTCCGATGGTAGTTCCGCTAGGTCGAGCCGCGACGAGGTCAGCAGGGCTCCGAGGGTAGTTCAGCGAGGTTGGGCCGCGACGGCGTCAGCAGGGCCCCGAGGTTTCCGTGAGGATCTTATTCTCAGCGAGGTGGAGCCGCGACGCAGTCAGCAGGGCTCGAGGTACAGTTTCAGGCAAGAGTCTTTCCGTAGGGTCAGCCGCGATCCGATCAGCAGGGCTCTCGACTCCAGGATACAACTGCTGTCCTGGTGCGGGTTCGCCCCAGATATAGGTCTGGAGCCCTTTGATGTCCGGACCCTTGCGTCCGGGGGGCGGAGAGGCCGGGCTGGGAGAGGCCAGACGCCCAGCGGGAGAGGCACCAGTGCCCAGGGAGGCCGGAGAGCGATCGCACCCAGGCGTTGGGGGACGGTTGGGGGTCCCATCGAAACTCCCCTCCTCCGGGATCGGGGGATTGGCCACGTGGTGCCCCCTGGCCGGATCTTGGTGCCTCGATGTCGGGGTTTCGCTGGGGCTGCGGCCGGGGGGGGGGCCGGGTCACGTTGGCTGGTGCGGGTAGATGTGTACAATCCAGGGGGGACCCCGAAGGGTGAAGGGGTCCCCGGTCGGCCTGAAAAGGGGGCCAGGACCACGCCACGAGGCCAGGTCCAACAGCGGGTGTGAAGTGGTTCTCAGTCTCCAACGCTTCAAGCTCCACTCTCTCCTTACAAGTGCCACCATACTCAGCCTGGCATACCCCCACCAAGTCCAGACGGCGGGGATTCGGCAGAAAAAGCAAATATAAACCACCCTAAGTTAATCAATCTATTTCTATTTTTAGTCTCCGCGAAAACTTCTGGTTAACATCTTTAAACATTTGTCCCATTTCAACATTAGAGGGCACTCTAATGTTTCATATTTTAAACAAAGGGTCACTAGATTATTGTTCTTGTAATAAAGTAGCATGGCTGAATTGATTGGACTGAAGCTGCATTGTTCGTAATTTATGTGGTTCCTCGACGGAAGGTAACATTTAGACTTTGTCTGAGTCTTTGAAAAAAAGTGGAATACTTTTTGGGCAAATAGTTAGGCTCCCTGTTGTATTATCTTGTCTTTGTCTCCCTTTGAACAGAATAACGTATCAGACAACACCGCACAAGACAGCAGTCACCTGCACGCACACTGCACTGCTCACTCTGTAGGTCCGACTGGTTTACATTTTCATAGCGTTCAGTTTGTAATTAAGCTTTTTAAAAGATTATTTTTCGTGTGAGGGGTTTATTTGCATTGTGGGATATTTATTTATTTATGCGTTTTTATATAGCATGAACTTTTTTCGATGTCTTATCACTCAAAGTAAAAAGATCTGTAAATAAAGAAGCTTTACTGGTTTAGGTGCTTTGCATTCTGTCAGCTACAATGTTTATTATTTCTGATCGCACAACTAAATATTTTAAAGGTAGTATTTCACTTTACAAATCTGGATAAGATACATTCTGATAATCCAGCTATTTTAATGGGACTTGAGATCACGGCAACAGCATTTAAAGAGATCCTTTCCCTTCAAACGTATTGACGGAAATATTTATTGAGCGCTAAGGACACCCTGTAGTTTATAAAGACAAATGTATGTTTGTGATGTCAGGGTACAAAAGTACCAATTCGGAGACCACCTATTTCAGAGACACTTAGAAACAGACTGAATCAAATGTAAACTCGAACAAGCTTTGCAAAGCAATAGGTTTCTCATTTGCGAGAGTTTACGTTTTTGGCTTTATAAATGACAATGCCTATCTTTCATGTATCTGTTTTCAAAACAAACACATAAATAAAAGGCATTGTCATTTACAATGCCAATAGCTGAAACTCTCACAAACGCGAGACCTATTGCATTGCAAATGCTTGTTAAATTTTCAGTCGAAATTATAATGTCCTTTCAGCAGAGGTTCCAAAATACTTTTTTCACCGGGATGGTGTCATAGTCATGAATTATTTATTATCTATAATTCACAGAAGTTAAAATGTCCCCATAATTTACAAATGTAAATCAATGCGTGGACTAGAAAGCAGACTACAGTCACGATATATTGCCATTATTTATCTTCTATGTACACTGATACAATATCATGGCAGGATAAAAGCGTCGCAATTATGTACGTGAAACACACTTTACAGAGGGGATTCAGCAAAATGTTCTGGAATCGTTAGCCAAGTTGCGATTAGCAACCTGCGGTGCACGTGTGTCCACCCTGCTCAAGGTTGTTCAACAATGAGTAAGGACATCATATTTTAAAAGGTATATTTTTTTGATCAGTTTGTGAACACTAATGTGTGTTTTCAAAGATCACATTAAAGCACACATTCCTCAAAAGTATTTGCAGCAACTTTCGCTTGACATTCACCTATCATATACTCTGCATAAATGTACATTAATTACTATTATCATTTAGAAAAACACTTTACACATGTTCAAGACTTATTTATAGTGCACGAGTCCACACAAACACAAACTTCTACCTTCTATCCTGTCTAACTTCAAAAAAGATTAAATAAAGAAGCTGGCGCGTCTTCCACTTCATTAATGATATGGAACACAGACAAATTAACCTATTGAATAGTACTTTCCTTCTAGTGAATGTGCGTTTGTACAAACACGTTTCAATTCAACATAACAAATGTACTTTTGACCAACAACGTTTATGTGAACCTACAAATGCACAATTATGCCTAAAATGTACATTTACAACAGTGATGTGCATTTTAAAGGGGAAAAATATACATTCTTACAATATCCACACAACATCACATTTACAACAGAGAATTAAACATGCACAAAGTCAACAATCAATGTGCCATAAGAGAAGACACATTTACTCAAGGAGAGTATGTCCGTGCCCTCTACTGAACAAATGTGCACAGATTAAAGTTCAGTTAATAATGCAACATGAATCGAAACAGTCATAGTCAGTAACTTAATGCACGGTTTTCAAAGGGAGTTAGTGGTATAAGAGTCCAATAAGTGAAGAACAGCACACGTAAAGGAATACATCAAGGTACTCAAATCCATTAATGAACTATGTTATTTATAAACCGATAATACCCGGAGGTGGAGATTTTGCCCATGGCTAAATCTCCGCCACTGGCTGGAATCCCCACCTCTGGGCCGGAAGCTCCGCCTCCGGCCCGTAAACTCTGCCTCCGGGCCGGAAGCTCCACCTCCGGGCCGGAATTTCCGGCCCGAGTGCGGACGTAAAGTTAGTAGTCGTAAATCCATTCTGTGAATACCAAAAGTAGTAAGTGCATTCTGTGAATACCAAAAGTAGTAAGTGCATTCTGTGAATACTAAAAGTAGTACGTTTAGGATTTTGTCTTAAATTAGTTTTGTGAATCGGGCCCAAGGCATGTTGTGAGTATGAGCCATCACCCTCCTCTTTTGATAGCTGGCCCCTTGATATGAAACAGTATCATGGTGTTGACTCTGCAGAGTCTCTGACATTAAGCTAGATAGGTAGGCCTAAGCTATGCTTATGGCTGAGGTGTGACCTCAGGGATCCGCTGTGTTTGACACAAGTGTGGAGGTGCAAACAACAGAGGCTTGCTGGAAACCAAAGGAGAGCGGGTTGAGACCCCATGTGGCCAAATTTATGGTCGCTGCATCTGCAGATGACCGTCAGTTAAGTAAGACCCTACCTGTAAGAGGATGTTGAGAATCAGTTGTTCCGTTGAAGGTACCTTGTTGCTTGTTGAGGGTGGGAAACTGCTGGATTTTGCACCCATCAGTGCATGATGGATGTCTGTGGCAGACAGTGGAGCTGTCGATGGTCAGTCTCGCTCCTCCAAATTCTGTATATAATTGAATTTAGGATTAGTTTGCAAATTTTGTAGGTAGGTTTGAATTCTTTCAGGCCAATGAGACAACATAGTCCTGCATGACATTGCATGGGTGAGCTGGATTTCCTGATTCTGTGACTCCAGTGTTGGTCACACATGGGCCTAATGGAGACACCTCAGCACAGAGGGGTGCGACAGAAGAGAAGGAAGGATGTAATATATCACCAAAAGAACTATGGATTTAATCCAGATCTCTAGTCTGGGGTGAATGTATGATTTATTAAGCATCCCATCCATCATTTGTTTGCGTAGTAATATATCACCAGGCATCTTGGAGAACTTTCACTAACCGTGGAGGATCGATAGTATGCATGGTAATGGGGTCAGAGGTGAAAGAATCAGCCAGAGAGATGTCTGGGGAACAGATACTGATGCATGGTGGCATCTAAGAAGACCACATGTTGCATCCTCACATGTCAGGAAGCAGGAAGACTCTCAGGGGGCTTGTTTAAACGCTGAAGCAGATACAGAGCCATATGACAGATGCTCCTGGGACCTAGAAAGCACTGACACCTTACTCTCCTGCAAACGTCCATGTAGATCACTAGACTGGCCTGGCTGTAGAATAATAGTGAGAGGTGGAGACCATCAGAAGCTCTTGTCTCCTTAAGTAACCTTCCTAGATAAATTCATGCGGCTGTTGGACTCTTGAAATATCCTCTCCTCTATCTGAACACATTGAAGTATCGTTTAACAGCAAGCTACTCCTCACCTTTGCTTTCCTTTCCATGCTTCCCTCATAGATCTGCCCTGAGCATTCCACCTCCACATAGCCGTTGTCCTTGCTCCTCCGTTTACCTCCTTTCTAGCCCCATGTCATCCCACCATGACCAGGATGGCTTCCCTGGGCACTCTCCCACGTTCTTTGATATTTCTTCCTTCTCTTTCCAGATTAGATTTCCTATACTGGCTTCTAATCTTTGCTTTTGACTAACCCCACCTCTCCTAATTAAAGCCCCCTTTTCAAAGTCTGAGGCACACAACTGTCCTCATTGGGTGCACATATTCGTTCTCTTCATTGATAGGGAAGGATCTCTCTGGGCCTTAGCCACAGCATCCGATGAACATCTGTCAATGGAAATGAATCCATAAAAAATACCCCAATTAGCCATATTCCATTACGCGTCCAAAGTGGTTATAACCCTCAAATAGATCTGCAGACAGACCACCAGCTCCCCTTTAATACTAGGATATATGTACGGACATATGCCTCTGACAGTGTAAACCTAACTGGAGGCAGCAGAGCTGTGTATACGCAGTGGACAGTAAGAATACAATCAGAGAGCGGAGGGGGGCTACTGAATTGAAATGGGGTGGAGGGGGGCTATCTACAGTCTTGTGTTGGAGTGTTCTTCAAAGAGGTGTGTCTTGAAGTCGACAAGATTGTCTGCCTGTTGCATGGGGGGGGGGGGGGCACGGGGTCCCTGGCTACTTTCAGTGCCTGCTCTCTGCGTTGCCCACTAGTTATTCATTCACACGATTAATATTGAATTTGAAGTAAAGTTGTTTTCCATTTCTGTAAGGTGCTGTTTTCCTCTAGATCCAGACTTGTTTGAAAATACTACAGTGAGGTCAAGAAACATCATCAGCGAGAGGAAATGGCAAAAAATAGTCTATTAAGGATATCTACGTTCTTTGCGTGTCATGACAACCTTGGTGCGCCGAGAGCCATCTTAGGTCACAGTGTTGCACTGGACAGCGACGCCCATCCCTGCTATCGCGGAGCTTGAGAACAACCGTGCCAGTGAGCGCGAGGGTTTCGAGAAAGCTTCAGCTAGACACAGCGTCGCGGCAGTGCAGGCCTCCGTTTGCAGCACCGCTCGGCGCCTTTCGTGCAGATTGCCTGAGACGCCTCCTGTCAGAATGCTTTATTTTAGACTCTAGCCCCACACATTTAAACAATTGAGGTAACATTAAATTAGGCTTAGCTGGCTGACTAGAAACGAATGTGAATACATTTTCCATGACAGCTGTCAGGTCCCATTCCGGAACCGCGGAAGAAGTGAAGTGCAGAAGTGATGTGCGAGTGACACCGTACATGCACACAAACTTACTCCGTTTAGGTCTCAATAATTGTCATAACTACATTCTTCCAGGCATCTGTTCTTTCTCTCCCTTCCTCGCTTAGCTTCTCAAAAAAACAGAAAAAGTGCAGTTTATGACATTGGGCAATGTGACGAAAAGCTAAACAATGCGTCTGCAGTGTTCCTGTGGCGCGTTTTGAGAATGCGAGTAATCCCTTAAGAACACGCTGGTTTCCTCCCCGTCCCGCCATTATGTACAACATGCGCATCTGTTTTTTTTCGTCCCTCCCGCCCGGGTGATCTATCACGTCCAGCTATGGAAACCCCAGGGTTTCTTTCCTTAAGGCGTTGTGTTATCCACCGTTTAGAGACTCTTGTCTTATGTTTCACTGACAGACACGCAGCTGCACATTGTATCCCTCGGCTTTGAAATTGCATCGTTACAGTCCCTGCGTACCAAAACCTATAATGAGAAAGAAGTCTTTGTTAAAATACTCAGCAAAAGTAAGGTTGTGATAAAAACAGACTTCGTCTCTGCACACAATAATCGCTGCTTGGGGTCAGCTGGGTACTATCTCTGACTTCAAAAAGACTGCATCAGCCAGTCCCATCGAAAATAGGCTACTTAGACAGGCGTGTGCAAAAATGTGCATCGTGCGTGTGGAAGTGTGCTTTTTGTGCTATAGAAATTACAAAAAGTGTTGGAAACCACGCTAGCATGAAATTTCACATATTTTTGCTTCAGACGACTGGTTCCATCAGGAAATTTCTTGTGGGAGACAGGTTTCAGCAAAAATGAATCGCGAGAAACTTTTCTCCCGAGCCAGTCCTCTTTCCGGGATCTCTAGTGACTTTTAATTGCAAGATATGCCCTCACATTCAATTTTCACTCAATATACCACAAAATGCCCGTTGCATAATGTTTGCAGGATTGTCTTGAGATTTTGCTTAATTTCAAGGACGTATGCGATTTAGCACACCCTCAGTTTACTAACATTAGTGTTACCTAAGTGGGAGAGTTCACAGCTGCACAGCCACATAACTGCATGTCGTTCTCTGGAGATTTGCACCTCCTCTCTACCTTGGGTGTTCCTTAGCAAGGCTGTTACTATTTTTTCATATTCAGTATGTGAAACATCAGACATTCCATGGTGTTGGACCTGGCCCTTTTTGCAGAGTTATTTCCAAACCTTTTGCTTTCTTCCTCCTATTTTTCTGATCTTTTTTTTGCTGACTTTAGAACGTTGCGCACTACCACTGCTAACCAGTGCTAAAGTGCGTGTGCCCTCTCCTTTAAAATTATGGTATGATTGGTTTACACCTGTTTGGCATATTTATGTTACTTGTAAGTCCCCTGTACAGGATTATTCCATATAATCAGGGGCTCTAAATTAAATGCTACTAGTCGGCCTGCAGTGTGTTGGCACCACCCACAGGAGCAGCCTTACAAACATGTCTCAGGCCTTTCACTGCAGGGCCTTCATTCGTAGTTTACGGCCACTTTGACATGGAATTTAAAACTACTTGCCAAGCCTTAAACTCCCCTTTTACAACATATTGGCCACCCCTATGGTAGACCCTAGGTAGCCCTATGGGCATGGTGCTGTGTCGGTAGAAGGTCGTACACGTGCCTTTATTGTGTGGCATCTCCTGGTAGTGGCAAACAGCGATTTTGTTTCTCACTACTGTGAGGCCTCCTCCTCTCATGGACTAGCATTGGGAATTCCCTTATATGTTTTTAAGTGGTAATGCCTGATCTGAATGGAGTAACATTGACATGTTGGGTATGTTTATAATTGCAGCGTTATATCCTGCTTACTGACGCACTTGGATTTTTTTTTACTATTTTAGAAATGCCACTTTTAGAAAGTGGGTATTTCTCTGTGCTTATGACTCCTTGTAATTTGCAGCCTGCTCCAATCCATGTCTGGGTCTGGTTGACAGCTACACTTTGTGCATACTTTCCAGACAGCCATCACACAGGAAGGGTTGGGTGTGACAGGGTTACATCTGTATTCCTCGGCATACTGATGGTCTCCCTGGGCTTGGCTCTTACATTTGTACAGGCTGTGTCCTGCCCTCACACAGAACTTTGAAAAACTGGAAATTACCTCATTTTGCACAATGACGATGACCGATGTTTTGTGTTGGGAATGCCATTGATTTACCCCCTACTGATGTCTGGAGCCAGGACTGGGGTTGAAAGGGAGTGTTGTGTACCTCTAAGGTTTCTTTTGAAATCACCTCTTGAACAAATACATTTTGGGGTACAAGTAAAGGGGCTCTGACCAAATAATTATAGACACTGCATGGTGATTGTAACCAGGTGCTTCTAGCATTACATGCTGGACATTGCCAGGGAATTGCCAGGATACCAGGCGAAACCACCATTAGGACTATCTGCTTTGCTGTGTTGACCTGCTGCCTGCTGTTTTCTGGGCTGCTGGAGGTACTGCCACCTTTCATCTGCCCTGATAGTGCTGGCCTGCCTGTACCCTGCATGTGCCCCCTAGTGCGCTCCAAGAGCATGTTGGCTTGCCCACTGGTCGTTTCCAATTCCAGGGTCATCAAAAGTTGCACCTGTAAATCACTGCCATGGGATTCTTGTTGTTTGGGAGTCTGGCAGCAGTGTGGACTACAGTAGGAGCTATGCTGAAGTGCTCCATTCTTGCCATCTTGTTTTACTGCCAGTGCATGGTGAAGCACTGCTGGGGGCCAACTGAAAGTGCTTGTGAAGCGCTTTGCCGCCATAGGATGATAGCGTCTGCTAGGCGCTCGTCATCACTACAGAGTGACCTTTGAAACAAGAGGGCTGTGTCAAGGTCCCCGCTCCCTGGCAGATATACCGATGCGTGGTTCATTGCAATGAGGGAGGTCTGGGCTTTTGATTTAAGGCGCATTTCCAGGGAGATAAGCACATCAACACGCTCATCACACCGGCGTTGAGGGAAGTGCACATCACAAGGGAGCCTCCCGTGTGTTAGCTCGGAGAGCGCCTAACCCTCCCTGTGTAGAGGGGAAGATCCGGTACCTGTCTGCCATTTCTTCAGTCTGGGCTGGCAAAACCCAAGAAGACGTCGCTAGCCGGAGGATCAAAGTGCTGAGCAGCACTGGGCCTGCCTACCCCTAGGAGGGGGAGAGATCACAGGGCCGTCTTTTCCCTGAGTCGTGGACCTCTACAACTCAGGTAACTTGACAGTTGCCCTGGTGTAGGCGGGCCCTGGTGGTGTTGTGGCTCTCCTTCCCATTGGATTTCCCTCCCTGGGGAGCTGCACTGCACACTCGTGGGCAGCTGCACCTGGTGATTCAGCATGCACAGGACAGGATGAGGTCTCCCGCACAGGGTTAACGTTGGTGCCTTCCCCCCCTTTTTGGGTAGGACGTACCTGAGAGTACCAGTTCCTTGTTGGTACATGACGGGTGAGTCCTCAACTAAGGCTCCCGATCTGGAACTGGTTACCTTTTGAAAAACTGGAAATTACCTCATATTGCATAGTGACGATGACCAACGTTTTGTGTTGGGAAAGCCATTGTGACCACAAACATTGCACATAATAGGAGTGCTGATGTGCTTCACCCTATGCTCTTATGGGAATATTTGGTGATCTGTGTGTTTATAGAGACTCATAATGGTTGGTGGTGACTCATGTTTTATTCTATTATCTGTTGCTTTTCATGCTTTGATGTTGCAATGTATATAATTTTGATTCTTGTTCTGTCAGGATTGGCATAGTATGCACTGTACTTGTTATTCATGCCATTTTGGTCTATGTTTTGTGTACAACACACTATATATATTTGTATACGATTCGGTGTGGAGCCTCTTTTTTGGTGTATTCATTCTGTTGCTGTTGTGCTTTACACATTGCCTCTGATGCTAAGCCTGGCTACTCTGCACCAAGGGTGAGCACAGATTATCTTGGGTGTGTAACTTACTTGCCCTGACTAGAGTGGTGGGTTCTGCCTGGCTTAGATGCATACCCTAGCCAACTAGAAACCCATTTTCTAGCACATGGAATCTTAGTTATTGAGCAAACGTTGCAAAGAGATTGGTGTTCATTAGTGGTATACATTTACTAAACAAGATGCAGCATTACAATTATGAGTGAGCTAGATCCATCTCTTGAGGGCTTTGTATGAATGAGGTCCACTGAGAGAAATCCTTAAAAACATGCAGGTATAAAATATGTAAATGAAGGAAGTTTATAACTGTGAAAACATGATCTTGAATCCTATTTCTTTAGTGTTAAGGTCTCCCTCTGAACTAATATAGCACGGCACGCACTATGGACATTTGCACAGTTCATGTATTTGCAGTAAGGCGGAGCCTCATTTTCAACTTTGGCAACCAGAAGAGGAATTTCAAGAAATAACTGAAGTCAGCAGTGTATTCATGTACTGCATCTTTTGTCTCAAGGACGTCTCAGGTTTTCTCTGTGAGAAGATCCTGACACCTGCTCTTTAGATATGTTTTGCTGAAAGTAACATGTTTGTGTTGCATGTTACGGTCCATAGATGGGTACTGAGGAAAAGTGTATATAAACTGCTCAAACGTGCATGCATTTTAGCATTACAGGCTCCAACTGGTCATTTTTGGATGCAAACTCTACTCGGCGGAAATGGCAAATGAGCTAAATGAGCTAAATGCTTATAGAGATGGTCGGGGCGAAATATTTTATAAGGACACTGAAAAAATAACAACCAGTATAGGAATGTGTATTGTTTTGAGAAGCAAAGGCCACATACTTGATGGGTGCTATGACTAAACTCCCACTAGACTCTGAAGACTTTCTTCATGAAAGCATATGGGCGCATGAAAACGTTCTGACACGCAGCAGAATTATCCAACTTCAAAGGAAATATCATTCCTAAAAATGTTTTAATAAAAGTGTCCATACCTTCAGGACTTGTTCTTAGGGAATCACTCTATGCCTTACAGGTTCAGGGGCTCCTCACCATTCCAGGACAGGTCTACACTGAATATACAGTTTTGACTAGTCCACAAGATTTCAGTGCAGCAGTATTCACACTTTTTGTCCAAAAGCGCCTTCTGCACTGTCCAGCCACAGGAGAGATGTTTCACAGGGGAAGGCAGGAGAAATGTCGAGATGTATCTGGCCTGCTGGTTTTCTTTCAGAAGGACATAGATCTCTCAGCCACGTGACAAACCACGAAGCACACTCTCCTGCCAGAGGAGAAACGTCCCACAGAGCAAAGAGGAATGAACTAGCAAGGCCTATATCTTTAAATGCCTGCTAATCAACAAGGGCACCACTAGCTCTTGAGATTGCTGGTTCCAGAGATTCTATGTATACATTTCTTAAAATAGTCCTCAGTGAGACAGGAAGAACTTCTTCTTTCTTAAGTGTAGCAAATAGCGAAATCATCTTTTTCTCATCTGTTTCAGGGAAATCTCTCTGGAAATTTGGACAAAAAAGACATTTTAAATTCAAAAACCTTCTTAGCAATTGACTATGCATTTGGCCATAATCTTCTAGCTATTGCCTATGAACTCTCAACGTATAGGATGTACATTCAGTTTCCCCCTCTCGTATTGTGCAGTAGTACGACCCAGCTCATGTTCTACAGACATGAATTCAGGCAGAAGCAATCCTTCAGGTTCCTTCACCCCAGAAATTATCAAAGAGGATATTTCCCTTTTTATTTTAAGGTCTCGTTGTATCCAATCCATACCCAGAGCTGACTCACTTACTCCTATCAGGCACTGCAGGATATCTCCACCCCATAGCCCATCTGCTGCCCCCTCTCATGCAGGTTGCATTCAAAATGCTGATTCTTTTCTATTGGTGATGGAAGCATTTTATTTCCGATTGACTTCTTTCCTATTTGGAAACACTGTAACCCTCGTTTTTAGCATTTTTTCAATTTTTCCTTCAAAATAAGAAGACAACATAAGAAAAAGAAAGAAATAATATATTCAATCTCTGAACCAACTACTTTACAACATTTGGGGCTTATTTACACTGGTGCATCACTTTTTATGGGGGAAAAGTGATGGACCGGCGGCACAAGGGGCTTGTAAATAAGCCCCTCACTACTAATCTGTAAGGGCTATTTACAGGCACATGTACCCAGTGCTTTAAATGGGCCGGTACCCCCCAGTAAGGAGTGCCGGCACTTTTTTATTTTGAGAGGGAGAGTACCGGCACTTCTCGAGAGAAATGTAATACTTTTAATTGGAGAGTACCGGCACTTCTCGAGAGAAATGTAATACTTTTAATTGGAGAGTACCGGCACTTCTCAGGAACAAGCAGGTACTCTAGTACTTCTATTTTTCCATTACAAGGGCTGAACGCAACCGGGAAGGCCTGGATGTCAATCACGTGTTCTCATCTCTTCCGGCGACCTTCTAGGAAAGTAGCAGTGGCTTCTGTTTGCAATAAGGGCATGAAGCAGGTGCGGTTGATAGTTCAGCTTAGAATGTTAATTCCTTTTATTAAGCAATGCCGCGGTGGTTAGGCACACCGCATTTAATATTCCCGGAACTGATCAAGTACTGCAGGCAATACAATGCCGGCCACATCAACAACCTTTCCATACAAGAGAATCTATATGCTGAGAAATTGGTTAAATACGAATTTATTTTAAAAATTAGACATTTGAGTTTGCAATCCATGGTATGTATTGCAATTATGCTCTACAGCCCTGGCTGCAGAAAAAGTGCACTGTTAAGCACATGTTCAATTTAAAGATGCAAATAGATAACACTTTCCCCTTACTCCTGCACCTTGTGTGCACATAGATGTTGGAATTGCTAAAATTATAGGTATTGTACCTTTACAATAAAAAGGGGCTGTCTTTTTAACCAGAGCCCATGTGGGGGACACCTGATGAGCAGTAGCAGCTGCCACTGATTGGAGGTGGGGGGGAGTATAAAAAAGAAAATTAAACTTACCTCCTCGCCGAGTCTCTCCTGGTCGTCCTCCTCGTTGTCCCTCTGCTCCGGAACAGGGGGCACCCAGGCTCCCCTAAGCTAAGCCATGGTGCGGCGCCCAGAGGGGGACTGGGAGCCTGGGCATGTTCTCAGCCTGGGTGGAGAACATGCAAAGTGTGCATGACTCTTTGGCTGGCCCAAGATAGCCGGCCAAACATTCATGCATACTAACAGAGTGACCACCACTCCTCCCCCTGCTCCTCTGTCAGGAGAGCAGCCCGCCCGACCGCAAAATAACATCGAGTTATTATCATTTTATTTTTTCTTTATTTACATCATAAAAAGCAGTGAGGCGGACCTGCTGATGAGTAGACCAAAGATAACACTGAGGTTAAACACCAGAGGGCATATTTACAAGGAGCTTGTGCTGTTTTTGACGCAGCAGCGGTGCTTTCTTTGCTCCATGTTTACAAGATGACACATCGAGGAAGATGCGTCACTTTTTGTCGGCCTGCATAGTTTTTTCCTTTTGTCGGAATCGGCTGCATCGTGTTAGTTATAATATTTGCAAGGTAGGCGCTCCCACCTAAAATCCCCTGTGAAACTGACGCAGTGGTATTTATTACATTTTGCAAAAGTGATGCATCTTCAGAAAGCAGCCTGCTCAGCTTGAGATGCATCAAGATTCCTGCGCCTTTAAAATTCAGGAGTGGGAATTATGCATTGGCTGTGGCATAGGTATCTGACCAGCTGAAGTGACTTGAACCAGTGTAGTCTGCAATCAAGTCACATCCCCATAACAGGTAAGTGCACACATGAGGTAGGTAACATAGTAAATATCACATCACACACCATCACAGACTTTTATGCACTCACATTGACCGGTCATATAATATGGCTCACATATGTAGAAATAGTCGTACACATAAGTACACTATGTCCACTTGTGTGCTGACATCCAGGACCAATGTAATAGAGTGTAAGGAGAGTTTTTCGCCTTTTCACACACTATTACATTTGTCCCCACACATGAGGCTGCTTGAGTCAGTCAAAAACCGGTGCATCACCTCTGATATCTGGTGCATTGCTGTTATTGCATCAGTCTTATGACCAACTACAGCAATGCACCATTGTTGGGCAGTATGCCTTGCGGCATCCTACCCTCAGATGAGTCATAATTTATGACGCATCCATGGGACTTTGTGCCATTGAGCCCCGAACTGTAAATATGGTGCATCCATTGCGTTGTAATTGTTTTTGACCCAAGTGCAAGCAATCTTTTGGATACATCACTGCCTTGGTGCAGCGATGCATTATTTCTTGTAAATAAGGCCCTAGACTTCTAGAGCAAAAATGAGGAGCAAAAGATTAAGATGGCCATCCTCATTACATATTAACTTTGCATTAACTTTTTGCAGTGTTACTCAGGTGAGTGTTCTGAGTTCCCAGCCAAAATGACAGTGGTGTGAGGGACACTTGTGAAGTGCCTGAGGCAGTCTCAGTCATTTTGTTCTCATCAGAGCCTCGTGAACCCTGGGCAAGCCTTTACACCCTCCAAAGGGAGCCACCACACAGTGTGTAGACCTCCGAAGTAGAGGCTTTTGAGTGACAGCTGAGCTGATGCAATTTCAGGTTTCATTAATGATTATCGTTGGAGGCGCAAGATAAAATAGTTGGCTCTCACCAAGTATGACATTTATTCAAGTTGGCTGAGAATATATGTGTTACATAATGCTTGGTGAAGGTTTTCACCCCAAGATCTCCAGGCATCTCCCTATGCAATGCAGCTTCAAAGTATCATATCCAAGTATTGTTCCAGAGATTCTCTTTGAATACATTTAAGATGGAATCTCACACAGGCACAGCGAAAGGGAAAGGAGAGCCCAACAGAGTCATGATCAGGGCAACTAGAATAATGCGTCAAGAGAGGGCTAAATTATGCAGCAGGGTTGACTAAATTATGCGGGAAGAAAAGGGGAATTATGCAGCACAATACAGCACATTATTCCAGTGACCCTGGTCATAAAGAATAGCCACAGGTGGGTCAACCTTTGTCACTCCATTGAACATGAGCCGTGCAATGTCCATGTAACATGGTTTGACAATCATTCCGTAAAAACAGAATCCCATTTGGTGACTTTACAGGGTCGCACCCAACAGTGTACTGTGGGCCACCTTGCATAATGCATCGCGAGTAGTATCTAGGTACAGTTTTTTCAATAAAGAAAACATTTGTGAAGTAGAAAACATTTGTGAAGTTTCAGTTAAGCAATTCGCAAAGCTAGTGGAGATTCCAGGTTATACATTTTCCTTTGCACAGGCAAAGTTTTCAGATCATTTTCAGCACGCCATTAGATCATTTTCACTCAAATCATACAAAGCCAAGATTTCCAGAGTTATTCTATGCACAATAACAACTGTATGTTAAGCTTTTGTGGAATAAATTGCGACAAAAGTCTCATTTTCATGTGGGCGAAAGCATGCACCTTTGAAACTTTGTCAAGGTATGAGGGCTTCCATAGAATATTTTGAAGTATTCAAAAATTCCCTTCAACTTCTCATACCTCTACTCTGAAGCAGAGATACGCATAGGATATGGTTCCCCTGGGACAGTTCCTCAAACAGGCTACAAAACAAGCATTTGCAATGCAATATGTCTCACATTTACAGAAGTGTTAGCTATTGGTGTTGTAAATGACAATGCCTTTTATTTATGTTTTGGTTTTTAAAACATAAATAAAATGTATTGTCATTTGCAATGCCAATAGCCTAAACTCTCAAAAGTGTGAGACCTATTGCATTCCAAATGCTTGAAGGCATTGCTGAATTGCCCCCTTCTGTCTCCCATGGCCCTTGAAGAGCTGCCCATTTGCTACGAGTTAAATAAACAAGACGGTGGTCACAACGGCGCACGAGAGACCCCCCTGTCCTCCTGCAGTAAGACAAACTCAATAAAGAAAATAGTGCTTACCGACTAAAGAAGACTACTGTGTAACAACCGCAGTAAAAGGGCCAGTCCTCACAGGTGGTAACAAATGAAGACAAGGCGGTACTAAGGAGGGACTAACAAGCCTAATAAGGAATCAGAAGCCAGCTTTTAGGAAGGACAATGACACAAGCCACTGACAAATATGGGCAGAGAGTGGGTGGGGCTTCAGTAACATACTACAATACAGCATGGCTCGCAGAGCGGCGCATGCGCTGCCCAGGCTCAACCTAAAAATATCTCCCAAGCCTTGCTGTGTTACTCTACGGACCTTGTCCACACGCTGTAAACTAATGACAATCTATTTTTACACAAGGGCACACAGCCAACTATGGTACTTTCTGCCTTATGTTATTGACTGTACCAACTGTGAACGTCTTTGAAAATAGTTGGACTTAATCAACCCGACCGTTCAAAAGTAACTTTTCCATTAGCTTGCTAGCTTTAGTTTCTTGTTGCTACTACTTATTATTGTCAATGTTCTTTAAGTTTCTGCTGCCTCAAGTTTTCAATAAATAATATAAAAAATGAATGATATTACCTTTTATTGGGTCAAAGTAATGTGGTGTTACTTCCTCTGTTGTCATGGAGGAAACAAGGAAGCATATTATTACATTTACTCCCCTATGATGTTGATGAAATGACACAATTCTTTTTAGAACAACAGGCTGCTTTTGAGGCAGCATCACCTCTTTCCTGTTGTACTTTACACTACCACGCAGTAGTGGCAATCTCAAGCTGTTCAGAAGGTGGTGGTTACTGTTTTGTAGGTATCCCCTTCCTTGAAGTTGTTTGTCATCTGATACACCGTTCAATATTGCCTGGTTAACCTTTATACAATATTACCTGACAATGTCACATATGTGTTTCTAAATATATAGATTTCAAAGTAAACTAGGTTGGGTTCACTTATACAATAATGAGGACAGCCATTCAACGAAAATGTGGGTAGCATTGCTATCTTCAGCTGCAGTAACACCAATGAGCTCCTTAAGAGTTCATGACATTACCTTCTATCTCAATACTGGGGGATTATTGCTTGGGGGTACAGGCACTTGCATACATTCAGCTCACACTGTCTAAACCCTTCCCTGGCATAAACCAGGAGAGGTAGATGGAATCTGGATAACTGATGCTCACCATAGCACCATCAGTTACTTTATCTGGACAAGAGATTTCTGTATAATAGGGGTGGGACTCCCATACTCCCTAAGGCTGCTGAAAGCAGCTTTGCTGTGATGGATAATACACCAAAAAACAAGCATTGGCATAGCCAATAGGTCTCACCTTTGGGACCGTATGAGTGTTTAGACAAAGGCGAGACCTATTGGCTATGCCAATGCTTGTTTTTATTTGCAACCGAATCACATGGGCATCCAGACCCATCCTCCTGATATGAGTGGTAATCAGCAATTTCAATCAGTAGTATCAGATTCTTGCAGAGAAAAAATGAGATGTAGTCAAATTTCCACTTTGTTCCTAGTAACTGATAATAGGAAGGCCCAAGCGGGTATAATTTATGTAGTCAATGTTCATAGTATTACATACATTAAGAGAGAGCAATAGTCTCCTCGTTTACCCCTCTGCTCATTATTAAGTTCCGAAGACCAAGGCGGGTGCCTCTTTGTACCATTTCAAGGGCAGCGATCCTCACGCTAAAAGCCTCCACCCTGGTTGCTATCTACCAGTCAGCGAACAAACTAAGAAACCAAAATCAAAGGACCCAGGCGGGCACATTTTTATATAGTTGATACTGATAGTATGGCATGTATTAGGAGAGATTAGTGATCTCATTTATCACTTTAATTGTTGTCGAGATTGGAAGGCCAAGGTAGGTGCTTCTTTATACCATATCAACGCCAGAGGCCATCTCTTAACAGCAAGTTGCAAAATAAGGTGCCTCCCCCTTGCCCGCTTACTTTATCCAGGAGATGTGCCAGCCTGCACACTATACTGAGATGCTGCCTGCTGGTCTCCAAACAACTGTGGCCGGCTGATTACTCACGTCCCGCAGCGTGATCGAGTCTGGTGCAAAACATGGCTTGAGGATTCTGGGGCATATCGTTACCGCCGTAGAAAGCATTGTTGTGTTTTCTTATTGTTCAAAATAAGCAGGGAAGTGCCTGTTCAGAACATTCCATCATATCTCTTCACTTGAAGGATTTTAACAGTGTCACAGCAAAGTGGTAATCCACATTAATATATATTTCTATTGTTTGCCATAATATTAGGGTAATATAGGATTTCCGACTGATGCAATGTAAAAAAAAGTCAGCGTCCAAGGCAACAAGAGCGCGCGCGCACCTCGCCGAAAGCAGGTAGCATTTCCCTTGCGGGAGCGAGCGCAATTATTGCCAACATATGGCGCTGCTCGCTCCTGCAAGGGAATAGCCAAACGTGCATGCGTTGCATTGAAAGCAATGCAACGCGTGCATGTTTTTGCCTGCAAAGCTGAATCGATCTCAAGAGGTCTCTTTCCTACGCAGCGCATGCGCGCTGCGTAGGTGAGACCTAATGAAGCACATCCCACCAAAACATTACTCAAAGAACCACGTTACTCACATAGAAATACCGGAAAAAATAATGTAAAAATGCACTCTTTTGCATTGGACACTAAGATTCTCACAGGTTAAACGTCCTCAATAATTCTGGAACAAAACAAAATACATTTGAGCCTCAAAAAGGCCAACATTTGGAAACTAACACACGTATACAAACATCTGTGAAAATGTATAGATCTAAATCCAGCTCTAAAAGTGCTCCACTAACTCCTGCTAACGCAAAGTAAAGTTCACAGTTCTTAGCTCTGTGTATAAAGCACATAGGGCGATGGGCCTGGTCTGGTGACCCAGTGGATTAGTGCATTCACTCAAGGGATCTGTGGGACCACATGGCCACAAGTTTGAGTCCTAGTGGGTCTACTCGTCCTGCCAACATCGATAAAATGAGTACCATTGAGTGGGGTAGGAATACGTCTGTTATTGCTGCATCAATTACTATTTAGTGGGAATGTGTGCTTTGCAAGTCCACATTATGTTACATTACTGCTAGTCAAACATGCCTGGCAGCAGCCGAAACAGTGACAGATATACCAAGGACTCCATGGTTCAGGAAATTGAATCCCTTGAACCTATTTGTTTAGGGTTAATGTATGAAATGTGATGACCAATGTAAGATAAGCAATGTGCTGATATTATCCAGAACCCATTATAGTCCATCCCATCTCTGTTTCTACCCCAAATTGCTACATGTCCTACGTACCAACTTACTGTTGATAAGTCCAGCATTTCTTGTTGGAAAGCTTTACATTGTGCAAATAAAAAATAAAGAAAATCCCAAAATTTTAGAGCAGATACAAACAATGTACACTTCAGAAAACACTAGAAAACTGAACTATTAAGTCTCACCTTCAGCTGCACTTCTCACCGATTGGGGGTTACAGTTATAGCATATCGAACAGGGCCCCTACTTGTGGAGTGGGAAAGACCATCTCATGGAAAGGGAAAATAGCCCATCCTTCCCTGCCTCTGATCAACGTTCTGAGGACCGGCGTGCGCCCTTCTCTGAGAATGCTCAGTAATCTTTGGTGCCAGTCATGGTTGTCCATGTTTTGATCTATTTGTAGAGCTTCAGGGGGATGGGGGAGGAGGGTACACTCCATAACCGTATAGGTCTTTTATTCCACCCGGGCGGCATTTCCCAGTGGGCTGGAGCTCTCCAGGGTTGCTCCTGGTGCCTCTGCCACTTGCTTCATCCCCCAAAGATTTATTGCAGCAGGCACAGGGGGCTTCAAGAGAGAGAGAAAGAAAGCAGCAGAGAGAAAGCGACCAGAGAGGGAAAAGAGGGAGGAGATTAGCCAGGGCTCAAGTCGGGGGGTACACGCGGTTGGATGGCTTCCCCCCACTCTTTTCACAGGGTGGACGCCGTCCACCCTGCCGAGAAGTTGAACCCCACTCTAAAATATGCTGAACTCATTCAGGTGTAAGTTTAAGACACTGGGATTCATTCGGCAGCATCTGCTCTTATCTGCTTTCCTTCCAAGCAGCAAGGTGTAGACGGGGAGGGGGGGTTTGTTATTTGAGACTACAGCTGGGTCATAACAAAGGCCGAACTTAAGAGTCCATTTGGCCTTCTTTGTCCGAGTATCCAGGCTAGGGGCTGCCTGTAGCTTCACACCTAGATGTAAAGGCAGCGGAAGGGAATCAAAAGCAGCAGCTTGTTAACATTTCGAAGGCGCATAAGAGAGGCACGATTTTGACTTTGTTCAGACCCCATATATAATAGATATTCATGAACTGTAAGAATGTCAGATGCGTCACACTGTCCCACTGCAAAATAACAATCTAAATACCAATATTTTTAATTGGTTTTACAGTGTTATTCAACCCAATGTAGGGTGCCAGATCACTTTACAGCAAACATACATATTATATCTTCAATAAATCACAAAAGTTTGTAAATCATTGCACAGGATTTGTTACATAAGACAGTGAGGGTTACTGGGTGTAGGAGTCACATATGCTTCAGAGCTCACTCTACTATACTAGAAGGATTACAATGCAACTGCGCGTGACAATAGGATCTCTGTGTTCAAAGCAGTAACCCACTTACTTACCTATCTACATAAAACAAAATCTGCATTCTGCATGTTACATGGTGTGCTTTCCGGGAGGTGCATTAACCTTGTCAAAACTTTAAATCAAAACTAGGACTAGACACAAAAAAATCTTTCCATCAAATGTGTTAGCCACCAGGCAGCTAAACCAATCACATCTACATGGAAATGTGCTGCACATGGAATATTACGCCTGCTGGGGTAGGAAGGCAGCAGAGTTAGTTTGTCAATCCTTGGGTAAAGGAACCTGTCATGCGCCGTGATGTCACTTCCGGCGATGTCACTTCATGTGATGTCACTTCCTGCGATGCCACGTGCCATGATGTCACTTCCTGTGATACTACCTAACTTGGAGAGCCCCTCCCACATCTTCTTTTAGGACTTGTGCCCTGAGATTAGGCGACAGCCTTGTTGCATGCAAAGAGAGAGGCGTTGCAAGGAGACAACAGGATCGGTCTGGTTGGAACATTTTTGCGACGGCTGCTTTTGGTTCCTCACTGGCTTTGTTTCACGCTGAATAACCCAGGGTGAAGGCATGGGAAGTGGCAATCAGGGCCTTGCCAAGACATACTAAAGTGTGGCTTACACACTCTCCAAGCCCCCAAACGACATACAAAACAAGCAGGTCAAAACTCTTATTTTAAATAATATCCCTTCATCTCGAAATAATCCAGCAAAATACTTGATCTGCAGTGGAGATGAAACATTTCCAGACGGCAAAACATTTCCTTCCTTTCATTACAATGCAAAGCTCAGTAAAACTGCTCCTGCGCACACCTACCAACGTGAGGGTGAGCTGGGATCTGAACGTGGTCAAACAATGACAGAGCTGACTGCTCCATAGGGAATAAAACAGTCAGCTCGGTGTCACCCTCACCAGCTGCTCACAATCTTGGGAAGGAGGTCATGTCTATGGAACATTGCTATTCACTGCTGAAGGAAATGCATGCTGGGAAAGGTCTCTAGCCACAGGATGTAGCAGCACACCCTCTCCTGTCTTGCTGCATGTTTTAAGATGTGGGAAATGGAGTCCTGGATGGTGGCTGACTGATGTCTTAAACCTGATGCGAAACGAAGCAATAATTGATAGAGCTCTGTCGGAAAAGCGTTTCAGATAACATTTTAATGCACCTGGACACCAGGAGACATTAACAGGCCTGGTGGACGTTTTATGGAACCAGAGGACATCAGGGAAGCAGAAAACATGGCAGCTACACCATCAAGTACCATGGGCAATAATGCTACAAGATTATTAATAATGATGGCAGGTTTGATTCAAATGAAACATCTATAAATATGTTTTGCTGTAAGTCCTAAAGGCTCTGAAAAAGTGGTGCCTGGGGCATAATGACCATAACTGCAGCAAAATACCGCTCCACGTATTACCCCTCTCCTCCCACCACACACACTACCCTTGTGACTGCTCAGGACATGAACACATGGACGAACACACACCAGAAGGCACAGACATAAGGGATTCGGGCACAGGAGGAGATAGACCCAAGTGGTCGTCACACGGTATGCAGGTGTAGGTAAGAGGACGCAGGCGGATAAAGACAGTGGGAGACAGACAAGAAAGACAGTGGCAAAGGCAGATAGGGAAAAGTGGTCACAGTAACAATGGGAGACATGAATATGGGGCGACAGGAATATGGGACGACAGGTGCAAGTGTGGCATGGAGACATGAGCATACATTAAAATACAAAAACAGCAGAAAACCACAGGGACAATCGCGCATGCACTGATATAGGAAGACATAAACTAAGGTACATTGAGGTAGGACAAATGAACAATGACTAATAGAGAAACACACAGTGGGACAGGAAGAAACACATTCTAGGATAGGAAGACAGAAACAGCAGAAGAGGGAATCACAAATAACCAGATGTAAATAGACTGCCAACAGAAGAGAAACACCAATATACCTTTTTATAGCCATTCCTCAGTATAGTACACAGTGATGGAAACACTGCAGGATCTAAATTGTTTAAATTTGTTCCAATTCATAACCTAACCTTGTAAGCCTGATTCTCTTTATAGCAAAGTATGCTTTTTCTTAATATATTATGCCACACAGATTTTCCCGTCTCAAAGAAACCCATCTACTTTTGGTGTCAGTATTTTTATTCAATAGACATCTTTCCTAGTTATTTGGAAATACTGTACATTTCCTTTTTGACTTTTTTCAAACCTTCCTTCGCAATTACAAGGCGAACTAATAAAATTAAAAGCAAGTTTACAGAAGTGCAGTCAGTGTGAATGAACATCAACCTCCCCAAAACAATGCTACTAAACAGCAGATGCTTAGTGGTGCCTCTTCAGTGTGGAAAAACTTTAAACTTTGTAGTAGAGACAATAATCAATGCATGTCCACTGACAATCCCTTTATTTCACTATTCCTCATTACTGCACCAAGCAAATATTCCGAGAGATCATATACATTAGAAACACCACATTACCCCATGCCCAGAGGGGATCTACTAATCACTAGCCTGTTCTCAAAATATGGGAGTCAGAAAACTCTGCCAGGTCAAGATCACAGCAGACAAGATCAAAACACGAGAACAACCCTATTGCTAATTACCTAGAGCAGAAACACAAATTATCAGTACAGGTCCAGAAGAGTCTTTAGGGATTAGACATGAGGAGGCCATGAGCATGTTCAGGTATTTGTAATCTGTGAGCATATTCTTTCATGAATTATCCTTTTGGGATCAGTATCCCTCTCGCATTCTTGCTCATTCTCTTCTGGCATGAATCAAAGGCAATGAAATCACTGAATGGATGAAACATGAAATGGGTGAAACATGAAACATGAATTGAGTGAAACATGAAACTTTAATTGCTGTATGGCCCCTGATTCTGCATTTCTTGTGCAATTTTCCTTTAGTTCACTATGACACGCTCAGTGGACACATAGTAATCATCAGCCTATACTCAACATGTGAAACCCAGGCAACACTGACCACCCGAAATAGCAGCAGAGCACACAATAGGTGCATGAGTAGCAGAAGAAGCATGGTACTACAGGCACAGAGGAGAAACCCTAATCCCCAGCGCAACGTAAGCGGAAATACAAGCCCTGGACACGAATGGCCCCTTTAGCGCCTGCAGGTCATTTCTTTTTACATTGTGGGCATGCTCCTTCTGAAAACATCTTTTTGGGATAATTGTATCTACTGTTCATGTACATTTCCTCGAGACAGGAAAGCACTTTGTAGGTGGACTCATGGAACTGGAACACTACTTACCACATGTTCATTGCAATCAATGTCTGTCTCTTGTTTGTGCTCATTCACACGTAGCATTTATCAATGACAAGTAAAGCACTTCAAACACAAGTTTATACAACATATCTACCAATAAAATGATTAAAGGCTATTAAAGAAGAATTATAAGCTTAAAGGAGAAAAACAACCCACCGGTGCATGACATCATCAAACTGATTTTTATATGACTTTTCTCTCTTTAGAATGGCACAGTGGGTAAAAACAAAACAATGGACTGGAATGTGGCCCTGAGCAAAGACAGCTGAGATCAATACAAGTATTGCTTCCATTACCATGCTGGTTGTTGCAATAGACATCCAGAGTGTGACAGGTATGCCTAAGTGTGAACCCTGTGCTCACTGTGCCACAAGCCACAAGACTCAAGCTATGCCACATTGACAAGGTCTCCGTAGGCTGAAACTAGATTGTGTGCTCATGTTCTTACCAGGTAATTTGGTGTAGGAAGTTCGTATGGATGTAGGACTACGTCTGATTTACATATGGCTAGTTTTAGTCTAGAGTGGCACAGTTAGAGAAAAACAGTGCAATGGAATGTGGCCCTTAGACATCAACAATGGTTGAAATTAATTTAAGCATTCCTTGCATTACTATTTTGCTTTTCCCAGAGAAGACTTTAAGTACTACTTAGAAGCACCTGAGCATTTCTGGATAATTTCAGTAAAAGAATGCGTGTAGGACATAAAGAAGTGAATGTGTGATGATTTTTGAAAGATCCTTGATAATCACTCTAAACACTTTAAACACCCAGCTAATATACCTGGGCATCTCTCACTTTTGCTTCCTCCATTGCATTACCAAGTGCTACGACCCAGGACAGAGTTCTCTTCCACCGGAATCCTCAACAAAGTCATAAGCCCTGAATATTCCTGCCTATGTGCGAGGACCCCAGAGCACATATCAAATATAATATATATATTTATTTATTTATCAAAAAGAAAAAGAATGTACATAGCACATATATATATATATATATATATATATATATATATATATATATATATATATATATATATATATATATATATATATATATTACCTACTGGCGGTCGCCAGTAGGTAGTTATAGTTAGGACCACGTTTCCATAGGAAATCCGCAACATTCTATTTTGAATAACTTTGGCGCCGGTCGACGAATCCTCGCGTATTTTTCAAAATAGGTGGGGCGCTACGCTCCGCTCCTACCCTGAAAGTCTCGGGTGGATTCGTCAAGCGGGGGCTGAGATAAAAGGGGGGTCCCAAAACGCGTTTTTCCCATGCATTTTTCCATAGGACCTTTAGACAGGGCTACAGCCCGAACGGCTGAACAGAATTACTTGAAATTTGGCAGAGAGGTAGTCCCTAGGTCAAGGAAGTGCCTTTTGTAGGTTTGGTGTAAATCTGTTCAGTAGAATCTGAGAAAATAGCCTTTTAATCAATATATATATCTGTGGCAGCTTACCGTGCGCTTACGGTGCGCTTACCGTGCGCTTACGGTGCGCTTACCGTACGCGTACGGTGGCGTGCGCGAGCACGATTCTGATTGGCTGTTAGATCTTAGTAAACATTCGAATCGGTCGAAACCAGGGAGCGGCGGCCGCCATTTCGTGTGTTTCACTCAGAAAAAAGTGATATCTTGAAAAGGGGGCAAGGTGGAGAGTTACAGACCCCCTAACATTTGTAAGGGGGTCAAAGAAGGATAGAAAAGTTCAAAGAAAACATTTATTATTTTTTAAAAAAAATCGCGGGGTACGCGTACGGTAAGCTTACGAAAAGCTTACCGTACGCGTACGGTAGAAAAAATAAATAAAAAGAGAAATAAAATTCAGATTTAAGTGTTTAGATATTAGGGGGCTCTAAAAAGAGCCGTTGTGTTTATGAAGTGATTTTTTAGTGGTACCTACAAGTAAGTACCGATGCAGAGTCTAAGGTTCAAGAGGAAGACTCTGTTCCCTTCATCATTGAAGTGCACACCATCTCCTCTATAAATGTCTTGCATGTCGTAACGCAAGTTGTTGTGGTAAATGGAACCCATACCATAGTCACGGAGGAAAGCAGAAACAGATTTGTTGACGTGCTTTCTTGCTTTGTCAATCTGCGGACAGAAATGATTGGACCAGTTCCATTTTTGCCTTTGGCATATGTTAGAAAACACAAAGGCAGTTTTAGGGAAAAGTGAAAACAGTTGTGCAAAGGTGTCCTTCATAAGCATTTCCAGACCTACCCCAGTCAAAGTGCCTAGGTCATTGCCACCACAGTGCACTATTATGAGGTCAGGGTGTTGGATTTGCATGAAGGATTTCACCAATGGCATCAATTGGTGCCACTTTAACCCTCTCTGACCAATCCATTTAATGTCTACATTTGGCAAAGCAAGGTCTCTCACCATACCTGTTTTCTCTGCAAACTTTTCACTCCAGAAAACATAGCTGTGCCCTACAATCCACACTGTGAACATCTTCAAAGGAGATCTGGATGCACTCAGGAGGTGTAATTCAGTAGAATGGGAAAATGAAATGAAAGACAGTTTGGAAATGGAGGAATACATATTGTTTTCATAAAAAAAAGAACTGATTGGCTGTTTCATACCATTCTAGAATAAAAACTAGGCTGCATGTGTAAATTAATAGAAGCATGTTTTGTATTGGTACAGAAAAATGTGTTACCAAAGAACAGTACTTTGGATTTGCTGTTAGGTTTGAAAAGTCAAGCACTCTTGCTCTGTGGAATTGAAACATTGTTTGGCGAACTTCTGACCTAACTCCACACAGCAGTGTTCCATGAGCTGTTGCTATGGTAGCAGGCAGAAGTCAAGTTGGGGGAAGGGTACTAGGCAGAAGTCAAGTTGGGGGAAGGGTACTTTTGGAAAAGGGTTGGTTTTCAACCAATAGAAATGTGTGATTACATTTGAAAAAAAGGGGGAAGCACTGAGATTTGAAATTAACATGTATATGTGTGGAAAAAGAGAGGGAAAGTTTGCCATTATCTGGTTCTGCTGAGAGGAGAGAGGTGTAAAGAAAAGAGATCCTGGCTCTGATAATCTGCTGTTTGAGTGCCACATTTCTTTCACAGCTAACTAATTTTAAAGGTGAGTTTAGAGTTTGAGAGGGGATGTATATGGTAAATTAAGAAATGAATAATAGAAATGGAATTCCTTTTGTTGAAGTTGTGTTTATCATTTTCTGTTTTGGGAGAAATTTAAATGTGAGGAACATGTAAAATAATATGGACTATGTTTTCACGATAAATTAAGGTGTACTGGTATAAAAAAAGAATAGTTTAAGGGTTTGAGGTTGGACTCAGTAATGCAAATACATTCAGCATCACTAAGGCTGGTTGCCCTTGCTGGAATGTAGGCAGTCACCAAGGTTACACATGGTGGTGGTCTGAAAAAGCAGTTTGGACATGTGCTTTTAAAAAAATCTGAAAAGTGGATTCATAATGTGTCAGTCTGTAAAAGTGATTATCACTTGTCAAAAAAAAGAGCAGTAAGTGTGCTTTCAAATTGGCAAAGAAATTTCGTTTTGTGACTAATGTGAAAACATGACTCTGTGTGCAAAGAGGAATTATAGGCAGAGATTTATTGCGTATTGCTCTGGTGATTTCACAGTTGCATTAGATGGAAAGGGGGAGCCATTTTTTGGTGCAGAAGCAGACTCTTAGCACACACCCAGCTGCTTCCCATGTTGAATCATGCACAGTATTTACAAGCGAGTGGGGTTTGAGGTTTCAGTCAGTAATGCAAATACATTCAGCATCACTAAGGCTGGTTGCCCTTGCTGGAATGTAGGCAGTCACCCAGGTTACACATGGTGGTGGTCTGAAAAAGCAGTTTGGACATGTGCTTTTAAAAAAATCTGAAAAGTGGATTCATAATGTGTCAGTCTGTAAAAGTGATTATCACTTGTCAAAAAAAAGAGCAGTAAGTGTGCTTTCAAATTGGCAAAGAAATTTCGTTTTGTGACTAATGTGAAAACATGACTCTGTGTGCAAAGAGGAATTATAGGCAGAGATTTATTGCGTGTTGCTCTGGTGATTTCACAGTTGCATTAGATGGAAAGGGGGAGCCATTTTTTGGTGCAGAAGCAGACTCTTAGCACACACCCAGCTGCTTACCCTGTGGAATCATGCACAGTATTTACAAGCGAGTGGGGTTTGAGGTTTCAGTCAGTAATGCAAATACATTCAGCATCACTAAGGCTGGTTGCCCTTGCTGGAATGTAGGCAGTCACCCAGGTTACACATGGTGGTGGTCTGAAAAAGCAGTTTGGACATGTGCTTTTAAAAAAATCTGAAAAGTGGATTCATAATGTGTCAGTCTGTAAAAGTGATTATCACTTGTCAAAAAAAAGAGCAGTAAGTGTGCTTTCAAATTGGCAAAGAAATTTCGTTTTGTGACTAATGTGAAAACATGACTCTGTGTGCAAAGAGGAATTATAGGCAGAGATTTATTGCGTATTGCTCTGGTGATTTCACAGTTGCATTAGATGGAAAGGGGGAGCCATTTTTTGGTGCAGAAGCAGACTCTTAGCACACACCCAGCTGCTTACCATGTGGAATCATGCACAGTATTTACAAGCGAGTGGGGTTTGAGGTTTCAGTCAGTAATGCAAATACATTCAGCATCACTAAGGCTGGTTGCCCTTGCTGGAATGTAGGCAGTCACCCAGGTTACACATGGTGGTGGTCTGAAAAAGCAGTTTGGACATGTGCTTTTAAAAAAATCTGAAAAGTGGATTCATAATGTGTCAGTCTGTAAAAGTGATTATCACTTGTCAAAAAAAAAGAGCAGTAAGTGTGCTTTCAAATTGGCAAAGAAATTTCGTTTTGTGACTAATGTGAAAACATGACTGTGTGCAAAGAGGAATTATAGGCAGAGATTTATTGCGTATTGCTCTGGTGATTTCACAGTTGCATTAGATGGAAAGGGGGAGCCATTTTTTGGTGCAGAAGCAGACTCTTAGCACACACCCAGCTGCTTACCATGTGGAATCATGCACAGTATTTACAAGCGAGTGGGGTTTGAGGTTTCAGTCAGTAATGCAAATACATTCAGCATCACTAAGGCTGGTTGCCCTTGCTGGAATGTAGGCAGTCACCCAGGTTACACATGGTGGTGGTCTGAAAAAGCAGTTTGGACATGTGCTTTTAAAAAAATCTGAAAAGTGGATTCATAATGTGTCAGTCTGTAAAAGTGATACAATTACATTTTAATTATAAATTAAATTGTTGGGTGGGACAGGTAAGTGAGAAATTAGAAGGTCTCTTTCTTCCACTTTATCTCAAAAAGATTTTTAAAAATTAGTTATTAATTTCTCAAGTATCTTGAGATGTGGTAATTGATTTTTAGTGTTTTTTAAAAAAAATAAAAAAATACGCTTACCGTGCGCGTACGGTAAAAAAAAAAAAAAAAAAAGTTTCAAAGAAAAAATAAAAAAAAGTTGAGAGGTAAGGTTGGCTGTTATAAGAGCCGTTGGGTTCATACAGGGATGGAGGAAAGAAAGAATGGGAGTATTATGAGCGTCTACAAACATGCTGGTCTATCTTATTGTTAATAAGGGTAAGACTGATCTCCCCAAAAACAATAAGACCACCACATCTTGTACACCTCATTTCAACCCTCCCAAATCGAGGGTTGGTGTCCACAGGAAAAGAAGAAGGTGATGCTCCAACATCAGAGGAAGGGCTCAGCTGAGCTGCCGATGATGTACTCGGCTGAGCATCTGAGGCTGGGCTCTGGTGACTTACTGAAGAGTTTTCTCCAGTATGTCGAGCAAAGGTCCTTGGGTGTCTGTCCTGGAGGTGTCTCTTCATAGAGTGATTTCCAAAGGAATATTTCTTCCTTGGATTTCCTCTTGATAAAACACGACCACAAAGTATGCAAGTGACCAATTGAGCATTCACCTTTTTCTCCCCCTCTGGAAAAGTGAAATACTCCACTACAAAAAAAGTCTTTTGTTTCCTCCTTCTCTGGATCATGGTGGTGCTGCTAGCCTCACTCTCAGAAGAGGTCTGCTGTTCTGCCATTGTATCCCAATGTCAATCCAGCTCCTGCTCCTAGAGAATCACAAGCAGAAATGAGGGGAATGGGTGTGGTGTGGGAAGAATCTGGAACTGAAAGTAGTTTCAACCAATGAAAAGTGTTCTCTCAAGCAGTAATGAGGGGAATGGGTGTGGTGTGGGAAGTTTCTGGAAGTGAAAGTAATTTCAACCAATAAAAAGTGTTCTTTGTAAGTCACATGACCTGCCGTGCGCGCACGTGACGCTTTCGGTGCGCTTACGAAGCGCGTACGTCACACTCGCGCATGCGCATTACACGCCCCTGCGTAACCGCGACGTTGCTTCCGGGTGTACGCGTACGTCACGCACGTATTGCGTATCGCGCATGCGCATTACACGCCCCTGCGTACCCGCGACGTTGCTTCCGGGTGTACGCGTACATCACGCACGTATCACGTACGCGCACCGTACTTATGACGTACGAAGCGCGTACCGTCAGCTTACCGTACGCGCACGGAAAAAAATGCATAAAAAAAATAAAAACCTTTCCATAATGCAGGATATAGTACATATATTATTTTATACAAAGGCTTACAAAAAATGACAAAAAAAAATTTGCATTTAAAAATCCGTACAAATTCACTGAAAAAACCATGGGTTTCACACACGTTATAGTTAGAAATTAGCATTTTAAAAACCTTGCAAATTCACTGAAAAAACAATAGGTTACAAACATGTTATAGTTAGGGATTAGCATTTAAAAAACCTCACAAATTCACTGAAAAAACCATAGGTTTCACACACGTTATAGTTAGGAATTAGCGTTTAAAAAACCTTAGAAATTCAATGAAAAAACCAAAGGTTTCACACATGTTATAGTTAGCTGGACATTTCACTCGTAAACAACCAATGAAATTTCCCCGTTATAGTTAGTTCAGCTAACTATAACTCGCGCGCCCGCAATGCACTACTGATGACGTCACATATTACATCACTCATGACATGGTCACTGACATCACTCATGACATCACTGATGACATCTCAAATGACATCACTGATGACATCACTGATGACATCATCCTTGTGAAAGAGTAGCAGACCTCTTCTTCCCCTAATATAACCTTTAATACACACATTCAAAAATAGAAACTAAAATGTACAAAATAATGAACATATCAATATCAGTTACAACAACCTATTCAGTAATTCGAAGAACCACATACACATCCACTCATTCACCAACAGTCCTCTACAGTCACTCATACATGTACTCACTCATCATATGTATTCATACACCTATACATCCTGTTACACAACGCCACTCATCCATAGAGTTACTCACACACATAGTTACTCATGCTAATAAAGAATCAAACATCCATTTACTTGCATATACAGTTATACACACACCACCACACCTACTTCTACAGAAACTTACACATACTTAGTCTTTTAAACAATCACTTATAGAAACACATACTTATTCATACAGGAACTCTTTCAATCTCTCACTCTCACATATACTCACTTATATACACCAATAGTCACATATACTAGTTAAAAACATATGTAGTTACTCATGGAGACACTATTGAGACAGTCATTCACTCACTAACACACCCATGCACACACTCATCCACCCATACAGTCCTGCACACATGCTGTCTTCAACACATACAAACAGTGAGTCACTCATTCATGCACCTATGCACTACGTAATACCCCCCACCGAACCATACAGACACTCAGACACTCATACTGACAAAAAACCAACTAATAACCTATATAGACACTCATGTAGCTACTCACCAACCCATGCAGCCACTTATACACAAAGTAAGAAACTGATACAGATATTTTCATTTTTAAAGATTACTCAGTAAGCCATTTATTCACTATGATACACTTAATCAGTCAGTTACACTAAAAATACCAATTTATTCTTCCATTGACCTTGAGATATACATAAATATAAAACATATTTAATTTTCAGAAAAACACACAATCACAAGGATGATGTCATCAGTGATGTCATTTGAGATGTCATCAGTGATGTCATGAGTGATGTCAGTGACCATGTCATGAGTGATGTAATATGTGACGTCCTCAGTAGTGCATTGCGGGCGCGCGAGTTATAGTTAGCTGAACTAACTATAACGGGGAAATTTCATTGGTTTTTTACGAGTGAAATGTCCAGCTAACTATAACATGTGTGAAACCTTTGGTTTTTTCATTGAATTTCTAAGGTTTTTTAAATGCTAATTCCTAACTATAACGTGTGTGAAACCTATGGTTTTTTCAGTGAATATATATATATATATATATATATATATATATATATATATATATTCAAAACACAAGGTTGTCCCACTGAAGATGCCTCGCATGAAGGGTGCAGACTCTAGCACCGTCGACGGCAGCAGAAACAGCATCCTCGCTACCCTTGTTAAAAATGTAAATGCCAAACGCGTTTCGAGCGATTTGACGCTCTTGATCACTGGCTTCACTCTTGCTTCAAGCATGGAAACACACAGCAATTGGGAACAGCTGGTTTATTAGATACACAAGTCCCGCCCCAGTGGGCGTTGACACGCAGGGCCTGATGGTTCTAGTAGTCCCATAATCTGCTACCACAGAACTTGTAGTCCCCTGTAAACCCCAGTGGGTGTCGCCGGCTCCGTGTTCACAATGACTGCCAAAGTGCAATGTTGAAAAATAACTGTCCCAAGTGGGTGCAAGTTAGTGCGGGAATCACTGTCTGATGCCAATATTTACCAACAGCAAAGGTCCCCTTCATTCTGTGACAGGCTCGCGGTTCCGAGCACTGAAGACCCGCCTTTCCGGCTTTTCTGGCTCTCATATATGTATGAATTATGAAATGAGTTTGAAATCCCAACATGTAATGCTTACTACTGTTATGCTGTTTTCATCCCTCTATTTTCGTTGTCTTTCCCGCACATTGTCTCCCATGTTTCCCATCCCTTATCTCCAGTTTCTTTCTTTCTTTTATTTTCTGTCCATCACCTGTCTCCTTGAATGTATAGGGAGCTATGGCCAATACATGGCGTTATATGGTTTCTCGCATGATAATGGTATATACCTTTTTAGGACGATTTGTTGATTTAAATTTGCAGTATTACTTAATGAATTATGTTTCACATGACTGCTAATTTTATCATGACTCCTTTGATTAAGAGACTTAAGTTGTATGGACATGATGAGTGAATAGATCACTCCAAGATGGCCACCCCAAGAATATTGTAAATAGTGGGATTTGAGCCATCTTCTGTTTCAGTGGCTGTCAGTTGATTCTGTCTCACGCTGTCGCGCAATACATGACGTAATCTGTATTTAAATGTAAGCGCGCGGTCTTGCCGCCGAGACACTGACGAAGATTGATTCGAAACGCGTCTGTCTTGCTGCTATTTTGATTTCTGCCGAAATAAAGAAATAACTGATACAGAACCCCTCCTGTGAGTGCTTAACTCTGCGTGAGTAACGAGAGTCTTTGGGAGCTGCAATTTCTTGTGGGGCACCGCCACATCATAGCACCCGCCTGCGAGTGACCCGGCTGCCGGTGCAACTTTGGGAGCTTTCACAGATATATATATATATATATATATATTTATATATATATATTACCTACTGGCGGTCGCCAGTAGGTAGTTATAGTTAGGACCTATTTTCCATAGGAAATCCGCAACATTCTATTCCCAATAAGTCTGGCGCTGGTTGACGAATCTTCATGAAAATTTCCAAACTTTGGGCAGCTCCGGTCCGCTCCTATCCTGACAGTTTCGTGGTGATTCGTCAAGCGGGGGCCGAGAAAAAAGGGGTTTTCCCCAAGCCATTTCCCATAGGACCTGTTGACGCAGCTACAGCCCAAACTGCTGAACGGAATTACACCAAATTTGGCAAAGAGGTAGTCCTCAGTTCAGACTCGTGCCTTTTGTATAAATGGTGTAACTTCCTGAGAAAATTAGAGTAAAAAAGATAGATATATCTATGGCCTCAGAGGATCCGCGCACCCTATGCGCACCCTAAGCGCACCCTCTGTGAACCGAGCGCGCACCCTCGCGATCACGTGCTGAATGCTAATTGGCTGTCAAGTGTCTGTCTACATTCGAAACCAGGAACTGTTGGCAGCCATTTTGTGCCTCGGTAGAAGTGAGGCTGATTAAGTAAGGGAAATAAGTGTATGAAAGATGAAAAGGGGGCAGGGTAGAACTACTCTGACCCTCTAGTGTTGCTTAGGGGTTCACAGAAGGACCCCCTGGGGCCCCCTTTTTTTTTTTTAAATGGTGAAATGCACGCAGGGTGCGCGGATCCGGCCGGAAAAAAAACCCCCGAAGCGCTGGCTTCCGCGCTTCGTTAATAATTAGCCCCCGGGTGGGCCAAATCCCGGGGGCAAAATGTTTTTAAATTAATAGGGGGAGGGGGGCTGCGTGGCCCCCCTCCTGGAGCCCTTGAGGGCCCTGGGGACCGCCACCCCCCAGGGCCAGCTCCTACAGTGTCCTGGGGTGCCAGCCCTCCCATAGCAAACTTCGTTAGGATTTTGAAAGAGAGAGCAGGGAAACCTGCTCTCTCTTTCAAAATCCAAACGATATTGCTTTTCCACACGGGGAGCTGCATGTTAGCCGCTCCCCATGTGGAAAAGCAATGCCGGCTCCCGAAGGACACGGGAGCCGGCTGGGACCGTGGGGGCATTGGGGCTCCCCCCAAGGTCTCCAACGTTTTTTTATAAGCCCCGGGGGATGGGGTCCCCAGGGATAATAAAAATTAGTGATAGGGGCTATTTTTTTCTTTACGGTAAAATTAGGAGTCGCGCATCCTAACGCGTTGGGTGCACGGTTTTTCTCGCGTTGGGTGCGCGGATCCAAGGAAAAAAAAATGAAATTTTTGGGAGATAAACATCAAGCTTAAGTGTTTTGTTCTTGAGTGGCTCTAAAAAGAGCCGTTGTGTTCATTATGAGTTTTTGGTACTTATAAGTAAGTACCTATACAGAGTATAAAGTTGTTGAGGAAAACTCTGTTTCCTTCATCAGTAAAGTGTACTCCATCTCTCCTATACATCTCTTGCATATGAAAGCGCAGATTGTTATTGTAAATGGACCCCATTCTATAGTCTCGGAGAAAAGCAGAAACAGATTTATTCACATGTTTCCTAGCTTTCTCAATTTGTGGACAAAACGGATTGGACCAGTTCCATTTCTGCCTTTGGCATATGTTAGAATGCACAAAGGCAGTTTTGGGGAAAAGTGAAATCTATTCTGCAAAGGTGTCCTTCATAAGCATTTCCAGACCTACCCCAGTCAAAGTGCCTAGGTCATTGCCACCACAGTGCACTATTATGAGGTCAGGGTGTTGGATATGCATAAAGGATTTTACCAATGGCATCAATTGGTGCCACTTTAACCCTCTCTGTGCAATCCATTTAATGTCTACATTTGGCAAACCTAGGTCTTTGTGAATGCCTTTGTTTTCTGCATACCTTTGGCTCCAGAAAATATAGCTGTGTCCGACAATCCACATTAAGCATCTTGAAGGGAGGTCTGGATGCATCAGATGGTCTCTGTAAAGGAAATGGCAGTTTGAAAAGTAAGATTTTTCTAAAATGGTGGCTAAGATGCAGTTTTGAAAAAAGACAAGAAATCATTGGTTGTTTGACAAGCTTCTACACTGAAAGGTAGGGTGCATGTTTCTATTTTATAAACGCATGATTCTTATTGGTTAACAAAAACTGATTGAAAGGAACATTATATATGATAAGCTGATATGTTGAAAAGTCAAGCACACTTGCTGTTTTGATTAGCAACATTGTGTGCTGAACTTGTGACCTGTGTGCTCAGTTCAGTGTTCCATGACCTGTTTCTATGGTAACAGACAGAAGGCAGATTGGGGGTAGGGTTCAAATGTATGTCATTTGGAAAGGGTTGAAATGTTTAACAAATAGAAATGTGTGTTTGCTTTTGAGTTTATGTGTGAAGGATTGTGATTTGATGTTTACATGTATATGTGTGGAAAATGAAAGGGAAACTTTTCCATTCTTTGTTTTTGCTGAGAGGTGCACAGTGCAGAGATTCTGTAAAAGAAAATATGGTGAGTGACTGATATACTTCTTAATCTACAAAAGAACTTGAAAGATGAGTTATTTGATTGTGAGGGGATGTATGTAGACTATTTTGATTTTAATCAGACTAATGTATTTCTCCTGCTAAAGTGTTGGGAGTACTTTTTTTCTCTACAATCTTATTGACAGTGTGTGTGCATATAGAAACCATTCTGTGATAAGCATTTGTGTTTTTCATGTGTTTGCAGACAGATAACTGTGCTGTTTTTATATTTTGGTACAATTAGAAATCAGTCATTGTTTATGAATTTACAAAATGAGTCATGTTTCTACACTAAAATGTAGTATTCCTAGATTAAGAAATGTGTTTTGGTATAGTGCAAGGGATAGTGTTGTTTGTCCAGAATCACACAGTGAGTCTGTGTGCATTTAGGAATCATTTTGAGAGAAACATTTTGGTACTAATCTGTAGTAGTAGATTTTCTGCAATGTGTGCAGTCACCTTAGATCTTTGTAGACTAGTAAATGTATTTTGCACAAGGGATAGTTGTCTGTCTACAATCACACTGTGAGTCTGTGTGTATTTGGGTAAGCGTTGTGAGAGAAGCATTTGGTAAAATTATGTAATTGCATGCAGATAATTGTTTTCAAACCTGTCATGTTGTCAAGTTTTTGCAGCATTAAAAGCCAGTCTTTGCTTGTGCATTGATAAAATGAGTCAGGCTTTCACACTAAAGAGCAGTACTTTAATATGTAGATTGTGTGCAGTACCCTTACCCCTTCCAGACTAGCGAATTAGTTTTGGTAAACTCCTAGGATAGTGTTGCTTGTCTAAAATCACACTGTGAGTCTATGTGCATTTGGGGAAGGATTGTGAGAGAAGCATTTGGTAACATCGTGTAGTTGCTGACAGATAACTGTTTTAAAACCTGTCTTGTTGTCAAGTTTTAGTAGCATTAGAAGCCAGTCTTTGCTTATGCTTTGATTAAATGAGTCAGGCTTTGACACTAAAGTGCAGTCCTGAAATACGTAGATTGTGTGCAGTCCCCTTAACCCTTCTACAGTAGTGAATGAGTTTTGGTAAACTCCTAGGGATAGTGTTGCTAGTCTAGAATCACACTCTGAGTCTGTGTGCATTTGGGAACCTCTGTGAGAGAAGCATTTGGGTACTTCATATCTTTGAATAGGCATAACTGCTGAAAAACTTTCCTGTTCTCAAGTTTTGGTAGAATTAGAAGTCAGTCATTGCTTATGTATTCACCCAGGAACTGTCCTTGCAATACTGTAAACATTCAGTTAATATTCAAGTAGTAATGGAGTGAGGCAGGCCTTAGCACATGCATTGATTCAAATGCTTATCCACTATGCATGCAGTTCTTTAACCATCTACAGAGTTCTCTTTCACACCTTTAATTCCACAGTCAGTATCCATACATTTCCAGCAAACACCCTGTTACTCCCCATGCACTCCTCTAGTGACCCATTCAGCACCATGTTATAATCCATTCACTGCGCCAAAACCCAACCACTTATAAATTCACCCAGGCACTTTCTTTGCAGTACTCTAATCATTCAGTCAGTATCCAAGTACTCATGCAGCGAGCCAGGCCTTACAACATGGACTGCTTCAAACCCCTATCCAGTATGCATACAGGCCTCTAGTCACCTACACACTTGTCTTTCACTTCTTTAATTAACTAGTCAGTATCTATATACTTCAATAAACATCCTGTCACTCATCTTGCACTCATCCAGTGACTGATCCAGTACCATGTAGTAATCTCTTCACTGTGCCAAAACTGAAAAACTTAAAAGTTTTACCCAGGCACTCTCCTAACAGTAGTCTAATGATTCAGTCAGTTTCCAGGTACTCATGTAGTGAACCATGCATTACCACATAGACTGCTTCAAATGTCTATGCAGTATGCATGCAGTCTTCTAACATACTATATACTTGTCTTTAACAGCTTCAATTCCCCAGTCAGTATCCATGTACTTCCAGCAAACATCCTGTCACTCCCCTTGCACTGTTCCAGTGACTTATTCAGCACCATGTAGTAATGCATTCACTGCGCCACAACTGAAACACTTATAAATTCACCCAGGTACGCTTCTTGCAATAGTGTAATCATTCAGTCAGTACCTAAGTACTAATGGAGCGAGGCAGGACTTAGCACATGGATTGGTTCAAACGTGTTTACACTATGCATGGAGGCCTCTAACTACCAACACAATTGACTTTCAGACCTTTAATTTCTCTGTCAGTATCTATAAACTCCAATAAACACTCTGTCACTTTAATTGCACACCCCCACTGACTCATTTGGCAGTAGGTACTAATCTATTCACTGCACTAGAATCCAAAATCTTAAAAAGATTCACCCAGTCACTCTTTTTGTAGAACTCTAATGATTCAGTCAGTACTCAGGTAGTTTTGCAATGATCCACGTGTTACTCTATGGACTGTTTGAAACGTCTATCCACTATGCATGTAGGTCTCTAGCCACCTACATACTTGTCTTTCACACCTTCAATATCCCAGACAGTATTCCTACAGTTCCCGCAAACACTCTGTCACTCTCCTTATACTTCTCCAGTGACCCATTCAGCACCATGTCCTAATCCATTCACTGCGCCAAAAGCCATCCACTTATAAATTCACCCAGGCACTCTCCTTGCAGTACTCTAATCATTCAGTCAGTACCCAAGTACTCATGCAGTGAGCCAGGCCTTAGCACATGAATTGCTTCAAACGCCTGTCCAGTATGCATGCAGTCCTCTAACCACCTACACACTTGTCTTTCACACCTTCAATTCCCCAGTCAGTATTCATACACTTCCAGCAAACACCCTGTCACTCCCCTTGCAGTCCTCTAGTGACCCATTCAGCACCATGGACTAATCTATTCACTGTGCCAAACCCCAAACACTTATAAATTCACCCAGGCACTCTCCTTGCAGTACTCTAATCATTCAGTCTGTACCCAAGTACTCATGCAGTGAGCCAGGCCTTAGCACATGGACTGCTTCAAACGCCTATGCACTATGCATGCAGTCCTCTAACCACCTACACACTTGTCTTACACACCTTCAATTTCCCAGTCAGTATACATACACTCCAGCAAACACCCTATCATTCCCCTTGCACTCCTCCAGTGACCCATTCAGTACCATGTACTAATCCATTCACTGTGTCAAAAGCCAACCACTTATAAATTCACCCAGGCACTCTCCTTGCAGTACTCTAATCATTCAGTCAGTACCCAAGTACTCATGCAGTGAACCAGGCCTTAGCACATGGACTGCTTCAAACGGCTATTAACTATACATTCAGTCCTCTAACCGCCTACACACTTGTCTTTCACACCTTCAATTCCCCAGTCAGTATTAATGCACTTCCAGCAAACACCCTGTCACTCCCCTTGCAGTCCTCTAGTGACCCATTCAGCACCATGGACTAATCTATTCACTGTGCCAAACCCCAAACACTTATAAATTCACCTAGGCACTCTCCTTGCAGTACTCTAATCATTCAGTCTGTACCCAAGTACTCATGCAGTGAGCCAGGCCTTAGCACATGGACTGCTTCAAACGCCTATGCACTATGCATGCAGTCCTCTAACCACCTACACACTTGTCTTACACACCTTCAATTCCCCAGTCAGTATTCATACACTTCCAGGTAGTTTTGCAGTGATCCAAGTGTTACTCTATGGACTGTTTCAAATGTCTATCCAGTATGAATGTAGGTTTCTAGCCACCTACACACTTGTCTTTCATACCTTCAATATCCCAGACAGTATTTATACAGTTCCCGCAAACACTCTGTCGCTCCCCTTATACTTCTCCAGTGACTTATTCAGCACCATGTACTAATGTATTTACTGCACCAAAATACAAATACTTATAAATTCATCCTGGTACTCTCCTTGCAATATTCAAAACATTCAGTCAGTATCCAAGTACTATTGGACTGAGACAGGCCTTAACATATGGATGGATTCAAACATGGGTCCACTATGCATGTAGGTCTCTAATCACCTACACACTTGTCTTTTACACCATCAATATCCATGTCAGTATTCATACACTTCTTGCAAACACCCTGTGTCTCCTTATAGTACTGTAATCATTCAGTCAGTTAGCATGTAGTCTTTTAGTGAGGTAGGCTTTAGGGCATGAACTGCTTCAAAGTAGTATGCACTATCCATGTAGTGTTTTAACCATCGTCACCCTTGTGCTTCAGGGCTATAGTTTCTTACTCAGTTTTTATATAAAATATGTTTCTACAGTAATAGAATAATATACATTTGAAAGTTATTAATATATATTAATTTGTGATTCTTTTTTACAGATACTGTTTTTCAACGTTAAAATAGAGAAATCAAGCCAGAAAAAAAAGAAAAAGAAAAGAACAGAGACAGGAGAATTACTTGAAGAAACATCAACCACAAGTATTGAATGTACAAGATAATGTGGCTAAAAAGAAAACATCTTCTGGTAAGATCACAAAGCAATTTATTAAGAAAATGTTTGTAGGACCAAACAGAATGTACAGAATGCTGAAACCACTGAGAATGCTTCAACTAGAAAAAAAATTCAAAATAAGAGGAAAAGCAAAAAAGCAAATGGTCAATCAAAGGAGACAAAGTATGATAAAAGAAGGCAAAATCAGTATAAGGAATTACGCAAAAAAATATTTTACAAGAGAGTAGTACATAGTTTGCTGAAAGATGTGAAGAAATATAAAAAGAGAGCTCTATTTTATAAAAAGAAGAAGCATATTGAAAACATTGTTGAAAAGGCTTTTGAAGTAAAAAGGAAACTATTCATTTTAGTATTAAACAGAATTCGATCACTAGATAAACCAATCCATTTAATGAAGGCCAAAAGTAGGAGGAAAAGAGTAATTAATAGAAAACATTTTTGTGATTTTTTTTGGGAGAATGGAAACACAGTTCCAGTTCAGAGCCTTTCTTTAACGAAGAGAGTTATTTACAGAGTAAAAAATTATTGTATGCAGTTGACACCAGTGGTAGAGGTTATGAGGTTAGAGATGGTTGTCCAATTGAGAAAGAGAAAATGGTTGAAGGGTAATGCAGAAGAAGTGATAGCTGATGAAGTTCTAGGGAGACGTCCTAAACACACTGTGTACACTTGGGATTACAGTAGTATTTGTAGTGTATGAAAGGAATCTATTGATAAATTATGTAGTTTTTTACGAGCATATAGTAAAAAAAGTGTTAAACAAAAGATTAAGGTGTTGCAAGGACTAGACCCTTGCAGAGTGAGAAAAATACTGGTTTGCAAGGCCATTCTCTGGCTTGTCTTTCTAGGAAAGTTTGTCAAAGTGTTTTTCAGCATTTCAGGATGCTGGCAGCACATCATACTCAAATGCGGAAGTTAGTGAGAAGATTGTATTATGCAAAAAGTCCAGCACTAAAGTTAAATGAGTTGAACAGTGCTCTTTTGCGTGGGTCAGTATCAGATGTGAAGAAGGTTTGTAATGATATTGAGTTTTGCTACTTTGGTCCTCAGCAAGAGAGTGCGGAAACTGACACATTAGTAGAACAAAATGTTAAAGACAATGTAGAACTCGTAATTACAAAAAATTTTGAGGATGAAATCACAAAGTTTAAGGTAATTTCAGGTGAAAGACCAAATGATTCTTGTATTTGTTGTCGGTGAAGTCACTATAAAAATCAGACTAGGGTTGTCAATCTGTATTTAAAAAGTGAAATAGAAGATAATGATAAGTGGATGGAATTTGCAACTTATTTGTTGGTAGAGGATTGTTTTGATTTGGGATCTGAGCAGCGTATTTGCAAATATTGTTATAACAAATTAGATGAGAATAAAATGCCTGCTAGAGCTGTTCATAATAATCTAGAGTTGGTTGCTATTCCTCCAGAGCTGATAGATTTAAATACGTATGAGTCTATTCTCATTCAATGTGTTCACCCGTTTCAGGCTATTGTTCGTATGGAGCCTAAAACAGGTAAATTACCTCCATCAGAGTTGCAAAGAGGATTGAAAGGAAGAGTTCTGTATTGACCATTGGATTTAAGGAAAAATATTTAAACTATTGGTGTAGACCATGCAGAAAATGAGCTACTAGTCATTCTAGTTAATGGTGTTCCTACTAAGAATAAGAAAATCTGGCAAGAGTTAGTGTATGTTAGAAAAGTGCAAAAGGCATCATTGTATCTGTTAAAAAATAATGAGTACTATAGAAATGTGTTTGTAGGAGAAGAAGAAATAGATTTAGCAGAAGATACTGAAACATTAAGTGGACAAATCCAGATGTGAAGAAATCTATGAACATTACAGTGTACATCCACTTCATTCCAAAGAGGCGATGGGGAATACGATTGAGTTGTTCCAAATGAAAAAAGCAACAGTATAGTGCAAGGGATAGTGTTGTTTGTCTAGAATCACACAGTGAGTCTGTGTGCATTTGGGAACCACTGTGAGAGAAGCATTTGGTAACATCGTGTATTTGCTGACAGATAACTGTTTTAACTTGTCAGGTTGTGAAGTTTTAGTAGCATTAGAAGACAGTTATGGCTTATGATTTGATTAAATGAGTCAGGCTTTGACAGAAAAGTGCAGTCCTGAAATATGTAGATTGTGTGCAGTTCCCTTACCACTTGCACTGTAGTGAATGAGTTTTGGTAAACTCCTAGGGATAGTGGTGCTTTTCTAGAATCACACTGTGAATTAGTGTGTATTTGGGAACCACTGTGAGAGGAGCATTTGGTAACATTGTGTATTTTCTGACAGATAACTTTTTTTAAACCTGTCATGTTGTCAAGTTTTAGTAGAATTAGAAGCCAGTTTTTGATTATGCTTTTATTAAATGAGTCAGGCTTTGACAGAAAAGTGCAGTCCTGAAATATATAGATTGTGTGCAGTTCCCTTATCAGTTCCACAGTAGTGAATGATTTTTGGTAAAGTCCTAGGGATAGTGGTTGTTGTCTAGAATCACACTGTGAGTCTGTGTGCATTTGGGAACCACTGTGAGAGAAGCATTTGGTAACATTGTATATTTTTTAGCAGATAACTCTTTTAAAACCTGTCATGTTGTCAAGTTTTAGTAGCATTAGAAGCCAGTCTTTGTGTATGCGTTGATTAAATGAGTCATGCTTTGACACTAATGTGCTGTACTTAAATATGTAGATTGTGTGCAGTACCATTACCTCTTCTAGACTAGTGAATGAGTTTTGGTAAACAGCTAGGGATAGTGTTGCTTGTCTAAAATCACATGGTGAGTCTGTGTACATTTGGGTAAGGATTGTGAGAGAAACATTTGGTAACATAGTGTATTTGATGACAGATAACTTTTAAAATCGGTCATGTTGTCAAGTTTTAGTGGCTTTAGAAGCTATTCTTTGCTAATGCATTGATAAAATGAGTCAGGGTTTGACACTAAAGTGCAGTACCATGTACTATTCTCTTCACTGTGCCAGAACTGAAAATGTAAAAGTTTTACCCAGACAGTAACCTAGCAGTAGTCTGATGATTTAGTCAGTTTCCAAGTACTCATGTTGTGAACCATACATTACCACATAGATTGTTTCAAATGTCTATGCAGTATGCATGCAGTCTGCTAACATACTATACACTTGTCTTTCACATTTTCAATTCGCTAGTCAGTATCCATACACTTCCAGGAAACACCCTGTAACTCCCTTTGCAGTCCTCTAGTGACCCATTCAGCATCATGTACTAATCCATTCACTGTGCCAAAAGCCAAACACTTATAAATTCACCAAGATACTATCTTTGGAGTACTCTAATCATTCAGTCAGTGCCTAAGTATTCATGCACTGAGCCAGGCCTTAGCACATGGACTGCTTCAAACCCCTATCCACTATGTATGCAGTCTTCTAACCACCTAGACACTTGTCTTTCACACTTTCAATTCCCTAGTCAGTATCCATACAGTCCAGCAAACATCCTGTCACTCCCTTTGCACTCCTCTAGTGACCCATTCAGTAACAAGTACTAATCCATTCCCTGTGCGAAAAGCCTACCACTTATAAATTCACCTAGGCACTCTCCTTGCTGTACTCTAATCATTCAGTCAGTACCCAAGTAGTCATGCAGTGAGCCAGGCCTTAGCACATGGACTGCTTTAAATGCCTATGCAGTATGGATGCAGTCCTCTAATCACCTACACAGTTGTCTTTCACACCTTCAATTCCCTAGTCACTATTCATACACTTCTAGCAAACACCCTGTCACTCACCCAGTGTGTCTCCTTATAGTACTGTAATCATTTAGTCAGTTAGCATGTAGTCTTTTAGTGAGGTAGGCTTTAGGGCATGAACTGCTTCAAAGTAGTATGCACTATGTATGTAGTGTTTTAACCATCGTCACACTTGTGGTTCAGGGCTATAGTTTCTTAGTCAGTTTTTATATAAAATGTGTTTGTACAGTAATGGAATAGTATACATTTGAAAGTTATTAATATACATTTATTTGTGATTCTTTTTTACAGATACAGAACAGGAGTGTTTCTCATCTGTTTGCACTCTTCTCGTGCAAGATTGTTTGGATGAAGGGTCCTTAGGTGTTTCATCATACTTGCTGTGCCGCACGAGTATTTTTTGTTAGGATCCCCTCGTAACAGAACTCTTTTGCAAATCTTGCGCGTGACGAAGGTGGCATTGGTCTTTGTTTGCCCCTCAAGAAAAGTAGAACATTTCCACACCACTGAAGGAAAACGTTGTGGGCATGGTGCATCCTCCAAAAATTCATCCTTAGATTCGGTGAATATTTTAAAGCGACAATATTTACAGTTTTTGTAAGTTAAACTTATAAAATTGTGTTAGCTGTATGCATTTTATATATCTGTGATTTGTATCTTGTTTTTTTTTTGAGAATAGCATGTTGTTGTTTTTTTAACACTCTTTGAGATTGTTTTTTTTTTGCCCGCTGTTAAGTGATGAGTACGATTGAAATTACTATTTTTAGTGAAATTTTATATATTCTGAGAACAGCCAAAAAGGCAAAAAAATTACTTTGTGGAAATTATGCTGTGTTGTAAAAAATGTATTATTACATGTTATAATTTTTTTTCCTTTTCTTTCACAGATCCAAATTTTAAAATAAGCAATTTTTATGAATTTAGATTGGAATGAAAATGTGAAAAAATGTGTACCATTTTTTATTCCTATTACTGTGAAGGTAAGTTTAACTAAGTCTCAATATGCAGAATGAGGAGGTCTGCAAGAAGCTACAAAGTTGAAACATGTTTCTAAAAACACTCTGTTTATACCTATGTAGTTTTGAAATCTGACCATAATCAGATATCATGTGACCTGCAAAAAAAGAGATTTGAGCGGTTCATAATATTTCCTATTTTAGCTATTGAAGGACCGCAATTATTTCAATCATTCTTCTTTGAACATCTTTGCAGACAAAACTCTGTGCTTACCTTTTATCATTCGCAAGGAATTTTAAAAACGGAAATATGTCACTTTTTGTAACATAGTTATTGTGTAAGATACTCTTTCATATTTAAAAAGAGAGGAAAAGGCACTCTGTGCACTTTTTATACTCATGTAAATACAATCTCATCATGCAGACCACTTTGTGTTGAAAGGGTGTTCTATAAGTGTTGTTGTGCATGATTGCACTTAATACTCATAGAACAAGACACATGTCTAGATTTATCAGAAATCATAAATCTCGATATGTGTGTGAATGGCGCACCATTCTAAAATTGGAGTAGGAAAGCACAACAAGGAGAATTGTTTTAATTTCTCCACATTTTTATATCTTCAATGCATGCTGAAATTGTCAGCATACATTGAAGGAGAAAAATGCATTTTCTCATTGTTTTTGTGCAGGAAGGTGTGTCTTCCTGTAGAAAAACAAACAGCACATGACACAGATATCCTTGCACTATGGTGCAAGGGTGCCTGTGTCACCACATAGCTGCAGTTTAAGCAGCCATGCAGACAGAAGCATAGATTTGCAACATATTTATGTACATATGTTGCATCCCTGTGCTCCGGAAGTACTACAGCACACTGCAGTTAAAGAGGTTACTGTGTGATGCTGCAGCACGTCCTCATAGTTCTGCACTTATACATTCACCATACGCTACTAATGCATTCATTTATGTACTACACATACATTCATCTAAACTAACACTAACAAAGAAATTTAGCTCTTTTTTTAAACCAGGAAAGTTAGTTCTTACAAGAACTTTTTTTTCTTCTTCTTTCTTCTTTTATAATTTTTTGGGGGTTTTCTGAACAATTTTTAAATTTGTTGGGTTTTTCTGCAAAAAAAACCCAAAAAACAATAACAGGAGAAACCAAACAATGAACTTCAGGGAACAATAAAAGAAAATAAAAAAATTAGCAAATGTGACTTTCTTGCCGGCGGCAGATCAGATCGATCGACTGCTCACTATAGCACAAAGTCTTATTGCACTTAGTGCAGAGCACTTTTAAAACTTGAAATTGAGGAGGATGTCCAAGGTTTGGGCTGATGGATGCACTCTTGATGTGCTCGGCTGCAATGAGGTGGAAGGCGCAGGAGCAGGAGTGTTTCTCATCCGTTTGCACTCTCGTCGTGCAAGATTGTTTGGATGAAGGCTCCTCAGGTGCTTCATCATACTTGTTAGGATCCCCTCGTGACAGCACTCTTTTGCAAATCTTGCACGTGACCAAGGTGGCATTGGTCTTATTCTGCCCCTCGGGAAAAGTAAAAAAAATTCACACCACTGAAGAAAAACGTTCTTTGGGTTGTGCCTCCTCCAAAAATTCATCCTCAGAAGTATGTGGAGATGCAGGTGATGCCTGCTGCCCTGAAGCCATTTTTGGTTGAAAAAAGTTAGAGCTAAGTGTAAACTTAGTCTAAAAAATCTTCTTCTCTCCAAAGAGATGGTGCTCTAAAGAAGGTCAAAGAAGAATGATTGAAATGGGTGGGGTCTTTCAATAGTCAGAAGAGGAAGTGTAATGAACCAATCAAATCTCTTTTTTTGCAGGTCACATGGGATCCGCGCACCGTGCGCGTATGCAGCACGCACCCAGCGCGCATCCGCGAAATTGAATTAAAAAAAATTATCGGATTAGATGTAAAAATATATTAGTTTTAAGACTAGTTTAGAGTTTGTCTTCAATTAATATTCACATGAAATACATATATATATGTTTTTTTAAATGTTAAATATTTCGCGGGATCCGCGCACCTACCGCGTCATAGATGCAGATGACGCATCGCGGAAGCGCGTAAACATCGCGTTACGTACAGCGAACATGTCGCGTATAGGCTGGGAGTCACGTACTGGTCACATTGCGATCGCGCACTAAACACGTACCCAACGCATATCATGCACGGATGCTATTGCGTAGGGATCGGGAACGGTGCGCTTAGGGTGCACGGATCCAAAAACATTGAAAAAAATATATAAAATAAAGTTTTGCACATATAGTTAAAAAAATATTTTGAAAAATATATAAAAAATATGTTTGAAAAACCCATTAGGTTCAAATAATATTTTTTAATTTTTAAAATAATTAATTGAAAAAATAAGTTTAAAAAATGGTGATAAAAAAGTATTTAAAAAAAAAAGTAATTAATGAAATTGACACACTGAATTTGAAAAATATACAAATCTAATCAAAATCATTAAACATGATATCTTCAGAGATAAGTTATAGATAGGAATTAGCATTTAAAAAACCTTTGAAATTCAATGAAAAAACCATAGGTTTCATGCACGTTATAGTTAGGAATTGACATTTAAAAAACCTTAGAATTTCACTGAAAAAACATAGGTTTCAGGGGTGTTATAGTTAGCTGGACATTTCCCTCGTACAAAACCCTAGAAATTCCCCTGTTATAGTTAGTTCAGCTAACTATAACTCGTGCCCCTGCAATGCACTGCTGATGACGTCACATATTACATCACTCATGACATGGTCAGTGACATCACTGATGACATCACTGATGACATCTCAAATGACATCACTGATGACATCATCCAGTGACTGTGTGTTTCTGTAAAGTTTAAATATGTTTTATATATTTATAGTGAAAGACCTGTGGAAGAATGAGTGGCTGTACAAGTGTGTGGATGGATGATTTTCTAGGTGTGTAACTGACTCTATAAGTGAGTCATTAAATGTATCTTACTGCAGACTAGTGACTAAACTGTGTAAATGTCTGTATGTGTCTGTCTGTTGGTGTATAAGGTTATAGAGTATCATGATGCAGAGTGTCAATTTAAAGGAACAATCAAACAATTAAAACGACAGCAAAGAGCTCTTCCGCATCGTTAAAGAACTATCCAACCCCAGCGCCAACACCAACGACATCCCGCCATCACTAGAACTGTGCGACTCACTGGCCTTCTTCTTCCACCGTAAGATCGCTGACTTCCACGACAGTTTCAACATCACGACCGACCCGACCACGCCAGACTTCACCCCTCCTCCGAACACCATCAACGCCAACCGCCTTACCTCCTGGTCCAACGTCAGCGACGACGAGACACGCAAGGTCATGAACTCCATCCACTCAGGATCTCCGACAGACCCTTGCCCACACCACATATTCAACAAGGCAGACGCAGCCATCGCCCCCCAACTATGGAAGGTCATCAGCATCTCCTTCGAAACAGCGACATTCCCGGAAAGCTGGAAGCACGCCGAAATCAACACCCTCCCCAAGAAGCCCAAGGCGGACCCCAAGGACCTCAAGAACTTCCGACCCATCTCCCTACTCCTGTTCCCGGTGAAGGTCATCGAGAAAATCGTCAACATGCAACTGACCCACCACCTCAAAGACAACAACATACTGGACCTATCCCAATCCAGATTCAGACGAAACCACAGCACCGAGACTGCCCTCATCGCCGCCACAGACGACATCAGGCACCAATTAGACAATGGCGAAACATCAGCCCTCATCCTCCTAGACCTATCGGCGGCCTTCGACACGGCCTGCCATCGCACTCTAAAAACACGCCTCCAAGAAGCCGGTTTCCAAGAGAAGGCCCTCGACTGGACCTCATCCTTCCTCTCCGGCAGATCCCAGAGCGCCCGCCTCCCACCCTTCAGATCCAAAGCCACGACATCATCTGCGGCGTCCCCCAGGGCTCCTCCCTCAGCCCTACGCTGTTCAACATCTACATGGCCCCCCTCGCACAAGTGGCCCGCCACCACAACCTCAACATCATCTCCTACGCCGACGACACTCAGCTCATCCTCTCCCTCACCAAGGAACCGCGCACTGCCAAAACCAACATCCAAGAGGGAATGAAGGCCATCACCGACTGGATGAGGAGCAGCCGGCTGAAACTGAACTCGGACAAGACAGAGGTCCTCATCCTCGGACCCAACCTCTCGGCCTGGGACGACTCCAGGTAACCGACCACTCTCGGGACAGCACCGACACCCAACGACCACGCACGCAATCTAGGATTCATCCTCGACTCCTCCCTCTCCATGTCCAAACATGTCAACGCCATCTCTTCCTCCTGTTACAACACCCTCCGCACGCTTCGCAGGATCTACAAGTGGATCCCAACCGAAACAAGAAGAACGGTGACACAGGCCCTCGTCAGCAGCAGGCTGGACTATGGCAACGCACTCTAGGCCGGAATCCCAGCCAAACACCTACGATGACTACAGCGCATCCAAAATGCCTCCGCCCGACTGATCGTCAACGTCCCCCGCCGCAGCCACATCACCCCCCACCTGACAAACCTACACTGGCTCCCCGTCGACAAGAGGATCACCTTCAAACTCCTCACACACGCACACAAAGCACTCCACAACACCGGACCCGCCTACCTGAACAGCAGACTCAGCTTCCACACCCCCACCCGCCAGCTCCGCTCCACCAGCCTCGCACTCGCCGCCGTCCCCCGCATCCAACGAACAACCTCCGGTGGCAGATCCTTATCCTACCTCGCCGCCAAGACCTGGAACACCCTACCTACCCAGCTACGGCAGACCGAAGACTTACTCACCTTCAGAAGACTCCTCAAGACCTGGCTCTTCGAGAAGTAGCGCAACCCCCCCCCCTCTCAGCGCCTTGAGACCCTCATGGGTAAGTAGCGCGCTCTACAAATATCTTGATTGATTGATTGATCCTTTTCCCATCACCAATAAATACACTTTTCTTATTTTAGCAAAAAAACATTCATTTCACATAGGCATCTTTGTAATAGGAATTTCTTAAAGATTTAGGGTTTATATAATATTTTTTACCTTTTATCACATATCGGTAAAGTACCATTTGGCTCCTTTCAGTCAACTTTTCTCACAACCATGTAGAAAAATCCCAGCCAATTCCGGTACAGTACGAGACAGCAATGTCTTGTGAAAGTATGCACTGATCTCAAAGTAGCAGCTTGTCAAATTTTAGAGATGGGTACATGTCTTAGTAGGGCCACTGCTGCTGCCTTGCCCCTTATAGAGTGGGCTTTGGGTCTGGAATGGTAACTGGTTGTCGGCCAACTGGTAGGTGAATAGAACACACAAAACTATTCATCTGGAAATGGTTTGCTTAGAGGAAGCAACGCCTATCCTCAGAGGGCCATAGTTAACAACAGGCACGGCCGGCACAGGAAAGAGTGGTGGGCGGGGCGGGGGATGAGTCGACAGATGACAGGATTGGTAAAATTAAATAAAAAAGAAAATAAAGCCACTTACCTTGCGCTGGCTGTCTTGCAGAGTCGGTGATGTGGCGAGTGCAAGGTTAGTGGTTTTATTTATTTTTTTACTTAATTTTATCTATCCTGTCGTCTGTCAACTTACCCCCGCCCCACCACTCTTACCTGTGCCGGCCGCGCATAGTTAACAAACAGATGGTTAGATTGGCTTAGTCTTAGTCTTGTCTAAATAGAATTTTAGCACTCTTTTGAGATCCAATGAATGCAAAGCTCTTTCAGCTGATGTGGAAGGATTAGGAAAGAATATTGGGAGTAAAATGGTCTAGTTAATTTGGAAATCAGGCATGACTTTGGGAAGAAAACTCATATGTGTTCTCATTACTACTCGTTAGCATGGAAAACCATGTAAGGCTCTTTTGCACAGAGAAACTGAATCTCACTGACCCTGCCTGCCAAAGTAATAGCTCCTAGAAAAGCAGCCTTCTAGGTAAGGTGGTGTAAGGATGCCTTATGTAAAGGGTTCGAATGGGGGACACATGAGTTTTGAAAGGATCACATTTCGTTCCCAATGTGGAGAGGGAGAATGTACAGATGGGAAGACCTGCTTCAACCCCTCTAAGAAGTCCTTTACTACAGGTACTTGAAAAAAGGACATCTGTGTAGTGGACTTTCTATAAGCAGTAATCAGTGCAATATGAGCCTAATAGAGAACAACCGCAGACCAGATTTTGTTAAGTGGAACAGATAAGGTAATATTACATCCTCCTGCCCCAGAATTTTGAACATGCCACATGTAAAATCTTTTATATTTGAAAGTGCAGGAGTGCAGGAGTGACTGGTCAAAGCCCTTTTAGACTCCTAGTGAATGTCCATGCACTCCTGTGAAAGGCCTAAGTGTCCATACTGGAGGAATTCAGGAGCCATGCTGTCAGCCAGGGAAGGTTGGGATGGAAAATCCTCCCTTAAAGGTTGTAGAGAAGATCGAGTCTGTATGGCAGCCTCCTGTGTAATCTTTCGGACAGGTGGAAGCGATCTGGTAACCACCACTGGCGAGGCCATTCCAGAGCTATTAGGAACATTCTGATCCAGGCTTGGTATAGTTTGTTGATGACTGTTAGGAGCAATGGAATGGAAGAAACACGTACAGAAATATCCCAGACTAGTCTGTCATAAGGGCATTCTCCTTTGTTCCTGGGCGGTAGAACCTGGATGCGAAGTCTGGGCATTTTTTGTTGCTTTCATTTGCAAACAGGCCTATTTGTGAATGTCCCCATTCTCAAAAAATATCTCGCACGCAGGGGCGTGTTTAGAGCAATCCTTCCTAATACTGAATCGGATTGGTGTGTCTTAATGTTTTGCGACCAAATTCCGGTTGCAAAATATTAATCTTTTACCACCTCCTCAAAGGAGGAGGTAAGCCATTTGCAAACAAGAAGTGTCCTCACAGTACCTCTTCCCCTTTGTGAATGTTGACAAAAACATTTTTTAAGAGTAGGCAGTGGTCCCTTGGGCTCTTAAAAATGAAACTCACACTTTACATATTTTTTCGAACGCATCCCATTTTCTTTTAATTACAAATTGCTGTAGTTAAAAGCAATCACAGACAAGGCTGTCTGTAGACCTCAGCAGGTCACCATCCCTGTGATGGCTGCAAATCCTAGTGGGTCACAAGTTTCAACCTACCTCATTAATACTTATGGGATATGTCGAATTATACCAAGTATGAATGGTTGTATGTTGCAACTACACAATCCCCAACCCTGCACGCCTGAACAACGCGGTCTTAACAACGACCGCGTCTTAACCACGCATGCCTTTACAACAAATGTAGTTGTAAGGGCATAATTGGTAAAGGCATATGCGTGGCTATGGTTCTGCCCTAGCCACCACCCTGAGCCCCAAAAACCCAGCAATCTGCCCTGAGTACAGCCCCGACCCCAAACCCTAAAAACACAGCTTGACACCTAAAAGCGGAACACAGCGCTAAAACCAAACCTCACCCCAGCACTAAAAACATTTGCTGCCTTCCCATGACCTGAGCCCTAAAACCCAGCCCCAGCCTTGAAATCGACCCTGAACCCCCTGCCCTGAGTCCTAAAATCATACCCCAGCTGTTAAAAAGTACCCTATCCCCAGTCCTGAAGCCATAAAACACTACCCTGAAAACTACCAAGCCCCCCACCCTGAGCCCTAAAACCGCCTTCACAGCCCTATAAAGTACCCTGACCTCCCGCCCTGAGCCCTAAAACCCTAAAAAGTTCCCTGACCCCAAAACTCCTAAATAAACCACACATATGTGTGGTAAGGGCATATGCGTGATTTAGACATGTGTGGTTCCGCCTGCATTGTTTAGCCACAATTAGTTTAGGCTCTGTGGTTAAGGCTGTGTGGTTAAGGCTGTTTCCCACAAGGATTCAGTCATTTGCGAATTGACCTATTAGTGCATAGGTTGGTTTGCTTCATCATGTGAAAATCAGGACTAGGAGGGTAAATTATTTGGGCATGGAGTCCGCGGAAAAAGAGTTAATTAGACAATCAACACAAGAACTGCTAGTCTAGCTGTCACAGAAGGATTCCACCTGTAATCAACTTTATTACACACCATAGCGCCTAAAAACGCATCTATAAGGTATTTGGACAGATGTGTTAGAAGCAATATACCTCTGGGTAGATAGCGCCATACTCTATGCTTCTGTCTAGAGTTGGAGCATTATTGGTGGAATATTATTTTGAAATTATGTAAAGTATGTACAATAAACACTGTTCTAGGTACACATATGACTTTGTTGGAACGCTTCCGATAAAGGTAGCTCTAACCTTACAAGGGAGTTGAATTAAACTGTTTTCTGACATTGTGCAAAAGTTCCCATGCCAGCAGCATGGTGGGTAACATCAAATTCTGTCTAAATTATAGAATGAGTTTATTGCAATGACATTGTCAATGAAGAAATATGAAGCTATTTGCTGAGAGTTTCTGGAGGCAAATCAGGAATATGAATGAAGGTAGTTCTTCTTACCCATGCTCTTTCTTATTTTGCCTACAGATGGACTTGCTAACTGATAATTGTTTACAACGTTGACGTGTTTATGTAGTGATCCTTTGTGTTATCTAATTCCTGTTATTGTACCACTCTATATGCACACCATTCATAGTTCTCTGAAAAAAAGAAAAAAACTTACACAAATGGAGTCTAGGTTGAAAGCACTGGCACCCAAAACATGTGCTGTCCTATTCGTCATACCATCATTCTAGTATTCCCAATACTACAAAAAAGGATGTTTGGACAAGTTTGGGTGTTCTTTCTGATTCAGGAAAAAATTCCAATAGGCTGAGTTCGAGGTGAAGGTTTTTTTTATATATATTTATATATACGGGTGATATCAGGATTCTGTTGTGGTATAATAACGTGTGAAACAGACAGCCAATAAGTGTTTCGCCCCCTTACATGGCCATCCGGCCTGGGGCTTCTTCAGGGCGTATCGGGTAAACAGGATGGTTTGCGGTTTTTACTAGGTTTAGGGAACTGCAGAGATCCTAAGTCAATCTCTAAATCTCGGGCATAATCCCACCGGTGTGTATTCGTATTGGGATACAACTCCCCTTTTCTCTTTCAACATAGTATTCCCAATATGTTTCCCTGCTCAGGTGGTATGTGTCATGAGGTACCCTGGCAAGCTCGCTGTGTGACTTCTAGGCTCCACTGGACTATAGATGTGCACCCAATATGAAACTCCTTCTACCATGTGTGGGTGCTGCGATAACCATGCTGGTCATCAGATAACCAATTGTTGGTGGCAGCTGATCTGTAATTTTGAGGTCTAGGCCCTTTTTCTTTTGAGCCCAGAAATGTGGAGCTTGTCAACTGACTCTGTGCAGTGTGTCATGGTGTGTCTCTTTTATTGTCCCTGGACATAGTCATTTTATGTGAGAAGTGCTGGCATATATGCCGAGAGGTCCTCTGTATGTAGCCCTGGTTTGTACTGTGCTCCAAAGGGATCGAGATAGCCAGTGATTAGTCCGTTCCTCCTTCCTTCACATACCCCTGCACTGGTCTCTACCATTGCACTTCACTGTATCAGCCTTTGTAAGCCAGGAGTTGTGCTTCTAGTCTTGAATATTAATTAATCCCCTTCAATGGAGTAGGGATATTTTTGTGTGTGCACCTTGGCTGGATCAAGCCAGATCTTGCAGGTCAGCTTTTGGCCAGTGCCGGCGGCTCCTCCACTATGGCGGAGGAGCACTGCCCCACTTCTTTTAAGCAATGCGAGAAGCAAAATCATAAAATGATAATAACTTTCACTTATTATCATTTTATGTGTTTTGGTCTGCTTTGCCGGCAGGCGGGTGGGCAGGCCTGCTCTGCGAGCAGCACAGTGGAGTAGTGCTTTGCCCACTCTTAAGTGCGCAATGTTTGGTCGGCGCTCTCAGGCTGCCCAAACCAGTCATGCACACTTACCCCTTCTTCATGCAGGCTGCATTACAGCCTGCACGGAGAACATGCCCACCCCTCTAGCATCTGGCTGAGCGCTGTGTCCTGGTGCTCAGACCAATCACAACACTGCATTGCGGGCTGCCTGCTTCCCGTTCCTGTGTCGTAAGCAGGAGCAGAGAAGACGTAGGACCCGGCAAGAGCAAGAGCAAGGTAGGTGATTTTCTTTCTCCCTTCCCTCCGCAATTGTGACGTCCCGTGCGACACCCCTCCACGACTCCCGCACCCGCCCACCTGTGAGCCATTCCAGCCGCAACTGCTTTTGGCCTGAAAGAGAGAACACCTAAACAAAGGACTTCCACCACTAGCACGTCTGCTGCTAAACACCTTCTCAAGTGAGGAGGGCTGCCTGCCAGTGGGCACTATCCTGTGGGCTGATTAGACAAGGAAGAGTAAACTTAGCAACAGCAAGTGATTGACTGAAGGGGCATCCGAGCCAGTCACACAAACCCAGTAGAGATTACAAAATGCTTGCCATCACCACAGCATCCAGATTGATATAACTTTTCAGGACATTGGGTTTTGGACAGCTGATTTGTACCTTCAGCAATATGTGCTTGGTGCTGACTGAATACCTACAAATATTTAAGTGCAGCTAAATGTGAGTCACCCGTCAACCTATCCATCTCCAGAACTATTTCTGCTTACACCCTGACCTGACAGGCAGATATGCAAGTTCACCTTTTATCTTCAAGAAGGTCCCTGCACTAGCAACATTATAGGATTGAACCAGCGTCAGAAAGTTTGGCTGCCTGCCTGGGAGGAGCAGGGAAATATCCAGGTCTGAGGAGAAGAACTGTTATTACTGAAGCCTGAAGAAGGTAGAGGTAGACTGCCTGGCATACCCTGAACCATACAACTATAGGCCCAGCTCCAGGGGATATTCTCAAGAACGTGTGATAACCAACACAACCTTCAACATCGCAGTCAATCGCGGGAAATTTACACCGTGTTAACCAAGTATTCACAACACGGCGGTACCATGCAACAGTCTCCAGATAACGCGTCAACTGCCTGCGTTAAAATCAACGCCATGCCGCGAAAATTCAAAACACGAACGCAAAAAAAGCTGTGATGAGGCCAATTGCGATACAAAAATCAGCGAAAACCAGCTTCAGGCCTGCAATTCACACGCGTCAGGCGGAAACAATCACCATAAAAGTAGAAAGAAAAACGACAAATGCCAAACAACAGTAAAGCACAATGGACGTTGCCGGAGCAAGTACAGAGGAGAACCAGAAAACCACAAGCCCCCCAGAAGACCACCCTGGGACCTCGGGGTCAGGGAAGAGCAAGCGGAGGAAGAGTAGGAAGAAAAGGTTCAGTCCGCAGGAAAACAGGATCCTGATAACGGAGGTGATAGAACACCATCAACTACTGTTCACCACCTCCACCTCCACTGTGTCATTGGCAACAAAAAATGGACTATGGCAGTCCATCGTGGATAAGGTGAATGCAGTCGGAGTGCTGAAGAGGACAATGGAAGAGGTCAAGAGACACTGGAATTAGGTCAAGCGAAAAACCAAGCTGAAACTCGCCAACAACCGGAAGGCAGCAATGCATGGAGGTGGGAGTCCAGCGCCACAGGAGGAGCTGGAAGAGATGGAGGAAATGGCGGCCACAGTCATCAGTGGGGAGACGGTGGCAGGAGTCGAGGGCACGGACACTGCTCAACAGGACCGGACACAACAGCAACAGGGTGAGTAACGACCATGGACTGGGGGGACGGGGGGAGAGGGGCACAATGGCACACATGCACAATTAAAAAGAGCACATCTGCGGACAAACCATGCCCCAGACCACCAACTCCCACCAAGAGACCAATGTACCCAAGTATGCAACATGTCAGCACTGTACAAGCACAGAAGTCAAAGGCACACCGCATGAAAGGGATAAGGGGCAGCAAAATCAGAGCTGCAGGGGCGACTCCCCCAAAATGCGGCACACAAACATCACATGCAGAGCACATCAACATTGACAACGATGTGGCTCACTCCACAAAACACCTACAACAGAACACAGGACACAACTGGTGCCGCTTGGGTGCAGACACTGGCCAATCACATTTGGCATTGCAGGTAAATGTGAGTTGATATTGCACAAGTACAAACACACAAACGTCTGTTGTCAAAATGTCCACTGTCCCCCATCAAATAGGCAGCTCCTCCCAAACAGCCACAATGTACCCAGTCATGCTGTCTGTAGGAAAACATGTACGATGCGATAACATGCTTGTGGACACATTGTTAAACTGCATCTCCCCTTCACATTGCAGAGGGAGATTCAACACCTCCTGCAGGGCAGGCCAACCATCTCTTCTCTGATGATGAAGAGGACCTCCACAGCTTTGACTCTGGCGCCCTCCAACTCCTCGTGGAGAGCCTACACAGCCCACTTCCAGAAGCTGGGCAGCCCAGCTGCTACGAAGAGACCCCACCCCCTGCACAGACCACACAGCAGGCAGCACCCCCACCACAGCTGCCTCCCAGGACCCCCACGACAAACACATGGTCTTCCAATGCCGAGTGTTGGAGTGCCAGGAAAATCTGGCAGAACAGGTGCGGGTGGGCTTTGACCTCTTGGCAGACAAACTAGATGCCATACGTGGGTGTCTAAGTCCCATCAGGACCACTCACGGTCCCTAACGGACAACCAAAGTCCACTCCATGCCCTCCAACAGACCATGGCTGACATCGCTGGAGTCCTGACTCAGAGAATAGAACAACTGTCCAGTCGGAGTGGCTCTAGCGATGTCACACGGGAATTGGGAAACATGCAGAGGTTAATGGAGACCATGGAGCGGGCAAATACGGAACGAGTGGCTGCCACGGCTGCACACCAGGGAGAGGTAGCTGGGTTCCTCAATGACCTCAGGACCATCCTCATTGCATTGCTGTTACAAGGCCTGGTGCTGATGCATGCTGCTGCTACCACTCCATCCACATCTCCACCCCCTGAAGTGTCAGTGCCACACAGTGCAGCAGACCTTCCACCTCTGGGCACTGATGTGTCACTGCCACACAGTGTTGGAGACAGAACACCACCACCCACACATGAGGCACATGAAACAGCAGAGGACGAAGATGCGGATGATTCTGCCCTCATGGTAAGAAGTAGGCCTGGGCAAAAATTTCGTTCCGTTCGCGGAAATTGCGATATTTTGACATTTTTGCGTTCCGCGGAGAGCGCGAAAATGTCAAAAATTCCGGTTTCCGCAGCTTGGCGATAATTTGTTTCTTGCTCGCGCTGTAAAATGATACATTCTCGCGCGCGCGCGATCGCCTTACCTGAATCCCTGCGTTCGCCGACAAGTTTTCTTGATCCGGTCGCGTTCTCCATGAGATGTTGTATTGTTTTTAGCCATTTGCGCTGTCTCGCGACAGTTCGCGCCCGCAGTGACGTCATGCGTCGCGCGATCACGTCTTTCTTCTCGCGATCATGCACCGCGAGAACAACTCAAAACAAGATGGCCGCGCACGCAAGCAGCCACATGGGTAAGTTGGCGACCCGCAACCATGCAGAAAATCGCGCGAACATGCCGGAAAAAAACTTCCGCATCTTCGCGATATTTCTGCTTGTTTGCGATAATTTTAAACATTCTCGCGATAATTTGCGAAGGTTAATTCCGCAAATTCCGCCCACCCCTAGTAAGAAGGATGCAGTAGCATGCATCTCCGCCATAGGGCTGGCTTCAGCTTGGTTCTGCCCTCTGCATCATCACCTTCCACTGTCCCCCGATGCACTCTGCGACACTCACCTTGGACCTCGACATGGACTGCCATATGCTGTTTGATCGCCAATGACACAGCAATCAGACTGCGGACTGAACTCTTCCTCTTCCTTTGGACTTGTCATTCCCTGAAGGACTCTGGCTGGCCCTCCACGGGCCAACCTTGTCATGTGGAGTTTGCATGGCACTCTATTGCTCCAGATGCAACACTCCACTGAATGTGCATTAAACATTCATATTCACACAGATGTGTCATGTCTATGGTCTTTCAAGTTTGGAAGTATGGATGAATGTAGGCTCACTGGACTCCTCTTACGTCCATGTGGCTCATGTCGTAGAACAGGGGTCACAGGGTGATACATTGCTGAATGCGGTCCGGGTGGCGCTGGCACAACAACAGGGACACACGCATGAATTACTTACTACTTCAGCCCAGTATGGAACAACACCCAGGCACCCGGGGTCATTTACAAACTCTTAAGTTGGACTGGCATTCGCCAGGCCAGCCCACTCTGCTTACGCTCACGGGGGAGACGGCAACGCTGCATGTCCCAGGTCTTCCCTGTAGTGATCTTCTGATCACAGGTTTAGTTGTCACCATGCCACAGCCACTCCCTCACGACTGGTTTACACCCACACCACACCCATCCAGCACACGTGTCACAGGACATCTGACCCTGGCAATAAAAAGGGCCGGGCGCACGTGCTCAACGCCGTTTCCATTCTCTATCTGGGTGCATCCGTGTGGTGTTAATGTAGGCATGAGGGCCTTGGGCCCTGCAACATCACATTCCCCAGAACCGGAGGTGACATGATGGAGCCCGCAACACGATGCCCAATCATACAGGACCCATGACTTTGGGGCACAGACTTGGTGGCACCGGATACATTGCGGTGGCACAGGCACACCGCGACTGGATGGTGACTTTGGGTGCACTGAGGTAGGGGCACCTTAAGTGCTGAGCGGGTGTGCAGCCTGCACTGATGCCCCGTCCCAGCGGTCCGGACTGCTCAGGATTTGTGTGCCCTGCTGGACTGCAGTGTAGGCCAGAGCCAGCAAGCAGTGCAGGCCTACCGCCACGTGGCGTCGCATCCCGGATCACAGAGTTAGTGGCACCTCAAGAGCTGAGCGGGTGTGCAATCTGCAATGACGCCGGGTGCACTGGTATGTCCTCTGCCATGGCGAAATCAAGACTCAGAATCAAATGTGAGACCTGGTCGCCTGCGGAGCGGGGCTGCAGGATGTGGAGGGTGCCATGTCCGCGGGCATGTGGCTTGCAGCAGCACGTGGCGGGCCCTTATTGCTACACGCCAAGGGCAGAAGGTGAGCAGTGAGGCCTGGGTGCACAGGGGTGGGCATGCACTGCTGGGCGGCGGGAGGGGCTGGGGTGCATCTGCCTGGGTGCGCAGGGGCAGGCATGCACTGCTGGGCAGCGGGAGGGGCTGGCGTGCATCTGCCTGGGTGCACAGGGGCGGGCTTGAACCGCTGGGTGGCAGGAGGGGCTGGGGTGCATCTGCATGGGTGCGCAGGGGCGGGCATGCACTGCTGGGTGGCAGGAGCGGCTGGGGTGCATCTGTCTGGGTGTGCAGGGGCGGTCAGGCGAGGATGTCTTGTGCAATTGTATGTACTTTGCCATTCATGTATATGGACTCTGTTTCAGATGACTGATCTGTTTCAGAAGTGTGACCTGGTGAACTGCACTACATACTGGCACGTGGTTGGAGACACACCAGTGGCAGCAGGTGAACAGTGTGGCCTGGGTGTGCATTGTCGGCACTCTCTCTCCCTGTCCATCTCCTCTGTTATCTGTGTCTCTCTCCCCCTCTCCGTCTGTCTTTCTCTTGCTCCCCCTCTCTGTCCGTCTTTCTCTCGCTGCCCCTCTCTGTCTGTCTTTCTCTCGCTACCCTCTCTGTCCATCTTTCTCTGGCTCCCCCTCTCTGACCGTCTTTCTCTCTCCCTCTCTGTCCGTCTTTCTCTCACTCTCCCTCTCTGTCTGTCTTTCTCTTGCTCCCCCTCTCTGTCGTCCTTTCTCTTGCTCCCTCTCCTTCGCTCTCTCTCTCCTTCGCTCTCTCTCTGTCCTTTGATGTGCGCAAGACACACCTTCTGATCATGATTTTTGTCTTGCAGGCTGTGACCTACGGATTGTCCCGAGTGGAGACACCATGTGTCTTCATTTCTGTTCTGTGTTTCTTTGAATACATTTTCATTTGTTACATCGTAGGTGAATGTGTGATGCTCATTTTTGAGATGACACATGCATGTCACCAAATGTGATTGTGCGACATCAGGCGGATTATTTGGTACATGATTCCGTGTAGTTAATGTGCCATGTCTTTGGCCGGGGGGGTGAGGCCCGGATGGGGGAGGGGTCCTGGGGGTTGTGGCGGTGGTTGTTGTGGCCCTGTTGGGGCTCCGAGCTGCATGATCAGTGGCTCCATGGCATCTGTTGCCCTTCAGGTGTGGCTCTGGGCTGGGCTCCATTTTGTGGTGCAGGCTGTGGTCCGACCTTCCACCAGGTCAGAGCAGGTATTAATTTCCTGCTCCTAACACGCCTCATCGCCTGTTTTGTGATCTTATCGCCGATCTGGCTGGTCGTTGAGAATGTTGCGGAGTGGTATTGTCACGGCTTTTTGCACGGGAACGCCTACTCTGAATCTCATTAGCGATAGTTGCGGGGGTCATCTGTGGCAATGTTTTTTGCGGCTGCTATCGCAGGTAAACTGGTGCTATGGGCTGTTAGCACCAGCTTGTGAATGGGGCGATAAATTTATCGTGACTTTGGCTGTGATAAAGTGCCGTTAACTCGGCGATAGCTCCTTGAGAATATGCCCCTTCGTGTGCTGCCGTGAGGACATGTATTTGTGACACATCACCGGAAAAGCTCGTCAAATCATCTTTGCGTCCCCTTGGGAGGGGGACTATACACAGCCTTTCAGCAGTGTCCTCCACGCCACAATGTCACTCTTGACTGCTGCTCCTGCATCTTGGCCACAAGTGCTGAATCCCCGTGGTCTCCACCAAAGACATCACTGCAGCAGCTTGCACTATGAAACAGAGTAAAAACATTCAAACCGATCTATCTGACTGGCTGCGCACTGGGCTGTTTTTTGTTAGGATTGCAAGGGCATTCCGTCAGATAATACTGTTTTCTAAGAACCATATTTAATTAGCACTTCAACTTTACTTGAATATAAGACATTTGTTGTTAGTAAAGATAAAACGCAAACTGAACAGCATTTTTTATTGCTTGTTGTCGCTGATCTGACTAAATCTAGCATTCTACTCCACTCCTTCCCCTAAGAGAAACCTTCTCGACGCCTTCAAAATAAAATCCTTAAAAAAGGAGGTGTTTGGCTTCCTTCTCCAATAGCATCTAGATCCGGCGGCTCCAGGGGCAATGGGCTTGTCATAAGCATTGTCAAGTTGTTCTTGAGGGTATTTGGCTCCGAACACTGGACAAAAATGTCTATTAATTCATTAATATACACTTTCATTACCTATGCTCTATGCCTATGCCTGCAATTATGTGATTGCACCACGAAGTCGATATTTATGAACAGCACAGAAGTGCTCAGCACATTATTTCCCTTCTGTCCAAGACGCTTCTAGTGTGATACAGTTCACAACTTTGTTCAGCTCAATTTGTAATTTGAGGCCACACATTTGAAACACAAATGGCGTCAGACTTCATATAGTTGAGCGCTAAATTCAGACATTGAGGGGGATATTCACAAGGAAGTGGTGAAGAGAGCCTTCTTGGCTTAACGCCTCTCTCCGCTACTTCGGTAACACAAGGCAGCACCATATTCACAAGGATATGGTGCAGCCTTGTGTTTCCCCCTGCGATGGTACTAACAAGCGCCTGCGCAGGCACCCTTGCACCCAGAGTGCAAGGGTGTCTGTGTGCAGGGCAGGATTGTTTATGTGTAGGAAGGTGTCCCTTCCTGCACATAAACAATCCTAAATGCAATTCTCTCACTTTCATGTGTGCTGCTTTAGTGACAGAATGGCATTTTAAAAAAAGGTTTGTTTATGTATAGGAAGAGACACCTTCCTGTACATACACAAACCATGGCAATTTGCTTTTTCCATGTGTGCTGCACAAGGCAGCACACATGGAAAAAGCAAAAACGAGGAGAAATAAAGCATTTCTCCTCATCTCGCCTGTTTAAGACCAGGATTGTGAACAGGGGCAGCATCAAACTCAACGGATGTTGCGGTGGAAAGCCCACTGCAACACCCATTACCCTCCCCTTTCACGCTAAATATATAGTGAAAGGGTGCTTTATTTACAAGGCAGCCTTAAGCCACATTAAGTGCTTTAACACTGCCTTGTGAATAAGGCGAGGTCCGTATCGCCATCACAACCCACTGAAAGTGGCTTTGTGGTGGCGATAGGGGCTTGTGAATATGCCCCAGAATTACCAAATCTCCAGCTTGGAACCGAGAGCCGCTTACTTTGATTATATGCTATCCACTTCGAAATAAATAATTAAACCACTTGAGCATTTAACAAATATTTTTTTCGGGACTGTGCTTGAACGAGGAAGCAGAAATGCAAAGCAGCCTTCCTCGCCAATTCCAAAAACAAGAAAACTCCTCATTCATAGGCCAAGCTCGTGGCTGCGTCTCTTTTAAAGGGCACCTCTTTTGAAGGCGCTCCATGCTGAGCTTCAGAAGCGCGGCAAAATGCGGAGCCTTTCTTCAGATGGCGTCTTCGATGCATGTATTCATGTAATTCAAAACATTTTAGAAATGGGTACACCAGGTACTTAAAATCCCGGTGTGCTGCGGAAAATAATGAACTGTGCGTCTTGTCTAAGAAAGCCATTTGCAAAGGTGAAGGAATAACCTTCACAAAATCGCAGGCAGCCTCGTCAGGAGCTATTTGACAGGTGCAGCTCCATCCATCTAATTTTATGATGAATTATTGTAGAACGAGCGAGTCCTGCTTAGATTGTATGTTATAACATTTGATCTCCTTGCACTTGAAAAACTGTGTCAGACAGACATGTTAATCAAAGAACATCAGTGCTGACCTAAGGCAAAGTCAAATTTTGCATTCACCAAGGAGGCCAATTACATATCCTGGACTCGCAGGCTCATAGATTGGTCCAAAGAACAGAATGAGCGGGGATGGATCTCAGGAAAAGGTGGTATGTGTTGTTCACATAGGTTCTGAGCATTGCCAGCCCAGCACTATTGATGTGGGATAACTGTTGATGTGGGATAGCGCTGTGTGTCTTTCTGATCTGATTAACTTTTAAGCACCAATATGCAAATGGTCAGGCATAGACGGCCAAGTATAAAATTATTAAAGAACTACAACAGCACTGTTCAAAACTGTTACTATACAAGGCATATGCAGATTTAATGGAATTTAAGCAAAGGCAAAACTATCTTACTTTTACTTTAAGTCACGGCACCCGAAGATGCATGATCTTACTTCGATTTGGGATTCTCCCTTTTAAATCCCTAACTTGCAATTGGACACAAAATAAAAATGTCGGAAGCCTATGCAACCTCTGTCAAGGAGCAGTTCAAGACCTGATACATGCATTGTTCATATGCCCTAACTCCACAGTCGTTGCTGCTAGAAAGAGGTTCCTAAAACCAATCCAAACAAAGTGCAACTGTGCAAATGTACAGAGTTTGATTTCTCTTTTAAAATCACCTCCTAATGAATTTACTTGTTATAACTTGTTTACATTTTTATACATTATTATAAATTTATATTAGGATGAATGTCACAAAGCCTTTTAGTTACAGATGTAATTTTGTTGTTTTTAAATTTCTTATTTGTTGTTCTCAGTAGAGAACTAAATCAGATTTAAAAAAATTGAATTTGAATACAACAGCAGCAGTGGGGGGGAGGGATGCATGTTTCTTGTAGGGCTGAGCATCAGTGACATTATAGCTCACGAGAAAGCCACATTGCTGTTTTGTAACTCGATCGAATCGGGTGAATTTCTACATGATCTGACCGCCCACCCGTCCCCTTCAAGAGCTACAGATACTAGAGGTATTGATAAATGTGGGAGAGGGACAGCAATACTAATGATTTTGTGATTTTGGGGAGTAGCTTTCAGGAATTGTCATCCCTACAAATTCCCTCATATTTTTGCCCAATATTTCACACTGAGATTTGTGCTGCTGCCAAAATTAGCGAACGTCTCTGGGTAAAACACCATTGGGGCTTTCACAAAGGTAACACTTGAGAGTAATTTACATATATAATTCACTCTTAAATGTTTGAGTAGCTTTACTGCTTTTGGCTATTGACAAAATCTGAATGTAAAGTTACTCAAAAGCATAGATTTATGTGTCTACACCCCTCAGTTTAGGAGGAAGGGACTCAGAACTGTATTTTATGTCTGGCAGGACATCTATATTCAGGGAAGAGACTCAGGAGCATATTCACAAGGAGCTATCACCGAACCAACAGCACTTTATCACAACCAAAGTTGTGCTAAAAATACCTCCCCATTCACAAGCTGGTGTAAACAGCCCACAGCACCTGTTTACCCACGATAGCAGCCGCAAAAAACATCGCCACAGAGGACCCGTGCAACTATCGCTAATGAGATGCAGAGTGGGTATTCCTGCGCCAAAATCTGCGACAACTTCACAGCACAACACTCTCAACGACCAGCCACATCGGCGATAAAAACACAAAGCAGGCAATGAGGCGCGTAAGCACCAGGAAATCTACACCTGCTCTGACCTGGTGTAAAGTCGGACGGCAGCCTGCACCACAAAAGGGAGACCTGACCAGGGCCACACCAGAAGGGCAACAGAAGCCATGGAGCCATCCATCATGTGGCCCGGACACTCAAGAGGGCCACAACACCCTCCAACACCACACCCAGGCCCGCCACACCCCCCCCGGACCACCCCCAACCCCATACTAAGAAACTGCAAACCAACACCACGAATCCCAATACAAACATTTTGCCTGATGTCGCACAAGCAGGAAAATCAACAGACATGCTTGGCCAGCAAATGGAGACTCAGTCAAACAGCAATGCAATCACCAACACAAAACACAATACAAACAAAAGCCGAGACAACCCTTAGGATGAGTCCTAGCGGCTCCTCACTGGACAATCCGTAGCACACAGCCTGGAAGACCAAATCCAAGAGAAGAAGGTGTTCCATGTGCCCAACAAAGGAAAGAGAGGGAGAGAGCGAGGGAGAGAGACGGAGTGAGATTGCACAAGCAGAGCGGCACCTGGCTCCACATGCCAACATGTGTGTGTGTATCACCATCCGTACACCATGAGCCCAAGGCCGCATCCCAATCTCAGCACCAAAGCCACATCACATTCTGAAAACGCAAGTAGTAGTCAGAGAAACATCAGGGATGAAAGCTCAATTGTTCCAATGCAGAAGGCGGGAGGACACCTGCACCTTTGACCTTGGTCCAGAACGCACCTGGAACACCCTGAGAGAGATGCCATGGCAGATGGGGATGACTCCCACACCACGCATTCCACAAATGAACTATCCGACTCATCCACTGGTACCCCCGCATGGGATGCCCTTGACACTCATGGAAACAGCAACCCACACTCCCCAATGTTTCCCACGCATTCAAATCATTGCTCAGAGCTGTGGCATATATTCCACACAACTGCCGCAATTCAGAAGAGTGCCGGTTCCACGAGACGCACCAAGGCAATGGCAGGTCATACCGGGCACATGCACAACTCCCGTCACGTGGAACAGTACCATGCATGTATGCTGCATTTACTGGGCACAGTGCCATTGGCAGTGCTGCGGATCAGTTACCGGCTCAGCTTCCGCATTGCCTACGACACCTGCGTCCAGCCCTGGTTCCACTGCCGAACATGCACATTCGAGTGTCCCATGGATGTCTGCCTATCCAACACAACTGTTGATGAATTGGACTATGACTTGTGTCTGCGCCCCCTGTTGGATCATGAACAGGAGTGTAATCAAGACAGCCATGCATGGGATGCCCTGATATACTGCGTATGTATTGGTAGTTGTGCATGAGAGATTGCACAATTCCTCCTGTGCAGTGACCACATCGAGGCGCTCCCCAATTGGGCTGTGTTGCGGATTGGGGAATTGGCATGGGCTGAGCACACCTGCCCGTGCCACTTAATGGATTGGCTCACCCTGGGGTTCCTTGAATATGACAACGACGTACTATTGGAACACATTGCACATGAAGCTGCACGGGCATTCATGGACGAGTAACACGTTCCTGCTGCCACATCCGATTGTCACCCACAGCACATGTCCCAACTACTTGTTGCATCGTGGGGATTGCTCACACATCCCACCACAACAGAGGACACATCTGCCTTTGTCCGGGCTCTGGATGCATGTGCGTAGAACAACGCGTGTGTACACACACCTGTGCAAGGTGATGCAGGTCCATGCTCGGTGCAACACAGTGTCGCTTGGCAACGTTGGCAATTCGGACACACTGCTGGGGGAGAGCACACACATGGCAAGGTAGCACAACATGTGAACTTGTCGGACCCTCACACCTGATCACTGTCAGCAGAGCAGACAATCAGCGCACTCATGAGGCAGAGCACTATGTAGATCCCATGTTCAGTGAGTTGTGCCCCCTCTCATGGGGCAATGGGCAGACACCAAACAACACATGACTCATCCAGCAGGGCAAGGTGGGCTGGGTGCGTTGCCATCCGTGATGAATGTTGCCCATTTTAGCCCCAACATTTTCTGAACCTCTACATGTACCCATGCTTCTTGTAAGTGTCTAAAGCATGTCCCTGCCTGTTGTGGCCGTTGCCTCGTCCGTATTGACACTCACATGCCAATAAAGTCTAAGCAACTCCACTGGTGTCTAACTGTGAGGTGTGTTGTTTGGATTGTCCACTCGTGTGCCACAATGAGCATCGTCCCTGCACAGGGAGGAACTGACTGACACATGTGCAATGGTGCTGTGTCCGTTTGGCAAGCTCCACCTCTGTGAGCCAGACATTGTTTTTGGATAGGTGCTGGACGCCATGTGCACTTACTTAACTTCAGCAATGTGAGTATGGTGTCCAACCTCTGACCATATGGAGCAATGTCATATATCACAACAGAATGTGTCCACACAGATGTGTGTGAGTAGGTATGCTACGTGAACTTCTGGTGTCACATGTGCTGTAGTACACCACTCCTGGTCTGCTTTCGTTTGGGACAGTCCTACACACAGCCCTATTCAATACATGGATGTGTGCCTACGTTGGGAGTTGTGAGATTGTTGTTGATGTGCAATGGGGATACAGCTAGTACTCACCTTCACAGTCATCCAATTGGCCATGTGTCTCAGGGATACACATGCGCATAGATGTCAGTTACAAGGGTGTGCCTTCATGTGCAATCATTGTACCTGCATACAGCCATACCTCCATATATGAGTGAACATAGTGATGACACATCTGTGTGGTTTAGAATGTTTTATTCACATTCAGGTGATTGACGGAGCTGGGGCTGAACATGGCGAATCAAGCCCACATCACATGGAAGCCCAGTGGTGTGCCAACCAGAGTCCTTTGGGGATTGCCTAGTGATTGGGAAGAGGGAGAGTGCAGTTCACAGCAGGATAGCTGTGTAATTGGCCAGCGGTGAAGAAATGGCAGTCCGTGTTGGGGTCCGGGTGAAAGTCGCAGAATATTCCGGGGGTCACTATGAGGTGTTTCCCAGGCCATGATGCATAGATCATAACCAGGCAGTGACAGGCCATACGGCAGTGATGGCTGCTACTGCCAACTTCCTCACACAGTAGTTCACATCCCCTTCTTACTCTCCTGATATGGGTTCTGTGTCCAGTGTGTGTGGCGGGGTGATGGATGCATCACTTTGTGCCACTGACACATCAGACTGCGAAGGTGATGGGGCAGCATCACTGTGTGCCATGGACACATCAGGGGTCAGAGCTGTGTGTGTCGATGTTCCCGCTTCAGTCATCTGGGAATGGCTCAGTGGCAGCAATGGCAAGATGAAGTACTGCAGGGCATTGAAGTCCCCAGCTACTACTCGCTGGTGTCCATCCGTGTTAGTCATTCTTCCAGCCTGCATCTCCTCCATTGTCTCCATTGACCTCCGCATCTGTCTCAACTCTGTGCTGTCATGGCTGGTACCTGTCTGCCCACACAGTTCTTGTGTACGATTCATGGCACCAGCGAGGTCAGCCAAGGTCTGTGGCGGAGCATGGTGCGGACAGGGGGTGTCCGTAAGGGACTGTACGTGGTCCCTGATGGGACTCGGACACCCGCGTATGGCATCGAGTTTGGCTGCCATGAGCATGAAACCCACCCGCAGCTGTTCGGCCAACTCCACCTGGGAAGACCACACACATTGTATGTGCTCCATGTAGTGGTCGGGGGTCCTGGGAGACAGCCGTGGTGGTGTGTGTTTCTTGCTGTGTGGTCTGTGCAGGTGGTGGGGTCACCTCGAGGCAGCTGGCCTGCCCTGCTCCTCGGAGGCGGAGGCTGTCCATTGTCCCTAGAAGGGTGTCTTGACATATGTGCAGGTTGTCCTCTTCCTCATCAATGATGGGAAGTGTGGTGTGCTCTGCAGGAAGTGTTGCTTGTCCCTCTGCAATGTAAAGGGGAGATGCAGGTTAACAGAGTTACACATGTATGTTGTAGATTTGCAGAAGTTTACATTCAGACTGCATGCCAATGTACCTTGTGACTGTTTTGGGAGAGCTGGCTATTTGATGGCAGTCAGTGTGTTTTCGGAATACATGACGAATGTGTGGTAGTACCCGTGCATTATCATCACACTGTGTCAGGCAATGCCAGATGTGAGTAGACAGTTACTATGCACAAGCGGAACCTGTTGTGAGCCCTGTCCTGTGGTGTTGTTGCACATTGTACCACATTGCCGTCGTTGCTGATGTCCTGTGATTGCTATGTGTGTGTGTTGCATTGTGGGGGAGTTGCCCTTGCAGCTCTGATTTCGTGTGGCCTTCTACCTTTGAGCCGGAGTGCCTTTGAATTGTATGCTTTTCGGGGCCTGCTTTGATTTTGACTTTGGTCATATGGGCTCTCGGACAGAATTTGTGGCCTGGTGTATTGTTCGTCTGCTGCGTGTATTGTACAGCATGGGTTGTGGGTGCACATGGACATGTCAGAGTTCCTTTACAGATGTGATCCGCACTGGGCTACCTCCATGTCGATTCGTGGGCCGTGTAGTCAGTGTGGGTCACAGAGCTGCTGCTTTGCTGGATTCAGCCCATGTGCATGGTTCGGTTGTGATATTGGTGATGGGGGACCCTTCTGTGCATATTGTGGATGGGGACCTACTTGGCGTTTCTATGTGTGTTGCAGTGTGCCAAGGCAATCAGGGACATGTTCCACGGTCATTTTGGGTGTGCAGTGTGCTACGCATACTTGTGCATGTGTGCCATTGTGCCCATCTCCCCCAGTCCCCCCCGTCCCTGGTCGTTACTCAGCTTGTTGCTGTTGGGTCAGGTCGTATCGTGCTGTGTTCAGGCCCCCCAATCCTGCCACTGTCTCCTCACTGCTGACTGAGGCCACCATTTGCTCCAGCTCCTCCTGTGTCGCAGGAGGCCTACCTCCAGTCACCGTTGCTGCCTCCCTGTTGACAGCGAGCTTATGTTTGGTCTGCCTTTTCAGATCATGCCAGCGCCTCTTGATCTCCTCCAGTGACCTCCTCGACACTCCGACTGCATTGACGTTGGTAACGATGGCCTGCCATATTTCGGTTTGGGTTGCCAGTGCCGCAGTGGAGGTGCCGAACAGTTGTTGTTGGTGTTCGATCACCTCCGTGACGAGGATCCAGTCTTCCTGCAGGCAGAACCTCGTCTTCCTCTTCCTCTTGTCCTTGCCCTTCCAGGAACGCGGGGTTCGTGGCTGGTCCTCCGAGGAGCTTGTGGTGTTCGGCTTGTCCTCTGCACTCGGTCCGAGTGCATCCATGTTCCTACACAGTTTGAATAGTTTTTTGGCTTTTTTCTCTTGCTTTTATGGTGCTTTTTCCCGCCAGACGCTTGGGATTTGCAGGCCTGTGGCTGGTCTTTGCTGATTTGTGTACAGTGATTGGCCTCATGGCATGATTTTTCGCGTTTCGCAGTTTTGCGGTGTGGTGTTGATTTTGACGCTGACATTTGACGCATTATCTGGTGGCTATCGCATGGTTCCGCTGTGTTGTGAATTCCACGTTGACACTGGGTTATTTTCCCGTGATGGGCTGTGATATTGAAAGTTGCGTTACGCTACTCTTGCGGTAGTTATCACACAATCTTGTGAATATACCCCTCGGTCTTCAGACACTGCATGATAGTGAATAGCAGACTTCAGCACATGCAGTGGAGTCTTCATACTAGGGGCAGAGACCTTCATTTGGCAGTATTAGACCTGGCTTGTCCAGCGGGTTTACCCCTAGACTTTTGAATTTTTGGCCTCCTGTTTTTGATTCTGTTTTTGTTGGTTTTAGGACTCTGGGCACTATACCACTGCTGATCAGTCCTAAAGTGCATATGCTCTCTGTGTAAATGATTATTATGGATTGGTGTTTCCATGATTGGCTTATTTGATTTACTACTAAGTCTCTAGTACAGCGCATTGTGTGTGCCCCAGGCCTGTAAATCAAATGCTGCTAGTGGGCCTGCAGCACTGATTGTGCCACCCACACAAGCAGTCTTGCAAAAGGTTCTCAGACCTACCACTGCGGTGTATGCACACCGTTTTTACTGTCATGTCGACCTGGCAAGTGCACCCACTTGCCAGGCCCTAACCTTCCCTTTTATTACGTGTGAGTCACTCCTAAGGTGGACCCAAGATACCCCTGTGGGCAGGGGGAGTGTATGTGAAATGTAGGACATGTCCTGGTGTGTGTGACATGTCCTGATAGTGAATTACAGTGTAATTTGTTTTTCCCTATTGAAAGGCTAAATGTCCCATAGGATAGAATGGGAGTTTATTTATAACATCTTATACGTATAACTTCCCATCGAGACAAGACAGAACAATGGAGTTTAGTATGCCTCAACTCAGAATATAAAAATGCATCTTTTAGTAAATATTATTTTATATTATGTATTTGAAAATACAACATTTTTGGGAGTGGGTATTTTCTTGTTTAGCCTTCATGTGTGCTCTGCTGGTTTGTGGCTTGATTGGCTTTTGAGTGACAGGGGCAGGGGACATGTATTCACTTTAGACAGCCACTGTGTGCGTTGAGTGTTTCCTGCCTTTCCTGGATGAGTCAGGGCTGGGCTGAATAGACCTGAGCTGAATTGCCAGTATGGGGAGGAGATTTCCTTGCAGCTGAATCAGCCTGGTCTGCCTTACACAATGCTGGCGGGAAGCTGGACCAGGGACGACAGAACTAATTTTGACTGAGCACAGACACTTTCTGCCACAAGAGAACAAAGAGAAATGCAGTACAAATATGTGGGCCAAGACCACGGTAATTTAGAATACTTCTGGACTCAAGAGGAACCTCTGCCAAGGACAAGAGCTGGGAAAACTGAAGGAGTAGTACCACCCCTATGCTGTGCGCTGTATGGGGTGGGCCTGCAGTGGCTATTTCTGCAAAGGAGACAACCAAGACTTTGTAGTATGTTGTGTATCCAGCTTGAAGAAGATGCCCAAGGGCTTGGTGTAGAGCTTGCCTCCTGTTCTGAAGTCTCAGAGACACAAGAGACTTAATTTCTTCTGTCCTCCTGCATCTGGAATGGCTGTTTCAGCTGCCACAGAGGGAAATTGCAACACTGATGTCAGCGGGCGGCACCGCAACCTGCAATGAAGCCGTGGGCACTGCTCGTGAAGAGCATGACGCACTGCCCCGACTTGCACCACAGCCCTGACGCCTGCAGATGCCTGCTGATGCTGCACAGTATCGATTCAGATGTTGTCACCAAAGCCGCTGCCTGCACCAGAGCAGAAGACACCGCTTGTGACGCTCACGACACGCTTCCATGACTCGCACCGCAGCCACAATGTCATCGACGCTGGTGCTTCATCATCGCGGAGCTGATACTGGATGTGAGTGACTTCCTGAATCCATCGACACCACACCGTCATAAGGAACCGCTGCCTCACCGCCACTACGACATTACCTCCCGTGGCAACAGTAAGGAACCTATGCCTCACCTCCCAGACAACTCTAAGGAACTGATGCCTCACCTCCCTTGCATCACAGTAAGGAACCAAGGTCCCCCCTCCCCTGGGTTATAAGGAACCGATGCATCACCTCCCCTATGGTGGTAAGGAACCAACGCCACCTGGCTCCAATGAAACATCACCTCCCCGACGCCGTGCACCATCTTTGCTTTCATCGTTTGCCAAGGTACTGTTTTTGGGAGTCTGTCTGACTCCATGCCCAAAGTCACGCACCTCATGGCCCATGCCATACTTTGGATTTTCACCTGTCATGACGTCGTAATAGCTTTAGGTGGAGTTATTTGTTGCTACAAACTGCATTTGTGTGAATAACTTATTTTTGAGGATATCTTGGTATATGTATTGTGGATTTTTGTCATTTTGGTCTTGTTTGGTTTAAAGATGACTTATTTTTCTAAACTGGTGTGGTGTCCATTTGTAGTGTTTTCACTCTATTACTATATGTCTGCACAAATGCTTTATACACTGCTTCTGAGATAAGACTGCCTGCTCGTGCAAGCTATCTAGGGGGTGAGCAAGGGTTGTCTAAGGGCGTAACTCCCTTACTCTGAGTAGAAGCAAGGGTCCCTATTTGGACAAAGGTACAAACCATTGTCAACTAGATACCCCCATTTCAAACAGGCAGTGAACAGAAACCCTTAACATAGCAATGAATAGGAAAATAACATACACCTGAAAGAAAGCAGACACACTACACACACATTTTCCTGCAACCATATAAATACTGCCCACACTATCAGATCTGTTTCTTTCCTCTTCATCTTTTGGGTCCTGCAGCCATTACTGTGTCTTTCTGCTGAAGGATGCTGCCTGCTTTGAAGAGGAAGAGAAATACATTGAGCAGGAGTGGAAACAGCCATTACTACGTGGTTTTTACCATGTGTAGCCATTACATCACATGCGTTACAACGCATGCGATTTAACAACGCGTAGCATTTACTACGCATACCATTACATCTCATGCACTTTTATAACGCATGCGATGTAATGGCTATCCAAGTAATTGTGAGGAAACTGAGGCTGTTTCCTCACAACGACGTGCATTGCCCCTTGAAGCATGAAGCAGGAACCGGGAGCAGAGATGGCGACGCTGGAGAGGAACCATGGGGAAAGAGAGGTAAGGGGGTTTGTGCTTGGGGTGGGGGTTACTTTTGTAGGGTTTAGGGTTGTGTCAAAGTAGTGTTGTAATGTTTGTGTTGCGTGGGGTTACGTTTTAGTGTATTTTTTGGGTGGTTGTGTAGTGTAGTGTAGTGTTTTAGGGTTGTGTCAGTGTTTTAGGGTTTAGTGTTGTAGTGTTTGTGTAGTCTAGTGTTTTAGGGTAGTGTCAGTGTTTTAGGATTTTGTGTAGTGTTGTAGTGTTTGTGTAGTGTAGTGTTGTAGGGTAGTGTCAGTGTTTTAGGGTTTAGTGTAGTGTTGTAGTGTTTGTGTAGTGTAGTGTTTTAGGGTAGTGTTGTAGTATTTGTGTAGTGTAGTATTTATGGTTAAGGGTAGTGTTGTAGTGTTTGTGTAGTGTAGTGTTTTAGGGTATAGGGTAGTGTTGCAGTGTTTGTGTAGTGTTTTTGGGTTTAGGGTAGTGTTGTAGTGTTTGTGTGGTGTAGTGTTTTAGGGTTTAGGGTAGTGTTGTAGTGTTTGTGTAGTGTAGTATTTTAGGGATTAGGGTAGTGTTTGTGTAGTGTTTTAGGGTAGTGTTGTAGTGTTTGTGTAGTGGAGTGTTTTAGAGTTGACGGTAGTGTTGTAGTGTATGTGTAGTGTAGTGTTTAAGGGTTTAAGGTAGTCTTGTAGTGTTTGTATAGTCTAGTGTTTTAGGGCTTAGGGTAGTGTTTGTGTAGTGTTTTAGGGTAGTGTTGTAGTGTTTTTGTAGTGTAGTGTTTTAGGGTTTAGGGTAGTGTAGTGCATTAGGGTTTAGGGTTGTGTTGTAGTGTTTGTGTAGTGTAGTGTTTTTGGGTTTAGGGTAGTGTTGTAGTGTTTGTGTAGTGCAGTGTTTTAGGGTTTAGGGTAGTGTTGTAGTGTTAGTGTAGTGCATTAGGATTTAGGGTAATGTAGTGTTTGTGTAGTGTTTTAGGGTTTAGGGTAGTGTTGTAGTGTTTGTGCAGTGTAGTGTTTTAGGGTTTAGGGTAGTGTTGTAGTGTTTGTGTAGTGTACTGTTTTAGGGTTTAGGGTAGTGTTGTAGTGTTTGTGTAGTGTAGTGCATTAGGGTTTATGGTAGTGTTGTAGTGTTTGTGTAGTGTAGTGCATTAGGGTTTAGGGTAGTGTTGTAGTGTTTGTGTAGTGGAGTGTTTTAGAGTTGACGGTAGTGTTGTAGTGTATGCGTAGTGTAGTCTTTAAGAATTTAAGGTAGTGTTGTAGTGTTTGTGTGGTCTAGTGTTTTAGGGCTTAGGGTAGTGTTTGTGTAGTGTTTTGGGGTAGTGTTGTAGTGTTTTGTAGTGTAGTGTTTTAGGGTTTAGGGTAGTGTAGTGCATTAGGGTTTAGGGTTGTGTTGTAGTGTTTGTTTAGTGTAGTGTTTTTGGGTTTAGGGTAGTGTTGTAGTGTTTGTGTAGTGCAGTGTTTTAGGGTTTAGTGTAGTGTTGTAGTGTTAGTGTAGTGCATTAGGGTTTAGGGTAATGTAGTGTTTGTGTAGTGTTTTAGGGTTTAGGGTAGTGTTGTAGTGTTTGTGTAGTGTAGTGTTTTAGGGTAGTGTTGTAGTGTTTGTGTAGTGTAGTGTTTTAGGGTTTAGGGTAGTGTTGTAGTGTTTGTGTAGTGTACTGTTTTAGGGTTTAGGGTAGTGTTGTAGTGTTTGTGTAGTGTAGTGCATTAGGGTTTAGGGTAGTGTTGTAGTGTTTGTGTAGTGTAGTGTTTTAGGGTTTAGGGTAGTATTGTAGTGTTTGTGTAGTGAAGAGTTTTAGGGTTTAGGGTAGTGTTGTAGTGTTTGTGTAGTGTTTTAGGGTTTAGGGTAGTGTTGTAGTGTTTGTGTAGTGTAGTGCATTAGGGTTTAGGGTAGTGTTGTACTGTTTGTGTAGTGTAGTGTTTTAGGGTAGTGTCGGGGAGGTCGTGCAGGGTAGTGTAGTGTTATTGTAGGGAGAGGACTGGAGATCGGGGGAGGGTTGTGTAGGGGTAGGGTAGTCACTTACCTTGCAAACTTTAACCACAAGTATAGCTGTACCACACATGCCTTTGCATTGTACTGGCATGCGTGGTAAAGGCATAGTCGTGGTAAAAGTTTGCGATGTAATGGCATGTCGTTGTCATTGACATCGCGTAGTAAAACCCGCGTTGTAATGGAATGTGTGGTATTAGTATGCGATATAATGACATACATTCAGCAGGAGACCGCATTTATAATAAAATCTGAGTTTATAATCCACAGGCAACTACATGGACTGCCTCCATTCTCCTTTAGTGTGACGCAGAAGGCAGCCTCATGGCAGGACGTCACAGAAGCTGTACAACGAATGAAGAGGACAGCGAGCCATGGAAAGTGTACCTCCTCCTTGTCCATAATATATGTCGGAAGGATCTATTTTTTACATATCTGTGTGCACTCACTTAAAGCACCCGCTGCCTAAGGGTGTGACTATATGGTTAAAGCATACTCCTAACACAGCTAGTGGTGCACCACAAATAGTATGTTCATGAAAATAAGTCCCAATCAATTTTACAAACAATTTTTCCAAATTCTTCAGTTTATTTTTGCTTGTATAAAACATAAAATGCGTTAAGCAAAGGACTGTTTTTTTGCCCCTCACAAATGGGGTACCCGGCCGATGTTTTTGTAGACTTGTATAAATTCACTTGTCTTTTGAAATAAAAAGAACATTTCAATAACATACATGCCCAACCTGCTCTATTAGAAGAACAGGCACAATCTCCAGAACATTCAGTGTCTGACTTCCATGATTAGCAAGTATTGCTATCCTTAACAGAGGATGAACCAATGAATATTGAACTGTTGAGGGAAGCACTAAATATTGCTGAAAATATTAACATGGACAGTGGCCTTAAGCAACGCTCTAAATTCATGCCGCAAAACACACATCAGATTATCAATTTGTTTAGGGAGAGAGTGACCAAAGGTCTTTATGGAATACTAGAAAAACTAAACAGTAGACCAATGTTTTTTTTCCAGTTTTGCTGCAAATCTGCGGATCCACCCGCAAATTTGCAGCAAAATTGAAAACAAAAATGTTTTTAATCCCAAGCTTTATCCCTCTGAGATCTCAGCACCATATCTAGTGAGTCAGAGAATTCCTACTGTGCCCCCTTTTCTTTATTGTAAATGTTTTTTGTGGGATGCGGCTCAAGCTGAGTCCCAAGATGGCTGCCAACACTTCCTGGTTGAAGTATTGGTAGCCAATCATATTACAACACAGGGACTGTGGAATCAGTGGAGGAGCAGTGTCCCTATATATATTATTTTTTTACCTTTAATACCGCTAAAACAACTGAATAAATTTACACCAAATCACAAAAAACTTGATCTTCAGAACAAAATCAACCTTTCGGGCTGTAGTTGTGTTCAAAGCCCCTGTGGGAAAATGCATGGGGAAAATGTGTTTTGGGACCCCCTTTTTCTCTGCCCCGCTTGACAGATCACCGCAAATCTTTCAACACAGCAGCTGAGCCGACTGACGTACAGCTTTGAAAATTTCATGAATATTTGTCAAGCGACGCCAAAGATATTGGCAAAAAAAAATATTCTTCTGTGGAAGCCAGGTGCTATCTATGACTACCTACTGGAGATCGTCAGTAGGTGATATATATTTATACTACCCAGTGGCCATCGCTACTGGGTAGTTAAAATGAGGTCAGCAGTTCCATCGGAAAATCATTTAATGTGCTGCTAATAGCTTTGGTCCCTCTTGACGAATCTCTGCAAAACATTGCAAATAGGTACTACTTTTTGACTAGTTTGTGCATGGAAAGTTTCAGGGTGATTCATCAATCAGGATCCAAGAAAAAAAGGGGGGCCCAAAACACAAAATCTCCATGCATTTTACAAAGATTTCTTTAAGAAGGGTTACAGCAAAAACTGCTCAATGGAAATACACCAAATTTGGCAGGAAGCTAGATCTTGATCCGCAGATTTTGTGTTTTGTGATTTGAAGTAAATCGGTTCAGTATTTTCAGAGAAATTAAGGTTTAAAAAATAAAGATATCTGGACAGTTGGGTCCGTGCGAGACTCTGATCGGCTGCCAGCATGAGAAAAATAATGCTGGTAGCCATGAAAAGACTTGGGGGCTTAGTTCCCTGTCCTGGACAGGATAGGCAGAGAAACCTGCCTGGTGGGAGCATTTTTTTTAATTCCTGCCATGCGGGAAGCAAACACAAATTCTGCTCCAAGTGGGCAGGAGCTTTGAAAATGTTCCTGACAGTTTGGCACAGTATTTTGATCTCTTTCCCTGCCCACACTGATGTGGAAAGGAATAATATGTAGAGGGCTTTGGTTGATGCAATGCCTTGTGCGCAGATACCTTGGCAGAAGGCCATTATGAAGTCTGGTTCACTTCCATTTTCTTTGTGGCCTGGGAATTGAACTTTGTTTGTTGACAGTATCCTTGAAGTACCAAGGCACTAACTGGGTCGGCTTGCACTTTAATGTTTTTGTTGCATTGTTGTTGTTGTTCATGTGGTTCTCCAGAATGAGCTTAAGCTATTTAGAAGAAATTTGGCAGTAGATGTTAGGGTGTGGTTGACAAGCGAGGATAAATTCATGTTTTCTATTGCCAATGGAGAAGTCCATGAGGGATATACAAGTTTGTTAAATTGACCTTTGAATGCTAGTTGGACTCTGAGTAGTGTGATGGGAATGACCAGTTAATTAGCCTAATCCAGAAGAATGGGTGGTTTACACTGTATGGCTGGTGATGTTGAGAAGTCAAGCTAGAGGATGTGGAGCTTAGAGTGTATTGGTTGGGCCAGATGCTATACCACATTTGTGCATCAATAAGGTCGAGGATGGTGTCTCTTGTGTTTTTAGTGCTAAAGATGTCTAGGAGGTTGAAGTTGTTCAGAAGGGCAGTATGGGTATTCAGAAGGCATGAGAGGTATAGGAGATTCAAGAATTCAGCTTAGGAAATCATTGATCTGACTAGGGTGCATATAGATGAAGTTGAAGATGATGGTTGGAGGGTGCAGTGGGATGTGGTGTGTATTGGTGACTATATCAGTGTGCCATTCCATATTTGGGCACATAAGAGAAATTCCAGAGCTGATTTGTAATCTGTTACCTCTAAGATGATTTGTGAATTTCTTTAATATTTTTGTTTCCTCAAGGTTCTATATGTGATGCTTCTTTTGCAGCTAAATCATCCCTTAAAATCTTCTTTGCTGTTCACTCTGCTACTTTCTTAAAAGTCACTAGTCACTACACTTTTATTCTCTGTCCATTCTAAGCAGTATGTTCAGGCTCACTAACTGAAGACGTTTATATGAAAAAGACATCTTGGCAGTAGGAGGGAGTTCGTATATAAAACTTAATGGACAGGGCAGCATCCAGACAATCTAAAAATACCTCAGAGTTCTTCGGTTAGCACCTTTATTCATGAGGACTCTGGGTAAGTCTAAAACACCAAGCTTGGTGGGTAGAATGAGCGCAAGGCTCAAAACCCATCTGCTACTCACCAAAATGTTTTTGCCCTCAATAATTAGTCTAACTGGTCTGGGGCATTTGTCAGGGCTAAAGGATCCCTACAAAAATAGCCAATAGTCTTAATTTATCCTAACTGGTAATGCAAGTGCTTCACCAAACAACTTAGTCATCCCAGTGAGTTCTACTTGGGTTTCTTTTCAAATGATTCTTGTAGAACACCTATTAGAAGAAAATATTAGAGAAAAATACAAATGTATATAAATGAGACGCAGTGTAATTCATCTTACAGAATGATTATACAGAGAGAGGAAATATCTCAAATGACTTCCCAATGCTTACCTATGGTGAGCGATAACCTCGCCACACATGCAGAATGGCACATTTGTGTCATTATAAAAGGCTTTAGGTCTATAGATGTGGAGGACTGGAGGAGACAAAGGGCCAGATGCATCAAACAAATGTTTTGTGATTCCCTAATTGCGAATCTTTGCGATTCACAATTAGGGAATTGCAAAACGGCATGCATGAAAGTGTGCAGTACACTTTCTGCGAATCCTAAAGGGTCGCAAATGACCTATCTCATGAATATTGATGCGATAGGTCGCAATTTGCGACCCCCTTTGAATCGCAAAAATCACAGGGATGGTGGCCTGCTGAGATCAGCAGACCACCATGTCTGTGTTTGCTTTTAAATAAAGGAAAAACGACATGCTTTACAAAAAGAAAAATGAAAAGTTTTCTTTTCATTCTTTAAGAGCTGCTCTTAAAAATGCTTTTACAAACATACACAAAGGGGAAGGGGTCCCTTTGGGACCCCTTCCCATTTGCGAATGTCTTACCACCTATTTGAAGTAGGTGGTAATAAGCAAATGTTTTGCGACCTCATTCACAGTCACAAAACATTCATGCATACTGTTAGGATTCGCTATTTGGAAGGGACGCCCTAAACACGCCTCTTTCAAATAGGGAATCACAAACCCATTTTGCGATTCGGTATTATGTTACTGAATTGTAAAATTGGGTTTCATGCATCGCAAAAGCATTTTTTGCGATCGCAAACGGTTTTGCGAGGAGAAAAATGCTTGATGCATCTGGCCCAATGTCTCCACATGCAAATAATGGGCCAGATTCACAAAGGTAAAGTGAGACGAAAGTCTAACTTTATGACTTTTCGTACTCAGAAAGGGGATTTGCTACTCGTAAATGCCCTTTGTGAATACCAAAAGTTGAACTTTACGACTTTCGGTATTCACAAAAGGCATTTGCGAGTAGTAAATGTTCTTTGTGAATATCAAAAGTTGTAAAGTTAAACCTTGATCTCACATTACCTTTGTGAATCAGGCCCAAAGAGCATCAGGATCCCTGATCCATTTATTCCTTTAACGAACTCACTCACACAGTTAAAAAGTATTATGTATAACTATTTAAAGAAACATTTCTACACCTTACCCTAGACTTTGGAGGATACCGGTAGGCTGGTCAGGGAGGGGGTAGTGTTCTTTGTAGTCAGACTCTGATATTTAGTCAAAGAAAAGGAGGGAAAGAAGTTTTTGGAAAGTGAATAGGGGCATACACGGTGCAGCTGACAACTATTAGATATTTCTACAGATTTGGATAAAGCCCTTTAGGAGCAGTTTCTTGAGGTACATCTTCGGCTTGAACAATCAATTCTAGGTCTCAATATCGTATGTTACAAAAAACGTATTCAATCATTTACTATAGAGATGTCTCATTTTCAAAACATGTTACAGTCATTCCAGTGCAAAAGCCCATAGACAGGAAGTGTGATAGTTCTCAGCATACTGCATCTATTGAGTTAAACAAGTCATTTTCTCCAGGGAAAAAAAGAGACCTAAAGAGGTAGTAAACAAGAGGTATATGTTCTACTGGCTGGCATGATGTGCTGTATTGTTATCATAGAATCACAACATACATGGTCTTCTGGAAACACTCTGGCACTTTTGTGGGAACGATACATCCCCAGTAAGCGTGGTTGTTTACAGCATACTGCATCTTTTGCACTAAACACATTGTTTTTTCTGCAATGAATCTGGGTTTTTTTGTCAGCAGGACCTATCTGAGAGCCTGATTCCGAGTTTCGCGGACAGGGTTACTCCATCACAAATGTGGCTGATATCCCATCCACCAAATTACACTTCCATTATATCCAATGGAGCTTGTAATACGGCGAACGGGATATCCGCCACGTTTGTGATGGAGTATCCCATCTGGCAAACTCGTAATGGCTGAATCCTGTAGCAGCCCTGTCCTCCTTTGCAGTCAGCCTGATCTTTGTATTTACTATGGGACAACGCGACCCCAAGTAACTCCTTAGCGCTATTGACTTCTAAGCACTATTTTTGGGTTATTTTTTTAATTCATAACTTCAGTTCTACTTATTGGATTTTTGTTGTTTCATTCTTGTTTTATCCATAAAAGTATTCTCTATTTTTCAAAACCTGTGTGAAATATGTTGTGCAGTTTTTATTGTGTTACTGTGTGTGGCACAAATGCTGTACGCGTTGCCTCTTTAGATACGCCTGACAGCACTGTACCAAGCTACCAGAGGGTGAGCACAGGTTATCTTTTAGTGTGTTTTAACCTACCCTGACTAGGATTGTGGTCCTTAGTTGGACATGGTGCGTACTTCTGCCAACTAGAGACAACATTTCTAACATTGGTCATCAGCACTGAGGATAGGACTTGTGTTAGAGCAATATCCTATAGTAATTCAATGTTCACTACAACTCTATACTTAAGACCGATTCAAACCTTTTTCCCTTATTTGACATCTTTGATTTTTCCATTATTTTTGACCCATACTCATTTTTTCTGTAATGTCTATGGCCTTATCTGGCAATATGAATTTCAAGCTGGCTAATCTGGAAACCTACACAGTAGCCCAGCTCAAGGAGTTCTGCCAGGAGAGAAGGGTCTTCAAAAAGGGAAGTGCCAAGAAGGTAGAGCTTCAGAAAGCCTTAAGAGCATGGTTAGCAGTCCACCAACCGACAGAGAGGATGAGGAGGAGGGCTCTGAGTTTGAGGAGGAATTGGAACAGGACCTATCTGGAGGTCTTGTCATGCAGTCTGCTGATGTGGGGGGGGGCAACCTCCCATGACTGGAAGTCTGCAGCAGACCAGGCAGCAGTGTGTCTACAAGAAACCTGTCCCCAGAGGAGCTGGCAGAGAGGAGGATCTTGTACAATTAGACAAAAGGCAGGCCCTGCTAAATTAGAGGAGGAACAGGTTTTTGAGGGGAGAAAGCTGGCCATGGAGGAAACAAAAATGGCCCATGAGCTCAGCATGAGAGAGCTGGACATCAGTGCCCTGAGAGATCGGTCCAGCAACAGTGATGGTGGCAGCATACCTGCAGTGTCCACTGGTGAGTGCAGAGTCAGGATACACAAGCATTTTGTGCCAAGGTATATGGTAGGGGATGTCATAGATAAAGTGGTTTGCAGCCTATAAAATAGCTCTGAGAGTGTTCAAGGTGCCAGAGTAGTTATGATTTGGAAGTCCATGGAGGTGTATGCCCACGGTTGAGAGCGACATACTCCTTGCACTAGAGGTAGAGGACCAGATATGATACATTGCAATGAAGGCCATCCTAGTCAGCAAGTTTGGACTGACCCCTGAGAGCTATAGGCTCAGTTTCAGGGGCAGACACAAGATCTCATCACAAACATGGATGGATTTCTTAGATTATGCCAGCAAGGCACTGAAGGGCTGGGTTAGTGGAAGCAAGGTTGATGATTATTTAAGGCTGTACAACAGGCAGGCCTGACTATCAATTGTAGTAAGTACCAGATAGGGAAGGCATCTGTGGTGTACTTGCGACACCTGTTAGGCAGGGGAAAGGTGCAGCCCCCCCAGGCCAAGATAGGGACTATCATGGTTTGAGAGCCCCCAAAACCCAGAAGAGGTCAGAGCATTATTGAGCATCACTGGGTACTGGGTACAGAGGTTGTCAAGGGATATTGTACCATTGTTGCTCCTTGACAGAGCTGACATCTAAGAAGCACCCCAGAAATGTGATGTCGACAGAGATATGCACACTGCATTTGACTCTCTGAAGCAGGCCATGTCCACAGCTCCTGTGCTCAGGGACCCTGACATCTCCAATGAGTTTATCGTTCAAACCGATTTCTCAGAACATGGTATAGGGCAGTTTTATCACAGCCCAATGAGGAAGGCCTGGACCAACCTGTAGCCTTCATCTGCAGGAGGTTACTTGCCAAGCAATAAACTCCCCTTTTAGTACATATAAGTCACCCCCAAGGTAGGCCCTAGGTAGCCCTATGGACAGGGTGCTGTATAAGTAAAAGGTGGGACATGTACTTTTATGCTTTACATGTGCTCGTAGTGACAAACAGCTACATTTGTTTTTCACTACTGTGAGGCCTACTCCTCTCATAGGCTAGCATTGAGATTTCCTTAAGAAACTATTAAGCTGTAATTACTGATTAGGGAGGAGTAGCTAAATGTTATCTTTGGGATGGTAACAATAAATAATCTTTAGTGGCAAAGTTATATTTAATAGCACTGTTTTAGAAATGCCTTTTTTAGAAAGTGGATATTTCTCTCCTCTTAACCTAGATCTGTGTGCCTTGCAGCCTGGCTCCCATACACATCTGGGATTGGTGACAGCTAAATGCTTGTGCATTCCCTCTAGACAGCCACAAACACAGGAAGAGTGGGTGTGGCAGAGAACTCATCTGCACTCATCTACATTCTGATAGCTCGTCCTGGGCAGGAAGAGGGAGGCAGAACTGACACACCTGAATATACAGTGTCCTGCGCCACCCTTCTGATAGTCTGGAGCCAGTGATGGGATAAAGGGGGACTAGTGCACTTTCAAGGGCTTGCTTTGAAGTCACCCCCATTTCAAAGGCATAACTGGATATAAGTACTGGGGTTCTGACATTACCAAGACAGTACACTACTGATCCTGTGATAAACTCTGCCAGGAGTAAATACTGCTGTGCTACAAGGATTGCCACTCAGCCTGACCTACTGTTATGAAGGAACTGCTTCTCTGCTTTGTTGAGCTGCCCTGCTGCCTGCTGATCTCTGGCCTGCTGAGGGCAAGGACTGGACCCATCTCACTTGAACCCAGAGTAACTCCAAGGGCTTGCGGGCCTGCCCCCTCTTCTGAAGTCTCAGGGCCATCAGACTTCCTACAACCTACTGCTGCTGCTGGACTCCTCCATCTGTGAGTCTTCCCTTACCTGAGGTGCTAATCCAGTCCTATGCCTTAGAAGTAGGTTCTTCACCTGGTTTTGCTTCAAAATCAGAGCAGTCACGACTTTGTGCTGATCGGAATCGATGCATTACCCTTTGACGCCAACACAGGAGCCGATCAATTACATCACCTCGACCGACTGCATGGCTGAACGTCGACGGGCGGCATAGCTCAACATTGGCGCAGCACCTGCATCAAAAAAGGTTTCGACACCGAAACCTTCTTCGACTGTGCAGATCTGACACTTCACCTAGCTGTTGGTATAACAGGCATGAATAGCAGATCTGCCACCCTCTTGACTTCAAAATGTGAGTGAAGTCGGACCTTTATGAGGGGGATTCCATTAAGGTGAATGGAGAATGAACATATTTCTGAGGTTGGTACAATTTTAAAAGTGGTTGACTCCCATTAAAGTCTATGGAGGCATTTTGTTTGTCAGGCTCGTGTATGGAAGTAAAGAAGTATAGAAGTAACAAAGTAAAAAGAGTGCAACACTCGCCAAATTCAGGTATTATGTTGCACTGCTTAAGTTACAGACTTGCATGAATGTACAATCTAGTGTAAAGAGTCACTTTATTGTGGTGAGGTGGATAACATATATTGTGCCTAACAGACTGTACTGGTATATTGGGAGAATCAGTGTCAGAATGTGGAACACACGGACATGCTGATGTGAGGCAGTTGTATAGATGGTCTTTGGCCACAGAACCACAATCATAACAGCCTCTGCAGAGCTTTTATAGGGAATATTTTTAGGCTCTTGAAAGTAGACAGCACTGTCGAAAGTGTACCCAAGCTTCTGAAAATCCACAGACTCCTCTGGGCACACCTCTGTAACCTTGGCACTTGAATTGCCATATATCATAGATAAGCCATGTTGGGAATCATTATGCTGCCATCTGCACAAGCTATAACAGACTATTCAATGAAGTGGGAACCATCTCGCCTGGAATAGCTGCAGTCCTAGAGACAGACAACTTGGTATACCAATCAGCAATGAAACATGTGAATGGTCAAAATGTAAATATGGGCTGAATGTTGTGAGCTGTAGGAGAGCTGCCAATCACCAATACAAGATGTAAAGGGGAAAAATCTAAACATCCACAAATTGGCAACTGGTGACCCCAAAAAAGTAAAAGACTCTTCAAACCAGCAATGGCTGCAGGAGACAACAAACCCAAGCTAATGAAGTAGGAGGCTAACAAAAATGACACTTGCTATGTATTTGTGGGCATGTCAGAAATTTTGCACGGCCCACAAACTCACAGCATCTGGCACCATCTATTGATATTAGCCATGTTAGATGCTATGCTATTAATAAATAGAGTAATCAAACTTTAAAATCTATCAAGAAAAGTTCCAGCACAAGTGTGAGGCTCTGAAGAAACATGGGGACTGGACAATAAAGATTCTCCTGACAACCCTCCCACCTCTCTCAGACCGACCTTCTGACAGGCCTGTGTGTCTGTTAATAGTATATGGCCTTGAGTGCACCAGACCTTAAAAATGCATTTTTAAAGATGGGGTAAGGTCAATGACAGATCAAAGTCACATCAGGGCACATCATTAAGCCTCCCTTCTCTATTGTGTTTGTCTTTACTCGTCTGACAGCTTTATAAATTACTAATATTTTAATACTAGATAGTTTTAGCCTTGCTTTTCCACCTGTATTGTAAATTGTTTCCTGTGTCTCCTTTTCCTAATGTTCAACCATGTGCTTTCTTGTATTGGGTTCCAGGGCACCTACAGACGCACTGATTGTTGGTTCACTTCAGCCACAGGTTTAATGCCTTCCTTGACCTCACACAAGCAGGTTTGGCTAGAAGGAGTATTTTTTTTTTCATGGTCCTAATTTGTATTACATTTCTCTACCTAACTTCTACCTGGCACACATGGTAGCTGTAATAAAGACCTCTCTAAGACAAACCCACTCATAGCTAAGCCAGGCAAATGCCTCCCACCCACTAGAAATGCGTTCATGGTTGTTCCATTGAACATAGAAAGGCTAAATGCTCATGAAATCAACTTGGGATGATGGTAAGCATTGACTACACATTCACTAGAGCAGGGATGCAGGACAGTATGGCATTGCGTTTTTCTCTGCCTAGAAGCAAAGCCTCTGGGATTGCCCTTCTCAATGAACACCCAGGGCCTTTATAACCCACTTCTTTAATGCAACCATGACTAGTGTAGATGATAGTACGCCATAGCAAATTTGCTTCTGTCTTGCACACTTCACTTACAATGATGCCTCACAACATTTATGTACGTAGGACATGTAGTCTCGGACAATCACTAAAGCAACAGCCAGAGTATGGGACACACCAGTTTCCTTCAACATAGGGCCCCCCCTCGGACATTCATTCTTTTGTTATTCTATCACTTTGCTAGGCACTTTTAACTCTTTAAAGCCTGGCATTGCTTGTAATGTGCTTGCAGAATCTGTCTTATTCATTTCTTCTTATCATATACTACCAGGAAATGTTTTGTTCCTAATGAGAACTGTAGGAAAATGCCTCTTTTTGCATAAACATCCCCATTTTTTGTGGACTGGTTTTGCTGTGTTTCTGACTATGTGTACTGGGGATCTGCTAAACAGGCCCCAGTGCATGTGCTTGGACCTCTAAAACATGTTGGAATTCGTAAGACATCTAATTTGCATATTTATCTTACCTATAAGTCCCTAAGTTACATGTGTGCAGGTCTACTATTGCAGTCTAGCTGCTGCAGTTTTAAACTACAATCTGACCTGTCAAAATAAATCAGTTTGACTGGTCAAAACCATCCTTTTAAATGTCAATACACCACCCCGTTTTAGGCCTTAGAAACCCTAAGGCAGGGTACATGGTATTTAAAAGTAGGACATGTAGACATGTAATGTTGCACATGTCCTTACAGTGAAAAAGTCTCCATAGACATTTTCAATTTAGCAGGCTGGCTGTTTAATAGGAAAACACCAGATTAGATTATTGCATTTGACAATGTTAATTCCGCCTAGGAAACAGCTAGAAATATCATTCAAAAACTATTTTAAAATCCAATTTAAAATCCAATTTAACAGTAAAATCTAAACTATGATAACTATTGAGTAAAATGTACTTTTAGAAAGTTTTAACTGTCACCTGCAGCTTAATTGCCTTCAACTTGGGTGAGGGGAGGTGTTCCTGGTTCTCTGGCAATATGACCATGTAAGCAATGCTCAGAAACTTGATTAACCTTAAAGAAGCCTACCATGTTGGAGGCAAATGTTAGCTGGCAGCTAGTGTTGGGCCCTTCTATATTTGCCCTGTCCTATCCCAGTTTAGAGTAGTTGACTACAGAACTGGTTTGAGGTGACCACAGAGTATGTGTTGCTCATTTCCCTAGACACATCTCTAGAGAGGGCACACAGGCTCAGCGCGAGGGGAGAGGGGTTCCACCATCCTGGATTTAGGCAGAGAAGTGCACTGTGGGATTGTTTGCAGTATGGCACACAGGAACTGCTGCAAAAATAGGCAAGGTTAGTCCTAGCAATGTGTTTCCTATTGGTCAAGCAGGGGCCATGGGTGTCCTTCACCCACATGCTAGTGTCGGGCATAAATGAGACACCCCTCGGCAGACCTGCGAGGAGCCCGGAAGGGCTGGACCAGCTTCCATTTGATCCCAGGACAAAGAAGTGGACTCCAAGGGTCAGTTGGCTGACCTTCTGTTAATTTACAGGGCTACAAAAGCTGAAATAAGATAACTTTTCTGAAGAGCCCAGCTGACCAGCTCTAACCGAACCTGCCAAGGACACTACTAGTGGCTTCTGATTGAGTGAGTCTTGACCTTCAATTGCTGTTCCTGAGGTTCACAACCCTTGACTGTTTCAAAGTGCACTCCACATAATATCCTGAAAAACTGGGGCTCCAAATATCTGAGAAGGATTGGGGCAAACCTACCAAGTCAATCCAATGAAGATGCATTGCTGCTCGGATAAAGATTCAGGCTGCTCCTACTTGGAGCCTTTCTGCATCAGCAAATCCAGTACAGTGGGATGTGATGGAGAGGTTGTCCAGCCTCGTATAGTCCTGTTCAGCCACAGCTTGCAGCCTTGCCCCACTGGAGGAATCTTAGCTTCAAAAAAGTAGTTAAGTCTGAATGTAGAAATCTTCACCTGGCAAAGGTGTCAAAAGTATTCGACCAGTGAAGGTCCTTCATTGGGCACAAATTTAGAATGTTCCCATCTCCGAGCTTTCCTGCCAAAAGCCAACAGCTTCAAAGGACCTCATCTGATGGCCATACTGCCTCGTGAAGTCCTTCTCAGTCACAGCCTGCTGGCTTGCCCCGCTAAGGTTTTTTGACTTCCATTTCATGGTCTAAGGCCCAGATTTTCTGTCTAGTTTGCACAACTTTGTTTAACACAGACTTATAACAAGTTTTGGGTTGATATTTACAATCCAACACAAATCATGTTTTGCATTGGGTTGTAACACAAAGTAAGGTAATGCAGAGCTTTCCATTAAGGAGGTGTTCCATGGGTGGTGCATGAGTGTTCCCATGCATCCACCCATAGATTTTGATGCAAATCGATATTAACAAAAGCTTGTAGACATGGATTTGTGATAACAACCCTGCACCTTCCTGTGACTAGTGCAAAATATTTATATTTATCCTTGTTTTTTCCACTTTGCATATGTGCTGCATTTCACAGCACATAAAAAAAGAAAATTGCCTTTCAACCTAATTTTTGTGCAGGCAGGGACCCCTTTCTGTGCAAATACCATGCTAACCACAAGGCAGACACCCATGCACTATGGTGCAAGGTTGTCTGGCAACATAAAGTGCGCCAGCATAGGGAGAGAGTAGAACAACGCCACATCTTTGTAGATATTGCTCTGTTCTGCTCTCTCTCCTGTTCATGCAGCGAAGTGCAGTAACATCACTTGCTGTTTTTCGTTGCATGATTTATTTGTGAATCTGGGCCTAAATCCAAATGCAAAAGTTCCAACGTGGTCAAAACTTGTTTCTGTATGCAACCAGCGTTCCATCGAGTCGGCTTCAAATTATGCCTAGCTCTAGGGTCAATCACAACCAGTTGACCACAATTTGTGCTTAATACTTTTTGGCAATATTTGTATTTAAAACTTTAAAACTGTATTGTCATACAACCATTACAGAAAAAAATCCAGAAAGCGTATCAATTTGTCATCTTGAAGTCTAACCATTCAATACAAAATAAAACAAAAACCGAAAGCTCAACCATGTATACCTTAATTCAAAACTTCCTTGACACAAAACCTGTCATCACTCTCAATGTCCCCAGACATCTACTTCACATTAGTAAACTATGCAGGGGACACAACACAATCTCACACCTTCCCCATCATCCACCAGCAACGTATATCTTCCAAAAAGCACATTATACGGCATCATGCACATATACACAAAGGTGCAACACTCCAACATGCCCCACACTCAGTCACAATATCGGGCAAAACCAACATGATCAAGTGCCAGGCCAAAAGAAGCACTAAATCTACACCAAGTAACATGCCCTCTGAACACTGCACAAGAAAAAGTCGGATGCCTTTCAAACACAATGATATTAGTCACATACTGAAAAATAATTGCTACAACACAGATATCAAACTTTGGGGGACTCCAGCAATATCACCATTGACACCAGACCACAATAGCAGGTAAAGAAATACTCACCTCCAACACACTAGCGCACACTCAACACTACCTTTTAAACACAACACTGACTGGCTTCATTATACTCAAACTGAATAAAACACACCACTAAACAATCACAAACCTCCTGTATAACACACAAGCCAAATCTTCCCATTTGCACAGAATAACGACTCAGGCAAAACTTGTGGTTATCACCCACAACACACAGGCCAAACCTGCAGCTATCATCCACAACACCACGGGGTATTGCACTTCCCCTGGTTTCACTCCATGGGAAATGTTCAATTGTAATCGCTCATGGCATGGTAATTTTCTTTTCCCACAATGCACCCATGAGGTAATCCTCCATGCAACTTCTCACAACAGGGTACCACTCTTCCCCAACTTAGCAAACTACAGGGTAGTTCCTCATGCAAGTTCATACAACAGTCTACTACTGTTCCCCAAATGCACATACCATGGGCACTCTCCTATACCACCTCTAGCAACAGGGGACCTCTCTTTCCCAAGCTCGTAACAACACAGACATACACACAAGTGTACTATGCTGGTATATCTTACAACAAGGAACTACTCTTCCCCCATGTCTGCAACACTTGGAGATGTACAACAGCATGTATATACACAACAACACACAGATGGGTATCTCCCACTAACAGCTAACTAGACTCCAGATGGAATTTAAAGTAAATGCTCATGTAGTACTCCCAAAACAACCTACAGGTGAATAATTTAAACTTCCCAACCTCTCACACAGTCCTAAGCATTCAATACACCACAACCATTAACATAAACTGCAATACCCAAACAACAGAACCCAACTCACACAGAATCTTACCAACACAATACATGCCTTACCAGTAAGATGTATATGGCACATGTCAATATTCAAGAATCACTAAGCAAACTATTCCCCTCCCTAATAAACTTTGCAGTTAATCAGAACCTAACCCATTTCTTAATTGAAGCACATATAATACTTAGCCTTTCTATACTAAATAATTGAAATTAATGATTAACTATCTGTAGGTCATATATTAAAATTGCAATTGGACAAATGCTAGGCAAGTGATGTTTTGACTTCCCATGACTTCAGGACACAGTATACCCTCAAACAACATAGTCTCATTGGTATCTCCAATGTCCTTGGATATGGTCCTACTTCATTTTTGCTGCTTAACCAGAAGGCCTTGGATAGTCTTTTACGATGATGCTAGACTTGTCCCAATTAAACATCAGCTTTCTACTTTCCTTCATGATATAAAAGTTTACATTGCCAGCACCTCCCCTCCGATAAACAGAACTGGAATCCAGTACATTAGTGAGGCACTCTCACAAACAAGCTGCGCTACTATGCCCCAAACACCAGACCTTCTTTTTTCCAGTGCTGACTGACCTGCTCTGGAGAGGAAGTTCTCCATTTACCTGGTGCTGCACATTGTCACCAGTCCTTTGTCCATCGCCTTGACCACAGAGCTAGCAGGAGCCACATAATCTCATCTGGTCATTAGATGCGGGGCACCATAAAAAATGCAGAATCTCGTAATGCATTTACTCGTCAGTGCCAGAGTCAACTTAATTGAGGAATCATACTGAACACTCGCCAATGTAATTCCTTATGTCACCATCTCTGTTGAATGTATTACTGCTTGTACTTCCATAGGTGATTTATACTTACTGTTAAGTAGATTTCCTTCCTCTTCCCACCATCTCCTTAACATTGTCTCCTCATCACTGTCACCACAGTGCTCTCCTTAAGTGGGCCTGGGTGACATTTTCATTACACCAGTGTAATGTTGGTAACTTTGCATACATTTTTTGTTAATGAAATTACAGAGATTACATTATACACTCATTGTATGGCACGAATAGTTTTTGAACACAAGCAGCATTTCAGGTAAATTGGTTTACCTGTGTGGTTATTTGGGTAATTTATGAGAGAGAAAGTACAAATTCAAATGTGAGAGGCAATGTTTCGAATGTGAGCTGCAGTCCCTTTAAAGTGGGAGGTCATCAAACATTTCAGGTAGATTTTTTACCTGAGCCGATAGCTCGGTTAATAATTTTAGTTCAAATCTACAAACGTGAGTGGCAGTGTTTTGAATGCGAGCAACCAGGAATCAACTCATTTGGGCAATTGTTTGAGTGCAAAATTAATTTTGTGTAATTAGCAGTAATTTTGAATAATTACACTAGAGCAATTTATGTGAGTCTCAAACTCCTACTTAGAACACCCTCTCCAGCATTATAACATTCCTCAGTTGACTTCTTGTCCTTGCCAGGCCTTGCCCACCATCCTCACCTGGATTTTCAGCCCAGCAGACTAGGCTGAGAACATTGACATGATCAACACTTGTGGATTCAAGGTTGGGAAGCCCCAGACTAGTCCTCCTTGGTCACAAGGCAATTTTCTTCCAATAACAGGTCTCCCCCTTGCCAAAATAGCTTCCAATCTCCACCAGAGTATTGCTGCATTTTCACTCAGGTCTTTAGCAACTTGTTGCCAAAATGTTGAATTTGGAAGGCAGGGTCTTCATACAAACGTCTGGACCCACTCAGTTAAGAGGTAATTTCTTTATTTCCTGATAGTCCCTTCGGATACACAAACAGCAGGTAGGGCCTGTTAGCTCTCCATTCTCTCTCCAGCTGTCCCTATTTCCAAACTTTCAGTCCAAACTACATACCAGCATTCTATCCCAGACCCGAGCTCAGATATACTGGGATGGGGACATACAGTATACTACACAAACTCCTTATTTTCCGCCAAAATCTCACACTTACGAGCCTTGGACTCTCCATCCTAAATGTGTCTTGATGTATTGAGATATGTTTGTTGCATATATTGAGAGAAACAGAAAAGAGATTATCTGTGGTGCTAAAATAACATTTTATGTGTGTGGGAGGGCGGTTGGGGCCAGTGCTTTCAAAACCTTGGCAAGGCTTGTCCCTGACCAGTTTTACTACTTTACTAGCAGTCTCTATCCATTTGAGTACACTTATTTGTTCTTTTCTATAGAGGGAAAGAAAATCAATAGAAATAGTTGTTCATATGATTAATGTGAGAGTTTTATGATTTGCCTTAGCACTACAGTGAACACTTCTGTAATCTTACTTGCTAATGTTATCCGTAGCAACAAGATAAGCCACCAGTTTCAAGTAGGCATTTGAGCAAATTTTCCTCAATAGTTCTTGTGCTTTGGCTGGAAATCTCTATACTCCAGAGGGGCTGTATTAGACAGAGGCCTAGCTTTCAATCTGATAATCGAGTCAGGCAGCATTAGTATGTTTAAGAATGTTAAGAATATTTAATGAAATGTGAAATCTGAATATGTTTACTCATTGTGTTAATATTTGAAGGGATTAACTTCTAACTATGTGATGGAAGGACAAGTTGGTTTGGGTATGTACATGTGAGTTCCAGGATAAGAGGAGATGGATGTATGAATACAATTCAGGCTATAGAGCAGATGGCTTTAGGTTACTGTGGAAAGGTGAAAAATGCAGCCGTGCAAGGAACCTAGTACAGACCCTAGCAAATGTATGAGTGTATGAAAGAGGGACACCATTCCAGTCACACTGGTACCTCTGTCACCCTTGACATGCTTTGAGTGGAGAATTTCAAAAGCAAGCTAGCCAGCCGCAATGAGTCAAAGCACCTTACAACCCCCCTCCATGAGAACAGACAGATAAGAGTTGTTAGTCATATATGTACCATTTCCCCTTTTTCCCTCAACCCCTCCACAGAATGAGCTATAGTGCAAGGCTCACAAAAACCTTTATGTTTTCATGGTAATGATTGAGAAAATAGTGATAATAGTAGGTGTTAGACCTGGCATCATTGGCGTGGGTCTCCCTTCCCCTCTCCTCTTCCTATTTTTTTAATGTTGGCTGGATTTAGATGCTCTGGGCGCCGTGCCACTGCTAATCAATGCCACAGCACGAATGCTCCCTGTATATAAATGACTATATGACTTAGGATAACCATAATTGCTAGATCTGTGTAGCATGTCCAATAGTGAGTTACTCTCCATTTCACTGTCGCTACTGGGACACGATCCGTTCTCATAGGCCAGACTGGGAAGGTTGAGGATTACTCTCTAGCATCCTATCTGGCTCCAGGATCCTGATAGGAACTTTGAGTTTGATATGTTTGTGCTCGGGACATTGAGAGACACCTTTTAGTAAGGACCGTTTATATATCCAATGTTTAGAAATGCCTCTTCTAAAAACGCTGTAGTTTCTTGCCTAAGCTTTACTGTAGGCTTTGCGAGTATGTGTATTGACCGTCTGGTTTTGGAGCAGCAGGGCCAGCTGGGTCAGACCTGGCTGGAGAGAGAGATCGGTATTCAGAGTCTGGGGAGGGGTGACTCTTTGATCCCAGCAGGGCCGTGCCTGGCAAGGTGAATGATGGCTCCAACTCCCACTGGGCGTCTGATAGCAGACCCCCTCATTCTGAAAGGGCAGGATGTCACCTCGTAAACCAAGTGCTCCCCGACCCTCTGACTGGAGTCGGTGATTTGCGACCTTAGGGAACAAAGACTTTTTAGGTATAAAATGCTGCGCTTCTAACTCTGTCCAAGTGTGTTCCTTCTGGATGTCAAGACGACACTCTGTCCGAGTGAACAGAGGAAAGGACTTTGAAACTTTCACCAAGCTTGCCGAAGAAACTACCTGAGGGCCTGAATCGAGAGCGCCTCCTGCAGAAGTCTCAGGGACATTAGACTTCACCCAGTCAGCCGTCAGAATTCCTGGGCGAGGAATTCTGCTTGCAGGTGAGGCCTCCGTCGAGTAATCCGGAGCCTCTAGTTCTACTGTGAGGACCGTGGACTGGGCACCTTTGTAACTTTCGCTGACCCCATACGGGCCGCTGCAGCTAAGAGAGAGCTGCCGCTACTGAGAGCCCGCCTAAATCTGACCCTTTGAACCTTTTGCTGGATCCCTGTGGGCCGCTGCAGCTAAGAGAGAGCTGCCGCCACTGAGAGCCTGCCTGACTCTGAACCCTTGAACCTTTCGCTGGATCCGTGTGGGCCGCTGCAGCTAAGAGAGAGCTGCCGCAGCTGAGAGCCCGCCTGAACCCTTGAACCTTTCACTGGATCCCTGTGGGCCGCTGCAGCTAAGAAAGAGCTGCCATCGCTGAGAGCCTGCCTGAATCCGAACCCTTGAACCTTTCGCTGGATCTGTGTGGGCTGCTGCAGCTAAGAGAAGAAGCTGCTGCCGCTGAGTGCCCGCGCCCTAATCAACGTTTGCATCATCGTGGTTCGTTCTGTGGGCCGCCGCAGCTAAGAGCGAGCTGCTGCCGCTGAGTGCCTGCACCCTTGCCACTTTGCATTCTCGTGATTCATTCTGTGGGCCACTGCAGCTAAGAGAGAGCTGCTGCCGCTGAGTGCCCTCACCCTTTGCCACTTTGCATCATCGTGATTTGTCCTGTAGGCCATTGCAACTAACAGAGAGCTGCTGCCGCTGAGTGCCCACACCCTTGTCAACTTTTGCATCATCGTGATTTGTCCTGTGGGCCGCCTCAGCTGAGAGAGAGCTGCTGCCGCTGAGTGACCGGACCCTTTGCCACTTTACACCATCATGAGTTGTCCTGTGGGTCGCTGCAACTAAGAGAGAGCTGCTGCCGCTGAGTGCCGCACCCTTGTCAACGTTTGCATCATCGTGATTTGTCCTGTGGGCAGCTGTAGCTAAGAGAGAGCTGTGGCCGCTGAGTGCCCGCACCTTTATCAACTTTGCATCATTGGGATTTGTCCTGTGGGCCGCCGCAGCTAAGAGAGAGCTGCTGCGGCTGTGTGCCCGCACCTTGTTCACCCTTGTTGAGGATTGATGCTATCGTCTTGTGGGCTGCCGCAGCTAAGAGAGAGCTGCTGCCGCTGTGAGCCCACCACGGAGCTGCATGACGAGAGTCATCGCGACCCCCAGCCCGGGCCACCGCAGATGCGTGCTGCTGCCTTTGAGAGCCCGCCTGTCCCCGAGTGCCCGAATCATTGTGGGTGCACACTACGGAACCCTGCAGCCCAGACTAGTGGTCGCTGGGAGTCCGCCTGTCATCTTCTTTGAGAAGCTGCGTGCTGTGTCAGCTTTCACCGACAGGTACCTGGTGCTCAACGGGTCGCATAGGCCCCACTTTGAACTTAGTCATTGTCACATTCTGGTGAATACGTAATTACCTTTTGGAGTCCCTACGGGTTGACGTGAATTGTAGTTGTTGAAACGCTTTGAGAATTTTGAGTTAAACTGTTAGATAAAGATATTATTTTTCTATACCTACCTGAGTTGTTTCCTTTTGTGGTGTTGTTGCTGCCTTATTGTACATGATCACAAATGCTTCATACACTGCCTCTGAGATAGGCCAAACTGCTCGTGCCACGTTACTACAGGGTTGAACAGGGGTTGTCAAAGGGGGTAGCCCGCTTGCCCTAACTTAGGAAAAAGGGTCCCTATTTGGACATTGGCATCCGCAATTGCCAATTGGAGACCCCCATTTCTAACATTGGCGGTCAGCGGTGAGGATCAGGACATGCATATATGATCCACGTACAATAACCGGTAAACACCACTGGTGAGTATAGACCAAAGCGCAGCCACAATTTATTTTTTTGTATTGTTCGGTTGGTTGTCTTAGTATTGAATTGTTGATAGCAGCCATGAGTACTGCTAGTAGAGGAAGGCCAACATCTAATGCTTCGGAGGATCTCACCTTTGAGGAGGAAAGATTAGATACCTATACTGCCAGACAGCTGAAATCATTTTGTAAGCAATTTGCTGTCCCGGTGATAGGCCTCTCTAGGAAAGAGGAGTTCCAGAAGGCGCTGGGGATGAGGAAGAGAATGCTGGAGGGCAGCAGGATGATGCAGTATGGGGGGCTATAGAACACCCTCCAATCCAGGTACCAGTGTATCCCAAAGGAGCCTGACCCCAGAAGAGCTGGAGGACAGGGAGAGAGATAGGAGGCATAGTTTGGAGATGGCTCAATTGAAAGGTCAGAAGGACCTTGAGAGTCAGAAGTTAGACATTGAGAAGAATCGATTGTCATTTGAACTTGAGAAAATGAAAATGGAGCATGAGAGAATGTTGAGGGAGATAGAGATCAGGGCGAGGAGTGTTCCGGTCTCCTCCTCTGGTGGCAGCATACCTTTAGTAACTCCTGAGAGTAGAGTTTATATTCCTAAAGATGTCATTAAGGATTTTCACAGGAGTGAGGATATTGGGCAATGATTTGCCGCATATAAGATAGCCCTGGTGTCCCACCGGGTCCCTGAGAAGGATTGGGGAGCGGGGTTGTGGGGACGCTTTGTGAGTGATGGTAGGGATACCCTGTTGGACCTGCCTGAGGAGAGCAGGATGGTGTACGCCCATATGAAGGAAGCTTTGATGACCTGTTATGGTTTGACCCCAGAAATGTACAGGCAGAGGTTTAGAGCCTGTAAGAAGTTAGAGGGTACCACATGGGTTGAATATGTGTTGTATGTCTGCAGAGCAATGGATCGCTTGGTAAAAGGTAGCAAAGTGGAAACTTTTGAGCAGTTGAATGATTTGTTTGCGTGGGAGCATTTTTCTAGTAATTGTTTTCCAGAGCCACACCAGCAACTGATTGATAGCAAGCTGACTAACCCTAGGAAGCTTGCTGAGGAGGCAGACCGCCGGATGAGCACCCGGGTCCGCAAAGATTTTGTGGGAGACTTCGCCAGAGGTGGGCAGGGTCCCCAGCAGAGAAGTGGGGGGGACAAGGGTAAGCCAAGGAAGTTCCAGAGAGGGCCCCAAAGTAATTCCCCAGGGAACCAAGCAGTGGTGTCCCAGCCTCCCCCTGAGAAGAAGTCAGTGTCCCCGACAGGTAGGCCTGTCCAGAGGGGGCCACTCACTTGTTTCATGTGTGGTCAAGTAGGCCACCGGTAATATGATCCCCAGTGTGCCCAGAGGGACCCCAATACACCCCCTTGTGCACCACCCCGTGCACCATCCCGCCAGATTGCCAGTGTAGCCCTGGGGGGGGGGGGAGGAGGTGGAGGTCCAAGGTGGGTGGGATCCCATAGAGTTAACCCTTGTCTCGCTAGGATACTTTGAGAAGGTCCCTAACCCCACACTGCCTAATAACACTAAGACGTACCGGCAGTGGATGACCATCAATGACCATATGGTGGAGGCTCTCAGGGACACCAGAGCTAGTGTGACTGCTGTCAGCTCCAGGTTGGTGTCCAAAGAGCAGGTTGTCCCCATGCATTTTGTGCAATAGTGTCAGCAGACAATTTAGAGAGCCAGTGTGAGGTGGCTCAGGTTCCCTTCGAGTGAGGGGGGGTCTCAGGAGCTCTTCAAGTGGCTGTGAGGCCCGCCATGCCTGTAGACTGTCTGCTGGGCAATGATCTAGAGCACTCCCCATGGGCTACGGTGGAGAGAAAGTCTCATTTGGAAATGATGGGCCTGCCTGAGTGGGCATGTGCCACCACTCGGTCCATGACAGCTCAAAAGGGTGTTCAGGAGGGCCTGGAGCCTGAAATTATGGCCCAGGCCCCTGCCTTAAAGAAAAGGGGTAGGGGGCGTGGGAAACCACGACTGTGGTTCCCACGGTCCCAGTGGGAGCAGACCCTGAGGGGGATGCCCTGGAACCTACAGGGGAACAAGTGGCTGAACTTGGGCGCCTACCAGAGCTGACCCATTGGCAACAGGAAGGGGGGCCCTCCAGGGAGGAATTTTGAGAGCAACAGAAAACATGCTCTTCTCTTGAGGGGGTGCAGCGACAGGCCGCTGCCCAGGCAGCAGGTGATCAGACAGGGTCACATTGGATCTATTGGGAGAATGAACTCCTTTACAGCGAGCCTAAGGTAGCTGAACCTGGGTCAGGCCGTGTCCTGGTGGTACCCCAGCGCTTCAGGACCTTCCTACTGGGGTTGGCTCATGATGTGCCATTGGCCGGACATCTGGGACAGACCAAGACCTTCAAGAGACTGGTCACCCACTTCTATTGGCCACAGATGCGCTGGAGCTCAGATGCTCACTGCAGGATGTGTGAGACTTGCCAGGCAAGTGGGAAGAGTGGGGGGAAGATTAAGACCCCACTACAGCCCTTTCCCATTGTGAGTACCCCATTCGAGAGAGTGGGCATTGATATTGTGGGGCCTCTGGATCCCAAGACAGCCATGGGCAACAGGTTCATCCTAGTCTTGGTGGACCATGCCACCAGGTACCCTGAGGCCATCTCGCTCAGGACAGTGACGGCCCCCGTGGTGGGATGGGGACTGATGGGGATTTTCTCCCACGTGGGATTCCCCAGAGAGGTGGTGGCCGATAGGGGAACTAATTTCATCCCCAAGTACATGAAGTCTCTGTGAGAGGAGTGTGGGGTAACGTATAAGTTCACCACTCCTTACCACCCCCAGGGTAATGGGCTGGTTGAGAGATTCAATCGGACCCTTAAGGGCATGATTATGGGCCTAGGCGAGCCCATGAGGCATAAGTGGGATGTCCTCCTGCCATGCCTGTTGTTTGCTTACTGTGAGGTGCCACAGAAGTCCTTAGGGTTCAGTCCCTTTGAGCTGCTCTATGGTCACCTGGTAAGAGGGCCTCTGGGTCTGGTCAAGGAAGGCTGGGAGCAATCTCCCAGAAAACCTCCCCAGGATGTGTTTAGTTACACGCTGACCGTCAGAAACCAGACTCGGCATTTCAGGAACCTTGCCAAACAAACCTGGAAGCCAGCCAGGAAGAGATGAAACGCTGGCACGATCATAATGCCACTCTGATCGAATTTCAGCCTGGACAAAAGGTTTGGGTCATGGCCCCAGTGGAGCCCTGTTCGCTCCAGGATAGGTGGACCGGCCCCTTTGAGGTGGTGGAGCGCAAGAGTCCTGTTACCTTCATGGTGGACTTACAGTCTCCCAGGAACCCCTTGCGGGTCCTGCACGTTAACCGTCTGAAGCCCCACTTTGAGAGGTCTGAAGTGGGCATGCTTCTGGCCACAGATGCTGGAATGCAAGAGGAGAGCGAGCCTCTTCCTGACCTCCTGTGTGCAGAGGAGCGAGATGGGTCGGTAGAAGGTGTGGTCCTCTCCCCAACCCTGATTCCTGAGCAGCAGGGTGATTGTCGCCAACTGTTAGAACAATTCAGTGATCTGTTCTCCCTGGTGCCTAGAGTCACTGATTGGTGTGTCCATGACGTGGACACCGGGGACAGTCCTCCCATTAAGCATAAGGCTTACTGAGCGACTGACCGTGTAAGGGCCCACATTAAGGATGAGGTTACCAAAATGTTTGCCCTTGGGGTGATTGAGTCCTCTAGCAGCCCGTGGTCCAGCCCAGTGGTCCTGGTTCCACCCCCGGACTTCTGTTCTGCGTGGACTATAGGGGTCTCAATTCAGTCACGAAGACTGACGCGCACCCCATCCCCAGAGCTGATGAGCTCGTAGATTGGTTGGGGGCTGCTAAATACCTCAGCACATTTGATTTGACATTTGAAATGTGCTGAGGTATTTGGCAGCCCCCAACCGATCTACGAGCTCATCAGCTCTGGAGATGGGGTGTGCGTCAGTCTTCGTGACTGATTTGAGACCCCTATAGTCCACGCAGAACCGAAGTATTGGCCTGGGTATTGGCAGATCGCCTTGACTGAGGGAGCAAAGGAGAGGTCAGCCTTCTCCACACCCGATAGGCACTACCAATTCTGGGTGATGCCCTTTGGAATAAAGAATGCCACTGCCACCTTTCAGAGGTTGGTCAACAGGGTGTTGGTTGGGCTGGAAGACTTCAGTGCCGCCTACCTGGATGACATTGCAGTGTTGGGAGGACCACCTGCGCCACCTATGGCACTGCGGAAAGCAGGCCTCACAATCAAAGCCAGTAAGTGCCAGATTGGGCAGCCCAAAATCGAAACTATCCTGGCGTGGGAACCCCCCCCAGCCTCAGACGCAGGTTAGGGCCTTCTCAGGACTCACGGGGTACTACCGGAGGTTTGTCAAGGGATATGGCAACATTGTTGCACCCTTGACTGAGCTGACTTCTAAGATGCAGCCAAAGCAGGTTAACTGGACTGACACCTGTCAGAAAGCTTTTGACGCCCTAAAGACTGCCAGGTGCACCGCACCCGTGCTTTTGGCGCCCAACTTTTCAAAGGAATTTGTTGTCCAGACAGACGCCTCAGAGCATGGTATAGGGGCTGTTCTGTCACAGATCAATGAAGAGGGATTAGACCAACCGGTAGCCTTCCTAAGCAGGAGGTTACTTCCCCGGGAACAGAGGTGGAGTGCAATTGAGCGTGAGGCATTTGTTGTGGTCTGGGTGCTGAAAAAGTTGAGACCATACCTGTTTAGGACTCACTTCCGGGTTCAGACAGACCACAGGCCCCTTAGATGGTTGATGCAGATGAGGGGTGAGAATCCCAAGTTGTTGAGGTGTTCCATTTCCCTACAGGGTAGGGATTTCACGGTGGAACTCCGCCCAGGTACAGAACACGCCAATGCTGATGGTCTGTCCAGATTTTTCCGCCTTAGCGATGAGAACCCCCAAGGGGATGGTTAGTTCTCTCCACATTTCAGCTGGAAGGTGCGCATGTTAGACCTGGCATCATTGGCGTAGGTCTCCCTTCCCCTCTCCTCTTTCTATTTTTTTATGTTGGCTGGAATTAGATGCTCCGGGTGCCGTGCCATAATGCCTAGATCTGTGTAACATGTCCAATAGTGAGTTACCCTCCATTTCACTGTCACTACTTGGACACGATCCGTTATAGGCCAGACTGCCCAGTTGTGGATTACTCTCTATCATCCTATCTGGCCCCAGGAACCTGATAGGAACTTCGAGTTTGATATGTTTGAGCTCGGGACATTGAGAGACACTTTTTAGTAAGGACGTTTATATATCCCATGTTTAGAAATGCCTCTTCTGAAAACGCGGTAGTTTCTTGCTTAAGCTTTACTGTAGGCTTTGCGAGTATGTGTATTGGCCGTCTGGTTTTAGAGCAGCAGGGCCAGCTGGGTCAGACCTGGCTGGAGAGAGAGAGATCGGTTTTCAGAGCCTGGGGTGGAGTGACTCTTTGATACGATCAAGATGAATGATGGCTCCACCTCTCACTGGGCGTCTGATAGCAGACCCCCTAATTCTGAAAGGGTAGGATGTCACCTCATAAACCAAGTGCTCCCCGACCCCACCGAACTGGTTCTGATTGGAGTCGGTGATTTGCGACCTTAGAGAACAAATACTTTTTAGGTATAAAATGCTGCGCTGGAACTTTGTCCAAGTGGGTTCCTTCTGGATGTCAAGACGACACTCTGTCCGAGTGAACAGAGGAAAGGACTTTGAAACTTTCACCAAGCTTGCTGAAAAAACTACCCGAGGGCCTGAATCAAGAGCGCATCCTGCAGAAGTCTCAGGGATATTAGACTTCACCCCGTCAGCCGTCGGAATTCCTGTGCGAGGAATTCTGCTTGCAGGTGAGGCCTCCGTTGAGTAATCCAGAGCCTCTAGTTCTATTGTGAGGACTGTGGACTGGGCACCTTTGAAACTTTTGCTGACCCCGTGAAGGCAACTGCAGCTAAGAGAGAGCTGCCGCAGCTGAGAGCCCACCTGAACCTGAACCCTTGAACCTTTCGCTGGATCCCTGTGAGCCGCTGCAGCTAAGAGAGAGCTGCCGCCACTGAGGTCCCGCCTGAATCCGAACCTTTGAACCTTTCGCTGGGTCCGTGTGGGCCACTGCAGCTAAGAGAGAGCTGCCGTCGCTGCGAGCCAGCCTGAACCTGAACCCTTGAACCTTTCGCTGGATCCGTGTGAGCTGCTGCAGCTAAGTGAGAGCTGCCGCTGCTGAGAGCCCGCCTGATTCTGAACCCTTGAACCTTTCGCTGGATCTGTGTGGGCCGCTGAAGCTAAGAGAGAGCTGCCGCCGCTGGGAGCCCACCTGAACCTGAACCCTTGAACCTTTCGCTGGATCCCTGTGGGCCGCTGCAGCTAAGAGAGAGCTGCCGCCGCTGAGGTCCCGCTTGAATCCGAACCCTTGAACCTTTCACTGGATCCGTGTGGGCCACTGCAGCTAAGAGAGAGCTGCCGTCGCTGCGAGTCCGCCTGAACCTGAACCCTTGAACCTTTCGCTGTATCCATGTGGGCCGCTGCAGCTAAGAAAGAGAGCAGCCGCAGCTGAGTGCCCGCACCCTTGTCAACGTTTGCATCATCGTGGTTCATTCTGTGGGCCGCCACTGCTAATAGAGTAGCTGCCACTGAGTGTCCGCACCCTTGCCACTTTGCATCCTCGTGATTTGTTCTGTGGGCCACCGCAGCTAAGAGAGATCTGCTGCCACTGAGTGCCTGCACCCTTTGCCACTTTGAATCATCGTGATTTATCCTGTGGGCCGCCTCAGCTAAGAGAGAGCTGCTGCCGCTGAGTGCCAGCACCCTTTGCCACTTTGCACCATCATGAGTTGTCCTGTGGGCCGCCGCAACTAAGAGAGAGCTGCTTCCGCTGAGTGCCCGCACCTGTGTCACCATTTGCATCATCGTGATTTGTCCTGTGGGCCACCGCAGCTAAGAGAGAGCTGCTGCCGCTGAGTGCCCGCACCCTTTGCCACTTTGCACCATTGTGAACTGTCCTGTGGGCCGCTGTAACTAAAAAAGAGCTGCTGCCGCTGAGTGCCCACACACTTGTCAACTTTTGCATCATCGTGATTTGTCCTGTGGGCCGCCACAGCTATGAGAGAGCTGCTGCCAATGTGTGCCCGCACCTTGTTCATCCTTGTTGAGGATTGTTGCTATCATCTCGTGGGCCGCCGCAACTAATAGGGAGCTGCTGCCGCTGTGAGCCCACCACGGAGCTGCACGGCAAGAGACATCGCCACCACCAGCCCGGGCCGCCGCAGCCACGTGCTGCTGCCCCTAAGAGCCCCCCTGTCCCCGAGTGCCAAAATCATTGTGGGTGCATGCTACGGACCCCTGCAGCCCGGACTTGTGGTCGCTGGGAGTCCGCCTGTCATCATCTCCGCTTCTTCCAGAAGCTGCGTGCTGTGTCCCCTTTCACCGACAGGCATCTGGTGCGCAACAGGTCGCGTAGGCCCCGGCTTTGAACTTAGTCAGTGTCACGTTCTGGTGAATACGTAATTACCTTTTGGAGTCCCTACGGGTTGACGTGAATTTTGTTGAAATGCTTTGAGAATTTCGAGTTAAACTGTTAGATAAAGATATTATTTTTCTATACCTACCTGAGTTGTGTCCTTTTGTGGTGTTGTTGCTGCCCTATTGTACATAGTCATAAATGCTTCACACACTGCCTTTGAGATAGGCCTAACTGCTCGTTACCACAGGGTTGAGCAGGAGTTGTCAAAGGGGGTAGCCCGCTTGCCCTGACTTAGGAAGCAGGGTCCCTATTTGGACATTGGCGCCCGCCATTGCCAACTGGAGACCCCCATTTCTAACAGTTGGGACAAAAGAAAGCCAAAATAAGAACAGCTCCATCCATGCTATGTATCACAGTATAGAAAATCATGTGCAGGTATATAAAACAGTAGACTAGATTCACTAATGGCAAGAAGAAGTTCTTTATAGATGAAGATATCTTTGATCTAGAGTGGTGAAATAACCTTAGAAATAGACAAAAGGTGTTCTAAAGTAAAGTAGATGCAGGTTAGAAGTAAAGACAGAATTGGTATGAGGGATCTACCAATGCTCCACATCCTCTGAATTTGTTTCCCAAATTATATCCAAAAAGGCATCACACAGAGAAAAAAAGAAGAGATTTTTTTTAGATGTGCTAATCTTCCCCATGTAGGTAAAGGCAAGAGGCACACGAGTGAGTTGTGGCACCTAGAAATAATCAGCACCAGCTGACCAGCCAATCGAAAGGGTACCAGCAATTAACAAGCATGCTGATTCAGACAATGCATTCAGCGCTGTGAGTCAAGCGACTGTCAGCGCAGCTGATTTACAACATCAGAAAGAACAGCAAGGCAGAACAAGATGAGATGCTGTCCCCAGAACAACAAACACTTCTTTCAGAGCACACACACTCTCTGCACTCTTGTGGAGCAATGCTAGACATAGCCCCTGCAGGACATGCAGTCCAACTATAACCAAGGATAGTCTGGGATGCTCATCTAGTCAGGGACAGAACTTGAAAGGAACCTCTGTAATGACCAACATGCAGCCTCATCGATTAACATTGACAGTGACGATCCCCAGGGTTCCCTTTTTCTCTTGAAACGATACTCGTTGTATACGGTATGAGGTCAATGTAGCATTCTTGTCTCTTGGCCCTATGCAGTTCTTGTTAACATCAAGAAACAATTCTCTCACATCACGCAAACCTGTTAAATTTCCATAATAGGCTTCAAAGAGTATTAGAAAGTTAGAAACCTAACTGGGATGATGTGAAATCTTATGGCTTCTTATGTCAAGTGAGGTTAGGGACCAATTGGTGGAGTAGAGTAACTGACCTCAACAAATCTCTAATAATGTAGCTGCTCTTATGGTTGCAAAGAATGTTTTACTAAATGCTATAATAGAGGTATTTTTCATCAGAACTGATTGGATCAAAATATTCAGTTACAAACAAAACTAAGGTGAATTCCAAGTTGAATGTTTAGGTAATTTAAAGAATGTATTTCAGTGATACTGAGGTATTGCCTACCCTACAAAAAAAGTTCAGAAAGCTGTGAGTGCTGCTTTTATTCAGTATCTATTGCCCAAGGTCCAAGTGTAGTTCCAGACCATTTATAATGGGTGGCAAACCAAGGGACTAAGTGAATTGGTGGTTGTAGCTAATCATGCTAGGCAGTGAAATAAAAAAAGGAGTGAATGAATGAAGGTTGATGTCTTTAAAAATGCAATCATTTCAATAGACTTTAATGGGGGGGGTTAAGGGAGGAATGGATGTATCGTGCAAGAGGGTCAGACAAGGGGGAGGAAGAGCACGACAGAAGCATTACTATTCAGCCCTTTGGGGAGCTTCTCCTTTTTACAGTTGTGGACAACTGGGTCACTGAAAAAGGGATTTCCATAAGCTAATATCTAAATCAAGCCAACCAGCTCAACTTTACCCACCTTTCTCAGAACCTATATCCTACATTTTAGGACAGCTCAAAAGATGCTGGCTGCTCTGTAAATACCACGATTTTCATAGAGCAAAATAGCCCATACCATATGTTAAATGTGTGATAAATGGAAAACCCACTTAAGTTCATATTGATAACGGTGCTAGCCAATGGTCCAAATAGACCTCCAAATTTCCTTCACTACCTCTCTTGGGCTTTTCCACCGATGCAGATGGAATTTCAAATTTCTGAGTCTACACCTTATTACGAATCCCATCCCTGTTGCTTTGTGTCCCATTACTGATCAGCATACCTTTTTTCTTAACTTTGCCTCCCTCACAAACCTGTTGGAAAGGACCTTCCATGCAAGCTGAATTGCACTGTGTACAACACTAATGATGGTGTCCATTTAAATGTTTCGACTTTAATGTAAATTACATTTTAACTGTCTTCTATTAAACTACTGATTACCTTGTTGATTTAAAATGTATAGCTGGTTGTAGGAGATTAGGATCTGCTTCACATGTTTACCTCCACTTTTTGCTGGTGTTTCACTGTTTTTCGACTTTAGCCTGACTGGGACCCTGATAATCAGGGCCCCAGCCTAGCTGCTTCCTCTCTAAAATGATTCCATGTACTTTAGGTACATTACAGATTGGATCTGAGGTGCCCTTGTAAGCCCCTAGTATATGGTGTACTATGTACCCAGGGCATAGGTACCCCAGAGGCCTACCAGGGGCTGAAGCATGTATTATGCCACCCCTGGAAAGCCACCCAAAATAACACCACAGGTCTGCAACTGCAGCCTGGGTAAGGTGGTGCTTCCACCCCTTACTGTGATATAGGTTACCTGTATCACTATATATATACACACACACAATATAAACCTATAAGTCATCCCTATGGCAGGCCTTACCAATCCTGAAGGCAGAGTGCTTGGTTCTTATGTGAGAGGGTGCCCCTGCATAAGCAGAGTCCCTCTGCAGCGTTCGGAGACCCTTCTCGGATGCTGTTTGTAGTGCAGCCTGACCATATACTCTTAAGTGCATTATAACCAAACGGTAAATGCTGACTTTGGACTGGCTACATGGAAACATGTCGTGTTTGGTGTCAAACACCTTGGAATCATACCCCCACACCAGTAACTGGTGTGGGAGTATGATCCCACCCTTCTAGAGGGAGAAACATGACATCACTGGTATACCCGGTAGAAACGTAATAGAGCCCTGGCATCACAAAATGGATACTGCAGCCACAGACACAGGTCTGGCCTCCTGCTGCTGACCGAAACTCCGGCAGGGGAGGCCTGGACAATAGGTTTCCTGTCACAGGGAGGTGTAACCACCTACCAGACAGGCTTGCTGCGTGGGAGCACTCTCTGATGTTGCCAAGGCTTGGTGAGTCCAATCCGGACCCCAACACCGCAGCACTTGACATGTACTTTATGGTACAGCTCGAATCCAGCTCCTGGTTGTCTTTGATGCCTCCTGGTCCTCGTGGCTAAAGAGTCAAGCTTCACCTCCTTCACCTGAAATCACCCGACATCGGTGGGCATCTGCTCATCGCCTTCCTGGTCACTGGCACGTGACCCAGACTCTGTCCCCTCTGCTTTCAGGTTCTTCTCCAGGGTTGGATCTCTTCGGACACTTCGCATCTTCACGGCAGCAGCACTTCTTCGCCAGCTCCCACTGAAATCGACGACGCGACCCGACTCCAAAAGATACCAATGCACCCGGCTTCCCTGGGTGAGGTAACACGAGTACTCCAGTGCTCCCGTGGGTGCTAGCCCTAGAACTGCCTAAGTCCAAAAGGGTTTGATCCTGACTCATTTTTAAGTGTCCCTAATCTTCAAAAATCTAAACGTGACTTTCCCCATAGAAGCTAACGGGAGTTCCTGGCTGTGTTCACACACTGCATACGGCCCCCGTGGGTCCCCTGTGTCACTACCTTGGGTAGTTCCTTGGGGTCCCAGCAATTCTACAGGCTCTAGGCCTTGTGTCTAGTTAAGTCGTGGTTCTTATACCACTATTTTAGTATATGGTTGGCTCGCCCCTTTCGCTGGATCCCTGTGAGCCGCTGCAGCTAAGAGAGAGCTGCCGCCACTGAGGTCCCGCCTGAATCCGAACCTTTGAACCTTTCGCTGGGTCCGTGTGGGCCACTGCAGCTAAGAGAGAGCTGCCGTCGCTGCGAGCCAGCCTGAACCTGAACCCTTGAACCTTTCGCTGGATCCGTGTGAGCTGCTGCAGCTAAGTGAGAGCTGCCGCTGCTGAGAGCCCGCCTGATTCTGAACCCTTGAACCTTTCGCTGGATCTGTGTGGGCCGCTGAAGCTAAGAGAGAGCTGCCGCCGCTGGGAGCCCACCTGAACCTGAACCCTTGAACCTTTCGCTGGATCCCTGTGGGCCGCTGCAGCTAAGAGAGAGCTGCCGCCGCTGAGGTCCCGCTTGAATCCGAACCCTTGAACCTTTCAGTGGATCCGTGTGGGCCACTGCAGCTAAGAGAGAGCTGCCGTCGCTGCGAGTCCGCCTGAACCTGAACCCTTGAACCTTTCGCTGTATCCATGTGGGCCGCTGCAGCTAAGAAAGAGAGCAGCCGCAGCTGAGTGCCCGCACCCTTGTCAACGTTTGCATCATCGTGGTTCATTCTGTGGGCCGCCACTGCTAATAGAGTAGCTGCCACTGAGTGTCCGCACCCTTGCCACTTTGCATCCTCGTGATTTGTTCTGTGGGCCACCGCAGCTAAGAGAGATCTGCTGCCACTGAGTGCCTGCACCCTTTGCCACTTTGAATCATCGTGATTTATCCTGTGGGCCGCCTCAGCTAAGAGAGAGCTGCTGCCGCTGAGTGCCAGCACCCTTTGCCACTTTGCACCATCATGAGTTGTCCTGTGGGCCGCCGCAACTAAGAGAGAGCTGCTTCCGCTGAGTGCCCGCACCTGTGTCACCATTTGCATCATCGTGATTTGTCCTGTGGGCCACCGCAGCTAAGAGAGAGCTGCTGCCGCTGAGTGCCCGCACCCTTTGCCACTTTGCACCATTGTGAACTGTCCTGTGGGCCGCTGTAACTAAAAAAGAGCTGCTGCCGCTGAGTGCCCACACACTTGTCAACTTTTGCATCATCGTGATTTGTCCTGTGGGCCGCCACAGCTATGAGAGAGCTGCTGCCAATGTGTGCCCGCACCTTGTTCATCCTTGTTGAGGATTGTTGCTATCATCTCGTGGGCCGCCGCAACTAATAGGGAGCTGCTGCCGCTGTGAGCCCACCACGGAGCTGCACGGCAAGAGACATCGCCACCACCAGCCCGGGCCGCCGCAGCCACGTGCTGCTGCCCCTAAGAGCCCCCCTGTCCCCGAGTGCCAAAATCATTGTGGGTGCATGCTACGGACCCCTGCAGCCCGGACTTGTGGTCGCTGGGAGTCCGCCTGTCATCATCTCCGCTTCTTCCAGAAGCTGCGTGCTGTGTCCCCTTTCACCGACAGGCATCTGGTGCGCAACAGGTCGCGTAGGCCCCGGCTTTGAACTTAGTCAGTGTCACGTTCTGGTGAATACGTAATTACCTTTTGGAGTCCCTACGGGTTGACGTGAATTTTGTTGAAATGCTTTGAGAATTTCGAGTTAAACTGTTAGATAAAGATATTATTTTTCTATACCTACCTGAGTTGTGTCCTTTTGTGGTGTTGTTGCTGCCCTATTGTACATAGTCATAAATGCTTCACACACTGCCTTTGAGATAGGCCTAACTGCTCGTTACCACAGGGTTGAGCAGGAGTTGTCAAAGGGGGTAGCCCGCTTGCCCTGACTTAGGAAGCAGGGTCCCTATTTGGACATTGGCGCCCGCCATTGCCAACTGGAGACCCCCATTTCTAACAGTTGGGACAAAAGAAAGCCAAAATAAGAACAGCTCCATCCATGCTATGTATCACAGTATAGAAAATCATGTGCAGGTATATAAAACAGTAGACTAGATTCACTAATGGCAAGAAGAAGTTCTTTATAGATGAAGATATCTTTGATCTAGAGTGGTGAAATAACCTTAGAAATAGACAAAAGGTGTTCTAAAGTAAAGTAGATGCAGGTTAGAAGTAAAGACAGAATTGGTATGAGGGATCTACCAATGCTCCACATCCTCTGAATTTGTTTCCCAAATTATATCCAAAAAGGCATCACACAGAGAAAAAAAGAAGAGATTTTTTTTAGATGTGCTAATCTTCCCCATGTAGGTAAAGGCAAGAGGCACACGAGTGAGTTGTGGCACCTAGAAATAATCAGCACCAGCTGACCAGCCAATCGAAAGGGTACCAGCAATTAACAAGCATGCTGATTCAGACAATGCATTCAGCGCTGTGAGTCAAGTGACTGTCAGCGCAGCTGATTTACAACATCAGAAAGAACAGCAAGGCAGAACAAGATGAGATGCTGTCCCCAGAACAACAAACACTTCTTTCAGAGCACACACACTCTCTGCACTCTTGTGGAGCAATGCTAGACATAGCCCCTGCAGGACATGCAGTCCAACTATAACCAAGGATAGTCTGGGATGCTCATCTAGTCAGGGACAGAACTTGAAAGGAACCTCTGTAATGACCAACATGCAGCCTCATCGATTAACATTGACAGTGACGATCCCCAGGGTTCCCTTTTTCTCTTGAAACGATACTCGTTGTATACGGTATGAGGTCAATGTAGCATTCTTGTCTCTTGGCCCTATGCAGTTCTTGTTAACATCAAGAAACAATTCTCTCACATCACGCAAACCTGTTAAATTTCCATAATAGGCTTCAAAGAGTATTAGAAAGTTAGAAACCTAACTGGGATGATGTGAAATCTTATGGCTTCTTATGTCAAGTGAGGTTAGGGACCAATTGGTGGAGTAGAGTAACTGACCTCAACAAATCTCTAATAATGTAGCTGCTCTTATGGTTGCAAAGAATGTTTTACTAAATGCTATAATAGAGGTATTTTTCATCAGAACTGATTGGATCAAAATATTCAGTTACAAACAAAACTAAGGTGAATTCCAAGTTGAATGTTTAGGTAATTTAAAGAATGTATTTCAGTGATACTGAGGTATTGCCTACCCTACAAAAAAAGTTCAGAAAGCTGTGAGTGCTGCTTTTATTCAGTATCTATTGCCCAAGGTCCAAGTGTAGTTCCAGACCATTTATAATGGGTGGCAAACCAAGGGACTAAGTGAATTGGTGGTTGTAGCTAATCATGCTAGGCAGTGAAATAAAAAAAGGAGTGAATGAATGAAGGTTGATGTCTTTAAAAATGCAATCATTTCAATAGACTTTAATGGGGGGGGTTAAGGGAGGAATGGATGTATCGTGCAAGAGGGTCAGACAAGGGGGAGGAAGAGCACGACAGAAGCATTACTATTCAGCCCTTTGGGGAGCTTCTCCTTTTTACAGTTGTGGACAACTGGGTCACTGAAAAAGGGATTTCCATAAGCTAATATCTAAATCAAGCCAACCAGCTCAACTTTACCCACCTTTCTCAGAACCTATATCCTACATTTTAGGACAGCTCAAAAGATGCTGGCTGCTCTGTAAATACCACGATTTTCATAGAGCAAAATAGCCCATACCATATGTTAAATGTGTGATAAATGGAAAACCCACTTAAGTTCATATTGATAACGGTGCTAGCCAATGGTCCAAATAGACCTCCAAATTTCCTTCACTACCTCTCTTGGGCTTTTCCACCGATGCAGATGGAATTTCAAATTTCTGAGTCTACACCTTATTACGAATCCCATCCCTGTTGCTTTGTGTCCCATTACTGATCAGCATACCTTTTTTCTTAACTTTGCCTCCCTCACAAACCTGTTGGAAAGGACCTTCCATGCAAGCTGAATTGCACTGTGTACAACACTAATGATGGTGTCCATTTAAATGTTTCGACTTTAATGTAAATTACATTTTAACTGTCTTCTATTAAACTACTGATTACCTTGTTGATTTAAAATGTATAGCTGGTTGTAGGAGATTAGGATCTGCTTCACATGTTTACCTCCACTTTTTGCTGGTGTTTCACTGTTTTTCGACTTTAGCCTGACTGGGACCCTGATAATCAGGGCCCCAGCCTAGCTGCTTCCTCTCTAAAATGATTCCATGTACTTTAGGTACATTACAGATTGGATCTGAGGTGCCCTTGTAAGCCCCTAGTATATGGTGTACTATGTACCCAGGGCATAGGTACCCCAGAGGCCTACCAGGGGCTGAAGCATGTATTATGCCACCCCTGGAAAGCCACCCAAAATAACACCACAGGTCTGCAACTGCAGCCTGGGTAAGGTGGTGCTTCCACCCCTTACTGTGATATAGGTTACCTGTATCACTATATATATACACACACACAATATAAACCTATAAGTCATCCCTATGGCAGGCCTTACCAATCCTGAAGGCAGAGTGCTTGGTTCTTATGTGAGAGGGTGCCCCTGCATAAGCAGAGTCCCTCTGCAGCGTTCGGAGACCCTTCTCGGATGCTGTTTGTAGTGCAGCCTGACCATATACTCTTAAGTGCATTATAACCAAACGGTAAATGCTGACTTTGGACTGGCTACATGGAAACATGTCGTGTTTGGTGTCAAACACCTTGGAATCATACCCCCACACCAGTAACTGGTGTGGGAGTATGATCCCACCCTTCTAGAGGGAGAAACATGACATCACTGGTATACCCGGTAGAAACGTAATAGAGCCCTGGCATCACAAAATGGATACTGCAGCCACAGACACAGGTCTGGCCTCCTGCTGCTGACCGAAACTCCGGCAGGGGAGGCCTGGACAATAGGTTTCCTGTCACAGGGAGGTGTAACCACCTACCAGACAGGCTTGCTGCGTGGGAGCACTCTCTGAGTGCTTTGAAGTCCTGCACTAGGGCATATTTGGTGTCCCTGTGCATAGTCCAGCTCCATCCGGTTCAGGGGCTGGAAGCCCCTGCTCTGGCATGAAACTGGACAAAGGAAATGGGTGTAGCCACCCCTCTTTCCAAACCATCCCATAAGTGGTTCCCCAGAGTGTGTCCAACCCCCTACCTTAGTATAAGTATGAGACCCCTGTACTTAGGACTTTAGATTACCCTGGACGAAACTCAGAAGCCAAATCCTGGACCTTCGACGCTCTGCTCAAGAGCAGAGAACTGAAGAAATCTCCCTTGGGGTCAAGGAGTGACTCACCTGCTTGGCATGCACCAATGAAGCAATTTGCCGGTCTGCATCATCAAAGCTCCCGCCGGACTCCAAAGTATTGACAGCCCAGGAAGAGGATTTCCAGACATCTCACAGGCTGACCCGAGTCTCCAGCAAAGCTGAGACCCGCAGCCCTCGTGAGTAGTGTGGAACAGGAACTCCTGGTCACTGTGCACTTTTGCAAGTGCATTGACTTCTCGACGTCTCCTGAAGTCGTGCTTGGGCTGACTTGTAGCCCCCACCTTGAGCACTGAATCCACTGAAGATTGTTGGGCTGGTCATTTCGAGTGACCCGTGGGCTGCCATTTTGTGTTTCGTTATGTGGTCCCTTTGCGATCCGTGGTCCATTGACTGGTGGGTCCCTGAGGGGGTAACTTTGCATTTACTTGTGCTTTACTGGTTGCTCCAGATGTGCCCCAACTCCCCACCAAGTGGTAAGTCCCTCAGACCTTGCTGGTCTGCAACGAAGCATTTCTTCTCTTTCTGTGTGGGTTGCTGTTGCCAAGGCTTGGTGAGTCCAATCCGGACCCCAACACCGCAGCACTTGACATGTACTTTATGGTACAGCTCGAATCCAGCTCCTGGTTGTCTTTGATGCCTCCTGGTCCTCGTGGCTAAAGAGTCAAGCTTCACCTCCTTCACCTGAAATCACCCGACATCGGTGGGCATCTGCTCATCGCCTTCCTGGTCACTGGCACGTGACCCAGACTCTGTCCCCTCTGCTTTCAGGTTCTTCTCCAGGGTTGGATCTCTTCGGACACTTCGCATCTTCACGGCAGCAGCACTTCTTCGCCAGCTCCCACTGAAATCGACGACGCGACCCGACTCCAAAAGATACCAATGCACCCGGCTTCCCTGGGTGAGGTAACACGAGTACTCCAGTGCTCCCGTGGGTGCTAGCCCTAGAACTGCCTAAGTCCAAAAGGGTTTGATCCTGACTCATTTTTAAGTGTCCCTAATCTTCAAAAATCTAAACGTGACTTTCCCCATAGAAGCTAACGGGAGTTCCTGGCTGTGTTCACACACTGCATACGGCCCCCGTGGGTCCCCTGTGTCACTACCTTGGGTAGTTCCTTGGGGTCCCAGCAATTCTACAGGCTCTAGGCCTTGTGTCTAGTTAAGTCGTGGTTCTTATACCACTATTTTAGTATATGGTTGGCTCGCCCCTAGGGCCTGACGTGTATATGTGCTTTTTTACTGTGATTATTGAAGTGTAACTTATGTGTTTTGACCTCTAGTCTCATAAAGAGACTAGGAGGGTGTGTTTAGTAATAAATACATATATTTTATATATATACCTGGTGTGGATATCTTTTATTTAGTGACTCAAGAGATTATAGACTGGTAAAACAAGCTGCTTTACATTCCTTCAAGACTTAGCCTGAAGGCTGCTCTCCATAGCTACTACTAGGATAGATTTCAATGAAGGTTTTCTTTAACCTATAACCAATAAGGGGTTGTTTGGACTGATACAGGGTGCCCACTATAACTAGTGGACAGCATATTTCAGGCCAACTTCTCACAGTGGTGTGCAGTGTGTGGGATTCCAGCTTGCTATTGTTTTACCAGATAATCTCAATTGAGTAACTAACTGAAAACCACTAAAGGTACCCTAGGTACATATAATACAAGCTTTAGAATACAGTAAGTTCTTCTGAACTTAGAGTTGTGTGTTAAGGGATAGCACACCCTTTCTACAACTCAAGAGAGTTTAGTAGGCCACACTAGAATAAGTAGTGCAATACACCACACCACACTAGTAATGTCTTCAAGGCCAGGAACCAGTAGGTCCTTGCCAGAAGCCAATGGGCTTCAAGATTCCCAGTATGATAGACTCCCATTCATGGAATTGAGAGCATTGTGTACAACCAGGAAACTGAAGACAGGCAAAAGTCCAACCACCCAGCATCTCATAGAGGTACTCAGGCTGGATGACCTTAGCAGATCTTTAGGATCTGAAGGGCTCGGCAGAGTGGGTGGGACAGCACCTGAGGAAAGGCCAAGGGGTGAAATTCCCCATGACCTGACCTCTGAAGCCTGGCCAGGCAGATGACAATGATCTGGATCTGGAAAATCCAGCTCCCCTAGACAGTGATGGAGAGGACCATAATGGACCCCTCTTTGTCTATCCTGGGAGAGTTGGTGGTGGGCAAAGAAGGTCAAGATCTCCCTCTGTGGAGTCTAACCATTCTAACTCATCTATAGGGACCTCAATCTCCTCTAATAGGAGGGAAACCTCTCAGGAGAGAAGGGAGAGACTGCTTAAGCATGAGGAAGCTCAGAAGAAAGCAGGTAGCCCTAGATAAGGAGTTGCTAGAGCTCTACAGAGCTAGAAAAATGTTGGGACTAGAGTCCAATGGTGGCAGCAACATCCCTAGAGATAGGGAGAGGTCTCATGACCATAGAAACCTGAATACGATTTTCCCTCCCTACCAGACTGGGGATGACATCCACAAATGGATAACTGCACTGGAAAAGGACTGTAAAGTACAAAGGGTCCCCCGGGAGCAGTGGGCAGCAATCTTATGGCTCTCCTTTGCAGACAAAGGTAGAGATAAACTCCTCACTGTTAGAGAAGAGGAGTCAGATGATTACAACAGTCTGAAGAGTGCCTTAATTGATGGGGTTGGCCTAACCACTGAGCAATACAGGTTGAAGTTCAGGGATACCCAAAAGGCACAGACTCAGGACTGGACAGACTTTGGAGATTGTGCTACTAAGGCTCTGGAAGATTGGTTACTTGGCAGTAAAGTGCATGACTATCAAGGATTGTACAATTTGATTATGAGGGAGCAGATGCTTAATAATTGTCAGAATCAGCTGTTGCACCAGTACCTGGTAGACTCAGACCTGACCTCTCCCCCAGAATTGGGAAAGAAGGCAGACAAGTGGGGCAGAACCAGGGTGAGGCAGAAGGTACAGAACCAAGGTGGTGAACCCAAGAAGCAAGATCCTAAAAACTCTGATAAGGGTGGGGAGAAGGGTAAAGGCTAGAAGTCTTCACAAGGCCCCCAAAAATCTTCTTCAGGTAGGGATTCATAGTCGAACAAGGGAAAAGGCCAAAAGAAACCTTGGTGCAAAATCTGTCAACAGAAAACACACTGGACCAGTGACTGCACCAAGTCCAAAGAATCTACTCCAGCCACCATTGCCCCTAAGGCAACTGTTCCCCCTAGTACAGCTACAGTAGGTGGTGGCAATGTTCAGAATAAGGGTGTAGTAGGGTTGACCCTGGGTTCTGAGATGGACTCTGGCCTAGTCAGAGTTCCAACTCAGGCTGTTTTAGTCTGTGATGGGGGCATGGATATGTCCCCCTTTGTGAGTTCCAGTAATCTGGGAAAATACAGACAACAGCCTTTAATAAATGGAATAGAGGCTTGGGCATTCAGGGACACGGGAGCAAGTGTCACAATGGTGACAAAAGATCTTGTGGATCCTGGGCAGATTATACTTGGTGAAATGGACCAAGTGACCAATGCTAGCAATGTCAGAACAGACCATTCTCTGGCAGTTGTTAACTTCTCCCGGGGAGGGGTAATTGGCCTTAAGAAGGTTGTGGTAAGTGCAGACCTACCAGTACAGTGCTTGCTTGGCAATGATCTTGAAACTTCAGCATGGGCTGAAGTGGAGCTCAGGACACATGCAGAAATGTTAGGGATCCCTGCTCATGTCTTTGCTGTGACTAGTTCACAGGCCAAAATGTCTAAATCTGGACAGGCCCTGGATTCTGGAATAATGGATCAGGTGCCTCCCAAGAGGAGGAGCAGTAGGGTAAAGGCAGTGCCTCCCCACCTGACTCAGAATGCTGATCAGTCTGCTCAGGGAGATGATCTTGAGCCTGAAGAAGGAACTGTCGCAAAGGAGCTTGAACCTGACCAGGTTGAGTTCTTGGGGACCAGGGGCCCTTCCAGGTCTGATCTGAGCCAGGAGCAGAAAACCTGCCCCTCTCTTGAACCCCTCAGAAAGCAAGCTGCTGATGAGGCTGCTGGGAATGCTAGTGGCACCCATAAAATCTATTGGGATGATGGACTCCTTTATTCAGAGTGTAGAGACCCCAAGCCTGGTGCTTCCAGGAGGTTGGTTATACCTCTGAAGTTTAGGGGCTTCCTATTGACACTAGCCCATGATATTCCCTTAGCAGGACACCTGGGCCAGAACAAGACGTGGGGCAGATTTGTCCCTCACTTTCACTGGCCCCACATGTCTGAAGACACTAAGGAGTTTTGTCGCTCCTGTGTGACCTGCAAAGCCAGTGGCAAGACAGGTGGAACCACAAAGGCCCCCCTAATACCTCTACCTGTGGTGGGGGTTCCCTTTGAGAGGGTTGGGATTGACATTGTTGGGCCCATGGATCCTCAAACAGCATCTGGGCACAGATATATACTGGTGGTGGTGGATCATGCCACAAGATACCTAGAAGCAATTCCCCTAAGGACCACTATAGCACCCGTGGTGGCAAGAGCTCTCTTGAGTGTATTCTCAAGAGTAGGCTTTCTTAAGGAGGTACTATCTGACAGGGGTGCAAACTTCATGTCTAGTTACTTGACTGCTATGTGGAAGGAGTGTGGAGTGAACTACGAGTTCACCACACCCTATCACCCACAATGCAATGGTTTAGTTGAAAGGTTCAACAAAACCTTAAAGGGCATGATTAAAGGACTCCCAAAAAAGCTTAGGCGAAAATGGGACATATTCTTGCCCTGCCTTTTATTTGAATACAGGGAGGTGCCTCAAAAGGGGGTTGGTTACAGCCCCTTTGAACTTTTGTTTGGTCACCCTGTCAGGGGTCCATTGTGTCTGGTTAAGGAAGGATGGGAGTCACCTCTCAAGCCCCCCAAACAGGACATAGTGGACTATGTACTTGGTCTCTGCTCCAGGATGGCTAAGTATATGAAAAAGGCAACCAAAAACCTTGAGGCTAGCCATGAATTACAAAAACCCTGGCATGACCAAAAGGCTGTACTGACTGTCTACCAGCCAGGACAGAAAATGTGGGTGTTGGAGCCTGTGGCCCCAGCAGCCCTCCAGGACAAATGGAGTGGTCTCCATACAATTGTTGAACAGAAAGAGGAGGTTACCTACTTGGTAGACCTTGGAACCCCTAGGAGTCCCCACAGGGTACTTCATGTCAACAGACTAAAACCATATGTTGACAGGGCAGACATGGGCTTCCTCATGGCTACTGATGAAGGACAGGAAGAAGAGAGTGACCCACTCCCTGACCTGCTTTCCAAGAACCCTGATGATGAGTCAGTTGATGGCGTAGCCTTGGCAGGCAGCCTCACTGCCCAACAGCAAAATTACTACAGATAACTTCTCAGCCAGTTCAGACATATGTTTTCTCTGACTCCAAGTCAGACCACCTGGTGTACTTATGGAGTGGACACTGGGGACAGTCTGCCTGTGAAGAATAAGATCTACAGGCAACCTGGCCATGTCAGGGACTGTATAAGGACAGAAGTCCAAAAGATGTTGGATTTGGGAGTTATTGAACCCTCAGTTAGCCTTTGGGCTAGTCCAGTAGTCCTGGTACCTAAACCTCACACCACAGATGGCAAGAGAGAGATAAGGTTTTGTGTAGACTACAGGGGTCTCAATGCAGTCACTAGGACTGATGCCCATCCCATCCCCAGGGCAGTTGAGCTAATAGATACGTTGGCCTCAGCCCCGTTTCTAAGCACATTTGACCTGACAGCTGGCTACTGGCAGATCAGACTAGCTGATGATGCAAAGTCAAAGAAAGCATTTTCTACCCCTGGTGGGCACTATCAATTTGTGGTAATGCCCTTTGGTTTGAAGAATGCACCTGCCACTTTCCAAAGGTTGGTGAATCAAGACCTTACAGGCCTGAAAGACTATAGTGCAGCATATCTAGATGATATTGCTCTCTTTAGCTACACCTGGGAGGATCACCTGGTCCACCTGAGGACTATTTTAGAGGCCCTGCAAAAAGCAGGCCTAACTATCAAGGCTACTAAGTGCCAGATAGGGCAGAGTCAGGTTGTGTACCTGGGACACCTTGTAGTTGGAGGCAAGGTTCAACCATTGCAGAGCAAAATCCAGACCATAATGGACTGGATTGCTCACACTACCCAGACTCAGGTGAGAGCCTTCTTAGGCCTGACTGTGTAGTATAGAAGATTTGTCAAAGGGTATGGATCAATAGTGACACCCCTGAATGACTTAACCTCTAAGAAAATGCCCAAAAAGGTTCAGTGGGCAGCTAGTTGTCAAAAGGCATTTGATGACCTGAAGCAGGCCATGTGCACTGCTCCCATTCTGCAAAGTCCTGACTACTCCAAAAAGTTCATTGTCCAAACAGATGCATCTGAGTTGGTGGTAGGGGCTGTACTGTAACAGTTGAATGATGAAGGTCAGGATCAACCAGTAGCTTTCATAAGCAGAAGGTTGGCCCCCAGAGAGAAATGGTGGTCAGCCATTGAGAGGGAGGCCTTTGCTGTGGTTTGGGCTCTGAAGAAGTTGAGGCCATACTTATTTGGTACTCACTTCATTGTTCAGACAGACCATAAGTCCCTCTTATGGCTAAAACAGATGAAGGGTGAAAATCCCAAATTGCTCAGGTGGTCCATTTCCCTACAGGGGATGGACTATACAGTGGAACATAGACCTGGGAGTAACCATGACAATGCAGTTGGACCCTCCAGATATTTCCACTTAGAACATGAAGACTCAACTGGTCAAGGTTAGTGTAATGTCCCTGCATTTGGTGGTGGGGGGGGTGTTGTGTAGGCGAGTAGGATCTGCTTCACATGTTTAACACCTCTTTTTGCTGGTGTTTCACTGTTTTTCGACCTTAGTCTGTCTGGGACCCTGCTAATCAGGGCCCCACCCTAGCTGCTTTCTCTCTAAAATGATTCCATGTACTTTAGGTACTTTACAGATTGGATCTAAGGTGCCCTTGTATGCCCCTAGTAGATGATATACTATGTACCCAGGGCATAGGTACCCCAGAGGCCTACCAGGTGCTGAGGCATGTATTATGACACCCCTGGAAAGCCACCCAAAATGACACCACAGGTCTGCTACTGCAGCCTGGGTAAGGTGGTGCTTGCAACCCTTACTGTGATATAGGCAACCTATATCACTATATATATACACACATATAAACCTATAAGTCATCCATATGGCAGGCCTTACCAATCCTGAAGGCAGAGTGCTTGGTTTGTATGTGAGAGGGTGCCCCTGCATGAGCAGAGCCCCTCTGCAACATTCAGAGACCCTTCTCTGATGCTGTTTGTAGTGCAGCCTGACCATATACTCTTAAGTGCATTATAACCAAATGGTAAATGATAACTTTGGACTGGCTGCACGGAAACATGTCCTGTTTGGTGTCAAACACCTTGGAATCATACCCCCACACCAGTAACTATGATCCCACCCTTCTAGAGGGAGAGACATGACAGCACTGGTATACCCGGTAGAAACTTAATAGAGCCCTGGCATCACATAATGGATGCTGCAGCCATAGACACGGGTCTGGCCTCCTACTGCTGACCGAAATTCCGGCAGGGGAGGCATGGACAATAGGTTTCCTGTCACAGGGAGGTGTAACCACCTCCCAGACAGGCTTATGTGTATTGGGCCTGGGTGGGAGCACTCTCTGAGTGCTTTGAAGTCCTGCACTGGGGGCACATTTGGTGTCCCTGTGCATAGTCCAGCTCAAACCGGTTCAGGGGCTTCCAGCCCCTGCTCTGGCATGAAACTGGACAAAGGAAATGGGTGTAGCCACCACTCTTTCCAAACCCTCCCATAGGTGGGTCCCCAGAGTATGTCCAACCCCCTACCTTAGTATATGTATGGGACCACTGTCCTTAGGACTTTAGATTACCCTGGACGAAACTCTGAAGCCAAATCCTGGCCCTATTACGCTCTGCTCAAGACCAGAGGACTGATGAAATCTCCCTTGGGGTCAAGGAGTGACTCCCCTGCTTGGCAGGCACCATCGAAGCAATTTGCCAGTCTGCATCATCGAAGCTCCTGCCGGACTCCGAAGTATTTACAGCCCAGGAAGAGGATTTCCAGACATCTCAGAGACTCACCCGAGTCCCCAGCAAAGCTGAGAACCCGCAGCCCTCGTGAGTAGCGTGGAACCGGAACTCCTGGTCACCATGCATTTCTGCAAGTGCTCTACCTTCTCGACATCTCTTGAAGTCGTGCTTGGGCTTACTTGTAGCCCCCACCTCGAGCACTGACTCCACTGAAGATTGTCTGCCTGGTCATTCTGAGTGACCCGTGGGCCGCCATTTTGTGTTTCGTCTTGAGGTCCCTTCGCAATCCCTGGTCCTTTGACTGTTGGGTCCCTGTGGGGGTAACTTTGTATTTCCTTGGGCTTTTCTGGTTTCTACAGACATGCCCTGACTCCCCACCAAGTGGTGAGTCCTTCAGACCTTGCTGGTTGGCACCAAAGCATTTCTTCTCTTTCTGCGTGGGTTGCTGTTGCCAAGGCTTGTTGAGTCCAATACAGACCCCGACACCGCAGCACTTGACATCCTTTGTGGGACAGCTCGAATCCAGCTCCTGGTTGTCCTCGATGCCTCCTGGTCCGCATGGCTGAAGAGTCATGCTTCACCTCCTTCACCTGAAATCACCCGACATCGGTGGGCATCTGCTCATCACCTTCCTGGTCACTGGCAAGTGACCCAGACTCTGTCCCCTTTGCTTTCAGGTTCTTCTCATCTTCTATCCAGGCTTGGATCTCTTTGGACACTTCGCATCTTCACGGCAACAGCACTTCTTCGCCAGCTCCCATTGAAATCGATGACGCGACCTGACACCCAAAGCACCTATGCACCCGGCTTCCCTGGGTGAGGTAACACGAGTACTCCGGTGCTCCCATAGGTGCTAGCCCTAGAACTTCCTAAGTCCAAAAGGGTTTGGTCCTGACTCATTTCTAAGTGTCCCTAATCTTTAGAAATTTCAAAATTTCAAAAGCATTGAAACCCTTTCATGAAGCTTTTGCATTTAACTCGTGAGGGACATCTAGTAACGACTAGTGGAACTGCAGCTTGATGTAATAATAATATCAATGCTTTTGCATTTGACTCGTGAGGGACATCTAGTAACGACTAGTTGAATTGCAGATCTTTGTAGAATTATTTTGATATTGGATACTATAATATTCACTGCCCACTGCTAATCTCGTCCCATAATGCTCTGCAGGGCCTTTGGTTGGGATTGTATTTTTGCCAATAACTGTGCTAGTGGTGGTCCTAAGACGATGGGACCACCACTGAATCGTTCAAGAGGATGTGCTTTTTGTTTTCAAGGCATCTGCTTGGTTCTCCCCCTAGGTTAGGGAGGATCCCAAAATCATCACCTCTCTCACTGCTTGCTAATTTAGCATTTTTACTTTTGTGAAATGACTATATGCATTTTAGCATATAGACAGAGATACTTATTTTATCATAACTTGCACTGTGCAAGATGCTGTTTGCAATTATTGCTCAGAGCAGACAAGTCCACAATGCTAACAGCTATGCATACTACTATGCAGTTGCAGTTTGTGTAGCTGAGCGTAGTTCAAAGTGTGCTTCACGTAGCTACGTGTAGTGCTACTACGCAAACTACATCCAGGGTTAATTTTAAATGGCTATATGACCACTCATCCTAATTAGGCGGGGGGACATATAGCCAATTTTCCGACAGCCTTTACCCCAACAGACCGTAGAAGAAGTTTTGCTGTGGCATTGGGGAGTAGTCACCGGCGTACCAAAACCTAAGGTCCACCTCCCTCTAAATTGGATGGGTAGACCACTATGTTGTCAGAGGAGAACTTCATCACTGTTGTGACAGAGTTCCCTCACTGCCAACATATAAATCAGGGCCAAAGTCTCACTTCCATGCTTGACAATAGCAAGCAAGATTTCTCAAGTAGCTTACTCGGTGCTGAATAGTTGACAGTTTTTTATCATTTTGTAGGTCGAGCGTGTTCTGTGTTACAGGTTTCATTTATACTTTCAATACCCTCTTTCTTTTGGTTTGGGCCACACCCAGGTGCAGTAACTCCTCCTATACAATCAACACTTAATTTTTAATCCTGTCAAGGGGGACCATTAATAAATGAGTATATATGGTACCCATTTGTATTTCTTTCCGCATTAGCGATCCCTCACTTGAAAAACCTTTCTTTCTTTCTTGTTTCATCCCTTTCTTGTCCACAAAAATCAGCGCTCCACCCAGCATGTTGGTCTGCACCTGGGTGTTGACAGCTGCCCTATGGTGAAGCATGCCACTACATAGTGGGTGAGGAAGGTTTTTAAAAATCCAATGATTTTCCCCTAAAAATGTTATATTTCTATATCACATATGGACCCTTTTGTTAGCACATCTATTATATTCAAAGACAGAGTGTACACTTGTTTGGTTTCTGCTTTTCTTTTACAACATACTTCAGCCCTTCTCTTTAGGTGAGTTTAAATGATATTATTGGCCTCCATATTTTGATGTATAATCTCTTGAATTGGTTCTAAAATATCAGAAGTCACAAAATCAATTCTGCATGTATTAATGATTTTTGTAATGCAATGATGGAAATGAAGCTTACATGTGTTAGGATCATTCTCGATTTCACCAATGCAGTGTTGTGAGACTCTGTGCTAGGACCCTTGCAGTTAAGGGGGGGACTCAATAGAGAAAGTACGTAACTTGTTTGGAGGTGTTAAGGTGCGGTTATTAGTGGTTATGACGTAATCAGAGAACAGAGCAAGATTTAATATGATCCAAAGCTCCGTGTGGCATATTTATTTACATGCTCCTGTGCTGGGGAGGATGCTACAACTGGCAACGAGCATGGAATCTACTCTCCAAAGGATTGAGACTGGTCTTCCTGAAAGTTTGCAATGCTACAACAAACTCTTCATGTTTTCCACAGGCGCCGATCTAGGTGAGAAGCAGTTTGAAACTGGCGTGTGTGGAATGAAAGCCTCGCTTCAGCCCACATAGTGTTCTTGTAGAAGTTTAAGGCCCTGCAGAGGAGCACTTTCAAAAAGCCCACCAGAAACTCACTGGTATGGCCAAGAAGAAAGATACTGCACCATAGCCTAACATAGAGCCATCATTGATACAAAGCGAAACGCTAGAGGCAGCCACATCCAAGTACAATGCTAAAAGCTGAAAGAAGAGATGAACAAATACGGGAGATTAATCTGTCACTTACCGTTTAAAAAGAAGATGGCACCTTGCAGCCGCTTACAGGCATGATGACCCAAGTACAAGCACACGGGCAGTGCTTGCAAGTAGTACCAGCCCAGAAGAACAGCTACTTTCACCTAAACAGCATATACTCTGAAAGGCAGTAGAGAAGAGAGTGAAGTACGATGCCGCAGTGTTTCTGAAACCACCATTCAACATGGCGAAGAAGCAAAATATTGGTGCTAGATGAACTGCATGGATCGAGCCATTCAATGATTTCATGGAAGCCCTAGAAGAGGTAGAAGACAAGAAAATAATTAAATACCTAAAGAACCTTGCCTGTAAAGGAGCAAACGAAGTGCTAAAGAAAATATCACATACTGCCAAAGTATCATAACGTCTAATCAAGGAAGCGTTGGAAGCCAAATTCAACTGATGCTGAACGTCGGCTATGAAAGGTACATTTTGAATCTAGCACGACAGCAAGCTGGTGAAACAATAGATCAGTTTGTTGAAAGACTTGATATGCTTATCAAACTCTACAAGTTTAATGAACTTATTGATATTAAAGCCATATATCTTTGAGTCATCAATGGCTGTCTTTCAGACTCCTTCAGAAGATGCAATTTGAGAGACGCTCAGCTTAGAGAAAGTACTAATGGTCGCCAGGGAAGAAGAAAGAGCTGACCGATAAGCCACTGACATGGAAGATGGAGCAGAGAAAAGTGAACCGGCGTTGGCCATGAAGGGTAAGAACAAACACAGAGTAGATCCATGTATGTCACCGTCTACCACGAAGATAAGGTTCTGATTTAGATGTGGATTTTCATATCCACATGAAGACAGATGTCCATCCATGGGACAAATATGCAATGGCTGTAGTAAGGAGAATCACTTCATAACAGTTTAAAAAGCGAAAGGAAAACAAACTATGTCAGGTCGAGAAGAGAAAATGGACACTAGAAAGTTCCAGAAGTCTTCTTGCCGCGCCCACAACACAAAAAGGCAGCATCAGTTACGACAAGTAGAAACCAGACAAAGTTGATCGTCATCAAGTTCATTCTACAGAGGCTCATCAATGTCATCATCGAAGGCCGGTGAGGAAGATGGATGTGCGCTGATGCCATCGACCAATGAACAGTGGGCACATGTAGGTCTGGCTGCTTGCCAGGAAAAAACAATGACAATAGCAAACCAAGAAACAAAGAAACAAAACTCACATGGGCATTGCACCAAGATTATAATAGGTCAACGGTTGCCCCATAACCTTCATTATAGACAGTGGTACGTCCATTAACATCTTTCCAGTTGAAAAGTTCAATAGCCAATTTCCTGGGCCACGTCTCCATTCACCAAACATGAAAGTGTAAAAGTGGGCTGCCTGTAAATCATTGCAGAGTCCAGGGTCATTCTCAGAGACTTTGAGACATAAAGCAGTATCAGTGCAAGTGCTAATCCATGTTTTTCTAGGAGTTTCATCCAGTGCTTGCCTACTCAGCTTTGCCACTGCTGTTGACATGGGACTGATTTCTATCAATTACAACCTCCACACTGAAGTTGTGAGTCAGTTCTCGTCGTTATTTCACAGCCTAGGGAGGCTCAAGACAATGAAAGTATGACTTTACTTAGATGAGGACATTCGCCCTGTTGCCCAGTGGCACCGCAGAGTCACTTTCCACTTGCAAGAAGTCACTGAGAAAGAACTCGAAATGCTGTTGAAGCATGACATCATTGAGTGCTCCATTGGTTCTATGCCATGGGTGTCTCCCATAGTGGTGGTGTCAAAAAAGGGCAGTGAAGGTGCAGTGCGCATCTGTGTTGATATGCGCCAGGCCATCAAAGCAATCAAGATAGAAAGACATCCTGATTCACATGTAGCAAGCATGATCATGCAACTGAACAGTGCCAAAGTTTTCTCCCTTCTTTACCTGAACCTGATATCAACTCAATTTGGAAGAGAATTGCAGGCATATCACTACTTTTTCATCTTATGTTTGTTAATACAGATAAAAAAGGTTAATCTTTGGAGTGTTATCAGCTGTAGAAATATTTCAGGATATTATATGTCTAATATTTCAACCTGTCACTAATGTTTTTAATTACATTGATGACATACTGGTATTTGTAGCAACTTGCAAGGAGCATGCCGAGGCTCTTACAAAAGTGTCCCAATTACTTGCTGATGCAGGTCTCAATCTGAACTTAGCAAAGTGTGAGTTTCACAAGACCAAACTCAAAATCTTTGGACACATATTTTCTGATGGGGAAATGACTCCTGACCCTGATAAAGTGAAAGTATTGTCAGCTACTTTCCCCCCGCAAGATTTCACCATGCTGCGATCCTTTCTAAGTATGGCCAGTTATTGCTCAAGGGACATTCATGATTTTTCTACAGTAAGTACTAACCCCAGGCGTAGTGGGCATAGCGGGGCTATGCGGAGGTCCACGGAGTTGCAAACAAACTCCGTGGAACTCTACTACGCTATGCCACCCATCTCCTTCCCCCCTTTATTATCACTTAAATCTACATTATGTACTAGTAAATTTAAACCATTTACCTGGCATGCGGAGTCCCCGGGCTGCCCACCTCCTCTTCCTCGCAGGATCACTAATCCTTGAGAAAACTGCGCATGCGCCCGTGCATGTGGATTTCTTGCGGGATTATTGATACTGCGAGGAAGAGGGCAGCCTGGAGACGCTGCATGCCAGGTAAGTGGTTTAAATTTACTAGTAGGTAATGCAGATTTAATTGATGTTATAGCGGAGGTGAAGGCGGGTGCTGGCCAACTCTGCTCCACTGCGGAGTGGCGGTAATTTGCCATCTTCACGTTCTCCGCAGAACGCGGAGGAGGCAAATCACCGCACACTCCGTGGGCGGAGCAGAGGTCTCCACCCTGGGTTAGTTAGTACTCTCTTGAGAGAGTTGACAAAATGAAATGTCCCATTCCAGTGATCTGTTGAACATGATCAAAGCTTCAAATGAATAAAACATGCAATTGAGAATGCAATTGAGATGGCCTAATTTGATCCGAAGCTACACACTGAGACCACAGTGGATATGAGGCCAGTGGAGCTAGGGAAAACCCTTGCTCAATATAATGGTCATCTAAATACTCAGACACATTGTGGCCTATGGCAGTCGGAGCCTGTCTGACACAGGACATGCCTATTCTCAGCCATGGAAGGAGAATCTGGCTGTAGTGTGGGCCTGCAAACATTTTCATGTGTTTCTGTATGGAAAATATTTCATTATCATAACACACCACCAAGCGTTGCTCACCATCTTTAGAAATCCAAAAGCCAAGATGTCTCTTCTCAATAAGAGGTGGGGTCTGAGACTGCAAGAGTACAACTATGCAATTGTACACAAGCCAGACAAAGATCAGAACCCTGCTGATTACTTTTCACACGTACCACTACATCATCACAGTTCTACACCCAAGACGGCTAAGGAGTACATCAACTTCATTGTGAAGTCCAGTACGCCATCGCCATATCAGTCAAACCGATTATTGAGGCCACTAATGCTGACAAGAACATGCCTAGTCTCAGGGATATAATTCTGGCTCAATCCTGGAAAAGGCGTGTTTAACCTCTTGCTAATGATGTATTCAAGAATGTATAGGATGGACTGTCTGTGACCAGAGAAGGTGTTATATTGAGAGGCTCTAGAATTGTCATACTAAAGAGCCTAAGACTGCAGGTTATTTAACTAGTTCATGAAGGACATCATGGTATTGTAGCTACTAAAAGAGCCCTAAGAGACCGAGTGTGGTTCCCATGCTTAGACGAGTGAGTTGAGAAGGTATTCAGAGTGTCATCTTTGCAACTGTCTTTCCCTCAAAGTGATTCAACATCCACTGACCATGTCTGACCTTCCTATAAAGGCTTGGGAAAGGATTGCAGATGATTTCTTTGGGCCCCTATGAAATGGAGATCTTCTCATGATAGTCATTGATGAATATTCATGTTTCCCTTTGGTAAAGGAGTTATATTAACATCCCATGAGAAGGTCATTGAGTGGTTGGACTACGTCTTTGCAGCATGGGGTATCCCCGCCATTCTCACATCTGACAATTGTCTGCTATTCAACATCAAAGAGTTTGGAATTCCTACTCAGAATGAATATCAAACATCAAAAGAGTACACATCTGTCGCCTCAAGCAATTAGTGTCGATAAACGATTTATGGGTACCCTCAAAAGACTTATTTAAGCAAGCATCCATGGAGAGGATTAAAATAAAGTAAGACCTGTGTTGAGCCCTCTGTGCTTATTATTCAACTCCTCGATCCACAATGGAAGAAAGTACCGCCACCTTGATATTTGGGAGAGCCATCAGAACTAAACTGCCACAATGGACAGCAGACAAATCCTTGAGTGCTTACAAGGTTTGTGTCACTGACATTTCTCGAAAGTGCAAGATGAAGACATTTGCCAATCAGCGTTGGCGAGCCCAGGAGACAATTTTCAATTAAGGTAATTTAGTCCTGGTCAGGCAGAAGTGAATGCGGAAAACAGAAACTGTTTGGTGTCAATCCTCTTGTTGTGACGTTCAAATAACACATGGTAACTGCACATCATCCTGGACAGTCCATCACACAGGGCCCATCACATTTCAAACACCTACCCCTGCAATCATCAGCTCCTACACCTACTGATGGGGCCATCCCGCATGACAGCCCTGATCAAGCATCAGAACCTGAACCATTGGTGCCTGAACAGAGGGTATCTCAACCACTTCATGTCACTCAATCTGATTGACTAGTGTGAGTGCCGCGACGACTCATCAAAGAAATATAATATAACTGTTGTTTGTACTTTTTATTTAACAAAGAGGAAGATGTAGTGTTGTGAGACAATGCGTGCTGAGACCCTTGTGGTTTTGGGAGGACTCAATAGAGGAAGTAAGGAATTTGTTGGGATGCGTTAAGGTGTGATTATTGGCAGTTATGACGTAATCAGAGAACAGAGTGAGATTGTATGCTGAGAAATAAAGACGTAGGATCCAGAGCTCCGTGTGGGGTGTGTTTATTTTCATGCTCCTGGGCTGGGGCGGACGCTACAACCACCACCTGTAAAAAGGGAGACAATACATTCCGCCATATGCAAGAATGGAGCAATAACTTCATTTATGTGCCCTTTACGGCTCTCTCTGTGTCTCATTAAGGTGTAGGGCCTATTGGAGGAAACATAATAATAGCTGATCAAAGCCGACCCATTTGCCATCCTGGATACTGTTTCCAAGCCACAAAGCGGCTCGGCCGCCGCGTGACTGCGCAGCTGAAACAAGGGGGATGAAAGCGTCCTTGATGCCTCCTTCATCTCCAGCATTAGAAAAAATAAAAACATCAGGTTGCACATGTAAACTCATTGTAATTTGCCGAGCTGCATGTAACCTTTTTTCCCATTTATAGCTGTAATTGCTTGCACACAGAAAAACATATTTCCAATGACCCCATGCTGCACAAGGACAAGCTAACTACGGTAAACGGAGCTTTTCATCGTGTTTCATGCAGACCAGAGACCTTGTGTAAAGGTTTTTTTTTCAGGGTCTCTCTCAATCACACATCGCAGATAAAAGACAGAATCCTTTATAAACCTAATTTGAACAAAAATAACTGCAATTTTATTCTCCTTGCTCTATCTTTTAAGCCTGCTCTAAATACGCTGTGTCTATTTATGCTTCTGTGCATTATCAACAGGGAAACAAGTGAGAAATCTTAGATCTTCCTATTATTGTCAGGCGGATTTCAAAAAAGCACTTATAGCAGTATTGTAATGCAAACCTCAAGGATAATGCCATGGAAATTGCCATAAATGCAAGATGGCTGATTTAGCAGCACCCATTCGGATAATGGAGGCTCCTGGTCATGCCTGGGTACATTTATATTTTTGCATTATCATATAATCTGCATGCGCTTGGATAATCAAATATATCAGCTAGACAGTGGTGGACAATAATTATTTTACAGAAACCGCCTGCAATGCACTTATGATAAATTCACTGCCATATGGAATGTCCACGTTATTATTTGAACTCATCCCATTGTGTTCTGTCAAACAATTCAAAGGCATTTTTAAATAGATTCACATATATTGGTATTATTTTATTTCCTAGTATGAAGGGGCAATATTTTTTGTTTGTTTAGGATTGCCTATCTACGTTTGTTATTTGGGTTTATGCTTCTTCTGGCAGTCAATAATTACTGCAAAGATGCATTCACGCCTGTCTCTCTACTGAGGTTAAAAACAGGGATCTCGTGCAAAGTACTGTCAGTAAACTGGCCTGCACGCAGTATTCGAGTTTATGTGCCATTTATTGAGACGCTGCTGGAAATATTTAAAAGGGAGCATTATAGACTTTGCTCCATTTGCCAATTTACATAATTTTTACGGTGTTTTTCTTGATTTTTTATTTTTAGGAAGGCTTATAATAGGCTAGCAATGCACCATTACCAAAAGATGCACACAGACGCACGATTCTTAATTACATGAGCACTTCCGAGATCAAAAACAGGTCACATTTCGAAAGTTATCAATCAACTGCAATGCACATACTAGTGTATTTTTGATGTATTGCATTTTACCAACCTGTGCACTTGATAAGTTTAATGACCTTAAAAGGATAAAAAGGGCTGAGGCGTAATTATTTGCATTGCGCTAGTGATTGAGTAGCCTTACGCTGGTGACCTGCCAATCTACTATAAGTGGTAAGTGCAAAGGGATATTTGCACCGAGCAGTCGGCATCAGAATTGACTGAAAATACCAGTTGCACTGATCAGTGAGTTTTATGTCACAACATCCACCACCAAAAAAGGTTTGTTCCAGGCAGGTTTCACTTTCTGGGGTACCCTGTCTCACCTAACTCCGCTGGTTACTTAATCTCTGTTTGCTTTATGTTACAGCTCTAAAATATAGAAACCTTTTCCACTAAATCTATTTTTATTAAGTGTATATTATTCACTGATTTCAAAATATCAATTGAACAAAGAAATACAACATGTCAGAAAGGAAAAACTTGTAAACCTGTTTGAGCTCCACCTACGCTAAAGAGAGCACTATATAATCGAATGCACACACCGGAAATGCAATAATTGTTATTGAAATGATTGTTTTGGAAGGGCCACCACAATTATTGATTCGATCGAAGATGTAAAGAGCACTACTGTCCACCCTCAATGGTACAAAAGGTAAAGGTTCTAAAGAGGTGATGCATATGTGTGGATTTAGGTCCTGAAGGGATATTAACATATGGATTTGGAGCTGGTATTCCCAGGTCCGCGTGTTATTCCCCACACCCAGGCAATACACTCTTAATCTCAATTAGCTCACACAGAAGTACCATCTGGAATCATTAATTCCAGCCTTGGTGTCTTCCTTGGAGCCAATGGGGACTTGTAATGTACAGTATGATCACAGTTGCCCTTGTCCCTACTTGTGAAGTGATTCAGGACTATGATCTGTTAATAGACTCCCCCAGTTTTAAAGCCAACGAGGACAAATTAGACCACTTCCTCGACTATTTTGAGGGCCCCTGGGTTAGTAACATGCACCGGTTAGGGCACGTGCCAACTAAGGTTTCACAACCCGCGGTGGAATGCCAACCAACGTACCTTCAATAAGAAGGCTAAAACAAACAAGGCAGCAGAAAGGAGGCAAAATGCCTTACAAAGAACACAGCTACTATACCTTAGACAAGAGCAAGTCGTAGCCCAAGACCAGTGCCTAAAATATCTAAGCAAACAAAGCACGTGCAGAAAATGCTATCAAATAAAGTCCAATTCGTTGAAAATGTTTAACATCCAGATACAGAAAATCTCTACCTTACACCCTATTTCACATACACCTCAAGAACAACATTGATATAAACCAAATCTAACCACAACAGCGACAACCAAAAGTGAGCTACCTCTAAATTATATTCAAGTAACTAATCCAGTGCATGTTTGTCTTTAGTTGGAGATCACCCTTATTTTTTTAGTAACTTTTTGTCCCAAAATGCAACTAAAAATATACACTAGAACTTATGAATCCTAAAACTAAATCATTTATTGTAGGAAGGTGGGATCTCACTACATGTTTTGCCCCACTTTTTTCTGGTGTTTTGATGGTTTTTGACTCGTCTGGCTGGGATCCTGCTATCCAGGAGCCCAGCCTATCTGCTTACTCCCTTAAACAACTTGGAGTGCATATTAGATTAGGATACTGTGGTGCCTTATGAGTCCCTAGTATATGGTACCTTAGGTACCAAGGGCATAGGTACTTGACAGGCCTACCAGGGGCTGAAGCATGTATTATGCCACCCCTGGGAAGCAGATTACATCTGACACCACAGGCCTGCTACTGCAGCCTGGGTGAGGTAGTGTTAGTACTCCTCACTGAGATATAGGTTCCCTATATCTCTCCTTACACACACATATAAACATATCAGTCACCCCTAAAGCAGGCCCTATCAATCCTGAGGGCAGGGTGCTTGGTTTCCATGTGAGGCGGTGCCTCTACCTGAGCAGGGCCCCTCTTCAGCTATCAGAGTCTATTCTCTGTGGCTGTTTGTGGATGCAGTTTAACCATATACTATTAAGTGCATTATAACCTAGCGGTAAATGCTAACTTTGGGATGGCTGTCTCAAATGTCGTGTTTGGTGTCAAACGCTTTGGAATCATACCCCCACACCAGTAACTGGTGTGGGAGTATGATCCCACCCTTCTAGAGGGATAGACATGTACCCACTGTGGAAACACGGTAGAATCCTGAAGAGCCCTGGCATCACAAAATGGATGCCACCAGTCACAGACACTGGGCTGCCCTCCTGCTGCTGACCAAAACTCGCAGTGGAGGAGGCCCAACAATAGGCATCCTGTCACAGGGAGGTGTGGTCACCTCCCAGACAGGGTTTAGTGTATTGGGGCTGGGTGGGTGCACTCCTAGAGAGCTTTGAAGTCCTGCACTGAAGAATCTCCCTTGGAGTCAAGGAGTGACTCCCCTGCTTGGCAGGCACCAAAACTTTGAATCAATGGTGGCAAACTTTACCGCTCCCGCTGGAGTACGAGGTCCCTACAGCCCCAGAAGTGGATTTCCTGACTTCTCCAAGGCCATCGTGAGTCCCCAGTGACGCTGAGGCAAGTGGACACCACGAGTGACAAGGAACCGCAATACCTGGGTACCAGGCACTATTTTCGAGTGCAACCCCTTCATGATGTTCTACGAACTTGTGTATTGGACCACGTGTGGTCCAAGCCTCCAGCAGGATTTTTCCTGAAGATCAGAGGCCTACCTCGTCCCGAGTGACCGTGGGCTCCTGGTGAGTGAATCCTCCTGAGGCGTCTTCGCGATCCCTTGCCGGTTGGCTTGTGGGTCCCCAGAAGACTTTTCTACAGAACCAAAGGGCTCCCCTGGTTGCTCCAGGACTGCCCTGACTTACCCTTGCTGGGTGAGTCCCTCAGACCTTGCTGGTCTGCACCACTGACTCTTTACACTTTCCACAAGACTTGCTTTTGCCAAAGGCTTGTTGACTCCAATCTGGTTGCTGACACCTTAGTAAGCTGCAGACTTTGTGGGACACACCGAATCCAGCTCCTGGTTGTCGTCGATGCCTCCTGGACCTCGTGGCTGAAGAGTCAAGACACCCATGATCACCTGAAATCTCCCTATGACTGTGGGCATCCAGCTTCCTTGCCCCGGGTCACTGCCAAGTGACTTTGAACACTGCCCCCTCTGCTTTCAGGTCTTCTTTCTTCTGAATCCAGGCTTGGATTCCACCGGACACTTCTTCTGTCTTCACAAGCAGCAAGTCTTCTTTGGCTCCCATTGAAAACAACGCCGCAACCCGACACCAAAAGACACCTATGCACCCGGCTTTCCTGGGTGAGGTAACTCCAGCACTACGGTGCTCCTGTGTGTGTTGGCTCTAGAACTACTTACCCTGTAAGTGACTTGCTTGTAGACTCTCCCAAAGTATCCTAAAACTTTAAAATTCCAACCGCGACTTGCTCTATTGAAGTCAAATGGGATCCGCGGCTGTGTTCTCACACTGCATGCGTCTCCCGTGGGTCCTTTACTTACCTGCCTTGGGTGGATTAGTGAGGCCCCAGCGCCTCTGAAGGTCCTAGGCCTTGTCCCCTCGCAAGTCGATATTCCTAAGTCTCTTTTTTAGTATTTGGTCCAGTACGCCCCTAGGGCCCCAGCCATATTTGTGCTTAACTTGTTGTGAAATGTTGATTTGTGCATATGTCCTTGACTTCTAATCTCATAAAGAGATTAGTAGAGTGTGTCTAGTAATAAATACATATATATTTTATATATATACCTGTGTGGTGTCCTTTCATTTAGTAATTCAAGCGATTATAAGGTAAAACAAGCTGCTTTACATTCCTCCAAGACTTAGCCTGAAGGCTGCACTCCACAGCTACCACTATGATAGCTTTCTTTAAAAGGTTGTCATAAACCTATCTACCATAAGAGTCGAATTGTACTGGTGGAAGGTGTCCACTTTAACTAGTGAACAGCACATACCAGGCCAACTTCTCACATTTATAATTTTTTAACATTCTATGAAAATTACACCCAACATAAAATACATACTAAGGTATACATATTTCATAAAAAAAACACATTTAATCAGTGTTGGGACAGTCATGGTATACGGGCATGTTCCCCAGCCCTGAGTGCCCAATCACATACATATTTGGCATCTTGATTTTTCTGGCCTTAACATCCCAATAATCTAAATGTGGGCACAGATGCTTAGACCTGCCCTTGACTGGGCCTGCCCAGCAACCTGGAAGAGCACCTCAAGTGTGTCCTCATTGTGAGACAGAAGACTACAGCCCCTAGCTTGGGTATACCACTTAGAGGTGGCAGTGTACTGTGATTTGGAAATTAGTAGTGTTAGACCTGTCATCTTGTGTGGTCTTTCCCCCAACCTTTTGCTTTTCATTTTTACTGATTTCTTTTGTTGGCATTAGGACTCTGAGCACTTTACCACTGCTACCAGTGCTAAAGTGATTGGCATATTGGAGGTACTAGTAAGGCCTTTGTAAAGTGGTATACCATATACCCAGGGCCTGTATTTTAAATGCTACTAGTGGGCTGCAGTTCTGATTGTGCCACCCACTGCATGTTTTCATCAACTCCACTGCATCGCCCTTCAAAGCCGACGCATCAACTGCCTGACAACTACGGTTCCACAGCCTGTACCGTTTGACGACGACGCTCTGCACGGTTTGACGCTGATGCATTGCCTTCACTTAAGCGAAGCTCGATGATGACGCAGCAACCCGACAGAAAGATCAACACATTGAGCCCACATTGAGCGCTTAGCGTCACCGCTTTGCTCCATCCAATCTACGTTTTCAGCCAGCACTGCATGGGTCCTGTAGCTGACCTGCCCTCCATTGCAGTCAGCCTGAACTTTGGATTTGCACAGGCCCCTCGCGACCACAAGTAACCTTTTGACAGCTAGTGACTTCTAAGTACTATTTTTGGTTTATTCTTTAAAAATTCATATCTCGAATTCTACTTATTGTATTTTTGTTGTTTTGGTAAATATTCTCTATTTTTTTTAAACCTGTGTGGAGTCTTTTTGTGGTGTATTCATTGTGTTACTCTGTGTGTGTGTTGCACAAATACTTTAGATATTGCTTCTTTAGATAAGCCTGACTGCTCTGTGCCAAGCTACAAGAGGGTGAGCACAGGTTATCTTTTTATGTGTGTCTAGTTTACGCTGACTAATGTGGTGGTTCATGCTTGGCTTGGGTGCATACCTTAGTTATATTCTTGACCAGAACCATTTGCTGGCATGCTGTGTATATAATGAGTCTCTCCACATGTTTAATGTGTGCAGTTCATGTACAGTGCTAAAGCTGTGTGCATGACTGAAGCCAATCAGATCCATTTTGGATACCTCTGGGCTGTCATTGCACAAGATAGAGGATGATGAAAGCAGTATATTACCTGCATTTCTGTGGCTTTCGGTTGAAGATTCAGGCACAAAGTGATGAGGATGGCGACAGCAGGGCTACCTTTAAAAAATCCACAAGGATATTTTTAGCAATGTGCTGCTAATTAGTTTTTCCTTTGCACTACAGCTTGGTTTGTGGTAGGGTTAAGGGGAGAGGAATGTGCTGCAGTTTCTGTTGTGTGAGGTGCTTAAATTTAGAGGTCAGGTCTGATATTTGTTTTTTCCTGATCACTGCTTCAGTTGGCCTGATGACATTCAGGTGCAGGCACCTCACACCAACAAAAAACTTAAGGTATTCCCTATTTCAATAGTTCTAGGTCTGGGATGAGGGGGAAACAAACTGCAACACATACATGCAAAATCCCACATGACCTGTATTTTTTCAACAATGTCTTGAAAAGCTCTATGGACTGACCAAAAGCCATATTAATGTAAACCAAAAATGCATGTGTTACTTTGACTTATTTCTTTATTTTTGTTATTGTTTTTAACCATTTTATACACAGATTGTGAGAACCACTCACACACCCACTCACAAACCCACACTAACACTCACACACCCACTCACACAGCCACATACATACCAATACACCCACTTAAACACCCACTCACAGACCTATACAGCCTCTTACACATGAACTCAAACACCCATGTAGAAAAAACACTGGTACACCCACTCACATACCCATAAAATCACTCACACAACCCTCAGAGCCACTTACCCACACAACCACTCATACACCCATGCAGCTATCACATATCAGGAGTCAGAGTTGCAGAACAATGCTCACAAACCAACTCAGATACCCAAACAGCCACTCACACCCCCAGTCAGAGACCCAGAAACTACTCACACACCTACATACAGACCCAGAGAACCACTCATAAATCTACTCACAGTCCTACACAGACACTCGCATACCAACTCAGAGACTGACACACCCAGGTACACACTCAAATAACTAGTGACACACCCACTCACAGACTCACACAGCTACTTACACACACACTCACACACACAGCACATATTCACATGCATTCTTACACACTCACACAACCACTCACATACCCACTCACAACCCCCATTAAGTCACACACCCACTCAGAGACCCATAAAACCACTTGTACACCCATTCACACACCCATACAGCCACTCACTCATCCTTTTACAGACTCAGAGAACCAATCACATATCCACTCACAGACCCACACAGGCACTTAACCACCTACTCAACAACTTGCACACCCATATACATACTTATACAACCAGTCACACATCCACTCATAGACCATGATACAGCTACTCACACACACACTCACACGCCTTCTCCTACACCCACTTACAGACCCACACAACCACTCAAATACCCATACAGTCACTCACACACCCACATACAGACCCACACAGCCCCTCACATACACACTTACACACACATACAAACATACCCACACAACCACTCACATACCTACTCACACAGCCATACAGCCACTCACACACCCACTCACAGATCCACAAGGCTACTCAGATACCCACCCACTCACACACCCACTCAAACACGCACACACACACATACACACACACTTACACAGCCACACAACCACTCACACACCAATACAGCCACTCAAACACACATTCACAGACCTACAAAACCACTCACACACTCACTCATGGACCCACACAGCCACTCAAACAGTCATACAGCAACCCACACGTCCACTCACAGACCCACAAAACCACTCATACACCCACTCACTGACCCTTAAAGCTAATCACTCACGTGTCTCCCCACAAAATATGCTGGGCCCCAGTGGATAAGGTCCTCATGGCTGAAATCAGCCCATGGAAGGGGGTAAATGCCTCTCTCCCATTTAAATATAGTGCTGAGCCTTGGGGATAGAGTCTGTGGAAACAAAATTGGCCTAAATTCCCCCTGAAAAATGTTGCCAGACCTGAGGAGATGGGGTTCCGGGACTAAGAGTAGGCCCGGGAGGGGGACCCATGCCCCGTCCCCCTAAAACTGTGTCGGGCTCCAGGCGATGGGGTTCCCTGGCAAATAATGGCCCTGGGAGGGGACCCACTTGTTGGTTGCCTTTGAGGGTGGTTGGCCACAGAGTCTGGCCACAGGCCATGCCTTGTGGCCAACTCACCGCAGACCACGACCAAAGGCAGTGCTCAGTGTGGGGTTGTTACATGCAGGGAATTGGCCTCAGGGCCTCGCTGCAGGACAGTCCCTGCAGCCAACCCCTCCACTACACAAGGCCAAAGGCAGCCAACCCCACCACTGCACATGGCCAAAGGCTGTGTGTGGCAACCGTTGGATTAACGTATGCAGTTAAATAATATTTTACATTAAAAATACTCTAGAAATTCACAGAAAAAAACAAAGGTGACAAGGACATTACAATTAGAAAATAGCATTACAAAACTGGAGCAAGTCACTGAGAAAAAATGGTTACAGGAAAGTTATAGTTAGGAAATACCATTAAAAAACCTTCGAAATTCACAAAAAAACAAGGTTATAGGGATGTTATAGTTAGGTTCAGATTTTACACAAACAAAAAAATAGATGTTCAGTAGTTATAGTTATCTCAAGAAACTATAACTTATGCCCTAACATAACTATAACTCATGCCATCACTATGCGGTGCTAGTTACCCAACATATTGCATCAGTCATGACATCATTGATAATATCACTGCAACATTTGCAGTGAAACTATTGATGAGAAAACTGTGCATGCAGGGTTAAAAGTTATAGTTAGCTTATGGCACGAGTTATAGTTACTTAACATTACTATAACCATAACTGCTGAATTTGTATTGTTTTGGGTGTGTAGAATCTGAACCTAATTATAACTTCTGTGCAAGCTTTGTTTTTTCAGTGAATATCGAAGTTTTTTTAAAACACTTTTCTCTAATTATAACATCCCTGTCACCTTTGCTTTTTTCAGTGAAGCCATATATATAATATATATATATATATATATATATATATATATATATATATATATATATATATAAATATATATATATCTATATCACAACACTCACAAGTCGGTGCCGAGGCACCGAAACCGCCTTTCCCCCGCCTCAGTCGATGGCAGCCGTGGCGAGGAAGCCAACCTCTCACTATGCACCAGAGCTGGTATCTTTTCCAAAATACGAAAAAAAGCAGCAGCCACAGACTCTTCAGGCTTTTAAATGCAGTAATTTATTGTGCAGAAACGGCCCACTCTACGTATTTCGGGACTGACTCCCTTGTTCACGAGTGCCGTAGTAACATAAGGTGTTCATTTAAATAAACATGTGATCGTGTTTCAAATAGGTGACATAGAAAACAGACTTCCCAGACCGGAGTTGCTTCACTCCGTCTTAACAGTACAAACAAATCGGCGTGTCCCGCCATATTTGAATTGCCATCAACTTATCCATCATTGTACATTTGAGAGTAACAGTCCACAATAAAAACAAATCAACTCAAGGTAAGGAACAGGTCATCGCAAGTTCACTAGTATAAAATTCATAATACAGTGATTAGCTCGTCTTGATTTCAAAAGATCTAATTATTCCGCTTCACCTTGTGGTCTATTTACAGCGGAAATTTTGTAGCTATATTTCTTAAATTGCAAAGTCCGTATTGCCCAAGTGGGCAAATTGCATATTTCAAAGCATTGTACCTTCATTGATATAAAAATCCTACCAGTCGACCTTATTACTTTCCTCATTCATTCCCTTGTGGGAAACTCAACAGATAATTTAGCTCTTTCACATACTTCCATAAGGCAACCAATCTGTTCTCTGAAACCAAAAAAGATATACAAAACAAATTAATCTTACATGTGAAAATACATTCTACACCATACTACAGTACAAAACATTTCGAGAAACCTAATCTCATTCTTTGACTAAGACAGGATAAAAAACTTTTTTCATTGTTGCCATCCAATTAAAATTCAAACGTCTAAAAAATTCCATTTTAGAATAACATTAGCCTAGAAGCAATATTTCGCAACCAGTGTCCAAAACTGTTATGATCTCCTAACCCAAATGCACTTCCATTTCTTCATCACAATTATGTCCTATGGGAACTAAAGTCCTGTATTGTATATCTCAAAGTCGATGGAAGAATAAATGGGTGTATAAGTGTCTAAATGGAGGATTCTTTTAATGAAAAATTGATTGTATAACTGACTGATTAAGTGTATCTTAGTGAATACATGGGTTAGTGAGTAATGTTTATATATATAAATATCTGTATCAGTCTATCACTTTGTGTATAAGTGGCTGCATGGGTAGGTGAGTAGCTACATGAGTGTCTATATGGGTTATTACTTGGTTTTTCGAGTATCAGTATGAGTGTCTGAGTGTCTGTATGGTTCAGTGGGGGGTATTACTTAGTGCATACATGCATGAATAAGTGAGTCGCTATTTGTAGGTGTTAAAGACAGTATGTGTGCAGGACTATATGGGTGGATGAGTGTGTGTATGGGTGTGTTAGTGAGTGAATGACTGTCTCAATAGTGTCTTTATTAGTAACTACATATATTATCAACTAGTATATGTGAGTATTGGTGTATATAAGTGAGTATATGTGAGAGTGAGAGATTGGAAGAGCTCCTGTATGAATAAGTATGTGTTTCTATAAGTGATTGTTCAAAAGAGTAAGTATGTGTAAGTTTCTGTAGAAGTAAGTGTGGTGGTGTGTGTATAACTGTATATGCAAGTAAATGGATGTTTGATTCTTTATTAGCATGAGTGACTATGTGTGTGAGTAACTCTATGGATGAGTGGCGGTGTGTAACAGGATGTATAGGTGTATGAGTACATATGATGAGTGAGTACATATGTGAGTGACTATATAGGACTGTTGGTGAATGAGTGGATGTGTATATAGATCTTAGGATTACTGACTTGGTTGTTGTAACTGGTTTTGGTATGTCCATTGTTTTCAAAATTGTTGTTTCTATTTTTGTATGTGTGTATCAAAGGATATATTAATGTGAGAGGAGGTCTGCTACTCTATCACAAGGATGATGTCATCAGTGATGTCAACTCATTTGAGATGTCATCAGTGATGTCATGAGTGATGTCACTGACCATGTCATGAGTGGTGTAATATGTGATGTCATCAGGAGTGCATTGCAGGCGCACGAGTTATAGTTAGCTGAACTAACTATAACGGGGGAATTTCAATGGTTTTGTACGAGCGAAATGTCCAGTGAATTTCTAAGGTTTTTTAAATGCTAATTCCTAACTATAACGTGCCTGAAACCTATGGTTTTTTCAGTGAATTTCAATGGTTTTTTAAATGCTAATTTCTAACTTTAGCGTGCCTGAAACCTATGGTTTTTCAGTTAATTTCTAAAGTGTTTTAAATGCTAGTTTCTAAATATGCCTACAGAGTTAGGACATGTGAAGAAAGAAGAAAAAACACACAGAAAGAAAAAAAAGAAATGCAGAAAGAAGCAACAGAAGTCCTCAAAGACGAAGAAAAGTGCAGCAAGAAGGAAGACATGCAGAAAGAACAAACAGAGGAGCAGAAAGAGGCCTTGTTGCAAAATCATCCTGTACCCTCAACTTTTTCAGACGGGTAATGGTGGTAACTGACTCTGACTAACCAGTCCTAGAGCCAGTGCTATGCTAAAAGTCACTTAGAATACAGTGAAAACACCTACATACACTAGGGAACACTATGCGTTGGGGTATCCTTGTGATTAGCATGACCTCCTCTGTAAGCCCCTAGTATATAATAGGGCAGGGGGATTAAAACTACCTCTTAAAATGTGCCACGGGGTGCGTTTGCACACTGATGAAGGGAGGAGGGGCCTGAGGTGATATGTGTGCAAACACGCCCTGTGGGCATTTTAAGTTGGTGGATAAAGTTCCCTTGAATCCTGAGGGTTCCTGGGGGCCAACTAACCCACCAGGTATGTCCACAGAGATGCGTTGCAGAGAGGTGTAAAAAGGGGCACGGCCTCGGACCACCTCTCTGCAACGCAGCGCAGTGGCGCGTACTGGAAGCACCTGGTGGGCTAGTTGGCCCCCAGGGGCCGTCTGGATTGAAGGGGAATTATTTTCCCAACTTAAAACGCACCCCAGGGTGTGTTTGCACATGTCACCTCATGACCCTCCCCTCAATTCACTACTGTGTAAACGCACCCTGTGGCCATTTTAATTCGGGAGATTAAGTCCTCTTGAATCCTGAGGGTTCCTAGGGTCGAACTAGCCCACTAGGTACCTCCAGGATGCGCCACAGAGCTGTGTTGCAGAGAGGTGTAAAAAGGGGTACAGCCTGGACCACTTCTTTGCAACGCAGCGCAGAGGTGCTGACTGGAAGCACCTGGTGGGCTAGTTAGCCCCCAGGGGCCCTTAGGATTGAAGGGGAATTATTTCGCCAACTTAAAACGCGCCACAGAGCATGTTTGCACACATCACCTCAGGCCCCGTCCCCTCCCTTCCCCACTGTATAAACATGCCCTTTGTCCGTTTTAAGTTGGGAGATTAAGTCCCCTTGAATCCTGAAGGTCCCTAGGGTCAAACTAGCCCTCTAGGTACTTCCAGTAAGCGCCGTTGTAGAGAGGTGTAAAAAGGGGTACGGCCTGGACCACCTCTCTGCAACGCAGCGCAGTTGCGCTTACTGGAAGCACCTGGTGGGCTAGTTGGCCCCCAGGGTCCCTCAGAATTGAAGGGGAATTATTTCCCCAACTTAAAATGCACCACAGGCGTGTTTGCACACGTCACTTCATGTCCTGTCCCCTCCCTTCACCACCGTGTAAACACGCCCTGTGGCCGTTTTAAGTTGGGAGATTAAGTCCCCTTGAATCCTGAGGGTCCCTAGGATCCAACTAGCCCACTAAGTACCTCCAGTAAGCACCACAGAGCTGCGTTGCAGAGAGGTGCAAAAAGTGGCACGGCCTGGACCACCTCTCTGCAACGCAGCGCAGTGGCGCTTACTGGAAGCGCCTGGTGGGCTAGTTAGCCCCCAGGGGCCCTCAGGATTGAAGGGGAATTATTTCCCCAACTTAAAACGCACCATAGGTCGGGTTTGCACACGTCACCTCAGGCCCCGTCCCCTCCCTTTCCCACTGTGTAAACACGCCCTGTGGCCATTTTAAGTTGGGAGATTAATTCCCCTTGAATCCTTAGGGTCCCTAGGGGCAAATTAGCCCACTAGGTACCTCCAGTAAGCGCCATTGCAGAGAGGTGTAAAAAGGGGCACGGCCTGGACCACCTCTCTGCAACGCAGTGCAGTGGCGCTTACTGAAAGCACCTGGTGGGCTAGTTGGCCCCCAGGGTCCCTTAGGATTGAAGGGGAATTATTTCCCCAACTTAAAACGCGCCACAGAGCGTGTTTGCACATGTCACCTCAGACCCCGTCCCCTCCCTTCACCACTGTGTAAACGCGTCGGGTGGCCGTTCTAAGTTGAGAGATTAAGTCCCCTTTAATCCTAAGGGTCCCTAGGGTCAAACTAGCCCACGAGGTACCTCCAGTAAGTGCCACAGAGCTGCGTTGCAGAGAGGTGTAAAAAGGGGCGTGGCCTCTGAACACCTGTCTGCAGCGCAGCTCCCTGGTGCATACTGGAGATACCTGTTGGTCTAGTTGGCCCTCAGGGACCTTCAGTATTGAAAGAGAATTAATTCCCCAACTTACAACTTGCCATGGGGCGCGTTTGCACAATGGTGAAGGAAGGGGGTGTGGCCTGAGGTGACATGTCTGCAAACACACCCTGTGGTGCATTTTAAGTTGGAGAATTAGTTACTCCTCAATCCTGAGGGTCCCTGGGGGCCAACTAGCCCACCAGGTACCTCCAGTATGCGCCAGAGAGTTGCGTTGCAGAGAGGTGTTCAGAGGCCACGCCCCTTTTTACAACTTTTTAGCTAGCTGCCCCTGACCCCCTCCCACCTTCCCGCCATTGTCTGTGTTTATCCCATCATAGTCTCACTGTTGCTCTCCATGGTGTGTCTTGCTTCTAGTGCCCATCCTGCCTGACCTCCATGGTCATCTTGCTGCTCCCTTCCTGCCCCCTTGCCCCCAGCCCTCTGTTTCCATGTGCAGACCCCTATTCTCTCCCTCCTGGCTTGTCTGTTCCATTGTAATGCCCCTGATCCGTCCTTCCTGCCCTTTATGGTCTGTTATGCCGCAGCTTTCTCTCCTGTCTGTCCATTATGGTCAGCTAGCTACCATTGCCTCTTTCTCCCCCTATTGTTTTCTATGGATTGTTGTGCTGCACTCCCGTCCCGCATGCCCTGTGTGGTGTATTGTGCTGCTGCAAACCCTGATGACTGCCCTGTAGGGTCAGTTTGGTGCACCTCTCCTTGTCCCCCCTGTCCTCTGTTATCCGAGTCCATGTCCCTACCCCAATTCCTCCTGCCTTCCATGATCCAATGTACCATACTTGCGAAAACTTTGAACTTGGTAAGAGGGAGATTTTGGAAAAAAACTGGGGTATTGATTTTCCCCTTTGAGTTACATTGAAAAAGAGGAGATTGTAGACAGGAGACAGATCAAATAAAGCCCATTTGAGCTTAAAAACATTGGACGTTTCCTGGCTGAATCATGTCTGTTGGCATGTATGGTTGTACTAGCACTGCCTCTTCCTTCTGCCCACAATGGTCTAATATATTGCCACAGCCTCTCTTGCCAGTCCTGTATTGTTGGTTTGTTGCCCCTGCCCCCCTTTCCAGTGCCCTCCATAGTCTGTTGTGCTGCCACTGCCCTTCCTGCCTGCTCAGTGTGGTCAAATTGTTGCCTCTGCACCCTCCTACCTGCCTTCAATTTTCAAAGTCCATGCCCCTGGCCTCTGCCTCTCAACAGTATCCTAATGAACAACTAGATTGCTAACATTCTATATTTATTACAAACGTGTGGGACGCCTGACGTCATCTTGATGTAATCAAAACTGTAATACCTAGAGCATTTCCTTTAGAAATTACATATATGAGGGTCTTATTTGTATCAAAATTATGGTTAGTGCTCTAAAAACTAAAATGAGGACATATTTTCTGAGTTTCCAAATAGCGACACAGCACTTTTAAATTATTTGTTATCTTTATGTTTTTTTATCCAGTTGACCACTTGATTAAATGTTGCACTTAGGGGAGAGGATGTGGTGTTACTTCCAGAGCTGCAGACTTTGCAACTGGGGAACCAGGTTGGAGTTTCTGCTTCAGCTTCACATTCTGTCACTTAATCTCCCCATGTCTACAACCAAAATGAATTTGTTCTTGTGGGATGAAACCAATGCTCATGTAATGCACTCCAATACCTGACAAGTCTGCACTATATAAAACTGCAAAAGCACAAAAAATAAAAAGTGTTTTGCACACTTCTGTAATTGGGCTACATGTGGGCTACATCTGGGTGATATTTGTGCTGCATTTGGGCTCTTTTGTCTCTGGTGGCCATCTTGGGAGATTTATTTGTTATGAAGTTTCCTAATTTCCTCAATTACTGCAGTCTCCTCAGTAGGAAATGCTTTCAGTTTTTTACTTTGATTCCATCAAAAAGGTATTTGAATATGTCACACATTTGCCATGAATTCTGAATGTTAGCACTCTAGTTGCTCATTAGATCACTGTAGTAAAGCTACTGCTCACCAGGGAAGTCTGCTGCTGGTATTAAAAGTGCATGTTTCAGTCTGCATGTCAGAATTTTTTTATGAAATAGAAGAGGATTTGAGAAGTCACTCAAAATGTGCCCTAATTTTTCTTTCTTCAGCACTAATCATAATTTATATGGCAAAATGAACCCCTCATTGTGTTCTTTTTTAAATTAAATGTTTTAAGTGTTACCAGTTTATTCCAATCAAGATGGCTTCAGGTGTGCAATACGTTTGTCATAAGTAGGACTGTTAGCGCTCTAGTTGTTCTTTAGAACAAATATGCTCTCAGTTTAGCTTATAGACCACCTTCCAAACCTCTGTGGGAAAAGCATGAGAAAACAGTTTTCTCTCAAACATGATTTATGATATCCCAGCAGAAGGCTTTTTCACATGGTAAAATCAACTTAGAACACACCACAATTCCTAAAATGAGTATGGTAACATTAACAAATGATTTATAATGTAACTAAAGTCTTAAAATCTTCTATTAACTCCAATGCTTTTTAATGAGGTGCTATCATGTATATTGGTCCCAAGATGGCTGCCAACACTTCTTGGATAAAGTGCTGACAGCCAATCAGATCTCACGATGAGATTTGTGGTTAGGCCCTGCCCAGATATATATGTGATTTTACTTTTGATTTTCTCAGGAACTACTGAAAGGATTTACACCACTTAACCAAAAGGCATGACTCTGTTCCAAGGGCTACCTTTTTGCCTAATTTGGTGTAATTCCGTGGAGCAGTTAGGGCTGTAGCTGCGACTAAAGGTTCCCATGGAAAATTGCATGTGGAAAACACGTTTCGGGACCCCCATTTTTTCTCGGCCCCCGCTTAACGAATCACCCCGAGACTTTCAGGATAGTAGCGGACCGGAGCTAGCCAAAAGTTTTGAAAATTTCGCATAGATTCATCAACCGGCGTCAAAGTTATTGGGAATAGAATGTTGCAGATTTCCTATGGAAAATAGGTCCTAACTATAACTACCTACTGGTGACCGCCAGTAGGTAAAATATATATATATCTATATATATATATATATATATATATATATATATATATATATATATATATATATATATATATATATATATATATATAATCTAGTGGCGGTCGCCAGTGGATAGTTATAGTTAGGACAGTGTTTCCATAGGAAATCCGCAACATTCTATTTGGAATAACTTTGGCGCCGATTGACGAATCCTCGTGAAATTTTCAAAAGAGGTGGGGCGCTCCGCTCCGCTCCTTCCCTGAAAGTCTCGGGGGGGATTCGTCAAGCGGTTGCTGAGAAAAGGGGGGGGTCCCAAAACGCTTTTTCCCCATGCATTTTTCCATAGGACCTTTAGTCCAAGCTACAGCCCGAACGGCTGAACAGAATTTCTTGAAATTTGGCAGAGAGGTAGTCCTGAGGTCAGGGATGTGCCTTTTGCAGGTCTGGTGTAAATCTGTTTGGTATTTCCTGAGAAAATAGCATTTAAAAGCATATATATATCTATAGGCGCGCTCCGTGCGCGTACGGTAAAACTTACCGTACGCGCACGCTGCCGTGCGCGAGCGCGATTCTGATTGGTTGTTAGATCTTAGTAAACATTCGAATCGGTCGAAACCAGGAAGTGTCGGCCGCCATTTTGTCTCTCGCAGTGTGAGGGGATAAAAAACAAAGGTGGAAACGTGAAAAGGGGGCAGGGTGGACAGTTCCTCACCCCTAGCCTTTGTCAGGGGGTCCCAGAATGACCCCTAAGGGCCAAAATGTATTTTAATTTTTTTACGAAAAATCGCGGAGTACGCGTAGCGTGCGCGTACGGTATAAACGGAAAAATTCCGCGAGTTGCGTAATGTGGGCGCTCGGTGCGAGTAGCGCACGGAGCGCCCACAGCGCGCGCACGGAGCACGCACGGTGAAAAACCTTAAAAAAAAAAAAATACATAACTTAGCATTTAAAAAAACGTACAAATTCACTGAAAAAACCATAGGTTTCACACACGTTATAGTTAGGAATTAGCATTTAAAAAACCTTGCAAATTCACTTAAAAAACCATAGGTTTCACACATGTTATAGTTAGCTGGACATTTCACTCGTGAAAAACCATTGAAATTCCCCCGTTATAGTTAGTGCAGGCAACTATAACTCACGCGACCGCAATCCTCTGCTGATGACGTCAGATATTACATCACTGATGACATGTGTGTCTTTCTGAAAAAAAAATATTTGTAATATATGTATAGCTAAAAATTAATGGAAGAAGACATGGGTAAATAAGTGTCTAAATACAGTGATGTAATATCTGACGTCATCAGCAGAGGATTGCGGTCGCGTGAGTTATAGTTGCCTGCACTAACTATAACGGGGGAATTTCAATGGTTTTTCATGAGTGAAATGTCCAGCTAACTATAACATGTGTGAAACCTATGGTTTTTTAAGTGAATATATATATATATATATATATTCACTGAAAAAGCCATAGGTTTCACACACGTTATAGTTAGGAAATAGCATTTAAAAAACCTTGCAAATTCACTGAAAAAACCATAGGTTTCACACATGTTATAGTTAGCTGGACATTTTACTCGTAAAAAACCAATGAAATTCCCCCGTTATAGTTAGTTCAGCTAACTATAACTCGCGCGCCCGCAATCCACTGCTGATGACGTCACATATTACATCACTCATGACATGGTCAGTGACATCACTCATGACATCACTGATGACATCTCAAATGACATCACTGATGACATCACTGATGATGTCATCCATGTGATAAATTAGCGCATCTTCTCACACCCTAATATAACCTTTGATACACCAACTCAAAATTTAAGAGTTCCATTCTCAAAACTATACATACTGCAATACAAATAACTACATACCCACTTATTAACTCTTAGGTCTACATACACCTCCAATCATTCACCTGTACAGTCACTCATACTTACAGTCACTCCATACAAAACTATCATATGCATTTATACACCTATATAGACACTCACACACCACCAATCATCCATAGAGGTACTCTCACACCTAGACAGTCATGCAAATAATCACACTCCCATTTACTCACCTATGCGGTTATACACACTCAAGTTCACTTAGTCATAAAAATAGTACCACATTCTTACGCTCTTATAGAATCATTCATACAAGCACACACACATCCATACAGTCACTCTCACAATCACACATTCTCACATCTACCGACTTATATACTCTTACATGCATATATACTGCCTTTCACATATGTAGTTAGTCACAAATGTACCACTGAGATATACATTAAATCCCTAACACACCCATACATACACTCACTCAACCATACAGTCCATCACAGATGCACTCTTAAAACCATGCACCCATAGAAACACCCACTCACACATTTATGCATAGAGTCACACACACCCTACCCACACAAACACTGAGGAACCCATACAGATACTGAGACAAGCAATCAATAACTCATATACACACTTATATAGGTATTCACAAAACCATGCCGCCACTTATACACCAACATACAGACACATACAGACATTCACACAGTTTAGTCACTAGTCTGCAGTAAGATACATTTAATGACTCACTTATAGAGTCAGTCACACACCTAGAAAATCATCCATTCACACACTTATACACCCACTCATTCTTCAACAGGCCTTTCCCTATATATATTAAACATATTAAAATTGTTCAGAAACACATACTCAATGGATGACGTCATCAGTGATGTCATCAGTGATGTCATTTGAGATGTCATCAGTGATGTCATGAGTGATGTCACTGACCATGTCATGAGTGATGTAATATGTGACGTTATCATCAGTGGATTGCGGGGGCGCGAGTTATAGTTAGCTGAACTAACTATAACGGGGGAATTTCATTGGTTTTTTACGAGTAAAATGTCCAGCTAACTATAACATGTGTGAAACCTATGGTTTTTTCAGTGAATTTGCAAGGTTTTTTAAATGCTATTTCCTAACTATAACGTGTGTGAAACCTATAGTTTTTTCTGTGAATTTGCAAGGTTTTTTAAATGCTAATTCCTAACTATAACGTGTGTGAAACCTATGGTTTTTTCAGTGAATTTCAAAGGTTTTTTAAATGCTAATTTTAGAATTTTTTAATATATTTTTTATATATTTCTTTTACAAAAATTTCCCTATGTATACATTTATAAATTATCTGTATCCTTTAATTTGGTGTGGCAAATTTTTTTTTTACTTTGAATTTGGATAAAGTTGAACAGCATTGTTAATATGTTCTATTAACTTATGTCCACTTTATTTCTTTTTTTTTTTTTTCTATAAATTTTTAGGGTGTGTGCCCTGAGCGCGCACCTAGTACGCATGCATACATTTTTCATGTACGCCTGTGTACGTTATCTACGTACGCATACATACGTTTTAGTGCGCGCTCGCAGCGCGCACCTAGTACGCATGCGTACGTTTTATTGTGTACGCATACGTACGTTATATACGTACGCATACGTACGTTTTAGTACGCGCTCGCAGCGCGCACCCAGTACGCATGCGTACGTACGCTTGCGTGCATCGTACGTGCTCTGCGCGCTACACTCGCGCATACGCGCGGAGTACACGCGCATGCACATTACGTACGCGCATAATACATATGCGCATGCGCGTACACGTTTGCGCATGCGTAATTGCTCCGTGCGCGCACCTCGGGTTATGTGATTAATAAAACAACACTTTTAATTGGTTTTCATTACTTTCAGTTTCAGATTGTTTCAACACCACACCCAATCCCCTCATGGCAAGTCATGTGATCAAGAAACATCACTTTTCATTGGTTCAAAGTACTTTCAGTTCCAGATTCTTCCAAAATCACACCCACTCCCCTCATTGTTAGTTCTGATTCCCTTGGAGAAGGAGCTACTCTGCTTTTGTGAGACAATGGCAGAGCACCAGCCACCTTCTGAGAGTGAACAGGACACTCTTGAGAGACAGAGGCAGAGGAAGCAGAAAGACTCCTTTATATGGCAGTTTTTCACTTTTCCTGAGGGACAAAAGAAGGTGAATGCACCAAAAGTCACCTGCATACTTTGTCAGCGCACCTTATCACGTGGGAATGCTAATAAGAAGTACTCTTTTAGTATTCACACAATGTTGAGGCACGTTGAGAAAATGCATCCTGTGACTTTTCGTCAAGCTTCTGGAGCAAACCCTCCACCTGCTCAGCCGACGACATCTGTAGCAGCTCAGCCGAGCACATCTTTGGCAGCTCAGCCGAGCACTTCTTCTGCGATGGTGCCTTCACCTTCTTACACACCTCTGGATATTCGTCCTTGTTTTGGGAGGATGAGTACACACTGCATGGATTGTGGTACTCTTATTACTATGGGTGAGAGCAGTGTTGATCTCATTCAGAGAAAATTTGAGGAGCACTATTGCAGTGAGCCATAGTTTTGTTATTTTTTTTTCTCGTTTTTCTCTTCCTCTGTCTCTACATTAACTCAAGGGCTCTTTTTAGAGCCACCTAAAATCTAAACACAAAAACTTGTTTTTTGAATCTATTTGTTATTTTTTTTTGGGGGGTGCGCGCACCCTGCGCGCACCCAATGATGTTTTTTAAAAAAAACAAAACATTTTTTTCACCTTTAGTAAACCTTCAGGGACTCCCTGACAAAGAGAGGGGAGTGGCAAAGTAATTAAAAAAGAGATGGTGTACATTTCAATGATGAAGGGAACAGAGTCTTCCTCTTGAACTTTAGACTCTGCATCAGTACTTACTTGTAGGTACCGAAAAACACTCAATAAACACAAGGCTCTTTTTGGAGCCACCTAATATCTAAACACTTAAACTTGATTTTTATTTCTATTTTTTTTAATGGTTTTTTCGGGTGCGCGCAGAGTGCGCGCACCTCGCGATGTTTTTAAAAAAAATTAAAATCTTTTTTTTTGCCCTTCGTGGTCCTACTGTGACCCCCTGACAATGGCTAGGGGGTCAAGAACTCCCTACTCTTCCCCCTATTCACGTTCTCCACCTTTCCTTTTCAGTGCAACAGACAAAATGGCGGCCGACACTTCCTGATTTCGACCGATTCGAATGTTTACTGACATCTAACAACCAATCAGAATTACGCTCGTGCACGGCAGGGTGCGCGCACAGGGCTTGCACAGTGCGCGCACCCTGCGCACGTATAGATATTGATATGCTTTTAAATGCTATTTTCTCAGGAAATACTGAACAGATTTACACCAGACCGGCAAAAGGCACTTCCTTGACCTTATGGCTACCTCTCTGCCAAATTTCACGTAATTCTGTTCAGCCGTTCGGGCTGTAGCTGCGACTAAAGGTCCTATTCAAAAATGCATGGGGAAAACGCGTTTTGGGACCCGCCCTTTTTCTCGGCCCCCGCTTGACGAATCACCCCGAGGCTTTCAGGGTAGGAGCTGAGCGGAGCGCCCCATTAGTTTTGAAAATTTCGCGAGGATTCGTCAACCGGCACCAAAGTTATTCAAAATATAATTTTGAGATTTCCTATGGAAACTCGGTCCAAACTATAACTATCTACTGGCGACCGCCAGCAGATAATAATATATATATATTTATATATATATATATATATATATATATATATATATATATATATATATGCAAAAAAGAAGCAGAGAACTCTGGGTAGTTCTCAAGTTTAGGTGGAAAGCAGCTCCTGTATGGAGCACTCTCAACACCAGGGACACTCTAGATCTGCTCACCTCAAATGTCTGTTTTTCTATCAAAATCTTTAAGCATAGGATTAGCACAGTGCCATCCACGCTGAGATAGAAAAGGACAAAGTCTTTTGCCATTTGTACAGCAAAGTCTCTGGTGTTGAGAGTGCTCCATACAGGAGCTGCTTTCCACCTAAACTTGAGAACTACCCAGAGTTCTCTGCTTCATTTTTGCATAATTGATTTGTCACTCTATGCCTGAAAGGGTATTTCTTTGACTTATACTGGGTGCTCCCTTGTGTCTGGACAAAGCTATACCTCTCTGAAGAGCTCTAATTAGAGCGAAACACTGTGTCAGGGGTTGTTTTTACTCATTTCAGGTTGGCTTGATTGGTATTTTACCAACTCAAAGCTGTAATACTGTGCCTGGAGTGGTAATTGGCTTTTGTCATTTTACAGCTCGGCAAGGACAGCACTGTGCTAGTCCTATGCTTAAAGACTTTGCTGTACAAATGGCAAAAGACTTTGTCCTTTTCTATCTCGGCGTGGATGGCACTGTGCTAATCCTATGCTTAAAGATTTTGATAGAAAAACAGACATTTGAGGTGAGCAGATCTAGAGTGTCGCTGGTGTTGAGAGTGCTCCATACAGGAGCTGCTTTCCACCTAAACTTGAGAACTACCCAGAGTTCTCTGCTTCTTTTTTGCATAATTTATTTGTCACTCTATGCCTGAAAGGGTATATATATATATATATATATATATATAAATATATATATATATATATATCCAAAGACTCACGAACTCCCGCAACCTCCTTTACAGCGATGAAAGAGTGACGGACCCAAAGATTTCAGGCAAGATGTTTATTTAGACCTTCTCCTCACAAACGATGACGTGTTTCGGGCTACAGAAGCCCTTGTTCACAGCCTCGCAGTCCTGATTCCAGTTTCAGGCTTTGCATCTTTTTGGCGGCTAGGGGCTGCAGCGAACATCCATTCCACCAGCTTTTCATGGTTCTGTGTAATAAAGGTTGGGGTGAACAAAATAATTTGACAAAAATTACAGACCGTACTGGAAGGGTATGCGCACTGAAACGCGTAAGAAACAGAAACAAGTCGGGCTGTTTTCATGGTTCCGTGTAATAAAGGTTTGGTGAAATCATCCTTCATTGCAGTGGCGTCTCTGAAACCTGGGGCACCTGGTGGAATAAATGTTCGCTGCGGCCACTAGTCACGGGAGATGCACTACCTGAAACTGGAAACAGGACTGCGAGGCTGTGAACTTTCTCAGCCTGCTAGCATGAAGGATTACAATTTGAACCAGCAAAACAGCCTTGAAGCCCACAGGAGGGCTGTAAACACTATAAATGAAATGGGGTGAACAAAATAATTTGACAAAAGTTACGGACCCCACTGGAAGGGCATTATTGGACTTCAATTCCCTGCATGCTACTCACTGGAGAGTGAATGCCACTTAGGGAAAATGATTTGGAGTTTGTATCCGGGCTTTGTCAGTCCCCCTCCCCCTATGATTAAGGTGCATGCACACCGAAATGCGTAAGGGACAGAAACCAGTCGGGCTGTTTTCATGGTTCCGTGTAATAAAGGTTTGGTGAAATAATCCTTCATTGGAGTGGCGTCTCTGAAACATGGGGCACCTGGTGGAATAGATGTTTGCGGAGGCCCCTAGCTGCGGGAGATGCACCGCCTGAAACTGGAAACAGGACTGTGAGGCTGTGAACGTTCTCAGCCTGCCAGCATGAAGGATTGCAATTTGAACCAGGAAAACAGCCTTGAAGCCCACCGGAGGGCTGTAAACACAATAAATGAATTGGGGTGAACAAAATAATTTGACAAAAATTACGGACCCTACTGGAAGGTTATAATTGGACTTCAATTCCCAGCATGCCACTCACTGGAGAGTGAATGCCACTTAGGGAATATGTTTTGGAGTTTGTATCCGGACTTTGTCAATCCCCCTGGTCCTATGATTAAGGTGCATGTGCACGGAAAAGCGTAAGGACAGAAACCAGTCGGGGCTGTTTTCATGATTCTGTGTAATAAAGGTTTCGTGAAATCATCCTTCATAGGAGTGGCATCTCTGAATAGAAGTTCGCGGCGGCCCCCAACCGTTGGAGATGCACCGCCTGAAACTGGAAACAGGACTGTGAGGTTGTGAACTTTCTCAGCCTGCCAGCATGAAGGATTACAATTTGAACCAGGAAAACAGCCTTGAAGCCCACCGGAGGGCTGTAAACACAATAAATGAATTGGGGTGAACAAAATAACTTGATAAAAATTACAGACCCTTCTGGAAGGGTATAATTGGACATCAATTCCCGGCATGCCACTCACTGGAGAGTGAATACCACTTAGGGAAAATGTTTTTGAGTTTGTAACCGGACTTTGTCAATCCCCTCCCCCTATGACAAGGTGCATGCGCACCGAAACGTTTAAGGGACATTAACCAGTCGGGCTGTTTTCATGGTTCTGTGTAATAAAGGTTTGGTGAAATAATCCTTCATTGGAGTGGCGTCTCTGAAACCTGGGGCACCTGGTGGAATAGATGTTCGCGTCGGCCCCTAGCCGTGGGTGATGCACCGCCTGAAACTGGAAACAGGACTGCGAGGCTGTGAATCTTCTTAGCCTGCCAGCATGAAGGATTACAATTTGAACCAGGAAAACAGCCTTGAAGCCCACTGGAGGGCTGTAAACACTATAAATGAAATGGGGTGAACAAAATAATTTGACAAAATTACGGACCCTACTGGAAGGGTATAATTGGACTTCAATTCCTGGCATGCCACTCATTGGAGAGTGAATGCCACTTAGGGAAAATGTTTTGGAGTTTGTATCCGGACTTTGTCAAACCCCCTCCCTCTGGGGCATATTTACAATGAGGCGATAATAAATTATCGCCGCTTTAGTGGCCGTTTTCGGCCGAAAAGCGGCGATAATTTTATCGCTATATTAGCAAGGTCACGCTGACGCGTGAAACCTTGCTTTAGCGTGAGGATTTCTAACGCCCAGCTTTGCATCTCTAATGAGATGCAAAGTGGGCGTTCCTGACCTGACATGATAGGAGAAATGTCGCTAAGCGACATTTCTCCTATCATCAAGCCCCACGCTATGAAGCATAGCGTCAGGAAAAGTAGCGATAACACCTGTTATCGCTACTTTCCTAGCACCTGCTTCAGGACTGACTTAGCCATGATATCCTATGGAAGGAGGATATCATGGCTAAGTTTGTGAGTCCATATCAACAAGGTAACTTGAGATTATCGCTGGGTTTCCAGCGATAATCTCACGTTAGCCAGTTAGCGTGATGATTTTTATCGCTATTGAGATAAGCGTTGCTAATAGCACGCTATCTCAGCGATAAAAATCCACGCTAGCCGGCGATAATTATCCTAGCGCTAAGTGCGCTTTGCGATAATTATCGCCGGTTGTTGTAAATATGCCCCTCTAGGATTAAGGTGCATGCGGACCGAGATACGTAAGGGACAGAAACCAGTCGGGGCTGTTTTCAGGGTTCTGTGTAAAAAAAGGTTTGGTGAAATCACCCTTCAATGGAGTGGCATCTCTGAAACCTGGAGCACCTGGTGGAATCGATGTGCGCGGCGGCCCCTAGCCGTGGGTGATGCACCACCTGAAAACAAAAACAGGACTGCGAGGCGGTGAACCTTCTCAGCCTGCCAGCATGAAGGATTACAATTTGAACCAGGAAAACAGCCTTGAAGCCCACCGGAGGGCTGTAAACACTATAATTGAATTGGGCTGAACAAAATAATTTGACAAAAATTACAGTCCCTACTGGAAGGGTATAATTGGACTTCAATTCCCGGCATGCCACTCATTGGAGAGTGAATGCCACTTAGGGAAAATGTTTTTGAGTTTGTATCCGGACTTTGTCAATCCCCCTGGCCCTATGATTAAGGTGCATGTGCACGGAAAAGCGTAAGGGACAGAAATGAGTCGGGGCTGTGTTCATGATTCTGTGTAATAAAGGTTTGGTGAAATCACCCTTCATTGGAGTGCCGTCTCTGAAACCTGGGGCACCTCGTGGAATAGATGTTCGCGGCGGCCCCTAGCCGTGGGTGATGCACCGCCTGAAACTGGAAACAGGACTGCGAGGCTGTGAACCTTCTCAGCCTGCCATCATGAAGGATTAAATTTTGAACCAGGAAAACAGCCTTGAAGCCCACCGGAGGGCTGTAAGCACTATAAATGAATTGTGGTGAACAAAATAATTTGACAAAAATTACGGACCCTACTGGAAGGGTACAATTAGACTTCAATTCTCGGCATGCCACTCATTGGAGAGTGAATGCCACTTAGGGAAAATGTTTTGGAGTTTGTATCCGGACTTTATCAATCCCCCTCCCCTATGATTAAGGTTCATGCGCACCGAAACGCGTAAGGGACAGAAACTGGTCGGGGCTGTTTTCATGGTTCCGTGTAATAAAAGTTTGGTGAAATCATCCTTCATCGGAGTGGCATCTCTGAAACCAGGGGCACCCGGTGGATTATATATATATATATATATCCCACTTGAAAATGCAAAATTATGCGCGCTCTCAGGAAACGTAAGACTCTGACTTGTAAGTGTTCACCTCCGTTTATTCACAACGCGTTTCACTTACTAAGAAGCTTGATCACGTGAATGTGGCAACCAATGTGGGAAACATATGAAGGCAAATCGTAATGAACATAGATATGGGACTTGCACACATTAATAGGCAGACATGCTGTAATTATGTAAATTGCAAATAAGTACATCTTAAACATTGGCAACACGGTATATGGATATAGGTTAAATCCCAAACACTGCAACATACTGTAAAATTAAATTACAGAGAGCAGTGTTGTGACGAAATTGTTAATACAATAAAATGTCGAACATGTTGTTGCTGCGGTCTGCCAGAGTAAGATGAAGCTTACATGAAAACAACGGTCTAAATCCTTGTTGGAACAGAATGTAAGAAAAGGCATGAGTCTGCCGAGGTACGCGCCAAAGGCGGCTGCTGTGAGCGCAAGCTGATATTGTCAAATGAATGTGTCTCAATAAAGTTGTAAACGCCGGCTGTTGCCTAGGTAACAGAACAAGAGTCATGGTTTCGCTGCGGCGTGAAAGTTGATGATCAATGCCCTGTGTGTGACTTCTGGTTAAAGTCGCACTGACTGGAGCATCCGGTGAAATGTACATATGTCCTATCTATGTGCAAATGTCAGCACATGCAGGAAAGACTTAGACAATGTCTACGGTCTGTAACGTACAGCCATGATTAAATGCCATAGTGGCAGAATAATGCGTATAACAGTGCACAGGGAGTGAAGTAGAAAGTCTCGAAGAGAGTAAGATGTACACAACTCATAATGAATGCCATGATGGCAGGGGACCAGGGCTAGTGTAGGGTATCGACTGGCCCAAGCCGCAATCAATCTATTGTTCATAAGGCAATAGAGCGCACATCAACTCAAAAGTATGTGGTGAAATAAGCACAATATAGTCCATAATGCAAATACAACAAAGTATGAGTAATACAAGAGCCGGATATAAAGTGTATCAATGGCAAGTGCCTAAAAATTGTCCAGCTGATCGTATAGTCCAAATATCAAAATCTTGACTGAGATGCACAAGACACGTTACTGACATGAAGTGATGTGACGATGTGCTCTTGTAACCATAAGGAAGAAAAAGGGTAGGTGGACTGTGCTGGTGAATTCTGGTGAGTGGGCCCCTTCCTTTCCTCCTGTGAGACAAGGAAAAGAGAAATAGTGATTAAAAACATGAACCCCTGACCCTGTAACAGTTTACATATACCTGTAAGATTAGATAGGATCAAAAATGAGCTCTTGGTGAATAAGTTATAAGTCACAGAATAGGAAGAAGAAAGAAAAGAATAAAAGGCGAATGTAGATAAGAGACATCAGAGAACGAAGAAGAACATTGTTAGACATTCGATGTTGTCATGAAAAGACAATCAGGTAGGAGGAGGATATGTATCCAGCAGAGTTACTCTTTAAGGTGTACAGATAGATCTTCTTCTTGGTTCAGACCTCCTGGAGTCTTTGTTTGGAAGTCTATAATGTACCTCGATTCTTTCTGTCGTAAGGTGAGAGCTCTGTTGCCGCCTCTAGGGTGTTTGTCAATGTGTTCTAAAATGAGAAAACTCATTTCTCTGGTATTGGAGAAATGTTTATCCCTGAAGTGTCTTGCCACAGTGTGCTTAGGGTTGAAGTTGGTGATGGCCCTGCTGTGTTCTAGAATACGCTTTTTCGCCATACATGTGGTACTGCCAATATACCACAACTTGCACGAGCACTCAATGGCATATATAACATAGGTGGTACTGCACGTCAGGAATTGGGTCAGATATTTTTTAGACCATTGTATATATAACCTGCTTCTGAGAAATACTGTTGTTGCATGCTTTACAGTGGCCGCAAGGGTAAAAACCCTTGAGGCCATGTTGGTTTCTCTGTGGGTAGATGGTAATGTCACTATGTACTAGCATGTCTCTGATGTTGCTACATCTTCTGTATGTAATGCTCGGTCTGTCAGGGATGCTGTTGCCTATGACATTATCACTCTTAAGGATATCCCAATTTCTGGTTACAATTCTTTTGATGTTCTCGGCATCAGAACTGTAAGCCATGATCATCCTTGCTTGACTCTCTACACTGTCAATGTCCTGCTCGGGTTTATCTGAGATGGTTGCTGCCCTGTATACCAGATTGGCTCTCTCGGAGGCCTTCTTAAGTACCCATTTAGGGTACCCACACTCCATAAAGCGCTCACTGATAATAGTACTCTCGAGTTGGTATGTTGCTTCTGTGTTACAGTTCCTCTTTGCCCTCAGCAGTTCCCCATATGGAATACTCCACTCAAGGGTATCAGGGTGACTGCTGAGGGCATGTAGGATACTGTTGCCTGCGGTGGATTTTCTGAACAGGGATGTGCATACACTGTTGTTGACGATTTCAAGTCTTACATCCAAATACACTGCCTCTGTGCTGCTGATCTTGCCGCTCAACATGATGTTGTAGTCAGTCATGTTGAGTTTTTGGATAAAATTCAAAGCCTCAGCTTCAGACCCTCTCCAGACAATGAATAAATCGTCGATGTAACGAAGCCACATCCGTACATGTGTCCAGTCAGGTTGGAAATCAGGTTGGGATCTGATGTCTTCCTCCCAGCGACCCATGAAGAGGTTGGCGAAGCTGGGAGCGAAACAAGATCCCATGGCCATGCCAGTCACCTGTCGAAACAGGGTGCCATTGAACATAAAGATGTTGTTGGTCAGACAGTACTCCGTGATTTCCAGCAGCATACGGGTATGTTCACGAAATCTGATAGGTCTGGCACTCAGATAGTGTCTGCATGCCTCTAGCCCTTGTTGATGGTTGATAATGGTGTAAAGGCTGTGGACGTCTAGTGTGATGAGCAATAAGTCATCATCCCACGTGAGATCCTTGATCTTATTGAGGAAGTACTTAGTGTCCCTAATGTAACTGGGAAGAGTCACTACAAAGTCCCTCAAGAAGTGATCAATGTATTTAGAGATGTGTTCTGCTGCACTACCTCTGGAAGACACTATGGGACATCCTGGGGGTCTGATGGGATCTTTATGTACTTTCGGAAGGAGATAAAGTACTGGAGGAATAGGATAATCTCTCTTGAGATAATAATATTCCTCCCACGTGAGAATGCCTTTGTCCTTCCATATGGACAGAAGTTCCCAAATGGTCGTGACACTGGTGTTATATTTGTCCGTGGTGACAGGTTCATAGAATTTGTCATCGTTAAGTTGTCTGACTGCTTCCTGTATGTACAGCTCCCGATCGAGTATGACAACATTGCCACCCTTGTCCGCCCGGCAGATGACAATGTTATCATACTCCATGAGGGCCTTGAGAGCTTTCCTCCGTGCGTGTGTCAGGTTGGTGTTGTTCTTGATATAATGCCTTTTACTGCTCTGTCTAAAATCATTCATGGCTTTGCTAACACATTCATGGAATGTGTTGATGTTGTCATGTGGTAAAATGGGAATGAAGCTGGACTTAGGTTTAAAGTTATTGATAGAGTATGCATCAGTAATGATGTCACACACCGGCAGTGGAATGGGACGCCTTCAAGGTGGTAGTGAGGGGGCTCTGTATTGCGCAGAAGATAGGGGTGCGGAGGGACCTCCTTAAGGACATTGACGCTGCTGATCAGCACCTTCGCGTCCTAGAGCGCGACCGCCCGGAACATCCGGAGAGGCAGGGGGACCTATTGGAGGCCCGTGAAGCGGTGGCGGTGGGGGTGGAGAGATTACGATCTTATGACCATAAGCGCTACTTGACTAGAGCTCATGCGGAGCGGGATAAGTCTGGTGCATTGTTGGCGTGGCTTGCGAACCCCTTGAAGCAATCGAGCCCTACATTGGCGTTGATGGACCCAGCAGGGGAATTGTGTCATACCCAGCAAGGTATTAACTCCATATTCGCTGGCTATTACGAGACGCTGTATACCAGCAGAGTAGACTTAGATCCCGTCCGGCTGGAGCATTTTTTGGCAGGTGGCGATTTACCAGCTCTCAGTAGAGGGGAGGCGGATGTTTTGGGCCAGGAGGTCACGCTTGGGGAGGTCCGAGGGGCGATTAAGCACATGGCACGGAAGAAGTCCCCCGGGGTGGATGGGCTCCCTATTGAATTTTACGCGGCTTATGCCGAAGTTTTGGCACCTAGGCTGGTATCCCTTTACAGTCAGTCACGGGCTGAGGGCAGGCTCCCTGCTACGATGCGGGAGGCGTTGATTGTGCCCTTGCTGAAGCCGGGGAAGTCCCCCTCTGAGGTGGCTGCTTACCGCCCGTTGGCAATGCTTACCGCCGATTATAAAATCCTAAGTCGGATATTGGCCTCCAGACTCCTACCCTTTATTTCTCGGCTGGTGCACAAGGATCAAGCAGGGTTCATCCCCAAGCGTGAGACGGCCGGTAATGTCCGGCGTCTCCTTCGGGTACTAGAGGCGGTATCAAATAGCTCCCAAACTGCTACCATTTTCTCGGTCGACATGGAAAAAGCCTTCGACAGCTTGGAATGGCCGTATTTGTACCGGGTCCTGCGCGCCTTCGGCCTGGGGGATCGCTTTGTGTCATGGACAGAACTGTTATACAGGGGCTCCACGGCCCGTACTCGAACGGGGGCTCTGGTGTCCCTCCCGTGCGTAGTGGGCAGGGGAACACGCCAAGGATGTCCCTTGTCGCCGCTGCTGTTTGCCCTCGCCATAGAGCCGCTGGTGGCTCAAGCCCGCAAGGGTAGTTGGTTCAAGGGCCTCCAGATGGCCGACGATACCCACTATATCGCGTTGTACGCGGATGACCTCCTCCTGTTTTTAAGTAATACCCGGGGCGATCTGGAGGGAGCCAAGAGATTGCTGGGTTGTCTGGAGGACTTGGCAGGTCTGAAGGTAAACTGGGCTAAATCGTGCCTCTTCCCCGCTTCCCGGACGACTGGAGGCCCTAGCTCTACGGAGGGGGTCAGCTGGGAATATAGCTGCGTCACATACTTGGGGACCCGCATTTACCATGACCGCGCGGACTTAGTGGAGGGCAACATCGGCAGGGCGATGCGGGGTCTCTGAGGTACTATGGACTTCTGGCAGACGCTGCCACTTTCCCTGATTGGACGAGTGGCTCTACTTAAGATGGTGGCACTCCCTCGGCTGCTGTATTACTTCAGGACGCTGCCAGTCTGGAATCCGGCATCAACGTTCAAACGGCTCCAGCAGATGATCATGGGGTTCTTATGGAATTCGGGCCGGCGTCGGGTAGCTCTGCTCAAACTGATGAGGCCGCGGGGGGAGGGCGGTCTGGCGGTACCCGATCTGGAGACTTATTATTTGGCTGCTCAATTGCAGTGGCTGACCCAGGCTGTGGCCCGAGAGTTCCGGGGAATCGGCGGGGGTGCGGGAGGGCGGATACCGGCCCCTATTCTGGCAAAGATAATCCTGCAGCAGCCGCTTCGGGTGGGGGATTTGCCTGCTGAAGTGCAGACTTTTCGGCGGTGTTGGTCTCGGAGTCAGCAGAGAGCGCGGGTCGCTCGTCCCTATGCACCCGAGATACCGCTCTTGATGTGTGGGCAGCTCCCGCATGGGGGCGACTGGGCGGCGTTATCGGGGTGAAGCGACGCGGGGTTGACGACGATAGGGGACCTGTACGAAGATGGTGTGCTCCTGCCATACGACTCTGTTCGTGAGCGTTATGAGCTGCCGTGCGGGGATTACTTGCTTCACACAGCTCTGGTGTCAGCCATTCAACGTCGGTGGCGGACTGGATTATCGGAGCCACAGACCTCCGCATCTTGCCAATATGTGGTTCTAGCACCGGGCACACTAAAAGCGTTTACGTGTCTATATCGGCGGATGACGACGGAGCGACTGACCCCCCTTGACAGGTTAAAGCAGCACTGGGAGGAGGATATTGAACGGGAATTTCCTGATAGGGTGTGGACTGAATTGCTAGAGCGCCCTTGGAAATGCTCTAGGAATGCTCGTTTTCAGCAGATCCAATTTTTTATTTTGCACCGGGCTTATCTTACCCCAACTAAGATTCAGAGTTACTTTAATACTCACACGGCGCTCTGCCCTCGATGTCGGGCGGAGGGTGCCGACCTCTGCCACATGCTGTGGGGTTGCCCCCAGATTAGGGAGTACTGGCGGGAGGTGTGGACATTGCTGTGCACTATCACGGACAGGGAGATAGACTTTGGTATCAGCCCGAGCTTATTACATTGGTTCGCCCACACCTCCAGGAATAAACTGACTAGCAAATTTATTGATCTGGGGCTGGTGTTAGCTAAGCGTGAAATAACGGCTAACTGGAAGTTGCAGCGGGGACCGCGTTTGCAGAAGTGGAGGGCGGAATTTACTCGATGGGCAGACTGCGAGGCGACCCACCGAACGCAGTCGGCTGCCCGGGCGCATAGTGATAGGGCGATGGAGTCGGCCCGAGCTTGGGGTGCGCTGGTGGAACTACTGAAAGTAGCTGACCCGGCTGTGGATGAGGCCTCTGAGGCGGAGGTCGGGCAGGTCCCGGCCTCTCCTGCATCTACTTAGGGTGGAGAGTAGCGACTGGGACATAGCGTAACTGGGGGGTCGGCGGGCCTGGATCGGGAGGGTCAGAGATGTAGAGTCCTCGTCTTCAATGTATCATCAGGTATCCTGTCAAGTAGTCATGCCGGAGGGGGGGGTGGGTGTAGGGGGGGTGGTTGGGGGGAGGGTCATCGTAGGGGGTGGTTGTTTGAAGTTTGAACTTTATTTGGCGGCTCCAATTACATGGGGGTACCATCTGTGTGGGGACCCCGCGCCCTGCGAGTATATACAATGCCTACGGGGGGACGCCAGGGGGCGGGCCTCTAAGGATTATCCTGCAGGGTGACTAGGGGGGGCAACGATTTACCCATATACTGTTGACTCATAGCTGGGAAATTTATGCGATGGTAATTGTATATTGACATGCCCTGACAGGGGATAGTCGTTGATTGTACTGTTTTCCGAGTGTTTAAATGGCAATAAAAATATTTAAAAAAAAAAAAAAAATCAGTAATGATGTCAAGTTCTGCCAATGTCTGTGTTGTGGTGGCATCTTGGTCAGAAATGGTATTGCTGTGGCCCAATACGAGCATGGTATCTAGAACCTCAACATCACCAATGCTGAAATTGTAATCAGAGTTATCGGTTTCCCTATTGGTCTCTGCTCCTGTTGTTGCCTTTAATCTTATGCTATTTTTTTAATTTAAGTTTTCTCACATACTTGAAAAGATCTATCCTATTTTTGGCATAGTTGGAGGGATAAGGAGGACAGAAAGAAAGTCGAAGACAGAGGGTCCTTTTTTCTACAATGTTCAAAGGTCTTGTGGAGAGATTAATAATGTTTTTATTAACTGTTACGTCATCCATCAGTAGGCTCTTCTGGCACGTGCCTTGTTGCTTCCCATGGCGCCACGTTCCCTGCCTCTTCTGCCAACGTTGCCTGATTCTTGCCCTTCGAATTCTACGTTTCCTCTCCCTTGGCCCCGTCCCCGACCCCGCTGGCCTCTTGTTTTCGGTATGGGTGTTTCCCTCATTGTCTGTCGCCCTCGTCTCAATGTCCGATACGCATCTAAAAAAGTTACTTGACGAGTGGTGCGTTGTTCGGGAATGGTGCTGTTGGTGGATACATCAGATTCACTTCCGCTGGTAGTGACTACCGCCACGTGTGTTGTTTCTGTGGTTGTATTGACATTTGCCACTCCACTCGGTTGTTCTTTATACAGATGGTCATATTTGTGGCTGAAAGTAAGTATCCTACCGCTGTCATAATTGTTATAGTCCCGATTAAGCTTTCTTTGCTTGCGTGCCTTGATGTCTTCCTCTTGTTTTTTGACACGGTCTTTAATGATAGTCAGTGATTTGTTGAGTTTGTCTGATTCCATATTTTTAGTGAGATATTCCATGAGTACTCTTATTTCTTCCAATAGAATATCGCGTTCCAGCCATGCATATTTAATCAAGATCTCCAGCATCCTCCTGGAGCTCTGTGCTGAATTTGTTAACCATTCCTCCAGCATTTGAGGATTGGGCTTCTCATATGAAGGGGTAGTGAAGATTCTAAGTCCCCTGGGCTCCATGTCCTGGTCCATGTAGTTTTGTAGTGAAGTCGCTTCCCACCACTTTGCGATCTCATTCCTTTTCAGTTTCTCATACTGTCTTAGTTTCTCTTCAATGGATTCTCCCTGAGTTGTAGTATCTCTTGTGGCCAACGTAGGCCCTGTTTTCCTAGTGAATAAGGCTTGTGCCGCTGATCTACGTTCCTCATCTTCTTCCATGTTGCACCACAGTGGTAAACAAAGTTAATGAGTACAGAGTCCGACCAACCCCCTGTCAATGTCAGGTTCCCTCTGCCATCCGACAATTCCCAAATCGCAACCCTAATGTTGTAATCAGGCGTGGTTGCAGCAGCAACACATAGAGAGGTAGAGAGTATCGAATGCTGGTCTATATGCCCGCTTTCCTTGGTGTGCGAGATATACTTGAAGTGGCATGTCAGGCACCACAGTGTGTCAGTTGCTCCCCGCTGCCCCGGGAGTTAGGAAATAACATCCAGCCGTCGGGCGTCCCACCCTCCTCACACTAGGGATGGAAGAAAATCTGACACCCGCTTACCTCGCATCCACGCTTCCAACACAGTCGACACCTTCCTCTTTCCTTCCTTGTTGTATTGTCGTGGCCGGTCCAAATGAAGTCCTCAATAAAATCCAACTTTAACAGCGCTCCTTCCGGACTTCTGCGGAGCCATGGAGAGTGGTGTGCACTCCAGCGAAGCAAACCAGCTGTAGAAATCCCACTTGAAAAGGCAAAATTATGCGCGCTCTCAGGAAACGTAAGACTGTGTACTCGTAAGTGTTCACCTCCGTTTATTCACAACGCGTTTCACTTCCGAAGAAGCTTGATCACGTGAATGTGTCAACCAATGTGGGAAACATATGAAGGCAAATCGTAATGAACATAGATATGGAACTTGCACACATTAATAGGCAGACATGCTGTAATGATGTAAATTGCAAATAAGTACATCTTAAACATGGGCAACACGGTATATGGATAAAATGTTAAATCCCAAACACTGCAACATACTGTAAAATTAAATTACAGAGAGCAGTGTTGTGACGAAATTGTTAATACAATAAAATGTCGAACATGTTGTTGCTGCGGTCTGCCAGAGTAAGATGAAGCTTACATGAAAACAACGGTCTAAATCCTTGCAGAAAGAAACAAGAGAAGTGCAGAAAGAAGCAACAGAGGTGCTTAAAGAGGCAACTGGCGTGCAGAAAGAGGCAATTGTGGTGCAGAAAGAGGCAAGAGAAGTGCAGGAAGAAGCAACAGAGGTGCCGAAAGAGGCAAGAGAGGTACAGAAACAGGCAAGAAAGGTACAGAAAGAGGGAACAGGGGTGCAGAAAGAGGTAAGAGGGATACAGAAATTTGCAAGCGAGGTGCAGAGTGAAGCAAGAGCAATGCAGAAAGAAGCAGGAAAAGTGCAGAAAAGAAGCAAGAGAGGTGGAGAAATAGGGAAGAGGGTGCAGAAATAACTAATAGAGTTGCAAATAGAGGCAAGAGAGGTGCAGAAAGAGGTAGGAGAGATGCACAAATTGGCAAGAGAGGTACAGAAAGAGGCTGGAGGGGTACAGAAAGAAGGAAGAGAAGTGCAGAAAGAAGCAACAGAGGTGCTAAAATAGGCACAAAGGGTGCAGAAAGAGGCAAGAGAAGTGCAGAAAGAAGCAACAGAGGTACAGAAAGAAGCAAGAGAGGTAGGAAACAGGCAGGAAAGTTTCAGAAAGAGGGATCAAGGGTGCAAAAAGAGGCAAGGGATGTGCAGAAAGAGGTGTGAGGGCTGCATAAAGGGGCAAAAGGGGTACAGAAGGAAGCAAGTGAGGTGCAAAAAGAGGCAACTGAGGTGCAGAAAGATGCAACAGAAGTGCAGGAACAAGCAAGAGAAGTGCAGAAAGAGGCTAGAGAATCGCTGAAAGAAGCAACAGAGGTTTAGAAAGAAGTAGGAAATGTGCAGAAAGAGGCAAGTAAGGTGCACAAAGAAGCAAGAATAGTGCAGAAAGAACCAACAGAGCTGTAAAAAGAGGAAAGAGGGGTGCAGAAAAAAGTAGGAGAGGTATACAAAGAGGCAAGACAAATACGGAAAGAGACAGGAGGGTGCAGAAAGAATGAAGACAAGTACAGAAATAAGCAACAGAGGTGTTGAAAGTGGCACAAAGGGTGCAGAAAGAGCAACCGAAGCAGAGAAAGAAGCAACAGAGCTACAGAAAGAGGTAAGAGAGGTGCAGGAACAGGCAGGGAAGGTGCAGAAAATGAGAACGGGTGCAGAAAGATGCAAGAGAGGTGCAGAAAGAAAAAACAGGGGTGCAAAAAGAGGCAAGAGGGGTGCAGAAAGAAGCATGTGAGGTGCAAAAAGAGGCAACAGAGGTGCAGAAAGATGCAGGAGAGGTGCAAGCAAAAGAAGTACAGAAAGATGCAAGAGAACTGAAATGAATGAATTAATGAAATAAAATGTATAACGCGCGATGGCTACCCGTAGGCCTCCCAGCGCTGCAGACAGACAGGCAAGAAGCAGGAGGCAGGAAAGAAGCTTAAAACAGCCAAGTTTTTAATGACCTGCGAAAGGATAAAAGATTAGGTTCCTTACGTAGTTGAAGTGGAAGAGCATTCCATTCAGTGGCACCATTATATGAAAAGGAGCGGCCACCGCATCTGGCCCTTCTTATTCTGGGTTGAAGGGCAAGAAAAGATCCAGATGACCGAAGATCTTTCTTTGGATGATAAGGGGTGATAAGTGACTAAAGAATGGGGGGGTGAGGTTCTGGACTTTTAAGAGTCCAGAGGTGTCAGGGAAACAACACCCGAAGACCCCTGAGTTCCCCCTGTCCCGGTGCACAAATAAACAGAGACACGGGCTTCTCGATGGCGGCGTCAAAGACCAAGGTTTATTTACTGCAGGGACACAGAAATCATAGGAACCACACAGAGGCAGAATCTAGGAGACTGTTCGAATTGCATTAAGTGGGTTGTTTCTTAAATACAAGAAAAATGTCTTGGGGCAACATTACACGAATATTTCTCATGCCCAACCCGGTATCCCAAACAGATAATAAATAAATATCAAACAATGATTAGTTGTAGGTTTTCGGTATTCGATCAGGCTCTCTTGTCAGTTCTTCATTCTCTACTTGATCCTCCCCATCATAAAAATCGTAACCTCCCCATTGTAAAAGCCCAGAAGGAAAGGAGCAGAGCCAGGTGCAAAGGATTGAAATGTAGGATAAGAGGTGTTTATGGATCATAAACGGGCAGGGCAATCGTCTTCGGCCTTTCAGTCAGGACAACGGACACGAGAACCAGTATAGCAGGACTGGCCTCAGGCAGGGGAGGCGGCTTGATTCTGCCTAGTCACGCATCGTCAGCCTTTCTCGGGCTCGAGCTTACGTGTCCTTAACAAGGTGATCCTGCCGGGGTCATCGTCCGTTCATTGACTATGTGAGGGCAAGAAACAAAATGGATGCCGTAACTAAAATGGGTGCCATGACTTTAGTGACAGAATGCCCTATTTTCCAGTGAATTCATGCTAGTTGCGCAGCGAAAACACCGTCATGTATACAATGGATCATTTGCGGTTCATTGGTACCAAAATCGTGTCAGTACTACGATACCGAATTCACGGGTTCGGATCGCTACAGAACCTCAGGGGCCCTTCTTCCAGAAGGCTTTGTGGGCCAGGCACATAGCCTTAAACTGGATCCTTTGTCTGATCGGCAGCCAGTGCAGGCTCTTTAATGCCTGTTTGGCAGAGTGCCAACGGGGAACCTGAAGAAGTCTACGGGCAGCACAATTATGTATTACTTGGAGTTTGTTGATGGTGTACTGAGGTGCTCCCAGGTATAAAGCATTACTATAATCCAGGTGAGAAAGGATCAGTGCTTGGACCATAATCCTTCGGCGTGGAAAGGGAGAAGGGGAAGAACCTTATACAGCATCCTTAATCGCCCGAAGCAGGTAGCAGAAAGTTTAGCTGCCTGGTGACTGAATGAAAGACAGTGATCAATCCAGATGCCTAGGCTCTTGATATGATCTTTAGGGGTCGGAGCCGGGCCTAGGCAAAACTGCTAAAAGAGGCAACAGAGGTGTGGAAAGAAGCAAGAGAAGTGCAGAAAGAGGTAAGTGAGGTGTAGAAAGAGGCATATGAGGTGCAGAAAATGGCAAGAAAACAGCAGAAAGAGGGAAGAGTGATGCAAAAAAGGGAAGAAGGGTGCAGAAAAAAGCAAGAGAGGTGCAGAAAGAAACAAGAGAAGTGCAGAAAGAAGCAAGAGAGGTACAGAAAGAGGCAATATAAGTGCAGAAAGAGGCAAGTGAGGTGCAGAGGGAGGCAAGAGTACTGTAGAAAGAGGTAAGAGAGTTGCAGAAACAGGCAAAAGGGGTGCAGAAAGAGGGAACAAGTGTGCAGACAGAGGCAAGAGAGGTGTAGAAAGAGGGAAGAGGTGTACCAAAAGAGGCAAGAGAAATGCAGAAATTTGCAAAAGAGGTACAGAAAGAAGCAAGATCAGTGCAGAATGAACCAACAGAGGTGCAAAAAGAAGCAAGAGAGGTACAGAAATAAGTAGGAAAGGTGCACAAAGAGGCCAGACAAGTACAGAGAGAGGCAGGAAGGGTGCAGAAAGAAGGAAGAGAAGTACAGAAAGACCCCGAGAAGTACAGAAAGAAGCAACAGAGGTGCAAAAAGAGGCAAGAGAGGTGCAGAAACAGGCAGGAAAGGTGCAGAACAGGGAACAAGTCTGCAAGGAGAAAGAGAATTACAGAAAGAACCAACAGAGGTACAAAAAGAGGCAAGAGAGGTGCAGAAAGAGGTAGGAGAGGTGCCCAAAGAGGCAAGAAAGGTACAGAAAGAGGCAAGAGGGGTACATAAAGATGGAAGAGAAGTGCAGAAAGAGGCAAGTAAGGTGCAGAAAAAAGCAAGGGCAGTGCAGAAAGAACCAACAGAGGCGCAAAGAGAGGCAAGAGGGGAGCAGAAAAAAGTAAGAGAGGTGCAGAAAGAGGTAACAGAGTTACTGGAAGAGGCTAAAAAGGTGCAGAAACAGGCAGGAAGGGTACAGAAAGACGCACGCAAGAGATGTGCAGAAAGAGGGAAGAGGGCTACAGAAAGAGGCAAAAGGGGTGCAGGAAGAAGCAAGTGAGGTGAAAAAGAGGCAACTGAGGTGCAGAAAGATGCAAGAGAAGTGCAGAAACAAGTAAGAGAAGTGCAGAAAGAGTGAGGAGAATTGCTGAAAGAAGCTACAGAGGTGTAGAAAGAAGGAAGAGAAGTGCAGAAAGAGACAAGTGAGGTGCAGAAAGAAGCAAGAGCAGTGCAGAAAGAAACAACAGAGGTGAAAAAAGAAGCAAGACGGGTACAGAAAGAGGTCGGAGAGGTGCACAAAGAGGCAAGAAAGGTACAGAAAGAGGCAGGAGAGGTACAGAAAGGAAGAAGAGAAGTGCAGAAAAAGGCAAGAGAATTGCTGAAAGAAGCAACAGAGGTTTAGAAAGAAGCAAAAGAAGTGCAGAAAAAGGCAAGTAAGGTGCAGTAAGAAGCAAGACCAGTGCAGAAAGAACCAATAGAGGTGCAAAAAGAGGCAAGAGGGGTGCAGAAAAAAGTAGGAGAGGTACACAAAGAGGCAAGACAAGTGGAGAAAGAGACAGGAGGGTGCAGAATGAAGGAAGAGTAGTGCAGAAATAAGCAACAGAGGTGCTGAAAGAGGAGCAAAGGGTGCAGAAAGAGCTAAATAAGTAAAGAAAGAAGCAACAGAGGTACAGAAAGAGGTAAGGGAGGTGCAGGAACAGACAGGGAAGGTGCAGAAAGTGGGAACAGGGGTGCAGAAAGAAGCAAGAGAGGTGCAGAAAGATAAAAAAGGGGTGCAAACGTAGGCAAGAGGGGTGCAGAAAGAAGCAAGTGAGGTGCAGAAAGAGGCAAGAGAGGTGCAGAAAGAAGCAAGAGAAGTGCAGAAAGAGGCAAACGAGGTGCAGAAAGAGGCAACAGAGGTACAGAAAATGGCAAGAGAACAGCAGGAAGGGGGAAGAGGGTTGCAAAAAAGGGAAGAAAGGTGCAGAAAGAAGCAAGAAAGGTGCAGAAAGAAGCAAGAGAAGTGCAGAAAGAGACAACAGGGTTGCAGAAAGAAGCAAAAGAGGTACAGAAACAGGCAAAAGGGATGCAGAAAGAGGGAACATGTGTGCAGAAAGAGGCAAGAAAGGTGCATAAAGAAGGAAGATGGGTACAAAAAGAGGCAAGAGGGATGCAGAAAGAACCAACAGAGGTGTAAAAAAAGGCAAGAAAGGTGCAGAAATAAGTAGGAGAGGTGCACAAAGAGGCAAGACAAGTACCGAAAGAGGCAGGAGGAGTGCAGAAAGAATGGAGAGAAGTGCAGAATGAAGCAACAGAGGTGCTGACAGAGGCGTGAAGGGTGCAGAAAGACCACTAGAAGTACAGAAAGAAGCAACAGAGGTGCAAAAAGAAGCAAGAACAGTGCTGACAGAACCAACAGAGGTGCTGAAAGAGGCAAGAGGGGTGCAGAAAGAGGTAGGATAGGTGCACAAAGAGGCAAGAGGGATACAGAAAGAGGCAAGAAGGGTGCAGAAAGAAGGACGAGAGGTGTAGAAAGAAGCAACAGAGGTGCTGAACGAGACAAGAAGGGTGCAGAAAGAGGTAAGAGAGGTGCAGAAAGAAGAGAGTGAGGTTCAGAAAGAGGCAAGAGAAGTGCAGAAAGTGGCAAGTGAGGTGCAGAAATAGGCAAGAGAGATATAGAAAGAGACAAGCTAAGTGTAGAAAGAGGCAACAAAAGTGCAGAAGGGGACACTTGAGGTACAGGAAACAGCTTGAGAAGTGTAGAAAGAGGGAAGAGAAGTGCAGAAAGTGGCAAGAGAGGTGCAGAAAGAAGAGAGTGAGGTGCAGAAAGAGGCATGTGAGGAGCAGAAAGAGGCAAGAGAGGTACAGAAAGAGGAAAGGGAACTGCAGAAACAGGTAAGAGAAATACAAAAGGAGGCATGAGAGGAGCAGAAAGAGGCAAGAGAGGTGTAGAAAGAAGCAAGAGAAGTACTGAAAGAGACAAGTGAGGTGCAGAAAGAGGCAAGAGAGGTACAGAAAGAAGCAAGTGAGCTGCAGAGCGAGGCAACAGATGTGCAGAAAGACGCAAGAGAAGTGCAGAAACAAGCAAGAGAAGTTCAGAAAGAGGCAAGAGCATTGCTGAAAGAAGCAACAGAGGTGTAGAAAGGAGCAAGATTAGTGCAGAAAGAGGCAAGTGGTGTGCAGAGAGAAGCAAGAGAGGTGAAGTAAATGACAAGAAAACAACAGAAAGAAGCAAAAGGGAAGCAAAAAGGGAAAAATGGTGTAGAAGGAAGCAAGAGAGGTGCAGAAACAAGCAAGAGAAGTACAGAAATAAGCATGAGAGGTGCAAAAAGAGGGAAGACGAGTGCAGAGGGACAACAGGGGTGCAGAAAGAGACAACAGGGGTGCAGAAAGAATCAAGAGAGGTACAGAAACTGGCAATAGAAGTGCAGAAAGAGGCAAGTGAGGTGCAGAAGGAGTCAAGAGAACTGCAGAAAGAGTCACTAGAGTTGCAGAAACAGGCAAAAGGGGTGCAGAAAGAGGGAACAGGTGTGCAGAGGCAAGAGAGGTACAGAACGAGGAGTACAGAAAGAGGCAAGAGGGATGCAGACATTTTCAAAAGAGGTGCATAAAGAAGCAAAAGCAGTGCAGAGAGAACCAACAGAGGTGCAATAAGAGGCAAGAGAGGTGCAGAAATAAGGAGGAGAGGTGCTGAAAGAGGCGTGAAGGGTGCAGAAAGAGCAAGAGAAGTACAGAAAGAAGCCACAGAGGTACATAAAGAGGTATGAGATGTGCAGAAACAGGTAGAAAAGGTGCAGAAGAGGGAACAAGTGTTCAAAAAGAAGCAAGAGAGGTGCAGAAAGTAGGAAGAGGGATACAGAAAGAGGCAAGAGTGGTGCAGAAAGTCGCAAGAGAGCTGAAGAAAGAGGCAACTCATGTGCAGAAAGACACAAGAGAAGTGCAGAAACAAGGAAGAGAAGTGCATAAAGAGGCAAGAGCATTGCTGAAAGAAGCAACAGAGGTGTAGATAGAAGCATGAGAAGTGCAGAAAGAGGCAACTAAGTAGCAGAAAGAAGCAAGAGCAGTGCAGAAAGAAACAGCAGAGGTGCAAAAAGAGGCAAGAGGGGTGCAGAAAGAGGCAGGAAATGTACAGAAAGAGGGAAAAGGGGTACAGAAAGATGCAAGAGAGGTGCAGAAAGAGAATAAAGGGATGCAAAAAGAGGCAAGAGGGGTGCAGAAAGAAGCAAGTGAGGTGCAGAAGTCAACAGAGGTGCAGAAAGATGCAAAAGAGGTGCAGAAACAAGCAAGAGAAGTGCAGAAAGAGGTAAAAGAGTTGCTGAAAGTAGCAACAGAGGTGTGGAGAGAAGCAAGAGAAGTACAGAAAGAGACAAGTGAGGTGCAGAAGAGGCAAGAGAGGTGCAGAAAATAACCAAAAAACATCAGAAAGAGGCAAGAGGGGTGCACAAAAGGAAAAAAGGGTGCAGAAAGAAGCAAGAGAAGTGCAGAAAAAGCAAGAGAGGTACAGAAAGAGAGAAGACGAGTGCAGAAACAGGCAAAAGGGTGCAGAAAGAAGCAACAGGGGTGCAGACAGAGGCAATAGAGGTACAAAAAGAGACAAGATGAGTGCAGAAAGGGACAACAGGAGTACAGAAAGAGACAAGAGGGGTGCAGAAAGACGCAAGAGAGGTGCAGAAAGAGGCACTACAAGTGCAGAAAGAGGCACGTGAGGTGCAGAAGGAGGCAAGAGAACTGCAGAAAGAGGCAAGAGAGTTGCAGAAACTGGCAAAAGGGGTGGAGACAGAGGGAACAGGTGTGCAAATAAAGGCAAGAGGGATAAGGGGTACAGAAAGTTGCAAGAAGGATGCAGAAATTTGCAAACGAGGTGAAGAAAGAAGCAAGAACAGTGCAGACAGAACCAGCAGAGGTCCAGAAAGAGGCAAGGGTGTGCAGAAAGAGGTAGGATAGGTGCACAAAGAGGCTAGAGGGGTACAGATAGAGGTAAGAAGGGTGGAGAAAGAAGGAAGACAAGTGCAGAAAGAAGCAACAGAGGTGCTGAACGAGACAAGAAGGGCCCAGAAGGAGGCAAGAGAAGTACAGAAAGGGGCAAGAGAGGTGCAGAAATAACAGAGTGAGGTTCAGAAAGAGAGAAGACGAATGCAGAAACAGGCAAAAGGAGTGCAGAAAGAGAGAACAGGTGTGTAGACAGAGGCAAGAGAGGTGCAGAAAGAGGGGTACAGAAAGAGGAATGCAGAAATATTCAAAAGAGGTGCAGAAAGAAGCAAGAGCAGTGCAGAAAGAACCAACAGAAGTGTGAAAAGAGGCAAGAGAGGTGCATAAATAAGTTGGAGAGGTTCTGAAAGAGGCGTGGAGGGTGCAGAAAGAGCAAGAGAAGTACAGAAAGAAGCAACAGAAGTACATAAAGAGGCAAGAGAGGTTCAGAAACAGGTAGGAAAGGTGCAGAAGAGGGAACAAGTATGCAAAAAGAGGCAAGAAAGGTGCAGAAAATGGGAAGAGGGGTGCAGAAAGAGGCAAGAGTGGTGCAGAAAGAAGCAAGAGAGCTGCCGAAAGAGGCAACAGATGTGCAGAAATACACAAAAGAAGTGCAGAAACAAGCAAGAGGAGTGCAGAAAAAGCCAAGACCATTGCTGAAAGAAGCAACAGAAGTGTAGAATAAAGCAAGAGAAGTGCAGAAAGAGTCAAGTGAGGTGCAGAAAGATGCAAGAACTGTGCAGAAAGAACCAACAGAGGTGCAAAAAGAGGCAAGAGGGGTGCAGAAAGAGATAGGAGAGGTGTACAAATAGGCAAGAAACATGCAGAAAGAGGCAGTAGGGGTACAGAAAGAAGGAAGAGAAGTGCAGAAAGAGGCAACTAAGGAGCCGAAAGAAGAAAGAGCAGTGCAGAAAGAACCAACAGAGGTGCGGAAATAGGCAAGAGGGGTGCAGAAAAAAGTTTGAGAGGTGCACCAAGAGGCAACAGAGGTGCTGAAAGAAGCTAGAAAGGTACAGAAACAGGCAGGAAAGGTACAGAAAGAGGGAACAGTGGTGCAGAAAGACACAAGAGAGGTGCAGAAAGAGAAAAAAGGGGTACAAAAAGAGGCAAGAGGGGTGCAGAAAGAAGCAACAGAGGTGCAGGAAGATACAAAAGAGGTGCAGAAACAAGCAAGAGAAGTACAGAAAGATGTAAAAGAATTGCTGAAAGTAGCAACAGAGGTGTGGAAAGAAGGAAGAGACGTGCAGAAAGAGACAAGTGAGGTGCAGAAAGAGGCAAGAGAGGTGTAGAAAAGAGCAAAACACATCAGAAAGAGGCAAGAGGGCTGCAAAAAAGGGAAAAAGGGTACAGAAAGAAGAAATGGAGGTGCAGAAAGAAACAAGTGAAGTGCAGAAAGAAGCAAGAGAGGTGCAGAAAGAGAGAGGATGAGTGCAGAAAGAGACAACAGGGGTGCAGAAAGAGACAACAGAGGTGCAGAAAGATGCAAAAGAGGTGCAGAAAGAGGCAATAGAAGTGCAGAAAGACGCAAGTGAGGTGCAGAAGGAGGCAAGAGAACTGCAGACAGAGGCACGAGAGGTACAGTAAGAGGGAAGAGGGGTACAGAAAGAGGCAAAAGGATGCAGAAATGTGCAAAAGAGGTGAAGAAAGAAGCAAGAACAGTGCAGACAGAACCAACAGAGGTGCAGAAAGAGGCAAGAGGGGTGCAGAAAGAGGTTGGATAGGTGCACAAAGGGGCAAGAGGGGTTTAGAAAGAGGTAAGAAGGGTGCAGAAAGAAGGAAGAAAAGTGCAGAAAGAAGCAACAGAGGTGTTGAAAGAGACAAGAAGGGTACAGAAACAGGCAAGAGAAGTGCAGAAATAGGCAAGAGAGATGCAGAAAGAAGCAAGTTAGGTGCAGAAAGAGGCAAGAGAGGTGCTGAAAGAAGAGAGTGAGGTTCAGAAAGAGGCAACAGAAGAGCAGAAAGTGGCTATTGAGGTGCAGAAATAGGCAAGAGAGGTATATAAAGAGGCAAGCTAAGTGTAGAAAGAGGCAATAAAAGTGTGGAAAGAGACACTTGAGGTGCAGAAAGAGGCAAGAGAGGTACAGAAAAAGGCTTGAGAAGTGCAGAAGAGGCAAGAGAAGTACAGAAAGAGGCAAGAGATGTGTGGAAGGAAGAGAGTGAGGTACAGAAAGAGGCAAATGAGGTGCAGAAAGAGATGAGAGAGGTACAGAAAGAGGCAAGGGAATGGCAGAAACAGGCAAGAGAAATGCAAAAAGAGGCAAGAGAGGAGCAGAAAGAGGCAAGAGAGGTATAGAAAGAAGCAAGAGAAATGCAGAAAGAGGCATGTGAGGTGCAGAAAGAGGCAAGCGAGGTGCAGAAAGAGGCAACAGATGTACTGAAAGACTCAAGGGAAGTGCAGAAACAAGAAAGAGAAGTACAGAAAGAGGCAAGAGCATTGCTGAAAGAAGCAACAGAGGTGAAGAAAGGAGCAAGGGGAGGGCAGAAAGAGGCAAGTGAGGTGCAGAAAGAAGCAAGAGAAGTGCAGAAAATGGCAAGAAAACAACAGAAGGAGGTAAGAGGGATGCAAAAAGGGAAGAAGGGTACAGAAAAAAGCAAGAGAGGTGCAGAAAGAAACAAGAGATGTGCAGAAAGAGGAAAGACGAGTGCAGAGAGACAAGAGGAGTGCAGAAACAGACAACAGGGGTGCAGAAAGAAGCAAGAGAGGTGCAGAAATAGGCAATAGAAGTACAGAAAGAGGCAAGTGAGGTGCAGAAGAAAACTACGGAAAGAGGCAAGAGAGTTTCAGAAACAGGCAAAAGGGGTGCAAAAAGAGGGAACAGGAGTGCAGACAGAGGCAAGAGAGGTACAGAAAGAGGGAAGAGGGCTACAGAAAGAGGCAAGAGGGATGCAGACATTTTTAAAAGAGGTGCATGAAGAAGCAAGAGCAGTGCAGATAGAACCAACAGAGGTTCAGAAATAAGTAGGAGAGGTACTGAAAGAGGTGTGAAGGGTGCAGAAAGAGCAAGAGAAGTACAGAAAGAAGCAACAGAGGAACATAAAGAGGAAAGAGAGGTGCAGAAACAGGTAGGAAAGGTGCAGAAGAGGGAACAAGTATGCAACATGTGTGCAAAAAGAGGCAAGAGTGCAGAAAGAGAGATGAGGGGTGCAGAAAGAGGCAAGAGGGGTGCAGAAAGAAGCAAAAAGAGCTGCAGAAAGAGGCAACAGATGTGCAGAAAGACGCAAGAAAGGTGCAAAACAAGCAAGAGAAGTGCAGAAAGAGGCAGGAGCATTGCTGAAAGAACCAACAGAGGTTTAGAAAGAAGCAAGAGAAGTGCAGAAACAGGCAAGTGATGTGCAGAAAGATGCAAGAGTAGTGTAGAAAAAACCAACAGAGGTGCACAAAGATACAAGAAAGGTGCAGAAAGAGGCAGGATGGGTACAGAAAGAAGGAAGAAAAGTACAGAAAGAGGCAACTAAGGAGCAGAAAGAACCAACAGAGGTGCAAAAATTGGCAAGAGGGGTGCAGAAAAAAGTAGGAGAGGTGCACCAAGAGGCAAAACAGGTGCTGAAAGAGGCTAGAAAGGTACAGCAACAGGCAAGAGAGGTACAGAAAGAGGGAACAGGGGTGCAGAAAGATGCAAGTGAGGTGCAGAAAGAGGCAACAGAGGTGCAAAAAGATGCAAGAGAGGTACAGAAACAAGCAAGAGAAGTGCAGAAAGATGCCAACAAATTGCTGAAAGAAGCAACAGAGGTGTGGAAAGAAGCAGAAGTGCAGAAAGAGGCAAGTGAGGTGCAGAAAGAGGCAAGAGAGGTGCAGAAAATGGCAAAAGAACAGCGGATAGAGGCAAGAGAATTGCAAAAAAAGGCAAGAGAGAGCGCAGAAGGAAGAGAGTGAGGTGCAGAAAGAGGCAAGAGAGGTGCAGAAAGAGGCGAGAGATCTGCAGAAAAAAGCAACAGTGGTGCTGAAAGAGGCAAGTGAAGTGCAGAAAGGGGCAAGAGAAGTGAAGAAAGTGACAAGTGATGTGCAGAAAGAAGACAGTGTGGTGCAGAAAGAGGAAGACAGGTGCAGAAAGAAGCAAGAGAAATGCAGAAAGAGGCAAGAGAGGCACAGAAAAAGGAGAGATTGTGCACCATTAATACCAGTTTAACACCTACATTTTGCAATAAGTAACACTTGACTATTCCAGCTTTGCAAAGGGCCTTCCAACATGACGCTGCATTTTTGGGAACAAGGCTTTTTTGTTCAAATCTGCAGATTAGGCAGCAGATGATGGAATATTGGCAAATGCGGAAAATGTTTTATTATGTGAAAATTGATGCAGCCGAACAGTCACATAATTCCAGTGGCCCTGCTCATACCTCCGACTAGGTCCAGAAGGGCTCCTCAGTAGTTCCTTCTTTTTTTGTGTCTCATTGAGTTTACAGTTTAACTTCTATGGAAACGAGGAAGACTAAACATGAGGTTACCACTCCACAACACAGACTACAATTCCACATAACTACTCTCCACAACACATAATTCCTCTCCACATAATTATTATACCCTAAATAACCACATACTTTCTATTCACATAATTTCAATGCAAAACATACCACATAATTCCACTACACACAATGTACATCCACTTTTCACCAAAAAACATTAGTAAAAACTCTTACATTTACAACGCCAATACCAACGCCAACGCCAATTCTAACTCTCTCAAATGCAAAACCTATTACATTGCAAATGCTTCTTTAACTAAAAGTCATATTTGCAGAGTGGTGGAGAAAGGGTGCTGGGCCTCTGACCAGCGCTCAGGAATTCCACTGCATAGGACTTACAGGAGGTACCAGGAGGGCCTCTTGGCCCCCAAAGTCCCTCAGTAGTAGAGTGGACTCCATCCCCCATCTCGTAGTCTGCCAGGAGGTGCGTTTACAGAGTGGTGGAGAAAAGGGGCGTGGCATCTGAAGACGTTTTAGCAATCCCACTGTGTGGGACTTCCTGAAGGTAACAACTGGTAGTTGGCCTCCAAGGACATCCTTGGGGGCCAACTACCCCTCCTATTACTTCCAGTAAGTCTCACACAGCAGGATTGCTAAGTTCTCATAGCAGGCCATGCCCCCTTTGCGCAACACTCTGCAAATGTGCTCCCTGGCACATTCTTGGAATGAGATTGAAGTCACCTTCGCTGCTGGGGGTCCTTTGGGGCCAACTAGCCTACCTCTTACCTCTAGTAAGCCCCACACAGTGGGATTGCTGAGAGGTGGACACAGGATAAGCCCCCTTTCTCCACCACTTTGCAAATGTGCCTCCTGGTGCGTTCTTGGTTGGGGGATGGAGTCCCCTTGCCTCCTGAGGGTGCCTGAGGGCACACTAGCCCACCAGGTACCTCCAGTAATCCCCCAACAGCTGGATTTCTGAGCGTAGTCCAAAGCCACGCCCCCTATTTACATCACTCTGCAAACTCGCCTCCTGTGACACTGCTGCTAGGGAGATGAAGTCCACTTGGGTCCTAAGGTTCTCAGAACACAAGAGGACCTCATTGCCCCACCAGCAGTGCGCCAAGGGATGCGTTTGCATAGTGGTGTAAATAGCGGCGTGGCCTCGGCCCCACCTCTCAGCAGTCCCACTCTGTGGGCTTACTGGAGATACCTGATGGACTAGTTGGCCCCCAGGGACCCTCAGGAATGAAGGGGACTTAATCCCCCAACCTCAAATGTGCCACAGGGCACGTTTGCACAGTGGTGCGGGGAGAGGCCTCCGGCGATATACTGGCTTTTTCTAAATTCAGCTTTTGGAAGAGGGGCTGTTTGTTCCCCCTTCCCTTTATTATTTTTGGGCCCTGGGGACCCCATCCCCCAGGGCCTGAGCATTTGTGATTAAAAAAAAAACGGGAGTGGGGTTGCGCGGCCCCTCTACCATGGCCGATGCTCCTGCCCTGCCATAGCAAACAGCAATGTCCCGGGGTGGGCCCCCTGGGACCTTGCAGGAGCCGGCCAAAGGGGGTGGCAGTCCACAGGGCCATGGAGGGCTCCAGGAGGGGGCAATGCGGCCCCCCTCCCAATGAATGAAAAACCCTGGCGAGGTGGTGCTCCCCGGGGCTGGTGGTCCGCTATGTACCCCTGCATTTAAATAATTAGTGTCCCGGGGAGGTGGTGGTCCCCGGGACAGTGTGGGGGGGGCAGGAGCTCCCCCACACTTAATTTTTGTAATTTAAGCCCTAGGCAGGTGGCGGTCCCTGGGACTTGGGGGAGCCTGCGAGCACATAATTAACAATGCCCTGGGGAAGTGGCGGCCCCTGGGGCAGCGTGGGGAGGTAGGAGTCATAAAACACATTTGAAATAAATAGCCCTGGGGAGGTGGTGGTCCCCAGGGCTGCGGGGGGGCCGTGTGCCCCCTGCATATAATTAACTAAACTACGGGAAAGTAGCAATCCCCGGGCCACTATATTTAATTATACATTGCCCCGGACCTGGCCCACCCAGGGGCTTAAAGAAAACAGAGCCCGTGCCTCATTTTATTTTTACTTTATCGGCTGGATTCGCGCACCCAGTGTGAATTCAGACTATTTAAAAATGCTTTTTTTGTCCCCCTGAGCAGGCCTAGGGGGTCAGGGTGTTTCTACCCTGCCCCTTTTTCTTCATTTTTCACTTTTTTATTCATTTTACTTGTGACTCGGTTACCGAGTCACAAGATGGCTGCTAGCACATTCTGATTTGGAGTGTTGGCAGCCAGAAGTCAGCTTGTGCTCGGGAGGAGTCGTGATACCTCCTCAGTGCTCAGATATGTAAATTTTAATTTTTTGAATTTCTCAGCAACTACTGAACGGATTAACACCATTTTAAAAAAAAGGGCACTTTCTGAACTAAGAGCTACCTTTTTGCCAAATTTGGTGTAATTCCGTTCAGCAGTTCGGGCTGTAGTCTGTTCCCAAATTTCCCATGGAAAATTAACATGGGGAAAACGCATTTGGGGACCCCCTTTTTTTCTCGGCCCCCACTTGACAAATCACTCCATAACTTTCAGGACAGGAGCTGACCTGAGTGAACCATTTGTTTTAAACATTTTGTGAAAATTCGCCAAACAGCGCAAAAGATATTGGCAAAAGAAAAAACGCTTTTTGAATAGAAACAAGGTCCTAACTATAACTACCTTCTAGCCAATAGTTTTGAAAATTTTGTGAAGATTCCTATGGAAACTAGGTCCTAACTTTAGCTACCTACTGGCGACCGGCAGTAGGTAATATATATATATATATATATATATATATATATATATATATATATATATATATATATATATATATATATAGATATATATATATATTACCTACTGGCGGTCGCCAGTAGGTAGTTATAGTTAGGACCACGTTTCCATAGGAAATCCGCAACATTCTATTTTGAATAACTTTGGCGCCGGTTGACGAATCCTCGCAAATTTTTCAAAATACGTGGGGCACTACGCTCCGCTCCTACCCTGAAAGTCTCGGGGGGATTCGTCAAGCGGGGGCTGAGATAAAAGGGGGGTCCCAAAACGCGTTTTTCCCATGCATTTTTCCATAGGACCTTTAGACACAGCTACAGCCCGAACGGCTGAACAGAATTACTTGAAATTTGGCAGAGAGGTAGTCCTCAGGTCAAGGAAGTGCCTTTTGTACGTTTGGTGTAAATCTGTTCAGTAGATTCTGAGAAAATAGCCTTTAAATCAATATATATATCTGAGCCAGCTTACGGTGCGCTTACGGTGCGCTTATCGTACGCGTACGGTGGCGTGCGCGAGCGCGATTCTGATTGGCCCTTAGATCTTAGTAAACATTCGAATCGGTCGAAACCAGGAAGCGGCGGCCGCCATTTTCTCTCTCGCACTCTGACAGGGGGTTGAAAAACCAAGTGCAAAAACATGTAAAGGGGCTGTTTACACAGCTTCCAAGCACCTAGCCATGTCGAAGGAGTCCCCAACGATCCCCCAAGTGAAAAAAGGCAATTTTAATTTTTTCGAAAATTTCGCCGATTACGCTTACCGTACGCGTACGGTAAAAAATATTTTAAAAAAATAAAAAATATCCACATTCTCCCCACCCCGTGTGCAAAAGGTGCCCGAAGGGCACCTATTGTGCATGGCTTATTAGAGCAGAACAAAACATATATTTTACCTGTCACAACGATGCTCATCATATGTCCTCCATGTGCGCACGGTGCGCGAAGCGCATCGTGCGTTCATGGCCCATCTAGCGTAACGTGGGCACGCGGTGCGCGAAGCGCACCGCGTGCTCACTGTGCGCGCACGGTGCGCGAAGCGCACCGTGCGTGCACGGAGCGAACTGCGTTAAGTGGGCGCGCACGCCACAATTGGCGTAAAGTAACTTAGGATTTAAAAAAACTTACAAATTCACTGAAAAAACCATAGGTTTCACACACGTTATAGTTAGGAATTAGCATTTAAAAAACCTTACTAATTCACTGAAAAAAACATAGGTTTCACACATGTTATAGTTAGCTGGACGTTGTACTGATAAAAAAACAATGAAATTCCCCCGTTATAGTTACTGTAGGCAACTATAACTCACGCGACCGTAATCCTCTGCTGATGACATATGTGTCTTTATGAAAAAAAAATATTTGTAATGTATGTATAGCTAAAATTTAATGGAAGAAGACATGGGCAAATAAGTGTCTAAATACAGTATTAGCATCAGCAGAGGATTACGGTCGCGTGAGTTATAGTTGCCTACAGTAACTAGAACGGGGGAATTTCATTGGTTTTTTATCAGTAAAATGTCCAGCTAACTATAACATGTGTGAAACCTATGGTTTTTTCAGTGAATATATATATATGTGTATATATATATATATAACTATTTTCACTGACAAAACCATAGGTTTCACACACGTTATAGTTAGGAATTAGCATTTAAAAAACCTTGCAAATTCACTGAAAAAACCATAGGTTTCACACAGGTTATAGTTAGCTGGACATTTCACTCGTACAAAACCATTGAAATTCCCCCATTATAGTTAGTTCAGCTAACTATAACTCGCGCGACCGCAATCCACTGCTTCATTTAGACACTTATTTACCCATTTATTCTTCCATTAACCTTTAGATATACATATATAAAAAATATTCATTTTTCAGAAAGACACATATTCACTGGATGATGTCATCAAAGATGTCATCAGTGATGTCATTTGAGATGTCATCAGTAATGTCATGAGTGATGTCACTGACCATGTCATAAGTGATGTAATATGTGACGTCATCAGCAGTGGATTGCGGTCGCACGAGTTATAGTTAGCTGAACTAACTATAATGGGGGAATTTCAATGGTTTTGTACGAGTGAAATGTCCAGCTAACTATAACATGTGTGAAACCTACGGTTTTTTCAGTGAATTTGCAAGGTTTTTTAAATGATAATTCCTAACTATAACGTGTGTGAAACCTATGGTTTTTTCAGTGAATTTGCAAGGTTTTTTAAATGCTAATTCCTAACTATACCATGTGTGAAACCTATGGTTTTTTCAGTGAATTTGCAAGGTTTTTTAAATGCTAATTCCTAACTATAACGTGTGTGAAACCTATGTTTTTTTAGTGAATTTGCAAGGTTTTTTAAATGCTAATTTCTAACTATAACGTGTGTGAAACCTACGTTTTTTTAGTGAATTTGTAAGGTTTTTTCAATGCTAATATATGTATGTATTATTATATTTTTTATATATTTATTTTACAATAAACTACCTATGTATATAGTTATAGATTGACTGTATCCTGTAATATGGAATGCCTCAGCTCTTTTTTTTAAAATTTGGATAAAGTTGAACAGCATAGTTAATATCTTCTATAAACTTATAAACAGTTTAAAATATTATTTTTTTTAAGGGTTTTTCATGATGCACGCACCGCGCGCGCACCGCCGTGTGCGCATGGTGCGTGCACCGCGCAATATTTATCAATTTTTTTTTTTTTTGGGACCTTAGGGGTCGTTCATGGTCCCCCTGAGAAGGCCTAGGGGGTAAGGGACTCTCTACCCTGATCCCTTTTCACGTTCTCCACTGTTTTTAGCTCTCTTCTGCCTCTAAAACTCAAAGTGGCGGCTGGGGGTGTGCGCACCGTGCGTGCACCCCGTGATTTTTTGAAAAAAAATAAAATGTTTTTTTCACCCTTCGGGGCCCTTCAAGGACCCCCTGACAAAGGCTAGGGGGTCAGGAACTCTCTACCCTGCCCCCTTTTCACATTCTCCACCTTTCTTTTTCACTGTCACACATAAAATGGCGTCCGACACTTCCTGATTTTGACTGATTGGAATTTTGACTGACATCTAACCACCAATCAGAATTACGCTCGCGGTCATTTGGTGCGCGCCCCGTGTATAGATATTTATGTACTTTATGTACTTTTAACTGCAATTTTCTCAGGAACTACTGAACAGATTGACACCATATATGCAAAAGGCACATGCCTGACCTGAGGACTACCTCTTTGCCAAATTTCAAGTAATTCTGTTCAGCCATTCGGGCTGTCCCTTCGACTAAAGGTCCTATGGGAAAATGCATGGGGAAAACCCGTTTTGGGACCCCCCTTTTTTCTCAGCCCCCGCTTGACAAATCACCCCGAGACTTTCAGGGTAGGAGCTGAGCGGAGCGCCCCATTAGTTTTGAAAATTTCAAGAAGATAAGTCAACCGGCGCCAAAGTTATTCAAAATAGAATTTTCAGATTTCCTATGGGAACTCGGTCCTAACTATAACTATCTACTGGCAAACGCCTGGACCTAGTTTCCATAGGAAAAGTGTTTTTTCTTTTCCCAATAACTTTGGCGCCAGTTGACGAATGTTTGCGAAATTTTCAAAACTTGTGGCCTGCTCTGGTCAGCTCCTATCCTGAAAGTCTCGGGGTGATTCGCCAAGTGGGGGCTGTGAAAAAATGGGGTCCCAAAACGTGTTTTCTCCATTTTATTTCTCATAGGACACTTTAGACATGACTACAGCCCGAACTGCTGAACAGAATTACACCAAATTTGGCAAAAAGGTAGCCCTTGGTTCAGAAAGAGACCTTTTTTTTCAAATGGTGTAAATATTTTCAGTAGTTCCTGAGAAATTCAAAAAATAGAGGTAAAAAAACTCAATTTCCTATAAGAAACTTCAGACACGGTCACAGCTGAAACTGCTGAACGGAATTACACCAAATTTGGCAAAAAGGTAGTGCTTGGTTCATAAAGCGACATTTTTTTCAAATGGTGTAAGTCCGTTCAGTAGTTTTCAAGATATTAAAGGAAAAAAATCTTTATATATCTGGGCGGAACCTAACTACAAAAGCACGAGCTTGGCTCTAACTGGCTGCTAACACTTCAATCCAGGAAGTGTTCGCAGCCATCTTGGTGCAATGCTTTTTAGGTCTCGCCTAGCAATGCAGCGCATGCACTGTCCACTACACAAACACCACTGCACTGCCCTAAACCCTAAAACACTACCCCAGCACGATCCCCTACACTGCCCGAACACCACTGCACTGCGCTAAACCCTGAAACACCACCCCAGCAAAACCCCCTACACTGCCTGAACACCACTGCACTGCCCTAAACCCTGAAACACCACCCCCAGCATGACCCCCTACACTGCCTGAACAGCACTGTACTTCCCTAAACTCTGAAACACAACCCCCAGCATGACCCCCTACACTGCCCAAACACCAATGCACTGCCCTAAACCCTGAAACACTATCCCCAGCAAGACCCCCTGCACTGCCCAAACACCACTGCACTGCCCTAAACCCTGAAACATCAACCCCAGCAAGACCCCCTACAATGCCCAAACACCACTGCCCTAAACCCTGAAACACCACCCCCAGCACGACTCGCTACAGTGCCCAAACACTACTGCACTGCCCTAAACCCTGACACACCAGCCCCAGCACAGCCCCCTACACTGCCCGAACACCACTCCACTGCCCTAAACCCTGAAACAACAGCCCCAGCATGACCCGCTACACTGCCCGAACACAATTGCACTGCCCTAAACCCTGAAACAACAACCCCAGCACGACCCCCTACACTGCCCGAACACCATGCACTGCCCTAAGCCCTTAAACTTCAGCCCCAGCACGACCCCCTACACTGCCCGAACACCACTGCACTTCCCTAAACCCTGAAACAACAGCCCCAGCATGACCCATATACTGCCCGAACACCACTGCACTGCCCTAAACCCTGAAACACCACCCCCAGCACCACCCCCTACACTGCCCGGACACCACTGCACTGCCCTAAACCCTGAAACATCACCCGCAGCACGACCCTCTACATTGCCCGAACACCACTGCACTGCCCTAAACCCTGAAACACCACCCCCATCAATAACCCCTACACTGTCCGAACACCACTGCACTGGCCTAAACCCTGAATCACCACCCCCAGCACCACCCCCTACACTGCCCAAACACCACTGCACTGCCCTAAACCCTGAAACACCACCCCCTGCATGACCCCCTACACTGCCCGAACACCACTGCACTGGCCTAAACCCTGAAATACCACCCCCAGCACCACCCCCTACACTGCCCAAACACCACTGCACTGCCCTAAACCCTGAAACACCACCCCCTGCATGACCCCCTACACTGTCCGAACACCACTGACCTAAACCCTGAATCACCACCCCCAGCAAGACCCCCTACACTGCCCGAACACCACTGCACTGTCCTAAATCCTGAAGCAGCACCCCCCTGCGCAACCCCTACACTGCCCGAACACCACTGCACTGCCCTAAACCCTAAAACACCACCCCCAGCAAGACCCCCTACTCTGCCCGAACACCACTGCTCTGCCCTAAACCCTAAAACACCACCGCAGCACGACCCCCTACACTGCCCAAACACCACTGCACTACCCTAAACCCTGAAACACTAGCCCCAGCACGACCCCCTACACTGCCTGAACACCACTGCACTGCCCTAAGCCCTGAAACACCACCCCCAGCACGACTCCCTACACTGCCCGGCAACCACTGCCCTGACCTAAACCCTGAAACACCACCCCCAGCAAGACCCCCTACACTGCCCAGCCACCACTGCCCTGCACTAAACCCTGAAACACCACCCCCTGAAATATCCCCTACACTGCACGAACACCACCTGCACTGCCATAAACCCTGACACACCACCCCCTGCACGACCCCCTACACTGCCTGAACACCACTGCACTGCCCTAAACCCTGAAACGACACCCCAACACAACCCCCTACACTGCCCGAACACCACTGCACTGCCCTAAACCCTGAAATGACACCCCCAGAACGACCCCCTACACTGCCTGAACACCACTGCACTCCCCTAAACCCTGAAAAAACACCCCAACACAACCCCCTACACTGCCCGAACACCAATGCACTGCCCTAAACCCTGAAATGACACCCCCAGCACGACCCCCTACACTGCCCAACACCACTGCACTGCCCTAAACCCTGAATGGACACCCCCAGCACGACCCCCTACACTGCCCGAACACCAGTGCACTGCACTAAACCCTGAAACACCACCACCACACAACCTCCTACACTGCCCGAACACCACTGCACTGCCCTAAACCCTGAAACACCACCCCCCGCACAACCCCCTACACTGCCCGAACACCACTGCACTGCTCTAAACCCTAAAAACACCACCACCCACACGATCCCCTACACTGCCCGAACACCACTGCACTGCCCTAAACCTTGAAACACCACCCCAGCACGACCCCCTACACTGCCCGAACACCACTGCCCTGCCCTAAACCGTGAAACACCACCCCAGCACGACCCCTACACTGCCCGTACACCACTGCCCTAAACCCTGAAACACCACCCCCAGCACGACCCCCTACATTCCCCGAACACCACTACCCTGCCCTAAACCCTGAAACACCACCCCCTGCATGAACCCCTACACTGCCTGAACACCACTGCACTGCCGAAACCCTGAAACAACACCCCCTGCACCACCCCCTACCCTGCCTGAACACCACTGTACTGCCCTAAACCCTGAAACACCACCCCTAGCACCACCCCCTACACTTCCCGAACACCCACTGCAATGCCCTAAACCCTGAAACACCACCCCAGCCCCACCACTTACACTGCCCGAACACCACTGCACTGCCATAAACCCTGAAACACGACCCCCAGCACCACACCCTACACTGCCCGAACACCACTGCACTGCCCTAAAACCTGAAACACCACTCCCAGCAGTACCACCACCTACACTGCCTGAACTCCACTGCACTGCCCCAAACCCTGAAACACCACCCCCAGCACCACCACCTAAACTGCCCGAGCTCCACTGCAATGCCCCAAACCCTGAAACACCACCCCCAGCACCACCCCTACACTGCCCGAACACCACTGCACTGCCCTAAACCCTAAAACACCACCCCCAGCACCACCCCCTACACTGCCCGAATACCACTGCACTGCCTTAAACCCTAAAACACCACCCACAGCACCACCCCTACACTGCCCGAACACCACTGCAGTGCCCTAAATCCTAAAACACCTCCCCCAGCACCACCCCCTACACTGCCCAAACACCACTGCACTGCCCTAAACCCTAAAACACCACCCCAGCATCACCCCTACACTACCCAAACACCACTGCACTACCCTAAACCCTAAAACACTACCCCCAGCATGACCCCCTACACTACACAAACACCACTGCACTGCCCTAAACCCTAAAACACCCCCAGCACTACCCCCTACATTATCCGAACACCTCTGCACTGCCCTAAACTCTAAAACACCACCTGAGCACGACCCCCTACAATACCTGAACACGACTACACTGCCCTAAACCCTAAAACACTACCCCCAGGAAGACGCCCTACACTACCCGAACACCACTGCTCTGCCCTAAACCCTAAAACACTACCCCCAGCATGACCCCGGCACTACACAAATACCACTGCACTGCCCTAAACCCTAAAACACTACCCCCGCACGACCCCCTTCACTACGCAAACACCAATAGACTACCCTAAACCCTAAAACACTACCCCCAGCACAACCCCTAAACTACACAAAAACCAATGCACTAACCTAAACCCTTAAACACTACCCCCACCACGACCCCCTTCACTACACAAACACCAATGCACTACCCTAAACCCTAAAACACTACCCCCAGCATGACCCCCTACACTACCCAAACACCACTGCACTACCCTAAACCCTAAAACACTACCCCCGCATGACCCCCTACACTACCCAAACACCACTGCACTATCCTAAACCCTAAAACACTAACCCCAGCATGACCCCCTACACTACCCAAAAATCACTGCACTACACTAAACCCTAAACCATGACCACCTACACTACACAAACACTGCTGCAGTACCCTAAACCCAAAAACACTACCCCCAGCACGACCCCCTACACAACACAAACACCACTGCACTAACCTAAACCCTAAAACACTACCCCCTACACTACACCAAACACCACTGCACTACCCTAAACCCTAAAACACTACCCCCAGCAGTACCGCCTACTCTACCCAAACACCACTGCACTAACCTAAACCCTAAAACACTGCCTCCAGCAGTACACCCTACACTACCCAAACACCATTGCACTACCCTAAACCCTAAAACGCTATCCCCAGCAATACCCCCTACATGACCCAAACACCACTGCACTACCCTAAACCCTAAACCACTACCCCCAGCATGACCCCTACACTACCCAAACACCACTGCACTACCCTAAACCACTACCCCTAGCATGACCCCCTACACTACCCAAACCCAACTGCACTACCCTAAACCCTAAAACACCACCCCCAGCATCACCCCTACACTACCCAAACACCACTGCACTACCCTAAACCCTAAAACACTACCCCCAGCATGACCCCCTACACTACACAAACAACACTGCACTGCCCTAAACCCTAAAACACCCCCCCAGCACTACCCCCTACATTATCCGAACACCACTGCACTGCCCTAAACTATAAAACACCACCTGAGCACGACCCCCTACAATACCTGAACACCACTACACTGCCCTAAACCCTAAAACACTACCCCCAGGACGACCCCCTACACTACCCGAACACCACTGCTCTGCCCTAAACCCTAAAACACTACCCCCAGCATGACCCCGACACTACACAAATACCACTGCACTGCCCTAAACCCTAAAACACTACCCCCGCACGACCCCCTTCACTACGCAAACACCAATTGACTACCCTAAACCCTAAAACACTACCCCCAGCACAACCCCTAAAGTACACAAAAACCAATGCACTAACCTAAACCCTTAAATACTACCCCCACCACGACCCCCTTCACTACACAAACACCAATGCACTACACTAAACCCTAAAACACTACCCCCAGCACGACCCCCTACACTACCCAAACACCACTGCACTACCCTAAACCCTAAATCACTACCCCGCACGACCCCCTACACTACCCATACACCACTGCACTATCCTAAACCCTAAAACACTAACCCCAGCATGACCCCCTACACTACCCAAAAACCACTGCACTACCCTAAACCCTAAACCCTAAACCATGACCACCTACACTACCCAAACACTGCTGCAGTATCCTAAACCCTAAAACACTACCCCCAGCACGACCCCCTACACAACACAAACACCACTGCACTAACCTAAACCCTAAAACACTACCCCCTACACTACACAAACACCACTGCACTACCCTAAACCCTAAAACAGTACCCCCAGCAGTACCGCCTACTCTACCCAAACACCAGTGCACTAACCTGAACCCTAAAACACTGCCTCCAGCAGTACTCCCTACACTACCCAAACAACATTGCACTACCCTAAACCCTAAAACGCTATCCCCAGCAATACCCCCTACATGACCCACACACCACTGCACTACCCTAAACCCTAAACCACTACCCCCAGCATGACCCCTACACTACCCAAACACCACTACACTACCCTAAACCACTACCCCTAGTATGACCCCCTACCACTACCCAAACCCAACTGCACTACCCTAAACCCTAAAACACTCCCCCCAGCACGACTCTCTACACTACCCAAACACCACTGCACTTCCCTAAACCCTAAATCTACCCCCGGCACGATCCCCTACACTACCCAAACACCACTGCACTACCCTAAACCCTAAATCTTCCCCAGCACGACCCTCTACACTACCCAAACACCACTGCACTACCCTAAACCCTAAATCTACCCTCAGCACGAACCCCTACACTACACCAACACCACTGCACTACCCTAAACCCTAAAACACTACCCCAGCACGACCCCTACACTACCCAAACACCACTGCACTACCCTATACCCTAAAACACTACCCCCAGCACGACCCCCTACACTACCCAAACACCACTGCACTACCCTACACCCTAAAACACTACCCCAGCATGATCTCCTATGCTACAGAAACACCACTGCACTACCCTGAACCCTAAATCTACCCTCAGCATGACCCTCTACACTACACCAACACCACTGCACTGCCCTAAACCGTACAATACTACCCCAGCATGACCCCCTACACTACCCAAACACCACTGCACTACCCTAAACCCTAAAACACTACCCCCAGCACGACCCCCTACACTACCCAAACACTACTGCACTACCCTAAACCCTAAAACATTACCCCCAGCATGACCCCCTACACTACACAAACACCACTGCACTGCCCTAAACCCTAAAACACTACCCACAGCACGACCCCCTATGCTACACAAACACCACTGCACTACCCTAAACCCTAAATCTACCCCAAGCATGACCCCCTACACTACACAAACATCACTGCACTACCCTAAACCCTAAAACACTATCACCAGTGCAACCCCCCTACACTACACAAACACCACACTACCCCCAGTACAACACCCTACACTACACAAACACCACTGCACTACCCTCAACCCTAAAACACTACCCTCAGCATGACCCCCTACACTACCCAAACACCACTGCACTACCCTAAACCCTAGAAAAGTAACCACCACCCCATGCCCAATCCCCCTTACCTCTCACTCCTCATGGTTCCTCTCTCCTCGTGGTTCCTGCCTCATTTCGTCTCTGAGGGGCGGTGCACGTCATTGTGAGGAAACGGAACAGCCTCTGTTTACTTACAACGACGTGGATCGTCTACATTTTTTTACAACTCATTGTCATTTATCATACATAGCTTTACAACAAAATTCTTTGTAAAGGCATGCGTGGTAAATGACCATGCATTCTAAAAAAATGCGTAGTAACGACTTCACGATGTACAACGCATGCGTGGTAATGCATGCGTTGTAAAGGTATCGCAAAGTTAAAAAGTCGTTGTAACGACTGTTCACCGATCAGTGATGTAATTTGAGATGTCATCAGTGATGTCACTGACCATGTCATGAATGATGTAATATGTGACATCATCAGCAGTGCATTGCGGGGTCGCGAGTTATAGTTAGCTGAACTAAGTATGAAGCCGGAATTTCTATGGTTTTGTAGAAGTGAAATGTCCAACTAACTACAACGTTCCTGAAACCTATGGTTTTTTCAGCTAATTTCTATGGTTTTTAAATGCTAATTTCTAACTATAACATGCCTGAAACCTATGGTTTTGTCAGCGAATATATATATATATATATATATATATATATATATATATATATATATATATATATATATATATATATATATATATATATATTCACTTAAAAAAACATAGGTTTCACACATGTTATAGTTAGGTGGACATTTCACTCGTAAAAAAACAATGAAATTCCACCGTTATAGTTAGTTCAGATAACTATAACTCGCGCGCCTGCAATCCAGTGCTCATGACGTCACATATTACATCACTCATGACATGGTCAGTGGCATCACTCATGACATCACTGATGACATCATCCTTGTGATAGAGTGGCGGTCGCGCGAGTTATAGTTATCTGAACTAACTATAACGGTGGAATTTCATTGGTTTTTTAAGAGTGAAATGTCCACCTAACTATAACATGTGTGAAACCTATGGTTTTTTAAGTGAATTTGCAAGGTTTTTTAAATGCTAATTCCTAACTATAACGTGTGTGAAACCTTTGGTTTTTTCAGTGAATTTGTACGGTTTTTTAAATGCTAAGTTACGTATTTTTTTTTTTTTAAGATTTTCACCGTGCGCGCACCATGCGCGCACCCTGCGCGCACCCCGCAAATGTTTTTTCACCCTTCGGGTTCCTTTAGGGACCCCCTGACAAAGGCTAGGGGGTCAGGAACTCTCTACCCTGCCCCCTTTTCACGTTCGCCACATCTATTTTTCACTCTCGCACCCACCACAAACAAAATGGCGGCTGACACTTCCTGATTTCGACCGATTCGAACGTTGACTGACATGTAACCACCAATCAGAATTACGTTCGCGCACGTTAAGGTGCGCGCACGGTGCGCGCACGGTGCGTGGCTATAGATATGTATGTGCTTTTAACTGCAATTTTCTCAGGAAATACTGAACAGATTGACTCCATACATGCAAAAGGCACTTCCCTGACCTGAGGACTACCTCTCTGCCAAATTTCAAGTAATTCTGTTCAGCCGTTCGGGCTGTACCTTCGACTAAAGGTCCTATGGGAAAATGCTAGGGGAAAACGTGTTTTGGGACCCCCCTTTTTTCTCGGCCCCTGCTTGACGAATCACCCCGAGACTTTCAGGGTAGGAGCTGAACGGAGCGCCCCATTAGTTTGGGAAATTTCGCGAGGATTCGTCAACCGGCGCCAAAGTTATTCAAAATAGAATTTTCAGATTTCCTATGGAAACACGGTCCTAACTATAACTATCTACTGGCAACCGCCAGTAGATAATATATATATATATTCCAAATGCAGTTGCTCCCAACATTGAAGGTGCCACACATTGTTGTTGTTTCAATCCTTTAATTGTAGCACTCGCAGAGCAACCAGCATTACTGGTTACAGCTAAAATGAGGCCACAGTTCCAAACGTGTTTCGGGTGCGCTTCCACCCTTCATCAATGGTTATGGCTTTCACAGGAATGAGGCACCAGGCGCTCACATCGCACTCGCAATGGTTTTATAGTCCCACCCATGTGGGCATTCACAACTGTGCATCTTGGTTTTTGTAGTTCTTAGTATTCCGCAGTGGATGCTGCAATGTTTCCCAATTTGTTAAAATAATCACCACAGTGGGTTGCTGACAACTCGTAAGTTCACGAGACTGCATACTTTAGTGCCTACAAATCGGACACAACGTTCCAGGTGCGTTTGTGATACTCACAGTGCAGGACCAACTGAGTTCACGGTGGGGTACCTTCGTAACCAGAGCCGGCCGCTTACATAAACCAAATGCAGTTGCTCCCAACATTGAAGGTGCCACACACTGTCGCTGTTTCAATCCTTTAATTGTAGCACTCGCAGAGCACAAGGCATTACTGGTTACAGCTAAAATGAGGCCACAGTTCCAAACGTGTTTCGGGTGCGTTTCCACCCTTCATCAATGGTTATGGCTTTCAAGGGAATGAGGCAGCAGGCGTGTGAAAAGTTGGCCTGATATATGCTGTCCACTAGTTATAGTGGGCACCTTGTATCATCCAAACAACCCCTTATTGGTTATAGGTTAAAGACAACCTTTATTGAAAGCTATCCTAGTGGTAGCTATGGAAAGCAGCCTTCAGGCTAAGTCTTGAAGGAATGTAAAGCAGCTTGTTTTACCAGTCTATAATCTCTTGAGTTACTAAATGAAAGATATCCACACCAGGTATATATATAAAATATATGTATTTAGTACTAAACACACCCTCCTAGTCTCTTTATGAGACTAGAGGTCAAAACACATAAGTTACACTTCAATAATCACAGTAAAATAGCACAAATACACGTCAGGCCTTAGGGGCGAGCCAATCCATATACTAAAATAGTGGTATAACAACCACGATTTAACTAGACACAAGGACTAGAGCCTGTAGAATCGCTGGGACCCCAAGGAACCACCCAAGGTAGTGACACAGGGGACCCACGGGGGCCGTGTGCAGTGTGTGAACAGCGAGCTCCAATTAGCTTTAATGGGGAAAGTTGCGGTTAGATTTTTAAAGATCAGGGACACTTAGAAAGGAGTCAGGACGAAATCCTTTTGGACTTGGGAAGTTCTAGGGCTAACACCCACGGGAGCACCGGAGTACTCGTGTTACCTCACCCAGGGAAGCCGGGTGCATAGGTATCTTTTGCTGTCGGGTCGCGTCGTCGATTTCAATGAGAGCTGGCAAAGAAGTGCTGCTGCCGTGAAGATGCAAAGTGTCCAAAGAGATCCAAGCCTGGATCAAAGATGAGAAGAACCTGAAAGCAGAGGGGACAGAGTCTGGGTCACTAGCCAGTGACCAGGAAGGCGGTGGACAGATGCCCACCGATGTCGGGTGATTTGAGGTGAAAGAGGTGAAGCTTGACTCTTCAGCGACGAGCACCAGGAGGCGTTGAGGACAACCAGGAGCTGCATTCGAGCTGTCCCACAAAGGATGTCGAGTGCTGCAGCATCGGTGCCTGGATTGGACACAACAAGCCTTGGCAACAGCAACCCACGCAGAAACAAGAAAGATGATTCGGTGCAAACCAGCAAGGTCTTTGGGACTCACCACTTGGTAGGGAGTTGGGGCACCTCTGGAGCAATCAGGAACACCCAAGGAAATTCAAAGTTACCCCCTAAGGGACCCACCAGTCAACAGACCAGGGATCGCGAAGGGACCTCAAAATAAAACACAAAATGGTGGCCCACGGATCACACTGAATGACCAGGCCAACAATCTTCAGTGGATTTAGTGCTCGAGGTGGAGGCTACAAGTCAGCCCAAGCACGACTTCATGAGATGTCGAGAAGTCAATGCACTTGCAAAAGTGCAAGGTGACCATGAGTTCTGGTTCCACACTACTCACGAGGGCTGCAGGTTGCAGCTTTGCTGGGGACTTGGGTCAGCCTCTGAGATGTCTGGAAATCCTCGACCTGGGCTGCAAATACTTCGGAGTCTGGCTGGAGCTTCGATAATGCAGACCGGCAAATTGCTTCATTGGTGCCTGCCAAGCAGTTGAGTCACTCCTTGACCCCAAGGGAGATTTCTTCAGTCCTCTGGTCTTTAGCGGAGCGTCGAAGGTCCAGGATTTGGCTTCAGAGTTTCGTCCAAGGTAATCTAAAGTTCTGGTTACAGGTGTTCTTTACTTATACCTAAGGAAGGGGTTGGCTAGCTCTGGGGACCCACCTACGGGAGGGTATGGAAAGAGGGGTGACTACACTAATTTCCGTTGTCCAGTTTCACGCCAGAGCAAGAGCTGAAAGCCCCTGAAATGGTCTGAGCTGGACTATGCACAGGGACACCAAATGTGCCCCCGGTGCAGGACTTCAAAGCACTCAGAGAGGGCTCCCACCCAGCCCCAATACACATAATCCTGTCTGGGAGGTGGTTACACCTCCCTGTGACAGGAAACCTATTGGCCAGGCCTCCCCTGCCGGAGTTTCAGTCAGCAGTAGGAGGCCAGATTTGTGTCTGTGGCTGCAGCATCCATTTTGTGATGCCAGGGCTCTCTTAAGTTTCTACCGGGTATACCAGTGCTGCCATGTCTCTCCCACTAGAAGGGTGGGATCATACTCCCACACCAGTTACTGGTGTGGAGGTATGATTCCAAGGTGTTTGACACCAAACACGACATGTTTCCGTGCAGCCAGTCCAAAGTTAGCATTTAGCGTTTGGTTATAATACACTTAAGAGTATATGGTCAGGCTGCACTACTGACAACCCAGAAGAAGAGATTCCGAAGGCTGCAGAGGGGCTCAGCTCATGCCTGGGCACCCCGTCACATGTAACCAAGCACCCTGCCTTCAGGATTGATAAGGCCTGCCATAGGGGTGACTGATAGGTTTGTATGTGCAGTGTATGGTGAGATATAGTGAACCTATATCTCTGTTAGGGGTGCATGCACCACCTTACCCAGGCTGCAGTAGCAGACCTGTGGTGTCATTTTGGGTGGCTTTCCAGCGGTGGCATAATACATGCTTCAGCCCCTGGTAGGCCTCTGGGGTACCTACGCCCTGGGTACATAGTATACCATATACTAGGGACTTATAAGGGCACCTCAGATCCAATCTGAACTGTACCTAAAGTACATGGAACCATTTTAGAGAGGAAGCAGCTAGGCTGGGGCCCTGAATAGCAGGGTCCCAGCCAGACTAAAGTCGAAAAACAGTGAAACACCAGCAAAATGTGGGGGTATACATGTGAAGCAGATCCTACTCTCCTACACAACCCCCCCCCCCCAAAACACAGGGACATTAAACTAACCTTGACCAGTTGAGTCTTCATGTTCTAAGTGGAAATATCTGGAGAGTCCGTATGGATTGGCATGGTTACTCCCAGGTCTATGTTCCACCGTATAGTCCATCCCCTGTAGGGAAAGGGACCACCTGAGAAGTTTGGGGTTTTCACCCTTCATCTGTTTTAGCCATAAGAGGGGCTTATGGTGTGTCTGAACAATGAAGTGAGTACCAAATAAGTATGGCCTCGACTTCATCAGAGCCCAAACCACAGCAAAGGCCTCCCTCTCAATGGCTGACCAACGTTTCTCTCTGGGGGTCAACCTTCTGCTTATGAAAGCTACTGGTTGATCCTGACCTTCATCATTCAACTGTGTCAGTACTGCCCCTACACCCAACTCAGATGCATCTGTTTGGACAATGATCTTTTTGGAGTAGTCAGGACTTTGCAGAATAGGAGCAGTGCACATGGCCTGCTTCAGGTCATCAAATGCCTTTTGACAGCTAGCTGTCCACTGAACCTTTTTGGGCATTTTCTTAGAGGTTAAGTCATTCATGGGTGTCACTATTGATCCATACCCCTTGACAAATCTTCTATAGTACCCAGTCAGGCCTAAGAAGGCTCTCACCTGAGTCTGGTTATTTGGAGCAACCCAGTCCATTATGGTCTGGAGTTTGCACCGCAATGGTTGAACCTGGCCTCCACCTACAAGGTGGCCCAGGTACACAAGCTGACTCTGCCCTATCTGGCACTTAGTAGCCTTGATAGCTAGGCCTGCTTTTTGCAGGGTGTCCAACACATTCTTCAAGTGGACCAGGCGATCCTCCCAGGTAGAGCTAAAGACAGCAATATCATCGATATGCTGCACTATAGTCTTCCAGGCCTGTAAGGACTTGATTCACCAGCCTTTGGAAAGTGGCAGGTGCATTCTTCAAACCAAAGGGCATTACCATACATTGATAGTGCCCACTAGGGGTAGAAAATGCTGTCTTTGGCTTTCCATCATCAGCTAATCTGATCTGCCAGTAGCCAGCTGTCATGTCAAATGTACTTAGAAACTTGGCTGAGGCCAAAGTATGTATTAGCTCATCTGCCCTGGGGATAGGATGGGCATCTGTCGTGGTGACTGCATTGAGACCCCTGTAATCCACACAAAACCTCATCTTTCTCTTGCCATCTGTGGTGTGAGGTTTAGGTACCAGGACTACTGGACTAGCCCAAGGCCTATCTGAGGGTTCAATGACTCCCAAATCCAACATCTTTTGGACTTCTATCCTTATACAGTCCCTGACATGGTCACGTTGCCTGTAGATCTTATTCTTCACAGGCAGACTGTTCCCAGTGTCCACTTCATGAGTGCACCAGGTGGTCTGACTTGGAGTCAGAGCAAACATATGTCTGAACTGGCTAAGAAGTTTTCTGCAGTTTGCTTCTGGGCAGTGAGGCTGCCTGCCAAGTCTACACCATAAACTGACCCATTATCAGGGTTCTGAGAAAGCAGGTCAGGGAGTGGGTCACTCTCTTCCTCCTGTCCTTCATCAGTAGCCATGAGCAAGCCCATGTCTGCCCTGTCAACATATGGTTTTAGTCTGTTGACATGAAGTACCCTGTGGGGACTCCTAGGGGTTCCAAGGTCTACCAAGTAGGTGACCTCCCCTTTCTATTCAACAATTTTATGGGGGACACTCCATTTGCCCTGGAGGGCTGCTGGGGCCACAGGCTCCAACACCCACACTTTCTGTCCTGGCTGGTAGACAGTCAGTACAGCCTTTTGGTCATGCCAGGCATTTTGTAATTCCTGGCTAGCCTCAAGGTTTTTGGTTGCCTTTTTCATATACTCAGCCATCCTGGAGCGGAGACCAAGTACATAGCCCACTATTTCCTGTTTGGGGGACTTGAGAGGTAACTCCCATCCTTCCTTAACCAGACACAATGGACCCCTGGAAGGGTGACCAACCAAAAGTTCAAAAGGGCTGGGGCCAACCCCCTTTTGAGGCACCTCCCTGTATACAAATAAAAGGCAGGGCAAGCGTATGTCCCATCTTCACCTAAGGTTTTCTGGGAGTCCTTTAATCATGCCCTTTAAGGTTTTGTTGAACCTTCCAACTAAACCATTGCATTGTGAGTGATAGGGTGTGGTGAACTCGTAGTTCACTCCACACTCCTTCCACATAGCAGTCAAGTAACTAGGCATGAATTTTTCTCCCCTGTCAGATACTACCTCCTTAGGAAAACCTACTCTTGAGAATACACCTAAGAAAGCTCTTGCCACCACAGATGCTGTAGTGGTCCTTAGGGGAGTTGCTTCTTGGTACCAGGTGGCATGGTCCACCACCACCAGTATAAACCTGTGCCCAGATGCTGTCTGAGGATCCATGGGACCAACAATGTCAATCCCAACCCTCTCAAAGGGAACCCCCACCACAGGTAGTGGTATCAGGGGGGTCTTTGTCGTTTCACCTGCCTTGCCACTGGCTTGGCAGGTCACACAGGAGCAACAAAACTCCTTAGTGTCTTCAGACATGTGGGGCCAGTGAAAGCGAGGGACAATTCTGTCTCAAGTCTTGTTCTGGCCCAGCTGTCCTGCTAGGGGAATATCATGGGCTAGTGTCAATAGGAAGCCCCTAAACTTCAGAGGTATAACCAACCTCCTGGATGCACCAGGCTTGGGGTCTCTACTCTCTGAGCAAAGGAGTCCATCATCCCAATAAACTTTATGGGTGCCACTAGCATTCCCAGCAGCCTCATCAGCAGCTTGCTTTCTGAGGGGTTCAAGAGAGGGGCAGGTTTTCTGCTCCTGGCTCAGATCAGACCTGGAAGGGCCCTCTTTCCCCAAGAACTTAACCTGGTCAGGTTCAAGCTCCTCTGGGACAGTTCCTTCTTCAGGCTCAAGATCAACTCCCTAAGGAGACTGACCTGCATTCTGAGTCAGGTGGGAAGGCACTGCCTTAACCCTGCTGCTCTTCCTCTTGGGAGGCACCTGGTCCATTATTCCAGAATCCAGGGCCTGTTCAGTTTGAACCATTTTGGCCTGTGACCTAGTCACAGCAAAGACATGATCAGGGATCCCTAACATTTCTGCATGTGTCCTGAGCTCCACTTTAGCCCAAGCTGAAGTCTCTAGATCATTGTCAAGCAAACACTGTACTGGTAGGTCTGCACTTACCACAACCTTCTTAAGGCCAGTTACCCCTCCTCAGGAGAAGTTAACAACTGCCAGAGAATGGTCTGTTCTGACATTGCTAGCATTGGTCACTTGGTACATTTTACCAAGTATAATCTGCCCAGGATCCACAAGCTCTTTTTTTACCATTGTGACACTTGCTCCTGTGTCCCTGAATGCCAACGCCTCTATTCCATATATTAAAGGCTGTTGTATGTATTTGCCCAGATTACTGGGACTCACAAAGGGAGACATATCCATTCCCCCATCACAGACTAGAACAGCCTGAGATGGAACTCTGACTAGGCCAGAGTCCAACTCAGAACCCAGGGCTAACCCTACTACACCCTTATTCTGAACATTACCACTACCGATTGTAGCTGTACTAGGGGGAACAGTTGCCTTAGGGGCAATGGTGGCTGGAGTAGATTTTTTGGACTTGGTGCAATCACTAGTCCAGTGAGTTTTCTGTTTACAAATTTTGCACCATGGTTTCTTTTGGCCTTTTCCCTTGTTAGACTGTGAATCCTCACCTGAAGAAGATTGTTGGGGCCCTTGTGAAGACTTCTGGTCTTTACCTTTCTCCCCACCCTTGTCAGAGTTTTTAGGATCTTGCTTCTTGGGTTCACCACTATGGTTTTGTGCCTTCTGCCTCACCCTGGTTCTGACCCACTTGTCTGCCTTCTTTCCCAATTCTTGGGGAGAGGTCAGATCTGAGTCTACCAGGTACTTGTGCAACAGCTGATTGTGACTATTATTAAGGATCTGCTCCCTCATAATCAAATTGTACAATCCGTGATAGTCATGCACTTTACTGCCAAGTAACCAACCTTCCAGAGCCTTAGTAGCACAATCTACAAAGTCTACCCAGTCCTGAGTCTGTGCCTTTTGGGTATCCCTGAACTATAACCTGCATTGCTCAGTGGTTAGGCCAAACCCATCAATTAAGGTACTCTTCAGACTGTTGTAATCATCTGCCTCCTCCTCTCTAACAGTGAGGAGCTTATCTCTACCTTTGTCTGCAAATGAGAGCCATAAGATCTCTGCCCACTGCTCCTGGGGGACCCTTTGTACTTTATTCGCCCTTTCCAGTGCAGTTATCCATTTGTGGATGTCATTCCCACTCTGCTAGGGAGGGACAATCTTATTCAGGTTTCCATGGTCATAAGACCTCTCCCTATCTCTAGTGATGTTGCTGCCACCATGGGACTCCAGTCCCACCTTTTTCTAGCTCGTTAGAGCTCTAGGGCCTCCCTATCTAGGGCTACCTGCTTTCTTCTGATTTCAAGCTGAGCTTCCTCATACCTAAGCAATCTCTCCCTTCTCTCCTGAGAGGTTTCTCTCCTATTAGAGGAGATTGAGGTCCCTACAGATGAGTTAGAATGGTTAGACTCCCTGGAGGAAGATCTTGACCTTCTAAGCCCACCACCAACTCTCCCAGGAGGGACAAAGAGGGGTCCACATTGTGGTCCTTTCCATCACTGTCTAGGGGAATTGGATTTTCCAGGTCCAGATCACTGTTATCTGCCTGGCCAGCCTCAGAGGTCAGGTCATGGGGAGTTACACCCCTAGGCCTTTCCTCAGGTGCTGACCCACCCACTCTGCCTAACCCTTCAGATCCTAAAGATCTGCTAAGGTCATCCAGCCTGAGTACCTCTCTGAGATGCTGGGTGGTTGGACGTTTGCCTCTCTTCAGTTTCCTAGTTGTACATAATGCTCTCCTTCCATGAATGGGAGGCTATCATACTGGGTATCTTGAAGCCCATTGGCTTCTGGGAAGGACCTACTGGTTCCTGGCCTTAAAGACATTACTAGTGTGGTGTGGTGTATTGCACTACCTACTCTAGTGTGGCCTACTAAACTCTCTTGAGTTGTAGAAAGGGTGTGCTATCCCTTAACACACAACTCTAAGTTCAGTAGAACCTACTGTATTCTAAAGCTTGTATTATATATACCTAGTGTACCTTTAGTGGTTTTCAGTTAGTCACTCAATTGAGATTATCTGGTAAAACAATAGCATGCTTGAATCCCACACGCTGCACACCAATGTGAGAAGTTGGCCTGATATATGCTGTCTCTAGTTATAGTGGGCACCTTGTATCAGTCCAAACATCCCCTTATGGGGATACCTAGTGGTAGCTATAGAGAACAGCCTTCATGCTAAGTCTTGAAGGAATGAAAAGCAGCTTGTTTTACCAGTCTATAATCTCTTGAGTTACTAAATGAAAGATATCCGCACCAGGTACACATATAAAATATATGCATGTATTACTAAACACACCCTTCTAGTATCTTTATTAGACTGGAGGTCAAAATACATAAGTTACACTTCAATAATCACAGTAAAATAGCTTGAATACACGTCAGGCCCTAGGGGCGAGCCAAACCATATACTAAAATAGTGGTATAAGAACCATGACTTAACTGGACACAAGGCCTAGAGCCTGTAGAATCGCTCGGACCCCAAGGAACCACCCAAGGTAGTGACACAGGGGACACAGGGGACCCACAGGGGCCGTTTGCAGTGTGGGAACACAGCCACGAGCTCCCGTTAGCTTCTACAGCAAAAGTCGCGGTTAGATTTTTTAAGATTAGGGACAATTAGAAATGAGTCAGGACCAAACCCTTTTGGACTTAGGAAGTTCTAGGGCTAACACCCACAGGAGCACTGGAGTACTTGTGTTACCTCTCCCATGGAAGCCGGGTGCATAGGTGTCTTTTGGTGTCGGGTCGCGTCGTCGATTGCAATGGGAGCTGGCAATGAAGTGCTGCTGCCGTGAAGATGCGAAGTGTCCAAAGAGATCCAAGCCTGCATTGAAGATGAAATGAACCTGAAAGCAGAGGGGACAGAGCCTGGGTCACTAGCCAATGACCAGGAAGGCGATGGACAGATGCCAATCGATGTCGGTGATTTCAGGTGAAAGAGGAGAAGCTTGACTCTTCAGCCACGAGGACCAGGAGGTGTCGAGGATAACCAGGAGCTGGATTCGAGCTGTCCCATGAAGGATGTCGTGTGCTGCTGTGTCGGTGCCCGGATTGGACACAACAAGCCTTGCCAACAGCAACCCACGCAGAAACAAGAAAGATGCTTCGGTGCTAACCAGCAAGGTCTGTGAGACTCACCACTTGGTAGGGAGTTGGGGCACGTCGAGAGCAACCAGGGAAGCCCAAGGAAATTCAAAGTTACCCCCTCAGGGAGTCAACAGACCAGGGATCGCGAAGGGACCTCAAGACAAAACACAAAGTGGCAGCCCACGGGTCACTTGGAATGACCAGGCTGACAATCTTTGGTGGATTCAGTGCTCGAGGTGGGGGCTACAAGTCAGCCAAAGCATGACTTCAGGAGACACCGAGAAGGCAATGCACTTGCAAAAGTGCACGGTGACCAGGATTTTTGGTTCCACGCTACTCATGAGGGCTGCAGGTCTCAGCTTTGCTGGGGACTCGGGTCGGCCTCTGAGATGTCTGGAAATCATCTTCCTGGGCTGCAAATACTTTGGAGTCCGGCAGGAGCTTCAATAATGCAGACTGGCAAATTGCTTTGTTGGTGCCTGCCAAGCAAGGGAGTCACTCCTTGACCCCAAGGGAGATTTCTTCAGTCCTCTGGTCTTCAGCAGATCGTCAAAGGTCCAGAATTTGGCTTCAGAGTTTTGTCCAGGATAATCTAAAGTTCTGGTTACAGAGGTTCCTTACTTATACCTAAGGAAGGGGTTGGACTAGCTCTGGGGACCCACCTATGGGAGGGTTTGGAAAGAGGGGTGGCTACACCAATTTCCTTTGTCCAGTTGTGCACCAGAGCAGGGGCTGGAAGCCCCTGAACCATTCTGAGCTGGACTATGCACAGGGACACCAAATGTGCCCCCAGTGCAGGACTTCAAAGCACTCAGAGAGTGCTCCCACCCAGCCCCAATACACATAATCCTGTCTGGGAGGTGGGTACAGCTCCCTGTGTCAAGAAACCTATTGTTCAGGCCTCCCCTGTCGGAATTTCAGCCAGCAGTAGGAGGCCAGACTTGTGTCTGTGGCTGCATCATCCATTTTGTGATGCCAGGGCTCTATTAAGTTTCTACCGGGTATACCAGTGCTGCCATGTCTCTCCCTCTAGAAGGGTGGGCTCATACTCCCACACCAGTTACTGGTGTGGGGGTATGATTCCAATGTGTTTGACACCAAACACGACATGTTTCTGTGCAGCCAGTCCAAAGTTAACATTTACCGTTTGGTTATAATACACTTAAGAGTATATGGTCAGGCTGCACTACTGACAACCCAGAAGAAGAGATTCCGAAGGCTGCAGAGGGGCTCAGCTCATGCCTGGGCACCCCGTCACTTGTAGCCAAGCACCCTGCCTTCAGGATTGATAAGGCCTGCCATAGGGGTGACTGATAGGTTTGTATGTGCAGTGTATGGTGAGATATAGTGAAACTATATCTCTATACGGGGTGCATGCACCACCTTACCCAGGCTGCAGTAGCAGACCTGTGGTGTCATTTTGGGTGGCTTTCCAGGGGTGGCATAATACATGCTTCAGCCCCTGGTAGGCCTCTGGGGTACCTATGCCCTGGGTACATAGTATACCATATACTAGGGACTTATAAGGGCACCTCAGATCCAAGCTGAACTGTACCTAAAGAACATGGAATCATTTTAGAGAGGAAGCAGCTAGGCTGGGGCCCTGAATAGCAGGGTCCCAGCCAGACTAAAGTAAAAAAACAGTGAAACACCAGCAAAAAGTGGGGGTATACATGTGAAGCATATCCTACTCTCCTACACGGCGTTCACATCGCACTCGCAATGGTTTTATAGTCCCACCCATGTGGGCATTCACAACTGTGCATCTTGGTTTTTGTAGTTCTTAGTATTCCGCAGTGGATGCTGCAATGTTTCCCAATTTGTTAAAATAATCACCACAGTGGGTTGCTGACAACTCATAAGTTCACGGGACTGCATACTTTAGTGCCTACAAATCGGACACGACGTTCCAGGTGCGTTTGTGATACTCACAGCGCAGGACCCACTGAGTTCACGGTGGGGCACCTTCGCAACCAGAGCCGGCCACTTACATAATCCAAATGCAGTTGCTCCCAACATTGAAGGTGCCACACACTGTTGTTGTTTTAATCCTTTAATTGTAGCACTCACAGAGCACGCGGCATTACTGGTTACAGCTAAAATGATGCCATAGTTGCGTTTTGGGTGCTCTTCCACCCTTCATCAATGGTTATGGCTTTCACGGGAATGAGGCAGCAGGCGTTCAGATCGCACTCGCAATGGTTTTATAGTCCCGCCCCAGTGGTCATTCACAACTGTGCATCTTGGTTTTTGTAGTTCTTTGTATTTCGCAGTGGATGCTGCAATGTTTCCCAATTTGTTAAAATAATCACCACAGTGGGTTGCTGAGAACTCGTAAGTTCACGGGACTGCATACTTTGGTGCCTACAAATCGGACACGACGTTCCAGGTGCGTTTGTGATACTCACAGCGCAGGACCCGCTGAGTTCGCGGTGGGGCACCTTCGCGACCAGAGCTGGCCGCTAACATAATCCAAATGCAGTTGCTCCCAACATTGATGGTGCCACACACTGTCGTTGTTTCAATCCTTTAATTGTAGGACTCGCAGAGCACGCAGCATTACTGGTTACAGCTAAAATGAGGCCACAGTTCCAAACGCGTTTCGGGTGCACTTCCACCCTTCATCAATGGTTATGGCTTTCACGGGAATGAGGCAGCAGGCATTCACAGCGCACTCGCGATGGTTTTATAGTCCCGTACATGTGGGCATTCACAACTGTGCATCTTGGTTTTTGTAGTTCTTAGTATTCCGCAGTGGATGCTGCAATGCTTTCCAATTTGTTAAAATAATCACCACAGTGGGCTGCTGGCAACTCGTAAGTTCATGGGACTGCATACTTTAGTGCCTACAAATCGGACACAACGTTCCAGGTGCGTTTGTGATACTCACAGCGCAGAACCCTCTGAGTTCGCTGTGGGGCACCTTCGCGACCAGAGCCGGCCGCTTACAAATACAGGATTGCAACAACGACAGTGTGTGGCACCTTCAATGTTGGGTGCAACTGCATTTGAATATATATGAATTATAGTTAACATCATTTATGACATCACTGACTTTGGCTTTCTCTCCTATCTTGTTTTCCCTTTGAGCAGAAAGATGACTTCATCTGATTCAGATGAAAAGCCAGGGGCTTCTGCACCGCTTCAGCCACCAAAGCACACCCAAGGAATCCTTCGTGTGGCAATTTTTTTAAATGAGGGCAGGTGCCAGGAAGCTATCCGCAAAGTACATGCCCTGTAAACTTTGCAGCAAAGAGTTCAGGCAGCAGAGCAGATATAAACAAAATAGTATGAGTACCACGGAGATGTAGCATCTGCAGAGGCTTGCACGGGCAAAGTTGGCTCATGCTGCAGAGGTAGACAACTCTACTGAGACTGCAACATCTTAACCAGAAGATACTGGGCCTCCACAGGTTCTAACTGCACAAACGGAGAATAACCCTGCTTTTTTAATTTAATAAAGTGCTATTTTGCTGCTTAGACAAGCAGATCATTATTTCAGCGGAGACAAGCAGGTCTGCCCAGGACAAGTGTCCTCAAGAGCACAAGTGCCCCCATGCAGTCAGTTTTTTTCAGCATTTTTTTGTACGTTTTTCTCCTTCATGTTTTTAAGGAGATGCTGTTTGTGTTTAACACCTCAGTTTTTATCTCTTGCATGCAGTCTGAGGGGGGGCAGTGCTTTTTGGTTTGCTCCCGCAAGATCATAGTTTTTATAATGGGCTTTGCATTTACACTGAACATATCCTGAAGTAGTATGTATAATTCATGTACACCAGAATAGTAACAGTGTGTTTAATTTAATGAAATGCAATCCATTATATAAGTGTGGAGAGAAATAAATCACTTAGATTTATGAAAAAACTCTTCTTGTTTTATCTGCAACAGACAAACATTGGTACATAGCACACATTGATACTCATTTATTAACTTTAAGTCCGTTTATTATTATTAGAAAAAGTTGAATTACTACTTTTTTAAAACACCATGAGAGTCTCGTAAGATCATAAACTTTTAGAGGAAAAATTGACGCTTTCTTTATCACAGTTCATATGCCTTATATTCCCCATTAGTAGGGTGTGGATAGAAAGTAGACTTTCAAATGAGGCCTTTTCACAGTAGAATAGTGCACGGTAGGGTATAAAGAAACACCTGTATCTCACAAACACCTCTCCACAGCCTAACAACTGTGAATAGTAGAATATGGGGAAAGACCTTGCATGTAGGTAACCAGTTTGTAGAGTTGGGTGTAAAGAGACACTGCCGCTCTACTCACACCTTTCCCCAGGATCAGCAGTATGCATAGTTGGATAGGGAAGGTACTCATCTCATATGTAAGACCTTACTATTCCATAGTAAGTATAACAAGTACTGGCCTATCTGCTTAGACCTTTCCCCAGCAAAATAATCAAATATATTGGTGTGCGGGTATAGATTTCAATATCTAGTACAGCTCTCCCCAGAATGACAGACATATATAGTAGTGTGTAGAGAGACAGTCTCATCTCCACTAATACCTATATCCAGAACAACATAAATGTGCAGTACAGGAGTAGCCTCTCTGCTGACACCTCTCCTTAGCCCAACAGGGATATGCAGTGGTGTCTGGGAAGGGAGTGACTTTTCCACTAACACATATTACCCAGGTGAGAGGTGTTTGCAGTACGGTTTGAGAAACATTTATCTCTCTATTCATAGCTCTTCTCATGCTGAAATATATGCATTGTAGGCTGTTGGGAGGAACTGCCCTGTTTCCTGACAGACCTCTCTTGCATTATAAGTCTGCATGGTAAATTTTGGAAAAAGTCTGGTCTCTCTCCTGTGACCTGTGTCTTAGATGATGGGTGTACAAATTAGGATGTGAAAAGGGGCTTACCTTTCTGGTCACAGCTCTCCCCAAGATGACAAAAGTAAGATGTAGGGTGCACAGACAGAATCTCGAATTTTAAATGTCGACGTACACAAATATCGTGTTGGAAATATAGTGTTGCAGAAATATCGACAGAAAGAATGCCATGGTCAAGAATATCGACTTGGAAGTCAGAAATATCATTTTTGAAAATATCGAAGTTAATAATATCATTTGTAAAAATATTTGGTCGTTTACAATATTGATGTTTTAATTAGTGTTATGTATTTTAATATATATTTTAAAAGTCTGTGAACTATGTTTTTATATAAGTATTGCTTTTGGTTTTTAATATATGTGTTACATTTTTAGTAGTTATTAATTTTATTTTAATTAAATTTATCGTTTTTTAGTTCTGTAGCGGGTTTTGGGGTTATAGGGGAATAGGGTGGGAAGTAATCTAATTATAATATATGAAGTCATATTTTTAATTTATTGGTATTTATAAAAGTACGATTTTATAGTGTTAATTGTGGGAATTAATTTATTTCTAATCAATTATTAATTGGTTGTTAGTTATTATTAATTAATTGGTAATTATGTTAATTGTGTAATTTTTTTAGGAGCGGGTTGTGGGTTTATAGGGGAATAGGGTGGGAAGTAATTTAATTATAATAAATGTATCAATATTTTTTATTTATTAATATTTATTTAGTTTAGATTTTATAGTGTCAATTGTGGGAATGAATGTATTATTTATTGGTTATTAATTGCTTGGTAATTATGATTAATGAATTGGTAATTATGTTAATTGTGTCATTTTTTAGGACTGGGTTGTGGGTTTATAGGGGAATAGGGTGGAAAGTAATTTGATTATAATACATTTATTAATATTTTGTATTTATTAATATTTATTTAATTTATAATTTGTAGTGTTAATTGTAGAAATTAATGTGTTATTACTTATTTTTTATTGCTTGTTAATTATTATTCATTACTTAATTAGTAATTCATTATGTTAATTTAGTTATTTGTTTTGGAGTGGGTGGTGGGCTTTATAGGGGAATAGGGTGGGAAGTAATTTATTTATAATTAATTAATAATTATTTGTTAATTAATGCTAATAAATTAATTACAATTTAAATATAGCAATTGTGCAATTAATTTTAGAAGTGAGTTGTGGGGTGTATAGTGGTAAAGGGTGTGAAGTGATATCTTTAAAATTAATTAATAAGTTGTTATCAATTGATATTAATTTATTATTTATAAGTTAGTTATGGAAATTGTGTAATGATTTTTAGGTGTGGGTAGTGGTATTTGTTAGGGTAGAGTGGAATTCATCAATTCATGAATATTTATGGTAATTGTTTATTTTTATTTTTTGTGTGGGTTTCTGTATTGTCATTTGAGATGTCATCAGTGATGTCATGAGTGATGACACTGACCATGTCATGAGTGATGTAATATGTGATGTCATCAGCAGTGCATTGCGGGGGCGCGAGCTTTAGTTAGCTGAACTAACTATAACGGGGGAATTTCTCTGGTTTTGTACGAGTGAAATGTCCAACTAACTATAACTTTCCCTAAAACCTATGGTTTTTTCAGTGAATTTCTAAGGGTTTTTTAAATGCTAATTTCTAACTATAACGTACCTGAAACCTATGGTTTTTTCAGTGAATTTCAAAGGTTTTGTAAATGTTAATTTCTAACTATAACGTGCCTGAAACCTATGGTTTTTTAAGTGAATTTCAAAGGTTTTTTAAATGCTAGTTTCTAACTATGCCTACAGAGGTAGGACATGTGAAGAAAGAAGAAAAAACGCACAGAAAGAAGCAAAAGAAATGCAGAAAGAAGCAACAGAAGTCCACAAAGAGGAAGAAAAGTGCAGGAAGACGCAAGACATGTGCAGAAAGAACCAACAGAGGCCTTGTTTCAAAGTCATCATGTGCCCCCAACATGTTCCTGTCTGTTACTGGTGGTAACTGACTCTGACAAACCAGGCCCGGAGCCAGTGCTATGCTGAAAGACACTTAGAATACAGTGAAAACACCTACATACACGAGGGTACACTATGGGTGGGCGTATCCCAGTGATTGGCATGACCTACCCTGTAATGCCCTAGTATATATTAGGGCAGGCGATTAAAACTAGTTCTAACTCAGAGGTGCAGAAAGAGGCAAGAGAGGTGCAGAAACAGGCAGGAAAGGTGCAGAAACAGAGAACAGGATGCAGAAAGAGGCACGTGAGGTGCAGAAAAAAGCAAGAGCAGTGCAGAAAGAACCAACAGAGGTGCTGACACAGGCATGCAGGGTGCAGAAAGAGCAAGAGAAGTGCATAAAGAGACAATGGAGGTAAGGAAAGAGGCAAGAGAGGTACACAAACATGCAGGAAAGGTTCAGAAACAGGGAACAGGGGTACAGAAAGAGGCAAGAGAAGTGCAGAAACAAAAAAGACGGGTGCAGAAAAAGACAAGCGATCTACAGATAAAAGCAACAGAGGTGCTGAAAGAGGCAGGTGAGGCGCAGAAAGAGGCAATAGATCTGCAGAAAAAAAGCAACAGAGGTGCTGAAAGAGGCAAGTGAGGTGCAGAAAGAAGCAAGAGAGGTGCAGAACGAGGCCAGAGCGGTGCAGACAGAGGAGAGCAAAGTGCAGAAAGGAGCAAAAGAGGTGCGGAAAGAGGCAACTGGGGTGCAGAAAGAGGCAAAGGCAGCACAGAAAGAACCAAGAGATGTGCAGATAGAGGCAAGACAGGTGCAGTAAGAGGCAAGAGATGTGCAGAAAAAGGGAAGAAGGGTGCAGAAAGAAGCAAGAGAAGTGCAGAAAGAGGCAAGTGAGGTGCAGAAAGAGGCAAGAGAACTGCAGAAAGAGCCAAAAGAGTTGCAGAAACATGCAAAAATGGTGCAGAAAGAAGGAACAGGTGTGCAGACAGAGCCAAGAGAGGTGCAGAAAGAGGTATGAGGGGTACAGAAAGAGGCAAGAGGCATGTAGAAATTTGCAACAGAGGTGCAGAAATTTGCAACAGAGGTGCAGAAAGAAGCAAGAGCAGTGCAGAAAGAGCCAACACAGGTGCAGAAAGAGGAAAGAGGGGTGCAGAAAGAACCAAAATATGTACAGAAAGAGGCAAAAGAGGTGCAGAGAGAGGCAAGAGATGTGCAGAAAAAGGGAAGAAGGGTGCAGAAAGAAGCAAGAGAGGTGCAGAAAGAGGCAAGTGAGGTGCAGAAGGAGGCAAAAGGGGTGCAGAAAGAAGGAACAGGTGTGCATACAGTTGGAAGAGAGATGCAGAAAGAGGGGTACAGAAAGAGGCAAGAGGGATGCTGAAATTTACAACAGAGGTACAGAAAGAAGCAAGAGCAGTGAAGAAAGAACCAACAGAGGTGCAGAAAGATGCACTGGGGTTGCAGAAAGAAGCACCAGAGGTGCAGAAAGAGGCACGAGAAGTGTAGAAAAAAACAACAGTGGTGCAGAAAGAGGCAAGAAAAGTACAGAAAGAGGCAAGAAATGTGCAGAAAGAGGCACAAGGGTTACAGAAAGAAGGGACAAAGGTGCAGAAAGAAGCAAGAGAAGTGCAGAAAGAAGCAACAGAGTTGTAGAAAGAGGCAAGAGGGGTACAGAAAGAGGGAAGAGGGGTGCAGAAAGAGGCACAAGGGTTACAGAAAGAAGCACGAGCAGTGCCCACCTTGGATGTACAGTACCTCTCACTGCCTGGCTCACTCTCACCTCTGATGTACAATACCTCTCACTGCCTGACTTACGCTCACCTCTGTTGTACAATATCACTCACTGCCTGGCTTACACTCTCCTCTGATGTACAATACGTCTTACAGCCTGACTTGTGCTCATGTCTGATGTACATTACCTCTCACTTCCTAGTTTACACTCTACTCTAATATACAGTACCTCTACAATACCATCAAAGACTGGCTTACACTTTCTTCTGACGTAGAGTACCGCTCACTGCCTGACTTGCGCTCACCTCTGGTGTACAATGCATCTCACTGCCTGGTTTACACTCTCCTCTAAGGTAGAATACCTCTACAATACCTAGAAAAGCCTGGCTTACACTCTCTGCTAATGTTCAATTCAATACCTCTTACAGCCTGACTTGCGTTCACCTCTAATGTACGATACCTCTCGCTGCCTGCATTACACGCACCTCTGGTTACAATACCTCTTATTGCCTGACTTACGCTCACCTCTGATGTACTATACCTCTTGCTGCCTGACTTACGCTCACCTCTGATGTACAATACATCTGACTGCCTGCCTTACACTAGTCCCTGTTGCACAATACCTCATACTGCTTTACCTACACTCTCCTCTAATGCAGAATACCTCTCATAGCCTGGCTCACACTAACACTGCTACACAATATTCACCTTACATTCTTCTTGTATTTACAATACCTGTCACTGCCTGACTTGCACTCACCTCTAATGTACAGTACCTACCTCTGGCTTCCAGCCTTGCACTCATCCTTGATGAACAAAACGTCTCACTGCCTGACTTGTGCTCACCTTTGATGTACAATACCACTTACTGCCTGGTTAACACTCTACTCTGATGTACAATACCTCTAAAATACCTATGACTGCCTGGCTTACACTCTCTTCTGATATATAATATCTCTGATTGCCTGCCTTACACCTATCTCTGCTGTACAATAACACACAGTGCCTTTCTTACGCTCACCGCTGGTGCACAATACCTCTTGATGCCTGACTATTGCGCACCTCTGGTGTGCAATGCAATGTAATAAGCATGACAATGTGAAATAATGTACAATGCCTCTCGCTGCCAGGTTTACACTCGTCTCTTGTGTTCAATATCTCTCACTGCCAGACTTACGCTCATCTCTGGTGTATAATACCTCTCACAACCAGACTTACACTCCTCTCTTGTGTACAATATCTCTTGCTGCCAGACTTACGCTCATCTCTGGTGTACAATATCTCTCACTGCCAGACTTACTCTCATCACTGGTGTACAATGCCTCTCGCTGCCAGACTTACACTTATCTCTTGTGTACAATATCTCTCACTGCCAGACTTGCGCTCATCTCTGGTGTACAATACCTCTCACTGCCAAACTTACACTCATCTCTTGTGTAAAATACCTCTCACTACCAGACTTACACTCATCTCTTGTGTACAATATCTCTCACTGTCAGACTTACGCTCATCTCTGGGGTACAATACCACTCACTGCCAGACTTACACTCATCTCTTGTGTACAATTCCTCTCACTGCAAGACTTACGCTCCTCTCTTGTGTGCAATATCTCTCACATCTAGACTTACGCTCATCTCTGGTGTGCAATACCTCTCGCTGCCAGACTTACGCTTATCTCTGGTGTACAATACCTCTCAAGACCAGACTTATGCTCATCTCTGGTGTACAATGCCTCTCGCTGCCAGACGTACACTCATCTCTTGTGTACAATATCTCTCACTGCCAGGCTTAAGCTCATCTCTGGTGTACAATACCTCTCACTGCCTGACTTACACTCATCTCTTGTGTACAATATCTCTCACTGCCAGACTCATCCTCATCCCTGGAGCTCATGCCCTGGAGGGTCTTGCTGCCCCCACCAACCCCCCGCAGTGCTGATCAGAGAGTACTGTGGTCTAGGGGCACTGTTTGCAAAGGTGGGTATGTAGCCAGGGAAGATGCTTAGTGGTGCCGCATGTGGGAGGCAGTGATCTGAGTTTGCAGTTGTAATTCACGCTACAAAAGTACTCGACTCTAGGCACTTTTATTGACATATATCTTGTGGGGGTGCACATTTGTTCTGAGAGTCATTATAGTGCCCTGCCAGGCTAATAGACAAACGTTATGCTCGTGCAATGCAGACCTTTTTTTATCGGCAGGATTCGTGCACCTAGAGCGAATTCTGCAGATTTTTTTTTTTAATGCTTTTTTGGGCCTGGGGGTCCCTGTGGGACCCCCTGAGTAGGTTTAGGGGGTCAGGGGGTCTTTACCCTGCCCCCTTGTCTTGTTTTTCTGCTTCTTTTTCACTGTTTTCTTGTGAGTCTGTTATGGAGTCACAAGATGGCTGCAAACACCTTCTGCTTTGGAGTGTTGGCAGCCAATCAGAGTGAAGCTCGTGCCCGGGAGAGTTCGCGAATCCTCCTCGGTGCTCAGATATCGATATTTTTTCTTTTTTAAATTTCTCAGAAACTACTTAATGGATTTACACCATTTTAAAAAAAGGGTTCTTTCTGAACCAAGGGCTACCTGTTTGCCAAATTTGGTGTAATTCCATTCAGCAGTTGGGGCTGTAGCCTGTTCCAATTTTTCCTATGGAAATTAACATGGGGAAAACGTGTTTTGGGACCCCTTTTTTCTCGGCCCTCGCTTGACGCATTACCCTGAAACTTCCAAGATAGGAGCTAACCAGAGCGGGCCATTAGTTTTGAAAATTTTGCGAAGATTTGTCAAACGACACAAAAGATATTGGGAAAAGAAAAAACACTCTCTGAATAGAAATGAGATCCTAACTATAACTACCTACTGGCGACCACCAGTAGGACATATGTATATATTCACTGAAAAAACCATAGGTTTCAGAGACGTTATAGTTAGTTGGACATTTGACTCATAAAACCAGAGAAATTCACCCGTTATAGTTAGTTGAGCTAACTATAACTCACACGCCTGCAATGCACTGGTGATGACATCACATTTTACATCACTCATGACATGGTCAGTGACATCACTCATGACATCTCAAATGACATCACTGATGACATCACTGATGACATCATCCAGTGAATGTGTGTTTCTGTAAAGTTTAAATATTTTTCATATATATCTATGCCAAGGTCTATTGAAGAATGAGTGGATGTAGAAGTGCCTGAATGGATTATTTAGTAGATGCATGACTGACTGTATAAGTCACTGATTGAACGTATGTTACTGAATGCATGGTTTAGTGACTAAACTGTGTGAATGTCTATATTAGTCTCTCAGTTGGTGTGTAAGCAGGTGCATGGGTTGGTGAGTAGCTACATCAGTGTCTACATGGGTTATTGATTGACTGTATGAGTATCTGCATGGGTGTCTGTGTGTCTATGTGGGTGGGTGTGGGTGTCTGATTGTGCATACATGTCTGAATAGCTGATTCACTGGTTGTATACATTCAAACGTGCATCTCTGAAGGGCTGTATGGGTAGCTAACTGTGTGTACAGGTGTGTCGATTAGTGAATTGATGTCTCAGTTGTATATATGTGACTAACTATATATGTTTTTAGACAGTATATGTGAGTGTTGGGGTCTATAATTGACTATACGTGAGAGAGAGTGATTGCAAGAGTGTCTACATACATGAATGTGTACTTGTATTGGTGACTGTATAAGAGAGTAAGTATGTGTTAGTATCTATATAAATAAGGAAGGTGGTGTGTGTAAATAAGTCAGGTGGTGTGTATATATCTGCACATGTGAGTACATGGGTGTGATTGTTTTTTGGCATGACTGAGTAGATGTGTGAGTAACTATATAGATCAGTAGCACTGTGTGAATGTATGTATAGGTGTATGAGTGGATATTATACTGATGTAATGATGAGTGACAGCATGGATGAGTGACTCTATGAGTGTATGTCTAGCTTACAGTATATAGATAGGGATCAGTGGAAGGGTATCTAGTATCTGATATTGGTGTGTCTATGGTTTTGAAAATGGTAGTCTGTATTTTAGAGTGCGTGTATCAAAGGTTATATTAGAGTGTGGGGAGGTGTGTCAGACCATAACGTGGATGATGTCATTAGGGATGTCATTAGTGATGTCATCAGTGATGTCACTGACCATGTCATGAGTGATGTAATATGTGACGTCATCACCAGTGCATTGCGGGCGCACAAGTTATAGTTAGCTCAACTAACTATAACGGGCGAATTTCTCTGGTTTTATATGAGTCAAATGTCCAACTAACTGTAACGTCTCTGAAACCTATGTTTTTTTAGTAAATTTCTAAGGTTTCTTAAATGCTAATTCATAACTATAACGTCTGTAAAACCTATGTTTTTTCAGTGAATTTCAAAGGTTTTTTAAATATGGAACTACTATTGTGCTATTTGTCATTAGTACTGTTTTTTCTAACTTTTCAATTACATAAAATAAACTGCAAATCTGCCAAGTAATGTAATATATTTCACAAATTAGTGAGCTTTTAAATAATACAAAATAATTTAATATTCATAAAACAATTTTTCTCCCTTTTTTTGCTGTCATCAGCTTCTACTTAACTTCACTATTCACAGTGATGTCAGCGTAGATTCATCATAAACAGCAGGGAAAAAAAAACAATCAACTAGATTATTAAAAAAAAACAAATCCCTAATTCTCGCAAATATAATACAAAATCAACACAAATAACACATCCAATACTATTTCCAATCTTCAAATCTTACCTTTACTTTTTAGTTTCTGTTCACATTTTGCAATACGCCAAATAATGTATCAAATATTTCGCTTTGAAATCATCCAGTGTGAATTCCTTAAAGTATATTTACAACTTCCCACTAGGCCGAATGAAGTATCTAAAATCTTTATTTCAGAAATATCAAGTATGAGTTGGGTAATTCATAAGGCAATCTCGGTTTCATTTCCAAGTGCGTATCATTGCAGTGACTCTAACCATTATTACACTTTAAAAAAACTGTATAATGTCCACTTGTGGTAGTACTTCCAGCATGGAAAACAATAGCAACTGCTGCAAAAGTTCTTCCAGAAACAGATAATTTAGTAGCACCAACATTTTTAATTTTGGTTTCCACTTTTCGTCCATTTGGTCTACAGCATTGCAGCATTATAATCAAATATTTTCCATATCTTTGTAAGCATAATGTAGATAGCATTGTTGATTTACAACGAGAACAGATCATCTCATGATCAGCTTCTATAACTAATTTCTAAAATTGTACAGATTTGCAGTCAGGTATTGTCAAATATAGAAATTGTTCTCTGTCAACTATAGTGCTTGAAGTTAATGAACACTGTTCACATTTATGGTCCCATTTTTAACTGAGTCCAAATAAACTCTCAATCTGAATTCCTTCATCTTCTAGTACTCCAAGCATAACCATCAGAAATTCTTGTGCATCTTGTTGTATATTAGCACTGAACGTTAAAGATCCAGTACATGTATCCAACAATTGGAGAATACCAGAAACAGAATGGATCTTACGTCTATCAGTTCTCAATTCTTGAAAGAAAGTATAAAGTGCCGAATATAATCTTTTTTCCTGACTTTCCATAATTTCACCATAAACATCTTCAAGATAAAATATACCGTTTAGAATAACATTACCATAGCAGCTGACACCAGAAGCATTTTCTAATTGGTATCCGACAACATCATCACTTGTTTGTATTTTCTATTTCTTTACATCTTTTTTTTTCTCTTGAACATGTTTGCGTTGTGAGCACACAACACATTTCTCATAAATAGGATATTCACCTAAACGTGGAGCATAAAGCCTTCTCAAACGATTATATTCTCTTACACAATTAACATCAGCACTAACCTTGTTCTCATCAAAATCAATTAAATACAAACCAGACAACGTTCTAACTCGAGATAATGCAACATATATCATTCCCTCTTTAAACACAGTTCTTCCTATATTTACCAAAGCATTATCTACAATTAAACCTTGAGATTTATGAATAGTTATTGCATATGCTAAACAGAAGGGAAACTGTTTTCTACGAACATACAAATCTTTTCAAGCAAAAAACGTACAGCACAACGCGCAATCTGTCTTACCTCTGTAATCTGATCAAATTTAACTTTCAAGAATTTAATTCCATTTTTATTTTGTTATTTCACAAAATCAACAACTTTCCCCATTGCTCCATTCACTAAACCTTCTTCTACATTCAGATTACGCCTCAAAATTACCCAACAGTTTAAATATTCATCCAAATTGTTTTCTAAGCCAGCAGTTTTTGATACAGACTTTTCCAGAGAATCCAATTTAGCCGGTAGTTTTTCTGAAAGAAGAATTGTTATTCCTTGATGCTCGATTTTATCAATAGCTTCAATGTGAACTATTTCTTGATTTTCTAATTTCATAAGCTCTCTATTAAATGTATAACACTCTTCCACTGTAGGCATTAAGCAAACTACAGACTTTTTTTCTTTCATTTTCTTGTACATTACTTCAGCTGGTGTGTTTTCATTTGTAAACACGTTCTTTAGTAAACGACTTTGAAAAGCTTCTTTACCATGTTTGCTTAGAACACCAATTCTTACATCTTTTAGAATATTTGCATAATCTTCATCTCTTGCTTGTCGCATATTCTGAGTGAGTTCTTTATATTAAAAATGTAACCACAGATTCACATTTCCAATACTTCCCAGAGATTTCTTTGTGTCTTCATGTAGAAGAGTTTTAAACACTGGTTCTCCTTTTACATGGGTTAGTTGTAGCAGATCTCCAAATGCAATTAAATGTTTTCCTCCAAAGAGAATGTCGTAATCTGTTTTTAATACCTGTTGCAATCTTAAGTGTACAAAAGCAAGCATTAAGTTTGAGACCATGATCACCTCATCAATAATTAATAGTTTTATTTTCTTCAGCACGCTTGACACTTCATGAGAAGCTTCTTCAGACAACTTCTGATATTGTAATTTATTATCATGCTCAAGTGGTATCATCAGTAATCTATGCAAAGTAACTCCTTTAATATTGTGTGCAGCTAATCCAGTTGGAGCTGTTACCACAGAACATAAATGTGAACCAGTAGTTTTTTGAAGATAAGTGGTCAAAACTTTAATTAAAAAACTTTTACCTGTCCCAGCCTGACCACTGATGTACATCAGAAGAGGTTTAAAAGATGAACACACACATTCTTTTTTTTATGCAACAAACCATGTTCTATCTGTTCTCTCACTTGTACATATATTTCTTTCTGTTCAACATTTAGTTGTTCTTCTAACTTTTCCAATGTAATATTCTCCTTGTGTGCTTGTTGCATTGCAATTTCGAATTCATGCATAGCAATCGCTGCTTCATTTTCCAGTATTGGTTGTCCAAGAGGATCTTGACTACATTGTCCACTACTTTGACTATCTTGAGAACATTCATCAGCTATTTCAGCTGTAATAGTCTTTTCCTGTTCAACTTCATCATTCAATATTTTTAAATATGTAGGGAAAATTGTACATGCAATGCTATCTTTACATGCATTAAAAGAATCTTCGTAGAAGTCAAAGTCTCCAAGTAATTCACATTTGCTACGCCATGGTTTAAAGAGTTGGAAAAGTGCTAAATAGTATAATTCTCGCTTATCTGGAGTTTCACAACTGAGTTTCTTGTGGTTTATAAGTTTACCCATAGCATGTTTTACTAAACAACCATGACATCCAACTACTGCTTATTTTCCTTCTTTTAAATTCTGTTTAACATTTCTTTTGAAGCTGTAATGTTGAAGTACTTCATACAGACATAGCTGTTCCAGAAGTCGACTCCTTTTCGGATAGTATGTTTTCAACATATTCGTTTTAAGAATGTCTGTACTGTCTGGTTCATTTGCTGCTAAGTATTCAATTTCTTCTAATAATTTCAGTCAGTCAGTCAGTAAGTCTTTATTCGATTAACATCATAAAAGACATTCTATACAAATAAAAACGGTTCATAAACAGTACAATTCATATTACAATACAAGATAAAAATTGTAAAATCATGTAAAATATTCCATAGTGAAAAAATTATTAAGACAAAATGTCAAAGATAATAAAATACAGTGAAAGACGCGCCAGTCTAACCTAATAGTCCATAATAATGGTGCTAATTAAAAAGCGGCTGAAACCTTATGGGACACATATCACAACTTAAGTTTCCGTGCCCTAAGAATCCATGCCCAACTAATAAATTTGGCAACACCTATTACTACAGGTTTTGATGTGTCTGTTTTCAGGATTCTACTAGCAACCTGTGCAGAACGAGTGCTCATTAATCTGCAGACGGGTCGAAGCCAAACATGTCGAGGAAATAGATCAGTTGGACAACAGAAAAGGAAATGGTCCATAGATTCAATTGTATCTACACAGAAGGGGCACTTATCGCTACCAAGAGGACTCCAACTTTTGTTGAGTCCTTGCAGTGGTAGGGCGCCCACTCTAAACTGGTGATACAGTTTGCGATCAAAATGTTTCAGAATGGTATCCCAGTAACCCTCATAGACAGACTCATCCTTAAAAGCAAGGAATGTGGCAGTCATCGAGGTACCCATAAGGGAAGCAAATCTCCTGTTCTTAATAAAACACCAATAGGCATCCTTTAGGACATTTTTCGGGGGGAAAAGTACAGTATCTGGGTTAGCCCAAAGGTCACCCATCCCGAGGTCAATCATCAGGAATTTAATACCAGACAACCAAGGTATCCTGTGCGAACCCTCCAGCCCTTTAACCTCCAAGAGGGCTTTGGCATAAATCGATAATTCAGGTGTAGTCCACAAGCGACGCCAAAACGCCAGGGGTCTTTACCCTGCCAAGTCCTCTAGAGGCTGGATTCCCAGGTCATATAATAAGGGAATGCACGGGGTAGAGTGCGGAAGCCCTATTGCTGTTCGGAGAAATTTGTTCTGGGCAGTCATCAATTTGGACATGTTACTAAAGCCCCAAATCTCTGCACCATATAAAATGGCAGGCAGAATCTTGGAGCCATAAATCTTCATTAGGGGAGCTATTGGTTTTGTTAAAGAATGTTTATGCTCTTTCAACAAAGCTCCACCTAATTGGGCATGTTTAAGAGCGAGAAGATCCAGCTGAAGGTGACCCCTAGATAGGTAAACACAGCCGTTTGATCCAAACTGACACCACCCAGACATACCCGCGCCTTAATGCGCATAGGGCCTCGAAAAACCATGAACTTGGTCTTCCCAACATTTATTTCCAACTCATGTTCGCGACAAAAAACCTCAAAAGCGAGACAGGGCTGACTGCAAGCCCTGTCTCGTCTTCGAGATCAAAAGGGTATCGTCTGCGAACATGAGTAGGGGAATCTTCACTCCAGCCAGGGAGGATGCATCGGTAGGGTTGTTGGAGAAGTAATTTATAACCCTATTAATAAATAGTGAGAACAAAGTGGGAGCGAGCACACACCCTTGGCGAACTCCTTTGGACACGTTAAATCTGTCCGTCACCTCCCCTGGTTTGCCCCAACGAACACGGACATACGTATTATCATGAATAATAACCAGGAAGGATACCAATTCTTTTGGCATGCCCATCTCCAAAAGTGCTTCCCATAACTTGACCCTCGGCACAAGGTCAAATGCCGACCTTAGGTCCACGAAAGCCGCATACAGCTTACCACCCCCCAAAAAGACTTCCTTCCAATAAAGGAGTACAACCCTAAATACTTGGTCCAGGGTCCCAATATGGTACGAAACCCCGCCTGAAGAGGAGACAGCACATTAAAATCAGTCATCCAGGATTGTATACAACCCAGTACAAGACGGGCAAACATTTTTTGTACTGCGTCAATAAGACTAATTGGTCTATAATTGGCCGGGGCAGAGCGATCGCCTTTCTTGTAGATCGGCAATATCTCTGCCCCAAGCCACGAGTCAGGGACAGCAGCACCACCCGCGAGGGCGTTTGCCAGCACAGTCAGGTACGGGATCCATACTTCTTGCTCCTGGATTAATAAGTCGGCAGGGATACAATCAGGACCCGGGGCCTTACCACTCTTAATACATTTTAAAACAGATTTAACTTCACAAGGGGAGAATTCCAAAGGGTTTTCGACAACAAGTGGACAAATGTTATGATTAGCCACCCTATCACCAACCTTAAACTGTTCCTCGAAATACGCTACCCACTGTTGTGGCTCAACGTGGTTAGAGGGCCGAATATCCGAGGGGCAGTTGCCCCATTTAAGAAAATGCCAAAATTGGACCATGTTACGGTCATGACAAGCCTGATATAAATCCCTCCAGCGGTCCTCATCCCAATTTTGTTTGGCCTTAAGTTGGGCGGTTTTATACGCAGACCTACATTTTTGAATGGTGGTGGGTGAACTAGATTTAATGGCCTGTATCAGGGCACTTTGGGCCAGTCTACAGTCCTTGTTGAACCACGTACAGGATCTCAACACTTTGCCTTTACCGATGGAAGGAGGGGTTCTAACAAAAAAAGATTTAAGTTCTGCAAAGAGCATGTTATGAATATCCCGTATATTATCCGTGATCAAATCTTGAGACTTCAACTGGTTGAGTGTAACCATGGTGTTGGTGACCAAATTTCTAATGGCCGCCCGGGAAGTTTCACAAATGGCGATGAAGTATGAAGTACTTCATACAGACATAGCTGTTCCAGAAGTCGACTCCTTTTCGAATAGTATGTGTTCAACATATTAGTTTTAAGAATGTCTGTACTGTCTGGTTCATTTGCTGCTAAGTATTCAATTTCTTCTAATGATTTCAACAATCTATTCCGTGAGCAGGCAAGACCTAAACTTACCCAAATGATTCCTCGTGACTCTGAATATAAACTTGAAGAGCACAAGCGGTCTGAGCATTCATAGGATCCAATTTCTCAGTGGGAAAGCATTTTCAAAGTAAAGCTGTACAATTTTTTTGCTAAGGCTTTTCTGTTGTGCAATTTCTTCCCATATTTGTTTCATCTCTGTTTTTTCTGATTTTGTTATGTATGATGTAACATAACGTGCAACAGCAATTGAGTTATCTGCAACATACTGGATGTCCATGTTCGCATTCCACATTTTTAAAATGACTGGATTGTAGTCATTGATATACTTTGACACTTCTGTTCTTCTTAAGTTGTAGGTATTCTTTGGAGATTTCCGAGTTATTGTGTGCCTCACAGAAAAAAAAAGAATTTACTCTTCCTTTACAAATGACTGGACGTGGAAAACCAAACAGACATTTGGTGTAAAATTTTCCTTTAGACTTGTATTTTCTTCTGCAGTACTTTCCACAACTGTGACTTTGGAAATGTAAAACTTGCTGTCTCAAGCTTCTAAATCATTCTTCTCTTGGAATCTCACAAGTCACTTACTGTTCGATGAAAGAGAATACTGCTTCATCAGAATCAGTTCCAAATTTAGGTGCATCCTTGACCCATGGTAGCATATGTATATGAGGTGCACCTCTTGCTTGGTACTCCTTTCTCCAAAAGAAATCAGTAACTTCTCCACGAGGTGGATTCTTTTTATTGCAGATAAAAGACATCATAGATTGAAACCTAAGATTAAAATATCTGCACACATTTACAGCATCCAATGAACACAGTTCACGATGAGTCTTTATTTCACCATTTTTTATATAATAGAATTTACTTCCCTTAGAAACTCTATCAAATCTTCCCATGCATACTCTGCACAGCTAAGTGTGACAAACCATGCTGGTGTACCTAAGTTCCGTAACATACACTTGAGTTCTCCATGACGACGATACCAATACTCATTTGTTCCACTTTGACATGCCATCAAATTGATTAACTGTGCTTCTGAATTTTCATCTGTTTCTTGAACTTTCTCCACAAATTCTTTCGAAGAAAGAAGTGATTGATGAACTCCAGTTTTAAGTATGTGGTTCATTGCATACGACAGAGAAGATAGATCACTTTCAAACAAAAGGTGAAATATGTATGGAATGCTCTGTCGAAATCTAGAATCTTCAGAATATAATCTTGTTGACCGATATTCTGAAGCTGGAATCCGTACAGGTCGGTCATCATATTGTCCACCTTCTCCAGTAGGAAACAGCTGTGGAAAACAACGAGCTTCCAAGCTCTTCTCCCATACACCCATTGGCGTTCCCTGTGCTTTTTTCATTTGAAAGCGAGACAGGGCTGACTGCAAGCCCTGTCTCGTCTTCGAGATCAAAAGGGTATCGTCTGCGAACATGAGTAGGGGAATCTTCACTCCAGCCAGGGAGGATGCATCGGTAGGGTTGTTGGAGAAGTAATTTATAACCCTATTAATAAATAGTGAGAACAAAGTGGGAGCGAGCACACACCCTTGGCGAACTCCTTTGGACACGTCAAATCTGTCCGTCACCTCCCCTGGTTTGCCCCAACGAACACGGACATACGTATTATCATGAATAATAACCAGGAAGGATACCAATTCTTTTGGCATGCCCATCTCCAAAAGTGCTTCCCATAACTTGACCCTCGGCACAAGGTCAAATGCCGACCTTAGGTCCACGAAAGCCGCATACAGCTTACCACCCCCCAAAAAGACTTCCTTCCAATAAAGGAGTACAACCCTAAATACTTGGTCCAGGGTCCCAATATGGTACGAAACACCGCCTGAAGAGGGGACAGCACATTAAAATCAGTCATCCAGGATTGTATACAACCCAGTACAAGACGGGCAAACATTTTTTGTACTGCGTCAATAAGACTAATTGGTCTATAATTGGCCGGGGCAGAGCGATCGCCTTTCTTGTAGATCGGCAATATCTCTGCCCCAAGCCACGAGTCAGGGACAGCAGCACCACCCGCGAGGGCGTTTGCCAGCACAGTCAGGTACGGGATCCATACTTCTTGCTCCTGGATTAATAAGTCGGCAGGGATACAATCAGGACCCGGGGCCTTACCACTCTTAATACATTTTAAAACAGATTTAACTTCACAAGGGGAGAATTCCAAAGGGTTTTCGACAACAAGTGGACAAATGTTATGATTAGCCACCCTATCACCAACCTTAAACTGTTCCTCGAAATACGCTACCCACTGTTGTGGCTCAACGTGGTTAGAGGGCCGAATATCCGAGGGGCAGTTGCCCCATTTAAGAAAATGCCAAAATTGGACCATGTTACGGTCATGACAAGCCTGATATAAATCCCTCCAGCGGTCCTCATCCCAATTTTGTTTGGCCTTAAGTTGGGCGGTTTTATACGCAGACCTACATTTTTGAATGGTGGTGGGTGAACTAGATTTAATGGCCTGTATCAGGGCACTTTGGGCCAGTCTACAGTCCTTGTTGAACCACGTACAGGATCTCAACACTTTGCCTTTACCGATGGAAGGAGGGGTTCTAACAAAAAAAGATTTAAGTTCTGCAAAGAGCATGTTATGAATATCCCGTATATTATCCGTGATCAAATCTTGAGACTTCAACTGGTTGAGTGTAACCATGGTGTTGGTGACCAAATTTCTAATGGCCGCCCGGGAAGTTTCACAAATGGCGATGAAGTATGAAGTACTTCATACAGACATAGCTGTTCCAGAAGTCGACTCCTTTTCGAATAGTATGTGTTCAACATATTAGTTTTAAGAATGTCTGTACTGTCTGGTTCATTTGCTGCTAAGTATTCAATTTCTTCTAATGATTTCAACAATCTATTCCGTGAGCAGGCAAGACCTAAACTTACCCAAATGATTCCTCGTGACTCTGAATATAAACTTGAAGAGCACAAGCGGTCTGAGCATTCATAGGATCCAATTTCTCAGTGGGAAAGCATTTTCAAAGTAAAGCTGTACAATTTTTTTGCTAAGGCTTTTCTGTTGTGCAATTTCTTCCCATATTTGTTTCATCTCTGTTTTTTCTGATTTTGTTATGTATGATGTAACATAACGTGCAACAGCAATTGAGTTATCTGCAACATACTGGATGTCCATGTTCGCATTCCACATTTTTAAAATGACTGGATTGTAGTCATTGATATACTTTGACACTTCTGTTCTTCTTAAGTTGTAGGTATTCTTTGGAGATTTCCGAGTTATTGTGTGCCTCACAGAAAAAAAAAGAATTTACTCTTCCTTTACAAATGACTGGACGTGGAAAACCAAACAGACATTTGGTGTAAAATTTTCCTTTAGACTTGTATTTTCTTCTGCAGTACTTTCCACAACTGTGACTTTGGAAATGTAAAACTTGCTGTCTCAAGCTTCTAAATCATTCTTCTCTTGGAATCTCACAAGTCACTTACTGTTCGATGAAAGAGAATACTGCTTCATCAGAATCAGTTCCAAATTTAGGTGCATCCTTGACCCATGGTAGCATATGTATATGAGGTGCACCTCTTGCTTGGTACTCCTTTCTCCAAAAGAAATCAGTAACTTCTCCACGAGGTGGATTCTTTTTATTGCAGATAAAAGACATCATAGATTGAAACCTAAGATTAAAATATCTGCACACATTTACAGCATCCAATGAACACAGTTCACGATGAGTCTTTATTTCACCATTTTTTATATAATAGAATTTACTTCCCTTAGAAACTCTATCAAATCTTCCCATGCATACTCTGCACAGCTAAGTGTGACAAACCATGCTGGTGTACCTAAGTTCCGTAACATACACTTGAGTTCTCCATGACGACGATACCAATACTCATTTGTTCCACTTTGACATGCCATCAAATTGATTAACTGTGCTTCTGAATTTTCATCTGTTTCTTGAACTTTCTCCACAAATTCTTTCGAAGAAAGAAGTGATTGATGAACTCCAGTTTTAAGTATGTGGTTCATTGCATACGACAGAGAAGATAGATCACTTTCAAACAAAAGGTGAAATATGTATGGAATGCTCTGTCGAAATCTAGAATCTTCAGAATATAATCTTGTTGACCGATATTCTGAAGCTGGAATCCGTACAGGTCGGTCATCATATTGTCCACCTTCTCCAGTAGGAAACAGCTGTGGAAAACAACGAGCTTCCAAGCTCTTCTCCCATACACCCATTGGCGTTCCCTGTGCTTTTTTCATTTGAAATAACTCAATGCTGCTTCCTATTACTTCTTTTGAATGCAAAGGACATATTGTGTAATGTTCATAAATCTCTTCAGTCCTTGACTTGTCCACTTTCTCTATTTGACCACTTGAAATTTCACATTCATCTTCTTATCACCTGTTCATCCACATTTACAGTTTTGTAATAAATATTGTTCTCTATAAGATATAAGGTAGCCTTTTCAACTTTATTAACATCCACAAATTTTTGCCATATTTTCCGACCCTTTGTTGGTACAGCATTTACTAGAATGACTACTGCCTCATTTTCCTCTTTCGCACCAGCAATAGTTTCAATATTTTTCTTAAAATCCAAAGGTAAGTACACCACTCTTCCTTTCAGCCCTCTTTGCAAGTCTGTTGGTGGCAGTTTACCTGTTTAGGCTCCATCCGAATTATAGTTTGAAAAGGATGAACTGATTGAATTAGAACCGACTCATGTGTATTCAGTTCTGCCAGTTCCTCTGCTCTGATACTAATTCTAAATTAATATGTACTGCTCTAGCAGGCATTTTGTTCTCTTCCAATTTTTTGTAACAATATTTACATATACGTTGATCACTGCCTAACTCAAATCGACCTTCCACCAACAAGTAAGTTGCAAATTCTTCCCACTTACTATTGTTCTCCTTTTCACTTTTCAAATACAAATCAACATTCCTAGTTTGACTTTTAAATTGAGTACGTCGACAACAAACACAAACATAGCTTGGTATTTCAGAGCACACTACATTAAACTTTCCTTATTTTTTCTTCAAACTGATCAGTGCTAATCACTTTCCCATCTCCTTCAACATCTGTAATTGACAAAGTTTCACTTTCTATGGACTGCTCTTCTGAACCAAAATATCGCATTTCAATATCATCACACTTTTTTGGACATCTGATAAAGAACCATGTAAAAGACCTGCATTCAGTTCACTTAAACATAATGTATGACTTTTTACATAGTAGAGTTTCCTTACAAACTTCCGCATTTCTGAATGGTGTACTGCTAACATCCTCAAGTGAAGAAAAACACTTTTACATACTTTTCTTGAAAGACAAGCCAGAGAATGTCTATGCTTCTCAGTATATTTTCTTACATTATATGGATCTAGACCTTGCAACAACTTAATCTTCTGTTTAATACTTTTCTGTGTATATTCTCGTAGCAAATTTCGCATTATATCAATAGATTCCTGTTGAATAATACAAATACTGCTACAACCCCACTTATACACAGGAGCTTGTGTACGTTTCCCTTGCACTTCTTCAGCTATATACTCTTCTGTACTTTTACCAACCAATGTCTCTTTTGGAAGGGGACAATCATCCTGAACTTTGTAGCAACGACCTCCAGTATCAACTGCAAATGGTAAACTATTTTCCTGGAAGTAACTTTCCTCATTAAAAAAAGGCTCACAAGTAGACGTATGTTTTCAATGTCCACTTAAGATTTTGCAAAAGTTGGTTCTGTTCACAAGTCTTTTTCTTCTACTGTTCTCTTTCAACACTTTGATTACTTTATCCAACACTTTGATCCTCTTCAAAATCACAATGAATAATGTTTTAAAGTGAAAGCAGTATCCACTATACTTTCAATACGCTGCCTCTGTTTGAATTGCAGCACTTTCTTTTTATATTTGCAGCATGTTTTCATTAAATTCTGAATCACTCTAGTTCGAAAAAGTCTCTGACGAATTTCTTGAAGTTGTTTTTGTCTCCGGGTAACAGTTACTGTTTCTTAATTATGTTTTCTTTTCCTGGTATTTGAAATTGAAGTCTCCTTCTCCTTACTTGAAAAATTCTTCTTTTTCCTTTGTGTGATGTTATTTTCATTAAATGTTCGCAATATTTTTTTCAGAAATTGTCTAGTGTTTTTACCCGAAGAAACTGTTTGTGTAGTACTCTCATTTTTTGTCTAAGTGAAAATCTTTCCTTTTCTTCAAATATATATTTTTTTTCTCTTGTCTTTTTTTTCAGTTCTTCTAGGCATTTTCAAATTTTAATCCAAAAGAAATAATTTTCTGGAAAAAAAAATAGATTCAATTATTTTTTACATCAGTTCAATATATTAAAATACAATTACATAAGTTCTACTGACGGCTTCCAGAGGCAGTGCTGCAACGTGATGGAGCAGGGGAGGGGAGCAGTAGGATGACGGGTAGTGTCATAGAACATACAGCAAGTATTTATTTAATTATTTACATACAACTTTACAATTTACATGTAACTGCACTACCTCGTACTTTTCACCTCTCCACCGCACCCCACCACCCCACAGCAGACAACTTTATATTTAGTATTTTTAAAAATTGTAATCTATGTACTTAGGATGATATTATCAACCAAACGGCACACAGAAAAATTACCATTATTAGCCTAACAATTTTATCTACAACTTCGCAAACATAACACTGCACCCAAAGCTTTAAGTGTGGGGGGGGGGGGGTCTGTGGGGGTCTGAGCACCAGCAGTTTATTTTTGGGGGCCTCAAAACGGATCTCTATGGGGCTCTATTTTCGGGCCTCGCAAAGTTAGTCCGTTTTATTTTTATTTTTTATTGGACTGTAGTGAGACAATGAGAGCATGCACATTGTTCACTACTGAGAAGTGGAAACATCATGCCAGGTGAGTCGCGTTGTAGGAGAAAAGAAATCCTTTAAAGAGAGACATTTTCTCTCACGATTTCCCTTCTCTTTTTGCAGCGCAGGAGCAACATAATCGTGGCGTGATTAGCAGAGAGACCACCAGGCGTGCAACGCCCTTTGCCCCGTACTCCCTGAGACAGCTTCCCAATCGCACACACAGAGCCTCACCCGAGTACTTCACAGGTCTTCAAAAGACCATTTGCTTGCAAATGATGATCTGTTCTTTTTCACACCTTTTTAGTGCCCCTACAGCCCCACTCTGCCTATTGCTGAAAGATTTAGCCTCCCCCGAAATTTTGCTCTGGTTGCGCCTTTGGAGACGACCACACGCAGCCAACTCCAGCTCAACCCTGCTCTCACCTTTCACAGTGTCTTTTTGTAGTGCTATGAAAACACACGCTTTGCCTGGCTCACTTAGGGGCATATTATCAATAATGGTGTTAAAATTATCGCCGCTTTAGCGGCAGGAAATTGCCGCTAAAGCGGTGTAAATGAGCTTGATAATATGTCCTTGTGAATTCCCATAGAAGCCCAGCTTCACACCAGAACCTGGGCTGCTATGGGAATTCACAAGGGCATATTATCAAGCCCATTATCGCCGCTTTAGCTGCAGTTTCCTGCGGCTAAAGCGGCAATAATTTTAACGGCGTTCTTGATAATATGCCTGTTATGTTTCTAAATTAACGTCTTACACTGAAAAGCAGCTTTACATTTCTTTCGCTGGATCAACCTTTGTTTAAAACACCACCAGAGAAGGGTGGTGAACTTTGGTCCACAAAGAGCAACTCAAAGCTTTCTTGTTCTTTATCAGAAACATCTGCCTGTCAATGATTATCACCAGCCTTTTCGGCCCCTTAAGAGGCTGGGTGGATGAATATAATACGTGGTATTTAGGATCGGGGGCGGAGGGTGCACGGAAATAAGGATGGATAGTTGGATAAAGTGCGAGTGGATGGATGGTCAGATGGATGAATGCATAGCTAGATGTATGGATGTGTGAATGGATCGAAGGATGAATGGATGCATGGACCAGTACTTAAGATAGACGGGTGGGCTGATAGATGCTTAGGATTGGTTCTGGGACAGATGTATGTATGGATATATGGGTATATGACTGGATGGATGGCACAGTGCTTAGCATAGGTGAGTCGGTTGATAGATGCTTAGGACAAGTGCAGGGACAGATGGATGTATGTATGTAGGTAGGAATGTATGGATGAATTGAAAGATGGTTGGATGGTGCAGTGCTTAGGATACATGGATGCAGGGCTTTAAGTGGGCCAGCTCTGAGCACCGGCAGTTATATTCAGAAGGCCTCGAAACGGGTCTCTATCGGGCTCTATTTTCGGCCCTCGCAAAGGTAGTCAGTTTTCTTTTTTCTTTTTATTGGACTGTAGTGAGAGCATGCACATCGATGTGTGCATGCTCATTTTGCTCACTACTGAGAAGTGGAGACATCATGCTAGGTGAGCCACGTTGTAGGAGGAAGGGAAATCCTTTAAAGAGCGTGTTTTCTGAATGTAGGATAATTGGAGGGTATTTTCTTAGGCACACAATGCTAGTTTCTTGATGTAAACCACGCCCCTACTTGGATAGCCCACACCCCTTTAACAGGTTTGCCCCGTCCCTTTTAGAGCACCCCCAGTTTTTTTTTCCACTTAAAGCCCTGACTGCACCATAGTAACAAAGAAATGGTCCAAGCTTCCATTTAAATGTACAATGGCACCAAGTTTCATAATTTGCCATCAACGCTGGCAGCCTTCTACCACAGTGCAAGAGTGTCTATCAGCACAAAGATTTGTTATCCACAGAAATGTTGTGTGATTTGCGTAGCTGTCTGCTGGAACACTCATCACCAAAAGGTATTAAAACATGCAAATTTGCGAGTAAAACATATACCATACCATAAAGTGGTTCATAAATGGGCCCAGTGTCACTACACCACCCTCATCCCCATCCTTGCTTAACCTTACGAAATCAAATAAAGAGCCCCAGCAAACCTGGTAGAGCCACTATGGCAATACAGGGACTTAATTTCAACAAGTGTCTGCCGGAACGTTCAGCAACAAAAGGTGCTAAAACATGCACATTTCCAGATAAAACATACACCATGCCATAGATCGCTTTATAAATGGACCCAGTGGCACTACATTACCTTTACTAGCTACACATGTGCATGTTACAAATGTCCGTGTTATAATCATCAATATACCCACCTCTCCCACCCCCACCCCTGCCCTTGCTTAACCTTACGAAATCAAACAAAGAGCCCCAGCACTCCGGTTAGCGCCACTATGGCCATACACAGAGTTAATTTCAACAGGTGTCTGCCGGAACGCTCATCAGCAAAAGGTATTGAAACCTGCAATTTTGCAAGTAAAACATATACCATACCATAAGGCGGTTTATAAATAGTCCCAGTACCACTACACCATCTCCACACCCGCCTTTGCTTAACTTTACGCAATAAAACAAAGAGCCCCAGCAAACCTGGAAGCGCCACTATAGCCATACAGAGGCTTATTTCAACAGATGTCTCCTGAAATGCTCATCAGCAAAACGTATTAAAACATGCAAATTTGCGGGTAAAACATATACCATGCCATAGGGCGCTTTATAAATGGTCCCAGTGGTACTACAACATCTTTAGTAGCTAGACATCTGCACGTTACTAAAGCCTGTGTTTTAATCACCAACATACCAACCTCTCGCATCCCCACCCACGCCCTTGCCCGTACGAAATCAAACAGAAACCCCCACCATTCCTAGTAGTGCCACTATACCCATACACGGGCTTAATTTTAATAGGTGTCTTCCGGAACGCTTATCAGCAAAAAGTATTCAAACATGCAAATTGGTGGGTAAAACATAAACCATCCCATAGCATGGTTTATAAATGGGCCCAGTGGCACTACACCACCTTTATTAGCTAGACATCTGTATGTTAATAAAGTTGTTTAAACACTCTGTAGAGTGCATAGCAGAGGATGGGGAGAGTAAACAAAGTTCTAATTCCCAAACTTTTGATATACCGTCCCTATACTGTATGTATATTAAGGACATTATATGGAATGAAAAAATTGACGAGTCTCTCAAAAGGGATAGTGAAGCTGAGCACCAGTAAAACCCAGACCACTTAAACACCTACGTATATTCAGCACAGGGACACAGCCTAACAATTAGTATCACTTATAATCACATGTAGTTTACTAATGTCAAAAATGTCATACATTTATATGTGTCGCTCCACATATAAATACATGTAAAGAACAAATGAGAATACTTCATTCCTTCATCGACATTCCAAAACTTACCTCCATTGGTTATTTTGGAATTTTCCATTTAAAAAAATACTTAATATTCCACGCCACATACAGGTCAGAAGTTCAACCTATTTTATCACCACACTTTCTGGAACATTCTATGACACCTGCAGGTTAAAACTTCCTGATTGTTTTAAACATAACTTTTTTTTTCCAGCATATTCTTGAACATTTACCAGCACCTGTGGGTTAAAAGTTCACCATTGTTTTAAGTTCCAAATGTACCTTCCAAATGCAAGTAGCACGTCTGGTTGAGCTGAGCACATTTCATCCTATCGTATGGACTCCACGTTTAGACTGCTCTTTATTAACCAATGACAAACATGCTTTTTCAAGCAACTAATATGCACCCTAGTTTTTAGTACCCTGTACTTCTTATCTTCCAATCAATTATCGTTTTCTGTGGGAAAAAAAATATTTTTCCCCTTCTTTAAACATATCTCTTACTCTACGTAAGAACTACATGAGCAACAGACATCTTTCCATACCTTCCAGCCATACCTTCAAAATGCTAGTGTGGATCGTAGAACATAGCTATGTTTTCTGGCGCAAGAGGTATGCAGAACAGAAACGTATTGACTTAGACCTAGGTTTACAAAATGTGGACATTAAGGTGCCGATTCCGATCCTGGAAAAACCGGATACGAACCGTCGGTCGGAGCGTTTTCTCCGTCTGACTCGTACCCGGGAAAAAACCCTACAAACTTGCAAGTACGATTCGTAAGGAAACACCATTTCCGTACGAGTCGGACAAAACACCGACCGACAGTAAAATACATACAAATGTGATCCGGGACACCGCGGACGTGAAGTCCGGACGGAGTTAGGCATGTTTTTACGTACCAGCAAGTACGATTCGTACCGACAGCAGTCCGGACGGCAATATTTTTACGGCACCCAAAAAGTGCCGGAAAAGGTAAGTACGCCGCGATGCGAGTGGTATAGGAGGCCCGGTACACGCCGCCCCCCCAGCCCCCGTATGTACGTGCCGTCCCCCCCAGCCCCCGTGTATGTACGAGACGTACCCTCACCCGTGAATGTACACCCGTGTATGTACACCCATGTATGTATGAGATGTACCCCCACCCGTGAATGTACACCCGTGTATGTACACCCGTGTATGTACACCCGTGAATGTACACCCGTGTATGTATGAGATGTACCCCCACCCGTGAATGTACACCCGTGAATGTACACCCGTGTATGTACGAGACGTACCCCCACCCGTGAATGTACACCCGTGTATGTACACCCGTGAATGTACACCTGTGAATGTACACCCGTGTATGTACGAGACGTACCCCCACCCGTGAATGTACACCCGTGAATGTACACCCGTGTATGTGCGAGACGTACCCCCACCCGTGAATGTACACCCGTGTATGTACACCTGTGTATGTACACCCGTGTATGTACGAGACGTACCCCCACCTACGCGCTGGGGGTCCGCACCATACATACACGGGTGGGGGTACATCTCGTACATACACGGGTGTACATACACGGGTGTGCATACATGGGTGTACATTCACGGGTGGGGGTACGTCTCGCACATACACGGGTGTACATACATGGGTGTACATACACGGGTGTACATTCACGGGTGGGAGTATGTCTTGTACATACACGGGTGTACATACACGGGTGTACATTCACGGGTGGGGGTACGTCTCGTACATACACGGGTGTACATTCACGGGTGTACATTCACGGGTGGGGGTACGTCTCGCACATACACGGGTGTACAGACACGGGAGTACATACACGGGTGTACATTCACGGGTGTACATACACGGGTGGGGGACGGCGCGTACATACGGAGGCGGGGGGGGACAGCGCATATGCGGGCACATGTCTCCATGGTTGCTATAGAAGTTCGCTCCGTACGGTGTTTTTTCCATACGGTTGTACAATCGGACGCACGGGACGGATCGTACTTGCGGGCTCGGACTTCAGTTTTACAATTCGTACGGAAAATCGTCCAGGGACGTGTCGGACACTTTTCCCGACCCGAGGACGTGTCGGGGAATTTTCCCAATGCGATTCGTATGTATTTTTTCCCATACGAATCGTACTTGCCTGTTTGTACGGTACTTGTACGATTCGTACGGAAAAAAATCCGGATACGATTCGTACGGGGAAAATTTCTCCAGGATCGGAATCGGCACCTAAATGGTTTGCACAGAGAGGAATGAAGTGGCACCAATTGTTGCCTTTGGTTAAAACCTGTTTGCATCCCAACACCCTGACCTCATGATTGTGCATTGTGGTGGAAACGACCTAGGCACATTGACTGGATTTGGTTTGGAAATGCTAATGAAGCACACCTTTCGACAATTGATGTTGCTTTTGCCTCAAACTGTCTTTGTATATTCCAATATATGCCAAAGACTGAAGTGGAAATGGTCAAACCAATTTTGTCTTCAGAGTGAAAAATCTAGGAAGAATGTCAACAAAGCTGTGTCTGCATAAAGATGGCTGACTCCGACATGACAGCCTTCTCACTGTTCCACGAGGGTTCGGGGGCAGTGCGCATGTGCCACAGCCAGCAACAAGTGGCCTCGTCTTGACCTCATGTGTGATGTACCCATCAAGGATGCACTGGGAGAGTTGCCAAGTTTATTAAACAAAAGACTGTCTTTAAAACCGGAACCAGCAAGCGTGATGATCTAACAAAATAGACTATGTGAGAACTTCACCGAATGACCCCAAATCCTCCAATCAGGACTGTCTAAAACTGATTTTTGTTACATCTTAACATTGAATTTATTATAAAAGATGGTAGAATAGAGAGGAAGTATTGTAGGCAATGCAATGCAGAGAATGCTGACGCTTACGGAGAGGACGATGACACTGCTGGACAGCAGTTTATCCTGAATCTTTGACAGACTGAATTGCTGCCTGACTTTGATGAATTAAAGACTTTTCCACGACTTGATTGACTTAGAGGATGACTAATAGCCAGATTAGGTAAATATTAGGGGTGGGCAGGATTTGCGGAATCCACTTTTGCAAATTATCGCAAAAATGTTAAAAATTATCGCAAACACGCGGAAATATCGCGAAGATGCGGAAGTTTTTTTCCCGCATGTTCGCGAGATTTTCTGCATGGTTGCGGCTCGCCAACTTCCCCATGTGGTTGCTCGCGGGCGCGGCCATCTTGTTTTCAGTTGTCTCGTGGTGCATGATCGCGAGAAGAAAGACGTGATCGCGCGACGCATGACGTCACTGCGGGCACGAACTGTCGCGAGACAGCGCAAATGGCTAAAAACAATACAACATCTCATGGAGAACGCGACCGGATCAAGAAAACTTGTCGGCGAACGCAGGGATTCAGGGAAGGCGATGGCGCGCGCGTGAGAATGTATTATTTTACAGCGCAAACAAGAAACAAATGATCGCCAAGCTGCGGAATGCGGAAATTTTGACATTTTCACGCTCTCCGCGGAACGCGAAAATGTCAAATTATCGCAATTTCCGCGAACGGAACGAAATTTTCACCCAGGCCTAGTAAATATGATGTTCGGTGGTTTGGTTTATGACCTATTAAAATTGCAATTGATTAGATAAACAAAATTATTATTCTAACAACAAAATGTGTTGAGTGATTTATTTGAAGAGATTAGAATAAGATTAAATGTAGATTAAAGAATTGAGTCACCAAATATCCAATTTCAACTAACTGATCTATCGACTAAATGGAGGGAATATCTCGAAGTTCTGAGTTTAATAAAGGTACTTAATGTATGTTCAAGTAAATTTGGTTCTTTAGGTGAAAAGGTATTCCTTTCATGTCAGCGTTTGGACAATTTATCTCTCCTGTGAGAACAGATCAATGAAGTGTGAGTGTTGGTGTTATGGGCCCCACCAATGAATGTATTGAGTGGATATGTTAGTGTGATATTTGGTCTGTGACGAAGGGAGGATTTAAAATTCCGCACTGCATCAACACTACTTAGACAGGTGTGCTGCAGCGGCCAGAAAACATGAGTTCAGAGCACAGGGCTCACGGTTTATTCCCCTGCTCCGGCAGCAGCTTAGCTCAGCACCATGTGATTCTGGGCAATAGCTCACTTAATAACTCACATTATTTCCACGCCGCCCTCCAGGGCCTTCAGACCCAAAGCGGTGAGTAGTTTGCACGTTACAAATACTGTATTGATTTACCTTCGCACTCCCTGTATAACACCACCTAAGCACCATATACAAATGACCGTGTTCCAAACAAAACTTCCTTCTACTACGTATAAAATATTACTGACACTACTTGGATAGGTGTGGCACAGCGCCCAGAGCACATGACTTCACAGCATAGGACACACAGTTTGGGGTCACAGTTTCATCCCTGAGTCCAGCAGCAGCTCAATTTAGCAGCATAACACTCTAGGCAATACCTCACTTAATTTATGTACCCCACACTTTCAGACCCGTAGGGGTCAGTAGTTCAGCACCTTTATCCCTGAGTCCGGCAGCAGCTCAGCTTATGCCCCCATACGAGTGAGTAGTTTGCACTTTCCAAATACCGAATTGATTTGATACGCGCAAATTTACCTTCGCACTCACTGTATAACACCCCCTAAACACCACACAAAACTTACAATATTTGAAACAAAAGTTCCTCCGAGTAGGTATAACTATATGCTGACACTACTTGCACAGATGGGGCACAGCGGCCAGAGCACATGACTTCACAGCATAGGACACACAGTTTGGACTCACGCTTTCATCCCCAAGTCCGGCAGCAGCTCAGCTTAGCAGCATGAGACTCTAGACAATACCTCACATATTTTCCGTACCCCAGCACTTTCAGACCAGTAGGGGTCAGTAGTTCGTCCTAGTAGGTATAATCACATGCTGACACTACTTCCTCAGGTGTGGTGCAACGGAGAGGGCACCTGACTTCACAACATAAGACACACAGTTTGGGCTCACGTTTTAATCCCCGAGTCCCGCAGCAGCTCACCTTAGCAGCATCAGCCGATTTGTACGCGTTTCGCCTGCCCAGCAGGCTTGATCACCAACAATTCATTTAAACTCAAACTCCTTATTTACATAATTTCTTGTACTCATGACAAGTCACATGACATGACTACAACACTAGTGCATTGGAAGACAGACTCGTAGTCCAACGGGAAAGCAAACTCTTGGCTCGTTAATACACAATTGATCATACAAATCATAATGTATATAATTGCACACAACGTAAAGGCACATCTCATATCATACCTCTTCAAAGAAATAACTGCGGGCAAATGCCCTGATCATTCCTGATTGATGCAACTAATAATGGCAGGTGTAATCATAACGTTGACAACACGTGTATTACGCAGTTCCTTATGGTTGTCATTCGAATCAACAGACTATCATTTTTCGATAACACGTTCATTAAACTTGGCATGATTAACAATTAAGCCCAAGTGGGCATTCATTCCCCAAACCTCCAACCAAATAACTATTGGACATGTCTTACCAAAAACAAAAAAAAGAATTTTAAATAAAAAAATGTGTGTGCAACACAAAAAAATCCAAAAAGCAACTCATGAGTTTAAAACATTATCTAGGGGGATTATTGCAAGTATTTATACAGGGCCTTTACAAATGTGTGATTAAATCTTCCAATGCACTAGTGTTGTAGTCATGTCATGTGACTTGTCACGAGTACAAGAAATTATGTAAATAAGGAGTTTGAGTTTAAATGAATTGTTGGTGATCAAGCCTGCTGGGCAGGCGAAACGCGTACAAATCGGCTGATTAAATAATAAACTTTTCGAGCCTGGACACGGCGTCGTCATCCTTTGGATGTTTGCGGAGGACTGGGTGATATATATATATATATATATATATATATATATATATATAATATATATATATATTTATCACCTACTGGTGGTTGCCAGTAGGTAGTTATAGTTAGAACCTAGTTTCCATAGGATTTTTTTTTGGATTTGCCTAATAATTTTGGCTTCGTTTGACGAATCTTCCCGAAATTCTCCACCAAAAAAGTCTATCCAGGTCAGATCCTATACTGAAAGTTTTGGGGTGATTCGTGAAGTGGGGGCTGAGAAAAAAGGGGGCTCCCAAAACATGTTTTCCCCATGTTAATTTCTATTGGAAATTTTGGGACGAGTTACAGCCCGAACTGCTGAACGGAATTACACCAAATTTGGCAAAAAGGTAGAGCTTCGTTCAAAAAGCGACTTTTTTTTTAAATGGTGTAAATCCGTTCAGTAGTTGCTGAGAAATTAAAAAAATAAGAGTAAAAAAATCTATTTCCCATAGGAAACTTTGGGCGAGGCTATGGCCGAAACTACCGAACGGAATTACCCCAAATTTGGCAAAAAGGTGCTGCTTGGCAGTAGTTCCTGGGAAATTCAAAAAATAAAAATATTAATATCTAGAGGCGCGGTGGATCCGTGCACCCTCCCGACCATGAGCTTTATTCTATTTGGCTGTCAACATTCCAAACCAGAAAGTGTTGGCAGCCATCTTGTGACTCGGTAGAAGCGCGTCAGAAGAAAACAGAATAACAAACGTGAAAAACAAGAAAAGGGGGCAGGGTAGAAACACAGTGACCCCCTAGGCCTGCTTAAGGGGACCCACAAGAACCCAGGACGAAAAAAAGCAATTTTTTCTTTTAAAAAAAACTGCAAAAGTCAAAGAAGATACGCGGACCCTGCCGTGTAAATAAAAAAACCGAAGCGCGGGCTCCTGCGCTTTGTTATTATTTACCCCCTGGGGCATGTCATATTGTAATTGTGGTGGCCCAGGGGGGCCCCTGCAGCCCCGGGGACCGCCAACTCCGGGGCTTTCCTTAAATATTTGCAGGGGGCACACGAACCCCCACAGCCCCGGGGACTGCCACCCCCGGGGCTGCAATGCAGCTCTGTGGCGCTTACTGGAGGTACCTGGTGGGCTAATTGGACCCCAGGGACCCTCAGTATTCAAGGGGACTTAATCCCCCAACTTAAAACACGCCACGGGGCGTGTTCGCACAGTGGTGAAGGGAGGGGGCGGGGCCTGAGGTGACGTGTGTAAACACGCCCTGTGGAGCATTTTAAGATGGGGAATTCATTCCCCTTCAATCCTCAGGGCCCCTGGGGGCCAACTAGCCCACCAGGTACCTCCAGTAAGTGCCACTGTGCTGCGTTGCAGAGAGGTGGTCCAGGCCTCACCCCTTTTTACACCTCTCTGCAATGCAGCTCTGTGGCGCCTTTACTGGAGGTACCTGGTGGGCTAGTTGGAACCCAGGTACCCTCAGCATTCAAGGGGACTTAATCCCCCAACTTAAAACACGCCATGGGTGCGTTTGCAGAGTGGTGGAGAAAGGGGGCATGGCCTTTGTCTACCTCTAACCAATCCCACTGCGTGGGGATTAGTGGAGGTAAAAGGTAGGCTAGTTGGCCCCTAAAGGACCCCCAGCAGTGAAGGGGACTTCAATCCCCATCCAAGAGCTTGCCAGGGAGCGTGTTTGTAGAGTGGTGGGCAAAGTGGAAGTGGCCTGGTATGAGTACTTACCAATGCTGCTGTGTGGGACTGACTGGAGGTAATAGTTTGGGAAGTTGGCCCCCAAGAATGTCCTTGGGGCCAACTACCCCTCTTGTTACCTCCAGTAAGTCCCACACATTGGGATTGCTAAAACGTCTTTGGAGGCCAAGGCCCCCTTTCTCTACCACTCTGCAATAGTGCCTCGTGGCAGACTATGGGATGGGGGATGACGTCCAATTTAGTCCTGAGGGAGTTTGGGGGCCAAGAATCCCTCCTGGTACCTCCTGTAAGTCCTACACAGCGGAATTCCTAAGGGTTGGTTGGACGCCCAGCACCCTTTCTCCACCAATCTGCAAACACGACTACTAGTTAAAGTAACATATTTCTGCACCTCTGACTTAGAGCTAATTTTAATCCCCCCGCCCTATTATGTACTAGGGCCTTAGGAGGAGGTCATGCTAATCACAGGGGTACCCCAACGCATAGTGTTCCCTAGTGTATGTAGCTGTTTTCACTGTATTCTAAGTGTCTTTTAGCATAGCACTGGCTCTAGGACTGGTTAGTCAGAGTCAGTTACCACCAGTACCCATCTGAAAAAGTTGTGGGCACAGGATGATTTTGCAACAAGGCCTCTTTCTGCTCCTCTGTTGGTTCTTTCTGCACATGTCTTGCTTCTTCCTGCACTTTTCTTCGTCTTTGTGGACTTCTGTTGCTTCTTTCTGCATTTCTTTTGCTTCTTTCCATGCGTTTTTTCTTCTTTCTTCACATGTTCTACCTCTGTAGGCATAGTTAGAAACTAGCATTTAAAAAACCTTTGAAATTCACTTAAAAAACCATAGGTTTCAGGCACGTTATAGTTAGAAATTAGCATTTAAAAAACCTTTGAAATTCACAGAAAAAACCATAGGTTTCAGGCACGTTATAGTAAGAAATTAGCATTTAAAAAACCTTTGAAATTCACTGAAAAAACCATAGGTTTCAGGCACGTTATAGTTAGAAATTAGCGTTTAAAAAACCTTAGAAATTCACTGAAAAGAACATAGGTTTCAGGGGCGTTATAGTTAGTTTGACATTTCACTCGTACAAAACCAGTGAAATTCCCTTGTTATAGTTAGTTCAGCTAACTATAACTTGCGCCCACGCAATGCACTGCTGATGACATCACATATTACATCACTCATGACATGGTCAGTGTCACTGATGACATCACTGATGACATCTCAAATGATCACTGATGACATCACTGATGACATCATCCATGTGATAATTTCATGCATCTTCTCACACCCTAATATAACTTTTGATACACCCACTCTAAATTACAGACTGCCATTCTCAAAACCATAGACACTCCAACACCAATAACTACATACCCACTCACTGATTCTTAGGTCTACACACACATCCACTCACTCACCCGTACAGTCATCCATACTTACGGTCACTCAGTACAGGACTATCATATGCACTCATACACCTATATAGACACTCACACACTGCCCCGCATCCATAGAGGTACTCACACACCTAGTCAGTCATGCAAATAATTAATCACACTCCCATTTACTCACCTACACAGTTATACACACACCAGCTCACTTACTCATACAAATACTAGCACATTCTTATGCTCTTATACAATCACTGATACAAGCACACACTCATCCATGCAGCCATTCACACAATCACACACTCTCACATATAGCCATGTATATACTCAAACACACATATATACTGACTTTCACATATGTAGTTACTCACCCATGTACCACTGAGATATACATTCACTCACTAACACACCCATACACACACTCACCCACCCATACAGTCCATCACAGATGCACTCTTGAAACCATGCACCCAGTGAATCAACCACTCACACATCTATGCACAGAGTCACACAAACCCCACCCACACAAACACTCAGGCACCCATACAGATACTCAGACAACCAATCAATAACTCATATAGACACTCATGTAGCTATTCACAAACCCATGCAGCTGCTTACACACCAACAGACAGACGGATACAGACATTCACACAGTTTAGTCACTAACCCATGCATTCAGTAAGATACGTTTAATCACTCACTTATAGAGTCAGTCACGCACCTACTAAATCATCCATTCAGACGCTTATACACCCACTCATTCTTCAAAATGCCTTTCCCTATATATATTAAACATATTTAAACCTTACAGAAAGACACAGTCACTGGATGATGTAATCAGTGATGTCATCAGTGATGTCATTTGAGATGTCATCAGTGATGTCACTGACCATGTCATGAGTGATGTAATATGTGACGTCATCAGTAGTGCATTGCGGGGGCGCGACTTATAGCTAGCTGAACTAACTATAACGGGGTCATTTCACTGGTTTTGTACGAGTGAAATGTCCAACTAACTATAACGCCCCTGAAACCTATGGTTTTTTCAGTAAATATATGTATACATATATATATATATATATACATATATATATATATTCACTGAAAAAACCATAGGTTTCACACATGTTATAGTTAGCTGGACATTTTACTGATAAAAAACCAATGAAATTCCCCCGTTATAGTTACTGTAGGCAACTATATTATTATTATTATTATTATTATTATTATGAGTTCTTATATAGCGCTCAACTTACCCTTGGGCATCTTGGCGCTTGCATTGGGAACCCGTCCTGGTTTTTCCCTGTGAGATAACCCGTACTGGGCATCCCCAAGGTGAAAGCCAGGCATCCCGCCGCGGGGGGGCCGTTGTGGAGATTAAGCAAGCTTGTTGCCCAGAGCTGCATAGTGTGAACTCGTGCTTAGAGTGGGCACCGAAGCGAGAATTATCGAGTCCGTGGACAATTGGGCTCCGGACCCTGCCGCGTCGGGAATTGAACCCTGGTCCCGGGTCTGACCTCTGCTTCAGGGTATGCCTCCTCTAACCAGTGAGCTACACTTCTCCACTATAACTCACGCGACCGTAATCCTCTGCTGATGCTAATACTGTATTTAGACACTTATTTGCCCATGTCTTCTTCCATTAAATTTTAGCTATACATATATTACAAATATTTTTTTTTCATAAAGACACATATGTCATCAGCAGAGGATTACGGTCGCGTGAGTTATAGTTGCCTACAGTAACTATAACGGGGGAATTTCATTGGTTTTTTATCAGTAAAATGTCCAGCTAACTATAACATGTGTGAAACCTATGTTTTTTTCAGTGAATTTGCAAGGTTTTTTAAATGCTAATTCCTAACTATAACGTGTGTGAAACCTATGGTTTTTTCAGTGAATTTGTACGGTTTTTTAAATGCTAAGTTACTTTACGCCATTTGTGGCGTGCGCGCCCACTTAACGCAGTTCGTTCGGTGCGCGCACGGTGCGCTTCGCGCACCGTGCGCGCACAGTGAGCACATGGAGGTCATATGATGAGCATCGTTGTGACAGGTAAAATATATGTTTTGTTTATCTCTGATGAGCCATGCACAAAAGGTGCCCTTCGAGCACCTTTTGCACACGGGGTGGGGAGAATGTGGATATTTTTTTTTTTTATTATTATTTCTTACCGTACGCGTACGGTAAGCGTAATCGGCGAAATTTTCGAAAAAATCTAAATTGCCTTTTTTCACTTGGGGGATCGTTGGGGACTCCCTCGACATGGCTAGGTGCTTGGGAGCTGTGTAAACAGCCCCTTTACATGATTTGCACTTTGTTTTTCAACACCCTGTCAGAGTGCGAGAGAGAAAATGGCGGCGGCCGCTTCCTGGTTTCGACCGATTCGAATGTTTACTATGATCTAAGGGCCAATCAGAATCGCGCTCGCGCACGCCACCGTACGCGTACGGTAAGCGCACCGTAAGCGCACCGTAAGCTGGCTCAGATATATATATTGATTTAAAGGCTATTTTCTCAGAATCTACTGAACAGATTTACACCAAACCTACAAAAGGCACTTCCTTGACCTGAGGACTACCTCTCTGCCAAATTTCAAGTAATTCTGTTCAGCCGTTCGGGCTGTAGCTGTGTCTAAAGGTCCTATGGAAAAATGCATGGGAAAAACGCGTTTTGGGACCCCCCTTTTATCTCAGCCCCCGCTTGACGAATCCCGACGAGACTTTCAGGGTAGGAGTGGAGCGTAGCGCCCCACCTATTTTGAAAAATTCGCGAGGCCAAATATTACAAATATTTTTTTTTCATAAAGACACATATGTCATCAGCAGAGGATTACGGTCGCGTGAGTTATAGTTGCCTACAGTAACTATAACGGGGGAATTTCATTGGTTTTTTATCAGTAAAATGTCCAGCTAACTATAACATGTGTGAAACCTATGGTTTTTTCAGTGAATTTGCAAGGTTTTTTAAATGCTAATTCCTAACTATAACGTTTGTGAAACCTATGGTTTTTTTCAGTGAATATATATATATATATATATATATATTATCTACTGGCGGTCGCCAGTAGATAGTTATAGTTAGGACCGTGTTTCCATAGGAAATCCGCAACATTCTATTTGGAATAACTTTGGCGCTGGTTGACGAATCCTCGCGAATTTTTCAAAACTAATGGGGCGCTACGCTCCGCTCCTACCCTGAAAGTCTGGGGGGGATTCGTCAAGCAGGGGCTGAGAAAAAAGGGGGGTCCCAAAACGCGTTTTCCCAATGCATTTTCCCATAGGACCTTTAGTCCGAGCTACAGCCCGAACGGCTGAACAGAATTACTTGAAATTGGGCAGAGAGGTAGTCCTCAGGTCAGGGATGTGCCTTTTGCAGGTCTGGTGTAAATCTGTTCAGTAGGTCCTGAGAAAATAGCATTTAAATCAATATATATATATCTGTAAGCGCGCTCCGTGTGCTTACGGTAAGCTTACCGTACGCGTACGGTGCCGTGCGCGAGCTCAATTCTGATTGGTGGTTACATGACTGTAAACATTCGAATCGGTCGAAATCAGAAAGTATCGGCCGCCATTTTCTGTCTCTTGCACTGAAAAACAAAGGTTGATAACATGAAAAGGGGGCAACGAAGAGAGTTGCAGACCCCCTAGCATTCGTCAGGGGGTTCACGAAGGACCAAAAAGTATGAAAAATAAATTTAATAACTTTTAAAAAAAATCGCGGAGTGCGCGTACGGTAAGCTTACCATACGCGTACGGTAAAAAAAAATAAAAGAATTAAAAAATTAACAATCACATTTAATATATAAATCTAAGGACCCCAAGGGAGAAAAAAACAATTGATATTTTGTAAAAAATGGCGAGGCGTGCACGGGACGAAATGCGCAATGTGGGCGCTCGGTGCGCGAAGCGCACCGAGTGCCCACAGCGCGCGCACGGTGCACGAAGCGCACCGTGCGCGCAAAAATTCAAAATAAATACATAACTTAGCATTTAAAAAACCATACAAATTCACTGAAAAAAACATAGGTTTCACACACGTTATAGTTAGGAATTAGCATTTAAAAAACCTTGCAAATTCACTTAAAAAAACATAGGTTTCACACAAGTTATAGTTAGCTGTACATTTCACTCGTAAAAAACCAATGAAATTCCACGTTATAGTTAGATCAGGTAACTATAACTTGCGCTACCGCAATGCACAATGTGTCATTTCAGATGTCATCATTGATGTCATGAGTGATGTCACTGACCATGTCATAAGTGATGTAATATGTGACGTCATCAGCAGTTTATGGTGGGCGCGCGAGTTATAGTTACCTGATCTAACTATAACGTGGAATTTCATTGGTTTTTTACGAGTGAAATGTACAGCTAACTATAACTTGTGTGAAACCTATGGTTTTTTAAGTGAATTTGCAAGGTTTTTTAAATGCTAATTCCTAACTATAACGTGTGTGAAACCTATGGTTTTTTCAGTGAATATATATATATATATATATATATATATATATATATATATATATCCAACCAACAGCAAAAATTGTACGCTCTCAGGAAAAACCAAGCAGCAGTCAAGAATGGTGATCCAAATTTAATCCTACACAACGCGTTTTGGAGACAGCCTTGTTCATGTGTAGAGTTAAAATGAAAAAGTGGTACTGATAAAGTTGTACTAGATCCCCACCATGGACATGGAAATGGGACTGTGTTCAAACGATAGGTTAATGAACATGGCATCCATCTTTGAAAGGTGTATCACAACGTAAAACATGCTAGTGTGTTCACCAAACATTATACTTATGAGTGATCAAAGTCGACATCAAAATAAAGCGAATGAATCTCATAATACAGTATATGTCATGGGTACATATATCAATTAACAGCTATTGTTCAGTGTGTTGAAACAACCTACACTTGTACATAGGTAAAAACAGACTGTATTGAAATACGTGATATCCTTTGGAGGACGTTCACTTGAGTATTGAGTCTACGCAAAACACATGAACATTTAATGTACACAGTATCTTAATAAGGAAGGTTGATGTTAGCATTGTACCAATATGCAATTGTAAACATACTTTATCAACTCATATGCATTCAGTACAGGTGGAGACACATTAGCATGTTCACACCTGCCTGACCTTTCCTCATTGTATGCTATATCACGTATTTCAATATAGTCTGTTTTATGAGATTCATTCGCTTTATTTTGATGTCGACCTTGATCACTCATAAGTATAACGTTTGGTGAACACACTAGCATGTTTTACGTTGTGATACACCTTTCAAAGATGGATGCCATGTTCATTAATCTATCGTTTGAACACAGTCCCATTTCCAGGTCCATGGTGGGGATCTAGTACAACTTTATCAGTACCACTTTTTCATTGTAACTCTACACGTGAACAAGGCTGTCGCCGAAACGCGTTGTGTAGGATTAAATTTGGATCACCATTCTTGACTGCTGCTTGGTTTTTCCTGAGAGCGTACGACATACAATTTTTTGCTGTTGGTTGGATAATTTATCACCGGCACGCTCCGCCGGAGTGTACGCTACCTTCCTATGGTGCCCAGTATTCCAGAAGGAGCTGTGTAACTTTTCGTATATATATATATATATATATATATATATATATATCTTTTATTAGAGATACTGGCCACTTCCTTTCTAAACTTCAAATCGTCAAATTGGAGGAGGATTGTTTGTTTATTGTAATTGATATTTGCTCTTTGTATACAAGTATTCACCACTCAGATGGTCTTGAAGCGGTCAAGTATTTCTTAGCTAAACGCAGTATTCATTTGTATCAACACAATGCCATGATTCTAAAAATGATTGAGACATGCCTTATGAACAACTATTTTAAATTTAACAAAGAGATCTGTCAGCAGCTATGTGGAGTGGCGATGGGGGCATGCTTCTCTCCCAGCTATGCATGTTTACACATTGGCTGGTGGGAGGAGCATGTACTCATGTGTACCCACAAGGCACAATATGATTTACATGTACTTCATTGGTAGAGATATATAGGCGATGTTTGTGTGATTTGGAAAGGATCCATAGACTCCGCTAATCACTTTGTTGAAACCATCAACAACAATATGTTAAATTTGAATTTCACCTCCCACATTAGCAACAAATGTGTACAGTTCTTGGATGTGGAGTTATACATTAAGTGCAATACTATACATACTAAGCTCCACAGAAAGAGCACAGCTGAAAACTCTGTACTTCATGCCAGTAGCTCCCACCCTAACCATTTAATTAGGAGCAGTGAATATGGCGAGTTTCTGAGAATAAGGAGGATTTGTAGCTCCGACGCAGATCTTAAAGTCTGTCAGTCGGGAGCTCTCCAACGTTTAAGTGCTAGGGGCTATAAAATCAAAGATTTAAAAGCATCTATGTTAATGGCTAATAGCCATAGCAGAGAGGTATGTTTACAGAACACCACTCCTAATACCATCTCCATCCATTCTGAGACTTCTAACTGTATCCTGTTAATATTTCCCACGATGAGCAGCATTGACATCTACTGATTTGCACTAGTAATATGTTTCAATATTGCACTTGCACTTTATTTGTACATGTATCATGCTAGTTGTATTATCCAGTTGAGTTTATTTTGATTTGCCATGATTTCGCACTTTGTCGTATGTTTACAGTGCACTCACACTTTATCTACAAATGAAATAGGCATGCCTCTGGCTTAACTGATATTTTCTGGTTGCCAACTATGGTGGACAATAGTTGGCAATACTTGATGATTTGCACTATTTTTGCACTTGCACTTCACTTTTTAGCACTTCCCTTATGAGCTATTATTCAAGACATCAGCACTGGCATAGGTTCTAATTATTTGGTCTTGGATCATCTTACCATTATTCTACTACATAAGTCATTTCAGGATGGAACCACAATTAACAATGGGTTTTATATTGCTTACATTGCTTTTACATGTATAAATATAATTGTTTGTTGGTTTTATCCTAATATTATGACTCTGTTGAAATATTCCATCAATTTTAAAAATGCTTTAGAGAAATTTTGAGGCAGAGATACTTTCTTTCAATTTACAAGATTGTTTCAATGAAGTACCTACCCAGTATGTCTTTTAGCTCTATGATTTTTTTAAGGGGGTAGCTGAACCATTTTCACTGTCGTCACTATTTAAGTGTTGCAATAGGTCCAGTGCGTCATGTGATCAAGTCCGTGGTAACGTGGTCGAAACACGTAATGCTGGGCACTTGCCGATACGTTTGATTGATGCTATTAAATTCTTCAATGAAACAATGCACTTTTGAAAAACCTACGTTGTGGTCCGTACCTGTATATCGCCGTGACATTGGTAGTTCAGGATTGTGGCTTCCATATATATATATATATATATATATATATATATATATATATATATATATATATATATATATATATATATATATATATATATATATATATATATATATATATATATATATATATATATATATATATATATATATATATATATTATCTACTGGCGGTCGCCAGTAGATAGTTATAGTTAGGACCGTGTTTCCATAGGAAATCTCAAAATTCTATTTTGAATAACTTTGGCGCCAGTTGACGAATCCTCGCAAAATTTTCAAAACTAATGGGGCGCTCCGTTCAGCTCCTACCCTGAAAGTCTCTGGGTGATTCGTCAAGCGGGGGCCGAGAAAAAAGGGGGGTCCCAAAACACGTTTTCCCCATGCATTTTTCCATAGGACCTTTAGACGCAGCTACAGCCCGAACGGCTGAACAGAATTACTTGAAATTTGGCAGAGAGGTAGCCATAAGGTCAAGGAAGTCCCTTTTGCAGGTCTGGTGTAAATCTGTTCAGTATTTCCTGAGAAAATAGCATTTAAATGCATATCAATATCTATACGCGCGCAGGGTGCGCGCACCGTGCGCGCACCGTGCGAGCACCGTGCGAGCACCCTAACGTGCGCGAGCATAATTCTGATTGGTGGTTACATGTTAGTCAACGTTCGAATCGGTCAAAATCACTCGGACCAAGGAAATTCCCCCGTTATAGTTAGTTCAGATAGCTATAACTCGCGCGACCGCCACTCTATCACAAGGATGATGTCATCAGTGATGTCATGAGTGATGCCACTGACCATGTCATGAGTGATGTAATATGTGACGTCATGAGCAGTGGATTGCGGGCGCGCGAGTTATAGTTATCTGAACTAACTATAACAGGGGAATTTCCTTGGTTTTTTACGAGTGAAATATCCACCTAACTATAACATGTGTGAAACCTATGGTTTTTTAAGTGAATTTGCAAGGTTTTTTAAATGCTAATTCCTAACTATAACGTGTGTGAAACCTATGGTTTTGTCAGTGAATATATATATATATATATATATATATATATATATATATATATTCACTGAAAAAACCATAGGTTTCAGGGGCGTTATAGTTAGCTGGATTTTTCACTCGTACAAAACCATTGAAATTCCCCCGTTATAGTTAGTTCAGCTAACTATAACTCGTGCGCCCGCAATGCACTGCTGATGACGTCACATATTACACCACTCACGACATGGTCAGTGACATCACTCATGACATCACTGATGTCATCTCAAATGACATCACTGATGACATCACTGATGACATCATCCAGTGAATGTGTGTTTTTCTGAAAATTACATATGTTGTATATATGTATATCTCAAGGTCGATGGAAGAATAAATGGGTATATACGTGTCTAAATGGATGATTTGTTTTTGAAAAATTGATTGTATAACTGACTGATTAAGTGTATCTTAGTGAATACATGGCTTACTGAGTAATGTTTAAATATGTAAATATCTGTATCTGTCTCTCACTTTGTGTATAAGTGGCTGCATGGGTTGGTGAGTAGCTACATGAGTGTCTATATAGGTTATTAGTTGGTTTTTTGAGTATCAGTATGAGTGTCTGAGTGTCTGTATGGTTCGGTTGGGGGTAATACGTACAGCATAGGTGCATGAATGATTGACTCACTGTTTGTATGTGTTGAAGACAGCATGTGTGCAGGACTGTATGGGTGGATGAGTGTGTGCATGGGTGTGTTAGTGAGTGAATGACTGTCTCAATAGTGTCTTTATGAGTAACTACATATGTTTTAAACTAGTATATGTGACTATTGGTGTATATAAGTGAGTATATGTGAGAGTGAGAGATTGAAAGAGTTCCTGTATGAATAAGTATGTGTTTCTATAAGTGATTGTTTAAAAGACTAAGTATGTGTAAGTTTCTGTAGAATAAGTGTGGTGGTGTGTGTATAACTGTATATGCAAGTAAATGGATGTTTGATTCTTTATTAGCATGAGTGACTATGTGTGTGAGTAATTCTATGGATGAGTGGCGTTGTGTAACAGGCTGTTTAGGTGTATGAGTACATATGATGAGTGAGTACATGTATGAGTGACTGTATAGGACTGTTGGTGAATGAGTGGATGTGTATGTGGATCTTAGAATTACTGAATAGGTTGTTGTAACTGGTATTGGTATGTCCATTGTTTTGAAAATTTTAGTTTCTATTTTTGAATGTGTGTATCAAAGGTTATATTATGGGGAGAGGAGGTCTGCCACTCTATCACACGGATGATGTCATCAGTGATGTCATTTGAGATGTCATCAGTGATGTCATGAGCGATGTCACTGACCATGTCATGAGTGATGTAATATGTGACGTCATCAGCAGTGCATTGCGGGCGCGTGAGTTATAGTTAGCTGAACTAACTATAACGGGGGAATTTCAATGGTTTTGTATGAGTGAAAAGTCCAGCTAACTATAACGCCCCTGAAACCTATGGTTTTTTAGTGAATTTCTAAGGTATTTTAAATGCTAATTCCTAAGTATGACGTGCCTGAACCCTATGGTTTTTTCAGTGAATTTCAAAGGTTTTTTAAATGCTGATTTCTAACTATGCCTACAGAGATAGGACATGTGACGAAAGAAGAAAAAACGCACAGAAAGAAAAAATAAGCAATGGAGAAAAAAGCAACAGAAGTCCTCAAAGACGAAGAAAAGTGCAGGAAGAAGGATAACGTGCAGAAAGAACAAACAGAAGAGCAGCAAGAAGTCTTGTTGCAAAATCATCCTGTACCCTCAACTTTTTCAGACGGATACTGGTGGTAACTGAGTCTGACTAACCAGTCCTAGAGCCAGTGCTATGTTAAAAGTTGGGGTCCCCCTGTGATTAAGATGACCTCCTCTGTAAGCCCCTAGTATATAATAGGGCAGGGGATTAAAACTACCTCTTAAAGCGCGCCGTAGGGCGTGTTTGCACACGTCACCTCAGGCCCCGTCCCCTCCTTTCCCCACTGTGTAAACACGTCCTGTGGCCATTTTAAGTTGGGAGATTAAGTCCCCTTGAATCCTGAGGGTCCCTAGGGTCCAACTAGACCACTAGGTACCTCCCGTAAGCGCCATAGAGCTGCGTTGCAGAGAGATGTAAAAAGGGGCACGGCCTAGACCACCTCTCTGCAATGCAGCGCAGTGGCACTTACTGGAAGCACCTGGTGGGTTAGTGGGCCCACAGGGTCCCTCAGGATTGAAGGGGAATTATTTCCCCAACTTAAAACGTGCCACAGGGCTTGTTTGCACACATTAACTCAGGCCACGTCCCGTCCCTTCACCACTGTGTAAACACGCCCTGTGGCTATTTTTAGTTGGGAGATTAAGTTCACTTGAATCCTGAGGGTCCCTAGGGTCCAACTAGCCCACTAGGTACCTCCAGTAAGCGCCACAGAGCTTCGTTGCAGAGAGGTGTAAAAAATGGCATGGCCTGGACCACCTCTCTGCAACGCAGCTCAGTGGCGCTTACTGGAAGCACCTGGTGGGCTAGTTAGCCCCCAGGGGCCCTCAGGATTGAAGGGGAATTATTTCCCCAACTTAAAACGCGCCATAGGGCGTGTTTGCACATTTCACCTCAGGCCCCGTCCCCTCCCTTCCCCACTGTGTAAACAAGCCCTGTGCCCGTTTTTTAAATTGGGAGATTAAGTCCCCTTGAATCCTGAGGGTCCCTAGGGGCAAAATAGCCCACTAGGTACGTCCAGTAAGCGCTATTGCAGAGAGGTGTAAAAAGGGGCACGGCCTGGACCACCTCTCTGCAACGCAGAGCAGTGGCGCTTACTGGAAGCACCCGGTGGGCTAGTTGGCCCCCAGGGTCCCGCAGGATTGAAAGGGAATTATTTCGCCAACTTAAAACGCGCCACAGGGCGTGTTTGCACACGTCACCTCAGGCCCCGTCCCCTCCCTTCACCACTGTGTAAACGCGCCATATGGCCGTTCTAAGTTGAGAGATTAAGTCCCCTTGAATGCTTAGGGTCCCTAGGGTCAAACTAGCCCACTAGGTACTCCAGTAAGCGCCACAGAGCTGAGTTGCATAGAGGTGTAAAAAGGGGCATGGCCTCAGAACACCTGTCTGCAACGCAGCTCCCTGGTGCATATTGGAGATACCTGTTGGGCTAGTTGGCCCTCAGGGACCCTCAGTATTGAAGGGGAATTAATTCCCCAACTTACAACTGGCCAGGGGGCGCGTTTGCAGAGTGCTGCAAGGAGGGGGCGTGGCCTCCGGCACGATGCCTGTCTTTAATTTTTAATTTTTTTTTAAGAAGGAGGGCTGTGTGGCTCCCCTTCTTTTTCTAATTTATTGTCCCTGGGGACCCCATCTCCCAGGGCCTGCACCCTAATTGTTTTTGTTGAAAAAAATACATTTGGCCCTCCCAAGGCCTTAATCGGCCCCGGGGACCCCAACCCCCGGGTCATGGCCTTTTTTTTTTATTCTTTAGGAGGGGGGCTGCATTGCCCCCCTCCTCAGGCCACTTATGGCCCCGGGGAACCCATCCCCCAGGGCCGGCCTTTGTTTTTTATTATTTTTAAAAAATATATATTTATAGAAACACCTAGGACATGCTGGACAAACCATATGTACCTATCACCATGACGATTTGCGTGATATTCATTAAAAGGCGACTATGCATACAATGAATCCACGTGGAATGTATTTACACCGCTAGTGAAGCTCTGACGTGTCTGACACCCTACCGTTCCTAATCCCGGTGCCCCCGCCGGTGGGTACTCTCCAAGTAGATACCCTTGTCGTTTATTTATGCAAACATGGGTAGCTATTGACGGGCACATTTAATACACACGCACACCAAGCCATTCAAAGGGGATTCGACAAAAATTCGACCAAACTATGCAAGAAACCCCCCTCAAGGTTAATAAAACACACATCCACATGCCCTCCGATGTCTTTGTGCATGCCCCTGCTCCATCCTTTTTGGACAGGGGGAAGGAGAATAGGGGCAGCAAGCTAAGCACAGAGGCTAAGCAGGAGGTCAATGATGGGCCATAGAATTGGGCAATGGAGGGCAGGAGGAGTGGACTGGTACATCATGCTAAATGGAGGGCAGTGGCAGCACATCAGACCATGCATGGCAGGAGGGAGGAGGCTAGTCCATGGATTCAGACAACAGAGGATAGGGAGGAGGTGGATGGGGCAGCAAGCTAACTGTTCAGAGAAGGTGGGTATTAGGAACTTTATTGTTTTTAAAATGTGTGTCTGTGCGAACTACTTAAAATATGAACAAGTATGCAGCATAATCTCACTTTTATTCAGGAAGAAGAGGACGTTTGTGACTGTGACTCTGGGTTCACTTGGCAGAAACACCCCCTGACCCTCCACCCCCATAGCAAAATGTAATGCACGTGAAAAGGGTAGGTGGACGCAGTGTTATATAGAACATAGTCCTGAGAGCACGATTGAAAATGAAAACTAGATATAGTATATGGTATAAACTATGCACCAAAAAGTGTGATTTAAGATGAACCGGGGCGTGAAATATAATATACAATACATTGTGCGCAATGACAGATTCATTGGAGAGCGCGAAATAGCACAGGCACTAGCGCGTGCTATGCGATATGCGCCTTGGAGTGTAATATGCACAGGGCAGTGTTGTGCAACCTAACTAGTCTCTAAAGTTGTAATATAAAATATGTGCTGGGGAGTGTAACTTTGCATATGCACTGTGACAAAGATATGGATCCCAGATTGTAATATGTATGGCATAGCGCTGTGCGTTATAACATAGGCATCGAGGAAGGCACGTTAGATGGGACAATATAACACGTGCGAAGGCAAGTGTGGCATGACATATTCACGGGGTGGTGTTACAGTGCACATGGGCTAGAGAGTGTCATAGCATAAGCACTAGCTGGTGGAATACAACACAGAGGTGTGAGGCAATCGGCGGGCACTGGTGGGTGTAACACAGCATTGGGCTCAGCCATGAGCACGCTGTGACTCTCAAGTGAGGTTTGTCTCCTTTCCAGAGAGTAAAATAAAAAGTATTACACATCCGGCGGTGGATGTGTGTTTTATTAACCGTGAGGGGGGTTTCTTGCATAGTTTGGTTGAATTTTTGTTGAATTCCCTTTGAATGGCTTGGTGTGCGTGTATATTAAATGTGCCCGTCAATAGCTACCCATGTTTGTATAACTAAACAACAAGGGTGTCTACTTGGAGAGTACCCACCGGCGGGGGCGCCGGGATTAGGCACGGTAGGGCGTCAGACACGTCAGAGCTTCACTAGTGGTGTAAATGGAATGAAATGGAATGGAAAATACATGAATATACGACGTTACTTCGCATGCGTTTAGTACGCATGCCATTACTACGCGGTCGTTAGTACGACCGCGTTTTTAGTTCGCATTTCTTTCCTACGCAATTCGGAACAACGAATTGCAGTAGGGGGTGCTGGATGTTGGAATAGTATAATTTACTATTCCAACTGCAGTCTATGCGGACACTAGGGAAGGTGTTGGATTTTAAATCCAACACCTTCCCCCCCTAACGCAAGTCGCTGTTCCGACTTGCGTAGTAAAGGTTTTCTAAGTAACAACGCGTGCATACTAACGTCCGCGTAGTAATGGCATGCGAAGTAACGCATGCTAAGTAAACGCCGTTTACCAAATACATTTGTATAGCGCAGCTATCACTCCAAGGAGCATCTTGGCGCTTGGTGCCAACCTAGGTGGAACATGTTGGCTAACTGATGTCGTTCGAAGGGTCCTGTACACTTTATACTAGGTCTTTACAGGCGGTGTCTGTAAGGGAGAAAACCCAGGTCTTCAGGGCTTTCCTGAAGAGCATTTCTGTTGAGATTTGCCGAAGCTGTGGTGGCAGTTTGTTCCACACCCTGGAACCAATGACAGCCAGGGATTTCCCTCCCTTATTGGTGAGCCTGAATTTAGGGGTCACTAGTAGGTTTTGATTGGAGGACCTTAGGCTACGCGCAGGCAGATAGCATCTATGCATAATCGCCTTTTAATGAATATCACGCAAATCGTCATGGTGATAGGTACATACGGTTTGTCCAGCATGTCCTAGGTGTTTCTATAAATATATATTTTTTTAAAATAATAGAAAATAAAGGCCGGCCCCGGGGGATGGGGTCCCTGGGGCCATAAGTGGCCTGAGGAGGGGGGCAACGTAGCCCCCTCCTAAAGGATTACAAAAAAAAAAAGGCCATGATCCGGGGCTTGGGGTCCCCGGGGCCGATTAAGGCCTTGGGAGGGCCAAATAATTTTTTTCAACAAAAAAAATTAGGGTGCAGGTGAAGTACTGGGTATTTTAGACCCAGCGGTGCAGGGGCACACACCCTATGACTTCTGGGTTCACCCTGTTCCAGACCTACAGAAACACAGAGTCTTCTGGGTGAAGTCAAAGAATCGTTTATTGGCTGCAGACCAATTACAGGTATCCTAGAAGTACAACAGCGTGTATGTTCTCAGGAGACTGCTGAAAATCATAGGAACGGGCTTCTCCTTAAGTACAAAATATCATGCTCCAGGCACACATTCCTTGGTTTACGATATGGCCATTATAAGTATACATTACAAACGAAAAAGCAGAGTCATGATGACCATCCCACATTCCAGTTCGGCCAGCCCACAATGATTTACACAGTAAGGTTCAGATCCCACATTTGATGTCAATAGACCCCCCAATAAACATGAGCATCTCCTGTTTTGGGAAACAAGTCATAAAGCAGGAACAAGCAGGTGTGGAAGAGATTAGCCGGGGGATTGTATAGAATGAAAGGGTTTTATGACGGGTCAAGCCCTGATGCTAATCACAGGTGGACGGAGGAAGGGGAGCTCGTGAGACCGGTTTGACCTGGGGCAGCAGAGCCAGCTGCCCAGGTCACAGAGAAGTCAGAGGGAAAGCCCATGTACTGTGAGGCCCGTATTTACTCCATTATAGCCTATGTGAGGGCAATGACAAGATGGCCACTGCTTCCAAAATGGAACCCGCGTAGTGAAGCAGAATAACGTGTACACAGTGCATTCATAGCTAGAACGGTATATAAAGCACTCGTACATGCCGCATTTACCATTTGCGGTTTGCTAATACCAAGATAGACAGGGGTAGGGCCCTGTCCCCTACGTGGTCCCGAATATTAAAGTACGACACAGGCCCTGGGGGGTCCCCAGGGCCAGTAAATTAGAAAAAGAAGGGGGGCCACACAGCCCTCCTTCTTAAAAAATAAAATAAATAAAAGACCGGCATCGCGCAGGAGGGCACGCCCCCTCCATGCAGCACTCTGCAAACACGCCCCCTGGCCAGTTGTAAGTTGGGGAATTAATTCCCCTTCAATACTGAGGGTCCCTGAGGGCCAACTAGCCCAACAGGTATCTCCAGTATGCGCCAGGGAGCTGCGTTGCAGACAGGTGTTCTGAGGCCACGCCCCTTTTTACACCTCTATGCAACGCAGCTCTGTGGCGCTTACTGGAGGTACCTAGTGGGCTAGTTTCACCCTAGGGACCCTTAGGATTCAAGGGGACTTAATCTCTCAACTTAGAACGGCCACAGGGTGCGTTTACACAGTGGTGAAGGAAGGGGACGGGGCCTGAGGTGACGTGTGCAAACACGCCCTGTGGCGCATTTTAAGTTGGGGAAATAATTCCCTTTCAATCCTGAGGGACCCTGGGGGCCAACTAGCCCACCAGGTGCTTCCAGTAAGCACCACTGCTCTGCATTGCAGAGAGGTGGTGCAGGCCGTGCCCCTTTTTACACCTCTCTGCAATGGCGCTTACTGGACGTACCTAGTGGGCTATTTTGCCCCTAGGGATCCTCAGGATTCAAGGGGACTTAATCTCCCAACTTAAAATACGGCCACAGGGCGTGTTTACACAGTGGGGAAGGGAGGGAACGGGGCCTGAGGTGACGTGTGCAAACACGCCCTATGGCGCGTTTTATGTTGGGGAAATAATTCCCCTTCCATCCTGAGGGCCCCATGGGGGCTAACTAGCCCACCAATGGCTTCCAGTAAGCGGCACTGAGCTGCATTGCAGAGAGGTGGTCCAGGCCGTGCCACTTTTTACACCTCTCTGCAATGCAGCTCTGTGGCGCTTACTGGAGGTGCCTAGTGGGCTAGTTGGACCCTCAGGATTCAAATAAACTCAATCTCCCAACTAAAAACGGCCACAGGGCGTGTTTACACAGTGGTGAATGGAGGGGACTGGGCCTGAGTTAACGTGTGCAAACAAGCCCTGCGGCGCGTTTTAAGTTGGGGAAATAATTCCCCTTCAATTCTGAGGGACCCTGGGGGCCAGCTAGCCCACCAGGCGCTTCCAGTAAGCGCCACTGCGCTGCGATGCAGAGAGGTGGTCTAGGCCGTGCCCCTTTTTACATCTCTCTGCAATGCAGCTCTGTGGCACTTACTGGAGGTACCTAGTGGTCTAGTTGGACCCTAGGGACCCTCAGAATTCAAGGGGACTTAATCTCCCATGTTAAAACGGCCACAGGGCGTATTTACACAGTGGGGAAGTGAGGGGACGGGGCCTGAGGTGACGTGCGCAAACACGCCCTGTGGCGCATTTTAAGAGGTAGTTTTAATCCCCTGCCCTATTATATACTAGGGGCTTACAGAGGAGGTCATGCTGATCAACGACCTCAACGCATCGTGTTCCCTAGTGTATGTAGGTGTTTTCACTGTATTCTAAGTGTCTTTTAACATAGCACTGGCTCTAGGACTGGTTAGTCAGACTCAGTTAACAACAGTATCCGTCTGAAAAAGTTGAGGGTACAGGATGATTTGGCAACAAGGCTTCTTTCTGCTCTTCTGTTTGTTCTTTCTGCATGTTATCCTTCTTCCTGCACTTTTCTTTGTCTTTGAGGACTTCTGTTGCTTCTTTCTGCATTTCTTTTTTTTCTTTCTGTGCGTTTTTTCTTCTTTCTTCTCATGTCGTATCTCTGTAGGCATAGTTAGAAATTAGCATTTAAAAAACCTTTGAAATTCACTGAAAAAACCATAGGTTTCAGGCACGTTATAGTTAGGAATTAATATTTAAAATACCTTAGAAATTCACTCAAAAAATCATAGGTTTCAGGGGCGTTATAGTTAGCTGGACTTTTCACTCGTACAAAACCATTGAAATTCCCCCGTTATAGTTAGTTCAGCGAACTATAACTTGCGCGCCCGCAATGCACTGCTGATGACGTCACATATTACATCACTCATGATATCACTGATGACATCTCAAATGACATCACTGATGATATCACTGATGACATCATCCAGTGAATGTGTGTTTTTCTGAAAATTACATATGTTTTATATATGTATATCTCAAGGTCGATGGAAGAATAAATGGGTATATAAGTGTTTAAATGGATGATTTGTTTTTGAAAAATTGATTGTATAACTGACTGATTAACTGTATCTTAGTGAATACATGGCTTAGTGAGTCATGTTTAAATATGTAAATTTCTGTATCAGTCTCTCACTTTGTGTATAAGTGGCTGCATGGGTTGGTGAGTAGCTACATGAGTGTCTATATAGGTTATTAGTTGGTTTTTTGAGTATCAGTATGAGTGTCTGAGTGTCTGTATGGTTCGGTGGGGGGTATTACGTAGTGCATAGGTGCATGAATGAGTGACTCACTGTTTGCATGTGTTGAAGACAGCATGTGTGCAGGACTGTATGGGTGGATGAGTTTGTGCATGGGTGTGTTAGTGAGTGAATGACTGTCTCAATAGTGTCTTTATGAGTAACTACATATGTTTTAAACTAGTATATGTGACTATTGGTGTATATAAGTGAGTATATGTGAGAGTGAGAGATTAAAAGAGTTCCTGTATCAATAAGTATGTGTTTCTATAAGTGATTGTTTAAAAGACTAAGTATGTGTAAGTTTCTGTAGAATAAGTGTGGTGGTATGTGTATAACTGTATATGCAAGTAAATGGATGTTTGATTCTTTATTAGCATGAGTGACTATGTGTGTGAGTAACTCTATGAATGAGTGGCATTGTGTAACAGGATATATAGGTGTATGAGTACATATGATGAGTGAGTACATATATGAGTGACTGTATAGGACTGTTGGTGAATGAGTGGATGTGTATGTGGATCTTAGAATTACTGAATAGGTTGTTGTAACTGATATTGGTATGTCCATTGTTTTGAAAATTTGAGTTTCTATTTTTGAATGTGTGTATCAAAGGTTATATTAGGGGGCGAGGAGGGGAATTTCAATGGTTTTGTACGAGTGAAAAGTCCAGCTAACTATAACGCCCCTGAAACCTATGTTTTTTTCTGTGAATTTCTAAGGTTTTTTAAATGCTAATTCCTAACTATAACGTGCATGAAACCTATGGTTTTTTCAGTGAATATATATATATATCTAATCCCCACCACGGTTGAAAATCAGGTAATGGGGACACGGACTCCACTTCGTGCTGGATTAATTATTTAATTTAGATAAATAGCAATAAATAAATAGGTAATTATGTAACTCTTCTCCATTGTTGAGTCCATTCGAGTATCAAGCTCCAGAATGAATTTGGACTCCAACCTCCTTAAGAATTTCTCTCTATTTCCTCCTCTTCGGAGGGAGGGGGATTGACCCTATGATATAATACCTCAAGCTGCTCAGATCTTTGTTGCGGATATATGCTGGCCCGGACTTCACTGGCTCTGCTGTGGCAGTTTGTTTGTGTTCCAAGGTATTGGCTAGACTGGGCCCGCCTCGGACTTTGGGAAGGGACAGGGCGGTTGTGGGGCTATTAACCCCATGTTGGGCGGTGTGCACTGTCACTGCTACCCCCGCCGTAAGAATTCCTGATATCTGAGGCTGAGGTGAGGGGACCCGAGGAGGCGCTTTTGTTTTATCATCAAGTAGAAAAATTTGGTTTTAAACAGCATCGTGTGACATCCTGCACCCCCGCATAACCACTCTGTGTTATGTATACCCCCATGCACCACCTACCTGGTTTCATCACAATGGATTCTGGGTTCTGTAGTTCACACAAGCACCGTGAACTAGAACAGGTGAGTGGACATTTGGGGGCGGAGCGGACTTGCACTGTTAATAAGGAGGCAGGACTTACAGTCATGTTGCTGCAAACCTCCTGGACACTTGGGCGCTGAGGAAGGCAAATTATGTGCCGAAATGCATTCGCCAGAACAACTTCAATAAAGTGCTTCCAAAGATTTTCCCCTGTGTGGCCTCTACTCTCTCGCAAGAAGGAGGTGGTTGGATATATATATATAGATATATATTCACTTAAAAAACCATAGGTTTCACACATGTTATAGTTAGGTGGATATTTCACTCGTAAAAAACCAATGAAATTCCCCCGTTATAGTTAGTTCAGATAACTATAACTCGCGCGCCCGCAATCTACTGCTCATGACGTCACATATTACATCACTCATGACATGGTCAGTGGCATCACTCATGACATCACTGATGACATCATCCTTGTGATAGAGTGGCGGCCGCGCGAGTTATAGTTATCTGAACTAACTATAATGGGGGAATTTTCAATGTTTTTTTACGAGTGAAATATCCACCTAATTATAACATGTGTGAAACCTATGGTTTTTTAAGTGAATTTGCAAGGTTTTTTAAATGCTAATTCCTAACTATAATGTATGTGAAACCTATGGTTTTTTCAGGGAATTTGTACGTTTTTTTAAATGCTAATTTATTTATGTATTATTATTATTTTTATACATTTATTTTACAACAAACTACGTATTTTTTTTTGGTTTTTCACCGTGCGCGCACCCCCGGACCCCCGCGATTTAAAAAAAAAAAAAAATTAAAATGTTTTTTTCTGCCTTCGGGGTCCTTCAGGGACCCCCTGACAAAGGCTAGGGGGTCAGGAACTCTCTACCCTGCCCCCTTTTCACGTTCGCCACCTTCCTTTTTCACTCTCGCACTGAAAACAAACAAAATGGCGGCCGACACTTCCTGATTTCGACCGATTCGAACGTTGACTAACATGTAACCACCAATCAGAATTACGCTCGCGCACGTTAGTGTGCTCGCATGGTGCGCGCACGGTGCTCGCACAGTGCACGCACGGTGCGCGGCTATAGATATGTATGTGCTTTTAACTGCAATTTTCTCAGGAACTACTGAACAGATTGACTCCATATATGCAAAAGGCACCTCCCTGAGCTGAGGACTACCTCTCTGCCAAACTTCAAGTAATTCTGTTCAGCCGTTCGGGCTGTACCTTGGACTAAAGGTCCCTATGGAAAATTGCATGGGGAAAACGCGTTTTGGGACCCCCTTTTTTCTCAGCCCCCGCTTGACGAATCCCCCCGAGACTTTCAGGGTAGGAGCGGAGCGGAGCAGAGCGCCCACCTATTTTGAAAATTTCACGAGGATTCGTCAACCGGCGCCAAAGTTATTCCAAATAGAATGTTGCGGATTTCCTATGGAAACACGGTCCTAACTATAACTATCTACTGGCGACCGCCAGTAGATAATATATATATATATATATATATATATATATATCACGTAGCATTGCTCTGGATTGCTTTTTTAGTGTTAGATAGTTTTAGCCGACTTAAGTCCGAGGAGTGGGTAACATGTAGCGGAGTTAGGCCCGGGAAAGAACACTGCCATTTTACATGCACACATTTCTTAAGTTGCCTTCTTTTCTGCTCAATGACTTTTGACACATATTTCCTTGTGTGACAGTGCAGAATTAGTTTCTCTGAAACCACATTGCTTACATTTCCACTTACATTTCCACTTCATAGGCACATTATCATGACAATTTGAACATTTAGTACAAGGCCTCAACATACATTGTGCAAATGTTGTTGTTTGTTATTGGTCCATAAGGTGACAAAGCTATCACAGTAGGATAAACAATGACAGCCTGGGTGAGGCCTCGGTGCGAAAGTATGGATGTTGTTATAATATATATACACATGCATTTCTGTGTTACTATCAGATGAGCACTCTGCTGTCACTGCATGTCGCTGTTTGTCGTGATCTCAGCCAGCTGATTCCTGTTTTTCTTCTGTAAGGAGGAATGTTCAACTTGTGACCAAGACCTGAACACATTTACCCACAGGTAATAGGGAGTTAGATCATCCACAAAGTGATTTTTGGCAGATCACCCACCATAGGCAACTAGGTTAGCGAGTGCATAGTACTAGTACCCCATACACCATACTTATATGCCAGCATATATACACTGCTTTAGAACAATGGTTGAATTGTTTATCCTTTTCCCTGTTCTCATATTGCTAATCACTTTCATCTGCTTCTGTCTAATAATCATTGCAGTGCATATAGTTAACACCAGAATCACAAAGGTAAAATAAACATTGAAACAACTCTTTGTGTATTTCTTGTGTATCTCTCTGGGTATGCATGAGTGACTGACAAAAAGGTTCTAGATCCGTTACCATGATTCCTTGGGGAGTCAAGGTTATCATGTTCTGAGGTTGCCCAATCCATTTGTTACCTTCTCAGGTTTAGGGGTACTTATGGTGGCACTGTGAGCTACCAGGTATATAGGCCAACATATCCTGAGGGGGTGCATAGAATCAGTCTGGCACCATCCGAGCATTTATGGTGTCCAACAAACGCACAATTCCTACTTGAAAAGTAGAAGCAGTACAACCCTATCACCTACCTACAGCCTACTTTACAGGTGACTTATACTAAGTTTAAGGATTGGAAATGGATTTTAAATGCCAAGTCGACTTACAGGTAAAATTGCTCTACATTAGCAGGCCAAAAACATGACTGAAGGGCACCTTCTCTGCACCTTTTCTGCATGGGTGACTTGATTGTGTTGCTGCTTGAGTACATATGTGAGTGAGTGTATCAGGCTCTCGTTTGTGTTTGTGACTGGATATCTGAGTAACTATATCAGCATATAAGTGGCTCTCTTAGTAATACAATGTAGCTGTAAAACTAAATGCAAGTGGCAGCATGGACAGCTTACTTAGTGTATTAGTGCATATTGGGGTATGTAAGTGTGGGTGAAACTGGCTCTGTTACTGCTGGATACATAAGTGGTGTGTCACTGTGCAAGTGAATGTCAAGGTACCTCTTTCACTGTCTGACTGGGCATGTGAGTGGCTCTGTGCTTTTGTAAATAGGTTTGTGAGTTGCAGTATGGATGAGAGACTGGATGTATAACGGAGCATATATGTCTGTAAGTGTGCATATAACTAAATAAAACCTCAAAATACATCTGTGACTTTTTAAGCATATAGCACTCCACCATGTGACCTACCTACAGCCTACTTTGCGAGTGACTCATATATAGTAGAAGGGAAGTTTAAGGCCCGCAAAGGGGTTTTAAATGCCAATTCAACAAAGCAGTAAAACTGCACATACAGGCTCTGCAATAGCAGACCCGGGACATATGTAAAGGGCTACTTCTACGACAGGTAACTTGATTGTAACTGTACTTAAGTATATATGTAGTGAGTGAGTGCATCAGTCTCTCTATGGTTGTGTAGCTAACTATATCTGTATTTAAGTCGCTCTCTAATTCTACACATCTGTAAAGCTATATGCAAGTGGCTTTATGGATAGCTTACTGACTGTGTTAGTGAGTGTTGGGTGTGTAAGTTTATGTGCAAATGACTGTTACTGCTGGATACATAAGTGGTGTGTCAGTGTGTGAGTGAATGTCTGAGTGCCTCTTTCACTGTCTAACTGGGTTTGTGACTGGCTGTATGATTTTCTCAATAGGTATCTCTGTGAGTGTATAGATATATGAGTCGATGTTTATCAGGGCATACTGCTCTGTAACTGCATTTCTAACTCACTGAAATGTCAAACAACATGTTTTACTTTCCTCCCCTATTGGCTGCATACAGTTTACCTTAGGGATGATTTAAATGTAATAAAAGAAAACCTTAAGACTTGCCAACATGTTATAAATGTCAATTCAACAGAGCAATCTAAACTGAAGGCACAAGTTCTGGACTAGCACATCTCACACATATTTGAAGGTCTACTACTTTGGATTGCACAATCAGATGTAGAATGCATCTAGTATTCACAACTTAGTAAATATTTATATATACATTTTCAATGTTCACCATTATTAACATACCTGTGTCATCACTTTGTTGTTCTCCAATTTTTAACGCACTTTTACTTGAAATTAATTATTAGGAAAAATGATAAGGACTGCTCCCAGTAGAACAGAACCAGCAATGGTAATCTTTCCCACTCTTTTCCAGTGATACTGATGTACTTAGTAAATCATAACATCCCCTTTATTTTTCTTTTCTTATTCTACTTCTAAATTGTCAGTTAATTTTAAGCCTTTTGTAGCCTCCTGATAAGAAGCCCAGGGCAGATTTGTGACTCCGTTGTGATGCTCCGCATGGCCGCTGTGTGACTTCGTGACGGATTCACAAATTTATATGGGAGTCCGTTAATGTATTTACTAGTATACGACTACTAATTTTCATCTCCATTTGACATAATGTGATAGGTTTAATTTAGGATATTTATATTTCAGAATAAGTACTATGTCTTAACCCCTCTCCTTTGTGGTTTGAAAGTACAGTGGGCCTCATTTACGAGGAATTAATGTAGCACAGTGCCGCAAGCCGTTTGGCTGTTCTGCGCAGTGTCAATTCCCAAGCACAGGCGTCCGTCGTATCTACAACAATATGACAGATCCCTTTGCTCTCCCCTGCGCTGGCACACAATTTGCTGCTATGCACTGATGCAGGCACCCTTGCATCATGATGCAAGGGTGCCTGCATTGAGAAGAATTACTGTTTATGTGCAGGAGGGTGTCCCTTCCTGCACGTAAACAATCTGAAATGGCACTTTTCAACTTCTATGTGTGCTGCTTGATTCAGCACAAAAAGAAGTTGAAAAACTGATTTTTTTTGCTGATAATTTATGTGCAGGAAGGAGCCCTTTCCTGCACTTAAACAATCACAAGAGGTGATTTCCTCATTCTATGTGTGCTGCAGAATGCAGCACGACTGGAAACAGGAAAAAAAACGAGTAAACATTTCTCCTTGTTGTGCCTCCCTATGCCGCCTCTGGGGAGGCGCAGCATTCTGACGCATTTCCAGGTTTTCAATTTCTTGTAAATCTGAAAATTTGGCAGAAGCCATGAGCGTTGCGTGGGAACACCCAGAGCAACACCCATGGCACGCCCCTTTCACTCAAAGTGTTGCATGTAAAGGGGCCATATATACAAGGGCACGAAAAGCCACATAGGGTTGCTTTGTGTGTCCTTGTAAATATGGGCAGCAGGTTGCAGCACAGGTGTGTCACAAAAAGTGATGCACCAGTGGCGCAAGGGGCTTGTAAATAAGCCCCATTGTATTCAGAACCTTCCCCCCACTGCTTTACCTTAGTTGACATAGCAACACTCTACTGTACAAGTAAGTCATATGTTCACAGCACTTTCTGTCAGCAGCATACTAGATTCAGGTTCAAGTGTAACAGGTGCGGTTGAGTGTTTGAAAATGTTAGCATATCTAAAATAGAATAACTCATTTTAAATGTATCCAGAGCCAATCACAGATCTACTTACTTTACGTATTAAACCACTACAATTTTTAGCTATCAATATAATTACACCATCCAATCAAATATGTCCTTTTTGTAAGCTAGGTCCTGTCCTCTATTTTAACTGCCTTTCGTTTTGCAAACTGCCTCATTCAGCTCCAGTCTTCTCCTGTGTGCTACTGCTCCATGCTTTCAAAATGGTTAGAGTGTAGATTGCGGGTCATAGCTATGTGTTTTGGGCCAGAGAGTGTGCTAGAAAAAGTAGCATTAACAGGCACTTGTGGACATTACTTGGGTTGGCCAGAGAGGATTAAAGTGGCATCAATTGCTGCATTTGGTGAAATGCATTATGGATTGCCAACATTCAGATCTAATGATTGTGCACTGTAGAGGCAATGACCTAGGCACATTGACTGGGGTTGGACTGGAAATCCTAATGAAGGATACCTTTGCCCAATTAATGGCACCTTTCCCCCACATTGCCCTGGTGTTCTCTATCATGTGCCAAAGGCAAAAATGGAAGTGGTCATACATATTCTATCCACTGATAGACAAAACCAGGAAACATGCTAATAAAACTCTTTCTGCATTCCTCAGAGACAACACCATGGGCTCCATCTACAACAACAATATCCGCTTCGACATGGAACATATATACAGAAGTGACAGAGTACATTTGCCAGAGAAAGGCAGCAGGATATTCCTTAACTTGAAAAGCTGCATCCTGTTTTATGTGCAGTTTTCATCTACACACAATTATCTCAAAGGCTCTTCTAAGAGCCACCCTTCTTTCCCTGAACACTAGTTAATTTTTAATTGAAATCTGTTTTCATTTTTTGTTTCTTCGGAGTTGTGAATCTATTGAGGATTTTCAAACCAAAAGTACACATTCACTGCACAACAGCAAATTTAGGATTTTTGACTCTGTGTTTGGTTCTCTGCATATGCAAATGACTTTGTGAGTACCTGTGTGAATTATTAGTTGCAATGGGTGGTAGTCCACTAAAAGAAATGGTGGCACTATTCTTGTTGTGTCCATTAAAGGTTTAAATAATTTAAACCTGATCTCATCCCCTGGTAACTATAGCACAGAGCAGGCAGGGTTAACTTAAGAAACTGCATAAAGCATTTAGAAGTACCATAAAAATTAAAACGTTGAAAACACAACATAATAGAAATCGCTCTAATTTATGCCATTTGAGAATATTTGGAGGATCAAAATCATACCAAAGCAACAAAAATCTAATAGGGGAAGCCGAGATATGAATTTTTAACATTTTAAATAAAAATATTCTCGAAACGCGCAAAGTGCTAACCACCGACAACTGGTTGTGCTTGACCGGGACAAAGGTATGTTTTAACACTGACCTTGATGGAGCGTAGGTGAAATAAAAGGACTAGGTTTGTGTCAGTCAAAGAGTTACCTTTGGACTTTAAACATTTCTAAAATGAAAAAGCCCTCAGCGAGCAAGTCTGCAGGCTATATCTGAAGATGGGCTCATCGACTACAGGTTGCTGCAGATGAGGTCTCAGTGAAGCCACTGACGAAAGTGGGAAATGCTAAATGATGGAAAGGTCGAAGTTCACACCTGGGAAGCCATTGGTGTCAATTTGATGCTGCTCAGTGGTGTAATAAAGATTTCTACCTTTGGAATTATACTCTTTTCTGGTAGTTGGATTTCCTCAATGGGAAGTGGCTGCAAGTTGTAGCTGAGGAGAATTCAACGTGGTTAGATACCAGCTGACATTGGGCATGCTGAATGAGATTTGCTGCTGTGGAGAAGAACAAAGAAGGAGCTATGGCAAAGTCAAACCCACCTGCCATGCACTCTCAGTTCCACAACAGTTCTCCAGGCAAAGGGTCTCTTAGTCTTAGCTTTTAGAGTCAGGCAGGAGGAGTACACTCTGAAACCAGCAAAGGAATTCTCAGACCTCAAGAATAGAAGAAACCAGCAAGGTCCAGGGCAGGTCCACATGAAACTGGCCAGCTGGGTTATTTCAGGAAAGTTTGCCTCTTGCGGTTTTGTGTTCCAGAAGCTCAACAAAAGGTTAGGCAACTGGCCCTTGAATTCCACTTCTTTGACCTGGGTACAAGTGGGCACAACTCCAGCCTTTAGGCTTCTCCCCATAGGTCTCAACAGCAGGTGTGGCCCTCCTTTTGTCTTCCACAGGTCCAGTAATGTTTTAATGAGGTTAACCAGGGGTGCCACATTTATGTTTAGCACCAGCCTGTGGGTGGAAGTGATTCCTCGCTCCTCCCTTGCCAATAGGAAACATTTTCCCAGGGTTAACCATACCGAATTTTGCAGCAATTCCTATGTGTACTTCTGCAAACAATTCCAGAGTACCTGTCTCTACCTAATACAACTTAGCAGAACCTTTTCTCTCTTGTGCAGAACTCTTGTGCCCACCCTAAAGGTGGGGACAGGAAAATGAGCAAACACTCCCAACCACCTGTGCTCATGCAAAGCAAGATCTGGGGAAAACTACTCTCCCACTGGGAATGGTGCCTATCTGGCTAGAAGGACAGTAAAGGGGGCATGCCCAGGTGTGGGCTACATCTGCCTATGACAGAGCAGCTCCCTTTTAAAATAATTAAAGTCATGGACACTGCCCAAACAGTCATCTTGTCAGAGGGATAGGACACCTCCCCAACACTCAAGCTCTTTGTCTCAGCTCTGACAGTCAATTCACACCTCATCAAGGTGCTATTTGACTCCTGGTTCACAGGTATGTAATGGTATGATATATAAGGTCTGTAAAGTGCAGCTTTCACTCCAAGGAGCCTCATGGTGCTATGCAGAGCCCTAATATATACACAGAGACCGTAACGATGAACTCATATGAGTGCTCGGCAAAGAGCATCGGAGCATTAAAAATCCAAGTTCTTCAGGGCTTTCCTGAAGTTAGTCTCTGGTTGAATGAAACGAAGATGATTAGGAAGAAGGTTCCAGGCTTTGGCCCCTAGGACCACAACTGATTTGCCACCCTTGGTGATACACCTAAAGCTAGGGGGCTTAAAAAGGTTTCAGATGAGGCTCTAAGGAGGTGATGCATCACATAGGGAGTAAACCTGGACGTTAGGTAAATAGGACCTGAGGATCTGAAATCTCTGTGGGTAATAACCAGGATCTTGAAAACGACTCTTTTGTTGATGGGCAGCCAATGTGGGGGCATATCATTAAGGACCGGCGATAATTATCACTAAGCACACTTAGCGCTAGGATAATTATCGCCGGGTAACGTGGAATTTTATCGCTGAGATAGCGTGCTATTAGCAACGCTTATCTCAAAAGCGATAAAATTCGAAGCGCTAACTGCCAAATGTGAGATTATCACTGGAAATCCAGCGATAATCTCACAAAGTTTGGCGATAGCTTGATGATAGGGCAAGGCATACTTAGCCATGATATCCACCTTACATAGGATATCATGGCTAGGTCAGTGTTGAAGCAGGCGTAAGGAAAGTAGCGATAACAGAGGTTATCGTTACTTTGCTTGTCGCTCTGCAGGTTAGCGTGCCCATTGATAATTGGAGAAATGTCGCTTAGCGACATTTCTCCAGTTATGTCAGGGCAGGAACGCCCACTTTGCATCTCATTAGAGATGCAAAGCTGGGCGTTCAGTAAATAGGCGATAATGCAAGGATTCACGCGCTAGCGTGACCTTGCTGATTAGGATATAAAATTATCGCCACTTTTTGTCCGAAAACGGACGCAAAAGCGGCGATCATTTTAATTCCCTTCCTTCATGATATGCCCCGTAGTGATTTTAGGGCAGCTGAGGCATTTTAGGACTATAAATGTCAGATCCAAAAAACCTAACCAAGGGAATGGGGATTCCGCTGATCATGGGGTCATGATGACTGAATATTTGAGGGTGAACGCAGCCCCAAGAGGACTAATAGTACGCAATGAGCCATTCATCTTCCAACAGGATAAATCCTTTAAAAAGGACTGGTCACTAATCTCTTGGCATTGTACAAGAGATTGGTTAGTGTTCATTATAAAAACTGCAGCACGCTTATCCATCCCAAGAGATGAAAAACGAAATAAGCACACTAGAGGTTTGTCTGAAAACTTTCCAAACAGTAACAGAGCTGAAGAAAAGACTGGAAAAACTCAACAAAACAATGACAGAATTTGAGGTAACCCTGAAAGATATGAAGTGTCAGAAATTTAAGAAAGATGCCAAAAACTTTTAGCATGACAAGGTGTATCCGTACACCAGAGATGACTACCATTTGTCAGGAAGAAATCCAGGGTATAACACTGACACCGAAGGATCTGACACAGGCTCCGATAACTCTGACAATAGTGTGGGCCATAGAAAAAACACAAGGAGCTGGAGGAATAGAGGAATAGAGGAGGACAGAATTATTTATGGAAACCATACCAACCACCACCATTCCCTGCTCCTTCTTTCTATTATGGCCCCTAACATTACCAACCACAACCACATACCTACTGGGAGTCAGCCCCTCAACCGGATCAATCAGGATCATCGGTTCCTTTTTTAGGATGAGGAAAAGTGACACAAAGGGAAAGAATGAAGACAGGACCACAGGTAAAATGGTCACACCCGCTGGAGTCAACGAGGATGAACATGAGGAGTATGGGCCTACCGAACAACCCGACAATCAGCAACCATGCAGTTTAGTTGGCAACTTGTCAGGAACTACCTTGTCAACATCACAACTGACGGTTTTGGAAAAAGGATTAGGCTTTGTACCTACACCGAATTTTGACAAGTTTCTACTCAGCTGTGAGCTGAATGAGTTTATATGAAAGATCAAGCTGCAAATATTCTTTGAAAACGACAATGGAAAACCAAAGAGGGGATACTGGTTTACATCAGAAATCAACCTTCACACTCCCATGAGTTACCCTACCGTTAGAACTCCTTGCTTTTGAGAAGGCAGTCCTGAAGGAAGTAAGCGATATGGATCCTAGAACTATAAAAACATTCTACACCACTAGGAGGGAACAAGAAGCAATCAGAGAATTGGCCAACAACAACAACATCACAATAAAACCGGCAGATAAGGGCGGTGGAATCATACTACAAACCACAGAGGCATACCGAAAGGAATGCCTGAGATTCCTCACAGATGAAAGGAACTACAAGCGTATCAAGGAAGACCCTACAGAAGGCTTACGAATTGGAATTACCAGCATGATGGAAGTGTTAAAGATTGCAGGAATTGCTGTTAGCATGAGCTAAAAGCCATTTTGTTCCTGGCAGCCATTTTAGTTAGCCATCTGCTTTCTCCCTCTTCCAAAGCCTTGCACATGCTCAGAAAGACCTGTAGCTGCCAGAATGCACCTGCTCCTAGTATAGAACTGTCTGGCTGTTCTAACTGATGTCAGCAACTCATTACTCCTCCTACCTGTTGACTGGGCATTTTCTGTATGACCATCTATGTGTGTAACTCTTCTAATGTGCACTTGTACCGCCTCCTTGTGAGCCCCTGTGTGGGTATATAAGGCCCCTGTTCTCTGTACTCCTTAGAATGCCTCCTACAGTGGCCTGAGGGTACTGTGTGATGCAATCTCCCTCATGTGAGATTAATAAATATGTTTTCTTGTTAGTACAGCTTCTGTGCCAATCTCTTCTTTGTTGGTTTAAAGGACCAGGTGTATCAGTGAACCCCTTAGAAGGTTTTTATTTCTTCAAATGGCGCCCAAAATGTGGACCACATCGGAGAAGTGGCTATCCAAGGCAGTGGTCTTGACAGGAGACAGGAATCTACTGAGGAGGACAGGACAGGAATCTATTGAGGAGGTACCCTGCGCACGGAGATTCTCTGTCTCTGCAGCCCAGTATATTTCTGGTCTTCCTGATTTGATCCTTCAAATGTTGTCGCACCCGACTGAGAACTTCTTTGGCATGAATATTTTAAAACGACCGTTAGGTCACTCAGAACTTGGCAGTGAGAGGTTTGCGATTTGTGCTTTGTAAGGTCATCGACACTTGATTTGTTTTGTTTGGCCAAAGACTTTGGAATTTGGAAATATATGTAAATTGCAATTTATGTAAGCAGGAAATGAGGAGATTTTTCTCTAACTTTTGAATAATTCGTAACTGTGCATATTATGTTAAGTGCTCATGCTGTATAATATTGTATATGCTACAATATTTTTGGCATGCCTGTTTTAAGCACACATCGAAGAATTTGCTGCTTTCTTGGAGGTACTAATGTGAATCTTGAATGGACTCAGCCGGTTCCCCTAGAGGGGATACCTAAATAGGTTTAGGTATAAAAACATATTTCTTCCTTGGTGACTAAGTACCCCATGGAACTAAATAGGTACATAAGAAAGGATCCTGGTCTATGCACTTAGTAAAATTCATAAGTGGTGATATGCAGAGCACTTTTTGAGTGTTCTGCCAACCAAAACTGGCAAATTTGGTGTATTTTGGCTTCTTGAACATGGAACAGTCTGTTGGCTGTTTTTTGGTGCAGTTTTTTTTGGGACTACTTTTGAGAACCTTTTCTTTTAAATATGACTTACAATTAGTATTTACAAGTGGTTTGGTTTAAGTACAGTCTGTGGGCTGTCCTTTGTTTGTGTCCTAATTGTTGATTAGTGGGTTAATTGTGTGTTTAAATGTCTATGTTTGTATGTTTGACATCGGTGGTACTTGTGTGAGTAAGTAGCGATTGCGCTCTTTGTGTAAGAATGGCTAGCCTTAAGCACGCTGTATTGTGTGTTCTGAGTGTATGACCTCCTTCTGAAAATGTCTGGAATGAGATCAATGTGTTTTTTGTCATTCTGTTATGCAAATGTCATTGAAAGAATTACATTTTAAAATTCAAGAAATTAATTATGTAACATATGCTTAATAGCACATTGGAAGTAAAATAGTAACAAAGTCTGGATGTGCAAATTGCCACAATGCTAAAGATAAATTAGAATTCACAATCAATAGGAATAAAATAGGCCTCATAGAAAGGGAAAAAAAAACTAAATTGTGGGCTTTAAACACCTAGGACTCAACATATAGGTGCCGATTCCGATCCGTTAAAAAAAACTTACCGTACGACAAGTATCCGTATTTTTTTACGTACGAGTCGTACAAGTACCGTACAAATGGCCAAGTACGATTCTACGAATAGCATCGGGAAAAGTCTACGAGAGTGCGTCGGAAAGTTTTTACGTCCGAATATCGTCAGGAAAAGTGTACGAGAGTGATCCGGACATTTTTACGTGCAAATCATAAAACACAATTCCGAGCGCGCAAGTATGATCCCGACCCTCCGTCCGAATACACAATCGCATGTAAAATGGCCCGTACGGAGCCAACGCAGTAGCACACATGTACAAGGGTAAACTCATGCCCGTGTACGAGCCGTACAGCCCCCCACCCCCAAATATGTCAGCACCGCACACCACGCTGTCCGCACCGACCCCAGCCCCGCAACTGTACGCGCCGTACCCCCCCATGTACGCGCTGTACCCCCATGTACGTGCCTTACCCCCCTGTCCGCACTGTACCACAGCCCCGCACCTGTACGTGATGTACCCCCCATGTACGTGCATCACCCCCGCAAGTATGTGCCGTACCTCTGCATGTATGCGCCGTACCCCAGGACCGCACGTGTACGCACCTTACCCCGACTGCATGTACGTGCCGTACCCCCCCATGTACGCGCCATACCTCCGCATGTACGCGCCGTACCCCAGGGCCCCACGTGTACGCACCATACCCCCACCGCATGTACGCGCCGTACCCCCCCCATGTGCGCGCCGTACCTCCGCATGTACACACCGTACCCCAGGGCCCCACATGTATGCACCGTACCCCCACTGCATGTATGCGGCGCACTCCAACACCGTACCCCAGCACCCTCACCCAGCATCGCGTATGTACGGATCGTACCTATGCGAAAAAGACTCATACAGAACCAGGACACTGTAAAACAGCACAAGGAGGGTCAATTCGACTCGCACAACACCACAAACATGTCTACAAGACAAAAAACATCTCAATGACTGACCTGGCACATCCAAACAGGCAAACAGAGGCCCAAAATCACAACCACCTCTTATAACACACCCACCAAAATTCAAACACAGCCACACCCAAAAATTGACCAATAAAAAGGGCCCACACGCACAACCCATGAGCCTTTGCAACAGAACCACTGCTGCCAGACCCCACAGAGAAACAACTCCACATTACTCATACCTTCACTACACCTTCACTCACACACCTTCACACAACCTCCTCCACAAACATCCCCCTCTTCACATTCACACACACACCGTCACATTCACACCCACACACCCACAACCATCCACACCCACACCCCACACCATGCCCACAGACAAGAATCCAAAGTTCACAACGGCGGAGCAGGACCTCCTTGTCAACGAAGTCATCAGAGTCGAGCCACAGCTGTTTGGAACATTGGTCAGACAGACCAGCATAGCTGAAAAATCTGCCATGTGGCAGAGGATTGTCGATAAGGGGAATGCTGTTGCGCCCATCCGAAGGACCAGGCATGAATGCCAAGCCAGGTGGTATGATCTGCGCAGGGCGGTCAAGAGGAAAATGAATGAAGAATATGCCCAGAGTAACATCACTGGAGGTGGGCCGCCCCGCAGACCCATACACTACCATCCCTGGGAGGAGAAGGTGATGGCCCTGCTACCGCCTGTGGGAGTACACGGAGTCGAAGGAGTCTCAGAGCCTGGTGAGTACACAAACAACTTACGTAACATGGGGGAAATGGGGTCCACACCACATATACACCAAATGCACGCAACTTCCCCCAAGCACTCACCGCACACAACCACACTCAAAAACCACGCTCAGGCCACTAACATCTCCATGCACCCTTCACAAATCAAGGCAAGGCCATGTCCAAAGCTACAACAACCACAAACACAAGACTGGATGTCCGGGAGGCTGGGAGGGTGGGCCCCACACAACACATTGTGGAAATGAGACACAGACAACAATGCCCTCAGCCCATATGGCATAGGTACATACCCATGCACAATGCACAGGGACTTGCAAACTACTGACAAGGTAGCTGACACTGGGCCCTGCTGTATGCAGCACAAGGCCCTCCTGGGACCACTGTACACTCAAACACCAACTCCACAAGCACAGGTATCTAGCACAGGAACTCACACTCACTGTCATGCCAGCATGCACCATGAGGGGACAGACACATCACCTGGGAGACCCAATGACAACTCACACTACACACAACAGCAGGCCCGCTCACACACCCTCCCCCCTAACACAAGCACACACCCCCGGGGCAGGCAACAGATTTACACACTCCCACAATGGACATGTTACACAACAAGACCAATCCAGAGCCAAATAAGCATCAGAGCCAACAATCTACAGGTCAAACACTCAGGAGAACATCCCAATCTGTCCCCCGCAACATCCCCATCCCCAAGTGGACATTGAGAGGAATGCTAGGCACATCCAACTACCTGGAGGAACTGTGTCAACTTGAATATGTATGAAACATAGATGTCGCATGAAACACCATTAACATTGTCTCTCTCTCACACACAGGGCAACGTCGTAGATCTCCCCCCAACACTGGGGGGGAAGAATCACAGTCCCAGGCTCCGCGTGAAGACGATCCCACCGGCAGCGATGACTCTCACCACTCCGTGGATGACCCCGACCAACCTGGACCCTCTGGTGCCCAAGCCCCTGCAGCACCTGCGTCAGGTACATCTGTGCCAACCACCACCCCCATTCCTGCCACATCACAGGACACACCCAGGAGCCCTGATCACACAGAACAACAGAGCCAGTCTGACCAGGAGGGACAAGGTACTCCGGGCACCCAGGAGGAGGCAGGCAACCCTGCAAATGCCATCCCTCAGGGGTCCCGTAGACCCGATGTGCCCACAAGGGCAGGCCAGGCTCAAGTGGGCAGGGGTGGTGGGAGTGGAGGCAGGCGGAGGCGCGAACCTGACCAGGCAGCTCAGGACACCGATATGTCACACATACACAACATCCTGGACTCATACCGGCGTGACACCAGAGGCATCAACCAGGTCGAGTCAAGACTCTCCGAGATGCAGGGGACCCTCAATGAGATTAAGAACTTGCAGGTCGAGCACCATGCCAGTCATCAACAACACCAAGGACGGATGGAGGCAAGACTGGCTGAGTTCCTGGCGGTGCACAGGGACATGAGCCAATCACTCCGTCAGATCGCCCAAAGCATGGAAAACCCTCCCTGTGCCACCAGGCGTAGACCAGCACCAGACACAGGGAGGGAGGAGGAGGAGGAGGAGGAGGATTCGTCTGACGAAGCGTCCCAAGCATCGTAAAGGCTTGCATCTGAGTATCTCCGGAGGAAGGTGGGTCGTCCACGGAAAAGACCGTGAGAGTCAGTTGACCATCCACATCTCCCAGGTCACCTGGCCTGGCACCTGGCCCTCTGGCGCAACAGCAGCACCTCATCCAATGACATTCTCTGCCACATGGACTTGCTGGTCACAGTCTGACCAATGATGACCAACACTGTGCCCTGGACTCTGATGACTTCCAATGCCAAGAATACCATCTCCCCGCTGTGAACTTTGGATTCTATTCCCCCGGTAGAGCACCTTATTTCATCTACCTAAACACGTACCCCACCGCAAATAAATATATCACTTTAGTCATGAGACGTTCCTGTCATTTTGCAATATTCAACGACATATGTGTGTGGAAATGTCTAACTATGCCTGAGTGTTGAACTAACTCCAGCCATCCATACCCTGGGATCAGAGTCTGGTACAGGACACACATGGGTCACAAGGTATCATTCAATGTAGGCATGGAGCACAACACTCACCTGTGATGGCCTCTGGCTGCTGAGGGGGTGCTTGCTAAACTGTGCGGAGAGACCTATTTGGGAGATTATCACCAAGGCGTAGAGGTCATGGCTCATGTGGAGGTTCCCGGGGAGAAAGTCCCAGGTATGTGTGGCCAGGTGGGAGAACAATGTCCTGTATGCTGGAGTACGGTGGATGTGAAGAACGGTGGCCAGGGCAAGGTTGGGTGCACGGAGATGGCCCAACGGGATCTAGGATGACAGACGTACAAGGTTGGTTTGGGGTCAGGGTTGTGGACTGCCTCCTGAGTGTGGGTGGGGAGTGTGGAGGTCATCCTGCAGCAGACAGTGATCTATGGTGGACGGTGAGGTGGCTGGGGCGCAGGGTGTTGAACCTGAGGTGTGCAGATGCCCCCTGTAAGTGGACCAGTTTCCTGGGAGTTTGGATGTACTTGCTCCGTAGAGGGCAGGCCAGTATTTGACACGGATGTTGTCATGGACCTGGGGATGGTCTGTCTTTTCTTGGAGTGGATCTATCTGTGGATCATGTGCATAATGCAGAGGGCGTTGCAGCATGAGGTACAGATGCTGTGGACTAGCATGGCATATGTGAGCGAGCCAAACATGATGCACACCATCTTGTGTGTGTGGCCACTGGGTGCTTGTGCAGGCCTCTTGCGGGTGGGACACAGGCACTTGACCCAGCTGGAAGGGGACAATCCTCAGATGATCACCTCAGTCCTGTACAAGTCCAGCCTCAGGTGGCTTGTGTTCAGCCATTCATCAATGGATCTCATGCATACTTCAATGATGGAACTGCCAATGTCTGTGTCTTTGTTGAGGGTGAGGAGCACCTGGCTGTCAATGGCATACGAGCTGATGATGAGGTGCTGTGCGCATGTGGTGGTTGAGAGGGGGTCCTGGACACTCTGTAGATTGACATGCTGAGAGATGATACCTGTGCCATGTCCCAGACGATGACACCATACTACATGCTGAAGCCTTGAGTCCCACTCCCATGCCCTTGCTGGGCTACAGAGCCGGTGGGGAGTATTAGGGACGTGACCTGGTTGGTGTGACAGGGCCTGGAAGGCGGGGCAGCGCAGTGTAGGCAGTTGGAGTTGCACACTCAGCATGCAAAGGTGTTGTGTGTGTGCCCAGGGTATGTCTGACAGCAGGCGTTAGATGTGCGGATAGACATAGCTCGGAGTGTGGCTGATACATCAGACTGTAGTGTGATGTGGGTTATGCAAGGACAGGATGGTGGTGCAATGTGCACCTTGCATGTGCTGATGGTCCAGCCTTTGGTACCTCGTGGCGGCAACAGTGGCATAGACAAGCTGAGGACAGCCAAATGAATGGGTGAAGGGAGGAAGTGAGGAGCATCTTGGAGGCGTGTCTGTTGCCAAATCTGGATACTCCGTGGGCCCTTGCTGCAGGGTCCGCAGCAGCAGGCGGCATCTCCTTGCAAAATGACAGAATTTGCACACAAAGACTAGGATGTCAGAAGGACAACTGCAACAGGCGCGTGTGTAAAGTAAGGAGTGTCCAGTGTCATGTGGCACACCCAGAGACAATGCATGCACAATCACCAAAGAAGCATGACACCGGATCAGGAAACTGAAGGCCGACCTGCGCACAGGAGACACACCCTCAGCAGCTGTTGATGGCCCATTGTGTGGACCAACATGCCAAAATACATACACGACCATGTACTTCATGCCCAATAGGGAGCCTAATCCATGAGCTACTACATGCATGTTGATAAACTACACATGGACTCCTATGCATAATCTTCCACAACTATGCCAGATATGCCGCATGCAAAGTGGCAAGAGACCTGCATTGACAGAGATGAGGCACCTTGGAGTGTGACAAACACCTTTATTACTCAGCCTCACACTAATGGAAATGCATCCATTGGAACAGACTCACAGGTCATTTGGCTGACCATGTGCGACCTACACTGGACACCCCCTTCAACACACAGATGTGGTAAATCCTACTGAGCTGGCACACAAGTGAAGGGGTTGAGCCTAACACCCCTTACTGCACACGGAGAGTCTGCAATTCCCCATTGAGCCTCATATGGGGATGTCCCACACTATGTCCACCATTAGCATCCCGTATGTGCCTGAGGGACGTTATACACACATTGATGCCTTCCTCAGAATCCACAAACCATTACAGATGACTGTCAGGAAGGGTGACTATCAATTCATGGGAGCCATGCAACACGTCGTGTGGCCCATGGTGAGTCGACATGTATGCATGGTAACACAACATGCACAGGAGCAGTTCCCACATATCACAAACACGTACCACCCACAAAATGCCCTGCTGCACTCCTTACCCCAAATGACTTTACACCATGTCTGTGCATGTAACTCCGATCCAGCACACGTTGCAATACTCATGAGGAATAGCAGGAGGGAAATGATGACATGAGCAGACGACAGCCGCAAGAACCTGGGGAGGCCAGACACACAACAAGTCAGCGAAGAGCTAGTAATCCTCAGACATGTACATGTACTCTAGAGGAATGATGTTGTCACCATGCCCTTAATAAATTTAGTGTCCCAGCTAAAATGTGTGGAATGACATCATCACTTGAATGACACATCCGAACACACCTCCAAGTCACTTAGCACACAGTCAGCTCGACACACACATTGCAACACATGCCACACAAGGCTCAAAGCGTGCACACTCAGACACAGGGACTCACCATCATGAGAAGAAGTTGCGGATAAGCTGACTCCGGATGTCCTCATCCTCATCCTCATCCTCATCCTCATCCTCACTTGCCCCATGCCCGAGCCCTTCATCCTCCACGGGTGGATGATCCTGCTCATCCGGATCAAGGATGAGTGGCACGGCCTTCTCCACTGCCATGTTGTGCAGCATGCAGCACACAATGAAGATTTTGCAGACCTTCGCCGGGGCATATGGGAGGGCGCCGCCGGTCTTGTGGAGGCACCGGAATCTGCTCTTCAGGAGTCCAAACGTCCTCTCAATCACGCGCCTTGTCTGCCCATGGGTGTCGTTGTACCGGTGTTCTGAGGCTGTTCTGGGGTTGCGGAGAGGCGTCATCAGCCATGGCATGTTGGGATAGCCAGAGTCCCCTACATGGAAACATCATGTGAAGAAGTGGGTCAGGAGATGCCGTAAGATACAAAGATAGCACTGAACACAGGACTAACAGAGTATACCCACCAACAAGACATGCTCATTCCCCGTGCAGCTTGCAGCATCATTTCTGGCACCCTGCTACGCCTCATGATGTATGCATCATGTGCGGACCCTGGAAAACGGGAACAGACATGGGAAATCAGCATGTTAGCAAGACACACCACAAAGGCATTAATGGAGTGGTAATGTTTTCTGTTTCTATAGGCTACCTCCTGTGCCTGTGGTGGTACCAAAGCCACATGTGTCCCATCAATGGCCCCAATTACATGAGGCATCCCTCCCAGGGCATAGAACTCACCCTTGACACCTGTCAACTGCTCACGAGTGGGGAAATGGATGAAGTCATCCAGGTGCACCAACATGGCTTCTATAACATCATGCAGGACACGGCTGAACATTGCCTGGGACATGCCACCGACATCAGCTATGGTCAATTGAAACGTGCCGGTGGCAAAAAAATGTAGGGCTGCCATCACCTTCATCTTGGGGGTCAGAGCTGTAGGATACCTGTGTTGTGGTTGGAGGTGTGGTGCAAGCCAGCGGGTCAAGTCCTCTATCAACTCTTGGGAGAAGCGGTATCTGCGTATGCAGTCATGTTCACGCATGGCATCCAGGTCTGGCATTCGTCTGGGGAGAGGCGGTGCCCTGCAGAGATATGGAAGGAATAACGAAGAGTGGGTACATTACCACACCAATTTCACTGAGGTGAGCACATGTTCAACAGCTAATAAACATCTGCTTAATACAGAGTCTGTGCTGTGCAGTACATCCAGGACACGTAGGCCAGCCAGTTGATACTCCTACGAAGAGCCAGCCACAATAGTTGCATGGCAATGTTGACGTGACATGCCATTAAAATAGCTGTGGGCCAGTGTAAGTGAAAAGCCAGACACATTACATGAGTGACAGACATCCACACATCAGCATTTGAAGGATGTCATCTCATACAGACAGCTGGCGGGAGTCTAGACGCACAGGTCACATGTCATCTGGAAAAGGACAGATAACACACATTTCCATGAAGGGGTACATGTCAAAAACTGATGACACAGACATTGAGAGGACGCAGATATTGCCTCATGTCAGGAAGTCATCTTCAAACCATCATGACACATGTAACGTGTGAGTCCACATGTGGCATGGTGTGCGTATATGTGTGTCATGCACATATGCACACAGACACATGTTGGATGCTGCAACAGCAGATGGATTTGACGGAACACCAACGGAAAGCTCATGGGAACACATGACACACACATGACATAGTCACATCGTGGCACGCTGGGAGTCACATGACATGTGTAATTATCCATGTACCTGGCATCAGGGGACAGTTGCGGGTGTTGCTGACTGTGCCATACCAGTGATGCAGTGCTTGACACGTGTGTCGTACATGCACACATGTGCAAAGTGTGAAGGGGAAGTGTGCCACGTAGTGCCCCATCACACATGACATGTGTAAACAGCTCATCACACATCTATTGTGCCACAACATGAGGAGACATGTGCCACATCACTGCCTGACACACCTAGGCCCTGCACATGAAGGACTGCACTGACAATGACGATGTACAGCCTTGTGCGAGTCTGACACCTCCATTCCTTTCGTGTGCGCCTCCTATCACCAGTGTAAGCTGTGAAAGGCAGTACACGCGCTCTGAGGGCGTGTGTAGGGCCAGTACTCACGCGTGTACGGGCCGTATACGCATGAGTACGGGACGTATCACTATAGTTGGGGGTACCGTAGGTCCTAGTGATACGGCACGTACTCAGGCGTGTACAGGTCGTACATGCGTGAGTACGTGCCGTATCACTAGGACCTACGGTACCCCCAACTATAGTGATTCGGCCCGTACTCACGCGTGTACGGCCCGTACACTCGTGAGTACGGGCCTATCACTAGGACCTACGGTACCCCCAACTATAGTGATAGGCCCGTACTCATGCGTGTACGGCCCGTACACGTGTGAGTATGGGCCGTATCACTATAGTTGGGGGTACCATAGGTCCTAGTGATACGGCACGTACTCAGGCGTGTACGGGCCGTACAAGCGTGAGTACGTGCTGTATCACTAGGACCTACGGTACCCCCAACTATAGTGATACGGCCCGTACTCACACGTGTACGGCCCGTACACGCGTGAGTATGGCCCGTATCACTGTAGTGATGGTGCCCTAGGGGTACGTGTGAAACGCGCCGTACCTGTGTGGGGATTTAAGAATTACAATGGGGACACATGAGGGACAAGTATTAGGGCATAAATGCATGCTGGTTGTCATGGATACCGAGTTTCACGTTCAAAATTTAACATCATGTGGTCTGGAAAAAGCAGTTGGCCACATTTAACATTGTTGCAAAGTGGTTGTTGACTTGACATGATGCTGCAAAATTGAAAGATGCAAAGGCTGTCACTGGTGTATGTTTAAAGGGATTGGAGGAAACGTAGGATGCAAATGAGTCTGACCAATCACTCTGTACTCCTGTAAATGAAATAGGCCAGCAAGACAGATATAAGGCAGCCAGAACCCATGAGAGGGCACTTGCCTGCACGACATGTCAGTCGATACCACTGCTGCTGTATTGTCTCCCTCTGGCACCATGTCAAGGACTGTGGAGAGGGCCCAGCCTTTCACCCAGGAGGAGAACCAGGCCCTTCTGGATGTGATCCTCCCACAGTACCCCATGCTGTATGGTCGACCAGGGGAGCAGGTGAGTGCTGACTCCACTACCTTTACCTGTGCACCTTTATTGTGTCTGTCACTTCTGGCATTGTGGCCAGGTGTGACAGACATGCAATGTTGGTTGGAGTGGGTCCCGGGGGGGGATGGCTTATGTCTCTCATGCAGGGCTTGATGTAGTTCATGTGTGCACTCCTCACTTGCATTGTGCTTACTGTGACATTCACAGCATAGTGCATGGCACATTCCGCCAGCCTAAACCTCTTGGGCATTCTTGTTCTATTGTCCTGCGGTGATTCAGTGGTCACCCCGGTGTGACAGGTGACTGCATCCACAGATGTGTGTGAGAGTTGAGTGGAGCTGTGGTGAGAGTGGTGAGAGTGTCCAAATGATGTGTACCCCCCCTGGACATTGATCTGTGTGAATGTTTCTTGTCATGTGGGTGAGTGTCTATGTGGAGTGTTGCACCACAGATGCATGGAGGAGGCAACTGCTCAATCCATCTGATGTGTGAAGTAAGCCGTGCTGTGTGTCTGACTTGCTGAGCTAGCCCCATACCTGTGACCCCCCCTGGCAAGTGGCACATGTGCAGAGTGAGGTTTGCATCCACTGTTGCCAATGGCAGGTGATTGATGTGTGCCAGTGTGTGTCTCTGTACTCTGCTGAGGTTTTGTCAGTGGCCTGGGGCATGTGACTGACTTGCGGTGCTGTCCATCAGCCTTGTGTTGCTTGGGATGCACAGTGTGTGCCATGATCAGGGATTGTTTTGCACCCCTCATGCCACCTGTGCACTTACTATGCCATGTAGTGCGTTGGTGCGTCCACAGTGGAAAAACTCCCCATGACTAAGGTGCTATTACTTGCCAGCATACTATGCCCTGTTCAACAAATCAAAGATGTTCCAATGTGTGTCTCTGTGACATGGTACAGGTGTAGTGATGTTGTCCCACTTTGTCATACACACAGGTATCCCCCTACCACAAGGGGAAGATCTGGAAGGATGCCGTCAAGGCCGTGCAATCGGTGGAGGGTCGCAGGCGGCGCCTGCCACAAGTGAGGAAGAGATGGCAGGACATCCGGTGCTGGACCTGGAGGATCGCCCGGGTCATGCTGAACGACTCACCTCCTCGCCAGCATGGCGGGCGCCGGCGCCTGACCCACCAGATGCGGCGTGTCCTGGCGGTGGTCTTCCCTGACCTGGATAGGCGGATACAGGAGTTACAGCAGCAGGAAGGGGGTAGGTACATGTGTGTTTGTTGTGTGTCGCCAGCTTTTGGATCTGTTCAGTCGCCTGGATACATTGCCAAGCTATATATGTGCAGTGCATATCCTGTTCCCCAAAGTCAACCTGTGCTGTTCTTCCTTACCTGGTCTGTGTGTTATCACTATTGCACATGGTCATATAGGCTGCCAGTCTATCAAGGTGCACACTGCTTTCAGCATCATGTGTGGGGGTGGTCTGCCTGTGCCCTGTCCTATTCAGTCATTTGGGGGTGCATAATTGTTGGCACTGATGCTGATTCTCAACATAGGGGTGTGAGGGTTCAAATAAACAGACTTGCAGCATGCATTACCAATGTTGTGGCCTCAGACATGATGTGCATGAGTGGGACATATGCATAGTGCCGGGACGGTTGCTCCTGTTACAGTCAGCTCATTCCAGGACCATGGAGCAGTGTGCCCACTACAGTCCCCTGACACAGCCTGCCCTCCTACTCATGTGTGTCATCCAACACTGTGCACATTCACTGTGGGTTCATCATGGCTCTGCCTTTGTGGCATTGTTCCCTGGCCTAGGTAGTAGTTTTCACATGTGTGATACATTTGCCCACTGGACAGGGATACACCAGTTTGCTTGTACATACTCACACTGGGCAGTGCCTGTGTGGCTATTCACAACAATCTGTTGATGTTTGATTGTGACCAATATGTTTTGGCAGCCCTACAAGGTGATGTTGTGTTAATGAAGCTAGTTTTCAAGCACAGTTATTGTAACCCTGAATAAGAGGTGTCACTTCTTGATCGGTATCAGTCACATTGACTCAGGTATGGGTGGGTGTGTGCGGGAGGGGCGTACATGTTCAACCCTGATGTTTCATTGCCAGTTCTGACTTGTGTGTGATGATTCTCAGTACAGAAAGTCATCGTGCAGTGCCCCCGTGATGTTGGCCAATGCTTAATGTTCGTGCTTCATTGCCTGTGTCAGTTTGTGACAATCATGTATCCTGGTTGTACATTTTTGCCACCTGTGTGTGGTTCAGATGCTACACAGTTGTGACTTTGTGTGCTGACATCTGTGGGTACATTCTGGCTTGCCATGAGGGGGAACCCACAGTACAGCTAGGCTTTTTTGCTAAACAATTGCAGGCCCATTAGCTTATGCATTGTCCTGGGTGTGGACATGTGTGCCACTCCAGATGACAGTCAGTAGGTCTTATGTGTAGCCAACTGTGTAATCAGGTGACGGATAGCCATGTGACAAATGACATTATTCAAGTTGTTACTCAGAGAAATTGTCCCTTGCCAATCACTACACCTGTCAACATCGCTCAATGTTTCATATGCTTGATGTTGTTGTTTTGTTGTGAAGGACAATAATGTGCCTGCATGACAGATGTCACCCAAGGAAGTGCACAAGACACCACCTTTACACTTTCCTGGGAGCCGCTGGCACATTTTAAAGTAAGGCACAGTTTGAACAAAACTTGTTTAGAGTTCATACATATCCATGTTCCCACAGTGTGGTTGCATTTGGGTTAGTCCTTGGTTGTTGCCGATACCAACTTACGAGTGTCAAGTCATCCAGACCACCGTGGTGCCATGTATATGTACTTACTGATACCCCATTTCTGGCTAACAGTGGCTTATTTGAATGAGTCTGGCAGCTCAGACAATGACTGTGTACATGTAGTTTGGTGTGCACCTCCTTGTGTGACTTCTGTTATACAGACACATGTGTGTTCTGTTCACAAAGTGGCACAATCACACATTCCAGACATGTCCATTGTGTAAAGGGTTGTGATTCTCCAGGAATTACAATGTATTCCTTTGGGGTTTCCTAAGTACTCACAAGTCTCAGAGTGTGGGGACACCTTCTGCATTGGCATGTGGTATTTGGCCTTGGGTGCGACATTACTGTTGGGTTGACAGTGAAGAAGAGGTGGCATGGCTTCATAGTCTTGCTGTGCTCAACTGATCCTAGACACTATCTTCTCAGGATCTTGGGATTTCAAGTTATTTGCTGTTGTGTCCTAATGTTCATTTTTTCAAAGTGGCATGCTGGGTCAACCAACTGGGGAGTGCAGGGCCAACATATGTGGGGAGTATTCTAGATGTTACTCATGATGCCTTTCCTGTTATGCACTGTTGCCTATTTTGTTTGGACTCATGTGTCAGATGTATACAGGTGACTGATTTTTTCCTGTCTCTTCACCTTGCCCACAGCATCATCAGAGGACACCGGGGGAGATACCGGCGCGGACGTGGAGGAGGGATCGAGCACTGGTGCCACCACTGCTGAGGAGTCGGCGGAATCTAGTGGCACGGAGGGCGAGGGGAGTGAGGCGGAGGACCTGCCCAGTACCAACACTGACTACGAGGCTGACGGGTCCGAGGCTGAACTCCCTGAGGGAGGGGAGGCTGCTCAAACAGCTGGCAGCATCACTCCATCCATCACCGCCCCCTCCATTCCCTTCACCGCCCTCCCACTTGCTCGGGTCCCTTCTGTCCGTGCTAGGCGACCACATGTCTCCTTCGTGCCAGGCACCGCACCCCCTGCCCCTGTCTCCCCTGCTGCCCTCGCTGCCGAGTCTGTGGACATTCACCGGCAGTTGCAAGTTGGGCAGACATCGATCCTGACTGTCCTCCATGGCCACACCTGACTGATGACCCAAATGTTGTCATACATGGAGGGCATGTCATCAGCGATGTCTGACCAACGGATGCTGCTGAGGTCCCTGGACTCGTCACTGACGGCAGTAGTGAGTCACCTGCAGCGCTGCGTCCCCCCCTACCCCTGCACCATCCACAAGTCCCACACCCATGCCTGTCCAAAGCACACCGAGACATCCACACACACACACCCCACCAGACACAAGCAGCACACCACCACATAAGGGCAAGGGCACACCTCCTGACACGCACACTCAGGGGGAAGCAGGCACACCCACTGGGTCTGGGGCACACAGGCAGGCACGCAGCCACAGTCCTCGTACACATGACTCACTCACCAGTCCCTCCGATGTCACTCCCCTTGGCTCCCGTGCCCCAGATTCGGAGAAGGAGGCCCACTTTGCTGGGCTGGGCCTCAGTCCCACTAGCTCACCTGGCCGGAAACGGTCAAGGCACTCCATGGGTAGGGGAGTTAAGTCCCCCAGCCTGTCCACCACCTCCCCCAGTAGCGCTGCAACCCATCCCTCCGATCCCCCCCTCCTTGGGCCTGTTGTTTCTCCGGGTGCAGGGGGGACGCTTGAAGAACTGGCAGCAGTGTGCAGCGCCGAGCTCGCCTCCACCCTTGGCGCTGCCCCACCCCCTGTGGTGGAGTCGTCTGTCCCTGCACCCACCACACCTACCCTTCCCCCTCTTGTCCCTGAGGTGCCTGGTCCTTCCCCACATGATGCCCCCCCCCCCAGTCGACGACACTGAGTCTTCTGTTGTGCAGACAAGCCAGGGGAGACGCATGGCCATGTGTCCCCACCCAAGGACTGATGATATGGACTGGCCATTGGCCTTTGTGAATAGTTTTGTTTACACATTATTATTTTCATGCTGAATAAAGCATTTTCTATTTTCGTTAGAAAAGTCTTGCATTTCAGGTATTGATGCTGATGCTGATGCTACAGGAGTTGGGGTTGTGGGCATGTATTATGTTTCAGGGAAATGTTGTAGTCTGCATCTCATGGGGTGGAACCTGGTATCTGCGTGCCATCACAAGGTCTCTGCAAAGAATCTTTGGTTGTGTCTGCTCTTTGTGTTTGGAGACATTGTCCCTAGGAGTGTTCCTTCCTCTGTGGCACCTGACATCTCCCCTGCAGGGAGTTGCACAATTGTTGTGTTACCCTGTGTCTACATTTCCTTTGTTGGTGATGGATCCCTTCAACTCTGGCCATGCCTGCTCAGCAATGTCTCTGGCTGCATCGTCTGTGCCATCCTTGGTACTCACTGTCCTTTTGTATAGAGTATTTTGCCATGCCTTAATGGAGAAATGGTCCCTTTTCCGCACAATGCATGTGTGTAATCCCAGCCTAGCACACATATGGGACTTGTTCTGCTGGGTATTTGTACACCTGACTCACAATTGTGGGCATTGTATCTGTGGGAAGTCCACCCTATTCCTTCCATGACAGACAACATCTTGGTGGCTGGCCCAACACCTGTACATTCCTATCATTCCTGGGATGTGCATGACAATGTGTGTTCCCTTTGGCTCTCTTAGTTTAGTAGGTAGTGACATCACTATACAGTCTTGTGGCATGATCTCAGTGTGTGTATTGTGCTGCATCTGCCAGGGGTGGGTATGCATGTGTTATTTGTCCTCACACCCACATGTGGTGTGTCATGCAGTGGGGGAAGGACATCCATCCTCCTGGGAGTGGGACACTGCTGTCAGTGATGTGTTGTTATGGCACTATCATCATTGTCCAAAGTTAGGGATGCGTACATACACCCATGGAGTTGGGGTCATCTGATAATGATGTACACCCCCCCATGTCTGTGTCCACTGCTGGGAGTCCTCTGCACCCACCCCATGTCTATGTCCACTGCTGGGAGTCCTCTGCACCCACCCACATGTCTGTGTCCACTGCTGGGAGTCCTCTGCACCCACCCACATGTCTCTGTCCACTGCTGGGAGTGATAGGCACCCACCCCTCACATGTCTCTGTCCACTGCTGGGAGTCCTCTGCACCCACCCCCATGTCTCTGTCCACTGCTGGGAGTCCTCTGCACCCACCCCTCACATGTCTCTGTCCACTGCTGGGAGTGATGGGCACCCACCCCCATGTCTGTGTCCACTGCTGGGAGTCCTCTGCACCCACCCCTCACATGTCTGTGTCCACTGCTGGGAGTCCTCTGCACCCACCCCCATGTCTGTGTCCACTGCTAGGAGTCCTCTGCACCCACCCCTCACATGTCTCTCTCCACTGCTGGGAGTGATAGGCACCCACCCCTCACATGTCTCTGTCCACTGCTGGGAGTCCTCTGCACCCACCCCTCACATGTCTCTGTCCACTGCTGGGAGTGATGGGCACCCACCCCCATATCTGTGTCCACTGCTGGGAGTCCTCTGCACCCACCCCTCGCATGTCTGTGTTCACTGCTGGGAGTCCTCTGCACCCACCCCCATGTCTGTGTCCACTGCTGGGAGTCCTCTGCACCCACCCCTCACATGTCTCTGTCCACTGCTGGGAGTGATAGGCACCCACCCCTCACATGTCTCTGTCCACTGCTGGTATTCCTCTGCACCCACCCCCATGTCTCTGTCCACTGCTGGGAGTCCTCTGCAACCACCCCTCACATGTATGTGTCCACTGCTGGGAGTCCTCTGCACCCACCCCCATGTCTGTGTCCACTGCTGGAAGTCCTCTGCACGCACCCCTCACATGTCTCTGTCCACTGCTGGGAGTCCTCTGCACCCACCCCTCACATGTCTCTGTCCACTGCTGGGAGTGATGGGCACCCACCCCTCACATGTCTCTGTCCACTGCTGGGAGTCCTCTGCATCCACCCCCATGTCTGTGTCCACTGCTGGGAGTCCTCTTCACCCACCCCTCACATGTCCCTGTCCACTGCTCGGAGTCCTCTGCACCCACCCACCCATCCACTTGCGCACTTGCTGTGGTACACTGCTGTCCTGGGCATACACCACCCCCAATTTACAGCTGATGTGCTGCACCAAGCCGTACAACTACATCCGTGGCGTGTGTACGCCTTGTATCCATCATGTGATGGGGCTGTAGGGGTATGCGTGGTACGGCCCGTACACATGCTCTGGGGATGTGGGTATGGGCCGTACCACCATTGTGGCGGTGACGTAGGGGTACGCGTGGTATGGCCCGTACCCACGCTCTGGGGGGCATGGGTACGGGCCGTACCACCATTGTGGCAGTGATGTAGGGGTACGCGTGGTACGGCCCGTACCCACACTCTGGGGGGCGTGGGTACGGTCCGTACCACCATTGTGGCAGTGACATAGGGGTACGCGTGGTACGGCCCACACCCACGCTCTGGGGGGCGTGGGTACGGGCCGTACCACCATTGTGGCGGTGACGTAGGGGTACGCGTGGTATGGCCCGTACCCATGCTCTGGGGGCGTGGGTACGGGCCGTACCACCATTGTGGCGGTGGTAGGGGTACACGTGGTACGGACCGTACCCACGCTCTGGGGGCGTGGGTACGGTCCGTACACGCGTACCCCTTCATCACCACTGCTATGGTGGTACAGACCATACCCACATGCTCTGGGGATGTGGGTACGGGCCGTACCAGCATTGTGGCGGTGACATAGGGGTACGCGTGGTACGGCCCGTACCCACGCTCTGGGGGGCGTGGGTACGGTCCGTACCACCATTGTGGTGGTGACGTAGGGGTACGCGTGGTACGGCCCATACCCACGCTCTCGGGGGCGTGGGTACGGGCCGTACCACCATTGTGGCGGTGATGTAGGGGTATGCGTGGTACGGCCCATACCCACGCTCTGGGGGGCGTGGGTACAGGCCGTACCACCATTGCAGTGGTGATGTAGGGGTACACGTCGTACGGCCTGTACCCACGCTCTGGGGGCGTGGGTACGTGCCGTACCACCATTGTGGCGGTGATGTAGGGGTACGCGTGGTACGGACCGTACCTACGCTCTGAGGGGCGTGGGAATGTCCCGTACCACCATTGTGGTGGTGACGGGTATGCGTCCACGTCCACTTCCGTTGTGGCGGGACGTGGGATTGGTGGACACGCCCCCCGAAGTGACCAGACCTTGGAGGTAATTATTGTGCAGGATATATTTGTTTTTTGTGGGGTGTTGTGGAAATTTAGTTTATAACTGAACATTATCTGCGCCATCTTGCCTCTCCCCAGCGCCACGCACAGCGAACGCGCGGCCGCCATTTTAGGCACCCCACTCTCTCCCCCGTTCATTGTCGATCGCCAGCGCGTTCCCCTGGCGCTGCAAGCATCCCCCGCGCGCCGACCACCCCCGCTCTCTCATACACGGGCCATAAACCCTCTCCTTCTGCGCGACCCTGCCATATAACCACATCCCATGCCTGACCAACATCCCATACATGGTCATGCATCTCTTTGATAACCCCCTTCCTCTGCGCCCCGTTGTCCGAACCGATCCCAGGCCATCACCTAGCCCTGCGGATGCAGTTTATTACCCCTACTGTAAGGGAAACACCCCACATCAAAGGGATTACAGTAGATCAAGGCCCCTACCCCCTGAGACCTGGCCGGTCGCACACACCCCCGGGAATTGGCGGAATGTCCAGCTGTGTGATAGCCATCTCCTACTGTGGATAGGGTGGGGACTTCCACTGTAGATATGTGTGGGAACGAGCTCGAAGTGGGGATTCCGAGGATGTTCTTTCATGTTCCAAGCGATCTCAAGAATGTGCCATGTATGATAAACCTGCAATAAAGTCATAAACGTGTGTATAAGAGACCAGGTCTCAGAGATGCAGTTAGAGCACCTCGTGACGATACCTTGCTGTCTGTTCTGATGTGTTCTGCTCTGACGGAATAAAAACTTTGTTTCCTGCCTTCCAGTCTCCGGCGCCTGCCTCTTTCATTGGTAAATTATCGAATGGTATGAGAGGCGATTACCGCCGGGCAATACTTGAAGGGTTATCGACTGAAACTGCCGCTACCATTTAACAATTGGCGTCCCAAGCGTGGGGCCCATCAGCGACACGTGGATCCAGTGGGAGAGGTCCCGACGACAGAGTGAACGACTGCAACGATCGGGAGAGCTCCTGCCCAATAGACCCTCGTCTGGCAGCCGATCATCCGAACTTCACTGGTTCCGAGCAGACCTCTCTCGAGTGATCTACGGTCCTGACTGGGAACCATCAGGAGTGCCGCGGCAAATACGGAAAGTAGAGGACGATCGGGCGCTGGAGGCGGAAGACGAGAAACTGTCCACGCGGTCCGGGTAAGGTCGTGAAACACGAAAAATTGCGAAATAATTGATTGGTTATCTGAAATACTAGTATTGCTCATTGATTGTTCTCTTTGAGATATTCGCTGTCTACAAACGGGGAGGAGTAGAAACTCTCTCTCTCTCTCCCTTTGCAGATAGTGAAGGGTAGGTAACGCAGACTTTTGTCCCCGTTGTAACCCGTCGTGCCTATCTTTATCTCCCCACTGATTGATTGTCCGAACATTGATTGTTTTGAAGAATAGTGCTCTTTGAGATATTCTCTGTTTGCAAATAACGTAGAATAGAAATATTCTGTCTAGTCTTTGCAAATAGTGAAGGGTAGGTAACGCAGACTTTTGTCCCCGTTGTAACCCGTCGTGCCTATCTTTATCTCCCCATTGATTGATTGATTGATTGTCCGAACACTAGTTGTTCGATATTGGTTCTTTGGAGGTATTCTCTGCTTACAAATAACGAGGAATAGAGATATTCTGTCTAGTCTTTGCAAGCAGTGAAAAGATAGGTAGTGCTGACTTTTGTCCCCGTTGAAACCCGTCATGCCTATCTTCTCCCCACTGATTGGTAGTTGGTTCTGCCCGGACCGCTTATTAGGGGTGAACCATCCGGCTCCTCTGGAAGGCACCCCTAATAAGGACATGTTCACTAAAATACGAACTAATCGCCGTAGTTTATAGCAAGCTATGGCATAAAATATACAAAGGGGGACCCCGAGAGTCAGTGGCCACTGGTAGGATCCTTTTTTTTGACCCTACAAAACTAAAGGAACGCTAGGAAATAGCCCTTTGTAGGATATATGGAACTAGGGGAAGGAACCAAGCTCACGGTCAAGACGGCCACGAGGTAGCCCGGCCCCATCGCTCTCACTGCCTAAACATGTCTGCCCTACCACCCACCCCACCCAATAGACACAACCGGAAGTCCGTTGATACCCACCATCAACGTCACCGAACTTGACTAGGATCACGCGCAATTGGACAATGCCATTTTCCGATTACACTAACTAGATTGCAAATATGTACAACACTCCAACAAAGTAGCATGGTTAAACATTTTAATAACTTAATAGGTATAACAACATTCCGACAAGATGAACAGGTTAAAACACGTTTTTAACAACTATTTACATGACAGTCTGCTGCGACCTGCATCCCAAAGCATGTACGTCCACGTGACACCGTCCTCGCCTCTCCTTCCTCGAAGTTGCAACATTGGCATGTTTTGGGCGGTCCTTTTAGTCGGTTTTGGGCTATAAAAGCCATGCAAAAATCCATTGACATCAGTGGCGGACGACTGTGCGAATAGGCCGGAGGCTGCACGAAGCGCCGAAGCTCTGGCAGCGCCAAGGCGGAGTCTGCCACGCCGTGCGGATCTTCCCATTTTCTTCTTCTTCCTTCAATAACGAAGGGTGCCCTGGCGGGGGGAAGCGACGCGGACGGGCTTCCCCCGCCTCCCCAGGTGGAGGCTTACCAGCAGATGAGGGCACCCCAACCATTCATTCGCCGTCCGGCTGAGTTGGTGCCCCTGCACTCGACCGCCGGACAACCACCCAAGCACGGGTTCACCAGGATTGCCACTAGCACCCGACGCGGGGAGTGGGCCCCCGCAGCCGAGTAATCGGGGACCCACCCCGGTGGCGATACCATCCAAACTGCTGCTGTCGCTGCTACTGGACCCACCCCGGTGGCGATACCATCCGAACTGCTGTCATTGCTGCTGCTGGCCCCTCTCCGGTGGCTGTACCGAAGAGCTGCTGCTACTGCTGCCTTTGGACTCCGGCGGTCGGTTCTTCGGATCCAGGCCTAGCCCACCGTGAGACGATTCTGGACTCGAAAGCTTGTCTGCTTGGGCGTGGGCCCCACCCTTGACGAAACGCCCCCTCAGCTTTGCAGAGTCTGTGGGAGTCATTGGCACTCGACTCCCGCGGACTTCGGGTAGGGACACACCGACGCCATTGTTCTTTGCCCCGGGCGGCAGCCACCTTGCCTCCGCTTGGTGCAGTGAGAAAGACTGATTCAAGACGTCGGCGGAAGAACCCGCCTGCTGCCCCGCCCCAAGAACGGACCACGGCATTGCTACTAGATCGCGGTGACGCCATGCTGACGCAAGCTGACGCTAACGAAAGTTCTCGAACTACCGAAAGGAATTCTGGTCCAACAGCTAATTCATGGAAAGACTTAGACTGTACACTGGCCCGACCTCGCCCCAAAATGGCGCCGATGTAGGAGAGGCCTACAACTCCTTGTGGCGTTCCAGTCACGTGGCATTTGCGTTAAAAGGATATGTATGTGATGTTCCCACACATGATGAGCAGAGGGACGGGAAGGGTACTGACCGAGCATACGTACAACCTTACTGATTGCTGACCTACCCATTTTTATTTTTTTAGCTAAGATAGTATTGCTCATGATATTCGACGCCTCTCACGCCGTGGCCGGCCTGAACGGTTGTAGGCCCGTATTTGTATACTGACATTGTTTTAAATAAAGGGCTTCTTGAAAGGATTACTGAATCAGTGTCATGACAAATCATATAGGTTGATAAAGATTTTTCTTTTGAATAAGTGATTGTTACTCCCAAGCAATAGGCAACAGATAATGCAGACCCCATTTACATGAATCTTTTTGATTAACGGAATTTGTGCCCGTCACACCTGTCTTTTCCAAGAGTTGTCGGAAAATAGTCAACCATAAGCTTAAGGTGTATGCCGAATGAAAGGTAGGGTATCTTGCACCATAATACACGTCCGATTGAGAAATGCATGCACGACCAGGGAACCCGAATTTAGGAGATGAATGAAATAGAGCATCTTTGTCTCGGACAAAAAGAATAATAGGTCTGTGGTATTACCCACTCCTGCGGCTAGCCCGGTACGTGGTAAGTAGAACTTTTTCGTGTCTACGCGCGCTAAGGTACCTTGAATAATGCACATCCCCTCCCCTCTTTTTCCCCTCTATAGGTCACGACGAAGTTCCGACTGAAGAATGGAGTGGGCATGGACCGCACCGTGTTCAATATCAGGAAAAACATAGACAAACGTTGTGGGATAGTGCGTAAAGTGCAGACCACCATTGGGAATATGAGAAACTGTATGGTATGATTGTGCGTGTGTGCTACGATTATAAGGTATGAATGTGTATGCATTTCATGCTTGGGTCACTTGAAGAGAGCGTCACCGTATGATCGAAGTGCTCGTCCATCGATCAAAGGGAGGAGAGTAAAAAGTCCGACGCCCCCCCCAAGATAAACTACAAAATACTGAAAATACGCAGCATGCATAGGAAAGAGGACAGGAAAGGAGAGGTCCCCATACTCAACGTAGCCCTGAGTCTCCGTCTTAAGTTTCTGCGCTTCATGCATGTACTGTCACACCCTATCTGGTATTTGTGTGTACGTGATCACCGAATTTATGTCTTTTCCCCGCTTGTGTCTTCTTACATAGAACAGACCCATGCCACTCCATGTTGTGTGTGCACCAAGTGGCCTATTATCATACCCATGTCTCTCTCTCTCTCTCTCTCTCTCTCTCTCTCTCTCTCTCTCTCTCTCTCTCTCTCTCTCTCTCTCCCCCTCCCTCACTAAAGGCTTTCTTGCCCTCTTTCTTTTTGAATAAAATTAATGACACATACCTCTCCGGTAAGTGTATAATTGGCCTGAAACACGGTGGTGTTCGAACAAATTGACAGAAACAAAACGACCATACTTTACCACGTTACTACCTCTCCTTTCTGCAAATGTTGAGCTTAATTGGCTGAGAAAGAAAGGACAGGTAAGACGACTGATGTCTCCCAATCTGGCCCTCATCACGGGGACTATATGTCAGTGGTTTTTGTTTTTAGAAGACACCATCTCCACCGCCCAGAATCACCCCCGCCCAATTACCCCGAAATAGAATGTCTAAAGCACCCCGTTCTCCCAAAGATAACCCCAGCCCTATACTAGCCGTCTCAGAGTATTTCGAACGAAACAGCTGATGACCTTATTCTCTAATAATACATCGCCTAAACTGATAAAGGGTTACCTATTGTCTCCAGCAAAAATAATGCTTAGCTTATGTTCCTCCCCGAAATGGATACTCGTGAACGCATGACAGTAGCACCTCGCACTCTTTCATAAACTTAGCAGTCCTAGGAGGAAAATATGTATTAACAAAAACTTGTGTTGAGATGAACGAGTCTCTACCGGAGAAGCCGGTTCGAATTTTTTTCAATAGACCAGAAGGTTAACAGATGTCAGGCTTCTTGCAACGATGATAGGACGCAGGAATCGACACCTAGAAGGCCAGACGATGGACAGGGACACCCACAGAAACCTGCACCACAGCAATGATAATAGATTGGTAACACGCACACTAACATCAGAGTTAATAGACACCAATCATACAGCAACCGATAAAAGCATTTCCGCACCTACTCGGTGGTTGGGAGAGAGGATGAAGTATGTAAATGTCTTCCCTGCCAACTCTCTAAGATTTTTGTTTCTTGTACCCATTCAAAGATAACCTGCGGCCATCGGAAGAGAGGGGTCGGACGTGACGCACAGCCTGGCTGCGGACCATGGAACATCTATGGCATCGACCAAGGGGGAAGCATCGAAGCAAAAAGGGCGTGAGACGAGGCACCATTATCAGGATGATAAGCGATAGAACGAAGGGCTATATCAAGGCCCCCTGCTCACTGACCAGCGTGCCTGAAGTCCCAACCCATCGGGCCCGATTGATGGGCCCAGTGCTGGAAGATTCTGCTCTCCTTGGTCCGCATTTTGATCCGATCCCACTCCACCCCCTCTTCCCTCGGCATCCCGAAGCACGTCACACCCTTCTCTCTCTCTCCCTCTTTTTTTATGGATTATGAATTAAACTTAACTACGGAAGAACAAAAAGCAGGTACCCTGTCTCAAAGTACCTATGATGAACTGTGTTAAGGAACAGGACTGTGATCGGAGAACAGCGAATAGTCACACCCTGCCACGTGAGAAATTGGATTTTAGCTGGACCTTAGCTCCATCGCCGGTGCTCAACAGTGCCAACGAAAGAAGAACAACAATAAGAGCTTACCAGTGATGGCTCTTTATAAAAGGACACTGGAAAGAAGAACCCATGTTAAGTTGAGAATCCTCTCCCAACCACCTTTTTATATTAACTATCTTCCTATCGAGTTTTTATGATGTTGCATCAAATCACTTCCGACTGTACACTGAGAAGTTAAGACAATCTAACTTTGTATAATGACATTCATACAACACCAGCCATGCACACGACTATACTGACTATTTTCGATCCACACGAAGTCTGGGCCTTAAGTAATGTACGAAATATCCCTTGTTTTGCCAGAAACATTTTTTTGCTTTACAGTATCCTATTTGTGCTCAAACAAGCTCCCCTCCTCCTATTCCTGGGCCTGACATGCGGCGCAGCTGATGTAATTTTGTATGTACTACCTCCTCGCCTACTTCATCAACTGTATGTAACCATGTACAAATGTGTCAGATTACTCCTGCCTGCCCTAAAAACTCTGTATCTTTAAGAAATGTATGAAAAACATTAACGGTATCATAGCTGAAGGGTTAACGAAGATGAGTGTCGGCCAGGCAAGCTGGCGAGATATGTTAAAAGGGAGGACTGTGGAAATTTGTTTATAACTGAAAATTATCTGCACCATCTTGCCTCTCACCAGCGCCACGCACAGCGAACGCGCGGCCGCCATTTTAGGCACCCCACTCTCTCCCCCGTTCATTGTCGATCGCCAGCGCGTTCCCCTGGCGCTGCAAGCATCCCCCGCGCGCCGACCACCCCCGCTCTCTCATACACGGGCCATAAACCCTCTCCTTCTGCGCGACCCTGCCATGGAACCACATCCCGCGCCTGACCGACATCTCATACATGGTCATGCATCTCTTTGATAACCCCCTTCCTCTGCGCCCCGTTGTCCGAACCGATCCCAGGCCATCACCTAGCCCTGCGGATGCAGTTTATTACCCCTACTGTAAGGGAAACACCCCACATCAAAGGGATTACAGTAGATCAAGGCCCCTACCCCCTGAGACCCGGCCGGTCGCACACACCCCCGGGAATTGGCGGAATGTCCAGCTGTGTGATAGCCATCTCCTACTGTGGATAGGGTGGGGACTTCCACTGTAGATATGTGTGGGAACGAGCTCGAAGTGGGGATTCCGAGGATGTTCTTTCATATTCCAAGCGATCTCAAGAATGTGCCATGTATGATAAACCTGCAATAAAGTCATAAACGTGTGTATAAGAGACCAGGTCTCAGAGATGCAGTTAGAGCACCTCGTGACGATACCTTGCTGTCTGATCTGATGTGTTCTGCTCCGACGGAATAAAAACTTTGTTTCCTGCCTTCCAGTCTCCGGCGCCTGCCTCTTTCATTGGTAAATTATCGAATGGTATGAGAGGCGATTACCGCCGGGCAATACTTGAAGGGTTATCGACTGAAACTGCCGCTACCATTTAACAGTGTGAGTTATGTTTCCTGCCCCTTGCACCCCCCCTTTGCCCCTGGGGGTTGTTCTGACCTTCTGCGGCGTCTGCATCAGTTTCTGAAGACGAGGTCGTAGGCTATGAGGGCGGGGATGACGCGTAGGTTGGGGTCCATCGCTGTCCGTCACGTACCGGTGCTCCTTGTTCGCGTCGTCCTCAATTTCCCGGCAGTTTATGGCTCCCATAAAAAATGCTACATACGGAGTGACGTAGGCACGAATCGTACTTGCTGGTTCGTAAAACGCTGCCTGACTCCGTCCGGATGTCGCGTATGCGCCGTCCAGATTCAGATTTGTATGTATTTTTTTGCCGGTCGGTCTTTTGTACGACTCGTACGGAAATGGTATTTCTGTGCGAATCGTACTTGCGAGTTTGTAAGGTGTTTTTCCCGGGTACGAGTCGGACAGAGAAAACGCTCCGTACGACGATTCGTACACGGGTTTTACCGGATCGGAATCGGCACCAAAATGTTACAGCATTTATCCTTAAGTATTAGATATTAAAAGGCATTCACATCATAAATTGGTTGTTGCTGAAATAAATACCACATTACAGAGGATAGATTGGTGCTGGCTTGAAAGGCATAGAAATTGACGCCGGCTGGTCAAGAGCACAGCTGGGTCATCTAGATTTTAAGTTAATGCAAACCTGGTATAAAGGCGTGCATTACAGACTGCTGATTTTAAAAGTTAGAAAAGACAGTTTCATTATTTTGGATAACAGAGAAAAAGATTAAAAGTAGGGATTTTCTTAATGCCTTTTTACATAAGTACATCTGTGGATCTGGTGGTAAAATAATCACTGCTCTTTAAAAAGTGGCGCAAACTATTTTAGGTCTAAGTAAAGCCTCTGTGCTTAGGGTTATAAATGAATGTATTTAAAGGTGATAGGAAAGGAATGAGGCTTGCTTTTCATATGTGGAACCATAATAAGGGTTGGTGATAACTATTTAAAAAAAAGGGAATTTTGATTATATGAAATAAAAGTTTATTATAATAAGTGGAATACAATCGTTTTTTGATTTCTATAATGCCTAAATATCGTATTGTGAACTCCTAGCATCAAAGTTTACATTTGAGAAGTGCTTTACAACAATGGGTGGAGTAAAATGTGAAATGTCACTTTACCCAGGTGTACAAAACTCATTTTTTAAGGGTGTACCTTATACATTTCTGATCCCCCACCCCTGGGATATCTAGGGAACGCCCTGGGGTCCCTAATATGCTAACACATTGTAGGTTATTCATTTTTGAGTGCCCCTACTACCAAAGTCGAATTTTGGCAAAGTTTACTTTTTAAAAGCAGTTCTGCCACTCAGGGCAGTTTTCAAACTGATCTCAGGCTTCAGTAATTACACATGCAAGTATAGAACAAGCAGCTGACCTCTATACTGCAAGAAAAGCACACCACACACTGCACGCAAATGAATATAAGTATAAAGAAACCAGCAGAAGTTATTATCCTACCTCTAAATTACTGGCAAACAGGAACGGAATAGGACTGCTTTTCAGCTGTGAGTTTCCATAAGTTGCGTTGAATTGGAAAAGCCACATGCAAAGCCTTGCACAAAAATCGAACACCTGGTAAGGGTTAAAGGTTGAGTTCTGCATTTAGCAGCCTAGCAGGACTACGGGCACGGTTTGATTTGACACTTCAGCCTCTGAATAAATTCTGAAAGATGAGATGATAGCGCAGGGAGAGAAAGAGAAGCTTTGCTTACTATTTTTGGCAAAAGCAAGTTTTTGTGCAGGCATTGAACAGAAGGAAATATAGTGGTATATGTGGGCCCTGATTAGAGCATAGCTCTGCCATATATATAAAAATAATGCTTTTACTTTAAAGATCACTGTGCAAGGGCTGCAATACGGAGGCAATGGGATTCAGTTTGCATTCATGCGTCCTCATGTTACACTAGTACAATTGCTAAAGGAATTGGTGGTTGGTAATTAATGTTTTCTAGCTAGCTCAATGTGCTATTTACCTCCTACAAGTTTGTTTGTATCCAGTTGCTACAAATGGGGGTAGATAGTGTCGATAGAAGGTAAACCTATTTCAGGTTTTCCTACTGTCGAAATGGGGGAAGGAGGTTAGCTCCTCTGCAAATTAAGGGTAGGCAAATTTATGTTTTCTCTCTCTTTTTCTCACTCTCTTTTGAGCCTTTCTAAATTGTCTAGGAAATAGCCATGAGACATTTAATTGGCTATTCAGTAATACTGTTTTAAAATTGTTAGCATTAATAAAATGATTAAAAAAATACGTCATGTTACTGCCCATCCTGTCTGATGAAATTATGAAAGGATGAGTAGTCTAGATTGCTGTACCCTTATTTGCTACATACAGTTTTGCAAGGGAATTGCTAGTCCTTTATTAGTTAGTCTGTGTAATTCAGCTGACAGCCCTTATTAGAGCTGGTGAATATGATTTTTTCCTTTGAAAAGGATGTTGCATAGTCCACATCGTGAAAAGTAGAATGCAGAAGGTTTCTAATGTCAGGGAAGACGCCCATGTGATCCTCAGCAAACATTTTTGAAGGAAAATATTGTTTTATAGGAGTTTGTTTGTTACAACATGTTCTGCTGGAGAAATCTATGGACCCACTACGTTGAGTTTTTTAGTTCTTTATGTAAAAAAAATCCCTGTTAAATTAGCAGTTTTAGATTTTCCAGCTGCGCCTATAATATGAGAGCATGGTCCTAAGCGTTCAATATAGGTGTCTTTATGAAAGAAAAATCATTTTAGAAGTGTCTGCAGTCCTGTACAAGTAGTGAAAGGTTATGATTTCTGAAACACAAGCTTATTGCTTGTTCTAAGAATTTCCTTTTCTTGAGGTTCTTCAGATGAATAATATAGGAATACACAAATGTAAGGATTTAGAGTATGTCTGTATTGTTTTTCTCTTTTCCTCAGAATTTAGTCACTGAACACACACTTCCTTAGCTGCTTCAAACGGTGTAATAGGTTCAGGTTTTTTTACTCTCAGATAGATGAAGTGGTTCTTTGGTGCCTTGCTAATATATGGGGTGCCCCAAGGCTAGAAGGTATTCTGAGACTATCCTCTCTGTTGATAGATTATTTCTGTGCCTTGTCTAAAGACCTTATCCTCTGTCCACCAATAGATATTTACTGCCTTACAACCATTGCCAGAGGGGCCCGGACATCAAATCCAGCCTGAGGAGTCAGCACCAGTCTAGCTTGAAGCCAAGGTGAAGGGAACCAGCACAGGCATTGCTGGCAACTAGGACCTCAGTGAAGGTAGAAAGCCGGAAGCACTGGGATGTGAAGTGTGTACCCCTGCCACTGTCTTGGGCGAAAGACGGGGTCACAAATCAGAAAGGAGAAATCGTGGATCCAGTTTTTGATGCCCAGCTGAGAGAGTCACAGACCAACAAGGACGGCAAGGAGGCTTTTGCTTGAGGGGACCCCCTTTGAAACAAGGGTGGCTTCAGGCACTTCAGCATCACGCCCCTGAATCCTGGCTATGAAATAAATGAAAATGTACACCTTTGTTTGTTGATCAAGAGATACCTGGGCATACTGGATACAATCTGTGGCCCGAACAAAAGAGCACTGCGCCAGCGGAGCAATACAGGAGTTTGGGAAGGACTTGAGTTTAGGGTACAGGTGCTGTGCCTTTGGTGCCTGTTAGATAAAGTGAAGAAAACTGGTGCACTGCCTGAGACACTGGACAGGATCGCTGAGGGCATTTGCCCCGGAAGGTGATTGCCCTATCCTGAAAGAAGAAAGTTTTCCCTTGAAACTGGGCCGTGATTTTTATAGAGTTGCGCGTTGTGCAGCTCCACCGTGGGAACAACCAGAGCCTGCCTGTGAGGCTCAAACAGACACAGGGAGAAGACTCCCCTCTGGCTGGTTGTACAGCGGCTTCAATTTCCCAAGGACTTCTTTTTGTTAGTAATATACCCCTTCAGTCGTCCCATTTTTGAGGAGGAGCAACCCTTTGCGGCTCCTCGTCCTAATTCTCATGGCCCTGTATGGTCCTCCTGGTCCCCTGCAGCCAGGATTGTTTTTGTAATAATATGTCTGACTGCTTTAATATTTGCATTAGGAATAGTGTTTATTCTGCAAGAGAAATGTTCTTCTGAGCAGTTGACAAATGTTACTTTGCCCTCCTCCTAAAGTATATTAATTGATACTCTAGCCCTCATAAAAAGAACATTGGATAAGTTTATTGAAAATGTTTTTTTAGATATGTGTTATCCTGATACCTGTGTGTTAATTATGACCCAATCCTCTGTTCCCTTTGTACTCCTGCTTATACTTTATATATGCCCGCTTAATATTTAGAATGAGCAATGCCCACATAGCAAGGGATTAGAATATTGATGAATTTATGAGAATAAATGTGCAAAATATTTTCTATGTTCCTTCTAGATCATGGGAATGTCTTTAGCTCATTCTAAAAGGACCGTCTGTTAAAGATTGCATGGTTTGCTATTAGTATGAGCTATAAGCCATTTTGTTCCTGGTAGCCATTTTAGTTAGCCATGTGCTTTCTCCCTCTTCCAGAGCCTTGCACATGCTCAGAAAGACCTGTAGCTGCCAGAATGCACCTGCTCCTATTATAGAACTGCCAGGCTGTTCTAACTGATGTCAGCAACTCAATTACTCCTCCTACTTGTTGACTGTGCATTTTCTGTATGACCATCTATGTGTGTAACTCTTCTCATGTGTACTTGTACCGCCTCCTTTTGAGCCCCTGTGTGGGTATATAAGGACCCTGTTCTCTGTCCTCCTTGGAATGCCTCCTACAGTGGCCTGAGAGTACTCTGGGACGCAATCTCCCTCATGTGAGGTTAATAAATATGTTTTCTTGATATTACAGCTTCTGTGCCAACCTTTTCTTTATTGGTTTAAAGGACTAGGTGTATTAGTGAACCCCTTAGAAGGCTTTTATTTCTTCAGAAGAAGCGTTAGCACATGACTGGATTACCAAGAAGGAAGGAGAATTCATAGTGAATACCCACCCAGTCATACCCTATCTTTGCACAGTCCCAAAAATCCATAAATCACTGGAAAAACCCCCAGGACGCCCAATCGTTTCTGGGATTGGATCAATTTTGGAGCCATTTTCAAAATTTGCAGACGTTTTCTTGCGCCCCCTGATACAAAAAAACAGCACCTACTTGAAGGACACGAAGGGAGTACTTTACCTCTTTCAGTTCAACCCAACATACAATGTCCTTATTGGTTTAGATGTGGAGAGCCTGTACACGAGCTTACCCCACAAAGAAACCCTAGACATCATAGAAGAGGTCCTCTATGGAGCAGAATGGACCTACCATACACCAAAACACCTAGTCCTTGAATGCTCCAGGTGGGCTTTGATGGAAAATTACTTTCGATTTGAGGAACTTCTGTTCCAACAACAGCACTGGACCAGCATGGGCCACACCTTTGCTCCAAGTGTGGCGGATCTATATGTGCACCACCTGGAAGAACACAAAATCTTGTGCGATAACAACCCACACCACCAAAAACCTTATTGAATAGAAAAGGTACATCGATGATGTCCTCCTAATTTCAAACGGTAATGAATCAAAAACCAATGACTTCATTGAGTGGCTAAATCGACAGGACACCTACCTGAAATTCACTCACACCATGAGCAGATCAGAATTGGTATTCTTAGACCTAAACATCTACGCTGCAGAAGGGGCTCTCAAGACAACAAAACATTTTAAACCAACTACTAAGAACTGTCTTCTTCTATACAACAGTTTTCACCTGAGACACCTGAAAGAGAACCTCCCCTTTGGACAGTTCCTCAGGCTCAGGAGGAAGTGTTCAGAAATGAAGGACTACAAAGCTCAGGCCAAGGACCTATCCCAAAAACTCCAAAAGAGAAAATATGCAATGACTATAATCAACAAAGCCAAGAAAAGAACAGCAAACAATCATAGGGACGCCCTCCTTGACACATATGAGAAGGAAGACAAAGAGAAAGACAAGAGACCCATATGCATCACAACCTTTAACATCGCATCAGACAGGGTTACCAAGATAGTCAATTAACATTGGCGTATCCTCAATAGTGGCAAATTGAATATCCCAAAACCTATGTTCTTACAAAGGAGAGGGAAAAACCTCAGGGACATCCTAGTACACACCCGCCCAAAACCTCCACTCAAAAATGACAACAACCAACAGGTGATTAGTACACTACCAACAGGCCATCACCCATGTGGTAATTGTAGTGTGTGTCACTTAACTACTACCACTAAAAAGGTGACCTTCAACACAGGAATAATGTGGGAATTATGAAAATTCACCACCTTCAACACCGCAGGGGTAGTGTACATGATCATGTGCCTTTGCGATCTACTCTATGTGGGCATGACCACTAGGAAGGTCAGCACAAGGATATGTGAGCATCGTAGCAACATCAGATGCCACAGAGCCAGCACCAGAATGACAGCACATTTCAACGACATGAAACACACTCCAAACGACATGTGTTGGGTAGTGTTAGAGCACATAAAACACTGCCATAACCTAGAACAGAGGTTATTAGAAAAGGAGCAAAGATGGGTGTATAAATTGCACACAGACACGGCAAGCCTGAATGACAATATTCTGTGGGGACAGTTCAGTAGATGAACCACATTACCCATATATCACACATTCAGTCCCCAACCGTATTATCACCCTGGACAAATGTTTTGAATAACCTTGATAATGCATCTATAACATCCTAGATACTGCATCCTTTTTGTTCGTTTTGTTCCACCTCTATCTTTTTCAGACCCAAAATCAGAAACTCATGCTACCAGCAAGGGCCAACTGGTCTCATATCCATCATGACCGTTGTGCCACCTACACTGAGTGAACACTCGTCAAAACTGAGTATCACTGTGCCCTTTATGAACATTTCTCCTACAAGTGGACCCCCACGTGGGCCCTTATGTTTAATTTCTAGATATATATATCAGCTTTTGCATCATCCTTTTGTATCCAATATGGCCCCACAATGAGCCTCTCAGAGAGACCAATTTTTGTTTTTTGTCAGTCTAACAACCATTTTATATTTATTTTATCTTATTATATCTTTAGTATCTTGTTTCTGTTTTTTATTCCAGTATTACACACTGACCTTAGCATTTCTTACTGTCCTAGACAGCCAGGCGATACTAGGAGGAGGTACTTATGATTAATGATTTCACCCCTCCAAGATGGCCCCGTTTTTCGCTAAGAGAAATGGCCGATTTTCCAACACACTCGGCCCTGCCATACTTTGGTTTTATGACTGATTTTTTGTTGCCTCATTTAACTTCCCGCGTTATCAATTTGATTTCTTGATAATCTTGACAACTGCACTAGTACCTGCCTCGGTTATTCTGCAGGGGCAAGACCGAGGAACACTCTCATGTCCTCCCAAGATGGCCCGTGTGTATTGCCAACAGTAGCGGCCATCTTGGTTCTGTTTTAACTTCCACAGTCCAGTCAAACTTGGTAGACTAGCATGACTGGGCTTTTTCATTCCTATTTAAACTGCACCCGGAGACAGACATGCTAAGATGCGGTCCGCCCGGGTGCCAGTAGGTGTTATTAGACGGAGGTGTGCTTTGACGAAGTAAGTTCTTTTTCCTCAACATGTTCTTCCGGACATTTCAAAGCACTATTTTTTCTGTTCCTTTGAGCATCTGCCATTCACATTATGGGCAGACACAGCAATATGCTTTGCTGGTAGTTCTCTTATTCTCTTCTCTTTGCTCACTGTTAACTACAAAGCTCTGTATCTCTTTAGGGGATGACTACAAGCCCCTCTACCCCGGCAGACCATGAGGCATAGTATTGCCAAAGCATAAGTATGTTCCAGAAGTTTGGAGAACATTACATGTTTATATGTTGTATGTCATGTGGTGTCCAGTTTTTTCACAATTGTTTTTAAAGTTATATCTCTGCATCTAACTATGATTTCTCACAAAGGAGACATCTGATGTATTTTATTATGTCACATTAGATTAAAGCACTAATTAATTACCATCTCTAAGGGCATCAACTATAGAGGAGTACATTGATCGGATTACCTCATTGGGTATGGACCTGCCCACGTGAGAGGTGGGCAGGCATTATGTGTTAACTTTTCATTCTATTTAATTTTTTGTACAGATACTACGAGTCAAAGACTAAACCGTATCTATTTTGAATCGGGTACTCACACATTAGGTGTGCATCCTCACTTTATTATAGGTTTTTACAATGAGTGGCACACATGGGGCTGGTTCCCGTGTGGTCCCGAAGAAGAGGTTTAGGGGATACACGAAACATGTCGACCGAATATTAGGGATTGTATACACATAATAGTTATATCTTTTCCCTACTATTTAACCCCCTTTTTTATCCATACCAACTAGGAGTGAGAATAAAATATTAGCTCACTGACTAGGTATTTTTAACATCACTTTCACCTCTCCACGAACACTCCACTACACGTTTCTTCACAAAAAAAGTGCTCCTATGTAGTTCAGCAAGTCGCAGCACGCCCTAAGCAGCAGCTGTTTGGGATGGCCCCAATGATGAAGAATGTCACCTAGGGGCAACCCTTAGTGAGTGAGGGGACTCAAGAAAATAATTTTCTTTTCTTTGGACAGGGGTCTTGTTTTTTTCCCCCATTCAGCGGAATCCCCATTCCCTTGGTTAGGTTTTTTTGTATCTGACATTTACAGATTTTTTGTGAACTACATGTACATTGGAGGGTGAACCTAACCAGTACCTCCATCTCCCTCCTTTCTTGATAGCATTTTAGGACTAGCCACACAGCTGCATTTTGGATTATCTGTAGTTTGTTTAGGATGGACTTATTGGTCCCTGCATACAAGCTGTTACAGTAATCTAATCTCGATGTAATTAGGGCCACTGTCACTGCCTTTCTGGCCTTGCAGGGGAGTAGATCAAAAATCTTTTTGAGGGATTTTATCAGGTGGAAGTAAGTACCTGCCACCGCTCAGGATTTCTGGCGAAAGGATGGTGAATCTCACTGCTAAGTTCTTTTCTACATTCACCATGTTGGGGTAAGGAGGGATGTCTTGGGGCCACCATAGGCCGGAGGAGAAGGTATTGGATATTTCTCATGGCATAATCTCAGTTGTTTTGGAATTACACTTCAAGTGATTCACTTGCATCCATTGGAATACCACTGTAAGACAATGTTGTAGATTTTCTTCAGCCTTGGTGGAGTGTTCGTCTAACACCAAGATTAGCTGTGTATCGTCAGCATACGAGATAGACTCAATGTTGAAGGATGATATCAGGATAATGGGGGGCACCATATAGACATTAAACAACACTGGACAGAGTAGAGCCCTGCGGACCCCCAGAAAGCAGGGTTTATTTTGCTGACTGATAGTGGCCCAGAGTCACAACTTGTCTTCGGTTAAACAAAAAAGATTTTAGCCAGACCAAGGCCAGATGAGAGATGCCATATGAATTGAGACGGTCCAGCGGGATGTTATGGGAGACTGTATCAAATGCGGCTGATAAGTCTAGTAAGATCAGCACACAGCATTTTTTCCCTGATCTAATGAAGATTTAATGGTTTCTGTGGTGTATTGGAAAGCCGATTCTGTTCAATGCTTGGGCCTGAAGCCTGATTGACTAGGATGTACAATATTAGTCTCTTCTAAATAAGTTGACTATTGACTAGTTTCTCTGTGATTTTGCTGATGCACGGAAGCAGGGAGATAGGACAGGGATTGGAGAGTGGTAGGGTCGGCAATTAGGTTTTTCTGAAGGGGTTTAACTGCTGTGATGTTACATTTCATGGGTACTTCTACTCGTGACAGCGATGAGTTTATTATCTTTTTTATAACTGGGTTAATGGTGTCAATAATAGCATGCAAAATCTGGGGGGGGGGGTAGGGGTCAAACAAAGACCCTGATTTACTGGAGAGAATGGCACGGAGTGACTGTTCTAGGCTAACAGCTTGAAAAGATTGAAGGGTCGGCCTATCACCCACATAATTAGAGAATACCTCTGTGGGCAATGAGGGTGACGTTTTGAAATGTTTTTGTAAAATTTGGACTTTCTGTTAAAAAAAATCAGCAATTCGATCACACAGTATCAGTGATGAAGGGATCTCCTGTATATTTTAGGGTTAGTGAAAGAATTCACTATTTTAAAAATAGTTTTTTAATCCGAGTCTGCAAGCCTAAGTAGATTAGTAAAGTAGGATTTCTTTTCGACTTTGATCTGTTGGTGGTAGGTTTTAAGAGACATTTTGAACAGAATTAGTTCTTCTTGTTTGTAACTTCTCCGCCAACTGCGTTCTAATTGTCTGCAATGTCTGTGTAATTCTCTCAGCTTTTGAGTGTACCAGGAGGCAGAAGGTTTCTTGGAAGAATTGTTTTTCAGAGAACCTGGCGGGGCAAAGATATATTACTGAGTGCAGACATCCATAAATTAAAGTACTAGGTGTCTAGTTATGGATCCCCTGTCAGACTAGGCCTACACACAGATGCTTCTATACTGAGATCAGGGGAGGCTGTCATTTTCTTCCATTTGTGTGTAGTTTTGTGATTGTCCAAGGTGGAATCCATGGGGATATTAGTGTAGTGGCGCTGAATTTGGAATGGTATGTACTTATGATCAGTTCAGGTTAAAATAGCTTGGGGGTTGACTTTTAAGTTTGTGAGATTGGAGCAAATACCCTCAAGAGTATGTCCCGCACTGTGCGTGGGGGCAGATATCAGCTGATCCAGACCAAAGGTTTCTATTGTTTCTAAAAAATGGATTAATCGAGGTTGTTTTACATATCTACGTGCAGATTAAAATCCCCAAGTAGAGTACAGTTATAGAATCTAGAGAATTAAAGTGCTCATTATGTCTCCTGGGCTGTCCAAGAAACTCAGATAAGGGCCTGGGGGGCGGTAGTTCAAGGCTCCAGAGAAAGTGAATGAGTCCTCTAATTGAAAGCAGAAGCTAAGACTTTCCGCACCTTTAAGCCCCACAATTTCATATGTGGAGCATTTAAGTGTGTTGCGATAAATAATCGCAAGCCCTCCTCCTTGTTGTTCAGGTCTATCCTGCCTGTTGATTCGATAACCTGGGGGCAGGGCATGGACAATGTCTGGATTGCACCATGCTTTGAGCCAGGTTTCTGTAACAAAAATGCAGTCCAGATAATAGTCTAAGAACATTTAAAAAATGTTCTGAGCATGTTTACACAACAATATGGCATTGATTAGACCCCCTAATAACAGATTCAAAGAATGGCCAATACCGATATGTGTTACAAGAGAAGGTTCACTTTTACATCCCTTACAAGAGATAGGGCCCGGCCATTTATTCGCCTCTAGATGATTATTGTAGTTCCTTTGAGTTTTATTGAGGGCGAGAAGCGATTCTCTTGAAATAAACATACCTGGAGCAAGTGGAGCAGCATTTCTGTCACTGGCCGTGGTCCGGTCGCGGACAGGCGCAGGCGGGCTTGACTTTGGCATGCCTTCGGCACACCAGCGGCCTGCCCACTGCGTGCATCCACTGCGTGTCCGCTGTGGCGGGCACAATAAATAATGTGTGCACCGCCAACGACTAGACCACTGCGTGCCAGATGGCCGCACTTACGGATGTGAAACCCAAGCACCTCAATCCTGGAAGAGTTCGAGAGGGAGCGAGAGGCCAACGATGACTAACAAGGCGGAACAAACAGAGTGCGAGGAGAGATAACCCCTAGGACCGTTAGATGAGGCTTGAAATTAGTGTTTGAAATTAGTGTTTTCAAATAGTACACTTCAAGTGAGTTTTTAAATAGTAAACTCCAAGTAAACACGGCGTTTCAAGGCTTTAGGTAGGTAAAAGTTGATGTTTAACAGTATACCTTTAGTAAACTATTGGTTACAAATCTAACTTCACCAATAAATTGGATTTGTAATAAATGTTTTAATAAGTCCAAGAATTAACCTTTTATCTGGTTCCTAGGTAGCAATAACTTTATTAACGTTAATAATGTAACCCAAGCATTCCTCTGGAACAGGTAACTCTGGTACAGTAAATTAAAAAAAAAATCTTCATATTTATTGAGAAAAATAAATTAATAATACATAGAAATAAGAATATATATGCAATATTCTAAAATAACTTGTGCTCATACAAAGTCACAATAGATCATATATAATAATAATAAACAAGTAATAGATACGTTGTATAAAATTATAGAGCAAAGGAAGAAAATCATATCAGGGCATTGTCACAGTAACTACATGTTTAACATTAAACTTTTATATGACCGTATTATGCACTCTGCCTTATGGCCATTTAAGACCTACTTAGGGGTGACATTAATATGTAAAAGGAGGTTTAGGCATGTCAAAAGCGGTGATTTTGACAGGTCCAATTAGCAGCTTAAACCTGCACAGTCAGGTTCTTTGCGGCTGGCCTACAGTAATTTTTGCATTGTCACTTTAGTAGTGACACAATATGTGATGCAGTCAACTAGTGACATTTAGCTTACAGGCTCTGTGTACATTTTGTACCATTTACTGATAATTTGTAAGTAAGTTAAATATGCCAATTTGGAGTATAGCCTATAGCCTATTTCAACATGTTTTAGGGGTCATAACACATGTACGGGGCTTGGTTAACAGAGACCCAGTGCACAGAGTCAAAAGATCAGTAGCATCAATCCAGAATATTGGGGGTGATGATGCAAAAAGGGGCCTTTTCCTAAACGTATTATATATATAAGTTATAATTTAAATACAGTTCATTTAATTCCTTAAAATGTGTGAAAACATACATTCATGACTTGCTGCCTACAAATTCCATAAAAACATTCTAGTGTTAATGTTGACAGTGAAAGCACTGCTTCTCCTGCTAACTCATGTTTCTGCTCCTGCTTTGGAGGAATCCTTACCTTAGTTCTTATCAGTGGTGGTTCCTCTTAAAGTGCGGAGGAGCGTCGCCCCACCTGTTGTGAGTGCAGTGGTAAAAACAGATTCATAAAATGGTCATTACCATTTTATTATTATATATGCTGCAGGCCGTCACTGTGAAGTGTGGGTGTGAGGGTGGGGCATATTCCTGCAGGTTGCAGGATGACTGTTGCCAATGTCATTGCTCGGTGCACATGTGGAATTGGCCAGATGTTTACAGCTGGCCTATACGTCATCCACACTTCAGATAATATAAATATTTACAATAGGTAGTAGTGGTTTAGAAGACCGTACATCTCATGATACAGTACAAGGGATGTTTGAAAGTTCATAAACGGTGCTGTATTGGTACAGAAGCACTCTACTACCATAGATGCCTAAAATACGTGGGTGCAGAGTACCCCATGTAAACATGAAAAAAAACTGTAGTACCAAAGCACTGAAAAAGAAGTCCAACAAAGTAACTTAAATCATCACAAGGGACCACCTGTTTTTACTTTCTAATAATTGGGAGGTAAACATGCTTCGTTTAGATTTGGAGGCATGTTATATACGCGTTACAGCAACCCTTATCAAGTGCTCTTGCTGAGTCTAAAAATTGAAATAGGGATCTATTGGCACATGTGAATTACGGCTCAAACACACACAGTAGTCTTGCTCTCCCGAAAATGTTTTTTTTTAACACTTTACCTGAATAGGGTACATGTTGTGCTAAACCGGGGCCGTATATAGTAAATTCTATTGGTCTACAATCTATGGAACAAGTGTAGATTTGGTGCTATTTTCAAATAAGTAGGTCTCATGTTTTAATGTGAGCGCCAGCTTTTTTAAAACCGGTTGGGATGGTCCTTACTGAGTCTTATAGACGGTGATACCCGTTTTTCTACTACCAGTATTCATGTACCATATGGTGTACCAATTGGAATGTTTTAAGTGTCAATTCGAATATCTCCCGATCACATACAGGAAATAACTTGACTGTAATATCTTGTTTACTTACAGGAAATTCATCAGGGTTTTCCTATTACTGGATGGTCAGGAAATACTTACTTCGTAGACAACAAATTGACTGCACAGGTTAGCTGCATATACCACAAATTATTTATTGCCATTAGGGGTGGGCGGAATTTGCGAAATTCACTTTCGCAAATTATCGTAAAAATGTTAAAAACTCTCCGCAAACACGTGGAAATATCGCGAAGATGCGGAAGTTTTTTCTCCGCCCGTTCGCGGTATTTTCTGCGTGGTCGCGGCTCGCCAACTTACCCATGCGGTTGCTGGCGGGTGCGGCCATCTTGTTTTCACTTGTCTCGCGGTGCATGATCGCGAGAAGAAAGACGTGATCCTGCGACGAATGACGTTACTGCGGGCACGAACTGTCGCGAGACAGCGCAAATGGCTACCAACAATCCAACATCTCGTGGAGAACGCGACCGGATCAGGAAAACTTGTCGGCGAACGCGGGGATTCAGGTAAGGCGATCGCGCGCACGCGAGAATGTATTATTTTACAGCGCGAGCAAGCAAAACATTTCCAGTAAAATGCGGATTGCGGAAATTTTGACATTTTCGCGCTCTCCGCGGAACGCGAAAATGTCAAATTATCGCAATTTCCGCGAGCGGAACGGATTTTTAGCCCAGGCCTAATTGCCATACCAAGGTTTTATCAAGGGACATGAGTGAATACATTTTCATTTTATCCTCTAATGATAGGGTTCTTATGACCTTCTATGATCACCACAGTTTTCAGAGGAGAGAATACGATATAATTTTCATTATATTTTTGGTTTCAACTCAAGTCATTTCTCGCAACGAACGTATAACCGCTGACCAATCTACTGTGATTATAGGTCACTAAAATATCATCTCGGCAGTTTGTAAATCTCTCTCTCCTCTTAATAGTGAGCAGTGAACCTTTGTCACTTCCCAATGAATTCGGTGATCTTGCGTGTGCCGAATCTATAGGCTTACAAGTACGGTGGTGAAAGCCTTGTTCTCCCCTTTTTTCTCATTTCTCTTCTTACTTTATATTCACACTTTGTTTGTTTGTCGACGGTCACAGATATAAGTGCAAGAGCATCCTCATAGTTACTCACGTGCCAATGCATGAAGGGCTTCCTTCCTATTTTCCTATAGGTAAATAATGTTATTTTTACTTGTTGTCACAATGAAATTTATATCTTAAGGATGTATTGTTAATTACTGTATTTATGTATTTATATTCACAGCCCTAAAGATGTCACCTCGTCGTGCCGAAACACTTGTCGGCTGTCTTTTTGCTGGTCCCAATACACGTTGTTGATCTACAACTACCTGGCTCTAGTCTCTAATTATAATGAGCTGTTTTGTTTTGTAGTGTACCCCAATATAGGCCTGGGTAGTCACCCATTATTGAAAAGCGTCCCCACCGTTTAGTCTGTGCATCTCTCTGAGACAAAGTGAGCATGAGTGACCAAGCGAAAAGTTTAGCACTGTTTCCACGGTCCCTGATGGGACAGGGTTGTCATGTTCGATAGTTGCCAGAAACTATTCTCTCCTTGGTAAGAGGATTTTACAGTGGCACTGTGAGCTAGCTAGGTATACAGGTGAACATACTCGGTGGGGGTGTCTGGAATCAGTCTCGACACCAATCCCACAGTTTATGTTGTCTAAGCGTGCAGATCCTATATGATTTGTAGGAACTACACAACATGGTGCGTCAACGTTGGTTTGATTTAACGGTCAAATCTGAGTCATTCAGTCCTGCATTCTCAGAGACCCCTACTCACATTTACCCAGAGATGTCTGGTGTGGGAAGGGAAACATCTGCCGCAGCTAAGTAGGCATATCCTATTTATTTGCTGAAGGTTTATTCAAGCTTCAAGGACAAATATTTCCTTCTTTGCATAAGCCTTATCTCAGTTTCCTTGAAACTCTTTCAACAACATCTGGTGAAGAGATCCCTGCGTTACAAGCAAATACAGCAGGGGATGGGGAGCAGGAAGGTACCATTAACATTTCAGAAAATATCAGAATTGACCTTACGTTAAAATTAGCAGACTATGGAGTCACAGCCTTAGGTGGGACAGTAACTTTTGTGATTGAGGCACACAAGTCATACAGGACAGATGTATTGTATTCATGGGTCAAATTCCCACCAGCAGATGCATTTCATTTTTACATTGAATTTTAAATAACAGAGGAATATTGTCCATAGGAGGACATTGAAGTTCCATTCGCCTATCAGGAGCACATAAACTGGTTTAAAGGTGCCCTCCCATACACAACAGATAAAGTTAGAATTGGTCCGCTCGGTAGAGATAGAGTCACTTGGCTGGTCCTAGCGGCTTACACACCGCATCGAGACATTGACACAATGCCTGTAGCAGACTTACGTTCACCTACGCGAATAAATATTAAAACTAGAGAAAACTGACACAGTTCGTAATGAGAACACTCACACTTCAGCCAACAAGGGCTACACCAGCAGGAAAAATTCAGGAGTCTGCAGCTAAAATATCTCCACAAACACTAAACGCAGTTATGGGTAAAATGCCCAGTAAACACGAGCAATTGCCATTCTGGATAGCTGAGAAAATAACACAGTTAGAGGCAGTGTTTCCAGACACAAGCCCTTAAGGAAAACAGATAATGCTAACAATCTACTTGCCAATGGGGATAGCTCCCCAGATAGAGGATTGTACCTCTTGGGGTACAGTTTTCGCTGTCATCTATACCAGAACTCATGGTCTCCCTTCAATAGCAGTAATACAAGATGTATTGAGACAGATACAGAATGAGCATAGAGCAGAACCTGCTCTGAACTGAGGGATGAAATTGTTAGGAAATTTTGCCCAGGTATCCATAATTATGTTAGCAAACATAAAAGGGGAGGCAGCAGCAGTGGCAATATACCAATGCCTGAGGGATTTCACTCCTATACAAAAGAAACATGAATTACCTACAATTATTGAAGATACATATGCCGAATTAGGTAGAGATAATTTGGGATCTAGAGCAACAAAACCTCAAGTCATGGGTGGACCTGAAAAGGATAACACCAAGCAAGCACCTGATTCTTCCAAGAAGAAATGGGACAATAAAAAAAACAAAAGAATAGGGAGAATAGATCACAATCAAGGGGTGGGTCTCCTCAACAGGAGCCCTATGAAAGGAGGTGCAACCGTAATAATCGTGATAACATTAAAAAACCTGACAGGTATCAGGATACTGATACACGTTCCTCTCGTTCCTTTCAGGGTTTATCAAAAAACTCTGAGAGGGAAGGATGGTCAGAACACAGACAAGAAGAACAAACAAAGTCCAGAGATACGTTTCGTACTTCGGACTATAATATCAAAATAGAAGATAAACCAAAATCAAAACCACAATTTAAAAAGAAGAAGGTAGCTGGCGTTAAAGTAAGAAATGCCAAGGATACTGAGGACTCAACTTCTGAATGGGGAATGGGCTCTAGCAATGCTAGACAGAGCAGCAGAAATAACAATAGCTCACCAGAACCTGATGGAATTGCTGGTGACATTGGCATTGAATGAACATATCACGGTGGAGACACCTGATACTAGGGTAAGTGTCCCATACCTGTTTTGCAAAATAACACTCCAAATGGAAGGGGACAAACCCAGAAAAATGAAAGGTCTCTTTTGGGAGAACCTGACTTATGGCTATGACATCCTTTTGGCTGAAAAAGACTGGCCACCTGAGATCGTTATGGAGTGCTCAAAGGGAGAAACAGTAATTTTACCGGCCTTCTCCGACCTCGTTCCAGTATATTTAAAACATTCTTATGCGCAGGAGTGGGCGGTAGCACTTGCTCCTGCATTAGATCGCAATCATGTTGGGTTGGATACTGAGTCACCTCATCATGTAATCCCAGTAAAAACAACTCCAATTCCACAGAGACAGTACCCAATAAAACAAGAAGCGAAAAAAACAAGTCTGGGAGATCTTAGATCAACTTGAATACCAAGGTGTAATAGAGAATTGCACCTCTTCAATGAATAATCCTTTGTTTTCCTATAATGAAACCTGACAATTCATACCATCTAGTTTTAGATTACAGACATCTCAACACATGCACAAAGATATTTGCAGCACAGAATGCACACAGTGCCGCATTAAATAATAACATTGTGCAGAAAAAATACAAAATTATATCTCAAATGGATTTATCTGCCAAAATATAGCACCAGAGAGCAGATATTTGACAGCATTCTCTGCTCTAGGTTCTCAGGTCAATTCTGTTGACTGCCCCAAGGGTATACGAATAGCCCCAGGTTGTTCTCTGCTAGGGTAACAGAGTTACTTCAACATTTTAATGAGGAGGCATTGTCCTGTGTAGATGATGTTTATTTGACGGATGATGATATATTAGACCACTTGACCAGGGTGTGCAACATAATTTTGGGATGCGCCGCTGAGGGCTACAAATTCAACTTTAAAAAGTTGAAAATAGCCAACCTCAATGTCATAATTTTGGGATACGAGTTATCAAGTGAAGGGAAAAGCCTAGCAGCTAATTTTTTAGAAAAATATGTGCTGTTCCAAACTCCCAAAAATATGAAAAATGTACAATCCATTTTGGGATTTCTAAATTATGGCAGAACATACATTTTGGATTACGCAGAAAAAGTAAAACCTTTCTACGATTTAATCAGACTTGATTTTCCAATTAGGCATTGGACACAGGAACACACGGATAGCCTACGCTCCTTACAAGCTGACATGATAGCTTCCAAACACCTACACACATGTAAAAACACTACAAATGTGGTGGTCCGTATAATTGCAGGTCAATCTGGGTACACTTACCTAACCTTCAATGAAGGAGAAACAGTACCCATAGCATACAAATCACACTTGCACACAAAAACAGAAATATGTTTTGCTTCTATAGAAAAAATTCTGATAGCAGTACAGACTGCTGTAGTGAGAGAAACAGCACTGGCACAGGGGAAACAAGTACTGACCTTAGATGCTGTTACAAAGTCTAGCGTTCCAAATGCAAAAGTGACACCTCCACGATGGATACAATGGGCTAATTCTCCCACTGCAACAGATGTAGACTACAAATCTGACTCTACTCAAAAACACAAGCATTTCTGCAGTACGAACAAGAATATACTCTCCTGAATGAAATAATGCCTCTGGATCAGTGTGAATACATTATTTACACTGATGGTTCTGCTCAGCATGCCATAGCTAGTACACAGCGATACAATGCAGCTTGTGCGATTGTAAAAGGACGTATGCAGGATGGCAAGTTCCATCCTAGCAGTACAAAGACACAGTCTCTGGGAGACTGCACAGCACAGCTGGCAGAATTAAAAGCCCTATTACTGGCACTAATTCAAACGGATTGGAAATTCCCCACAATTATAGTGTGCAAATCATTTTACTGTGTCCAGTCTTACAATGAATATCTCCACTACTGGGGTCAGAATGGGTTTAAAGACTCAAAAGGTTGCACAATGAAGCACAAATTGCGGCAGGACTAAAAAATGACTTGGCAAGAGCTCACATGATACATACACTGAGTCATCAACGTGATGGCGTTAACGTTGAAGGGAATTCATTGTCTGATGAAGCAGTCAAGGCGACAGTGCGAACTGCTGCCGTAGCTGCAATCACTTGTTCCACCATGAGAATAGATGGACAGATAATGGCAGCTGTCGTTGCTTCACGCAAAAACAGCTCAGCCTTGCAAAATAGGCTTTCCACTAAAGTACCCCTACAAGTTAAATGCAAAAAATATACTGCATGTTCAAATTCCAGGAGTGGGGGATAGAGTAATACCAAACATGATTCGCATATTTGATTTAATTCTAGCTGCACATGAGGGTCTGGGCTCTGCACACACAGGGATTACCGCGACAGTTTCTCTACTAAATTAACGCCATTTGTGGCCAGGTTTAATAAAACAGACAAAAGCATTTGTCCTTAAGTGCGACATCTGTCAGCAGATGAAGGGTTCCACAGTAGCAAGTCCAGTGCAAACACCAGTACTAATATCAGTCAGACCTCTTGCATCTTGGTAGTCGTGGATTCATGCTCTAGATTCCTTTGGGTTTGTCCTCGGCGCTCGACTGATGCTCAAACTGTTATAAAAGATTTGTGAGTTGACATAGGGACATACGCATTTGGCACATTACATTCTGACCAATCTGACCATGGCCCAGCGTTTAGCTTCAGGGCTTACAAGGAAGCCATGGGAAGTTTGGGTGTTGCATTGCGGTACTCCATACCATCCAAAGGGACATTTGGGAGTGGAGAGGAAAAAATGGGACTTAAAGAAATCTTTAACAGCAAGGGTATTAGGTTCGGGTGGTAGTTGGGTCAATCACCTATATGGGGTCCAGAGGGCACTCAATAACATGCCAAGAAGTTCCCTAGGAGGTATCACCCATTATGAAGTCCTGTTTGGGATGAGAATGTGGTTACCTGACCTCGATTGTGGCAGCACAGTTGCAGATGAGAAACCATTTGACATCAATAAACGTTTGTCTGTTTTACAGGAACTCATTAATTTCCAGACACTACAAAGCAAAGTCCAAGTAAAATGCACCACCACTGGGGAAGTAAAATCAGTCACAGCAAGACCTGCCTGGATCCCAAAGGTCGGGGTTCTGGTCTGAGAAAAGAATGTGGACAAGAAAGAATTTGAGCCATCATACAGAAAGCCTGTACCTGTACTGACTGTCAAAGGAACAAGAACAGTACTTCTTCCGCCTCTTGCTGGAAAGAAAGAAAAGAGATTTGTCTCCATTGATCTGATCAAACCACACTATGTGGCCGATACTGAATAGCAGGCTGCATGGGCTCCTGGGAAGCCACTGATCTCCTCTAGCTACCATACAGGAAGGTCAGACAGAATGATAAAACTCTGCTCCGCTCGCGGAGTTTGTGGATTTTTGGCAACTCCGCAACGGAGCGTAGTTGTTTTTGTATTCCCGTGCCCAAAATGCATTTTTGCGTGTGTGGGAGCGACTTACTGGGTTCCTGCGATCGCAGACGAGATTTCTCATCTGTTCGCGAGTGCCATGGTATTTGCGATCCAGCCGCACGGTCCCACGCCACTTTGCAAACATGAACACATCATTCGCTTGCACCATCAGACTTCCGGCGGTTTGTGAAGAATGCGATTCCGAACACGCAGAACCTGCAATCTGGAGAAGGTTCTCTCCCAAGCACCATCAAAACCTTCTCGAAATGATGATTTAGATTTAAAAAACTCCTCAGATTGACATTTGGCTGTACTTATTTTGTGCAAGGAGTCCTTTTTTTAAAAAACTGTTTTTTAAGAGGAAGGAAGTGCCCCAGAGTCTCCAACTTTCTGTTCCTGTCCAGCAGGTTCCTCCCAGTGCTTTGTCCATCTCCTGTTCCCTTTTCATTTGGATTGGAGCTGGAAGGATCACTCTTTGTGTCTGCTACATCATATATAATTGGATTTGAGGACTTTTGAATTTGAGATTTCACAAGTAAGTTGGAAAATTGGTGTGGTTTGTTTGATTGGGGCATCGCACCTACATTTTATGTACCTTTCAACGTTTTTTTAAAATGTATTTTGGTGGGTGGCTTCTTTGTTTCTTTGTATGTAATTTTTCTCCTTTCATAAACGAAACATGTTGCACAGTTCACTACATTTTGTACAACTTTTGAAATCAATTTGCAATCTTCATTTAATTTACTAGCCCAGTAGTCTACCAATAGGCCTTTCAGCCAATAGACCCAGAGCTACTCATGGGTGCATGGAACAACTATTTCTGTGCTGTCTGTTCAATTCAAACATCATTTATGGCATGGATGGCAATGGATTGAAATGCGAAAGGGGATTTTTTTGGGTATTTCACTTTTTTATGTGTGTTAAATAAATGCCTTTGTTGGATGTGTGTGGCTGTTGTGTAAACCTTTTTTAGCCTTGTGGACTTTCATTTTTGGCATTGTTACATTAAAGCTGTGTTGTTTAGCATGCCTCCTTTGTCTGGCCAGTGTGTGAGTGTGTTTGTAATAGTGGGCCAGCATTTGCCTTGGCTGAGCCTCCCCATGTGGCCAGGGGCCATTTTGTAAAGGCTATGCCCATATAGGCCTGCTTGGGTACACTGTTTTCCAGGCCTCCTGCTTGTTGTTGTTGCAAGTGACCATGTGGCACTGGCTTGAGGCCATTTTGTGGTGGAAGTTAGTGTGCTTTTGCCATAGGCCTGCATGCATTCTTTCCTTTGTTCCTCTTGGCTTATTGCTTCTTGTTGTGGTAGCCCAGGCATGTGACTGGCAGCCATTTTGTGAAGGTAGCCAGTGTGCTTTTGCCATAGGGCTGCATTGTCTGTCTTCTCTTACTTGTTGTTGTGGACTGGCCATGTGGATGTTGGCCATTTTGTGAAGGCAGCCAGTGTGCTTTTGCCATATGCCTGCATTGTCTGTTTTCCCTTTCTTGTTGTTGTGGGCTGGCAAATGTGGCTGGCAGCCATTTTGGAATAACAGCCAGTGTGTTTTTGCCATAGTCCTGCATTGTCTGTCTTCCCTTTCTTGTTGTTGTGGCCTGGCCATGTGGCTGCCGGTCATTTTGTGAAGGGGGAGCCAGTGTGCTTCTGCATTAGGAATGCAAGCAAACTTTGTGGTGGCCATGCCTTCTTGCTGGTTGTTGTTTTGCATGCAATCTTTTCTTTTTTTATCCAGCAAAAAACGTATCACAGTTCACTACATTTTCTAATACATTTGCAATGTTATTGATTCACTATGTGGCCTAGTCTGCCAATGGGTTTTCCAAACAGTAGGCCCAGAGCTACTCATGGGTGCATGAAACAACTGTTTCTGTTGAATTTAAACATCATTTAGGGCATGGATTGAAATGTAAAATGTGTTTTGTTTGGTATTTCACTTTTTTCATGTGTTTTAAATAAATGCCTTTGTTGGGTGTGTGTGGTTGTAACTTGCAAACCTTTTTTAGCCCTGTGGATTTTTGTGTTTGGCATTGTTGCATTAAAGCTGTGTTGTTTAGCATGCCTCCTTTGTCTGTCCAGTTTGTGAGTGTGTTTGTAATAGTGGGCCAACATTTGCCTTGGCTGAACCTCCCCATGTGGCCAGGGGTAATTGTGTAATGTCTGTGTCCAACTCCATATAGGCCTGCTTGAGTTCATTGTTTTTCCAGGTCTCCTGCTTGTTGTTGTGACGTCTGAGTGACCATGTGGCTAGTGGCCATTTTGTGGTGGCAGTTAGTGTGCTTTACTGCTTTTGCCATAGGCCTGCATGTCTTTCCTTTGTTCCTCTTGGCTTATTGCTTCCATCCATTGTCAGCTGCAGCTCCCTGAATGCTGCATCCCATGTGATGCACAATGCCAAACTGGGTCCATTACATTTGTATTTTTGTTGTTATTGTTCTTCTTCTTTCCTATCCTTTCTGAGTGTACTGTACAGTACACCAACCATGAAAGCACTTGTTGTTGTCAAAGTCTCACACATGGCTACACTGTATTGTTATGTTTTTCAATAACTGAGGTAATAAATTTAATAATGATAATAACACTAACAAGTGTGACCACACACTAAGTTATATATTATATTGGTTTGTTTGTACTAGTATTAATTGAAACACAACAATGAATGCAACATTTCACTGATATTCTTCGTGCTTCTTTGCTTTTATGTGCACAAAAGAGAAGGAAACGACATCACCCATTGTATTGCCAGACAGAAGTCCTGCTGCGCACGATGTCACGTGACATGTGACCACAGACATCTCTTCAACTTGTGCCACTGCGTGCTGCTGACATCTTCAAGATGGCCCCAATGAAAGGTACCAGGCCCAGTACCAAAAAAGTTGCCAGTGAGAAGAAGGCACTGCCACTTACCGACAGGTATGTTGCCCAAGACCTTTTTTGGGAAAACAGAAATTGCACCTGCAGCAGCGGTGTCCAGGGAGCAAGCTGGGAGCAGCACCCCCGCATCAGTGGACCCACCCCACCAATCTAGGCCCAAGCCCATGTCTGTCGCAGAGGCAGCAAGTCTGATCACGAGTCCAATGCTGACAAGCAGTGATGTTCAAATTGACTTATCGGTATTGCAAAGTAGTACCCAATCAATGCAGGAAACTCAGATAAGTGGGCAACAACAGCTGCAACCACCCCCAATAGTAGTTGTTCCTCCTGAAGTAGGGGCAGTTCAGGAGATCGAGCTTCCGGCAGAGGGAGAAGAAGATCAAGCCACTCTTTCAGAAGATCCATTGTCTTCCATATCTCAAGCAAGGAAAAGGAGGGTTAGTCCATCAACTTCTTCTGCAAGCCCCCTTCTTACGATCTAGACACCACTTGGAAGCCACCTCAGTCTGATAGTGAGAAACGCCAGAAGACAAGGCTAGGTAAAAGGAAGGTTCCAGAAAGCCTTAGAGTTATGGAGGTAGATGTAGAAGAGGAGGATAATGACGAGCCAGTCATCATGGACATTAGTAACACCCCAGTAGAGACCGACATTACCCCATCCCATATTGCTGTGAGGGATGTAGCACAGATACCACCAACGAGGATGATACCACCAACACCACCTCCAGCTTCCATATTCCACTGGCAGTGACCTACATCCAACACAACCACCTCAGCAGAAGTAGGTATTGCAGAGAGTCAAATGTCACACCTACCTACTAGTTCATCGGACATTGCAAGTGACACCAGCAGTGCCAGAAAATTGGCCTCCCCAGTTTGGGACTTTTTTTCAGTTAGCAAGAAGGCGAACATTGCTATATGCTCCATTTGTGGACAAGATGTTAGTCGCGGTAAGATTGCTACAAACTATGGTACCGTAGGCCAAACAACCCTTCTGACAAAACACCACATGATACAGTGGGAGGCGTACCTTAGCGGCCAAAAAATTGCATGTGTTGGTACTTGTATGTGGAGGGGATGAAGAAGAAGAACCGATCACGGTGGAAGGTGAGAAAGAGGGAGACATTTTCTCTATTACACAAAGCAGCCCCGTCCCCAGCCGTGCAGTGATACTGGCCCCATCACCATCAGCAACATCAGGCTGAGACACCAAGGGGTCCAAGGCAAGAGAGTACCAAAATGAAAAAACATGCATTGAGCATAACATCTGGCATCAAGAAGTCACCTGCATCAGTAGCACCAGAAAACAAAAAATCTAGGCTACCATTCTCAGCATGTTTAGGTCGGAGGGGTAGTACTAACGCAAACACCCAACGGCACGGTTGTACAACACAAAGCTGGCTAACAAGTTAGCACTGGACCTCCTCCCTTTTTCTTTTGGGGAAGTGGTGGGTTTTCTTGAATTTGTGGCAACCATCTGCCCGAAATGGAAGGTTCCCACCCGGTTCTATTTTGCCAGAGTTGCTGTTTCAGCACTACATCACGACGTGCTAGAATTGCTTGGACAAGCTTTGCAGCAGAGTGCTGTTCACACTATCCACCTGACAACAGACATGTGGACCAGTTGCCAAGCCAATGATTACATGTGCATCACTGCATACTGGGGGGCAGATTTACAAGCCCCTTGTGCTGCCAGTATGTCACTTTTTGTGACGCACTGGTAGCACATTTCTCTGCCCCATATTTAAGTGACAGGAAAAGCCACCCTGTGTGACTTTTCCTGTCCTTGTAAATATGGCCCCTTTGCATGCAGCACTTTGTGTGAAAGGGGCATTCCATGGGTGTTGCTGTGGGTGTTCCCACGCAACACCCATGGAACCAGACACATTTCCAGATTTACGAGGAATTGTAAACCTGGAAATGTGTCAGAATGCTAAGACACCCTGGGGTGGCATGGCGAGGCGCAACGAGGAAAATGTTTTCATTTTTCCTAGTTTTTTACTTTTTCAATGCGTGCTGCATTATGCAGCACACATTCAAAGAGGAAAATGCCTGTAGTGATTGTTTTTGTGCAGGAAGGGGCCCCTTCCTGCACAAAAACAATCTCCCCATGACGCAAGCATCCTTGCACCATGGTACAAGGGTGCCTGCTCCGGCGCATGGCAGCTGTTTGTGCGCCAGTGCAGGCGAGAGCACAGGAATGCAACATATCATTGTGAATATGTTGCATTCCTGTGCTCTGAAAGTGTTGCAGCTTGGCGCAGCCAAAGGGCTTGCTGTGCTGCGCTGCCGCACTTTCTTGTAAATCTGCCCCTGGATCTCTTTTGTGCGGGTTAGAGAAAAGATATCTGCAGGTGTTGACACTGCTGAGATTTTTAATGCTGCTCAGAAACATGCAGCTGTAGCCTTGTCCCCTTGAAGAGAAATCTCCTACTGCTGCAAGCATTTTGGAAGACTTTGACAGCAAGGTCTTTGAATGGCTGTGACCAAGAGTGCTTAACATTGGTTTTGTTGCCACGGACAATGGTAGTAATATTGTTAAGGCCATGGCCGATGGAGGCTATTTCAGGGTCCTGTGTTTGACGCACTGCATTAACATCATTGATCAAGATTTTTTTTAAAAAGAAGACCGAGCCAGCAACTTACTAACCACCTGCAGAAGAATCTGCATACATTTCAGCCATTCTTTTAAAGCCTGGAAGCAGCTGAGGATCATTCAACGTAATAATAGAATGCCAGTTAAAGCACTTATCCAGGAGGTGCCAACACGTTGGAACTCAACTTATTGCATGCTTGAACATCTGAGCAGTACAGACCAATCAAGGAATATGTCATGCAAAGGCGGGATACTACTGTGTAAGGCATGATCATTGAGATGGACCAATGGGGCCTAGTTAAATGCCTGACAGAGATGCTGTTTCCTTTCTTCACTCTTTCCAATGGGGATGTTGCCAGCTACAAAACTTGGATAGCTGTACAAATCAGTCAGCTAGAAAAAGAACAGACTGGAATTGGAGGCCCGCTCCTCCAGGGCACAACAAGTACTGCTGGTCAGCCTTCAAGTTCAACTTCAGGGCCTGAAGACAGTGCGGTTGGCTCAGAGCAGCCAAAACCACCAAGAACAACATCAACAAGAACAGGAGAATCAGCCTCAAAATCGGCAGAGGAATGGTTTCTACAGGCAGGGCTTAAGTCCAGTGCTGAGGCAAAGGCAAAAGAGGCCGAGCAAAGCGAAGCACCCATGAGCATTGAGTGGATGGTCCAGACCTATCTTGATGACCCAACAAAGGTCTACATTGATCAAAACCCATTGCTGTATTGATATGGAAAAAGGCGCCAACGGCTAGTGGTCAGCAGGCTGGTGATAAACTATCTGGCTTGCCCTGTCACAAGTGTATCTTCTGAGCATGATTTCAGTGCTGCTGGTGCCACTCTGACAGTGGCAAGGACCAGTCTCTCGCCCCAAAACGTGGAGAGGTTAACCATGATCAAAATGAATCAGCACTTTATACCACCGGATTACATCATATCTGAAGTAGTACAGCAAGAAGATGATGACGGCGCTCAGGTCATGGAAGTAGTGTGTTGGGTGAACCACCAGAGTTTGAGGACGAGCTCTACTTCTCTGACAACGAGGCTTTCAAGTTACTTTATTTCTTCCTTTGACACCCAAAAAAGCCCCCCCAAAAATGTAGTCAAGTAATATTATTTACTTGTATTATTTGTGTGTGTCACAGTAAGTCATTCTGGTTTGAATCACAACAAATCCATCACCACAGTCTTGCTCTTTTATTGCCGGATTGGAGTTGCAACTGTGTGCAATCAGTGAAGAAGTAAGTCCAGTCCTCCGAGTCCTGACTCGCCCTAAATCCATTTCTCTCAAGCCAGACAATGCATGGAGACTATTACAACAAATGTGAAATGTGTGCCTGCCTCGAGTCCCTCCAAACCTGACTGTATATCTATCCTTCTTTCCGAGCCTAGAGGGACTGCCCCGGAAGAACAGGTAAATTATGGAATGCCTTGCACGCTGACTCTGAGTGATTGGTATTTGTGTTGTGCATGTTGTCTACTAGTATTTAATCTACACACAAAAAAACTGACTCAAGTCAATGTTTCCCTTCTTATTATTCAATAACAAAATTGTAGTACTGCAGGCCGATCCATTACATTTTTGATTCTGGAGTCTGGACTCACTCTGGACACTACAGAGTTGGACAGCATGACCATACCATACTCGCAGTCAGTCAGTAGGATCGGAGATGATTGATGGAATAACTTGGGCGTTTCATGAAGTGGCCTAAAAGGTAAACAACAACAACACCAGACCTACATGTCTGTGTAGTGGTGGAGGCGAATGTGGTGGTGTGACTGACAGTGGTGCATTGATTTTGCTACCTAATTTAGAAAATGCTATTTTGCTGTGTGTGCCTGGCTCACAATCTAAGCTAAGTAGAGGTTGGGTGCGTGGGCCTGCTCCAGTTGTTGGAGGTAACTGCTGGAAACAGACATGATTTAGCCATGCTGCCAGAAAGTTTTCTTGCTGCACTCCTCCACAATTTATGCAGTTAAACTTTACTTTTCGCCTTGATTTTTCAATATCCTTTTTGTTAATCCATCTACAGGCCGGCCTTTACCCTGTGCTATACTGGGAAAATCAACTCACACTTACCTTACCAAATCTCATCTGCCAGGCAGGCACCCAAGATTGACGGACGGACAGAACAAGGAAGGACCAAGAGGAATGCCGAGATGCGATTCCCAATTTGAGAATAATTATAGAATCATTTTATTTGATTCATTTTTTCTCTTCAATCATTACGACTGTGTGTTTGGTTGTTTTTGTTTGCATATATTTGACTCCTACAGATTTTTTTTAATTTTCTTTGCTAGCTTTCAAAGGAAGCCCGCTACAACAGAACATAAAATGTATGTAACTTGGGTCTCTCTGGTGGCAGACAGGCAAGGCAGTTGTATATTAATAATTAATAGACTGCTGCCCTGTACTACTAGTCTAGTTTTACTCATCAAGACATCATCATGCATGCATTTCCTTTTTCTCCCTTAATAGATTTATGATGATCGGCTGCCAAGATTGTGTGTTGCCCATGTGTAACGTTTGTCTTTGTCAAACCTTTCCCTCAAATCCTCCTTCCAACCATTCATCAAACCCTAACACTCTTCTACCAGGCTGTGTGATTTATATTGAGGTGTGACTAAATTACATTTACACCAATGATTGATTGATACTTGCTGGGGAAGATGTGGTGAAAGCAAAACTAACTCAAGGTAGTGCAAAGATCTTCTTCTGCTCTAAGTATATATACTTTAGCCCACACTGGCAATATTACATTGACCACCCATGCACAGTATTCAATATTCAATTTTTGTTTTCCAGAGGAGCATTACATAATCCATCCTGATATTAATAAAATAATTGGTTGCCAGCATCAGGTCATCAATCATCCTAGTTCCAGCACTAAAGGTTACAAAGCCACTTGTCTGCTTCATCATCATAGCTCGAGTTGACTTCAGTTTGTAACTTTTACTAGGCTAGCCTCCAGGTATTCTGGTATATTTTACTTTAGGATTGCTTATTATCATCATGGTTTCTTGTTTGCCAGTCTTCTTGTGTACTGTACTTCTGCAACTCGTTCCCAAGTCTCCCTCAGGTGACTGACTGTCTCATTTTCTTTTTTTGCAAATGTTACTGTCAGTGTCTACTACTACCACCACCATGGCATCTTGGGAAACCAAACTATTACCATGCAGCTATCGCTTTGCCTAAGTATAAATAAACATCAATCACGGGTAAGAAAAGAAGTTTGGGATAGGTATAATATTATGGAAATTCATTCATTATTTCACAAACCCACACCCTTCCGAGTCCATAGTGGTTTTAGTTGCAAACTACATAAACTAGGAGGAGAGACTCACAGTACTAGTAGGACAAGTCACAAGTGAGGGTAACACATCTATCTGCTGGTGCGTTACTCTATCGGCAGATTATTTCAATCAAAAACTGTCTGCGGCCCTGCTGCAGCAAAGGAAACTGTGTGAAGTAAAAGAGTACCGCCCCACAAAACATTTACATCATATGTAAACTATAAATAATGTATTTCCCTAACAAAAAAACGAATTAAAAAAACCCACAACACCTGACCTACCTCTCTCCCTAACCCCAACCAATGTCCACCATAAGAGTCTAATGTCCATGTCCATAAACCCCAACTTTTCCCCAACGCTTAATTCCCACCCACCCAAAAAAAAGATTAAAAAACGACGGAGTCCTAGCGGCAGGCTCACCAGATCTTCCCCTGCAGGGTGTTTATCTGCTCCTCTAGGCGCGCCATCCGGAGGAGCATGCAGCGCTTAAATGACTTGCAGTTACATGAACAGGGGTGGACAGCAGTATTTAGAGAAGTGCGGTGGGCAGCTGCCAGACAACTGTGGCGTACAACTGGAGGCACTGGGGGGGCCTGGCTAGAACCTGAGGCATTGGAGGAGGCTGCAGCTGCCTCCTCCTCCTCCCCTGCCAGAACTACCAGTCACCAATATTCTGCACGGATGGGCTCCAGCATCCGTTGTCGAGCCAAGGCTGCTAACTCCTTCCTGTTTGGTTGTTTCAGTTGGAAAGTAGTGGCTATCTCAAGAAAGAAAAAAGACAATTGTAACCAATACTCTTAGCAAAACAGTAACACAAAATTAATTATACACATAAAATAATAGTGGCACAGTAGCACTGGCAAGCACTGTACATAACATTTGTGGTATCCTCCCACCTCCTTGGCCTCTAATATTTGTGGGGGTTTCAGGCATTACTAGGCACTATGGAGTAGACAAGTCTTCTTCTTCTCTCTCTTGCTTATCTAAATTAACCTTGTAGGCATGCCAGCTCAGTCAGCTTGCGCCCTAGACAGACATACTTGTGTCGCAGACTCACATTATTTACTACTGTCTGCAGGTGGGGCAGCTGTAGTCTACAACTACACAATTCTCTTATGTTTCTATTATGGCCATACTCTGTTACATCAATGGCAACTGCTCAATTTCCCTTTCACCCTGACTACTACAACAAGGCAGATGATATCTGATCTGAATAATTATATATGAGACGAAGTGAGGCACTATTGATTGATTGTGTAACCATGCAGCCGATAGGCCACCCACGGCTGACACGGTTGAAATGACATAGTTAGGGAGTGGGCCTCGGAGTCGGAGGGAGGTGATTGATAATGGGTGGGTATGGGCACATACATACACACTATATATGTTGTACTTGCAAACTACCGTGATTCAAGGGAGTATTCTGAAATACAACCTTGAATCAAAAACCTTGAAAAAAAACAGTTCTTGTTTCTCTTCCCAGCGATTTTTCCATTTATCATTGCATTGTTCTTCTAGCATTATTTTTTTTTAATTCTAATCTTATTCTTATCTTTACCCTTGGCTTTGCTACTCTGGCACTGTTTATTTTTCTTTTACATTCTCTTCATTCAGTGACAGTCTCCACTTATGCTATGATTGAATACCATTCAGGCATCCATTCATTCAAAGTAAATATGGCTATCATTCTTCTTAATCTCTCAACAAACCTTTCACCAACAACATACATTTGTAATTTTGTTTTAAACAACCACCCATGCGTCCTTGCTTGCCTTTGAGTTTGACCCATCAAACCCCCAGAGGATTCCTATCACCCATACAATTTCACCCACCCACCCAGGCAGGCAGCCTTTCTTTCACCTTTTACCCATCCTTCAACCATCCATGCATCCTATCAGCTACCTATGCATCCCGGACCCCCTTCCTTCACTCACACATCCTTCTCTGCCAGTCATTTATTACATTTCACCCGTCCTTCCTCCTTCCATCCTTCTTTCCCTTTTCATTCAACCCATCCATCAAGGTCGTCTGCCTCTTAGTCTTCTTCATAAAACTTTCCAAGCAGAGTTGAAGTCAGATAGAAGAGGCCATTAGTTACTCAACTCCCACTGCTAATGCTATTGCTAATGCTAAGTAAACGGTGTCTTCTTCAACCTTTGTTCACAACAACTTAGTCTCTCTCAACAGTACAGTGTATACCCTTGCAGCGAGTGTGTATTGTCAATAAGTAAGGAATATAACTTACCACCTCCCACCACTGCTGCTGGCTCACCCACCCCTGCAGCTGCCGCATCTGCTCACTCCTGGCTGGCGTTGCCTTCCCTGCTTGCCCCAGCACTGGTTGTCGGTATGCCTAGCAAAAACATTACACATTTTTTAGATGCCATATACACCTCCTCCTAATTTTTTCACTAGCACGATTGAAAATATAATACCTACATACACCACACACATCACTAATACAAATCGGGTACTAGAGTAGAGTAGACAGTAGTATGTCGTATCCTATCAAAAATAATTGTAAAATATCTGGTTGGACATTTTGTTGGTGGCAATTTTCGAAAAGCTTCTTAAGAAGAGGACAATCCAAAGGACTGGACTCAGTGGCTAGAGCTATTGGTAAATCTGAGTTTTAACACTTTTTAAAACGAAAAAAAGTGGCCAACTAGGCAGATAATCAGACATGAGGTCTCTCGAGTCTCGAGTCCTCTCTCTTGGTTGGAAAATATAATTGTGCCCTCCTCCTCCTCATACTTCCCTCCAGCCATGGTGCATGATAATCAGTTGTTCACAATCAACTGCTGTTAATAATAATACTAGGCCTGGATGAGAAAAAGTAAAAATACAACCCCTTTGGGGTGTCCAATGTGACCGTCATTTTATTTACTGATTGAGCATGAGAAAGGAAGTAAAACAAAGCCTTCCAATCCCAACAAACATGAGCAGAATACCTTAGTTGGGCAAGTCAATCTGCACAGCAGAGTAGTAGTACTAGTAGTAGTAAAGGACCAATGTGTTCTCTGAGTCTTACAGTAGCACCACCTCTAGGCAGTCCTGTGAGAAAGTGCCCTCTTTCTGGATGGTTGCCCCCACGTTTTGCTGAATTACTGATGTGCTTTGACTGAGTGTTCCCTGAGCTTCTGCTAATCAGGTTCCCAGGGCCTATGTTCTTTCCCTAAAACTGCATTGAAGCCTAAACCCAATTGGCACCTCTGGCCACAGGTCAGCCCCTGGTAAATGGTACCGCAGGTACCCAGGGCACTGTGACCAGAGAAGGCCTCTAAGGGCTGCAGCACTTAATGTGATACCCTTAGAGGTCCTGTACCATTACACTCACACACTGCCTTTGCAAGCTGCATGTCTTGGTGTAGAACAAAGTGAAGAGTCGACATGGCACACATCTCTGTGTGCCATGCCTCCAACCCACTGCCCTGGCATAGATCAGTCACCCCTTTAGCTGGGTGCACTATACCAGTGGTGAGGGGACAGGTGCATGAGCCCTGTACCCCTACAGTGTCTAAGTCCATTCTTAGGCATTGTAAGTGCAGTGCTGCCATTAAGAGTATATGGTGCTGGGAGTTGTCATTACAAACTCCACAGCACCATAATGGCTACACTGAAAACTGAGAAGTTTTGTATCAAGATTCTCAGCACATTAAACCCACGCTGAGGCCAGTGTGGGATTTAATGAAAAATGCACACAGAGGGCATCTTAGAGATGCCCCCTAAAAACGAACCTACCACTAGTGTCCAGGCTGAGTGGCTGCTTTCAGCTGCCACCACCAGACATGTTTCTGGATCCCTGGGTCGACAACCTCCTGCTCTCTGGGGCCAGAAACACTGCATATCCTGGGACAAGGTGCCAAGCCTCTTCCCCCAAGATGGGCAGTGTTCACGAAGGGGAAGCTTCAAAGGCTTGCCTTCTTTGTGAACTTCCCCAGGCCACTTGCTGCTTTCAGCAACTGGTCCCCACTGGTTCTGACCCCCACTTTGGGCGTGAGAACTGGTTGGAAAAACAAGTGAGGAAGAGAGGTGTGCCCACCTCTGCCAACTCTACCCCTCAGGTAGGGGAGGCGAGGTCAAGCACAACTCTCAGTCCCTACCATCTTGCAGATGGGGAGACTCAGCCAACCAGGGACAGGCTCCTCATCCCCCCACCCATTGGAGGGTGGTATAATAGGGGCTGTACCTACCCCAGGAAAGGGACCCATTGGTCTCTACCTTTTACCTACCTGTAACGCCCCTTAATCTATTATTTGTGGGCAACCCTGAACCTTGCTTCCTCAGACCAGAACCATATACAAAAAAAGAAGAAGAAGGACCGAACAGCCATGCCGAAGCTAACAAGAGGAAGACGCCTACTAACTTGGCCCCAGCCCTACCGGCCTGTCTCCATCTTGAACCTGCTCTTGTCCTGCAGCCAGCAACCTCAAACACCCCGGAGGACCTGCCTGCCTTCAGCCACAAAGACTGTGTCTCCCGTGAACACTGGATTTGTTCATCGGCAACCTCTGGCTGCGGCCGGACACTGCATATCCGCACCACTCTACACCCGCTGTCCACGGCCCAAGCTCGAGTGGGCAAACACCACGAGGAGGTCCCGACGGTGATCCTGACTTGAGATCCGACGACCCTTGACCTGCCTCAAGCCTCCAGTGGTACCTGCAGCCTAAATCTGGAAGGTCCCCCCAATGGCGACCAGGAGCTGGTAAGAAGATCCGACCCCAAAAGGCACCCCTTCACCCGATGCCCCACAGCCTTGGGTGGCCAAACCGACGGTGCCTAACCAACCCCCAACTTCCCAACTTACCTCTCTAAGTGGTGGTCACACCCAGAAGACCTAAGTCACCAAGCCTGCAGTGCCTATGTAAACCGGAGGTTCCCCGTTGCAAACAACTGGGCGCCAGACGTAGAAACAAAACCCTGCATCCGGCCGTCCTAGTGCCGCTGAGGGAGCACCTCTGGTGCTACTTTGTTTCCCCATTTGCCCTGACCTAAAGTCTAGGAGATTTGATCGTCAGCAGCCACCAACCAGAGGCCCCCTATCCCCCATTGGATAACATTGGGAATTAGCACTCTGCATCCAGCTGCCCTAGTGCCGCTGAGGGTGTAACAAGAGTGCATCCGTGAGCCTGGGGGACCCCTGAGTCTACCCCCAGAACCTCAACTCCCACTACCAAAATCTTACCTTAAAACCGATAACACTATTTTCCTCCATGGATAACATTGACTGATTTTCTTGTGTGGAGTTTGAAAACCTAAGGAAATTCTTAAAAATTGTACTGTTTAACAAAAACAATTTTACTTACCTGTTTACAGGAAATGTCCCAGAGTAGTATCTAGGTGTACTACTCTGTGTAAGAAAAGTAATATAAAAAGTAACTTACCTGGTATTTTACAGAAAAGTCCATTCAAGTCTATGTACTGTATTTACAAAGTATTGCATTTCTCTGCAACCATACTCTAAGTCAAAACAAAGTGCATATGCAATTACAATTCACACTGTTTACAAACTGCATTACTACTGTAAAGTATTTATTGGTTACCTGTGCCAGGCTTGCTTGGTTCTAGGAAATAAAATAACTAAAATAATATTTTTATACAAAAACAATTGGCCTGAAGTTCAGTCTTTGAGTGTGTGAATTCATTTGCTGACTGAGTGTGTACAACAAATGCTTAACACTGTCCTCTGTTACTGCCTTACTGCTCGATCACACTACCACAAATAGAGAGTGAGGTGCTATCTAACTTTACCTCTGCCTACCTTTGGGGTTCCACTGGACTCTGTGCACACTATACCTCACTTTGGTATAGTACATACAGAGCCAGCTTCCTACAAGTCCACAAAATATAAGGGAAGAGGGAAAGCTGACTGAATAAACAGAATACATTCTATAGCAAGCTACTGTAGAAGAGTAGGATCTGCTTCACATGGTTACCCCCCACTTTTTGCCGGTGTTTCACAGTTTTTCGACTTTAGTCTGGCTGGAACCCTGCTATTCAGGGCCCCAGCCTAGCTGCTTCCTCTCTAAATTGATTGCATGTACTTTAGGTACACTCCAGATTGGATTCTGGGGTACCCTTGTGAGTCCCTAGTATATGGTATACTATGTACCCAGGGCATAGGTACCCCAGAGGCCTACCAGGGGCTGAAGCATATATTGTGCCACCCCTGGAAAGCCCTCCAAAATGACACCACAGGTCTGCTACTGCAGCCTGGGGAAGGTGGTGCATGTACCCCTTACTGAGGTATAGTTTCTTTATACCTCACCTATCACTGCACATAGAAACCTATCAGTCACCCCTATGGCAGGCCTTATCAATCCTGAAGGCTGGGTGATTGATTATATGTGAGAGGGTGCCAAGGCATGAGCTGAGCCCCTCTGCAGCCTTCAGAATATCTTCGCCGGGGGTTGTCAGTGGTGCAGCCTGTCCATATACTCTTAAGTGCATTATAACTAAAACGATTAATGCTAACTTTGGACCGGCTGCACGGAAACATGTTGTGTTTGGTGTCAAACACCTTGGAATCATACCCCCACATCAATTCCTGATGTGAGAATATGATCCCACCCTTCTAGAGGGAAAGAAATGGCAGTACTGGTATACCCGGTAGAAACTTACCAGAGCCCTGGCATCACAAAATGGATGCAGCAGCCACAGACACGAGTCTGGCCTCCTGCTGCTTACCCAAACTCTGGCTGGGGAGGCCTGGACAATAGGTTTCCTGCCACAGGGAGGTGTAACCACCTCCCAGACAGGATGATGTGTATTGGGGCTCTCAGAGTGCTTTGAATTCCTGCACTGGGGGCACATTTGGTGTCCCTCTGCATAGTCCAGCTCAAACCAGGCCAGGGGCTTCCAGCCCCTGCTCTGGCGTGAAACTGGACAAAGGAAATGGGTGTAGCCACCCCTCTTTCCAAACCCTCCCATAGGTGGATCCCCAGAGTTAGTCCAACCCCTTCCTTAGGTATAAGTAAGGAACCCCTGACAACAGGACTTTAGATATCTCTGGATGAAACTCTGAAGCTGAATGCTGGAACTTCGACGCTTTACTAAAGACTAGAGGACTGAAGAAATCTCCCTTGGGGTCAAGGAGTGACTCCCCTGCTTGACAGGCACCACCGAAGCAATTTGCCAGTCTGAATCTCTGAAGCTCCCACCGGACTCCAAAGTATTTGCAGCACAGGAAGAGGATTTCCAGACATCTCAGAGGCAAACCCGAGTCCCCAGCAAAGCTGAGACCCGCAGCCCTCGTGAGTATCGTGGAACCAGAACCACTGGTCACCGTGCACTTTTGCAAGTGCATTGACTTCTCGAAATGTCTTGAAGTTGTGCTTGGGGTTACTTGTAGCCCTGACCTCGAGCTTCGAATTCACTGAAGATTGTTGGCCTAGTCACCCCGAGTGACCCATGGGCCACCATTTTGTGTTTCCTCTCGAGGCTCCTTTGCGATCCCTGGTCCGTCAACTGGTGGGTTCCTGAGAAGGCAACTTTGATTCTCCTTGGGCTTCCCTTGTTGCGCCAGACGTGCCCTGACTCCATACCAAGTGGTGAGTCCCTCAGAACTTGCTGGCCTGCACCAAAGCATCTATCTCCTTTCTACATGGGTTGCTGTTGCCAAGGCTTGTTATGTCCAATCTGGGCACCAAAGCTGCAGCACTCGACATCCTTTGTGGGACAGCTCGAATCCAGCTCCTGGTTATCCTCGACGCTTCCTGGTCCCCGTGGCTGAAGAGTCAAGCTTCACCTTCTTCACCTGAAACACCCAACATCGGTGGGCATTCGTCTATCGTGCCCGTGGACACTGGCAAGTGACGCAGACTCTGTCCCCTCTGCTTTCAGGTTCTACTCAACTTCGATCCAGGCTTGGATCTCTTTGGACACTTCTCATCGTCCTGACAGCAGCTCTTCTTTGCCAACCCCCATTGAAAACGACAATGCGACCCGACACCATTTGACACCTATGCACCCGGCTTCCCTGGGTGAGGTAACACGAGTACTCAGGTGCTCCCATGGGTGTTGACCCTAGAACTTCCGAAGTCCCAAAGGGTTTGGTCCTGACTCATTTCCAAGTGTCCTAAATCTTTAAAAGTCTAACTGTGACTTTCCACATAGAAGCTAACGGGAACTCGCGGCTGTGTTCTCACACTGCACACGGCCCCCGTGGGTCCCCTGTGTCACTACCTTGGGTGGTTCCTTGGGGTCCCAGCGATTCTACAGGCTCTAGGCCTTGTGTCTAGTTAAGTTGTGGTCCTTATACCACTATTTTAGTATATAGTTTGGCTCGCCCCTAGGGCCTGACGTGTATTTGTGCTCTTTTACTGTACTATTTGAAGTGTAACTTATGTGTTTTGACCTCTAGTCTCATTAAGAGACTAGGAGGGTGTGTTTAGAAATAATACATATATTTTATATATATACCTGGTGTGATTGTCCTTCATTTAGCCATTCAAGAGATTATAGACTGGTAAAACAAGCTGCTTTGCATTCCTTCAAGACTTAGCCTGAAGGCTGCTCTCCATAGCTACCAACTAGGATAGCTTTCAATAAAGGTTGTCTTTAACCTATCATCAATAAGGGGTTGTGTGGACTGGTACAGGGTGCCCACTATAATTATATATCTCTGTAAGGGGTGCATGCACCACCTTACACAGGCTGCAGTAGCAGATCTGTGGTGTCATTTTGGAGGGCTTTCCAGGGGTGGCATAATACAGGCTTCAGCCCCTGGTAAGCCTCTGGGGTACCTATCCCACAGTGTTACAGCATCAAAAAGTGGGGGTAACCATGTGAAGCAGATCCTACTCTCCTACACAACCCCCCCCCAAATGCAGGGACATTAAATTAACCTTGACCAGTTGAGTCTTCATGTTCTAAGCGGAAATATCTGGAGAGTCCATCTGCAATGGCATGGTTACTCCCAGGTCTATGTTCCACTGTATAATCCATCCCCTGTAGGGAAATGGACCACCTAAGAAATTTGGGGTTTTCACCCATCATCTGTTTTAACCATAAGAGGGGCTTATGGTCTGTCTGAACAATGAAATGAGTACCAAACAAGTATGGCCTCAACTTCTTCAGAGCCCAAACCACAGCAAAGACCTCCCTCTCAATGGCTGACCAACATTTCTCTCTGGGGGTCAACCTTCTGCTTATGAAAGCTACTGGCTGATCCTGACCTTCATCATTCAACTGTGACAGTACAGCCCCTACCCCCAACTCAGATGCATCTGTTTGGACAATGAACTTCTTGGAGTAGTCAGGACTTTGCAGAATGGAAGCAGTGAACATGGCCTGCTTAAGGTCATCAAATGCCTTTTGACAGCTAGCTGTCCACAGAACCTTTTGGGGAATTTTCTTATTAGTCATTCAGGGGTGTCACTATTGATCTATACCCCTTGACAAATCTTCTGTAATAAACAGTAAGGCCTAATAAGTCTCTCACATGGTTCTTGTTAGAGGGAGCAACCCAGTCCATTATGGTCTGGATTTTGCTCTGCAATGGTTGAACCAGGCCTCAACCTACAAGGTGGCCCAGGTACACAACCTGACTCTGCCCTATCTGGCACTTAGTAGCCTTGATAGTTAGGCCTGCTTTTTGCAGGGCCTCCAAAACATTCCTCAGGTGGACCAGGTGATCCTACCAGGTGGAGCTAAAGACAGTAATATCATCAAGATATGCTGCACTATAGTCTTCCAGGCCTGTAAGGACTTGATTCACCAACCTTTCGAAAGTGGCAGGTGCATTCTTCAAACCAACGGGCATTACCACAAATTGATAGTGCCCACTAGGGGTAGAAAATGCTGTCTTTACCTTTGCATCATCAGCTAGTCTGATCTGCCAGTAGCCAGCTGTCAAGTCAAATGTGCTTAGAAACTCGGCTGAGGCCAAAGTATCTATTAGCTCATCTGCCCTTGGGATGGAATGGTCATCAGTCTTATTGACTGCATTGAGACCCCTGTAATCCACACAAAACCTTATCTCTCTCTTGCCATCTTTGGTGTGAGGTTTAGGTACCAGGACTACTGGACTAGCCCAAGGGCTATCTGAGGGTTCAACGACTCCCATATCCAACATCTTTTGGACTTCTGTCCTTATACAGTCCCTGACATGATCAAGTTGCCTGTAGATCTTATTTGTCACAGGCAGACTGTCCTCAGTGTCCACTTCATGAGTGCACCAGGTGGTCTGACTTGGAGTCAGAGTAAACATATGTCTAAACTGGCTGAGAGTTTTTCTGCAGTCAGTTGGTTGCTGGACAGTGAGGCTGCCTGCCAAGGCTACACCATCTACTGATCCATCATCAGAGTTCTGAGAGAGCAGGTCAGGGAGTGGGTCACTCTCTTCCTCCTGTCCCTCATCTGTAGCCATGAGCAAGCCCATGTCTGCCCTGTCAACATAAGGTTTTAGTGGGACTCCTACGGGTTCCAAGGTATACAATTGTATGGGGGCCACTCCATTTGTCCAGGAGGGCTGCTCGGGTCACAGGCTCCAACACCCACACTTTCTGCCTTGGCTGGTGAACAGTCAGTACAGCCTATTGGTCATGCCAGGCCTTTTGTAATTCCTGGCTAGCCTCAAGGTTTTCAGTTGCCTTTTTCATATACTCAGCCATCCTGGAGCGGAGACCAAGTACATAGTCCACTATGTCCTGTTTAGGGGGTTTGAGAGGTAACTCTCATCCCTCCTTCACCAGACACAAAGGACCCCTAACAGGATGGCCAAACAAAAGTTCAAAAGGGCTGTAACTAACCCCTTTTTGTGGCACCTCCCTGTAGGCAAACAAAAGGCAGGGCAAAAGGACGTCCCATCTGTGCCTAAGGTTTTCTGGGAGAGCTTTGATCATGTCCTTTAAGATTTTGTTGAATCTCTCAACTAAACCATTGCATTGTGGTTGATAGGATGAGGTGAATTTGTAATTCACTCTGCAATCCTTCCACATTGCAGTCAATTAACTTGACATGAAGTTTGCACCCCTGTCATATACTGCCTCCCTAGGAAAACCCACACTTGAGAATACACCCACGAGGGCTCTTGCCGCCACAGGTGCTGTAGTGGTCCTAAGTGGAATGGCCTCTGAGTACCTGGTGGCATGGTCCACCACCACCAGGATAAATCTGTGCCCAGATGTAGTTTGAGGATCCATGAGACCAACAATGTCAATCCCTACCCTCTCAAAGGGAACCCCCACCACAGGTAGTGGTATCAGGGGGGCCTTTGTGGTTCCACCTGCCTTGCCACTGGCTTGGCAGGTCACACAGGAGTGACAAAACTCCTTAGTGTCTTCAGACATGTGGGACCAGTGAAAGTGAGGGACAATTCTGTCCCATGTCTTGTTCTGGCCCAGGTGTCCTGCTAAGGGAATATCATGGGCTAGTGTCAATAGGAAGCCCCTAAACTTCAGAGGTATAACCAACCTCCTGGAAGCACCAGGCTTGGGGTCTCTACACTCTGAATAAAGGAGTCCATCATCCCAATAGATTTTATGGGTGCCACTAGCATTGCCAGCAGCCTCATCAGCAGCTTGCTTTCTGAGGGGTTCAAGAGAGGGGCAGGTGTTCTGTATCTGGCTCAGATCTGCCCTGGAAGGGCCCCCTGTCCCCAAGAACTCAACCTTGTCAGGTTCAAGCTCCTCTGCGACAGTTCCCTCTTCAGGTTCAAGATCATCTCCCTCAGGAGGCTGATCTGTATTCTGAGTCAGGGGGGAAGGCACTGCCTTAACCCTACTGCTCCTCGTCTTGGGAGGTACCTGGTCCATTCTTCCAGAATCCAGGGCCTGTCCAGCGTTAGACATTTTGGCCTGTGACCTAGTCACAGCAAAGACATGAGCAGGGATCCCTAGCATTTCTGCATGTGTCCTGAGCTCCACTTCAGCCCAAGCTGAAGTTTCCAGATCATTGCCAAGCAAGCAATCGACTGGTAGGTCTGCACTTACCACAACCTTCTTAAGGCCAGTTACCCCTCCCCAGGAGAAGTTAACAACTGCCAGAGAATAATCTGTTCTGACTTGCTAGCATTGGTCACTTGGTACATTTCACCAAGTATAATCTGCCAGGACCCACACGATCTTTTGTCACCATTGTTACACTTGCTCCTTTGTCCCTGAATGCCAAAGCCTCTTTTCCATTAATCAAAGGCTGCTGTCTGTATTTGCCCACGTTACTGGGACTCACAAAGGAGGACATATCCATGCCTCCATCACAGATTAGGACAGCCTGAGTTGGAACTCTGACTAGGCCAGAGTCCATCTCAGAACCCAGGGTTAACCCTACTACACCCTTATTCTGAATATTACCACCACCAATTGTAGCTGTACTAGGAGGAACAGTTGCCTAAGGGGCAAGGGTGGCTGGAGTTGAGTCTTTGGACTTGGTGCAATCACTTGTCCAGTGAGTCTTCTGTTTACAGATTTTGCACCATGATTTCTTTTGGCCTTTTCCTGTATTAGATTGGGATTCAAAGCCTGAAGAAGATTTTTGGGGACCTGGTGAAGACTTCTGGTCTTTATCCTTCTCACCACCCTTGTCAGAGTTCTTAGGATCTTGCTTTTTCTGGTCACCACCTTGGTTCTGAACCTTCAGCCTCACCCTGGTTCTGACCCATTTGTCTGCCTTCTTTCCCAATTCATGGGGCGAGGTCAGATCTGAGTCCACCAGGTACTGGTGCAACAGCTGATTTTGACAGTTATCAAGGATCTGCTCCCTCATAATCAAATTGTACACTCCTTGAAAGATATGCACTTTGCTGCCAAGTAATCAAACCTCCAGAGCCTTAGTAGCAAAATCTACAAAGTCCACCCAGTCTTGATTTTGTGCTTTTTGGGTATCTCTGAACTTTAACCGGTATTGTTCAGTGGTTAGGCCAAACCCTTCAATCAATGCACTTTTCAGACTGGTATAATCATCAGCATCATCTAACAGTGAGGAGCTTATCTCTACCTTTGTCTGCAAAGGAGTGCCATAAGATTGCTGCTGACTGCTCCTGGGGGACCTTTTGAACTTTATAGGCCCTTTCCAGTACAGTTATCCATTTGTGGATGTCATCCCCACTCTGGTAGGGAGGGACAATCATTTTTAGGTTTCTATGGTCATGAGACCTCTCCGTATCACTAGGGATGTTGCTGCCACCATGGGACTCTAGTCCCATATTTTTTCTAGCTCTCAGGAGCTCTAGTGATTCCCTGTCTAATGCCAGCTGCTGTTTTCTGATGTTAAGCTGAGCTTCCTCATACGTCAGCAGTCTCTCTCTCCTTTCCTGGGAGATTTCCCTCCTATGAGCAGAGATAGAGGTTCCTATAAATGAACCAGAATGGTTAGACTCCACTGAGGGACATCTAGAACTTCTGGGCCCACCACCAACTCTTCCTGAAGGCACAAAGAGGGGACCATTGTGGCCCTCCGCCTCATCTTCCAGGGGAGCTGGGTTATCCAGGTCAAGATCATTGTCATCTTCCTGGTCAGCATTAGAGGTCAGGTCATGGGAAATTTCACCCCTAGGCTCTTCCTCATGTTCTGCCCCACCCACTCTGTCTACCCCTTCAGACCCTGTAGGTCTTCTGAGATCATCCAGCCTGAGTACCTCTATGAGGTGTTGGGTGGTTGGACTTTTGCCTGTCTTCAGTCTCCTAGTACTGCATAATGCTCTCAATTCCAAGAATGAGAGGTTATCATACTTGGAGGGAAGAAGCCCATTGGCTTCTGGCAGAGACCCACTGGTTCCTGGCCTTGAAGACATTACAAGTGAGGTGTGGTGTATTGTACTACCCACTCCAGTGTGGCCTACTAACTCTCTTGAGTTGTAGAAAGGGTGTGCTAAACCCTTAACACACATCTCTAAGTTCAGTAGAACTTACTGTATTCTAAAGCGTGTATTATATGTACCTCAGGTACCTTTAGTGGTTTTCAGTTAGTCACTCAATTGAGATTATCGTGTAAAACAATAGCAAGCTGGAATCCCACATGCTGCACACCAATGTGAGAAGTTGTCCTGGTATATGTTGTCCACTCGTTATAGTGGGCACCTTGCACCAGTCCAAACAACCCCTTATTGATGTTAGGTTAAAGACAACCTTTATTGAATGCTATCCTAGTGGTAGCTATGGAGAGCAGCCTTCAGGCTAAGTCTTGAAGGAATGTAAAGCAGCTGCTTTTACCAGTCTATAATCTCTTGAATGGCTAAATGAAAGGCAACCACACCAGGTATATATAAAAAATATATGTATTTATTTCTAAACACACCCTACTAGTCTCTTTATGAGGCTAGAGGTCCAAACACATTAGTTACACTTCAAATAGTACAGTAAAATAGCACAAATACATGTTAGGCCCTAGGGGTGAGCCAAATCATATACTAAAATAGTGGTATAAGAACCACGACTTAACTAGACACAAAGCATAGAGCCTGTAGAATCACTGGGACCCCAAGGAACCACCCAAGGTAGTGACACAGAGGACCCACGGGGGCCGTGTGCAGTGTGAGAACACAGCCGCGAGCTCCCGTTAGCTTCTATGGTTGAAAGTCGCTGTTGGATTTTTAACTATTAGGGACACTTAGAGATTAGCTAGGACCAAACCCTTTGGGACTTAGGCAGTTCTATGGTCAACACCCATGGGAGCACCGGAGTACTCGAGTTACCTCACCCAGGGAAGCCGGGTGCAAAGGTGTCAAATGGTGTCGGGTCGCGTCGTCGTTTTCAATGGGAGCTGGCAAAGAAGTGCTGCTACCGGGAAGATGCGAAGTGTCTGAAGAGATCCAAGCCTGGATCAAAGTTGAGAAGAACCTGAAAGCAGAGGGGGACCAGGAGGTGTTGAGGACAACAAGGAGCTGGATTCTAGCTGTCCCACAAAGGATGTTGAGTGCTGCAGCATCGATGCCCAGATTGGACACAACAAGCCTTGGCAACAGCAACCCAAGCAGAAAAGAGAAAGATGCTTCAGTGCAGACCAGCAAGGTCTGGGGGACTCACCACGCGGTGGGGAGTCAGGGCACATCTAGAGCAACCAGTGAAGCCCAAGGAAAATCAAAGTTGCCTTCACAGGGACCCACCAGTCGACAGACCAGGGATCGCGAAGGAGCCTCGAGCTGAAATGCAAGAAGCGGGCTCACGGAACACTTGTGCAGAATCTTCGGTGCAGATGGTGCTCGGGGTGTGGGTCATAAGTAACCCAAAGCATGACTTCGAGAGACGTCGGAAAGTCAATGCACTTGCAAATGTGCACGGTGACCAGGAGTTCCGGTTCCACATTACTCACGAGGGCTGCGGGTCTCAGCTTAGCTGCGGACTCGGGCCGGCCTCTGAGAAGTCTGGAAATCCTCTTCCTGGGCTGCAGATACTTCGGAGTCCGGCGGGAGCTTCGGAGATGCAGACCGGCAATTGCTTCGTTGGTGCCTGTCAAGCAGGGAGTCACTCCTTGACCCCAAGGGAGATTTCTACAGTCCTCTAGTCTTTAGTAGAGTGTCGAAGTTCCAGGATTCAGTTGCAGAGTTTCGTCCTGAAATATCAACTTCATGATTTTACTTTTTTTTTTTTAAAAAGACATACCTACTCTTACCATGGCTTCAGCTCTGGATAGTCACTGGAATATTGTTTCTACTATTCTGGATAGGTTAGTGACTGTCGTTTTCTTGCTTGTAAATGGACACTGTCTCCCAGAATGCCCTGTAATAACAGATGTGAACTTGGTACTAAAACCTCATATGTCATCTCATCATAAACAGAGAGACCTGTCCTATGTGAACATCACAGCAATTACAGTTCCTAATGGATTTGTTTGGGACAGAGTTTCATATTATGTATTTGGTCCCACTGAACTTTTGAAAATAGTATACTACATGTATTCAGAATTTCTTTAAATGATATCATCACCTCCAGTACATAATCTGACGTTTGGGATTTTGAAACTATTAATAATACGTTGTCTAATTTAGAACTGTCTGCAGCATTTATGAAAAATGAAATGTTTGATGCCTCATCTGATTTTGATACCATGTGCTGTTACCAACATTATGGTCATCATTTTCTGCATGAAACAAGTACACAACGTAATGTTTTCACATACCACCAATGGGAACATTGCCCAACACCACCGAAAGGTAGTTCACAAATGTTTGCACAAAAGTTTGCTTATTTTTCTGGGTTTAATACATCAGATCCATGCTCATATTATTATACGCTTGAACATTCATCTGCAAAGAAAAGTAGGCTTACTACCACGAAACAGTTATACTCTGCATCCTTTATTGCCCAACTGTCTGTACAGGTTTTTGACTTATGGACGTACACTATAGACATAAAATCAGTCTGGGGCACTAAGGAATGGCAGGTTCAGGGAAAAGAGGCACTATTGAGAGCATGCCTCATACCACAACAAATTATCTACTTGAACGACACTATGCAACAGACTTCCTGTCTTGGGTTAGCTAAAATTAAGGACTTGTACACAGCTCGTATTCCCTTGCTTTCACACTTGGAGGGATGGCAAAACCATACAGGAAACGATAATATCGCACATGAATTTTCATACTGTACAACAGACCCCAATTGGAAGTGATGGATAGTTTGGCCTATCGACCACAAATAGGTGTCAGTCAAGATTCAGAGGTACCACCAAAGGGTTTAGTCTCCACAGGCCTGACTTACGCTATGTACAACGAGAACATCCAGGGGTGGTCACATCGTACAGTGTTGGGAAGTTATGCCTCGATTGGCCAAGAACCTCAACACTGTCCCAGGTGAAACAACTCTTGTCCCTGCTCTCAGACAGCATGGATTTACGGGATTATTTAAGACACTGATTTATGGTACGTACGTCCCATCCCACAAAAGAGTTGCACAGCTGAATACACATTTGAGAAACGTAATCACTCATACTCTTTAGTATTGTCAAAATTAATCCATTTTTATTAGCTTCTTTATAACCAAAGTTTAATTCATCACGTCGAAGAAATGAAGTCCAAAATTTTTCCGCATTTAAAATGCTCAAGAATTGCCCATCCGGGCCTATTCACTGCCATGTAAATGAACTCAATGTTATTCAGTGCACTTTGCTTTCACCCAATGCATTTCGGTTTTAGTATAAACCTTCCTCAGGGGTATCTAAAACAATGAAAAAATGAACATCAGCCCCATACATGTTGCTTTACAAACACAAAATAAACATAAAAATAAACCATAAAAAAGTCACCAATGTATTTTCTCCCCCATTCCCCGACCCAAAATTACAAACCATTTTAATTAACATGAAAAATCATACCTGTCTTAAACACTACTTCGCTTATGTTCTACTAAATCACTCATAAACATCCTATGATGTGAAACAAAGTCCTGATACCCATTTCTCCCCATGTAACACAACTCCTCATACCTTCTGAACTAATCAATTCGTACTTAAACTAGCTTTCCCACTACCGTTTAACCCGTTAGTTATGTGACCTGTCTCACTCAATCCCCGTTTGTACCTGCAATATTCAAGTTGCTGTTACCGGCCCGTATAACCTTCTAAATCAACTGCCCTTATTCAAACCCGCCTTAGCGCTCCTCTCTGTTTTTAAACAGAACGCTACCTTCCTCAGCTGTGCACCTTCTATGACGTGAAACTCAAATCCCGCCCCCATCAATTCAAACAACGTGAAACGAAACCTAACTAAACATTACTAAATAAATACAGCAATCTCATAAATTACGAATTCACAACATGATGTGATGAAACAGATCATTTTCAAGTTGACATTATTGTACAGAGAATCTTCGATGTGATAATGTGATGACTCCATTATTGGTATTATAAATTCCATGGGTGCTTTCAGAGTCGGAATGGAATGTAATACAATGAATCTGAAAAAGTCTGAAGCACACCTATTCATTTGCCTTACTTCAAAGTTCATCCATTAAGTCCGTTTTGCGTGCATGCACTCTTATTTTAGCGCTCCATTCCTTTGCGCTATAGTATTAAAGACACTGATTTATGGTACGTACGTCCCGTCCCACAGAAGAGTTGCACAGCTGTATACACATTTGAGAAACGTAATCACTCGTACTCTTTAGTATTGTCAAAATTAATCCATTTTTTATTAGCTTCTTTATAACCAAAGTTTAATTCATCACGTCGAAGAAATGAAGTCCAAAATTTTTCCGCATTTAAATTGCTCAAGAATTGCCCATCCGGGCCTATTCACTGGCATGTAAATGAACTCCATGTTATTCAGTGCACTTTGCTTTCACCCAATGCATTTCGGTTTTAGTATAAACCTTCCTCAGGGGTCTCTAAAACAATGAAAAAATGAACATCAGCCCCATACATGTTGCTTTGCAAACACAAAATAAACATAAAAATAAACCATAAAAAAGTCACCAATGTATTTTCTCCCCCATTCCCCGACCCAAAATTACAAACCATTTTAATTAACATGAAAAATCATACCTGTCTTAAACACTACTTTGCTTATGTTCTACTAAATCACTCATAAACATCCTATGATGTGAAACGAAGTCCTGATACCCATTTCTCCCCATGTAACACAACTCCTCATACCTTCTGAACGAATCAATTTGTACTTAAACTAGCTTTCCCACTACCGTTTAACCCGTTAGTTATGTGACCTGTCTTACTCGATCCCCATTTGTACCTGCAATATTCAAGTTGCTGTTACCGGCCCGTATAACCTTCAAGATCAACTGCCCTTATTCAAACCCGCCTTAGCGCTCCTCCCTGTTTTTTCAGATTCTACGGGATTATTTGCCAGGTCCCCAAAAGCCACACCAGAAACGCTTCCTATACGTCTCAAAAAAGTCAAAAAGCTTTATTTCGATAAAATAATATCATAAAAGCATTAATGTGCAAGCATATGAAGTGCAGTGCAATGGGGAAAGGGGGAAAGCTTGTTGACACCAAATTACAAAATATGGAAAGTTTAAAAAATGTGCATTATTAGAAACAGTTTAAAATATATACGATAAAACGTTTTTGCAGTAAAAACAAGTTAAAAAAGAGTTCATAATTTTGGATGTAGACATTTGGCCCTGATGCTCCAGGACCACCCAAGGAATTTGGCCACTCCACAAACCAGTACTGGACTAGTATCGGAGCGTAAAATTCTCAATGCAATCCGATAGTTCGACGTACCCAGCAATCGACATACAGGTCCCAGCCATCGACTTCTTGGTTTTGTGTAGGCTGGGCATTCAAACATAATATGTGCCGTATTTTCCATCAGTCCACTGCAACTCAAACAGGTGGGCGGAGTTTGATAGGGACGGTTCCATTTATTCATGTATACGCGGGTTGGCAATATGTCAAGTCTAAATTGAATGTACAGTGATCTATCTCTGGGCTTCTGGACAAAGTCTAGATACGGCTCGAAGCTAACAACCAGTTTATGCATAAAAAAAGCTTCGGTCAGGCTGCCTATATCAGTACTGCTGGATTCCTGGGCGTCTATCCATGTCCAATACCCTTTCTTCAGAACTGTCTTGCTCAAGGTGGCACCTTGGTCCCAGACTTCACTGAGGCCAAGTGACAAAAAGGACTTCTTGACAGAGCGTAACCAGGGGATTTTATAAGACCCCGGGGCGTTTATTATTTCTCTTAGACCTTCTGTGTACTTCGCTAGTTCGGGGGTGCGCCATAATCAAACCCAGAAAAGCAAAGAACGTAATCTTGCCATATCTTTTATCGTATGTCTACCCAGATCTCTAAAAAGGGGCTTGAGTGGCGTTCCCCTCGGGAGTGAAACCAGCTCTCTCATAAATTTGTTTTCAGACCTGGAGATGTCCTCAAGATTGTCGAAGCCCCAGAGTTCGGCTCCAAACAATGCTGAACCTACAGCTTTGGCCTGATAAATCGCCAGCGCGGGAGCGATTGGTCTACTATGTGAGGTGCGATGTTCTTTTCTTATTGTTCCCGCTACCCGTTGTGGCTTAACAGCATTTTGTCTATATGGGGTCTCCAACTCAATCTATCGGAGATTCTTATACCGAGATAGTCGAATGTTTTGACAATTTCGAGAGGAAGACCATCAAGCCTAAAAACAACATTAGATAGGTTTCGAGAGTTAAAAGAGAGAAGCTTGGTTTTTAGAGTGTTAATGCTCAGGCCTCTCTGGGTACAAAACAAATGAAACCTATCCAGGAGTTTTTGCAAGCCTACTGGGGTTTTGGAGATTAGCAAGGTGTCGTCTGCGAATAATAGAGTAGGGACTCGATCACCCGTCAATGTCGGGGCATCAGCAGGGACATCTTGTAAAAACTTCACCACCCCATTTACAAACAAGGAAAAAAGGGTGGGAGCCAGCACGCAGCCCTGCCGAACTCCCCTGTTTACAGGGATCTTTGCAGTCTTCTGGGCCTGGGTACCCCACCTCACCTGGGCATAGTTCCCTTCGTGTAACTGAACCAAGAGGTCAAGGACAGGGGAAGACAGACCCAGGACCCTCAAGACCTGCCATAAGCGATCCCAAGGGACTAGGTCGAAGGCGGTCTTTAGATCTATAAACGCCAGATGGAGGCTACCCCTGCCAATCAAGACCACCTTCCAGTATAGAAGAAGGAGTCTAAAGACCTGATCGATAGTACTTATATTAGGTCTAAAACCTGCTTGGTAATGGGAGAGGATGTCATTCTCACTAACCCATGAAAGGATTCTTTCTAGGAGGACCCTGCCAATGACCTTCTGGCCAGTATCGATGAGACTGATAGGTTGGTAATTGGCAGGGTCCTCTCTAGAACCCTTCTTGAATAGTGGGATCACCTCAGCTCCCTTCCAAGATTCAGGGATGGGGGACCCCTTAAGAAGGGCATTAAAAAAGATGGCAAAGTACTTTGCCCAATATTTGGGGTCCGATCTATATAAGTCGCCGGGGAGACCATCAGGTCCGGGAGCCTTTGCTGGGACTATCTTGTTGATAGCAATCTCAACCTCCACCTCTGTGAACTTATCTTGTCCCTCGGGAATAGGAATAGTCATTGTGATAGGTACAATAATCCGGGGGCTTTGAATGTCCTCTCCCGAATAAAGGTTCTTAAAATGGTCGAACCATTTCTGGCTCGTGATATGGTTTGGGATGACATCGGGGTCACAACCTCTAGAGTGTTTACAGAGATTCCAAAAGGCGTTTCCGTCTTTGGCCAGGCTCGCAGCCTTGAGAGCCAACCAACGGGATTCATCCCAGGCTTGCTTGGCTCCAAGAACTGCCTTTCTATATTCTTTCCTGGCAATTCAGACTTGGTGACAATCACGATTTTTGACAGCGAGTATAAGATTATTCTTTTTTTATCTACACTCGGTGTTATACCAAGAGACTGGGGCTTTAGGCCTGATGGGATTTTTATGTGAGGTAGGTACCCAAAAAAGGGATCCAATCGTCTCGACTGTGTCTTCATAGATGTTCCCAGCCCTAAGATACCCATCTGTGTCATCGCTTACTCCCTGGAGTTACGTGGTTTTATTTAATAAAATCTCCTTAATAGCAGAAGATTTCTGCTCATCAGAGGAGATTCTGGCCCATTTGAGGTGTCGTTTGGAGTTTGATGGAATAACTTCATTAGTGGACATAGTGGGTCTTGTGTCAGGGTTCAATGGGTCGGAGCACCAAGGGCTCTTCATGGTCAGATTCAAAGGGTTATGGTCGCTGTCGACGGTGGGGATTATGGCCAAGTCCACTACATATGGCCACAATCTGCAGTCGATCAGAATATAATCAATACGAGAAGGGCTGGAGACTCTATTGAAGGTAATGGCGCCATGGATGTCGGATGGTAGGCGACCGTTAGCGGCTCTCAAGCCATGTTCAAGGGTTAGTGCGTTCAGTTGAATTGCCATTTGGATCCATTTCTTTATTGGGGATAGTGAAAGAGGAGGTATGCCCCATTGTGCATCCTCAAACTCTGTTTCCAGCAAATCTTCGGAAGCCAAGGGTTTATAAGTGCAATTCAGATCACCTGCTACCAGGATGAGTGAGTCCGGTGGGCAGGAAGAAAGAGTATCTCCCAGAGTTGTAATGGTCTGCGACTTGCGGCCACCCTGGGTGCCATGAATATAGACATTGAATAGCTCGATGGTATGTCCACCCCTTGGCCCTCTCAAGGACAATTGAATTACATCTGGTGATATAATAGAAAGCTTGGGAGCCCTGCAGATGGTAGCAATGTTCACCCATATTATAAGTCCTCCAGAAGGACGCCCTCGCCCAGTAGATATAGCTGGAGCGCAAAAGCAGGTATAACCAGATTTGTGCAAAGGAACCAAGCTCCAGGTTTCTTGGAAAATACATATATCAAAAAGATCAATGTATTGGTTCCAATCAGGGAGAGAAAGTTTGTTTCTAAGTCCAGCTATATTCCATGAGACTATTTTAAGTTTATTATCCGGTGGATGAGGAAGCAGGGTGGGCAGATGGGGTGATGGAAACTCTATCTCTAGGTCCCCAGGGTTATGGACAACACTATTGGCAGGTTCACAATAGGTCAATTCTGCAGAGACACTAAAAGAGCCACAGCTAGGTAGGGACAATTTTTTGGGCAAGTTGGTAACAGGCTTTAGTTAATCAATGTTATAAAGAGAAGATTTCCCGTTTTCCATTGGATCTAAGATCCCTCCCCTAGACCTAGCTATTTCAGAAGGTGTGAGTGGAAAACGCCTGAATTGTATGGAGGACGAGTCTGGGGAGGATGATCTAAACTCAAGTGCTAGAAGACCCTCAGCCACTGGATAGCTAGCTAGGGTTAGCTCAATTGTATCCAAGTTATTATCAGCCGTTCGTCGTCTATAGGCTCTGAATATATCTTCTCTTATTAGAGAGCAGCAACCCCTAGTATGGCGAATCCAATGGGTAACCTTGTTTTTTAGTGATTCCTCATTCCTCGCGCCCATTCTCCCTGGGGACGCAAACCATAAAGACCGTAGGATTGTCATTAGCTTGAGAGGTTTGTACTTTGTGTTGTATTTGGGTTGGGGAGGGAACAAATGCTCTATGAGGTAGAAGGGACGGCCTAGAGTTGTTATAAGAAGAGGGAGCCACTCGAGGTTTCGATGGGAGGATGCCAGAAGTGGCCCCAACTCTAGGCATGGAGTTAAGGTCGTTCCTGTCGCGAGAAGATAGAGCGGCAGGAATGACCGTGTTACTTTCAACACTAGTGTGAGCTAATTGGATGTATTTAGGAGTTAAGTGGGGAAGAGGATTATCAGTATGAGTATTCGGGGAGAAAGAATGTTTTTGGTTAACAATAGACATCAGCTCCGTAACTAATTTCTTCAACCCGATAATTTCTTGCTTTAGTACATCAATGCTGTCAATGAGTTGCCCCACACTATTTGCCCCCCCATCGAGTTTCTCTCGGATTTCCCCATCTTTATCCTTCGAGGCCCTATTTTGGTTTGCTAGGTTTGAAGGTGGGTTGGTTGGTTCAAACACGTCATGATTATCAGCCAATACCGCATAACGATTATTACAAACAATAACAGTGGGATCAAGAGGAACAGAATTCACAGTAGGAGAAACAAGAAATGATTTGTCTGGGGTTGGTAAAGAATTATTAGTGTCTCTCGGCCAGTCCTCAACCTCGGCGACTGGTTGACAAGAAGGGGTTTTCCGGAACATTTGAGGAATAGTGATAGTGCCAACATGACTTTTAGTAATAGGTGTGTTGCTTACAGGGGATCGAGGGGGTGCTTTCTTCAAAATAAGTTCACAATCATTCACCAGTGTGGCTATGCGATCCAATGTAATGTCAGATGGTGGTTTTCTCGATGACTTTTTGACCTTTTTCTTCTCAACTACTCCATCATTACAAGTTGTGGACCCTCCATTGGCATCAAGTAGTTTTCTTTTACCCATTTCAAGAGATACTAGTAGTGGGGATACACTAGAGCCAAGGAACAAACGTGTCGGTGCAAGGGCAAAGTTAATCACACGAGACTAGTGTGGGATATCAATAGTTGTCCACAAAATGAAAATAAAGTACCTTTTGGTCTCTGGTGTGGGCTCCTCCTCGCAACAACCGTGTGCGCGAACGGTGCAGAGTAAGACGGATAAGGGGGGTAGCCCGACCCAGCCAACTCCGGCCCCTGACGGCCACAGACGGCCCGCCCTTTGCCAGGTCTTAGCCCGGCGCACACCCGCGCGCGTCCCGTGAGGCGCGGTAAGTTGAAATAGAAGCCCCGGTGTCAGGGGGCGTGACCTCTACTGGCAATGCGACCCGCTTTGCTCTCTGGGTCGGGTAGTTCTCCTTGGAGTATTCTACTCCTGTCCCCGGTGCTGCCGAAGCATCTCCCGCGAAGCGGGAGGTGCGAGAAGTTGAAATAGAAGCCCCGGTGTCAGGGGGCGTGGCCTCTACTGGCGATACGACCCGCTTTGCTCCCTGGGTCGGGTAGTTGTCCTTGGAGTATTCTACTCCTGTGCCTGTGCTGCCAAAGCGTCTCCCGCGAAGCGGGAGGCGCGAGAAGTTGAAATAGAAGCCCCGGTGTCAGGGGGCGTGGACTCTACTGGCGATGCGACCCGCTTTGCTCCCTGGGTAGGGTAGTTCTCCTTGGAGTATTCTACTCCTGTCCCCGGTGCTGCCGAAGCGTCTCCCACGAAGCGGGAGGCGCGAGAAGTTGAAATAGAATCCCCGGTGTCAGGGGGCGTGGCCTCTACTGGCGATGCGACCTGCTTTGCTCCCTGGGTCGGGTAGTTCTCCTTGGAGTATTCTACTCCTGTCCCCGGTGCTGCCGAAGCGTCTCCCACGAAGCGAGAGGCGCGAGAAGTTGAAATAGAAGCCCCGGTGTCAGGGGGCGTTGGCTCTACTGGCGATGCGACCCGCTTTGCTCCCTGGGTCGGGTAGTTCTCCTTGGAGTATTCTACTCCTGTCCCCGGTGCTGCCGAAGCGTCTCCCGCGAAGCGGGAGGCGCGAGAAGTTGAAATAGAAGCCCCGGTGTCAGGGGGCGTGGCCTCTACTGGCGATGTGACCCGCTTTGCTCCCTGGGTCGGGTAGTTCTCCTTGGAGTATTCTACTCCTGTCCCCGGTGCTGCCGAAGCGTCTTCCTATACGCTGTTTATAATGAAATATGGAAAATCTCTTAACAAGAAGCTGCAGAGAGATTGCATGAATTTGACATAGTTAACTTAGAGAAGGCTTTGGCTGTGTTTGACAATGGCATGACCACACTAACATCCAGGATTTATTCACTGGGCAACATTGTATCTTCTGCTATAAATGTATGGAACAGGATCTGTCCATCTTACAACACAGAATCACAGTTACGTCCTATTGTGTCATTAAGCTGATCGCTACAATCCGTGCGCTTTGGTAATGTGCCCTGGCGATATATCAACAGTACGTCTCTGTTCTCTAATTTGACTGAAAAGCAGACAACAGTGGCACAAAGGGATGCAAAATATACAATGCTGCTCATTGAAAAATTAAACCAATTACCTTTCACCGTGGCACAGTCACCGTCCACAGAATGGTTAATTCATGGCCATTTAACATTGCCAATAATGACTTTCCAGTTTCAATATTGCCTAGAACACCACCAGGTAGGCAGGTTTGAAGCTATAGGTAGGGAATTCATTGATGAATCTTGGGAATTACCACATAGATTTAGATGCAGGAATGGGGACACTGAAGCGCTTCTCAGCGGTACAGACTGCGAAAATTCTTTAAGTGGATCTCTCATTTACCAGGATATTATGCTTCATGGGGCCTGTAACGGTTCAGATGGAAACTTGTCTTGTCATTTGAAAGGGTCACCAGCAGCCGTGATTCATCAGGTGTTCAGGCTGCTCTCAAACAGGAGTTACTTTATGCTGAATGATCAAGGTTGTTGCGGGATGCTTCCAGGCATTGCAAATCTAGTCACAGTAAGTTTCAGGGTTACTTATTGTATGCAAGTATTGTTTCTACCGACCCACACAGTCAGGGAGGTGCCGTATGGCCTTAGTTGAATGATTCCTTTATAAGGTTTGATACTCTGAGCTGAATGAAAGCCATGCTTTTACAGAAAGATGTGCCCTTAACCTCAGCCCAAGAGACTTTTGATCTTCAGGTTGCAAGGCCCTCAGCTGAGATACAGGCACTGGTACAAATTAACTGCCCTTTCCATTTCGTAGAAATGGTACAGCGTATCTGATACGAAGGGTATATTACACCTATTTAAGACCAAAGGTTCTGGATTTTTAAGCACCTTTCAGACAGTCTTTGGAGTGATTCCCGCTTTTATACACTCCATATTTGGGATAATTTTTGGAGTGCTTCCGCTAATCCTACTACTGGTAGTGGGAAACCTGATTTTAATTTCTCTGCTACGCAATGGATGTCCCAGTCACCAGGGAGATGGAAAAAGTTGTTCTTGGAGCGACGTTACCGTGATCCAATGATACTCCATCTGGGCACACCTCAACTTCAGGAGCTAAGCGAGTCTTGGTTTCTATCATTCTGACCAGTATGGATTGACTGTGTTTTGCCTGTTCTCCACTGCTTGTTCTGAAAACAAAACTGCGTATTGGACCTCTGTCTAACACTTCCATCGGTTGCACCACCAGACGTGGATGAAATACTGGACCCGTTTACGCCCAAGTACTACAGTGTCCCCATGGTATTCCCATGTTGATGTCGGCATTCTTAGAGCCACCACAGGATGCTTCAGCTCCTGTTGGATTGGATATTGGCTCTACTACAGGCACGCCTGCTTTGGATATTTCAAACGCTTCCTCAGCATCAGCTCTGGGGACTGAAGAGGATCATCTTTGCTCAATTGACCTGAGCTGTGAGGTGTTACAGCAACCGACGTCTGCCAAGGAAGGCATCAGTGATGTTGCTACTCCCACATAGGACACATAAACATTTGTCTCTTCCTGTGCTGGGAAGAATTTGGCCTTTTTTGCAAAACAACCAAAATTGGAATTTTAAAATCTTTTCCTTCTATACTATTATTGAGCACCATGGCTTTCAGTTGTTCAAGCTATATATATGAACTTATGTTAAGGACTTATAGAACTTTTTAGAAATGTTTTCTTTTATACATTTTAGAATTTTTTTTAACTGAATATTTTAACAATGTTTTTATGATCGATTCCCTGCTTTTTAGTATATCGTCCGGTCGGATGAGGAGTGGGTGTTATGTTTTGTAATGTACCCCAATCTAGGCCTGGGTAGTCACCTAACCTTTCACCGATATTTCACTGCTATTGTACTACATAACGCTTTTTGGTATTGACCTTTTACCTAGTTAGATGCTGAATAAAATGTGGTATGGTTTTTCCAGAAAACTAGCCTCATTTATTATGCATAAGAATCGCAGCAGGCTCACCATTTTCTGCATAATAACTATGTATATTGGTCATCCCTTCTGTCATCCTCGGCTGACATGACACAGCAAGGTAGCACCCCTGAGGGGACCTTTTGGATATATACACCATATCTTTGCCGGGGCAGGCAGAGGAGGAAGACTTTGCGTGCTGACACACTGACGTGAGACTCTGAGGTTCCTGCACTCAGATACTCCAGCACACAGAGGGCCGACATCCCTCGCAGGGTGTCCATCTCAAGACCAAGCCTTGGTCCTTCATTCTCTCACACCATTTAATGGGGTTGGCTTCACCCTAGGGGGATGTTTGGCTCTACACCCATACATACATGCTAGATACACTTAGTTACATCTAGTTAGGATTGCATCGTGGGAGTATGAATGATTACTGACATGTATTTATATGCTTGCATATATTCATTGTTTTAGCACTGTGGTAGAAATCTGCCATCGATTTACTCTGCTGGTGCTTATAATCATTTATATCTGTTTCTGTCTGACGGTTGTTTCAGCACACCTATTTTACACTAGAACAACACTGGTTGAATAAATGGTTATTGAAAAACATCCTCACCGTTTATTCTATGTATCTCTCTGAGACAAAGTGAGCACAAGTGACAGGGTTGTCATGCTCAATAGTTGCCAGAAACGATTCTCTCCTCGGTAAGAGGAGTTTACAGTGGTGTTGTGAGATAGCTAGGTGTACAGGCGCGCATACTCGGTGGGGGTGTCTGGAATCAGTCTGGATACCAGTTTATGTTGTCTAACCGCGCAGATCCTATATAGATTTGTAGGAACTACACGACATAATGGTAACTAAATAATCCAAAATTGTGATGATTTAATTACTTTGTCAGATTTCTTTTTGAGTGCTTTGGTACTATGTTTTTTTTTTTCAAACACACTTCAGACACAGCAATCTCAGGGTTTACAGGCACAGGCCCCCAGCCTCAAAATGAGCGCTGTGTTAACCTGCTCCAAACAATCCTGGATCTGCTCTCATGGTGAAGCATGAGAGCAGCACCAGGATTAGTTGGATTCACATGGAGGAAGACAACCATCTTCCTTCCCTTTCCGGCTCGTCTATCCTGGGAGAGGGGAGACCCTGAACGGAGTACCTTCAGCCTCTAGGTGAGCTTTTCAGCATCATGTCATGCTCCACAAATGTTCATAATGTTACCAGCCATGCCGGGACGAAAAGCATGTATTCAGGCATCCTGAGGCATTGTGGTGCAAAGGGACATAGCCTTAGAGTCTCTACCCATAAGGAGGGTATATTCAGAAAGATCGCTGGTTTGCCTTAAAGTCATATGATTGAAAATTGTGATCAGCTGAAGTAACTTGTCAGTCTTTAATGGCAGTGTGAAACAGGAAGCAATGTCGAGATTCTGAAAACAACAAAAAGAGGGCGTCTTGGGCAAAACGCACAAGCATGTGGGGTGCTTAGAGGAATTCCCAAGGCTTAACAAAGTTGATGACGTGACATAGATTACCAGTGTCAACAGGCCTGCCATTTTCATCATTCACTGAGGACCCTCATAACCCTCCTTAACAATCAGGTTTACCGTGGCTGGTCCATCTTTTGGTCCATTGTGGGCTATTTACAGACCTGCCAATATACACTTTTCTATGTGCTGCATTTCTAAACTATCAATCTATTTGATCCACTAATCAACTAACCTACATGATTTAATGGCCATATTCAAGGGGAGGACACAGCGCCTAAAAAAGCTAATGTACTTAGGCGCTATATAAATGTCCTTATGAATGCAAAGTGCTTGTTCTTTAGTTTGTTTAAAACTTTGAGCATTTATTTTAAATGTATGCCTGGCTTTAAGCCAGGTGAATGCATTGAACGCTCACTGCTGATGTCTGCTGCGATCTGTCAGTCATGCCCAAGCCTGACATATTAGAGATGCCAGATCATTATTTAAGCTGACGCTCTCACAGTTGAGTTTACATCATACACAGATGTGTAATACACTTCTTGTACTGTTTCTTCCCTCTAAGCCTGGGAGAAGTGTCTGTTTCATGTTAATTCACCCAGTAAGAAGGGTAGACGTTTCTGTTTCCTTCAACGCCATCCTGTACAGGGGAAAACACCTTTGTTTCCAGTGCACCTTTATGTATTTTTGAGCAGTGCATGTCTACTTAAGCTTCTTGCTTCTAGCCTTGAGCCAGGTGTCTGCCGCTTTGCCGCCCCTCATTCGAAGCTGCCTGTTTTAGCTTTTTTTTCAAAGGGGCATGTGCCCATTTTTCCATCGTGTACCCCTAGCGTAACATGTGTCAATCCTATCTTCCGTTACTAGGACATAGCTGTTACATCCTTCATTCTGCACCTGTGTCTACATGGTGTGCCCCGTCTCTTTCAGTACCTCTCATAATTAGAACAGATGGCTGGCTCAGAGTCCACCTCTTCCCTACTCTGAGATGTGCTTTATCCACCTGCAATCTGAACAGATGTTCCCAGTCTCTCTGCACATCTCCACACACACTGACAGAGCTCACCTGCAGCCCCTTGAAGGCTGCTTATTTCTACATCATAGCAGATACTGCTCTCCAGTACTACCCAAACTCTGACTGTGTCAGCAGGCACGTGTATTTTGAAATTTGATCTTTGCCATCCACTTTTCTAGAAGGCACACTTTCACAGTCCATCCCTTCATTCAGTAACCCCTCTAGCTCTTGCCAATGCCTTTGAGGACACAGCACTGCAGAGCACAACTCTGTAAATTACAAATGATGCTTGCTTTCCTGAGTGGAAGAAAGTGGTTTAACTGTTCAGCTGGCCTAGGCGAGGTCTGTAGTTGGGCAGGTATTTGTGTTGGGTGCTGGTGGGTGGCCTGAAGATTAATGATGAGGCCAAGCTGATACAGTCTTCTTGACCTCTTGGCTTCTTGACTCCCTTATGCAACTGGATGCATGACACTGCTGGAAACTGTCAGTAGACTTACAGGCAGGCCAAGAAGACTGAAAGGACAGTAGGGCTGAGGCAGTGACGGTAGACTTACTGACAGGCCTGGGAGTGTGAAAGGGCGGGCTGGGAGTCTGAAAGGACAGTTGAGCTCGGGCAGTGCCAGTAGATTTATTGGCAGGCTTGGGGAGTCTGAAAAGACACTTTGACCATTGCTATTTGTAACCTTTTTGCTTTCCCAAATATGCTTGAAAATGCACCATTTGCCATGTTTTTGTTAACATTTTCTCAGAGGGGGAAACCCACCCTTATGACGGTCGGGCTTGCAATGCAGTGGGTCGCCAAAATCAACCTCATTGAGATGATCGTGGGAGCCATGTCCTGGGACTCCGCGACACTCCTGGAGTGGATGTCGGGAATGATAACCCTGTCCCAGAAGCGCAAGGTAACTTGTTAATGACAGCGGCCTGATGACACTGGACTAGGGAAGTTTTGCCCAGCAATCGTCCAACGCCTTATGCTCCCAGCTTGCCCTTGAAACATCTCCCGGCACGTACTCCTGTCATGGATGCCCGGAACTGGGGGCGTGGAAGGAGAGCGGGCTGGACACATGGGGGGACATGTATGTGTACTCGCAATTGCAAACATTTGAGGAATTAGTAGATGCATTAGGAGTGCCACAGGGTTCCTTTCTATTGCATGCCTTGCTGGCACGCCACTCCTTGAAAACATGGGACACTGATCGGGCAGAGCCTACCTCTTCACACCTACTTCACACTCTGCGTACACACGGCTGCAGCCGATGAGCAATAACAGCCTATACACTTGCATCAGATAGGACGACCCTCCTGCATTGGTGACACTGCGTGCGTACTGGGAGAGTGAACTGTCTATTACCCTAACTGACAAGCAGTGGTTGCAATGTCTTAGACAACCAAAAATCATTTTGGCGGCCAAAGCCAGGGTAAAATATACTCAGTTTAATTATCTTCATCACACATACCTCACTCCTCACAGACTGGCACGTATGTATACTACCGCCATGGATATATGCCTCAGATGTCATGACCAGGGTGCTACGTTTACACATATGGTGTGGAATTGCGCTACCATTCAAATTGTTTGATCTGAGGTGGCCACTGTGCTTACAGAAGCGGCAGATGCGCAGGTAGAAGTGGAGCCCTTTCATTTCCTGTTGGGAGTTACGAGACGCAATTTGTCCCGTAAGAATCTGAACAATTTTCTGGATCTCGCTCTAGGCTTGGCCAGGCGCAAAATTGCCATGACTTGGAAGGCACAAACAGGTCCCAAGATCAATGCATTTCTACTTGACGTTCGAGGGGCATTGGTCTCCGAACGTACAAATCAACAAGAGACTGAAGCGCAGGCATCAGTCCCCTCGAGGTAAACCCCTATACAATGGCAGGGATATTTATCCGTGATCGGGGATAAACTCTCTGCGGACCCCCCCTTACTAACTTTGCCTGCTCCTGCTCCTGCTCTGACCCATGACTTTTCCTCCTCACCGCTACCCCCCTCATGCCTACATCCCCCTCTCATCCTTGATACACATGTCTAATACAAAACCTATTACACCCTCACCGACACGAACAGGGGGTATCCCAGGCGTTATATCGGCGGTGTGCTGGATCCTGACTCCATCCTTCGGTTTGAAACTTGGTTAAACAATAGGAACGATTTCCTTAGGTTTACAGTAGAGTTTGATTAAAATAGGTTACCGTTTCTTGATTTATCAATTTTTTCTACACCTACGGGCCTGGAGAGCGAACTTTACTGGAAGCCGATGGCTAGGAACTCCCTTCTTTGATACGACAGCCATCACCCCAAGTCACTTTGTGATAATTTACCGTATGGTCAATTCCTTCGGTTACGGAGGAATTGCTCTACAAAGGAGAAATATGAGGACCATGCGAAATCACCATCCAAACAACTCCAAGCTAGGAAATATCCGAAGAGACTTGTACAATGCTCCCTAAAATGAGCTATGAATAACAACCGTCAAGCACTGCTAGATCCACAAGCTTTAAAACCTCCAATGAGTAGACTTACTTTCGTCAATACCTTTAGTACACTGTCCAACGGGATCCAACAGAGCGTCCGAAACATTGGTAGAGAAAAGATCCCATTACCTTTATTCTCCTTTAAGAGAGGTACTAATTTGCGAGACAAACTTGTGCATACTACGCCAAAAACACAACCGGCTCGACAGTTGGGGACATTGTGGGATCTTCTAGCGGTCCAAGGACACTTTCCATGCGGGTCGTGTGTAGTTTGCCCACAAACTCAACATTCTAAAACAATAGATATTGGCACAAATAGACCTTGGGTGCAGGAGAGTTTCACAAACTGCAACAGTGACAAACTGATTTATTTGATAACGTGCCCTTGTAAATATCAATATGTAGGAATGACCACCCGTAAAGTTAAATCGAGAATATTGAAACGTAAGAGCACTATTAGGTGCAAGAAGCAGGCTACTAGACTGATGAAACACTTTTTAGACTGTGACCACAAGGCTGAAGAAATTACATGGACAGTTCTTGAGAAACCATTTATATCGAACCAAATTAGTGATGTGTTTAAATTCTTGTTTATCAAAGAGCAGAAATGGGTCTTTAAATTGCAGAGCGATAAATAAGGGCTTAACGATGAGATACCATGGACCACATTATGAATTACAACTGTTTTCTCAGCAATATATTTTGCTCACTCGTCCAAATGACAGAATGAATCTGATCTAGACACTTGTCTGCATGACTTCATCAGCTTATTTTTTTTTTATATTTTATTTATTGATTTTCAAAAGAGTGGTACAATACAATACAAAGAACATAACAGTTCGGTGGTGTGTAACCAATCAAATCCAGAGCGGGAACATTCGACATGTACGTTTGACAAAAGTATGCTGTGAGGGCAGCAATGACATTATAGATCTGCGAAAATATCAACCAACTTTGTATATATACACCTTGCGGCATGACTCACCTTGACAGTCAGATAAAATGAAAACCCCACTTGAAATGTATTGTTATATACACTTATTATTTTCTTGCAACACTTATTATTGTCTTGTATCCCCCACTTGACCCTGTTTTACACATTGCATACTGAAGATCCCTCAGGCGTTTCCGCATCCCCAGCCTCCCCAGTATTAACAGAGTCAACAACATGTGCCCGAACCCATTCAATAAATGGCTCCCATATCTCCCTAGGCCTAGAGGACGGTGGCATGAGTTCCCAGTATATCATTAGCTGCGTTTGACCATATGTTGCTTCCCTTATCCAATCTTTGATTGTGGGCGTCCTTCTTTTTCCCCAAACACTTGCTATCTGACGTCTGGCAAATAATAAAAGTAGCGCGTGCAACTTGCGTTTTTTAATGTGCGTGATTTTGACATATCCTAGTATACCCACCAGAGTGGAAGGGGGTACCTTGAGGTCCAGGATTTGATTGATAGATTCAAATATGCGAGACCAATATACACTAATGGCAGGACACTCCCAAGCCATATGGAGGAACGATGCAGCATCCATTCCACACTGCCAACAACAGTTATTTTCTCTTAAGCCCATCCTGTATAGGCTAATAGGCGTTCTATAATAGCGGTGTAAAAAATTAAAATGGATTAGTCTGAGTTTATAGTCAGGAGAGAGATCAGTCATCTGAGCACAACAGTATGTCCACCCCTCGTCTGTCATGGGGTGGGCAACTCGGTGTCCCATTTAATACGAGCATACAAAGTCACCCCAGGGGCATCTGTCTGCATACGTGGGTATAGTCTGGTAATCAATTTACGTGGCGACGGAGTGGTCAATACGCTTTCCAGTGCATTTAGGGTAGGTGGTTGAGAGGGGAAATCTGTATGTATCTGTCGGCAGGTTGCCCGAAGTTTGTGATACAGGAATAACTCCCTCGAACGGAACCCTCTCTCCCTCCTCTGCTGTCGGAGAGTCCCTGAATTTCCCTCCTGGGTATAGGTCCGCAAAAGTATTGAGTTTCATCGCTTGTGCAATCTTGCCACCTATTTCATCTCTGACATTAGGTAACATAGGATTCTGTGCAAGGGGAATCGAGGGGGCATACAATATAGATATCCCCGCCTGTCTCCGCAGACCCTCCCATGCCCATCTGAGCGTTTCAGCCATGTCAATCCCGTCAGTGGGCCGTTTATGTCTCTGATATACTGCCACTCGAAGCGGAACAGGCATCACCGCATCCTTTTCCACAGCTACGTGTGGTTGAAATGGCGCCGGATGCACCCAATATTGTATAAATTGTGCCTGCGCACAGAGTGCATATAGTTTCATATCAGGGGCACCCAACCTTCCCAGCCTGGTAGGCAGCAACAACAGTTCCCATGACACCCTGGCCTGGCCGCTTGCACACACCAACGAAATAAGCAACGATCTCAAAGCCTTAAAAAGGACTGAGTGAGTATGAGTGGCAAGTTTACGAACAAGTACAAGAACTTGGGCAAAATAATCATTTGACCAACGCAATTTTACCGGCCAGAGACAATGGGAGTCTGCTCCACAGCGCCACCCTGTCCTCCAATCAGTTGATCGTCCTGCCATAGTTCAGGTTCCAGAGCTCTTGCATATCTCGGCTAATCCATATACCTAGATACTTCACTGCGTCCTCTTCCCACTTTAGTGGGAATTCCGAGGTGAATGCCTTAGTGCTGTCAGTTAGTGGAAATATCACAGACTTGTTCCAATTTATGGATATTCCAGATAGGCCGCAAAATTTGATAAATTCCCTCAGCACTTCATGTAAGTTGTGTTCCGGGTTCAATATGTACAGGGTAACGTCATCAGCGTTTAGCGATATTAAAAGATTCCGAGCACTAAATCCTATACCTTTGTCAGTGTGGTGCTGTCGAATACGTGCGGCCAGGGGTTCCATCGCTATGGCAAATAGCAATGGGGACAGCGGACAGCCCTGCCGCGTGCCTCTCATGATCGGGAAAGGGTCTGAGATAAGGTTGTTTACTCGTACCCTGGCAGTTGGTTCGGTATACAACAGTTTTATCCACCTGAGAAACAGTGGTCTGAATCCCATCCTTTCCAGAATTCTAAACAGGTATGGCCATTTGAGCGAATCAAATGCCTTTGTGGCATCCAGGAACACCACCGCAGCCTGCACGTCGGAGTGGAGGTAATGTAGTACCGAAATACCATATGAAGGTTATGGGAGGTGGATCTACCGGGGATAAATCCTGATTGGTCCGGTAAAGCAATCATGGGAAGCATAGGCTGCAGTCTATTTGCTATCAGCTTAGCTAACATCTTGACATCAACATTTATAAGAGACAATGGCCTATAGGAGTCTAGCTCATTTTCAGGTTTCCCCGGCTTTAATAGTGTAATAATAATAGCTTCACGCATTGATTGAGGCAATATGCCCATTTCATGTGCCTCTCCTAACACTGCTAATAATCTAGGTGGCAGCTCCTCAACGTACACCTTATAAAATGCAGTCGTCAGCCTGTCAGACCCGGGGGCTTTGTCTAATGGCATACTCCTGATTACATCAGCGACTTCTTCAACGGTAAAGGACAGGTGCATATATTCTCTGTGCCGATCATTGAACCATGCCAACGCTACGGAGTCTAAAAATTCCTGCATACCTTCTGGGCAGTCTATTTGAGTTGTAGTATATAAATGTGCATAGAACGATGAGAATTTATCTAGAATAGCTGGGGAACCTCTAATTGGGGTACCACATTCATCAATAATTTCGGAAACAAAGACCGTGGAGCGTGGAGCTCTAAGCATAACGGCAAGCGTACGCCCTGGTCTGCCCCCCTCTCCATATCTACGGGCCTCTGCATATTTCCCTGAGAATTTGACTTCCCTTTGTGCTTCCTCCTCATATTCCAACAGCTTGCTCTTCAAATCCGCAATTAAGGCCGATTCTCCCCCACTTTGGATGCGCGTCTCTAGATCTTTTATTTGAGAATCTCTGTTCCCCAGAGTGGTTCTAATGGCCTTTAGGGCTCCTGCTTTCCTAGATATACATTTCCCCCTGATGACCACTTTAAAGGCTTCCCATAACGAGGCCTCTGTGTCTACGGACCCTATGTTCAAAGCAAAGTACTCTGAAATATCACTGCGGATTTCCTATTTGAATGCATCGTCCAGAAGCGCATGTGGGGAGAGTCTCCAGGTGAATGCTCTACGTGTAGTATCGGGTAGGGAGATAGTCAACAAACACGGAGAGTGGTCAGATAGGGTTCTAGCCAAGTGTTTCACCCCAACCACCCAACTGGCCATATCTCTAGTCATCAGCCAGTAGTCCAGACGAGACCAGGCATGATGATGTTCCGAAAAACACGTACCCTCCTTAGTCAGTGGATTTCGTAGTCGCTAGATGTCCACCATATCACCATCGTCCAGCAGAGTGTTGAGAACTTTACTTGCCGCTGGGTGGTGTGTTCACGCTGTACCCTGTCTATCTAGCTCTACATGAAGAATGGCGTTGAAGTCCCCCTCCCAAAGGGTCGTGGTGCAACCAGAAGCCCGCACCTTGGCCTACACTTCCTGAAAGAATTCAGGTGCATCCACATTGGGGCAATATAACGCCACCAGTGTTACCAGAGTGCCACTCAGATATCCCAATAGAACAATGTATCGTCCATCTGGGTCTGTATAAACCTATCGCTCTCTCCAGTCCAGCCCCCGTCTTACCAACACAGCCACCCCCCGGAATAGTTGGAGTAGACTGACGCATAGGATGATCCTCATCTATTATGTCTAAGTTTCACAGAGGTCGGGGAGCAGAGGTGGGTCTCTTGCAACATACATATATCCATATTGTGTCGTGCAAGATATGCATGTACCAAATGGGCTTTTCAGCTGTCGTTGAGTCCGCGTATGTTCCAGGTCAAACAATTTATTATAGTCTCATGCATGTCAAGGCATTTCCACAAGTCTCAGTCCGTATACTCCCCATAACTACAAATGTCTCCTTGTCCCGCACATCATACCAACCATAGCATGGCCACATATCACCAACCCAATACGAAACTTCCCCAAGTCCCACCCTCCCACCCACATCAACCCCCCAATTAGGTTGAAGTATACCCCCACCCGTACAAAACAACAACCAAGATATATCTGGGAAACCTCCCATGGGGATGTGTGAATACCGAACGACATCCCCTACCGAAGGGTGGTGGCCAAGAAACTGCAAGGAAAAGAATTTGCATCTGGTCATGAAAAGAACAAACCCGTGGCTCAAGCAGCATTTACTCCTCCCACCATCCCTTGCTATTACGATCAGGTACCTCCCACCGTTTGTCAGATCGGCAATAAAAAACTTACATTTGCAATGACGTAGCAACAGAATACTTCAAAGAAAAACATTTTGCATTTGGCTAACCACAGCCGGCAAGAGCAATACAATGCTCTATACCTATCAGCGTTCATATCAGTCCAGAGTCCTGTGCCCACCATCAAAACTAAACAATACATTCCTGGTATCATACAAAGACAGGTAGAAAATAGCAAGTGGAGTGTCATAGCATACACATCAGTCATTATCACTTAGCTGATTTTCAGTGGCATCTTCAGAGCGAGGGCCAGATTTCTTCTGCTTGCCTCCTATATGTTTGGCAAATTTCAGAGCCGATTTGGCGTCCGTGAAAAAGTGAGCGGATCCATCATAGGACACTTTAAGTTTGGCTGGGTATAGCAGGGAATAGGGAATTTGTGCGTCTAGTAGGATCCGTTTCACTGCCAAAAATTCCCTCCTGGCCGCCTGAACTACCGGAGTGAAGTCCGGATTGAAGGCAATCTGATTTACTTGGTGTTTCATAGTCCCCTTATTGCGAGCTTGATGTAGTACCACATCACGGTCCTGATAATTTAAAATCCTTGCCAGAATAGGACATGGCGGAGCCCCAACCGGTGGCCGAGCTCCCAAGGTATGATGTGCTCTTTCAACAGCAAACATAGGTGATAAGTGTGCAGCGAATAGGTCCCTCAGAAGGTCAGCAACATAACTTTCCATCTTGGTGATCGCCGTCGTCTCCGGGACGCCCGTGATACGTAAGTTATTGCGGCGCGATCTGGCCTTGAAATCCTCGTTCTTCGCTCGGATCACACCTAAGAGTCTATCCATTATGACAGCTGGTCTTTGGTCTCGTCTTGGAACTCGCAGAAGTCAGATTGCTTATTTTCGAGAATGTCCAACCTGTGTTCATGTACCCCAACCTGGGTCTTCATGGATTCCATCTGCGTTGTCAGCGTGTCTAGTTTTGCGTCAATAGTGTGCAAGCTGGAGCGCATTTCTAGCATAAGGGTGCGCATGTCTTCGCCGTGATCTTCTTGCTGCCCCTCCACTGCCCCTCCAGATGCTGACTCCGCGTCCGGCTCCATTTGCCTGGTCGACCGTCGCTGCTCGGAGCTAACCTTGGGGTGCTTGGCATCCTGTTTCCCCATGACGGTGAAATAGCGCAGGCACACCTAGGTACCAGCGTGGGTCTGGACCTCCGCTCCGCAAACGTCGCAACTTAAATTTCCCCAGTGAAGGCGTCCTTCTGCGCTCGCTGAAGTTAGCTCTTCCAGCCCCCCAGGGTGTGGGTATGACACCTTCTGCACTCTCCACCACCCGTTCTCCAGGGGTCAACAGACAGACAGCATATGTTCAAGGAGGTGAGTTACCAACTGACGCAGGTTCGGACATGCAGCCACCAATACCCCACCTACTGCACTGGTAGCCTGGTGGACAGTGCCTCGCAGCCTCAGCTCATTAATCAGAAATGTGATCGCCTGAATGTACAGTGTAGGGGAAGCACCACCTCATGTAGCCCCAGGGCCTCTCACTTCCACCGTTCAATAAAATGGCGGCTGGTCAGCATCCAATTTCCAGGTCAGCCTGCCCATCTCCTAAATCCGCTTGCAGGCAATACTACGCCGCTGGCCCCCCCCTCCTGAGCAGCATCTTCAGACACGCAGGTTGCCCCCCCAATCCGACCTCCTTCTTCCGTGGGGCGCCGCCGTGATATCCCTGTCAGCCGGCCTTCACCTACGGACAAAATAGCGGCCATCCTAACTGTAAGAATTTCACAACATTGGATAGAGAGCTGTCCTCTCCCATAGCATTCTTCCAATCGGCTTCAGAAATAACTTCTGATGGTGGAACATTATTATTTCAACTATTAACATCATCAATGGTGTAAGCTACATCAAAATCAATACCACTGTCGTCTATATCGGGAACATTAGATAGAGGTAAACGTGACATGCAATCAGCATGTACATTTAAACGCCCTGGAACAAATTCAACAACACACTGATATTCTTGTAATTTTGCTGCCAAACCTGCCAAACGAGCTGTTAGGGTTCTACCACCGCTAGCAGCTAACATATTAATTAAAGGCTTGTGGTCAGTTCTCAAACGAAATTTAGTACCCCACAAGAATTTACGAAAATGTTGTACAGCCCAAGTGCATGCTAACAATTCCTTCTCAATGGTTGAGTAGTTACATTCAGCACCTCGTAATATTCTAGAAGCATACATTCTAGAAGCACAACATATTCATCACCTTTGTTGTTTTGCATTAGGACAGCACCTAAACCTACATTACTAGCATCAACGGCAATAATGCATTCTCTTCCAATTTCAAAAGCTCTCAAAAATGATGCATCAACAATTTCTTTTTTTAGAAGTTCAAAAGCTAATTGTTGTTCTTTATCCCAAATAAATTTCACATTTTTCTTTAATATTGCTCTTAATGAATAAACTTTTGAAGAATAATCATGCACAAATTTGCTATAAAATTCTGTCAGACCTAAAAAAGATGACAATTGTTCTTTCGTAGTAGGAGCAGGAGCATTGGAAATGCTTTGGACATGATTTAACTTGGGTTTTATGCCTTTGCTAGAAATCTCATGTCCCAAATATTCCACTTTGCTCTGCCTAAATTTGCATTTTGAAAATTTCAAAGTTAAGCCTTTATTCTGTACAGATTTTAACACATTATCCAAATTTTTATCATGTTCTTCGTAATTTTTCCCAAAGATTAGGATATCGTCCTGAAATGCGATTGCACCTGAACACCCTTCCAAAACTTCCTACATGAGTCTTTGAAAAACAGAGGCAGCGCTAGCCAGACCAAACGGCATGCGTGAAAATTGGAACATACCCTCAGGTGTAATGAAGGCTGTCATAAATTTTGATTCTTCATGTAGGACCACCTGATGGTAGGCACTAGCTAAATCTACCGTTGAAAAAACACAAGCGCCTGAAAGTGTAGAGATTAGCTCATGTATGTGAGGTAAGGGATGTCTGTCAATCCATATTTCCTTGTTAAGACTGCGAAGATCTACACGCAAACGAAGGTCGCCATTACTCTTAAAGGACAAAACGACTGGAGAAACCCATGGGGAAGACTCTATAGGCTCAATGATGTTTTTAGAAACCAAATCAGTTAATATACCCTTAAGTTTATCACGATACGCCAATGGTACATTTCTTACTTTGTGTCTGACAGGAATTGCGCCCTCTTTAAGAATAATTTTATGTTTGAAATTTACAAATTTCCCTAAACTATCATTAAAGAGAGAAGGAAAACTGTTTTTAATTTTAATAGTATGTTCCTCGTTGTTGGATGACACTATGTAAACAGGTGGTGAAGCATTGGGATCTAACTTAATGCCCATTTCTTGTTGATGAGGCCAGCCAAGTATGGATCCCCCTTTCTGGCTATGTACACTTTTCCTCTAGTTCCACTACCTTTAAATTCCAAATTTGCCCTCATGAACCCATCAAGGTCAATTTTGTGGCCAGAGTAGCTACCAGGTTGTATGTCAGGTGGTAAGAGCTTTATGTCCTTCCAAGATTTGTCAAAAACATCTCTGCCAATAATACTATACCAGGCACATGAATCCATTAGCATAGATACTTCAGTGCCATTAATTAACACATTACCTTTAGGAAAACGTTTACAATTAGTACTACCAACGCATAAAAGACTGTTGACCTCTGAGGGAGGTTCACACTCTTCATGTGTCATGAAATTGATTTTTTGAGAGGACTTGCAGACTTTACTAAAATGCCCACTTTTTTTTGCATTTCATGCAGATCTTATTCCAAGCTGGACACCCTCTGTAGCTCCCCACATGATCAAAACCACCACATCTATAACAAACAATTTGGGTTTTTTTTCCAACAAATTTGTTATCCTTTCCTACATTTTCTTTCTTAGGAAGAAAAGGAAAGAATTTTTTGGAAAAAGATTGATCCTTTACAACAGATACCTCACGAGTAGTCTTGTTAATTTGTACAACCTGTCCTCTAATTTCACTGACAAACTTCTCTGATTGCTCAATACCTTTAGCGATATTTACTACAGCACTTAAAGATGATTCAGTACCCATCCACAACCTCTCTTGGATTTTCTTACTCTTAGTTTTCATCATTATTTGATCCCTCAAAACTTGTTCAAAATTAATTGATTCAAATGCACAAGATCCAGCTAACGTAATCTTCAATGGACTCATCCTCTTTCTGTGCGCGAGAATAGAATTTAAATCTTTCCATGACTGTATTAATTTTCCTGCCAAATCTGGTACTCATTTGTTGAATGGTAATGTCAAATACATTAGTGTCCCCAGAACCTTCAACAGGTGGTAAATTAGCTAATTCTTTTAACCCGGCTCCACCTAAACAGTTCCGCAAAAGTGCAAGTTTCCTCTTAGGGGAACAACCATCTTTTTCTAAAACATCAACATAGGCTAGAAACAAAGGATATCATAAATCCCATTCCATTTTAGGTTCACCAGTGAAGGTACAACAATGTTAGACATAGCAGAAAATAGGAAATATACTGAACGTGAAATAAATTACAAGCAATGAGAAACCAAAATAAAAAAAATGTATATATATATATATATACTTCAATAATGGTCCAATAGTAACAGGTGAAGAGTCTGAAATAGAAAATGGTTAGTAAAATAATAAATTAAAATAAAGAAAGTAGTCACCGAAGTCTGTGTTTCTCCATATATATATATTCTCTGTTTTAATGGTGAAAGTCAAAGAAAAAAAATAGAATGAAATAAAAATTAGTTTATTCCCTCCTTTTTTTTTTTTTTAAATTGGAATGTTATTCCAGCTGCAAGGTAATGATGTGCGTTGAAACAGGCAGTAATAAAACAAATGGAATTGAATGTTACAGCGAACGCGAAAAAAAACGCATGCTGCTATGGAAACAATCAAAAAAATGAATGGAAAATACTTAGACGCGTATAACGTAATGCGCGATGACGCGCTTATGCTCATCGACGTGAAGTGCGCAGTGAAATGAAGAAAGACGACTTCAGTGAAGCGCGTGGAACAACAATTGATGCAGCTCGTGGGAAAACAGTGAGTCTTTTCAAATATAAACAATGTCCTTCGTCTTCTCAAAGACGGAACGACATTCCCATTAGGCTACAGACACAAGGCTTTAGAGGTGCGAAAATCAACATTCCAACGTGGTAACACGGAGAAAGAAATGAGGAAAAAGAAAAATCTGCAATCCGCCGCAGCACAAACGCGGTGCGATAAATGTACACTTCAGCATACAGCTTCAAGATAGTCTTCTAAAGAACAACTTTCAAATAGGGTTCCACACGGGATAGAGACATGTTCTTTCTTTAAACAAAACAGCCGCTGGTGCAATCAAGGCACTGTAAATTATAAACAGCCGCTGGTGCCATCAATACACAAAAGAGAGAAACACAGAATGCCTTTAAACGTGAATGCTGTCTTTTCAAGATCCCGATCGTCGCCAAAATTATGAAGTAATCGTTGCATGCAGGTTACTTGAAGAAGAGATGTTTATTTCTTAATGACAGCTTAGACAACCACCGGAGGCAGAAACCGTCCGCTCTCCGCCCACTCCAACGCTTATCGAATGCCACCCATAAACATAGAGAAACATTCCATCATGGAGTATTCCAAGTTGGAACACTACAAGCTCCCATCTCTGACTGAGAAGGTTGTAGCCCTAGTTACACTAGTGTGTGACTACGAGGAGACCCAGACGATGAAGCATGTCACTTCGGTGAGTGATGGGAATCCGTCCTTTTATAAGGATTTTCTTCTGTAAGGGTCCCCTGTTTTGAGGACTGTCCTCCTTCCGTTGACAGAATTACAGTTTTTTAGGTCTTCAGTTAAAATTAGAGTCTTGGTTGACTCAGCAGACCTGCGGATTTTTTCATTGTTTATATATCCGCGCTTGGTCTTTAAATGTTCCCTGAGACCCTTCCACTCCTTGTTGGTTGTTTTTGTAAGTAAATTACAAACAAAACTGGTAGTGCAAAAAGGGTCTAGAAAGCTTTTAAAATTCAAGCTTTAAAAACCTACAGAAATAGGTATACCCTACAACTGCTAGAGGCAAAGCCCTCCCACCACAGATGTCTCCAGGAACCGGTGAGAGGGTATTGTGGACAAGCGCTACTCAGGGGTCCCATGAATAAGTACCAGACCAAATGTTTGTGGTACCATGTTGCAGGGATTCTGAGCAAACACAAAACTATGCGTAGGATTATGGGACCTTAGTATACAGGGACTGAGTCATCCTACCACCTTAGTACCCGTATGCCCAGGACTGACTAGGCATAGTGTCTCACTTGCCCTCCTATTTACTCACAGAGGAAGAAGTGATTAGACACCCCAGAACACAATACTCTCAACTCTCTCAGGAATAGCGGTTACAAGACACACCCTTTCGCTCACACTCTTGTACTTGTCCACAATAAGATCTGACGGAGACACAAACAAGTTTAAAATATTTATATTAACTAATGTGCTCTAACACAGTGTACATGCCACAATAAGCAGCAAAATGTATAACACAAATACGGTCAGTATAGCAAGTAGTCTGTAAATCGTAAAAGGCGCTGTCATAATGAGAGACAGCATAGCCTAACCTCCCTTCCCTTGATTAGAAGCAGGATGATTGTTGGACTTGGCCCCTTTTGCAGGGTCATCGCAGAACTTTTTGTCTTGCTGATCAGTGCTAAAGTGCATATGCTCTCTGTGTAAATTGTGTTTATGGATTGGTGATTCCATGATTGGCATATTTGATTTACTAGTCAGACCCTAGGACAGTGCACTGTGTATGCCCACGGCCTGTAAATCAAATGCTGCGAGTTGGCTGCAGCACTGATTGTGCCACGCACAGAAGCAGCCTGTAAAATGTAACTCTGGCCTGCCATTGCAGAGCCTGTGTGCGGTCTGGTACTGCCATGTCGACTTGGCAAGTGCACACACTTGCCAGTCCCTAACCTTTCCTTTTCTTACATGTTAGCTGTCCCCAAGGTAGGACCAAGGTACCCCTGTGGGCAGCGTGCACTGTATGTGAAAGGTAGGACATGCTCTGATGTGTGTGGCATGTCCTGATAGTGAATTACTGCCAATTTCGTTTTTCACTATTGCAAGGCTACCTGCTCCCATAGGATAGAATGGGAAGTTTGTTTATAACATCTTATAAACATATCCGCCCTGGGAACAAGGTGGAAAAGTAAAGTCTGATATGCCTGAACTCAGAATGTTAAAATGCATCTTTTAGTGAGGGTGATTTTGACATTCTGTGTTTGAAAATACCACTTTTAGAAAGTAGGTATTTTCTTGCCTAACCATCCAGTGTGCCTCTGCTAGGTTTGTGTATTGCATGTCTGGCTTTGGATGACAGGGGCTGGGGAGGAACAGTGGCTCCAGAGAGCCTGACGAGTCAGGGCTGGGCTGAATAGACCTCGTCTGCATTTTGGGTGGTGGGAGGAGTAGCACCTGCACCTGAATAGGGCTGTGCCTGCCTTCCTCAATGATGGCTCCGCCCCCCTGTGGTGTGTCTGGAGTCAGGGTTCACACTGACAATGGAGGTTGTTGTGCACTTGTAAAGTGGCCCATAGAACAGGTTTTGGCTGGGTACAGACACTATCTGCCTTTAGAGAACAAAGGATTTTTGGGTATAAAAAGAGGGGCCCAGACCCCAGACTTTTAGATCACTGCTGAACTAAGGAACCTGCCAGGAAGAAGGACCGGGAAAGCTGGAGGAGGAGTACTGCCTCTGTGCTGTGTGCTGTTGGGGTTGGCTTGCAGTGGTTATTTCTGTCTTGCGTAGGGAAAGGACTGGACTGTGCTTTTATCATCCTGCTGTTAGAGTGTTCTCCAAGGGCTTGAAGTAGAGCTTGCCTCTTATTGGAAGTCTCAGGGATAGAAAAGACTTCAAAGATCACTTCTGGGATTCAAGAGAAACCTTTTGCCAAGGAGAAGAGCCAGAGAAGCCGAGGAAGAATACTGCCCCTGTGCTGTTTGCTGTCTGGGGTTGGCCTGCAGTGGCTACTTGCTGCCAAGAAGAAGGAGAAAAAGGACTATGCTGTTTGCTTTGTCATCTACTTGAGAAAGAAGATCTCCAAGGGCTTGAAACAGAGCTTGCCTCCTGTTCTGAAGTCTCAGGGACACAAAGACTTCACCATGAGCTCACCTGAATTTTCTTGCTGGGAATTCCAACCTGCAAAGAGGTGCCTGCTGCTGGAGACTTTGTCGCTAGGAGCTGGAAAATTGACGCAACATCGAAGAAGCATGGCGCATTCGTACCGGATTCCGATGCATCGCTGAAGGAACCGTCGCAGTGCCTGCCACTGTTCGAGAAATAACTGCACAACGCATCGGGTGTAACTATCTCCGCAGTCCGAGATTGCTGCACCGATTCCGACGCAATCCTTTTGTGCGGCGGCACGAAACCATGCATCGTACCGGATCGACGTATCGCGCCACCAAGACTGTCGCATCATTGGGTGCCGCAGTAAGAAACAAACGCATCAAGTCCCCACAAAGTGAGGAATCAACGCATCACCTCCCCTGTGCTGCAGTAAGGAACAGAGGCATCACCTCCTCTGAGTGTAAGGAACAGACGCATCACCTTCCCTGCAGCCATTTTGTTTGCTTTGCGTGACGCATCTACCATTTGAAAGCCTTATTTTTAATACTGTATTGTGGATTTTTGTCGTTTGGTCTTGTTTTGGGTTTAGATAAAGATTACTTATTTTTTTTAAACTGGTGTGGTGTTCATTTGTAGTGTCTTCACTGTATTAATGTATGTGTTCATAAATGCTTTTCACACTGCCTCTGACATAAGCCTGCCTGCCTGTGCGAAGCTACCAAGGGGGGGGAGCAGGGGTTATTTTAGAAGTGTATCCCCCTTACCCTAACTAGAAGCAAGGGTCCCTATTTGGACAAAAGTACCTACCTCTGCCAACTAGAGACCCCCATTTCTAACAATGATTATATATTAGAAGATCTCTGGTCATGATCTGCAGACCCCGTGCCTCAGTCTATAGATGGTAGATCGACATCATAGGTGCTGTGATGCTCCTTTCTCTGGAAAGGTCCCTCTCCAAGTGTGTGCTACCTATCCATATATTCCAATAAGATTAAAGTACGTATTCCCAAACAACAGCTGCGTCTGTATGTTTTGTTTAGGTGCTAGGGCCGGACCAAATCAAAATAACAAGAGGCACTGTTGTTCGACTTTGTTCATATTGTTCAGAATAAATCCCAGGAACCAGCAAAGCGTGAAAACAGCAGTAGGTTTTCATGTGAAAATATCAAAAGAGGCATTTGCAAAAAAACGCTCATGTAGAAACATGCGCAAAGCAGCGGACAGTCTGCGGTGTGCATGCTAACTTAGGGAAGACAACAATGTCCCCATGGGCCATGTGACAGTTGGTCGGATTTTGGCCCTCTCTCCTTTAGAATTTTATCAACTGAACTATTAACACAGAAGTTGTTTTTCAAAACTTCATAGTGGTCACAAAAATACTGGTTGCAAATGGCAGCCAGTTTTTGTGAACAGAATGAAGATACATCTGGCCCTTCATTTCTAGACGCATGTGCAAACTGTATTGTCAATAGGCCAGTGTGGAGTACATTTGTTGCTACGCAGTGTGGCCTGTTCCTGGAAAACTATGTGAATTCGTATGCTCAATAGTAGTTCTTTTTACCATTACAGGGACATTTTTGCAAATGAAGATTTTGAGGATTTAGGAGTATTATATGGTGTGGGCCGGCATCATACACTAGCAAAAACTGTCTTGTGTCCAGTCAGACTTGTTTGTCAAATTAAATCAAACTGTATTTGTAAAGCGCTGCTTATCACTCATTAGGGTATCCAGGGACTGAGGGTTGTGGCTACTGGGTGTATTTAGTCAGACAGTCAGGTTTTCAGACCGTTTCTGAATTCCTGGTCTTGGTGGCCAGATAGGAAAAGGAACGGCCTCTGCTCCTGCGGAAGTGTGAAGTGTGGGTGAGGTAAAGGAAGTTGAAGCGCATTTGTCTGAGGGGTTGATGGAAGTTTAACCTGTGATTGATGTAAGCTGGTCCTTGATTATGCAAGACCCTGTAGGTGTTGGTTAGCATTTTAAACTGGCACCTTTTGTGAATGGGAAAGAAGTGTTCTGAGGTGAGAGGTGATATGGGTCCTCCTTGGAAGGCAGAGGACAAGCCTGGCTGCTGAGTTCTGAATGGTTTGAAGTCTAGTTGGCAGCTCTGAGGTGATACCCACGTAGCGGGTGTTGCTGTACTCCAGGCAGCTGGTGATGAGGGCGTGGGTGACCATGCATCTGGTGCTGGTGGGGAGACATTTGAAGATTTTCCTGAGCATGTGGTCAGTAAGGAAGCAGGCTGAGGGTACCGCATTTATCTGTTTTTTTAATGGTAATTTTGCTCCCAAGTATGATGCCTAGGTTCCTGGCTTGTTCTGTGGGTGTGGGTCCCAGTTCTGCAGGTCACCAGGAGTCATCCCACGGGGATGCGTTGCTCCCAAAGATGAGTACATCAGTTTTGTCGTTGTTGAGTTTGAGGCAATTGTTTTGCATAAAGCTGGTGACACTGTTCATGCTCAGGTGGAAGCTGACCTTGGTGTTTACGGGGTTTGCAGATAGGGAGAGGATGAGCTGAGTGCGTCAGCGTATGATATGGTGTTCATACCATAGGTTCTGACCAGGGTGTTCAGAGGGTACATATAGGTGTTGAACAGGGTGGTGCTTAGTGAGGACCCTTGGGGGCTTTGAAGATGATGTTCTTTGGGCCTGAGGTGTAGGGTATAAGGCGGACACTCTGGGCTCTTCCAGTGAGGAAGGATGCATTCCTTTGGATCCCCATCTGGTTGAGTCCTTTTAGGAGGGTGTAGTGGGCTACAGTGTTGAATGATACTGTTGAGACGTCAAGGAGGATCAGGGCTGCAGTTTCTCCCAGGTCTAGGAGAGACCTGATGTTGTCAGTAGCTGCGAATAAAGTAGTTTCTGTACTGTGATTTGAGTGGAACTTGGATTCGGATGGGTCCAGGAAGTCGTTTTTCTCTAGGATGTTGGTGAGTTGGCATTTTCCAGAACTTTAGCAGGGAGATGGGCCAGTAGTTCTTGAGCTCTTCCAGGTCTGTAGATGGTTTTTTGAGTAGTGGTTTGACTTCCATGTGTTACCATTCCTCGGGGAACATGGCAGAGGTTATGGAGGTATTGAGGATGGTGGTGAGTTCTTTGCTAATGGTGCTGCCAGGATAATCATGTGGTGGGGCAGAGGTTCCTTGGGGATCCAGAATGTTTGGAGCTCATTATGGTGGAAGTGATCTGTGTGGAGAGTTTCCCCCAAGTTGCAATCCTTGGGTTTGAGTGTGAGTTGTTGAGGTTTAGGAGGCTGTGGATGCTGGTGATGGGTGGTTGGAGTTGAAGTGTTCATAGATGGTTTAGATTTTGCTGAGAAAGAAGTCTGCTAGGTTGTACCAGAAATCTTAAGAGGGGGTGATGGTGTTCTCGGGTGCTGAGGGACTGGAGAACTCTTTGACGATGCTGGAGAGTTCTTTGCTGTGGTTGGACCTGGCTTCAAGGCGAGCGGTCAGGGTGTCCTTTTTAGTATCTTTCAGGAGTTGGTGGTAGATGTTAAGTGCCAGTTTGATGGTGGCTTAGTTGTTTGGCTCTTTGCTGGCATGCCAGATCCTTTCCAGTCATTTGCAGTTGCGTTTGGTGGATTTAAGTTCCGGGTTGAACCAGCTGGTGTATTTGGTGGGTCAGCTTGGCTTTGCAGGATTGAGGGGGCGTAAACCAGTGCATTCGGTGATCCATGAGTTGAAGTTTCTGACGGTTGAGTTGGAAGTTGAGGTGTTGCATGATGGGGGTGGTGCTATAGGTGGTGCCTGTGCAGTGTAAGGGTGGGCAGAGTTTATGGAGTTGCACTACACGGAATTCTGCAGAGTTGCATAAAAACTCAGTGGAATTCCATGCAGCTACGTTCCACCCTAGTCCACAGTCCACACCTGATTGTTGAGAGGGGGTTGGGCTTAATAAAGGTTCATTTAATCACTGAAATTCCTGTCATCATAAGTAATAACAGCCCGCATATATCGGACAGAGCATGGCGTAGGGGAAGGAGAAAGTAAACTAGCTCACTTCCTTTAACTGAGAAATCCTCCTGCCTCAGAAAAGAAAACATGGGTTTGCATATCAATTCCAGCACCTCCCCTCTTACCTTGTTGTTGTTGCTGACCGGCGACCGGCCCCGAGTCTATATCAGCAAGGCCCAGCAGCCAGAGCAGGGCAAAGCAGAGTACAGCATGGGTGACGGCCGGTCAGAATTGTTCCTCCTTCTGTCCTCCTTACCTTCACATGATGTGGGCTATGAAGGGACTCCGGAATTCCCTCATCCAGGCCTCACCCCGGAGGAGGAGCAGGAGGTGAGTAAGGCACAGGGCAAAGGGCGAAAGAAGCTAACAACCAATAAGAGCCCAGAAGCATAGCCAGTGCCTCCATAGTGACTGCCACACATCAGCCAACCCTTCTGTCTCCCCTGACATCATTTTTGTGCACTGCTGTAAACGGTGAACTCCGTTCTGCCGGTGGTGGGTGGAGTTTTGCTAAACTCTGCACTCCAAGAGGAGCGCGGAGTGGACAAGACACTGTGAACTCCGTCAGCAGAGAGGAGCTCACCACCCAGAGAGGAGCTCACCACCCACCTTTAGTGCAGTGGAGGGATTCTTTGTGGATGATAACTATTACACCTCTGTGTTTACTGATGCATTCCAGTGTATGATCCTGTATCTGTTTGGTGTGGCAGTAATGATGTCAGGTGCTGATGTGGGGCTTAACTAGGTCTCGGTGAGGAAGATGACATCGGGTTTGAGGGAGGTGATGGTGTCCCAGATCTCTGTAGCATGTTTGTGGAGCAATCAGGAGTTCATCAGGAGGCATTGAAGTTGTCCTGGCTTAGTGGTGGTGGGCGGTGGCTTGTGGGCGAGTTATATGATGTTATAGAAGAGACATTGTCAGCAGGAGAAGGGTCCCGCCGTTGAGCGCAAGGATGCATGGCTACAGATGTTGCTGCGAGTTCATGGCTGTTATCTTGGCACTGGTGTAGCGGTGGATAGGTGGAGAACCTGGGGTCCTGGCGCTGAGTGTGGTCCAGGCACGGACGTGCACAGACGGACTTGCGTTTGAATAGCCTTTGGTGCTCCAGCGGCCTTCATTAAGCTGGCTTCTGGGAGGAGCGCTGGGCGAGGTCAGCAGAAGGCAGGAAGTGGGAGTGAGAGTGGCTCTAAAGGTGCCAAAACAAAATAGGGAGAGCATGGGTAAAGTGCAGTTTACAGGAAACAGTTGAGAGATAGGAGACAGAAGTCAGATAAAAAAGCACTGTTAAGAGGAAGCAAACGTTGGATAGAAAAGCACAGCTAAGAGGTGGCAACATTCAGATAAAATGCACAGTTAAGGGGGCATAAGGAGGCAACGGTCAGATAAAAAAGCACAGTTAAGAGGAGGCAAAAGTCAGAAAAGAAGCACACTTAAAGGGTGCAAAGGAGGTAAAATCAGGGGTAATGAGGGTTAACACAACAGGGTGTGGAAAAAGAATGGTGTAAAAAATTGGCAGAATGTTGTGGGTTCGAGCGGAGAGTTTGGTCTCCAGCATCGGTGGGGAGCTGGCCCGAGGACCTTTAACACTTTGAGCTCAATCCTAAATAGCTATGGCATCAAGCAGCAAGGCTTAAGGAAAGAAACTATTGTAAAGCATCTAGAAGCACCAAACACTGAAATAGGAAAGTCACACACCACAAAAGAAATCTGACACCAATTTATAAAAGTAGAGTATATTTATATTAATTTTTAGAGTCCAAGATGAACAAAATCTACAAGAAGGTTCCGTATATATAGATTTTTAAAGAAAACATAAATCTCAGGTCACCACAAACAAGCACTGGTAACCGCAACATTTTCAAATTTTTGAAAAGTTTGAAAGAGTTGTGTTCAGCAGCTCTGGCCCAACTGGGACAACCAAGTCTGACAGGGAGAAGGTCAGTGAGGGCACTAAGGAGTATTTGTATCGTGTCATGGCCACCAAAGAGTTCTCCAGTCCAGTTCTGAACTTTACAGCATGACTGCCATTGGCTTCAATGAGGTAGTCTTCATGCTGAGAGTACAGGAGATGGAGGATGCTCAAGGATGCTCTGGGTGCTGTGCAGTCAATGGGGGTGTCCTTGTGATTACTCCTTGGTCCATGGGTCAGGTGAGGGAACTTTGGCCTCAGAGGTCTGGGCCCCCCAAAGCCCTCTTTGAGGTAGTAGAAGGTCAGCGGCAGCTGGGCTACCCGTCTTCATGCACAGCAGGTGCAGCAATATCTTTTGGTGGGGGTTAGTGTCCCTCTTGGGTGAAAAATATGGACACGGTATTCTCAGGTGCAATGTTTGGCAGTCGATAATCAGTCTCTTGAGGTACCCAGCGGCAGTCTGCAACGATTCTCTAGAAGTGGCTACTGACTTGCCAAGTTGGGCTATTACAGTTTTGATTGCCTTGGTGGTGGTTCCAGGAGGTCAAACAACTGACCCTTGGAGTCACTTCTTTAGCCTTGGGCTTGGGAGTGACTTTTCCTCAAGCCAGGAGCCACAGGAAATGTCCTATCTTCACTGGTCAAGGTGCATCAGGTGTAGTTCAGCAGATGGTGCAGCTTCTCTTTGCTTGGTCCAGGGTTCAGCAGGGAAGTCCTTCTTCGGTCCGTCTCCAGTTCCATTATGATCTGGAAGTCAGGGTTCCAGAACTACCATATTTATGCTCAGAAAGAGTACTGGGAGGATGATGTGGTTACCAACCAATGGACTACCAGTATCCCTCCTGCCCTGTGATGAATTTCAGCTATGTGTGGCATTTAGGATTCCCAGGTGCACTATTCTTCCCATTTTCAAGGTGTCTCAACCATTCCTTGGATGTTAGGAGCTTGGTAGCCCACCCTAGAGGCGTGGCTATCTGGGAGGTACATGCCCATGTGGAAATCAGTTTGGGCACTGGTCTTCCCTCTCTGTTTCCACTGCCAGCTGGTCTATCTCAACAAAGGGGCACACTTTCAGGAGTGTGATTGTCATTTGCCACAAAAGGTGATTTTGCCTTAGAAGCTCTCCTTTTTGGCCAACATCTTGAATGGCTTCCTGTGAGGGTGAGGTTACACCTCCCTCTGTAGCAGGCTTCCATTGTTATAAGCCTGGGAGTCATTTGCACTAGACACTGGACAAACTGGGCTACAAAGTGGCAACTTTCTAAAACTTGCTTTTCCTTAAAAGTGACATTAAATTTGACTTGGGCATCAAGTTTTGTCTGAGCCACGATTAATTTGATACTTTGAAGTACCCGCTTTAGTAGTCCCATTCAAAAGTTATCTGGGCTGAAGGGTCAGTCTGCAACTCTGTGGTAGCCAATGGGGCTATTAACTTTTCTACACCAAAATGACAATTTAGAAGAGGTGCTGTTAGGACAGTTCAAAAGCATATACCCTACTTATTAACTTATAGCTCCCTGCCTTAGGGCTACATAGGCCTTCCTTAGGGGACCTTGCCATTGGTTTAAAAGGCAAAGTCGAACTAGCACTTTTAAACTTCTGCTGTGGTAGGCTGGGAGCCATTTTGTACCCCAACACAGGGTGACACAAGTGACACAATCTGTGCTGCAGCCCTGGGAGGGGGTGGGGCACTCTATCTTCCACGCCTTGGGTACCCTTGGTACTATACACTAGGGACTTATTAGTAAGTCAGCTTATACCCATTGGGGGCAGCCACTTCAACATATACTTTGAAAGGGGTTAGAACAGTGGCACTGAGGTGTGGTTAGCAGGCTTCAGTGCACTCTCAGAGTCAAAAAACTAGCAGCATCAGTCCAAACATGTGTGGTGATCATGCAAAAAGAGATATTTCCTTACAAAAACATTATACAAAATAGCTTTAAATTTTGTTAATCCACAGAGAAAATATTTTTCCACAAAGAGGAGAACATTCCCTTACACCAAATTTATTATAGGAGATGCAACCATCTCATTCCCACCCTGAAAAGGCAGTTACTCACAAGCTTGACAGAAGTAAAAACCCTTTCGTTTCCAGCATGAGAAACTGCATTCAGATTATTGGTGAATTCATAAAATTTGAAGTTTGTGGCCCTTACCAAACTTTTAAAAGTTAACTCAGCCAGATATGTCCACAAACCCAGCCGTATATCTGAATTTGTGAATGTGGTAATGTCATCATTCTGGTCAAGCTCCTACAATTGTAAATGCACTTTAGATGTACAATTTTGTACACTTGGGGGTTTATTTAAAAGCCCTTTGCACTGCTGATCCGTCAATTTTTGTGATGTGGCGCATTTTGCTGTCCCATATTTACAAGGACAGGAAAAGCCAACCTGCATGGCTTTTCCTGTCCTTGTAAATACAGCCCCTTTACACGCAGCAGCACTTTGCATGAAAAGGGCGTTCCATTGGTGTTGCTGTGGGTGCTCCCATGCAACACCCATAGAACCTGACACATTTCCAGATTCATGAGAAATCGTAAACCTGGAGATGCGTCTGAATGCTACGCCTCCCCAGGGGAGGTGCAACAAGGAGAAATGTATAAATGTTTCCTCTTTTTTTACTCTTTCCATGGATGCTGTATTCTGCAGCACACATAGAATGAGGAAATCACCTCTGGCAATTGTTTATGTGCCTGAAAGGTGTCCCTTCCTGCACATAAACAATCATTTGTGCTAGTACAGCACACATAGGAGTTGAAAAATGCCATTTCAGATTGTTTATGTGCAGGAAAGGACACCTTCCTGCATATTAACAATCACCATCATAACAGAGCCATCCTTGCACCATGATGTGAGGGTGCCTGTGTCAGCGAATGGCAGCAAATTGTGCGCCAGCGCAGGGTAGACCAAAAAGGTCGGTCATATCCTTGTAGACATGACGCATCCCTGTGCTTTGAAAGTGCCACAGCGTGGTGCAGCCAAAGGGCTTTTCTTGTTAATGAGGCCCTTGGTGTCCATAACCATCTATTAATCGCATCGCAAAAAAACAATAAAGTACTGCTATGATGTAAAAATGGAAAATCATGTCATTAAATTATGAGCTGATTATTCTGAACATGTTTTGAAATGTACCATATGAAGCAAAATTGTATACTGTTTTTTTCTTGCAGTCCACAGTTCTTGTAATCATTGTCTTCAAACTGGTGTGCAGTGCTGGGCGATTTTTGACTTATATTTCTATTTCCCCACTGTTGTTTGTCAGAAAGCTGTTTCTGCATGTCCCTGAACTTAAATGCCTCCTCTCTCTCTCTCACCTCTTCCACCGTCCCACCTCCTCTCCACAGCACAGCGGAGTGCACAGATGGCTGAACAGGAGGTCCCAGGCACTCGAAGGACAAACACTTTCATGTGGTAAGGATGAACATTCTCTTACAGTATTTTCAGTAAAGAGGGTCTGTTTCTGTAAGCACAGAACGCTGAGTACTCCTTGTTGCATATCATAAGTGATTACCTTTTCATGAAAAGATCTCTGGAAAAATACCCATTGTTGTAGGACGAGTGAAAGATAGCAAGGCTGATTGTTACTGGAGAGAAGAAACCTTGGCTACAGAGCTGCAGCAGAGTCTGTTATGACACTGCTGTTCTCATTGTAAGGCATGGAACTGACAGCGATGGCGGGGGAGGGGTTCAGTTTCACAATAGTACTATGGAAAGGAGAGAGTTCCCAGCATTGCTGCAGAAAAAGAGACTTGATTAGTCCTTTTGGAGCAATGTTGGATCAGACTTTTATCCGTTGATGAATTCAGTTTTAAAAAGCAGTGACAAAAAAATAGGGCTTGCTTTACTGAGCTAATCGAGGCAAACATTGCCTATCCTGTGTTTACAAACATTAGAATGTTAAAGCAGATCCTTGACTTTGACAACGCTTATTTATGTAGCACAAGGATCTGGCAGATTTAGCTAATTATGCAGGTCACTCACCCGAAAACGTATACCCATTCCAATATCATCTCTCATAATGAGAACACTGGGGCTCAGCGGAGGGAGCCAATAGAGACACTGCAGTGCGGAATGACGTCCCGTCTGCCGTACAACCCACGATGCTGCAAACAGCCCATCACACCGCAGCGGAGAATCCACTCACCCGGAGTAGCACTACTGCGGAGAGCTAAACCAGACTCCTGGTCCCCTCCACTCGGTCCTGACCACAATGGATCCAGCTGTGCAAGCCTTTCCGCTGCTGTACCTCATCCACTACCAGCAAATAATGCACCGTCATGGAAATCGCCACGGATACGCAAATACACAACCCTGCACACAACCACAACACACAACTCCTGTGCTGACATACGGTTCCTGTCTACATCAGACACTCTGTTGGGTACAGGAACATATCACCCAGCGTACCCACACATGTCCTACCTGTCACAAACTCACCCCTCCACATCTGGGTCACGCATCAACCGCAAAATCACTGCAATGTCCTGGTCACGTCACCGCAGCGGTGAAGACGTGGGAAAACCTGCGCACAATGTAGTAGGCAGGGCCTGCGCCAGGCATGGGCAGTCTGCCAAGATTCACAGGGCCCCACCTTCACCCTTCCCACGTTACACTTCCCACACCCATTTGGGAACATGCTGTATGCTCTTGCTGTGCCACCCCTGCACAATTAATCTGCCAGGTTTAGCCAGACCTCACACCTCACACATCAAAAGACAAGGGAGAGTGACTGGGAAGGTGGGGGTGAAGAGGAACACCCTGCACAGAAGCTCAGGGGCTGGAAAACCCTCCTCCTCACACCAACCTTCCACTCATGTGAAGCAAACTGAGTATGATTACAAGATGAAGACTCACACTGCATATGAACATCCACTGAACTGTTCACACTGCCTGTCAAGTCACTCACAAACATCCAACACTGACACACAGCCACATACTCATACCATAGGTCAGCAGCAATGGAGGACAATGAATGTGCCAGCCAAAAGTGGACAGTGCACGATAACCATGGAGTAAGCCACTTAGCATCTGTACATCACATGCAAGAGAAGGAACATATCACACCACCCTTAGGTCATCTGATCAGACATGGGTGGCACAGTGAGTGAAATTAAACCAAAGTGACCTCTGTGCAACAACTCAGGGAGCCATCAATGCAAGCAATGCATAGGCACAGGAATGATAGGAAGTGTCTGAAGTCATACAGTGACCAGCCACACATCTGTGTCAACTGCCCTGACAAGTGTATGTCAGCAGCACAACACACATGGCTCATTGTCACACTCCCTGACTGTCAAACACAAGTAGGACCTTCACACCTGCAGTACTCAACACCTGTGAGAAATACACATAATGGTCAAAATGATGTCCTGTGAGTTTAATGACAAACAATAACACTCCCTGTAGTGCACCCACAAACATCACACTCACACTCAGGGATGCCTGAACCAATGCTGACACAAAAACAATAGCCAAACACAAAGCTCACAAACAACATCCACAGAAGTCCAACAAGCCCAGACATGTGCGGCCAAACAGTGGAAAGGCAATGTGACCCTAGACACAACAGGAGTACACACCATTGTCACTCAGTGCCAATGCACAGACATCAAACCCCAACACAAACAAGAATTGCATCATCCCAAAACAATCATGAACACTAACTGGGATCAATGGGACAATCAGCTAACAGACAGAGACACTACACCACAGTGAACATGGTGTCATAGTGTACCACAAGCATGCACATGCACAATCCTGACAAGTGGCAGCTCAAAAATAGGAGGACAAACCACCAATGTGCACTCAAAACAAGCTCAGTAACAAGAATCCACCTTTCTGCATGTGACGGACACACAAATAATGCACACTAAACTTGCAACACACATCGAAATGTATCACACAGCAACAACTACTCACACACAAGGTCATGCAAATAGAACATCACACACACATTGCATATGTCAGTAGAAAGAGCCAACACATGCCAAACACTGCAAACATCCACAACAAATACACAACAGATGCACATACATCACATTGCAAACTCAGCTGGACATCAGGGGGATGCACACCAGGCAAGTATAAGGCAACATACACTCACAGCACTGCATGCACACCAAGCAGTGTGTACACACCAACCAAACCAGTAGCACACACATCTGAGTGCCACACTATGAACTCCCACAACACAAATCATCACAGCACACAGAGAACATCACACTCATGAAGGGTAGCAGTACCTCAGGAAACACACATACAGCTTACCCATCACACACAGATGCACAACTCAGGGACACCTAGGTGCAAATAACATGACTAGAGGACTGTGCTGCTCAAACATATGCACTGCACATGAGCAACCATGACAGCAAACCAGTAGAAGAAAATAACACATATCTAATTTGGGAAACTGTCCTGAGTGGCACATTGATCCTGTACACAGTTCAACCTCACCCAGCATAGTGTCACACTATGAAGTGGTGGGGAAGCTAACTCACTGGCAAGCCATGGATTGGAAGACATGAGATTGAAGTGGTGTGTACTTCAGTAGTGGACTGGTGAGGAGTGTACAGTACACAAACAAATAGAGGAGTTACTTACAATGTGTAGGCATCAGAAGCACATATAGGGATGGCAGGACTCCACATACCACATACAATACTGGAGTCAAAAATGGGTTAAGTGACAGCAATGCATGAGAAAACTCACAAATAATGTCAGTGTGGCTGAGCAGGTCAGCACAGTGAGCACAAACAGTAACAAGACACATGGTTAATCAACAAAACACAACACAGACGTGGCAGTCACATACTCTGCATACTCACAACTGGCAGCAACAACAAGTAGGTGTCCCCCAGGAGTGCAAGGACACACCAACACACTGCACCGTGCCCAGCATACAACTCCTACATGTGCCCACATCTGAAGCACATGCAAGACAATTGAAACACACAGGCACTCATTACCTCGATCATACATGTGTGCAGTTGGCATTGCAGGGACACACACACATCAACACTACTGACAATGACAGCTCATTCACATTGTATGACCACTCAAGTCCACATATTTAAATGTACCCATGTGACTAGGAGGACAGGCCTACACCAGATGACCACACATCAACACTGCTGTTCACACATCAAGAAAGATCACACAGATATGATGAACCCTGGCCACCCCACAAGTAATCCTGTGGATCGAATTTCCCTCTGTTCTGGTATTGCATCCTAACATGACATGTGTACAACTTTGCAAACCTGACCATAGAATGATTAGGAGAAGAGTAGATCATCACAAACACCCATCATTGCACACTCAAGAATCAGAGTCAAGAAGAACTAAAGTGCCTGTCACCTCTGTCAAACTCTGAAAAAGTAAAACAAGCAATTGGCAATGTTAAAGTGGCATACAGAGCATGTGTCACTTGAAACCATACCCATACATAAAACCTTTTATTTAGCAAGGACATAGACAAAGCAGAAAACAGGAGTAACTGTCTTTATTACATATCAACCAGATAGGCATCCAAAGTGACAAACAGCAAGGCGATTGGCCAGTATAAAGTCAAATACAGTACATGTGTGCATGAGAAACTGCACAGGAAATGAACATCCAAAGTGACAAACAGCAAGGACATCGGCCAATACAAAGTAGAATAAAGTACATGTGTGCATGAGAAACTGCACAGGGAACGAACATCCAAAGTGACAAACAGCAAGGCCATTGGCCAGTACAAAGTTGAATAAAGTACATGTGTGCATGAGAAACTGCATAGGGAATGGGTTACACCGTCCACTGCCATGGGAATCACCACAGCTCTGGGGATACCAATGGGCAGTCCAGGCACCGCTGTGGGAGAGATGGGTTTGGGAGGGGGACTTTGCATCAGACTTGACTGTCAGTTGAACTGGGAGGTGGCTGATTGTCTGGGCCAGTTGGAGGACTGGAGCTGGGAGAGAGAGGACCAGCTGGGTTAGAGGCATCAGTGGCTGTGTGAGCTGCAGGGCTGCTTGGACCAGGTGGCATAGTGGCACGCGGAGGCAGAGACATGCTGCTGTGAGACACAGTGTGTGAGGGTGAATGCAGAAGGCTGCCTCTCCACTTCTTGGGGATTCGATAGCCAAGAATTGTCTTGGTAGGAGTGTGAAGTGAGGTGGGCACAACAGCCACACTCTCCACCAAAGGTGTCTCAGGTGCAGCTGGCTCTCCCTGTGGGGATTTGCTGGATCTGGTGGTACGCTTGGGATGGCCTTGCCTTTTTGCCTCCATCCCCTGTTGTCCAGGTGAACCCCCCACATTGCTCTCCTGTCCCAGCTTCACCGGGGTGCGGTTGGAAGTTGAGGTTGTGGGTAAATCTGCCTTAGAGAGCATTTTGTGCTGACTCTTTGCAGGCACCAGCTTCACAGCAGGCAGGGCAACTGTTTGTTTGTCTTTGGGAGCAGTTGTGGGGATGGGAGTGTCCTTGGATGGGGGTGATTTGGATGAATGTGGGCCTGAGGCCTGCTTCTTGGCCTGATGTCACATGAAGGGCTTTTGCCTTTGCGCTCCTGTGTGCCTGTTTTTTGTTTTGGGGATGGTGTCTGTGCTCTGGGCTGCTTGGAGTGCTGCTGATGTGTGCTGCGTGTAGAGTACTTGGAGTCTGAGGGCTGTGGTGTGTGGGCCCTCTCGTCAGGTGGGTCCACGGGCAGGGTGGTTGGTGAAGGGACCGGAGCTGGACTTTGAGCCTGCGACAGCTGAATGGCTGCCATCACTGTGGAGGACAAAGACTGGACAGTTTGGTGCAGCCCACCCACGTCAGAATGTACTCTCTCCATGAAGGCAACTACCTGTGCCAGCTTGTTGTCATGAAGGCATTCAGGAGAGTACTCTGACCCACACACAGCTGGCGCAAAAGGTCCACTGCCTCCACACTGAGGGCAGCAGGGGAGACAGGGGCAGGAGCAGCGGTACCTGGGGGGAAGCACACTCTACCCTTCCCAGGGCTGCGTGCATGAACAGCACTAGTGGTAGTAGCCGGGAAGGTGGGCACTGGACGATGTGTGATGGAAGAAGAGGCAACATTCTCACTTACTGTGCCCACCAACATCGAGGAGTCCCCGCTGGAGTCAGATGATGTTGAGGTTGGTGTTTCTGGGCCTCAGTAGATGCTGCAATAGACAGAGATGTAGGTTCAGTATAGTGTCATTCTCACAAACATCATATGCAAGCAAATCACAAAACTAGAATATGATACACCCATGTTGCACAGCACCCTGTGCAGTCTGCATCTGCAACCTTAATGCTAAACTCAGAAGATGCATGGAAACATGCATTATTGACATTAATGACCTATGTGACGTTCACACAGCCAAATAGCTGGCCAGTGCCTCATTGTAACCTAACATACTGATCTCTGTAAGCATACCTACGTGCGATGAAATGGATATACACCTCAAAATGTTGTCTCAGTCACATATGGAGTCACTTTAAGTGGACAACACAGATACTGACTCAAAAATGTCCTTTGCAATGGCCATGAGCTACTGATGTCCACCATGTTGTGCTTTGAAGGACAACAACCGTTGCACATTGGTGTCAGATGTGTAGTTCTCACAATTTCCAAGTTAAGCACTGCACACATCTTCAAAAGCTCACTGAGATGATGCATACTGATGTTCACTGACTGGTGATGGCTATAACACCCATAATGCAGCAGATGTCAGAGGGCCACATCTCATCTTGCAATGTCAAGTGCCATTGTATTAAACACATGAGGAAGTACATGTAGCAAAAAAGTACGACAGCTGCAATCAACACAGAGGCCACTTACCAGCCATTGCATCACACTAGAAACATCACAGAGCTCCGCACTGGCCCAGGGTTGGTATACATGCAGTCACTTCACACCCAAAGTCACCCTTCACAGAATACTCACCCCCAACCTGCTGCTGATGGGCCCTCAAACGTCCATCCAGCTCTGGCTGTGTTACTGCCAAGATGAGGGCAATTAGTGATGTCAAGCTCCTGCACGCCAAGCTACCACTCCGAGGGAGCAGCCCCAGCGTCATCTCTGCCACGTTTTTGCTCAGCTGGCAGATGTCATCCCACCACTTGTGACAGTGTGTGTGTCGTCGGTTGGAGACACCCAGAGCCCGCACCTTGTGTGCAATGGCCCTCCATAAGCCCTTCCGCTGGTGGACTTTAAGCTGCAGGCATGGGAGACAAGAAGAGGAAGTTTCAGTGTCACAGTGTCATGTACCACTGTGTCTCAGTACAGGAGCATGCACAAACTTAGCACAGCTATACAGAAATGTTGAGCAGAGGCCATACAGCGTGACACGTAGTACATTTGCATCAGATAATCGAATAGACATGCATGCAGGTTTGAGTATGGACACAGTACCTGGCCATCTCATACACATACAGAATGCCTGCACAGAAAGCAATGTGAAGAAGGCCCTCATCTGTGATGCAGTATGTGAGGGCACAAGACATACATTACATTGGAAATGATGTGTCGGGGCAGACTCACTGTGACCAATACTACACACCCCACAATGTCCTTGGCCTGTGAATGACACACTGTGTCATGGAGGTCACATTTAGGGACATGATCTTATATTCTGACACCCTTCTCACAAGGTCTGTCTTGTGCAATCCTCTTGCCTAAGATACCTCATTGATGAATAGGGTGGCAGACAACATATATGTCTCACTCTGTCCATTTACTAATGGGTCCCTGTCGAATTTGGCAGTATCTGTGCAGGCCATGGGGACTCACACTGAAGTAAAACGTGGGCCATCAGAACATTCACATGCATGTACAATATGAGAGGGCAAGCAGTGCCTACATATGCGAGTCAGTACACATTTTGAAAAAAATGGAAGGAGGATGTTTCAGAAGTACATCAATCTGATGTGTCATAGGTGTATTTCTACCAAGAGTGTCATTTCTATCTTGTGCATAATGCTTACATATCCATGGTGGCAATATTAAAAGTGTACACACATCCTCCAGTACCCTCTGGATGAAACACATTTGAAATGTCACAAATGAGCATGTGAAAACTTCATGGACCCTGACATCCATTAGCACAGGAAATGTTTGTTAAGACTTCCACTTTCCAAACCAGCAGTGTTACTGTATGGCTGCAAAAACACTGCATGTCCCTCCCATCCCGAAATTCAGCCATGTATCTTTTGAAATTAGTCTATAAACCCCATTTACCTGAAGTCAGCATGCTAGGCAGTGTATCACACAAACTTGCACTCAAAGGCACATACTACAGCAGATCAACTTCATGTCTGCACTCTTTGCACTCTCCAACTTCCACTCAGAAACACTTACCATTACATCAGGAGCACCATATAGCCTCCCATACTGTAAAAGCACCTCATCCACCAGGACCTCCAGCTCCTCTGTGGTGAAGGAACGGGCCCTGATGTTCTCAGTTCTCGCCATAACTGGGTCCAGGAGACAGGAACAGCAGCAGTTGATGAATGTCAGGCAGCAGTGTCTGGATGCAGTGGATGTGTGGCTCTCTCCCAGACATATATAGCCTCCTGGGGTTTTTTAGTGCTACTCAGCTGATGCAATTGGTGTTCCAGGTCAGCTTTTTTCAAACGTGACCAATGACCGGCCCGCTGTAGAGGCTGATTCGGCATGGGCATTGGCGGTGTCACACTGCGGGGGCCAGGTGGCCGCTACCGCAATCGTGCATCTTTCAATTGTATCCAATGACCGGCCCTGCAGTAGCGGAGCATGCCTACCGCGATTTTCAAATGTGTATTTCACTACCGCGATTGCGGTTGACATTGGCTGCTAGGGCATGGGCATTGGCAGTGTCACACCGCAGGAGCCAAGCGGTTGCTACCACGAATTGGCATCTTCAAATTGGTGCCTATGGCCATGATTGTGGTGGTGGTGCACGCTTATGGCACCTATGGACACATCATGCTGTGGCAATGGCAATGGCTGGTTCTCTGCATTGAACAGTAGACACTTACTATGAATTATGCCACCAGATAGTGTAATTCAATGCTATTTAACTCATTGATGACTACACATGCCATGTCAGTGCACAGGATTACATGCATTGGCATGTACTTCCTCACATGTCACTTATGATGTTGTTGTGCATGTACACAGATCTGTTGTGTGATGGACTCTCAAATATGTAAACATGTCAACGTGTGAGATGGCTAAGCAACCCACATTAATGATGAACTGACTACATAATGTGCCTATTTCACAGTGTAGATTGCGGAACTCATGTTTATACTTGATCTTTATGCACACACTGTGCTCATTGGGTTGGTAATGGGTGCCCTGCCCGAATCACGCAAGAAGGTGTGGCAGGTACAGCAGCTAGGTAGAATCCAGCAGTGTAGCTGTTTCAGACATGTGCTGTGTTAACTACTCTCAGGGCTGGTGACAGAAGATGTTGGAATTTACCATTTGGCATTCACATAGTCTAAATCAGTTTTGGGGGTACTCACTATGTACGTACTGGACACGTGTACAACTACTTTAGATCAAGGTGTCTCTATATGTGACTTGTGCTGTAAGCTGTAATTTCAGGCCAGTCACTGTTGGCGCTGTGTCAGTAAAAATGTAAGATGTTAGACACACCTCATAGGGGAATTGAATTGACATGTGTTCCCTTTTATCTTATGTAGGAGGCAACCAAATGTGCATCATCCATTCACATTGCTTGCGGACATGGAGGATGAGGACATCATACGTAAATTCCGTTTGGATCGACCTACCCTTCAAGACCTTTGTGGTCATTTGGAGCCCCATCTGAGGCCTCGCAGAACCTATCCGACTCCTTTGACAGCAACATGTAAGGTGATGGCGGCCCCGCATTTCAACCAATGTTCAGCATGGTGCTACGTGATATCCTGTCCGCAATGATGACCTACAAGGACAGCGCCATCCATTTTCCCAGGAGACATGAATTGGAAGCTGTGAAGGGTGATTTTTATGACCTTGCCCACATCCCTAATGTTGTTGGTGCCATTGACTACACACATGTTGGCCTGGTTGCACCACAGGCATGTGAGCGCATCTACAGGAACACAGGAAGCATTTCCATTCCATTAATGTGCATGCCAAGAGGATATGATAATCTCCCATGTCTGTGCCAAATTTCCAGGATCAGCACATGACTCCTACATACTGCGTAACAGCATCGTACCACAGCTGATGGCAAATCTGCATCCTGAGCGTGTGTGGATTGTGGGTGAGTATGCAGAGTCAAGTAGCATGCTGTATGTGTGACATGTTGTCCTCGGGCACAGTTATATTACAAAATAGGTCTGTGTATCTCACACCTAGGTGACTCTGCATATCCCAACCGGCCTTGGTTGCTAAGCCCACTGTGGAATTCCAGGACACCGGGTGAAGTCTGCTACAATGAGGCCCATGGAAGGACACGTCATGTGGTGGAGCGTTCGTTTGGTTTTCTGAAGTCAAGATTCCGTTGTCTGGACAAGAGCAGAGGTGCACTACTCTACTCTCCCCAAAAGGTGTGTCAGATCATAGTTGGATGCTGCATGCTCCACAACCTGGCCTTGCACAAAGAGATCCCCCTGCTCCTGGAAGAGGATGAGGAGCAGATGCCCCCACCTGCAAACCCACACATGTCCAGCGACGAGGATAGTGGAGAGGAGGAAGGTGTCGACCTGCATTAACAGCTCATCAACCACTACTTCCCTTGAGTGTGAGTGACATTGTACAACAGTGACATTGTCTGCTGTCTTTGATGGTAGTGAAAAGGCCTAGGGGAGCAGTTTGACTGCTGCCTGTTGTTGGCTCTGTGCTGATGGCTGATGTTTGTGGCACAGTGTAGTCATGACCAGCCACATGATGTTTATATTGATATTGTTTCTCATTGTAATGTGTGCTGGTTTGTGTACCTTGATGACTAGTGTTGTGTACTGACTGTGATCCCATCACCTGACAAGTAAATGTTGTTCTTTTGTGTCTTTCTAGGTCCCTTCAGCCTCTCATTGCCTTGTCACAATCAGAGCTTCTGATACATTGGCATCAGATTCAACATTGTACATCCTGTGATAAACATGGAGCTGACACAAAGACATAGGTGTGTACAGAGTGTTTATTTACAAAGAGTGCTCGTGACAGACAAGTGATGTTTGAGAAAAAGGTGCAAAGTGAATCAATGAGTAGTCAGTGATGATGGACAAGACAATAGAGTAGCCACCACTTTGATGTGGTGACACAGTCCAACAGACACCTGCCATGAACATGGCAGTGTGGGTAAGGATGGTCAACAAAGTCAATGTCAAGGTGAAGAGAGGTGCCATTATGGCTGGCTCTTTGACTTGCTTGTGGCTGGTACTTTGCCACATGATCCTCCCGTGGGGTTTCTCGGATGGCCCCTTGTGCATTTTCTAGGGGGGCCTCTGCTGCGAGCTCAGTGGTGTCTGAGGAGTCATCCTGTTCAGGCACACCCCTCTCTGTGGCCGCAGCTGAGGTGGTGAGAGTATCAAGCTGTGAGACACTGGAAGGAGATTGAGCTGTCCTTTGGGCCACATGAATGTCCCTCAGAACACCATCAAGCTGGCCCATGAGGTCCACGATTTGGCCCATGTGCATGTCCACGGACCTCAGCAGCAGGCGGAGCTCACGCATTTCTTCCAGAACTTGGCTCATGTGCCCCTGGGTTTGTTCATATGCCCCAAGGACTCTGGCGATGTGGCCAGGGCTTCGGCCCCAGTGTCCTATTGTTTTTGTGTCCCAGTTGCCCACCCACCTGTCCTGCTCTCCTGGACCTGTGGCGTTGCCACTCGACGCACCCGCAGACTCTCCCTGCCCTCTTTAGATTGTGGGGTGCTGTTGGTATCCTCTGAGGCAGGAAGAGTGTTGCAGGCAGCACTGGTGGTGGTGGTGGTGGTGGTTGAGGCCGCACAGGTCGTTGCAGCAGGGGTCTGCATGGTTGTTGTTGCTGAGGTGGTGGTGGGGACAGTGGGGGCCTGGGACATGCTGCGCACTGGCAGTCCTGATGTGCCAAGTTCAGGCTCCGCATCCCATAAACTTAGGGTGTCTACATCTGAGAGTCCATGTTCCGGGGGGAGGGGAGACTGGCTCTGTAGGTCGGTGTTGTCATCTGCAGCAGTCAATTGTTGATCTCCTGTTGGACAGAGGTGAAATGGTCATTGAAGAGCACCCCACAAGCTTGATGTTAGATGTTTGGATGTTACATGTGACACACCACACAGGTTACACTGCAATCACTTGGTATGGCTGCAAGTTACTGAGCATCATGACATGATGTTGAGGTACATACATTACTTGTCCGTGGTGTGACATGTCAATAGATACCATGTTCCACGTCCAGATTGTGTGATTACAAGGAGATGTCATCATCTAACGACTAGCAGCACAACAACTTTATATGAAGCGTCTTTTTTGTTTACTCTTCATGGAAGACGTTACATCTGAGCATGAAGTAGCCATTGTAATCTTATGCATACCTTTATTATATTGTGTTCTTTACTTTTTTTTACAACAGACCATGCAAGTTTTGTGTTCATATGGGCCTTGATGCTCTGCCCCCATGGCACTTACACATAGCATTCTGAGCTGTGCTTGATTGTGCACTGGTTTTCTCCAAGATGTGATTTGGTGAGTCAAACTTAAATTTCTGTGACAGTTACATACGCTTTTCTGTCTGAACACTGGAAGTGGCTATTGGATCTATGCCAAGTTGGATGACATGTGGGGTCTGGTGTGGTCATATGGCTCCGTGCTTTTTGAGAGGAATGGCAAGGTGCATACACTGTCTACCTACCGGTTCTGTGACACAGTTGAGGGGAACTGCTGCCATATGGTTCTGGGTGTGGGGAGTGCTCCAGCCTGCTGAGGTTTGGGACAGGGATCCTGGTGGGAGTTGTAGTGCAGGCTTCCCACCCACAAACACCCCTCCCTGTTAAGATGACTGCGAGCCTGTGAGGTGGAGCAGAAAAAGGGAATAGGCTACACATGGCTCTTGGATGGGGGAGTGTTCCATCTGCTCACGGGTGGGACAAGAGAACATAAGATGCCTACCTACCTGTTAGGTGAAGGTGTGCAATGCAATGGATGCCACATGGTTGTGGGTGGGTTGGGAGTGCTCCATCCTGCTGAGGATTGGGACAGGAAACTGGTGGGAGTTGTAGTGCAAGCTTCCCACCCACAAACACCACTCCCTGTTAAGATGGCTACCTACCTGTCAGTTTGAAGAGAGCAATGCAATGGCTGCCACATGGTTGCGGGTGGGTGGGGAGTGTTACATCCTGCTGGGCTGTGGGACAAGTGGGCCTGGTGGGAATAGTAGTGCAGGCTTCCTACCCACAAACACCCCTTCCTGTTAAGATGGCTACCTACCAGTAAGTTTGATGAGCGAAATGCAATGGCTGACACATGGTTGTGGGTGTGGGGAGTGTTACATCCTGCTGGGCTGTGGGACAAGTGGGCCTGGTGGGAATAGTAGTGCAGGCTTCCTACCCACAAACACCCCTCCCTGTTAAGGTGGCTACCTACTAGGGGTGGGCGGAATTTGCGAAATTCACTTTCGCAAATTATCGTGAAAATGTTAAAAATCTCCGCAAACACGCGGGCGAACTGTCGCGAGACAGCGCAAATGGCTACCAACAATCCAACATCTCGTGGAGAACGCGACCGCATCGGGAAAACTTGTCGGCGAACGCGGGGATTCAGGTAAGGCGATTGCGCGCACGCGAGAATGTATTATTTTACAGCGCGAGCAAGCAAAAAATTTCCGGTGAAATGCGGATTGCGGAAATTTTTACATTTTCGCGCTCTCCGCGGAACGCAAAAATGTCAAATTATCGCAATTTCCGCGAGCGGAACGGAATTTTAGCCCAGACCTACTACCTACCTGTAAGTTTGATGAGTGCAATGCAATAACTGACACATGGTTGTGGGTGGGTGGGGAGTGCTCCATCCTGCTGAGGTTTGGGACGGGGGCTTGATGGGAGTTGTAGTTAGGGGTTGGCGGAATTTGCATAGTCGCGCTATGCAAAGCTCAGCGAAATGGTAAAAAATCTCCGCGAGCACGCAGAAATTCCGCGAACACGCAGAATTGCTTGTTCGCGATGCTTTTTTCCTGTTCGCGAACGCTCTTTGCGTGCTCCGGGGGAAATATCTTGCGAAGAGGCATTTTGAGAACGCGTGGGGTCTGGTGGGAATTGTAGTGCAGGCTTCCCACCCACAAACACCCCTCCCTGTTAAGATGGCTACCTACCTGTAAGTTGGATGAGTGAAATGCAATGGCTGACACATGGTTGTGGGTGTGGGAAGTGCTCCATCCTGCTGGGCTGTGGGACAAGTGGGCCTGGTGGGAGTTGTAATGCAGGTTTCCCACCCACAAACACCCCTCCCAGTTAAGATGGCGGCCTACCTGTAAGTTTGATGAGTGAAATGCAATGGCTGACACATGGTTGTGGGTGGGTGGGGAGTGCTCCATACTGCTGAGATTTGGGACAGGGGGTATGGTGGGAGTTGTAGTGCAGGCTGTCTGTACAAATGGCCCCATGGTAATCTTGCTAGCTACCTTTGGGGTGAATCAGAGGGAGTGAATGTTGGATCTGTGAGACATGTGTTGGGTAGAGTGTGTTGCAAATGACTGCATTTGGGCCTAGTAGGTGTAGCTTTGTAGTTGTGAAAGATAGTACATAGCAGTGTAATATGAGACTTTTGTTGGTACTTACCAGCCTCCACTCCCCTGGGTATTCCTGTGAGACTCTCTGGATGCAGTGTGGTAAGTCCCTTCTCCTCCCATTCGGTGAATGTTCAGTAGTGGAATGGGAGGGCCACCACCAGTAATCTGAGCCGGCTTAAGGTTCTTGTTGTTCCTCTCTTTCACCTCGAAACGGACGTAGAGACGGTTATTCCGGGCTACCATGCCACTTTAATGGTGACCTCAAATACACCTTACTAATTGTGTCTCAGGATTTTTCAGTTGCCTTGTAACTGAAAACGAACATACACCCTGACTCTAAATTTGAGCCCTGAAGAAGTCCCCATTGGGACAAAACGCGTTGGCTAAAAGGACTATGAATAGTGGATTTTAACAACTTGATGTGCTCATTGTTGTCAATAAAGAATTAAGGAAATAAGGACATAACAACTTGGCATATTCTTCAGATTATCACGGACAATCTGTGTCTTACTGACTTTGAATGTTTACATAATTTCTGTGTGTGGAATCCATGTTTTCTTGATTGCTCTAAGTTTGGAAATTCCAAATAGGGAGTGGAGAGGGGTGCACTTCCTGGTTTCCCTGCGCCATTATAACCTTGCCAGACGGTATTGATGACAGGTTCGGTTCTTCTGCCTTTGCCTCAACCCTCAGTTGTTTTGTTATATATCTCTTTCACCTTGCTCTTGAGGTCATTCCACCTCTTCCTGATCTACTTCTAGGAGTGTGGGATGGTCACTACTGCATTGACCCTGTTGACTATCCTTGCCCACATTTGAGTTTTAGTGGCTTGTGGTGTCTGTTAGACCAGGTTTCCAAACATATGCGGCTGTACTCTGATTACCTCATCTACCATCACTGACAACTCGTTGTCAGTGAATTTGGGCACTCTCTTCTGTGACATAGTGTGTGATGTGCAAATGGGTTAATGGTGCAGGTGTGAAAGTGGTGGTAGTGATGTGTGTGGTGTGTGTATTGTTGCAATAGTGTGATGTGTGCAGATTTGCCTCTCCTTTGTGCTGTGGGGTTGGTTCCTTCAGTAGTGGAGTAGTGCAAAGGATTCTGGCCAGGAAAGGGGATGGTTTTATGCTCAGCTATGTGGGTGGGTCAAAATGGTGTATTCCTGTCAGGTGTGTTGTGTTGGTTGACCTGCGATTTGTATTTTTTAGTTGCCATGGGGATGTGTCATTGAGGTGTGTTAGGTGTATTTTGTGGCTGAGCAAGGTTAATGGCCACACTTGGTAGCCTTGTTGTGTGTTTTTTTTGTCGACCGTCATTACTGTTCCGGAGCAACCTCGGCGGTCGGAATACAACAGCTCTTCCGCCGGCTTGGCCATTCATCAGTAGTTGCAATCACGGTTGTAGGAAACAGCGGATCATTCTGCTGTCACTGCAATGGTATCCTAATTTGACGTGCGGTCAATCCGCTGGCCGTGCGGTGGTTTTGGGTCTTTCCACAGCAAATCTGGCCGCCGCGACTGTGTTTTCACCTGCTCTGCACACTCCCGGTGGTCTTTCGTGGAATCCGTCTGCCGCGGTCCAATTTTTCTGATCGTTCATCCTAATATGACAGCCGGTTTTGCCGCGGTACGTGCAGATGGTTAGTTTCCGCTACCACGGCGGTCTGACTGGTTTTTCGCCCGCCATCCTAATTGACCCCCTAGTTTCCTTACCTTATTATTTAAAGCATGACAACATTTTATGATATATTCTGTAGGACATGACAAACCAACCTTAGCAAAGCCAATAGGTTGACATTTTGTTAGGGGAAGTATTTGGTAATATTTGGGTAACTTTTCGGGTGTTGTCCCAGCTGTCCCAGAAAGAACATCCCATAAGAAAGCAATATCTTGGGATACGTCATTTTGGAATCATTGGTACGACCCCTTTGCTGAACAGACTACATTAGGAGAATTACTCTGTATCTCAAAGAAGTGTGTTGTGGACAGAAGGTCAGAAGGTGCGGCCTGTACTGTAAGTGGTGAGCTTAAAAAGCACACCAAGCAAACTGTTACATGGTACATATTTTTCACAAAGAGACAGTATTTTTGTTGCATCTGTTATGAAAACCAAAGTACGCATACAGCTTTCGTTTGTGAACAAAATAGCATGTTAATCCAACGTGTTATCTAACAAAAGGACTTCTTGATGCTAGATCAGCAAATCTAATGGGAACACAAATTGGTCTATGTTACCATCCATTCCCTTGATGGACTGTCCATTCAAACAATAGCAAACCAAGAAAAACACATGAACCTAATGGAAGAAGGAGGCCGACACAGAGCCCACTGGCTCGCGCTGTACTTCCTATTGTACTTTTTGTTTGAAGAAGTGATAGCATCAGATGTTCCAGACAGCTGAAGCTCTCTGTAGGCCGACGTAGAATGAGGTCGCACCACAAAACCTTATAAATAGCTGCTTTACTAGATACACATCCTGCTCAGACAACCAGGAACTCAAGAGGCATCAGATGAGGGACTACCCAGTCTAAATGAGAATCTTGGCACCCAAGAATTGTAATTTCCAGGACTAAACCCATGTAGCACAAACATAAACTCCTTGTAACTGACAGGGGGCGACACGTTGCTACACCTCTATTGTCTGCAAATGAGGCTACAATTGAATCAATCAAAACAGCAACCTGGCGTAACATCATGCAAAATAGAATAAGAGCACACTGCCTCTTCATGAATAATAAATTACAAACCAATAATGGGGCATATTATCAACGGCCAGCGATAATTATCGCTGGCTGTACATAGCGATAGAAATATTATCGCCGGCTATCGCTGAATATTATCGCCATGATAACGCTATATTTACAGCGCATAGCGCTATGGCGATAATATTTCAGCGATAGCGGTGTTTTCAATGGAACATCGCTGGTTTTCCAGCGATGTTTCATTGAAAACAGCGATAACATTGCTGATACGACCCTGTGGTCCAATCAGTATAATCCATCTCTCGTTAAAAGTATGCCTTAGTCAGGAATTTAACAGACGTTAAATTCCTAAGTTAAGGCTGAGGTAGCGCGATTTTTTTTTTTTTATCGGTGCACCTCCTTGTTAATATCGCGAAGCTGCCTTCACGATATTAACATGTGTTGTTTTCACAGCCATGCCTTCTTTGCATCTCATTAGCGATGCGAGGCGAGGCTGTGAAAAAGCGGGCTCTACATCAAGGAAACACGCGCTAGCGTGTCCTTGATGATATTGCGATATAATTATCGCCGCTTTTCGCCCGAAAAACAGACCCTAAACCGGCGATAATTATATCGCCAGCCCTTGCTAATATGCCCCAATATTGGCAAGATCCCATGCCAGAGATCCACACACACAGAGCTATGTAACTAGTTTTAGAAAAATACTTACGTATACCGTAGAAAAGCAAAATATTGGAGATATATAAAAGCTGCCTTTACAGAAGTCCTCATATGACCACATAAAATTTTTAAATTAGTGATCATGATAGAAACCTTCTAAAGCACTTTCCATCAAAGTGTGGTTCCTAACACTTCCTATGATTATTTTTCATAGTCTCCCGTGAATATAATGCTCTAGTAAGTGAGGTGCAGCAACACTGTATTGTTTAATCAATGGCATGCAAAGCCAGCAATAAAGGTTAGAACTCAGTTATTCAGAACTAGTGACAGGGCACAAAAGTGCGTAAAATATAACTGAAACTGCACATACTTATAAGAAACAATGATTAGGAAACAATAAAAATGAATATAGAGGAAAAACCATGCCTGTAACTCACACACACACAGCACCAACAACTGGTGCATCTGAAACACATTATGTCTATCCTGTAATATAAAATTATAAATGAATCACACATCTCAAATAAATAACCTAATAAAGTAGCATGTTAAACAAATGTATCCATAGCCAAGTGGGTATGTCATCCACACCCAGGGGCAATTAAGTGAGGTGTATGCTATTGCACTGGAACTGAAATCCAACACTGTTTTGCAAAATATCTTTTTCTCCTGGCGAATTTTGATGTCCAGATACCTAAATAAAAAATGTGTCAAACTATTTAGTCTCACATTGAGATTGGGAAGGCCTGAATGCTGCCTAAACACATTGGCAGACTGCAGTGTCTGTTGTTGATCTTGCAACACTTCAGGGTGGCCATCCTTGGGTCAGGCTGCTCCAAAGTGAAAGAAATAGAAAACTAAATAGGACGGCCACACTATAGTCAGGCTCTCATATAATTTCTTGTGCGGCAGTAAGAGAAAATGATTGCTTTGTATTTAGAATCTATATGGGACATAGAGTAGTGAATGTGATGATATTTTGTAGTTTTGAGGTATATAATGGTCTGTTGCAGAGGCTGTTAGTGCATTGCAATCAAGCATTCCCTAGGATGCTGAATGAAACACCAAATAGTAATAGTATGAGGTGACAGATGAAGCTCACAGTTTTTCTTAGAACGCTAATGAAAAAAGCTTTCACAGACAGACTTGTGTGAGATTCACAAATGAATAGACGTAAAAAGGATTGGAGATGCGAATGGACTGAGAGTGATAAAGGCCAACAGTAAATAAATGCAAATAAATGTTCTTACCTTGGGAATTAACTACTTCATAAAGACGTTTTTGTGCATGCAAAATAACATACTTGACTGGATGCAAAATAACATACTTGACTGGATGGGTTTGGAAGAACTCTAAGGGAGATGAAATGAGAGATACTAGGAGCAGTAACGAGTAATTAGAACAGTAGGTGGAAAATAACATACTTTCAACTGTTAATGCAATTTCATTTTCAACAAATGACGCCTTCCTTATTTTTTTATACAGGGAATTACGTTAGTGCTGGTGAAACAGTTGCTATTTTACCCTATAAAAAGTAATTGCAAGAGACCTGTTGAAAAAAATCCACGTGAGGATATGTGTGCAGGGAGAGACACTTGCAGGATACCTTGGGGCATTGTTTGGAAATTAGTTGTGTAGGATGTGAGTCTGTGTAATAAGTGTCCAAATCCTGTCAGGTCAAACACAGGATTTCAATATTTTAAGCCTGGGCTCACTCCGAGTAGTTCTGGCACAGAGCAGGCAGCCATAGCTGAGGAAAAGGTGCAATAAATTTAGCAACCCTAAAAACACAACTTTAAAAAATAAGAACACTGTAATTTGAAACATTACACCAAAATGACTAAAATCCAATAAAGAGGACCAGAGATTTCAATTGTTAACATTTTTATGGCAAAATGCACCAAGCAAAATTAAAGTAGTGGTTGACCAGGGCATAGGTACAATTTCATTCACGATGGAGCTGGGGTCAGACACAGCAAGTGGGTTGATTTGGTCAGAGCTTTTATCTTCTGATTAAGGGCCTGATTACGATCTTTGCAGAATGGGTTCCACCATTGCTTTTTTGGCGGTTTTCCCACCCGCTGCCTTGGTGGTCTGACCGCCCGATTTAGATCTTGGCTGGAACTCGCTACAAGATCGCAGGAGTGCTGCCACCTCCACTGAGAATCCAGTTGCTGCGTCGATGGTGGGAGAGCCAGAGGTGGGACTAGGAGGGAGTCCTGCCAAGCTTCCCGCCATTCAGATTATGATTTGCTTTTCTGTCAAGTTTTTACTGGCGGGGCACCACCATGCGCGAGTCAGCAGAAAGGTAGGAAAAGAGGTCCAAACTCACCTTTTTGGGAGGTCCCACTTCGGAATCCATGTCAGATACTATTGTCCAGGTCCTTTCTGTGCTGCGGTTCTCAAACCATGACGTTCAGCAATGCAGTTGTCACCAGATAGGCTTCTCGGTTACTTCTGCTATGTAGTGTATGGTTAACAGTTACTTTCGGCTAATTGTATTTTACATGCAACAAAATAGACAGTACACATAAGCTACATATACATTACGACACATGCACAACATATATATATATTCACTGAAAAAACCATAGGTTTCACACATGTTATAGTTAGCTGGACATTTTACTGATAAAAAACCAATGAAATTCCCCCGTTATAGTTACTGTAGGCAACTATAACTCACGCGACCGCAATCCTCTGCTGATGCTAATACTGTATTTAGACACTTATTTGCCCATGTCTTCTTCCATTAAATTTTAGCTATACATATATTACAAATATTTTTTTTTCATAAAGACACATATGTCATCAGCAGAGGATTACGGTCGCGTGAGTTATAGTTGCCTACAGTAACTATAACGGGGGAATTTCATTGGTTTTTTATCAGTAAAATGTCCAGCTAACTATAACATGTGTGAAACCTATGGTTTTGTCAGTGAATTAGCAAGGTTTTTTAAATGCTAATTCCTAACTATAACGTGTGTGAAACCTATGGTTTTTTCAGTGAATTTGTACGGTTTTTTAAATGCTAATTTATTTATGTATTATTTTTTATATATTTATTTTACAATAAACTACGTATTAAAAATTATTATTATTTTTTTTTTTGGTTTTCACCCTGCGAATAATTTTTTTTTTTTTGCAAAAAAAAAAATTTTTTTTTTGTGTTTTTCAGGGTGCGCGCACTGTGCGCGCACCCCCGCGATTTTTAAAAAAAAAAAATTTTTTTTTTTGCCTTCGGGGTCCTTCAGGGACCCCCTGACAAAGGCTAGGGGGTCAGGAACTCTCTACCCTGCCCCCTTTTCACGTTCGCCACCTTCCTTTTTCACTCTCGCACTGAAAACAAACAAAATGGCGGCCGACACTTCCTGATTTCGACCGATTCGAACGTTGACTAACATGTAACCACCAATCAGAATTACGCTCGCGCACGTTAGGGTGCTCGCACGGTGCTCGCACGGTGCGCGCACCCTGCGCGCATATATATATATATATGCTTTTAAATGCTATTTTCTCCGGAAATACTGAACAGATTTACACCAGACCTACAAAAGGCACTTCCTTGACCTAGGGACTACCTCTCTGCCAAATTTTGAGTAATTCTGTTCAGCCGTTCGGGCTGTAGCTCGTTCTAAAGGTCCTATGGAAAAATGCATGGGAAAAACGCGTTTTGGGACCCCCCTTTTATCTCAGCCCCCGCTTGACGGATCCCCCCGAGACTTTCAGGGTAGGAGCGGAGCGTAGCGCCCCACCTATTTTGAGAAATTCGCGAGGATTCGTCGACCGGCGCCAAAGTTATTCAAAATAGAATGTTGAGGTTTTCCTATGGAAACGTGGTCCTAACTATAACTACCTACTGGCGACCGCCAGTAGGTAATATACACACATACATATATATATATATATATTACCTACTGGCGGTCGCCAGTAGGTAGTTATAGTTAGGACCTAGTTTCCATAGGAAACTCGTTTATTGTTTTCCCAATAACTTTGGCGCCGGTTGAGGAATCTTCGCGAAAGTTTCAAAACATATGGCCCGCTCTGGTCAGCTTCTATGCTGGAAGTTTCGGGGTGATTCTCTTAGAAATGTTGCCGATTTATAGTCTGTCTTTTATTTTCTCCCACGGTGTCTATTTGTGTTGACAGGCAGTTGAGCACCTTCACTGCCTTGTTTTGCTATTTAAATAGCTTTTGGATCACAAGACACGTCATGTGATCAAGCTCGTGTGATGCGAGCGAAATGCGTCATGGCAGGCACTATGCCTGATCATTTGGCGGTCATTGTTGACCAATAAAAATTTCACTGCTTTCTGCATCATCCTGATGTCTTCGTGATTTGTGCTGAGTACGGTGAGGTCCGTGCCTATGGTTTCCTGGAGTTATTGCCGTGCCAGGATTTGGAGTTTCGTTATTAATCTTCCGGAGCGGGCTGATTCCGGATTCACGGACCCTCCCCCTTTCTTGAGGCAAAGCAGTTTAGTCAGCCATCTATGTCTTTAGACGTATCGGACATTACTCGGGAGGAGTTTGCATTTGCTGTGCCCCCGCAACCATAGAGAACTTTTTGTTTGGTTTGCCTGATGCCGGCGTGTGACGGTGGAATCTACATGGTCGGAGGACCTGTTGAGCTGCGGTAACCACCGGTAAGGGAAACCTTTACTACGTTGTTATATTGGATTAGTGGGTTCGGGCATTGTAACTCAGCCTACGATTTATTCTATTGACTGCAGTGTCACGCATATTATACCACCCAATTATGGCATCCAGCGACGTGCTTCGTGATAGGGAAGCAGCAGCTGAGGCCCTATTTTTGAATGTTTCTACTGTCAACATTGATTAAAGAGCCACGACTAGTAGCACTATCAATCCAGGTATTAAATCTCTGCTCAGAACATTAGAGAAACTTATGAAAAATGAACTCACAAAGTGATGGGAGAAAAAATCCCTGGAAAAGTATTGTGAAGTCAATCGAGTGCCCAGGGGTTTACGTGTCCTTATTGCTCCCACATTTGAGAATCCTAATCCGGCTATGCTACAAGAGTGGGCAGAAATCAACTTACAAGCCTCTATGAATATGATCCATATTTTAATAAAATATGCGGAGTTGGACCGGAATACCATTTTAGAGAAGATTGAGAAAATTAACGGATTGTTAGATGCTACAGGTCAGACAGATCAAAGCTAAAGGAAGAGCAGAAATTGATGCCCACATTAAGAAAACACGAAGAAACTATTAAGGCACGAAAGGTGTTCAAATTTTCTAGAGATCAAAATGACTATGCTACTGGCCGTATTTTTACCTTCTCAAAGAAATTTGACAATTACAAATGACAAGCAATGACAAATAAAGTACCTAATCCAGTCCAACAGGTGGGGCAAAGTGGCCCTGTAGGTGTTGATGGTGTATCTGATAATGCCTCACTTACATCCAACAGTGACTCCAAAGATGGATGCCCAGGCATTTCGGGAATTCATTTGCAAGGACAGAGCAATTTTACTCCTGGGGAAGAACTGAATTTTATCAGGGAGGACCGGAGGTACACCTTGTGACCCCGCAAACCTCTAACGCAGCAAGGGGAACAACCAACAAGCGTAGGAGGGAAAGGCGGGTCAGACACTGGCAGCACTAGCAGGAGAGGGAACCCAAGACAAAATTGGAGGTAGAAAGCCGAGAATGCCTTAACACAGTCATTAACCTTTCGGATACTGTTTTGAACAATGCCGAGATCCAGTTACTATCTTTCGGTCTCAGGTACGGTCCACCTAACCAATTCTCTTATAATCAAACCAGAATTGGTGTTTTCAAATTTATCCGAAAAGTGAAACTTTTCAAATTTTTCCATTTGCATAAACCAATTAAAAAGTTGCCTATCTCATCTAGTCCTTTATCCACTTCAGATGCCCTTCAAGTAAGGGATATGCAGAGCCTACGAACGTTGCATTCATTGTCTACAGACACTGCTGAATTATCAACACAGGAAGCTATGTCAGAAATGGAGATTTGAACCAATAAAGCGGCAAAAAGTCCTTTTAAACCGGCTTCCACATTTCTCCCACTTATGCCTAAAGATGCGGTGGACATTTTCAGTGATAGGGTGGTTGAGGAACTAAAGAATTTGAATAGAGTTGTGATGTCAAGCAAACATGCTAGAACCTACAAAAATGCTCAATATCAGTCCGTTATTAAAAAACTGAACAATAACCATGACATCATAATTAATAAATCCGACAAGGGGGGCAACATAGTTCTTAGTTCATAGGACCTGTTGACGCAGCTACAGCCCGAACTGCTGAACGGAATTACACCACATTTGGCAAAGAGGTAGTCCTCAGTTCAGACTCGTGCCTTTTGCTTAAATGGTGTAAATCCGTTAAGTAATTCCTGAGAAAAATAGGGTAAAAAAGTAAGTGATATCTATGACCTTGGAGGATCTGTGCACCCTCCCCGCACCCAGTGCGCACCCTGCCGTGCACGAGCTGTATTCTAATTGGCTGCCAACACTCCAGATCAGGAAGTGTTGGCAGCCATCTTGTGTACCGAGACATAAGAAACCTGAAAAACAAAGGCAAAAAACACGACAAGGGGGCAGGGTAGAAACACCCTGACCCCCTAGGCCTGCTCAGAGGGTCCCACAAGGACCCCCAGGGCCCCCCCCAAATTTTTTTTTTTAAATCTGTGAGATTCGCGCACCCAGCGTGAATTTCGGCCGAAAAAAAAAAAAATCAGCACGGGCTCCCGCACTGAATATTGTATTTTGCCCCCAGGGGCCATATCCCGGGGGCATAACATAAAAAAAAGGGTGGGGGGTCTCAATCCCCCCACACTGCCCCTGGGCCCGCCACCCCCCTGGGCTCCAAGATTGAATATGCGGGGGGGCTCATGGCCCCCCCGCAGTCCCGGGGACCGCCACCCCTGGGGCTTCATTATAGATGGGTGGGGGGGCTCAAAGGCCCCCCACGCCCTGGGGACCGCCACCCCCCGGGGCTCTATGTCAATGTATGCAGGGGGCTCATGGCCCCCCTGCAGCCCCGGGGACCACCACCCGCCGGGGCTTGTTTTTTTTAAATAAAAAAACCCTGTGTGGGGGGGCTCGAGCCCCCCCACACGCACCGGGGACCGCCACCTCCCTGGGGACTAATTATTTAACATAGGGGGTCCGTTACGGACCCCCAAGCCCCGGGGACCACCACCCCAGGGCTTTAAATTAAGTGGGAGGGCCCCCCTCCTGGAGCCAATGATGGCCCTGGGGACCGCCATCCCCCAGGGCCGGCTCGTGCAGTGTCCCCGGGACACTGCTGTTTGCAATGGCAGGGCGGGAGCCTCGTGGCTCCCACCCTGCCTTTGCAAACTGCTTTGCTTCATTGAAGCGAGAGCAGGAAAACCTGCTCTCGCTTCAATGAAACAAAGCAGATTGCTTTTCCACATGGGGAGCAGCATGTTAGCTGCTCCCCATGTGGAAAAGCAATGCCGGCTCCCGCAGGAAGCGGGAGCCGGCTGGGACCGTGGGGGGATTGGGACCCCCCACGGTCCCCAACAAGGTGGCCAGGCCCTGGGGGATGGGGTCCCCAGGGCCAAAAGGGGCCACAGGAGGGGGCAAGGCAGCCCCCCTCTTAAATAGAAAAATTAAAAAAACAAAGGGCCATGCCCCGGGAGATGGGGTCACCGGGGCAAATTAGGGCCTCGGGAAGGGGGCCACGCGGCCCCCTTCCCGATTTTTGTTTTAAACATAAAAATAAAAATAATGGGGGCAGGCCCTGGGGGATGGGGTCCCCAGGGCCAAGAAATCAGAAAAAGAAGGGGGGCTACACAGCCCCCCTTCTAAAAGAATAAATTAAAATAATAGGACGGATCGGCCCGGAGGCCACGCCCCCTCCTTGTACCACTCTGCAAACGCGCCCCCTGGAGCGTTTGCAGAGGGGGATCAAATTCCCCCTGAATACTGGGGGTCCCTGGGGGCCAACTAGCCCACCAGGAACCTCCCGTATGTGCCAGGGGGCTGCGTCGCAGAGAGGTGTAATGAGGCCACGCCCCTTTTTACACCTCTCTGCAAGGCAGCTCCCTGCCGCTTACTGGAGGTACCTGGTGGGCTAGTTGGCCACCAGGGGACCTCAGGATTCAAAGGGACTTAATCTCCCAACTTAAAACGCGCCACAGGGTGCGTTTGCACAGTGGTGAAGGTAGGGGGCGGGGCCTGAGGTGATACTGTGAAAACACTCCCTGTGGCGCGTTTTAAGTTGGGGAATTCATTCCTCTTCAATCCAGAGGTCCCCTAGGGGCCAACTAGCCCACCAGGTACCTACAGTAAGCGCCACGGAGCTGCGTTGCAGAGTGTTGTAAAAAGGGGTGTGGCCTCTGAACACCTCTCTGCAATGCAGCTCCCTGGCGCATACTGGAGGTACCTGGTGGGCTAGTTTCCCCCCAGGGGACCTCAGGATTGAAGAGGAATTAATTCCCCAACTTAAAACGCACCACAGGGCGTGTTTGCACACGTCACCTCAGGCCCTGCACCCTTCTTCACCATTGTACAAATATTGCTTTAAAATCAGCCGAACTACGAATTCCGATTTACTCACCTGTTATCTGGAGAGAACCCAGGGCTGCATCTTTTAGCCCAGCACTGACTCTGAAAAGTAATTTTAAGCATACTTATCAGTAACTTGTATTTCCTTCCATAGGAATCCATTGTGTGATGTCATTTGAGATGTCATCAGTGATGTCACTGACCATGTCATGAATGATGTAATATGTGACATCATCAGCAGTGGATTGCGGGCGAAATTTAGTTAGTACAACTAACTATATTGGAGGAATTTCAATGGTTTTGTTCGAATGAAATGTCCAGCTAACTATAACACCCCTAAAACCTATTGTTTTTTCAGTGAATTTCTAAGGTTTTTAAAATGCTAATTCCTAACTATATCAGGCCTGAAACCTATGTTTTTTTTCAGTGAATATATATATATATATATATATATATATATATATATATATATATATATATATATATATATATGTATATATATATATATATATATATTACCTACTGGCAGTCACCATAGGTAGTTATAGTTAGGACCTTGTTTTTTTGTTTTTCCAATACCTTTGGCGCCGGTTGATGAATCTTCACGAAAGTTTCAAAACATATGGCCCGCTCCGGTCAGCTCCTATGCTGGAAGTTTCGGGGTGATTCTCCAAGCGGGGGCCAAGAATAAAGGGGGGTCCCAAAACGTGTTTTTTCCATGTTATTTCCCATAGGAAACTCTAGACACAACTACAGCCCGAACTGCTCAACGGAATTACACCAAATTTGGCAAAAATGTAGCCCTTGGTTCAGAAAGAGACCTTTTTGTTAAATGGTGTAAATCCATTCGGTAGTTGCAGAGAAAATAAAAAAATAAAAGTTTCGATATTTAGAGGTGCGGTGGAGCCGCGCACCCTCCCGATCACGAGCTTTATTCTAATTGGCTGTCAACACTCCAAATTTCGAAGTGTTGGCAGCCATTTTGTGACTCGGTAGATGTGAGTCAGAAGAAAACAGGGAAACTAAGGTGAAAAAAAAAGAAAAGGGGTAGGATAGAAACACCCTGACCCCCCAGGCTTGCTCAGGGGGTCCCAGAATGACCCTCAGGGCCAAAAAAAGCATTTTTTTTTTTAAAACAGTGGAATGCACGCTGGGTGCGTGGATCCAGATGACATTTTTTTAAAAATGAAGCGAGGGCTTTCTTGCTTTGTTATTTTTAAACCCCTGTGTGGGCCAGGTCCCGGGGGGATTTGGGAAATATAAAGTGGGGTCCCGTGGGGGGCCCCCGCAGCCCAGGGGACTGCCACCTCCCCAGGGCTCTATTTTTTAAATTTAAAAAAAATGTGTGGGGGGCTTGACCACCCACATGCCCCAGGGGCCACCACCTCCCCTGGGCACTAACTGTTAAAATGTGGGGGTCCATTTTGGACCCCCGAGCCCTGGGGACCACCACCTCCCCGGGGCTTTACAAAAGTGGTGGGGGGGGCCATGGGGCCCCCCTCCTGGAGCATTCGATGGCCCTGGGGACCACCACCCCCTAGGGCCGGCTCCTGCAGTGTCCCGGGGTGCCCACCCCGGGACACTGCTGTTTGCTATGGTAGGGCGAAAGCACATCTCCCGCCCTACCGTAGCAAACTCTGGTTTGGATTTTGGAAGAGAGAGCAGGGAAACCTGCTCTCTCTTCCAAAATCCAAATCAGAATTGCTTTTCCACACGGGAGCTGCATGTCAGCAGCTCCCCATGTGGAAAAGCAATACCGGCTCTCGCAGGACGCAGGGAGCCGGCGGGACCATCGAAGTGTATAGGCCCCGGGGGATGGGGTCCCCGGGGCGAATATAAATTAGTAGTAGAAACCGGGGTTTTTTTGCCCAAAAATTTGGAGTCGCGACCCTAGCGCGGTGCTTACTGCGGCCCCTGGTGTGAATGCGAGAGGTGCGCAGCTCCCAGCGTGGCCCCCTGGTGTGAACGCAAGGGGTGCGCGGCTCCCAGCACGGCCCCCTGGTGTGAATGCAAGGGGTGCGTGGCTCCCAGCGCAGCCCCTGGTGTGAACGCGAGGGGTGTGCGACTCTTAGTGGTGCGCGACTGCCAGCAAAAAAAAATAATTTTTTTTAATTATAAACCTAGGTTATATGTTTGGATCTTGGGTGGCTCTTAAAAGAGCCCTTGTGTTTAATGGGAGAATTTGGTAGCTACATGTAAGTGCAGATGCAGAGTCTAAATTTGTTAAGAAGGACTCTGTTTCCCTCATCTGTGAAATGTACACTGTTACGATGTGTCCAGGGCCAGTCATTTCCCGCACATTTCTGTGGCATCTCCACTCCACTCCATTGCGTGTCAAGGCACTGGTTCGGTGATACGCACACCAGTACCTGCTATATCTTTGTGTCACTTTGCCGTCACAGTAGTATAATGGAGATATGCACTCCTGGCGTATCTTCATAGCTGACACTTGCAGATGAAATTAGGACTGTCTAAAAGAGAGATTCATATGATAAAGTGACATTGTGACTTTAGAGATCTAGCCCTTGTTACGAACTGCTTATGGTCATATTTCATGTGAATGTGACTTAAGTTCTTTAATATCATTTGAGATTTAAACTGCCTATGTTTCATTGGGGTTAAATATACTTTTTAGCAGTTACTTCATACCAGTCCCGTTACGCAAGCAGAAAGGGAATACAATAAGAGCTATAATCCAAAAACACATATCTAAGAATATGTACTGTATGGTTCTTGCATGTATAGTGAAATGTGGAAAATTATCAATTTGCCAATGAGTATACGATATGAATGTTAATTATTTGTCTTACTTGGTTAACTATATAGTTGAAGGCGATATCCCACTATTTTTGACATCCACTGTTCGGTTTGTATGCTGCGGAGATACGCACTCCATTGCGTGTTTCGGTGACGCGCACAACGGTATAAATCATAAGGCAAGCAGATAGAGATATTTCCATCAACTGATTACAACTGTCCACAACTTGCCGCTTAGCACGCATTATTTCTGTGCTCTTTCTATGCAACGTTAGTGAGTAAAGGATGCTGCACTGACTCTGTCACCCTCAGCTAGGCAATGTTTACAACCTGTAAGCTTGTTGGGGGCTGTTAATTACATTTCTGGGGCACCAGTGCTTCATGTAATCATGTGGGTTCCTTGTACATTGATTAGACTTGCACATTTATAATCTTCTAGTTACATTTGGGGTGCTGGTTAAGCATCGTGGCAACTCACCTATAGCTCATCTAACCTTGGATTGCGCATAACTAGTGTCACGTCAGTATTTTACATAATTCTTTTACCTCCGTTCCACAATGGCGGCTGCCAGCATGTTACATCCAACGCCATTCTTGAATGAAATGGGGGAACCAACCATTCCATGGGAAGATTGGGAGAAAGTATTTGAATATTATCTAGTGACAATAGGAGGGGAAAAGTTATTTGCTTTCAGGAAACAGCACATATTACTACACAACTTGGGTTCAAGTGGGAGGAAGATTTTTGAGTCACTACCGGAGCCTGAGGTAGAGGAAGAGGATAAAGATGCGTATGAAACAACGTTGTCTAAACTGCGAAGTCACTTCGGGGACAAAATTAATATAGTCTTGGAAAGACACAAATTCTTCAGTCGGGTGCAGGGCAAGCAAGAAAATGTATCCACTTACATTGCAGTCCTTAGAGGTTTGAGCAGACTTTGTGCTTTCAATGATCTCAATGACTCACTCATCAGAGATCAATTGGTACGCTGTACAAACAGCAAAGAAATACAAAGGAAATTATTGGAGAAACAACCAGATCTTCTGGAAGCAGTTAAAATTGCGAAATCCATTGAACACACGGCAGTCTGTATGAAAGAAATAAATTCAACTGAGAATAACGAGAGAATATCAGAAATAGCTAATCTGGAGGAGGAATCCGAAGTATACAAGATCAAAAATGAACCACTAAAAAGGAATGACAAGTGGCGTAGCCAAACGATGGACGCGGAGAGTGGAAAATTGAAATGCTATCGTTTTGGTAGCAGCAATCACTGGGCAAATGATCTCAACTGTTAGGCCAGACATGCCTGGTGTAGGAAATGCAACAAGAAGGGGCATCTTGCCAGGGTTTGTGGATGCTTTCCAAAGAAAGGGGGGGTGAGCCAAGACCTCAACGCCAACGCAGGTCAAGAAAATTGTGTTACAGGTCAAGGAAGAACCTGGTCAAGTGCAGCAGGGGTATCCTGTATGCGAGGTGTCTGTTGATGGGAAAAGCGTTAAAATGTTTGCTGATTCATGCTCGCCATTCACCCTGGTGAACTTCGCGGATTTCCAAGCTGTGTTAGAAAAAGGGCAAGACAAGCTGGACGAAGCGGATATTGCTCCTAGCGGCTATAACAGGGATCCTATACCTATGAAAGGAATGTTTAAAGCGCTGATTTCCATTAAAGGACGTCGTACAGTAGGAAAGGTTTATGTAGTGGAGAATGGGTCAAATCTACTGGGATGGCAACATCAAAGAGAACTAGGAATCAAATTAGACCCTAACAATCCGGAACAGGTGTTGGTAGTAAATCCTCTAGGTCAGAGCGGAAACGTTCCAAGTGAGTTTCCAGAGGTGTTTTCAGAGACCTTCGGATTGCTCAAGGACTTTCAGCACAAAATTCAGTTGAAACATAATGCTACACCGGTGGTACACAAGACTAGACCAATTCCACATCTTATGTGGGAACCACTGAGAAAGGAGTTAGACAGGCTGGAGAAACTTAACATCATCCAACCTGTGGCATGTTCTGAATGGGTCGCCTCGATTGTCATTGCCAAGAAGGGTCAAGGTCAGGACATTCGTATGTGCATTGATCTACGGGATCTAAATAACAACATATTGGTGGAGAGGCATCCCTTACCCCGCATCCATGAGATGTTGAGCACCATGGGGGAGGCTAGATGCTTTAGTGTTCTGGATCTCTCCATGGCATACCATCAAGTGGAGTTACATCCAGACTCAAAAGAGCTCACGGACTTCACCACACCCATGGGCACCTTCATGTTCTGTCGTATGCCGTTTGGTTTGGCCTCAGCGGCAGGGGTCTTTCAAAAGATTATGCAACAGATTTTAAAAGGGGTGCCGAAAACGCTTTGTTTCCAAGACGATGTCCTAGTGTATGGGGCCAGCGTGGAAGAACATGACAATATTTTAAGACAATTCCTGTCCAGGTTCAGAGATGCAGGACTTACACTGAAGAGAGAGAAATGTCAGTTTGGCGTGGAGTCGATGGAATACTTGGGACATTGTATTTCCAAGGGTGGTTTCAAACCTAAACATTGCCTAGTGGAGGCGGTAAGAGACGCGCCTGCGCCCACGAACAAGGATGAACTTAAATCATTTTTAGGATTGGCAGAATACATGGCAAAGTATGTAGACCACTTTGCGGATCTGACTGCCAACCTGAGGGACCTCACAAAAAACAACACGCAATTCCAATGGGCAGAGGAACACGAAACCTCATTTCAGAGAGTGAAGAAAGGCATACTATCAGCTCCATTTTTGTGTAATTTTGAACACATCCGCAGAACCTTTCTTACTACGGACGCTAGTGGGAAAGGATTAGGAGCAACGCTCTCACAAGTTATAGAAGGCAAGGAGAGAATCGTCGCATTTGCTTCAAGATATCTTACCAAAGCTGAAAAGAACTATTCGGTGGTGGAAAGGGAAGCATTGGCTTGTTTTTGGGGAGTGAAACACTTCAAATTTTTTCTGTGGGGCATTCAATTTGGTTTATGCACTGATCATAAGTCCCTGATTTTCATGTTCAACCCGAAGAATAACTCTTATAATACTCCCCGCATAGCTAGGTGGCTGCTGGGTTTAGAGGGGTTTTGTTTCACAATTAGATATGTCCTGGGTATCCAAAATTCGGCAGCTAACTTCTTATCTAGAAGCCCCATTGACAAAGAGGAGCAATTTGAGACTCCTGAGTACCCGGTATTACAGCTTAGTTTAGATACCATCACCACACAGGAATGGCTAGAGTACATGAACGCAGATGCAAAAATGACACAGATCATTGACCACACAGTAAAGGGCTGGCCTAATTCTTCCGATCAGATTGATGCAGAATTAAAACCATTCTGGGAGGTACGTCTGGAGCGGAACGTGGATCAAGGTATCCTGTTCAGGAATGACAAAATAGTTCCACCAGAGACTATGAGGGGCAGGATAATTGATCTGGTACATGAGGGCCATTTGGGCAGAAGTTTAACGAAGGCAAGGTTACGGGAAAGATATTGGTTCCCCAAGATGGACTCGTTAGTGGAGGCTAAGGTTAAAAATTGTGTCACATGTGCTAACAGTGACAAGTCTAGAATGACCAGGAAGCCACCCTTGTCCCCTGTAACTGTACCGGATAAACCATGGGAGAAGGTGGCATTAGACATCATTGGTCCTCTAAACTTCAGGGGGGTGGGGAAACAGTTTGCACTGGTTCTGGTGGATTTCCACTCCCACTGGACGGTGGTCAAAATGGTCCATCAGATAACGACCACATCTGTAATTCAGTTTCTGAAGGACACGTTTGCACAAGAGGGCATACCGTCCTCAATGGTAACGGATAATGGGGTCCAATTCATGTCCCATGCCATGACAGACTTCTTGGTTAAGCTTAACATAGCACACTTGAGAACAGCGCTATATTGTCCCAGGGCAAATGGGTTAGTCGAAAGAATGAACTGCATGGTTAAAGGGTGCATACAATTGGCGGTGGCAAACAGGATACCCACAGAACAGGCGTTACAGGAAATGTTGTGGGCGTATCACATCACTCCTAATTCGGTCACTGGAGTTTCTCCTTTCTCAGCGCTGAGAGGGAGGAAACCAGGTATCAAATTCTTCCCGTATTGGTTAGGAGGGGGGTCCCACATCACAATGGACATGCACGCTTTTAGAGACAAAATTGATGCACATCAAAGTAGGTACAAGGCTCAATATGACACCAAACATGGGACCAAAGCTCCACAGTGGAAGGTGGGAGACTGGGTATGTGTTAGGGTGCCAAGGAGGTGCGAGGGTGAAACCAAGTTTTCAAGACCAATGCGCATCAAGGATGTAAGAAACAACACAGCCATATTAGATAATGACCAAATGTGGAGCATGGACAGGTTAGTGAAACTGCAAAGCCCACACTGCCAACCTAATGACCAAGCAGATATGCCACAGAACGTTGACATCGAGGGGTTACATGTCACACGAAGAACATACAGAGCTCCAAGGTGGCACAAAGACTTTATTAAGTATAAGTAGAGAATTTAGTTAAGTAACTATTGTTTGTATTTGTTCATTTACATTAAGGGGGAAGATGTGTTACGATGTGTTTTCCTATGCAAAGATGTGTTACGATGTGTTTTCCTATGCATGCCATGTTAATACCAGCTGACCTATAGTTGGTACATTCCGACCACCCCTACAGTAAATGGTTTGTTCCAAGTCCCTGAAGGGGACATTAGAATGTTGGTGACAGAGAGTATTGATGGAGAGAGGAGCGAGGAATAAAGGATTCTACACTCACCTTCATAGTGTTTCACTTCATTATATCATACACCATCTCTCCTCTAGATGCCATCCATATTAAAACGCAGATTGTTGTTGTATATGGACCCATACTATGGTCTCTGAGATAAGCAGAAACAGCTTTATTGACATTTTTTCTAGCTTTCTTAATGTGTGGACAAAATTGATTGGACCAGTTTCATTTCTGTCTTTGGCATATGTTAGAGTAAATAAAGGCAGTTTGGGGGAAAAGTAACATCAATTCTGTAAAGGTGTCCTTCATTAGCATTTCCAGACCTACCCCAGTCAATGTGCCTCAGTCATTGCCACCACAGTGCACAATCATGAGGTCAGGGGCTTGGAGATGTAAAAAGGTTTTAACCAAAGGCATCAATTGGTGCCACTTTAATCCTCTTTGTCCAATGCATTTAATGTCCACATTTTGCAAAGCTAGATCTTTGTTAATACCTCTGAGTTCAGCATATCTTTTGCACCAGAAAACATAGCTGTGTCCCACAATCCACACTCTAAGCATCTTGAAGGGAAGTCTGGATGCACTGAAAAGATGTCTGTAGGTGAAGTAGGCAGTTGGTAGAATAAGAGGTATCTAAAATGGTGGATAAGATGCAGTTTTAAAAAAAGAAGAGAAATGATTGGCTGTTTAAGATTATTATAGAGTGAAAAATAGGGTGCATGTTTCTGTGTTTAAAAAGCATGTTTCTTATTGGTTAATAAATAATGTTTGAAAGGTACATTAAATAGGATAAGCTGATATTTTGGAAAGTCAAGCACACTTGCTGTTTGAATTTGCAACATTGTGTGCTGAACTTGTGATCTGTGAGTTCAGTTGAGTGTTCTATGAACTGTTACTATGGAAACAGGCATTAAGCAGAATGGGGGTAGGGTTGGAACCTATGTGTGGCATTAAAATGTTTATATGTTATAAGTATTAAAGTAATATGTTATTGCAGTAAGATTTCCCAAGTCACTACTATGGTTAGAAGTGGTGTGTTATTAAAAAGAAATGCTAAAATTATTTGTAATATAGTTTTGAAGTCTCGTATGGATCTGCGGTTCCGCCGCTTACGGTGCACGGTCCAGGCGCGACTCCAGAAAATTCCAGAAGCAATTTCGGTTCAGCTAGAGAGGTCAGTTGTCAAGGGTTGATATATGTAACCAATAGAAATGTGTTTGAATTTGAATTAACCTGGGAAGCAATGTGATTTGATATTTACATGTATATGTGTTGAGAATGAGAGGGAAACTTTGCCATTTTTTGGTTTTGCTAAGAGCAGTGCACTATATTCATTGTCTGCATAAGAAAATCTTTTGTGTGATTCTGATACTTCATAATCTACAAAGCAATTTGAAAGGTGAGTTATCAATTTGTGAGGTGTACTATGTGGTGCCTTTGTTTTTAAACATAAAAAAGAAATTATAAAAATTGAAGTTTGAGATATATTTTGGTATGAATAAATATTTATTGCAGTTTTTTGTAATGTATTTAAATGTTGTTTAATATACATTTTGTATAGTATTATGCGTGTTTTGGGATAGGGATTGCTGATTATGATAGATTGCTTTAATGTGTGGATATGTACATTAGTAGTATACTGCATAACTTTAGGTGTTGATTTCATATTGGAAATGTATATGTAGAGTTAAGGAATTAGTGATGAGACTAGTTTTTATAAGTCTCTAAAGAGGTACAGTTAAAATATGCGACATCATTTTTGGTGTTTGGTTTCAATTTGAAGTTTGTTCTGTGAATTTATGTGGTGTAGATAGTGTTGTGGTAGAGAGATACTCATTTATGTTTTTCAGTGATATGGTGAGACTTATAGCAGAGAAATGTGAATGGTTTCTGTTTTGTAATTGAATAGGTGTAATATTAAAAGTAGTTGGAGAAAGATAAAGTATCAGTAGAGATTTATGCAGTACTTTGATGCTATAAGGAGTGTGCTTGCAGAGCAGGTATTGCCCACTTATTACTGAGACACTCCTCCAATCAACCATCGAGTACCATACACTTATTCATTGAGTGCACTAATACCTGAGTACTTATAAATTCTCTATGCACTCTGTTTGCTGCACTGTAATTATTCCAATTAATAGTCATGTACTTATAGAATGCTCTGGCCAGTAACACTATTACAGGTATGTTATTCTGTGAACTATGCATGCACGTGTCTAACCAGCTACATACTATTGATACACTCTTGTAAATACCCAGTTATTACTCATGCAAATTAGAAATGTCTCTGTCAGTGCCTTGTAATTCTTCAATTACCCATCCTCCTTATCTATCTATCCTATCACGGCAGCAATACCTAAGCACTTATAAATTCACCATGCACTGTGTTTGCAGCACTGTAATTATTCCAGTTACTAGTCATGTAATTATGGAATGGCGTAGACAGTAACACTACTACAGCTTAGATATTTTGTGCACTATGCATGCAGACCTCTAACCAGCTACATACTATTGATACGCTCCTGTAAATACCCAGTTAATATCCAGTCACTGTACATGCACTTGTACAATGACTCAGGTATTAAGATACACAGTGCTTCACTCAAATGTGCACAATCTATGCGGTCCCATAAAACCCTGTGGACTACTGATTCACTCCTGCAAAAACTCCAAGTAGTAGCCATGCAAGTCAGCAATCACACTGTCATTCTCTGTCTACTCCTGCAATCATCCTGACAGAACCATGTTCTTATGTAACCACTGTGGTGAAACACAAGCAATTTTAAACTCACCCTGCAGTCAACTACCAGCACTCTAACTATCCAGTCACTGTCCATGCACTTGTACAATGACTCAGGCATTAAGATACGCAGTGCTACCTTCAAATGTCCACAACCTATGTGGTTTCCTAACCCCCTGCAGACTACTGATTCACTCCTGCCAAAATCCAGGTAGTAGACATGCAACTCAGCAATCACACTGTCACTCTCTGTCCACTCCTGCAATCATCCTGACAGAAACCTGACCGTATCTTATCTCTGTGCCGAAACGCAAGCACTAGTAAACTCACTCTGCTGTGAACTACCAGCACTCTGCCTACCCAGTCACTGGCCATGAACGTGTACAATGACTCAAGCATTAACATATGCAGTGCTACAGTCAAATGTGCACAATGTATGCAGCCCCGTAACTACCTGCAGACTACTGATTCACTTCCACAAAAATCCAGGTAGTAGCCATGCAAGTCAGCAATTACACTGTCACTCTCTGTTTACTCCTGCAATCATCCTGACAGAACCATGTCCTGATCTAATCACTGTGCTGAAACACAAGCACTTTTAAACTCACCCTGCTGTCAACTACCAGCACTCTAGCTATCCAGTCACTGTCCATGCACGTGTACAATGACTCAGGTATTAAGATACACAGTGCTACTGTCAAATGTCCGCAACCTATGCAGTTTCCTAACCCCCTGCAGACTACTGATTCCCTCCTGCCAAAATCCAGGTAGAGACATGCAAGTCAGCAATCACACTGTCACTCTCTGTCCACTCCTGCAATCATCCTGACAGAAACATGTCCTTATCTAATCACTGTGCTGAAACACAAGCGATTTTAAACTCACACTGCTGTCAACTACCAGCACTTTAACAAGCCAGTCACTGACCATGCACTTGTACAATGACCCAGGCATTAGGATATGCAGTGCTACAGTCAAATGTGCACAATGTATTTAGTCCCCTAACCCCCTGCAGACTACTGATTCACTCCTGTAAAAATCCAGGTAGTAGCCATGGAAATCAGCAATCACACTGTCACTCTCTGTCTATTCCTGCAATCATCCTGACGGAACCATGTCCACATCTAATCACTGTGCTGAAACACAAGCACTTTTAAACTCACCCAGCTGTCAACTACCAGCACTCTAACTATCCAGTCAGTGTCCATGCACTTGTACAATGAGTTAGTCATTAAGACTCGCAGTGCTACAGTCAAATGTGCACAACCTATGCGGTCCCATAACCACCTGCACACTAATGATTCACTCCTGCCAAAATCCAGGTGGTAGGCATGTAGTTCAACAATCAAACTGTCACTCCCTGTCCACTCCTGCAATCATCCTGACAGAACCCTGTCCTTATCTAATCTCTTCTGTGTCGAAACACAAGCACTTATAAACTCACTCTGATGTAAACTACCAGCACTCTACCTACCCAGTCACTGACCATGCACTTGTACAATGACTCAGACATTAAGAAACGCAGTGCTACAGTCAAATGTGCACAATGTATGCGGTCCACTAACCCCCTGCAGACTACTGATTCACTCCTGCAAAAATCCAGGCAGTAGCCATGTAAGTCAGCAATCACACTGTCACTCTCTGTCCACTCCTGCAATCATCCTGACAGAAACCTGTCCTTATCTAATCTCTGTGCTGAAACACAAGCACTTATAAACTCACCCTGCTGTCAACTACCAGCACTCTAAATCCCCAGTCACTGTCCATGCACGTGTACAATGCCTCAGGCATTACGAGACGCAGTGCTACAGTCAAATGTCCACAATCTATGTGGTCCCCTAACTCCCTGCAGACTACTGATTCACTCATGCCAAAATCCTGGTTGTAGCTATGTAGTTCAGCAATCACACTGTCACTGCCGGTCTACTCCTGCAATCATCCTGACAGAACCATGTCCTTATCTAATCACTGCACGAAAACCCAAGCATTTATAAATTCAACATTCTCTTTCGTTGCAGTACTGTAATGATCCAGTCAGTATCCATGTACTTAGATAATGAACCAGGTACTAATACATCTAGTATTACAATCATCTACCCACTATTGATGCGGTTCTGTAAATACATAAACACTACTTATTCAGTCCTACAATTATCCAGTTAGTATCTGTGTTGCAGTAAATGGATTGTGATTTTAAAACAAAGTGTTGAAATGGTTTTGATATACAACGTGTTTCTTTAGTAATACAATAGTATATTTTATAAATGTATTTTAATAATGTCATATATATATATTTTTACAAGTATTGTTGATCATCATTAAAAAAACTTACCATGACTAGAATAACACAAAAGAGGAAACAACAAAAAAAGGAGTATTATTTGAAAAAAAACAACAGCAAGAATTAGATGAAGTACAACATGTGGGAAAAAAGAAAAAGTCTTGCGGTAGGAGAACAAAATAATTTAATAAAAAACTTTCTAAGGCTACGATCAGTATGCACATTGTGGAAAGTAGATAGAATGCCTCAACAACAAAAAAGAATAAGAAGAAAAAAAATGAAAATAATGGAAAATCACATTCTAAAGAAACAATCCATGGTAAAAGGAGAAAGAATCAGTATAAAGAAATTAGAAAGAGAATGTTTTACAATAGAGTTGTCTTTAATTTGTGGAAAAATGTGAAGAAATATAAAAGAAGATCAGCATTTTATAAAAAGAAGAAACAGATTGAAACTATTGTTGAGAAGGCTTTTGAATTAAAAAGGAAATTATTTATTTTAGTTTTAAACAGAATTCGATCACTAGATAAGCCAATACATTTTATGAAGGCCAAAAGTAAGAAAAGTGTAATTAACAGAACTAACTTTTGTGATATTTTGTTGGGTGAATGGACACACAGTTCAAGTTCAGAGCCTTTTTTTAATGAAGAGAGTTATTTTCAAACCAATACATTATTGCTAGCAGTTGAAACCAGTGGTTGTGCTTATGAGGTTAGAAATGGTTGTCCAATTGAAAAAGAGAAGATGGATCCCAGAAATGTAGAAGGAGTGATAGCTGATGAAGTTCTAGGGAGACATACAAAAGCACCAGTGTATACTTGGCATTGTGGTAGTATTTGCAGTATACAACAGGAATCGCATGAACGCTGCAATTGTACTTTCTTTCGCTACCACTGCCTTACCTCGCCAGATGACACTACCGTGAGGGGAACGGATTCCAGCAACAGGGTCTCTTGCTCCAGCCGTGCGGGAAACGGCACCGGGCACTGAAGGGACTACATCCCCCAGAGTTCCCAGTGAGGCGCCATCCATTTGCATCATCTAGGGGCGCCGGAGGTCTTTAAAACCAACAGGGACCTCACGCAGCGCGGGACGCATGAACGCTGCAATTGTACTTTCTTTCGCTACCACTGCCTTTCCTCGCCAGATGACACTACCGTGAGGGGAACGGATTCCAGCAACAGGGTCTCTTGCTCCAGCCGTGCGGGAAACGGCACCGGGCACTGAAGGGACTACATCCCCCAGAGTTCCCAGTGAGGCGCCATCCATTTGCATCATCTAGGGGCGCCGGAGGTCTTTAAAACCAACAGGGACCTCACGCAGCGCGGGACGCATGAACGCTGCAATTGTACTTTCTTTCGCTACCACTGCCTTACCTCGCCAGATGACACTACCGTGAGGGGAACGGATTCCAGCAACAGGGTCTCTCGCTCCAGCCGTGCGGGAAACGGCACCGGGCACTGAAGGGACTACATCCCCCAGAGTTCCCAGTGAGGCGCCATCCATTTGCATCATCTAGGGGCGCCGGAGGTCTTTAAAACCAACAGGGACCTCACGCAGCGCGGGACGCGCGCGGGCAGCGCCCGGGCGAAGCCCGGGCCAAGGGCGGGCCCGTCCTTGCCCGTCACTGCCTGGACCTGACTGGACTGGGCCATCCCTCTGACACTTCTAAGCGCTCACCACCAGGAAGGTAGATTTGCACTGTATTTCGTCATTTGTGATATGAGTAGTAGTTTGTATTGCATACGTATGATTTGAGGTTGCTGATCCCTTAGGCTGATAACGTGAAAAGCTGTATTGAGACGTAACACCTGGATTATCATCACACCATATCACCAACACTGCCCTGGGACTGTATCCTGTCATAGGGGTGTATACAGTGCCTGATGGCAGGCAAGGGGAAGCGTTTGGGAGGGGGAGGGTCTGTGTCTGGCACTATGGATCATTTCATTACGAGAGCGGTCTCGGTTCTAGAACAGGAACTAGCTATTACCGAGCGCCGGTTATCTGCCGAGCTAAGTCAAGCTAGACGTTCCTCTTTAGGCTTACTTGCCCTAGCAAAATCCCCTAAGAACCCTGTATTGCAGGGTGCGGAAGTTATTGGGCAACAGCGGGACCTAGCAGTTAGCTCCATCACAATAGCCGATCAGAATGATACAAATGACACAAATGATCCCCCGAGAGAGGCTCCCCTTACAGCCACTAGTGCTCTGATTCACTCCCAATCTGCTTCTAGTCATCCACAGACAAGAGCCCAAAAAAAGGGTAGTAACAGTGCAGCATGTAAGAGGAAGAGAATAGGGCTATCACAGGGCGGGAGATTGGCAAAGCATACTAATATAACGACTGGCCCACCAGCGAAGTCTGGTTTGGTTCAGTCTGTCGATATCACTATTGGTGATGACACTGACAATAGACATCAGGATCAGCCCCAACATAATGACCTGATCCCCCAGATCGAACAAATAGTCCGTTCCCTGTTATCACCACTTTTGGATAGGGTAAAGGTGGTTTCGGACAAAGTAGATCGTCTTGAGCAAACTATTTTAGATAATTTTTGCTCATTAAAAAATGTTATTAATTTAGCCACCAAGGACTGTGTTAATCCCATTAAGGTGACCCATACCATTCCTGCCCTGCAACTTTCTTCCCCCAATACTGTCATACCCCCTATAGTCGACTCTGGGACAGTTCCACCCAGAACCTCGATAGCAGACAACACTAGCACCCAGGGTAGTACTCAGGATAGGGATCGCTCAAAGGACTTACCCGGAACCAAATTGGATAGCAGGTCTTCACACAAAGGTTCAAACATAGTCTATGGAGACAGGATAACTAAACCCTCTAAATCCTCGAATGTCTGCATTCATTTACCTCCTGAATCTATTCCCTATGTTGCTGTCTTATCCGGCGTTCCGGAATTGAAGAGCGACACAGAGGAATCTTATCAACAACTTAAAAATAAAGTCATCTTCTGGCTCAATCAAAAGAGACCTATCCCGAACTTTGTGGACGGGAAAATTCTCTTTGCCAGAAGAGTTAGTTGGGTTGGTCCCAGACCAAAAAATGTCCAAGGGGATTGTATTATCATTAATTTTAGGGATACCCGAGTGGTGCGCATCATCTGTGACCATCCACTTAGTTGGGACAGGTCAGAAATAAGGGTCCATGATTTAAGGCACTTCTATAATCCTTACTTTAACACCCCCGAAAGCCTTGTCCAATCCCAGGATAGGACCGGATCCAACCCAAACTTTGTAATGCTTCCCACTCAGAGTATCGATAACACATACCACCTGGAAGCATCAGCCTGACCGGGCCTGGAGGGGCCTTTCCTTAATCTGTCACCCTCTGTTGATAACCCACCAACTAGATCTGAGGGAAAGGGTGTAGATGTCTGTGTGTCGCACGATTTATCCGACAGAAAAAACACCTGTAAAATTTTAAGTTGGAATGGAGAAGTGTGGCTCACTGGTTAGAGTAGGCAGGCCTGGAAGCAGAGGTCAGCCCGGGACCAGGGTTCAATTCCTGGCTCGGCTGGGTCTTGAGTCCATAAATTGTCCATGGACTCGATAATTCTCGCCCCAGTGCATACTTGATTCATGGGTTCACACTCTGCGACTCTGGGCAATAGCTTGCTTAATCTCCACAATGGCCCCTCGCGGCGGGATGCCTGGCTTTCACCTTGTGGATGCCCTGCTGGGTTATCTCACAGGGGAATACCAGGACGGGTTCCCTAAGCAAGCGCTTAGAGACCAGTTGGTGATTTGCGCTATATAAATATCTGTACATTTACATTTACATTTACAATGTTGCCGGCACCAGACTTAAAAGCCAGGATGATTTATGGATTGGTTATGTTGTGTCCCACGATATTATCGCCCTACAGGAAACTTGGGACACATCAAATAATCTTTCTTTGGACGGGTTTGTTCATTTCTATATCCCAGCAACACCTAGCTTGGCGGGGAGGGCTAAGGGGGGCCTTGCCTTGCTCGTTTCTTTGAACGTGAAAGGATCCGCCAAACAGGTTGATTCTGGCTCCCAACATTGTTTAGTAGTAGAATTAGTGGTGGCAAACTCTCCTTCTCTACTCTTGATAAATTTTTATAATTCTAAAGACAGTGTCAGTCCAAATTACCATCTAGAATCTGTGGGGGAGGTTCTGGATAAATATAGAGCTCTACACAATAGTTTCGAGGTAATTTTAATGGGCGATTTTAATATCCATCCTTGCAGTCTAGGTTGCATTTTGGATGACGAGGAGGGTTCTCCCTATGCTTCACCCACACATTTCGAACATACTAAATCAGGTGAGGCTTTGGAGAGCCTATTGGCTACCTCAGATCTCTCTGAACCTGGTTACTGCACGGTGGGGCAGAGACCGTTTACCTTTAAAGGCCCGGATTCAGGGTCAGTCATCGATTACATTTTTGTTTCCTCTTTGCTTCTTGTTTTGATTTTAAACTACAGGGTGGAGGACTCCGCATTCAGTGACCACAACCCAGTGATAGTAGAGGCCGCTTCGGATGGGTTATTGGCATTTAAAGAGCCTAGTATCTTGGGACCTAGAGCCCTGATAGTAAAAGACCAGGGCAGGAGGGTAAAATGGGCTCAGGTGTCCCCGATCTCTTTTTGTCAAGATGTCCTGGCTAAAGTTGAACCGGAGATGGACATATGCCTAGACTATGCCAACTCCAACTCTAGCATTGTTGAGGCTTTTGCCATCATTTGTCAACACATAAATGCGGCCCTCCTGACCAAACCCAAGTCAGGATGTGCCATAGGGAAAAAATGGTTCAACACCAATTGTATTAAGGCCCATTCTGCTCTTTTGAAGGCAATAAAAGGCAAACCAAGAAACAGACCTCTAATTACTTCTTTGCGGAAACAGTATAAATTAGCCATCAAAGCACGTAAAAACGAGATCCAGGAAGAAGCCTGGAACAATTTGCTGTTACCGGACACCTTGCGGGATAGTTCCAAATTCTGGGGACTGATAAATCACCCCTTTTTTTCCGATAGTGGGAATCAGACCTTAGAATGTAGCATACCTGATGAACAGTGGTTAGCCCACTTCGGAAAAATTTATAGTTCTGCCTCGCATGGGAATTCAGAGGAGCTGTCAGCCCTAAATCGGGTTGGTCTTGTCTCGGCCTTCAGGGTGGAGGAGGTGGAAAAAGCCATCCAAGAGACATCGAAGAGTAAGGCACCAGGCCCTGACGGCGTCCCGGCTGACCTATATAGGTCCGCACCTAAACTATGGGCCAAATTATTAACTAATGTTTTTAATGTTGCAAGACACAAGTATATCCCTGAGTCCTGGGCGACATCCATTATTATACCAATTTTTAAAAAAGGCCAGAGGGATGATCCGGCATGTTATAGGCCGATCTCCCTAATTGACTCTGCTGTCAAAATTTTAGGCAGAGTCATCTTGGGCAGACTGAACACATGGTTGGCAGGTAACAGTATATTATGTGACGCCCAATATGGTTTTAGGGCTAACAGGAGCACGCAGGATCAATGCTTGAATCTCCACTTACTTATTTGCAAATACACTATCGCAAAGGAGGGGTCGTTGTACATGGCCTTTATGGACCTCTCCTCAGCTTTCGACCTAGTCAATAGGTCGAAACTGTGGAGTATTCTTTTGGACAATGGAGTTGATCCCCCTCTGGTTGGTTTTTTGGCGGATCTCCATCGTGATTTATCAGCCTCGGTGAGAGTCACCCAGGGGGGAAGGTGTACCAGCCGCTTCAAGTCAGAGCGAGGTGTAAGGCAGGGATGCATTTTGGCACCCCTCCTTTTCACGCTTTACATCAATGCCCTGGACCCCGCCCTGGCAAATGCTGCGGTGGATGTACCACGGGTAGGAGACACCAAGATCCCAGTTCTCCTTTACGCGGACGACGCCGTTCTTTTGGCGCGTACAGGAGTGGCCCTTGACAGACTATTGGCCTCTTTCGGAGACTTTATGACATCGTTAGACCTGAAAGTTAATACCCAAAAATCACAGGTCATGATCACGGGCCAGGCTAGTAGGAAAAAGAAATCTAAATCCTTCTTTTGTCTAAGCCACGAGGTCAAAAGGGTCCCAATTTTCACCTATTTAGGGGTCATTTTTGACGAGAAGGGAACGTGGGGTCCTCAACACAACCTTAAAGGCAACGCAATGGCAAGATCTGTGGCAGCTATACTTGGCTTTGCCAAACGGCTGGGTAGTCGCCCCCTGGAGGCCATCTTGAAAGTCTATAAAGCTAAAACCCTGGCATTGGCCACCTATGGCTCCGCCATATGGGGCTATTCCAGAAATGACACCATCCAGAGGGTGGAAAACAAGTTTTTAAGATCCTTGTTGTCCATTCCTCAGTCCACACCTACTTTTACAATACATTCAGAATTGGGCTTGGGGTATGTTGTCGACCTAATTAAAATGGCACCTGTCATATGTTGGCTTAAAACCTGGCTTAATCAAGATATTCCTTTAACACATTTAATACTAAAGGATTGTCTAGCCTTGGAAAGAGCCCACACAATTGCATGGCTAGTATACGTCAAAAAGATGTTGAGTTCAGTGGGACGTTCAGTGCTCTTCAATTCCCCTGAAGGCATCAACAAGCAGGACATTAAGGGGATTAAGACCGCATTAATGACAAGATTAATGGTCGAGAGGGAGGACACTGAATTAAATAAGCCGGTAGTGAGAAGGGACTATGGGCTAATTACTGTTCCGGGCCTTGAACCCTACCTGGCTTTTGTCACAAGCCCACTTCACAGGTCTCTCTTGATTAAATTTCGTTTAAACTTGATACCGTATGTGCTAGGTTTTTATCCCACGTGGGCAACCCCGGATAATGCGCCCCCATGTGACTGCGATAATTTTTCTAGCCAAGACACATTACATTTCATCATGTTTTGTGAACATTTTGTACATATCAGGAGAAAATACCTGTTACCCTTACTTAAAGAGGCTGGCCATGTTCAGGTTCGGCCAGCGCTCTTGTCCCTGCAACTCCTGCCTAATATCACCATTGCCTTTTACGTAGCAAACTTTTTAGTCGCTGCTGTGCGCATTAGTAAGAAGCGTGCCAGAGAGCGGCACACTATCAACACAACGGTTGTGGCTGTGATGGGCGGCGGCCCATAATTATGGACTATTTCATCCCTGCTAGTCTTTTAGACAGAAACTGTATCCTCTAATTCTATTTATTCATTTTAACTTAAGAACTGAATCGATGTAATAGGTTCTCTTCGTATTTTTAAATTTTTAAATTTTGATTATGTTTCTTAAATACCAGATTTGTAATTGATGTACTTTTGCTCTGTATTTCTCGTACTGTGATTTTATGTGTGTTTTGCCTCTTTTTATGATCTTTTATTGATCGAATAAAAGTATTTGACTGACTGACTGACTAACAGGAATCTATTGATATTTTAGGGAATGTTTTACGAGTCTATAGTAAAAAAAGTGTTTAACAAAAGATTAATATGTTGCAAGGACTAGATCCTTGCAGAGTGACAAAAAATACTGGTTTGCAAGGTCATTCTCTGGCTTGTCTTTCTAGGAAAGTATGTCAAAGTGTTTTTCATCATTTTAGAATGTTAGCAGTACATCATTCTCAAATGCGGAAGTTAGTCAGAAGATTGTATTACGCAAAAAGTCCAGCAAGATTTTTAAATGAATTAAACAGTGCGCTTGTGCATGGGTCAGTATCAGATGTAAAAAAAGTTTGTGATGAAATAGAGTTTTGTTACTTTGGTCCTGAAGAAGAGAGTAGACAAAGTGAGACATTGATAGAAATAGGCATTGAAGAAAACGTGGAAAAAATTAGTACACAGAATTTGAAGAAGAAATTACAAAGTTTACGGTAATTTTGTGTGAAAGGCCAAATTATACTTGTATTTGTTGTCGACAAACTCACTATAAGAATCAGACTAGGACTGTTGATCTGTATTTAAAAAGTGAAAGAGAAAATAATGTTAAGTGGAAGGAATTTGCAACTTATTTGTTGGTAGAGGATTGCTTTGATTTGGGTACTGATCAGCGTATTTGTAAATATTGTTATAACAAATTAGACGATAATAAAATGCCTGCTAGAGCTGTCCATAATAATATTGAGTTGGTAACTATTCCTCCAGAACAGATAGATTTAAACACGTATGAGTCTATTCTGATTCAATGTGTGCACCCATTTTAGGCTATTGTTCGTATGGAGCCTAAAACAGATAACTTGCTTCCTACAGATTTACAGAGGATTAAAAGTTAGAGTTGTATATTTACCTCTAGATTTAATGAACAATATTGAAACTATTGGTGTAGAGAATGTAGAAAGTGAACCACTAGATATTCTAGTTAATGGTGTTCCTACTGAGAGTAAGAAAATCTGTCAGAAATTAGTGGATGTCAGGAAAGTGCAAATGGCAACATTTTATCTTATAAAAAACAATGATTACTACAAAAAGATGTATGTGGAAGAAGAATAAATACATTTAGGAGATGATAGTGAAATGTCAAGTGGTCAAATTGAGAAAGTAGACATGTCCAAAAGTGAAGACATTTATGAACATTATAGTGTACATCCCCTTCATTCAAAAGAAGTGATGGGGAATACTATTGAATTATTCCAAATGAAGAAAGCGAAGGGGACTCCATGAGTGTTTGGGAAAAAAGTGTGGAAGCTCATTGTTTTCCGCAGCTGTTCCCAACTGGAAAAGGTGGACGATATGACAAACGATCTGTACAGATTCCTTCATCAGAATATCAGACATCAAGATTGTATGCAGAAGATGCAAGATTTCGACAATGTATCCCATATATATTTCATCTTTTGTTTGAGAGTGACTTGTCTGGACTTTCATATGCAGTCAACCACATATTAAAAACAGGAATACATCTTCAAAATGTTTCTGCAAAGTAATTTATGGATAAAGTACATCAGAGAGACGATCATTTAGAATCTCAACTAACTAATTTGATGGTATGTCAGCATGGTACTAATGAGTATTTGTATCATCATCATGGAGAACTTAAATGCATGCTAAGGAACTTAGGAACTCCTACGTGGTTTGTTACCCTAAACTGTGCTGAATACGCTTGGGATGATTTACTTGAATTTCTTCGAGAGGCAAATTCAAATATTAAAAATATTGAACACAAGACACCTGGAGAATTGTGTTCTTTGGATCCTGTAAATGTATGCCGATATTTCTATCATAGATTTGAAGCTATGATGTCTTTTGTCTGCAATAAAAAGACTCCTCCTCTTGGAGAGGATATTGATTTATTTTGGAGAAAGGAGTATCAAGCTAGAGGTGCTCCTCATATACATATGCTTTTATGGATCAAGGATGCACCCAAAGTAGGAACTGATTTGGATGACACTGTTTTATCTTTAATTGAAGATTATGTCACATGTGCTATACCAAAAAGAACAGAAGAAAACATCTTAAGACAACAAGTGTTACGATTCCAAAGTCATCGATGTGGCAAATACTGTCGACGGAAATACAAATCAAAGGAAAAGTTTTATACCAAATGTTGTTTTGGATTTCCACTTCCAGTAATATCCAAAGGAAGAGTACACAGTTTCATGTCAGCAGTGAGACATACCAGCACTAGAAAATCACCCACAAATACTTACAATTTGAAAAGAAGTGAAGAATCAAAGTATATCAATGATTATAATCCAGTTATTCTATCGATGTGAAATGCTAATATGGATATCCAGTATGTTGCGGATAATTCCATTGCTCTTGCTCGGTATGTAACAACATACATAATAAAATCAGAAAAGACGGAGTTGAAAGAAATGTGGAAAGAAATTTCTCACGTGAAGAGTCTTAGTAAGAAATTGTACAGTTTTAGTTTGAAGATGTTATCCCATCGAGAGATTGGAGCATACGAATGCTCGGATCGGTTGTCGTCTGCAAGTTTATATTCAAAGTCAAGAGCAATCATTTGGGTGAGTCTAGGTCTTGCTGCAACGCGAAATCGAGTACTTAAATCTATACAAGAAATCGAATATTTAGCAGTAAATGAACTGGAAAGTACTGATATTGTCAAAACAAACATGTTGGATACATGCTATCCAAATAGAAGTCGTCATCTTGAAAATATATGTCTCTATGAAGTGCTGCAATTTTACAGTTTAAAGAGAAATACTACAGAAAACATGAATGAAGGAAAATATGCAGTGATTAGTTCAGAAGGTAGTTTGGTGAAACACAGTAAATCAAATCTGATTAATCATAGGAAACTGAGTTGTGACACTCCTGATAAAAGAGAATTTTACTATTTAGCTCTTATGCAACTGTTCAAACCTTGGCGTATGGAATAGGAATTACTTGGAGATTTTCAGTGCTATGAAGATTCTTTCAATGCATGTAAAGATAGCATTGAATGCACAGTTTTTGCAAATTATCTCAAAATGTTGAATGAAGAAATTGATCAAGAAGCTACTATTGCAGCTGAGATTGCTAGAGACAGTTCTCAAGACAGTCAAAGTTCTGCTGCTCTGAGTCAGGATCAACTAGGGCAACCAATTCTTGAAAATGAAGTAGTAATTGCCATGATTGAAGTGGCAACAGCAATGGATCAAGCTCAAGAAGATATTATGGACTCAGGAAACTTGGAAGAACAACTAAATATTGAACAGAAAGAAATATATCAGCATGTGAGAGATCGACCATGGTTTTCTTCATGAAAAGAAAGAATGCACATGCACATCATTTCAACCAATCCGGATGTATGTCAGTGGTCAAGCTGGTACAGGAAAACATTTCTTAATTAAAGTTTTGACCAGTTATCTATGAAAAACAACTGACTCACATTTGTCTTGTGTTGGAACTGCTCCAACTGGGTTGGCAGCACACAACATTAAAGGAATTACATTACATTGTTTACTAATGCCACCTGTAGAACATGAAAATAAATTGGAATATCACAAGCTATCTGGAGAAGCTTGTCATGAAGTTTCAAGAGTGCTAAAGAAAATGAAACTTCTGATTATTAATGAGGTGAGCATGGTCTCAAACTTAATGCTTGCCTTTGTGCATTTAAGAATGCAGCAAATTCTAAAAACAGAATACGATGTCTTATTTGGAGGAAAACATGTGATAGTTTTTGGTGATCTACTGCAACTTACTCTTGTAAAAGGGCACCCAGTATGTAAAACACTTGTGCATGAAGACACCAGAAAGTCTTTGGGAAGTGTTGGAAACGTTAACATTTGGTCATATTTTGAACACAAAGAACTCATTAAAAAATATGTGACAGGCAAATGATGTTGATTATGGAACCATTCTTCAAGATATAAGAATTGGAGTATTGACAGAACATGGCAAACAAGCTTTGCAAAGTCGGCTACTTACCAACTTGTTTCCAAATGAAAATATAGTTCCTGCAAAAATATACAAAAAAACTGCAAACAAATAAATCTATAATCTGCCTAATGCCAACACTGCAAGAGTGTTCTACATTCAATGAAGAACTTTTAAAGCTGGAAAATGAACAAATAATAAAAACGGAAGCCATTGATAAAATTGAGCATGAAGGAATTACTATTATTTTGATGGAAAAATTAAAAACAAAATTGGATTCTTTAGAAAAATCTATATCTAAAACTGCTGGTTTAGAAAAGAATTTATATGTATGTGTAAACTGTCGGGTTATTTTACGACATAATTTGGATGTGGAAAAAGGTTTAGTAAATGGAGCAATGGGATAAGTTGTTGATTGTGTTAATTATAAAAAAAAGATGGAATTGAATGTTTGAAAATCTAAGTTGATCACATTGAAGAAGTAAAACAAATTGCTTGTTGTTCTGCTTGTTTTTTGCTTGTTAAAGATTTGTATGTTCGTAGAAAACAGTTTCCTCTTTCTTTGGCATATGCGGTGACTATTCATAAATCTCAAGGTTTAAGTGTAGACAGTGCTTTGGTAAACATTGGAAGTACCGTATTTAAAGAGGCTATGGCATATGTTGCTTTGTCTCGAGTCAGAACTTTATCTGGATTGCATTTGATTGATTTTGATGAGAGAAAGATTAGTGCAGATGCAAATTGTGTAAGAGAGTATAATCGGTTAAGAAGAATGTATGCTCCCAATTTAGGTGAATATCCTGTATATGAAAAGCGTGTAGTAGGTCGAAAAAGGAGATATGCGAATATCTGTACTGAAGTTAAAGAGAAGAAATAAAATCCAGATAATGATGAGATTCCATGCAAAAAGAAAAAGGACACTATTGAAGAGATTGACGGATATCAGTTAGAAAATAGTTCAGGTATCAACTGCTATGCTAATGTAGTGGTAAATGTTATATTTGGAGAATCATGAAAAAAGGTTTAGTTCCTTGTTGCATTCTATTTTTGAAAAATTGAGAACTGATAAAAGTAAAATCCAAAGTGTTTCTGATATTTGAAATCTTATGGATATATGTTCTGGTTCTACACAATGTTCACAGAATATGCAACAAGATGCTCAGGAATTTCTAATGTATATGCTTGCAGTATTGGAAGATGAAGGAATACAAATTGAAAATCTGTTTGGACTTTGTTATAAATGGGAACATGAATGTGAAAATTGTAGATTTACTTCTACCACTAACATAGACACTGAAAGATTCATATATTTGACAATACCAGACTGTAAAACAGTGTTTTCAACAAATTACTTAAAGCAGCAAATCAAAACATGGAGTGTAGCTAATGCAAATCAGAAATGTTGTCAACATTATTTATACAAAGATTTGGACAATATATAATTGTAATGATACAACGTTGTACAGCTGATGGAAGAAAATTGGAAACTTTAATTAAATATTTTGTAGCAAGTCAACTATCAATATCAGGAAGAACTTTTGCAGCAGTAGCAATTATTTTCCACGATAGTCCATCTATAACACTGTCTATTTAAAATGTAATAAAGGATGGACATATTGTAATGATACTCATTTGTTTTTTAGATACCGTTTGCCTAACGAATTACCAAATTCATAACTAATATTTTTAAAGCCAAAGTTCTAAGAACATAATTTGGCCTATTGGGAATATGTTAATATGTATTAATACGATTACTCTGGACAATTTCAGTACGAAGGATTTCAGGAATATCATTTGACCTAAAGGAAAGATATTAATATGAATGAAGCAGTTTTTCTGGGATATTCTGACAGCAAATATTTTAAAGAACAACATTTAGAGTATATGGAAATGATAAAGAATTGGTGATTGAATTATTGTTTCTGTTCTTTCATATTGTAGTGACAAAATTCTCTTAGAAAGAAGCATTTTATATATTTGAGATTTGTATTATATGCTATGTTATTGAGGATGTTGTTTTTATGCAATGTGCAGAGATAGTTGACTATGTTGAAAATATTTTTGACACAGATATGTTTTTTTAAGCAATCTTATTGATTGTTATTTTTTTGCCCGCTGTTCTGTGAACAGTAACATAGAAATCACTATCTATAGTGAAATTCAATATATTGTGACAACAGCAAAAAAGGCAAACTAAATACTTTAGGTAATGCTAAAATTATTTTTAAAATTTAAATTATAAAAAATAACTGCAAAAAATGTTTAGAATATTTTAATATCTACTACTGTAAAGGTAAGATTAAGTATTCCAAACACTATCCATCTACTACTCTATTCACCTGTGCACTATCCATATAAACCTCTAACCACCTACTCACTGCTCATTAATATCTAAAATACCTCAGGTACTAACCATACAGTCCACTAATCACTCTGTTACTCCTAATGCAGTTCTTCAGTCATCTACTAGTAGAATGTTCTAATTCAATACCTCTGTCAATACCCAAGCAGTTATTAATTTCCTCAGGTGATCTCTTACAATATTCTAATCATCCAGCCAGAACTATGTCCTTATCTAATCACTGTAGCAAAACACAATCACCCTGTTGTCAACTACTAGCAGTCTAACTATCCAGTCACTGTCCATGCACTTGTACAATGTCTCAGGTATTAAGAGACGCAGTGCTATAGCTAAATTTGCACAATGTATGCGGTCCTCTAACCCCCTACAGACTACTGATTCAGTCCTGCAAAAATCAAAGTAGTAGCCATGCAAGTCAGCAATCAAACTGTCACTCTCTGTCCATTCCTGCAATCATCCTGACAGAACCATGTCCTTATCTAATCACTCTGTTGAAACACAAGCACTTATAAACTCACCCTGCTGTCATCTACCAGCACTCTAACTATACAGTCTAGGTATCCTCCTGTCCATCCCATGCACTTCTTCAATCACTTATCCACCACTATCTGCTTATCCTATCACTCTTCCAATACCTAAGCACTTATAAACTTACCATGCACTCTGTTTGCAGCACTGTAATCATTCTAGTCACTAGTCATGTACTGATGGAATGGTGTAGTCAGTATCACAAGTACACCTACAATATTCTGTGCAGAATGCATGCAGACCTCTAACCAGATACATACTTTTGATATACTCTTGCAAATACCCACTTAGTACCCATGCAGCCTAGGGATCCTCCTGTCAGTCCCATGCACTTCTCCAATCACTTATTCACCACTATCTCCTTATCCTGTCACTGTGTCATTGCCTAAACACTTATAAATTCAGCAGGCACTCTGTTACAGCACTGTAATCTTATTAGTTACTAGTCATGTATTTATGGAATGGCCTAGCCACTAACACAAGTACACCGTCAATATTCTATGCACTATGCTTCCAGACCCTAACCAGCTACATACTATTGGAACACTCTTGTAAATACTAAGGTACTACTCATGCAGCCTAGGAAGCTTCCTGTGAATCCCATGCACTTCTCCAATCACCCATCCAGCACTATATTCGTATCCTATCACTCTGACAATACCTAAGCGCTTATAAATTAAGCATGCACTGTTTGCAGCACTATAATCATTCCAATTACCAGTGATGTACTTATGCAATGGCCTAGCCACTAACACAAGTACACCTACAATATTCTATGCACTATGCTTCCAAACCTCTAACCAGCTACATACTATTGGAACAGTCTTGTAAATACTAAGGTACTACCTATGCAGCGTAGGAATCCTCCTGTCAGTCCCATGCCCTTCTCCAATCACCCATCCAGCACTATCTACTTATGCTATCACTTTGCCAATATCAATCCACTTATAAATTCACCAGGCCCTTTGTTTGTAGCACTGTAATCATTCCAGTTACTAGTCATGTACTTATGGAATGGCCTAGCCATTAATACACGTACACCTACAATATACTGTGCACTGTGTATGTAGACCTCTAACCAGATACATACTATTGGTACAGTGCATTAAATACCCAAGTAGTACCCATGCAGCTTAGGAAACCTCCAGTCAGTCCCATGCACTTCTCCAATCACCCATCCAGTACTATCTACTTATCCTATCACTCCACCAATACCTATACACTTATACATTCACCAGGCACTCTGTTTACAGCACTGTAATCATAGTAGTTACTAGTAATGTATTTATAGAATGGCCTAGCCACTAACGCAAGTACACCTACAATATTCTATGCAGTATGCTTCCAGACCTCTAACCAGCTACATAGTAGTGGAACACTTTTGTAAATACTAAGGTACTACCCATGCAGCCTAGCAATCCTGCTGTCAGTCTCATGCACTTCCTCAATCACTCATCCAGCACTATCTATTTATCCTATCACTCCGCCATTACCTATCCACTTATAACTTGACCATGCACTCTGTTTTCAGCACTGTAATCATTCCAATTACTAGTAATGTACTTATGGAGTGGCCTAGCCAGTAACAAAAGTACACCTACAATATTCTGTGCACAATGCCTACAAACCTCTAACCACATACATAGTATTGGTACACTCCACTAAATACCGAAGTAGTACCCATGCAACCTAGGATTCCTTCTGTCAATCTCATGCACTTCCTCAATCACTCATCCAGCACTATGGGGCAGATCTAGGAGGAAGTGTTGCAGTGTGGCACCACAAGCCCTTTGGCTGCGCAATGCTGCAGCACTTCCGAAGCACACGAATGCAACATATTTAGAAGAATATGTTGCATCTGTGCTTTGCCCTGTGCTGGTGCACAAACTGCAGCCATGCGCTGGCATAGGCACCCTTGCACCATGGTGCAAGAATGCCTGCGTCGCAGGGACATTGTTTTTGTGCAGGAAGGGGCACCTTCCTGCACAAAAACAATCACTACAGAAATGTTCCTCCATCAATGCATGCTGTAGAATGCAGAATGCATTGAAAGAGGAAAAAACTAGGAGAAATGAAAACATTTCTCCTCGTTGCACCTCGCACACATCTCCAGATTTACGATTTCTCTTAAATCTGGAGATGTGTCTTGTTCCAAGGGTGTTGCATGGGAACACCCACAGCAACATCCATAGAATGCCCCTGCAACACAAAGTGCTGCGTCTGAAGGGGCCATATTTACAAGGAGAGGAAAAGCCACGCAGGGTGGCTTTTCCTCTCCTTGTAAATGTGGAGGAGCCCCCTGCGCCACCAGTACATCACAAAAAGTGACGTACTGGTGGTGCAGTGGGCTTCTAAATATGCCCCTATGTTCTTATCCTATCACTCTGCCAAAAACTAAGCACTTATAAATTCACCATACACTACTAATGCATTCTTTCAGTCAATCAAGCTCTACACATATGTTCACTCAAAATGTCAGACATTACCATGCAATTATTTTTCTTTTTTTTAACCAGATAAGGTAGTTCTGACAAGAACTTTTTTTTCTACTGTTTTGTTTTGTATTTTTTTGTAGTTTTGAACAATTTTGTATTTTTTTGGGTGTTTTTTAAAAAACTGAACAAAAAATGGAACAAAGTAAACAGGTAACTTTTGGAATTAAATATCATTCCAAAAACAAAAAACAAACAAAATAATTAACAGTGGTGATTTCTTTGGGCAGCAGAAACAGCATCCACCGACTGTTCGCTATATCAGATGATTTTGTTACACTTTACACAGTGTTGCTCCTGAAATGCAAATTCTGCTCTTAGGAGGTGCTGCTGATGATGCTCCTGATGTGCTTGCCACAGCTGGTGATGGATTTTGAGCAGCTTGCCTCATTTCCTCCCGAGCAAGATTGCGAGGATGGAGAGTGTGCAGATGTTTGTACATGCTGGCAGTGCCACATGAATACTTTTTCTCACTCCCTCTTGAGAGGACCCTCCCGCAAATCGTGCAGGTCACTTTTCTTGTGATGGAGCGCAAAAACCCTGGTAACGGGGAAAAGCAAAACCCGTACCGGTATCCTCCCCTGCGTCACAGACCCGACGTCACACTAACTAATTCACACATGCAGTCATTGGTGGGGCCCATAACACCAACACTAACCATTCACCGGTCTGCACGCAGTTGGAGGGATGAGCGGTTCGAGCGCTCGACATGTGAGGGAACACCTTATAACCTATAAAGAAAAGTTAATTTACAAAATAAACAGCAATACCCCTTCCACCTACAGATCTTAATCCTAAACATCAAGGCACTCCTCCCACGTGGTCAATGGACCAAATAGTTGGATTGGTTGATGGTGATTTAGAACCAGCTAAAACACATTCAAGATTTAGATCTTACCTTTCTCAATAAACCACAAACTCTTTTCTTGTTTATCAATATCTGTTTATCTAAATTTCACAAAGGGTTAGTTTTGCATTTGGAAAATTATATCAAATTTTGAATATAGCGCAGAACATCATATTTACCTAAACTTGCTATTTGGAGTCCTCTAAGTCATTGGGTCTGCATCCTCAAATCTGTTGTCGTTCGTCTAAAAGTTCAAAGTTCTTCGCTCAGCACGCTACAGTCTCAAAGGATCAGTAAAGACCAAAGACGTGCAAGCATCTGTCAGTGCCCACAAAATTTAGGAAAAGTTTGCAGTTATCAGATAATTGGGCAGTGTCCGGACCATCTAGGATTCAGGAAAACGGAGCAGTCACCCTAAGTAATAGAGTTTGCGTACCGTCACCGTCGTCGTCTTGTCATCGAGAAGAACTATCTATCCTCTCTATTCTACCGCGTATTTTTATAATAAAATCAAAGCAAGAAGATACATTTCTTTATTTTAATACAGTCGTGATTGGTTGGTTGAGATCGTCCGATGGAATCTTTCTAGGATTTTGGTACAGTTCAAGGGGTGATGTCACAAATTCATTTAATGTCCGTCCGTTCTGGTTTACTATGAAAGTCTATTGTCTTTCATCTTGGCCGTCAGCCCACAGTGTCCTTGCTTTTGGAACACGGAGATCAGGGTTCACGACGAGGTCTGGAAGACTTTTGTCGCTTCTGCGCCCTTCACTCCATGCCTCGTGGGACAGTGGCCACTTAGTCATGTCGCGTCCGCGGCTATTTTGGAATTTAGGCCCAAACGCCAACCTAAGCGAAACAAACACAAAAAGTAATCAATGCATAGAAATAATAAATCTAATCTTACTAATCCCTCTATGTGCTTGTATTTATCTAGCGTATAGCAACATTTAAAGCATTTATATTCACCCTTTTGAGCCTCCTCTCGAGCAACATTACAAAGGCATCACAAAGCAACATATATCATGCAGTATTATACTACTGTTAGTATGCATACATATTTTAGTCATAAAGGTTATTTAGCCATGCAATATGCAATTCCACGTGTAATTTGGTTATTAGTAATGTTGGTTTAATATACATGCAAACTCATTTTAATAATATTATAATTAATAGATTATTCAATTAGTATTTTCATGCAGAATGGGGGAGGTATACAAAATGTTGTACTACCCGCTCCATCAATCCCCCCTTTGGTGATTTTGTCACCACACCATTACATTTTGTATCAATTTGTCAAGAAAGTGAAATTAATTCTTTTTAATTAGTTTACATCTCTGTTTCCCCAATTTCTTCTCTTCTGGCTGTTTTATACATGCTTTCTTTCATCTCTTCTAATTCTACTTCTTCAAATTCCCTCTCTTGTCTCTTATTCTGTCTTCTTTTCAAATTTTCTCCTTTTAACTTTTTCTGTACTTTCTTCTTTTTATGACACAAACAAACTAATCTTAGAATTAATACTATAAAAAACACACAGGTTAGTGGAAATTAGATTCTACCTATAAATGTACTACCTAGGTTTATCAGGAAATCTTTAATAGAAGAAAGTTTCTTCCCAATCTTTTCCCAAATACTTTCAACCTCCAGTGGTGTAATTTCCTCATGCAATTCAGTTTTATTTTTTATGTACATTTTTAGATCTTTACTTTTGTCGGGAATGTAAGTGTGAACTTTCAGCATTCCACAGACTCCACCCTCTTTTGACAATAATATATCAAGAGCAACTCGATTTTGCATTACCATTGCACGCATGGCAACCATTTCAGTATTTACCAATAAAAATCCTCCAGCGGTGCTTGTTGACAAGCGATCCACTACTGTTGATAATTTTCTAATTTTGTGTGCATTCAGAGATATTCCCACTGCTGGTATCAATGCTCCAAAAATGTCTCCTACAATTTCTGACCAAGATTCTCTCTTTCTACATGCTAGATGACTACCTAACTTATGTACACCATCTTCTCCACTTCCCATGTGAAATATCTTTGGGAAAACCAGACCTACATAACATGTGCCATACCAATGGTCTGGCAAACGATAATATGCCTTGTTCCCGCAGATAAAATATAACCCAGGAAAAACTGAATGATTTCCTCCTTTAAATCCCCATCCACCTATGATTCGGTATGTATCATGGCACTCACTGTTACCTACAAAGTAATTATCATATGCAGTTTGATTCCTTCCAATACACAACTTCCCTTTCTGGGGCCAATCTAAAGCCATAGTTGGACTAGCTTCTCCCTTCAAGTGTTTTTCCATTTGAACATCCCAGACTGTTTTTTCTTCCTTTCTCTCAGATGCCTTCTTTTGCATTCTCAATCTCCTTTCTTCAACCATATCCAAAAACGTATTTTCTTCTTTCTTTACACTACAAGTCAAATTATTCCGAAATATATTCAATGTTAGTTCTTTAGTTTCTAAGAAAAATTCACCTAACACCTTAGCAGGCTTTACTTTATTCAACTTGTTATTTGCAGGTACTTGTGAAAATATGTTATCTACATCTGAAAAATAATATTCGAACTTCCCTATTTGGTAAAACAGACTGGCTATTACACTACAGGTTATTCCATATGTTACTGGGAGATGATGGTAGGTCACTCCCTCCGATACAGATGCAGGTAACTGCATACAAACATAGCAATCCATCACATCCATTGTCTTTACATATTCGTACAAAAGTTTTTAAACACATTGTTAGAGAAATCATTTATAGACCAGTCCTTATGTAGATAGTTTCTATCTATCCTAGTCGGATATACTTTCTGGACCTTCTCTATATTAGTTTTATTCTCACTATGTCCTTCTATTGTGTCTATGGTAACCTTAAATGAAATCATCAAAGCTAACACACTCCATAGAAGCATTAGTAATCCTGTACAACAACAACACATTTTAAACCATTGTTTTAGGAACACACATTTAGCTTTTCTACTTTCTGTGTTTGCCATTTTCGCAAAATGATCAGTGTCTTTTGACTTAGCGTCTTCTACTTCACAACTAGTTTTGTCTAACCCATGGCTCTAAGCACCTACTTGGTTCTATTTGTTATGTCTTTTCCAGTATTCTATTCTCTTTCCATTAGCAGTACTTTCGTCTTGTTTAGTTTGGCATTTGATCGTCTTTCACTTTTCTCTCATAATCTTGATACAGAACTTCCTGAACATCCGTCTCTTCTCCAATATCGGACAAGATAACTCTCAGGATTTCCGATTCTTCGTCTTCCTCAACCACTTCCGGTGCAGCCACCTCTGGATTTCCTTGGCTATCCGCCTCTTCTTTTATTTCAAGCAGGGCCACATACGACCATTCTGGTGACTTATACTTCTGGTTGGACTTTCTTGTTCTTTTGTTTTCGTCTGCTGTAGTTTTTTTCTCATTATTCGACTTTTCTTGACTTGATACTTCATTCACCTGCTCTGCTCTTGGCGAATTCACTCATGTCAGTCTATATCTTAATCTCTTTATCTTATTAGGCCAGATTTCATCTCTTGCTGGTCTTTTCAATTTATTTCCTTTATCATTCTGTACTTTTTCTCAGAAATCGACCTTCTGGTACTTCCTCATCACTTTCTTCTGATTCTGTTTCAACTTGCTTTTTGCTTTCAATTATTCCTCTTTCCACCACTTCTTTTATTTTCCCTACTTCTGTCCCTCCTCGTGTTTCTTGCACAATATCTTCCTGCTGACTAACTGTCCCTTCCTCTAACTGGATGTTAGAATTCCCAACAACTCCTCGGGGGTCTTCTGCAAGAGTCTCTCCCTCTCTTTCTGTATCTTGCACCTGTTCCTCTACTTTTGGTATTTCAGGTGGAATTTCTCTCAGTTTTCCATCAGGAATTTCCTTATCAATAACTACCTTGATTGTTTCTTCACTGCTTCTCTCTTTTCCCGAGCATACCGGTATTTGTTCTGTCTCTGAGTCTGAGCTGGTATCAGAAATCTGTAATTTTCTTCTCAAGGGAATATTCTCTGGGGCAACAATCAAACTTGGTTCCGGCTGCCCCCTTTCAGGATTTTCTCTTGTTCTTGTTTCTTCAGCATCCGATTCAGAACTAGTTTCTGATTCCTCAAAATATTCTACTTCTTTGTTATCCACTGGATTTGGGATTCTCAGTGTGTGACTAGCATGAATCGAGTTCTTGATTCCAGCACACTTCACAGCTGTTGTTGTAGTCAAAATCACTTGTCGTGGTTTTCCCCAATGTGGGACCAGACAGTTCCTTCTTCTGTGTACTTTAATTCTCACCCAGTCTCCTGGGCTCAGATCATGAGCTTTCTTCTTTTCAAGGGTGGTGGCATCCGCTCCAACCTGATGAAACATAGAATGAACTGCGTCAGCCAGTCCCTTACATTAATCTAACACCAAGTCATCAGATATAGGCAACAGCTTGTTGACTGGTATGAATACATGGCGCATTGCTCTTCCCATGATAATTTCATGTGGACTCAAACCTGCGGTTCTATCTGGAATTGATCTAATAGTCATGAGTACCAGAGGCAAGACATCAGGCCATTTCAAACCTATGGCCAAACCCATTTTTCCAAAATGGTTTTTAATGGTGTAATTCATTTGTTCCACCACACCAGAAGCCTCTGGATGATAGGCACAATGTAGTTTCTGTTGTACATTCAATGCTTCACAAATCAATTTCATGATCTCATTATGGAAATGCTTCCCTCTATCTGATTCAATTGTAACTGGGAACCCGAATCTAGGGATGAATTCCCTCAAAAGCAGTTTTGCTACTGTAATTCCGTCACTCCTTCTTGTGGGATAGGCTTCTACCCATCTAGAAAACAAGCAGACCATTACTAGAACTTACCTCAACCTATTACAGGGCGGCATCTCAATGAAATCAATCTGCATTCTGGTGAAAGGCCCTCCTTCTCGACCTATCGTTCCTAGACTTCCTAGTGTTTGTCTTCCAGGATTGATCTGTTGGCATAAAAGGCATCTTTGACAAAGACTCTCAGCTACAAGTCTAAATTTTGCATTGTACCACGTTTGCTTGAAGGACCGAATCATTGCGTCCCTCCCTATGTGTCCCTGTCCATGATACATCCGTGCCATGGCAGATATCATGCTATCAGGCATGACTGGTCTTCCATCTCGATAAACCCACATGTGATCTGTTTCTCTTGGTGCACATCCTGCTTTTACCCCCTGTCTCATTTCCTCATCTCCTGCCTCTTCCTGCAATTGCCTCACTTCTTCCCAGGTACCCACAATGTTAGTAAACATTAGAGGTAAAGAAGTCATCTCCCTCTCTTTAGACCTGTTTACAGAGTTCTGATTTCGAGCACAATATTGGGCCATATCGTTGGCATATTTATTTCCAACCGTGATATAATCAGCGGTTTGCACATCAGCAGCACACTTCACAACGGCCAATTGCTTTGGCAGCTGTATCGCCTCAAGCAACTTTCCAACCATTTCAGCATTCTTTATAGGAGTTCCACTTGAAGTCAGAAATCCTCTCTGCGGCCATATCTTGCAAAAATCATGCACAACACCAAAACCATACTGACTATCAGTTATCACAGTTACTCTCACATTCTTTCCAATCTTGCATGCTCTAGTTAAAGCTATCAGTTCAGCAACCTAGGCTGATTTTACTCCCTTCAGGTAGGATGCTTCCATTACTGCTGCAACTGTGCACACTGCATATGCTGCACTCAGATTTCCTTCCTCTGTTCTCAAGCATGACCCATCTACAAACATCACAAAATCACTCTCCGACAAGGGTACATCCTTTATATCAGGATGTGGTTTGGTACAGAAATCCAATACATCCAAACAATCATGATCCACTTCATCCCTGACTTTAACATTCTCAGAATCAGGCAATAGTGCTAAAGGATTCACATTCAAGCATCTCGCGAGCCTCACATTCGTTGCACCTAATGTGACCTTCTCATACTTAGTCAGCTGACTATGCATCATGAATTGAGTGCGACTCCTTGTTAAAAGGATTGCCACATCATGAGGTACAAACACACGCACAGGATATCCCATCACAATTTCCTCACTCTGTTCCAGACTCTTACAAGTAGCAGCAACTGCTTTCAAGCAACCTGGCAAGGCCACAGCTACAGGGTCTAACATAGCTGAAAAATATGCAATTGGTCTTCTCAATTTTCCATGTTTCTGTATCATTACAGAAAGTGCACATCCATTCCTCTCACTACAGTACAACTCGAACTCCTTTTCATAGTCAGGCATTCCTAATGCTGGCGCTTCACACAAACTGTCTCTCAATTTCTTAATTGCTGCTAGTTCTTCCCTATCTAAGTCAATGGGATCTCTCAGATCACTTCTCGTCAGGCGTATCAAAGGTTTTGCGATCAGGGAAAAGTTACTTATCCACTGCGTCATTGGGGCTCTCATTCCTTTTATTATCCTGATTCTGTCTGCTGTTATTTTCCTAAATCCCTTTTCAATTTTGTGACCTAAATATTGCACTTCTTTCTGACAAATTTGCAATTTCGATGGCGACACTTTAAGTCCTCCATCTGCCAAATGATTTAACAATGCTATGGTGTCCATCACACAGGGTTTTCGAGTTTTCGCCACAAGCAGGTCATCGATATACTGGACTATCACTGAATTCTCGGGCATTTCTAAATCTTCCAAAGACCTTTTTAATATCTGATTAAATATCGAGGGACTTTCTGTATACCCCTGTGGGATTCGGCATCAAGCAAAAATACGATCGCCAAAAAGGAACGCAAAAATTTGCTGGCTATCATGGTGCAACGGGATGGAAAAGAAAGTGTGACATAAGTCAATTACTGTGTACCATTCTGCATCATGAGGAATCTGATATAAAATCACAGATGGATTTTGTACAATAGGACAGCACGACACAACAATTTTGTTTATCTTTCTCAAATCCTGCACTATCATGAATTTTCCATTAGGTTTTTTCAGTCCCATAATTGGTGAATTACATGGACTACTCATTATTTCTCTCAAAATTCCTTGTTTAATCATTTTCTCAATTATTGGGGTAACTCCTTCAATTATCTCAGGTGTCAATTTATATTGTGGAACATTTGGGTAGCTTATTCCTTCATTCACAGTTATTTTTACGGGATCCACATTTCTCATCAATCCTACATCCTCTCCTGTAAAATCCCAAACTTCTGCTTTCACTGTTTGTTGCATTTCTTTTGGTAATTCATCAGGGTTGAATACAGCATAGGCTTCAGTAATCTTGGTTTCCATATTAGCCATGGTCATTTTATACAGTACATCTTCATCAGGGGTCTCAAATTCTATACCATCTGGGGTACAAAATATAGTGCAATTCATTTTGCACAACAGGTCTCGTCCTAATAGGTTTACGGGACTTGAATCACACACGACAAAGCGGTGCATTTTGGAAAATTTCCCTATATTGACTTTTACTGGTTCTGAGAGATAAGTTTTAATCTGTCTGTTGGATACTCCAACCACTTGGATTGTTTCATCCGAGAGAGGAAGATTCTTAACATCAGCTGACCTAACAGTTGATCGAGTAGCACCAGTATCTACCAGGAAAGTAATATTTTCATCATTTACCTTTCCGTCCACAAAAGGGCCTGTCTGGTCTACTTCTAGAGCTGCGCCAAGTACGCACTCTTCTTCCTCCCTTCGGCACCGTCAATAACCTTCTTCTGACTCGCTCTCATCGCTTTGTAGCCAGTACTGCAAAACAGCGCTAGCGCGCGGCAGCTTAGTTACCTCTTCTTCGCTGTAGAATCCTGTCTCATTACTGTATTTCTGTGAATTTACGCTTTGTGGAATAGGCGGCTTTGGCACCTGATTCTGTTGGGTAACAACCTGCTGCTGTAGCTGCGGTTGACCACTCATCTCTTTCTGCACCGGTGGATTCAATGATGCATCATCACCATCAGTATTCGGGGGAAATTTACACTCTGATTTCCAGTGCCCTATTCTTCCGCAATTATGACATGGCCATTTATTTTTCGCTTCCTCAATATTGGATTGTCCATTTCCTTTCCCAGTATTAAATCTAGGTTTTGGTCCTGCATTATTTGCTTGTTCAATCAATTGTGCTTCCTTTCTTTCTGCCAGTTTTACTTGTGCCCACATAGCCTTTTCTTTTAATTTACGCTGCTTGGCCTCAATTTCATCACAAATACTTTGCATGCCTCAATACTTCATCTATTTTCTTATTTTGCCAATCTACTGTATGCTGCTTAATCATTTCACTAATTTCAGGACGTAGTCCATATACAAATCTGTATACAAAATGACTTAAATCCTTGTCACTCAAATTTCCGTCACCACTAAATTGCTAAAAGGCAAAGATTAACCTTTCATAATATGCATGCACTGACTCCTTAGTTTCTTGATGAGTTCGGTCTATTTTTACCCATTCGGTCTCCGTAGGAGGTACTTTGTTTTTCAAAAAGGTAATTACTTGTTCATACTTTTTCATCACGTCCGGATCAGGGGCACCTGTCTTTGGATGTCTAGGGTATTCTTTTGTAGGCCAGTCTATTACGATTTTGCACTCTGTCCATAAATCTGCTGGCACTATTATGTCAAATAGGCTATTCAAGTCAATCCCCAAAACTTTTGACAATTTTACAAATCTGTCCACCTGTCTATACCACTCGACTGGCTTCTCGCGTAGTTGAGGGAAATCATTTGTAAATGACAAAATATCTTTCCTAGTCCAAGGGACATGTACATACCCTCCTCCTGGAATTTCTCTCATAGGGCTTTTTCTTTTTCTCTTACAGGGAAAGCTTCAAACGTTTTCTCTGAGGCATCATCTCGTTTTCTAAACCACCTGCTTCTCCATTTATCCACATCTCTCCATTTTCTCAACAAAATGATTATGTCTTTAATCTGGATTATCCGTCCTGTGGTGTTCAAATTTTCAATATCTTTCTCAGTAAAATCTACTCGATATGGTTGTTGCAAAGCCTTTACTTTTTCAATGTCTATACCCATTTCATTTGCTACTTCCTCTAGTATTTCATGTAGATTATTTGCTCTCCAAGTTATACTTTTGCACAAAAAGAGTAATTCTTCATCCTGATAGGATTTAAATTTTTCTGTGGGGATAGTCCCTACTATTAATTCTTCCAAAACCATCCTTAGCTTGGCCACATCTATAGATTGAGATTCTCTGTCTTTTCTCTGTAAACTCCTTAACCATTCACTCAATTCTTCTGAAGTAGGACCTACTGGTTTCTCCTCATTGCTTCGTTCTGAGTCTCTTGGGGTTTCTGATATGGAATCTGTAGTCATTATCAGTTTCTCAACTAAACCTGGATTTGCTGTCAAATTTTTAAGCGTACTCTGTTCTGATGTACTTACTATTTGTCTCCATGGGTTCTCTTCTGAATGTATCCTTGGCCTCTCTGTCTGTTTATTACTGTTATAAGGAACCGTTAGACAATGTTCATCATCTTTTTGTTTATAAAAAAATGGGCATCACTGGACCTATGGTTATGGGAACAGTCACGGCTTCTAAGTTTTTAGTCAATTCCCTAATCTTTTCGGTTAACTCTAAAGTTGTTTTTGCTAGTTCTGCTGAATTTTCACTACTTACCTTACTATGCTGTTTTCTCTCTATTTCTCTGAAAGAATTATTTTTCCTTAACTCTTGGGGTACTGGTTCAGTCTTAATGCTTCGCAAAGTCTCTCTCATTGGGGCACTTGGTGTCAACATGTCAGAATCTGGTTGATACGGGGGTGGATTTTTATAAAACATGTCATCTAGAACATCATCCTCTGATTCATTCATTCCATACCCTCCTCATTCTATATTGTGTCTCTTTTCCGTACACGTTCTACCACTAGCGTCTTCAACATGTCTCACAGGAAATAAACCATCAGCCATATTTGCACTTCGCCATCTCCTCATTCTGTCATCATGATTTTCTTGTCCATGTGAACTACCAAACATGTACCTATACCTTCCGCCACTCCTCTGTCTTTCTCTGTCATGCATCTCATCTTCCCATTCCGTCAATGCTTCAAATTGTGTCAGTCTAGGTCTCGGTTCTAGATTCATCATTCTCTCCCTCAAATTTCTCAAAACCGCTAAATTAAATGAACCATGCTCTGGAAATGCCAAAACTCCATCATCTTTTGTGTACTTCGCCCAATTGTCCAACCAAATACATGTATGATATCCATATTTCGCAACCATAAAGGATGCGGGCGATTTCGGTGGAGGAAGCAACTGTCCCTCTCTAGTCTTAATTGGTTTGTCCTTTTTAAATAAACTCTTAATTTTCCCAAACCAGGATTTTTTCTCTTTTTCTGGTGGATCGTAATACATCATTTTGTCTTCCGTGTATTGCTAGTTTTTCCCTGCGACTATTCTGTTGTCTTAGCCAATCGTAGCGCGACTCACACTAACGCACCAATCTGGAGCGTCTACGTCACTCTGTAATTCTCCAATCCCAGCGTGACTCACACTAACGCACCAATTAGGGGCGTCTACTATTCTTACTGACTAACCAATCTCAGCGCGGGCTTTCTGACGTCAGCTTTTCTCGCTGTCGCAGCTCCTGCTCCTGCTGACCCCTCCTTTACAAAAATGTATCGGTAACTTTTTCTTACGTTCTTCTGACTTACAAATCTGTTAGTAACTACATAAAACACCACCATTGTCCACTTCGCTAACCAAAGTATAGTTAATGACTTTTCGCAAGAATTCCGTCTTTCCCGAGAGCAGCGCTTACCTCTGCCTTACTACGGAATCATTACTTCCGTTGATAAAGTAGCACATCCCTCTACTTCACCCTTCTAGCAAGCATCAGCTTAACCGTTTCTCCAGAATTAGTTGGAGACGTAATGCTCCTGAAAAATAAAACCAAAGTTTCACAATTAACCTGAATGCCTTTTCATTCACGCACTTTCACATGGAAAATGTAGTACATTCACACAGAATTCTGTCTTTCCCGAGAACAGCGAACAGTCTGTCCTACTACAGAATTATGACACACATTAATAAAGTAGCACTTCCCTCTAATTTATCCTTTTAACAAGCTTAGGGAACACCCATTACCTTTCTAGTGATAAGCGTTATCAGAGCTCCTTTTTGGACTCCTGGTACCTAAGACCAAAATTTCACAGGTGACCTTCGCTACCATACACTTCTCTCATACAGAAAATATCCCTAATGGCTACAGACGATGATGTTACCGAATCGAACCCAGACAATGCATCGTGCAACTCCAATCGTTACACGTTTTCCCTGTGTACCTACATGGCAACAACAATTCCGTCTTTCCCAAGAGCAACGCTTACCACTGCTCTACTATGGAACAGTTACAACTTCCGACTTCCTACATCTCAGAAGCCGTCTAACAACATAGAACTCGATGCGACTCATCATAAAGTGTTAATACATAAACCAATACTAATCAATAACCAAAAAGCAATTTACAAGCAATAATCACCAAACCAAAACAATATAACCATCATGTTGCTACCAGAAAAACTGATGGAGCGCAAAAACCCTGGTAACGGGGAAAAGCAAAACGCCGTACCAGTATCCTCCCCTTGCGTCACAGACCCGACGTCAAACTAACTCATTCACACATGCCGTCATTGGTGGGGCCCATAACACCAACACTCACACTAACCATTCACCGGACTGCACGCAGTTGGAGGGATGAGCGGTTCGAGCGCTCGACATGTGGGGGAACACCTTATAACCTATAAAGAAAAGTTAATTTACAAAATATACATCAATACCCCTTCCACCTACAGATATTAATCCTAAACATCAAGGCACTCCTCCCACATGGTCAATGGACCAAATAGTTGGATTGATTGATGGTGATTTAGAACCAGCTAAACCACATTCAAGATTTAGATGTTACCTTTCTCAATAAACCACAAACTCTTTTTTTGTTAATCAGTATCTGTTTATCTAAATTTCATAAAGGGTTAGATTCGCATTTGAAAAATTACATCAAATTTCGAATATAGCGCAGAACATCATATTTACCTAATCTGGCTATTTGGAGTCCTCTAAGTCATTGGGTCTGCATCCTTAAATCTGTCATCGTTCGTCTAACACTTCAAAGTTTTCGCTCAGCATGCTACAGTATCAAAGGATCGGTAAAGACCAAAGATATGCAAGCATCTGTCAGTGCCCATAGAATTTAGGAAAAGTTCGAAGTCATCAGATAATTGGGCAGCATCTGGACCATCTAGGATGCAGTCACCCTAAGTAATAGAGTTCGCGTAGCATCACCGCCGTCGTCTTGTCATCGAGAAGAACTATCTATCCTCTATTCTACTGTGTATTTTTATAATAAAATCAAAGCAAGAAGATACATTTTGTTATTTTAATACAGTCGTGATTGGTTGGTTGAGTTCGTCCGATGGAATCTTTCTAGGATTTTGGTACAGTTCAAGGGGTGATGTCACAAGTTCATTTAATGTCCGTCCGTTCTGGTTTACTGTGAAAGTCTATTGTCTTTCGTCTTGGCCGTCATTCCACAGTGTCCTTGCTTTTGGAACACTGAGATCAGGGTTCACGACGAGGTCTGAAAGACTTTTGTCGCTTCTGCGCACTTCACTCCATGCCTCGTGGGACAGTGGCCACTTCGTTGTGTTGCGTCCGCGGCCATTTTGGAATTTAGGCCCAAACGCCAACTTAAGCAAAACAAACACAAAGAGTAATCAATGCATAGAAATAATAAATCTAATGTTAACCCCTTACTAATCCCTCAATGTGCTTGTATTTATCTAGCGTATAGCAACATTTAAAGCATTTATATTCACCCTTTTGATCCTCCTCTCGAGCAACATTACAAAGACATCACAAAGCAACATATATCATGCAGTATTCTATTTACTACATATACTACTGTTAGTATGCATACATATTTTAGTCATAAAGGTTATTTAGCCATGCAATATGCAATCCCACGTGTAATTTGGTTATTAGTAATGTTGGTTTAATATACATGCAAACTCATTTTAATAATATTATAATTAATAGATTATTCAATTAGTATTTTCATGCAGAATGGGGGAGGTATACAAAATTTTGTACTACCCGCTCCATCACTTGCATTAACTTTTTTTCCACCGGCAGGAAAAGTGAAGAACTTCCAGACTCTTCTGGTCTCTGCTTAGGTGGTGCCTCCTCCAACAGTTCTTCATCTGAAGATACTTGCACCTGCTGCTGCTGTCCTGATGCCATTTTCTTTTGAAGTTTTCAAAAAACAACAAAAAAAGCCAAAGTGGTTCAAGTAGGACAACAGATGTTTGTCTGAAGGTGCTCCAACAAGAATGATTACAATGGGTGGGGTCCTTCAATAGTTACAGTGGGAAATGTTATGAACAAATCAAATCCTTTTTTTAAGGTAATATGGGAATCACGCACCCTGCGCTCACGAAGAACGCACCTGACGCGACTCCACGAATATATATTTAACAACAATATAAGTTTATTACAAGTAGAAATATATTATTTTTATGAATATCTTAGATAATCTCTTGCCCTAATATGTACATTAAAGACACATACATATCATTGTAGAATATCAAAACTTTCATGGGAGTCGCGCACCCAGCGCCCCCCAGCACGTATATGACGTCACGCGGTGCCTGCCACGGCACAAACGTCATGGACCTTAATCCGCGTGTGTCACAAATACGCGGGAGGACTCGCGCATTAGTCGCATACCTATCGTGACATACGTATATGGCCTAACTGGAAGCCACGCACCCATCGCAGACCATACGCAGATCCTTCACGACTTTTCCAAAATGGCGGCTAGAACACGCGCACCCGCGGTGTTAGGTGCACTTTGGGTTCGCGACTCCCCCAAAAATTTTGAAAAAAAATATAGAATTTAAAAAAAAAGGACATTACATAATTATATTAAAATAAAAAAATAAAACATTATAACACTTTTATACATTTAAAAAAAAAAGAATTGCAATTTCCTAAAAAGTATATAATATTGTTTAATAAATATTATATTTACAAATTAACAGTTAAAAACTCTAGAAATTCAGTAAAAAAGCATAGGTATGACGACTATTATACTTGAAAATTAGCATTTAAAAAACCTTTGAAATTCACTGAAAAAACCATAGATTTCAGGGGCGTTATAGTAACAAATTAGCATTTAAAAAACCTTAAAAATTCACTGAAAAAACCATAGGTTTCAGGGGTGCTATAGTTAGCTAGACATTTCACTTGCACAAAACTATAGAAATTCCACCGTTATATTTAGTTTAGCTAATTATAACTCGCGCCCCTGCAATGCACTGCTGATGATGTCACATATTACATCATTCATGACATGGTCAGTGGCATCACTGATGACATCACTGAAGACATATCATATGACATCACTGATGACATCATCCGGTGAATGTGGTTTTGTTTGAAATGTAAATATGTATTATATATATATATACAAATCTCTATTGAAGAATAAGTAGATACATAAGTGTCTGGGTGGAGGATTTAAGTAGCTGTGTGACTGATTGTTTAAGTGAGTGATTAAAAGTGTCTCACTAAATACATGGGTTAGTGACTAAACTGTGTGAATGTCTGTATCACTCTGTCTGTTCATGTGTAACCTACTGCATCAGTTGGTCACTAGCTACATCAGTGTCTATATTAGTTATTGATTAGTTGGCCGAGTATTTGTATGGGAGACTGAGTTTGAGTGTGGTTGGGTGGGGGTTTGTGACTCTGTGCATAGATGTGTGAGTGGTTGATTGACTAGGTGTATGAGTTTAAGACTGCATGTGGAAACAGTTGTTTGAGTGTGTGTATGGGTGTGTTGGTGAGCAAATATATGTCTCAGTGGTACATCTCCAATGAAGTACAAAAATAAAAGGCAGTGTATGTGAGAGTTGGTGTATATAAATAACGATACATAAGAGTTAGTGATTGTGAGAGTGACTGTATGGATAAGTGTATACATGTAATAGTGATTTTATAAGACAGTAAGTATGAGTTACTATCTGCATGAATACATGAGGTAGTGTTTGTGTTTGAGGTAGTGTTTGTATAACTGTGTAGGTGAGTAAATGTAAGTGTGATTGATTGTTTGCATGAGTGAGTAGGATGACTGTATAACCGACTGGGATGAGTGCTGGTGTGTCAATGTCTATATAGGTGTATGAGTGCATTTCATAGTGGTCTATTGATCAGTGACCGCATGTATGAGTAATTCTATGGGTGAATGAGTTGATGTCTGTGTAGACCTAGGAATCAGTGAGTGGGTATGTAGTAAATAGTATTGGTGTGTCAATGGTTTTGAAAATTATACTCTATATTTTAGAGTGGATGTATCAAAGGTTATATCAGAGTGTGAGGAGGTGCATCAGATTTTCACATGGATGATGTCATCAGTGATGTAATTTGAGATGTCATCAGTGATGTCACTGACCATGTCATGAATGATGTAATATGTGACATCATCAGCAGTGCATTGCGGGGCGCGAGTTATAGTTAGCTAAACTAACTATAACGGTGGAATTTCTATGGTTTTGTACGAGTGAAATGTCCAACTAACTATAACACCCCTGAAACCTATGGTTTTTCAGTGAATATATATATATATATATATATTTTTCTGATATTAATACATAGGGCCCGATTCACAGAACTAACTTAAGACAAAATCCTAAACTTACTACCATTTTGGTATTCACAGAAGACACTTACTCATTTTGGTATTCACAGAAGGCACTTACTCATTTTGGTATTCACAGAAGTTAGGAGTCCTAAGTTTAGGACTCCTAACTGCCTTCTGTGAATACCGAAAGCCTTAAAATTAGGATTTTTCTGAGTTTAGTAGTAGTAAAGTTAGGAGTCCTAACTTTAGGACTCCTGAACTGAGAAAAATCCTAATTTTAAGACTTTCGGTATTCACAGAAGGCATTTAGGAGTCCTAAAGTTAGGAGTCCTAAGTTTACTACTACTAAATTGAGAAAAATCCTAATTTTAAGACTTTCGGTTTTCACAGAAGGCATTTAGGAGTCCTAAAGTTAGGAGTCCTAACTATACTACTACTAAACTGCGAAAAATCCTAATTTTAAGACTTTCGGTATTCACAGAAGGCATTTAGGAGTCCTAAACTTAGGACTCCTAACTTCTGTGAATACCAAAATGAGTAAGTGCCTTCTGTGAATACCAAAATGAGTAAGTGCCTTCTGTGAATACGAAAATGGTAGTAAGTTTAGGATTTTGTCTTAAGTTAGTTCTGTGAATCGGGCCCATAGTACCTACCTGTCTTTATAACAGTGAAACATCACTCCATCAGGACTCCACTGCCAAGAGACCGCCAGCCCCTCGGAAAAATCTAAATCAGCTCGGCGGTATACATCCAGCCAGACGGCAGAGGAGTACTGACAGCCAGCAGAAAAGATTGCCGCGGGCATCTGTCTCTGGCTGCAACATATAAATACGGCTGGCAGGAAGGCCTTCAGCTCGGCAGAGTAGTCAGTCTTGCGGCTGGTGTGGGATGACGGTAAGACTGCCAAAATCATAATCAGGCCAGCAGTCTTTTGTGGAAGACAAAAATCTTCAGCAGAGCAAGTTTGAATGCTGTATCCGATGAAGTCTTCTCAAAGCCAGATAGCCGCTGGACACAGTTCTGCTGAAGTTGTTGGTTTTGGCAGAATAAGCTCTAAGCCACAAAAGTCAAATATCTTGAGCACCAATATCCCCTTGAAGGCCGAATACTTTTTGCATCTTTACCCAGTCAAGATTTCTATCTTTGGGCTTCATCTCTTTTTTTGGAGCTAATCATCCTCCAGCATAGTAAATGTGAAGCTTCATTCGAGAAAGTTCTCTCGAAATCGGACACCTTTCTAGTGAGGTTCTGATGAATCTTTGGAAGTCTTGGAAGTTGAAAAATGTTTTAAGTTCCAACTTTGCAGACATTTTGTAGAAGTTCCTCCTCATCATTTCTAAGGCTCCCAGGACCTCAGGGATACCACTCTGTCCAGAACGGACTCCACTACAGGCCGCCAGCAAGGTCCTGTACAGGTCATATTCCAGGAAAAGGCCTCTTATGGCTTTTGAGGTCCCTGTAGCCATACAGGAGGTCAACCAACTGACCCTTGAAGTCCACTTCTTGATCCTGGGTACAAATGGGAACAGGCCAGCCCCTTTGGTCTCCACACAAGTTATAAACAGCAGGTTAAGTCCTCTTCTATTCTGCAATACATCCAGAAAGTGTTCTGATGACCTGGGGTGAGGCATAACCTTTGTCAATTCTCTAGCCAGTGAGTGCGGATGACTCTTGCACACTCACTGACCAATGAGCATAAAGTTCCCAAGGACAGACCTTCCCACGTTTACAGCCCATCCTGCTTGCCTCACTGCAATCTATTCAACAGTGCATAGTTCTCAGTAAAATCCATCATGGTAGAATATATCTGCCTCTGAAGTGCGCTTATGGCACACCTAGAGGTTTGTCTAATGTAATGTGTAGTCCCCTCATATTCAACCACTCCAAGCTGGTTCTTGGTCCACTTTACTCCTCCACTGAGACTACAGCCAGGGGCTAAATTCTATTTTGGGATAACAAGACCCCTCTTCTCTAGGTTTCCCTTATTACTAAACAATAAAGGTCCAGGCCTTCCTCTGGCCCTTTTTAAGTTAGTGAAGTTACTGGGCACTCATAAACAGCAGTGCTTGGGGTTAACAAATTACTCTTCCATGCCATCCTGTCAGGTTCAGTCCTTTTTCTTTGCTGTGATGGCAGCATGTCACATCTCACTAAAGCATCACTGACAGGCCAGCTGAAGTCACGCTAATCGGCCTGCAGGGTGCTAATGCCAGGGCAGTATAATGTTTAGAAGTTACTTTTTCAGCATATTCACAAATCTAACTTCATCTTTGAATTAGAATTTTTCACTAGTATTAAAACAGTGGATGAACCACTTTTAAATTCCAAACCAAGGCTACAGAATTCACATGTTACTGTATTTCAGGTTTTTCCTTCCAGAAGTAGCTATAGCCGTAGTTTGGGGGCTAGTCACTCTAAGAACATGCATTACATTTCTAAATGGTTCACTTTTAGATATGAGGCACTCTACCTTGAGGATTACAAGGCCTACTGAAGGGTGACTAATTTAATATTTCAAAACAGGGGTTCTTACTTTCAAAAACATTTATTTATTTAGATTTGCATGCAGGATTTAATCCTGAAGCAGTCAAGCTACACTCACATGCCTGAAGATTTATCCTTGCCTGTTTAGTGAGTATGGAGCACATTAAATTTACCTTTTCATGCCATTGGTTTATTTCCTGCACCATTTACTATGTCCTTACTTGAACATTTAATATGCCAATTGAGAATTAGCAAATTTTACCATGTTTTAGGTATCAAATCACATTCACCAGGGACTGGTCAGCAGTTCAAAAACCAGCAGCATCACTCCACAAAAAATGGGGATGATAACACTAAAAGATGCACTTTCTTCCAGGTATACTATTTGAGGTCTAGAAGGCTATACTTACTCATAGCAACATGCTAAAATGTGCTGAAGGTCTTATGATATATTTCTATTTAACTGTTTTATGCAAAAAAATATTTTCAAACAATTCCCTCTTTTGAGGTCTAGATGTAGACAGCTTTAGCTACCTGCCAAAGCTTTCATGAAAGCCAACAGTTCTGCCTTATAACTGAATGTGACTTTTCACTAAATGGCAAGTATCTGTGTTGTGGATAGTAAAGCGTGTTAATGCAAGAATAAGTTAAAGGGTGTTTTTCTGATACGTGAGTGCAAGGATGAGTGAACAAATGCATGCATGATACGTTAGGGATTGATAAAACTCACCAATTAATTAAGAGGCAGGTCCAGATATTACATATTACATCTAGAAATGTGTTTTGATCTTCTCTTTTCTTTGCTACAAATTTTCCTGTGTTCATTAGAGTGATTTCCTCCATTCAGTCCACGTGGACACTGGTTTCAGTCTTGGATTTATATTCGATATCCTAATGTATTATGGGCGTGTCAGTCTTGTTTTGCTTACGTTGAGTCAATTAGGTTAAAACACTTGAAATCGATAATTTTTAGGTGTAACGTTCAGCCCTACAGTTTGGGGCCTATTAGGATGGTGGCCGGAAAACCACCCCTACCGGCATGGAAGCAGAAAACAACTGCCCACTGGCGCCGTGGGAAAACCGTTGTCCAAATTATGATCATCTGCCAAAAAAACCTGACTGCGGTGGAACGGGGCCAAGAAAAAACACCCGTAGCGGGCGGAGATGGCAAAAATCCGTCCGCGGCAGTCAGAGTCGCAGCGGAAAAACACCAACCCGCCGCAAGTATAGCAGAGACACCGCACGGGAAATTAGGATATCCCCGACGGTCCCGCAGTACGTACCGCTGTCTCCGACCACCGCAGTCGCACAATGGGATGAATGGGAGAGCCAGCGGAAGAGCTGAAGCACAGCCACCGCTGCGGACGATCCATAAAAAATATGGCGAACAAAGCAAAAAACCCACAATAAGGCCACAAAGTGCACAAAGAAAACTAGCCATGCCCCCCAAATACACAAAACACACCCCAATGACACAACCACATGGCAAAAAGAAACATACAAATCCCAGGACAACAACACACCTGACAGTAATACCCCAATTGGACACACCCACATAGCTGAGTATGAAACCAGCCCCTTCCCTGACCACAATCCTTTGCAATACTCCATGAGAGAAGGGACACCCTCCCCCAGCTGACAGGAGAGGCAAAGGACACAACATCACTAGCCACACCACATTCAGCACCACCACCACTTCCACACCTGCACAACTAACTCCCCTGCACAACACACACCATGCACATCACAACCACAACCACCACTCACACTCCTGCATCCACAACCACTTTGCACACCAGACACGATGGCCACACAGAAAAGGCCCAAATTCACAGAGTGAGTTGACAGTCATGGTAGATGAGATAGTCAGAGTGGAACCACAGCTTTTTGGTAGCCTGGTCCAACAGACACCATTAGCCAAAAGGACACAAAGGTGGGCAAGAATAGTCCAAAGGGTCAATGCAGTAGGGACCACCCCAAAATCAAAAAAGGAGATCATGAAGATGTGGCATGATCTGAAGAGGGCGGTCGAAGAGAGGAGGAGCAAGAACCGTGAGCTGGCTCAGAGGACTGGTGGTGGCCCTCTCATTCCACAAAAAACATTCACACCTTGGGAGGAGAAGGTGCTTGCCATACTGCATCCAGAGAGTCTCACAGGAGTAGCAGGGGAGAGGAGGATGGTAAGTACAAACAAATATCTACCACCACTCTGCTATCTAGTTGCCGGTAGGTGGAGCATGTTATAGCCGTGCAGTGCCGTTGGTAGTTCACTCCATGTTTCCTGGAGCAAAATTATGTCAAATTTCTGCAGATAAGTTAGCAGTTCCGGGTCAGAGGTCTTGTCTCCCAGCCCATTGATGTTCCAGGAACAGATTTTCAATGAGTTCTTATGTGGGGATGCATTATGCTTAGAGTGTCATGGTCTTCTAGTTTTGATGTTTATTGTCCTGGGGACCCTGCTCCACTCCAGTGGGGGTCTGTTTCTGTCCACGAGTGTCCTTGATACATTGTGTTCTTCGTTTCCCCTGTGCTCTATGCTGTTGCTATGCGCCCCTCGCAGTACTGAGAATAATCGTGGGCTCGGTTGTTCGTGGCCGAGGTTTTCTTCTTGGCACTTTAATTCGGCCAGTAGAGGGTCAGCAGACCTTGGTTTTGCTAAAAGCTGAAGTTTGATGCCCCATTCGTTGAACCTATTTTGTTCCTTCAGGACTCTCTCCACTAGGTCTGGTGAAGCCCATACTGTTTTCGTTGACTCTGATCCTGGACAATCAGGTGACTCTATAAACTCAACTGACTCCAGGTCAGTGGTTTTTATGTTCTTTAACGTATTGATGGACCTCAGTAAACGCAAGATGTTTCCCCTGTTTAGTATATCAACCCGACCCCTTGATATATACTCTGGGTGAAACATGATTGCTGTCATAGGGCCTGAGTGCCCTGTTTGTTGGGCCACAATGGTCCCTGTCGCTATTGAGGTCTCTGTTGACAGTGATGGCCCCCGTGATGTCATAGTCAGGCCTAGTGCCTGGCTGTTGCTTACTGAAGCTTTCTCCATGTTCGACGCTGATGTTCTAATTATCTCCCCCTCTGTGGCGATGCTGCTTTGTGGGACTATTTTTTCTCCTGCTGGCTCCCTCAAACCATTAGTTGAAAATGTAGCTGAACCTTGTATTGCCTTATTGAGAGTACAGTCCATTATTATTGTTATCGGTGGTTCCCCTGAAGAGCTCCCGCTGTTGTTCCCCGGTTTCTGCTCCAGTCCATCACTGGTCCAATCAATGGCGGTAGTTGGCACAATGATTTCTAGTCCTTTAGTCCTTTTTCCTGGGTTGGACTCTTTTCTCCTCCCGACCCAGGGCAGTGTCTTCTTCCTCCCTACACATATGGACTAGTTGGTCGTCCCTTAGTTCGTCCCGGGTCCTGTAAGTTCTATCCATGCTGTGTGGCGATGCCTGCATGGGTTTTTGGTTTCGCCCCTTCCTCCTTTGTTTTCTCCGCTGTTTAGCGGATAGTTGTGCTCCTTCAGTCGGTGCCTGTTTTTCTAGAAAGTTGCTGGATTGAGTGACATTACTCATCAGGGCTGCTGTTGCTCCTTCAATTAATGCACTGTCGTTTAGCCCTGGTATGGGTGAGTCCCCATCCTCGCAAAGCTGTTTGCTGTCTGATGTCTCTGCCGCACTTGCAGTTTGCTTAGCCTGTGCCTTGCGTCTTTGGGGTTTGTGTAGCTTAGTCAGTTGTTGGCCACTGACGTTGGAGAGGGTCTCACCTGGCATTGGCTGGGCTGGTACTGCTTTCCTTATGTCAGCAAGGAGGTTATCCAGTGCAGATGGTAATGTTGCTAGCTTGTCCACAATTGTTATGCAGGTACAGCTGGCCTGGGCGAATTTTGTCTCTGACTGTGCCCTCTTGATCAGATTGTTGAGGTCAGCCAGCTTGTCGTCTATGCCAGCAACATGAGTTGAGGACTGACAACTGGAGGTCCATCTTATCTGATTGGTACTGCAGTGTGTTCACAGACATTTGCATTGTATGCAGTAGAGTAGTCCAGATATCGTCCTTATCCAGTGATTTATCCTTTTCGATGTTGAGTTTTGGAGAGTTGTTATTTCTTCTTTCTGACTCGCATCCGTTGGCGGCAGAATAGGATGCGACTAATCCCTCCCATTCTTCAGGTGTAAGGTATGATGTCTCTAGTTCGATTTCATGAGACATTAGTGATCGTTCTGTATTGCAATCAAATTGTGGTGCGACAAAGCTGAGTTGGATGTTAGATTTTGCCCGGCTTAGTTGAGCGTGCACGTCTTGTAAGGTTGGTGATTTTACGGCCTCTGTGTTTTTTGTCATCTTATGGGAGTCTATGCTGTCTGCTTCGCTCATATTTGACGTGCTCATCTTGGCTGTGCACGCCTCCGGGTGCTTGCATATTCCAAGTCTCTCCGGTGAATCCTGACCAAAAGTGCCCAAATTGAGGCGGTTATCATTGGGGTTATCTTCTGTTTTGGCCTGCAATGGCATATCTGGTTGCTGTAAAGAACCATGAGAAGCTGGACTGTGCTTCTGATTTCCAGAAGCCTCCACCTCTCCTCCCAATTGCTGTGGTAACATTTTGAACAAGGATCCATCCTTAACATGTTTGTAGAGGATGCTGTTGTTGGTGCTTTCCCCCTTTTTTCCTCCCTACCTTCAGTTCCTCCCTCTGCAGTGGTTGCTCTGAGACTCGCCGCCTGTTTCGGGTGTAATGTGCCTGGCCCCATTGTCTATTGCTTTGTTTATAGGCAGGGCTATCTCCATTTGATTCAGGTCGTCATATCCCAGGTAATTATCTTCCTTGAATACCTGGGTCCTTGCCTCCTTGATTATGGCTTGTGCGTCTTTTCCCTCATTAGGGCTTACGTCGCCACTGCCGAAGCCGTAGCTTTTACCGGCGGCTAATAGGCTGTGGGCTTTGTCTTTTGACCTTGCGAGTGCTTCTGCACTACCCTTGTTTTTTGACTTCTTGTTTTCTCTCCTGGTTCTTTTGGCAGGGTTTACAAGTTCCTGTTGCCTTATCTTCCCGGATCGCATTATTACGTGCGGGGTGCTTTAGGCTGATTTAGGTTTAAGTTGAAGTTGCTGCCTCGGCTGTCTACTGTGACCATAATTTTTCCTAGTGTGGCTTCTTTCACGATTGGTATCTGGTTCCCGCTCTCGGTAAACCGCTCTTGGCACTCCTCGTGGCAAGATGGAGGGGGGGAGAAAGCGTATCCGGAATGTGGTGGGATCTGGCTGTTCAGATAGCGGAGACAGAAAGAGATAAGGAGGTAAGGAGGTGGACAGAGCTCGAGAACTGGGGTTAAAGGCTTATAAGCTTGCACCATAAACCGGCGGATCAATAATCACTAAATCAGTAAAGTCAGTAAGTCAGTGAAACAGTAAAGGCAGTAAGTCAAGAGGGCTCACCGTACAGCCCGCTGTGTCTTGTGCACTGTCCTCCGTTCTCCTCTTCCACTGATGCCTCCTTTATTGACCTCTGTGGTCCTCAGGTCCCAAGTATCCAATGGAGGCCACCACAGCCTCTTAGCCTCTCAGACTCCTAGGAGCCCCCAGGTGTCTCCAGGTGTCCAGCAACGTGCATCCCTTAGTATCCTACAAGGAGCTGTCCCCTGATGTTTTTCCAGTGTGTCCTTGATAGGATTAATTAGGGTGTAATGTGGCAATCTGGGGGCTGAGTCGTGAGAGGGCACACTCAGCTTGATCTCGCCGCCCACAGGTCTCACCACGTCACGCCAAACAGACTCCTTACGTCTCCTGCCATGGCGCATGAAGCACAGTGAGGCACAGAGAGGCTGACAGAAAACTGAAGAAAACTGAGGGAGGCTGAGGGTCCGAATAGAGGGGACCAGGTAGGGTCCAGACCAGACCAAGCAAGTCTGCGTCCACCTGTTTACAGCACCTGGATGAACCTGGATGCACAACCACAGCCGGCAACAGTAGCGGCCAGCTGCAGCCTCACGCCGCAGCATCTCGCCATTCCCCTCACGCCCTTTCCGCTGCTACAGTGTCCTCTGCGTCTGTTTGTGGCGGTATGCCGTATGGTGTACAGATCGCGGTTTCTCGCCGCTCCACCCCGCTCACAAGTTCTCAGCGGCAGGATGTAGGTAGGCAGGTTGCAAGTTGCGGGTTGCAGGTTGCGGTTGCGGACTGTGGAACTCCTGCCCTTCCGCAAGCCGCCTCGCCGCCGCCGCCTCTGCCTCTGCTTCTGCTTCTGCTGCCTCTGCTCTCTCCCGCCTGGTCACCAGCAAAACCTTGACTTTACGCTTGAGATACTCCTCTATAACTGCGTCTTCTGTTAGAGAGGTTATGTTGGGTTAAGGGAGGGGTCCTCTCTGCATCCCAGCTCACGTCTTCTCTTCACACGTCCTCGCCCACTCACTCACCTCGCACAGGGCTGCACACAGAGCTGCCTCGGTTTGCCTTGCTCTCCCGCTCTCTCGCAGTCCACACTCCCACCAGTGAGCTCCGCCAAGCCCCCACCGCCAGCTGCAAGGGTCTCGGACACCCTGGGAGCGGACAAGTCCCTGCGGGGGCAAAGCCGAGCGAAAGCAGAGAGCAGAGCAGAGCGGTGGGGCTGGCGTCCTCCTCCCGACACTCGAACTCGCACACTCAGCTCCTGGCAATCCTGCAGTCCGTGATCCGCAGAACCCGGCCTGGACTCGTTCCACAGTCACAGCAGTCTACAGAGTGAGCTGCTTCATCAGGTCATCACACATCAATTGTGCAACTAGATGAGATGACCTGGGCAATATCACTGGCTAACACACCTAGGGCCTGCGCATGAAAGTATGCAATGACAAGTACTTGATGGACATCCTTGTGCGACTGGTAGCTCTCCATTACTGGCATGTGTACGCCTGTATTACCATTGTAAGCGTGTGAAATGCATACCCGTACGTGTACGCACTAGTAGTACACGTACGTGTACTACTAGTGCGTACCCGTAAGGGGATCGCAATAGTAGTACACGTACCTGTACGCACTAGTAGTACACGTACGTGTACACGTACCTGTACGCACTAGTAGTACACGTACGTGTACTACTAGTGCATACCCATAAGGGGATCCCAATAGTAGTACACGTGTACTACTAGTGAGTACCCGTAAGGTGATCGCACTAGTAGTACACGTACCTGTACACACTAATAGTACACGTACGTGTACTACTAGTGCGTACCCGTAAGGGGATTGCACTAGTAGTACACATACGTGTACTACTAGTGCGTACCCGTAAGGGGATCGCACTAGTAGTACACGTAGCTGTACACACTAGTAGTACACGTCCGTGTACTACTAGTGCGATCCCCTTAAGGGTACGCACTAGTAGTACACGTACGTATACTACTAGTGCATACCCGTAAGGGGATTGCACTAGTAATACACGTACCTGTACTACTAGTGCGTTCCTGTAAGGGGATCGCACTAGTAGTACACGTACCTGTATGCACTAGTAGTACACGTATGTGTACTACTAGTGCGTACCCGTAAGGGGATCGCACTAGTAGTACACGTACCTGTACGCACTAGTTCGTACCCGTAAGGGGATCGCAATAGTAGTACACGTACGTGTACTACTAGTGCGTCCCCTTACACGTATGTGTACTACTAGTGCATACCCGTAAGGGGATCGCAATAGTAGTACAAGTACGTGTACTACTAGTGCAATCCCCTTACAGGTACGCACTAGTAGTACACGTACGTGTACTACTAGTGCGTACAGGTACGTGTACTACTATTGCGTTCCCCTTATGGGTATGAACTAGTAGTACAGGTACGTGTACTACTATTGCGATCCCCTTACGGGTACGCACTAGTAGTACACGTACGTGTACTACTAGTGCGTACCTGTAAGGGGATCGTAATAGTAGTACACGTACATGTACTACTAGTTCATACACGTACGGGTCAAACACACTGTACAACAGGTGCCGTAGGGGTACGTGTGAAACGCACAGTACCTGTGTGTGGATTTCAAAATTACATAGGGGACACATAAGGGACAAGTGTTAGGCCATAAAGGCATGCTGGTTGTCATGGATACCGAGTTTTCAGTTGAAATTTGTCCATCAGGTGTCCTGGAAAAGTCATTTGGCCACAAAATACAATGTTGCAAAGTGGTTGTTGACTTGACATGATGCTCATATTTTGAACGATGCAAATGCTGTCACTGGTGTATGTTTAAAGGGATTGGAGTAAACGTACGATGGAAATGATTCAGACCAATCACTATGTACTCCTCAAACTGAATGCCCCTCATCAAGACAGATATAAGGCAGCCAGAACCCATGAGAGGGCACTTGCCTGCACAACTCAAGAGTCGACAACACCGCTGCTGTCTCTGCTTCCTCTGGCCATGTCACGTGCTGTGGAGAGGGCCCAGCCATTCACCCTGGAGGAGAATGAGGCCTTGCTGGACGTCCTCCTCCCATAGTACACCAGCCTGTGTGGGAGACCAGGGGAGCAGGTGAGTGCTGACTCCACTACCTTTGCCTATGCACCTGTTGTGTGACAGTCAATATAGTGTCCAGGTGGGACATACATGCAATGTTGTTTAGAGTGTGTCCCAGGGGGGTCATGCTTATGGCTCTCATGCAGTGCATGATGTAGTTCCTGTGTGCACTCCTCACTTGCATAGAGCTTACAGTGACTTTCACTGCATAGTGCATGACACATTCAGCCTGGCAAATCCTTGGTGGCTTTTCTGGCTATTGTCCTGAGGTGATTCAGTGGTCCCCCCGGTGTGACAGGTGACTGTACCCACAGATGTGTATGAGTTGAGTGGACCTGTGGTGAGAGTGTCCAAATGATGTGTACGGCCTTGTGGACATTGATGTGTGTGAATGTTCCTTGTCATGTGGGTGAGTGTCTATGTGAAGTGTTGCACCACAACTGCATGGGGGAGGCAACAGATCTTACCCATCTGAAGGGACAAGTAAGCCGTGCTTTGTGTCTGACTTGCAGAGCTAGCACAACACCTGTGACTCCCCACTGGCAAATGGCACATGTGCAGAGTGAGGGTTGTATCCGCTGTTGTCAATGACAGGCGAGTGATCTGTGCCTGGGTGTGTCTGTCTAGTCTGCTGAGGGTGCGTCAGTGGAGTGGGACATGTGACTGCTTGACACGTGCTGGCCATCAGCCTGCTGTTGCATGTGCTGCACAGTGTGTGGCATGATCAGTGAGTGTGTTGCACCCCTCATGCCACATGTTGACTTTCAATGCCATGTAGTGCATTGGCTCTTGCACACAGGGTTATTTCTTGTTGTGAATGAGTCAATTCATGTCAGAATCCTATGCCCTCTTCAACATTTCAAAGATGTTCTAATGTGTGTCTCTGGGACATGGAGCAGGTGTATTGATGTTGTGTCACTTTGTCATCCTGACAGGTAACTGCCTACGAGAAGGGGGTGATCTGGAACAACGTCGTCAGGGCCGTGAGAACTGCGGCGGAGCGTAGTCGGCAGCTGCCACAGGTCCGCAAGAGGTGGCAGGACATCCGGTGCTCGACCCGGCGGATCGCCCGAGTCCAGCTGGGGCTCGACCCTCCTCGCCCCCACGGCGGCAACCGACACCTGACCCCCACATGAGACGTGTCCTGGCGGTGGTCTTCCCTGACCTCGATAGGCAGTTACAGGAGAGACTGCAGCAAGGAAGGGGTAGGTACATGGCTTTTGGTCGTGTTATGTGCCGCCTGCTTTTGAAAGTGCTCTTTCACATGAATACACTCTCAGAGTTGATATGTGCAGTGCATTTTCTGTTCCCCATTGTCACCTGGGGCTCTTTTTCATCCCTTCCCCTCCTTGACATGTGTCCCCTGATCTGTGTGTAATCACATTCGCACATGGTCATCTAGGGTGCCAGTGAATCTAAGTGCACATAGCTTTATGCATCATGTTGGAGGGTGGTCTGTGACTTGTGTTGGTACCTTGCCTGTGCCATGACCTGTTCACTATGTTGGGGGTCCATATTTGTTGTCACTGATGATGATTCTCAACATAGGAGTGTGAGCTTTCAACAGAACCCCCTTCCAGCATACATGACCAATGTTGTGGCCTCAGACATGATGTGCATGAGTGGGAGATATGCATAGTGCCATGACGGTTCAACATGGTATAGTCAGCTCATTCCAGGACCACGGAGCCGTGTGCCCACTACAGTCCCCTGAGACACCCTGGCCTCCTAATCATGTGTGTCATCCAACACTGTGCACATTCACTGTGGGTTCAGCATAGGTCTGCCTCTGTGGCATTGTTACCTGGCCTAGTTTGTATTTTTCAAATGTGTGCTACATGTGTCCACTGGACAGGGATACACCATTTTGCTTGTACATTCTCACACTGGGCAGTGCCTGTGTGGCTATTCACAACAATCTGTTGATGGTTGTTTGTCACAAATATGTGTTGCCAGCCCCACGAGGTGATGTTGTGTCAATGAAGCAAGTTTTCAAGCACAGTTATTGTAACCCTGAATAAGAGGTGTCACTTCTTGATCTGTATCAGTCACATTGACTCAGGTATGGGGGGCTGTGCGGGAGGGGCATTTTTCATTGCCAGGTCTGACTTGTGTGTGAGAATAGGCTGTACAGAAAATCAACGTGCAGTGCCTCTGTGATGGTGGCCAGTGCTTAATGTTCGTGATTTGCAGCCTGTGTCAGTTTTTTACAAACATGATCGTGCTCATACATTTTTGGCACCTGTATGTGGTTCAGATGCAACGCAGTTTTGACTTTGTGTGCTGACATCTCTGTGTACATTCTGGCTTGCCATGAGGGTGTTCCCACAGTACAGCTAGTCTTTTTTTCAAACCAATTGCAGGCCCATTAGCTTATGCATTGTCCTGAGTGTGGACATGTGTGCCACTCCAGATGGATAGCCATGTGACAAATGACATAATTCAAGTTGTTACTCTAAATAAATTGTATCTTGGCACTCACAGCACTTGTCAACAGTTCTTCATGTTTTAAATGTGGTAATTTGATGATTTGTGTTAAGAACAATGATGTGCCTGCATGAAAGATATCTCCCGAGGAAGTGCACACCAAACGGCATTTCCACTTTCATTGAACACACTGGCACCTTTTCAAAGAAGCCACTGTTAGAATTAATTGGTGTTGCAGATTCTCCATATACATGTTCCCACTGAGGTCTGGATTTTGTGAGACATCAAGATCTCCGTGGGCACATGTATATGTACTTTCTGCAACACCATTTATTTCTAACTGTGGCTTCTTAGAAAAGGTGTCAGCTTCTTCAATGACAGGGTAAATGTACTTTTGTGTGCACTGCCTTGTGCAACATATTTCATCCAGGCACATGAGTGTTCTTTTCACGAGATGGCGAATTTCCACATTCAAAACATGTCGATTGTGTAAAGTATTGTGAGTCCCAAGGTAACCAATTTTTTTTGTTTTGTGTTCCAAAGTACTTACAGGTCTCTGAGTGTGGTGACACCTTGAGTATTGAGGTTCACAGACACTAGCTTCTCAGTGTATTTCTCATTCAAGTCGTGGCCTGGTGTGTTCTTTTTTTCATGGTGTCCAAGTGGCATAGTGGGTCTACCAACTGGGCAGTACAGGGCATACATATGTGCGGAGTAATGTAGCTGTTACTCATGATGCATTGCCGGATATGCACTGTGACCAATTGTTTTGTGCTCATGTGTCAGATGTATACAGGTGACTGATGCATTTTGGTTTCTTAGCCTTGCCCACAGCATCATCAACCGAAATCGAGGGAGACACCTGCATGGACCTGGAGGAGGGACCCAGTGACAGTGCCGCCAGTGCTGTTGAGTCAGCAGGAGCCAGTGGCACGGAGGGCGAGGGGAGTGAGTTGGAAGACCTGTCTGGAGGCGAGAGCAGCTACGACACTGACGGGTCCGAGGCTGAACTCCCTGAGGAGGCGGAGGCTGCAACACCAACTGGCAGCATATCCACATCTGTCCCCGCCTCCTCCATTCCCATCTCTGCCCTCCCAGTTGCCCCCTTCCCTCCTGTCCGTGCAGCATCCCACCATGTCTCCTTCGTGCCAGGCACCGCACCCCCTGCCCCTGTCACCCCTGCTGCCCTCAGTGAAGAGTCTGTGGACATACTGCGGGAGTTGCAGGTTGGGCAGGCATCGATGCTGAATGTCCTCCATGACCACACTAGACTGCTCACACAGGTGGTGTCGTTCATGGAGGGCATGTCAGCAACGATGTCTGACCAACGCAGGATTCTGCGGTCCATTGACTCTTCACTGACGGCAGCAGTTTATGCCCTGCAGTGCTCTGTCGCCCCCCCTACCCCAGACTCATCCACACTGCCCTCTCCCATGCCTACCCAATGCACACCCAGACAGTCACAGGCACGCACCCCAACATACACATCCAGCACACCCACAAGTAAGGCACAGTGCACACATCCTGGCACGCACACTCAGGGGGATGTAGGCACACCCACAGGGTCTGGGGGAAGCTGACAGACACGCAGCCACAGTCCGCAGTCCTCACAACCCAGTTCCTCCAAAACCACTCCCCTTAGCTCCCCTGCCAAACTGTCACCCAAGGACAGCTACATGCCTGGTCTGGCCCTCAGCCCCACTGTGACACCACCCCACAAGCGTGCGAGGAAATCCCCGGGCAGGGGAGTTGAGTCCCCCCCATGTCCACCCCCTCCCCAAAGAGCGCTGCACCCCATCCCTCGGCCACCACACCCTCCGTTGGCCCGGGGGTATCTTAAGGTGCAGGGGTTAGGATGGAGACCCTAGCAGAAGTGTGCAGCGCTGTGTTCACCTCCACCTTTGGCACTGCCCCACCCCCTGTGGTGGAGACGTCCACCCCTGCACCCACCACACCTACCCAACCCCCTCCTGTCCCTGCGGTGCCTGGTCCTGCCACGGATGATGCCCCCCCGGTCGACAAACCTTGAGGTTCGTTTGTGCAGGCAAGGTAGGGGTGGACGCGGTCCCTAACGTCCACCCTTGGACTCGAGAAATGGACTGGCCATTGGCCTTTGTGCATAGTCTTATTAATTTATTATTTTTCTGTGCTGAATAAAGCCTTTTCTTTTACTTTCAACACTATTGCATTTCAGGTACTTGATGTTGGTGATGAGGCTCATGAAGATGGTGTTCTGGTAACGTGTTAGGGTTCTGAGATATGTTTTTGTATGATGGTCATGAGGTGGACCATGGTATCTGTGTGCCATCACAATGTCTGTGCAAATAATCATTGGTAGTGTGTGTTCATTTCCTTTGGAGACATTGTCCAAAGGAGTGTTCCTTCCTCTGTGGCACCTGACATCATCCCTGCAAACAGTTGCACAATTGTTGTGCTGACCTGTGTCCACATTTCCATTGTTGGTGACGGATCCCTTCAACAATGGCCATGCCTGCTCACCGATGTCTCCTGCTGAATCGTCTGTGCCATCCTTGCTAGTCACTGTACTTGTGTTTTGGATATGTAGGAATGGCATCAGGGACAAATTGTCCCTTTTCAGCACTATGCATGTGTGTAATCACGGCCTAGCACACAAATGGTACGTGTTATGCAGGGTATTTGGGCACCTGACTCACAATTGTGGGCATTGTATCTAGTGGCATTGAACCCTATTCCTTCCATGAGAGACAACATCTTGGTGGCTGGAACAGCACCTGGACATTCCTATCAGTCCTGGGATGTGCGTGACAGTGTGTGTTCCCTTTGGCTATCTTAGTTTTGTATGCAGTCACATGACTATACAGTCTGTTGGCATGAAATCAGGGTGTGTATTGGGCTGCCATGGGTGGGTATGCATGTGTTATATGTCCTCAAACCCACATGTGGTGTGTCATGCAGTGTGTGAAAGACATCCATCCTCCTGGGAGTGTGACATTGCTGGGAGTCCTCTGCACCCACCCCTCATATGTCTGTCCACTGCTGGTAGTGATATGCACCCACCCCTCATATCTCTGTCCACTGCTGGGAGTCATATGCACCCACCCCCATATGTCTGGACACTGCTGGTAGTGATATGCACCCACCCCTCATATCTCTCTCCACTGCTGGGAGTCATATGCACCCACCCCCATATGTCTGGAAACTTTTGGTAGTGATATGCACCCACCCCTCATATCTCTGTCCACTGCTGGGAGTCATATGCACCCACCCCCATATGTCTGGACACTGCTGGTAGTGATATGCACCCACCACCATATGTCTGGACACTGCTGGGAGTCATATGCACCCACCCCCATATGTCTGGACACTGCTGGTAGTGATATGCACCCACCCCCATATGTCTGGACACTGCTGGTAGTGATATGCACCCACCCCTCATATGTCTGGACACTGCTGGGAGTCATATGCACCCACCCCCAAATGTTTAACACTGCTGGTAGTTATATGCACCCACCCCTCATATCTCTGTCCACTGCTGGTAGTGATATGCACCCACCCCCATATGTCTGTCCACTGCTGGTAGTGATATGCACCCACCCCTCATATCTCTGTCCACTGCAGGGAGTCATATGCACCCACCCCTCATATCTCTGTCCACTGCTGGTAGTGATATGCACCCACCCCCATATGTCTGGACACTGCTGGTAGTGATATGCACCCGCCCCCATATGTCTGGACACTGCTGGTAGTGATATGCACCCACCCCCATATGTCTGGACACTGCTGGTAGTGATATGCACCCACCCCCTATATGTCTGGACACTGCTGGGAGTCATATGCACCCACCCACGCACCCCCTTGGAGCTGTACACTGCTGGCCTGGACCTACACACACACCAATATGATGTTGACATGCTGGGCCAGTCCTCTAAACCCACATTCATGGCGTGTGTACGTCTCATATCCAAAAAGTACTGATGCCGTAGCGGTACGTGTGGTACGTACCGTACCCACGCATGAATGCGTGGGTACGGTCCGTACCACTGTTGTAATGGTGCCATAGGGGTACGTGTGGTACGCACCATACCCACGCATTCATGCATGGGTACGGTCCGTACCTAAGTTGTAATGGTGCCATAGGGGTATGTGTGGTATGCACCGTACCCACGCATTCATGCGTGGGTACGGTCCGTACCACTGTTGTGATGGTGCCATAGGCGTACCTGTGGTACGCACCGTACCCACACATTCATGCGTGGGTACGGTCCGCACCACTGTTGTAATGGTGCCGTAGGGGTACGTGTGGTACGCACCGTACCCACGCATTCATGCGTGGGTACGGTCCGTACCTGATTTGTAATGGTGCCGTAGGGGTACGCACCGTACCCACGCATTCATGCGTGGGTACGGTCCGTACCGGAGTTGTAATGGTGCCATAGGGGTACGTGTGGTACGCACCGTACCCACACATTCATGCATGGGTATGGTCAGTACCACTGTTGTAATGGTGCCGTAGGGGTACGTGTGGTACACACTGTACCACTGTTGTAATGGTGCCGTGGGGGTACATGTGGTATGCACCGTACATGTCCACTTGCGGTACGCAGGGGTTGCTGGACAAGCTCCCCCAAGGGACCAGAGCCTGGTGGTAATGTATGGCCTACATATGATAAGTTTTGGTTTGTGTATGGGGTATGTTTTCTGCCCCTCACCCCCCCTGGCCCCTGGGTGGTTTTCTCACCTTCTGCGGCGTGTGCGTTGGGTGCGGTGCACCAGGTCGTAGGCCAAGAGGACCGGGATGACACGTATGATGAGGTTCATGGGGTGTACTTCGCGTACCGGGGCTCCGTTGCGTAGCAGTTCGTGTCGAACTCTGCTTTTCCGGCTGTGTTTGACTCCCGTAAAAAAAGGGCCGTACGGAGTGACGTAGGGACGATTCGTACTTGCTGGGCTGAAAACCGCTGCCTGAATACGTCCGGACGTCGCGTACAAGCTGTTCTGGATCAGAATCGTAGGTATTTTTTCCACGTATGGTCTTTTGTACGATTCGTACGGAAATAGGCTTTCTGTACGAATCGTACTTCCTAGGTTGTAGGGACAGTTTACCGGGTGCGAGTCGTACGGAGAAATCCTTTTTACAGGATCGGAATCGACCCTCTAATGTTTTAGTAAAAAAATAAAAATATGTATTACAAATGGGGTTAGAGAGGTTTACTCTCCCAGAATTGAAAGGAAAAATAATGAGCAATACATTTCAATAATTTTAAAAAGAAGAGTGTTTCAGGTGTTTACACCACAGAAGAAATAGGTTAAAAAAATCTTTAATTTAAAAAAAAAAAAAATGTACTGACTAAGGGGCCGATTCTGTTCCCCGTTCAGAAGGGCACCGAACGCAATCCGGCTGGAAAAACTGTGAGCCGTATGCCAGTTTTCCGCCCGACTGGTACAACTGTACGAGCGAGCAAGTACGATGCGAGCTACTTGGAATTCACCGACCGAGTCGTTTCCAGGTCCGAATCGCTCCGTACCTCTTGGTTGTAATGTAACCGTGGCCTGCAATGGATGCGATTTACGACCAAGCCAGTATGATGCACGCGTCGGACAGCTGGTGCGAGCTGGAGTGTCTGGCTCGCAAAACGTCCAGGTGGTTTCCTTTGGGGGTCTGCGTCAGACCCCCTGTCACCCGCAGCCCTACGACTCGGACACAGGGGGAGACCCAAGGGTCCCCCAACACAGGCATGTACGGTGCGGTTGGCACCAGCGCATACCCACTGTACGGGATTCCCTTGTGCGAGACATACCCATTCAGTCAATGAGAGCCCATGTACGCGTCGTTCGACCAGCTCCCATTGACTTCTTTGGGAGTCCAACCGAACCGAGTCCGGCAGCAGACGGCCGCATCGTACTCGCTCGGTCGTACTGCAGGACTCCGGCTCGGTCGGAAAACACTCCGGATCTGGCTCGGTCGGAGTGCTTTCTGATCCGGATCGGAATCGGCACCCAACTGTTTAACATAATAAACTTTTAGGAACAGGATGTTAGGGTTTTAGGCCAGTTGCTTGGGGGTGAATTAATACTCAGTTTCAAAAATTAATAGTAGAATTTTAAAATTAATAATTATTTAAAACCAAGCATATATTTATTAGATAGAAAATGTGAGGTTAGGGGGTTTAACCCCCCCCCCCAATTAAAAGAAAATGTAATGAGTAATACATTTAAATTCTTTTAAAAAGAAGTGGAGCTGAGGATGCCACCAAAACAAATAGCTTAAAATAATAAATCAACAATTATTTTAAAAAAGATTGTTTTACTTTTTTTAGTAATTTCTTAATATAACTATTTTTTAGAAGTTGAATATTTGGGTTTTAGGGACTTGAACGGGGAATGTATTAATATTCAGGTATTACAATGAATACTAGAAAATTAAATTATTCAATTAATTTTAACCTCTTCGATGCGCATGACGGGTCGGTTCCATCATGCGCGTCGGTTGCGCTGTGCGCATGATGGAACCGCTCCGTCATGGCCCCGCCCGCGCACAGAACCTTCAGCACAGCGCGGAAATCCGCGCCGCGCTGAAGGGGTTAACAGTATTTAACAAGTACAGATACAGATAAATATTTGTACATAACTTTGAAATATTATTCCAACAAATATATTTTTTAGTTCACTTAAAACATTTTAAAATACATTATAATCAATGGGAAAATTGTCCTTTATTTTTTTTTTTCATGACAGCCGCATTTAATGCTATTTTCTTGGAGTTTGCTATGAAGAACAGAGGTATGCAGCTGACTTAAAGTGGTACATAACTTTACATTTTAAATCCTACAACATGTTAATTTATACTTTAAACTAAGTACAGGTAATGGAGGTACAAGAGTAGAAAGAATGTTGTGGTTGTTAAGTTTGTGTTTGTATTTTAAATTTGTGAAAATTCTAAATTGGCACTTGCTTTCATTTTAGTGAGGTTTTTTGTCAGTTGTTTGTATTCAAATAAGATTTTGGTGAAGAAGATATTGCTTGATAAAAAGTGGGTGCAGTGTACTTTAAATCGCCTTAAAAGCCCTCCATTTTTATGCCTTTAATCTTATGCAACAAAGCTATTTTTGTACTTTTTAAAATGTTTTGGGCTTTTTGATGTATTTCTTTAAATAAGGAATACTTGTCGATTATGATGTCATTAGGATAGCATTCCAACCGAATCTGTTCGGGAATGGTTTCCGAACGACTCGGTTCAGAGTAGTCCAACCTAGCGATTTAGATGAATCTGGTATTATTCGGTTGGACTCCCATTGACTTCAATGAGTGCCTTTGTTATGAACAAGAACACAGGCACCCATTGAAAAAAGGGGTGGTTGGGGAAAATCGTGCACCATGTGGTGGGCACTCCATGTGCCTGCCACACTGTGCATGCATGGGTAGGGGAGAACCATGGGTACCCCCACGGGCCCGATTCAGAGGGCCCCATGTGAAGGGGGGACTGCTACGGGTCCCCAAAGTCAGATTACCATTGAGGAAGAATCGATTCGGAAAGGCTGCCTGAATGTGACATCATAATCGCTCGGCTGGAAACGCGGTCTGTAGACCGCTACGGTTCGGCTCCATTACTCCCAGTGCCTTTCGGAACCGAGTCGGACAGTTCGAACTTCTTCCCAGCCATCATATTTGCTCGTTGGGAAACGCGTCGGTCAGAAAGCTGGGTTCCAAATCGGATTCGACCAAATCGAATGCCGTTCGGAGCCTTTCCTAACGATATCATAATCGCTCCCTTAGAGTTGGTAAAATAATATTAAATTATTACCAACTATGGAAAAAGTAAATAACTCCAGGTATGATAAATCTATTTTAATATTTAATAGTAGCCAATTTAAAATCCTGGATAAACCGGGTACGAACCGTCGGACGGAGCGTTTTCTCCGTCAGACGCGTACCCGGTAGAAATACCTTACAAACATGCAAGTACGATTCGTACGCAAACACCATTTGCGTACGAATCGTAAAAAGCACCGACCGAACTAAAAATACCCACAATTCTGATCCGGGACAACGCGGACGTGACGTCCGGACGGAGACAGGCAGCGTTTCACGAACCAGCAAGTACGATTCGTGCCGACGTCACTCCTCACGGACAATATTTTACGGGTGCCAAAAACTGCCGGGAAATCAGGATGACGCGCACAAGGAGCACCTTTACACGATGGACAGCCATGGACCCCAACCTACGTGTCATCCCGGCCCTCATTGCAGTCCACCTGGTGTACAGGAACCGACGCAGACGCCGCAGAAGGTCAGAACAACACCCAGGGGCAAAGGGGGGGGGCAGGGCCAGGAAACATAACCCCCACCCAAGTCCTAAATCAAGCATGCCCTGTACATACCTGACCCCCAGGGCCTGGTCACTTCGGGGGTGGGGGCGTCTCCACCAAGGCCTGCGTCCGCCACAACGGAAGTCAACATGGACGCGAACCGGCAACACAACAATTGCGGTACGCACCGTACCCACGCCTTAAGATCGTGGGTACGGGTCGTACCACGCCCACCCCTAAGCCACAATCGCAGTACGGCCCATACCCACGTCCCACAGGCATAGGTACGGGCCGTACCGCCATTCTTGGGGTGACGTAGGGGTGGGCGTGGTACGACCCGTACCCACGCCCTTAAGGCGTGGGTACGGTGCATACCCCTACGGCTCCCCAACAATGATGGTACGGCCCGAACCCAAGCCCCCAGAGCGTGGGTACGGCCCGTACCACGCGTACCCCTACATCACCGCCACAATGGCGGTACGGCCTGTACCCACGTCCCACAGGCATGGGTACGGCCCGTACCACCATTGCAGTGGTGATGTAGGGGTACGCTTGGTACGAGCCGTACCCATGTCCTAAAGGCATGGGTACGGTACGTAACCCTACGGCACCCCAACAATAGGGGTACGACCCGTACCCATGCCTTTAGGACGTGGGTACGGCCCGTACCAAGCGTACCCCTACATCGCCACTGCAATGGTGGTACGGGCCGTACCCATGCCTCTGGGACATGGGTACGGGCCGTACCACCATTGTGGCGGTGAGGTAGGGGTACGCGTGGCACAGGCCATACCCACGTCCCACAGGCATGGGTACGGCCTGTACCACCATTGCAGTGGCGATGTAGGGGTACACTTGGTACGGGCCGTACCCACATCCCAAAGGCATGGGTACGGTACGTACCCCTACGGCACCCCAACAATGGGGGTACGACCCGTACCCATGCCTCAAGGACGTGGGTACAGCCCGTACCAAGCGTACCCCCACATCGCCACTGCAATGGTGGTACGGGCCGTACCCATGCCTGTGGGACGTGGGTACGTCCCGTACCAAGCGTACCCCTACATCGCCACTGCAATGGTGGTATGGGACGTACCCAGGCCGTAGGACGTGGGTACGGGTCGTACCACGCCAGTGGACATACACATAGGGGTGGGTGCCTAACACTCCCAGCAGTGCCCAGACATAGGAGGGGTGGGTGCAGAGTCCCCCCAGCAGTGCCCAGACATATGAGGGGTGGGTACCTATCACTCCCAGCAGTGCCCAGACACAGGAGGGGGGGGTGCAGAGTCCTCCCAGCAGTGCCCAGACATGAGGGGTGGGTGCAGAGTCCTCCCAGCAGTGCCCAGACATGAGGGGTGGGTGCAGAGTCCTCCCAGCAGTGCCCAGACATATGAGGAGTGGGTGCAGAGTCCTCCCAGCAGTGCCCAGACATAGGAGGGGTGGGTGCCTAACACTCCCAGCAGTGCCCAGTCATAGGAGGGGTGGGTGCAGAGTCCCCCCAGCAGTGCCCAGACATGAGTGGTGGGTGCCTAACACTCCCAGCAGTGCCCAGACATATGAGGGGTGGGTGCAGAGTCCTCCCAGCAGTGCCCAGACATATGAGGGGTGGGTGCAGAGTCCTCCCAGCAGTGCCCAGACATAGGAGGGGTGGGTGCCTAACACTCCCAGCAGTGCCCAGACATAGGAGGGGTGCGTGCAGAGTCCCCCCAGCAGTGCCCAGACATATGAGGGGTGGGTGCCTATCACTCCCAGCAGTGCCCAGACACAGGAGGGGTGGGTGCAGAGTCCTCCCAGCAGTGCCCAGACATGAGGGGTGGGTGCAGAGTCCTCCCAGCAGTGCCCAGACATATGAGGGGTGGGTGCAGAGTCCTCCCAGCAGTGCCCAGACATATGCCACATGCATACCCACCCCTGGTGCTGGCAGCACAATACACACAATGAGAGCATGCTACAAGACTGTATACTCATGTGCCACCCTACTAAACTAAGAGACCCAAAGGGAACACACACTGTCACGCACATTCCAGGACTTATAGGAATGTACAGGTGCTGGGGCAGCCAACAAGTTGTTGCCTCCCATGGAAGGAAAAGGGTTGAGTACCCACAGATACAATTCCCACAATTGTCAGTCAGGTGACCAAAGACCCTGCAGAACACGTAACACATGTGTGCGAGACTGGGAGTACAGACATGCATAGGGCGTAAAAGGGAACATGTCCACATGAAGTCATGTCAATTTACTCCATACACTAGTACAGTGACCACCAAGGATGCCACAAATGATGCAGGTGGAGACATTGCTGAGCAGGCATGGCCAAAGTTGAAGGGTTCCGTCACACATCCAGGATATGTAGACACAGCTCAGCTCAACAATTGGGAAACAGCCTGCAGGGAAGATGTCAGGGTCCACAGAGGAAGGAACACACCTTGGGACAATATCACCATACAGTAAGAGCACACGTGATCAAAGATTATTTGCAGAACCCTTGTGATGGCACACAGATACCAGGGTACACCCCATGAGCAGCACACTACAACATTTCCCAGACACCTAACACATTATCACCACCCCAAATCATGGAGCAGCACCACCAACAGCAAGTCCAGGAAAGCATAAGTGTGCAAAAGAAAAACAAAATGCTTTATTCATTATTAATAAATTGTTTTAAATGTCCACTATTTACAAGGCCCATGGGCCAGGCCATCAGCAAAGTCCTGGGGGGGTACACATCGGAACGTGTGTCCCCTAGCTTGCCTGCACAGTTCACATGACCATTTCATCCACAGAAGGGGGGGCATCATGTGGGGGGGAAGGACCAGGCACCGCAGGGACAGGAGGGGCAAGGGTAGGTGTTGTGGGTGCAGGGACGGACGACTCCACCACAGGGGGTGGGGCAGCGCCAAAGGTGGATTCCAGCACGGCGCTACACACTACTGCCAGGTCGCCCAGCGTCTCCCCTGCACCCGAATGAACCACGGGCCCCAAGGAGGGGGGGGCAGAGGGATGGGTTGCAGCGCTACTGGGGGAGGGTGTGGACAGGGGGGGGACTCAACTCCCCTGCCCAGGGACTCTCTCGACCGCTTGCGGGGTGGTGTCACACTGGGGCTGAGGGACAGACTGGCCAGGAAGGACTCCTTGTCCAACTGTTGGGCAGGGGAGTTAAGGGGAGTGGTTTTGGAGGAAGTGGGTCTTGAGGAATGTGGACTCCCACTCTGGCTGCGTGTCTGCCGTTTGCCCCCAGACCCAGTGGGTGTGCCTACTTCCCCCTGTGTGTGCATGACTGGAGGAGTGCGCTTTGCCTTCCCTGGTGGTGTGCTGCCTGTGTCTGGTGGGGTGCGTGCATGGGGACGTCTGGGTGTGCGTGGGACAGGCATGGGAGTAGGAAGTGTGGATGGTGCAGGGGTAGGGGGGACGGAGCGCTGCTGGAGATCCACTGCTGCAGTCAGTGAGTAGTCTATGGACTTCAGCAACATCCGTTGATCAGACATCGCTGCTGACATGCCCTCCATGTACGACAACATCTGTGTCAGCAGTCTGGTGTGCTCATGGAGGACAGTAAGGATCGATGCCTGACCAACCTGCAACTGCCGCTGAATGTCCACAGACTCGGCATTGACGGCAGCAGGGGAGACAGGGGTGCGGTGCCTGGCACGAAGGGAACATGTTGGCGCCTAGCACGAACGGAAGGGACCCGAGCAGGTGGGAGGCGGGGGATGGGAATGGAGGGGGCGGCGACAGATGGAGTGCTGCTCTCAGCTCTGGGAGCAGCGTCCGCCCTCTCAGGGAGCTCAGCCTCGGACCCGTCAGCGTCATAGTCGGTGGTGGGACTGGACAGGTCCTCCGCCTCACTCCCCTCCGCCTCTGTGCCACTCGCTGAGACAGACTCGCCAGCACTGGTGGCACCGCTGCTGGATCCCTCCTCAATTTTCATGCCAGTGTCTCCCTCGGTTTCCCCCGACGATGCTGTGGGCAAGGTGAAGAGACAGGAAATAATCAGACACCTGTATACATATGACACATGATTCAAAACTACATAGGTCACAGTGCATAGCATGAAAAGCAACATGAGTAACATCTACAATACTACGCACATATGTAGGCCCTGTGCCACACAGTTGGTTGACCCACCATGCCACTGAGAAACAATGGAGAGCATGACACAACAGCAAAGAACTTGATATCAAATTAGACAGAGGAGCAAGTCTCTGGGGACAGTCGAGTACAGCATCTGGACCACACACCGTAGCCAAAAAAGGGATGAGCAGGAACCATGTCTTGTAACTTTTGGCACATGCTGCTTAGCAAATACATTAAACCCTGCCCAACATGACTGTGTCACTGCATGTTGAGTGTATGTCCAGACAATCATCACACACAGGCCAGACCTGGCAAGGACACATACGGTTTGGACATGTAGGCCTTGCCCGCACAAACCCCCCCTACCTGAGACAACGTGAGTGACACAGAGGAAGTACTTACACCTCTTACTCAGGGATTACTAAAATGCCCTTCAATAAATCCTGAATGTACACGAACTAACCCTTGTGCACCTGTCCACTAATACGGCGACACAACCATAGTGGTACGGACCCTACACACGCGTGTACGGACCGTATCACCATGGCGTACGCCTACGGCGACACAACCATAGTGGTACAGAGCCTACACACGCGTGTACGGACCGTATCACCATGGCGTACGCCTACGGCAACACAACCATAGTGGTATGGACCCTACACACGTGTGTACGGACCGTATCACCATGGCGTACACCTACGGCGAAACTACCATAGTGGTACCGAGCCTACACACGCGTGTACGGACCGTATCACCATGGCGTACGCCTACGGCGACACAACCATAGTGGTACGGACCCTACACACGCATGTACGGACCGTATCCCTATGGCGTACGCCTACGGCGACACCACCATAGTGATAAGGAGCCTACACACGCCCTCAGGGCGTGTGTACGGTGCGTTTCACACCTTACACTGGTGACATGCGGCACACAGAAAGGAATTGAGCTGTCATACTTGGCCGAGGCTGGACATCAAGTCATTGTCAGGGCAGTCCTACATGTTTCGGGCCTAGGTGTGTCAGGCTGTGATGTGGCACAAATCTCCTCTTGTTTGAACCCAGTAGATGTGTGATGAGCTGTGTACACATGTCATGTGTCAAGCTGCACTATGTGCCACACATCCCCTTCACACCTTTGACATGTGTGCATGTAGTACAGACTTGTTGACCACTGCGTCACTGGCATGGCACAGTCGCCAACACCCGCAACTGTCCCCTGATGCCAGGTACACGGATAATGACACCTGACATATGACTACCAGCTTTGCACGATGTGAGTATGTCATGTGTGTGTCATGTGTTCCCATAAGCTTGCTGTTGGTGTACCGTCTAATGCATCTGCAGTTGCTGCATCCAACATGTGCATGTGTGTGGATGGGCATGGCACACTATTATGCACACCAGGACACATGTGGAATCAGACGTAACGTGTGTATGTATGCATCGAACATGGACTTGCGAGACAAGAACATATCTGCGTAGTTTCAATGTCTGTGTGATCAGTTTTGACATGTAGCCCTTCATGGAATGGTTTGTGGTCTGTCCTGTTTTCAGGGACATGTGACCTGTGCCTCTAGTGTTCCGCAACCTGTCTGTATGATAAACATCCTTCTCCTGCACACATGTGGATGTCTGTCACTCCTGTAATGCGTCTGCCTGTTCACTTACACTGGCCCACAGCTAGTCTCATGCCATGCCATGTTGATCCTGTGAATCCACGATTGTAGATGGCTCTTGGTAGGAGTGTCACCTGCCTGGCATACATGTCCAGGATATATTGCACAGACCTGACTCTGCATGTAGCATATGTGTATTGGCTGTTTAACATGTGCTCAGTACATTGACAGTGTTGTTGTACTGTACTCACTCTTCGTTGTCCCTTCCAAATTACTGCAAGGCTCCGCCTCTCCCCCGACCAATCCCAGACTTGGCTGCCCTGAGGGAACATGACTGTATACGCCGCTACCGCTTCACACAACGGTTGATTCTGAACTTGACAGCAAGGCTGGCACCGCACCTCCAACCACTACACAGGTATCCTACTGCACTGACACCCAAGATGAAGGTGATGGCAGCCCTACATTTCTTTGCCACGGGTACGTTCCAACATACCATTGCTCATGTGGGTGGCATGTCCCAGACCATGTTCAGCCGTGTCCTGCATGATTTTTTAGAGGCCATGTTGCTTCACCTGGATGAGTTTATACATTTCCCAACTCCTGAGCAGTTGACAGGTGTCAAGGGTGAGTTCTATGCCCTGGGAGGGATGCCCCATGTCATTGGGTCTATTGATGGGACACATGTGGCTTTGGTACCACCACAGGCACAGGATGTAGCCTATAGGAACAGGAAACATTACCACTCCATTAATGCCCTTGTGGTGTGTCTTGCCAACATGGTGATTTCCCATGTCTGTGCTCGTTTTCCAGGATCAGCACACGATGCCTACATCATGAGGCGTAGCAGGGTGCCTGAAATGATGCTGCAGCTGTGCAAAGAACGAGCATGTCTTGTTGGTGGGTATACTCTGTTACTCCTGTATTTACCGTCATCTTTCTGTCTTACTGCTTCTCCTGACCCACTTCTGTCCATGATGTTTCCATGTAGGGGACTCTGGCTATCCCAACATGCCATGGCTGATCACACCTCTCCGCAACCCCAGAACCGCTGCCGATCACCGGTACAACAACGTCCATGGGCAGACCAGGCGAGTGATAGAGAGGACCTTTGGCCTCCTGAAGAGCCGATTCCGGTGCCTCGACAAGACCGGTGGCGCACTCCCATATGCACCGGTGAAGGTCTGCAAAATCTTCCTTGTGTGCTGCATGCTGCACAACATGGCAGTGAAGAAAGCTGTGCCACTCATCTTGGATCCGGATGAGCAGGAACATCCACCCGTGGAGGACGCGGGGCTTGGTGATGAGGCAAGTGATGTCGAGGAGGAGAAGGAAGAGGACATCCGGAGTCGGCTCATACGCAACTTCTTTGCTTAGTGGTGAGTTGCAGTGTCTGAGTGTGCACGCATTGAGCCTTGTGTGGCATGTGTTGCAATGTGTGGGTCCATCTGCATGTCTGGCAAGTGAATCAGAGGTGTGTTTGGATGTGTCACTCGAGTGATGGTGTAATAACAGTATGTCTTACCTGAGACACTATTTTCACCTAGCCTGTTGACTACCTTATACGTGTTGAGTACATGCCCATGCATGCGGATATGCTTCTTTTGGCTCACTTCTTGTGTGTCTCTCATCCCCAGGTATTTGTGCATGCTTTCTGCTGGTGGCATTGTTGTGCTCCTGCTATTCCTCATGAATACAGCAATGTGTGCTGAATCAGCGTAACATGCACGGACATGTCGAAGAATCACCTTAGGGTAAGGGATGCACCACGGCTTTTTGGGTGTGCTATGTGTTTGCAATGTGTGTGCACTGCTCCTGTTCATGTTTGGTTACTTAGCATACATGTAGAATCACCATGGGTCACATGACATGGAGCTGGATTCACCTGAATTGATAGTCACACTTGGTGACAGTCATCTGTAATGTGATTTTGGATTGTGATGAAGGCATCAATGTGTGTAACACTGCCCTCGGAAACATACGGGATGCACCGGGTTGACATCCACATTAGTGGTTCAATGGTGAATTGCAGCCTCTTCATGAGCAGCACGGGGTGTTTGCCTCAAACCTGTCACTTGTGTGCCAGTTCTATGGGTTTCCTGCATCTGTGGTGCAAAGGTGGGTGCCAGTGTAGGTTCCACATGTTCATCCACATGACCTGTGCATCTGTTAATATTGATGCATTTGCCTTCCGGCAAACATGACTAATAAAGGTGTCCCTCAGCCTGCAAGGTGCCTCATCTCTGTCAATGCAGGTCTCTTGCCATTGTGCATGCGGCATGTCTGACATAGTTGTCACAGATTGTGCATATGAGTCTATGTGTAGAGTAGCAAGATGCAAGCTGTTTGTCAGGGATTATGATATGTATTGTGCACGATATACATGACTGTGTAGGTATTTTGCCATCTCAGTCCCCACAACGGCCACTTTGCTGCATGTGCATCCATTGTCTGTGTGTGTGCCATGTTGAACCAGACACTCCTCCCTTCTCATACACCTTATGCAGTAGTCCTTTCTGACATGCTTGTGTTAGTGTGCAACTTGTGGCATGGTTTCCAGGACATGGCGCCCGCTGCTGCAGGCCCTGCAGCAAGGGCACACAGAGTTTCTCGATTTGCCCTCACACACACGCCTCTCAGACGCACCCCCTTCCTCCCTCCACCCATTCATTTTGGTGTAATCTGCTTGTGTGTGACACAGTTGCGGTGGCAAAGGATGGACCGTCTGCACATGCTACGTGCACATTGCACGTGCCTCATGTCCTTGCATGTGCCACATCACGCTACACCATGATGTTGCGGCCACCCACCAAGCAATGTCCATCCAATACATCTGTTGCATGCACTCAGGCATGCACTCATCGCCCACACAACACCTTTGCATAATGAGTGCGCAACTACAACTGCCTACACAGCGCTGGCACGCCTTCCAGGCCCTGTCACACCAACCAGGTCATGTCCCTCCTACTCCCCACCGGCTCTGTACCCCAACATGGCCATGTGAGTGGTACTCCAGGCCTCCGCATGTAGTATGGTGTCGTTGTGGGACACATGGCACATGTATCATGTCTCAGCATGTCAGTCTACAATGTGTCCAGGATCCCCCTCTACACCATGACATGCGCACTGCATCTCATCATCATCTGGTGTCCCATTGACAGGCAGGTGCTCCTCACCCTCCCCAAAGACGCAGTCCTTGCCAGTTCCCATATTGAATAATGCATGGTATCCATTGGCAGATGGCTGCACGTTGGCCACCTGATGCTGGACTTGTACACGACTGGGGTGTTCATCTGTGGATTGTCCCCTTACAGCTGGGTCAACTGCTTGTGTCCCACCGGCAAGGGCCCTGCACAGGCACACAGTGTCCACGCACACGAGCTGGTGTGCATCATGGAATGCATGCTCACATGTGCTATGCTGATCACCAGCATCTGTACCTCAGGCCTCAGAACACTCTGCATTATGCACACGGTCCACTGTTCGATCCACCTCAAGGCAAGACAGACCATCCCCCAGGTCAACTTCGACATCCATGTCCAATCCTACCCTGCACTCTTGGGAGAAGTACCTTACACCTCCCATGACACTTGTCCACATCCAGGGTGCATCTGCACAGCTCTGCTTCAACATCCGGCAACCCAGCCACATCACCGTCCAACAGGGATAGCGGCAATGGATCACTGTCATCTGCAGGATGACCTTTACAATCCACGGCCACACTCAGGATGCAGCCCACGACCACGCCCCCAACACAACCATGTGGGTCTGTCATCCAAGACCCCATTGTGCCATCTCCATGCATCCAACCTTGGCCTGGCCACCATTCTCCACATCCACCTGACTCCTGCTTGCAGGACATAGTTCGCCCACCTGGCTACACATACCTGGGACTCCCACCCCAGGACACTCCACATGATCCCTGACCTCTGCGCATGACTGTTGCTCTTCGAAATCGGTATTTCCGCACAGTTGTGCAGGCACCCCCTCAGCTGGTTGGGCCCATCACGGGTGGGTATGGTGCTCCATGTCTGTATTGGATGATACATTGTGACCCATGTGTGTCCTGTGCCAGACTCAGACCCCGGGGTATGCATGGTTGGAGTTACTTCAAAACTCAGGCATGGTTTGACTTGCCAATACACACATGTAATGGAATAATGCTAATTGACGGCATCATCTTGTGATTTGTAATATTTTTATTGGTGGTGGGGTACGAGTTTGGGGGGATGCAATTAGGTGCTGTACCGGGGGAATAGAATCCAAAGTTCACAGGGGGAGATGGTATCCTTGCCATTGGAAGTCATCAGAGTCCATGCCACAGTCTGTGTCAACATTGGTCAGACACTGCCCAGCAAGTCCATGTGGCAGAGAATGTCATTGGATGAGGTGCTGTTGTTGCGCCAGAGGGACAGGTGCCAGGCCAGGTGATCTGGGAGATGGTGATGGTCCGCTGACTCTCACGGTCTTTTGCGTGGACGACCCACCTTCCTCCGGGGACCCTCAGAAGTAGGCCGTGACGATGTCTGGGATGCTCCGTCAGACGAATCCTCCTCCTCCTGATCCCTCCCTGTGGCTGGTGGTGATCTATGCCTGGTGGCACAGGGAGGGTTGCCCATGTTTTCGGCAATCCGACGGAGTACACGGGTCATGTCCGTTTGCACCGCCACGAGCTCAGCCAGTCTTGCCTCCATCCGTCCTTGGTGTTGCTGTTGACTGGCATATTGCTCGGCCTGCACATTCTTTATCTGGTTGAGGGCCTCCACGGCCTGGCTGATGCCCCTGGTGTCACGCCGGTATGTGTCCAGGATGTTGCGGACGTGTGACATAACCGGTTCCTCAGCTGGCTGGTCAGGCTTGCGCCTCCGCCATCCTCCACTCCCACCACCCCTGCCCACTTGAGCCTGGCCTGCCCTTGTGGGCACGTCGGGTCTCCGGGACCCCTGAGGGATGGCATTTGCGGGGTCGCCTGCCTCCTCCTGGGTGCCCGGGTCCATCGTCCCTCCTGGTCAGACTGGCTGCGTTGTGTGCGAGCAGGGCTCCTGTGTGTATCCTGGGATGTGGCAGGAATGGGGGTGGTCGTTGGCACAGTTGTACCTGACGCAGGCGCTGCAGGTGCTTGGGCACCAGAGGGGCCAGGTTGGTCGGGGTCATCTACGCTGTGGTGAGAGTCGTCGCTGCCGGTGGGATCATCCTCATGCCGAGGCTGGTCCTGTGTGTCTCCCCCCCAGAGTTGGGGGGAGATTGACGTCGGTGCCCTGTGTGTGAGAGAGAGACAAAGTTAATGGTGTTACATGCATCATCCATGTTTCATACATATTCAAGTTGGCACAGTTGCTCTGGGTAGTTGGATATGTCTAGCATTCCTCTCACAGTGCACTTGTGGATGGGTATGTTGCAGGGGTCAGATTGATATGTACTCCTGGTTATTTGGCCTGTCTAATGAGTGTTGGGATGTTTATTTGGCTATGGATTGGTCTTGTTGTGTCACATATCCATTGTGGGAGTGGCAATTTGCGTTGGCTGCCCCAGGGGTGTGTGCTTGTGTAAGGGGGGTGGGGTGTGACTGGGCATGCTGTTGGGTGTGGTGTGACTTGTCATTGGTTCAACCAGGTGATGTTTCTATCCCCTCATGGTGCCTGCTGGCATGACAGTGAATGTGAATTCCTGTGGTAGGTATGTGGCATGTTGAGTTGGTGTTTGAGTGCACAGTGGTCACAGGTTTGCCTTGTGCTGTCTACAGCAGGGCCAAGTGTCATCTACCTTGTCTGTACTTGGCAAGTCCATGTGCATTGTGCATGGTGCATGGGTATGTCTCTTGGCCACGGCTGTCAACACTTTTCCGATGTGTGACACACTCTTTGTTGTTGCATCAGTTTTGAACGCAGGGAGCAGTGTAGCAAGCGTGCGCAGCGAGCGCTGCAGGACCGACTTACGTGTAGCACTGTACGCGGCCAAATGTTGCTTTGTCATGTCTATTGGAGAATGCAGGTAGGAAACTTATGCATTTGTGACTGGGTTCTAACAAACACAGTGAGTGGGTATACTGGGTGTGAGGTTAGGTTTGTGCCTGCAGCGAGGATCGACTCGTGCACAGTTTGACACATGGGCCAGTGCTTTCCAAACGAACGAGGGGTGTTTCACGCACTGCCAGACCTTGTCAACATGCACACAGTCCACCTGCTGATGGGCGGACATGCCCACACCACCCAAGGGTGATTTTGTCTCCCTCTGACTCTCTCTCTCTCCCTCCCTCTGTCTGTCTCCCTCTGTCGCCCTCTGTCTCCCTCCCTCTCTCTCCCTCTCCCTCTGTCTGTCTGTCACCCTCTGTCGCACTCTGTCGCCCTCTGTCACCCTCTGTCTCCCTCCCTCTCTCTCCCTCTCCCTCCATCTGTCTGTCACCCTCTGTTGCACTCTGTCGCCCTATGTCGCCCTCTGTCTCCCTCCCTCTCTCTCCCTCTCCCTCCGTCTGTCTGTCACCCTCTGTCTCCCTCCCTCTCTCTCCCTCTTCCTCCCTCTGTCTGTCACCCTCTGTCGCCCTCTGTCTCCCTTCCTCTCTCTCCCTCCCCCTCCCTCTGTCTGTCTCCCTCTGTCGCCCTCTGTCTCCCTCCCTCTCTCTCCCTCCCCCTCCCTCTGTCTGTCTCCCTCTGTTGCCCTCTGTCTCCCTCCCTCTCTCTCCGTCTGTCTGTCACCCTCTGTCACCTCAGCCCAGCTTCCTGGGCACACATACTTTGCTGGTCATTCAAAGGCCATTGGCTTGTTCATGTGGCTTTGTATGGAATCTCCCGGACCCCATTGGGCAGAGTGTCTCTGAGTCTGTGCTGCAGCGGCGGTGTGTGCTGACACTCTTTCACAGTGATGCCTCTTCATTAGCTGCTTTTATGTGCAAATTGGGCCTTCATACCCATGTCATCCTGCGACGCGGCCGACATTTGCAGGCGACACAGTACAGTGTCGGGACACACTGTTTTTATAGCCTAGGCCATATGGGCTGAGGGCATTGGTGTCTGCTTCTGAGTTGCACAATGTGATTTTGAGGGCCCCCCCCCTCCCGGCATCACGGACATCCTGTCTTGTGTTGGTGTTTTGTGTGGCCTGTGACTTGGCATGGCCTTGCTTGGTGCATGGGGCATGGTGCCGATAGTGGCATGTGCGTGTTGTTGGAATGTGAATGCGTCCGGGGATGGCTTTGGGGTAGTTGCGTGCATTATCGGGAGTTGGGTTGTGGACGCTGTTCCCCCCATGTGGGGTGATTTGTTTGTGCACTCACCAGGCACGGCGAGTCCTTCTAGTCCGTGTACTCCCACCGGCGGCAGGGTGCGCATCACCTTCTCCTCCCAGGGATGGTAGTGTACCGGTCTGCGGGCCGGCCCACCTCCAGTGATGTTGGCCTGGTTGTGTTCGTCAGTCATTTTGCGGCGGACCGTCCTCTGCAGATCATACCACCTGGCTTGGCATTCATGCCTGGTCCTTCTGATGTGCGCAACAGCATTCACCCTCTCGATGATCCTCTGCCACATGGCTGATTTTTCAGATACGCTGGTCTGTCTGACCAATGTTCCAAAGAGCTGTGGCTCGACTCTGACGATTTTGTTGACAAGGATCTCCAGCTCCGCTGTTGTGAACTTTGGATTCCTGTCTGTGGGCATGGTGTGGGGTGTGGGTGTGGATGGTTGTGGGTGTGTGTGTGGGGTTGTGAAGGTGTGTGTGTGTGAATGTGATGAGGGGGTGTTTGTGAAGGTGTTTGTGTGAAGGTGTGCAAGTGTAAGGTGTGGTAAAGGTTGAAGTCTGGTGCTGTGGGTTGTCTGTGGGGTCTGGCAGCAGTGGGTCTGTTGCAAAGGCTCATGGTTTGTGTGTGTGGGCCCTTTTTATTGGTCCATTTGTGGGTGTGGCTGTGTTTGAACTTTGGGTGGGTGTGTTATAAGGGGTGGTTGTGTTTTGGGCCTCTGTTTACCTGTTTGGCTGTTGCAGGTCAGTGTATTGGGTGTATTTGGGCTTGTTGGACGTGTTTTGTGGTGTTGTGCGATTCGAATTGACTCTGTGGTGTTTGGCAGTGTCCTGGTTCAGTGCGTGAGTTTTTCGCGCCTGTGCGGTGCGTACATCGGCCATGTTGTTGTACAGTGCTCACATTTGCTATGGCTTGGTACGACTCGTACATGCGCACGGCTGGGTGAGGGTGCTGGTGTAGGGGCCTCGGGTAGGGTGCGTACAGGCACGGGCAGGGTGTGGGGGCCTGGGGGTACATGCCGTACATACGTGAACCCAGGGTATGATGCGTACATGGGGGGGCTGGGGGTACGGGGCGTACATACGGGGTGCTGGGGGTACGGTGTGTGCCCCCACCCCTGTATGGACGATGCGTACCCCCAGCCCCTGTATGTACGCGCCGTACACCCGCCCCCGTATGTACGTGCCGAACCCCCAGCCCCCCCTATGGACGGAGCGTACCCTCCCCCCCTAGGTACGGAGCGTACCACCACCCCCATAGGTACGCTGTGGACCCCCCCAGTGCGTAATGCACCGTACATAGGGGGGGCGGGGGTACACCTCATACCTACAGGGTGGTGGTACGCTCCGTACTTACGGGGTGGTGGTATGCTCCGTACATACGGGGGTGGTGGAACGCTCCGTACCTACGGGGGTGGTGGTACGCTCTGTACCTACGGGGTGGGGTGGGGGTACGGCGCGGACATGGGGGGGTGCTGGGGTACGGCGCGTACGTGGTGGGTGTGCTGGGGGGGGTGTTCGGCGCGTATGCGGGCAACTATTTGGACGTCTCCATAGTTGCTATGGGAGTTCGCACCGTATGGTGTTTTTTCCATACGGTTGTGCATTCGGACGGACGGGACGGATCATACTTGCGCGCTCTGACTTCAGTTTCCCGATTTGTAGGTAAAAATGTCCGGGGACGTGTCGGACACTATTTCCGACCCGAGGACGTGTCGGGGTATTTTCCCAATGCGATTCGTATGGATTTTTTAACATGCGAATCGTACTTGCCAGTTTGTATGGGACTTGTACGATTCGTACGGTAAAAAAAACGGATATGATTCGTACGGGGGAAATTATTAACGGATCAGAATCGGCCCCATAGTTGTTTAAAGTAACAATTTTTAAATTAGTGTTCTGAATTTTAGTTTATACTATAAATTTATGTGATGTATGTTTTTTTGTATAAGTATTGTTTCTGTTTTTTAATAAATGTGTTAAATTTTTAGAAGTTATCAATTTTATTTTAATAACATTCTTCGTTTTTTAGTTCCCTAGCGGGTAGTGGGTTTATAGAGGAATAGGGTGGGAAGTAATTTAATCATGATAAATTAATGATCATTTGTTATTGATTCATATTTATTTAATTGAGATTTTATAGCATTAATTGTGGGAAGTAATTTTTTATAATTCAATTTTAATTAGTTGTTAATTAATGTTAATTAATTAATTTGTAAACAATTATGGTAAGTGTGTAATTGTTTTAGGTGCAGGTTGTGAGGTTTATAGGGGTAAAGGGTGGAAAATTATTTATTTTTGATTAATTAATTATTAGTTATTAATTTAAATTAATTAATTGATTGAAAATTAACTATGGAAATTTTGTAATTAATTTTAGGTGTGGGTTATGGAGTTTGTGGGGTAAAGGGTCAGAGATAATTTATCTTAAATTAATTAATAATTAGTTTTTCATTTATATTAATTTAATGATTGCAATTTAACTATGGAAATTGTGTAATTATTTTATGTGCTGGCTGTGAGGTTTATAGGGGTAAGGGGCGGAAAGCAATTAAGGTTTAATTAATTAATAATTCATGGTTAATTATTAATAATTAAATGATTGAAAATTACATTTGGAAATTGTGTAATTACTTTTAGGTGTGTGTTGTGGGATTTATAGGGGTAAAGGATGGAAAGTAATTTATGTTTAATTAATTAATGATTAGTTGAATATTAATAATAATTAAATAATTGATATTTTTTGTGTGTGGGTTTTACTTTTATAGACGTAAAGGGTGAGGAGAAAATACATTTTACTTACTTTATAATTCGTTGTTAAATACTATTAATTTTTTAATTGAAAAAAAAGTTTTATTGTGTAATAATTTTTTTACAGTTGAATTTTAACTGTGGGTTGTGGGGATTATATGAATAAAATGTGGGAAGTTAACTATTTTTCTGAGTTTTAATTAGTTTTTAATCAATCATATTTCTTTAATGCAATTAATTAATAAATGATATTTCTTTAATTGGTAATTAATTATGCTAATTATGGGTGTACATTTTTTATTTAGATGTGGGTTGTGCATTGTGTAATGTTATAGGGTAAATGTATGTAATAATTAATGTTTTTGTTTCTAAATTATTTCTAATTAAAAATATTTTTTGTTCGAAAATAATTTATTTTATTTATTATAATATTTGTAGTTATTTGTCATATGTATTTATCATTATTTTTTTTTTATATTAAATATATTTGTATTTTAATTTCCAACATATGTATATATTTTTTATTCATTATGTTTTTTAAATATTCTTGTTGTTGTTAATTTTTTGCTTGTTTTTAATTTTGAACTTACTGGAGTGAGAATATGAATTGTTACCCCATCGCAATCCAACACTTTCCCTACTGTTGCACTGATTGGAGTGGGAATAGTACATTTTATCCCACCACTATCCAACACTTTCCCTACTGTTACAATTATTGGAGTGGGAATAGTAATTTTTACCCCTCCGCAATCCAACAGTTTCCCTACTGTTGCACTGACTGGAGTGGGAATTGTAATTTTTACCCCTCCGCTATCCAACATTTTCCCTATTGTTGCACTGACTGGAGTGGGAATACTAAATTCTCCGCTATCCAACACTTTCCCTACTGGTGCGCTCATTGGAGTGGGAATAGTAATTCATTGGAGTGGGAATAGTAATTTTTACCCCTCTACTATCCAACACTTTCCTTACTGTTACACTTATTAGAGTGGGAATAGTAATTTTTACCCCTCCACTATCTAACACTTTCCCTACTGTTGCACTCACTGGAGTGGGAACAGTAATTTGTACCCCTCCGCTATCCAACACTTTCCCTACTGTTGCACTCATTGGAGTGGGACCAGTAATTTCTACCCATCCACTATCCAACACTTTCCCTAGTGTTATACTCACTGGAGTTCGAAATAGTAATGTTTACCCCTCCGCTATCCATCACCTTCCCTATTGCTACACTCACTGGAGTGGGGATAGTAATTGTTACCCCTCGGCTATTCAACACTTTCCCTACTGTTGCATATATATATTTTTTAATGTATATATAATTTTAAAATTACAAAATAAATAAAAATGAATAGTTTATTAATTGTTTTAAAGTAAATATATATATATATATTACCTACTGGCGGTTGCCAGTAGGTAGTTATAGTTAGGACCAAGTTTCCATAGGAAGAAAATGTTTTGTTTTGCTTATAACTTTGGCGTAGTTTGATGAATCTTCATGAAATTTTCCAAACTACATTGTTGTTCATATCAGCTCCTATGTGGGAAGTTTGGAGGTGATTCATCAAGGGGGGGCCGAGAAAAAAGGGGGGTCCCAAAACGTGTTTTCTCCATGTTAATTTCCATAGGAGACTTTAGACAAGGCTGCAGGTCGAATGGGCGAACGGAATTACCCCAAATTTGGCAGGGAGTAGGGTCTTGGTCTAAAAAGCACGCTTTTGTTTATTTGGTGTAAATCCGTTCAGTAGTTTTTGAGAAGTATAGAAATTTACAGATATCGATATTTGGGAATTCTGCCATCGGATTGGCTGAGGCGTTACGAGCATGAGCTTGCTGCTTTTTGGTTGTGAGCACTGCGAGCGGTTCTAACTAGGAAGTGTTGGCTGCCATTTTGTGATTCTGTTGAAGCGAGTAAGGGGAAAAAGGGCAAAAAGAGTAGGAAAGAGGAGGGTAGGAGCGCTGTGAGGTCTGTGGGGTGGTTAGGGTGTGCTATACAGGGCATGTGAAGCAATGTATTCACCCCTACCGTTGTGAAAGTGCTGTTTTGCCCAGATTGAGATGGTACTGAGGTGAGGTGCCGGTACACTTGGGGATGAAACCGTGAGGGGATTGCTGTAAACTGATGTGCTCTGGGCGCTGTAGGATACTGGCCGCTGTAGCATAGCTGTGCAAGTGGTGTTAGTATGGGTTTAGAGTATAGCGGTGTGAACTCTGTGGGCTGGTAGGGTATGCTACACAGGGAGTGTGAAGTGAAGTATTCACCCCTAGCGGTGTGAAAGTTCTGTTTTGACCAGAGTGAGATGGTGCTGAGGTGAGGTGCAAAGACACTCGGGTTTGAAACTGTGAGCTGATTGCTGTAAAATGATGTGCTCTCGGCGCTGTAGCATACTGGCCGCTGTAGAATAGCTGTGCAAGTGGTGTTAGTATGGGTTTAGACTATCGCGGGAGTTGGAAGCAAACTACTCACCCCTACCAGTCTGAAGACTCGAATTGAGTGTGTTAGCAAGCAGGAATAAATAAATAATCATGAAGAATATAAGGCAGAATGTTGCAATGCCACAGAAGACAAATGGTGAAATCAGGTGTGTTTAAGAAAGTGGCTATGTGGGATAAAGCGATGGAGTCTGCAAGTTATATAAAACGTGTCTTTATGTAAGTGCCATAAATGGAACCACTGTTGTAAGAGCTAAGGCATCCAGCTGAGGCAAACTTCAACTGCTGTTGTTGTATTCAAACATAAGCTCCTGCATCAGTCAATTCCACATTACATGTTACAGTTCCATGTGACATAAACAATATCTATTAGACATGAATGTCTGTAAATTGTAGAATGAAAATAAAGGTAGGATACGATTACCACTCTGTGCCAACCAGTTCCTAAACAATGCCGTTTTTTTTATCTTGATCGCCAGTTCATGAGCAGAGGCTGAGGATGAGCTAATTTGTGTGAAAGGACTTCGTGGATAAGAGGCAGGCAGAGAGACATGTGTACAAAGAATAGATATGGTTTCAAAATGGATGCCGGTTTAGGCTAATTTAGCAAGTAAATCGCGTATTTGCATAGGCCATACATCATCCATCCCTGGTTAGTGTGGAGAGGTAAGGGCCAATAATGAAAACAGAGTTCAAATGGCTAGGCATACTTAAAAAGTTATTATATGAAAATAGTTCAATTGAAGTGTATTAAAAAAATTAATAGGAAAAAGTAAAAAAAGTTGAAAAAAATCAATCCAAGAATAAAGTGAATTTCTTACAAGTCTTGGAGATTGCAGTCCGGAAGTTCTTCAGCGGCTTGAGATGCGTAATGTTCCAAGAGGCGATTGTTGCCATCGTGTGAGATAAGCAAAGCGATCCAATTCATATCCTCGAAGGGACAGTAATGTTCCTCGAATGTTGGAGCGGCAATTTGAATGGGCAGGCAATCTACGATGTTGTCAAAGGTTGCACGTTGCAGGAGATCTTTCGCGGCTGTGCAGCAATCCCATTCCGCCAGGATACCTTTTTCCATTGCATCTGCCATTGCTCCACTGCCCGAACAATCAAGTTCATAGTTTTCAAGATACTCCATTACCTGGTGGATATCGGGAGCATTTGCTGGGATGTTGGCAAGGCATAGATTCATTTGCCAGTCGATTGGGCAAGTTTTGCAATAAAAATATGGTTGCACGCAAATTGTATATGTGTAACTAAATGCCATGTTGTAGCTGGCTCCGATAATAGATAGAGGCAGGCAGCCGAAAAGTTGGTCCATTTTTTCACGGTATTGATGTAGCTTCGTATAGAGGCATATTCTGTCGGACATGCTTGTTACCACAGGGAACGTAGCCATTTTTAACAAGCTAAAATAGTAGCCATTTTTAACAAGCTAAAATAGTAGTAGGATGGCCGCAAACAGAGCGAGAAATATGGGCACTGTAGCTGTTGTTCCAGAGATGATCAAATGAATGAAGTCTGGTATTAGACTAAAAACAGTTTGAAAGCCTGTGAGAAGGCCGGAGGAGACAATGTTAAAAAAGTGTGCCAGACCTTAAATGTCAGATGTGTTGAAAATTGTGCAACAATTCACAGAGTGTAATGGGAGGTTCGTATTTAAAAGGGAGTGTATTTTACTTGAAGTTTGCGCTCTCTGCAGTCGATAAATTACTTTTGAAGAAGTGAGGGACACTTCTGTTTGAAACAAAAGCGCTTTCACTTTTCTCCGTTTGATAAAATCGGTTTTCAAAGTAGGTATTGAAGGGCAAGTTGAACTTTGGGAGTTACTTTGTGTGGGTGGGAATAGAGATTGTCAGAGGAAGTTATCCGGTTTGAAACAGTAAGGACATACGGTATGCCAGCTCACATTGCTTAGCAGTCAATTTTATTAAGAAGCAGATAACTGGTGTTAGAAAGCTGTATGAATGTTGGTCTGATTGTTGGATTTGGCTTGCTTTTAAGAAAGCACGCACGATTGGTGGCTGTAAGCTTAGAAGCGTCGTGCAGTTGGACATTCTTGCATAGTAATGAATGATTGCCATTGTGGTCCCACTTTTCACCTGTGACAAAAACTTTGGTATCCTCTTTAAGGCAGCGATATGTAAATGGGAAAAACCACTGCTCGTGAATAAACGCGCTACCTTATATAATCACATACAACATGACAAATAACATGTACACCAAGCAGACACAACAACACTACGTACTGTGGGAACCGTGGCTAGCCATGTACAGAAACCAAACATAGCACCTCTGCCACACAATGCAGAATGCGGGGAGAGATGGGAGCAAAGTATGTGCGAAGGTGGCAAGTGATTCTCGATTATAAAAGTATACAATGCAAAGTGTTGAGGAGATGTGCCGGGGAGACTTGAGTATGCAGAGCACAGACATTTACATGTCAACATACACTGATGGTCTATTGAGTGAAGTCGACAGTGGAAGCAACCATGATAGAACAGTCAGTAGGGAAGATTACGAAAACATTTCGCGTACGTGCCCCCTCCCCCCCAAAATCTTTAGCGTAGTGGGCTGGCTCGGCGTACGCAAGGCTAGCGTAGGTATATGAATAAAAAGCATGTTTCTCTGGGTGTGGTTCTCTTCCAGAATGACAAACATGTCTGTCAGATCTGCGCACCTTACACCGCCACGAGGCTGATGCCGTGAGCGAGAGTGGGTGCGGGAATAATGCTCTCAGCCTGCTGCTACCCAGAAACCGTCATGGCCACTGCCATGCACATATGCCCCACAGTTCACCTTTCTACACCGTCGTATGTGAAAGAGGGCCCACCATGTGCCGGCATAAGCTTTTGGGCCGAGGTCTGCGAGCTGGGAAGGCTCCTGAGATCAACACTGGCTATTTCGACACAGGCAGACAGCACCGGGCCTGAGGCCCAGCACCGTGAAGTGCTCTATATACTAGCACAGTAGTCGAAGAGGTACCAACAGTTGAACGGTGTCTTGATCTCACAATGGACGATGTTAGAACTGCATCTGACAGTGCAGATGAAGGTACTCCTTTCGACCAGCTGTAACCAACTCTAGGTCCCAACAGTGGAACGGTGTCTTGATCCCACAATGGACGATGTTAGAACTACATCTGAGAGTGGAGATGAAGGTACTTGCTTTGACCAGGTGCAAGTAACTCTAGGTCCCAACAGTGGAGCGGTGTCTTGATCCCACAATGGACGATGTCCAATGTTAGCTGCTGCTTGTGAATTTTCACAGAAGTCCCTACGTTGACGTGCATCAGACTATGTGCCTACGTAGCTAAGTGCTGCACATGATTATTGTGCTTGGTTGACACCAGTCGGTGGAGTACACCGCGGTACAGCAGGTCCGAACAGTGGAACGGGGTCTTGATCTGAAAATGGACAATCTTAGAACTGCATCTGAGAGTGGAGATGAAGGTACTCGCTTTGACCAGGTGTAACCAACTCTAGGTCCCAACAGTGGAACGGTGTCTTGATCCCAGAATGGACAATGTCCGATACTACGTGCTGCTTGGTTTTCACAGAACTCCCTCCATTGAGGTGCATCAGACTCTGTGCTTCCGTAGCTAATTGCTGCACATGATTATTGGGGTTGGGTGACTGCAGTCAGTGGAGTACACTGCGGTACGGCAGGTCCGAACAGTGGAACGGGGTCTTGATCCCACAATGGACGATGTTAGAGCTGTATCTGAGAGTGGAGATGAAGGTACTCCCTTCGACCAGGTGCAAGCAACTCTAGGTCCCAACAGTGGAACTGTGTCTTGATCCCAAAATGGACGATGTCCGATATTACTTGCTGCTTGGTTTTGACAGAACTCCCTCCGTTGAGGTGCATCAGACTATGTGCTTCCGTAGCTAACTGCTGCACATGATTATTGGGCTTGGTTGACTTCAGTCAGTGGAGAACACCGTGGTACAGCAGGTGGGAACAGTGAAACGGGGTGTTGATTGTGTGATTGAGGATGTCAGAAGTTAAAGTTTGTGATGATTTCTGTGTACCCACTCTGATCAGGTGCAACCAACTGCGTGCTTCCGAATCCAACGGCACGTGGCTGTGAGGCGTTAATGACAACTGCCTCTGGCCTACAGTGCGGTCAGCAGGGTTCGCAGTTCAGATGTAGTGGTGATTGTTTAATTACAGAATCCAGTAGGCAACTAACTACAATGTCTATTGAAATATACTTGCTTGAAGAAGTTTTTTAAGATGACTTATAGGTCTAGTACAATGACCAAATTCTTCTTGGTAGTGGTAAAGAACACTGAATAAGAGTGAGTGTACACAGTGGACAACAGAGATCGCAATTCAAATTGTTTTGATTTATTTATTGCAGAGTTTTGTGTAATTTATGTTGTTGTATTTTGTGAAGAGGACATGAGAAAAAGTATTCATGGAAGACTGTGCTCACTATTGCCTTCAATTTACACAGCAGACACCAGTGTTCACAATTCAGATCGAGTCACTATTGTAGATGACGCAGTCCTGTAGGCAAAAGACATTGCTCTAGTGCGCTCTGTCCACACCACGCATATGCATCATCACAGGGTCCGCATACGGTTTTTGTTGCTTCACGTATGGGAAATTGGGCAGCTCAAGTCAACGCCACGAGGCTGTGGGACCTTGCTGACCGCTCTCTGGCCTACACTGCAGACAGCAGTGTTTACAATTCAGATCGAGTCGCTATTGCAGATGATGTAGTGTTGTAGGCAACAGACATTGCTCCTAGTATGGACCGCCCGCAGCACGCTTCATCACTGGCTGTGCACATGCTGAATGCTTTTGATGTGGCTATCTAAGTGCACTAGACCTCATGGACCCTTTATGATACAATCTTTTTGTGTTTTATTTCAGATCAACTGTCTGTTTCTTAGTATACCACAAGTTTTGGTTGTTTTACGATAGAATCTTTTCTGTATTATTTCACATACAGTGTCCCTACCTTACTGCAGCACAAACTATTGACCCTTTTATAATTGAATCTCTGTGTGTGATTCAATGATTGCTGTTGTATTTGATGCTTGGAGCAACCATTCCCTGAGGGCTGCTTTACACTTACCCCACACGCATCCAGCACAGACGTCACTGGATATGTAACCCTGGTAATAAAAAAGAGTCGAGTGCACGTGCCCATACCCACTTCCACTATCTATCTGTGTCCGTGTGTTCATTATGTTTGCATGATACTGCCCCTGGGCCGTAGCACATTACATTGCGCTGTGGACAGCGTATGCAACCATGTTACCTCTGGCAGTGGGGAAAAGTTCTGTTATGTAGCTTTTAGATGCATGGCTATCACAGGTGGAAGGCTACTTTACAGAGCATGAATATTGATGAAGAGGATGGTTGCATGTTGTGTGTACTGTCAGATATGTTTACATAGCAAAATGTTTTCAAAAAAGCTCTGTAAGGAGAAGAGGAGTCTCTCATCAAACGCTGTAGAGAGAATGGGGAAAATGGGTGGGGTCCTCCAACTGTTACAATGGGAAATGTTATGAACCAATCAAATGTTTTTCTTTAAGGTCACATGGCAATCGCGCAGCGAGCGCGCAAGGAGGCCGCACCCGACGCTATTTTGAGAAAATATTACCCTAATATAAGTTTATTACAGTTAGAAATATATACATGTTTAAAATATTTTAGATTATCGCTGTTCTCATATACACTTTAAACTTATTTAGATATAGTTTTGAGACGTTAAAAAAAATTAGGGAATTGTGTTCCCTGCACGACACCATACGTCTATGACATAACACAGGGTCTGGCAGCATGCACTCGTCCCATACACGTGAATACGTACATGACGTAAGGCGCTGCTTGGTACTGCGTACCCGTCGCATACCAAAGTAGCTGCTGGTGCGACCACATACGTATATGATGTTACGCGGGACGCGGTGCCACGAACCCGTTGGATACGAAAAATATGAGAGGATAGTCCATTCTTTGTAAATTCCTAGATGGTATTTATTTAAGTAGTAATAAAGGAGAGCCCCACCAGGAGCAGTCTGTGCTCTGCTCAGCCCATACAGCGACTGACTAAATCATACCAACATTCTAACCTTCAACATTCTAAAATGCACACATCCTGGCTGAGCAGCATACTACAGCAACCTTTATGAGTTTAGCAATATGGCGGATAGGATTGGCGTGCTGATGCAGCTTGGTACACTACTGGTACAGGACTTCAGTTTTCTCCCCCCCAAAAAACCGATATACATACTTTTTTTTTAAGATATAAAACATTACATATTTTTCTAATTAAAAACAAAAAAGGTTTATAGAGTTCTAAAATATTACAAATTTTTTTGAAAAATATAGGTTTTATAAATATTAAAATATGAAATTAACATTTAAAAAACCTTTGAAATTCACTGATAAAAACAGAGGTTTTACAGATGTTATAGTTAGGAATTAGCATTTAAAAAACCTTAGAAATTCACTGAAAAAACCATAGGTTTCAAGGACATTATAGTTAGTTGGACATTTGACTCATATAAAACCAGAGAAATTCGCCCGTTATAGTTAGTTGAGCTAACTATAACTTGCGCGCCCGCAATGCACTGGTGATGATGTCACATATTACATCACTCATGACATGGTCACTGATAACATCATCCACCTGATAATCTGATGCACATAATGATGGCCTAATATAAACTTTGATACACGCACTCTAAAATACAGACTACTATTTTTGAAACCATACACACAACAATGCCAGATACTATATACCACCCACTATTTCCTAGGTCTACACTCACATCCACTCACTTATACATGCAGTTACCCATCAATACAGTACTATAATATGCACTCATACACCTATACATACACTCACAGTCCGCCACTCATCCAGAGTTACTCACACACCTAGTCAGTCATGCAAAGAATCAATCACATACCCATTTACTCATGTATACAGTTATACACACCAACTGCATTATTTATACACACACCACATCACTTATTTATGCAGATACTAACACATACTTACTGTCTTATATAATCACTGATACAAGCAGACACTTTTATACACCCACTCCTTCAAATAACTTACTCTCACGTATAGTCATTTATATACTCCAACACTCACATATACAGCCTTCAAACATATATAGTTACTCACACATATACCAGTGAGACATTCATTCACTCACCAACACACCCATACACACAATAACTCACCCATACAGCCCTTCCCAGATGTACTTTCGAATCCATACAACCAGTAAGTCACCCACTCAGACATGTATGCAGAGTCACACACCCCCCACCTGCCCACGCAGACACTAAGGCACTCATACAGATACTCAGACAACAAATCAATAACCCATATAGACACTCATGTAGCTACTCACCAACCCATGCAGCCGCTTATACACCAACTAAGACACTAATATAGACTTTCACACAGTTTAGTCACTAACCCATACATTCAGTAACACATGTTCAATCACTCAGTTATACAGTCAGTCACACACCTACTAAATAATCCATTCAGGGATTTGTAAATTCACTCTTTCTTCAATACACCTTGGCATAGATATATATAAAAATATTTAAACTTTACAGAAATACACATTCACTGGATGATGTCATCAGTGATGTCATCAGTGATGTCACTGACCATGTCATGAATGATGTAATATGTGACATCATCACCAGTGCATTGCGGGCACGCGAGTTATAGTTAGCTCAACTAACTATAACGGGCGAATTGCTCTGGTTTTATAAGAGTCAAATGTCCAACTAACTATAACGTCCCTGAAACCTATGGTTTTTTTAGTGAATTTCTAAGGCTTTTAAATTCTAATTCCTAACTATAACGTCTGTAAAACCTATGGTTTTTTCAGTGAAAACATATATATATATATATATATATATATATATATATATATTAATTATTATGTATTTGTGTTTAACTTTTTAAAATTAAGCTTATTTGTTATATCTGTTAAAATGCATATTAACTCTACTTTATTTTTTTTAAATTAATTACATTATTTAATTTATTTAATATTTATTATTTTATAATATATATAAAGATCGATTTTTTGTTCAACTATATTTTTGACATCAATATTGTTTTCCCGATATTTTTGTACTTAAGTATAAGGAGTCAATATTTTTGGATACTTTTTTCATCTATATTTTTTACATCAATATTTTATTCGGGATAGAAGACTACTTGAAACACACTATCCTTGTCTCATTCAAGGATATGTTGCTCCGTTCTCAAAACTTCCAAGAAATGATAGAATGCTCTTTACCAATAGCAGGAGAGAAAAGATTGTGCCAGCTCTCTATGACTTATTGGTTTTTGTACGCGCTCTAAACAGGCCACATAGCAGTTCCACCATTCAATTCAAATGCATGGAAGCCATCTGTGACCCAACCTGTTTAGATATCCAATCCAGTTTTGTTCATAATAATATAGCAATGGCGCAACTCTTCTTCATTTTTGAAAAATAGGGCCTTATTATGATGATGGTCGGATGAACATGCAACCCCCATTGCAGCGGGAGTGTGAATGCCCGACAAGTAGTCAGAGGTCCCACCCTCCATATTATGATGCAGCCGCCATGTAGGCAGTCATAAACATCCCGGGCCCGATTCACAGAATTAACTTAAGACTAAATCCTAAACTTACTACTTTGTGGTATTCACAGAATGCACTTACTACTTTTGGTATTCACAGACTGCACTTACTACTTTTGGTATTCACAGAATGGATTTACGACTACTAACTTTACGTCCGCACTCGGGCCGGAAATTCCGGCCCGGAGGCGGAGCTTTCGGCCCGAAAGCGGAGCTTCCGGCCCGGAGGCGGAGCTTCCGGCCCAGAGGTGGAGCTTCCGGCCCGGAGGTGGAGATTTCGGCCATGGCTAAATCTCCGCCACCGGCCGGAATCCCCACCTCCGGGCCGGAAGCTCTGCCTCCGGCCCGGAAGCCCCGCCTCTTGGCCGGAAGCTCCCCCTCTGGACGCAAGCTCCGCCTCCGGGCCGGAATTTCCGGCCCGAGTGCGGACGTAAAGTTAGTAGTCGTAAATCCATTCTGTGAATACCAAAAGTAGTAAGTGCAGTCTGTGAGTACCAAAAGTAGTAAGTGCATTCTGTGAATACCACAAAGTAGTAAGTTTAGGATTTAGTCTTAAGTTAATTCTGTGAATCGGGCCCCCCTTGTTCTATTGTGGCTTGTGCTGCAGCCAGGAAAAATGGTCCGCAGCACAAGCTGCAACAGAAAAGAGATGTTTTTAAGCATCCATGTGCCAGACACCATATGGTGCCTGGCACACAGTGCATGGATGTTTGGGGGGTGCACCTCATGTGCTCCTCTGGCCATGTAGCAGAGGCCTACAGGGCATGGGGACCCTGCTAGGGACCCCCAAAAGCCACTGTCTGGCAGCCTTTTCATGGTGGTCGGACAACCAGGAAAAGGCTGTCCGAAACTGACATCCTAATCTCCACAGCGATGCCTCAATAGGCACTGCCTCCTTTGTAGGGATTAGGCTCCACCGGCCAACTTGAGCCTGTCAGAGGCAGCAGTCCTTTCCCTGACCCACCTGGCTCCTTGAGCCTGTAAGAGGTGGTGGTCTTTCCCCCATCTGCTGCACTAAGACCAGCAGTATCATAATCCGGCAGTCGTACCACTGCCCTAGATGTCGGGTGGATGGCCACCGACGGCTTGTCAGTGGCGGTCTGCCCGACTTCATTATTGGGCACATGGGTAGATTGAATAATTGCAGTGTAGAATTCACCTAAATTCTCAGAGGGCACAAAGGGTAATGCAGATATTTTTTTAAGTTCAAATTGTAATTGCCTATCTCTTATGTAGTCACCTTCAAAGGATGTTTTTTGTAGTTTATGTCAAATTTCCTGCACAAAATGGAATCAAATATCCTTCAATTTGGAAACCAGGGTACAGTTTGTTTATCTTTGAAATCATAGCCAATTCAAAATTGATTATTATTTTTGCAGGACTTTTGCTAATAGTTTGTGACTTTATTACAGATAGAAATTCAAAGTAAGTAGAGGATTCATTGTCAGGAAGTAAATCATAGATTAGTAATATTGTGTTGCGGTTAATGGAAGCATGAATAGTATATATTTGGTTCAATCGATATACTGTTGTTCTGACCGTCCTGCCCATCATCCAAGTATCACAAATCTCCAGGTTGTGTACAGTTTCAAATATTAGTACTTTATTAAGAGAGCTGTCATTATCATAGATAAAGGAGGATTAATGAGTGTGAGTCTCTTTTAGATCTGGAGGTATTAGCATGTAGCTAAAAGCTTTAGGTTTGGAGGGTACATATTTAAACACCACTCTATTTGCCACTCTTTTAACATTAGGAATGGTTGGCCACATGTGTTGGAATGTTTAGTGATGGGAAAAAAAGGATTGTTTTACCTTATTGATTGATTCTTTGTTGTATTAACCAAGTGAGCAGGTTATCTGTTCTGATTATAAGTTTCTCTTTGCAAAATTTGCATAATTATCATATGTGGCTTTAGTGGTTGAAGACACTCCTTCTGGTGATTTGGATTTGTGGTTGGTCTCAGTTTTCTGTTTGTTTTAGTGGTTATTTAGAGTTGAATTTTCAGAAAACAAAACAAAACATTGTGATTGTTTTATTGGGAATGTTTAATGAAGCCTAAAACATTAACATGCTAATTTGCCTGTATGAAGAAACAAGTTAAACAAATTAATTAAAAAAATTTGATTTTAGACTTTAACTTAATCAAATTATATTAACTGTTAAATCTTTAAAAATCTGAAAGCATGAGGGCCTGATTACGATGGTGGCCAATTGGACCACTAACTGCCATCGTATTGGGCAGGTTCATCTGACAATGACTTAGCGGTTCCACCTGCCCTATTAGGATAGGACCACTGTGCAGACGGTCGTAAAAGGCTTTTTTCTACTTCGACATGTGCTGTGGCCCAGGAAAAGGGCTGCAACACAAGTCGCAGTAGAAAAAGGCACTATGTGCAGATCAATGCATGTGTGCCAGGCACCATGTGGTGCTTGGTACACGGTGCATGGATGTGTGTGGGGGCAGAGGACGGGTGCCCTGCTTGGGGTACCCAAAGTCTGTTTCCATCTGCCTTTTCATAGCGGTGTGACCTCCACGAAAAAGAAGTTGGAAAGGCACATCCTAATCCCTACAGCAGTGCCCGAGCAGGCACCACCTTCATTGTAGGGACAGGAGTTCAACCGTCGCCCCAACGGGATCCTAGATCCTGTCAGAGGTTGCGGTATTCCCCCCAACCTCTGCTCTCCGACTGAAGGTATTGTAATCCAGGTGTCGGGCTGAAGGCCTGGATGTCGGGCGGACCTCCACCAACCGTTTGTCGTGGCGGTCCACCCGCCATCATACTAAGGCCCTAAGGGCCCGATTCACAGAAGTAACTTAAGACAAAATCCTAAACTTACTACCATTTTGGTATTCACAGAAGGCACTTACTCATTTCGGTATTCACAGAAGTTAGGAGTCCTAACTTTAGGACTCCTAAATGCCTTCTGTGAATACCGAAAGTCTTAAAGTTAGGATTTTTCTCAGTTTAGGAGTAGTAAAGTTAGGAGTCCTAACTTTAGGACTCCTAAACTGAGAAAAATTCTAACTGTAAGACTTTCGGTATTCACAGAAGGCATTTAGGAGTCCTAAAGTTAGGAGCCCTAACTTTACTACTCCTAAACTGAGACAAATCCTAACTATAAGACTTTCGGTATTCACAGAAGGCATTTAGGAGTCATAAAGTTAGGAGTCCTAACTTTACTACTCCTAAACTGAGAAAAATCCTAACTTTAAGATTTTCGGTATTCACAGAAGGCATTTAGGAGTCCTAAAGTTAGGACTACTAACTTCTGTGAATACCAAAATGAGTAAGTACCTTCTGTGAAAACCAAAATGGTAGTAAGTTTAGGATTTTGTCTTAAGTTAGTTCTGTGAATCAGGCCCAGAGTTTTGAGTTTTTCACTTAGGTTTGAATAGTTAACCATTTCCTGATGTTACAAAGTATTTTCCGTTGCTGTGCTATTTTTTATCAATGTTGAAAGAGTCACCTAACATTATTAATGATAGTACAAAAGAAAATAAAGTGCACTAAACACGTTTTTTCAATGCACAATGTATTTGGTTAGAATAAATAAGAAAATTGGCATAAATTATTAAAAGAATATACAAGAAAAACAGTGTTACCTTTTGAAATATATTTAATGTGTTAACGATGGAACAGCTGTTGATTAAAGGTTTGGAATTTCATCACATTTCTTTTAAATGAAATACAAGTCCTTGAATAAAATAAAACATAACAATAGAAAAGAAATTTTTAACAAATATTTAAATGATTATTTTTATGTTAGTGATTTGATGATTGCAAGCTTACCTTGTTAGTCATCCAGATGGCAGTGTTTCAAGAGTTCACTGTAGAACGTCTGTTTACTCCAGAGCCAGTCACAGGACTGTACACAAAAGAGTTGACTGCCAAACTTTTTATATGTGTTTATTGTCTTAATCTTAATTTAAATCTATACCTGATCTTGAATTTACATTTTCTATAAAAACATTCAATGCAAAACCATATTTAGTTAAAAACATTAGAGATAAGTAATGAACTTTGTATGAAACATCATTTCAGTCCACCCTTTTGGTGTGGGCATACTCTTTTTAAGAAGTCAGTTACATTTTTTTTTAACTCCGAATGAGTAGTGATGTAAAAAGCACATGCAAAAGATAATTTATGGTCATATGCACATGTAAACAAAAACACAGAGTAAAACATATTTTATGGCGTAAAGGCTGGCACTGTAATGGCACTAGTCATTACATTCAATGTTACTGCAGAATACACACCCCGAGTAAAAACACAGTGGAGAAAAGGCATGCAGAGTAAATTTTGATATCATCCAGGCTCCAGCATCTGACTCCACCTCTACAAATTTACCTATAATATTAAGCACTCTCAGATGATCATAAAAAGTCACCCCCCACAGTCTCTCCTATCATGTCAGTAGTTTCTGCCAAACTGACCCTATTGCTCCTTTATGGACTTATTATATTGCCTACTAACCTGGCCCACTGGTAGGTGCATGCAGAAATATTTCTGCTGCCGCAATTGACTTTACACCTAAAGGTTGGAATTCAACTTACTTTGTTTGGATTATGTACCGTAGCATATTTTGGATGCCAGGTTTCAGTAAAAAAGTGCTTCAAGTGGGACTTTAAAGACAGTATTGTGAGGTGAACTGGGAAGTGCTGTGGTTATACAATCCCCTCGAGCTAAGTATGGAAGGAAGTCTTTGTCCGCTTTGGATCTAGCATCTTAAGGATATTGCTGTATATATTAAACTTTCAGAAATGGGGCACATAAAAGCAGTTGAAGCTGTGCACCACCTGCCAGCCAGGTAGTACCAAAGGAAAACTTTAAAAAGCATTGTCACAGCCATATCTTTTGGCGCTTTTATGTCGATTTTTCAAGTTCTCATGTTGGCCAAGACCTTGAGGTTTAGTAAAATAGATATATAACACACATACTTATAGGGGCATTCTGCCAGCCCTCTTCATCCACCTGTCAGTTGTTGTGTCTATAGCATACAACAAGGAGAAAAGGGTCAGTCAGCTTCAGCCATTGGTTAGCTTCACTGTGAGTAATGGCTTTCTGCTTTTTCACAAAGAGCATGTCTGCATGCAAAACAGATCCCTTTAGTGCCAGGGAATGATCTGTCCACGCAATGCTGCCCTACACAGAACACCCCAATTACATAGCTGATGGAAGAAGGAATCTTTTACACAGCATTGGTATAGGTGATTTGAAGTAGTGTTCAATCAGATAGTAGTATTGGGGGTCCCTCGATGCAGTTCTAGAAATTCTCTTGTTTGATTTCAAAAGAAGCAAAAGTGTTGGAGACCACTTGATTTGTACCCATAGTTTTTCCATTTCCCCTAGTTCGCAGGTAACACAACTCCATTCTTGGGTCACTACAAGTGTGGCACCTGCAGTCTCTGCCCTAATACATTCAATGCTATGGTTTTTGATCACGACAAAATTCACTCTTCTTCTAATGTCTCATAAAAACCATAACTCTTGCAATGTAAACTATGCTATCTAGTGTCCATGTGGGAAAATCTCCATTAGAAACATTACACAACTCATCTGATGCAAAATTCTACAACATAAAAATAGGACACAATGAGGCTCTGAAAATACACTTCTTTCTAGAAGAGCACTATCAACAAGTGAGACACGCAGAACAGGACATCGGGTGGCAAGTGATCAAATATGTATCACTGAATCTATGTCGGAAGACATCCATAAGACATTAATAATTCTTGAATGCCATTGGATTGACTATCTGGACTTTGTGAAACCTAGGTTAAACATGCTGGAAGAGATTCTTCAAATGTTGTCTAGCTATGCAAATTAACTCAGAAGTGTTATGTGAGGTTTTCGTACATGTTACATACTCATTTCTTTTTATTGGATTTTATCCATTATCAACCTATATATGTTTCTTTACATTTCCTTGTATCTACACTATATATATCTAAAGTTTTTTAATTGCTGTTTCTTCCACTTCACCAACATCTATTAATAATTCATGATTTTCAACTTTGGGTTCGATTCCGATCTCGGTTGGAAGGGGCTCCAAATCGGTTTCGGCTTTGCCCTTACTGATCTGGAGCCCTTGTTCCTGACCAATTAGTTCCCTGTTCTGAATGACCAAGTACGATGCCTGGAAGCCATTAGTGCTGACCGAATCGGTTCCGAAAGGCATCCAGAGTGATCAAGCCTTCCTGGAGCCAATTCTTACAGCTCTATGGACTTGGTTTCCTTGCAAGCAAGTACGATAAACAATATGGACAGCCTTTTCGAATCGGTATGCCCGAAATAAAAAGTCTGCCTAATCGGTCTTTGGGGGCCTGTAGCAGGCCCCCCTTCACCCAGGGCCCTCCGAAAGAGGCCCTTGGGGGTACCCAAAGGTCCCCTCTTCCCAACCATGTCCAGTGTGGCAGGCACCATGGGGTGCGCGCCACAAGGTGCAAGGTTTTCCCCAACCACCCCTTTCTGTAATGGTAGCCTGTGTTCACGTTCGGTACACAGGCTCCCGTTGAACTCAATGGGAGTCCGACCAAATTGTATCCAGATGCATTGTATTTTTTCGGTCAGACTCCCCCAATCAGAGTCGTCCGGAAAGCATTCCGGAACCGAGTCATTCGGTATGCTTTCAGAACGAGATCGGAATCGACCCCTTTGTCTTTTCTGTCTGTGCCTTGGTTGACCTCAATTCCCCCCATTTTGTGGGGATTTATGCAAAATCCCAGGCATCACCTTTGTTTCCCTAACACACTCCCAAGACCTTCAGGCTCCCTTGATTTAAGTGATTGTGAGCACTATGGCTCATGTGTCCTGTTTAATTCAGGCTATGGCTGGAGTGTCCTCCACAATTTGTCATCCTCCCCATGACCACAAAGGAAATTTTCCATGTTCTTTGCCCATTTCAGGCTCTTGAAAGGGTCTTCCGCCCAGTCACCTGACCATTCTTGCAAGTCTACTTGAATATCCTTGATTTTTACTGCTCAGTGGCAACTTACGTTGTCCACAGTTTCTGCTTTCATGTGGCTCACCTACAACTGAACCAACGTGCTCACAACTGGCTGGCCATTTTTACTTCATGTACATCTATGCTTCAAATTATTACAATTTTCTTTTGTACTACCTGTTTTCCATTAATCAGCTTCGTGGTTGTCTCACACATGATTGTTGCTCAATACATGTCATTATTCATCTATTGTCCATTATTATTACCACATTGTTTGATTTTTTTGATTTTGATTTTTGAAGGAATTGGTTTCCTCAATCTGCTGTTATAATGAATGCCTCTAGCTTCCCTTTCGAACACTACTCCCATATGAAAGTCCACCTCACCTACTGTGGTTCCTTTTGTTCTTCCAAGTAACTTCTCTGATTGTCTTTCAACATTGTCCCGGTGATGGCCTGAATGTTGATTTGTCCAAATACAGATATCAAATCTTGATTGGAGTTGCTTAAACTACTATATGTGATATTATATTTCACTCCTTGTACAGACTATTGTCTGCTGCATTGGATCTGCCATTGTTTCTGCACCGTTGCTTTTCACTAAAGCACTTTCATTGTTGCATTGCACTGCGTGTGTTACTATGAATCACAACTAAAGATGGAAATGAATACTGTAATTAAATGTTTGGTGTATTTCTCTTTCTGGATACCTCTCAAGGGGCCAGATGTATCAATATTGGATTTTGCGATTCCATAATAGTGAATTTTACCGATTCGCTATTATGGAATAGCAAAATGCAATGTATGTAGGTTTTGCAATAATAATTGTGATTCCTACATATTCATTAATTGCGAATCGCAAAGAGGCCCATAGGAATTAATAGGAAGACATTCGCAATTTGCGAGTACCAAATAGGTACTTGCAAATTGCACCCCCTAAAAGGTAAGCAAGGGCATGTATGTACGCCACATGGCACCTTGAAAAATGCAAAAAAGTGAATTTTTCATGGAAATCGCATATTACCACCAACTTGAAGTTGGTGGTAATTTGCGATTCCTTAACGGCAGGTCGCAATTTTTTTGGCTTCCTGCATTTCATTTAAGGAATCGCAAATTGCGATTCATTAAATGCATTCAGAAAATAGGGAATCACAATGTTTGTGAATGCCTTTTTGGATGATGCATCTCAAAAGGCTTTTCCCCCTCTGCAAACAGGTCAATTCTGAGAATCGGCCCGTTTGCGAATGGGAAAAATGCTTCATACATCTGGCCCTATGTTCTAATCTGGTAACTTTCCCTTTATATCTGTTTTTCATTTCAAGCATTATAGTGCACAGTTTGTTGAGCCACCTCGTTTGACTATTTTTAATGTACCCCCCTAAAAAATTATTTTTCTTTGCCGAATCATTCACTTTATTCATTGTTGCATACATTATTACATAGACTTAATCAGTAAAGAATTAGGTCCATCATGACTGGCTTACAGACAAGTCTTCTGCTGACCTCAGAAACTGTAGGTTTTGATGGTTGGCTTGCATGTTTTCCGGATCTTTAGCACCTATCAAATAGTGCCCCGCTGAGCATACTCCATTGGGGGGCATCACTGCCACCACCAGGCAACTACTGTTCCCTTGCGCAGCCAACGGTCCTCCACCGTAACAACTTTGCAAGTCATAACGCGGTGGACGGACCACTGACACCGTGACTTGTAATCAGGCCCTAAGACTTTTAGATGAATTACTGCTCCAGTAGTCCATGTTCTGACCATGTATTACTATTTACCAAGAAAAAAGAGCATACTCTGTAACTGACACTCTCGTGATCAAAGTTGATGCCCACTTAGTACCGACAGCTGATTAGCTTGATGACCACTTAGTGACTGCCCACTTTCTGAACATGTTTGATTTAATTTCAAGGTACTGGATGATTGTGCTAAGAGAAGGAGCAAATGAGACTCCCCCAAAGATCAGATTGATACTGTTTTTGCATTAAAGAATTTTCTGCTATCCTCCAAAAATTGAGTGAACGGGATATTTTTTTACCCAGATGTGTATGCCCAGATGTAGACGTCAAATTGCTTAATTGGAGCACACTTGTTCAATCAAAAGAGATTGAGGAAACCACTGTGATCTTCATCGGCAGAAGATTGTTGCCAATGAGAGTTTGCCCATATTCAGAGGGACACATTTTATGCAATCTGGGCCATGAAGATATCTGGACAAGGAAGGGTAAATCTTGAGGGCAGTGCTGGTAACTGACAAGACACCAGGTAAATATTTTGATTTCCTTAGGGATGGGCATTAGTGAGCTTCTGTGGGAAGGTGGCAGGGTTATCGCTTAGATAATCTGCATTTTAGTGGTGCACCCAGTTTGCGGTGGTCGGGATGGTGTTAACTTCAAAGTCCATGAGGTAATGTGTCCTAGAGACAGAAATACTGTCATTAATAAAGTACTGATGCAGAAAGGGAGTTCCAGATCAGAAATTCATGAAAATTTTGAAGGCTTATTAAGGATTAAAGTACAGTACAGAAAAATGTAAATACAGTATCAACCTCATTGAATCAGAGTAAGTACATATAAGTCAATTGCCGTACAGGAACATAAATAATGCAACAATTACCAAAAATCAGGCAAATAGGCCAAGTATCAAATGTGAAACAAATCAATAGAGAATCAGATAGCATTACTCGATGCTTTGGAAAGAGTATGGCTCAATTCCAATTTAAGGATTTGAATAGCCATTTACAGCAAATAAATCTAACTTGCAAAATCAGCATGGTATGAGTATTATTACAATGAATCACAATTCATATTTTAAAAATGTCACATAACCCTACCATCTAATACACTACATTAATTTTAATTCACCACTTCTGACCTAATGCCATCCGTAAGTGTTGAAACAAACTAGTTACATGAAACAATTGTGAATTATTGCAATGAAGTATGCTTGCAGGAAGACCCTTAAAAGTAACAAACAGGCTTTTTTCGGTGAGTTCTTTAAGAATAATATGTCATACAAAATCAACAGTACATATGTTGCAGCATGTGTTTATCAAGTAGAAAATATAGACACAGAATAAACATCATAATTTAGCAGCCATTTTAACAAAGATGGAGACGAGACCTAACTGAGATCTAGTTAGCATAAACCAGAATACCAACACTAAAATACTTCATAATGATTTTGCATCAATTCTCAATTGCAACACCTCTAAGTCAATGCATATTTGAGAATGCGATATAAAGAGGCATATTCTCAAGGACGTATCGCAGAGTTATCGGCACTTTATCGCAACCAAATTGGCGATAAATTTATCGCCCCATTCACAAGCTGGTGCTAACAGCCGATACCACCAGTTTACCTGCGATAGCATCTGCACAAATCATCACCACAGATGACCCCGGCAACTATCGCTAATGAAATGCAGAGTAGGCGTTCCCGAGCAAAAAACTGTGACAACACCACACCGCAACATTCTCAACGACCAGCCAGATCTGCGATAAGACCACTAAACAGGCGATAAGGTGCTTTAGCCGCAGGAAATTAACACCTGCTCTGACTTGGCACAAAGTCGGACGACAACCTGCACCAGATAAGGGAGCCCAGCACACAGCCACACCTGAAGACCAACAGATGCCATGGAGCCACTGATCATGCAGCTCGGAGTCCCAACAGGGCCACAACACCCACCACCACCACCACCAGGACCGCCATCCACCCCCAGAACCCGCCCACCCCACCGGATCACCAAAGAGGCAGCGCAGACAAAGACAGCGGACCTTCGGGAAACGCACCAGCCTCACAGACCTAACACCAGACAATGTCATTGCCCACTACAGGCTCAAAAGGACAACCATCCTCCGCATCCTGACCATCATTGCACACAGGCAGACAGTACCAACACAGCGGACAACCAACATCCCACCTCAGACAAAGCTGCTGGCTGTGCTGCACCTGCTGGCCTCTGGTACCTCCCAACCAACAACCTCCAGAGTCGGAGGAGTTTCGCAGCCAGCCCTATCCAAGTTCCTCACACCTGTCCTGGATGCCATCATCATTTTGGTACCCCAGGACCTTTACGTCCCCCACAATGCTCAGGAACAGCTGGAGACCAAGCAAGGCTCCTATGTCATAGTTGTATTCCTGCACGAGTTGGGGGCAATCGACTGCACACATGTCTTACCTGTGTCCCCTGTCGACACTGCACACAATTACCACAACAGGAAGCACACGCATTCCATTAATGTGCAGGCAACAGTGGACCACCGGGGAATCTTCACCAATGTTGTCGCCAACTACCCAGGCAGTGTGCATGGCTCATACATCTTCCGACAGTCCATCATCAACCAGCGCTACCAGGATGACACCTACGGAAATGTCCTGTTCGTTGGTAAGTACCAACTGAAGACAGCACACCCCCCAACTCCACAATCATGCAACTTACAACTCTGGAAATGCACATGTCACAGACTCACATTCAATATGCCAAACAACATGCCCACCCACCAGACACGACAGCACAACTTACTGTGGCAACCTGGGCTAGCCATGTACATGAGCCATCAATGGCATGGCACCTCAGCCACACAATAGCGGAATGTGGGGAGAGGTGGGAACCAGGCATGTGTGAAGGAGGCAAGTGACCCATGAATGAGAAGGAACACAATGCCAAGTGTGGCAAAGATGTGCTGGACAGATTGCAGTATGCAGACCACAGACATATCCATGTCTACATGCACTACTGGTGTTTGGAGTGTAGTGGACAGTGGACACAACCATGTCACCCCAGCCAGTGGGGAAGATCCTGGAAGTGTAGCTTGTGACATCCCCCCCTGTAAGCGTGTGCAGAGTGGGCTGGCCAGGCATACGCCAGGCCAGTGTAGGGGTGTGAATAAAAAGCACGTAGCTCTGGGCGTGTTTCTCTTCCGGACTGCCCAATGTGTCTGCCAGGGAGGCGCCTCCCAGCCCCCCACAAGGCCGACGCTGTCGCCGTGAGAGGTGTTGCCTGCGGTCCTGTGCACCTGCTTCACCCCGGCCCGCTGGTACCCGAACCCGTCTTGCCCGCACCTGCGCACCCATGCCTCACTGCTCACCTGCCGACACCGGTGTGTGTCAAAGAGGGCCCACCACTTGCCGGCGCATGCCCCAAGCCAGAGGCCCGCGACCTTGGCAGCCTCCTCAGACCATCACATCCTCCGTGACACAGGCCCGCATTACTCCTTTCTTGTTGACATACTCCACCGGCCGACACAGCTGCCAAGTATGTCACACATTTGAAACTGAATCTCGATTATGCAATGGCAGAGTACACGTCAATGCAGAGTTCAAATCACTATACTCCCTTCGATATGGTGCCACCGACTCTGTGCATGGCATTACAACCACACATGTCTGTAGCCCCTTGCTTGACAACACCTTCGGCCTACAATGTGGTCCAGCAGGCCTCACACCAATCCAATTTAGTCCGTACCAGGCAGGACACGGCATCGTCGCTGGCTAAACACCCACTCAGCTCTGTTGCTTCTACCTCCGTCAATTCCAAGTCATTCCCACATGCCATTTCAAAGTTGTGTGTCAGAGTTCCAGGAGGAGCTTGCCGAACAGCAGTTGGCCCGCGCTGACCTCTGCCTCTGGCCTACACAGCAGTCAAGTAGGTCACACATGTGGAACTGAGTCTTGATAATGCAATGGCAGAGTACACACTTTATGGTAGATTTTATGTCACTGTACACCCTTCAATGTGGTGCCACCAACTCCGTGCCTAGCATCCGAACGACACCTGTCTGTGGTCCCTTGCTGACTACTGCCTTCAGCCTATACTGCGGTCGAGTAGGTCACACAGTTGGAACTGAGTCTTGATTTGTGTATGGCAGAGTTCATAACATTGTATGCAAGGAGAGTAGTAAGAGGAAGATGTGATGCAGTCTGGAGGAAAAAAGGATCCTCGTTACGGAAGTGATCGAACACTACCAACACCTGCTCTGGTGCCACTAACTCTGTGCATCGCAAGCAAACGACACGTGGCTGTGGGCCCATGCTGACCGCTGCCTCCGGCCTACACTGCAGTCCAGTAGATCAAACATTTGGATCTGAGCCTTGATTTATTTAGGGTAGAGGTTATATCATTGTACTGGCCACATCACAGACTGCATGCCCTTTCAGCTCCGGTGCCACTATGTCTGTTCCCCGACATCCATGGACACTTTCTGGTTAAACTTTGGTGGCAATTGAGTCTATGGACTGGGGATTGTCTTCATCATCATGTTGGTGATACTGACTTTGTGGCAAAAATGAGGCTATAGCATTCCACTCCTCTATTTGCCGCTTCCGGACGGCTTCTGCCCTCTGCATCATGCCCTGGAGGACACCTTCCACTGTCCCCCGCAAACCTCTGCTACATTCAACTTGGACATCGACGAGGACCCGCTCGGCTCGTGTGGCCCTATCTCACTGCACCACAAGTGATCGTCCCGTGGCGGTGTGCCTGTGCCGGCCGCAGTGCATCCGGGGCCACTAACTCTGTGCAGCTCAAGTCATGGACCCTTTCTGAATGAATATTGGATAGCCTCTGTGTCGATGGCCTGGGGCACATCAACGTCATGTGTCTGTGACCCTGCGCTGTCCACTGCCTGCGGCCCCAACTGCGATCCACCTGGGCTCACACATCAAATTGAGTCCTGACCTGCCCGGACGTCGCATCACCGCAGGATACACACGCCACCACCGCCAGGACCAACTCCAAACAACAGGTGCAAGAGTCGGAGGTGTCTTACTGCCAGACTATCAGAGTTGCTCACACGTGTCGTGGGTGACATCATCAGCTTGATACCCTGCTCAGCTCTTCAGGTGCCACTAACTCAGTGCACCACACCTCATGGACCATTGTGGTTGCATATTGGGTGAACACTGTACTTTCTCCGGCTACCACCATGATGCTTCACAGTTGTTTCTGTTATGCTGGTGTTTTCTATTTCCGCTTTAATTGTGATCACTGTTAAAGTTGGTGCCAGCACCAACGACTTCATGAGGGCTGGCTTACACTCACCCCACACACATCCAGCACAGGCCTCACTGTACATGAGACTCTGGCAATAAAAGATGTCGAGCGCACGTGCCCATAGCCAGTTCAACAAACTGTGTGCTCATGATGTATGCATTAGGGTCCCGGGCCCTACAACATAACATTGTGCCGTGTACAGCAGACGCAGCCATGTCACCGCAGGCAGCAGGTGAGACCTTGCACATGTAGCTTTGTTGTCCCCCACTCAATACATAAGAGGAGTGAACTGGGCCGACGTATGCCAGTCCAGCGTGGGGGTGTGGATGATTAACCTGTGGCTCTGGGTGTGGTTCAGTGCTGGAAATGTGCAGAGGCATGTGTCTCTGTTGCAGTGTGTGTCTCTCTTTTGGGGTGTGTAGGTGGTCCCTGATGGGACTTAGACACCCACGTATGTGATATAGTTTGGCTTCCATGAGGTAGAACCCCACCCGCACCTGGTCGACCAACTCCTTCTGGCAGCCTGACACATGGTCTTTGAATCCAATGTGTGCTTCGGTGGGCTGCTGGGAGCCAGCCGTGGTGGTGGGTGTGTCATGCTGTGTGGTCTGTGCAGGGGCTGGGGTATCCTCGATGCAGCTGGGCTGCCCTGCTCCTGGAGGTCGAGTGCCTAAGATGGCCATGAACTGTTGTAGGGCGTCGATGGAGGTCCTCTTCAGCATCACTGTAGAGTTGTCTTGTGTGCTCTGCTGGAGGTGTTGTTTGTCCCTCTGCAATGTGAAGGGGAGACACTTGTTGACATTGTGTTGGCATGTATGTTGACACATTGTTCAAGTTTACATACAGACTGCATGGCAATGTACATAGTGACTGTTTGGGAGGAGCGGACTATGTGATGCGGGACAGTGGACATTTTGACTACATGACGTAGGTGAGGTTGTACATGTACATTTTCATCTCACAATTTCCTGTTATGTCAGATGTGATTGGCCCTTTTCTATGCACAAGCGGACCCAGTTGTGTCCTCTGTTCTGCAGTGTAAGTGTTGCACTGTGTACCACATTGTCGTCCATGTGGATGTGCTGTTATTGCGATTGCTCAGCAAGGAGGTTGCAGGTGCCGAGACGGTTAGATGACAGTAAGGAAAACTGAGATCTTTATACAGGAACTCGCTTAGTGGAACCTAAAAAATGGAGAAACTCAGGCTCTACAGTACCACTATGCATTTATGAAATAAACACACCACAGTGCAACCCATTTTTAAACAAGCTATGGCAAGCCCTGCTAAGGAACTCGCCCATGACAATCCAACTTAGGCGTTCGGAGCACCATTCGGAGCTACAGAAAAACCATACAAATTACATCATATTTGTTTTTTGAAGCACTCACTCGTAGCCACTGATTTCATCAATACTGGCATTTTCAAGCGCTTAGGAACACTATTGTACCCTCTGTACCCCTTGGTTGGTTGTAATACACCATTCTATTTGGCACGGTCCTGAGGAAGGTGGTTTTAAATCTACTTTATTCCACTGAAACGCACGTCGACCTTATTGTTAAAACTCTGTTGTACCCGCGTGTCTGATAGGGTGTGGAGACTAATTAGTTCTAAGTCTCCCCATGACTTAAATATGAATATTGGTTTTGGGTGTAGTATGAATGTGTGTGGTTGTGATTGAGAGACTGTGAGGATTGTAACAAACAAATAATTATTTAGTATTTGTTAAGGGTCCAGATGAAAATGTGACATTACCCTACTAAGGTGCCGATTCCGATCCTGTAAAACCCGGATACGAATGGTCGTACGGAGCGTATTCTCCGTACGACTCGTACCCGGGAAATGCTCCTTACAAATCAGCAAGTACGATTCGTACAGAAATACCATTTCCGTACGATTCGTAAAAAACTACGTGCGACGAAAAAATACCCACATTTCCGATCCGGGACATCGCCTACGTGACGTCCGGACGGAGTCAGGCAGCGTTCTATGGACCAGCAAGTACGATTCGTGCCTACGTCATTCCACACGGATCATTTTTTACGACAGCCAAAAACTCCCGGGAAATTGAGGACGACGCGAAGAAGGAGCAGCGGTACGCGACGGACAGCCATGGACCCCATCCTACGTGTCATCCCGGCCCTCCTAGCCTACGACCTGGTGCACCGAAACCGCCGTGCACGCCGCAGAAGGTCAGCACAACACCCAGGGGCAAAGGGGGGGCGAGGGGCAGGAAACATAACCTCTACCTAATTTTAAAACTACCATATACTGTCCATACATTACCTCCAGGGTCTGATCACTTCGAGGGGAGTGTCCACCAATCCCCGCGTATGCGTACCCGTCACCACTACAATGGTGGTATGGCCTGTAACCACGCCCTCAAAGCGTGGGTACCGCCCGTACCACCATTGTAGTGGTGATGTAGGGGTATGCGTGGTACGGGCCGTACACACGCTCTGAGGTCGTGGGTACGGCGCGTACACCTACATCACCACTACAATGGTGGTACGGGCCGTACCCATGCCCTCAAAGCGTGGGTACGGCCTGTCCCACCATTGTAGTGGTGATGTAGGGGTACGCGTGGTACGGGCCGTACACACACTCTGAGGGCGTGGGTACGGTGCGTACACCTACATCACCACTACAATGGTGGTACGGGCCGTACCCATGCTCTGAGGGAGTGGGTACGGCCCGTACCACCATTGTAGTGGTGATGTAGGGGTACGAGTGGTACGGGCCGGACACACGCTCTGAGGGCGTGGGTATGGCACGTACACCTACATCACCACTACAATGGTGGTACAGGCCGTACCCACGCTCTGAGGGCGTGGGTACGGCCCGTACCACCATTGTAGTGGTGATGTAGGGGTATGCATGGTACGGGATGCACACACGCTCTGAGGGTGTGGGTACGGCCCGTACCACCATTGTAGTGGTGATGTAGGGGTACGCGTGGTACGGGCCGTACACACGCTCTGAGGGCGTGGGTATGGCATGTACACCTACATCACCACTACAATGGGGGTACGGGCCGTACCCACCATCTGAGGGCGTGGGTACGGCCCGTACCACCATTGTAGTGGTGATGTAGGGGTATGCGTGGTACGGGCCATACACACGCTCTGAGGGCGTGGGTACAGCACGTACACCTACATCACCACTACAATGGTGGTACAGGCCGTACCCACGCCCTCAAAGCGTGGGTACAGCCCGTACCACCATTGCAGTGGTGATGTAGGGGTATGAGTGGTACGGGCCGTACACACGCTCTGAAGGCGTTGGTACGGCCCGTACCACCATTGTAGTGGTGATGTAGGGGTACGCGTGGTACGGGCCGTACACACGCCCTCAAAGCCTGGGTACGGCCCGTACCACCATTGTAGTGGTGATGTAGGGGTATGCGTGGTACGGGCCGTACACACGCTCTGAGTGTGTGGCTACGGCGCGTACATCTACATCACCACTACAATGGTGGTACGGGCCGTACCCACGCCCTCAAAGCGTGGGTACGGCCTGTACCACCATTGTATTGGTGATGTAGGGGTACGCGTGGTACAGGCCGTACACAAGCTCTGAGGGCGTGGGTACGGCGCGTACACCTACATCACCACTACAATGGTGGTATGGGCCGTACCCACGCCCTCAGAGTGCGGGTACGGACCGCATCACCCTTACCTCTAGGGCACCAGTACATTAGTGATACAAGGCGTACACAAGCGACGAATGTTGGCTTAGGGCCTGGTGCAGCAAATAACCAGTATATTGGGGTGAGTTCATGGCCAGGACAGCAGTGTACAGCACCAAGGGTGCGGGTGGGTGGCGTTCTACGGACCAGCAAGTACGATTCGTGCCTACGTCACTCCGCACGGATCATTTTTTACGACAGCCAAAAACTCCTAGGAAATTGAGGACGACGCGAAGAAGGAGCAGCGGTATGCGACGGACAGCCATGGACCCCATCCTACGTGTCATCCCGGCCCTCCTAGCCTACGACCTGGTGCACCGAAACCACTGTGCACGCCGCAGAAGCTCAGCACAACACTCAGGGGCAAAGGGGGGGCGAGGGGCAGGAAACATAACCTCTACCTAATTTTAAAAATACCATATACTGTCCATACATTACCTCCAGGGTCTGATCACTTCGAGGGGCGTGTCCACCAATCCCCGCGTATGCGTACCCGTCACCACTACAATGGTGGTATGGCCCGTAACCACGCCCTCAAAGCGTGGGTACCGCCCGTACCACCATTGTAGTGGTGATGTAGGGGTACGCGTGGTATGGGCCGTACACACGCTCTGAGGGCGTGGGTACGCGTGTACACCTACATCACCACTACAATGGTGGTACGGGCCGTACCCATGCCCTCAAAGCGTGGGTACGGCCCGTCCCACCATTGTAGTGGTGATGTAGGGGTACGCGTGGTACGGGCCGTACACACGCTCTGAGGGCGTGGGTATGGTGCGTACACCTACATCACCACTACAATGGTGGTACGGGCCGTACCCATGCTCTGAGGGCGTGGGTATGGCCCGTACCACCATTGTAGTGGTGATGTAGGGGTACGCGTGGTACAGGCTGTACCCACGCTCTGAGGGCGTGGGTACGGCGTGGGTACGGCCTGTACCACCATTGTAGTGGTGATGTAGGGGTACGTGGTACGGGACGCACACACGCTCTGAGGGTGTGGGTACGGCCCGTACCACCATTGTAGTGGTGATGTAGGGGTATGCGTGGTACGGGCTGTACACATGCTCTGAGGGCGTGGGTATGGCACGTACACCTACATCACCACTACAATGGGGGTACGGGCCGTACCCACCCTCTGAGGGCGTGGGTACAGCCCGTACCACCATTGTAGTGGTGATGTAGGGGTATACGTGGTATGGGCCGTACACACGCTCTGAGGGCGTGGGTACGGCGCGTACACCTACAACACCACTCCAATGGTGGTACAGGCCGTACCCACGCCCTCAAAGCGTGGGTACAGCCCGTACCACAATTGCAGTGGTCAAGTAGGGGTATGCGTGGTACGGGCCGTACACACGCTCTGAGGGCGTTGGTACGGCCCGTACCACCATTGTAGGGGTGATGTAGGGGTACGCGTGGTACGGGCCGTACACACGCCCTCAAAGCCTGGGTACGGCCCGTACCACCATTGTAGTGGTGATGTAGGGGTATGCGTGGTACGGGCCGTACACACGCTCTGAGTGTGTGGCTACGGCGCGTACATCTACATCACCACTACAATGGTGGTACGGGCCGTACCCATGCCCTCAAAGCGTGGGTACGGCCCATCCCACCATTGTAGTGGTGATGTAGGGGTACGCGTGGTACGGGCCGTACACACACTCTGAGGGCGTGGGTACGGTGCGTACACCTACATCACCACTACAATGGTGGTACGGGCCGTACCCATGCTCTGAGGGAGTGGGTACGGCCCGTACCACCATTGTAGTGGTGATGTAGGGGTACGAGTGGTACGGGCCGGACACACGCTCTGAGGGCGTGGGTATGGCACGTACACCTACATCACCACTACAATGGTGGTACAGGCCGTACCCACGCTCTGAGGGCGTGGGTACGGCCCGTACCACCATTGTAGTGGTGATGTAGGGGTATGCATGGTACGGGATGCACACACGCTCTGAGGGTGTGGGTACGGCCCGTACCACCATTGTAGTGGTGATGTAGGGGTACGCGTGGTACGGGCCGTACACACGCTCTGAGGGCGTGGGTATGGCATGTACACCTACATCACCACTACAATGGGGGTACGGGCCGTACCCACCATCTGAGGGCGTGGGTACGGCCCGTACCACCATTGTAGTGGTGATGTAGGGGTATGCGTGGTACGGGCCATACACACGCTCTGAGGGCGTGGGTACAGCACGTACACCTACATCACCACTACAATGGTGGTACAGGCCGTACCCACGCCCTCAAAGCGTGGGTACAGCCCGTACCACCATTGCAGTGGTGATGTAGGGGTATGAGTGGTACGGGCCGTACACACGCTCTGAAGGCGTTGGTACGGCCCGTACCACCATTGTAGTGGTGATGTAGGGGTACGCGTGGTACGGGCCGTACACACGCCCTCAAAGCCTGGGTACGGCCCGTACCACCATTGTAGTGGTGATGTAGGGGTATGCGTGGTACGGGCCGTACACACGCTCTGAGTGTGTGGCTACGGCGCGTACATCTACATCACCACTACAATGGTGATACGGGCCGTACCCACGCCCTCAAAGCGTGGGTACGGCCTGTACCACCATTGTATTGGTGATGTAGGGGTACGCGTGGTACAGGCCGTACACAAGCTCTGAGGGCGTGGGTACGGCGCGTACACCTACATCACCACTACAATGGTGGTATGGGCCGTACCCACGCCCTCAGAGTGCGGGTACGGACCGCATCACCCTTACCTCTAGGGCACCAGTACATTAGTGATACAAGGCGTACACAAGCGACGAATGTTGGCTTAGGGCCTGGTGCAGCAAATAACCAGTATATTGGGGTGAGTTCATGGCCAGGACAGCAGTGTACAGCACCAAGGGTGCGGGTGGGTGGCGTTCTACGGACCAGCAAGTACGATTCGTGCCTACGTCACTCCGCACGGATCATTTTTTACGACAGCCAAAAACTCCTAGGAAATTGAGGACGACGCGAAGAAGGAGCAGCGGTATGCGACGGACAGCCATGGACCCCATCCTACGTGTCATCCCGGCCCTCCTAGCCTACGACCTGGTGCACCGAAACCACTGTGCACGCCGCAGAAGCTCAGCACAACACCCAGGGGCAAAGGGGGGGCGAGGGGCAGGAAACATAACCTCTACCTAATTTTAAAAATACCATATACTGTCCATACATTACCTCCAGGGTCTGATCACTTCGAGGGGCGTGTCCACCAATCCCCGCGTATGCGTACCCGTCACCACTACAATGGTGGTATGGCCCGTAACCACGCCCTCAAAGCGTGGGTACCGCCCGTACCACCATTGTAGTGGTGATGTAGGGGTTCGCGTGGTATGGGCCGTACACACGCTCTGAGGGCGTGGGTACGCGTGTACACCTACATCACCACTACAATGGTGGTACGGGCCGTACCCATGCCCTCAAAGCGTGGGTACGGCCCGTCCCACCATTGTAGTGGTGATGTAGGGGTACGCGTGGTACGGGCCGTACACACGCTCTGAGGGCGTGGGTATGGTGCGTACACCTACATCACCACTACAATGGTGGTACGGGCCGTACCCATGCTCTGAGGGCGTGGGTATGGCCCGTACCACCATTGTAGTGGTGATGTAGGGGTACGCGTGGTACAGGCTGTACCCACGCTCTGAGGGCGTGGGTACGGCGTGGGTACGGCCTGTACCACCATTGTAGTGGTGATGTAGGGGTACGTGGTACGGGACGCACACACGCTCTGAGGGTGTGGGTACGGCCCGTACCACCATTGTAGTGGTGATGTAGGGGTATGCGTGGTACGGGCTGTACACATGCTCTGAGGGCGTGGGTATGGCACGGACACCTACATCACCACTACAATGGGGGTACGGGCCGTACCCACCCTCTGAGGGCGTGGGTACAGCCCGTACCACCATTGTAGTGGTGATGTAGGGGTATACGTGGTATGGGCCGTACACACGCTCTGAGGGCGTGGGTACGGCGCGTACACCTACAACACCACTCCAATGGTGGTACAGGCCGTACCCACGCCCTCAAAGCGTGGGTACAGCCCGTACCACAATTGCAGTGGTCAAGTAGGGGTATGCGTGGTACGGGCCGTACACACGCTCTGAGGGCGTTGGTACGGCCCGTACCACCATTGTAGGGGTGATGTAGGGGTACGCGTGGTACGGGCCGTACACACGCCCTCAAAGCCTGGGTACGGCCCGTACCACCATTGTAGTGGTGATGTAGGGGTATGCGTGGTACGGGCCGTACACACGCTCTGAGTGTGTGGCTACGGCGCGTACATCTACATCACCACTACAATGGTGGTACGGGCCGTACCCACGCCCTCAAAGCGTGGGTACGGCCTGTACCACCATTGTATTGGTGATGTAGGGGTACGCGTGGTACAGGCCGTACACAAGCTCTGAGGGCGTGGGTACGGCGCGTACACCTACATCACCACTACAATGGTGGTATGGGCCGTACCCACGCCCTCAGAGTGCGGGTACGGACCGCATCACCCTTACCTCTAGGGCACCAGTACATTAGTGATACAAGGCGTACACAAGCGACGAATGTTGGCTTAGGGCCTGGTGCAGCAAATAACCAGTATATTGGGGTGAGTTCATGGCCAGGACAGCAGTGTACAGCACCAAGGGTGCGGGTGGGTGGCGTTCTACGGACCAGCAAGTACGATTCGTGCCTACGTCACTCCGCACGGATCATTTTTTACGACAGCCAAAAACTCCTAGGAAATTGAGGACGACGCGAAGAAGGAGCAGCGGTATGCGACGGACAGCCATGGACCCTATCCTACGTGTCATCCCGGCCCTCCTAGCCTACGACCTGGTGCACCGAAACCACTGTGCACGCCGCAGAAGCTCAGCACAACACCCAGGGGCAAAGGGGGGGCGAGGGGCAGGAAACATAACCTCTACCTAATTTTAAAAATACCATATACTGTCCATACATTACCTCCAGGGTCTGATCACTTCGAGGGGCGTGTCCACCAATCCCCGCGTATGCGTACCCGTCACCACTACAATGGTGGTATGGCCCGTAACCACGCCCTCAAAGCGTGGGTACCGCCCGTACCACCATTGTAGTGGTGATGTAGGGGTACGCGTGGTATGGGCCGTACACACGCTCTGAGGGCGTGGGTACGCGTGTACACCTACATCACCACTACAATGGTGGTACGGGCCGTACCCATGCCCTCAAAGCGTGGGTACGGCCCGTCCCACCATTGTAGTGGTGATGTAGGGGTACGCGTGGTACGGGCCGTACACACGCTCTGAGGGCGTGGGTATGGTGCGTACACCTACATCACCACTACAATGGTGGTACGGGCCGTACCCATGCTCTGAGGGCGTGGGTATGGCCCGTACCACCATTGTAGTGGTGATGTAGGGGTACGCGTGGTACAGGCTGTACCCACGCTCTGAGGGCGTGGGTACGGCGTGGGTACGGCCTGTACCACCATTGTAGTGGTGATGTAGGGGTACGTGGTACGGGACGCACACACGCTCTGAGGGTGTGGGTACGGCCCGTACCACCATTGTAGTGGTGATGTAGGGGTATGCGTGGTACGGGCTGTACACATGCTCTGAGGGCGTGGGTATGGCACGTACACCTACATCACCACTACAATGGGGGTACGGGCCGTACCCACCCTCTGAGGGCGTGGGTACAGCCCGTACCACCATTGTAGTGGTGATGTAGGGGTATACGTGGTATGGGCCGTACACACGCTCTGAGGGCGTGGGTACGGCGCGTACACCTACAACACCACTCCAATGGTGGTACAGGCCGTACCCACGCCCTCAAAGCGTGGGTACAGCCCGTACCACAATTGCAGTGGTCAAGTAGGGGTATGCGTGGTACGGGCCGTACACACGCTCTGAGGGCGTTGGTACGGCCCGTACCTCCATTGTAGGGGTGATGTAGGGGTACGCGTGGTACGGGCCGTACACACGCCCTCAAAGCCTGGGTACGGCCCGTACCACCATTGTAGTGGTGATGTAGGGGTATGCGTGGTACGGGCCGTACACACGCTCTGAGTGTGTGGCTACGGCGCGTACATCTACATCACCACTACAATGGTGGTACGGGCCGTACCCACGCCCTCAAAGCGTGGGTATGGCCTGTACCACCATTGTATTGGTGATGTAGGGGTACGCGTGGTACAGGCCGTACACAAGCTCTGAGGGCGTGGGTACGGCGCGTACACCTACATCACCACTACAATGGTGGTATGGGCCGTACCCACGCCCTCAGAGTGCGGGTATGGACCGCATCACCCTTACCTCTAGGGCACCAGTACATTAGTGATACAAGGCGTACACAAGCGACGAATGTTGGCTTAGGGCCTGGTGCAGCAAATAACCAGTATATTGGGGTGAGTTCATGGCCAGGACAGCAGTGTACAGCACCAAGGGTGCGGGTGGGTGGCGTTCTACGGACCAGCAAGTACGATTCGTGCCTACGTCACTCCGCACGGATCATTTTTTACGACAGCCAAAAACTCCTAGGAAATTGAGGACGACGCGAAGAAGGAGCAGCGGTATGCGACGGACAGCCATGGACCCCATCCTACGTGTCATCCCGGCCCTCCTAGCCTACGACCTGGTGCACCGAAACCACTGTGCACGCCGCAGAAGCTCAGCACAACACCCAGGGGCAAAGGGGGGGCGAGGGGCAGGAAACATAACCTCTACCTAATTTTAAAAATACCATATACTGTCCATACATTACCTCCAGGGTCTGATCACTTCGAGGGGCGTGTCCACCAATCCCCGCGTATGCGTACCCGTCACCACTACAATGGTGGTATGGCCCGTAACCACGCCCTCAAAGCGTGGGTACCGCCCGTACCACCATTGTAGTGGTGATGTAGGGGTACGCGTGGTATGGGCCGTACACACGCTCTGAGGGCGTGGGTACGCGTGTACACCTACATCACCACTACAATGGTGGTACGGGCCGTACCCATGCCCTCAAAGCGTGGGTACGGCCCGTCCCACCATTGTAGTGGTGATGTAGGGGTACGCGTGGTACGGGCCGTACACACGCTCTGAGGGCGTGGGTATGGTGCGTACACCTACATCACCACTACAATGGTGGTACGGGCCGTACCCATGCTCTGAGGGCGTGGGTATGGCCCGTACCACCATTGTAGTGGTGATGTAGGGGTACGCGTGGTACAGGCTGTACCCACGCTCTGAGGGCGTGGGTACGGCGTGGGTACGGCCTGTACCACCATTGTAGTGGTGATGTAGGGGTACGTGGTACGGGACGCACACACGCTCTGAGGGTGTGGGTACGGCCCGTACCACCATTGTAGTGGTGATGTAGGGGTATGCGTGGTACGGGCTGTACACATGCTCTGAGGGCGTGGGTATGGCACGTACACCTACATCACCACTACAATGGGGGTACGGGCCGTACCCACCCTCTGAGGGCGTGGGTACAGCCCGTACCACCATTGTAGTGGTGATGTAGGGGTATACGTGGTATGGGCCGTACACACGCTCTGAGGGCGTGGGTACGGCGCGTACACCTACAACACCACTCCAATGGTGGTACAGGCCGTACCCACGCCCTCAAAGCGTGGGTACAGCCCGTACCACAATTGCAGTGGTCAAGTAGGGGTATGCGTGGTACGGGCCGTACACACGCTCTGAGGGCGTTGGTACGGCCCGTACCACCATTGTAGGGGTGATGTAGGGGTACGCGTGGTACGGGCCGTACACACGCCCTCAAAGCCTGGGTACGGCCCGTACCACCATTGTAGTGGTGATGTAGGGGTATGCGTGGTATGGGCCGTACACACGCTCTGAGTGTGTGGCTACAGCGCGTACATCTACATCACCACTACAATGGTGGTACGGGCCGTACCCACGCCCTCAAAGCGTGGGTACGGCCCGTACCACCATTGTAGTGGTGATTTAGGGGTACGCGTGGTACAGGCCGTACACAAGCTCTGAGGGCGTGGGTACGGCGCGTACACCTACATCACCACCACAATGGTGGTATGGGCCGTACCCACGCCCTCAGAGTGTGGGTACGAACCGCATCACCCTTACCTCTAGGGCACCAGTACATTAGTGATACAATGCGCACACACGCAATGAATGTTGGCTTAGGGCCTGGTGCAGCAAATAACCAGTATATTGGGGTGTGTTCATGGCCAGGACAGCAGTGTACAGCACCAAGGGTGCGGGTGGGTGGCGTTCTACGGACCAGCAAGTACGATTCGTGCCTACGTCACTCCGCACGGATCATTTTTTACGACAGCCAAAATCTCCTAGGAAATTGAGGACGACGCGAAGAAGGAGCAGCGGTATGCAACGGACAGCCATGGACCCCATCCTACGTGTCATCCCGGCCCTCCTAGCCTACGACCTGGTGCACCGAAACCACTGTGCACGCCGCAGAAGCTCAGCACAACACCCAGGGGCAAAGGGGGGGCGAGGGGCAGGAAACATAACATCTACCTAATTTTAAAAATACCAAATACTGTCCATACATTACCTCCAGGGTCTGGTCACTTCGAGGGGCGTGTCCACCAATCCCCGCATACGCGTACCCGTCACCACTACAATGGTGGTACGGCCCGTACCCACGCTCTGAGAGCGTGGGCACGGCCCGTACCCCAATTGTAGTGGTGATGTAGGGGTGCGCATGATACGGGCCGTACACACGCTCTGAGGGCATGGGTACGGCGCGTACACCTACATCACCACTACAATGGTGGTACGGGCCGTACCCACGCCCTCAAAGCGTGGGTACGGCCCATACCACCATTGTAGTGGTGATGTAGGGGTACGCGTGGTACGGGCCGTACACACGCTCTGAGGGCGTGGGTACAGTGCGTACACCTACATCACCACTACAATGGTGGTACCGGCCGTACCCATGCTCTGAGGGCGTGGGTACGGCCCGTACCACCATTGTAGTGGTGATGTAGGGGTACGCGTGGTACGGCCCGGACACACGCTCTGAGGGCGTTGGTATGGCACGTACACCTACATCACCACTACAATGGTGGTATGGGCTGTACCCACGCTCTGAGGGTGTGGGTACGGCCCGTACCACCATTGTAGTGGTGATGTAGGGGTGCGTGTGGTACGGGCTGTACACATGCTCTGAGGGTGTGGGTATGGCCCGTACCACCATTGTAGTAGTGATGTAGGGGTACGCGTGGTACGGGCCGTACACACGCTCTGAGGGCGTGGGTACGGCGCGTACACCTACATCACCACTACAATGGTGGTAATGGCCGTACCCACACTCTGAGGGCGTGGGTACGGCCCGTACCACCATTGTAGTGGTGATGTAGGGGTACGCGTGGTACTGGCCGTACACACGCTCTGAGGGCCTGGGTACGGCGCGTACACCTACATCACCACTACAATGGTGGTACGGGCCGTACCCACGCCCTCAAAGCGTGGGTACGGCCCGTACCACGATTGTAGTGGTGATGTAGGGGTACGCGTGGTACGGGCCGTACACACGCTCTGAGGGCATGGGTACGGCCCGTACCACCATTGTAGTGGTGATGTACGCGTGGTACTAGCCGTACACATGCTCTAAGGGCCTGGGTACGGCGCGTACACCTACATTACCACTACAATGGTGGTACTGGCCGTACCCATGCCCTCAAATCATGGGTACGGCCCGTACCACCATTGTAGTGGTGATGTAGGGGTACGCGTGGTATGGGCCGTACACACGCTCTGAGAGTGTGGCTACGGCGCGTACACCTACATCACCACTACAATGGTGGTACGGGCCGTACCCATGCCCTCAAAGCGTGGGTACGGCCCGTACCACCATTGTAGTGGTGATGTAGGGGTACGCGTGGTACAGGCCGTACACACGCTCTGAGGGCGTGGGTACGGCGCGTACACCTACATCACCACTACAATGGTGGTACGGGCCGTACCCACGCCCTCAGAGCGCGGGTACGGACCGCATCACCCTTACCTCTGGGGCACCAGTACATTAGTGATACAAGGCGTACTCACGCCACGAATGTTGGCTTAGGGCCTGGTGCAGCAAATAACCAGTATATTCGGGTGTGTTCATGGCCAGGACAGCAGTGTACAGCACCAAGGGTGCGGGTGGGTGGGTGGATATCTGCCTAGGAGTCCCAGTAGTGAACAGAGACATGTGAGGAGTGGGTGCATATCACTCCCAGCAGTGGACAGAGACATGTGAGGGGTGGGTGCCTATCACTCCCAGCAGTGGACACAGACATGTGAGGGGTGGGTGCCTATCACTCCCAGCAGTGGACAGAGACATGTGAGGGGTGGGTGCCTATCACTCCCAGCAGTGGACAGAGACATGTGAGGGGTGGGTGCCTATCACTCCCAGCAGTGGTCAGAGACATGTGAGGGGTGTGTGCCTATTACTCCCAGCAGTGGACAGAGACATGTTTGGGGTGGGTGCAGAGGAATACCAGCAGTGGACAGAGACATGTGAGGGGTGGGTGCAGAGGAATACCAGCAGTGGACAGAGACATGTGAGGGGTGGGTGCAGAGGAATACCAGCCGTGGACAGAGACATGGGGGGGTGTACATCATGATCAGATGACCACAACTCCATGGGTGTATGTACGCATCCCTAATGTTCGACTATGTTGATAGTGCCATAACAACACATCACTGAGAGCAGTGTCCCACTCCCATGAGGATGGATGTCTTTCCCCCACTGCATGACACAACACATGTGGGTGTAAGGACAAATGACACATGCATACCCACCCCTGGCGGATGCAGCACAATACACACACAGCGATCATGCCACAAGACTGTATACTCATGTCATGCCCACTAAACTAAGAGAGCCAAAGGGAACACATACTGTCACGCACATCCCAGGACTGATAGGAATGTTGAGGTGCTGGGACAGCCACTAAGATGTTGCCTCTCAGGTGCCCAAATACCCTGCCGAACAAGTACCAATTGTGTGCTAGGCTGGGATAACACACATGCATAGTGCGGAAAATGGTGAATGTCGCCATTAAGGCATTACAACATACTCAATACACAAGTACATTGACTAGCAAGGATGGCACAGACGATGCAGCCGAAGACATTACTGAGCAGGCATGGCCATAGTTGAAGGGATCCGTCACCAACAAAGGAAATGTAGACACAGGTCAGCACAACAAATGTGCAACTCCCTGCATGGAAGATGTCAGGTGCCACAGAGGAAGGAACACTCCTTGGGACAATGTCTCCAAACACAAATAGCACACACGACCAAAGATACTTTGCAGAGACCTTGTGATGGCACGCAGATACCATGGTCCACCCCATGAGCATCAAACTACAACATTTTCCTGAAACATAACACATTACCACAACCCCAACTCCTGGACCATCAGCACCCACATCAATACCTGAAATGCAATAGTATTCAAAGTGAAAAGAAAATGCTTTATTCAGCATTAAATTAAAATTTATAAAAGGACACTATTTACAAAGGCACATGGCCAGTCCAGATCAGAAGTCCTTGGGGGGGACACATGGCCATGCGTCTCCCCTAGCTTGCCTGCACATTAGAACCCTCAGGTTCGTCGACTGGGGGGGGCATCATGTGGGGAAGGACCAGGCGCCGCAGGGACAGGAGGTGTAAGGGTAGGTGTGGTGGGTGCAGGGACGGCCGCCTCCACCACAGGGGGTGGGGCAGCGCCAAAGGTAGAGGTCAGCTCGCCGCTGCGCACTGCTGCCAGGTCGTCCAGCGTATCCCCTGCACCCGAAGAAAACACAGGCTCAAAGGAGGGGGGGTCAGAGTGATGGGGTGCAGCGCTACTGGGGGAGGGGGTGGACAGGGGGGGGGACTCAACTCCCCTACCCGTGGAGTGCTGTTCCCGTTTGCGGGCTGGAGAGCCAGAGGGGCTGAGGCCCAGCACAGCCAAGTAGGCCTCCTTGTCAGATTGTGTGGTAGGGGAGCCGAGGGGAGTGCCATTGGAGGGACTGGGTAGTGCGGCATGTGGACTCGGACTGTGGCTGCGTGTATGCCTGTGTGCCCCAGACCCAGTGGGTGTGCCTTCATCCCCCTGAGTGTGCGTGCCAGGAGGAGTGCGCTTGCCCTTACGTGTTGGTATGCTGCCTGTGTCTGGTGGGGTGCGTGCTTGGGAATGTCTGTGTGTGCTTGGGACAGGCATGGGAGTGGGAAGTGTGGATGGTGCAGGGGTAGGGGGGGGACGAAGCACTGCAGGAGACTCACTGCTGCCGTCAGTGAAGAGTCCATGGACCTCAGCAACATCCGTTGGCCAGACATCACTGATGACATGCTCTCCATGTACGACACCATCTGTGTCATCATTCTGGTGTGGCCATGGAGGACATTCTGCATCGATGTCTGGCCAACCTGCAACTGCCGCATAATGTCCACAGACTCTGCAGTGAGGGCAGCAGGGGGGACAGGGGCAGGGGGTGCGGTGCCTGGCACGAAGGAGACACGGTGTTGCCTAGCACGGACAGAAGGGACCGGAGCAACTGAGAGGGCAGTGATGGGAATGGAGGGGGCGGTGACAGATGTAGTGCTGCTGCCAGGTGTTGTAGCAGCCTCCGCCCCCTCGAGGAGTTGAGCCTCGGACCCGTCAGCATCGTAGTCAGTGTTGCCACTAGACAGGTCCTCCGCCTGACTCCCCTCGCCCTCCGTGCCACTTGCTCCCGCAGACTTGCCAGCAGTGGTGGCAGCGGTGCTGGATCCCTCCTCCACGTCCATGCAGGTGTCTCCCTCGGTGTCCTCCGATGATGTTGTGGGCAAAGTGAAGATACAGAAAATAATCAGTCACCTGTATACATCTGACACATGAGTCCCAAAAAAAATGTCACAGTGCATATCAGGAAATGCATCATGAGTAACATCTAGAATAGTCCGCACATATGTAACCCTGCACTCCCCAGTTGGTTGACCCACCATGCCACTTGGAAACAATGGAGATTATGACACAACAGCAAATAACTTTATATCGAATTATACTGAGAAGCTAGTGTCTGGGAACAGTTGAGCACAGCAAGACTATGAAGGCATGCCACCTCTTGTTCACTGTGAACGAAACAGTATTGGTCCACCCAAGGCCAAATAACAGACCTCAATGCTGAAGGTGTCCCCACACTCTGAGACCTGTGAGTACTTTGGAAACCCAAACGAAAAACATTGCGATCCCTTGGGACTCACAACACTTTACACAATGTACATGTTTAGAATGTGTGAATGTGCCACTTTGTGAACAGAACACACATCTGTCTGTATAACAGAAGTCACACAATGAGGTGCACACAAAACTACATTTACACAGTCATTGTATGAGCTGCCAGCCGAATTCAAATCAGCCACTGTAAAGAAGAAATGGGGTATCAGTAAGTACATAGACATGGCACCACGGTGGTCTGGATGACTTGACACTAGTAATTTGGTATCAGCAACAACCAAGGACTTACCCAAATGCAAACACACTGTGTGAACATGGATATGTATAATCAGAAAACAAGTGGTAATCGAACTGTGCCTTTCTTTAAAATGTGCCAGCGTGTACACGGAAAGTGTAAAGGTACTTTCTTTTGCACTTCCCTGGGAGACATCTGTCATGCAGGCACATTATTGTCCTTCACAACAAACTAGCAAAGTGAAGCATATGAAAAATTGAGACATGTTGACAAGTGTAGTGAGTGCCAAGGTACAATACTTCTAAGACTAACAACTTGAATCATGCCACCTGTCACATGGCCATCCGTACCATGATGACACAGTTGGCAACACATCTGACCCACTGCCTGTCATGTGGAGTGGCACATATGTCCAAACACAGAACAATGCATTAGCTAATGGGCCTGCAATTGTGTCGGGATAAGGAGCACCTGTACTGAGGAGACACCCTCATGGCAAGCAAGAATGTCCACACAGATGTCAGCACACACAGACCAAACTACGTAGCATCTCGACCACAGACTGGTGGCAAAAATGGATGAGCATGAGCCATGTATTTTACATTTTGACACATGCTGCAAAGCACAAACATTCAACCCTGCACAACATGACTGGGTCACTGCATGTTGAGTGTCTGTCCAGACAATTATCACACACAGGTCAGACCTGGCAAGGAGACATAAGGTTTGGACATGTAGGCCTTGCCCGCAAAAACCCCCCATACCTGAGACAATGTTATTGAGACAGATCAAGAAGTTACACCTCTTAATCTGGGTTTACTAAAATGTGCATCAAGAATTTCTAAATGTACTCCACATCACCTCGTGAGGCTGCCCACACATATTTGTGACAAACAACCATCAACAGATAGTTGTACATAGACACACAGGCACTGCCCAGTGTGAGGATGCACAAGCAAAATGGGGTCAGCCTGTACAATGGGCACATGTAGCACACTTTAGATAAATACAAATGAGGCCAGGGAACAATGCCACAGAGGCCAACCTATGCTGAACACAGAGAGAATGGGCACAGTGTTGGATGACACACATGATTCCGAGGCAAGGGTGTCTTAGGGGACTGTAGTGGGCACACTGCTCCATGGTCCTGGAATTATCTGACTGTAACATGAGCTACCGTCCCGGCACTATGCATATCTCCCACTCATGCACATCATGTCTGAGGCCACAACATCGGTCATGCATGCTGCAAGTCTGTTCATTTGAAAACTCACACTCATATGTTGAGACTCAGCATCAGTGCCAACTAATATGGACCCCCAAATGACTGAACAGGACAGGCACAGGCAAGGTAACAACACATGTCTCAGACCCCCCCCCCCCACATGATGCAGAAAACAATGTGCACTTGGATTAACTGGCAGCCTAGATGACCATGTGCAATAGTGATTACACACAGACCAGGGAACACATGTCAAGGAGGGCAAGGGAGGAAGAACAGCACCATTTGACTTTGGGGAACAGGATATGCATTGCACAAATTAACCCTCGCAGTGTATCCAGGCGACTGAGCACTTCCAAAATCTGGTGACACACAACAAACACACATGTACCTACCCCCTTCCTGCTGCTGCAACTCCTGTAACCGCCTATCCAATTCAGGGAAGACCACTGCCAGGACACGCTTCATCTGGTGGGTCAGGCATCGGCGCCCGCCATGCTTGCGTGGAGGTGAGTCCTTCAGCTGGCACCGGGCGATCCTCCTGGTCCAGCACCGGATGTCCTGCCAGCGTTTCCTCACTTGGGCTAGGCGCCGACTGCGACCCTCCACCGATCTCACGGCCCCGACGGCCCGCTTCCAGATCTCCCCCTTGGTGTAGGCAGTTACCTGTGAGGATGACAAAGTGAGACAACATCACTACACCTGCTCCATGTCACAGAGACACACATTTGAACATCTTTGATATGTTGAACAGGGCATAGTATGCTGGCAGCAAATAGTACCTTTGTCATAGGGACATTAGCCTCTGTGGAAGCCCCAATGAACTACATGGCATTGAAAGTACACAGGTGGCATGAGGGGTGCAACACACTCCCTGATCATGGCACACACTGTGCATCACATGCAACACCAGGCTGATGGACAGCACCTCCAAGCAGTCACATGCCCCAGGCCACTGACGCAACCTCAGCAGAGTACACAGACACACACAGGCACAGATCAATCACCTGCCATTGGCAACAGCGGATACAAACCTCACTCTGCAGATGTGCCACTTGCCTGTGGGGTGTCACAGGTGTGATGATAGCTCAGCAAGTCAGACACTCCGCACGGCTTACTTCTCACATCAGATGGGTAGAGCTGTTGCCTCCTCCATGCAGCTGTGGTGCAACACTTCACATAGACACTCACCCACATGACAAGGAACATTCACACACATCAATTTCCAGGGGGCATACACATCATTTGGACACTCACCACTCTCACCACAGCTCCACTCAACTCACACACATCTGTGGGTACAGTCACCTGTCACACCGGGGGGCCACTGAATCACCTCTGGACTATAGAACAAATATGGCCCAAAGGATTGGGCAGGCTGAATGTGCCATACACTATGCAGTGAATGTCACAGTAAGCACAATGCAAGTGAGGAGTGCACACAGGAACTACATCATGCTCTGCATGGGAGACATAAGCTATCCCATCCCCCCCGGGACCCACTCTAAACAACATTGCATGTCTGTCACACCTGGACACAATGCCAGAAGTGACAGTCACAAAAAAGGTGCACAGTCAAAGGTAGTGGAGTCAGCACTCACCTGCTCCCCTGGTCTCCCATACAGGCTGGTGTACTGTGGAAGGATGACATCCAGCAATGCCTCATTCTCCTCCTGGGTGAATGGCTGGGCCCTCTCCACAGACCTTGATATGGTGCCAGAGTAAGCACAGGCAGCAGCAGTGGTGTTGAGTGAAAGGTAGTACAGGCAAGTGCCCTCTCATGGGTTCTGGCTGACTTATATCTGCCTTGCTGGGCTGTTTCATTTACAGGAGTACAGAGTGATTGGTCAGTCTCATTTGCATCCTACATTTCCTCCAATCCCTTTAAACATCCACCAGTTAGTGCCTTTGCATGGTTAAAAATTATTTGAGCATAATGTGAAGTCAACAACCACTTTGCAACATTGTATTAGGTTGCCAACTGCCTTTTACTGGCCACCTGATGGAAAAATCTGAACTTGAAAATCGGTATCCATGACAACCAGCATGCATTTAGGCCCTAATACTTGTCCCTCATGTGTCCCTATGTAATTTAGCAATCCACACACAGGTATGGTGCGTTTCACATGTACCCCTACGGCACCAGTTGCACAGTGCGTTTGACACGTACGTGTACGTGTACGACCAGTGTGTACACATGCGTGTACGACCAGTGGGTATACGTACGTGTACTATGGCAGTGTACACATTGTTTGTACACGTACGTGTACACACTGGTCTTACACGTACGTGTACACACTGGTAGTACACGTACATGTACACACTGGTCATACACGTACATGTACGTGTCAAACGCACTGTGCAACTACAGTCCGTACACACACCCGTACTCCGGCGGGAACACCAATGTAATGATACGGACCGTTCACACACCCTCAGAGCGTGTGTACGGGGCGTTTCACAGCTTACACTGGTGATAGGAGGCGCACACAAAAGGAATGGAGGTGTCAGACTCGTGCACGGCTGTACATCAAGTCATTGTCATTGCAGTCCTTCATGTGCAGGGCCTAGGTGTGTCAGGCAGTGATATGGCACATGTCTCCTCATGTTTTAGCACAATAGATGTGTGATGACCTGTGTACACATGTCATGTGTGATGGGGCAGTATGTGGCACACTTCCCCTTCCCACTTTGCACATGTGTGCATGTAGTACAAACATGTCAAGCACTGCATCACTGGTATAGCACAGTCACCAACACCCGCAACTGTCCCCTGATGCCAGGGACAGGGACACTAACACCTGATATCTAAGTACCAGCGTGCCCCAATGTGACTATGTCCTGTGTGTCATGTGTTCCCATGAGCTTGCTGTTGGTGTTCCGTCAACTGCATCTGCTGTTGCTGCATCCAACATGTGTCTGTGTGTAGATGGGCATGGCACACATATACGCACACCATGCCACATGTGGATTCACATGTTATGTGTGTCTGGATGCTTCGAAGATGATTTTCTGACATGAGGACATATCTGCGCCGTATCCATGTCTGTATTTTTGTTTTTCACGTGTACCCCTTCATCGCTATGTGTGTGATCTGTACATTTTCAATGACATGTGACCTGTGCGTCTAGCTTGCCACCAGCAGTCTGTATGAGATGACATCCTTCAAATGCAGATATGTGGATGTATGTCACTCCTGTGATGTCTCTGGCTGTTCACTTACACTGGCCCACAGCTAGTTTCGGGGCATGTCATGTAGAACTTGACTATCATCGGGTGTAGCTGGCTTGTCGTAGGAGTATCACCTGGCTGGCATACGTGTCCTGGATGTATTGCACAGACCAGACTACTATTTAGCAGAAGTGTAGTAGCAGTTGAGCATGTGCTCAGTTCATTGACATTGATGTTGTTATGTACTCACTCTTCGTTATTCCTTCCAATTTTCTGCAGGGCACTGCCTCTCCCCCGACCAATGCCAGACTTGGGTGCCATGAGGGAACGTGACTGCATAAGACGTTACCGCTTTTCGCAACAGTTGATTGAGAACTTGACCGCAAAGCTTGAACAAAACCTCCAACCGCGACACAGGTATCCTACTGCGCTGACCCCCAAGATGAAGGTGATGGCAGCCCTACATTTTTTTGCCACTGGTACGTTTCAATTCACCATAGCTGATGTGGGTGGCATGTCACAGACCATGTTCAGCCGTGTCCTGCATGATGTTTTAGAAGCCATGTTGGAGCACCTGGATGAATTCATCCATTTTTCAACTCGTGAGCAGTTGACAGGTGTCAAGGGTGAGTTTTATGCCCTGGGAGGGATGCCCCATGTAATCGGGTCTATTGATGGGACACATGTGGCTTTGGTACCACCACAGGCACAGGAGCTCACCTATCGCAACGGTAAACATTACCACTCTATAAATGCCCTTGTGGTGTGTCTTGCTAACATGCTGATTTCCCATGTCTGTGCACGTTTTCCAGGGTCAGCACACGATGCCTACATCATGAGGCGTAGCAGGGTGCCAGAAATGATGCTGCGGCTGCACAACGAACGAGCATGTCTTGTTGGTGGGTATACTCTGTTTGTCCTTTGTTTAGCGCTATTTTTGTATCTTACAGCATCTCCTGACCCACTTCTTTACATGATGTTTCCATGTAGGGGACTCTGGCTATCCCAACATGCCATGACTGATGACGCCTCTCCGCAACCCCAGAACAGCTGCAGATCACCGTTACAACAACGCACATGGGCAGACCAGGCGAGTGATCGAAAGAACGTTTGGCCTCCTGAAGAGCAGATTACGGTGCCTTCACAAGACAGGCGGGTCCCTCCCATATGCACCAGTGAAGGCCTGCAAGATCTTCCTCGTTTGCTGCATGCTGCACAACATGGCAGTGGAGAAGGCTGTGCCACTCATCCTGGATCCTGATGAGCAGGAACATCCACCCGTGGAGGATGAAGGGCTTGGTCACGAGGCAAGTGAGGATGAGGAGGAGGAGGACGACGACATCCGGAGTCAGCTCATACGCAACTTCTTCTCATAATGGTGAGTCCATGGGTCTGAGTGTGCACGCCTGGAGCCTTGTGTGGCATGTGTTGCAATGTGTGTGTCCAGCTGACTGTATGCTAAGTGACTCTGAGGTGTGTTCAGATGTGTCACTCGAGTGATGATGTCCTTTCACACATTTTAGCTTAGACACTCAATTGTAATATAGCATGGTGACACACTTATTCCTGTAGAGTAAATGACCCTGCATGCGGATGACAATCTTTTCCCTGACTTCTTGTGTGTCTGTCATCCCCAGGTAGTTTCGCATTCTGTCTGCTCGTGTCATCGTTGGCCTCCCGCTATTCCTCATGAGTATTGCAACGTGTGCTGAATTAGCGTCCCATGCACGGACATGGTGAAAAGTCTTTTTGGTTAAAGATTGCTGCACGGCATTTTGGTGTTGGTAGGTGTTTGGAATGTGTGGGCACTGCTCCTGTGCATGTTGTGTTACTATACATACATGTCGACTCACCATGGGGCACATGACATGTTGCATGACTCCCATGTATTGATAGTCACCCTTCGTAACAGTCATCTGTAATGGGACTGTGGATTCTGATGAAGGCATCAATGTGTGTACAACTTCCCTCTGAAACATACGGGATGCTACGGGTGGACATAGTTTGGGACATCCCCATGAGAGGATCAATGGGGAATTGCAGCCCCTCCGTGTGCAGCAGGGGGTGTTTGGCTCACCCCCTTCACTTGTGTGCCAGTTCAATGGATTTACAGCATCTGTGTTGTGAAGGGGGTGTCCAGTGTAGGTCCCACATGTTCAGCCAAATTACCTGTGAGTCTGTTCATATTGATGCATTTTCCTAGGTGTGAAACTGAGTAATAAAGGTGTTCCTCACCCTCCAAGGTGCCTCATCTCTATCAATGCAGGTCTCTTGACACTTTGCATGCGGCATCTCTGGCATAGTTGTCAAAGATTACGCATATGAGCCTATGTGTAGTTTAGCAACATGCATGCAGTTCTTCAGGGATTAGAATCTCTATTGTGCATGATGTCCATGGTTGTGTATGTATTTGGGCATGTTGGTGACCACAACGGGCCATCAACACCTGCTGAGGGTGTGTATCCTGTGCACAGCTCGTCCTTCAGTTTCATGACTTGGTGTCAGTCATCTTTGGTGATTGTGCATCCATTGTCTCTGGGTGTGCCATGGGAAACCGGACACTCCTTCCTTTACATACGCCTGTTGCAGTAGTCCTTTCTGACATCCTTGTCTTTGTGTGCAACTTGTGGCATAGTTTCCAGGACATGCCGCCTGCTGCTGCGGCCCCTGCAGCAAGGGCACACAAAGTTTACAGATTCGGCAACACACACACCTCAAAGATGCTCCTCCCTTCCTCCCTCCACCCATTCATTTGGCTGGCATCAGCTTGTCTGTGCCACTGTTGCGCCCACGCAGTGCCAAAGGCTGGACCGTCAGCACATGCAACGTGCACATTGCACGACCCTCATGTCCTTACATGACCCACATCACACTACAGTCTGATGTTGCAGTCACCCTCCAAGCATTGTCTATCCGAAAAGCTACCGCCTGCTCTCAGGCATACCCTAGGCGCACACACGACACCTTTGCATGATGAGTGTGCAACTCCAACTGCCTACACAGCGCTGCCCCGCCTTCCAGGCCCTGTCACACCAACCAGGTCATGTCCCTCCTACTCCCCACCGGCTCCGTACACCAGCAAGGCCATGGGAGTGGGACTCAAGCCTTCAGCATGTAGTATAGTGGCATCATCTGGCACATGGCCCAGGTATCATCTCTCAGCGTGTCAATCTTCAATGTGTCCAGGTCCCCCTCTCCAGCATCACATGCGCACAGCACCTCATCATCAGCTCGTATGCCATTGACAGCCAGGTGCTCCTCACCCTCACCAAAGACGCAGCCATTGCCAGTTCCAACATTCAAGAAGGCATGAGATCCATTGATGAATGGCTGAACATCAGCCACCTGAGGCTGGACTTGTACAGGACTGAGGTATTCATCTGAGGATTGTCCCCTTACAGGTGGGTCAACTGCTTGTGTCCCACCCGCAAGAGCCCTGCACATGCACCCAGTGCCCATGCACACAAGATGGTGTGCATCATGGATTCGTCACTCACATTTGCCATGCTAATCACCAGCATCTGTACCTCAGCGTGCAACACCCTCTGCATGATGCACATGATCCACAGATAGATCCACTCCAGGGAAAGACAGACCATCCCTCAGGCCCACGACACCAGCCGTGTCAACTACTGCCCCTCCCTCTACGGAGCAAGTACATCCTAACTCCCGGGAAACTTGTCCACATCCAGGCTGCATGTGCACACCTCAGCTTCAACATCCCGCGCCCCAGCCACATCAACGTCCACCAGAGATAGCTGCAATGGATCACTGTGTGCTGCAGGATGACCTTCAGACTCCTCACCCACACTCAGGAGGCAGGCCACAACCCCAGACCCCAAACCAACCTTGGCTGTCTGTCATCCGAGACCCCGTTGTGCCAACTCCCTGCATCCAACCTTGCCCTGGCCACCATTCTTCACATCCACCATACTCCAGCATGCAGGACATAGTTCTCCCACCTGGCAAGACATACCTGCTGCTCCCTCCCCGGCAACATCCACATGAGCCATGACCTCTACGCCTTCAGGATACTCTTCCCAATTGGTCTGTCCGCACAGTAATGCATGCCCCCCCTCAGCAGCTTGAGGCCATCATGGGTGAGTATTGTGCTCCATGTCTGTATAGTATGATGCATTGTGACCCATGTGTGTCCTATCCCAGACTCAGATTCCAGGGTATGGATGGCTGGAGTTAGTTCAACACTCATGCATAGTTTGACATTTCCCCACACGTAGGTTGTGTACTCATGCAAAATGAATGCAACATGTAATTGTAGAAATTACGATTTATTCTCGGTGGGGGGCCTGTTTAGTGTGGACAAATAGGTGCTATACAGTGTGCATGGAATCCAAAGTTCACAGGGGGAGATGGGATCCTTGTCATTTGGAGTCATCAGAGTCCAGACCACAGTGTTGGTCATCATTGGTCAGACTGTGACCAGCAAGTCCATGTGGCAGAGAATGTCATTGGATGAGGTGCTGCTGTTGCGCCAGAGGGCCAGGTGCCAGGCCAGGTGACCTGGGAGATGTGGATGGTCCGCTGCCTCTCACGGTCTTTTCCGTGGACGACCCACCTTCCTTGCGGGACCCTCAGATGCAGGCCTTGATGATGCTTGGGATGCTCCATGGGACGAATACTCCTCCTCCTCCCTCCCTGTGGCTGGTGCTGGTCTTCGCCTAGTGGCACAGGGAGTGTTGCCCATGTTGTCGGTGATCTGACGAAGTGAACGGCTTATGTCCGTTTGCACCGCCAGGAGCTCAGCCAGTCTTGCCTCCATCCGTCCTTGGTGTTGTTGTTGACTGGCGTGTTGCTCGGCCTGCTGGTTCTTAATCTCGTTGAGGGTCCCCACTACCTGGCTGATGCCCCTGGTGTCACGCCGGTATGTCTCCAAGATGTGGCGTATGTGTGACATACCGGTTCCCTCAGCTGGCTGGTCAGGTTCGCGCCTCCGCCTGCCTCCACTCCCACCACCCCTGCCCACACGAGCCTGGCCTGCCGTTGTGGGCACATCGGGTCTACGGGACCCCTGAGGGATGGCATTTGCAGGGTTGTCTGCCTCCTCCTGGGTGGCCGGAGAACCTTGTCCCTCCAGGTCAGACTGGCTCAGTTGTTCTGTGCGGGCAGGGCTTTTGGGTGTCTCCTGGGATGTGGCAAGAATGGGGGTGGTGGTTGGCACAGATGTACCTGATGCTGGTGCTGCAGGGGCTTCGGCACCAGAGGGTCCAGGTTGGTTGGGGTCATCCACAGAGTGCTGAGAGTCGTCGCTGCCGGTGGGATCATCTTCCTGCCGAGCCTGGGCCTGTGATTGTTCCCCCCCAGTGTTGAGGGGAGATCCATGACTTTGCCCTGTGTGTGAGAGAGAGACAATGTTAATGCTGTTTCATGCGACATCCATGTTTCATACATGTTCTGGTTGCCACAGTTCCTCCAGGTAGTTGTATGTGCCTAGCATTCACATCAATGTTCACTTGTGGATGGGTATGTTGCAGGGGACTGATTGAAATGTTATCCAGGGTCTTTGACATGTCGCATTTGGCCTTGGATGCTTTTTTGGCTGTGGCTTGATCTTGTTGTGTCACATGTCCATTGTGAGAGTGTGTGACTCCATTGGCTGCCCCGGGGGTGTGTGCTTGTGTAAGGGGTGAGTGATCATCCCTCAGCCCGACGCTGTTCAACATCCACATGGCCCCTCTCACACAAGTTGCCCGCCACCACAACCTCCAAAACATCTCCTACGCCGATGACACCCAGCTCATCCTCTCCCTCACCAAGGACCCTCACACCGCCAAGACAAACATCCACGAGGGTCTGAGGGCCAACGCCGACTGGATGCAGAGCGGCCATCTGAAACTGAACTCGGACAAGACGGAGGTCCTCATCCTGGGACCCACACCCTCAGCCTGGGACGACTCCTGGTGGCCGATCGCTCTGGGGACATCACCGACACGCACCCACCACGCACGCAACCTAGGATTGATCCTCGCATCCTCCCTCTCCATGTCCAAGCAGGTCAACGGCGTCTCCTCCTCCTGCTACGACACGCTACGCACACTCCGCCAGATCTACTGGTGGATCCCGACTTAAACAAGTAGAACAGTGACACAGGCCCTCGTCAGCAGCTGACTGGACTACGCCACTGCACTCTATGCAGGACTCCCATCCACACACCAACGGCAGCTACAACGCTTCAGAAACGCCTCGGCACAACTGATCGTCAACGCCCCCCGCCACAGCCACATCACCCCCCTCCTGAGAGACCTGCACTGGCTCCATATCGACAAGAGGATCACCTGTAAGCTCCTCAGCCACACATACAAGGCACTCCACACCGCCAGACAAGCCTACCTGCACATCAGACTCAGCTTCTACACCTCCACCCGCCAGCTCCGCTCCGGCATCCTCGCCCTCGCAGCTGTCCCCCGCATCCAACGTACACCCGCCTGCAGGAGATCCTTCTCCTACCTCGCCGCCAAGACCTGAAAGACCCTCCCAACCCACCTACGACTGACCCAAGACCTACTTGCCTTCAGGAGACTCCTCAAGACCTGGCTCTTCGAGCGGTGGTGGAACCCCACCCCCTCTGCGCCTTGAGACCCTGACAGGTAAGTAGCGTGCCTTACAAGTACCCTGTGCGATTGTTGATTGATTGACGGTGCCTGCTGGTGGGTGTGGTGTGATTTGGCAGTGGGTCTCCCAGGTGATGTATCTGTCCCACCATGGCGCATGCTGCCATGTCAGTGAGTGTGAGTTCCTGTCCTAGATTTCTGAGCTTGTTGTGTTTGTGTTCGAGTTTGCAGTTGTCACAGGAGGGCCTTGTGCTGCCTACAGCAGGGCCAAGTGTCAGCTACCTTGTCAGTACTTTGCCAGTCCCTGTGCATTGCGCATGGTGCATGGGTATGTACCTGGGCCATATGGGCTGAGGGCAATGGTGTCTGTTTCTGAGTTGTACAATATGTTTAGTGATCCCCACCCTCCCAGCATCCCGTACATCCTGTCTTGGGTTTGTGGTTTGTGTAGGCTGGGACATGGCATGGCCTTGCTTTGTGAATGGGGCATACTCATGTTAGTGGCATGAGCGTTGTTTAGAGTGTGGTTGTGTCAGGTGAGGGCTTGGGGGTAGGTGAGTGCATTTGTTGTAGTTGGGGGTGGATGCCATTCCCCCCATGTTACGTGAGTTGTTTGTGTACTCACCAGGCTCTCAAACTCCTTCGACTCCGTGTACTCCCAGCGGCGGAAGCAGGGCCATCACCTTCTCCTCCCAGGGATAGTAATGTACCGGTCTGCGGGGCAGCCCACCTCCTGTGATGTTACTCTGGGCGTATTCCTCGTTCATTTTGCGCTTGACTGCCCTGCGCAGATCATACCACCTGGCTTGACATTCATTCCTGGTCCTTCTGATGGGCGCAACAGCATTCACCCGATCGACAATCCTCTGCCACAGGCTAGTTTTTTGGGATATGCTGGTCTGTCTGACCAATGTTCCAAAGAGCTGTGGCTCGACTCTGATGATTTCGTTGACAAGGATGTCCAGCTCCTCCCTTGTGAACTTTGGATTCTTGTCTGTGGACATGGTGTGGAGTGTGGGTGTGGATGGTTGTGGGTGTGAATGTGTAGGTGTGTGTGTATGTGTAGAGGGGGTCTGTGTGAAGGAGGTTGTGTGAAGGTGTGTAAGTTAAGGTGTATGGGTGCAGTTGTTTGTGTGTGATGTCTGTCAGCAGTGGGTCTGTTGCAAAGGCTCATGGTTTGTGATTGTGGGCCCTTTTTGTTGGTCCATTTGTGGGTGTGGCTGGGTTTGAACTTTTGGTGGGTGTGTTATAAGAGGTGGTTGTGAGTTTGGGCCTCTGTTTGACTGTTTGGATGTGCCAGGTCAGTCTTTTAGTTGTTTTTTGTCCTGTAGACGTGTTTTGTGGTGTTGTGCGAGTCGAATTGACCCTCCTTGTGCTGTTTTACACTGTCCTGGTTCAGTACGAGTCGTTTTCGCGTATGTAAGGTGCGTCCATAGCTATGTTGTTGTACAGTGATCACATATGCAATGGTGTTGTACGATTCGTACATACACAATGCTGGGGTACGGTGTTGGGGTACGGTACGTCCAAGTACGGGGCTGGGGTGGGGGTACGGGGCGTACATATGCGGGTGCTGGGGTGGAGGGTATGGCGCTTACATACGCGTGTGCTGGGGTACGGCGCATACATGCGTGGGTGCTGGGGTGGGGGGGTATTGCGCGTACATACGCGGGTGCTGGGGTACGGCGCGTAAATGAGTGGGTGCTGGGGTGGGGGTACAACGCGTACATATGCGGGTGCTGGGGTACAGCGCATACAGGCGCGGGTGCTGGGGTGGGGGGGTACAGTGCGTACATACGCGGGTGCTGGGTTATGGCGCGTACATACGCGGGTGCTGGGGTGGGGGGGTACGGTGCGGACATACGCGGGTGCTGGGGTTCGGCGCGTACATACGTGGGTGCTTGGGTGGGGGGTACGGGACGTACATACGCGGGTGCTGGGGTACAGCGCGTACATGCGCAGGTGCTGGGGTGGGGGTATGGCGCGTACATACGTGGGTGCTGGGGTACGGCGCGTAAATGAGTGGGTGCTGGGTTGGGGGGTACAACGCGTACATATGTGGGTGCTGGGGTACGGCGCATACAGGCGCGGGTGCTGGGGTGGGGGTGTACGGCACGTACATACGCGGGTGCTGGGGTACGGCGCGTACATGCGTAGGTGTGGTGGGGGGGCTGTACGACTCGTACCCCGGGCCCAAGTGTCCCCGGGGTAGGGGTCGTAGAAAGTTCGCTCCGTACGGAACGTTTTCCATACGCTTGTGTATTCGGGACGCCGGTACGGTTCAGATTTGTGCGCTCGGACTTCAGTTTTACGACTCGTACGTATATCTGTCCGGGGACGTCTCGTAGACTTTTCCCGAAGCAATTCGTATGTATTTTTACGGTACGAATCGTACTTCGCCGTTTGTACGGGACTTGTACGACTCGTACGTAAAAAAATACGGATACGAGCCGTACGGGAAATAATTTTACCCGATCGGAATCGCCACCTAAGTGTTGGTAGTAACCAATCATGTATAAAGGAAAACATCAAATATAAATGTATATGTATGTTTTTAGTGTACTATAAAAAAAAAGGGAAAAAATAAAGGTATTTTTAATACAATTGTCTTAAATATTGAAATTATGATAAACAAAATATATTGTTTGAAGTGTTGAATTGAGTACACATCCATGTTAAGTCCATACTAAATTTACTTTTAATAGTTAAAAGAAATATAGGTCACGAGGGAGCTTGTTCTATGTATATTGTCAGTTTTCCCCTCTTCTCCCTGACCTTAGCGATCTTTAGAGGGGGTCCCCTTTGCTAGTAATATTGCTGTGTGTGTGCTGCATTGTGGTAGAGTCACCCCTGCAGCTGTGATTTTGCTGCCCCTTATCCCTTGGAGGCGGTGTGCCTTTGACTTTTGTGCTTTAAGGTGCTGTGCTCTTGGCGACTTGGGTCATTTGTGCTCTTGGACGGTTTTTGCACTCTTGTGCATTGTTTGTCTGCAGATGTGTTTTTGATATCATGGGTTGTAGGTGCACATGGATGTGTCAGAGTGTGACCTGCTCCTTTCCGGATGTGGTCCATCCTCAGCCACCTCAGTCTTGTGGCGTGCACAATGTCATGGTGATTGTACTCCAGCCATGCTGCTCGTCATGTAGTGTCACTTGCATTGTTGGTGTGGCTCACAAATTACCATCTTTGCTGTGTTTCACATGGGTGTATGTGTGTGTTGTGGAATTGATGATGTGTTGGGTGGGACCCCTTTGGGCACATGGTGGATGGGGCCTACTTGATTTTGTATGTGTGCTGCAAACTTACCACAGGGATCAGGGACATGACCCAGGGTCATTGTGGGTGTGCAGTGTGCTACACGTCATTGTTCATGTGTGCCATTGTGCCCGTTACCCCCCGTCCCCCAGTCCCTGTTCGTTACTCACCCTGTTAATGTTGTGTCAGGTCATGTTGAGCTGTGTCGGAACTCCCGACTCCTTGATGATTATGGCCGCCATTTGCTCAAGCTCCTCCTGTGGTGCTGGACTCCCACCTCCATTTGCCGTTGATGCCTTCCTGTTGGCAGCGAGTTTCTGCTTGGTTTGGATTTTCACCTCATGCCAGCGCATCTTGGCCTCCTCGACACTCCGACTGCATTCACAATGGAATGCCATTTTTCCTTCTGTGTTGCCAATGAAACGGCGGAGGTGACGGACAGTTGTCGTTAGTGTTCTGTCACCTCCATGACGAAAATCCGGTTGTCATGCGGACTGTACCCCGTCTTCCTCTTACTCTTCTCCTTGACCTTCCCCGAGCCCGAGGTTCCTTGCTGGTGGTCTGTGGGGCTTGTGGGGTTCGTGTTGACCTGGGCACTCGGTCCAGGTGCATCCATGTTGCTACGCAGTTTATTTTGTTTTTGGTTTGTTTTTCTTGTTCTGCTTTTATAGTGCATTTCCCCTCATGACGCATGGGAATTGCAGGCCTGTCGCTGGTTATCTGTGATTTTTGTATTGCGCTTGGCCTCATTGCAACTTTTTTCGCGTTCATGTTTCGCATTTTTGCAGCGTCGTGTTGGTTTTAACTCGGTCATTTGGCACGTTATCGTGGGACTAACGCATGGTGCCGCTGGCTTGAGAATACCACGTTGACACTGAGTTATTTTCCCACAATAGATTGCGAAGTGAAGAGTTGCGTTAAGCCAATTTTGCGATCGTTATCACACATTCTTGAGAATATCCCCCATAGAATGAAAAGTATTCATGCACAAATACAGTTTAATCTGAAAAGTGCCCACACTTAGCATACCATTGTAGTTGGGTAATTGTGAACCAATATTTTTTTTTCTTGGGGTTCTGTGTGACATCACAGACAACTGTGATGTCACTGAGACCCCCCTTAGTGATTCCCCATTAGTCACAGTTGTCCATAAATGGTTGCATATATTTAAGCTCTGATCTCCCAGCTTTACTGTAGCTCAGTGTTGTTAAACACATGTGCAGGACAGAAAGATCCATGCCGGATTGTTTCATATTCGCACAAGATATATTTACATACAGTGAATAATTTACTAAGGGGCATATATATTATCAAGACAGGCGATAATGGGCTTGATAATATGCTCTATGGAATTCCAATTGAAGCCCATGTTAGACGTCCTTCACATCTAACATGGGCTTCAATTTGAATTCCATAGAGCATATTATCAAGCCCATTATCGCCGTTTTGGCGGCAGTTTTCTGCCGCTAAAGCGGCGATAATTTTATCGCTTGTCTTGATAATATGCCCCTAAGTTAGCTGTTATCATGAAAATCTGCCTTTGATGAAGCCTCCTTGCACCGGTGTTAGATACCAGTGATCCTGGGCAGCGTATAACAGAACACCAAGAGGTTGCGTGTCATCCACTCACCAGACGAGTGTTCATTAAAGCACAACATACTTCTTGGTAATTGAGTCAGTGAGGCCAAAAAGAGACATCTAAAGCGGGCGTGATGAGTGCAGGAGTGCGTATATGTGTCTGCATCACTGTCCCTAATGGCAGATGGCTGCACCGATAGATGTCTTCGGGACTTTGGCAATGCGGAACAGGGCAGACAGCACAGCACAGAGGACGGACGAGCACTTCTTGTTCCATTCTCTGCAGGGTGAATTATGTGCATACTGGCTCTACTCTTCCACTCGGAATTACTCGGCCTCCTCTGCTTTCGTGTTTTCTTAATGGCCCCGCTGATGGTGAGTGAATCAAAGCTAGACCGGGGTCTCCGACAGCGTTAATGTCTCGTAATGTATTCCGGAGCAGCAAGTTTGCAGAGCCGAAGGAACGCATCTGAGGAGCGCGGTATTAATCACTGTCAGCACTGCACAGAAAGCGCCACCGCGGCTATAGCTGCAGAGCACGCGCCTGCTCAATGAAAGGCACAACACATGTGGCTCACGCCTGGGCAATTTACTGGACTTTTCGTGTTTCCTGAAGCCTGGAAACACAGCTCTGTCGATTGCCGGGAACTAACAGCAGGTTTTGCTGGTAAGACGAGGCAGATGTGAGAGTCATTTTGCAATGCAGATCTCACGCCGTCTCTCCAGGGTATGGGTGACAAGGCAGTGCGTCAATCATTCACAGATTGTTTAAAAGCATTATCTGTTTGAATATGAGATGATGGGCACTATTTCATTTCTGATGCCATATATTATTTTGAGAATCTTCGGCACATTTCGATATCGAAATTCTTAAATCATATCCACATTTTAAATAAATATTACCAGGCCTCACAGTGCACCCCTTTCCAATCCTGGCCATTCATGTTTATATTTAGTCTTATTTTTAGGCAGTGCGCAGCGAGAGTCCTTTTGTCCGGGGTTTTTAAAACGGAGCCTGGAATCGTGCCTGTGCTTTTCCTTTTGGCTTCCGCTATTGGGCTTTCATTGCGTGTTTTTTTCAAACAGAGCAAGCAATAGGCCAAAGGCGGGCGCATTGCTCCGCCCATGGCCTATTGGTGTCTGTAACGTGCACCGCCGGCCATGTGGTTTCAATTAACGTGCCCAGACACGGGCGCGATAATGGAAACCAGATGACTCGCTGTGGCGCGCGCGCGCACCACTCGTGGGCGTGTTTTTTTTTTTAACTATAGCGATCGCTTTCGTGATCACTTTTACGGCCGCTTGTTCTAACTGTTACAGGTCATTTACACTTTGGGTTAAAGTACGCGCTATATAAAAACGCATGAATAAATAAGACAGTTCCTATGGCGATGATCACACGACTGTGGGCAGTACCACACACGTTCGCTAAAAACGCGGAACTGTGATGTCATTTCTAAACAAACGTCTTCTTGCTAAAAGCATGCTATCGTTATAAGCGAGGAGAGCGCTACCCCTTGCGTACTAATATGTATTTGTTGATGCCTCCCTCGTACGCTGTGCTGGCATTGTGCTTAGTCTGAAGTAAACACTGAAGTCGAACAGTCATGTGACTTAGTGACCGCAAGGTTAGTGCGTATGCATCATACAAGCGGATGCTGACGGCACCAGAAGGCACCGCTACACTGCAGAAATCCGGCAATACTTCACAGCTTAGGTGCCAGCCGACCTCAGGCAGCAGCGGCTTTGACTGAATACCCGCAGCCACCCTACATACTTAACACACTCCCCAGCAATGGGCGGCACCATAGACCACGGCTAGCCAATCAGCAAACAGCCCAAAATTCCTAAAAACAAGCATTTGCAATGCAATAGGTCTCGCATTATTAAAGTTTGAGCTATTGGCATTGCTAAATAATGCAACACCAATAGCTCAAACTTTAATAATGCGAGACCTATCGCTTTGCAAATGCTTGTTCTTTTGTACTCTTGTGTCTTTCCCCCCCTACTCCACATTCTTTATGTTGGATGTCCGCCCTTGCTTTGGTAAAGAGTATTCAATGAAACCAGAATTTGAAGCAACTTCAAGTGTTAGTAATTGAAGTGGAAGCAAGGTATTCCAACTTGAGCAATCCTTGAACATTTTTCCTTACCACTCACCCACCCTTTATTTCACCAAACAATCATATTGAGAAAGTTTCCCTCTCTGCAAAGAGGTTTGGGCTGTGTGAGGGAAAAGAGTACCCCATCAAGCAAATTCCGAAAATATAGGGCCGCACAATTTTTTTTTAGATCTCGGTTCTGGACTACGCATGCACTGTTTCGAAAGAGACATGTTTCGTACAGTGCCATGGATTGTACCCATAATCATCAATCGTCTACAGTATGTTATGTTATGTTAATAAAATTTCTAGAGGGCTCGACTACCTAGAGGTGCCTCATCAGACAAGGAGTCATTTTCAAAGCACTTTGTATAGCTTACAAAGCCCTTTATGTCTTGGCATGGACTTTCTCAAACACAGCTTTAAATGGTACACCCCAAACAGAAGCCTACGATCAACCAGCATCAAACTCTTAGTTGTACCCAGGTTCAAGCGAACCACCTAGGGTGGCAGAGGCTTTGTGCTGAGTGCCACCAAGGCATGGAATGCACTGCCACTCCCCATTAAAGAGGCACCCAATCTTCTCGCATTTAGGAAAGTCGTGAAAACACGGCTATTTAGCACTCTGTAGGCTTTTTTCCAGGAATTTTTCTTTTGTATGTAATGCCAGTGCCAAGACACCTCTATAGAACAACTCTGCCCAGTACCTTCCCCAGAGAGTCCAGGAGCGAGATAGGACGATAGCAGGAGACATCCTCCCTGTCTCCTTTCTTGAAGACTGGGACCATAATTGATTGTGACCATGATTTAATTAGGCCACACCTCATTACTGCGTCGAATACTCTTTTTAGGATGGGGGTCCACAGTTCCAAATTAAATTTAAAGAAGTCCACTGGGACGCCATCCGGGCCAGGTGCTTTCCCGCTTTTACTGGCTTTAACTGCGTTGGTAATTTCAGTTAGTGTAATATCTATCAGAATTGGAAAGGAGTCGGACTGGGTGTTAGAAACATTGTCGTCTGCCGATTCCAATTCTGGAGTTTTAGCAAAAATTCTTGAAAAGTGGGTTACCCACGTTGGGCCATCAATTGCGACGTCTATCGTTGATTGGTTACTATTGTCTTGCAGAAATGGTGCCCTAAGTAATTTCCAAAAGGCATCAGAATTTCTAGTCAGGGAACTTTCATGAAGTTGGTCCCATAATCTTTGTTTCAGTTCTTGTTTCCTGACCTTGCAAGCTAAGGTGTAGATTCTTCTTAGCCTCCTAATCTCTTCTTGGTCTCTAGGGTTTTTTGAAAGAGCTTCCTTTAATTTTTTATGTGCTATAGAGCAGCTATGATCAAACCACCCTCTTTTCCTCCTCCCATTACTTTTACACTTTTTAATTAGGTATTCCTTTATCTTATCTAGGATTTCCCTGAAATTATCCAAAACCTCCTGATCCCCCGTATTAATATCTATGCATTTTACTACTGCCTCGTATGTCGCACAGACCACCCTTTTTGTTAGGTCTACGGGGTCTATCTTATTCCAGCCTATGGTATAACCATTTATTTTTTGAAGATATATTTCATGCTGGGTAAGAATGGAATTTATAGAGGAGAACGAAAACTGACCTTGATCCAAGGAAAGAATTATAGTCAGGGCAGCATGATCACTTAGTGTATTTATGAGAGTCCTAAAGTCTCCAACCCTATTTACTAGTGAGGCTGTGGCCAGTATATAATCGATTGTCGACTCGTAGCCCCTTCCCAAATAGGCTGTTTCCAACTGGCCATTCAATGAGTTTGGAGTGTTTAATATTATGAGTCCTAATTCGGACATAGTTTCATTGAGGAAGTTTCCCACCACTGAGTGATTAAAATGAGTAATATGACCGTCTATTTCATCCACCATTCCACAGAGATTGGTGTTACTTCTAGAACAGGGGTGTTGATTCAAGTCACCTCCCCATATGATACTCGGGGGATCCTGGCTTTTTTTCTGTTTAGACCAAGTTATAAGTTTCTTACGGATAGCCCCCAGTATTCCGAGTCTATCGGATTCTGGTAAGTTATCGTATAGATTTACGACAAGAATACTCATTTTCCCCTCAAATGTTAATTTTAATATCTGATAGGTTCATTCTGATTCAAGGGTTATAACCTCTAGGCCCGGTAGTGTGTTTGCTATGTAGATTGTTAGCCCACCTTTTGATCTACCATACAGCACAGCCTTTGCTGGAACAAAAAAGGTTTTGTACCCCGTTAAATGTAATTCAGATGTTACCCATGTCTCCTGTAAGCAGATCACATGGTATTCCTGTACGAAGTTTAACATAGTCCCGTCAATGATTTTTTTCTTAAGCCCCGCGATGTTCCAGAATAAAAATGTTATTCTTGAATTTTCCTGCTTTTCATCAATTCTTTCCATCTGATCTAATCCTTCTCGGGGGGAGATCTTTGCGCTAGAGGGGACTGGCACTCTTTGTGTAGCAGATATACCATTTATTGTATTATCTGATGGATAAAGTCGATCTTCAGTGGGTATGGTATATATCAGCTCAACCATGGATTCCTGCAAAAGAGGAGGTTCTTCTTCATTTGAAGATGGTGGGTCACCTAGTACATCTTGCCCTATTTCTTCTAGAATTTTGTCCATGTCAGCCCCTTCCAGAGGTAAATACTCTTGGATTATACAGAGTTCTAAAGAAAGCCATGTTTGCGGGACTCTCCACTGCCTTCTAAGTCAGTCAACTTCATCTAATCCAAAAATAGAAAAACGATTGTGTGTGGGCACATTGAATCCATAATGATGTGAGGATAAATTATGATTGTTACTGTAGGGCTCCCTATATAACTGAGGATAAGAGCAATAATTGTCAGTATTTTGGGGCAAGAATCGGGGACCTACTTCCTTCCAGTCGAAATAGGAGTTTTTTGCTGGGATAGGTTTCGAATGTGAGGTTAGGTCTCTTGGGTAGAAATAACTAACAGAATGGGTGGAGATAGATGCTCCTCCTCTTATTTCATACCAGTCTCTGATGAACCTTACTGCTCTATGGTCTCTGAAGTTTATGATTACCACATCACCAGTTCTATCTTTGGGTCTTGATCCTACCCAGTTAGCTCGTCTCACTGTCAAGATTTCTCCATTGATATGGGCTGGTAAAGGTCTATTTAGCCCAAGCCAATGGATAGTTTTATTTTTTAGGGCATGATGATCCTCTCTAACCCCCTTGGTAAGTTCTTGTACCCCTGTCATGATAATCGTATAAGGGGCCGATTGTGGTGGTAGATCTACTATTCTTTTTGTTTCTCCGGATACATGAGTAGGTGATGACATTACCTTATTGCTCCCCTTTGCTTGATTTGCTAATAGGGAAGTTTTATCTCCTAGGGGATTTTTAATAGGTTCATTGATTTCCTCTTCCCTTTTATCATTGGATAAAACAATCTCCCTATTTCCCTGAGAGTTAGCTTGAGGGGAGGATTTCTCTTTTCTGTTTTTAGACTTGTCTGTTTTAAACAGAGCTTTTTTCCCCTGCGTACTGACTGCTATTGCGGGCACTATACTTATGGGAGAGTGCGGTATTGACACAATAGGAGGTATGGTATGATTATTATCAATAATTTTGTCATAGATACTCTGCAATTTTGTCAGGGCGGCAGTATTCCCTTCAATTTTGTTGCCCAAGCTATCTAAGTGTGTACTTATTATTCGAGTTCTCTCTAATAGGGGTAGTAAGAGGGATTTCATTGGAACCTCTAATTGGTTAATAAGGTCTACTTCTGGACATAAGGTATTTGAAGGTTCTGAAGAATTAGAAGTAGTGGGTAGATTATTTCTCTCTATGGGACAGGAGGATCCAGCCTGCTTAAAGGATCTTATGTTATGAGTAACAGGAGAACGGATTTTTTGTATTTTCGTGCGATTTATCGTAGGCAGGGACCTCCGTTTTTTCCTTGTTATTTTCTTATGTGTTGTTTTTTCCCCTCTGTGATGCTGATCTAAGGGCAGTGGGGAAGTTAAGAATAATTTGGGAGTATTCGATAGACTGGATGTATTTAAAGATGGTGACGAGGAATTTGAAATTCGCACGGTGGTGGCGTTAATAGTGGGTAATGTGTCGCCATCATTCTCTACCCTCAAAGCTGTTAAAGGAGTAAGGCTCTGAGCTAAGTCCATATGTATCCTCCCTGGGGATACAGCTTGCGCTAATGACCCCAGGGAGGAACGTTTCCCCGTTAGTAGGTCTATTGAGAGGCGCTTTTCTGTGTCTGCTATCTTTTTTTCCAGTACAGTGGAGACCCTCTTAAAAAATTGGTCAATTGACCCAGTAGCAGTTCCATTTGATGTATTCACCGTTATGGTGCGCAATCTACCCTTCTGTTTAGACATGACGGAATACTAGTTCATATGATATGTACGATAGGAACAATATTTGGTATGGTGTAGGATGGATTTGGTACAATAATTCACAGATCATGAAGATAATAACCCCAAGTCCATAGGATGGCCCTACTGCGTCATATATGATTTGGGGGTAGCCCGTCCCGTCCCTTGTCGTCCGTTGACGGCCGTAGATGGCCCGCCCTCTGCCCGGGCTCAGCCCGGCGCCGCCCGCGCGCGTCCGCGAGGCGGAGGAGGCTGACCTCTTTTGAAGTCCTCCGGCGCGGGAAGCAGGCAGTGGGCGGAGTCGCTGGGTACCCTGGGAGTTGTGGTCCGCACCACTCCGCGGCCGCGCGATGTTGGGAGCACGGCGGCGGGTGCGACCACGGTACGAAGCTCTTGGGCTACTGGAGTTCCAGGATACCAGGTAGGCAGGTTGTAGTCTCCTCAAAGAGTCAGGTATGGCACGATTGTGTTCCCCCGCTCCCCAGTGGAGGCTGACCTCTTTTGAAGTCCTCCGGCGCGGGAAGCAGGCAGTGGGCGGAGTCGCTGGGTACCCTGGGAGTTGTGGTCCGCACCACTCCGCGGCCGCACGATGTTGGGAGCACGGCGGCGGGTGCGACCACGGTACGAAGCTCTCGGGCTACTGGAGTTCCAGGATACCAGGTAGGCAGGTTGTAGTCTCCTCAAAGAGTCAGGTATGGCACGATTGTGTTCCCCCGCTCCCCAGTGGAGGCTGACCTCTTTTGAAGTCCTCCGGCGCGGGAAGCAGGCAGTGGGCGGAGTCGCTGGGTACCCTGGGAGTTGTGGTCCGCACCACTCCGCGGCCGCGCGATGTTGGGAGCACGGCGGCGGGTGCGACCACGGTACGAAGCTCTTGGGCTACTGGAGTTCCAGGATACCAGGTAGGCAGGTTGTAGTCTCCTCAAAGAGTCAGGTATGGCATTTGTATGTAGATACCACACTTCCACCAATGACAATGTTCTCTATTTCACAACAGGTTGATCTGGCAAAGCACCTGGCTAGAGCTTGGCCACCGAAGAGACTCCCACTCCACCCCAGAACGAAGCCCTCATTGATAACGTTGAAAGGGAGGCCCTGCCAGAGTAGGGAACACCTACAGACAAGCCTGTCCCCGCAGCTGTTTATCCCCCCACACTGCCAAGCAGGGATGTCCACACACATTTCCAGGTGGTGTCGATGGCAAGACCTCTTCCACCGTCATCAAGAAACCTTGCACCTAATTTCCTCCAGAGTGTGTAACACATTAACTCTGTGGACAATTTCTGGACACCTTTACCTTTCTAATGGGAGCAGTATTTTTGGCATTGGATTTCAAACATTTTGGCATCTACAACTATGGTTTCATTCACCATGACTGACTTCTTCACTTTTGTTTTTTCTGATTTAGTTTTTCACAATGTTTAATTTCTCCTTGTTCTCTTCAATAAATACACTAGTCAGAAACTCTGCTGTAGTATATCTCACATCTCGCAATGTATATATTTAATGTTCAGAAAACAATCCGAGCACTTAATTTGTACAAAGAAATTGCCAATGTTCATTCAAAAGTAGATGAATGCAAGTCCACTTTAATCCATGTTCAGGTCAAAGGAAGAGTAATCCAAAAATTCTTCACATCAGAAATGTTGATTTTTACATCATGGTCCACACCGGTATACAAGTGTGAAGCCGGGAGTATTCTCCCTGAAGGCGCTATTCTTTGCTCCTGCACTGCCATACGCATACTGCTTGGTTTCCGGCACCGCTCATCTGGCTACTTTGATATGTATTTCTGTTTGCAATGCTTTGTTATTAATTTCAGCCCTGATTAAGTCAAATTATTACTCCCCTATTGACGTAACACGTGTTGGCTGATTTTCCCATGATGGATGTACAACTCTGTTGGGAATCTTTCATCGGCTGTGCAAAAATCAACATTTCTGATGTTGTGAATTTTTGGATTGCTCTTCCTGAACATGGATTAAAGTAGACTTGCATTCATCTACTTTTGAATGGACATTGGCAATTTATTTCAATGAATAGAGTGCTCAGATTGTTTTATGAACATTATTTGCCCCTCTGCTGAGGAGCTAATAAGGGTTGTCTGGTAACCGACCCTTTTCCTTTGAACACCTTGTAAAAATACGTATGTTGTGTTACTTTCCCCATACTCGTTGCAGAGCACCTATTGTTGCAGACCTGGTTACCATATCTTTACAAATGTATATATGTATGCCCACCTGAACTTTACAATGCCAAAAATATTAACTTGCATAAGCATGTACACAATGTTTACCTCAGGATCACAACGATATCTCACCAGCACCTACATATTCTCGTATACCATCTTGATTCCATTGTTCTAAAAATAGGCTGGCATTATGACAGAAACATAGCAAACGACACAACTCAAGTATTCTGCGCCACTGATCACATTTTTCAGTTGCAGACCCCAAGAACATAAAAGGAGGCCATTTTCCCCAGCTCACAAAAGGAATCCCACATAAATAACAACAATAGACAGACACATAACGGTACTACATTTTCTGATCACAGAATTCGAATCCATTGTTGCCACACCTGATCGAATATCACAACCAAACGCCAGTGATGTGCCACAAGCACTTTGCCCTACAATGAGGGGACACATCAACAGCTACATACACTTTCCACACAATGAGGATTTAGCCAATGTGAAGGGAGACTAGAATGATTTGGCCCCTCAACAACATTTTGTTGGAGCACATGATGGCACACATATTGCATTAGGACCACCACATGACAAATCCGATGGATTTCTCATAACTTCCACTCTATCACTGTGTAAGCTGTCTTGGTACAGGATTTGAACACCATAAATTCTTTGACAGTCATTCCCAGGAACTTCTCATATCCACTTCGTACTTTCAAACAGCATCATATACCCACAAGTGTCTCAACTCTGAAATGTCCAAATGAAGATGTCATGGTGAAGGTACCTAAAACAGACCAAAAGAAAGACATAAGCTATCAAAGCATACATATAAGACAATTCACATAGCCAACTTCTGGAGAACATAGTCCATGACAAAAAGGGAAAGCTAAACAAAGCAAAAGAATAAAAATGATCATGTGTCAAAACCTTACTCAACAAACACCTTTCACCTAGATTTTCCAGAGCTTGAACTTCCAAATATTTTACCTTAATATAATCCTGACATCATCGCAACAAAAATTGCTGTAACAGTCAAAGCCATGACATTTCACAATATACTTACACTAATGAGAAGAAGTTGGCGATGAGATCTTAGCGCAAGTCAGTTCTTTCCTCTTCACTACTATCATCATCATTTGGCATATCAAGATCCTCACCCGGTGGCATTTCATGGTCTACATCCTCTGCGATATAAGGGATGTTCTGTCGCAGGGCGATGTTGTGGAGCATGCAGCAGGCCCCAGTGATTTGACACACCGTCCCGGGTAAGTAGAGGAGGATTTAGACATCTAAATCTGGCCTTCAGGAGCCCAAAAGCCCACTCCACTGGCTAAAGTGGCCTTCCATGGGCTTCCATGGGCCAAGGGATTGTTGGATTCCTCAGCTTTGCCAACAACCACGGACAGTTGGGATACACTGGTTCTCCTAGATGGAAGACAGACATAAGTGCAACAATAAGTTACACACTTTCTGATTATTCCACCTGACATTCCTCACACAAAGTTAGGGCAGAGCATACTTACCAACAAGACAGGCCCTCTCCGGTAGTAGTTGTGACATCAGCTGGGATATAGTGCTTTTCCGCAGTATGGAGTCATGGGCTCATCCTGGGAACCAGGCACAGACTTTTGAGATATACAAATCCAGTAAGCAGACAACTTGTATGTTGATTGAATGAAAGTGCTTACTGTTACAGCAAACTTGTTCTCTGGCTTGCGGTGATGCTAAGGTAAAATGGGTGCATCATTGGCTCCAACCACATTTGGGAGACAATCAAATCCATAGAAGTCAACCTTCACAAAGGCTAAATCCTCAAGTCTGGGTAACTGAATGTAGCTGTCCATGTGTCTCATCATTGTTGAAAGCACATCTTATAGGACATCACTGAACATTGGTTGTGACATACCACCAGAAATAGCCACAGTCTATTGAAAGGAACCTGTGGCCAGAAAATTCAATACTACCATAGGTTTCACAATTGGTGGGGTACATATGGAATTAGTGTTTTGAGGTAGGAAATCAGGCTCCAACTGATGACATAAATACAGTACGATTTGCTTATTGAAACAAAATCTCTTAACAATATCCCTTTCCTCCATGGTCTGAAGGTCTGGAATTGGGCTGTACACTGGAGGCTTTCATCTCCTCCATCTCACAGGGTGTCTATGTGTTGAGTGAAAACAGTTTTGAACATTGGTCATTTTGTCCACAGTAATATATATGAAGAATAAGCCAAAAGTCATGTGACAAAACATAATTGGTTGTGAAAACATTACACACTATTCACACAATAATTGTCTACTGTCCAACATCCACCAATAATCCCCATTGTGGTCTTCACATGTGTCTGTAACATAAATGCGCGCATAATACATCCAAACATGTATTAGGAGTATCTTAATATTGTTATGTTTGAAATTTCCTGTCAAAATACTGTTAACGGTGGCTTACAGTGCAGTGCGCTAATAGTAAAGTAAAAGTAAGTAAAAAAAGTCTTGTGTAGCGTGAACTAGCCAGAGGGTGTCTTGGCGCTAGCATTCCAGATGGAAGTGGCAGAGCCTAAACAAATTACCCCAGATGGAGAAACTCCTGCCGCCCCATCTCACTTTCTTTACTCTAGGAGCCATCACCAATCTGGCTTCACTGGATCTGAGCATATGACCAGGACCCTGCCAATAAAATATGTTTGGAAAAAATTCTGACCGGAATGGTGAAGCGCTTTATGCACCAGGCCCAGTGATTTGAAATTAACCCTCTCCTTGACTAGTAACCAATGAAAGTCCAGCAAGGACTGAGAGATGTAGTCGATTTTCTGAATTTTCAAAAGCAGCCTAGCGGTTTCGCTCTAAAGAGACTTAAGATTTTTCATAAGACGCTTCTGAGAACCCAGACACAAAGTGTTACAATAATTGATCCTGGTGATGACTAAAACTATAACGACCGTCTTACGTAGTTCCATATGAATAAATGGAAAAATCGTATTTAGAGTTTTAAGTAAGAAGAAGCAGGAGGAGGTGGTCTGATTAATTTGATCTGAAAAACACAACCGAGTGTCGAAGACAACTGCCAGGTTTCGAGCCTTTTTGGACTGGGGACGGAGGAGAACCAAGATCAGATGGCCAATCCCAAAAAGTGGAATCATTACCAAAACAGAGTACTTCAGTTTTTTCAGAATTACATTTCTGACAATTTCTATGCGTCCACTTCACAATGTGAGTCATGCAGTTGCAAAAAGCTTTAGCCACCTCTTTCCCCTCAGATGATATTGACCCCAAAGTTTGTGTGTTGTCAGCCTTGGAAATAACCACAAAACCAAAGCTAATCTGTAGGATCTGCGCATTTGTTTGGACAACATAAACGAGGGGCTTTTGGTGCCAAGACTGATTCTGGGCACCCCTGCAGGACATGTTGGCCTATAGACCAGCTAGCTCGCAGTGCAAACCGTAAGCCCCCCTAGCCTACCAGGGAGTGAATGGTTTCTGGTTACCACTAAACATGACAACCCTGACCCCTCAGGGGTCCTGGAAACAATGCACAACCTTTCGCTCATTCACTAGTGCTCACTTATTCTCAGAGAAGTATGCAGCGAATACACAGTGGGATGTTTTTCAATAAGATTATTGAACCAACGTTATTCTTGTATAAAATACATAGGCTGCAATGATTAATAGACAGAAGCAGATAAACGTAATTACAAGGACCAAAAGTGTAAATGGTAGATATAGTTCCACTATGGTGTTAAAACAGTGGATATATGCAGGCATACAAAACAAGGAAGTAATCAAGAGTACTCCTATGAAGCGAACCCTACTCTAAGTGTACTTACAGTGTGGGTGGGTGTAGAACCAAGAATCCCCCCAAGGTATGATCCATAGGGGATAGAATGAAGGACCCCATCTTGGTCACGAACTGGACACGCCTCACGAGATGTAAGACTGCTGCGTGGTGAGTTCTCAGCATGCAAGTACCCTTGGTATCAGCGGAGTGCCTCTTCTATTAATCTATTGAGATGCTCCTCTTTTATAATAGAAAGCAGCCTTGCGATATGCATATAGATAAGTGATGCCGCCCCAGGATGAAGATAGAGTTGATATTTGTATATAGTGCAAAAAGAGACCTTGTACACAATGTTCATTGCATTGTGATAATGTTGTGCAAAGCTGGATGTGTAAAGAAGTTTAGTTTCAAGGAAACTAATCTGACATTGTCATGCATGCAAATATGTGCAAAAGGTCACAGCTGAAATGTTATTGTGAGGACAATGTAAGAAATAAGCTGCTTCGCTACATGGGCCTAACCCAGGAATATAACAATTGGCTAAGGGGTGACATAAATATTAAAGATCCTGGAGCTCAGGGAGGACCCCTGAGGCACCCCACATGGGCGGTAGAAAGACTCAGAAAGAAAGTCTCTATAGGCCACCCTCCAGTCGCGGCTCCTAGTGGGAGTGCTGCGGGGCAGTGGGGCAGGGCGGGTGAGGGGCAGGGTGGGGAGTAGTAAACTCCAGCATATGGCCGACCGGAGTTAAGTACATAAATAAATATATAAAATGAATTACATTGTGCGCGCTGCAACACCATTTGCTTTGCAGCGCGCGCAATATAATTCATTTAATTTATTTATTTATGTACTTAACTCCGGTCTGCCATATGCCGGAGTTTACTACCCCCACCCTGCCCCTCCCCCACCCCACCCCACCACCCCGCAGCACTCCCACTAGGAGCCGTGACTGCCACCCTCTGCTCCCTATTGCACAGGAAAGAGCGAGATAAGCAAACCTAATGTTGAGGTCTTAACGCCAATCCTCTCAAGCCGATTAATAAGAAGTGTGTGGTTGACTGTCTCTGAAAGATCTAATAAAATCAATGCCGCCTTCCCTCCCTTGTCAAAGAAAAGTAAGGAATATCCTCATTCAAACCCCTTTCCAGCACCTTGGTTGGTAAGGGGGGGGGGAAGAAATAGGCCTATAGTTTTTCACATCCTAGGGATCTAATGTAGATTTTTTAATCAGGGGAAGTAGTGATGCTTTTTTAGAAGTGGACTGGAAACTGTCCTGCCATTAGAATTTTGTTGAGTAGATCCATTAAATAAACAGACACTGTCCCAGAAATCTCAATTAGAACATGCGGGGGCAGGGGTCCAAAGGAGCACTGGACTTGGTGGACATAATGAGCTTAGTTCCTTTTTCCACAGAGAGAGGAGTGAAATTATGAAGCTGATTGAGTCAGTTACAGTATTCATCTCCTGAATAACAGTCCTAGTGGAAGAGGGGCTTTGGCCATCAGTGTCAGAGGAGTTCTGATTAGAGGTGAAGTCCTGAAGAATTAGGTTTACCTTCTCTTGAAAACGCTCCATCAATTTAGTACAAAAGAATTTGATCTGGGTTAAAAGCAGTGCCATTACTCAATTTAGACAATGAGTTAACTATTTTAAATGCCTCTCTGGTAGATAAATTAGCTGAGCAAATTTTTTCAGTGAAATATTTAGATTTTGCTTCAATGATTCACATTTTATATAAGGCCGGGTGGCAAACTCCGCTCCACCAGTAGAGTTTGCAGAGTTTTTCCAACTCTGCACTCTGCTGGAAAAGTGGAGTTTGGGCAACAAGTCTGATTCTGAGGAGTGGCAGAGTTTGCCCATTCTGCCTACCCCATGGAGAGACTTAAGGGTGAGGAGGACCAGGTCTTATTTGGGTCTAGCATTCTCCACCATGCCTGGGCTGCCCTCCTCCAGTCCTGGTCTCCTCGGTGCAAAAGCAAACCCCCTACGCTGTACGACTTGCGAGGACTGCACATGCATGGGAATGTTCACAGGGCTATAAGAACTCTTATGCATTTGGAGTATCTATCTCCCAATACTTTGGCCCTCACTGTCTCCAGGCTTCTTTTCTATGCTACTTGTGATATGTAGCTTCAGTACAGCTTTCATCAGACTTTTTTGGACGTGGACATATGAAGTTTCAAGGCAAAATTGTCATCAGTGTGCAATGAGACATGTGACATGATATGTTATTTCAGATTCATTCCGGGCAATCGAAGGAGAAAGGACAAAAATGGTTGGGGACACAGCTGGTCACAGTGGTTCCGGTTGTGACTGTACAGGCACGAAGGGATCCAGTGACCAAGAGTGTGTGGGAAATACCACAGAGGATGCAAGCTCGACTTCGCCATCTATAGATTCATCCTCCAGTGGACATTCCCAAGTGATGGCAGACCTCACAGGATTTGTTACACCTTCATCTTTGTCCTCCACCCCCCAGTTCCATTGCCGCCCTCCCTGTTGCTCCCCAACCAGTTGGCTGGGCCCATTCCCCTAAGTGGGGGCTCTCTCCTTTTGCAACAGGCACCTCAGACCATGCCCCTCACACTGCACAGAGTGAGGAGGCTGTAGACCTCCTGAGAAACATCTCTGTGGGTCAGACTGCACTACTGCATGCCATCTGGGGGCAAGGCAGCCATGTGTAGCAGATGGTAGCCTACCTGGAAGGCATTCACAGTGCCATGTCTGGCCTAGAGAGATCTTTTCAGGTACTGGTCTCCTCCCTCAGCGTAGCCTCCCATCCCCCTCAACCTTGTATCCCTCCCCCTCTCTTTACCCATACAAATACCCTATTCCCAAACCTTTTCAAAGCACAAGCAAACATTTGCAGACACACACTCTTACAGACCCAGGCAGCACATCCACACATAAGCAAAGACCTCACCAAAAAAGCAGGCAAACATCCAAACAGACACCACACGCACTGCCACAGCCACAGCCACAGGCACTGTCACCACCATCACATACACAACCACCACTTGCAACACAACACCCGCATATTGACACCACTCGCCCTTCACATCCCCACACAGCATAGATGACAGCACACATACATGCACACACCACATCCCCACAGCCACACACACAGCCAGCACAGATGAGACCACACCCATCCCGCAACCACCATGACTTCCATATACACACCACACACACCCACACACACTGTCACCACCACATCAGCATCCACAACACCCAATCCCAGCACTTCCAATGCCATAACATCCACAGATACAGCAAGTCCAATTCTCTACATCAAAGAAATACAGACACACAATGAAGCACCCAACAGACATCATAGAAACAAGACACACCCCTACCTTTTCAAGACACATAGCTAGATTAGACTGCCAGATGGGCTCGTACGAGAAAGAAAGAATGTGGGCCCCCTTTAATTCACATGGTCCCTGAAATCACCACTTACAGCACATTCTTTTTTCTTTAGGGGTTGTGAAATAACATTTTCCCTGGGTTGCTTATTTCTGCCTAGTCCATGGATTAAGACAAGCCCAACAAGTTGGCGAGACTAGTGGTGGCTGCCATTGGACCTCTCATCAAATGTGAGTCGGAAAAGGCTGGCTCCTGGTTGCACATATCTTGGAAGGTGCGTGGCACTCAGATTCTTCAGATCTTGAGTTAGATCTCGCTCCCTGCCTTTGTCAAATATGAGGACTAATAAAATAATAATTACAAAAAGACACACCCCAACCTGTGGCACATATACCTGACACACATGCTTCTGCACCCACAACAGACTCAAGCATCCTCCCTTCCTCTACCTCCAAGACCCCATTCCTTACTATTACCACTTCTAAGTACCCTATCGAAGACCCATCATTTTTTCCTGCCATCACCCCTCCCAAACCTCAAACCACCACTTCCAAGGACCTTACTACCCCTCCCACAGCCAAAACGACCCCTTCCACCTCCAAACCCACCCATCCACTCCTCGCACTTCCCAAGGCACCATTGCCAAACGTTCCTCTACTTCCCATTCCCAAGGCCCTCCTCCTAAATGTAAGTCCACCCTTTCCTCTTCCAAAACCACCACTTCCCAACCAAAAGACACCCTTCCTAAAACCAAACGTCCCCATCGAAAATAACATCTTCAGGGGTCTGCCCTGCCCAACGGATACCCCTTTGTGAGGAGGTTATCCTAGCAGTGTCAGTCGGGCATGTTTTGTAGCACTGCTGTGTTCTCGGCCACACAAATTCTATCTGGACCGGCCGTGGCCTTTGGTTATGTTTGGTCTCTGTGTTTATTTGGACTAAATAAAATCTGCTTTGTTTGTGAACATATTAGTCCTGGCATTACTTTTCCCTAGCTATTTCTGTGAACCTAGAAATTTTGCAGAGGAGAAATTGTGACACTTTATGGCAGGTTATACTACAAATATTGTTGGAGTGTACTTTATGTAAATGCACAAAACAATACGGTATGTGATGGTGAGTACTTTTTATGGGCAGGCATCCATCATAGTGCTGACCACTAATTGATGTGGTTTGATATATTGGAATGTGTGGCTACAGCTGTGTTTGTTTCTTCCTCATTGGTGACCAATATGAACAGGTTTGTATATTTAGTGCTTGTAACCAATGAATGAGTCACACAGGGGAAATGTTGCATGGATGGATAGGTGGGATGATTCCGAATTAGACCAGACGTTGATTTTGGTGTTATTTCACATGGTAAAGTTTCAGCTTGCCTTGAGCAATGTCTACGTAATTTTTCTTGCACTTCTCCCAATGATGTATGTTGGATATGTGTTTAATGTGTGCAAGTTAGATATTTGTTTATCCATACCTGGAGGCTGGTTAGTTGTCATATCTTTCTGTGTTATGCTTTTGGACAAGTGTCCATTATTTTGTGCGTATCTTGCACTTACTTTAGTTATATGAGAAGAATGTTGTTACCGATGTTTGTTTTTATATCTTGCACTTACACATTACACACATATGCATAGCACTTCGGCTATCCCTGATATACTTGAAGCTTGGGGCGTGTGCACATAGAGGTTTAGAGGCATGGGAAAAGGGGGCTCTGGCCCAGGAAGCCAGACCTTCAGGGTACCCACTGATCGAGTCAACCCTATTCTACAAACAGTCTTGTCATGATGACCTTGACATTTTGTCTTCAACAGATTGGTTTAATTTACATTTTCCAAAAACTACTTATTAATGTGGGTGATGTGTGAGAGTCTATTACTGAAATTTTGCAGAGAAGGTGTGTTACTGTTTCATAAAACATCCATACTTCAATTTCATATAAATACTGGACCTAGCATGTGACAAATGGGATGGTGTCACAAAACGTTTTTGATGTAAAGAGCTGCTGTTGTGTCACAATATTAAAAACACATATCACAATACATTAATATTAGATGTAAACACATTTAAAAATTTGGATGGGTGTGCCTGTGCCGTGTCAGTGACCTGGTCAAAGAGGGCTTCAAAGAGGTGTATTTAGATCATGTATTCAAAACTGTTCAGAACAGGGACCCACAAAATAGGTTTGGGCCAGGGTACCCAAACACCTTAAGATGTCCATGCCTGTGCATCTGTTATCTGGGAAGTCAATGGAAGCAGGTTAGATTGTGACTTATCTTCAGTTACATGCATGATGGTGTTGGTTTCGGACATAATCAAGCAGCAGCAGCAGTGGCAGCACATGTATTATTGGCTCCATGGAGGCACAGGACGTATGTAGCTGAGTACAGGTGAGTTTCAGCCTTATATCAGTCCCTTTCCGCTAGCTCAGCTGTGGAGTTTTGACTGCCACAGTCACGTCCGAGGGAAAGCATATTGTGATTGGGCCAGCAGTAACACTGGCAGTCCAACAGACATATTGGCCTATCCCTCCACTGCCGTGGTCGCTTTTACTGATCATGGTGTCTGTGTCGTGGCAGTCTTGCATCTATGAAACCGCATGCATCGTAATAGGGTAGGTGGACTGCTAACAACTGGGCGTCAGTGAATCCAACGCTGTTTCATAAGCAGTATCATGACTGCCCAACTCGGAATCAGGCCCTCAATCTCGAGAGAGCCAGGAGTCTCTTTTTGTGATTTTTAATATTAAGAGAAGTAAACAATGTGCTAAGGCAGGAGTGTTAAATCTAGGAAAGAAAGAAACGTTGATTTAAGAAAACTGAGAAGACTTAGAGAATCACACCAGAAGATCGAAACTAATTTTCATGGGCAACCAGGAAAATACAGAAAATGATGAAAATCTTGTTGTTCTCATAACCTCACTAATCGAATTTACAATTCTTCCAGAGTTTCAGAAAGATCTGACCATAACTAGTGCTCACAGGGTACCAATGTTTAGCAGTGTGAGGCCACAAACGATTCTAGTTAATTTAGCAGATTACAGAGTGAAAGGAAAAAACCTCCAACAAACCATACAGAAAAAGGCATTTCAGATAAAGATGGCACACATTTTGGTGGCGATCACGATCCGGTAAAAAAATTGCCCGTCCGACTCGTATCCGGTCTTTTTACCGTACGAATCGTACAAGTGCCGTACAAACTGGCAATCACGATTCGCATGGTAAAAAGCCCATACGAGTCGCATTGGGAATAATTCCCCACACGTCCTCGGGTCGGAAAACGTGTCCGACACCTCCCCGGACGATTTACCGTACAAACGTGAAAAGTGAAGTACGACCGTGCAAGTACGATCCATCCCGTGCGTCCGATGTCACAACCGTATGGGAAAAACACCGTCCTGACCGAACTCCCATTGCAACCATGGAGACATGTGCCCGCATACGCGCCAAACCACCCCCCCAGCCCCCGTGAGTATGCGCCGTACCCCCCCAGCCCCCGTGAGTACGCGCGTGAGTACGGTGCATACCCCCCCGTATATGGATGGAGCGTACCCCCCGTGTATGTACGGTGCGTACCCCCCCGTGTATGGATGGAGCGTACCCCCCCGTGTATGTACGGTGCGTACCCCCCTATGTATGGATGGAGCGTACCCCCGTGTATGTACGAGTCGTACCCCCGTGTATGTACAGTGCGTACCCCCTGCGCAAGCGGGGGGTACGCTCCATCCATACACGGGGGGGTACGCACCGTACATACACGGGGGTACGACTCGTACGTACATGGGGGTACGCTCCATCCATACACGGGGGGGGTACGCACCGTACATACACGGGGGGTACACTCCATCCATACACGGGGGGGTACGCACCGTACATACACGGGGGGTACGACTCGATTGTACAGGGGTGTACATACACGGGGGTACGGCGCGTACTCACGGGGGCTGGGGGGGTCGGCGCGTACTCACGGGGGCTGGGGGGGTCGGCGCGTACTCACGGGGGCTGGGGGGTTGGCGCATACTCACGGGGGCTGGGGGGGGTCAGCGCGTACTCACGGGGGCTGGGGGGGGTCGGCACGTACTCACGGGGGCTGGGGGGGGTACGGCGTGTACTCACGGGGGCTGGGGGGGGTACGGCACGTACCGGGCCCCCAATTCCACTCGCATCGCTGCGTACTTCGCTTTTCCGGCACTTTTTGGGTGCCGTAAAAATATTGCCGTCCGGACCGCTGTCGGTTCGGATCGTACTTCCTGGTTCGTTTAACGCTGCCTGAGAGCATCCCGACGTCACGTCGGCACGTTCCCCGGATCACATTTGTATGTATCTTTTCGTCGGTCGGTGTTTTGTACGACTCGTATGGAAATGGTGTTTCCGTGCGAATCGTACTTGCATGTTTGTACAGTTTTACAACCGGGTACGAGTCGGACGGAAAAAAGCCTCCGTCCGACGGTTCGTACCCGGTTTTTACAGGATCGTAATTTGCACCTTTAAGTTTATTTCTGATATGTCGGTGGAGTCTGGAAAGAAAAGATGGAAATTTAAACAACCTGTTCCAAAATTTCTTAAATTTGAAATTCAAGTGACTATAGTGCAGCAAGCTAAGTTGAAAATTACTATCAATGATAAAAACTATATATATGCAAGTTGAGGAGGCAATAACAGTTTTAAATAGACACAAAGAAGAGACTATATTGTCGTTGAATACCCAAACATCTCACTGTTCAGGAACATGCAGAGTTGAATGAAAAAAACATCTTTTTACCACTACTTTAGCATTTTTCTAAGAGGTAGCTAATGTTTCCAAATTTGGTACTTTCAATTTACTTCCAGTTTGTGGTGGAATCAGGTGTGAAAAAACATTCTGAATTCCACAAAGGGTAATTTCTGTAGAAAAACATGCATTTGTGGCAATGTTATCATCTTTAATTTCTAGTCATGATGGCTGATTTATAAAAGCAATTTCTATAAAGTAGGTAGCGGTGGATTATGAACTCCAGCTCACCCTTCACCCAAGAAAATCTACCAAACCCAGACATTTCTGAAAACTACCTGAGAGAATCCGGGGCAGTATGCATAATGTGGCTCTCACCAGGTAATTTTATCCAGAACTTCAAACTTTGGCTAAAAACACACAATTTCTTCATATTTATGTGATGGAAACTTCTGCAATCTGTGTGAAGCAACATATTTCCCACCACTCAGCATGTCCCCAAGTCTGCTGATAAAAATTACACCACACCTGTTGGGTGGGCCTAGCCCCCCTGACAGAAAGGTCACATTTTTCAATTGAAAACCAGCACTCCTTTTGCAGTTGGGTAGCTGTGAATTTTGGGCCCTAGTTCAGCCGGTACTTAGTAAAACCTACCAAGCCTGCAGATTTCGGAAAACTAGACACCAAGGAGAGTCTGGGACGGTGTGACTTGCATGGCTTTCATCAGGTAATGTAACCCACAAGCCCCTGCAAACCCAAACCTTTGGCAAAAAACACATTTTCCTTATATTTCTGAGACAGAAATTCTAGAATATGTGAAGAACCACACATTTAATACCCCTCAGCATTCCCCTAAGTGTCCTCATAAAAATAGCACCTCACCTGTGTGAGTGGACCTAGCCACTGCAAAAAGAAAAAGGCCCAAAATATAACATGGACACATCACCTTTTTCCTCTGAAAACCAACCCTTTTTTTTACAATTTGGGTAGCTGTGGATTTTGGGCCCTAGGTCAACTGGAAACTAGTAAAACTTACCAAACCTGCACATTTCTGAAAACTAGACATCCAGGAGTGTCCAGGGTGGTGTGACTTGTGTGGCTCTCACAAGGTAATTTTCCCCAGAAGCCCCTGCTATCTTCAAACTTTAGCTAAAACACACATCTTTCTCATATTTCTGTAACACAAAGCTCTGGGATCTGCAGGTAGCTACACATCTTCTTCCACTCAGTGTTCCCCCCAAGTCTCTTGGTAAAAATGGTTTTGATTGCAGATAAAGGTGTCAAACAGGCCATAAGCAAGTCAAGGATTTTCTTACCTAGAGGAAACAAATGGAAAGGCTGCTTGCCTAAGGAATGAATGGCCCATGGAAGGTATGTGTCAATGCAGAGCCACAGAAGGGTATATACAAGGACAGCTCCACCTCAGTCAATTTCCCAGTTGTTCACCTTTGTATGTTACTATATAAAGCAGGTTGGAAAAAATAGACCTGACAGAGATGGGCATGAAGGACAGTAACAGTGAGTCTCCTGCCTCTCAACTTGCATGAAGCAGACTCTGCAATGACAACATGGTTGAGTCTTTCTCAATGTAGTACGAAAGTGTAGACCCTTATGAGTTGCCATGTCTTCTACAGCAGAGGAAGTGGCGGCTACTGCTTCTTCAGCAGTAATACATTCAATGAAGGTCAACTGAAAGTCAAGAAAAGATATCAGTCTTCCTGTGGGGGTCTGATGGTAAACAACATATGCATTACATTTTGCCAACTGGATCAGATGGGTAAACAGCTTCTTATACCAAGTGAGAGTTTTTTAATGTTGCATGCCTGAAGTATCTTATCCACTTCACTCATGTACTTGTTGTAATCAAGTATACAGGTTGGCTTGAAAACTACGGCCAACTGACCCCAAACTGTGGCTGGGAAGTGCTATCATCATGGATTGCAGGGTGCATGGACACATCCTGCCTATCAGATAATTTGACTGTGAGCAGCTCCTTGGAATTCAACGCAGTGTTCTGGCATCTTTGGGGCTTCTTATAAGCAAGCTCCTGGCAGAATCCTTTGTAGCAACATCAAACTGTAACACATGCTACAGTGCCAGTTTTGGACAGCTTGCTGAACAGCTCTACTTCCTTATAAAAGTTGTCCACAAAATGGTTATAACCTTTATGAAGTAGTGGTTGAACACACTCCCATACAATCTTTGCCATGACTCGTAGCATAGAAAAGCAACCTACTGGATTTAGATGAGAGTCCTTCCATGCATACACTGTCATGTTGTATTCATAGCCAGAAGAGATCACACAGAGCTTTTACAACTAGATGTCATAACAAGCTCTTTTGCTCATATGTACTGCCTGAACAGCGGCAACACTTTGTACAGGATCAAGGCCACATCAATGCCATATGTTTTCCATGAGTATAGATAGCTACAAATGTTCCATGATAGGCTGAATTTTGTACAACCTGTTATTGTCTGGGTAGTCCCAGAATAAGGTAGCACAATTAAAAATTGAAATTCAGCAAATGCTACAATAGGCAAAACTGATTTCTGCTCATGACTGGTGTGAAGCTGTGTGTTACCAAAACTGTACAAGCAGACGAGTAGTACTGTACGCTTGGTTTGTGTACTATCCCCAGTTTGAGTATAAAGCCCAGAAACTTCTTTAACTTCCCAAGTGAAGTGGTAGTCCTCTGGTGTGCCCTACCACGAGGCCTAAGAGTGCCTCCATGCTCCCTTAGAAACTGTTTGCCATGCATATTTGTCAACAGGCAAAAACTTTGCTGTGTCAACTTTACTTCCAACTTCTGCAGTGCATGGAATAATTTGGGACTGCAATAAATTGAGAGGGTCGCCAAGAGATCACTTGGTCTGTCTTGCTTCTGCACATGCCTGGTCTACCTTGCTACTGTCTGTACCCTGCACAGAATGTGCTTGTGATGGGATGTCACAACTGTCTTGACCATGTTCCTTGGAATCACTGGAAAATTAGTCATCACGTGGAAATGCGTTGACTGAAAAATCATTCCTAGATTCTGCTTCATTTATTTCTCCCTCATTTTCTGTCTCATGTTCTGATTCTGCCTCAGAGCTGTTCTCCATAGCTTGAGTTAGTGCCTGGGCAGCAGTCATCCACTGAGATGCCATTTCTGTTGACTGTCTAAAACCTGCCTAAAACCTTCCTTTTAAAACACTGTCCACATAGAAGGCAGAAGTATGGTTCTAAATCAGTGAATGGGTGTGTGCAACTGTGAGATGTGTTTGACATAGTGTAAAAGGACTTACTTTATGGGTGGATGGGTGTGTGCATCTGTGAGATGTGTGTGACAGTGTAAAAGCAAAAACACACTTAGCTTACTGAAGCAGCTGCAGCTTCTCCAAGTCTTCAACTTGCAACATATCCAATACCACAGCAAATGTCAGAGTACAAGGGTTGAACCCACTCCAGCCACTGTTCATTATACAGGGCCAAAACCGAGACTCAGGTATGTCAGTAAAAGTGTCCCCCATTAGCAAATCAAATAGCCAAACAACCATTTGTAAAGCCAATAGATCTGGTGATTGTGCCAGACCTTTGCCTTTGTCAATGCTTGTTTTGTTATTACTTATACAAACCTTATTATTATGGAAGCTGCTGGGCTATTGCCAGTGTACAAATAATCTAGTTTATATATCTAGCTTTGATCTGAAGAAGTACACATTCATATAGTAACCGCTGTAACTGAAGACTCCTACTTTGGGAGCGAACATGCTCCTTGTGACATTTCATAATGCACTCACAGTGAAGTCTGACCCACTGGCCCATGCAGCAGTGGACTGTATATGAATGGCATCAGTAAACTATCTATATATATAAAACCTTGCAAATTCACTTAAAAAACCATAGGTTTCACACATGTTATAGTTAGCTGGACATTTCACTCGTGAAAAACCATTGAAATTCCCCCGTTATAGTTAGTGCAGGCAACTATAACTCACGCGACCGCAATCCTCTGCTGATGACATCAGATATTACATCACTGTATTTAGACACTTATTTACCCATGTCTTCTTCCATTAATTTTTAGCAATACATATATTACAAATATTTTTTTTTCAGAAAGACACATATGTCATCAGTGATGTAATATCTGACGTCATCAGCAGAGGATTGCGGTCACGTGAGTTATAGTTGCCCGCACTAACTATAACGGGGGAATTTCAATGGTTTTTCACGAGTGAAATGTCCAGCTAACTATAACATGTGTGAAACCTATGGTTTTATAAGTGAATTTGCAAGGTTTTTTAAATGCTAATTCCTAACTATAACGTGTGTGAAACCTACGGTTTTTTAAGTGAATTTGTTCGGTCTTTTAAATGCTAAGTTATGTATTTATTAATATTTTTATTTTTTCAGGTTTTCCACCGTGCGCGCACCATGCATGCGCTGTGGGGGTGCGCGCACCCCGCGATCTTTTTTTTTTTACCCTTGGGGGTCCTTCAGTGACCCCCTGACAAAGGCTAGGGGGTCAGGACCTGTCCTTCCTGCCCCCTTCTCACGTTTTCCCCCTTTGTTTTTCATTGCCTCAGACTGCGAGAGACAAAATGGCGGCCGACACTTCCTGATTTCAACCGATTCAAATGTTTACTGACATCTAACAACCAATCAGAATTGTGCTCGTGCACGTCACCGTGCGCGTACGGTATGCTTACCGTACGCGCACGGTGTGCGCTTATAGATAGATATATGCTGTTAACTGCAATTTTCTCAGGAACTAATGAACAGATTTACACCAGACCTGCAAAAGGCACATCCCTGAACTGAGGACTACCTCTCTGCCAAATTTCAAGTAATTCTGTTCAGCCGTTCGGGCTGTAGCTTGGACTAAAGGTCCTATGGAAAAATGCATGGGGAAAATGTGTTTTGGGACCCCCCCTATTTCTCAGCCCCCGCTTGCCGAATCCCCCCGAGACTTTCAGGGAAGGAGCGGAGTGGAGCGCCCCACCTATTTTGAAAATTTCGCAAGGATTCGTCAATCGGCGCCAAAGTTATTCCAAATAGAATGCTGCGGATTTCCTATGGAAACACGATCCTAACTATAACTATCCACTGGCGACCGCCAGTAGATAATGTATATATATATATATATATATATATATATATATATATATATATATATAGATAGATAGATAGATAGATAGATAGATAGATAGATAGATAGATAGATAGATAGATAGATAGATAGATAGATAGATAGATAGATAGATAGATAGATGGATAGATAGATATTTCTAATGATCTATTTATAAACATTGCTATATATCTAGTATCTATCTATCTATCTATCTATCTATCTATCTATCTATCTATCTATCTATCTATCTATCTATCTATCTATCTATCTATCTATCTATCTATCTATCTATCTATCTATCTATCTATCTATCTATCTATCTATCTATTCAAACAAATGCTGGTTCCTTCTTTAAACAGCACACCGAAGACCAAAGTGTTGCAGCAGCAGTAATTTAATACACGCTTTGAACAAGACCCAACGCGTGTCTGGGACACACCCCTTGATCACGAGTACAGGTGTCTTTGACTAATGTGCTTAAGTAAACAAACAATCATGTGATTAACAATAATGGAAAAAAGACTCAAATGAGTTACAAACACTCAAATAGCCATTCCAACATAAATACAAAATAGAATGTGTTCATCAAACAAAATGGGAAAACATAATTGTTTTGTCAGAGATATCTTTCCACATTGTTGGTTTTGAACAAACAAATCCCAAAAACAATTTTTTGTCTGGGTTCCAATGATCATTTCTTTCTTTTTCATCATTTTCATTTAGCGAAAACTTTATTGTTCACAAAATGACACTGTTTTCCCAGCATTATTGTACTCAAATGTCCTGCCCATGTGGGCTGAAATCTTATCATGTTATCAAGATACATCTAAGCTTTCATTGACAATACGAAAAACGATAGTAGAAATATCCCAATCAATTTTGAGAAAATATATATATATATATTTTTATATTTCATGTAAACCAAAACAATTGTACTTGTGTGTGGCCCCTGTGGGCATGTTCTGACAACCTTTATTTGTTGTATTCATCTTAAGAATAATAAGCTATAAGAAAAATAAATTTGCATAAGGATTTCTACCATCTTCTCTGTAGTTTCTACTGCGAAGCCTCTTTTCTAATTAAATTGTTTAGATGTGAACTGGCTGGTCTTCAATAATAATGAACAGAACTCCTTTGTTTTCATAACTGTTTTCTAATCAATCCAACCTGTGATCTGAACAAATACAACAATTGTTCTTATGTTTCCATTAAATCAAATCAAAGACAAAAACAAATATACATAAACTCCATGATGCGGTGCAACAGACATCAATAATTTTTTCTCTAAAAATTAATTGATAAAGACAACGTTAAATTAGTTCCTCTAGATACCTAAACGATATTCATAAAAAGCAATATACATGCAAATCCCTGACGACCCATACTGTCAAAGTCTAGTTAAAAACACAAAAGAGCGAAAGCACTAACAGGATTTCAGAATCAGAATTGAAAATTGAAATAGAATTTCGATTGAATTTGAAGTTGATAAAGAGGAGGTCAACCTAAGTGTACTGATTATTCCTCGTCACAATTATGCCCCACAGGAGCCATTGTTTGATATTGAATGATTAACCTTGATTCGAAGCGTTTTAAATCTTGTACGCGGCTTCTTCCTCTTGTGTTTGCATTGACTGAATCCAAGACCACAAAAGATAATAATCTTTCGTCCCTGTTGTGAAATGTCTGAAAATGTCTAGCCATCGGGTACTGTTTGTCACCATTTCTTATGGCTCTGAGATGTTCAAGTACAAGTTTCTTGGCTTTATGTAATGTGCTTCCTATGTATGTTTTTTCACATGGACATTGAAGAGCATACACTACATGATCTGAATTGCAGGACAGGTGTTTTTGAATTGTGAAAGGTCTGCAAGATGGTGATACTTTGCATTGTTTACAATTTTTGTTGTATTTGCATGCCTTGCAGTTACGACATGTGAAAAAACTTTTATATCTGATTTCTTAACATTGGATGGTTCCAACGTCCTGCAAACTGTGTCTTTTAAGGATTTTGCCTTTCTGTATGTGATCTGAGTGTATGTTTCTACTTGTGAAGCTTGATCCCTATCTGTGGAAAGCACTTGCCAAAATTTGTTCAGACTTTGCCTTACTTGTTGAGCTTGTCTGCTGAAGGTGGTTATGAATCTAATCTTATCGTCGGTGTTAACTGATTCTATATGTTCGTTGGCCAGAAGATCCACTCTCTTCCTATTTCTGACTTCAAATTTAGCTTTTCTGATAGTGGTTTTGGTATATCCCCTTTCGAGTAATCTTTTTGTCATGGCAACTTCTTCTAGGATGTAACCCTCCTCTGTACTGCAGTTGCGCTTTGCACACAGAAATTCACCCAGGGGAATGCTTTGGATCAGGTTTTTTGGGTGGCAGCTTCTCACATGTAGCAGGCTGTTGCCTGCTGTCTCTTTGCGGAAGAGGTTACTTTCTAGTTTCCCTTCGACGACTGTGAGTTTCAGGTCTAGGAACTCTATAGATAAACTAGAGAATTGGCTAGGGAACTTCAAATTGAAATCATTGTTATTCTGATCACTAACAAAATTATTAGCCTCCTCTTCACTGCTATACCATACGATAAAAAAATTGTCTATGTAGCGCGCCCAGGCAACCACTTTTTTCTCTCTGGTTTCCATCTTCATAACTACGGCCTCTTCCCAAAATCCTAGGTAGAGACCCACAAAGCATGGGGCAAAGCAACTTCCCATAGATGTTCCGAGGGTTTACCTGAAGATTTTTCCATCAAATATAAAACAAATCTGTGTTAGACAGCTAAGCATCATTGAAGTTAACATTTCAGTGTGTAATGTATATGACCCGATCGTTCTTTCAAAAAATAATGGCAAGCTTGTATTCCTAAACCGTGATGAATACAAGTATAGAGGCTCATAACATCTAGGCTTAGAAGTTTGTACCTAGCTTCCCATTTTATTGTGTCTAGGAGTCTAAGAAAGGCTCCTGTGTCCTTGATATAGGACGGCAATTTTTGCACTAACGACTGGAGGAAGAAATCTACATATTTGGATGTATTTTCTAGGCAGCTCGCCCTCGAAGAGACAATTGGTCTGCCCGGGGGATTGTGCCTATCCTTGTGGATTTTTGGTAGAAGATACAATGCCGGTAATTTCTGATATTTACAGGCAAGAAAGTTATGTTCCTCCTTATCAAGGATACCTCTTTCTTTCCAGAGCAGATTTCTCATGTTCTTTTTTACTACTCACTTCATATTTGTTTGGGTCAGACAGCTGCTTCATACCTTCATTGACATACATTTCATGTGATAGAACCGCCACATTCCCACCTTTATCAGCTTTTTTTATTATGGTCATTTTTCAGATTTTCAATGGCGTTCAATTGGGCAGTGGATAAATTATTTTTACCAAACCATCTTTTTTTGGATCATTAAAAAAATTCTTGCATTACCTCTCTTTCGAATACATCAATCGTGTCATTTTTAATTTGTGGGAGAAAAATTGATTTAGGTCTGACACCACTGCCTGCGCTCATATCAGTACGTATATTGTTATCAGCCACAACTTCATAATCATCACACTCCAACCCCCTCAAAGTGTTCAAAAGGTCAACATCTCCTATGCTGATACTACTGGGATCATTTACAACATTATCCTTGGTGTCTGTAAACTTTGTCGCATACCATTTCTTAATCCTAAATTTACATGTAAAATAAAATAAGTCTATACGACTTTCAGTATAGTTGAAATTCAGTGATGGACAAAAGGATAAACCCAAAGAAAGAATCTCTACCTCAGTGTCGTTCAATGAACAATTTGAAAGGTTGATCACTATGTTCTGTTTCATTATTTCTTCTGTTGTTGGCCCCTTGTCCGACTTCCCACTGGGCTTCCCAAGTCTCCTAATGATGTTTTGTTTCCTCTTAGTGCGCCTCTGCCTCCTCTTCCACGACCTCGATTTGATGTTTGTTTGTTGTAAAATTCTGTTAAAATGCGTTCTTTTACCCCATCACATCCTGAAATACTTGAGATGTCACTTTCGCTGGCAATACTTTCATCTCTCAAATTGTCACTTGTTTCACCAGTTTCAATGGTGTGCCTACGTCTGATCAACACTTGCAGCATCCGTGATTGTGTGGGTATCTCGTTATCGATCGTATTTTTTGGCAAAGGTGAAGACCTGGCTTTTCTAATAATCAATCAGGTCTCTGTGGAATTTCCTTTGTTTTTTAAGTTTTATGTCGTTTTCAATTTTGCTGAGCTTTTCATCTAATTTCTCCATTTCTTTTTGAAAATCATCTTGACCACAGATGGCTTTCAGCTGTTTTGTAATGTTCTCAATTTCATCCGCAAGTCGCTCTACATCTTTCCTTGCGCATTTAACTAACAGTCCCAGCATGATCGTCGAGCAGTTATGGTTGTTAGCTGCCCAATCACTGATAAGCTCAGGGTCCGGATCATTGAAGGTGGGGATCACAAAAATTCTCAAACCTCTCGGTATGTATTTCTGGAGCGCTGTTGCTTCCCACCACTTGTTTTGCTCCATTTTGAGAGCTTTCCATAGACGATCCCAAATATATATTCACTGAATATACCAAAGATTACAGGGACATTATAGTTTAAAATTAAGAATTAGCATTTAAAAACCCTTAGAAATTAACTGGAAAAAAACAAAGGTTACAGGGATGTTATAGTTAGGAAATGGGATTCAAAAAATGTAGAAATTCAGCAGTCATAGTTAGTTGAGCTAACTATAACATATGCCCCTGCAATTCACTGCTCATTACCTCACAAATTACATCATTCATGAAATGGCCAGTGCCATCACTGATGACATCTCAAATGACATCACTGATGCCATCACAAATGACAGGGCAGCCTGTCTGTAAAAGCAATTGTGCTCTGCTTTGAGCAAGCAAGAGCCAAATGCTCTTTCTTGCTCAAAGTGGAGCACAGTTTACTATGGCTTGGTGGGAGTGGTAAAGCTCCTGCCAAATCATAGCAAACAGCTGTGTCCCGGGGTGGGCACTCCGGGGCATAGAAGGAGCTGGCCATGGGGGTGGCAGTCCCCAGTGCCGTATATGACTCCAGGCCCCCTCCTTTCTTGTTTTAGTTCCTGCCCCAGGGAGGTGTCGGTCTCCGGGGCCGAGAACGGTCCATAAAGAAGGCACATGGTCCCCCTTCCATTTCCAATGAAAAGGAGTTTTGCCTCAGGGAGGTGGTGGTCTCTGGGACCCAGGGGGTCTGTGAGGCCCCCATTTCAAAAATGTCAAGCCCCGGGGAGGAGGTGTTCCTAGGGGTAGGGGGTCCGTGAGGCACCCCATTGAAATAACCAAGTTGGGGTGGCGTTCCCCGGGGCTGCAGGGGAGACCATAGTGGCCTCCCCTGCACTAATTCAATGACTAGCCCTGGGAAGGTGGTGGACCCCGGGGTTGCGGGGGTTGCAGCATGGGCACCCCCCACTTTATTATGAAAACTGCTCCCTGGATTTGGTCCACCTGGGAACTTCATCAACAAGAGGTGCTGCAGCCTGCGCATCTTTTTTTTGTTAATTTTGTCATGGGTCCACCTGTACATTTGTGGCAAAATTCAATAAAAAATTTTTTGTAACCCCACCGCAGGGTTCCGATGGGACTACCCCACCATGTCTGGGGGGTCAGGGTATTCCCAGACCCATTTTCTTACTTTTCAAAACACACTTTGGGACTCAGCTTCAAGCCGAGTCCCAAGATGGCTGCCAAAACTTTCCGGTTGAAGTGTTAGCAGCAATCAAATTTCAGTAAGATGCGCAAGTCCAGTACAAGAACTCACATCTCCAGATAAATATATTTTTTTAAATTAAATATCTCTGAAACTACTGAATGGTTTCACACCAAATCACAACACACACGCTTTCTGACCAACATGTAGCTTTTTGCCAAATGCGGTGTAAATCCGTTCAGTGTTTTGGGCTGTAATCGTGTTAAAAAAATGACAAATCCCCATAGACATATGGTGAAAATGCATTTTGGAACCCCAATTTTTTCTTGGTCCCGCTTGATGGATCACCCCGATACTTTCAACACAGCAGCTGAACCAATGAAGCGAAGCTTGTAAAAAATTTGTGAAGATTCGCCAAGCAGCGCCAAAGTTATTTACAAAACAAAAAATGCTTTACCTATGGAAACATTGGTCCTAATTATAACTACCTACTGGCTATATATATATGTATACACTAAAAAAAATAGGTTCCAGGGATGTTATAGTTAGGCTGATATTTCACTTGTACAAAAGAAGAGAATTAGACCATAATATAACTTTGCATGTCAGCATCTCCCACTTTGCATGTCAGCAGCTCCCTCTGCCCAAAAGCAATGCCGGCTCCCACAGGAGGTGGGGAGCCGGCAGGGTCTGCGGGGGCATTGGGGCTCCCCCCACGGTCCCCAACATGGGTCATGCCCCGGGGAAGGAGTTCCTGAGGCTAAAAATGGCCCAGGAGGGAGGGCCCCCCTCCTTTGGAAAAGATTCCTAAATGACCAAGCCCCGGGGGATGTGGTCCCCGGGGCAAATCTGGAGGGTGGCTGCATGGCCCACTCCCTTTTCATTTTTTTTAAATGGCTCAGGCACTGGGGGATGGGGACCCTGGGGCCCAAAGGGTCAAGGGAAGGGGGGCCACACAGCTTCCCTTCTGAAAATATAAAAAAGAAAGCAACCTGCCACTTGCCGGAGGCCCAGCCCTCTCTCTAACTACACTGCAATTGTGCCTCCTGGCGCGTGCTGGGTTTGGGGATGAACTCCCCTTCACTGCTGATGGTCCTTAAAGTCCAACTATCCCACCATGTACCTCCAGTAAGCCCCACACAGTGGGATTGCTGAGACGTGGCCGAGGCCAAGCCGCTTTTTACAGCACTCTGAAAATGCACCTCTTGGCACACTGCTGGTGGGGCGAGACACAAGGGGACCTGAGGACCTCAGGACTAAAGTGGACTTCATCCCCCAAGCAGCAGTGCTCCAGGAGGGGCATTTGCAGAGTGGTGTAAAAAGGGGACATGACTTCTGACAACTCTCAGCAATCCAGCTGTATGGGGCTTACTAGAGGTAACAAGAAGGCTAGTTGGCCCCCAGGGACCCTCAGGAGGCAAGAGGACTTCACCCCAACCAAGAGCATGCCAGGAGGTGCATATGCAGAGTGGTGAAGAAAGGGGGTGTGGCCTGTGGCCTCCTCTCAGCAATCCCACTGTGTGGGGCTTCCTAGAGGTAACAGGTAGGTGAGCTGGCCCCTAAGGACCCCCAGCAACAAAGGGGACTTCAATCCCAATCCAAGAGCATGCCAGGGAGCGTATTTGCAGAGAGGTGGGAAAAGGGGGCGTGCTATGAGAACTTAGTGTGTGGTACTTACTGGAGGTAATAGGAGGGGTAGTTGGCCCCCAAGGACATCCTTGGGGGCCAACTACCCCTCCTGTTACCTCCAGTAAGTCCATCACAGTGGGATTGCAAAGAGATCTTCGGAGGCCACGCCCCCTTTTCTCCACCACTCTGCAAATGCACCTCCTGGCACACTACTGGTTGGTGGATGAAGTCCACTTTACTGCTGAGGGATTTTGGGGCCAAGAAACCCTACTGGTACCTCCTGGAAGTACTATGAAGCAGAATTCCTGAGCGCTGGTCTGAGGGCCAGCCCCCTTTCTCCACCACTCTGCAAATGTGACTACTAGTTAACCCCTTCGGTGCTCATGACGGAATGGTTCCGTCATGACCCACGGTTGAGCTGTGCTCATGACGGAACCATTCCGTCATGACCCCGCCCGCGCAAGATTCCGCCAGCACAGCGGCGGAATCTGCGCAGCATCGAAGGGGTTAAAGAAGCATTTGCAATGTAATAGTTCCCGCATTTACAAACATTAGTAAATGTACAAGTTTTTTACTAATGTTTTTTGGAGTGGAGTGGATGTACTTTGTGTGCAGTGGAATTATGTGGTATGTTGTGCAGTGAAATTATGTGGATAAAAATTATGTTGTATTTAGTGTATAGGAATTATGTGGAGTGGGATTATGTGTTATGGAGAGCAATTATGTGGTATTGTAGTCTGTGTTGTGGAGTGGTAACCTCAGGTTTAGTCTTCCTCGTTTCCATGGACCTGTGGTTTTATGCCGATTTTAGACCCTCCAGATAGGATTCTCCCTAGTATGGCATCTAGGCCCTAGTGTATTCAAGCTGCTCTCATTAATGTGAGATCTCTGAGGAAGCACCATGTGGATGTATTCGACCTGGTATTGGATAACGGCTTAGATTTGCTGTTCAACACTGAGACCTGGTTAGATGACACTTCGAATCCTATTGCTGCTCTTGCCACCCAAGTTGGCTTTAGGATCGCCCGATTAGACCGGAAGGTTGGAAGGGGGGGTGTTGCCATTATGTATAGGGAAAAGTGGTGTCTCCACATGGAGGACATCAATGTGTGGGGCGACAGTGAAGTGCTGGATTTTAGCTTGCATCTTTCCGTGCACTTTACGTTGGGTGGCTCTCTTATTTATCGCCCCCAGGCCCAGCTAGCTCTTTTCTCAATGCCTTTAGTGATGCCGTGGCGAAACGGGCGCTTTGTTTTTCACATTACCTGGTTCTTAGCCTGAGACCAGTGATTCCAGTGACTTCCTGGATTCGCTCAATTTGGCTCAACTCTCACAATGGGTTCGCCTTCCCACGCACCAGGGTGGCCATTTATTAGATCCCATCTGCCCTAATTTCCCTATTCAACTGACCAGCCTCGGCTGGTCTCTTGGTCAGACCACTTTATTGGCTGCTTTTCATGGGAGATTCTGCAGCAGATGGTGCCATTGGAGTTCAGTCTGTACCCAATGTACTGTAAAATTGATCCTCAGCACTTTAACAGTGCCTTAGCTTCTTCGCGGCCTATTTGCCAGCAGGACCTGGAAGGGTGTCTGCTGGCTCTCTAATTCGGTAACCGTGCTTTCTTTACCACGTACCTCTAGGCTCGCTAGAGACTCCCCCTCCAAACCCTGGTTTCCGCCGGAGCTCTGTCTACTGAAACATGACTGTAAGGTATTGGAGAGATTTTGGCGTGCCAAGAACTACTGTCCACTGGCGAAACATGCGCTTAGAACCAAAAAAAAGGACTATTATAGGGCGATTATTGAAGCAAAAAATCGGTATTTTTCCTTACGCATTTATCAGGCGAATAATAATCCGAAAGAAATCTTTTCAATTGTACAAAGCTTTGTGGCTCCTCGTGCCCAGGTCTGTTCGGCACCAATCTCAGAGGCTTGGTGTAATGTTCTTGCTAAGTTCTTCCTTGATAAGATTCAGGCTATCCAGGCGGCTTTTTCCACCTGTTTCCAGGGACCTTTTGTTCCCTCTGTTCCCTCGGGATTCTTAGCTGGCCCTACTCACAAATTACTTGCTTTTTCATCAGCAGAGCTGCCTTGTACCTTTAGAATTCTTAAGGGTTTGAAATCGGGCTCACCCACTGATCCGTGTGCAGCTAGGCTGTTAGCCTCAGCTGCTGATATCATCAATCATGAGGTCAACAATATTGTTAATATGTCCCTGTCAGAGGGGCGGGTGCCTGTTATGTGGAAGCAGGCTATAATTCTTCCTCTCTTAAAAAAGACTTCACTTAACCCTTTGTCCCAGGGAAATTACCGGCCAATCTCTCTTCTGCCAAGCTTGGCAAAAGTTTGTGAGAAGGTGGTTACGAGACAACTCACAGCCTTTGTTAAAGATGCTCACCTGCTGCGCCGTGCGCAGTCTGGCTTTAGAGCAGCCTATAGTACAGAGACTGTGTTGATAGAGGTTTCGGAAGCCATCCGAGAGTGTCTGAATGCTGGCGGGAGGGCAGCCTTGATTATGCTGGACCTCTCGGCGGCATTCGACATGGTGCCTCACTCCCTTCATCTTACTCGCCTTTCGGAGATTGGTATTGCCGGTTCCGCCTTAGGCTGGCTCACCTCTTTCTTGGCCGACAGGTCGCAGCAGGTCTGGCTCCCACCTTGTGTTTCAATATAAGGTGATGCCTATGCAGACGACACTTAGTTGCTGTTTACCTGGAAGGGTGACGATGCAGAGGTCTGCTCTTCTCAGCACAGCTTGCTTTCTAGATTTCGCTGGTTGGCTCAGGCCCAACTGAAGTGTAATGAGGAGAAATCCGAAATACTTCTTTATGGCAAATTTCCACCTAACTTTAGAGAGTTATTATGGCCAGCGGGGTTTCCCCTGCTCTGTATGTCAGACACTGCTGTAAAAAGTCTGGGCGTTTGGTTTGAGGAGAACTTAACCTTTGCTATCCAGATCAAGAAATTGGCGGGGTCCTGTTTTGGCATTTTGAAAAACTTGAGGAAGTTTCTACCTCTTCTCCCAAAGGATGCGAGGGAAACTGTGGTTGATTCTTTCTCGCCTGGACTATGCTAAGGCACTTTATGTCGGGTCCCCCGGTGATTTGGTGAAGAAGCTCCAGGTGGTGCAGAATTCAGCGGCCCGTCTCCTCCTAGGTGTCCCCAGAAGGAGTATTGCGTGCCCTCATTTGCACACCCTACATTGGCTTCCTACAGAGGTGCGGATCAAATTTAAAGTCTTGTCAATTGCCCATTCTGCCCTGTACGGTCAGGGACCCAGCTATTTGCAGAAGAGGTTTTCTTTTTATTTACCGTCAAGACAACTGCGTTCTGCCTCCAAATTGCTGGTTCAGATTCCCCATTTTGTCCGCCAAAGGTTGGGCAGGTGCTCCCTTGTTCGACAGGCGGCTCTTGGTTCGAACGCATTGCCTTTGGCTATACGTAGTATTCAAGACGCTCGGATCTTCAAGAAAAAGCTGAAAACTTTCCTGCTTTAATCTCTAGAATCACGATCTATTTCAGGTTTCGCGCCGGGACACTCTGTGGAGTAGCTGCGCGCGCTACAAATACATACATACATATAACAATAACAATAACAATAACAATAGAAGCTAAACTATAAAGTCAATGAGAAAAAATAGAAGAAACCACTGAGGAGTACTTCTGGACCTAATTGGAGGTATGAGCAGGGCCACTGGAATTATGCGACTGTTTGGCTGCACCGATTTTCACATAATTAGAAATTTCCCGCATTTTCCATATAATCCATCATCTGCTGCATAATCTGCAGATTTGAACAAAAAAAAATATTTCTAGCTCAAACGACTGAAACGTTACCAAAAATGCAGCGAAAAGTGTTATAGCGTGGGGGAAGACCCTTTACAAACCTGGAATAGTCCCCTGTTACTTATTGCTAAATGTGGGTGTTAAATTGGTAATAAAGGTGCACAAACCACTCCTGCTTCTTTCTGTGCCTCTCTTGCCTCTTTCTGCATTTTTCTTGCTTCTTTGTGCACCTTTCTTCCTTTTTGTACACCTCTCTTGCCTCTTTCTGCATATCTCTTCTCCTTTCAGCAACCTTCCTTCTTTCTACACCTCTCTTGTCTCTTTCTGCAACTCTCTTGCATCTTTCTGTACTTCTCTTGCCTCTTTCTGCACCTCTGTAGCTTCTTTCTGCACTTATCTTGCTTTTATCTGCAGCCCTCTTCCCTCTTTCTGCACCCCTCTTCACTCTTTCTGCACGTCTGTAGTCTGTTTCTGCACCTCTCTTGCCTCTTTCTGCGTTTCTGTTTCTTCTTTCTGTACTTTGCTTTCCTCTTTCTGCACCCGTCTTGCCTCTTTTTGCACCTTTGTTACTTCTTTCTGCACTTCTCTTGCTTCTTTCCGCATCTCTCCTGCCTGTTTCTGCACCTCTGTTGCCTCTTTCTGCCCTTCTCTTGCTTCTTTCTGCACTCCTCTTGCTTCTTTCTGGACCCCTCTTGCCTCTTTCTGTACCCTTCTTCCCTTTTTCTTCACCTCTCTTGACTCTTTCTGCACCTCTCTTGCCTCTTTCTGCAGTTCTCTTGCTTCTTTTTGCACATCTTTTGCTTCTGTCTGCACTTTTCTTCCCCCTTTCTGCACATTTGTTACTCTTTCTGCACCACTCTTGTTTTTCTCTGCACTTTCCTTGCTTCTTTCTGTACTTCTCTTTCTGTACTCAAATGGGTAGTGCAAGCTGTCAAGTGTAAAGGTCTACGTGGTGTAAATCTACTTGTATATGTATTCTCACATGTGTTATGCATCTGAAGATGGTAGCTTAAAAAGCAGGTAGCTTGTCCTATAGGTGGTTTAATGTTCTCAGTTGTGCTCTGTCATTCGGTTGCACAGGCAGACATGTCTTATGTATATAGGTGTTATAGAGCCCCTCAAATATACTATTGAATTCCCATGTGCCCTGTATTATGAGCGGAAAGAAATACATACACCTTTCTGTACACAAATTTACAGAGTATGCTGTTTGAAACACAGGTATTCAAGTATTTGTATGTATATTTTTATGTAACATGTCATTAGGTAAAAGAAGAGACACATGCATGCATACTTTCACAAGTATCCAGGCATCATCTGCAGCAACCCAATTTTGAATCGCCAGCACTGTTAACAAGCAGAGCAATACCCGCCATACAGTCCTGTTAAGGTAAATCCTGCCGGGTGGTGCATCCTCCGCTGCTGAGGTCGCCGCGTCAAACATCTTGCCAAAATGCCTCTGAACATAAGGACACCACTCCAATGGTGAGAGTTTGCAAAACTATTTATTTTCAGAAGCTGCACATTATGTCCGGTTTCTTAAAGCCTCCCCCGACACGTTTCAAAGCTCCTGCTTCTTCCTCATGGGGCAATAGGTAGCACGTGACGGTTGTTGCAGATGATGCCTGGAGCCCACTGGAGGGCTGTAAAATGAGTTTAAAAGGCACCAATTATGGCACATACACGGACCCCACTGAAGGGTAAAAATCGAACTACAGCTCCCAGCATACCTCATCGGAGAGAGTATGCAATTAATGGACTATAAATGACAGCTGTGGTTAAATCCATCACGTTTTGCCTATTGCCCCATGAGGAAGAAGCAGGAGCTTTGAAACGCGTCGGGGGGGGGGGGTTTAAGAAACCCGACATAATGTGCAGCTTCTGAAAATAAATAGTTTTGCAAACTCTCACCAGTGGAGTGTCGTCCTTATGTTCAGAGGCATTGTGGCAAGATATATATATGTATATATAGACATAAATTTCAATTTCTTCATGTAGCTTTTCAAACAGTGGACATCAGGACACAGACACCATAACTGCGTGCAAAATGTTCTTTATTTAATCACAATTCGCCATAGCGCATTTCGGCCAAGCTTGGTATTGATCATATGATGCAGCTACTGTAGTTTCAAAACCAGTTAAAGTGCCCAGTGCCTGAAAGTGAAATAAAAATAGAATACAGACTGTTTTTTTAACAAGCAATCAAGCTTATCCTTGTATATCAGCAGGTTAAGAACTTTAACAAATTTCATATTGTAAAATCTCATGCATTTCTATATGTCATCCATAAAATGGAGTGGGCTGAAACAATTGATTGCATGATATACAAGCAAAAATAATACGACATGAATTCGACATGTGCAAAATAAGGCAATAAGCAAAATAGGCAATTTGTTACAAATAGTCACAAATTGGGCAAATTATAGCCTTAATTCTGTGCAAATTAGCAAATCAAATTTCTTAATTCTTAATTGGGTGCACATCTAGTGATTGTCAATCATGTGCTACTATCATGTCAGGCTCAATAGCATGCAACATAGGATAAACTTGCATCTATTAATATGTTTAGACTGCTGTTTTGCCTGGAACTGTATTTCTCCAAGGGCTTGTGTGTGCTTGCCTCCTGTTAAGAAGTCTCGGGCCATCAAAGACTTCATCTGCAGCATCCCTGAACTCCACTGCTGAGAGTTCTGACCTACCATGTGGTGCCAAATTCAGTACTGGACCCTTGGAGGTTGTTCTAGCTGCAAAAAGCATCAAGAAGACATCAAAATCACATATAGCCCTTCCAGCGCCTGTTTTTCTGACTCAGCACTGCAGTGCAAGAGAAATTTCCATGCATTGCCGCCGTGCGGCTGAAGAAATCGATGGAGCACCTGCAGCGGCCGAAGAAACCACCACAGCCCGAGTTCAGCACACGGTGCCTTTGAAATCTGAGTCCCTCGCACTGACTCCGACACAGGCTCTGCTATGCGGCTGACATGATCAAGGCATCGTGGGACCGCAGCTGAAGAAACCTACGCAGTGCCTGTTTGCCGCTGCATCTGTCTCCATCGTGTCTTTATTTCCATGCATCGCACCCGTGCGCCAGGTTTTCCAACACATCACCCATAGACCAGAACCATCTTGGATTTCGATACATCGCTTCCCCCTACAGTCCGTATTAGACGCAACACTTCTATTGTGTGCGGCAGAACTGATGCATCACCTTCCGTGGACTCGGGAACCAACTCATCACTGTGTTTTCCGATGTGTTCCTCTGCTGCTGTTTTGCCTTTTTGGATTTTGACGTATTTGAGGTACTTTATGTGCAAATCATGCCTCGATAGAGTTCGATGGACAGAATTGCTTGAAGCCTTTTTAAAGTCATATTTTGAGTTGCGTATGATGTTTTTTTCCTATTCTGGTCTTGTTTGGTTTAAATAAAGATACTTTATTTTCTAAACTGGTGTGGTATCCATTGGTAGTGTTTTCACTGTTTTACTGTGGGTTTTGTCCAAATACTTTACACATTGCTTCTTGGATAAGCCTAACTGCCCATGCCACGCTACTAAGAGGGCAAGCAGGGGTTATCTGGGTGTATATCTCTGTTTTCCTGACTAGAAGGAAGGGCCCCAACTTGGACAGGGTGCAACCCACTGTCACCTAGAGACCCCCATGACTAACAAGCAGCCTTTCCTGGTAACCTTCAAATCCTTTTAGGATAATCTGACACCCGCTTCTTCCTCTCCTCAGCCATTCTGGGGGTTTTAGAATGAAAGGAGCAGGAGGATGGAAGAAGATTCACTTCTGGGGCAAAGATGACTCAGCAATGGACTTATTTCCCCCTCCTTTACTTAATTTACTGTTTGTTGCAATTGGCTGACAATGCCACCTATGTTACATTTTGACCTACATGGCAGAGGTGGAGAAACACACCACCACTGTATAGTTCTATGCTGCGAAAATGTGAAGTATACAACATCCCTAGGAAAATGATTGGCACTTTTGTGGGGCCATACAACAATTCCGGAGATAAAATGCCCAGCAAGGTGGGCCCAGTAAGAGCTATTTGACGCCAAATCCTCTGTATATGAGAAATACATGCATATAAGCTTCCAAATATTGACAAAGAATTTGGCTGTGTGTTCCCCTCTGAACCTCTTCCACGTTGTACTGGCATAGTAGGATTACACACACACATCCCTTACAAATATTTGCTCTTATATTTTGCAATGTGTATAAGAGAAATGTTGATATTGGTACCACTGATGTTGATACCCTGCATTCCTGTTCCAAGCTCTACTATGGGGCACACGTTTTTAGACAGAGGGAAAGGGTTTCTTTATGGATTCCCCTGAGGAATTCCCTGAATGTTTCATCCCTTATTTTAGATTTTATTTGGTCATTTGAGAATAAATTCTTTCCGGTAAACAGAAGCTTATTTCGCAGCTCCTTGTGACGATATTATTAATTTGAGGATCCATTCTTCTGGCCCCTACCATAGTATGGTGGGTATGTCCCTGGTTTTTTTATCTCTGGGTGTTGGGTCACGGTAATCCCTGTCTGGGCATTACTCCAAAAATCGTTGCTGCAGTCAGCCTTAAAATTAATGAAGTTTGTGTGGACCAGCCAGGACACGGGTTTGGTGAACCTATCTTTCTTTTTTAGTCCCACATGGAAGAGATTCATAAACTAAGTACAGGTTTTACTAGTACTCGATTGCCTAAAAAGGATAAACTCTCTTTGACAATATTACATCAGGAAATAAACCGATTAATACAAAAACATTTGTTGTTTTCTGTGGGTCGTCAATGAGAAACTGATTGTCTTAAACGTTTAAGAAGCCACCATAAACTTTATGAGATTAGATTGGATTATGGTTTTAAGTGGATTGTTTGAGAGAGTCTGCGAGGGCCAATGATACCGGGAAGCACTGGCGCTTGTTTGTCGAGTAATGTGATTCAAGGGTAAAGGCATTGGCTATCCTGATTTCCGAAGAGGTTTGAGTGGATTATATCTCTCAGTTGTATGCAAATAATATGCCAGCCTCCCCTGTGACTCTCTAAATGGATGAGGCATCATTTTTGTCATACGGTGCTCCATTAGTGGAGGAGATTGTGAAGTTTATAAAGAATGCTAGAACCTCTGGTGCCCAGGGCCCTGATGATGATCCCATTTTGATTATCAAAAAGGAGGCTGTTACGTGGGGAGCCTTTCTTGCCCTGCTATTTAATTATTGTTATCAATCTGGAAAAATCCCTAATCTTGAAAGGGGAGTGTTGTAGCTCCTCTGTATAAGGGCCCTAAAGCATCTCCGGCAAGTTTTAGACAGATTGCTCTGCTGGATGCTTATGGCAAATTATTCGCTAAGAGCATTCCTTGTCATTTACAACAATGGGTTCAGGATCAGAATATCATACCTCCATGAGGGTTTTAGCAAACTAGACAAAATCACGGTGCTCCAGACTTTGGTGGAAAAATTTGTTTCACTCCAAGGTATGCCCATTTATATAGCCTTCAATGACTTCTCCGCAGCGTTTGATAGGGTGGACAGCCAAATGCTGCGGAGGAAGCTTCTTCTCTTGGGTATTTTGCATCATCTTTTGGGTCTCATTATGGAGTTACATATATATGCATGGTGTCAAGTTTTGATGGGGTGGGTCACAGGGTCTGTCCTGCAGGGTTAAAACCCATAACGGTCTCAAGCAGGGGTGTCTGTTGGTCCCCTTTTTGTTTTCGTTGTGTCTTTTTGATCTCCCCGGTACTTTAAATCGAGAGTGGGGGTGATGCCCCAAAGGTTGGTACAATGTCCATTGCCTCTTGATTATATGCCGACAATGTGGTCATTTTGATTTAATGCCCATTGGTTTGCAATGTCGTTTGGAAGCTCTGTCTGAGTATGAGGAAGCCCATTTTCTGAATATCAACATTGCTAAAAGCAAGGTTTTGATCTTCCGCAAGAAAGGGCATAGTGAAGCATAAAGAGGAAACTGCAATGGCCGTTGGGTACTAAAAAACTTGAAATAGTGGACTGGTATATTTACCTCTGGACAGGACTTTGAACATATGATGCTCTGTGAGAGCAGGGTTCTCTCTCAGGCCAGTCCATTACCTAGATTTTACAAAGTGTGTGGGAGATGCCATATTAGGAGATGTGTTATTTGTTTTTAGGGTCACAATCACTCCCTCCTTGTCTTATGCTGCTGAGTTGTTGGCACTCCTTTGAAGGGGTTGAAGGTCGAATATTGCACCAAGTTTGTAGTTTAAATTCTCTGGCTGTTCCTCATGTTATGCGTTTGGAATTTGGTCTAGTTTCCTCGTACACTTCCTCTTTGGCAGTAGTGTAACTCACACCTTGGAATGGGATGAGGGCACAGTTAGGGCAGTTGAAATCTTCTTTAGGTTGAAAGAGCGATCCACTCTTTTTAGGTCCTTTGAGCGAGCTAATTAAGTGTTTTGGGCTTAGTTTCAAAACTGATTCCTTGATGTCAGAGTTTGCTTTAAAGATGATCATAAAGGGCTCTGTGTCTAATATTATCTTAGCTAGAGATATTGCCTTAAGTCAGTCCAAGCAACGCAACCAGGTGGTGTGCTAGACCACTTTTGGGAATAAGCCGCAGACCTATTTAACTTGGAATTTACCGCTTGGAATCAGAAGGTTGATTCTTTTGCTGAGATTGTATCTGTGGCCCTTACGAATCATCCCATGATGCAATTGGGATAAAATCTGGAAAAAGGAAAGAATCTGGGAGCTATGCCAGCAAAATATTAAGAATTTCAATCATATGTTGTTTGTGTGCCCGGTGTTGCAAAAGGCTAAACGTCACTTTTTCAGGCCAATGTTTATTAAGTTTAGCATCAATTCCACTTTGTAGGCTCGCACATTTATTCTGTCCCCCCTTGAATGAAATGGTTTGCAAAAGGATTTATCAATTTTTCAAAACCTTTTTGAATCTTTATTAGGGATATTAGTGATATGGGTTGATTTGTGATGTATTGATATTTTAAATCCTTTATATGTGTGTTGTTATTTGCATGGTTTTTAATAAGATTGCTTTGAATATCTTTTGTATTTTGCACATTGTATGTTATACGTCCCCTCCAGATAATGGTTGCTTTTTGAAGCCTTGGATTATTTATTCCAAAGTATTATGTTTTTATTTTAGGTTTTAGAATAGATTGATTATTGCATGATATTAATGCATAGCTATCCATACCACTTAGCTTCATGTTGCTTTGTAAATTTAATGATAATCTTTTACTCATTATCTGTCCCCTACAGGTGGCATCATGCATGTTGAATTTTATAAAGGAAAGTTATTTGCTGTTTTTGCACGTTGGAAAAAATGGCAGAGAACCTGTGTTTTTTTCACTATGAAAGTATATTTGAACAATGTATTGATGTGTTTTTATGTTGTATTTTATGTGGGCCTCTGTAGGAGTTCAGTACCATAATAAAGTACATTGAAACTACAATGCTAGGTGTCTTTCTCTGCACACTATATGTAGCATGCTCTGATTTGAGGGGAACATGACAAATATGTGTGAAGGATGTATGAGCATCTCTTATACTGTCTTCTACCTTTTTTTTAGTTTGCACCATCCTTAATTAATCTAGCCAATGCCCTAAAGTTAACCTTACCTTAATCCCGCACCTTTATCCCTATGTACTATTGGTAGGATAAATTAGGGGGAAGGGTGTGAGATGGATAGCATAAGGACATGGGCACTGGAAGAAAGCTGCAATAGATGACCAAATTATGTGACGGAGTTGGCTTGATAATGTCACAAGGCAAATTATGAGACTTAATGTTGCACATTTTGTGGCAGCATAACTTTGTTGATTTGTCATATTCACACCCTTTTCTGTTGCTTGTGACAATATTTCACCTCTTAGTGAATACTGGTTTACCACCCAAATACATCGAGTCTACTGTGATAACTTTAACTTTGCAGATAACTTTGCAGAGTCTGCCACGTGTGGCACTTTTTTTTTTTAGTATTTTGTGACCCATTTTTTTTAAAACGTGATGCAGATAGTGATAGAATTGCAATTATGCACCAAAGATTAAAGTGAGAAGAAGAGCTTAATTTCAGTGTCCCAAGAATCAATTGCTGCAGCTTTCTGCTGGATAATGGGGTTGGAGCAGGGGAAAGAGGCAACAGCTGCAACCACTGCTGGTACTCAAAAACATCACCAGTCAGCAAGAGACTACAGCAGCTTCTGCCACAGGCAGCACCACCACAGCCCTGCATCCCACAGCAGCAGAAACTGGCTGCAACCTCCCTTCTCCCACAGACACTAACATTGCCCTCTAGAAGGTCACAGAAAACCAGGTGGTGGTCATAGCTGCACACCATGAGTAAACAAAACCTTTCTGTTATGAAAATAATTTTTATTGAAAATACGGGTCAGCTTTTTTTGTCTGTTTATGGCTGAGGGACTGATTGTTGGAGGGTCAGGCGTGTTGTGATGGTTTGGGGTTTCTTGTTGTGGGCCTCTTTAAAATAATTTAAAAAAATTAAAGTACATCATTGTGTCTTCTTTCAAAGTTTTATTTGTTAAGAAAGAATATCGTGGTTAAGCAAAGGAAGCTATACCTAATGACAAATGTTGCTTCATTATCCATCTCAATTCTCTGCATGAGTTCCTTTTAAGCTACACTTGATGCATGCAGGACCCTCTTGCACCATGCCTCTGTTCTAAAACCCCTGGATAAAATATGTACTACACCAGTGTACAAATGTAGATGTTTTGGCTTTCGTGCCACCAAAGTACATGATCTACATCAGATTCTCCTTGGGCAATAGAAACATTATTGTACAGACTGCCTAGCTTTATGCTACGATTGACAATTTTCAGTTCCGAGATGTTCCATGGCCTGCGTAAAGGGACCATTTGGATGTGATTGCATTTTTGTTCTCCTCATGGAAAGGTTTAAAGCATCGAAGCTAATCAACTGCCGAAACCGGAGGCATATGGCTAAATGATCAAACAAACATTAGGAAATTAAGGGGCATATGTAAAAGGAATTAACCCCGCCGTAGCGTCAATTTTGTGATGCTACGGTGACTTTTTTTTTATCCCCATATTTACAAGTTGCTGCACCACCCAGATAGCGGCATTGTTTAAGCATTAAAGTCAAAGTTTCACAGTGCCACTTCACTTTGCTTGACTTAATGAAAAGAAGATGTTATGGGTTCCCGAAAAACATCTTCCGCAAAACACACAACACGATATTTACAAGGATTTCCTTGTACGTCGTTAAAAAAGAAACACTGCCACTAAGTCACATTAGTGCTAGTTTATTACCACTAGGAATTACCTGGACTTAAAAATGATGCTAACACACTTGTATATTAGGGGCCTCATTTATGAAGTTTTGGTGCAGTGCAGTGGCGCAAGGAATCTTGCTTCTCTGCCCTGCGGCAAAATAAAAGGGTGACAATGCTCTGTATCTATGATCCGTGCATTCCTGCCCTTTTCCCCAATGCTGGGGCACTATGGGTTGCCATGCGCCAATGCAGGCAACCTTGCACTATGGTGTAAGGACGACTGCATTGAGAGGCTGGTTGATTTTTTGCAGGAAGGGATACCTTCATGCACAAACTCAATCACAAGAGGCGATTTCCTCTTTCTATGTGCACACATAGAAAAAGGAAAAAATGAGTAGAAATTAAAACATTTCTCCTCGTTGTGCCGGCATAATGCCACCACTGGGGTGGCGTTATATTCTGACGGGTTCCCGGGTTTATGATTTCTCGTGAATCTGGGAATGCTTCAGATTCCATGGGTGTTAAACACCCACAGCAACGCCCATGGAACACTCGTTTCACGCAGAGTTCTGTGTGAAATGGGCACACATTTACAAGGAAATGAAAAGCCATGTTAAGTGGCTTTACGTTGCCTTGTAAATATGCCATGGCACATTGCGCCACCTGAACATCAGCAACAGAAAGCTGGAGACAGCGAACCGCAGAAAGCCAGAGACTCTCTGGGGACGTTGGGAGCCGTGGAAGAAGGAGACTCGCTCAACCAGAAACCGTTGGGGAGCAGAGATGCCTAGCCGAGAAGATCGTCTCTGAAGACAGGAGGTACTCAGGTAAGGTAGCGTTGATGAGGGCAAGCGCGTACAGATATTTGAGCATCTTTTCCAGCCTAGCGGTCAAGCTGCCGCACGTGGATGTGTGCTGACAATGTGTCACCATCAATTAGGCCATTTGTGCATGTCTGTGGTTGTGTGGACATGTGCCATGGTTGCAAATGCAATGTGCTTAATGTCTTTCGCGTAACTAATGTTCCTCATGTATACAATCATTGTTGGACATATCCAGAGTGCACAAACATGTAATTGATGGAACAACCACTGCCACCAGGGATTAGCACACATGATACATTAAGACAGACAAGCTACCAACATGCGGGACAGTTCCATAATACTATCACTATTTACAGTCCGGGTCGGACAAGTGTGAGTGCACACAGTGTGCAAGGACAGGGGGAAGCAGGGTCATGACAACCACCACCATGGCAGTGCCGCAGCAGGAAGTGGATCTGCCACCAGAGAATCACCCTCATTCATGTCTCACAAGACAAGGTCACAGCCCATTACATGCTTAATTAGTGGTGCTTTTCCACCTCCTGAACCATATAGCACCTGGCCTGCAACCCACATCCCAGTGCTGGACCAACATCCTTCCAAAGACCGAGCTACTCACTGTCTTCCACATGCTGGCATCAGGAACTTTTCAACCTACCACCACCAGAGTGGTAGGAGTATAAAGGCTTCCTTTTCCATGTTCCTCCCCACTATCCTGGATGCCAATGTAAGCCTGGCAGCTAACAACGGCGTCTCCAAGGGCCATATAGTGAGTTTCATAGTGGAAATCTGCACTACTATTGCCAGTGCAGACATACTTTGAATGGATACCAAATTCTGGCAAAGCTATGGCATATACTGGCCCCAAAGTGTCTTGCATTGCAGTGTACACAGGATACTTGTCCAATGATTCTGTGCAACCTCACAACACATCTACTAACTTCTGCACAGTGTCCCTACAGTGGACACTTTGCACCATTATGTGTCCTAAAACATCTCACAGGGTCATAAACATCCACTTTCATGTCCATGCCTCAAACATTCAACCAGCACATTCCTAATCAGAAATGTTAGGGGTATTCTATGATGAAAGGTCTGAGGCTGGCTTGGCGCTTTGTCTTGTCTCAACACACAGGGATGAGGCATATGTACCATAATTATGGTGCATCGCTACGCATGTCATTGCGCTGGTGCTAACAAATCTGGGCGGTACCGGCACACATGTGCCTTGTAGTAAGGGTGACTGGGCTGCATGGTTATTTATTCTGTGCAAGAAGGGACACCTTACAGCAAGGGATTTGCCTCATCCATGTGTGCTGCAGTATGCAGCACACATGGAATGAGCTGAAATGCACGAGAACTAAATACATGTCTCCTAGTCTTGCCTGTCTAATGTCTCAATTTCAGAGCTGTCAAATCTGACACAGCCCCAGATATGTGAATCTGGAGCCACAACAAAAGCTATGGATGTTGTGGTGGAATGTCCAACCCACCACCAATTGCCCACCCCTTTGCTGTAGCAGACTCCTGTGGTAAGGCAAAGCTGAACAATGTGATGTAAATCAAGGTTAACTGGCTTTAAGCCACCCTGTAAATATCGCAATGTTTTTAACACCACAAGAACTTTTACAAAAGTGATGTCACATTGTCGTTTGTGCCTTGTATGCATACCCCCAAATCCTTGACAGAAGCAGTACATGCTTAGTTGACACATATGTGTGTGTCTCAACCTCATGAAAGTGGTTGTGACACCTTATTGGAATGGAGTAAGTACTTGCCACATATGTAGTCACATATACAACATATGGAAACAGTGTAATTGTACCATTGCAAGCATTGCCAATCAAACATTGTGAAGCATGCATCTGTGAAGGTCTGCATGTTGAAAGCCCAAACACATTTTGAACTAAAGACATCTGGACAATGAAAGTCACATAAAATGTTGCCAGGGAAGCAACAGCTAAAAACAAAATGGTACAAATGCAGGTCAAATACCACTTAGCGCTATTTTATTAACCGCATTACGCGTTAGCATGAAGTTTTCATAGCCGAAATAAAGAAACTCGCAAAGTACATGAGTTGTCAATGAAAATTCAACTCTTAACCATTTGTGGCACAAAAATTCAAACAAACTACACTATAGTGACACCTCTAGTCTGCAATGCTGCCTGTCGATTGCTCACCGGTTTCGGCTTAGTTTTGTGCTTGGCATCATTCCAGCGCTTCTTGCAGTCCATCACTACCCTTTTAACTTCTGCAATGGAGTTCACCTTGTTGACAATGGACTGCCATATGGCGTTTTGGTCCCCAATGACACCATGAAGGTAACAAAGGGCTGGTGTTGATGCTCCGTCACCTCCGCAATCCGAATCTCATTCTCCTCCTGACTGTGTCTGTATTTTCTCTTCCTCTTCCCCTGGGACTCTGGCTAGTCAACCTGGCTTTTGAAGGCCGAGGGGGGTTTGTTGTCCTGTGATGAACCTGGTCCTGGCTGCTCTACTCTGCATTTCGGTAATTTATTTTTCCTTAGCGGTGTATTTGTAAGCTCTTTTGCCGCTAGACGCTGAAAAGTGACATTGTGTTGACTATCGTGAACTTTTATACCGCTATTTGACCAGCAGTCACTTTTTTCACACAAATATGATTTTTTTATATTGCCTTGACACTAGGGTAGTGTCATTTTTTGTGGCTGCCAGCTAATCCTAACGCCACATAGCGACATTTTCTAAATACGTCGCAAACATAGCGTTAGGATTTGGCGTTCGGTAGCGGTATAACATTTTCCACTAAACAGTGTGAAAACTGCTTAGCGGCAATTTGTGTAAATATACCCCTAAGTTTAGCTAAGTCCCCCTTGCAAATAATCTCTGTTATTGCAAATATATCACCTGCTTTAGTTACAGAAGAGTTTGCCTCTTTGTTTTCATTATGGGTAGGTGGTCAGCAGAGGGATGGGTCCTCATGGTTGGTGTGGACCAAAAGGGCAGAATCTTCTGAAAAAAGTCAGACCTGACACAGACCTCCTGAATTGTTTTTCGGAACAAGAAATATTTCACCACTGTTTTTACAATGTTAAAATATTGAAATGTGTATTAACGCCTTGACTGAAAAGTCTAATAATAAAATGTTTGTGCTTGTGTATTGCGTTTTTTAAACATAGATCATTTAGAGGGTATGACTTGGACATGAATCTCTTAGCTGATAATATCTTTTTTAGCTGATGGATATTGGAGATGCAAAAGGGATGTGCAGATGTGGGTGGACTAAGGGAAAGGCGCATTACAGCTTTGGTACTCCCTACTAAGCCCCTTTGAAAAAACATTACTTTGAAATAGGTCTTGTAATCTGGTTAGAGATATTGTTTATGTTCAGTTTATTGTCATTATTGAAAGAAAATAAACAAATGTGGCTATTGTGTTCCCTGTGAATAAAGCAGTTTGATAGGCTTAGAGCTAAGAAGTACTTCTAAAGGCAGTTTCATATATACAGCACCCACCGCTGGAGTGCAATTGTATCTAAAATATTATATGTATTGGGTATAAATGCAGAAGAAGTAAATGAATTTTGGTCTTTATGATGCTTTGCGAAATTTAGTTTGAGGTTAACTAATCGTGAAAACATAAAGAAAACTTTGTTCAAACTACTAGAAAGACTTATTTCAATCGCTTTTCTGAAAATGCATTCTTACCAGACCCATATAGTACAGAGTGAATGTATAGAGTGAGTCTGAAGTTTCCTTGATTATTTAGGTATGGAAGAGAAAATTACGCATGGTCTGAAATTAAATGGCATGTGTTCCCTCATGCGTGGATAGCTCTATGATCCCTCTGTCCCTCCAACTCTAAAAACGGATGCATGTCAGAAAGTTCTGGACATAAATATCCAATGACATAAATAGTGTGTCATAAAAATAACTTTTACAGAAATATCTTGTTATTGGTTAACTCCAGTGGGGCAATATTTTTTTAGAGACACTTTTTATGTCAGATGAAATTCTGATAGCACCTTTCCGGTACCACACTGGTAAAACCATATAAGAAACCCTCAGCCTTCCTACGGTTTCCAAGGGTCTGCTGAGCTGATCCATGAGGGTGAGGCAGCCCACATGTTCTCATATGTCAATATGTGACCTTTTTTGTACTCAATTGGTTTTCTTCCTTGTTTTAGGCCTCGTCTAGAGCTTTTAGCTGTTTGTTGGAGACCTAGGGCCTTATTTATGAAGTCCTTGCAACACTTTTGCGCTGCCGTTGCTTCACTTTTTATGATGCTGCGACGGCGTAAACAATGCTTCACGTTGAGCCATATTTACAAGGTGGCGCTTCCAAGCAGATGCATCACTTTGTAAATGCCTGTGCTACATTATACCTGCGTCAGGTATAATGTATGCAGGGTGGGTGTTCCCACAAAAAAAAGGGCAGTAGAAGTGTTGCAGTGAAATCTATGAGCTTTCACTGCGACACTACTAAGATGCCACTGCATCAAACCCTTCCGCCTTTCTCGTGGCAGGCTTAAAGGGGACGCAGTGCCATAGCCACAGGCCTACCCCATTCATTGCTGGAGTTGCATCATGCTTGCGACACAACTGCAGCAATTGGTGAATTTTGCGGCAACATATACATCAGGATTCTTGACGTTTCTGCCATACCTTGTGACATGGAGCGCTGTACATTAAATATGGCGCATTCATTGTGTCACAAGGAGGGCGCAATGAAAACTGTTGCAACAGTTTTCATAAATGAGGCCCCTAATGTGTACATTAACAAGACATAGAGTAGACACTGGGTCAGCCCTGTGCTTATCATTTGTTATTTTTTTTTGTCAATTGCATTTGCCTGCATCCTTTTTAATGGCTTTCCTTCCTGTTTTTGTATTTGTCCTTTCCCCAGTGCATAGCTTCTTTATCAACCTTTAGATTACTTTAATTATTCCAAAGCTGACATTGAAAACACCCAATTTTTCTTGTATTTCAGCACCCCACAGGAATACATTGCACATGTTTTCTTTCTCTCTCCCTCATATGCAGCTTCCCAGCTAAACCTCTATCCCAATGCTCTGTGTGTTACTTTTCCTTTCTCCATCTTGTCCATTGCATCCCTCGTCCCTCCTCATCCTGCACTGTAATTCTAGGTCTCGCCTAGGCAGCACTTGCTCTGTCTCTTTGAGACATGCTGTATTCAGGATATGGGCATTAAGCTCCGCCTATGTTCCGCCCATGTATTTTATTGCCTCCTGTTAGTGTCTTTTGGAAATCTTGGTATTTTAGTGGCTTGCTGTTTTAGTAATACCTCCTTGTCCCTTTTTTGTAAGTCCCTCTCTACTGTTGTTACCTCACATAAGGACACCCCCTTTCATATGTGCTGTCACTCAATTGGCTTCAAATACACTTGGTGAGCACTATTTTGTTAATGCTGCAGCCGGCTCAACTCCATGACCTGCTAGTACATGGTATGTGTATGTTTTTTTAAGCAGCGTGGTGTGCCACACGCTTAATGTTTAATAATGGCAGCCGCACAACTTTATTTAGTTTCATGCTGCTCTCAGAACTACTTTTTTAAAAAATTACATGTTTATTTCAGAATGGTGGCACGCCACAATTCATCTTTATTAATTTGTAAGCAGTGCGGTGTGGCGCACGCTTAAAGTTTCCTAATGCTGGTTGTGTGACTTTCTTCACGAGGCTCGTACACCTATATTTTGAAAAAATGTACTTTTGTTACATGCACCAATTTACATCAACATAAATGGGTCGCCCAAATCTTTTACTTACATTACGCTTCATCGTTAATAATGGTGGCCACGTGTCCTGTGTTTATTTTGCGTGGCTCGCCAACTACAGTTTGAAAAAAAATAACATTTGTTAAAAGCTGCAATTTACATCAGCATCAAAGGCGGACGTCTGCCTTTGTTTTCCATTACGCGGCTCGCCCAAATCTTTTACTTACATCATGCTTCATCATTAATAATGGTGGCTGCTCGCCTTATTTTATTTTGTGTGGCTCACGCAACAAAATTTTTGACAACAATAAACGTGTTTCTCTAAAGCAGGGCACACTAAGCATTGTATTTAATAATGGCGCCCGCAAATGCAGTAAGATAGTAAAGGGTGCAGTACCACAGGGCTATTACTAGGTGTCCCTGTGGTGTTGTAAAGGTACCTCTATTACCATATAAGGTACTGCACCCTTAATAACATTATAAAGGTTGCAGCTCAGAATTGCATTAAGGCTGTAGTACCTTATGTGGCTAATAGAGGTCCCTTTCCAACTCCACAGGGACACCTTGTAGCAGCCTGTGGTACTACACCCTTTCCTTTCTTCATGGAATTTCTTTTGTTACTTCATTTTTTCATTTGCAGTTCCAATATCACAAACAGTTAATAATGCAGGACCATTGCAAATGCTTTTTTAATTTTACAAATCTGCCAGAATTTCTGTTACTCCCTTGTCTTCTGTACCTGTTGTTCCTGCTGCTCAGTAGCAATAACTTGCACTCCCCGTTTCTCCATTGATCCCGTGTTTACATTTCTTTCTTTCTGGAGGGTTTTGCAGATGCAATTTGTGCATCTATAATTTGTTTTATTTTGCTTCAAGATGGGCATTTGCCATCTTGAAACAGTAACCTAAAACAAGTTCAAAATAGCTGCTGTTTCATAACCTATGTTCGTACTCATGAGTCGTGGTGTAGTGGCCATTATCTTTTATTCTTTTATTTTGATGACGCATCTGCAGAAATCATTTTTCTGCTTTTTGCCAATACTGTTTAGCATCAGCAACAAGCATTGGCAAAGTTACCTTTTGGCTTTGCCAATACTTGTTTATTTGAGTTACAGCTTCATCATGGTCCCACAGTTTGCTGTACATGCTGGTGACCTTGGTTCATTGAAGCCCCTCCAATAAGGCAGTCAGAAAATGTTGCTCCCACACTTCTTGGACACATGATTGATTTAGAGACTATTAAGACATTTAAAAGGGGAGTCATATATGGTTGCAAATACAGGTTTGATTTCCCCAGTGCTTAATTTGTAACAGAATGAGTGCCCAGAGCGCTGCCAGAAGTCCACACCTGGCGCTATTAAATGTCAGTGTGTGGGATACCAAGGCTGGGTGGTCTGGAATCCACCTAATTCCTCTTAAATTGACCAGAACTCCCTGCCCCTTTATGTCTCCCTTCAAGTTCCTTCTTTCTCCTTTTGTGAGGTGTTTCCAGCTTTCTCTTCCTCCTTCTTTCCCTTTTGTGCCTTTTCCCCGTTTTGCTCGCGGTCAATTTCCGATGGGGAAAAATAAGTGCTGGTCCCCAAAAATGAGTGGCGGTGACCCCCACTGATAACCGCGGGCTCAAATCAAGAACTGAACATTAATTCTTAGTTCGTGGGCGAATACATAAATATGTTTCTTATTAAATTAACCTACCTAGCTTGCTACAAGAATTTCGGAATCCCTCATCCACCGATAGCCGTTTGCATCCCCTTGGAGAGGGAATATACTAACGTAAGCCCATTTTCTAAGAGTTCCTAGTACCAGGAATGTGTGTTACATTTCCCGAATAATAGCCATGAAATAATTATAACTGTTAATTCATCTTGTGCACCGTTCTTCGTTTCCCGAGTCTCTTTGTCTTCCTCGCATCATGGCCGCACCACTGTACTTACCTTGATCGGAACTGAATGCCTGCCTGCTCCTTCTCCGTGCATGTACTGAATGCAAGTTTAAAATTAGCTCGTTTTAAAAACTATTCCTATTGTGAACAAGACGGCAATCCGGGAAACTAATGAGAGTGGGGCTACATACTGTGCAGCGTTAAATTACCGCTGGCATTAATTCTATTGCAAGTTCATTTTCATTTCCATTTCCAAGATCCGAAGAATGTAAAAAGCCAGGAGAGACATTTTAGAGCAATTTTAAAGCACCCTCGCTATTTAAAGGTCCTGATTTCTGAGTTGATAGGGAGCACAATTGCTGTGTAAAAAGCAAGGCCCTTTGAAGGGATTTGCAGTTCCATATCATGGCTCAATCTACCGTCGGGGACTTTGTAAGCTGCTCGGTGCTGTGATACTAAACCAGTTAATACACTCGTTCATGCTGAATGGGGTGATGCAGACCCTGACCTCTCGGCTGCTGTGATGAACAGGGCCACCAGGGCGCGCCCAGCATCAATGAGGATCAGGCTTTGTGGAAAAGGCTTGGATTCGAGGAGCAGGTTTCAGACGTGGGTCTGCGCCTGGGAATATGGTAGGACGTTTTGGATTCATCTTTACATGGACTCCTCTGCCATTTAAAAGAAGACATTTGGTGATAACTCCCATGCTTGTATTTTCCCTCCACCTCACTGTGCGGCATATCAGTATTCTGATTATTTGTAGAGGGCTGTGTCACAGATTCCACATACAGGCCTTTGCTGAACACACAATAGTGCAAACGGGTAAATCAAGGCTGCCGCTGGTCCCATGAAGCACATCTCTGTTTGCCACTCTAAGGATAAACCTGGACAGCCATCGCCCTACAAGACTTTGCACCCAACGACATGTTTGCTGTCTCTCAGGGCTGGAACCAAGGTTACCTTTCCTCTCTCAAAACGTGATATTTATCACTGCTGTACCTCACAGATGTATATGAATAGTCTGGCTAAACGAGTTAGCAGTTCAATGGGATGGTCACAGGAAGAGTCCACCAGAGTCTCCATAACTTAAGCAGGCAGTGTTGCTGCCAAGCTGTGCCCATATCGGTTGATACCACCCTTGGCACATGCTGCACTTCCCTCTAGGGCTAGAGAGCAGGGGCAGACAGGAAGGTGTACCTATGCTGGCAGCCGAGGTGTAATGTAGGCCCCTGGAGCCCACCCTTTGAGGGACACACAGCATCTATTCACCCCAAGGCCAATGAATATCTGTGTGATATGGGACACTCAGGACCCCCCTCAATATATTGTGTAGTGGAGCCCAATCATTTTGCGTTACTCCACTTGGCAAAAGCTTCATCAGATTGCATGGCTGTAAGTGTACTATGTTCTTCAGTAATTAACAGAAAGAGTCTCATTTATGGGGTTTTGGTGTAGGGCAGCACAGCAAGTCACCTTGCTGTGCTGTCCTACGTCAAAGGGAAAGGGGGGAATGCAATGTATTTATCCAATACGGTGCATTCCTGTCTTTTCTCTCTGTGCTTGCACCATTTCGGCAGCCTAGCCCAAACACAGGCACAGTGATGCAAGGGTGCCTGTGTTGTAGGCAGGTTTGTTTTTGTGCAGGAAGGAGCACCTTCCTGCACGCAAACAATCCATAGAGGCATTTCCCTCCTTCTATGTGTGCTGCATTCTGTAGCACACATAGAAAGAGGTAAATACAAGGAGACATAAATACATTTCTCTTCGTTATGCCTGCCCTAGGAAGGTGTAAGATTTTGCTGCATTCCCGGGGGTTTGCAAGTCCTTGTAAATCTGGGAATGCGTCAAAACCCATGAGCGTTGCGTGGGAACCCCTACTGCAATGTCCTTGAAACGTCTCCCTTTTGTGGTGTAAGGCAACACATGATTTGCGCTCCGTTGGCTTACTCAAGATTTATGAGGCCACTTAAAACCACGCAAGGTGGCTTTCCGTGGCTTCATAAATCTGACTTAGAGCCTTGCGTCATATGCATGTACCACTTTGCGTTATGCAAACGTGACGCAAAGCGCTCATAAATATGCCCCCAGATGTTTTGTTTGTGTGTAAAGAGAGTGCATGGTATTCCTTAGGGATAAGTCGACAAGCAGTATATTGTGTTGGAGTGGCATTTTGGAGGAACTAAGGTTTGCAGGAGCCATAACAAAACATGTGCATTTGTAAAGTTCACATTAACCTGTTGGGGCATCTTAGCTCTGAATAATAGGTACTTAAGTTTACCTAAATCAAACATACTCATTTTAATGAAGGATGAATGGTCAAATGGACGCCGGTATTTGAATATGTGGCCATAAGGTAAAACACGTTTCATGATTGGATACATTAGTCCAGTGAGCCACTAGATCTGGGCAAGCATATTATTCGGTTTCAGCAAGGGTGGGTGATATAGCGGAGGTCGAAAGAGGTGACAGAAATGTTTTGAGTTTCTGGTGGATAGGGCGTCAAACACGTAGTTAGGAAAGATGACTGGCAGCACCAATATTTCTGATTCATGGAGGTGGTTGGTGAGATGAGAAGAAGCAGGTTTTGGTGATTTGGGTGAAGGACTTTTTTTGTTTTTCTATTTCGAGGAGTGAGGCATTGGGGAAGTAAGGTATGAAGGACAGCAATGCTAGTTTGTATTGTTCAGGTAAGGAGAACCATGATGATGGTAGAAGTGCAATGAAAGGCAGTTGATTCCAGGAAAATCCCAAAAAACATGCACATTGATTCCCCTCCTGGCTCGTTGTACTCCTAATATGTGGGGACAATTCATGCGGAAAGGGGGACATGGGAATGATAAGATCCAATTTAACATTGCTATTTATAAATTCTCAGCAATCATGGCCCAGATTTTCTAGGGCTGTGTGCTGATATAAGTGTGACACAAAGCAGCACAAAGTGGCATCTGCAGTTTACTAGCTAGTGCAAAAGTTGATTTGTGCTGTAAAGTTGCACTGAGCCCCTAAACCACTGTGTGCTGCTTTGCGTTTAAGCACCATTACTGGGGACAAACCAGTGCTAACACCCATAGGTTTCAACACAAAACATGACCCACTAAGATGGTCATATCGAGCTTATCAAATCTAGGGCTACTGGAAACAGGTGCAAACAAGGGGTAATGTGTTGATTTCTTCCAGAAACCAAGACATTGCATATGTGCTACAGTGCACAGCACACATCCAACGTGACAGAACGTTATGTGTTTGTCTACACTTATGCATTTGAACCCAGAGCTAATGCTGGAAGAACATATTCATTGTTAGGGAGCACCCGCTCACCTTTGTACCATAGTCTGAGTGTGTGATTTGTGCAAAGCAGCCAGTTTGTGCGCCAATGCAAGGGAATACACCAACAGAAGGTAAATGCTTGTGTAAACTGCACTGCAGTGTGTATTTCCTTTTACACAACTCAGTGTACTAAATTTTGCTGCTGCATTTGTGAAATCTTAGTATATCTGGGACTGAACGTTTTCCAACTAAGAATTTCAGTGATTTAAAAAGAACATGTACTTTGCTTTGATTTTGTGTAACACGCATTGAACCCCTGAATGGATAAAATATTTTTATTTGGCAATGGGCTATCCTGAAATTTGTGCATTATCTAAATCAATCTCAATTAGGTTTGAAACCTGGTTATTCACTGTTACTCCATCACAGCAGTGGAAAACACAATTGGTTATCCTCTTCAGTGCAATCATAATGGTATATGCTGATTCTTAAAGAAAGCAAACCGAGTGGAGGGTCCAAGGGAAGTTTAAAGACCAGCACAGATAGATTCCCCACAGAACTATGGTTAAACACACAGTTATCCACGGGTCTGCCAGGGCTTCAAAAGAAGCACCAGAAACGTAAAACGAAAGACACAATCAGAGGGTCTAAGTCATATATAGAAGGAGTCCTTTAATAAGGACGGAATCCCATCACCCACCAAAGTGGCATGCTTCATCATCTAGGATTTCTCCTCTTGGCTGAAACACCTAGTGCAGCCAAGGGCTGCAACCCCCTTACTGTGAGGGAGGAGCTCAGGGATGTTTTAGATACTACTCTCATGAAGGATCTACTAAAATCCAACAGATGTAAAGCACTAAAGTACTTGAATGATGGACGCAGTGCAAAAAAATGTGATGTGATCTAAAACTAACTACCAGGAGAAGAATAGACTTTATTGGTTAACTCTTGGTGTCAGGATTAAAAACAGTGCATGTGCAGTTTTTAAAAAATCAACTGCATCAGTCATTTAACATCAAGGTTCTGAGGAAGGCCACAACACCCCTGAGGTCACACTCGACGAAACATGTAGACCTGTTTATTTGACAGAGGCAGTTAATTTTTTCAAAACTGCAGATGCATTGTTTTTAATCCTGACACCAAGAGTTAAACAATAAAGTCTATTCTTCTCCTGGTAGTTAGTTTTAGAACACTTATCACATTTTTTTGCTGTGTGCCCATCACTCGAGTACCTTAGTGCTTTACATCTGTTGGATTTTAGTAGATCCTTCATGAGAGTAGTTTCTAAAACATCCCTGAGCTCCTCCCTCACAGTGAGGGGGCTGTAGTCCTTGGCTGCACTAGGTGTTTCAGCCAAGAGGAGAAATCCCAGAAGATGAAGCATGCCACTTCGGTGGGAGATGGGATTCCATTGTTATAAAAGGACTCCTTCTATATATGACTTAGAGCCTCAGCGTGTGCCTTTTGTTTTACACTCTGGTGCTTCTTTTGAAGCCCAGCAGACCCGTGGATACTTGCTTGTTTAACCATATACTGATTCTTTCCACAGGGAATTTACTTGCATTAATAGGTGGACAGCACAGAAAATCTGCAATTACAAAATTACGGTATGTGTTTCTACATTTATGGTAACGAATGCCTTAGCCCAGGCGTATTGGCCCCCTCCTCATTGTGATAACATTGGGATATTGAAACTCAGACAAATTTATCAGTAGAAAACTCATAATGTATCAATTGAGAAACATTGAACATAAACGCCCAAATCTGCACTGTATAAACAAGCCTTGGAAGCACTACCACTGCGCCGCGTATCTAGCTTCTGATAAAACAGAGTCCAGTTCTTTTTCCAATATGAACAAAGCTAAAATGAAAGTTATGAGATAATGGAGCAAAATCGGTTAAGGCACTTTAAAACACATTTCGAAATAGTCTTCGACCCTCATCACTGAAGTAAAAATGGAAACTCTCGTGCATCATCAATGTCACAGAGCAGGAAGGGAGAACTATGCTGCAGGATTTAACAGATGTTTATGCAGCCGAGGTGTCAGGTCTTTGTATGTGACAGCGAAAGATGGCTGATTATGCGTGTTTACTCTGAAACTATTTTGAATTCAGTGCATTCGTCTTTGCAGTGAAATGTATTCCAAAGCTGATCCTCTAATTGCAAACGATTACTGTCTTGCACAACAACAACGAAAATAAGTATAACGCAGTATAATGTTTAAAATGTTATGTGATCATGTTGCTCTGATGTATTTGGAATAGTTATGCTACAACAATATATTATAACTATTGTACTGAGCTAGAAAGGGACTTCTAGATTCACTCAATGTCAGCACAAATAAGATTGGTATTTTATAGGCACTTGCACACAATCTTCCCCTCTCATTGTGCGCTCCTTTTCAGCCATAGCAAGTGCCAGGCAATCACGTAATAATGTATTACTTCTTGTGTAGGGGATACACGCCCATGTATGCAGCTTCAATGAACTTGTCCAGGTAACACATGATTGTTGATTAGGTATATAACACCCTCACTAAACCAGGGTTTTGAATTCATATGTAAACCTTGTGGGACCCATATCTTCCTTTATTGTGTTGCATGGTGCTGCAGTTATATAGCGCTCCATACCCCTGACAAGGCGCTGAAGCATATTCTTCTTTGCGGGTGTGCTTATTTGGAAGAAGTGTGTACTTGTCACATTGGCTATGAACATAGTCTTTGCATTTTATGCTTTTGCGCCAGAGTCGTGATATTCTCATGTTTGGTGTCTGATGGAGCAAAAAAGAGTGAGAGGTAGGACGCTTAGTACATAGGTGAAGCAAATGCATGCATTTTGGCCTATCTAGGATGGACTTTGGTATCACATTATTTCAGGCTATGTGTATGGTATTGATCCAAATGTGTATATGGGATAATACAAGGAGTGGAGCAGAGGGGAGTGACATTGAAATGCCTGTGAGTGTGCCTACCGGCCTTAGGGTGATTGTTTCCAGTTTCATGGCAGTTCATTGGGAATTCTATGCTGTCCATCTCCTCTTAGTAACAGGAGGTGCTATGGGGTTTCTAGCTGCAGAGTCATCTTGGAAAGATGCCTTCCTGAACTCCAGGTGATCTCCAATGTCGCTGTCTTTGCCTGTAAACAGTTCCAGTGTGTTGTTGCTGATATGGAGAAGGAGGTTCCACTGACGCGTTTCATTTCATATGGAGGGATGATCCGCTGCGGTGGCAGTCTAGAGTGCAGGGATCTATTCTGTGCATGTCTCTGCAGCTTTACTTGAAGACAGGGCCTTTGTCGGGGATGGATTGATGGGTAATGCAGACAGTTTTGACATCTGAGGATCTGGTCAAAGTTTTGTTGGTGAGACTTAGGGGCATATTATCAAGCCTGGCGATAAAATTATCGCCGCTTTAGCGGCAGAAAACCGCCGCTAAAACGGCGATAATGGGCTTGATAATATGCTCTATGGAATTCCAATTGAAGCCCATGTTAGATGTCCTTCACATCTAACATGGGCTTAAATTGGAATTCTATAGGGCATATTATCAAGCCCATTATCGCCGTTTTAGCGGCGGTTTTCGGCCGCTAAAGCGGCGATAATGTTATCGCCTGGCTTGATAATATGCCCCTAAATTAGATGGATGGACGTGTGAAAGTTTCCTCATCAAACCATTCCGGATTCACTGCAGGAATCACAACGGAAACACGGATAGACACATGCAGAGTGATTACGTAGCCAAGACGTCACGAGACAATGACCATTGACAAAGCACAAAGAAGGCCATCGTCTTTGGCATCATACAAACACAGTGTCCGATGGAAGCCGCCACTTGAACCTCATGCTGCCACACACTACATGAAACACACATGAATCATACATGTCTCAGATATAATCAAGGCAAGAGCTCAGTTATGGGTGCCTGATTTGACCTTTTACAAGATGGAGCCATAGGCTATGTCTCACTAGGGGTAGATTTAAGAAGCCTGTACCATGACTAGAAAATCATTTGCCATCAAAGTCTGTCTCCACATAGCCAGGGTAGAGAGGACAGCAGACTTCATCCCAGGAGAGGTACATATGGACTGACCTGTGACATCATCCCAGCACAGATCACGACACAAAGAACACGTGGACTCGCAGGTTTGTCAAATGATCGGGGATAAATAGCAAAAAAACATCCAAGACTAGGTCGGCAATACTCTGTCTGGCCATGGGGAGGCAGTAGACTCCATCAGCCGGCAAATATGCAAGTCAGCGGGTTACAATAATTAACATTATTTTAATGATGCATATACATTATGAGTAATTGTTATGAATAAATTGTCTTAAAAGATTAATCACATCAATTTCTTTCATATGTTACAAAATCAAATGTATCTAAATAGATAGAATGATTATAAAATAAAATTCTTGTTTGTGAGATGGTTTTGACAAATTTAGAGAGAAGTATATTTCACTTCGTAATGCATTTCTTTTGCTCACACATCTTCGGGACAAAATCATTTACATAAGGAGCACTATAAATCAAACGCGTGGCTCTAATTACGAGTCAAGTCGTAATTTTTAAACCGGTGGCGATATTTGCAAAAGGGTTGGAATTACAAGTTGTGGAATTATTATCACACCCTCACAATTTTCCCCTGATAAATTGCGGCAGTTCAAACCTGCTGGACTTTCTTGGATAAAAAGGCCTGGGAAAAAGGCAAAACATAGGGAATTTGGTGAGTTAAAAACTGATTCTACATGTTTTGCCTCATTTTCCATTTAAATACTCGTAATAGGAGGTATTTACCAAACGAGGCAAATAAATCACCCTGGGGTAACGGTACATATCCCACCCTATTTTGAAAAATTCATGATGAGAGTCTTATTTATTCTATCTAGATCTTTGAAAATCACCTACACTGTTTGTACTGCATCCATGTTTTATTAATGTAAAGGAATTTGTGTATTAGCATCTACATTCAGTTTTAATAAAGGACAGACATTCGATGCTGCTCATCTGTAATTGCATCTGTTATTTCAATTATTAGGTTGAAAATAAAATTAGTTTTTATTTGGTTTTAATTATTAACATATGTTTTGCTATTTTTCCCCCTATCACAATGATCAAACAATCTCAGAAAATATTTTTTTGAATATGCATGATAATATCTTGAGCCTGGTACCTAAAAGCTAATCAATAATATGTTCTCAGCACGGGTTCATGGTCTTGCTACTCCTGGGTGGGGCTACCCCTTCTTTTCGATTTCCTATAATTCTATTTCACAGCTTAGCCCGCCCCTATAATGAGTGGCATTGATCCTCTGGCGCTCCACAGTGCTGTCTGTCGCCTCTGTGACTCCCAGAGACGCTGAGGATATTTGGATCTGCTTTGCCAGGGAGCGAATGATCTCAACGACTTTAGGATCAAGTTCTCCGGGGATCGAGGCCGGAGCTCCACTTTTGAAGGTGCGTGATGGCATCTATAACTCTGGGACCCGCAAACATAGCCTGCGGTGTGACAGTGGAAGAGGTCAGGCCTTGCCTTTCTCTCATGCAAGTGCACAACTCAGCCCTCTGATAGGTAACACCAGCTGTGCTCCTGCCCTCTCAGAGGCACTGCAGAGTGCCACAGAAGAGCAAAGTGGTTGCTCCTTCTTTCTTCTCCACAAGTTTTAAATTTGACCAAAAGCACACCACAGTTTAACAACATTATAATTGTTTATTTTCACCTATGAGACAGCTTTTGTCTGTCTTTAGACAACAAATCATTATGAACCACAGTGCTTTAAGTGAGATGAAAAGGGTGAAGGGTGGCCTCTAAATGGGGTGATGCCTAAATAATTAAAACCAAGTAAACTGCAATACTGTGCTTTACATCGTACAGGTACTCGCGCTTTGCATCGCGCTATGCGCCTCAATACCGCGCTATCATTTTTAAGCTACCCTTATAACTATTTGTGTTTTTCTTAGTTGTATTTTGCCCTGATTTTAATAGGATTTATTGTAACCCCCTCACCTGCACTCTAATCGGTTCCTTCACCGCTGTTTTGGCGGGTCCTGTCTCTGGGGTGGGATTGGCTTTGGGCGCCATCTTGGAGTGGTGGTCACTTTGGGCGCCATCTTGGAGTGGTGGTCACTTCGCTGTGCCGGAGTCGTGCCAGAGTCCTGCCCGTCTGCGCCCGTCTGCGCCCGTCTGCGCTAAGGAAGCGCGGCTCGCGGCAGAACTCTGGACCTGGCCATCATGACTATACTTTTGAGAACTTGTAGTAGAGCCGATCTACTGGCCCTTCGGGACCGATGTATACGCTGCGAGTTTTCACCTGTAGTCCCGCTGTGTGGCCCATATCATTGTAGGTGTGGTGCTTGGTCATTGGAACCCCCCTCTCTTATACGCTCCTTGGGGCCTGTTATAAAGAGGATAGGACAACGGGACTTGAGTATCTGGAGCTTAAACGTCAGATCTGTGGTAAAGCACCATCAGGAGGTTTATGACCTTCTTATTGATGGTTCGCCGGATGTGCTTTTTCTGACGGAAACGTGGCTCCACGACTCTGACTCCTCGATAATTAACCTAGCCTTTCCCCCAGAGTATGCTATTTTCACTTTAGATCGGACGACTAGAGGTGGAGGTATTGCGATGGCCACCAAACGGTGTTATCCCTGCGAGTGGAAAGCCGCTGAACTTTTGGGGTGTGAGGGTGCCCTATTTAAAATAGCATTTAGTCACCAGTTTACCTTCTCTGGGCTATTAATTTACCGGCCTCCGGGCTGTGACTCTGTTTTTAGGGCTGCTCTTCCTGAGTATATTAGCATAGAGGCACTAGGATGCGCACATTTTAATGTTGTGGGAGATCTTAATCTCCATTTGGACTGCCCTTCTTTACCCTCTATTAGGAGCTTTCTGGCGGATCTTGAGGCTTTACAGCTCTCGCAGATGATTACTTTCCCCACACATAAAGGTGGTCATATTCTTGACCCGTTCTTTACAAATCTAGAAGGACTCAGAGTTCTTGGTTCCTCCCAGTTGGTCTGGACAGACCACATGCTGGTGAAAACGGCATGCTCTTTGTCTGACTCTCCTTTTCTATCTCAGGATAGACTTGTTCTTAAACGACACTGGAACAAATTAAGACTGGAGGATTTTTACCATCAGCTCGAGAAGGTTCCTTTAGGTCCGCTCACCGAGGTCGATTGTGGATACGACTCTTTCTGTAGGTGGATATCTGGTGCCCTCGATTCTCTGATTCCTATGTGTTGGTCCAAGTGTCAGCGGAAGGAGCCGAGCCCTTGGTATGACACTTCCTTGGCATCTCTTAAGAGGGCCTGTAGACAGGCCGAAAGATTATGGAGGAAGTCGTACGACCCAGATCTGAAAATATGTTATCTGGCCAAGGTCAAGATTTATCACAGGGCAGTGTGTCAAACTCGCGCTTCCTTTTATGCTCAACAGTTTCAGAACTCTGCCAATCCATCGAAACTTATTTTTAAAGTATTAAAGGACTTGATGGCGAAGAGAGCAACTGCAGTGGAAATATGCTCGGACTCACATTGTGAGGGTTTGGCCTCTTTCTTCCATGAAAAAGTGCAAGCCATCTATCGCACTTTCTCAATGGGCTCCCTGATGCTAGAGCAGGTTGGTCGCACCTTAAGTGAGGGGGAATGTCTTTCCATCTTACCCCCCTTATCTCTGGAAGTGTTTGACTTTCTCAGCGCCAAAATCAAGTCTGGATCTCTGGCAGACCCGCTGACACCGGCCCAACTCAAGACCCTGGCACCGGTTTGCCGTACCCCGGTGCTGTCCTTGATCAACCTGTCTCTCTCTTCTGGAGTGGTTCCCGTTAGATGGAAGCAGGCAGTAGTCACGCCAATTCTGAAGAAGGCGAACCTTAACCCCCTTAAACCTGAAAGCTACCGCCCTATCTCCCTTCTCCCTTGGGCCACGAAAATAGCGGAGGCCCATGTGAATGCCACTCTTACAGACCATCTTGGTAGGCTTAACATTCTCGACCCTACCCAGAACGGGTTCCGTGCGGGTCACAGCACGGAGACGGCCCTTCTCTCGATGGTCGAGCATCTGCGTTCCGTGCTGGATTCCGGTCAGACGGCGGCACGACTGTTATTAGATCTTAGTGCCGCCTTCGACACGGTCTCGCACGGGATTCTGATTCGGCGTCTTGAGGAGGTGGGCGTTTCTGGCTCCGCCTTGCACTGGTTTCGTTCCTTCCTTACGGATAGGTCATTCCAGGTGGCAATCCCGCCCGGTAAGTCGTCATCCTACCCGCTAGACCAGGGAGTCCCACAGGGGTCTTCACTGAGTCCCACCCTTTTCAATCTGTATGTGAGACCGTTGGCTGCGGTCGTCAAGTGGTGGGGCCTGACCATGGTCTCTTACGCAGATGACACGCAGCTGGCGGTCACACTGAGTGGGGACTCAGACCTGGAGGCTCCCAGGTTCTGTGATGGTCTGCGGGAAGTGGCTAACTGGATGAATTCCAACTGTCTCCAGTTAAACACCAAGAAGACGGAGATTATGGTGTTTGGTAAACAGGTGGCTTTGTGGGATGACAAATGGTGGCCATCGGAGTTGGGTGTGACTCCCCTCCCAGCGGCAGAGATAAAAAACTTGGGGGTGTGGCTTGATCCTTCTCTGAGTTTCATCTGTCATACCAAGAAGGTGGCGGCTTCTTGCTATGGCATCATCAGAGGACTTCGACCCATCCTCAAATTCTTTGATGCACCCACAAGACAGCTGGTGGTCCAAGCATCAGTGCTGTCCAGGCTGGATTATGCCAGCTCCCTACTGGCGGGGATAAACCCGTCAGAATTTCTGCGGCTCCAGCGGGTTCAAAACGTTGCGGCCCGACTGGTGACAGGTCTGCCTAGGCGATGCTCGGTGTCCAATACTCTGCGCTCTCTCCACTGGCTCCCTGTGCAGCAGAGGATTAGATTTAAGGTTCTCTGCTTTGCATTTAAAATCCTAAAGGGTACTCCCCCACAAATCTTGGAGAAATTGCTGATCCCCTATGTCCCCTCTCGCACTCTTAGATCGCTAGGCCAGAACTTAGCAGTGGTCCCGCGTTTTAAGTTGAGCAGAATTGGTGGCCGCTCCTTTCGAGTCCTGGCAGCGAGTTGGTGGAATTCTCTTCCTCCACAAATCCGGGCCATCGATGAGCTCCTTCAGTTTAGACGGGCTATCAAGACCTTTTTATTTGTTTAGTTTATCTGTTGTGTCTCGTCTCCTTTTGTCCGCTTTTAGTGCTGTGTTGTGTTCACCTTCTCAAAGCGCCAGGACGTCCCTTTGCTGGGGCAGCTGTGCGCGGTACAAATAAAAATAACATAACATAACATTGTGTGCTGCCTAACCAACATTTAAGTCCCTCTTTGTGAGTTTTCTGCTGTTGCCTCCAGACATATCACACAACAGCAAACATATCCTAAACAAGCCATACATAATGGCCTGATGAGTGCCTGCTAGCAATTTGACATAAATGAGTCACAACAATGATTTTGTTGTAAATAATTAGAAATGGTAATTACAAATGGTACACATGTGACCATCACTCTGTACTCACAGGGGAGAGTTCAAGGATTGGTTGAGCATGTAATCTGAAGACTGTTATGGCTCACTAACTCTTACTAATTCCAACCTCTGTGCCCCACTATGAACCCCCCCCCCTAACCAGAACTCACCCATACATCTAAATGTGACTCAGATCACATGTACCAACATTGGGACACTCAACTGATCAGCCTATTAGAGCCAAGTCATCTTAATTTTACCATCAAAATAGCACTACAGCAGAGAGAGTTTACAAATGTTAACAAATTTGAGGTTTTCCTTACAAAAAATACGCAATGTATATATAGTAATTTATTACTAAAACCATTAGCAAAGCCAGTAGATATCACATTTAAGACCTATTGGCTTTCCCAACCATGTTTCAACTTGCAGTCACCATTCAAGTCATTGTAGCTTTGAACAGGAATAATTCAGAAATTGGTGAATGACGATGCAAATGTTCAGGTAAGTGGGGTCTGAATTTTGTAGTGCCTTGAATGTGTGTGTGTGAAGAGTTTGAATTGAGCGCCTTTGTGTATCGGGAGGCAGTGAGCCAGGAGTGGTGCAATGTGAGTTATGTGTGGGAGGCTGAGGATGAGTCTGGCGATTGGTTGAGGGTGAGTCTGGCTGCTGAGTTCTGGATTGTTTGAAGTCTTTTAGTGAGTTGCTTGGTGATCCCAGCATAGAGGGTGTTCTCATAGTCCAACTTGCTGGTGACTAGTGTGTGAGTGATGGTTTTTCTAGTGTTGCTTGGGAGCCATTTGTAGATCTTCCTCAGCACCTTGATGGTGTGGAATCAGGATGCAGTGATGGTGTTGACTTGTGTGGTCATATCCAGTTTGATGTCAATGATTATTCTGAAGTTCCTGATATGATTTCTCTGTATGGGTCCGAGTTCAGCCGGCCACCACCTGGAATCCAATACTGAAATGTTCTTGCTGAAGAGCACTACTTCTGTCTTGTCGGTGTTGAGCTTGAGACAGTTGGGTTTCATCCAATTAGTGACTTCAGTCATGCACACAGTGAACTTGTTTCTTGTGTTGGGATTCTTTCATAGAGGGTGAGTACGAGTTAATTGTTTTCTGCATAGGAGAGGATGTTAAAGTCATGTGTGCCGATGAATTTGGCCAAAGGGATCATGTATGCATTGAAGAGGGTGGGGCTGAGCAATGAACCTTAAGGCACTCTGCAGATTGTGGGCTTGCAATAAGTAAGGTGCCAAGCTGACAGCTTGTGTTGTGTTTATTTAGAAGGAGCAGATCCAGTGTTAGCGGGTCCTTGGATGCAGGCACCTCATGAGGATGGGTTGTGAGATTGTCAAATGCTGCAGAGAGGTCCAGGAGAATGAGTGCTGCCGTGTCTCCTCTGTCAAGTGTCATGTAGTTTATACAAATCTAAATGGGATCTGCGCGTTCAGACAACATAAACTAAGGGATTGCTGTCCAGACTGATTCCAGGCACCCCCGAAGGATATGTTAGTCTTTAGACCAGCTGACTCACAGTGCCACTATGAGCCCTTCTTACCAAGGAGCTAATAGTTTGTGGCAACTATTGAACATGACAACCCTGACCTCTCTGGGATCGTGGAAACAGTACAGTACTTTTTTCTCAGTCACTTGTGCTCAATTTGTCTTCAGAGAGATACACAGAATAAATGATGGGGATGGTTTCAATAAGCATTTATTGAACAAGCATCATTCTAGTCTAAAATACATGTGCTGCAAAAACCATGAGACAGAAACTGATATATATGGTTCTAAGCACCAGTTGAGTAAGAAAAGGTAGAATTCTACCATAGTACTAAAACAATAAATACATGCAGGCATATGAATACATGACAATAATAATGCTTACAATGCAACCCTAACTAGATGTACCTAGGTGTACCTAGCATGTATGCCTGTGAAAAGCCAAGAATCCCCTTAGGCGAGAGCTAAACCCCTTACCTGATATGGGAGAGCGAAGGACCCCGAGATGGACACCCCTTGAGGGATGTCAGACCACTGCGTGCTGGAGTGTCTTGGTTTAGGAACCTCAGCATCTCGCATCAACGTGTCATCATAGAAGTCATCATAGAAGTCTTTCTCCTCTGGTTTGCCCAGTGAAGATGTAGTGCTTATATACCCAACAGGTATCCTCAGGGGCTCTACCTAGAAGTGTACTATGGGCATGTCGGGCACGGATGACGATAGAGGTGACCCTTATACAGGGTTATTATGCAGGAGATGGTAATCCTGCTGTGATACTGAGAATCCTCAAGCATAATACATGAGGCTAGGTTTCAGAGAAAACCTCACAACAGTCATGTAGCACCTAACTAGGTAAAAGGTCAGCGTCAGACGCATTTTGTAGAACAATGATAGGACAGATGTAGGTAAAAGGTCTTGTAACTACCTAGGCTTATATTGGGGCACATTGGGGTTCAAAAGATAAAGATCACTGTAAAGCTTTTTCACAGTAGCACAAACCAGTTCTAAACATTTGCCATCTTGTTTCGCATATGTCTTGGTCAGCTTGTAACAGGAATCTTTACGAGCTATTTCACATTCGCTCTGCAGTTACATCAGATTATCAGGAAACATGTGAATGTTTTTGTCAAGCCACACAAGAGTGCGTTCATTTGATTTGATTGAGAGAATATATGCTTTTCATTAATCTTCATGAAAATGTGTATATTGAAGTACATTTGTATTTCAAGAGCTAATCAAATACACTATAGGAGTATTTGTGCACTCCACATGCATGTGTTAAAGATGATGTAACTTTCTGTGGACACTACTTTGAGTTCACCTACAAATTTGTAAATGCATAAAGCATTGCCCCCAGACCACTCCTGTTAATCCTCTCCCTTATAAGTGATCTAGAAGAAAGTAAAGCCCTGCTGATAGTAAAATAATAATAAATGTAAGTCTTTCTATACTAACCCCTCTTGACCCTCAAATGCTGATCCGCTCCTTTCTTCCTCAAGGCAGGAATTGTCATCTACTATCCATCTACCAACACCTCCTGCTCTTCTCTAGTGGTTAATTAGGAGAAGACAAAGTATGCCTCTCCCAGTCTTCAACCCAACCGCAAAGCTATTGTAGTGTTTCTGGACTAGGACTGTGAGATGGGATACACAAGATACATCTCACCATTCACTCCAGAAAATATGTATTTAACTAAATATTATTACAGTAGTGAATTGTTTTCTGTTTACAATTTCAATGCCCTCTACAAGTAGGAAACTAACATCTTTCTCCTAATGTACACAAACAGTAAAAGTAAATAGTGTTTTCACTATGGACATTATAAACATACTAAGCCTTGACTCATGAGTTGCATGAGACATCCGTAAAGCAGGAAAGCTAAATAATTCTTTGTGCTTTTTGGGGTTTTGTCTATTTAGCATTCAATGACCTGCCATGCTCTGTATTGTTGGGCTTAAAGCAAAAATTAAACAGCACTGGCTATGGGACTTGGCCCCTCTACATGGCTTGGGCTGGGCCCCGTGCAGAGGGGAAGTGATCTGCCCTACCAGTACTCGGTCTTTGGGAGGGGCATTGGATGGATGCAGGACGGAGGATGTCAACTACTGTTGTGCTGTCCCTGTCTAAATTGGAAAGTCACATTCTTGGCTAACAATAAGGTTGTGGTACGAGGGATGAACAAGTTTGAGAGTGACAAATACCTGCTTAGACTGCTGTGGGAATTGGTTTTTAGATGCTTGCATCTAAACATGCCTTTCCAGGCTAGATACATACCAGTCCTTGACAGCAAGAACTGTGGAATCTTAGGCGAAGAGGATGTTGAGTTTAGTTGAAGGATTTTTTTTTGTTTAACAAAGTTTTTGTATATAGAAGCTTGGATGGTATTTTCTCTGAGAAGGGCAAATAAAAGATGGAGGCATTTATACGAGATTAGAGGCAGAGAGACAACATTATAAGAGAAGGATAAAAGAAGGGGTCATCACTTGCATTTTATTTAAAGTGCTTTTGGTTCTATGTGCTGAGTGGGTGCAAGTTTGCCAACAGGGTGTTAGAAGGATGAATCAGAATAAGAGTGAGGGTTGCGACAGATGGAAGGCAGTTCCTGGGATAGTGCCAGAAGCAACAAGTGACCAGGCAATAGTTGCATGTGCATTCGCATGGGAAGGGTGCTTATTTTAAGCTAAACATGAAATCTTCTTTTTTGGAATGCTTATGGTGTCATAAGTCACTGAGAGGAAAAGTGAAGAGGGATCTTGAATAGAGGACTTTAGTTTAGAGGGGAACAGGTTGATATTGATGGTGCAACTGGGAAAGTCAGGCTAAAAGTAGGTTTGCCCAATGAGGGTCTAGGGGTTGAGCAACAGAGCTTGTGCATGAGGATGTTAGCAAGTTGAAGGGCAGGGGGGAGTTGGGTTTGCTCTGAAAAGGCTTGCAATTAGGTGGCTTGTGAGAGCAGAGCTATGGGAAATATTCATTTGGTACAGAGGCAGTGACAAAGGCCAGTAGCCTGTTGTGGAGGGACGACAGGCAGAAGAGATTGGGTACAAGAATGTCTGGGAAGATGCGGCCGTACATTAACCATGGGTCCAGGGACTGCACTGCAGGCTCTAATGGGCATTGCTTCTTGAAACTATCTACATATGTTGCAAAGTACTTTTTTCACACATATTTCTTTTCAACTAGCAATGGAGAAAATGTGTAGATTTTTAGAAGATGCAAATCATCTCGTTAAACGTTTATGATGTTATCTTGCTTTTAAAAAGGTCAGCATTTTCCCATTGAGAAAAATAACGCCTCTAAGTGCCTGTTTACAAACAGCTGTGTTAGCTTAAGCAGCTCAGACCTAATTCCAGGTTATTCAAGCAGTGGATTTGCTGCTAGAATTCATCTTAAGGCATAACTGCAGTATGACTCAAATCCTTTGGTAATTGTATATTGTCTTGATGTGGGATTAATGTTTTCGGGGATCTCCTCATCGTGTTCAAAGATCACAGCAAAAGTCCCCCCCAGGCCTGCACATGTGTCCTGAATATTCAGGGCTATGCATTCAATATTTTCCTGGCACACATTTGCAATTTCTTAGTGGAAATCTGTATGCAAACCTAATAATAAGTTTAATGATAATAGTAATTCGCTGCCATCATGTGCAGAGCAACTGAAGAAGCCCAATACATTCTGGGCAGATATGTAAGAAATCTGTCCCCGGAGAAATTTCACCCTGGATAATTTCTTCTGTTACCAGTTTTGGACGAAGCTTTTTTTTTTAGCTATTAACCTGATAGTATGAACTGTTTTAAACCAGATCTGTGACAGTTTTCGCTGAGCACGCAATGTTACTTTGGAGGTAGACATGTAGACGAGAAGGACGTAAATGTTCCCTTCTTTTCGACTCCGTTGAGGCACCGTGAATGACCACATAATGCCACATAATTTACATTTGAAAATCATTGTACGTTTTATTGTGCTTTAAATTAATTCAACTGGGTAAACAATTTTTGATTCCATTCTGAGTCTAGTCCAAAATGGTGAAAAATGATACAAGACACTACATTTCGGGCAACTCTAGTTTGCTCAGTCCCGTTTTCTATAAGTCGTAGAAAAGAAGCAAACCTACTTTCTTTCATTTCTGGTAGTAGCAATGATTTGTGGAATGTTTCATTCAGCATTTATGTAATAAGCAGATGGAAATAAATCTAGCAGTTTTTTAGTCTGGGCTACAGATATATTTGAAATGTACGTGTGCACAGAGGCTTTAGGGTAGCCGTCTTTTTAATTTGTTTGTTGTAATGTCATTGGCACAATACATGCAAAAAGGAGCATTTGGCTGCCTTGCACTGTGACTGAATGTTTGCTTTGTTTAGCATTCCGTCCATCGTCTGTTATTTTTGCATTTGTCACCCTAAGTGGGAAGGGTATGTCCAGACGTGGGTCCCGTGCCCGCTATGCCACCATATTTATCTATTTTTGTTTTGTTGCATATTTATATAGCGCAAACTCGACCCGAAGGTATTGGAGCGCTTTACATGAGCACCGTATTTACATTACACATTCAGGCACGGGGAGCTGAAGTGATTTGCCCAGAATCACAGGATGTGGACGCGACCCCGAGGCGCGAACCCTGGTTTCCAGCACCAAAATTGGCAGTCTAGCCAACGGACCACATCCAGGCTAGCGTGGCTGATGAGAGGTGATACCCCAAAACCGGTCCAAGGATGCTTGTTTCTAGTCCAGGTAGGGCCTGGATTGGCAGTTCTGGCTAGACTGTTCCCATGGGGAGCAGGGTCAAGACTGAGTTTCATATGGCTGTGTCCAATCTAGAATGGCATGGCGAGCAGAAAAACAATGGATTTAACCCAAATCTGTGACTAGGGGGGCATGTTTGATTTGTTCAACATTCCGTCCATCATCTGTTCTTTTTGCATTTGCACTGCGAATGACAGCATTTTGTCTGATTGCATGCGCACAACTGCCTGACAGGACTGCATGAGTGCCAGGGCTGTTGTATGTGGACTGTTGAGTAACTTCTATATTTTCATATTTTTTGCCTTTTTGGATTGTTCCTATTGAATATGTTCGCAAAAAAATAAAAAATAAATATTACATACATTGAAGGTTTGCCAAGGCCACACACTCGTTTGTGCTGACATTAGGCGTTTCAGATAACGATATGAAAATCTAAGTATATGTTTTAACTGTTTAAGACAAACAGAGAAACATACTCCTGAAGTTAATAAGCAAAGCAAATGTATCAATACAACCTCTGGACATTATAACAAGTCATGATTTGCTTTTATCATCACTATGACCATGGGACAGGTGATACATCTGTTGAATTACAATTTTCATTTAGATATTAATACATAGTAGACAGTAAAATGAATACACTATACACATTGAAATAGGGTAAAAACAATAAACAAACACTGAACTACCAGCACACCAGCAACTTGCCCGAAGCCTTCAAGAACCTAAACAGCTGGATAACCACATGCAGTGACATCCTGGCTCCCCTCAAGTGCAGCAAAGCACCAACACCCATCCTCAACACCTCCATCAATTCAGAGACGTTACCGGACACCTGGAAATATGCCACCATTATGTCCCCGCTGAAGAAACCATCTGCTGACCCAGCCAAACTTTCCAAGCACAAACCTATCTTCCTCCTACTATTTCTGGAAAATGTCTAATAGAAACTGATGCCTCACTGACCGCCTCATCAACCACCACCTACTTGACTCCACACAGTCTGGATTCAGGGCCAACTACAGTATAGAAATAGCACTCATCGCTGCCACAGACACCATCCACATGATCCTTGACAGAGGAGATACAGAAGCCCTCATTCTTCTGGACCTCTTTGCAGCATCTAACACACCCCATCCTATTCAGGTGCCTGCATGAGATTGACATCCCAAGACTCGCTTTACACTGGATCAGTTCTTTCTTAACAGATAGAATACACACTGTCAGCCTGCCACCTTTCACCTCAAAAGCCTGCAAAATCATGATCTGTAGAGTGCCTCAAGGCTCTTCACTCGATCCCACCCTCTTCAATCAGTGCACACAACATCAGCATGCTCTCTTATGCTGATGAAACACAACTCATACTCTCCCTTTCAAATATGACTTCCAACACAAGAGAAATGTTCACTGCCTGCATGACTGAAGTCGCTAACTGGAAGAAAGCCAACTGACTCAAGCTCAACTCTGAAAATATAGAAGTAGTGATCTTTGGAAAGAAAACCACACCATGGGACTCCAACTGGTGACCAGCCGATCTCATACTGTGAGACGGTGGTTCTGACCATCAGAGCCACACTGATTTTTCGCTTTTTGGACACCTAATTTTTTAGCTTTTACTGAGGGAGCGCCTCATAAGCTGGGACTCACCCACAGGGAACTCATAATAAAATTGACTGCATGTGGATTTCATCGGTGTCCGCGTTGTGAGATAAGGCCGCTGCGCTGCAGCCAGGGTAAGGGGCACAGGACTGGCTACATGTGGACACAGGTGCACACATGTGTTCACCAGTGTAAGGGCTGCATGGGGGAGATTCCTGTCATGCACAGCCCAGGAGCTGGTACAGATAGAATGGCGTGGCAGGGATTGTGCAGCGTTGGGTGGTGACATGGAATACGCTTTATAATGTGGGGAGACACAGGTAAGGGAAAGTCAGTGTGCTTTACTGTTTCACTTTAGGAACACTCCATTATTCTCCTATGGAGACAGAGACCACATGGGGTAGTTTCAGCTTTCTAGGGCCTACAAACTCCAGACATGCACCAAAGTACACTGTAGGTTGTGCACAAAGAATTATTCTGCTGAGTCCAAAACCATATCTGTACTGCTTAAGGGTCATTTAGAAATGTCATATTCCTCTGACTCAGCTCATAACCAGTGCCCGCTCAGGTGTGACCCTGCCAGGCTGGATTAATTACCTTCCTTCCCAAGCTGTAGCATCAGAGGCCTAGCCCTTCCCTGCAAGCATTCCCAAGGGCGAAGGTCTTCTCTCCAGGAGGGAGAGATAGGGTGAAGCTGCAGGGTATCAATCAGCAGCTGTCTCCCGGTGCCAGTCCCAGGCCTGCTCCGGGCCCGGGCCATAAAGTCAGCAAGGGGGAAGGGGGCTTTTGAGAGACTATGTGGTATGAGACCCCTGGACAACGCCATATTGAAGTATCCCAGAGGCCTGTGCAGGAAGGAGGGAGCAGGACAGGGAGGTGATGTGTCACTCCAGGACAGGGCAGAAGTGCCTTCCTGCCATTACCTTCCAAGTTCTCTTAAAAGGTCTTGCAGAGGAAGAGGATCTCTCACCTGGCACCATGGTTAGTTGGAAGGAGGAACCCCTTGACTGTCCCGGGACTCTGGAGTCCAGGGCCAGTGGGTCAGTGAGAAGAAGCCTGGGCCTTTGTGCAATGAGAAGGCTGGAACAGGGTGCCAGTGAATTCTGTTTCTTGCTGAGTCACCCTCTTGGAGGCCAGGGGGGTGGTGAAAAGTGCTCCAGATGGCTAGGGCTGGACACCAGGAGCACGAAGAGGCCAAGATTGTCAAAATTGGCCACACGGGACCCAAGATATTCCCCCCCTGAAGGTAGGCAACCTTTGACCTTTGCTGGGACCGACGACGAAGCATATGGGACTCCACCGCCATTCTTTGATGAGCCCCTGGATGGGTCAGGTCTTGGGGGCTTCCCCCAAAAGAAGGAGATCCGTCACGACCCCTGGGAAGGTGCCTACAGGGCCCAGGCTTTCCAACATGGGCCCTGATGAAGTAAAGTCGGGGAGCGCCGTAGCGCTTCCCGTGAAATGGACCCCAGAGGCCCAGGCACCTACCCTGGGCCCCGCTGAAACCTGAAACCAGAGAGCTCCGTCACGCCCCCTGTGGTTCCAGGGGCCCTGGACCTGCAGTTCCAGGCCCCGCAGAAGAGGAAGTTGTGGGAACACTGTCATGCTCCCCGTGGAGGTGGGGGAGGCCCAGGACTTTTCCTTGGGCCCCGTTGTCGATGGAAGGGAGGGGAGAATATCACTGCACTTCCCCGTGGCAGTAGCAAGGAGGGGGGAGTGTGACAGGCCCCACCCAACCGGCTGAAGCATCCGAATCTGCCCACAGGAACGGAAAGACCAGAATGAAGAGCTGGCTGGCCGTGCTGGCCAGACAGGGAGCTGTCGAGAACAGCCAGGGTGGGCTCTTCGTGCTGCTTTCCAACGGTGCGACCAGGCACCCCGAAGAAGGGCAGAAGCAGCATGAGGCTACCATCGTAGGAAGCAGCGTGAGGCCGCCGTCGCAGGCATCACGGCTCTCCCCAGAGCAGCGGGAGAGCCGCTGCTAGAATATTGCTTGTTTTGGTGTGTGGTGGCTCCAGGAAGATGGGGCCACTGCCATTTGTTTGCAAAGGTGCAGAGGGAGATGCAGGAGCAATGCAGTCTCCGCCAGCGCTAAAGTAAAACATCCCCACCCTCTGGGGGACTTGAAGGAAAGAACACCTCAAGGCCATTCATGCTTTGTAAGCCTATCTAATGCTGGAACATTTGTTCTGCAGCTGATGCTTAGGACTCCACTGAGGTGTGAGAGGTTAAACATGGATTGTCATTGTGGTGACACTTCCTTGGGGTGGAAAGGTGTAATTGCACTGGTGGTGTTTTTATGTAATGTTGTTCCTTTTGGGGACTGGAAGTCACATGCAATATGTGATATGATAAGTAATTGGAAAATATGTTGCTAGGCATTCCTTCCAGAATGCCTGGTTGTAATTGCTTAATCATGTGATTATAAATGTGAAGCCGTAGAGGGGTTTTGATTAACTTGCATTATACCTGTTATCAGATGTGATAAGTACCTGTCATTCTAAGTGATGCCTGGACATGTATTCTTGGTACAGCCTTAATTGAACAACCAGACTGTCAGTCACTTGGACTAAAGTGTGTATACTGTATGGTCAGTATGAGATGCTCAGTCAGAGTTATTTGTCACTATGGCAGGTGTAAATGCTTGTAGAAATATTGGGGTGGGCCACCACTAGGGTGGTGCAAGTGGGAAGGGCACTTGGTCCAGGTTATGGTCAACCCACTACATTTGGGGGCAAGATGATATTCATACATGTGAGTGGTGGTACTAACCACCCCACAGGAGGGGTGGGAATGTTTCGCAATGTCAAGAAGTAATTCCAACAGCGTATGTATATTTGAAAAATAATGCATAGTACTGAGTAGTGTGTGTGTAATAATTTTTTTATAAAGAAAAGTACAGACTGGACAATCAATTATTGAGTGTTATTTCTGCATACCTGAAAATGGCGATTACTAGCCCACACCACCTCCCTTCAGTAAGTCGTAGACTGGTCTGCAAAGCTACCCTCTGAGAGTAAGGCGCTACAATGGGGTATTTGGTTCTCAGTGAAGGACAAATTTGGACCCATTATTTGTGCAGGCCTTCCAAATAATGCCTCGTTTTCCAACATATACACACCTACACCCAGCACTCATCCTAGAAACCTTGGAATAATAATCAACATCAAAATAGATATGACAACACAAGTTAACGTCATCACTGTTTCATTTTTCCATACCCTGAAGATGCTGAGGAAGACCCTCAGATAGCACCCAAGCCACGCTAGGAAATCTTTCAAGGTTAATGGGGCAAGGCTGCAGGCGGTGTCCGTTTTAGTGAAGATTTCTACGTTTGGATGTAGTCACTTTTTTGGAAGTCAAAAAACTTCAGTGGGATGAAGCTGGATGGCATAGCTGATAAGAGTTTGAGGCAAGAGGTGGATATCCCTTTGAAGAGGGACTGCTGAACAGTACGTGCTGCTGGGGAGGCGAATGCAGCGGGAGCTACTGCAAAGTCATGCTGCCCAGCGTTACACCTCAGTCTGATTGAAAAGAAGGCTGGTCCCCGTCTTTCCTCAGTTCTCACTGCAGTTTTTAGCCAAACTTTACAGAAAAACAAGTATAATGTGCACCAACAAAAATTAAGAATGCAAAAAGTCCAATCACAATGTTGACTGTTCCATATCTTCATTTTGATTTTAAGATTGTCCTATGATTTCGCAAATCCAAGCATTACAGCCAAAGACAAAGCCAATGCATTTCTTCTACCACCATGAACTTCTTCAGGGCTGTAATACGACAACACAAAATATACAGAAAGAGTGATAAATGTATGACAAAAAAGAGGAGAAAAAAAACATAAATCCCCAAAAGTGATGTTCACAATACACCAACATATATATACTCATAAAGGGAAATTGATTAAAAACATGTTAAAAACAGTATTCATATATATCAGAAAATGCAAAACAAGTGTGATGCATGTCATGGTGCTTCGATAGTGCAATTGACATCAAATATTTTTTATATTGCATCATCTTAATTATGAAACATATCATGAAAATATATCTTACAAAAACAGAAGGGAAAAGAGGAATTCTTAAATCTGAGATCAAGTATTCAATTATATACAAAGAACAGAGAATATACTGGAAGTTTACAAGATGCACACAAGTGAATCAAGAGGGAAGAGGACAACAAACACCATGCTCCAAGGTGATATAACAAATCATTGGTGGAATGCATAAGTATAACCTATATACCTATTCTGCATTGATAAACTATGTATCTAATAATACAACATACAATAGAACATACCATCCATGCTGTGCTTAACCAGTAACTATGAGACGATTGCCATCCATATGTCATCCACCACATATAGAATTTTCATATATGTTTGGGGTCCCAGTCATATTTCAAATGCCGGATGCCTTATATTTCAGGCCAGGCCAACCCAGTGGGTGATACCTAAAGAAAAACAAAATTCCTACATTACTACACTAAAGTTGTGAGAATATTTCAAGAAAAAAACAAAGGGTATAAGTTGGAAAAAAAAAAAATACCAAAGCACACTAAGCGCTGAATCAGGACCAGAACTACAGGTTACTATATCAGCCCAATCTTACAGACATTCATCCTAGTATCATCTTTGCCGTATTTGAACTCATATCCAAACCATGAACTCACGGTGTCGAATTAAAGACCCAGAACAAAGGGGGCTCATTCCGCCCGCCATCCTTGCGGTGCTGGGACTGGCCGCTGGTAAGGCGGTGGTCCCGCTGAGTGAATTAGGATGTGCCCGCCACTATGGCGGGCACATCCAGGGCCCTGATCATTGCAGACGGTGCTGCTGGCTGCAGCACCATTCGCAATGCCAAAATGCCACGTAGTGCATTTCATGCACAAAGTGACAGGCACCACGTGGTGCCTGCCACCTTGTGCATGGAAATGTACCCCCCAGTGCACATACATCCATCCCCCACAGAGAGGGCCCGCAACAGGCCCCCGAACCCAATCCCGCCAGCCTTTTCATGGCGGTTCCACCACCATGGAAGACTGGCTGATGCCAGCATTCTAAGCTGGCCGGCGGTGCCTAGGAGGTACCGCCGCCATTTTACCCATGCTGACCGCTCCGCCAGGCAATCGTAACAATTGCCTATGGTGGAAGCGTGGAAGGCGGTATTTGCAACCGCAGCGGTCACAAAGTGATTTCCCCCGCCATCCTGGTGGGGGGAAATGGGAGTCAGATGGCTGAGGGACCGCCACCGCAGACCAGGCGGTCCTTCCGCCACATTATGACCCCCAAAGTGTCAAAAATCAATCAGCAAAAGATATATATAAACCATAATCAGGTATTGTGCATCCAAAGGATCAAGACTCCAATTCAATGCTTTCCCCAACAGCTAGGTTGTAACCTTGCATCAGTAACCTTGGCATTAAGGCAATAAAAGTGACATAGTAACAAGTGACATAGTGAAATTGACCCTTGGTCTCAAAAAGCATTCAGCATTTCTAAAACCAGTACTTTCCCCAATGGTTAACTTGTAACATTTTGCCAAAAAACCCAAGCACTGCGGCAAGACACTTTATGGAGCACAGTGAAAAATAGAATTTCAATTTGAAAACTTTAACATTTCTTTTCTTTACAGCCAGGGGACACATTCATCTGACAAACGCCTCGCAACATCATTTCTAGTATCCAACGGAGCCACATCAAACCAGATTAAGGTTCCATTCAACGGCACATTTGTGACAGACCACCACCATCGGAGAACTATAAAACTTTGCGTGGTAGCAGCTAGTAAATCTCCATCTATTTTGGCACACATCAAAGCTTTACCCCACCCTAAGTATGGTTACAATGTTCCACATTGTACTTACCCTACTCTGTGTTGCAATCACAGCACAAACTGCAACCAACACCACACATATGCCCCAAAAATTGACCCGCCAACTGGGTCATGTTTAAATAGTCCACCTTCATGTGAATATATCAAACACCTGTGCCAATTAAGATAAGATTTCTACAGCTACCCAAGAAAATGAATCCGCTATATTGGAGTGTCACGTCAGACATCCAACATCACATAGTTCCTCATACTTTAATGCATTGGTATATGGTCAGTTTATAACTGACTCAATAATATAGCCAATGCAAATAGGAAAAAAGAGTATTCAATATTTATCAAGCCCCGCTTAACTAGCATGTCAGGTAAATTGAACATATTGTTGAATTAAACTCACATGTGAGGACACCAGAGTGTGCTCACACTTGAGTTCCTTACGCTCCGCATCAACTGATAGCAATAATCTAAATGAAGAAAGTGGTGTGTTTAGATTAACTAATAGGTCAAATCCAAAATGGGGGAAATAAATATTTAACCAATCATGATCCTTTACATCAAAGTTGAGTTCCGCACCAAGGGTCCCTATCATACCAGATGTCAGGCGGGCTCTTGAGCATTATCTATTAACACCAATATGAATAGGAGAATGATGACCATTGAACCAATCTTACACATTTCCATTAAAGCCCAAGTATTTGGCATCTCAGGTGAATTGATCATATTGTTCAAATTGGCTCATATGTATCAAAAACTCGAGTGTACTTGCATTCAGAGTCAATCGATCGTATTATTAAATTTAATACGATCGATTGACTAGGGATCCGAGCACATTTGGGTTTTTGACCCATTCAAGTTAAATTGAATACACCTTCATACCCTACCATATACCAGGGACTTACAGGTAGGTTGTCTGAATCAAATGTAATTGCACAATATTACCATAAACCTTGTAAACAGAGCACTGGCCCTGAGCTTGGTTACCAGAACCCAGGCCACAATCAGAGTCAGTAACCACCAGTATCAGTCAAAAAATGGAGGTGGGCAGGTCAAAAAGGAATGTCTTTCTCACACCAAGACATATCTTTAGTAACTTGCCATAAGAAAGTTCTGCACTTAATTGTAATAGTGAATGGCTATACCGTAGCAACATCTCTGTGTAACCAACTCAATGTACGTTGATGTAAGTGCACATATTTCATGAAGCTAAACATATAGAGAATGATAAAGTACATATACTTGGAATATTAACCATGTGATATGAGTCACATGGCTCCCCTCGCCTCTACCTTACAGAGGACCTCTTTTCTGAGAAAAGATCAAGAGGAGGCAACAAAAAAAAGATTAAAGGAAAATTTTAAAACGATATGAAGAGATTGGGAGGCTTTTTAATTATGGCTGGGGCTGTTCTGGGTGGTGTGGTGGGAAATGGGTATTTTTTTAGTTATTTATTTGTCCTTGGTTTAGGGAGAGGAGAAGGACTGTTGTGGATAGTGAGGATGGTACAGTTAGGTAAGCAATCATTTTTTAATTGATTTTTTTTCTTGAGTCTAGGCCAAAGAGTAGACCTATTACAGGTGGTGAGGGTAGGACAGTCAGGGATGTGATAGATTTCCATTTTTTTTTTTTACATGTGTATAGGTAGTGAGAAGGGTCAGGTGGCGATATAGTGTGTGGGTTCAGTTTTTCTAAAAATTGTTTATTTTCCTATTTATGGGTATTTATTATCATTTACCATCCTTATCGCCCTTTCTCTAGTCTAATTTATACCCGACTTACCTGACCTAGCCTCTCTTACCAGGCTCACCCAAATAGAGACTTACATTCTACGTTCCTGCAATCAGTGGTGGAAAACTGATGATGCATTACCTTTGCCTCTCCCTTTCATGATTTGGTGTTACCCAAGAGCACCCACGAACCCATCAGTCAGCAGTAGTAGTAAGTACTGTGTACTGCTTTACTCACCACACCTGGTCATCATCACTGACCCCTGAGGAGGAATACTACTTACAGCAACAATACTTATGGTTTAACGCTATTTGAACTTAAATAAATCGACTAGTTATTAGCTGGCATGGCAGCTTCAGTGTACCTCTATCAATCAATGTTACCCAATTCTATGGGTTATTAGATATTGATCGTCAATGTACCTGAGGTTTACGCTGTGACAAATGTAATGTGCATTCACTGATCGAATCTATTTTTTTTTAATGGTCAGGTGCAAAATTTTAAAACTTATTTTTTTAAAATATTAGATACTGTATAGAAGGGAGGCAATTTGCCTTTTGTTTAACATGGAATCTCTAGACTTAACTTATTCAGATTTTTAAAGGAGGTCCTCTGCTAATGGTATAATTTTAGATTGTTTTAATGCAATGCTGATGTATTTAACCTGGTTTTACAGACTTCGGGCTAAATAGACAATTTATTTTGCTACTAATACTTACAACAACCCATGGAAAACTGGAATTGTTTTTATATAATTCATAGTTCAAAAACCTATCAACCCTAAGCCCAACCAATTCCTCCTTGCAGTTCTTCTTATCTGAGCAGTAATGAATTGTCTGCCCCCTCTACCAAAACTTGCTGTTGTTGATGCAGTAGTAATTTTCAAAGGGAGTAACTAGACGACCTAACAGGCTCAAACAGGGAAGATGTCACAGAAAAAGCAAGCTTCTTCTTAGTTAGAATGCAGCTGGTGAACCAACAATGAAAGATTCTCCTTCTGTAATCTGAGTGTAAAATAGAAGGTAAGGCACAACATGAATCAAGTTAACACAGTGCAAGTGTCACCTCTCTGGAGGAGGTTACTTCGGGATGGAGGAAACCACAGGTACAATGATGTAGATAGTGAAAATAAAAAGTGCACCCTACCTATCCTTGGCCTACCAGTGTCATACTTTTTCTCTACTGTCAAAACCTCTTGCAGAGGGCCCTCTACCAAGCAGGAGCTACTGGCATCAACCATTGGGGTTGAGTCCTTTTACTCATGATGTCCTGTGGCCTGCTTACTATGAGTCCCGAGCAACTGAGTCAAGTACTCCTTCACACTTGACTCTCAGAAGTAGTATGGGTTGCACAGTCCTGGGCTTCAAGACGAGGAGGTAGATGCAGGGTGAATGCAGCCTCACAACTCAAAATACATCCATCAGTCCCCAATAAATGATTATCCAGCCAAATACATGCTTTTGTAAAAAAGGAGTATTTATATTCAGACACAGAGTTAACTATGGCATACACCAAAAACACACAATCGCGCTGAGGTCAGTAATCTAGTGTTAGATAAGTAGGTCCCTGTGTCCCATTTCCCTATCTCTATTGGTAGTGGTTATTCTCCATTCACGATAAACGACAGTCAGGTTTGGCCCCTCCTGACGTTCAATGCTCTAAGGGTTCGAGTCTGAAGAGTCTCACTTCAAGCCTTCTAAAATCAAAACGTTCCCGGGCCTATGGCACAGGTTTCTCTGGGCCCTGTGATTAGTTTTGTCTGACCCTGCTGGGGTTGCTATATAGGAGTCCTTAGGAGCATTCCAGACTCCGACATCACTGAGGTCTGCAGTGGCTGCCGGTGGGGGAGGCACTCTTGGCATTGCAGGGGCAGCTGCTGGTTGTCTGCAGTGCCCCCTTTGATAGCATGTAAAGTTACTCTAAGCTCTCCCACATGTATAAGGATGATCACTTATTTTCAGTGTTTTAGTCAGGGCTCAGCCACTCGCAGGTCACCTTACCTGTCTGCATCAGTGAAACTAGGTGGCAACTCTTGTTCTTCACAATGGACCTCTCTGGCCTATGGTGTGGCCAACATTACTCCGCACTCTACTCATTGCAGAAATACACTCTTCGTTGCAGCCCCCGCTGTTATAAGGGGTCACCAACTTTAACCTGCATGCAGGCGGCTGCCCGTGGCTGCCCAACGGGTGCAGCAACAGCTACCTTTACAGTAGTCTTCACATCTGGCATCCAAGGTTATCTACTTTAACCTGCACAAAGGTGAATGATCCATCGGTGCAGCAGCCACTTCCTCACACCTTGCAATGTAGATCCACTCACCAGGATCCCCCGCTGGACCTCGCTCCCTCCAAACATTCTCCTTTTTCACAGGGCACAATGGTCTGGAGAAGCAGGCAGGCACTGGTGCTCCAGGGCAGGTAGTCTTGGAATTCTCAGAATGATGTCCCTGACCCAGCTGGGAGACTGACAGAACTTAGCCTCCAGTCCTGTTCATGGATAGAAATCATGCAGTGCTTCTCTTCATTGACATACAGCCCAACTGACTGCTTGGCAGTTGACAATTTTGGGAGTCTCAAGCTCCCGTTCTTGTAGTTCTTTTCTAGACACAAACATTTGGTTTAGTGACTGAGGCTTTTATGTTTGTGCTGGGGGGTCTGCTTCCCTCCTTTTGGAGTGCCCACTACTTTGTCCTGCTCTTCCACCAGAAACCAATCTGTAAGAACAGTAGCAACTCCAAATCTGACACAGGCAATGAGAGTGACTTGAAGCTCACACATGGATGTCATCCACAATGATATGAGCATGAAAGGGCTATCATATGTCCCTGGCCCTACACTTTATGATTTGCTTATCAGCTCCATCATCTTCCTAAAATTTGCCCAGGCCCCTTTCCATTGGCCTCTTTCCGACTCAAAGAGTACCCTTTGAAGTTTACTGAAGAGCGTGGCTCTTCCTTCCTCCAGTAAACTCCCAAGAATGCAGCTATGCACAAAACTGTCAGGATAGAATCCTCTGCCTCCCCATGCTCCACCAGACAGCTCTGGGTCTAACAAAATAGAACCAGGTGTCTTCCATGTATTGTACCACTCAAAAGCACACACATACACCCAGTGCACGCCTGCAACCACATGTGTGCTGCACAGCACTACATACTAACTTGATGTAGGCCAAGGGTGAGTTAAGCACACATCAGTGAAGTTTTGTATGAGTGGGCCTGAATGACTCACTCCAGTGACACAAGTAAACATGCCTGTTTATTCCTACTGATCACAACACGATATGCTGCCACCACTGCGCTTGTGCTACTTAATTCCTGATAAAGACCGTAGACTTTCATCACCATGAGGGTAGTGCTTTAGGCACCCCTATCAGGTCAACAAGACCTCAGTCCATGAGACAGGTCTATGTCAGGGCTCACATGCATGATCAGTACTTGCCCGGTTGTTGGTTGACTGGGATGTGAGACCTGGACAAGCAGCGACCACAATCCTTGTGAGGGTGAGGCAGAAGCCAACCCTAAAATAAACTTTGCTCACATGCTAGTAGCCTGGCACAGAGTAGTCAGGCTTAACTTAGAGGCAATGTGTAAAGTGTTTATTCAGCATGTCAAACAGTGATAAAGCAAACAGACACCACACAAAAATGATCCCACACCAAGTGAGAAAAAAATAGTGATTTTTATAAATAAAACAAGACCAAAACAACAACAATCGAATCAGTGGAGCCAGAGATTTGCAATTTTAAAGATTGTATTGAAAAAGCACAAAGCACCAATTGTGGAGGGTCTGACAGACCGGGGCAACATCAGAAGTTTAGGCTGCCCACGATGGAATGCAGGCTGGCTACAGGGGGCTACAGGGACCCAGTTAGGCCAGCTGAACAAACTACCTGAAATCCTGGTTTGTGGAGCATTGCGAGGATCAGCATCGAAGATGTGTCATGCAGCCGCGGCGATGCATTGGTTCCGAGGTGTGGTGAGGCTGCGATGCGAGGGCCTTCATAATCGTTGAAGATCCTGTTGACGGGGCTTGCAATGTGACGTCTGGGGTCCAGGGTGCAGTGTGTAGTCTGGGTGAATCGTCGGTTCTGAAGAGCTGTGAGGCTGCCATGCGGAATCTGACATTGTCGTCAAGGATACCATCCATGAACGATGTGAGGGCCTATGCCAAATATGCATTAAGCAGCGGCGGTCCCAAATGCATTGTGGCATGCAGAGTCAATGCAGGTCTTTGCAATGGCCCAATCCAAGCAACAATGAGATGCGTTGGTTGTGCTCTGGGTTGCGCCAAGCAGCATAGGATATACATTGGTTCTGCTGCATTCACAGAGGTTGGCAGGCACCTTAGGCTCACTTCCAAGGGTCAAGGACTGGAGTGGCACCATGTGGCAGGGTAGACTCACAGATGGCAGAGTTCAGGTGCGGGGATGTTGGAAGCCTGTTGAATCCCTGAGGCTTCAGATCAGGAGACCAACCCTTGGAGTCATTCTGTGAAATGGGTTCTGAGTTCAAGAGTTGCAAGTCCAGTCCTCCTCCCCCAGGCAAGAAGGCAGCAGATCAGCATAGCACGGCAGCAGTCCTTCAGAGCAGAAGTTCAGCTGAGTGCCAGTCCTTTTAGCAGCACTGCAGTCCTTCTTCCTGGCAGAGTATCCACAAGTCCAGAACTGTACTGAAGAGTTGGTGTCTGAGGTCCAGTATCTATACTCAGCTGTTTCTGTGAAGTGGGGACAAGCTTCTAGAGTTTCCAACCCCTAAGGTGTCAGGCATCCCCTTCCTCCCCCTCCTGGCCCCAGCTTATATTGGGTCACAACAGCCTAGTGATAATCCCTTTGTGTGAGGGCTCAGTCAGAGCCTTTGTGATGTTCAAGTGTTGTAGGTGACAGATCCTCCCACTCGCTAACTCAGAATGGTCCATCCTGCCAACACCTATCTTCTCTTTGTCTCACTTTGTGGGAGTAATACACAAACACCCACTTCCAGCTACACCTAGTCATGTGACCCATCATCCGGCTGCAGGCACCAAATGGTTAGGATGAGGAAAATGCCAGCATTCTAAAAGTGTCATTTTCAGAATTGTAATTAGGATTCTGACTTTGTCATTAGGGCTTTTAATTACAATTCTTTAGATACGAAACACTGCCTGTCTACATGTCTGCAATTGGAAATTAAAGCTTATTAAATATAATAAGGTAACTCTTATTTTATCCTATGGGAGAGGTAGACGTTGCAGTAGTGGAAAGAACATTAAGAGTTTTTCAGTATTAGGCAATGTGATACCTAAAAGAACATGGCCAACTTCTTAAGAATACTGTATGCCCTACCATCTGGGCTGTGACGGGCAACTAGGAGTGTATTATACGCCCTAAAAAGGAAGGTTTGAGCCTGGTAAAAGGTTTATTTTTCAGGTTGAAATGGCAGCTTAAAACTGCACACACAGGCTGCAATGGAAGACCCGAGACAAGTTTGAAATGCTACTTAATTGGGTGGAACAACTAGTGCTTCAGGCCACTAGTAGCATTTTATTTACAGGCCCTGAGCACAGGCAGTGTCACTTTACTACAGACTTAAAAGTAGAGTACATGAAATATGCCAATTGGGTATAAGAACATTTTACCATGCTTTAAGGAGAGAGCACAAGCACTGGCTAGAAGTCATAAAGTATGCATATTTCTAAAAAACAACAAAGCATGTTCAGAAAACAGGAGGGTGAAGACAAAAAGTATGGGGATGACCCTGTAGAAAGGCCCATGTATAACACCTGTGACTAAATAAATTAGCACCAAGGATCCAGATATCATTGCAACTTATGCACTAAATGCAGGGGTGTATGTCTGTCAACATGTGAGGGACTTTTCCATCCCAACATCTGCACTATGTTTTTCCATCCTGACGTGTGCAAGAGGGTTGATGTTGTACAATTAGCAATTTGTTTGTGACCTCAACCTGCAGCAGTTTAGAGTTGCTTACACTACATCTGCCCCACCAAGTGTGAGATCTGGTGATAGTAGGAATAGATAACAGCACAATAGATTTTTCTGAGAATATCACATTTCTTGGAGAATGTAAAGATCTGTCCTCGATCATAATCATCTTTATCACGTTTACATTTTTGTGCTTATCTCAACATAATTGATTCCTCCAATTTTACAGGCGTTTCATTTCACTGTTGAATTTTGCCAGTGCTTTCTGATTTGCTTCTTTTGCAATTTCTTCTTGAATGGCCTCAATTTTCTCTAGTGCCTTCTTTCTATCAATTTCAGTATATTTTATTAAGATGCCTAGCATTCCTCTCAAGAACTTGCTGCTGTTATCAGCCCATTCTCGCAACATATCTTTATTGGGATTTTCCTAAGTAGTTGTAAGGATTTGCTTTCCCACCGTTAGGACATTTAATTACATTTTCGTTTTTCACATAGAGTTCACAAGTTATCATTTGTATTAAAGAAACTACCCACAAGGGCTGCATTGAGCAATATTTTGAGCATTATGATAATATAAGAATGTAAAGAAAGTTTTAAATAACTATAGTGACAATTTTGTAACTCTCCCTTTTAATCTTAAAGAAATAAAGCAATACGTTTTTCAATATTGATATTGTATGAAAATCACATAACAAAAGAGCCAGACTGCATATTTTAGAATACGAAATGTTAGTAATTATAAGTAAAGTAGTTATGTTTTGCCAACTATGAATTTGAATATTGATAATACAAATAGGAGTCTTTTTTTACTGTTTATGATGACGTTTTTGGTGTGAGCACTATAAATAGAGAAACAAAATGGTGCCTCAAATTGTGAATAAGGCTATGTATTTGCTGAAATGTGTCAGGGTAGCACAAGCACTTTATATGAATAAATGCTAAAAACCTTTGAAGAAGCGTTGTTTTCCTTATATACAAAGTAAAAAGGAGTATGTAGGAATATATATACATATACAATTCAGCAGTTACTATCACCTGCGATAACTATAACTTACACCCTGACAATGCTCTGCTTATGAATGCAGATGTTACATCACACATGTCATGGTCAAAGACATCTCTGATGATATCACTGATGACATCTCAAATGACATCACTGATGACATCATCTAGTGATTGTGAGTGGTTTTGTAACAGTTTTGGTGTGTTAAAATAAATACTAAGGTACTACAAGTTAAATTAGTATGCCTTGTGTACTACTAATGAGTGATGCTATTTCAAACACATTATGTTACTGGCTGTTTGACTGTGTGTACCGTTGAGTGAGCTGGTGTGTGAGTGGGTGTGTGAGTGGCTGTCTGTGTGAATAAGTAGGTGTTTGAGTAGCTGTATGGGTGAATGAATGGGTTTGTGAGTAGCTGTACAGATGAGTGAGTGGATGTGCAAGTGGCTATATGGGTGAGTTAGTGGATATGTGAGTGACAGTATGGGTGGGTGAGTGGGTGTATGAGTGACTTGACTGTATGAATAACTGAGTTGCTGTGTGAGACACTGTGTGGGTGAGTTATGGTGTATAAAGTGGTTTTATAGGTGACTGAGTGGCTTTTTGAGTGGGGGTTTGGTTAACTGAGGGGATGTGGACATGGCTGAATTGGAGAGTGAATGTTCATAGGCTATATGGGAGAGTGTGCAGATGTATGAGTGCTTGTATGGATGTGTGAAGTGTATGTAAGTGGTTGTGTGGGTGTGTAAGTGGCTCTGTTGAGAGGCTGTATGGGTCAATTACTGTGTGTGTGAGTAGCTGTGTATGGTTATGTAAGTGGCTATGTTGAGAGGCTGTATGGGTGAGTGACTGGGTGTGTGAGTAGCTATATTGTGAGCGAGTGGGTGTGTGAGTTCCTGTATGGGTGAGTGAGTGGTGGTGTGAATGACTATATAGGTGAGTGAGTAGATATGTGACTAGGTGTATGGACAAGTGAGTGGCTATGTGAGTGGCTATATTTGTAAGTGAGTGGGTGTGTGAGTGGCTCTGTAGATGAATAGGTGAGTGTATTACTTCTTGTGTCAGTGTCTGAATGGGTGTATGAGAGGTTGTATGGGGTCTGAGTGGGAATGGTTCTGTGGCTGAAGACATCAGTGATGTCATTTGAGATGTCATCAGTGATGTCACTGACCATGTCATGAGTGATGTAATATTTTAGGTCGTAGGCAGTACATTGCTGGGGCAAAAGTCAATACTAGCTCAGGTAATTATAACTGCTGAATTTTACTGGTTTTGTACAAGTGAAATCTGAACCTAACTATATTGTCCCTGTAACCTTAGTTTTTTTCAGTGAATTTTTATGTTTTTGAATATGTTATTTCCTAACTGTAACCATTAAACGTTGAGAGTGGGTGTGTGATTGACTGTATAAGTCTGGAAGTTTGGGGTATAAGTGGCTGTACGGGTGTGAGTGAGAATGTAAGTGGCTGTGTAGGTCTTTGAGTGATTGTGTGAGTGTCCATGTGGATATGTGAGTGATTGTGTGAGTGGCTGTATTGGTCAGTGAGTGTGTGTGGTAGTGACTATATGGGTCTGTGAGTTGATGTGTGAGAGGCTGTATGGGTCTGTGAGTGGGTGTATGAGTACCTGTGTGGGTCTATGAGTGGATGTGTGAGTGCCTTTGTGGGACTGTAACTGGGTCTGTAAGTGGCACTATGAGTAGGTATGTGAGTGGCTGCGTGGGTCTGTGAGTGTGTGTGTGACTACCTGTATGTGTCTGTGAGTGGGTGTGTGAGTTATGCTTATGGATCTGTGAGTGCCTGTGTGGGTGTATGAGTACCTGTGTGGGTCTGTGAGTAGTTGTGTGAGTGCTTGTGTAGGTTTGTGATTGGATCTATGAGTGGCACTATGGGTCTGTGATTTAGTGTGTGAGTGGTTGTGTGGGTCTGTGAGTGGGTATGTGAGTGCCTATGTGGATGTGTGACTGGGTGTATTAGTGGTAGAATAGATTCTGGGCATTTGAATACTTAGGATACTTAAAAGGGAGAACCATGGACTCTGCTCTCACCAGGAGAGAACAAGAAAGCAACCACTCATCACAGTCAATACAGATCAGATTGCGCTCCAATAGATCAACAATACATTCACTTATATGTTAAACATTTCATATCATTTTTCAAAGTGGTATACAAGAAGAAACACACTTGCTTTGCCTTTCCTAAGGTCAAGAAGTTAGAATCATTTGTGCTTTACTGAAGTGGTGCTTCAGCTGGGGCACTTGCTATGTTTATATTTGTAAGTGTTTCCCATTAAGGTCTAATTTCTGCGAAAGTAGTAAGTACTGTGTACTGCTTTACTCGCCACACCTGGTCATCATCACTGACCCATGAGGAGGAATACTACTTACAGCAACAATACTTATGGTTTAACGCTATTTGAACTTAAATAAATCGACTAGTTATTAGCTGGCATGGCAGCTTCAGTGTACCTCTATCAATCAATGTTACCCAATTCTATGGGTTATTAGATATTGATGGTCAATGTACCTGAGGTTTACGCTGTGACAAATGTAATGTGCATTCACTGATCGAATCTATTTTTTTTTAATGGTCAGGTGCAAAATTTTAAAACTTATTTTTTTTAAATATTAGATACTGTATAGAAGGGAGGCAATTTGCCTTTTGTTTAACATGGAATCTCTAGACTTAACTTATTCAGATTTTTAAAGGAGGTCCTCTGCTAATGGTATTATTTTAGATTGTTTTAATGTAATGCTGATGTATTTAACCTGGTTTTACAGACTTCGGGCTAAATAGACAATTTATTTTGCTACTAATACTTACAACAACCCATGGAAAACTGGAATTGTTTTTATATAATTCATAGTTCAAAAACCTATCAACCATAAGCCCAACCAATTCCTCCTTGCAGTTCTTCTTATCTGAGCAGTAATGAATTGTCTGCCCCCTCTACCAAAACTTGCTGTTGTTGATGCAGTAGTTATTTTCAAAGGGAGTAACTAGACGACCTAACAGGCTCAAACAGGGAAGATGTCACAGAAAAAGCAAGCTTCTTCTTAGTTAGAATGCAGCTGGTGAACCAACAATGAAAGATTCTCCTTCTGTAATCTGAGTGTAAAATAGAAGGTAAGGCTCAACATGAATCAAGTTAACACAGTGCAAGTGTCACCTCTCTGGAGGAGGTTACTTCAGGATGGAGGAAACCACAGGTATAATGATGTAGATAGTGAAAATAAAAAGGGCACCCTACCTATCCTTGGCCTACCAGTGTCATACTTTTTCTCTACTGTCAAAACCTCTTGCAGAGGGCCCTCTACCAAGCAGGAGCTACTGGCATCAACCATTGGGGTTGAGTCCTTTTACTATGATGTCCTGTGGCCTGCTTACTATGAGTCCCGAGCAACTGAGTCAAGTACTCCTTCACACTTGACTCTCAGAAGTAGTATGGGTTGCACAGTCCTGGGCTTCCAGACGAGGAGGTAGATGCAGGGTGAATGCAGCCTCACAACTCAAAATACATCCATCAGTCCCCAATAAATGATTATCCAGCCAAATACATGCTTTTGTAAAAAAGGAGTATTTATATTCAGACACAGAGTTAACTATGGCATACACCAAAAACACACAATCGTGCTGAGGTCAGTAATCTAGTGTTAGATAAGTAGGTCCCTGTGTCCCATTTCCCTATCTCTATTGGTAGTGGTTATTCTCCATTCACGATAAACGACAGTCAGGTTTGGCCCCTCCTGACGTTCAAGGCTCTAAGGGTTCGAGTCTGAAGAGTCTCACTTCAAGCCTTCTAAAATCAAAACGTTCCCGGGCCTATGGCACAGGTTTCTCTGGGCCCTATGATTAGTTTTGTCTGACCCTGCTGGGGTTGCTATATAGGAGTCCTTAGGAGCATTCCAGACTCCGACATCACTGAGGTCTGCAGTGGCTGCCGGTGGGGGGAGGCACTCTTGGCTTTGCAGGGGCAGCTGCTGGTTGTCTGCAGTGCCCCCTTTGATAGCATGTAAAGTTACTCTAAGCTCTCCCACATGTATAAGGATGATCACTTATTTTCAGTGTTTTAGTCAGGGCTCAGCCACTCGCAGGTCACCTTACCTGTCTGCATCAGTGAAACTAGGTGGCAACTCTTGTTCTTCACAATGGACCTCTCTGGCCTATGGTGTGGCCAACATTACTCCGCACTCTACTCATTGCAGAAATACACTCTTTGTTGCAGCCCCCGCTGTTATAAGGGGTCACCAACTTTAACCTGCATGCAGGCGGCTGCCCGCGGCTGCCCAACGGGTGCAGCAACAGCTACCTTTACAGTAGTCTTCACATCTGGCATCCAAGGTTGTCTACTTTAACCTGCACAAAGGTGAATGATCCATCGGTGCAGCAGCCACTTCCTCACACCTTGCAATGTAGATCCACTCACCAGGATCCCCCGCTGGACCTCGCTCCCTCCAAACATTCTCCTTTTTTCACAGGGCACAATGGTCTGGAGAAGCAGGCAGGCACTGGTGCTCCAGGGCAGGTAGTCTTGGAATTCTCAGAATGATGTCCCTGACCCAGCTGGGAGACTGACAGAACTTAGCCTCCAGTCCTGTTCATGGATAGAAATCATGCAGGGCTTCTCTTCATTGACATACAGCCCAACTGACTGCTTGGCAGTTGACAATTTTGGGAGTCTCAAGCTCCCGTTCTTGTAGTTCTTTTCTAGACACAAACATTTGGTTTAGTGACTGAGGCTTTTATGTTTGTGCTGGGGGGTCTGCTTCCCTCCTTTTGGAGTGCCCACTACTTCGTCCTGCTCTTCCACCAGAAACCAATCTGTAAGAACAGTAGCAACTCCAAATCTGACACAGGCAATGAGAGTGACTTGAAGCTCACACATGGATGTCATCCACAATGATATGAGCATGAAAGGGCTATCATATGTCCCTGGCCCTACACTTTATGATTTGCTTATCAGCCCCATCATCTTCCTAAAATTTGCCCAGGCCCCTTTCCATTGGCCTCTTTCCGAATCAAAGAGTACCCTTTGAAGTTTACTGAAGAGCGTGGCTCTTCCTTCCTCCAGTAAACTCCCAAGAATGCAGCTATCCACAAAACTGTCAGGATAGAATCCTCTGCCTTCCCATGCTCCACCAGACAGCTCTGGGTCTAACAAAATAGAACCAGGTGTCTTCCATGTATTGTACCACTCAAAAGCACACACATACACCCAGTGCACGCCTGCAACCACATGTGTGCTGCACAGCACTACATACTAACTTGATGTAGGCCAAGGGTGAGTTAAGCAGACATCAGTGAAGTTTTGTATGAGTGGGCCTGAATGACTCACTCCAGTGACACAAGTAAAGATGCCTGTTTATTCCTACTGATCACAACACGATATGCTGCCACCACTGCGCTTGTGCTACTTAATTCCTGATAAAGACCGTAGACTTTCATCACCATGAGGGTAGTGCTTTAGGCACCCCTCTCAGGTCAACAAGACCTCAGTCCATGAGACAGGTCTATGTCAGGGCTCACATGCATGATCAGTACTTGCCCAGCATAAGAAATTGGGTTGTTGGTTGACTGGGATGTGAGACCTGGACAAGCAGCGACCACAATCCTTGTGAGGGTGAGGCAGAAGCCAACCCTAAAATAAACTTTGCTCACATGCTAGTAGCCTGGCACAGAGTAGTCAGGCTTAACTTAGAGGCAATGTGTAAAGTGTTTGTTCAGCATGTCAAACAGTGATAAAGCAAATAGACACCACACAAAAATGATCCCACACCAAGTGAGAAAAAAATAGTGATTTTTATAAATAAAACAAGACCAAAACAACAACAATCGAATCAGTGGAGCCAGAGATTTGCAATTTTAAAGATTGTATTGAAAAAGCACAAAGCACCAATTGTGGAGGGTCTGACAGACCGGGGCAACATCAGAAGTTTAGGCTGCCCACGATGGAATGCAGGCTGGCTACAGGGGGCTACAGGGACCCAGTTAGGCCAGCTGAACAAACTACCTGAAATCCTGGTTTGTGGAGCATTGCGAGGATCAGCATCGAAGATGTGTCATGCAGCCGCGGCGATCCATTGGTTCCGAGGTGTGGTGAGGCTGCGATGCGAGGGCCTTCATAATCGTTGAAGATCCTGTTGACGGGGCTTGCAATGTGACGTCTGGGGTCCAGGGTGCAGTGTGTAGTCTGGGTGAATCGTCGGTTCTGAAGAGCTGTGAGGCTGCCATGCGGAGTCTGACATTGTCGTCAAGGATACCATCCATGAACGATGTGAGGGCCTATGCCAAATATGCATTAAGCAGCGGCGGTCCCAAATGCATTGTGGCATGCAGAGTCAATGCAGGTCTTTGCAATGGCCCAATCCAAGCAACAATGAGATGCGTTGGTTGTGCTCTGGGTTGCGCCAAGCAGCATAGGATATACATTGGTTCTGCTGCATTCACAGAGGTTGGCAGGCACCTTAGGCTCACTTCCAAGGGTCAAGGACTGGAGTGGCACCATGTGGCAGGGTAGACTAACAGATGGCAGAGTTCAGGTGCGGGGTTGTTGGAAGCCTGTTGAATCCCTGAGGCTTCAGATCAGGAGACCAACCCTTGGAGTCATTCTGTGAAATGGGTTCTGAGTTCAAGAGTTGCAAGTCCAGTCCTCCTCCCCCAGGCAAGAAGGCAGCAGGTCAGCATAGCACGGCAGCAGTCCTTCAGAGCAGAAGTTCAGCTGAGTGCCAGTCCTTTTAGCAGCACTGCAGTCCTTCTTCCTGGCAGAGTATCCACAGGTCCAGAACTGTACTGAAGAGTTGGTGTCTGAGGTCCAGTATCTATACTCAGCTGTTTCTGTGAAGTGGGGACAAGCTTCTAGAGTTTCCAACCCCTAAGGTGTCAGGCATCCCCTTCCTCCCCCTCCTGGCCCCAGCTTATATTGGGTCACAACAGCCTAGTGATAATCCCTTTGTGTGAGGGCTCAGTCAGAGCCTTTGTGATGTTCAAGTGTTGTAGGTGACAGATCCTCCCACTCGCTAACTCAGAATGGTCCATCCTGCCAACACCTATCTTCTCTTTGTCTCACTTTGTGGGAGTAATACACAAACACCCACTTCCAGCTACACCTAGTCATGTGACCCATCATCAGGCTGCAGGCACCAAATGGTTAGGATGAGGAAAATGCCAGCATTCTAAAAGTGGCATTTTCAGAATTGTAATTAGGATTCTGACTTTGTCATTATGGCTTTTAATTACAATTCTTTAGACACGAAACACTGCCTGTCTACATGGCTGCAATTGGAAATTAAAGCTTATTAAATATAATAAGGTAACTCTTATTTTATCCTATGGGAGAGGTAGATGTTGCAGTAGTGGAAAGAACATTAAGAGTTTTTCAGTATTAGGCAATGTGATACCTAAAAGAACATGGACAACTTCTTAAGAATACTGTATACCCTACCATCTGGGCTGTGACGGGCAACTAGGAGTGTATTATACGCTCTAAAAAGGAAGGTTTGAGCCTGGTAAAAGGTTTATTTTTCAGGTTGAAATGGCAGCTTAAAACTGCACACACAGGCTGCAATGGAAGACCCGAGACAAGTTTGAAATGCTACTTAATTGGGTGGAACAACTAGTGCTTCAGGCCACTAGTAGCATGTTATTTACAGGCCCTGAGCACAGGCAGTGTCACTTTACTACAGACTTAAAAGTAGAGTACATGAAATATGCCAATTGGGTATAAGAACATTTTACCATGCTTTAAGGAGAGAGCACAAGCACTGGCTAGAAGTCATAAAGTATGCATATTTCTAAAAAACAACAAAGCATGTTCAGAAAACAGTAGGGTGAAGACAAAAAGTATGGGGATGACCCTGTAGAAAGGCCCATGTAGAACACCTGTGACTAAATAAATTAGCACCAAGGATCCAGATATCATTGCAACTTATGCACTAAATGCAGGGGTGTATGTCTGTCAACATGTGAGGGACTTTTCCATCCCAACATCTGCACTATGTTTTTCCATCCTGACGTGTGCAAGAGGGTTGATGTTGTACAATTAGCAATTTGTTTGTAACCTCAACCTGCAGCAGTTTAGAGTTGCTTACACTACATCTGCCCCACCAAGTGTGAGATCTGGTGATAGTAGGAATAGATAACAGCACAATAGATTTTTCTGAGAGTATCACATTTCTTGGAGAATGTAAAGATCTGTCCTCGATCATAATCATCTTTATCACGTTTACATTTTTGTGCTTATCTCAACATAATTGATTCCTCCAATTTTACAGGCGTTTCATTTCACTGTTGAATTTTGTCAGTGCTTTCTGATTTGCTTCTTTTGCAATTTCTTCTTGAATGGCCTCAATTTTCTCTAGTGCCTTCTTTCTATCAATTTCAGTATATTTTATTAAGATGCCTAGCATTCCTCTCAAGAACTTGCTGCTGTTATCAGCCCATTCTCGCAACATATCTTTATTGGGATTTTCCTAAGTAGTTGTAAGGATTTGCTTTCCCACCGTTAGGACATTTAATTACATTTTCGTTTTTCACATAGAGTTCACAAGTTATCATTTGTATTAAAGAAACTACCCACAAGGGCTGCATTGAGCAATATTTTGAGCATTATGATAATATAAGAATGTAAAGAAAGTTTTAAATAACTATAGTGACAATTTTGTAACTCTCTCTTTTAATCTTAAAGAAATAAAGCAATATGTTTTTCAATATTGATATTGTATGAAAATCACATAACAAAAGAGCCAGACTGCATATTTTAGAATACGAAATGTTAGTAATTATAAGTAAAGTAGTTATGTTTTGCCAACTATGAATTTTAATATTGATAATACAAATAGGAGTCTTTTTTTACTGTTTATGATGACGTTTTTGGTGTGAGCACTATAAATAGAGAAACAAAATGGTGCCTCAAATTGTGAATAAGGCTATGTATTTGCTGAAATGTGTCAGGGTAGCACAAGCACTTTATATGAATAAATGCTAAAAACCTTTGAAGAAGCGTTGTTTTCCTTATATACAAAGTAAAAAGGAGTATGTAGGAATATTACCTACTGGCGGTCGCCAGTAGGTAGTTACAGTTAGGACCCCTTTTCCATAGGAAATCCGCAACATTCTATTTTGAATAACTTTGGCGCCGGTCGACGAATCCTCGCGAATTTCTCAAAATAGGTGGGGCGCTACGCTCCGCTCCTACCCTGAAAGTCTCGGGGGGATTCGTCAAGCGGGGGCTGAGATAAAAGGGGGGTCCCAAAACGCGTTTTTCCCATGCATTTTTCCATAGGACCTTTAGACAGGGCTACAGCCCGAACGGCTGAACAGAATTACTAGAAATTTGGCAGAGAGGTAGTCCTCAGGTCAAGGAAGTGCCTTTTGTAGGTTTGGTGTAAATCTGTTCAGTAGAATCTGAGAAAATAGCCTTTAAATCAATATATATATCTGAGCCAGCTTACGGTACGCTTACCGTAAGCTTACCGTACGCGTACGGTGGCGTGCGCGAGCGCGATTCTGATTGGCTCTTAGATCTTAGTAAACATTCGAAACAGCCGAAACCAGGAAGCGGCGGCCGCCATTTTCTCTCTCGCACTGAGAGCTAGGTTGTTAAATAAAACCAATAAACATATAAAGGGGCTGTTTAGACAGCTCCCACACACATAGCCATGTTAAGGTAGTTCCCAAAGACCCCCCAAGGCCAAAAATGCAATTTTTATTTTTTCGCTAATTTCGCCGATTACGCTTACCGTACGCGTACGGTAAAAAATGTCAAAAAAAAAAACACTATCCACACTCTCCCCACCCCCTGTAGGGCTTATTAGATTTGTAAAAAACCACAATATTTAAAAAAAGAATAATAAAAGAAAAAATTAACAACACTCTCTCCACCCCGTGTGCAAATGATGTCCAAAGGGCACCATTTGTGCATGGCTTATAAAAATTACGAAAAATTAAAATATTACCTTTCAAAACGAAGTGCATCATATGTCCTCCATGTGCGCAAAGCGCATCTTGCGTACATGGCCCATCTAGCGTAACGTGGGCACGCGGTGCGCGTAGCGCACCGCGTGCCCACCGTGCGTGCACGGCACTAACTGCATAAAGTGGGCGCGCGGTGCGCGAAGCGCACCGCGTGCTTACTGTGCGCGCACGGAACGAACTGCGTTAAGTGGGCGCGCACGCCACGAATGGCGTAAAGTAACTTAGCATTTAAAAAAACGTACAAATTTACTGAAAAAACCATAGGTTTCACACACGTTATAGTTAGGAATTAGCATTTAAAAAACCTTGCAAATTCACTGAAAAAACCATAGGTTTCACACCTGTTATAGTTAGCGGAAATTTTACTGATAAAAAACCAGTGAAATTCCCCCGTTATAGTTAGTGTAGGCAACTATAACTCACGCGACCGCAATCTTCTGCTGATGACATATGTGTTTTTATGAAAAAAAAATATTTGAAATATATGTATAGCTAAAAATGTATGGAAGAAGACATGGGCAAATAAGTGTCTAAATACAGTATTAGCATCAGCAGAAGATTGCGGTCGCGTGAGTTATAGTTGCCTACACTAACTATAACGGGGGAATTTCACTGGTTTTTTATCAGTAAAATTTCCGCTAACTATAACATGTGTGAAACCTATGGTTTTTTCAGTGAATATATATATATACAATTCAGCAGTTACTATCACCTGCGATAACTATAACTTACACCCTGACAATGCTCTGCTTATGAATGCAGATGTTACATCACACATGTCATGGTCAAAGACATCTCTGATGATATCACTGATGACATCTCAAATGACATCACTGATGACATCATCTAGTGATTGTGAGTGGTTTTGTAACAGTTTTTGTGTGTTAAAATATATACTAAGGTACTACAAGTTAAATTAGTATGCCTTGTGTACTACTAATGAGTGATGCTATTTCAAACACATTATGTTACTGGCTGTTTGACTGTGTGTACCATTGAGTGAGCTGGTGTGTGAGTGGGTGTGTGAGTGGCTGTATGTGTGAATAAGTAGGTGTTTGAGTAGCTGTATGGGTGAATGAATGGGTTTGTGAGTAGCTGTACAGATGAGTGAGTGGATGTGCAAGTGGCTATATGGGTGAGTTAGTGGATATGTGAGTGACAGTATGGGTGGGTGAGTGGGTGTATGAGTGACTGTATGAATAACTGAGTTGCTGTGTGAGACACTGTGTGGGTGAGTTATGGTGTATAAAGTGGTTTTATAGGTGACTGAGTGGCTTTTTGAGTGGGGGTTTGGTTAACTGAGGGGATGTGGACATGGCTGAATTGGAGAGTGAATGTTCATAGGCTATATGGGAGAGTGTGCAGATGTGTGAGTGCTTGTATGGATGTGTGAAGTGTATGTAAGTGGTTGTGTGGGTGTGTAAGTGGCTCTGTTGAGAGGCTGTATGGGTCAATTACTTTGTGTGTGAGTAGCTGTGTATGGTTATGTAAGTGGCTCTGTTGAGAGGCTGTATGGGTGAGTGACTGGGTGTGTGAGTAGCTATATTGTGAGCGAGTGGGTGTGTGAGTTCCTGTATGGGTGAGTGAGTGGTGGTGTGAATGACTATATAGGTGAGTGAGTAGATATGTGACTAGGTGTATGGACAAGTGAGTGGCTATGTGAGTGGCTATATTTGTAAGTGAGTGGGTGTGTGAGTGGCTCTGTAGATGAATAGGTGAGTGTATTACTTCTTGTGTCAGTGTCTGAATGGGTGTATGAGAGGTTGTATGGGGTCTGAGTGGGAATGGTTCTGTGGCTGAAGCCATCAGTGATGTCATTTGAGATGTCATCAGTGATGTCACTGACCATGTCATGAGTGATGTAATATTTTAGGTCGTAGGCAGTACATTGCTGGGGCAAAAGTAAATACTAGCTCAGGTAATTATAACTGCTGAATTTTACTGGTTTTGTACAAGTGAAATCTGAACCTAACTATATTGTCCCTGTAACCTTAGTTTTTTTCAGTGAATTTTTATGTTTTTGAATATGTTATTAACTAACTGTAACTATTAAACGTTGAGAGTGGGTGTGTGATTGACTGTATAAGTCTGGGAGTTTGGGGTATAAGTGGCTGTACGGGTGTGAGTGAGAATGTAAGTGGCTGTGTAGGTCTTTGAGTGATTGTGTGTGTCCATGTGGATATGTGAGTGATTGTGTGAGTGGCTGTATTGGTCAGTGAGTGTATGTGGTAGTGACTATATGGGTCTGTGAGTTGATGTGTGAGAGTCTGTATGGGTCTGTGAGTGGGTGTATGAGTACCTTTGTGGGTCTATGAGTGGATGTGTGAGTGCCTTTGTGGGACTGTAACTGGGTCTGTAAGTGGCACTATGAGTAGGTATGTGAGTGGCTGCGTGGGTCTGTGAGTGTGTGTGTGACTACCTGTATGTGTCTGTGAGTGGGTGTGTGAGTTATGCTTATGGATCTGTGAGTGCCTGTGTGGGTGTATGAGTACCTGTGTGGGTCTGTGAGTAGTTGTGTGAGTGCTTGTGTAGGTTTGTGATTGGATCTATGAGTGGCACTATGGGTCTGTGATTTAGTGTGTGAGTGGTTGTGTGGGTCTGTGAGTGGGTATGTGAGTGCCTATGTGGATGTGTGACTGGGTGTATTAGTGGTAGAATAGATTCTGGGCATTTGAATACTTAGGATACTTAAAAGGGAGAACCATGGACTCTGCTCTCACCAGGAGAGAACAAGAAAGCAACCACTCATCACAGTCAATACAGATCAGATTGCGCTCCAATAGATCAACAATACATTCACTTATATGTTAAAAATTTCAAATCATTTTTCAAAGTGGTATACAAGAAGAAACACACTTGCTTTGCCTTTCCTAAGGTCAAGAAGTTAGAATCATTTGTGCTTTACTGAAGTGGAGCTTCAGCTGGGGCACTTGCTATGTTTATATTTGTAAGTGTTTCCCATTAAGGTCTAATTTCTGCGAAATGAGCATCCCAGCTAGAATGAAAGAAGAGTGCACTGATTTGCCAAAAATTTCTACCCAACTGGAGTACTTTCTACTGGTTAATTAATAAGTGCTATCTTGTTGGGTAAATGTCTAGTGCATAATTTGCAATACAGCTGTAAAAATAACCACGAAGCAATGTGTGTAGTGACCTTGTATGCATGTAATTTCAACAATGTGATTCCTCCTGCAGCGTCTTCATTCAAAAATTTGTGATAACATGAATCTTCATCAAGAGAAGACGACAAGATTAAAAAGAGGTGAATCTCCAACAAACTGAGTACTTCCACTTTACCATAAGAAATAAAAAAAAAACTGTTTCTTGGAGATGTCTTTGTATTCCTCTGCATCAAGAACCTGTCACCAAAATTGGTAGGAAACACACTCAGGAACCTTTGGCTAAAATGTCAGTCGCAGTGGGAAAAGGAGGAAATACCTTTGCATACTACCATGGAAAACAAACAAGGCTAAATAGGTGGAGCTTGCAGTTGTTTTTGGGTATTTGCATGTTCATGGTCAGGGCCATGGTCTCCCTCTTTATATTTTTATCCGGGGGGGCACACAGCCATCCCCTCCCTGGGCTGATTTTGCCCCAGGCACCCCATGCCCCTGGCCCCTCCTTGTCATGCTGGGTGCTCTGAAGCCCACCTGGGGCACCCAGCCTGCACTGTTGGGACCTTAGGGGAGCCTGAATGCCACCATGGACCCTTCCGGCTCCCTGCCTGCAGCAATCTATTTCCCTGCCCACTTGACAGCGGGCAGGGAACTAGACAACAACTCTGCTCCCAGCAAGCTAGAGCTGTTTGACATCCTCCGCTTGCTGGGAACAGAGTAAGTGTTTGTTCTTGCTTGGCGGGAGCTATCACAGTTCCCTCCAAGCGAAAGCAAACTGCTATCTCCAGAAGTTGTGCACCTTGGGAGATAGCAGGAGCCGACTCTGGGGGTAGCAATCCACAGGGCTCTAAAAGGCTCCAGGAGGGGGGCCGCGTTGCCCCTCTCCTTTGTTTTGCACTGGCTGGCCCTGGGGAGGTGGTGTTCCCGGTGCCATACATGGCATGGGAGGGAGCCCTCCTCCATGTTTAAAGTTTAGATTTGGCCCTGGGACGGTGGTGGTCCCCGGGGGTCCATGGAGACACCTCCTTGTTGTTTAATTTAGCCCCAGAAAGGTGTTGGTCCACAGGCCACCTTATGTACATGTAGCCTTGGGGATGTGGAGGACCCCAGGGCATAGAAATACCTTCAGAGGGTGGTCACGTGCACCCTCTCCATTATTTTGATTACAATCTGCATGCCCCCGGCACCTGGCCAACCAGGGGACTATAGTGTAAACAAGTACAAGAGACCGCTATTGGGCTTTTATATTTTTACTGAGGATTCGCAAATCCAGCACGATTTCAAGGCAACCTCAGGGTGACCTCAGAATGAGGGCTAGGGGGGCCAGGGTATAACTACTTTGCCCCCTTTTCTTTTTTTTTAAATTGCTTTTGGGACTCAGCTGTATGTTGAGTCCCAAGATGGCTGCCAACACTTCCTGGTTGAAGTGTTGGCGGCCAATCATATATCAACACGGGAACTGTCGGAACCTAAGAGGATCCTTAGAGGATCTTCGTCCCTAGATATACATATTTGGTTTTGTGTTAATTTCTCCAAAACTGCTGACTAGATTAACAACAAATAACAAAAGTAGTGCTTTATAGATCAAGAGCTACTTTCTGCCAAATTTGGTGTAATTCCTGGCGTGTTGTAAATTGGGGCATTTAGTCCCCTTCAATCCTGAGGGTCCCTGGGGGCGAACTAGCCCACCAGGTACCTCCCGTAAGCACCACAGTTGCCCCTTTTTACACCATGCAGCTTCTGGTGCACTGCTGGTGGTGCGATGAGGTCCTCTTGTGTCCTGAGGACCTCAGGATACAAGTGGACTTCATTCTAGGAGCAGCAGTTTGCCACAAGCCGCGTTTGCAGCGTGGTGTAAAAAGGGGCATGACCTCGGAACACCTCTCTGCAATGCAGCTCTCTGGTGCTTACTGGAGGTACCTGGTGGGCTAGTTGGCCCCACGGACCCTCAGAATTCAAGGGGATTTAATAGGGACGTTATAGTAGAAATTAGGATTTTAAAAAAAACTTTGAAATTCACTGAAAAAACTACCGGTTTCAGCGACGTTATAGATAGAAATTAGCATTTAAAAAATCTTTGAAATTCACTGAAAAAACCATAGATTTCAGGGATGTTATAGTCAGAAATTAGCATTTAAAAAACCTTTGAAATTCACTGAAGAAAACCATAGGTTTCAGGCACTTTATAGTTAGAAAGTAGCATTTAAAAAAACACTAGAAATTCACTGAAAAAAACATAGGTTGCAGGGACATTATAGTTAGTTGGACATTTCACTCGTACAAAACCAGAGAAATTCCACCGTTATAGTTAGTTCAGCTAACTATAACTCGATCCCCCGCAAGCACTGCTGATGACGTCACATATTACATCATTCATGACATGGTCAGTGACATCACTGATGACATCACTGATTACATCATCCAGTGACTGTGTGTTTCTATAAAGTTTAAATATAAAAGAGGGGACTTACTGGTAGGCTGTGGTTGCCTTTCTTGTGCCTGATTCTGCCCAGAGGAAGGGAGTTTTCCCGAAACGCGTCGGCAGCAAAGATGGGGAGATGTCATGTGTGCGCTGCCTTCTTCCCTGACCTCACCTCCAGCGAGTGCCTCCCAATAGAGCGGCAAACTCTTCAATCAGATTAATGTGGCCAAGCCCAGGCCACGGGAAGCACCACCGCGAGACCCGAGCGGGTCCGAGGTTTTGTATTTGCAGAGCGAGTGTGGTGCTGGAGGGGTCGACTATATGGAAGGCGGCACCATGGAACATTGTTTGTCCCATATGGATATTTTAATGACATTTGCAAGGCAGCGCCCACTTGGGGGAGTAAAGACTACCAGTCCCATGATGCAAGCTGTCGTTACTCACCTGATTTATATCGAGGTTTCAACTGGAAATAAAAGAGGGGACTTACTGGTAGGCTGTGGTTGCCTTTCTTGTGCCTGATTCTGCCCAGAGGAAGGGAGTTTTCCCGAAACGCGTCGGCAGCAAAGATGGGGAGATGTCATGTGTGCGCTGCCTTCTTCCCTGACCTCACCTCTAGTGAGTGCCTCCCAATAGAGCGGCAAACTCTTCAATCAGATTAATGTGGCCAAGCCCAGGCCACGGGAAGCACGACCGCGAGACCCGAGCGGGTCCGAGGTTTTGTATTTGCAGAGCGAGTGCGGAGCTGGAGGGGTCGACTATATGGAAGGCGGCACCATGGAACATTGTTTGTCCCATATGGATATTTTAATGACATTTGCAAGGCAGCGCCCACTTGGGGGAGTAAAGACTACCAGTCCCATGATGCAAGCTGTTGTTACTCACCTGATTTATATCGAGGTTTCAACTGGATATAAAAGAGGGGACTTACTGGTAGGCTGTGGTTGCCTTTCTTGTGCCTGATTCTGCCCAGAGGAAGGGCGTTTCCCCGAAACGCATCGGCAGCAAAGATGGGGAGATGTCATGTGTGCGCTGCCTTCTTCCCTGACCTCACCTCTAGTGAGTGCCTCCCAATAGAGCGGCAAACTCTTCAATCAGATTAATGTGGGCAAGCCCAGGCCACGGGAAGCACCACCGCGAGACCCGAGCGGGTCCGAGGTTTTGTATTTGCAGAGCGAGTGCGATGCTGGAGGGGTAGACTATATGGAAGGCGGCACCATGGAACATTGTTTGTCCCATATGAATATTTTAATGACATTTGCAAGGCAGCGCCCACTTGGGGGAGTAAAGACCACCAGTCCCATGATGCAAGCTGTTGTTACTCACCTGATTTATATCGAGGTTTCAACTGGAAATAAAAGAGGGGACTTACTGGTAGGCTGTGGTTGCCTTTCTTGTGCCTGATTCTGCCCAGAGGAAGGGAGTTTTCCCGAAACGCGTCGGCAGCAAAGATGGGGAGATGTCATGTGTGCGCTGCCTTCTTTCCTGACCTCACCTCTAGCGAGTGCCTCCCAATAAAGCGACAAACTCTTCAATCAGATTAATGTGGCCAAGTCCAGGCCACGGGAAGCACCACCGTGACACCCGAGCGGGTCCGAGGTTTGGTATTTGCAGAGCGAGTGCGAAGCTGGAGGGGTCGACTATATGGAAGGCGGCACCATGGAAAATTGTTTGTCACATATGGATATTTTAATGACATTTGCAAGGCAGCGCCCACTTGGGGGAGTAAAGACTACCAGTCCCATGATGCAAGCTGTTGTTACTCACCTGATTTATATCGAGGTTCCAACTGGAAATAAAAGAGGGGACTTACTGGTAGGCTGTGGTTGCCTTTCTTGTGCCTGATTCTGCCCAGAGGAAGGGAGTTTTCCCGAAACGCGTCGGCAGCAAAGATGGGGAGATGTCATGTGTGCGCTGCCTTCTTCCCTGACCTCACCTCTAGTGAGTGCCTCCCAATAGAGCGGCAAACTCTTCAATCAGATTAATGTGGCCAAGCCCAGGCCACGGGAAGCACGACCGCGAGACCCGAGCGGGTCCGAGGTTTTGTATTTGCAGAGCGAGTGCGGAGCTGGAGGGGTCGACTATATGGAAGGCGGCACCATGGAACATTGTTTGTCCCATATGGATATTTTAATGACATTTGCAAGGCAGCGCCCACTTGGGGGAGTAAAGACTACCAGTCCCATGATGCAAGCTGTTGTTACTCACCTGATTTATATCGAGGTTTCAACTGGATATAAAAGAGGGGACTTACTGGTAGGCTGTGGTTGCCTTTCTTGTGCCTGATTCTGCCCAGAGGAAGGGCGTTTCCCCGAAACGCATCGGCAGCAAAGATGGGGAGATGTCATGTGTGCGCTGCCTTCTTCCCTGACCTCACCTCTAGTGAGTGCCTCCCAATAGAGCGGCAAACTCTTCAATCAGATTAATGTGGGCAAGCCCAGGCCACGGGAAGCACCACCGCGAGACCCGAGCGGGTCCGAGGTTTTGTATTTGCAGAGCGAGTGCGATGCTGGAGGGGTAGACTATATGGAAGGCGGCACCATGGAACATTGTTTGTCCCATATGAATATTTTAATGACATTTGCAAGGCAGCGCCCACTTGGGGGAGTAAAGACCACCAGTCCCATGATGCAAGCTGTTGTTACTCACCTGATTTATATCGAGGTTTCAACTGGAAATAAAAGAGGGGACTTACTGGTAGGCTGTGGTTGCCTTTCTTGTGCCTGATTCTGCCCAGAGGAAGGGAGTTTTCCCGAAACGCGTCGGCAGCAAAGATGGGGAGATGTCATGTGTGCGCTGCCTTCTTTCCTGACCTCACCTCTAGCGAGTGCCTCCCAATAAAGCGACAAACTCTTCAATCAGATTAATGTGGCCAAGTCCAGGCCACGGGAAGCACCACCGTGACACCCGAGCGGGTCCGAGGTTTGGTATTTGCAGAGCGAGTGCGAAGCTGGAGGGGTCGACTATATGGAAGGCGGCACCATGGAAAATTGTTTGTCCCATATGGATATTTTAATGACATTTGCAAGGCAGCGCCCACTTGGGGGAGTAAAGACTACCAGTCCCATGATGCAAGCTGTTGTTACTCACCTGATTTATATCGAGGTTCCAACTGGAAATAAAAGAGGGGACTTACTGGTAGGCTGTGGTTGCCTTTCTTGTGCCTGATTCTGCCCAGAGGAAGGGAGTTTTCCCGAAACGCGTCGGCAGCAAAGATGGGGAGATGTCATGTGTGCGCTGCCTGCTTCCCTGACCTCACCTCTAGCGAGTGCCTCCCAATAGAGCGGCAAACTCTTTAATCAGATTAATGTGGCCAAGCCCAGGCCACAGGAAGCACCACCGCGAGACCCGAGCGGGTCCGAGGTTTTGTATTTGCAGAGCGAGTGCGGAGCTGGAGGGGTCGACTATATGGAAGGCGGCACAATGGAACATTGTTTGTCTCATACGGATATTTTAATGACATTTGCAAGCCAGCGCCCACTTGGGGGAGTAAAGACTACCAGTCCCATGATGCAAGCTTTTGTTACTCACCTGATTTATATCGAGGTTTCAACTGGAAATAAAAGAGGGGACTTACTGGTAGGCTGTGGTTGCCTTTCTTGTGCCTGATTCTGCCCAGAGGAAGGGAGTTTTCCCGAAACGCGTCGGAAGCAAAGATGGGGAGATGTCATGTGTGCGCTGCCTTCTTCCCTGACCTCACCTCTAGAGAGTGCCTCCCAATAGATCGGCAAAGTCTTCAATCATATATATATATATATATATATATATATATATATATATTATCTACTGGCGGTCGCCAGTAGATAGTTCTAGTTAGGACCCTGTTTCCATAGGAAATCCGCAACATTCTATTTGGAATAACTTTGGCGCCGGTTGACGAATCCTCGCGAAATTTTCAAAACTAATGGGGCGCTACGCTCCGCTCCTACCCTGAAAGTCTCGGGGGGATTCGTCAAGCGGGGGCTGAGAAAAAAGGGGGGTCCCAAAACGCATTTTCCCCATGCATTTTTCCATAGGACCTTTAGACACAGCTACAGCCCGAACGGCTAAACAGAATTACTTGAAATTTGGCAGAGAGGTAGTCCTCAGGTCAAGAAAGTGCCTTTTGTAGGTCTGGTGTAAATCTGTTCAGTAGGTCCTGAGAAAATAGCATTTAAATCAATATATATATCTGTAAGCGCGCTCCGTGCGCTTACCGTAAGCTTACCGTATGCGTACGGTGCCGTGCGCGAGCTCAATTCTGATTGGTGGTTACATGACTGTAAACATTCGAATCGGTCGAAATCAGGAAGTGTCGGCCGCCATTTTCTGTCTCTCGCACTGAGAAACAAAGGTGGGGAACGTGAAACGGGGGCAACGAAGAGAGTTGCAGACCCCCTAGTGTTTGTCAGGGGGTCCAAGAAGGACCTAAAAGTACGAAAAATAAATTTAATAATTGTAAAAAAAAATCGCGGGGTACGCGTACGGTAAGCTTACCGTACGCGCACGGCAAAAAAAGTTTTTTAAAAAAAAATAAAGAAGTAACAATCACATTTATTAAATAAATTAACGGACCCACAAGGGAGAAAATAACAAATGTTACTGCGTAAAAAAAGGTGAGGAGGGCACGGCATGGACTGCGCAACGTGGGCGCTGGGTGCGCGAAGCGCACCCAGCGCCCACAGCGCGCGCACGGTGCGCGAAGCGCACCGAGCGCACAGGGAGTGCGCATAGTGAAAAAACAGAAAATAAATAAATAAATAAATACATAACTTAGCATTTAAAAAACCGTACAAATTCACTGAAATAACCATAGGTTTCACACACGTTATAGTTAGGAATTATCATTTACAAAACCTTGCAAATTCACTTAAAAAACCATAGGTTTCACACATGTTATAGTTAGCTGTACATTTCACTCATAAAAAACAAATGAAATTCCACGTTATAGTTAGATCAGGTAACTATAACTTGCGCGACCGCAATCCACAATGTGTAATTTCAGATGTCATCATTGATGTCATGAGTAATGTCACTGACCATGTCATGAGTGATGTACTATGTGACGTCATCAGCAGTTTATTGTGGGCGCGCAAGTTATAGTTACCTGATCTAACTATAACGTGGAATTTCATTGGTTTTTTATGAGTGAAATGTACAGCTAACTATAACATGTGTGAAACCTATGGTTTTTTCAGTGAATATATATATATATATATATATATATATATATATATATATATATATATATATATATATATATATATATTCACTGAAAAAACCATAGGTTTCACACACGTTATAGTTAGCTGGACATTTTTCTCCCGTAAAAAACCAATGAAATTCCCCCGTTATAGTTAGTACAGCTAACTATAACTTGCGCGACCGCAATCCACTGCTGATGACTTCACATATTACATCACTCATGACATGGTCAGTGACATCACTCATGACATCACTGATGACATCTCAAATGACATCACTGATGATGTCACTTATGATGTCATCCAGTGAACGTTTAATTTGCAAAGATTTTTATAAATATAGAGAAAGGCCTGTTAAAGAATGAGTTGGTGTAGAAGTGTGTAAAGGGATGATTTTCTGTGTTGTGTAACTGACTCGACAAGTGAGTCCTTTAACTACATCTTACTTCAGACTAGTGCATAAACTGTATAAATGTTTTGTATGTGTCTGTGTGTTGGTGTATAAGTGGTGGCATGGTTTTGTGAATAGCTATATAAGTGTCTATATGGGTTATTGATTGCTTGTCTCAGTATCTGTATGAGTTCCTACGTGTTTGTGTGGGTAAAGTGTGTGTGAGTGTGCATAGATGAGTGAGTGTGTGATTCTATGACTGGATGTTATTAAAAGTGCATCTCTGAAGGACTGTATGGTTGTGTGAGTGTATGTATGGCTGTGTTATGGTTTGAATGTATATCTCAGTGGTACATTTGTGACTAACTAAATATGTAAAAGGCATTATATATGTGTGTAAGAGTATATAAGTGGTTAGATGTGAGAGTGTGTGATTGTGACAGTGACTGTATGGATGAATGTGTGCTTGTGTCAATGATTCTAATTGAGCATAAGAATATGATACTATTTTTGTGAGTGAGTGAACTTGAGTGTGTATAACTGCATAAATGAGTAAATGACAGTGTGATTATTTGTATGAATGACTAGGTGTGAGAGTACCTCTATGGATGATTGTTAGTGTGTGAGTGTCTATATAGATATATGTATAAATTCATATGATACTTTTTTATGGACTGAATGTAACTATGAGTGACTGTACAGGTGAGTGTGTGGAGGTGAATGAAGACCTAAAAGTTATTTTTTGGGTATGCAGTTATTAGTATTGCATTATTTATGGATTTGAGAATGGAACTGTGTAATTTTCAGTTGGTATATCAAAGGTTTTATAAGGGTGTGAGAAGATGTGGTAATTTATCACATTGATGTCTTCAACAGTGACATCATCAGTGATGTCATTTGAGATGTCATCAGTGATGTCATGAGTGATGTCACTGACCATGTCATGAGTGATATAATATGTGACGTCATCAGCAGTGGATTGCGGTCGCGCAAGTTATAGTTAGCTGTACTAACTATAACGGGGGAATTTCATTGTTTTTTTACGAGAGAAATGTCCAGCTAACTATAACGTGTGTGAAACCTATGGTTTTTTCAGTGAATTTGCAAGGTTTTTTAAATGCTAATTCCTAACTATAACGTGTGTGAAACCTATGGTTTTTTCAGTGAATTTGTATGGTTTTTTAAATGCTAATTTTTGAATTATTAAATTATATATATTTTTTTTTTATAAAAAAAAAATTCCTATGTATTCATTTATATATTATCTGTATCCTTTTATTTGTTTTTGCTCTTTTTTTTAACTTTCAATTAGGATAAAGTTGAACAGTTTATTTAATTTTTGCAATTAATTTTTCTCCACTTTTTTTTTTTAATATTAATTCTTTGGGTGTGCGCTCAGAGCGCGCACCTAGTACGTTTTCGTAAGTTTTTTATGAATACCGGCGTACGTACGTATGCGTACGTACGTATGCGTGCGTGCGTCGTACGCGCTCCACGCGGTTCACTTCCGCATACGCTTAAATTACGCGCGTTTACGTTCGCGTATACGCGTGTGCAACGTATGCGCGTTACGTACGCGCATATGACGTATGCACATGCGCTCCTACGCGTTCGCGCATGCGTAATCACAAGGTGCGCGCTCGGAGCTTGCTCAGTGCGCGCACCTCGGGTTATATGCATAATACAACAACACTTCTAATTGGTTAACATTACTTTCAGTTTCTGATTGTTTTAACACCACACCCAATCCCCTCATGGCAAGTCATGTGATCAAGAATCATCACTTTTGATTGGTTTGAAGTACTTTCAGTTCCAGATTCTTCCCAAACCACACCTACTCCCTTCATTATTAGTTCTTATTCCCTTGGAGAAGGAGCTATTCTGTTGTTGAGAGACAATGGCTGAACAGCAACCATCTTCAGACACTGACCAGGACACTCTTGAGAGACAGAGGAACAGGAAGCAGAAAGACAGCTTTATATGGCAGTTTTTTACTTTCCCAGAGGGACAAAAAAAGGTGAATGCACCGAAAGTTACTTGTACATTGTGTCAAAAAGTCTTATCACGTGGGAATGCTAACAAGAAGTATTCTTTTAGCATACACACAATGACGAGGCATGTTGAGACAATGCATCCAGTATCTTTTCGTCGAGCTTCTGGAGCAAACCCTCCACCTGCTCAGCCGACGACATCTGCAGCAGCTCAGCCGAGCACATCTTCGGTAGCTCAGGCGAGCACTTCTTCTGCAGTGGTGCCTTCGCCTTCTTCCACACCTCTTGTTGGACCACCTTGTTTGGCGAGGTTGTCCACACGCTGCACTGATTGCGGTCGACTTATTTCTGTGGGTGAGACCAGTCTTGATCTCATTCAGAGAAAATTTGATGCGCATGAGTGCAGTAGGCCATAGATGTTTTTTCTTTTTTTTCGTTTTTCTCTTCCTGTTTCCCTACATTAACTCAAGGGCTCTTTTAAGAGCCACTTAAAAACTAAACCCCCAAAAAATTTTGGGGGATCTATTTATTTTTTATTTTTTTTGGGGTGCGCGCACCCTGCGCGCACCCTAGGATGTTTTTAAAAAAAATTTTTTTTTTTTAAATTTAATGTACAAAGAGAGGTGAAGAAATGGAAGCATGAAAAGGGAGGATTGAGAAATACAAATATTTTTCACTTATTTTTTTAAAAAAATAACTTCTTTTGAAAAAAAAAAATTTTAGTAATTTGCAAGGGAACAGAATTTCGTTTTTTAATTTTTCTTTCTAGTTCTGCAAAAAAAGAAAAAAAGTATTAATATTCAATCATACATTTTAAAAAGCATTACATGTTTTTACATATATTACAAAGCAATTTTTTGCCCTTTTTTCTGTTTTCAGAATTTTTAAATTTTCACTTAAAATAGTGAAAACAATTGTATTCATCATTTAACAGCGGGCAAAAAAAAAACAATCTGAAAGATTGTTTAAAAAAAGCCCCAAAACTATCCTCACTAAAATATACCTTGTTAGAAATATTACATATATATTACAAATACTTTTCTAGATGAATAAAATTTTTCTAGATAAACCGTCTTTAAACCTTGTCGCAAAAGCACACATGCCAAAATGATTTCTCTCAAAGGAGTCCACAATTGTTTTTATAACTTTTCCTTTAGGCCAAATAGTAATTTCAAAATCCTTTTTAAGTGATATCTTCAATTATAATCCTTTAAAATTACAAAAAATGCTTTCTTCAGATGCAGTTTTTAGTTTTCAAAATTTAGGTTTCAGAAAAATTAAGTAAGAATTGGGTAAATCATAAGGCAAACGTTGCTTGAAAATCAATTGGGAATCATTACACAGTGTCCAGCCTTTTTCACATTTAAGATAAACTGTGTAATGTCCAGAAGTTACAGTAGGTCCTTCATGAAAAATTATTGCAACTGTAACAAGTTTTTCCAGAAATTGATAATTGTTGTCCTATAAACTTCTTTATTAAAGTATCCAATTTTGAACCATCAGCTCTACAACGTTGCATCATTAAAATTACATACTGACCATATTTCTGTAAAAATAACGTGGAAAACATGTCAGATTTACATTCAGACTATTCCATGTTGTGATTGGCATCTTTAACTAATTTACTAAAAGTCACTGATTTACTTTGTGGTAATGGTAAAAATATGAACCTTTCTGAATCAACATTATTACTGCATGTGTTCATACAGTTTTCACAGCAATGTTCCCATTTGTAAGAGACACCAAATAGGTTTTCTACTTCTACTCCTTCATCTTCAAGTATGCTCAGTATATATATTAAGAATTCCTGTGCATCTTGCTGGACATTTTCTTTAAACTGTGTAGATCCAGAACATACATTTAAAAGATTTCTAACATCAGAAGCACTTTCTATTTTAGTTTTATCATTACTTAGCTTCTCATAAAGGAGACTCAGTAGAGAACACAATCTTTTTCCATGATTTACTATTATCTGTTCTTGCAACTTTTCAAGATAAAATACAACATTCAGCACTACATTTGCATAGCAGTTGACACCAGAGCTATTTTCAAAATGGCAACCAACAACCTCTTCAACACTGTCCTTTTTCTTTTTCCTTGCTATCACATCACTGTCCTTTTTTTTTTGTTCTGTTCATCCACATTACAGATATTTTCAATTCTCCTTTTCCGAGAAACAACATGTTTTTCAATCACAGGATACTGACCTAAATGAGGAGCATAGGTTCTTCTTAATCTATTATACTCCTTTACACAGTTTGTATCAGCACTAACTTTTGAGTCATCAAAGTCTATCATAAATAAACCAGATAATGTTTTTACTCATGGCAGAGCAACATATGCCATACCTTCTTTGAACACAGTAGAACTAATGTTTACAAAAGCTCTATCTACAGTCAATCCTTGAGACTTGTGAATAGTTACAGCATATGCTAGAGAAAATGGAAACTGCTTTCTACGCACATATAAGTCTTTCACAAGCATGAAACGAACTGAACAATGACAAATGTCTTTAACTTCTTCTATCTGATCAAATTTTATTTTTAAACATTCAATTCCATCTTTTTTCTGGTAATTAATAAAACCCACAACTCTTCCCATAGCTCCATTCACTAAACCTTTTTCTACATCCAAATTTCTCCTTAAAATCACTCGACAATTCATGCAAACATATAGATTTTTTTCTAATCCAGCTGTTTTGGAAATGTTCTTCTCTAGTGAATCCAATTTATTTTTCAGTTTGCCTGTTAATGTAATAGTAATTCTTTCATGCTGAATTTTGTCCTCTGCTTCCATTTTCTTAATCTCTTCCTTTTCCAATTTCAAAAGTTCCTCATTGAATATTGGGCACTCACGGAGTGTTGGCATTAAGCAGATTACAGTATTTTTTTCAGCAATGTTCTTGTATATTTTTTCTGCAACTATTTCTTCATTTGGAAATAAATTATGTAGCATCCTACTCTGTAATGCTTTTTTGCCAACTTCTGTGAGTAGTCCAATTCTGATATCTTTCAGAATACTTGCATAATCTTCATCGTTTGCTTGTCTCATATTGGTAGTGAGTTCTTTGTACTCAAAGAACGACCAAATATTCGCATTACCAATGCTTCCTAATGACTTCTTCGTGTCTTCATGTGTGACAGTATTAAACACGGGTTGTCCTTTAACTGGAGTGAGCTGTAAAAGATCTCCAAAAACTATGACGTGTTTACCTCCAAATAACACGTCATAGTCTCTCTTAAGAATTTGTTGCATTCTTAAATGCACAAAGGCGAGCATTAAGTTTGATACCATGCTCACCTCATCAATAATGAGAACTTGCATCTTCTTCAACACTCTTGATACTTCGAAGCATGCTTCTCCAGTTAGCTTGTGGTATTCTATTTTGTTCTCATGCTCCACTGGTAACATTAGCAAGCGATGTAAGGTAATTCCTTTTATGTTATAGGCTGCTAACCCAGTTGGAGCAGTTACCACACAAGACAAATTTGAAGCTGTTTTTTGCTGTAGGTAGCTTCTGATGACTTTTATTAAGAAACTTTTACCAGTTCCAGCTTGTCCACTCACTTACATCCTGATTGGTTCAAATGATGTGCATGAGCACTGTTTTTTTTTCATGTAGTAATCCATGATCAATTTTTTTGGTGACTTCTTCATAAATTTGTTTTTGTTCTTCATTCAGTTGTTGTTCCAGATTTAGTAAGTCTATTGAATCTTCCTGTGCTTGATTCATAGCCGTTTCTACTTCAGTCATGGCTACTGCAGCTTCATTTTCTACGATTGGTTGTCCTAGGGGATCTTGACTAAGTGTTCCAGAACTTTGGCTGTCTTGAGAACTGTCTCTAGCTACTTCAGCTGCAATTTTTGCTTCCTGTTCATTTTCTTCATTTAACATTTGGACATAAGTTGTGAAAGTACTGCATTCTATGCTGTCTTTGCTAGCATTAAAAGAATCTTCATAGCTTTGAAATTCTCCCAGTAGTTCGTCCTCTGAACGCCATGGTTTAAACAGCTGTAAAAGAGCCAAGTAGTAAAATTCCTTTTTGTCAGTAGTGTCGCAACTCAGCTTCCTGTGATTTATCAAACTTCCTTTTGTTTGCTTCACCAAACATCCTTCCTCACCAATGACTTTATATTTTCCATTGTTGATGTCTTCTGTGGCTTTCCGTGAAAAATGTAGTTCTGCAGCACTTCATAGAGACACATGTTCTCAAGATGATGACTTCTTTTTGGGTAATATGTGTCCAACATGTTTGTTTTCAAAATATCTGTACTTTCTGGGTCATTCTCGGCCAAATATTCAATTTCTCCAACAGAGTTCAGTACCCGATTTCGCATTCCTGCAAGGCCTAAACTGACCCAAATTATTCTTCTGGATTTCGAGTAAAGACTTGCAGATGATAACCTATCTGAGCATTCGTAGGATCCAATTTCTCGATGCGATAACATCTTTAAACTGAAACTGTACAGCTTCTTACTGACAGTCTTCTCGTGAGAAATCTCTTCCCACATTTCCTTCAATTCTGTTTTCTCAGATTTAGTGATGTAAGATGTGACATACCGAGCAACAGCAATAGAATTGTCTGCCACATACTGAATATCCATGTTAGCATTCCACATGGTTAAAATGACTGGGTTGTAGTCATTTATACATTTTGACTCTTCTTTTCTTCTTAGGTTGTATGTATTTTTAGGAGATTTTCTTGTTATAGTATGTCGCACAGCTGACATAAAACTGTTGACTCTTCCTTTTGAAAGAACAGGTCTAGGAAATCCAAATCGACACTTTGTGTAGAATTTATCTTTGGTCTTGTACTTCCGTCGACAGTATTTTCCACACCGATGACTTTGGAAACGTGAAACTTGCTCTTTTAACTTTTTCTCTTCTGTGCTTTTAGGTATAGCACATGTTGCATATTCTTCAATGAAAGATAACACTGCTTCATCAGCATCTGTTCCAAATTTTGGGGCATCCTTGATCCACAACAGCATATGAATATGAGGAGCACCTCTTGCTTGGTACTCTTTTCTCCAAAAGAAATCCACTACTTCTCCAAGAGGTGGATTTTTTTTATTGCACATGAAGGACATCATAGCCTCAAATCTATGATTGAAATATCTGCAAACATTAACCGGATCCAATGAGCACAGTTCTCCTGCTGTCTTGTATTAAATGTTTTTAATGTTTGAATTTGCCTCTCGTAGAAAATCCAATAAATCATCCCAAGCGTACTCGGCACAGCTTAGGGTTACAAACCATGTAGGAGTTCCTAAATTCCGTAACATGCATTTTAATTCTCCATGGCGTCGGTACCAATATTCATTTGTCCCACGCTGACAAGCCATTAGATTGATCAATTGTGTTTCCAAATGATCATCTCGGTGCTGCACTTTCTCCATAAAATCCTTAGCAGACACATTATGTAGATGTAATACACTTTTTAAAATGTGATTTACTGCATAAGATAATGCAGACAAGTCGCTTTCAAATAAAAGATGAAACAAATAAGGAATACTTTGACGAAATCTTGAATCTTCAGCATATTGTCTTGTAGTCCGATACTCAGAAGCTGGAATCTGTTCTGGGCGTTCATCGTATCGTCCACCTTTTCCTGTAGGAAACAGCTGAGGAAAACATCAAGCTTCCAAGCTCTTTTCCCATACACTCACGGGAGTTCCTTTTGCTTTCTTCATCTGAAACAGATCAATAGTGTCTCCCATAACTTCTTTTGAATGAAGAGGATGTATGCTAAAATGTTCATAAATTTCTTCTTCTTTTGACTTGTCCACTTTTTCAATTTATCCAGTTGGTGTTTCTGTGTCTTCTTGTAAATCTTCTTCTTCTTCATCTATATAAATTGATTCATACCATTTATTATTCCTTTTCAAATATAAATTTGCTCTTTGTACTTTCCGTACATTTACCAGCTCCTGCCAAATCTTCTTATTCTTTGTAGGTACACCATTAACCAGAATAACTAATGGTTCAGTTTCCAAAGTATCTGCATCAATAGTTTCCATATTTTTTTTCAAATCCAATGGCAAATACACCACTCTTCCTTTTAAACCTCTCAGTAAATCTGAAGGAGGTAATTTACCAGTTTTGGGCTCCATACGTACTATGGTCTGGAACGGATGAACACATTGAATGAGTATAGACTCATATGTATTTAAATCAGAAAGTTCGGCAGGAATAGCATCCAATTCTAAATTATTATGTACAGCTCTGGTCGGCATTAGGGGTGGGCGGAATTTGCGGAATTAACCTTCGCAAATTATCGCGAGAATGTTTAAAATTATCGCAAACAAGCAGAAATATCGCGAAGATGCGGAAGTTTTTTTCCGGCATGTTCGCGAGATTTTCTGCATGGTTGCGGGTCGCCAACTTACCCATGTGGTTGCTTGCGGGCGCGGCCATCTTGTTTTGAGTTGTTCTCGCGGTGCATGATCGCGAGAAGAAAGACGTGATCGCGCGACGCATGACGTCACTGCGGGCGCGAACTGTCGCGAGACAGCGCAAATGGCTAAAAACAATACAACATCTCATGGAGAACGCGACCGGATCAAGAAAACTTGTCGGCGAACGCAGGGATTCAGGTAAGGCGATCGCGCGCGCGCGAGAATGTATCATTTTACAGCGCGAGCAAGAAACAAATTATCGCCAAGCTGCGGAAACCGGAATTTTTGACATTTTCGCGCTCTCCGCGGAACGCAAAAATGTCAAATTATCGCAATTTCCGCGAACGGAACGAAATTTTTGCCCAGGCCTAGTCGGCATTCTATTTTCTTCTAACTTATTATAACAGTATTTACAAATACGCTGATCTTCACCCAATTCAAAACAATTTTCCAGAAATATATATGTTGCAAAATCCTTCCACTTATAATTATCTTCATTTTCACTTTTTTTATACAGATCAACATTCCTTGTTTGAATTTTATAATGGCTTCTGCGGCAACAAATACAAGTAATATTTGGTCTTTCATTAGAGATGATAGTAAATTTTGTCATTTCATCCTCAAAATTTTTAGTAATAATGAGTTCTACATTCTGTTCCTCATTTTCCTCATTAACTGTGTCCTTTTCTGCACTTTCTTGTTCTGGACCGAAGTAACTAAACTGAATCTCATCGGTAACCTTCACTACATCTGATACAGATCCACGGAACAGAGCATTATTTAACTCATTTAACTTTACTGCTGGACTTTTAGCAAAATACAATGTTCTCACAAACTTTCTCATTTCAGTATGATGAACAGCCAGCATCCTAAAATGATGAAAAACACTTTTACACACTTTTCTAGATAGACAAGCCAGAGAATGTCCTTGCAAACCAGTATTCTCTCTCACTCTGCATGGATCTAGTGTTTGAAGCACCTTCATCTTCTGTTTTACACTCTTTTTACTATATTCTCTTAGAAAGTCACGTAATTTATCAATAGATTCCTGACGCACAGTACAAATACTACTACAGTTCCAAGTGTACACTGGGGCTTTTGGACGTCTCCCCATAGCCTCAGCAGCCATTACTTCTTCCTCATTTCTTGGGACCATTTTCTCTTTTTCCATCACACAACCATCCTTAACTTCATATGCTCTACCATTGGTGTGAACTGCATGCAACAAACTATTACTTTGAAGATAACTCTCTTCATTAAAAAATGGTTCAGTACTTGAACTGTGCTTCCATTCTCCCAAGAACACTTTACAAAAGTTACTTTTTTTCACTTCTCTTTTCCTTTTGCTTTGTGACTTCATTGCATTGACTAATTTATCTAATCTACGCATCCAATTCAAAATTAGAATAAAAAGTTTTCTTTTTATTTCCAAAGCCTTACTTACAATATTTTCTATACATTTTTTTTTCTTAATAAATTTTGATTTTTTCTTATATTTTTTCACATCCTTTAGCAAATTTAACATCACTCTTCTCTGAAACATTTTTCGACGAATGTTTTTAAAATCTAATTTTCGTGTTAAATCAGTTTTACTTACTTCTGATTGTACATTAGCTTTTGTTTTTGGCTGTTGACTCTGTTGTTGCTTTGTACATAAAACACTGTTTGTTTTACATTTATTTTTGCCATTTTCTGTTTTTTTGAAGATATTTTTAAAGAAAACTTTAGTTTTCTTACCAGTAGAGTTTTTTGTTTTTTCCATCACAAGCTTTTCCTCCAATTTTTTTTTTCCCAGTTTTGTCCAGATATACTTGTTGCTTTTCTTTCCTCTTTCTTGTCCTTAAAGGCATTTTTTTATTTTTTCACTGTTGCTCAGCAATACCTGCAAGAAACTTTAAAAAAAAATCCTTTTTGTAATTATAATTCATTAAAATATTTTTTAAGCTTTTCATTAATTTCAAATTTTTTACCATTTGCCTCTCATTTGTGATTTACTGATTTGTGCAGAGTGCTAACCACCACAGTTGAAAAAAACAAGCTGCCCCTTTCCTGCAAGTGCAAGTCTTTCAGAACAACTGCAACACACTTTAAATCTCTGCCCACAATTCCTGTGTGCACACAGCCTCATGGTGTGATTCTAGGCAGAAAACAATATTTGATTGGCAATTTAAATGCACATTTATTACTGTGGTAGATCAAGTGATAATTGCTGTTACAGCCTGACACATTTTCCTTATAGTTTACAGAGACAGAAAAGAGCACATTTCCTAACAGCTACTTCATACCATGAGCATGTGCAACCTGGGTGAGTGATTAGACTAGAGCAAAGAAAATGAGGCCTTGATGATGTTTTTATGTGTTTGAGTTACACACTGCTATCTGAAACATCACACAGAGCTGAGTACTACGCATGGGAGTGTTGAAAAAGCTGCTGCATGTGTGCCAAGAGTGTGTTTCTGGAGACTGTGTATTCTCTGGTGCAAGAGAGATGAGCAAGGAGACTTCCAGAACTGCATGAAGACTGCAGGGATGTATGTAACAGTGCATGTGTGCTAAGGAATAATTTGAGTTTAGAAAACAGGCTGCCCCTTTCCTGGGACTGCAATTCTTACTTAACAACAACTTCATCAATTAAATCTCTGCCCACAATTCCTGTGCGCACACAGACTCATGCCGTCATTTTAGGCACATAACACAGGCTGCCCCTTTCCTGGGACTGCAATTCTTTCAGAACAACAACTTCACAAATTAAATCTCTGCCCACAATTTGTGTGCGCACACAGACTCATGCCGTCATTTTAGGCACATAACACAGGCTGCCCCTTTCCTGGGACTGCAATTCTTACTGAACAACAACTTCATAAATTAAATCTCTGCCCACAATTCCTGTGCGCACACAGACTCATGCCGTCATTTTAGGCACATAACACAGGCTGCCCCTTTCCTGGGACTGCAATTCTTTCAGAACAACAACTTCACAAATTAAATCTCTGCCCACAATTCCTGTATACACACAGACTCATGCTGTGATTTTATGCACAAAACAGTGTTCCTGGATAGTACCAAATTACTGTTACAGCCTGACACATTTTCCTTATCATTTAGAGAGGCAGAAAAGAGCACATTTCCTAACAGCTACTTCATACCATGAGCATGTGCAACCTGGGTGAGTGATTAGACTAGAGCAAAGAAAATGAGGCCTTGATGATGTTTTTATGTGTTTGCGTTACACACTGCTATCTGAAACATCACACAGAGCTGAGTAATACGCATGGGAGTGTTGGAGAAGCTGCTGCGTGTGTGGCAAGAGTGTGTTTCTGGAGACTGTGTATTGTCTGATGCAAGAGAGATGAGCAAGGAGACTTCCTCAACTGCATGAAGACTGCAGGGATGTATGTAACAGTGCATGTGTGGTAAGGGTTAATTTGAGTTTAGAAAACAGGCTGCCCCTTTCCTGGGACTGCAATTCTTAGTGAACAACAACTTCATCAATTAAATCTCTGCCCACAATTCCTGTGCGCACACAGACTCATGCCGTCATTTTAGGCACATAACACAGGCTTCCCCTTTCCTGGGACTGCAATTCTTTCAGAACAACAACTTCACAAATTAAATCTCTGCCCACAATTCCTGTATGCTCACAGACTCATGCTGTGTTTTTAGGCACAAAACAGTGTTCCTGGATAGTACCAAATTACTGTTACAGCCTGACACATTTTCCTTATCATTTAGAGAGGCAGAAAACAGCACATGTCCTAACAGCTCCTTGAAACCATGACCATGTGTTACAGGGTGAGTGATTAGACTAGAGCAAAGAAAATGAGGCCTTGATGATGTTTTTATGTGTTTGCGTTACACACTGCTATCTGAAACATCACACAGAGCTGAGTACTACGCATGGGAGTGTTGGAGAAGCTGCTGCGTGTGTGCCAAGAGTGTGTTTCTGGAGACTGTGTATTGTCTGGTGCAAGACAGATGAGCAAAGAGACTTCCAAAACTGCATGAAGACTGCTGGGATGTATGTAACAGTGCATGTGTGCTAAAGGTTATTTTCAGTTTTGAACATATGGCAACTACCTGTGCCTTTGCTATTTTGAAAGGAAAATCTACCCTGTTGATTTCAAATGTTTTAGCTTTTGCCTCTCATTTGCGATTTAGTGATTTCTGCTGACTGCTAACCACCACATTTGAAGAAAACAAGCTGTCCCTTTCCTGCAAGTGCATGTTTTACAGAACAACTGCAACACAAATAACATCTCTGGCCACAATTCCTGTGCGCACACAGCCTCATGGTGTGCTTCTAAGCAGAAAACAGAATTTGATTGGCAATTTCAAAGCACATTTACTACTGTGGTAGAGCAAGTGATAATTACTGTTACAGCCTGACACATTTTCCTTGTAGATCACAGAGTCAGAAAAGAGCAGATGTCCTAACAGCTACTTCATACCATGTGCATGTGCAATCTGGGTGAGTGACTACACTAGAGCAAAGGAAATGAGCCTTGGTGGCGTTGAATGTGTTTGCGTTACACAGTGCTATCTGAAACAGCACACAGAGCTGAGTACTACACATGGGAGTGTTGGAGAAGCTGCTGTGTGTGTGCCAAGAGTGTGTTTCTGGAGACTGTGTATTGTCTGGTGCAAGACAGATGAGCAAAGAGACTTCCAAAACTGCATGAATACTGCTGGGATGTATGTAACAGTGCATGTGTGCTAAGGGTTATTTTCAGTTTTGAACATATGGCAACTACCTGTGCCTTTGCTATTTTGAAAGGAAAATCTACCCTGTTGGTTTCAAATGTTTTAGCTTTTGCCTCTCATTTGCGATTTAGTGATTTCTGCTGACTGCTAACCACCACATTTGAAGAAAACAAGCTGTCCCTTTCCTGCAAGTGCATGTTTTACAGAACAACTGCAACACAAATTACATTTCTGGACACAATTCCTGTGCGCACACAGCCTCATGGTGTGCTTCTAAGCAGAAAACAGAATTTGATTGGCAATTTCAAAGCACATTTACTACTGTGGTAGAGCAAGTGATAATTACTGTTACAGCCTGACACATTTTCCTTGTAGATCACAGAGGCAGAAAAGAGCACATGTCCTAACAGCTGCTTCATACCATGAGCATGTGCAACCTGGGTGAGTGACTACACTAGAGCAAAGGAAATGAGCCTTGGTGACGTTGAATGTGTTTGCGTTACACAGTGCTATCTGAAACAGCACACAGAGACTGTTTTTTGTCTGGTGCAAGAGAAATGCATGATGACTGCTAGGATGTATGTAACAGTGCATAGTTACAGCACACCTTTGATTCTGGGGAAGACATACTCCAAAATATCTAACATGTTCAAGACAGATACATATCTTCCACAACATAAAATGTAATTCACAACTTTTAATGTAGAACGAAAATCTACCATGCTAATTTCAAATGTGTTGGCATTTGCCTCTCATTTCTTTCAAAGTGATTTCTGCTAAATCCTAACCATCACAGTTAAAAAGAAGCTTTCCTTTTCTTTCAGGTGCAAGTCTTACTTTTCAACAGCAACACAAATTAAATCTCTGTCAACAATTCCTCTCTGCACACAAACTCATGGTTTGATAGTAGGCACAAAATATTATTCCTCATTGTTACCAGTACACCTTAACTTATGGTGAAAACATACTCCATAATATTTTACATATTCAAGACAGTTAAATATCTCCCAAAACAGAAAATGTAAATCACAACTTTAACCAAATAATCACAATTCTTTTTTTTATATCTAATTTAACCACAAACACCCCCTCTCAAACTCATAACTCACCTTTAAAATTAGTTAGTTGTGAAAGAAATGTGGCAGTCACACAGCAGTTTATCAGACCAGAATCTCTGAGCTGAACACCTCTCTCCTCCTAATGGCACAGTTTCCCTCTCTTTTTTCACACATATACATGTTAACTCCAAATCACATTCCTTCCCACATTTTTTCAAATGGAATCACACTTTTTTATTGGTTGTCATTTTCAACCCCTTTCCAACTGAACCCTTCCCCCAACTTGACTTCTGCCTGCTGCCATAGCAACAGGTCATGGAACACTGGTGTGTGCAGAGAGGTCAAAAGTTCAGCACACAATGTTTCAAATCCAAAGAGCAAGAGCGCTTGACCTGTCAAACCTCTCAGCAAATCCAAAGTAATGTTCAGTTGCAACACATTTTTCATAACCAATACAAAACATTTAAAATTGTATACAGACAGCCTAGTTTTAACTTTAAAATAGTTTGAATCAGCCAATCAGTTCTTTTTGTTAAAAAAAAATATGTATGCCTCCTTTTTTCAACTGTCTTTCTTTTCATATTGCCATTCTGCTGAAAGACACATCCTGACTGCATCCAGATCTCCTTGGAAGATGTTCACAGTGTGGATTGTAGGTCACAGCTATGTCTTCTGGAGTGAAAAGTATGCAGTAAAAAGAGGTATGATGAGAGACCTTGCTTTGCCAAATGTAGACATTAAATGGATTGGTCAGAGAGGGTTAAAGTGGCACCAATTAATGCCTTTGGTGAAAACCTTTCTACATCTCCCACAGCCTAACCTTATTATTGTGCACTGTGGTGGAAATGACCTAGGCCCTTTAACTGGGGTAGGTCTGGAAATGCTTGTTAAGGACACCTTTGTGCAATTGATGTCACTTTTTCCACAAACTGCCTTTGTATATTCTAATATATGCCAAAGTCAAAAGTGGAACTGGTCCAACCAACATTGACCGCAGATTGACAAAGCAAGGAAGCACGTCAACAAATCTATTTCTGCTTTCCTCAGAGACTATGGTATGGGTTCTATATACCACAACAACTTGCGTTACAACATGCAAGACATTTATAGAGGAGATGGTGTACACTTCACTGATGAAGGCAACAGAGTCTTCCTCTTGAACTTAAGACTCTGCATCGGTACTTACTTGTAGGTACTACCAAAAAAAGCACTCAATGAACACAAGGGCTCTTTTTAGAGCCACCTAATATCTAAACACTTTACTGTGATTTTTTTTCTTTTTTTTGTTAAAAGTTTTTTTCGGGTGCGCGCTGGGTGCGCACACTCGGCGATATTTTTTTTTAAACTATAATTCTTTTTTTTTGCCTTACAAGGTCCTACTGTGACCCCCTGCCAATGCCTAGTGGGTCAATATCTCCCCACTCTGTCCCCTTTACACGTTCTCCCCCTTTGTTTTTTACTGCCTCAGACTGCGAGAGACAAAATGGCGTCCGCCGCTTCCTGATTTCCACCGATTCGAATGTCTACTGACATCTAACAACCAATCAGAGGGCGCGCGTATAGATATATATATTGATTTAAATGCTATTTTCTCAGGAAATACTGAACAGATTTACACCAAACCTGCAAAAGGCACTTCATGGACCTTATGGCTACCTCTCTGCCAAATTTCACATAATTCTGTTCAGCCGTTCGGGCTGTAGCTGCGACTAAAGTCCCTATGGAAAAATCCATGGGGAAAATGTGTTTTGGGACCCCCCTTTTTTCTCGGCCCCCGCTTGACGAATCACCCCGAGACTTTCAGGGTAGGAGCTGAACGGAGCGCCCCATTAGTTTTGAAAATTTTGCGAGGATTCGTCAACCGGCGCCAAAGTTATTCAAAATAGAATTTTGAGATTTCCTATGGAAACACGGTCCTAACTATAACTACCTACTGGCGACCGCCAGTAGGTAATATATATATATATATATATATATATATATATATATATATATATATATATATATATATATATATATATATATATATATATATATATATATATATATATATATATACACACATCTAAGCACCAAGAAAATACCTATCTTTTCCGCAGGTGAATAGATTAAATTCGACTATGTGCCGCATGTCAACTTCTGAGCTTGAGAACGCTAATTAACAATGGGAAAATGTATATGACAATATTTGTAGTTGCTAACACTGTAAATCCTCGAAAACGTGAATGACAAATAAATGCGAATGCGTTACATTCTCTATAGAATAGAAAAACATTGTGAGTTAGGTTTAAAGTGCTAGCTGATTGGTCTTTTGTGTCATTCCTTAGCCAACAAGATGAAACATCATAAGGATGAAAGCCAGCAGTGCCTTGCCTGAAGTACAAATCTTCTAAAATTTTATATTGTGTAATACCTCATTCCAGCATGAAAATTAGTGCATAAATAATGTTCAAAGAAGTGAATTAATGCACTATATGCTGACATTATTTATTTGACTTCTGGTGGAAAGATTATATGAATATATTAATTTTCTTGTAACATTTCAGTTCCTGTTCTTTTGTTAACAGAATGTTATGCATTAAAATGTGTCACAAGTATTTTATTCATTTATGTACATGAATTGTTCATATTTTCAAAACACTATTCCTCTAAGGAGCTTTTTAAAACAGTGATGGTTCTATCCAAGCAGCATCAGGATAACCAGTTTACACCTGACCAAAACTTTGTCGACAAGATTGCTACCTTTTTTCAAACCAAAGTACAGACAGTCTATAATGAACTTCTTGAGACGTTACCTAATTCTATTGAAAATAATGAAGATACCCCGGAGGATAATCTGACTCATAGCAGCCTCTTGAGGTTCTCTACTCTAATGAGAGAGAAAGTTAATGATCTGTTATTACTGACCAAATCTGTTTCTCCTACTGACCCATGTCCTCCTCCCATCCTGCATCTGGTCTCTGGAAAAATCAGAGCACATTTTGCCCCTCTCCTAAATCAGGTTATAAGTTCTGGGACCTTTGCACAGTTATGGAAAAAGGCCTGTATTAGGCCTATCTGTAGAAAGCCACCTTGGATCCTATTGAGGTGAAACACTATCGCCCAAATTCGTGTTTACCAATACCGGTGAAAATTCTTGAAAAATCTAATAATATGGAACTCACTGACTACCTAGATTGTAACAACATCCTAAATTCCACCCAAAATGGCTTTAGATCTCGCCATTCCACTCTGTCAGCCCTGATTATGGCCACAGAGGAGATCCGTAGACAGATGGATGGGGGGGAAGAGCCGTCCTTATCCTGCTTGACCTTTCAGCAGCATTTGATACCGTTAACCATGCGGTATTGATGCGGCGGCTGAAGGCAATAGGTATCAAAGAGACAGCCTTAATCTTACTATCATTTTTCATGGAATCCAGGGAGCAGATGATCTACTGGATAATTTCAAATCAGATAACTTCTGTCTCCCGTGTGGAGTAGCACAAGAATTAGCTTTGTCACCAACGTTGTTCAATATATGTGTCACGCATTTGGCTAGATTAATCTCCCGGCAAAGGAATCTTAGATCAGCCAACACAGGGCTAGTACAGGTTCCCAAAATACAACAAGCCAGATGGGGAGGCAAAAGCCTCTCCCACCGAGCAGCCAAATTATGGAACAGGCTACCTACCACCATTAGACTACAGTCTAATAGGCCTCTCTCTAAGAAATCGGTCAAGACCTGGCTTTTCCCTGAGCAATAAGCCTCGGTCAAGCCTGTATAATGGCAACAAGTCACTCAGCGCCAAGACGCCTCGGCAATCAAGTGATTTATAAGTATGTGTCAGTCAGTCAGTCAGTCAGAAAGCTCAAAATAATTTGCAAGTAGCTAATTTTCTCATGTTTACAAGGACACTTGACATGGGCACATTTTACAGCACAAGCTCTACTTACACCTACTTTATGGGCACAGTTTTCATTGGAGACACTTTTGTTTTGTCGAGCGGAGCACTCTGCTGCTCCATCTAGTAATTTGGCTATTTTATTATGGTCTCTTAATTTGGCTTTCATATTGTTTCTTTAGGCAATTTATATGCTGTAAGCATACTATTTTATGGATCATTGGTCCTATTTGCTAGTTACATTACTACTTTAATGTTAATTATATTTATTGAATAAATTATATGATTCTGAATCCACTTTGCCTCTCACTGATCCTGTGGATCGATCCTTCTTAGTGCAGCAGAAGCATCGGCAAGCTCTCTGGGTATGAGGAAGCAGAAGTGATATGGCTGATAGCATTGCAACTAACCCTGGGCGTAGTTCGCGAAGTAGCACTTCGCGAAGCTACGCAAAGTGCAGTTCGCACTACGCGAGCTACGCGTAGCACTTTGCGAACTGCGTAGTACCTTGTTCGCACTGTGCCAGATGTCGTTTTCAATGATTGCACAGAGCGGACAAGCAACCGGCACTGTGCAATCATTGAAAATGGCATCTTGCACAGTGCGAGCTGTAATTTTCTGCTGCTCGAGTAGATTTTTACTCGAGCGGCAGCTTTCTCAACGCGAATTGGTAGTTTCTCATCGCGAGCGGTCGCGAGCATACGCGACCACTCGCAATGAGAAACCTGACCTCCCCGCGTTGAGAATCTCACCGGGATGTTTATTTTCCATGCTCGCGATCGCCAACTTGATGTTGCTGATCGCGAACAAGGAAAAAGTCTCGCCGGGATGTCATTTTGCTTGCTCGCGGTCGCCAACTTGACGTTGAGGACCGCGAGCAAGCAAAAAATTAACGCAGCACTACGCAACACTATGCTACGCGTGTTCGCACTGTGCTACGTGCAGTTCGCGTAGTGCGAAGTAGCGCGAACTTCGCAAACTACGCGAGCGTAGCGTAGGGCTTTGCCCAGGCTTAATTGCAACTACTTCAGAATGTGTGTTGTGTTCGCTCAAGTTCTAGCAGATGCACCTGAAGCAGTCTAGACCAACGGTCCAAAAATACAAAGGTGACAAGTAGAATAATTCCAAATTATCTGAAAGTACCATTCCAAGTGATCCACAAGATTGACCTTGCAATCAATATACAAAAAGGGACAGCATTAAAAAGAGGACCCATACCTGTTTTAGCTAGCCAGGAAAAGAAAGGGAGCAGGTGGGTGGACTGATCCAGCTCTACATACAGACTTAGGGCCTGATTATGAGTTTGGCGGATGGAACTCCGTCACATATGTGACGGATATCCAGTGCGCCATAATACAAGTTCCATAGGACATAAAGGAACTTTTAATATGGTGGACGGGCTATCCTTCACATTTGTGATGGAGTATCCCTCCACCAAACTCGTAATCAGGTCCTTAGGCTCATTGGGAAGAAAGAATTGGAGATACACAATTTTAATGGCTCAGTCGACCACTGTCTTGTGGGGAGTTCAACCACAAATGTAAGGACTGTAACAATGTAATAATGAGAACGTGCTTGCCACCAAATTCATTTCAGAACTAGAGGCAGATGCTCTGTTATAACAAATTCTTTGTAACTTTGCAGCTGTTATTGCTGGATTTTGCACCACAGGAGAAATTAATTTCACCCTATTTAGTGGAATAGAAAGAAAGAAGGCTGAACAATTTATTTAGGGAAATTCAAATACACAGTCTGCAAGCCACACAAGCCATTCTGCAACATTGGCATTTCCCAGTGGGCTGCATAGTATTTCTATAGGAGCAGGATGGGCTGTCTCGACCTCCCTATGGGCCCATTCTAGTTGCAGCCTTCCGAAGTGTGGGTTAGAAAATATTTGTCAGGACTAATGTTGCTTTCCAGTCTGGCCCTGTACAATCCACACTATTTAGGAGCAGCACACACTTAATTTAGTAAAGCACTGTTTCCTGCACTGGGCATCTTATAAATCACCTTGATCTCAGGGAAAATTAACCGTATTCTCTTTTTTTAAACAAACTTAAGTAGTTTTATCTATATACATCAATGCAGTAAATATCAGATCAAAATTAGTAAAATCAATTTCCATCAAATGTTCCCAAGCCATTCTTACGACGGGCTATGGGAGTTGCAGTAAAACAGAAAAAATAAGAACAAAATACCACCTAGTGGTCAAAATTGGAAATGAAATCATCAAATCATGTTCTTATCTCTCTGTTTCAGCTCAATGAGGTTTGTAGGTAGTGGAACTTCCTTATAACTGGTTATGTTATGGTGATTTGTATAGAGCACTAATGAGAGGGTATCCATGAGTTTTGGCAGATGGGTATGTGTGTGGTCCCCAAGGTGCTGATATTAAGAGCCTGGTCTTGAGGAGCTTTCGGAACTCCAGAAGTGAAGAGGAAGATATGATGTGTTGTGAGAGGTCATTCCATGTCTTGTATGCGATGTAAGAGAATGACCTACAGTTTTGCTTTTGCGGATGCTGCAAGAATGTGCGAGTGAGAGTGAGGCAGAGCATAGGTGTCTGATGGGTTGGTGAAAGTATTTGTGGCTATTGAGGTATTCTGGTCCTGTGTTGTGTAGGGTTTTGTATATGTGCGTGAGATGTTTGAATTGGCTGTGCTAATTAATGGGGAGCTAGTGAAGCTTTCTGATATGCACTGTGATGTTTGTGCAGTGTGGGAGTTCGAATATGAGTCCTGTAGTGGTGTTATGGATGGTCTGGAGTCTGTGTAGGAGTTGTTTGGAGATTCCAGCAGAGAGAGGGTTGCCATTGTCCAGCCTGCTGGTGATGGGTGCTTTTGTGACCGTCCGTCTGGTATTTTGAGTCAATCATTTGTGTTCAAAATATTTTATTGAATTTCGTAAATACATGAACAAGAAATCATACAAAACATATCAGTGCAAATGCTGTTAACAATCACAGTAGTTATATACATATGATATACATATGATATACATGACATATGACCTGTGATATATATATATATATATAGATAGACATATATATATATATAATTATGCACTAAGAAAGTAATTGAAATTAGTAACAACCTTAAACAAAATAGAAACAATACACATATATAGGGCTTAATATGGAATATTGGTTTAAGAATATTTTTTAAAAAATGAATATTTTGTTAAAAGAAAAATATATTCCTCTCCTTAGATAAAGAATCCAATCACACCAAACTTGTACAGATAACAGGTTTGCAGATTTTCAATTCAAAGTAATAGATTTGATTGCACACGTAATAAGAAGATCATACAATTTCATATCCATATATGATAAAGGGAAACACATTTTTTTTTATAATAATGTCAAAAGTTAGGGGTGTACCAGACTTAAAGATGTGATAAACTTTGTCCGAAACATTAGACCAAAATTGAAAAATAATTGGACAGGCAAACAAAACATATGTTTCAGCGTACCAGGTTCTGAGTTATAATGCCAATAATCTGGTTTATCAGAAGGTGTGCATTATATAACTTGGCAAGAGCCCAATAACAGTTGTTTAAAATAAATTAATTGGATTGGCAGATAGATGAATGTAACAATTTAGAAATATTGCAGAGTGAAATTTTCTTTATAATGAGTGGGGTACAATTGGTATTAAGAATAGGATTCCAAAATTGACACATTTGTGCAAGGTTGGAAGGAGTGGTAAGTACTATGTTTTTATATGGTTTAAAGGTAATATGGCCAGAGAATCTATGAGTATTAAAGAAAAGCTCCATAACTGAACATGAAGGGTGAGGGATAGAGCAATTATAGACATTGAGGTTTGTGTTGCAAAGGACCACATATTGATGGTGACCAGATAATGGAATATGATGTTTAGATTGTAGATCTGAGAAGGACAAAAACATGTTGTATTGGCAGACATCAAAAACATAAAATACCCCAGCATCAATCCATGTAGACCAAGTCTAGTTTGATCTCGGAACTATACCATAATTATGCATTTTTAGAAAAGATACTTTTATTATGAACTAATGAGTAAGAGCATGTTTTATTACATTTAGGATTGAAAAATTAGACCCTAATTTAAGAAGGTCCATAGAAGGATTGCAGACCAGAGCCCAATTTGGTGTATGATCAATGTCTGAGTTTGTAAACCAATGAACACTTTGTGCAGATAAAAAATAGAAATGATATTTTTACAAATCAAGAAGACCAACACCACTGTCCAGTTTTGAGAGTTGTTGTGTATTTATATTTAATCCTCACAGGTTTGTTATTCCAAATGGATTTAGTGTGAATCGTTTTGAGGTTCTTATAGAAAGATTTGGGAAATGAAAGAGGTGGCATAGATAGTATGTATAATATTTGTGGTGTAATTACTATCTTAGTAGCTTCCAATTTCCCCCACCAGTCTAGGTGTAAAGATGACCATTTGTCTAATTTCTCTGCAACATAGGAAATTACTTTTTTGCAAGTTATATCAACAGTACCTTTAATTGAATGTTTAAAATAAATTCCTTGATAATTTAAACTAGATGAATTTCCAAAAATATTGATATCACAACGCATAGCTATTGAACAATACACATTTAGTGGGGGAAAAAAATCTGTTTCATTAATTTTCAATGTGTATCCTGAGAGTGAAGCATATTCCTGTATAGTATGCAGAATACTGGGTATAGTATTGATGGGGTCACTTTTATTTATAGAGTAGAACATCATCTGCATAGGCAGAGGTTTTTAGAGTTATGTTATTTACAGTAACCCCTGTATTGTCTGGAAAATTACAGAAAAGACACAATAAAGGTTCAATGGGCAGTAACAATAATAGGAGGAGAGAGGTCTTGTACCTCTATATAAAGCAAACAATGTGGAGGTAGTACCATTAACATGAATGGTTGCTTGAGGCAAAGAATACAAAGCATGAACCATTGAAAGAAATGTTGCACCAAAACCAAATGCCTCCATAGTTTTGAACAACAATTTCTAATTAACTTTATCAAATGCTTTTTCAGCATCTATTTCTAGAACACAGATAGGATGCTTTGTTTTAGAAATGGAAGCAATATTATGACAGACAATTCAGGCATTGTATGCTGATAAATATCCCTTCCCCGGAGTCGGTAAAGCGAATTAGTACTGGGGATAATCAAAGTGCAATGATTTTGACTTATATTTTGCAGTCTCGATTAATAAGTGAGATGGGCCAAAAGTTTGAGATAATGTATGGTTTTGGTTTGGGGAGCACAATGATTGTAGCATCTTCCCTCAACAGAAGCATTGGAAGCGAAATCCTGAAATAAAGATAAGAGGATCACTTCTATTTGAGTAGAGATAGCTTTGTAGAATTCTGTTAGAATTCCATCAGGACAAGGTGCACTTTTAGACTTTGAGGACTTCATTGCAGAGCATTCCACTTCTATAGTTAAAGGGGCATCGAGAATATTTCTGTTAGGGATAATGTTGCTAAGTGACAATGGGAAAGGAATTTATCAATTGTAGTGCCAGGAGCATTGTGGGGTTTACTGTATAGCTTTGAGTACAATTCTTGGAATTCGAGAGCTATTTCTGCATTGGATAATAGTAGGTGCCCACTTGAGGAATGAATAGCAGGAATCTGTATCTTATCTCTGTTGACACGTAAATAGTTGGCAAAAACACAACTTACTTTGTTAGCATTAAATTGGAAATTAACCTTTCTGCTTACAAATTCACAGATTCACTCTTCTACTAAGCAGTGTATTGAATTCATTTCGAAGGGTTTGCAATTCTAGCTTAAATTGTATATCTGCAGAAAATATAAACTGTTATCCAGCTGTAGCAATTTGTTTCTCTTGTAATGATAATTTGATATTAAATAACTTGTTGTCAAATGCAATTATGGAAATGAAAACTCCTCGTATTTATGTTTAAAAATGTCCCAGTGAGTGACCTTTGAGGTATCTTCAAGTTTGTTGGTTTGAAAATAATCTGTGATATCAGCTACTAGCTTGAGTTGATTCTGGTCAGAAAATAAAATGTCAGTGTTCATTCTCCACCAAAAATGTATTTTGAGGAACGTCAGTTAAGGTTAATGAAAAGGAGAGTAAAGCATGATCTGATACAGTGATGGGTTCTATTTTAGAGTTGGAAATTTTATGATTTAAATGTCTAGAGGATAATAAATAGTCAGTATATGAATATGTAGAATGAGCATTGGATAATAATCTAAAGTCCTTGTCAGTTGAGTGTGTGAGTCGCCAATGATGTCCAGTATTTGTAAAGCGCAAACAATTACCCGAAGGTGTCAAGGTGCTGGGGGCCATCGGGAAGATTAAGCGAGCTATTGCCCAGAGTGACATAGTGCTGGGCTGATCTGCTGCCAGCACCAGGGTTCGAACCATGAGCCCCCGTGTTCTGGAGTCAGTTGCCCTGGCCGCCGCGCCACACCTCTTCCAATGATCTAGTAACTAATTGTTTGAAAGAAAGGTTTTAAATAAGGCATATGTTTTTGTAGGACGAATGTTAACTGTGGAAAGTCTATCTAAGAGTGCCTCAGGAATCATTTTAAAGTCACCTCCTATAATAAGAGATAAAGGGCCTAAAGCAAGTATTTCAGATGTAATTGATTGCCAAAAGTGGGGGTCATCTTGAGTGGGAAAATAGATATTAACTAAATGGAGAGAATACTTATCAATTTGGATATGAACATAAATGTAACGTCCATCTGAATCAGCTTTATGGTTAAAATTCGTAAGTTGTAGTTTGCGAAAGAAAAGGATAGCTACACTATTTTCGTGACCAGAAGCTGATGAAGAAACTATAATATCCACCGAGGATTAAGTCATAGATGGTACGATGTTATCAATATGGGTTTCTTGCATAAAGCAGATGTCAGTTTTACATTTGTATAAATAATCTAGAATGTTCCGTTTTTTTGCTGGATGTCATTCACCCTTTACATTGAATGAAACTATTTTTAACTCACAACTACTTGTCATAACAAGTTAAAGACGACAGGAAAGTACAGAAAAAAGTGGGATATATATATATGAGATGTAGAAAAAGTAGGAAGGAATAGAACAAGAAAGTAGACCATAAATATGGATAGACACACAAACAGGACAAACAAACATTTATAACATTGAGAAACAAAACCCATGGAATTAAATATTGAAACTACGAAGGTACGATCCAGGAATCTGGAGAAGAAAATACTGCCCGCTAATAAGAGAAAATATTAATATTAGTTATGCAGCAGCAACCATCAAGTAGTATTTGTAGAAGACTGAGGGGCATATTAACAAGGGCCAGATCGCTGCTTTATTGGCACTTTTTGCCGATAAACCGGCGATTTTTTTATCGCTCAATTACCAAGCTGTCGCTAACAGCAGTTAGCGACAGCGACTGGTTTGGGGCCGCTTTGCATGTCAGTGATATTTATCGCTAATGACATTCAAAGTGGGCGTACCCAAACTGGTAGCGACTGAAAGCAGTCGCTAACACAACTATCGCCTATTAGCAATACCCGCTGCGTGATAAGAAAACGCACGCTAACCGCGATTAGCACCAGGATTTTACACCTGGTAAATACCTGACTTAGCCATAATAGGCAATGGGAGGTGGATTCTACAGCTAAGTAGCCACCTGCCTATTAGCGAGATTTTCCTTAGCGATTGGATTTTTATCGCTGGAAATCTCACATTATAGATGGGATTGGCCGCTATCGCTGGATTTTTATCGCCGTGGAGATAAACGTTGGTAATACTGCGTTATCTCCGCGATAGAATCCAGCGATAGGAGGCGATAAAAAAAATCGCGCTAAGCGCGTTTTGCGATAATTATCGCAAGTTGTTGCTAATATCCCCCTGTGTTTCCATTGTCAACGGTGATGAAGATCAAGATATGCAATTAAGTCAGAACGTAAGGTGAAGTATTTGGCAATGTCATTTTTCCAGATTCACATCACTTCAGGGCCAAATAAACCATATTTATATCCAGCTTCTCTCACTCTAGGGAGTAGGTCAGAGAATTGCTTTCGCATAACTGCAGTCTATTTTGCAAAGTCTTGATAGATACATAGTTTATGTTCTTCGACTATAAGTGTTGACATTTCTCTAATAGCCTTCCAAGTAAGCATGAGGTGATGATGTTACAATACTTTAAAAATATTTTTTCTCGGTTTGGATTGATTTGGTTTGTGATAGCAGGGAACCCAATGAGCCTTGTCAATTTCATTATACATTCAGAGAATTTTATTTACAGCAGCGAAGGTATGAGATTCTCCAAAAACGAATTCCCTCAATATTCTATGGTGGATTGAAAATTTGCAAATTACAGTGGCAATTTCTGTTTTCAAGGTCCATAAACTGTTTCTTCATAGACACTATAAGGCTAACTTGAGGAGTCATTTGATCAGTCACAGTCTTCTTATTGTAGTGGCATTGTCAGAGATCTGCATTGTGAGTGCTGCCATATTCTCTGCAAATGTGTAATATCACCGCAGAAGGCATCTGTATTATAATGTATTGATTGTATTTCTTCCAATATTTTTGGTTTTAGCAGGAGGTGAGAAAGATAATTGTTTTAGTTTATTACGAGGATTTTGTGTTTTTTTAATGTAATTATAAGTATTTATAAAGACAAATCTCACTGAAGGTGGCTAATCTGAGTAAAATATGGAAACATGGAACAAAATCCTCCACTTGACAGAAGATAAACTGAGAAAATAGGTAACATACCATTGAAAATATAGTGCGCAGAGAGCACATTTTAACAGTTGTCAGTCTTCAATAATAACAAACCTCGCCTTTAAGATGTAGAGCAGAAGGTATGAACAGTACCTTAGAGAAGCAACAGCAAGGTTGAATGAGACAGCCATCTTTCAGTTAGTCTCCCTCAGGCAGTCTCTTGAAATACAGGGTCCTGGCAGGAACATGGAAGGAGCAGAAAATAAGGCACTGAGGCGATGTAAACGGTGAAAGGTCCATCAGGTATGTGCCAGGGACAATGAAAACATAGAAGAAATGCAGCCAGTGAAGATCTATGCTGCAATTTGTCATCTTTAATCAGCGCAATTTGCAGGCTTTTATACAGCTTAAAGCGTTTCCGCCAAGTTGGACCGCGCGTGTTCCCTCAGGCCCTCAGGCAACTATTTGAAGATCTTTCACACCTCCTGTAAGGTGTACTGGGGCCAGGTTGTGCTTCATGCGGGATCTTTATTGAACTTAGAGGGGCTGCAGACTATACCACAGATATACATCGGAGTGTTCAAGTTGAAGATTGCACATTTGCATGACGCTATAAGTATAAAGTCCTTGATCAGGTTTGTATAGTGGGGTTGCAGGTCCTATTGGCTCACTCAAAACTTTAGAAATACACACGGATATATAGACAATGTCATTGCCAGTGTGATGGTACCATTGTCCAACACGCCCCTAATAATGTTTTTAAAATACAATGAGATACAAGTAGATCGACCCTTGAATTTGTATACCTACATTGACGAATATGATGCAGCGTGGAAACGGGGTAACGGGGATCAAGACGAAACCCCGAACCAAATACCCTCCTTTCGTCACAGACCAAATATCACATTAGCATATTCAATCTTACACTCACTGGTGGGGCCCATAACACCAACATTCACACATCACGTCTCACTGGTCTGTACTTACAGGAGAGATGAATGTTCCAAGAGCTGACATGAAAGGAATACCTTATAATCTATAGTGAGGAAATGTATTTACACATTTATACACTAATCCTTATCTCTTACAAATCTAAATCCTTAAACATCCAGATACTCCTCCCATGTGATTGATGGACCAAATTAGTTGTTTTGATGAGGTGATTCAAGACCAGCTAAAAACACATCAATATCTTCCATGTATCTCAATAAAGTCCATAACACATTTCTTGTTAATCAATATATTGTTCATCTAAATGATGCAAGAATTTAGTTCCCATTTATTAAATTTATTAATCATTACGCAAATCACATTACATCATATTTACCTATTCTGACTATCAGTCCTCTAAGTCATCCAATTAATTCGTCGAGATGCTACAGCCCCCAGAGACCGGGTCAAAGTTCAGTGACGTACAAGCATCTGTCGGTGCCCATAGATTTTGGAAGTCCTTAGTTCATCAAATAAATGGGCAGCAATTCAGTCTGTCAAAGATTCAGGAACACAGCGTCACCGTCTTCTCTGTCAAAAGGAAGCGCAAGAGCGACCATCTCTACTCTATTGTCATTTAATAATGAAAGTCAATTCTGATAGATACATTTTACCAAATTTGGGCTTCATCCATTGGTTAGTTAGGATCGTTCGATGCTGGAGTGAGCAAATTTGCTATAATTCAAATGATGATGTCATGGGTTCTTCTAAAGTCAGTTCATACTGGTTTGCTTGTAGAAGTTCATTGTTTTCCGTCTTGGCCGTCATCCCACTGTGACCTTGTTCTGGTACACCACATTTAGAGTTCATGTCGAGGTCTAGAAGCCTTTGTCGCATCGGCGCACTTCGCTTCATGCCTCGTGGGACAGTGGCCACTTCGTCGTGTCGCGTCGGCAGCCATCTTTGTTTTTAGGCCCAAACGATAACTTAAGCGAAACAAACACAAAGAGCAATTAATACATAGAAATAATGAATAAATTGTTAAACCCTCACTAATTCCCCTATGTGCTTGTAATTATCTAGCGTATAGCAACATTTAAAGCGTTTATATTCACCCAATGATGTCATCTGGTGCAACATTACAAAACCGTCACAAAACAACATATATCATGCAATATTCTATTTTTCTAGTGTTAGTATGCATACCTATGTTAATCACAAATTATTTAGCCATGCAAAATGCTAACCCCACATGTATTTCATACATTAGTAATGTTGATTAGATATCAAACAAACACAGTAATACTTATTATAATTAATAGATTATTCTAATTAGTATAAACATGCAGAATGGGGGGTATACAAAATGTTGTATTTCCCACTCCATCAAGGAGATACAAGTAGATCAACCCTTGAATTTGTATACCTACATTGACGAATACATACAAATATAGAACTATATTATTTGACATGAATTCTTAAAACTTTTTGCACTCATAAACCACAATTATACGTGCAAATATTCTGACTACTGAGCATGAATTATGTTTGCAATTCAGTAAAGGTTTAGCACCAGTAAATTGATTTACTAATGCCGAGGTTTCCGTGGTCTGGGCATGGGCCTGCCAGTCCCAGAATGCTCTTTTCCTTTGTGGGTTTTCACAAACTATTTTCCAACTTCTACCAAGGCTGAAAAGTGATGGTGCGTATTCCTGCAAAGGGCATGAGTGAAATCCCTTTCCATGCGGCAAGGGGAAGGAAACACAGCCAAAATTGGATTGGGCTGTTGAAAGGTTTTTTACATCAGAAAATACATTTTCCCATTGGAGGAAATAAGTTAGCAATCCCCCTTCCACTTTTCAATTTTTTGTGTGCTATAGTGCACATGGCATTTTTTTCACATGAGGACGTGAGAAATTCACAAAACTGATCCAGGGTAACGCCTTAAAATGGTTGATGCTGTGTGTTACAACCTCGCATGAGTATAGAGGTACTCATTTTGGGATTTCACAGACAAAGCTGGCAAGTTTTCAGTTTATGGTGACATTTCATGCTGTCAATGTATATATGAGTGACATTCCATTCCCAAATGTGTGACACATATTTTGCTTTGCTCTATCTGACCCTTTCTGAGAAGAGCTATCTAAAATCGGCATGCGAACCTTATCTGAACAATTCTTGAGGGTACATCAACAAATCGCACCCTGTATTTCTGTGCTGCATGTAGTCGTCCAATAAATGTACTTACTGCTTCAAGGAGCTATAAAAAACGGGAGACTGTAACTTACATGGACAGTGTTGCAAGTGCATCAACAAGCAGTACTCTGTGCATCACATGGACATGGCTGTATGCAGTCATGAACAAACTGCACTTTACACCATCAGGATTCACCTGCTCACTATTAGTACTGAAGTTCAACTGCCTAATGATTCAAATCAAGTTTCCCTTCTCACTCCATGTCACTCCCTAACCCTGACATCCTGAGAATGATCTGACAGAATTTAAATGAATATATATATAAGCTGCTCACTGAAATTCAACCCTTAGTGTACCACATGAATTTGAAGCATGCAGGAATGGACTGGGGCAAAAAATAGGCCTGTGCACCAAAACTAAAGTGGCCCCCATTAGCAAACCGGACAGCTAGAAAAGTTTGAATATCAGGACAGTTTTTTTTAACTTGTAAAAAACACGCTATATGAGTAAATGCAAGGTATGTAAGACTGCATGTATTAGGGTTTGCTGCAGGAAATGTTTATTTTAATGTCAGAGAAATTGAAAGTAAAAACAAGCCGACCTGGCTATAAACCCACAAAATCTCAAACTGCGCGGACACCCTGGCACCCCTCAAGAAAATACCAGGCAAACAACACTCCAAGAGGCCCATCTGGTTCACTCCCACCCTCTACTAGTCCAAATACACCTGCAGAGATGGAGCCACAACAATACCCCTAAAACTCACACAGCCTTCAAATCCGCCATAAACGCACACCACACAGAGGAAGAGGAAATAACCTGGATTGATAGGTTTTGTGCAGCTAGATGTCCTTTCCTGCACAACATCAATCAACGCTGCAACACCATGGCATAAGGGTGCCTGCGTTAGCGCATTGCAGCCATTGTGCATCAATGTAGGAGAAAAATACAGGGGGGCTTATTCATGAGCCCCTTCCGACAGTTTAAAGCCGCCGGTGCCTCATTTTCTTTAAATACTTGCAGCGTTAATTTTGTACCATGTTGCGCAGTATTTACAAAGTGATGCATCAAGGCATATGAGTGACCTTGTAAAGCTGTGCACCACATTTTACCTGCGTCAGTTATAATGTATGTAGGGTGGGCGTTCCCATGCAACAAAGCCTTGTAGGAGTAGGAGTGGAGTAGTGAAATCTATCAGATTTCACTGTGACAATTCTAGGACGCAACTGCATCAAAACCTTACGCCTCTTCCATGGCAGGCGTATGGATGAAGAAGTGCCATATAGATAGGCCTGCCCCATGCTTTGCTGGAGTTGCGTCATGCTTGCGACACACGTGCAGCAATGTGTGACTTTAGAGCTAATAGATATGTCAGGATTCCAGACATAAATACTGTGCATTCATGGTGTCTCAAGGAGGGCACAGTGAAAAGTGTTGTAATGCTGTTTTGTCTCAGGGATGCAACACTTTTCATGAATGATTCCTGTCTTATTGATAAGGCACATTCCTGACCTTTAGTTTTGGCGCAGGGCAGCAATATTCCTTGTAGCATTGTCCAGCACCCAAACATCTTATGTGTGGGCCCAAGTGTTTTCATTAATTTTAAGACCAGCTATTTTGGGGTTTTAAAAAACTACCTCTAACTGGTCTTCAAGGCAGTTTTTTCGGTTTTGCACCATACAAGGAACTTCTTGTAAATATCGGGAAGTGTGGTTAGCAGCAGTTTTTTCCCAGAAACGCTTACATTGCATCTCATTTTCGGTAAGTCCCGCTAACAGAAGTGGCGGTTGTGATAATTTACGTTTACACTGGAAAAGTGCAGCTACATGCAGATAGTGGCAACTTGTTAATAAGGCGATAAAAAAAAAAACCACAGCGTCAAAAAATCAATGCTATGGCGGCGTTAAGTCCATGTAAATATGCCCCTATGTTCTGTAGGGTTCACCCAATTAAACTCACTCTGATCCATTGAGTGGATAATCTCTAGCCCAGGGTTCTCCAACCATGTATATACCAAAAGCTGCTTCTGTTCAAGGAAAATTGCGCTGATCTACTAACAAAGTTCAGCTCTGTATAGTAGTGACCAATCTATTTAAATAATGATCGCTCCATACAAGATTATCAGTAGTACCCATATATACAATCCTAAAAAAACACATATTTTTACACAAAGTCACTCTATTTTGAGCAAACAAACTCAAGTTCACAAAGAAAAACTGTTTCTGAAAGAAACATAATTTTCGACTTAAAAATACCAGTTTGCAAATGTTGTCAATATATAGACCTCAAAATTAGCTTATCGTTTTCATCAATTACTCTGATGTACAATCCCTCACATGAAGAAATCCTGCTTCAAATGGCCAGGCATACAACAACATACAATAGATGATCACTATAAGGCCAATGATGTCCATAATGCCCTGATTATTCAAGGACCACTATTGAGCCAAGGACTTATACCATAATCTCTAGGATGCACACGAAATGTCAGTCTTGGGCATTAGTAAGGCAGTGGTGGCCACCATTATGTCTGGAATGCCCAAAACTAGGTTGTCATGCTCAGAATTGTCAGTGATGCCACAAGTAGACCAACATTGTTACAGAGATGAAGCCTGTATGATGGGGAGCACTATGTCCTTTTGCTGGTACTTAACACAACATGTAGCATCCTGGAAGCATGACTACGTACAAGGGGAAGACACATACATACAAGTACACAGACACATGCACACTTAAACAAATACACACATATTGATGCCCCTGCCCAATCTATCCCTCTGAAAGCATTGATTCTCCTACTTGCCTCAGTTTTGGATCTCACCTCTGCTCTTCTGAGCTCCTGAGCTGATCATGCACCTGATTACACACATTCTTTCTGGTTCCTGCAGTCTTACACTTCAGTGACCTAACGGTGGCTTCTGCTCTGGCTACTGCTGGGGCTCTTCTTTCTTAGGCCATTGTTCACATACATAGTGTGACCGATGGAGCAGAGTCTACAGATATAACCAATGTCATTGTGACTCTGATAGATTGAGAGTGGGGCCTGACACTGCAGGCCCATTAGGCTGGCACAGTGCATGTTTCTGTGTTAGCATGAAGCACTGACAATCCTTTAGCTGCTCCACCTTATGGCCTTGTGATAAAGCAGTACTGCTTTTTTAAATGTGCACAGACCCTCTAAATTATGTACTAGCTGAGCTTCACGTTCTAGGGTGCTGGTGAGATACCAGTAACTTCCAAGCTCTAGTAGGAGACCCCTGCTCTATTCCTAATCTTCAGTTGGATCCTAGAAACATAAAACATGCTAGCCAACCAATCACAGATGGACTATTCTCTGATTGCATATTCAATCACAGATGAACTGTTCTCTGTTGCTTATTATGTAGTCATCAATACATCCTACAAATTCTCCAAGGACTTTAGTCGAAAGCTCCAGATCCCATGTACCGAGGATGATGGATTGTTCTGAAAATCTTTTGATACATGTTTATGACCAGTTTTGGCTCAGACTATCCCGGAAGAGTTAATTGACAGCTTTTCGAGCAGTATCACCTCAGGACTTGACTCAATAGCCGCAGTCATTACCAAACAACTGCAACTGTCTTATAAAGCATCCTAGCAGTTGTTTGGTCCAAAATTAACCTGGATTAACCCAATTTGATGTTAACTGAAATGCTGTCAGGAGACCTCGAATGCAGCTGACAACCTCTGGGGTGAAGTCCAAAAAAGAGACTATCATAATCCAATTTATAAAGCCATATCGCCTTACAAATGAATAGAGTGCTAACCCAGACCAACAAGCTGCTTAAGATGTTTAGTGAAGTGACAGACCTGGAAGAAAAAAGTAATTCACCACATGTTTTGGCATATACGACTGTGAGGTACTCCTCTAAATTTTTCAGGCAAATATCTAAAGAATATAGGTCATCATTGGACAGCAAAGAAAAGTTCTATCTTGTGAGCACAATACATCAAAGACTTAGGCAGTCCTGTTTCCTAAGTACCAGGGAGACTACATCAAGTGCATGGCCGGAAAGCTGAAACCATCAAATGACCTAGAGTTTTGAGGTTTTAGAGCAGCTAAAAGCTTCATATTGATTGGGATCTTTCCTGTGACACTTCAAACATATCATGCCATAAAAAATCCCTACTTTTTAAATTACCTAAGCATAATGATTTTATTTATTTGTTTGAATTGCATTATAGAGCACACAGCTAGTTGTCTTACGAAGATGTAATAACACTTCTTTGTGCAGATAGTCAAGGGTGCTGATACCTCTAGGGATGATACAAATGTAATGTATCTTTCAGACACAGTTATTTCAGGTTCTGGTGTAGACAGGTAAAGGATTATGCTGCCTTACAAATGAGATTTAGTTAATTGTGAATACAATGGTGGGAAAATTTCATGAGTCTAAGATAAATTATGTTGACTGCAAGTAATTAAAATGCAGCCAACTTACATCACAGTGCATAATGATACCAGTATATTCATTTTCAGGCTTCTTTAAAAAAAACATGTTTTTAAATGCATATTATAATGTTATGTATGGATAAATGTGAGGAAGTAGTTTATTACTTTTAGTGGATTGCTTCAATCACAAGTAATAAAATCAATATCCTGTTAGGTTCCAGTCCAGTCAAAGGTGTCTATAATAGAATTCTGAGTTTAACTCCTGGTAGCTGTTGCACAGAGCAGGCAAGTATTATTTAACAAAAATATATTAGGACACATATAATAACATAATATTATTTTTTTACCTAAATATTGTTCAGTGACATGCTGTCTAGGCAGTTTAATGTATTTATTCTTCCAATTCTGGATGACATCTGTGTTACTAATGAGCCAGACCGTGTTCCCCATTTTTGAGTTTACAGGTTCTATTTTTATATCATTTAAAAACAGCATTAAGCTTTTTTGTTTCAGATGGTCAGCCATGGAAAATGTGTCTTCATTGTGATGTAAATGTTTCAGTCCAGCTATCTTGGTTACAAATGTCTTCTGGTAGAAGCTTATGTATAATCCATCGGAAATTGTCTCATATGTGTCTAGCTGCAATTTGAATTTTTCGAAGATAATTTTACATCTACTCCATTTTTACCTCTTTCTTTTAAAAGAATCTGTATCCTTGTGAAAGTAGGTAAACACACTTGTGATGGAATTGTCAACAAGGCATGTTTTTGGCAGATCTATTAATGACCCTGGATTTTGAGTCTTCGTCTTGATATGAGCTGTGGCAGAGCTACGACAGAGATAAACAAAGTAGGGCATACATGTAAAAGAAGGTTTCTCTGAGAAGTCACAGCTTATGCATGGTGGCTTGGCACAAACAGCCTTCCTCTAAGAAAGTTGCATGTGGTTCATGTACAGACCTCAAAATCAACATTAAAGTCAAAAAATCAATAAGTTAGAATTCCCAAACCAAAATAACTTAAAGAGTAAAATGTAATGATTACAGTGGCACCAATGCAAGAATCATTTAATGTGGGGACCAGAAGTTCTGAAATCACTAATACACATCCATAGAAAGTTATAGGTATTTGATAAGACAATCATATGCTATGAAGTGAAAGAGACCAGGTTGTAGGCACTCTTTGTGGCAGGACAGCAATGGAGGGAAGTTAGGTAGAGCTTAATACTGCATCCTTACTGCACATTTACCAGTGTACTTAGTTTTTTTCATGGAATTCAAATACCACCAGCAGGAAGAGTAGGTACACTGCAGCTGAGATGAACTCTATGAGTTTGATACACCAATTCCACTGTGAAAAAGAAATGAGATTGATAAACCATGAAATCATAGGTTGCGTCATCAGCACACCATGCTACCTTCTCCAGGTCTCATGGTTACCATTCAAATTTAAGAGAATTTGTGGAAGTCAGAATCTGTCAGCAGAATAAGGCTGTAGGTTGCAATTGAGCAGTCCTCCACAGGGGTGGATACTTTCCCAGTAAGGTGTCCTTATTTCTTGCAGCAAAAACCTCCATTTGAAATTGAACTGGAAACTTGAAAATAGATGCTGCAAATGGTGCCCTTTGTCAAGAACCAGCAGCACCCTGTCCTTTATCAAAAATCAACAGCACCTGGTCCGAAGCACCAATTCTATACCAAAATATCAACCACAACAATATCGAAGAACAGAAATCACCAAAAATATATCGATAACACAAACATTGTATAATTAAACAAGAGACTACACAAATATTGTTGTTCTAAATATCATAAACAAAAATAAAGGAATACAAAATATTGTCATCCCGAACAAAATATCAAAAATAACTATATTAACTTCAACAATATCGTCTTTAATACATAAGAACATTCATATATTTATCTTACAGGCTAGTCCAGTTTGAATTGCCGGGCCAAGTCTTTCCTGAACCAGAAAACAAGCAAGTCAGTACCGGTTTCGCCCTCAATAGAGCTAATCAACTAGGTCTAGCTTAGTTCCAGCAGCGAACAGTAGGGAATCACATCCTCATGAAAGCCACCGAACTACAGGGCACACAAACACACACACGCGCGGGCGCAGACACACACACGCACGCACACACGCACGCACACACACACACACTTTTTTCTATTTGGAAACTCTTTGGCACGTTTAATGCATGACATCATCACATACTCCGTAATTGTACTACCCTCACAAAAAAAGTCAGTTTTTTTCACCAGTCAACGTATTTTGGGTTTGTTTTGATTACATTTTACAACAAGCATTGGCATAGCCAATAGGTCTCGCTTTTGGGACCTTATAAGTATTTAGTTATGCAGCACAATATTCTTGGTGCAACAACACCAACTGTTGCATGGCTAAACACTTATAAGATCCCAAAGGCGTCTCGAGACCTATTGGCTATGCCAATGCTTGTTTCTATAGTGACAACCAGGTTGCTCAATGGCTAAATGAATGGTGCCAGTTGAAAGGCTGAATGTCTCTCTTCTAATTGCTTTTTTAGGAATGTGTTTTAGGGGCATCTGAAAAGCTGCATGACTTTTCGGTTCCTATTTACATTTTTAAATTGCAAACCTTGTGTATGTAACTAAACATATTTTTGTAAACATTATACCTACATACGTAAGGTTTTCAATTTAAAAATGTAAATAAGGACGAAAAGACAGGCTGCTTGTCAGATGCCCTGTAAAGCACATTCCCCAAAAAACAATTAGAATAGAGATACGGAGCCTTTCAATACGCACAAACGCACCTATAAATGTGAATATATTTTCATCTTCTCACACTGTCACCTCACATCTGCAAGCTCTGCAGATTTTATAATTATAGCGTTTCAGGCAACATTTGTCTTTAGCTGGCAGTCATAAGTTTGTCGCCTTCTGTCTCCGCCTCCTTTCTCAGCTGTAAATTCACCGGTTGCAAATCTGATGCTTCATTAACACTGCATTTTGGTAGCTTTTTATAGAGCCTTTTTCACAGTGCTGTGGTGTAGCCGAACACTTGAACAACTTGAAAGTTAACATGGTGTCAAAGTTTGCCCTTCTAAAAGCACAAGCGAAAAAAGTCTCTGGCGTTCACGGGGAACTTTTGCATCATATTTCAAAGAGGAAGTCTATTAGAAATGAAACCTAATTACTGAAAAGTAAAGAAATAGAAACAAACATCTATTTCTTTACTTTTGCTATAATCGCGACACCTGTGCTTTACTTTGAACATTAAAAGTAAAGCGTGGGTGCCGCGATTATAGCAGAAGTAAAGAAATACATGTTTGTTTCTATTTCTTTACTTTTGCTATAATCGCGGCACCGGCGCTTTACTTTTAATGTTAAAAGTAAAGTGCTGGTGCCGCGAATAGCTTTGCGCGAAAGTGAAAGAAAGTAAGAGATCCGCGCGCAGCAGAGGCGGAGCGTGGCGTGTGCACTTGTGCGTGTGACTGCAAGCTGGTGGCCGCTTTGGAAGCACTTCCAAAAGAAGCTTACTAAATGTCTCGCCAGGGCAACAAATGCACTGGCTCAGGCGAGACCTAAAAAGCCTTTAATGAGACCTGGGCTAGGTATGTAGAAAACACAGCTTCAAAACGTCTTACAATTCCTCAATTACTAGGAATTTTATGGAAATATATTTAAAAAGTAAAGAAATCGTAGTGGTGTTTTTTGGAATGTAAAATTGGGTTATGATAATCTATTTTTTGTTTCTACTGCAACCAAAAAAGACAGGAAAAGTAGGGAAAAACACGAGTTAAACAGAAAATGAAAGTGATGATAAGGACAAGGGAGGGAGATGGAGAAAGCAGTGACCATGAAAGGGCAGTGAGAGGGAAGGGAAAAGAAAGTCTCAGGAGTTCAGGTCTTCTCCTTAAAAGTTACAGAAAAATAAATGCTTGAAAAAATAGAAAATCTGGTGGAGACGTGCCAGGAATTAAAAGCGGCGTCAAAAAAGACCTGGTATAACAAGGATGCAGGTAGGGTGATTCACAGAATTTCCCCCATGCAGTCAAAAAGCAAACAAGGGTGAGAAAGAGGCCTCTGCAGCGTGGAGGATAAAGTCTCACTCGTAGAACCTATTGGCTTTACCAGTTTTCCTTTTATGGCCTCCGTGCAATGCAGGACATTGATTTAGACCATATTTATTTGTAAGATACTGTTCCTAAGTGGAGAATGCCGTTTTAGAGGAAAAAGTTGAAAACACGTATGCATGGCATGCTGTGTATTTTTGGGAAAGTGAGCAAAAATTGAACAGGGTGGAAAACGGAGCGAGGAGTATCAGAGAGTGGAAAAGGAGGAAATGAAAGCACGGTGGAGCTGCCAAGTCCACAAAAAGAGATTGAATTGAAAAATAAATAATTGAATTACATAGAGCATCAAGACAGGGGGCATGAAAGGAGTGCGAAAAGGAAGGAAAAAAGCAGGAATCTAGGCACACAGGGCTTCCATGGAGTGTTCAATACAATGTTTTTTTACAGAATCCCCTGAGGTACGCAATGGAAACATACAACTCATTCAATCATAACACCGTAGCTGTGGTTCCTGCCAATGTTTAGAGTTGGGCGCACAGGGGCCACGGTATGGAAGGAGTAAAGTGCTCTGCCATACTGTCTTCCCACCAAACTGTAAATCAGCCACTAAGTTGCAAAGGATTCCTGCCAGCTGTGTTGAAGATTAAATAAAAAAGGTCCTAACGTCTTGTAAACTACATAGATTGCTGAATAATGGGGTAGGCTAGAATGTTAGGGATGGGTTGTTTAACCAAGAAATAATTATTCACTTTAATTCAGCTACCACAGAAGAATACACCACCACCTGCCAGGTGTCTGTGAGTTATGAAATAACAGACAAAGCAGCAGGTGTCATAATAGCACAAGCTAGGGTGCCTGGCCCATTAATCATGTCCTCAAGAACAAGCTTTTCATTTTTGGTAAATATGCACATTTTTTCTCGAACACGGTAATTTTCACAATATACATAAAATAGGTCCCTAAATACGGTTTTATCGGTTTAGTAAATACACCTGATATGATATTTGGTCCCAAAATACCACATTGTCGTATGGATTCTCATTTAAAACACAAAAGATTTAAATAAACATACAGGATTTTCATCCAAGTTCCAGCTCTTTGGCATAGAAAAGGTTATCAATTAAAGTAGTCATATATGTTTTAAGTAGCATGGAAGATCTGAATTGTGCTGTCGCATGCCATATTTGCCTGAAAGAAACTATTGTATCCTAAATGTACACTAGCAATAACAGGTCATACGTGCTGTGAGGCTGAGAGGTTTCTCTCAACTCCAGAGACCATTATCCGAGCTCCATTGTCACTAAGCAACTGAAGAACTTGAACAACTTGAACCGATAAGAAAGGTTCAATTAGCAGACTCTCAGAGAGTAGGGTGCCTCTAAAACAAAACCTGCTTGCATTTTATTATGGTTCTGCCTTTGTGACCACTGAGTCATGGACAGAACAGGTAGGGTCAAGGATGCACAACGAAAGGACAGCTCTGTGTACATCTTCTATTTCCACCTCTTCCTGAATTGACTTATTTTTTAATTTCTTCACTGCTTTCGCTTTAAACTGTGCTTTTAATTGTATCCCATCAAAGGTTTTGGAATATATATATATATATATATATATATATATATATATATATATATATATATATGTACATTTTTTTTTTAATCGACCTTTATTTTTGTCTGCAACATCATTGTAAAAGTTGGCCCAGTGAATGCCAGGTTTCCAGTGTACAAATAATAATCAAATTAAAAGTTAATCCATGATTCACAAATATCTAGGTTTAGCTATGTAAACTATGTAATGTCTGCCATGCTCATATGTGTGTTTATGTATGGCCTTGTGACTTATACTTAATGCATGTCGTAATGTGCATGTGTAAATGTAAGGTATTAGCAAACAACGGTGACCTATGTCAAATATCCTAACACTATATGGCCCGGTACGGCCTAGACCCCCTCTTCCTTTGACTTACAACCCCCAGTAATTGGCCCTTTTCATGGAGCCAAAGTTGCCCACCCACCTTGGATTAGGGGTCGGCAAACCCTGGCCGTATTTATTACAAATTAATATTCAAAACATTTTATATAGATTATGTCTACAATACGCAGAAAGTCCAGTGCATTACATTGATTACATTGATAGGCACATATGTCTTGTTCTATACTTAACATCTTTCTAATACATAGACATAGACAGATTATATCCATAAGGGGCCCTTGCAGTTATGCGCCATTTACTTGCGCCCTTGTGCACGTGCAGGGTGGCCAACCAGCCTACTGGAAAGCATAGCTCCCCTTCCCGCACCCTTCCAGCCAACCGGCTGTAACTGCCGCTGGAGTTCCATAAAAGACCACTTGTCTCTCTCCCTTGGGCGACCCCATTAAAGAATGGCGCCCCCCACTAAGGACCTTAAATTTAATCTCACCAATCATGACCTTAATGCCACAGGCCTGCATAGTTGCCCGACTATCAGGCACCCCCCCCCATCACTCCACCAAAGGTCATGCCCTGTCCCTTGACCCAACTAACCAAGCCAGAATGTTCTCCATGAAGAGTTCATTACCCAATTGGTACAAGTGGACGCCGTCTTTTAAGAAGAATGGCTCCCCCCTGATGCACCCATGGGCGATCGTCAGTAAATGTGGAGCTCGGAATAACCTATCCAATTTATTATCGATCCTTTTCACAGAGTGGTTCAATGCCCTCACAGACTCTCCCCCGCCATTGGAATCTCGGAATCATATGCAACCACGCCAGGATGGATCCTGGACATAGCCGTGCCAACCAACCCACTTCAGTGATCAGTGTTTCAACCAGACCTCGTCTACCCAGATGTACCAGATCATTCCCTCCCAAGTGCAGGTTAAAAACCCTAGGGCGAGCCCCCTCCCTGTCCAGCAGATCTAATACCAGGCCCCTGAATTGGTCAAAGCACAGTCCACCCCGCCCATGGACGGATACCCTAAAACCAGCCTGCCTTGTTCTCTAAACGTAACTGCCTGAAAGAAATTTGTTTTTTAAACATTTCACATATGAATGACCAATAACCCAAACACCGTGTGGTCTCTGGTCCCAGGCGTGAACCTGTTCTTGCGTAGGTCAAAACTGTTGCTGTGCCACCGCCAGTTCCCTCCTGCATGACAGGCCTGAGAAACAGTAAAATTAACAGAAAGAACGTAACATCAGCAAAACCGTCTGTGCAATATTATAGCATATGCAGCCGCACATACCTCTTGTAACAATTAGAGGACCACCTGCCAATCCTCTGCACTTCGCTCTCAGTGAAACCCCTTGCCGCCGCTTCGGTGGCAGCCACTATCCTGAATGAGTGTGTTCCAAAACTGCTGGGTTCAAACCTGCCTTCTGCACTGCCATATCCATGAACCTTTTCAATTGAAATCTTGTGAGCGGGGTACCGTCCGTATGAACTAATAATGGTCCCCTTGCACCCTTGGGCCTGCGCGCCAAGAAAGCCTCTAGGTTTTTGATAGGGCAGTAAGGGTTCCCCTGTGCCCAATGCAGCACCACCCCTTCCCCACGGGCCACCTGATCGGTCTTAGATCTTTGAATGGATATAAACAAGGAGTCGCCTTGGATCCTGACTTGGCTAAACTATAGTCCCCCCTGTCCATCCTGCTTGTTCCTTGCCACCAGTTCCCCAATCCTAAAAGTCCCGTAAAATGCCAGTGAAAAGGCGGTGCTGAACAAGCGGGTTTCTGCCTCGGTGTTGCAAAACTGCCCCAGAATCCCAAGTATCGTGGCCAAGGTATTAACCCCTATTGGCCGCCTTGGGTGGACCTTGGAGGGGCTGCCACCCCTTCAAAGCCTTCCATACTGTGAAAGTATTAATGGGGTCCCTCCTACTGCTTGCTTGCGCAAAGAAAGCCGCTACATGACGCCTTGTCTCTGCTACTGAATGCCCCTCATCTTTTAGTGCCCCCAGATATGAGAGAACTGCCCCCGTGTCATGCCACCTCTCCCCTCAATCTTTCCCCAGGAAGTTACAGTAAGCCCAAAAAGCCCCCTCGTATGCCTTCCTGGTTCTGGGTGCTAGGCTAGCTGCCACGAGGTCCGGTAGTTGGGGGCACCAAATTGCCAAAGCTCTTCTGGGAAAGGTGACGGGTTCTCTTCCGCAGATGGGAGATGCGCCCTGAATACCTGCATCGTAAAGCGAGAGAGTGCATCAGCGGCGTGATTTAACACCCCTGGGACATGCTTAGCCCTAAATTGCATATTCAGTTTTATGCACAACAGAATTATTTCCTTCAACAGACGAAGTACCATCTTACACCTTGCTGCCTGCTGATTGATGCATTCCACCAGCGTCATGTTGTCTGACCAAAAAACAACTGATTGATTCCTCAGTCGCTCCAGCCACACCGTCAATGCCACAAAGATGGGGAACAGTTCTAAAAACCCAATGTTGTACGTTAACCCGTTTTGGACCCACCATGCCGGCCAGCGCTGTGCCACCCACTCAGTACCCAGTATAGCTCCAAAACCCTCACTACCTGCAGAGTCAATCATTAAACCTAACTCTGCTGAAGGTGTGGGCGGGCTGGGCCATAGTACCGTGCCGTTGAAGTCAGGCAGGAATGCCATCCAAATCCACATATCCTGCTTAACCTCGCCAGGAAACCTGGTGTGATGGTGTTTTTCTTTGACACCTGACATGACTTGTGTGATGGATCGTGAGAATGGTCATGCCATAGGGATGACTCCTAAAGCAAAGTTTAACTGACCCACGGTCAGTTGCAGCTGATGCAGTGTCACCTTCTCTTTTGCCAAGCATTGCTGCAAAGCTGACCTGAACCTTATGATCTTTTCTTTAGGCAGCCGCGAGCAACCCTGGGCCGAGTCCAACTCTATCCCTATTAATTCAATCAATGTGGATGACCCGACCGTCTTCCCTTGTGCCAGTGTTACCCCAAAAACCTGAATGAGCGTGCAAAATTCCCACAGTGCCCACCCACACTCCTGGAAGCCTGGTGCTCCCAGGAAAAGGAAGTCATCAAGGTAATGCAAAACGTACTGGTGCCCCGTCACCTGCCTAATAATCCATTCCAAAATGGAACTGAATTTTTCAAAGTAAGCACAGGAGACCGAGCACCCCATAGACATGCATTTATCCATGTAGTACTTCCCCTGGAATTTGAAACCCAGAAGATGAAAATTGAAAGGATGGACTGGCAATAAACAGAAAGTTGACTCGATATCGGACTTCGCCAGCAGCACGCCATGGCTCAAACCCCTGAACATCTCAACAGCCTGATCAAAGGATGAGTACCTGACGGTTCACAGCTCATCATCAATGGCGTCATTCAGGGATTGCCCCCTACATGCAGAAAGGTTATGACTCAACCTAAATTCCCCCTGTTCTTTTTTAGGTACCACCCCCAGAGGAGAACAGACACATTTTATTACTGGAACACTGTCAAATGGGCCTGCAATTCTGCCCAGGCGCAGCTCTTTCTCTATTTTTTGCTGCTGCCACCCCTGCATTGGCCCTCACCGAGAGCTGGATCTTGCATTCGGGTGCCCCTACATAATCTGGAGTGGTAATCCTAAAACCATCTCTGAAACCTTCTAGTAACAACCTGGCAGATGAAGGACAATTATATCTACTTAACCATGGAATCAAGGCACCTTTTATTATGGGAGAACAGGCTTTAGTAGGTGAAATACCATCAGTCCTGCTTCTTTCCCCCCTATCCTTTGATTTCTTAAAACAGTTGGATTCGGGGTGTGATGTATTGCCACACAAGGAGTGCTTGAACTTACACGTACCTGCAGCCGTAGTGCATGTATGCCAGTTGAAATCCCAACATGCCCCTTTTTTCCCTCCCACACTGCTGGAGCTAGCGGGGGAAATGACCGAAAGGACTGAAAGGATTGGCTCTTGGCACTGTCCTGCGCCCCATTCCCCAAGTGGTCTAGTCATGTAATCATGTCAATTTGATCCCATGTGAGGGCAGTATCAGAAGCCTTCGCTCTCCTAAAATCCTTATCATACTCCTTCCATCCTACCCCACCATATTTGTCGTGAGCTCCAGTGATCCTGCTCTGGTAGCATGCCATGTCTGCCTCTAGGCTTGGGAACCATTCAGCCATATAGACTGAGAAATCCCTCACCCAATTAACCAAAGATTCCTCAATCCTATATTTTTGTAATTCACTTGCCCATTCTTTAGGCAGCATCCAATCCTTCTTTATCTTGGCCTCCTCCCTTTCAGTTTCATCAAGCAGTAAAGAAAACATATTGACATAACTCCCTTTCCAAATTTTTTATTTCATTTCCTGAGTCGCATTTCTTGCCAGCTTTTTTCTGGGCATGTACAAAAGGGGGTGGTGATGGACGGAGCATCAGAACCAATCAAACACTCACACCCAGTCAACAGATCTGGGGTTGACCCATCACCGTTCTTTAGCCCACTCTGCCACCCCAGTTCAGACATGGCCTTATGCAAATCAGTCTGACCCTGTGCCTCATGGGAACAGTCCAGCCCGAACTGCCAAGCCATGCCTTCCCTGGACCGGAAACAAGCTTCCTAGGACAGGTTTCTGGCATTTCAGCCATCTTGAGCCAGGCTTGCTTGAACCCAGTGGCAAAGTGAGCAAGGGATTCACGTCTGAGCATACCCTGCCAACTTATGGCGAACAAAGCGGTACAAAAGGGGGTGGTGATGGATGGACGGAGCATCAAAACCAATCAAACACTCACACCCAGTCAACAGAAATGGGTTTGATCCATCACCGTTCTTTAACCCACTCCGCTCCCCAGTTCAGACATGGCCATATGCAAATCAGTCTGACCCTGTGCCTCATGGGAACAGTCCAGCCCGAACTGCCAAGCCATGCCTTCCCTGGACCGGAAACAAGCTTCCTAGGACCGGTTTCTGGCATTTCAGCCGTCTTCAGCCAGGCTTGCTTGAATCTAGTGGCAAAGTGAGCAAGGGACTCACGTCTGAGCATACCCTGCCAACTTATGGCGAACAAAGCGGTACAAAAGGGGGTGGTGATGGACGGAGCATCAGAACCAATCAAACACTCACACCCATTCAACAGATCTGGGTTTGATCCATCACCGTTCATTAGCCCACTCTGCCACCCCAGTTTAGACATGGCCATATGCAAATCAGTCTGACCCTGTGCCTCATGGGAACAGTCCAGCCCGAACTGCCAAGCCATGCCTTCCCTGGACCGGAAACAAGCTTCCTAGGACCGGTTTCTGGCATTTCAGCCGTCTTCAGCCAGGCTTGCTTGAATCCAGTGGCAAAGTGAGCAAGGGACTCACGTCTGAGCATCCAGTCCGATGAATTTAGGCCCAGATCTCTGTACTGGGGTGAATGTATGACATTGTTCTGCATTCTGTCCATCAATTGTTGTTTTTGTGAGTTGATATTGCAGCACCATAAAAACCCCACTGACTGCTCTCAACGCTGGTGGTGTCCCAGAAAGCCTGCAGAACAAAACAAAAATGTCCCTGATAGGGACCGAAGCTCCAGATGCGCCCCCGGTCGGGACCGTAGCTTCCGCCAACCGCTTCCTGCCTGTAAAATAAAGAAGAAATTGAATGAAGCCTCCTAGTCAGGCTGACGGAGCTCCCTTAGTGTAAGCTTTGGGGGTGGCAAGCAAAGAGGCCGTCCTCGCCATTTCCCAGCTTTTTATCCCTGATTAAAGCCTGGGGCCGGCTCTAACAAGCTCACCGGCGTTTGACCGACATGTGCACCGGAAGCGATCCCTATCACTTCCGGGACACACGCCGGTCAACCAATCAATGGGGAGGCACACCCACCACATCACCATTGTGCGCCGACTGGCCCGCCTCCCCGTGGTGTCATCGTGGACCGGCACGACCGTCATACAAGCGGCGTGTCCGATGCCAGCCTCTGTCTTACTCAATGTGCAGAGTGCAAGTCAAGTGAATTGTAAATCAGAAAAAAGGTTAGGGAAATGGTACAACGGTGCTCTTCACACTGCATTCCTTCCTCATAAAGGACTGTACAGAATGGTCACTCCATTCTGGTTAGTGTCTTCGTCTTCTGGAATGGGGTCCTGCTATATTAGCCACATTGCCAGCAAGCAGCAGGAACCTGCAAAGGGGGACAGTGCCCCCAAACGAAAGTGCCAAACTCAGGAGGAAAAATCAATAGACATAAAAAAAAATAGCTATAGTTGATGAAAGTAGCAGAAGAAAGTCTGTTTTGCTCGTTAGACAATTATCTAACTGACGGAATATTGCACATTAATATACAGTGATATGTATGTAGCTGTTCTTTTGTGAGCATTTTATATGCAGTAACAACTGTTTTTATATAAAGCCTGCATACAACCCGCAATAAAAGAAAAAAGAACAGAAAGGAGAAGGGACTAGCAAACAGAATCATACAGCCAGGACTGCTTAAGGACAAAACATGGGGCGCATCGTAGACCTCTCTTAATGCCTAATTTGGATTTTAACATTCTTAGCAAAAACCTGGCTAGCAGGTTATATCTCTATATGACTGCCTTGATCCATATGGACCAAAGTGGATCTATTCTTGCTCTAAACACCTCGCTCAACCTCAGCAGACGGTATATTGCCCTGAACGAGACTGAAACAATTGCAATAGAGCCCTTTTCAGCGGTCACCAGACTTGAGGGATTGGATAGGGGCATTCATTTCCCTATGAGAAGACAGACACTCAGTCTCACTCTATGCAGATGATTTAAAGTGATCAATGCAACGCTCCAGCTCTTGTCAGATTATGGGACTGTCTCAGGGCTCCGCATCAACAGGTCTAAATGACTGGTTGCCATGAGCTAGAAGTTGAGAGGGGAGCCGGCCTATGTTAAATGGAGACACGATGTTGAACACTGGACGAGGAGGAAGGATGACACCTTAAGAAGAGATGAATGCCCTGGGTGAAAATCTAATAGCATGCTTATGGGGGCACGTTATTCAGTGCTTCATGGAATATGATGCACCTGTGGTAACTTAAGGTGTTTCTTGATCATACACTGTCTATGGCAGTTTTTACGTGAGCCTAGTGTATGTTGTTGATGGGCGGACTGGATGAGACTGCAGACCTTCTGCTCATATAGTTGCTATAATCTTATTGTTGTTTTTGTCACTCTATTCTTATGTCTTAATATTATATCTTTGGTTTACAGATCAAAGGCTCCTACTCTTGTTGTTACACTTTCTAAGGGACCTCATATCTCATTGTTAAATGATTGCTGATTTCCTCTAATTGTCTTGAAGGGAGATAATGTATGTACCATGCTGTTTCATTGATATGATGTCAGTAATGGAAAAAATAAAACACAACAAACAGAGGTTAAATAAATAAAAAGGACATTATTATATACATGTAGTGGTTGTTGGTCAGCTCTCTTCATCCATTGTTTTCTGTAAGTGTTAGTCACATTTGTCTTCTCCTCACCGCAGTATGAGACAATGGGGAATATGTACAAGCACTGGTGATAACTATCGCTAAAACTAGTTAGCGGCAGTATTTTTATCGCCGCTTACTACTGAAAACTATCACCATGTTAGGGGCGTATTAACAAGCTGTCGCTACATGGCGATAGTATCAGGGATCGTGGTGAAAACTGCCGCTAACAATAGCACGATGGTGATAGGAATTCCGGCATTAGCGGGTGAAAACTACCAATAGGCCCATTAGCGGCGAAAAAACTCACGTTAGTCAGCCCAATGTGAATTTTTTTTGCCTCTAATGCAAAAAATAGCCTATCAGTCAACCTCCAATAGAAAATAGGCATAAAAACCAATAAAATGCAGAATGGAGCAGCCAGGGCCAAGTGCAGCACACATCAACAACCCCTGCAAGCCGCCCAACATCCAGGATGACCAGGATGAGAGCCAGGATGCCTCGCTGGACCTGCGTCTGGAACATGGATGCCTCACTGGACCTGCGCTTGTAGCTTGGATGCATCGCTGGACCTACGTCTGGAGCCTGGATTGGTTGCTGGACCTGCGCCTGGAGCCTGGATGCATTGCTGGACCTGCGTCTGGGGCCTGCATGCCTCGCTGGACCTGCGTCTGAAGCCTGGAGTGGGATGCAGAGGAGCTGTGGAGTCAATGAGCTGTGATGGTAGACATTGACGCGCAGCGATCGCCCGTACCTGGTGGTAAAGTCTGGCCGGTTGCATGGAGACTCGTTTCTGACCTGTGTGAGAAGACTGCCTTGCGCCCCTTGGAGCTGTGAATGGTAGAGGCGCTCCTGCACACCAACGTAGGGAGGTCTGCATCGCATACTACGATCCATCACTACACCGGGGTGCACAGAGAGGATCACCAACGGTGGACGGCACCTCTCTGCATTACAGGCCGGATGAGGTTGCGCTGGCCGGACGCTGTGGCGGGTGAGGCCCCTGAGCTGCACCAAACTTATGTTGCGCGAGCGCTGCAAGCTCACGCCTTAGGGCCCCCTGCTGCATCAACTGCACCTGTGAGGTTCACCAGCAGACTTGGCAGCGACTGCTTTACCCACGCTTGTGAAATCCCACCTGGCTGAGGCTCCTGCTAGGTGAGTCACAGATTTGGAGAGAGTTTTGCGGATTGCACCACGGTGTTAATGTCCAGGTAAGGAGAAGGTCGGACACATAGGGGAGGAGGCACGTGGGTCAAGTCGTCCCGGCCTAGCACCAGTAGATGACGCACCCCTAGTGCCGGCTCATCCGCCATGGCAAAAGAGCGTCGCCTCACTGCTTCCAAGCAGTGCAAGAAGAGGAACAATCATCACATGATGATAACTTCCTGATGTTATCGTGTCATGTTTCCTTTGCGGGCGGGAGTGGGGGTAGGGCTGCTTCACTCATGGAGCAGGGCAAGGGCAGAGTGGCATATACACTCAAGTGGGCAGTGACTGTTTGATCGGCCTGCTCAGTCCGCACAAAGCAGTCATGTGCACTGTCCTGGTCGCAAGGTAGGCTGCATTACAGCCTACATGAAGAACATGCCCACACCTTCAGCCCCTTGCTGAAAGCCTCGTCCCGGCTCCAATGACTAATCTCAATGCCACATTGCTGCGTTGTGATTGGTTTAGGGGAGGGAGCCTGGCTTCCTACTTCCTGTTCCTGGAAGCAGACTCAGGAGAGCTGGAGCAACGAAGATACGGGACCCGGCCTCAAGGTAAGATTTCTCTCATTTAAATATTTACAACACCCGCTCAAACACACACCCCCGCGTCCACACCCCATCCAGTGTTCATTCCGGCGTTTCCCACCTCCCAGCTGTCCAGTCCCCCCGCTGCACTTCTGAATGGTGGCCGCTGTGCGGCCATGTGCAGCGGCCATACCACTGGTGTGCCAAAGGTATATATGGAGTTACGATGCATACCATTATATCGCATTCCATTACAATGCATACTAATACTAGGCATATTGCAACAGTAGGGAAGGTGTTGGATTGCGGAGATGTAAAAATGACTATTCCCATTTCAGTGGGTTCAACCCTTAATCTGACCCTTGCACCCCAAAGCAAACCCTGAACCCTAAAATTAATCTTTGAGCCCCCAAATACACCCTAAAAATCATATTTGACCCAAATGCAAACCCTTAAAATCATATTTAACCCAAATGCACAACCCAATTTTCATGATTGACCCCAAAACACACCCCAAATTTCAAAATTTACCCCATAATACACTCCACATTTAATCTCCAACACCCAAACCCATACCCACCCTTAAAATTAAAAATACTCCATTTCTGACGTCACAATGCGTTGTAATGGATTGCGATGTAAAGGCCCCTGCGTTGGTGGATTTGCGTTCTAAAGGCATTACGATGTGATGCCTGCATTGTAATGGACATCTCCCATGCCAAAGGCAAGCCATAGTCAAGCCTGTCTGCATCCGTCTGCCTCTGGACTGCGCTCAACACCAAGAACCCTTCCTCTCGGACACTCCATCCCTATGGCACCAGCAACCACCTCACCATCAACCCTGGGTGCCTCATTGCCTGCTAGGACCAACATCTGCTCTGGACCGGACATCGCCATCACTAACGGCTACTAAATCACCTGCAAGGACCACCCTGACTGTCCAGGAGGAGGTATTGCCATCACCTACAGTAGCACACTCCAACTGACCACGCACTCTGATGACCCAACGGTGACCATGGAACACCTCAACTTCCAGATCCGGACCAACCTCAACCCAATCCTCTGCGGCACCCTCATCTGCTGGCCCCCCGGGCCATGGACACCCATTCTCCGATACCATTGTAGACCTCATTGCACACCAGGCTCTCCCATCCACCGACGACATCCTACTCGGCGAACTCATGTTCCACCTGGAAAATCCCAGTGATCAGAACACTACCCCCTCCTGGGGTAGCTCCCCAACATCAGACTCAAGCAGCTAGTCAATGCAGCAAGCCACATAGCAGGACACATGGTCGAGCCCATCTCCTCCACCATCTGGACCTTCAACTACAGCCACACCACCGGACTAGCCTGGACTGGCCATCATTGTATGCATCACGGCTTCACCATGCCCATGGTACACAACCGCCATTATCACCTCCCTTGCATCTGGATCAAGGCCACCAAAGTACGTTTCATTAACTCCCTCAGCACCACCACTCCGCCAACGCTTACAGACGATGACACCGCAGCACGCAACCGCCACCGATGGATCTCCAACTGCGCCGACACCCAGGCACCCCTCAAGAACGGCACTGCGTCAGTGCCTTACGCCTGAATGATGGCAGGTGTAAGGGTGACACAGTGCCATAGAGATAGGCTGGCCCCATGTATTGCTGGAGTTGCGTCATGGTTGTGATGCGACTGCAGCAATGGGTGACTTTAGCTCTGACAGATATGTCACGATTCCAGGCGTATCTGTCATTACTTGGGTCATGGAGCACTGTCCAGTAAATACAGCGCATCTGTAGTGTCGCAAGAAGGGGGTAGTGAGAAGTGTTGCAACGCTTTCTTGTCACAGCGCTGCAACACTTTTCATGAGTGAGGCCCAGGAATGCGCACTATCTTATTGATGGTGCACAGTCCTGCACTGTAGTTTTGTCGCAGGGCAGCGCAGCAACATTACTTGCAGTGCACTCCATCAACAGAACCTGCTGAAACGAGGCCCCAAGGGTTATCTCTTGCTCACTTTGCCACTGGATTCAAGCAAGCCTGGCTGAAGACGGCTGAAATGCCAGAAACCGGTCCTAGGAAGCTTGTTTCCGGTCCAGGGAAGACATGGCTTGGCAGTTCAGGCTGGACTGTTCCCATGAGGCACAGGGTCAGACTGATTTACATATGGCCATGTCTGAACTGGGGTGGCAGAGTGGGCTAAAGAACAGTGATGGATTAAACCCAGATCAGTTGACTGGGGGTGAGTGTTTGCAATGTTCAACACTCCGTCCATCATTTCCTTTGGTTTTTGCTTTGTTCGCCATAAGTTGGCAGGGCATGCTCAGACGTGAGTCCCTTGCTCACTTTGCCACTGGATTCAAGCAAGCCTGGCTGAAGACGGCTGAAATGCCAGAAACCGGTCCTAGGAAGCTTGTTTCCGGTCCAGGGAAGACATGGCTTGGCAGTTCAGGCTGGACTGTTCCCATGAGGCACAGGGTCAGACTGATTTACATATGGCCATGTCTGAACTGGGGTGGCAGAGTGGGCTAAAGAACAGTGATGGATTAAACCCAGATCAGTTGACTGGGGGTGAGTGTTTGCAATGTTCAACACTCCGTCCATCATTTCCTTTGGTTTTTACTTTGTTCGCCATAAGTTGGCAGGGTATGCTCAGACGTGAGTCCCTTGCTCACTTTGCCACTGGATTCAAGCAAGCCTGGCTGAAGACGGCTGAAATGCCAGAAACCGGTCCTAGGAAGCTTGTTTCCGGTCCAGGGAAGACATGGCTTGGCAGTTCAGGCTGGACTGTTCCCATGAGGCACAGGGTCAGACTGATTTACATATGGCCATGTCTGAACTGGGGTGGCAGAGTGGGCTAAAGAACAGTGATGGATTAAACCCAGATCAGTTGACTGGGGGTGAGTGTTTGCAATGTTCAACACTCCGTCCATCATTTCCTTTGGTTTTTGCTTTGTTCGCCATAAGTTGGCAGGGTATGCTCAGACGTGAGTCCCTTGCTCACTTTGCCACTGGATTCAAGCAAGCCTGGCTGAAGACGGCTGAAATGCCAGAAACCGGTCCTAGGAAGCTTGTTTCCGGTCCAGGGAAGACATGGCTTGGCAGTTCAGGCTGGACTGTTCCCATGAGGCACAGGGTCAGACTGATTTACATATGGCCATGTCTGAACTGGGGTGGCAGAGTGGGCTAAAGAACAGTGATGGATTAAACCCAGATCAGTTGACTGGGGGTGAGTGTTTGCAATGTTCAACACTCCGTCCATCATTTCCTTTGGTTTTTGCTTTGTTCGCCATAAGTTGGCAGGGTATGCTCAGACGTGAGTCCCTTGCTCACTTTGCCACTGGATTCAAGCAAGCCTGGCTGAAGACGGCTGAAATGCCAGAAACCGGTCCTAGGAAGCTTGTTTCCGGTCCAGGGAAGACATGGCTTGGCAGTTCAGGCTGGACTGTTCCCATGAGGCACAGGGTCAGACTGATTTACATATGGCCATGTCTGAACTGGGGTGGCAGAGTGGGCTAAAGAACAGTGATGGATTAAACCCAGATCAGTTGACTGGGGGTGAGTGTTTGCAATGTTCAACACTCCGTCCATCATTTCCTTTGGTTTTTGCTTTGTTCGCCATAAGTTGGCAGGGTATGCTCAGACGTGAGTCCCTTGCTCACTTTGCCACTGGATTCAAGCAAGCCTGGCTGAAGACGGCTGAAATGCCAGAAACCGGTCCTAGGAAGCTTGTTTCCGGTCCAGGGAAGACATGGCTTGGCAGTTCAGGCTGGACTGTTCCCATGAGGCACAGGGTCAGACTGATTTACATATGGCCATGTCTGAACTGGGGTGGCAGAGTGGGCTAAAGAACAGTGATGGATTAAACCCAGATCAGTTGACTGGGGGTGAGTGTTTGCAATGTTCAACACTCCGTCCATCATTTCCTTTGGTTTTTGCTTTGTTCGCCATAAGTTGGCAGGGTATGCTCAGACGTGAGTCCCTTGCTCACTTTGCCACTGGATTCAAGCAAGCCTGGCTGAAGACGGCTGAAATGCCAGAAACCGGTCCTAGGAAGCTTGTTTCCGGTCCAGGGAAGACATGGCTTGGCAGTTCAGGCTGGACTGTTCCCATGAGGCACAGGGTCAGACTGATTTACATATGGCCATGTCTGAACTGGGGTGGCAGAGTGGGCTAAAGAACAGTGATGGATTAAACCCAGATCAGTTGACTGGGGGTGAGTGTTTGCAATGTTCAACACTCCGTCCATCATTTCCTTTGGTTTTTGCTTTGTTCGCCATAAGTTGGCAGGGTATGCTCAGACGTGAGTCCCTTGCTCACTTTGCCACTGGATTCAAGCAAGCCTGGCTGAAGACGGCTGAAATGCCAGAAACCGGTCCTAGGAAGCTTGTTTCCGGTCCAGGGAAGACATGGCTTGGCAGTTCAGGCTGGACTGTTCCCATGAGGCACAGGGTCAGACTGATTTACATATGGCCATGTCTGAACTGGGGTGGCAGAGTGGGCTAAAGAACAGTGATGGATTAAACCCAGATCAGTTGACTGGGGGTGAGTGTTTGCAATGTTCAACACTCCGTCCATCATTTCCTTTGGTTTTTGCTTTGTTCGCCATAAGTTGGCAGGGTATGCTCAGACGTGAGTCCCTTGCTCACTTTGCCACTGGATTCAAGCAAGCCTGGCTGAAGACGGCTGAAATGCCAGAAACCGGTCCTAGGAAGCTTGTTTCCGGTCCAGGGAAGACATGGCTTGGCAGTTCAGGCTGGACTGTTCCCATGAGGCACAGGGTCAGACTGATTTACATATGGCCATGTCTGAACTGGGGTGGCAGAGTGGGCTAAAGAACAGTGATGGATTAAACCCAGATCAGTTGACTGGGGGTGAGTGTTTGCAATGTTCAACACTCCGTCCATCATTTCCTTTGGTTTTTGCTTTGTTCGCCATAAGTTGGCAGGGTATGCTCAGACGTGAGTCCCTTGCTCACTTTGCCACTGGATTCAAGCAAGCCTGGCTGAAGACGGCTGAAATGCCAGAAACCGGTCCTAGGAAGCTTGTTTCCGGTCCAGGGAAGACATGGCTTGGCAGTTCAGGCTGGACTGTTCCCATGAGGCACAGGGTCAGACTGATTTACATATGGCCATGTCTGAACTGGGGTGGCAGAGTGGGCTAAAGAACAGTGATGGATTAAACCCAGATCAGTTGACTGGGGGTGAGTGTTTGCAATGTTCAACACTCCGTCCATCATTTCCTTTGGTTTTTGCTTTGTTCGCCATAAGTTGGCAGGGTATGCTCAGACGTGAGTCCCTTGCTCACTTTGCCACTGGATTCAAGCAAGCCTGGCTGAAGACGGCTGAAATGCCAGAAACCGGTCCTAGGAAGCTTGTTTCCGGTCCAGGGAAGACATGGCTTGGCAGTTCAGGCTGGACTGTTCCCATGAGGCACAGGGTCAGACTGATTTACATATGGCCATGTCTGAACTGGGGTGGCAGAGTGGGCTAAAGAACAGTGATGGATTAAACCCAGATCAGTTGACTGGGGGTGAGTGTTTGCAATGTTCAACACTCCGTCCATCATTTCCTTTGGTTTTTGCTTTTATCTTCATTATTAAGACAAGTTTTTTCTGATCCTATGTCCCAGCCGCTAACCGCTTTTAGTGGCTTTTTTTTAACGTATCGCGGGTCCTTGCGATCGTTGTAAATATCGTGATTAGCGTGCGTTTTTGCACGGGAACACTTACCTTGCATGTCATTAACGATAGTTCTCCCTAACATGGGTGGCGATGGTGAAAGCTGCAAGTATCGCCAGAAAGCTGTCGTTAACGGCCGTTAGCGACAGCTTGCTAATAGGGCGATAAAAATATCTCCGCATTAGTGGCAGAAAAGTGCCGCTAACGTGGCGTTAACTCATTGTACATATGCCCCAATGTGCCAGCCCACTTCATCCATTGGTGATTCATGGTATTTGCCTGACTACATGTCCACAGTTCCCTATAAAAGAGTGCACTTTATGGCCAGGACTTGGGTGTCTGAGCTGCTGTCCCACTACTTGGTATGTATATGTTTTACATTTATGCTATTGTTTGCATATTGCATATGTATGGGAAAAAACAATACATGCTTCTGAAGGCTAGACCCATTGACTTTGCTAAATACTTGAAATTTCACAGCATATTTTCCTTCATTTGCCTAATTCAATTTTGCATGTATAGTCAGAGAATTTGTTGAAAAGTCCTGGAATTTCTCTTTTCCACTTTCTAAAAGATCCCTCGAATGAATAACTCTTCGTTCTTCATTACACCATTTACAATTCCAAACAGACATCCGAGGAGGGCACCATGCAGACCGAGTCTTTCAACTAATATCAGCGACACATTAACAGATGTACATTTTCACAACACATTGAAAGAAGGGCGAAAGGGCCCCCAGCATCACAGTTATGTCCTTATAAATTCTTTACTAAGACTTTAAAGTGTATCTTTCAAAGCATTGCCAAATCAACATTATGCCCTGCAAACAGAAAAGCCTTTTTGTTGGTGTTTGTGGTGAGCTGTTTATGCCTCACAGGCTTTTAGCATCATACTGTACTTCTCAAAGAGTAACATCCACCAACACCTCGTGCCATCAAAGACCCTGTAATGGAAAACACACGAACCCACTGTCTTTGAAATGCTCGTACTGTATTTCGTATTAATTGGACCATTGTGTCCCTTCGTGCCTGCACAGGAGAAGAACAAAGCACAATGCACACTGGCACGCCCTTTCCCACAACACAGCACAGATATGTGGCAAGACTCTTCTGCACTGGCAGCAAGCGAAGTGCGGTAGTGCTTGCACTGGAATAAATGACTCGTACATATGGAGCAATTGTGTCCAACTTTTTCATAGCTTTGGCTGAATCTTAAGCAAAATCTGTGAGCAAAACCAGATGTACGGATCCCCATTAAACACATCTATTCAGCTCCATATACTTAGTGTGTAATGACTATAATTCAATACCTTTCCCCAAACCAAATTTTCCTGTGGAAATTCTGAGTCGCAATCCATCATCACGGAGTGCTGTGTGTTATTGGTTGGTGGGCAGTCGTTTTGATCATTTCTTGGTGTGAGGCAGGCAATCCCAGAGCTCCGCAGGCACTGATGTAGTGTGATATGTTTGGGTTGTTTATTTCTTGAAGGATAAATGTTTATTGCCGCGCGCAGCAAGGACTACCATTCACCTGACAAAAGCCAGCAGCCTGCGCACGGAGAACAGATGCTGCAGGAAACAGCGAGGCGTGGACATTAGAATCTCTTAAGCAGACCGTGCAGCTCCTCTAATGTTACATGCAGGGCCCCACTACCCCCAATCCTCAGAAAATAGAAAAATACTGCTTTTTGGAAAAATATGCAAAGGGGAGAAAATGACTTGTTTATTTAAGCAATAGTTCTTCATGGGCTCATATTATTAGCAGCAGTTAATATTAATGTGCCAATTTATGGATTACTGAGCCTGGGAGTGAGCGGCGGTAGATCGGCTCCCTCGAGGGGCACGGAGAGCACAGCTGTTCCAATAGGAAATGTGCAACCCCTGCCATGGCTTACGGGCCCGTTCCCTATTTGAAACACAAGGCAGTAGGGTTCGGCCACTACCACATCATTTCCTGTGTTTTACATAGCATTGCATTTCTATGCGCTCTGAGTACTAGATGTCACTATGACACAAATTATAGGTGTCACTTCACCGATCTCAGAAACCAAGGGGTAGACCTTGTGACAGTTTTACGCCACCATTGCGTCACTTTTGTGACGCAGCGGCGGCGTAAACAATGCACCACTATGCGACATATTTACAACGTGACGCATCTAGTGAGATGCGTCACGTTGTAAAGCGCTGCGCTACATTATAACTGCGTCAGTTATAATGTATGGAGGGTAGGCGTTCCGTCGCAAGGAAGCCCCGTAAAAGTGAAGCAGTGAAATCTACAAAATTTCACTGAGTCACTTTTACGTCCCCGCAGCGTCAAATCCTTACGCCTGCTTGAAGCAGGCGTAAGGAGTGACGCAGCATATAAGGTATAGGGCACCCCTGAGCAGTGCTGGAGTTGCGTCGCGCTTGCGACACAACTCCAGCACTGTGTCACCCTTACGGCAACAGATGCAGCACGCATCTGTCTATCCGTGCGCCCTGGTGCTCCGTATTGTAAATGCGGCACATCCATGTTGGCGCAAGGGGGTTTTCGAGCCATGCAAAATAACTAGCGCATCCCTGCTAATATGCAGGGATGCGCCAGTTATTGTAAATCTGCCCCATAGATGGTTAAGTCTATCTTGCTTCGAAAGGAAATTACGGCATCCTGTAATCATGAAATATAAAAGTGGGCAAAGGACGTCTGTATAGCCGATGTAATAATTTCAGAAAATCAGCCAATGTTGACATTTAGTTTGACTTGGCACTTTGGTGCATATGTATTAAAACTGACGCACTATTTTTGCCACATAGTTTAAAAACTCATAACTCTAGGTTATCTGTATGGGTTATTGTTGTTTTAATGTCATTTTAATGATTACAATGTATTCTATTATTCTAAATACGTTTTGGGTTTGTCTTTTGTTGTGTTTTTCACTTTACTAATGTTTGAATGCTACATAAATACTTTACAGTACACATTGACCCTAAGTTAAGCCTGACTGCTTTTGTGCCATAGTACCAAAGGGTTAAGCACGTGTATATAGTGACCTTTGTAGTTCACCCTGACATTGGGTTGTGATTAATTTTTCGAAGTTGGTTCTCACCCACTTCAGCCAATAAGCCAATTTCTTGAAGCATTCAAAGACACTTTTGGTGACCTCTGTGTCTCTCAGTTGGTCAGGAGCACCAGTAACTCAAAGATTCAGGGAAACATCTGTTTACTAAAGCAGAGTTAAAGACAAGGCTGAAAATTGCTGAAAGCATTCAACACATGGAAGAATGTGTAAAAGAAAGAATAGGACTTAATGAATAACTTGTGTGTGAAATAAAGAACAAGAACAAGAGTACTGATGTTTAAGAGATGAAAATCTCAAGTTCTGAACATCTAAAGAATACCACACATGTCCGAACAAAAATAATTTAGGTGTGGGATCTACAACCATTTGCCACAGCCTCACTTGCCCTGACAGAAATAGTTGTTATAGAAAATTCTGAAGAAAAGAACTCTATTCAGGGGTTTTCTGGGATTCAGAAAATAAATAAGTGTCTACTATTGAGGATGTGGGGAAAAGGATTGAAAAGTTTATATTTCAAGACTACGATAAAAACAAAAATGTAAACACAACGAGAAGATGACGGAGTGCCTAAACTTTTCAGACACTCACCCCAGTCACAGATGTTTTTTGAATCCATCATCATTCTTTAGCTCACTTTGCCATCCCAGTTCAGACACAGCTATATGCAAATCAGTCCTGACCCTGTGCCTCATAGAAACAGGTCAGTCCGAACCCTCAAGCCATGTCTTCCTTGGACTGGAAACAAGCATCCTGGGACCGGTTTCAAGGATACACCACTCATCAGCCCAGCTAGCTTGAATCGAGTGGCAAAGTGAGCAAGGGACCCACGTCTGGGCATATCTTGCCAACTAAGTCTGAACAATGCAAACACAAGGAGATGATGGACGAAGCGCCGAAACCTTTCAGACACTCACCCCCAGTCACAGATCTGGGTTGAATCCATCATCATTCTTTAGCTCACTTTGCCACCCCAGTTCAGACAGAGCTATATACAAATCAGTCTTGACTCTGTGCCGCAGGGAACAGTTCAGCCCAAACTACCAAGCCAAGTCTTCCCTGGACTGGAAACAAGCATCCTGGGACCGGTTTCAAGGAAACACCCTCATTAGCCAGGCTTGCTTGAATCCAGTGGCAAAGTGAGCAAGGGACCCACGCCTGGGCATACCGTGCCAACTAAGGGCGAACAAAGGAAACACAAGGCGATGACGGAAGGAGCCCTGAAACTTTTCTGACACTTACCCCCAGTCACAGATCTGGGTTGAATCCATCATCATTCTTTAGCTCACTTTGCCACCCCAGTTCAGACAGAGCTATATACAAATCAGTCTTGACTCTGTGCCGCAGGGAACAGTTCAGCCCGAATTACCAAGCCAAGTCTTCCCTGGACTGGAAACAAGCATCCTGGGACTGGTTTCAAGGTAACCCTCTCATCACCCAGGCTAGCTTGAATCCAGTGGCAAAGTGAGCAAGGGACCCACGCCTGGGCATACCCTGCCAACTAAGGGCAAACAAAGCTAACACAAGGAGATGATGGATGGAGCACTGAAACTTTTCAGGCACTAACCCCCAGTCACTTATCTGGGTTGAATCCATCATCATTCTTTAGCTCACTTTGCTACCCCAGTTTGGTCATAGCGATATGCAAATGAGTCTTGACTCTGTGCCTCATGGTTACAGTCCAGCCCGAACCCCCAAGCCATGTCTTCCCTGGACTGGAAACAAGCATCCTGGGACCAGTTTCAAGGAAACACCCCTCATCAGCCAAGCTAACTTGAATCCAGTGGCAAAGTGTGCAAGGGACCCACATCCGGGCATACTCTACCAACTAAGTGTGAACAAAGCATACACAAGGAGATGATGGACGGAGCGCTGAAACCTTTCAGACATTCACCCCCAGTCACAGATCTGGGTTGAATCCATCATTATTCTTTAGCTCACTTTGCCACCCCACCAGTTCAGACATAGCTATATGCAAATCACTAATCAGTCTTGATCCTGTGCCTCATGGGATCAGTCCAGCCCGAACCACCAAGCCATGTCTTCCCTGGACCAGAAACAAGCATCCTGGGAATAGATTCAGGGAAACACCCCTCATCAGCCAGTCTAGCTTGATTCCAGTGGCAAAGTAAGCAAGGGACCCACGCCTTGGTATACCCTGCCAAGTAAGGGCGAACAAAGCAAACACTAAAAGATGATGGACGGAGCACAGAAACCTTGCAGACACTCAACCCGAGTCACAGATCTGGGTTGAATCCATCATCACTCTTTATCTCACTTTGCCATCCCAGTTCAGACATAGCTATATGCAAATCGGTCTTGACCCTGTTCTTCATGGAAACAGTCCAGCCTGAACAACCAGGCCATGTATTCCCTGGACTGTAAACAAGCATCCTGGGACTGGTTTCAGGGTAACAGGATGTGGCAGTCAGCCTGTGCCCACGCTTGCAAACAGTTCCATGCTTGCGTTGGAGCTGCTGTCCTGGGGTGAGCATCTGTTCTCATCCGCCATTGCCCGGCTGTTGTTCTGTTTGTATGTGTGGCAGAATTCTTATGCCTCCGTCGGGGTGGCGAAAATGCGTGACCGCCGTTGACATCGACTCGCGGTCTCGCCGGGTAGAGCATGCTGTATTTCAGACCCAAGTTCCTGAGTGCGGCCTTGACCCCATTGTATTTACGGCAGGATTCCAGCACCATGAGCGTGAAGTCTGGGTAGAGCGCTATTTTGGAGCCTTGCCAAACAGTGTCCCCTCTCTGTCTGGTGAGGCGCAATGCTGTGTCACGGTCGCGAAAGTTCATTATGCGGGCAATGATAGGCCGTAGGGGAAGGCCCGGATTGGGCCGAGGGCCCAGAGTGCGGTGTGCACGCTCCACCACGAAACCTGGGGTGAAGGACTCCCTGCCAAACATGTCCGCAAGCAAGGTCTTGACAAAGAGGTCCAGGCGGCCCGATGCAGTGGTCTCCGGAACCCCTAAAATGTAAATGTTGTTGCGCCGACTGCGCAACTCAAGATCTTCGTTTTTAATCACCACATCTTTAAGGATGTGCTCCACGCGCTCCAGCCTCTTGAGGGACTGCGCTGTTCCGTCCTCAATGTCGGAGATACGCAGCCCTGCAAAGTCCAGGCGCCTGTCGTGCGTTTGGATTTTAGCCCCCATGTCTTCTAGGCGTTTGTCCAGTGTGTTGAAGCGCCCATCCACCGTACGAAAACACGCCTTCATCTCCTGGAGCAGCGTGGCTGTCTGAGCCGTGAGATCATCTGCGCTATCCGCACCTTTGCTACTCTCCGCCATTGTGGGGCCATCGTCTTGACCTTGCTCCTTGATCTTTTCGAATGGAAGGGTCCTTTGTTTAGGGTCTTTGCGGCCCATGCCGCTTTGAGGCCAAGTTGCGGGAGCTACAGCGGTGCCTTGTCTGTGTCGCAGGCGAAGAGAAGGCCTGGAAGAAGAGCTGGCGTTGTGGCGAGAAATTAAAGAGGGGGGGCCAGTGTAGAAAGCTTAGATGCCAGAGAGCTGACACCCCAATCAACCTGATATTGGGGGGGGTGCCTTTCCAAGAAATGAGCCAGAAGTTGGCTACACCATTGCTGGTAGGCCCTGTGGAGGGGCGCGCGTAGGGAGCAGGGCCTCTCCCTGCATACAGTTATGTCCCGTGGAGGCCGGGGGTGAGATGCGGGCAATGTGGTGGCGATGCAGGCCCCAAAGGCAGATTGCTGAGGCATTGTGAGGTGGGGAGGCGCAATGGCAGGCGCTGGATTTCTGAGCCTCACAGAAAATGAGCCTGGAGTCAGTTGTGACGGTGACGGAAGGCCCGGGGGCGCATTGATGAAGCAGGGCCTCCCCCGTGCGCATCTATGTACCGTGGGTGCCGTGGGTGAGAGGCAGGCAGTGTAGCGGCGATGCAGGCCCAAAAGGCAGACCGCTGGGGCGTTGCGTGGTGCAAAGGAGCAATACCAGGCCAGACGCTGGACTTCTGGGCTGCGAGCTAGCCGCGCGCCTGCCGCTGCAGAGGAGCCGCCGGGTGACGAGTACAGTGGCTCAGCCCCTAACACCCTCTGCTGGCCTGCACCCACTGGAGGCTGATAGTGCTCTTCCCAGGCCCAGCGCGGGCCCTGTCCCTGCCGGGCCAATGGGGGGAGAGTCGGGTGGTGCGGGTCTTGCATGGCCGAATGGGCCACAAGCCGGCAGTATGGAGGCATGCTCGGGGTGGGGGGAAGACCGCAGATTGCAACCCGCGCCCAACGGACTCACCCCAATTTTCAGCATCTTCTCAGGCCGGGAGGCCACTGCCGCAGGTATCCGCATCCAAGGAGGGGGCGTTGGTAGTGGAAGCGGCTCCAGCGGGGGTTCACTCCTTTCCGCAGTTCGTGGATCTCCTGTAGCCCTGATTAGCCACCATCTGGGCATGGTCTGGACATATCTGTGCAATCGCCACGATGAGAGCAGTCCCCTGGAGCCAAGCGGTGAGGCGGTTGCGTGATGAATAGGGGGATATTGCTGCTGGACTGAGGGCGACTGGCGGAGCTTCAACGCCACGCGGCCATGTTGGTCGGCGGCTTGGCCACGCCCCTCTATGAGTCTAACCTTTAGCACTATGTATAGTCTCTTTATCAGCCTGCTGCTTTCATGTATGTTACAATACACACTACATAAGCGGTTCTGCAGCCCTTCTTCAATCTTATTTCTTCCTGCTTGTGATATTGTGGACAACAGAGCTACATATCCAGTGGCGTTCTGGTTTCAAAATGCGAATATATTATTCAACATTGGGTGCACACGAGGTGCCATGCCACACAGTGACTTTTTAAACATATTGGCACAAACGATTGGGCTCATGGGTCTCATTAGGTCTATTCATTCGGCACATCTGAAGTCATGCTAATCTTTACTATCAACCTCCGTTTCCTATGCTATTAGGTGTCACTATTGGGTTGACTGGTCCAGATCTTCCATGTAGCTGAATTTGGACATGTGGATCAATGCTTACCGACTTAGCAATATTTTGGAGGATTTATAACAAGCTATAGGTGCTGGTATGTGCAGTATTTTGCATTATTTATACAGACTGGCATGTACCCTACCTTTTTTTTGTTTTTCATTTCAACCATATTGGCTCATTCATATGAGGGTCACCATTGTGTGTCACTAGACTTATACAGATGGACAAGCACATTTGTCGAAGGGAATCTTCTTGGACTTTGAAAGAGGTCTTCTCTGAAGCACCCAACATGGAAAAAGTAGACTGTCACTTCCATTGGGGTATGTACAGATATGGATATCACCATTTTGCAGCTCTTAAACGGGGAATCGAGTTTTTACCCAAATAGATTATCTGATTTTTAAGCTCATTTGCCACTCATAAATAGACACATACTTCTCAATCTCAAAGGCCCATCTTCCCCATCTTTCTCCTTAAATTGACATAATCCATAACTTTGTTGCCCACCTTCTCAATCTTTCTTAGAATTTTTTTGTGATCATGAAATGAAACTGATTTTATTATTGTGAGTAACATGCATAAAAGATCATAACAATGTGATACACATATTGAGCTGTTTCATGAAATTTGAGTAGTCCATCTAGGTCCTCAGGGCCCGATTCACAGAATTAACTTAAGACAAAATCCTAAACTTACTACTTTTGGTATTCACAGAATTCACTTACTACTTTTGGTATTCACAGAATGGATTTACGACTACTAACTTTACGTCCGCACTCGGGCTGGAAATTCCGGCCCGGAGGCGGAGCTTCCGGCCTGGAGGCAGAGATTTCGGCCAAGGCTAAGTCTCCGCCACCAGCCAGAATATACACCTCCAGGCCGGAAGCTCTGCCTCCGGGCCGGAAGCTCTGCCTTCAGGCCGGAAGCTCCGCCCCTGGGCCGGAAGCTCCGCCTCCGGGCCGGAATTTCCGGCCCGAGTGCGGACGTCAAGTTAGTAGTCGTAAATCCATTCTGTGAATACCAAAAGTAGTAAGTGCATTCTGTGAATACCAAAAGTAGTAAGTTTAGGATTTTGTCTTAAGTTAATTCCGTGAATCGGGCCCAATATCTCTACCTCTTTTTTCTCATAGAAGCCGCTAAACAGTCTGTGTAAATTGCTTACTTTTCAACAGATAAATGTTTTTTGTTTATGTCTTGTATTTTCTGTGATATCATTCAGTTGTGGGGATCTTGCTATCATTGGATTATTGTACTATTTTGTATTATTGCGATTATACATATTTTGCACCTGCAGTGTATTTCATACATATATATGTCTTTATATACTTTTATGTGTTCAACAATGTCGTGCTATGTTCTGCGCACAGTTTTATTGTATGTGAGCTTATATGTTGTTCATATTTATTGCATTACAGCCCTGAAGTAGTCCATTGTATTTTCTTTCCTCTTATCTCTATTTAGTTTTGCAACAGTATTCTCAAACAGGATATTATCAACCCACCATATTGACATATACTGTATCAAACAAACCAGTGAACCACTTGCAATCCTTATAGTGATAAATTAACACCTTTGACCTACCCCCACCCTCCCCATACAGCTCCCATGTAGCGAACAAGTCTTGTTCCATATACAAAATAGGAATGTCACATGTTAATACAATGAGGCTGATTGTAAATCAGTGTTATCATTGGACTGGGGCACTCTGTGATCAGTCTGCTTCCTCTAGCTCACTTTTCTGATCCGGGTCCACTACTCGTTCTATCTCAGGCTGCGAATGCATAGCAATGTCCACCAGGTCTCGGAGCATTGCCCCCCAAGTGAGTAGCACATCAGGCAAGTTGTCATCCTTCCTTGCCCTACTCATATATTCCTCTTCTGCTCTTGCCCATACCTTCAAGTCCCCTTCCCACTTTTCTCTAGTCAGGGTTTAACTGTTCATCCAATGAATCGCTATATAGCTTTTTGCCACTGTAAGTTCCAGCACCATAAATTGTGTGCTGAGCTTTCATTTTGAATCCAGGCAAAAGGCTCAGCAGGCATTTATTAATCATCAGTGGGATGTCTCAGCCAGTTGCACACTTAAGCTGCACTACAACCTCACCCCAATACACCGCCACCAGAGGGCAGTGCCAAACCATATGTAGAAAATCGGCCTTAGTGGCCACACATTTTGGGCAATGGGAGTCTTGTGCTGTTGGATAGATTGCATGCAGTCGCCCGGGGGACAGATATGTCATGTGTGTAATTTTATACTGTATTTGTTTAAACTTTGCTAACACCCTGTGATCTTCTGCATGGATATGTGCCCAATCTCCAGGGGAAAGGGATTAATCACTAAGTGTTTGCCATTTATCTTCCTAATTCGTCTGTCTAATCACAGTGCTCGATAAAGGTGGGTTACGAATCGCTGACCCCTCACCATAGATAATAGTATTAGGAGTCTCTGGTAATGGAAATTGGGTAATGGTCAGACAGCATCAGACAGCCTCCATCCTGCCACCTCTCTTTGAACATCAGCTGCGCAATTTGGACAAAGGGACGTACAATCTATATTTCCAGTTCAGGCACGTATGGTGCCCATTTTATTACAGCTATTTTATTACAGCATGGACTGTTTGTTCCCAAAGTCTAGTCATCAGTCGGATCAAGAGAGGAAATGTATGTGGAAGTTTTCTGCCACTCATCTAAAGTGATCATAGTTGATGTCCATCACGAGTACCTGCCACCAAGGACACTCCCTAATTGGGCTCAGTATCCAAATAATGTATTGCGTATTGGAGCTGTGTCATCAGATAGTATAATTCTAGGTCAGGGACCTCCAGTCCTTCTGATCCCACCACCTTGGCAGTATGTCAAGGTTGACCCTACATCATTTTTCCTTCCACAGAAGTTCTACCAAGAGTGAGTCTAGTTCTCTTAAGGCACTCCAAGGCAGATCATAAAATGCCCCCTGCATTACATCCAAACATTTCGGCAACACCAACAATCTTAATAAGGGCAATTATGCCCATCAAGGACAATCTCAGTGTGTTCTATAATTGGATGGAGTGATGCTTACCCTCTATCATCCGTCACATATTTGTGTCATAGAACTACCTTTCCTCATGAGTTAGATATATAAATCCCCAAATATCAGACCCTTGCTATTGTCCATGGTAGCTTGATCTGTGGGAGCCGATTCAATGGCCTATCCCAGAATCAACACCCCAGCAGTAACAGGAGGGACTTTGTTTTATTAATCCAGAGACCAGAGACCTCTCAGAACTCCATCGGCTCATCTAATGGCTCCATTGCTATGGCAAAAATCAGAGGTGACAGGGGGCAGCCCTGCCTAGTGCCAAGCTGCAACTCTAAAACAGCCAAGACACAACTCCTCATATGCACTCTGGCTTTTGGGTTCATATTGAACAGTTTAACCCATTTAATAAAGTGGGAGCGCAGCCCCATGCTATGGAGCACTCGCCAAACATATTCCCATCTCGTAGAATGAAAGGCCTACTCTACATCTAGATGTCCACATAAAGTGAGCTAGTCAGCAAATATTACGGAGTGCATTTCTAAGAGGTATGAAACCCAACTGATCATCATGTATTAGCTGGAGGAGAAAAGGCAGAAGTCTTGCTGCCAATGCATGACTAAAGAGGTTTGAGGTCTACGTTCAACATAGAAAGAACCCGTCTTCTTAGTGGGGTCATTACCAGGATTAGGTACAAAAACAATTAGAGCCTCCCTCAGTGACTGAGGTAATTCCCACTTTTCTAAGGCTTCTGCAAAAACCAATAACAGCCTGTGAGTCAGGGTGTCTGGAAATTGTCGATGAAATTCAGCCGGAAAGCCACCCGCTCCCGTCAATTTAGCAGATTTTAAATACTTTATCACAGCCAACAATTCCTGCTTACTCATTGGGGCACCCAGAACTTAATGGTCCTCCGAGGTGAGACATGGGAGAGAAAGACCGTCCAGATAGGTTGATATTACCTGGACTCTCACATCACTCTAACTTTCAGCATAAACCCCCATTGAATGGTCCGTGAATGCATTGTTAATCACCTGCTGTGTGTATACCAAATTACCTCCTCTATCCTGCACCACCAAGACAGGTTGAATTTGATTCTCTGACCTAATCAGGCACACCAGTAGGCACCCTGTCTTATCTCCTACTAAGCACCAGTGCTTCCAGCCAGTACTCTTGGCATAATTGTCTAGTCTGTCCCATAACTTCCCAACCTTTTGCCGCTGAGTGTTCCATACCTTTATCACTGTGTGATCTGTGGGATGTGTTTGTTCCTGGGGCGATAATTCACGCTCCTGCCTAGACAACTCATCCTCCAATGTACTGCGTATCCTAACCGCAGTAGACATGCATACTCCCCTAAGGACCACCATCATAGCATCCCACTCTGCGGCCCTTCTGTCTGTGGATTCCCAATTAAGTGTACGTTCCTTGTGCACAGTTTCTGGGAATATCGGGTCAGTGTGTGCCTCTGTATTGAGTCTCCAAAGTGGTATTTTGGGTATCAGCCCATGTAGTGTATATGTGACTAATAATGGTGCCATGTACTGGGCCTCCATGATTCTGTGGATCACTGTCATATTCACACAAAATAATCCAGACGGCTGCATGTACCTGTTGCTGGAGTATGGCAGGAATATGTGCAAGTGGTCGGAGTTTGGTGATGCCAAATATCTATCAGCCCAAGACTACTCTGCGCCTGATGTACTGCAGCTACAGCTTTATGTTTAGTATCTATACGAGGTGGGGATCTATCCGTATTATCATTTAAAGCACAATTAAAGTCTCCTGCCATCACAATTTCCACCTCGGGAGAGGTTTGCACTTTCCTCAACATTGCCCCCCAAAAATCTGCTTTATTAGCATTGGAGGCATAAACATTCAACATGCACAAACTATGCATGTCAAATCTACCATCTACCATCACCGAATAGGATGTAACATACATTTGTCCTTGACATCGTCTCTTGACATATTTAATACAATGCCCCCATTGATGGGTTTCCTGGAGGAATGTGATTGATGCTCCATATCTTTCAGATATCCGTAGACCCAATTGCGTTTCACGTAATTATTCAGTCCACAGATATTCCAGGTCAATAACCTATATCAAGACCCCTCGCCTTTCAACTGCTATCATTAGGAGAGCGCCTATCGTTGGGCACAGGTCCAAACAACCTACTAAAGAACTGCCTATGTATCTCTGACATGGAAGTCTCCCTTCCCCCAAACAACAACCAATATTGAAATCCTGAAATAAACATTGCATAATCATAGAAACAAACATGAAACATCCCTCCCCATCCCACCCATAGACAGTACCGGCCCATCACTCCCGGCTCAAAAATGAGCAAGAGGACAGTAAACCCCACCCCATTATCCCTCCTAATCCCTTTTACCTCAACTAATACCTCAAAACTTCACGTGACCTGACCAGTTCACCAGACCTACAGCCTGTTGAGAGTCCCCAATGGGGTTTCCGCAATGTGCCATTCTGTGGTGACGTGACTGTCCCTTTTTGATGACAGTAAGTCAACCAGTGGCCTATCTTGTCAGTGATCTGCTCCCCGTCCTGCTCAGCTCTGCCTGGTAGCTGCTGCCCCTTGCAGGCTCTCTGACCCTCGTGGGTTCCTAGTTCGAGGCCCTCCTCCACCGCAGGCTTCCAGCCTGCACCTCATCCCTGGTTGTCTAGTAGGGAGCATATTTGCTCTCCCGCTGGTCTGCCTACTGTCCTTTGCTTTCTACCTCTTTGCACTCTTCTCTGGTATTCTTTCTCTCTTCAACCTTTTTTGCACTTTTCACTTTTTGTTTTGTGCCATGCCCCTGCTTGCCCCCCACAGCTCCACCCCCTTCCTAGCACCACGTTTCCCGCTTCCTGCCGCCAAGCTGTCCAGCCCTCCCCCTCTGTACCAAAAGGCAAGACTGTCTGCGCCTGTCCGCACCTGGACCGCGCCCAGCACCACGGACCCTGGTTCTCAGAGCTTCCACCAATATGACAACAACACTTTTCGCGCCCTAAACATCGGACGTCGTGCCATCTGCCGCCTTGCGTATCTGAAGGACACCCAAGGACACTTCTCCTGATGTAACTTCTACCGCACTCTCACAACCACTGCACTCCTGCTACGCCCGTGGCCAGGCCAATATACAGTACACCTGACTGACTCAGCTGCATCCTCATCAACACGTGCTCCCTTCATAGACACGCCACAGAAATCTGGACTCCGTCTCCCTGACATCGCCTTCCTTACAGAAACCTGGACGAACACCTGGCTTGGGTCCAGATATCCCCATTACCATTCCAGACCAATACAAACTCGCCTGAAAGGACTGCACTGACCGATGGTCAGGAGGCACCACCATCATCCACAAGAACTCCTTCCACTTGACCACCCACTCTGATGACCCCACGGCTACCATAAAACTTCTCCAATTCCAGGTCCAGACGAACCCCAACACCACCCTCTGTTGGACCCTCATCTACAGACCTCCTGGCCCCCGCCCGCCCTTCACTGACATCATCATCAACTTCATCATACCCCAGGCTCTCACATGAATTACATTCTACTTGGGGACCTCAACTTTCACCTGGACAAACCTAACGTCCAGAACACAACATAACTTCTGGAGAAACTCGTCAACATTGTACTCAAGCAGCTAGTCACCTCTCCGACCCACACAGCAGGACACATGCTTAACCCCATCTTCTCTGCCACACCTCTGACCCTCTCTGGAGTGACCACCACTGCATTCACTTTGCCTTTACCAAACCCACCGCACACCAACACATCCACCACCACCCCACCGCAACTGGAGCAAGGTCACCGAAAAAAATCTCACCGCCTCCCTCAGCACTACCATACTGCCAACATCCACAGACACCAATACCTCAGGACGCAACCTCCACTGATGGATCCCCAACTGCTCAGACGCACTGGCACCCCTCACGATAGCACCCGGCACTCAACAATCCACGAAAGCCGACTGGTTCACTCCCGACCTCCTGATGCTCCTTTTGACGGCTCAAGAACAGATAAAGAAATAGCAAAACCCCGGACACCCACGCTGCCTTCAAAGCTACCACCTCCGCACACCACACCCTCCTCAAAACCACAAACAAAATGGACCTTCAAGTCAGAATCAACACCAATGCACACAACAGCATAGAAATCAAGGAGTTCACCAAACCTCACAGCAAGACCACAGAAGTCCCACCCACCCAAGACCTCTGCAACAAACTTGGCACCTACTTTCACTACAAGATCAAGCAGATCTACCATAGCTTCGACACCCAAAACCTGCCCATCACTCTCACCGCCACCTCACGAGATGACAACACATCTCAACAGAGTCTGCTAAACTGGACCCCGCTCACCACAGAAGAAACTCTTAAGACCATGAAGAGCACTCAGTATGGAGTCCCCTCAGACCCCTGTCTGCACCACATCCTCCACAGAGGTGCCACCACCATTGCCCTAGAACGACACCACATGACCAACTGCTTAATCGAGACCACAATTGTCCCTGAAGATTGAAAACACACCAAAAGTAACCCCCTGCTGAAGAAACCGTCATACAATCTGACAGACCTCAAGAACTTCAAACCTATCTCCCTGCCCCCTTTCCCAGCCAAGGCCATCGAGAAGGCCATCAACGCCCAACTCCCTGAGTTCATCTAAGCTAACCACACCCTGGATTCCTCTCAATCAGGATACTGAAGCAACCACAGCACCAAGACAGCCCTCCTCTCGGCCACAAATTACATCAGCTCCATCCTCAACCGGGGACAAACAGCAGCCCTCATCCTCCTTGACCCCTCAGCCGCCTTCTATATCGTCTCTCATCGCACCCTAGTCACAACACTCCGTAACGCCAGCATCCATGACAAAGCCCTGGACTGGATCCATTCCTTCCTCACCAGTAGAACACAGCAAGACCAACTTCCCCTGTTTCTCTCAGAACACACAGAGATCAGCTGCAGAGTGCTGCAGAGTGCCTCAGGCTCCACCCTGAGACCCACACTTTTCAAAATCTACATGGCCCACTCGCAGCCATCATCAGAAGCCATGGACTCAACATTGTTTCCTACGCCAATGAAGCCCAGCTGATTCTCCCCCTCATTAGCAAGCCCACCACTGCAAGAAACAACATTCACAATGGGATTAAGGCTGTTGCCACCTGGATGAGAGACAGCTGCCCAAGCTCAACTCGGACAAGACTAAAGTCCTCATCCTGGGGCACAACACCTCCACTTGGGATGACTCCTGGTGGTCCGCCGAGCTAGAAACCTTCCTCGCACCCACTGACTACTCATGAAACCTTGGCATCGCACTGGACTCCTCCCTCACAATGAACCTCCATAACATCGCCATCACCGCATCATGCTTTCACTCCTTCCTGCTTCAGAAAACCTTCAGATGGATCCCCACTGAGGACAGAAAGATGGTCACCCACACACTCTTCAGCAGCACACTGGACTGCTGCAATGCACTCTACACAGGCACCACCCAGAAACTCCTCCAAAAACTTCACAACATGCAGAAATGCCACAGCCAGGTTGGTCCTCAACCTCCCCCACCACAGTCACATATCCGAACACATACAAGAACTCAACTAGCTTCCAGTCAATAAAAGAGTAGCCTTCAAGCTCCTCACACATACCTACAAAGCCCTCCACAACACTGGACCTGCATACCCAAACCACCGCCTCTCATTCCACGCACCCACCAGACACCTCCGCTCAGCCCAACGGGCCCTGGCCACCGTCCCTCAGATCTTCAAGACCAGGACCGGAGGAAGATCCTTCTACCTTGCCACCAAAACCTGGAATGCCATGCCTCTTCACTTCAGGTACTCCCCGTCTCTGACACAATTGTGAGACAACTTCCACCTCTGTATTGATGACTCTTCAAGCTAATTTATGAAGGTCACCATGCCCTCTATATTGGACTCATGTGCCACACAAGTGCTGCATAGAGCATCGAGGATTTCCACCCTAACCTGTGACTGTTTTCTCTACTCAGAACCCATTCGGTCTCCTCGTCCCTGCTGTCCGGTCCCAGGGCACAGGGCCAGGGATGGTATATTGCACTATTTTATTGGCCTGCGCTCCCATCTGGGGTTTATCTTTGACCATTGTGAAGGCCGATCAATCCTGTAGTATCGCACTTAGGGTTGACTTTTATAGCCAGGCCTGTGGGTCTCGCTCGGGCAGATGGACAAAAACCCCTCTTCTCCTCTCAGCACAATACCTGCAGAAAAAGTCTCAGTCAGCCCGGCAGGGCTCATAACAACGATGTCTAGACAGAACATCCCAACAAAGCAGTGCGTCCACTACCTGCACCAATCCCCACCGCCAGGTCAACTCCTCCACATGAGCCACCAGCAGGTTACGCAGGTTACAGGTGATCTCCCAATACAGTATTTGTCTTCTTTGCCATACTGGAGCAAGCACTTCAAGCCCTAGGAACACTCAGGTCCTACTAAATTTTAATACCACGGTTGTGCGGGGCTGTCAGTTGAACCATGGGTCACTTGCCACAAAACATTTATGGATTGGAGAACACCAGCACACTGTCTCAGCCAGACACCCACAGGAAGACCAATATAGGTCTCTTCACCAATATCCCTGGGGTTCCGCGCATCCCCCTGAGGGAGCACCCTGTTAGTTCCTGCAGGGGCAGCTCCGAGGTGCACTTAATAATTTTTGCTGGCATCGCAGTCCACGCTATGAGCTCCAATATCGGCCCACTGGGCTAAGCACTTGCATGAGTTGTCTGCCTCCTCGGGTCCATGGGGCCTCACCTTACACCAGGCATGGGGCTGCCAACTTGTCCATGCAGGCCATGGAAGCTCGCCCAGTCACTCGGAGCCTCGAAGCATCCCCCAACAGCACTCCAGGCTTAAGGTGATCTTCCTATCCTGGGCCTGCCCCTCTCCTCTCTGGCAAAGTTTGCAAGTCAGGCACCTAATCCTGCGAAGTGGTCCATGCTGCAACATAGACAGGCAAAGTTTCATGCAGCACCCTTTACTGTCTTCTCTGGGGCCCCCATTCACATGGGAACTTATGCTGCGGGCCCTGGGCTCCATCAACGGTTCCTTGTGCCGATGCCCCGCAGCTATCGTCCACCTCTCCGTGTCCCTGTGGAGTTCAATAGCTGCACCTGAAAACAGTTCAGGCCCTCAGTGACCCTCCACTCACGGGTCCAGCCCTCTTCCCTCCGCCTGCTGGTGCAAGGCAGGCTACCCCACTCATGATTCTCTTTACTGCACTGGCCTCACAGCTGGTCAGGGCATTCCATGTCAGAGGCAGGCAGGGTCCTCCCCAGTACATTCTTTCTGCCCTTCTGAGCACAGGTATGCCTTATGGTAGGTCACTAAACAATCACACAATTTGCAGTGATCAGTGATCAGTCCCATGGCATCCACAACAAATTGAGCCACTCACCTCATCAGGATGCTGAAGGACTCATTCATCGGGGCAGGAGCTTAGCCAGAGCATGTCTACTCGGCCATCTTGCCAGGCCATGCTCTTCAAAGAAGTCAAGAATGTTATGGATAAAATGGGTTGGCTGTCTTCAGTATATATGTGTTATGCTTTTAAGAAAAGAAAATAAAGAGAAGATTTTTATACAGTTCACATGTGTTATTTAGGCTTTTTCTTTGATTTCCAATGTGGTGCATCTCTGCGCTTTACATTATTGTTTTTTTTTTAATTCTTTTTATTGAATAAGAAAAACAAACTTATGACAGTATACAATAAAGTGACATTGTGCATCAGTACCTTAGCCACTACCAATTCATCAGTGCATTCCAACATTACCATTACATTACATATCATCAAGTTACATTATGACCAACAATGTCATGGAGTTACACATTCCTGCGTAGAGGGATCAAGAAACGCTACACATAGCATTCCCCTTCGCTTTGTTACAGTCCCCCCAGATCTTGGTCCATTTTCAGGGGCAAACCCTCCCTTCATAGATCACCCTCTCAGTTTGCATACACCAATCGATATCGGCTTCCCAATCCCGGAGTTTAAGTACCGTGTCTCCCTTCCAAGCTCTAGCTATGCTGCGTTTCGCAACTACATTGCCAAGGGAAACACAGATCTGCTCTTTAGCCGTCTAGTCTTTTGCATCCCATACATTGAGAAGGCAGAGCTGGGGGGCAGCTTCCATACTTTTCCCACAGACCTCCCACATTTTTGAGGATATTTTCTTCCAATACAACTGTACAGTCGGGCAGTCCCACCATTCATGTAAATACGTGCCCACTTTGTAACAACCCCTGGGGCATTGTGGGGAGCTTAAAATGCCCATCATGGCCAACGCCACACCAGTATAGTAAACTCTATGGAGGAGCTTAAGTTTGATTAGTTTGAATCAAGAACGCATTGCGACCTACTGAGGGGTGTCCACCACTTCCTGCCACTCCTCATCATCTAGCTGTCCCACTTCCTACACTGACTTAGAATGGATCTTCACCAAGGTGTCTGGGGAACTATTTAAAGCCTTTCTATAGGTCAGGGAGATTACTAGGCCTGGGCGGTAAATTCCGTTCCGCTCACGGAATTTGCGGAACTTGGGTAATTTCGCGTTCCGCGGAGAACGCGGAAATGCCTAAAATTCTGAGTTCCACGGCTTCGCGGACATTTTTGCTTGTTCGCGTTCTCAAAATGCGTGTTCGCAAGATATTTCCCCCCGAGCACGCAAACAGCGTTCACGAAGAGGAAAAAAACATCGCGAACAAGCAATTCCGCGTGTTCGCCGAATTTTTGCGTGTTTGCGGAGATTTTTTACCGGTTCGCGGAGCTTTGCGTAGCGCGACTACGCAAATTTCGCCCATACCTAGTGATTACTTTATCTTTCAGATACTCATCAAGGAGTCTGTCCTCCAATGGCGAGGCTGCTGGGAGGTCCATACCCTCTGGCGCTGCTTTATACAGCGCATTACAAACTTGAAGGTATCGGAAGGTTTCAGCCGGGTTTAGATAATAGTCTCTTTGAAGGTCACTAAAGGGTGCCACCTTACCTCGCGCCCATAAGTCGCCTACTGTTGAAAGTTCAATGGGGTGCCACTTCCGAAATCCCGGGCTGTGCACCAAAAGCCCCAATCAATCAGACTCAAAGAGGGGGATGGCTAGGGTAATCCTGTTTTTCCAACCCAAGGCAGAGTTGGCCGCATACCATAAAGCAGGGTTACTCATAGTACGGCCCGCGGGCCGCCAGCGGCCCGGCAAGCCTTCCTCGGCGACCCGCGGACCTTGCAGACATCCTACATGTGTTTTAAAAAAGAAATTAAATAGTGTAAACACTGCCGGTTGCAGCAGCCCGTACTCTGAGACTCTGCTCTGTGGGGGCCGGGGGATTCCAGTGATTGTCAAAGTGGAGATGCAGGGGCCTAAGAAGTGAAATACAACAAAGCTTTA